>NC_090436.1:103288919-105788919 GCF_031143425.1 Pleurodeles waltl
CCTTCAAGGTCTTATTTGTTGTGTCATCTATGAGTTTGAAATCACAGAAAAGGATGTTGGTAGAGTAGTTAGTACATTTCGGTGTAGGCATTGGCGATGAGAAGAATTTGAGGTTGGGCCTGAAAGTGTGCTACACCACTGCCTGAAGAAAAGTGACACTTTGGGTGTCAGAGACTGTGATTTGGAATGAGAGAATTTTTTTAGGAGCTGTTAAATGTAAGACGGAGCAGGACCAAGTTGATCTGAGGGTGAATTGTGTGTCTTCAAGTATTTGGGGGTTGATCAGTGTGGTGGGTGCTGCAGTCACTGGTGCTAAGGTGTTGCAGATGTAAGTGGAGGTGGGGCAGACACGTAATTGAGATAACATCATGGCAGTAAGATTCGAAGTTCTTCTACATCTCCTGTGTGTAGAACTGCATAGTATGTGATGAACAGCATGAAGTATTATTTGTATGAGTGCATGATAAGTGTTTTGAGAGAAATAATAATGGTGTTGTTTGGGTTGTGTCTGTGGCCATTAGATTGCAGGAATAATATATAAGGTATGGAGTATATACATATTTGGAGTAAGTAAAAGATTGGGCCATGTGTGATGTTTGATTGTATATTTCTTTCTGACATAAACTTGCCACCCCTACCATAAGACTCCCTTTTGGCCTTCCTAATGAATGGACAGTGAGACTTAAATTTGCTTCCTGGCGAGTAACTCTTGCTTGAATGTTTCTCTCTAGAGCCCATCATATGAGCTGGACTGTCTATGGACTGGTCTTCTGGTTACTTCCTGTTACAATAAATCATTACAAAGCTCAATCACATATCAGCCTGTTTGGTCCAGGCAAGTACCCATGTCATTTTTCGTGGTTGGTTATACGATATCTGTCCCCAATGCACAAATGAAGTAAAAGTGAGCTGCTGAATGATCAAAAATTGCAATGAAACTATGACCAGGCAGTCTGTAAGCAGCTGCTCCACTCTCCAAGGCACAACGATAGTAAGTTGGGCCATTGTCTTTGGGCCAGCAAACATGCATGTCTGTGGTTGGAGAGTCATGTGATACCAGCCAAGCAGGCAAAGTTCAAAGATGGATGCCTCTGGCATGCTGAAATGGTCCTCTTCACTTTAGGACTAACTATTTATGGTAACTGGCCTTTTAATTTCTTTATCTTATCCAGATTATTCTTTTTAGTTAAGTATCTGAGATGGTAACCTGTGTATTTATTTAACATGCTACGGTTGTGTGAAAAAGTTAACTACAAATTGTGCTCTATGTTTATTGAAGTAGGGCTATGCATCAGTGTCTTGTCACACGTTCCTGGCACTGCCGTACTCATTCTCCTCCCTAGTCATTCCCAAAATGGAGAATGCTTGAAGGACGTTCCGTCTGTTCGTCATCATCTTCAAAGTGATGTCTTGCTCTGCACAGAGCTATACTTTACAAAGAATCTATGTTAAACACACAGATGTTATGTAACATATAAAGGGGTTTTATTTACAAGCCCCTTGCGCCACAGTGCATCATTTTTTATGATGCCCTGGTGGCAAAGAGTCAAGTCCCAGATCTACTAGGCCATGGAAGGCCACAATCTGTAAACCATAAATCTGTGTGGCTTTTCATGGCCTTGTGGATTTGGTGTAAGGAAACGTCGCTGCATTGCTTTGCACAGTCTCAAGGTGACATTGTGATGGGTTTTCCGAAACAACGCTCATGGGTTTTGACCTATTCCCATATTTACAAATATCTGTAAACCTGGGAATCCGTCAAAACTGTACGGCTCCCTAGAGAAGGCATAACGAGGAGAAATATTTTTATTTCTCCTAGTTTTTTCCCTTTTTATGTGAGCTGCATTCTGCAGCACACATAGCAAGAGGTAAAGGCCTCCAATGATTGTTTTTATGCAGGAAGATGTTTCTTGCTGCACAAAAACTATCCTGCCAACAATGCAGACATGCTTGCACCGTGCCTCTGTTTGCGTTAGGCAGCAAATTGTGCACCGACTGAAAAGACAGGAATGCACCGAATCTCCTACATATGGTGCATTCCTGCCCTTTCGAATTTGTGTTGGGCAGCACAGCAAAAAGACTTGCAGCGCTGCCCTTCGCCAATTCTTTGTAAATATGCCCCTCACTGTATAAATGTGATGGATTGAGTGCATTGCACGCTTGTTTTAACATTGTGATTTGTGTGAAGAAGTTTCAGGAGGTTTAAACAAAATTGCAAGTGAAGAGGTCACGTTTCGTTGGCAAGTGTAATTATCCGAACGTCTTAGTTAATTCATTATTTAGAAGTTGTTCTCACAACAAACTTTGTTAATCTTTCTTAATATCCAGGGCTGGGTTCAACCGGTTCTTATAAAAAGAATTTGACAGCACAGGTGTCTTCTCTTTTTCATTTCTATGCATTGAAAACGTCCCTGCAAAGGGTCTTCCCCATGACGACATCGCAGATCCAATCATTTGGGTCGAAAACGTGCTAAAATGACATTTAGGTTTTTATACAGAGTCGTATTTTATTTTGTTTAAAGTCAACTGTCTTAGCTCAGTAGTTCCACTGTTCAGTGTACTTTAATTTTAAGCACTCAAGTATTTCTGAAGCCGACCCAGAAGTAAATTTTCTTGAGAAAATTGAGCTCTGTCATGGATGGATTAGTGGTATAATAGCTGGTCACATATCTTGCATGAAGCCATTCAGAGGCAAGGCAAATGAGAAGGAAATGAAATTCATTTCATACCTCTTCAAGCACGCTAAAAGACTTTCTCTCCAAGTAATCTGCGAAGTACCGCTCGCTTATTGGCGGCTCGCATAACTACCATTACATTATACCTTGTCACAATCTCATATATTGGGTGACTGCTTCCTCAGAACTGATGGCAGAAGAAGAGTGCTCTCGGCAGGCACCGAAAGGCGCGCGCTGCTTCTTTCAATCAAAACGTATGGGTTCGGCGAAAGGCATCAATAAAAGTAATTGAAGACATTCGTGACAGGGAGGTCAGAGGTGAGAGAATTCCCAACAGCAGAAATAGAGTGGAGGTATCAGATGGGCTGCTTGATCAATTGATGGACAGAAAGTAGAGCAAAAATACATCAAGTGCATATTTGCAGAGATATATTTAGAGGAAAAAAAGCATATGCATTTTTTCTTGTTAATGTAGCATGACAGGGACAATGTTTGGCAGAAAATATACTGATTGGTTATCAATCTTTTTTTTGTAACAAGTAACAAGATCACGACACTGTTTCTATGTGCAAACTCAACATTGCATTTTCTAGGCTCAAGGAAGTTTCAGCATTAGGCAAGTTCATAAAGTGCTCTTTTTTGGAATATAATATAGTTATGACCTAGGGGCATATTTATACTCCGTTTGCGCCGGAATTGCGTCGTTTTTTTTTGACGCAATTTCGACGCAAAACTAACTCCATATTTATACTTTGGCGTTAGACGCGTCTAGCACCAAAGTCCATGGAGTTAGCGTCATTTTTTAGCGTTGACACCTACTTTGCGTTAATTATATGCAAGGTAGGCGTTCCCGTCTAAAAAATCGACTCCGAGGCATGTGCGTCGGATTTATACTCCCGGGCAAAATTCACGCCCGGGAGTGGGCGGGTCAAAAAAAATGACGTACGGCCGCTTTTGCGCTGTTTTTTAGCGCCTGCAAAAGGCAGGCGTTAAGGGACCTGTGGGCTCTGAAGGAGCCCAGAGGTGCCCTCCCATGCCCCCAGGGACACCCCCTGTCACCCTTGCCCACCCCAGGAGGACACCCAAGGCTGGAGGGACCCATCCCAGGGACATTAAGGTAAGTTCAGGTAAGTGTTTTAAAAAAAATGTTTTTGTGGTATAGGGGGGCCTGATTTGTGCCCCCTACATGCCACTATGCCCAATGACCATGCCCAGGGGACATAAGTCCCCTGGGCATTGCCATTGGGCAAGGGGGCATGACTCCTGTCTTTGCTAAGACAGGAGTCATTTCTATGGGGGTTGGGAGTGAAAAAAAATGTCGCAAATCGGGTTGAGGCGAAAAAATTGCCTCAACCTGACTTGCCCCATTTCTTGATGCCCAAGCCCCATATCCCCTTACGCCGGCGGTGCCTGGTGTACGTCGGTTTTTTTAACGCACACCAGACGGCGCCGGCGGCTAACGCCGGCTAACGTCATTCAATAAATACGGCGCCCGCATGGCACTTCAGAATGGCGTTATCCGGCGCTAATTTTTTTGACGCAAAACTGCGTTAGCGCAGTTTTGCGTCAAAAAGTATAAATATGGGCCCTAGTTTTCATAGAAAAAGCGTTTTTTACTTGCCTATATCTTCAGCGCCAGTTTATGAATTTTCCCCAAAAATTCAACACTTGTGAGCTGCTGTCTGTAAAGTTTTGGTGCACAGCTCACCGCTCTCCCCACCACCCGCAGCCCCAGGGACTGTCACCTCCCGGTGGCTTTGAACTAATATTATGCAGAGGGTCCACTCAGCCCGCTTGCAGCCCCAGGGACAGCCAACTTCCCAGGCCTCAAAGTAATTTGATGTGGTGGCCGCTCAGCCCCCCCTGCAGCCCCAGGGACTGCCACCTCCCCGGGGCTTTGAACTAATATTATATGAGGTGCTGTGCAGCCCTTGCACAGCCCTGAGGATCACTACCTCGCTGGGGCTTTGAAGTAATTTAATGCGGACGGGCCTGTGTGGCCCCACTGCAGCCCCAGGGACCACCACCTCCCTGAGGCTTTATAGTAATTTGATGTGGGAGGCTATTTGGCCCTCCTGCAGCCCCAGGGACCACCACCTCCCCAGGGCTTTGAACTAATATGACGTAGGGAGCCACACAGCCCCCCCCACAGCCCTGAGGACCACTACCTCCCCGGGGCTATAATAAAAGAGTGAAGGGGGTCCGTTTTGGACCTCTAAGCCCCAGAGACCACCACCTCCCTGGTACAATGGTCTTTGGCCACGCAGCCCCCCTCAAGGAGCCAATGATGGCCCTGGGGAACAACATCTCCCAGGACCGGCTCTTGTTGACTGCTCCCACCAAGAAAAAGCAAACAAATTCAGCTTCCTGTTAAACAGCTCCCACTGGCAGAAAGCGGAGTTTTCATCTGTTTCCCTTGCCATGCACTGCTAATTACCCCATAAATTATAGCACTCAGGACATCTTTGATAGCATCATTGATAATATCATTGCATTATTTGCAGTAACATTTTTGAGGTAAAAACTGTGCATGGCGGGGGCTTGAGTTATCGTTACTTAGGGCACGAGTTAAAGTTACTAGAGGTAATAATAACTATAACAGGTGAAGCTCTAGGGATTGGTAAGTTTAAAATGTGATCCTAACTATAACGTCCCTGTAACTTTTGTTTTTTTTAAGTGAATATATATATATTTTTCACAGAAAAACCAAAGATTAAAGGGATGTTTTGAAAATGTGAAAATGTGATTAAAAGCATACCATTTCAAAACCAGTAAAATTCTCAGGTTATAGTTATCTCAAGTAACTATAACTCATGCCCTAAAGTAACAAACTGGGGGCCCACCATGCATTGTTTTTATCAATGTCACTTCAGATGTTACAGTGATGTTATCAATGATGTCATAGAACATGCCATGGGTGATGTAGCATGGGAAGTTATTAGCAGAACATGGTAAGTGTGAGTTATAGTTACTTAAGGGCAGAAGTTATAACGGCGGAAACAGGACTTGGAAGGGGAAACACTCACCTCTACACACCCCACGAAGAACCAGGACGCCATGGAGCCCGAACTCCACATACTCCCTGCGATAGTATTCCTGCTCCTCTACCAGGAGCACGACCGACGGTAGTGACGACCACGGTGAGTACTGCACCTACAACACAGGGGAGGGAAAAGAGAGTGACACACACACGCAACACCTCCACCTCCACCCTCACCCACAACACCATACACACAAATATATGCTGCAACATTACATTTACATCCCCCAACCCCCCCTGGAAGAACGCAAGGACAAAAGGAAATGATTGTGACCATTGTAATCAGGAAAAATCCATTAGTCAAAAATGTATATACACTATAAACAAATATGTACACCAAGAATTCAAATCCAGGTACTGCACCTATATAGTCCGTGGACCACTGGGCCCAAAATGCATGGGTGAGGCACACACTCGATACCCGATCGAAATGGAGAGAACACTGCAGGGGTATCAGATTAAATAAAACAGGCACCTCAGGGGGAAGATAAGGGGGGGCACCTCAGCCGGATGAGTGCACAACACCAGCTCCATGAGGGGGCTCCATGCCCATTGATGTATCCTGGGGGTGCAAAGCCACAGTCTCTCAAGTCTCTCCAGTGGGTGGTTTGCCCACTGCTTTATCCTGGGGAGTGCAAAGCCACAGTCTCTCAAGTCTCTCAAGTGGGTGGTTTGCCCACTGCTTTATCCTGGGGAGTGCAAAGCCACAGTCTCTCAAGTGGGTGGTTTGCCCACTGCTTTATCCTGGGGAGTACAAACCACAGTTTCTCAAGTCTCTCCAGTGGGTGGTTTGCCCACTGCTTTATCCTGGGGAGTGCAAAGCCACAGTCTCTCAAGTGGATAACAGTCTCCACTGGTTCAGGAGGGGGCTTTGTGCCCAGAGTGCTTCATCCTGCCAAGGACTGAGGTAGTGGATGTATCTCTCCACTGGTTCTGGAGGGGGCTAGGTGCCCAGAGTACTTCATCCTGCCAAGGACTGAGGTAGTGGGTGTATCTCTCCACTGGTTCTGGAGGGGGCTTTGTGCCCAGAGTGCTTCATCCTGCCAAGGACTGAGGTAGTTGATGTGACACTCCACTGATGGTGGGGCAACATGGAAGCTGCCCAGGCCCCTGGAATTGACCACCAGCCTCGTACAAATGACCACTGGGGATGGCAGCCATGTCTGCGGTGGTGCCACTGGCTCAGGATGTCGCGTGGCCGCTGGCGGGGTCAAGAGCGGCGGTGCTTGCGGCGGTCATTGGGGCGGCGGTACTTGCAGCAGTCATTGGGCCGGCGGTGCTGGTGGCGGCCTCACTGACTGCCGTGCAGGTGGCTGGCTCACTGGCTGCCATGCTGGTGGCTGGCTCACTGACTGCCGTGCTGGAGGCTGGCTCACTGATTGCAGTGCTGGTGGCAGTGTCAGTAGCAGCGGTGCTGGTGGTGGGCTCACTGACCGTGGTGTTGGCGGCGGTGTCAGTAGCTGCGGTGCTGGTGGCGGGCTCACTGACTGTGGTGCTGCTGAAGGGCACAGTGTCTGCGGTGCTGGTGAAGGGCTCAGTATCTGGGGTGCTGGCGGCGGTGTCCGTGGCGGCGGTGCATGTGGCGGTGCCAGTGGTGGTCTTGTCCGCCGTACAGGTTGGAGGTGACCTTGACTTGTCTTTCTTTTTCGACCCTTCCCCACCTTGGATGGTGGCGCAGCTGTCTTGCCACTCCCAACTATTGTCTTGGCTGAGCCCTTGGTGGCAGCTGTGTTTTGGCCTTCTCCCTCCAGGATGTGGGCAACTTCTTCTGTTTTGGAGGTGGGGGAATGTTCTTGGACTCGCTCCTTGGAACACTGGCAGCCCTGTTGCTTGGCGCACTCCAGAATCTGGATATTGCTGGCACCACTGTCCCAGTTGATGTGGTGGCTGAGGTGCTGGGTTGGGACCTCGAAAGGCAGGCACTAGGGGACGTACGGGGGGGTGTAGGGAAGAGGTCAACAATTGATAGGAAAAGCTTTTTAGACACACTGGGACGGGTAGATGTAGGCGGTTTGGGAGTGGAGGAAGAGGTAGTGGTTGTAGGAGGTGTTTGTATGCTGGCTTTGGGTGAAGGTGCATGGGCTGGAGGCTGTCGTGAGGTGGATGGCTGTTGGGTGGGTGTGTGACTGCATTTGTGTAGTTTGAGAGGAGGGCTCACAGACTCACTTGGAGAGGACACAGGGGATGTGTGAATGGTAGTGGGGTGGTGAGTGCTTGTGAGCGGTGTGTGGTGATGGGCGTGCTGGTGATGGAGGCAGTGGCTGAAGATGTAGTGCATGCAGGTGTGAGTGGAGACGTGACAGGGAGGGAGGAGGGAGACGTGGAGGAGGGGGATACAGTGGAGGCAGGGGATGTTGGTATGTGTGCATGGGTATGATGCGTGTGTGAGTGCTTGTGGGATGTGTGGTGCTTATGTTTGCCAGAGCCACCCTTGTGTGTTGAGGTGTGTGCATGCTGGTCTCATGGTGGCTGAGGTACTGGGGATTGGGTCTGGGTGGAGGAAGTTGGAGGGGGGAGGCTGGACACAGGGACAATGGCTGCCATCATTGCTGAGGCCAGAGCCTGAAATGCTCGCTATTGGGCTGCCTGGCCAGAATGAATGCCCTCCAGGTATGCATTTGTCTGTTGCAGCTGCCGCTCTACACCCTGGATGGCATTCAGAATGGTAGACTGCCCAACAGTGAGGGATCTCAGGAGGTCAATAGCCTCCTCACTGAGGGCAGCAGGGCTGACTGGGGCAGGGCCTGAGGTGCCTGGGGCGAAGAAGATGCCCACCCTCCTGGGTGAGCGGCCACGGGACACACGCTGAGGGGCTGCTGGGAGGGTGGTGCTGGTAGTGGGGGGGGGCGGCTGTACCTGTTGCTGTACCTGTAAATGCCGTGGGCACAGAGGGGCGCGCCACCGCAAGGGAGCTCCCATCAGAGGAATAGTCGGTGTCGCTGGTCTCAGCTCCTGTCCCCGCCATGGAGCTCCCCTCTCCCTCTGTCCCACTGGTGACTTCAGACTCTGTTGTCTCACCCTCCAGGGCCATGTAGGATGCAGCTCCCTCCTGCTCCGGTGGCACAGCTCCTCCGCCTGATGATGCTAATGCACACAAGAGCAAGGAGACCACAAAAAGGGGGGGAAAGAAGAAAGACATGTTCAGTGCATACAATACCGCTACAGTTGGCGGACACTACAGACACAGCAGCCCTCTGCACTACGTCATGCACTTAGGGTTCCCTAATTAATCACAGGGACATGGGGTACATGGCCTATGCCCGATTGCTGCACACATGGAAGTTACAGGAGCCTGACTAGGTGTAGATGGCTCTTACCACTGGTGGGGTTGGGGTGCCACTCAGCCTGCATCACAAAGGGTGCTTGTCTACAAAGCTCACCCTCAATCCACTGCCCAGCTCCCCCACCCAGAAACCTCCAATGCGCGCAGAGTCAGAGGGATGTGACAGTACTCACCCCTTTGTGGCTGCTGTGATGCCCTCAAGCGCCCATCCAACTCCGGATACGCCACCGCCAGGATCCGGAACATCAGGGGGGTCATGGTGCGACGGGCACCCCTCCCACGTTGGGAGACCATCCCCAGCTGGGCCTCCGCCGTCTTCTTGCTCCAGCGGCGAATGTCCTCCCATCTTTTACGGCAGTGGGTGCTCCGTCTGTGGTGGACCCCCAGGGTCCGGACGTCCTTGACGATGGTACGCCAAATATCCTTCTTCTGGTGGGCGCTGACCTACATGAATAGTACAGGGCAAAAGGAAAAACATTACCCGTCCGGACCGTCACAGTCATTGTCCCACGTTCCCACCCTTGCCCTGACGCACATACACTCACCGTCCGATCATGCATGCCTCATCCCCCCGTATCTTCCATCCACACCACTCCAAACAGGCATTGCCCATAGAGCATGCTCACAGTTTACTAACCTGTTTGTCTGGAGGACCGTAGAGTAGCGTGTACTGGGGGAGGACCCCATCCACTAGTTTATCCAACTCCTCCGATGTGAAGGCAGAGGCCCTTTCCCCAGACACATGAGCCATCGTTGCTTCCAGATTGAGGTCACAGCAGTACTTGCAGTGTAGGTCTTCTCCTGTCGAAGATCAGGTATCAAGTGAGGGAACAGACAGAAAATGGACTTCACGTCCGCAGCGGTGCGTCCCATCACCGCCGGCGTACATCGTCATTGGCTCCTGGAACCCATAGGGCACAATGTTAACCAATGCAGGATTGCGCTGCGGTCTTCGACCGCCTACCACGACGGTGTACAATGCCAGCGCAGTTACCTCATATCTCCTTGTTCCACATTACAGGTCAGGCAGCCGCCATTTCAGGAGGCCACATGGCACTAATTTTAAATACGTAACACATATATAGGCCTTGCATATACACAGAGACAGGCACATAGCATATTGAAAAATGTGTGCAATAAAATTGTTTTTTTACTACCTCAGTGTTAGCTGACTCTGTGCTCGCTGTTCTCATGCATAGGGCACGTCCGCTGGGGCAGGTGAGGAGATGGCGGCATCCTCTGGTGTACAGACCGCTGGTGGACCTGTCGACAATGGAAGAGAGACATGTAGTAGTCACCTACAGACTTGATCGTGCCACAAACCAGGAACTGTGTGCCCAGTTGGAGCCAGACCTGATGTCAGCTATCCGCCATCCCACAGGAATCCCCCCTCTAGTGCAGGTCCTGTCAGTACTCCATTTCCTGGCAAGTGGGTCTTTTCAAACAACAGTGGCCATAGCATCAGGGATGTTCCTCAGGTGGAGGATTTGCCTACAGTGAAAGGTGACTTCTACGCCCCGGGACATATCCCCAACATCATAGGTGCCATTGATGGGACACATGTGGCCTTGGTCCCTCCCCGCAGGAGTGAACAGGTGTACACAAACCGGAAGAGCTACCATTCAATGAATGTGCAGATGGTCTGTTTGGCCGACCAGTACATCTCCCATGTGAACGCCAAATTTCCTGGCTCAGTGCATGACGCTTACATTCTGAGGAATAGCAGCATCCCTTATGTGATGGGGCAAGACCAGAGGCACCGTGTGTGACTAATAGGTGAGGTCAAGGACCCTATACCCTGTGAATAGTTGTCTGGGTCTGGGATTGTCCCTAAGGGTTAGTGTGTGTCTAACTGATTTCCCTCGACATTTGCAGGTGACTCAGGTTACCCCAACCTGTCATGGCTACTAACCCCAGTGAGAAATCCCAGGACAAGGGCAGAGGAACGCTACAATGAGGCACATGGGCGAACTAGGAGAGTGATAGAAAGGAACTTCGGCCTCCTGAAGGTCAGGTTCTGGTGCCTCCATATGACAGGTGGTTCCCTATACTACTCACCAAAGAGGGTGTGCCAGATCATCGTGGCCTGCTGTATGCTGCACAACTTGGCTTTGCGACGACTAGAGCCATGTCCATGGGGGTTGTGCACCAGAAAATGGCGCTACACTGCTCAGAGGCAATTATTCTGCCTCTGAACAGTGTAGCACCATAATCCGGTGCACAAGCCCTGGCTTCCCCTCTGCCTCCCTAGCCCAGTTAGTATCCTTTCCAAGGACACTGACAGGGAATTAGCACCGGCTAGTGTCATTCCATAAATATGGTGCCCGGCCGGCATCTTGGAATGGCGCTATAATTTTTCACGCAAAACTAAGCTAACGCTGTTTTGCGTGAAAAAGTATAAATCTGCCCCTGTATGTCTTAACTGAGATTTACAGTATAATATGAAGTCCCTTTACTCTTTGTTTTTTTCATTGAATTCCTAAGGTTTCTTTTTAAAGTAATGTTAGATATAATTACAAATTCAAGCTTCAATGTCACTTTAACCTTTGTTTTTCTCAGGGATTTTCTATGTTATTTTTATTATAAAGTAAGTTATCCATTGCTGTGTGAGGCCTATGCTTGGGCACAGGGTCTGGCCCAAACACCATTTTGGGGCCCCAAACCCCATTTAATCTGGGCTTTGGCTACACATGGTATGGTTTTGGGTGCAGGGCATGGCCTATGTTAAATATAAAGAGTTTCATTTTAAGTGAGGCAGACCTACTGACATTGTCAAACGGTCATAACACCTAAACATAAAAGGTAGGCTTAATGGCTTTATGAAGGGGGTCAGCACATTTGCATATATAACATATTCCTATTATACATTATAGTTTAATGTAAATTATAATAATTCATGCATTGTAATAAAAGTGATGCCCATATATTTGTTTTTTTCATAAAGCCTTATTCTTGAGTCCTTCTTTTCGCAATTTTCAGCCTTTGACAAAGGCTCTGTGCAGCTGAAATGCATCAGATTGTAATTGTTCCAATAACCTCATGTTGTACACATTTTTATATTATGCTGGCTGCTTCAAATGGCAAATTTCATCATAAAAGGACTTCCATTGTTATGAGACATCGGAGAGACCCCTGTTCATACAACAGCCACAATCACTGTCAGGGTGAATCACAAAGGTCACTACATTAACCTATGCTTAAGCCTTGGTAGCTTGGCACAAAAAGCATTCAGGCTTAACTTAGAGACAATGTTTAAAATATCTCTGCAGCACACAAACAGTAATAAAGTGAAAACACAATACCAGAATAATACCACAACAATTTAGAAAATTAGAGTAGATATTAATACATTATCTGACACCAAAATGATAAAAATCCAATCAGTAGCCCCGAAGTAATAAATTGTTACATTTACAGTAAAAGATATCCCTAAAAGATCAAATTGAAACTGTGGACATCTAGTTGCACAAGATTAGTTTTAAAATTGTTTAAAAATATGGACAACAGCGGAGGAGCTTGAGTCAGATACAAGAAGTGGATTGAGTCCGTTTGGCTCCTACATTCAGACACAGAATAAATTTTGAAGAAAATGTCTGAGAAGGTAAAGCTCACAGGGACAAGGTGGCAGGCGGTGTCTGAGGAGCAAGTGTCATATTCGGGGAGCTGCTAGAAGAGGTGGAGGTGAGGCTTTATACATTCGGATTTATGGGCATATTTAGGTGCACCTATTGCCACCGTATCATCACTTTTCATGATGCTCCTGTGGTGCAATGCCCTTCTCCATGTTTAGCCACTTTTTGTGGCATAACACCACCTTGTAAATATGGCCCCTTCACACGCAGCACTTTGCATGGAAGGGGAGTGCAATGGGCGTTGCTGTGGGCATGCCACAGTAACACCCATTGCATTTTGATGCTGCCTCTGATTTACGAGTTTTTGTAAACCTGAGGCAGTGCCAAAATCTAACCATGGTGCAACAAGGAAAAATGCTTTAATTTCTCCTCGTTTTTTGTTCTTTCTATGCCTGGACACATAGAAAGAGCAAATCTCCATTGAAAATTGTTTTTTTGTAGGAAGGTGCTCCTTCCTGCACGAGAACAATCTCCCCCTCAATGCAGTCATCCTTGCACTATGGTGCAAGGTTTGCTGCATTGGTACATGGCAGCAGATTTAGCACCGGTGCAGGGGGAAAAACAGGGCTGCTCTATATTCTAGTAAATACGGCACATCCCTGCATTTTGAAAACAACAGTGCGTGATGCTGCCAAATTTGTCGCAGTGCTGTGCACCATCATTTTCTATTAAATCTGGCACTTAGTCTTTTTTTGGAAGTTGAAAATCTCCAGCAGGATGAGGAAGGAGGCTATAGTGGAAAAGTATTCCAAGAGGCCAGATACCCATATGGCTAAGGACTGCTGAAAAGGATATGCGGCTGCGGAAAAGAACTTAGCTAGAGATACCTCAAAGTCATGCTGATTGGCAATGCACATTGGCATGGGAGACAAGCAAGTTGGTCCCAATCCTCCCTTGGTTCTCAGAGCAAATTTTGGCCAAAAATGTTTGATCAAAAATGTTTGGCCTAGTTTTGGATTCACCCCTAGTCACAAAGATCTAAATTTACTCCATCACTTTTTTGCCCACTATGCCAACCCAGTTTGGACCCAGCCATATACAAATCAGTCTAGTCCCTGTTCCCCCTGGGAACAGTCCAGCCCAAACTGCCAAGCAAGGTCCTCCCTGGACCAAAAACAAGCATCTTGGAAGCAGTTTCGGGATATCACCCCTCATCAGACAGGCTAACATGAATCCATTGGTGCAGTGAGCATGGGACTCACATGTGGGCATACCCTTCCCATTTAGGGCATAAAAGCAAAAAGAACAGTTGATGGGTGGAAGGCTTAACATTGCAAACTCTCACCCCCAGTTACAAAGATTTGGGATTAATCCATTGTTTTTTTGCTCAAAACGCCACCCCAGTTTGGAGCCAAGCATATGCAAAGCAGTCTTCACCCTGTTCCCCATAGGACCAGTCTAGCCCGAACTGCCAATCAGGTCCTGCCTGGACAAGAAGCAGGCATTCTAGGACCGGTTTTGGGATATCTCCCCTCATCAGCCAGGCTAGCTTGAATCCAGTGGTACAGTGAGAATGGGACCCACGCATGGGCATACCCTTCCGAAATAGAACGACAAAAGCAAAAAGAACAGATGATTTTCCCAGCACGCCACTCAAGTTTGGACCCAGCCATATGTAAATCAGTCTTTACTCTGTTCCCCATGGGAACTGTCCAGCCCAAACTGCTAAGCCAGGTCATCCCTGAACTGGAAACAAGCATCCTGAGACCGGTTTCGGGCCATCACCCTCATCAGCCAGGCTAGCTTGAATTGAGTGGCGCAGTGAACACAGGACCCACGTCTGGACATACGCTTCCCACTTAGGGTGACAAAAGCTAAAAATAAAACAGAGGATGAATGGAATATTGAACAATACAAACATTCACATCCAGTCACAAAGATTTGAGATGTATCCATTGTTATTTTGCCTAAAACACCACCCCACTTTGGACCCAGACATATGCAACTCAGTCTTCACCCTGTTCCCCATAGGAACAGTATAGGTAAAACTGCCAAGCAAGGTCCTCCCTGGACTGGAAACAAGCACCCTGGGACCATTTTTGGAATATCACCTCTCATCAGCCAGTCTAGCTTGAATTCCAGTGGTGCAGTGAGCACAGGACCAACATCTTGGGCATACTCTTTCCACTTAGGTCAATGAAAGCAAAATTATCATATATTTGACAGAATGCTGAAAAATTCAAACATTCACCCCCAGTCACAAGGATCCAGGTTCAATCCATTGATTTTTTGATCACCATGCCACCCCAGTTTGGACCCAGCCATATGCAAATCAGTCTTCACCCTGTTCCCCATGGGAACAGTCCAGCCTGAACTGCCAAGCCACGTCCTCCCAGACTGGAAACAAGCAAACTGGGACCAGTTTCGGCGTATCACCCCTGGGACGACATTAGTTTTTGGTGCTGCCACAGATTTATGAATTCTTGTAAATCTGGGGCAGCGTAAAAAGCAATGGATGTTGTGGTGGAATGCCCACAACAACACTCATTGCACGCTCCTCTGCCGCAGGCTGCCTTGTAAATATGGCACAATGCACAGCTCCACTGGAGAGTTGCAAAAAGTGACTCTCAGGTGGTGCTATTGGCATGTAAATATGCCCCTATATTGCTTGGGGTTGTGCTTTGTGTAACAGTGCCATGGGTGTGTTTAATTTGTATTGTTTCATTGGGGTAGATACTCTGCCCAGTGAGATCCATTGGTAGTAGCTTGGTGTTGTGGGTTAGAATCACAGGACAATTAAATGCAACCTACATGCAGACCTCCTGGGAATTTGCTAGATTACGTAAGGGGGGATTATTTGTTCCAAATGGAGAAACATTTTATCTTCTTTTTTGTTTTGTGTTCATAGATAGAAGATATGTTAGACTTTTTGCTTTAATTGCCTTTGCAAAGATTAAGAATGTAATTTGCTCTAATGTTAAGTGAGACCTGAAGTCTGGGGATTCCACACTAGTCAGTCGTTGGCTGGTGAGGGAGCAGCTTGCTTTGGTCGATTCTATGTATACACTAATTGTATCATAATTGCTGAGTCTCTTACTTTACAAAATAGACTTAAGTTACATCATTTGAAATTACCACAACTGTAACAGTGTGAAGACCTCATTGAAATCACATCGACTTCACAAGGTTCAAGTTTTGACTGGCTGCTGTTACAGTCTAAAGGCCCAGTCACACAATGTGGCACAGCTTCTATAGGGAGACATTTAGGACTACTGAGTAGTTGGAATTTTGTGGATTCCTGCAGATTCTGGAGCTTTCTCTCACAGAAATATGAGGAAAATTAGTGATTTTAGCCAAAGTTCCACAATTTCAGAGATTTCTGGGTATGAAAATGTATTGTAATCTAGGGACATCACATCACCCTGGACTCCCCTGCATAGCTAGTAATCAGAATGCCTGGGTTTGGGAGGTTTCACTGGGAGGTGGCTGAGTCGAGCCCAAATACTGCAGCTATCCACATTGTCCTAATGTGTCACGTTTCAATGCAAAACGTGGGGGCATATTTAAGAGCCCCTAATGCCATTCGAATGCCACATTAGCGCCCATTTTTTTCTGCTAATGTGGCGTTAGAAGGGCAAAATTGCTGCACCATATTTAATTAGTGGAGCAATGCATGCATTGCACCACTTTGTAACCCTTTGCGCTACATTATGCCTGCTCCAGGCATAAGGTATGTAAAAGGGGTGTTTCCCCTTTAGGGGGGCCAAAAAAATGGCGCAATAGGTTTCCTTGCACCATTTTTTCGGCCTTTTTAAAGCCTGCTTAGAGCAGGCATTGAAAGGAGGCTTCCATTGCCTACAATGGGCCTCAGGGTGCTTTGCAGGATTAGCTTCAGAATTTGTTAATCCTTCAAAGTGCCGGACTAGCGTCAAAAATTCTGACGCTAATCCCCTAATTACCGCCATTGTGCATGGAGTTTTAAACATGGCGCACACATGGTGGCATTAGGAGGGTGCAAAGAGGTGCAAGAAATGGTGTGCAGCGCCACTTTTCTTAAATATGCCCCTTGATGTCTCCAGTTTAGAGGCATTGACTCTCATGGGTGACAGAGCCAGACATACATTTTGGATACTGTTTTTTATCGTGGGAAGAGTGGAATGGCCAGGTGAATAGAAGTTTGTGGATCCCCAGATACTCTGGAGCTTTCCCCCACAGAAGTGGGATCCAAGCAAGTAAGATGTTTTGCCTAGCACTTTTACTTTTATTTTTCCAACGTAAACCTCAAAATTTGATGAATCTGCTTTAAGTACTGTAGTTCATATCTGTGCAGGTAAAAAAAATGTTGTGTTCTTTAAAAAAAGTCTCAAACACCTAAAAGAAGACTGGAAACTTACTAGAACTTCCTCCTTGGAGAAAAATGAAGGAAGCAAGACAAATGTATAGAGATCATTACATAAAATGTCTGCTACAAATCAAAGAAATTAATTACCCTTGTTGATGGAACAGAAATCCTATTAAAGTGAGCACTAGTTCAGAGCACACAAACCTTAAGGTGTTAAACTAAATGTATTTTTGTAATGGTTTTGTTGAACTTTATTAAATTAAGTTTTCAAAATGAACCTCATTCTTCTTCTCATTGAATTCTGTCTGGTTCACGATTTTGTTCTCAAGCTTCCTCATTCTTGTAACCATTCTGTGCAGCTCATTTCGGTCTGCATTTTCGTCTAGTGCCTATGTCAGACCCCCATTTATCTCATTCTGTTTAATTACAGGCTCCTGGCATTTGCAGTGGTGCTGGCAAAACAATTCAAGGAACCGAACAGCACAGCACAAAGCAGCTAAGAAAGGGCATCTTTTATTCAAACTTTGGTGAGAAGTTCTATCTATATTATGCCATTGATCTTAAAAACTTGTTTTGGCTCGTTACTAAATAGAATCTCTCAACACGATTGCAAGCATATATTACAAGAACGGTCTTGTACTTATAACCAAAAACTGACAAGTTGGTTCTAAGATTTAAATAAAAAATATAATTACATTTTGTTTTATTTTAGGTATTGTAGCAGCACCAGATGTTCTTTTATTCAGAACAGTGCTGTGTGTTTTTTGTTATGTTTGCATGTCATCTTGTATTTTCTGAATCTCATAATCTGCGGAATATGCAAAATTTACATCGTAAAATAAAGCGTGAACTTTGCATGATGTTTGCTAGTAGGAGACTTGTTAAAATGGAAAATGTCTCACCGAGAGAAATGTTTGCACTGGTATTTCAAGTGACTTTTTTGTGAAAGCTATACCCTCACAGAGAAAAGTTACTTGAGATGCCGGTGAAATCCATTTTGTGTAACACATATAATTTTGCAAAAATTAGAAGTGTTTCCCAGAAATAGATTCACAAATATCACAAAATTGGTTTCAAAGTAACAACCTACATTATGCTTTCCCTTCTCCTGTACTGTGGAGGTCTTATTAACCCCTTAGCTGCCAGGCCTTTTCCCCTCCTGTGTCGAGCCTTTTTTGGGCTATTTAGGGCAGTTCGCGCCTAGGCCCTCATAACTTTTTCTCCACATAAGCTACCCATGCCAAATTTGCGTCCTTTTTTTTTACATCCTCGGGATTCTAGAGGTAGCCAGACTTTGTGGGTCCCCCTGAAGGAGACCAAGAAATTAGCCAAAATACAGCAAACATTTTGTTTTTTTTAAAAACAAAATGGGAAAAAAGGCTGCAGAAGAAGGCTTGTGGTTTTTTACCTGAAAATGGCATCAACAAAGCGTTTGCGTTGGTAAAATCACCATCTTCGTAGCTTTCAGGAACAGGCAGACTTGAATTAGAAAACCCCATTTTTCAACACAATTTTGACATTTTACTGGGACGTACCCCATTTTTACTTATTTTTTTTGCTTTCGGCCTCCTTCCAGTTAGTGACAGAAATAGGTGAGGAACCAATGTTGGATCCCAGAAAGCTAAACATTTCTGGAAAGTAGCCAAAATTCTGAATTCAGCAAGGGGTCATTTGTGTAGATCCTACAAGTATTTTCTAAAGAAACTAACATCTGAAATAAAGGAATATTGAAATTGAGGTGAAAAAACAGCAATTTTTTCCATGTTTTACTCTGTAACTTTTTCCTGCAATGTCAGATTTTTTAACGCAATATACCGTTGCGTCTGCTGGACACTTCTGGTTGCGGGGATATATACGGCTTGTAGGTTCATCGAGAACCCTAGGTACCCAGAGCCAATAAATGAGCTGCACTTGGAATGGGTTTTCATTCTATACCGGGTATACAGCAATTAATTTGCTGAAATATAAAAAGTGAAAAATAGGTATCAAGAAAACCTTTGTATTTCCAAAATGGCCACAAGATAAGGTGTTGAGAAGCAGTGGTTATTTGCACATCTCTGAATTCCGGGCTGCCTATACTAGCATATGAATTACAGGTAATTTCTCAAATAGACGTCTTTTTTACACACTGTCTTACATTTGGAAGGAAAAAATGTAGAGAAAGATATGAGACAATAACACTTGTTTTGCTATTCTGTGTTCCCCCAAGTCTCCTGATAAAAGTAGTACCTCACTTGCGTGGGTAGGCCTAGCGCCCGTGACAGGAAACACAACATGGACACATCACATTTTCACAAAGAAAACAGAGCTGTTTTTTGCAAAGTGCCTAGCTGTGGATTTTGGCCTCTAGCTCAGCCGGGAGCTAGGGAAACCTAGCAAACCTGGGCAGTTTTAAAAACTAGACACCTAGGGGAATCCAAGATGTGGTGACTTGTGGGGCTCTGACCAGGTTCTGTAACCCAGAATCCTTTGCAAACCTCAAAATCTGGCCAAAAGAAAACTTTTTCATCTCATTTTGGTGACAGAAAGTTCTGGAATCTGAGAGGAGACACAAATTTACTTCCACCCAGCGTTTCCCCAAGTCTCCCCATAAAAATGGTACCTCACTTGTGTGGGTAAGCCTAGCGCCATGACAGGAAATGCCCCAAAACACAAAGTGGACACATCACATTTTCACAAAGAAAACAGAGCTGTTTTTTGCAGGGCCTAGCTGTGGATTTTGGCCTCTAGCTCAGCCGGCACCTAGGGAAACCTAGCAATCCTGCACAGTTTGGAAAACCAGACACCTAGGGGAATCCAAGATGGGGTGACTTGTGGAGCTCTGACCAGGTTCTGTTACACAGAATCCTTTGTAAACCTCAAAATTTGGCACAAAAAAACCCTTTTCCTCTCATTTTGGTGACAGAAAGTTCTGGAATCAGAGAGGAGCCACACATTTCCTTCCACCCTTTTGTGGGTAGGCCTACTGCCCGTGAAAGGAAATGCCCCAAAACACTATCTGGACACATCAAAATGATCAAATACAAAACTACCCGTTTTTGCTGGGTGGGGCACCTGCATTTTTGGTCCTGGGCTCAGCAGCCATCTAGGGAAACCTACCAAACCCAGACATTTCTGAAAACTAGACACCCGAGGGAATCCAGGGGGTGTGACTTGCATGGATCCCCCAATGTTTTCTTACCCACAATCCTCAGCAAATTTCAAATGTAGCTAAAAAATCACATTTTTCACACATTTCTGTGTGGGATCACCGCACTGGGACACATTTCATACCACCCAACATTCCCCCCAGTCCCCCAGTCTCACGGTAAAAATTGTGTAGGTGGCCCAAGTGCTTGTGACAGGGAAGAGACAAAAACATGTCAAAATTGAGGGGGAACCAAAGTGGGCCCAAAAGGGCAGTTTAAAAAAAAAAATGTTTAGGCTGACAAGTGCAGCAGAATTTTTATTGGCATAGATGAGACAATGCTGGGTGGTAGGAATTTTGTGGATTCCTGCAGATTCCGGAAAGTTCCATCACAAAAATGTGGGAAAAATGAGTGATTTCCAGAAAAGTTGGACGTTTGCAGGGCATTGTGGGTAAGAAAATGGTGCGGGGTGCATGTGAAACACACCACCCTCGAATCACCCAATTTTTTAGTTTTCAGATGTGCATAGGCCTTGTGGTTTTTTCTACATGGCAGCGTCCCAAAGTCCATAAAGTGCAGCCCTCACCATTCCAAGTGGGACAATTTGAGAGTCAGCCAAGCTCACATGGCCCAAATGTAAAACCAACACCCAAAATAATCAAATGTCTTCTTGCTTGCTGTCGGATAAGATGTTTTAGAGTGCAGGGGAGAGCTGAAAGACTTTTACCCCCTTCAGTTGGGGTGGGGGCATAACCAGGCCCATATTGGTTGATAGCCACCACCGCACATTTTTTTTTTTTTAATTCCCTGACTTTCTGCTCCCCGGGGTGTGGATCCAAAAATAGGCCAATCTGCCCCCAAGGGTGGCAGATATGGTCAACAGTAATGTGCCCCCATGGGGAGCGACCCTTACCCAAGGGGCTGCCCCCCTAAAGAAAACACACACACCAATCCCTGGTCCCTAAGTGGTTTCTGCCCTCCCCCGGGGGCAGGTCGGCCTAATAGAAATACACCGATCTGCCCCTCAGGGGAGCAGAAATGCCCAAAAATAAATTTGCCCCCCAAGGACAAATTTATTTTTGCTTCACAATCCGGCTTCTGAAATGCTCTGAGAGACTTCAAAGGGAAGGAAATTCCTTTCCTTCCCTTTGAAGCCTCTCAGGCCCCCATCACATGACTGAAAGAGAAATGCTCTGCATTTCTCTTCCGATAGCGCTGGAACCTGAGCTTCCAGCGTGATGGGAAAGTGGCCTCTGATGAGGTCAGCACGAAAATGCATGCTGACATCATCAGACGTCACTGGGGGGGGTCAGAGGCATCAGGGGTGGAAGGGGAAGGGCTCCCCCTTTCATGCCTGCCTTGGGGGGTGGGAGGGAAGCTAGGGCTCCCTCCGATCTCCATGCCGAGGACATAATGGTTACGTCCTCGGCACAGGAGCACTGTGCATGTGGACGTAACCGTTACATTCCCGGCACATATGGGGTTAAAGTATCAGTAGTGTAGGGAAAATACAACTATATCTAAACCATTCCCAAATCCTCTGCACAACAACAGAGACCTACTTATCTTCAACCTGTACTATCATAGGCATCACCAAGCAAAGAAGTTAACTGGCCTGTAGTGTCTAAGTGCCTCTCTGTGGAAAATCTAAATGAACCATTTGGTGCCTATACTCAGTGCTTAATTTGTAAAAGAGCAAGGGTCTAATTCACAAAGATAGAGCTAGACCTGTAGTCTACATTTCGACCTGAAGTCTAAACCTAGGGCCCGATTCGCAAAGGTTAACATAAACCAAAAGTTTAAGGGCCTGAGTATGAGTTTGGTGGTCTTGATACCACCATGGCAGTGGCGAGTGAATCACCGCTGCAGTGTTGGCGGTCTGACCTCTGTATTACGAGACATGTGGTTATGTAGACAAAAAAACACTGCGGTCCTGACACCCCACCAGCCTCTTGCCACCCTGATCAACGGCGGTCACAGGCTATAGCGGCTAATGGCTGCAGTACAGTCCCTGTTCCCGTTGGCGGTATTACAGTGTGGCTCACCACCAAGCCGACTGTGGCGGGAAAACCTCTGTTAGACTTTTCATCCTTGGAGTGGTCTTAGGTTGTTGATGTGTGCTGGACTCTGTTTTTGTTGTTTTTGTTACTCTGGGCACTTTACCACTGCTAATCAGTGCTAAAGTGCAAGTGCTCCTATACAAAATGTGTATGTAATTGGTTCATCCATGATTGGCATATTTGATTTACTAGTAAGTCCCTAGTACAGTGCACTAGAGGTGCCCAGGGCCTGTATATCAAACGCTACTAGTGGGCCTGCAGCACTGGTTGTGCCACCCACATTAGTAGCTTTGTGAACATAGCTCAGACGTGCCACTGCAGTGTCTGTGTATGCAGTTGTAAACTGTAAATTCGACTTGGCAAGTGTACCCACTTGCCTGGCCTAAACCTTCCCTTTTCTTACATGTAAGGTACCCCTAAGGTAGGCCCTAGGTAGCCCCAAGGGGAGGGTGCAGTGTATGGTTAAGGTAGGACATTTAGTAATGTGTTTTATATGTCCTGACAGTGAAGTACTGCTAAATTTGTTTTTCACTGTTGCAAGGCCTGTCCCTCTCATAGGTCAACATGGGGGCTACCTTTAAAAATGGGAGCAGATAGACATGTGGAGTTTGGGGTCTCTGAGTTCACAATTTAAAAACACATCTTTTAGTAAAGTTGATTGTAAGATTGTGTGTTTGAAAATGCCACTTTTAGAAAGTGTGCATTTTCTTGCTTAAGCCATTTCTGTAACTCTTGTTGTTTGTGGATTCCCTGTCTGGGTCAGTTTGATAGTTGGGCTGGTTGCACCTCTCACTAGACAGTGACACAAAGGGAGCTGCGGTGTAGTCTGCAATTCCTGATGAGCCATCTGTGCTAGGAGGGAAGGGAGGAGTGGTCACTCACACCTGAAAGGTCTGTGCCTGCCCTCACACAATGCAGTCTCCAACCCCCTGGTGAGTGTCTGGGGCCTGGCCTGGGCAAGGCAGGATTTCACAAACAAGAGAGACTTTCCTTTGAAATAAGCCTACTTCAAGGGGCAAAAAGGGTATATGAAGGGCACCCAAAACCACAGACTTTAGAACACTTCTGGAAACCAAGAGGAACCTCTGCCTGGAGAAGAGCTGAGGAAGAAGAGCTGCCCTGCCTATGCCTGTGCATTGTGGAGCTATCCTGCAGTTGCTGTTTCTGCCTGTGCTAGAGGACAAAGACTGGACTTTGTGTTGCCTTCCTTCTTGTGAAGAACTCTCCAACTGCTTGATTTAGAGCTTGCCTCATGTTGTTTGATGTCTCGGGACAGTAAAGACTTCTTTCTGTCAGCACCTGAAGCCTCTGCTGAGATTCCTACTCTGCCAAGTGGTGCCCATCCAGTTCCTGGGACCCTGAATGGAGAAGCTGTCAGATCAAGAGTGAAAAATCTACGCACCGACCGCAGTGCGGGCAAAAGATCGATGCGACTCCGATCTGTGGCTGAAAAATCGACACGCCGCCGGCTTCGCAGCTGAAAATCGACTCTTGCCTGCAGCACAACCAGAAGATTGACGCCCGCGGCTGGAGAAACAACGTGCAGCATCGCTGACGAAGACCGGTGAGATGGCAACACGCGCTGCGTGGTTTTCGGATCATCGTGCGGCTGAATTTCTCACCCATCATTGGGTGTGCAAAAACGACGGCCTGCCCGGACCCGAGAGTGCGGACCGAATCGACGCATCGCTCTCCTGCATAGAGAAGAAACCACTCACGCTGACTCGACTGAAGGAGAAACGAAGCAAGGTCTCGCTCGTGAGTGAAATAGACGCATCACAAGCCCTTTTTGACGCACACTCACCCGTGCGGGTTATTTTTGATACACCCAGGAACATTTTCATGCTAACAGCGTTAACATTGTGTTCCAAACTATATGAAGACTCTTTTTGGTTTTTAATTGATAACTTGACTTGTGTATTGTGAATTTTTGTTCTTTTGGTCTTGTTGTGATTAGATAAATATTCTCTATTTTTCTAAACCTGTGTTGTGTCATTTTGTAGTGTTTTCATTAAGTTACAGTGTGTATTGGTACAAATACTTAACACCTAGCACTCTGAAGTTAAGCCTACTGCTCATGCCAAGCTACCTACGGTGTGAGCGGGGTTTAGCTGAGGGTGATTTTCTTTTACCCTGACTAGAGTGAGGGTCCTTGCTTGGACTGGGGGTAACCCGACTGCCAACCAAAGACCCCATTTCTAAAAACCTCCATACTCGACCTGGAGGAAACAAGAGAAATAAAGTCAATATTCACCTTATGTCCAGTTTCCACTCCTCTTCCCATCATGTAACCCCTCGTCAAAGTCCTCCCTTTGCTGCAGACACTTGTCCAGAAAGGAAATCCTCACTGTCGGGGTCAACTCCTAAGGTAAACCACTCGTACATTTCATCACTGTTACAATGGATGTGGAGCCATGCTCTTGGACAAGGTATGTTTTCATAGGTGAGGTACATATGTGTGTATTTTCAAACTTGCTTTATGTATATACACATATACGTATTTGAACTGTGGAACAATATCTATAAAAATTGAGGTTCCTAGCACAACGGTCCGCCTCAGCAGAAGGCTGCCGTCGAGAGACTGCAGGCACAACAGAAACCTCATAATACGGTGAGCAGAATACCACCAGCTCAGTCGTCCTCTTGGGACCACCACCGTGGCAGAACAGGCGGTAAGACTTCCAAACTTATAATCAGGCCCTTAGTTTATATCAAAAGTCTAAGTTTAGACCTAAAGTCTAACTTTGCTAGTAGTAAAGTTGGGCTTGTGGTCTAAACTTAGACCAAAAGTCTAACTTTACTGCTAGTAATGTTAGACTTATGTTATCTAAGTTTTTTTTTTGTTTAGGTTTTTGTTGTCTAAGTTTGGTCTAAGTTTAGACCAAAAGTTTAAACTTTGACCAAAAGTCTAACTTTACTACTAGTAAATTTAGACTTTTGTTGTCTAAATTTAACTTTGTTAATCTGGCCCTATGTGTTCAGCCCCAAGGGTTGCTCAAAAGCCCACGATTGACATCATTGTATGTCAAGGGTGCCCAATAAAAAGGGAAATTATCCCAGATTGCATCCCGTGCCTCTTTCATTCACCATCCAGACGCTCTCTGGCTCTTTATCTTATTCATTTAGGTTCAATTTCATCCCTGCTTTCATTCCCTGTCGTTCAATCTTTCTATTCCTCCTACTTTATCCCATGGGGTTTTTCTCTCTCTCCCTTGTTTTAAATCTTATGAGGAAAAAAAGTGTTTGTCCCCAAAAATAAGTGATGGTGGGCCCCGCCTGTAACCACTTGCTCAAATTAGGCATTACCTGTTATGTCTCCCTTTCCTGCTGTCTCAAAGAGAGTTCCAACATAGGTGTACTCATGGAAAACAGTGAGTATTTGCCAATGCCCCAAAGTAGGTTAAATATTGGCTGCTTTGTGGGAAATCTCAAAATGAAGCAGATATTCTGGTGCAGCAAGACAGGAGATTCTTCATGTCACTAACTGTGTCCCCTCAAGCTTAACTTTCAATTAGCAATATGGAGAAGTCATGCTCCTTAACATGTCTAAGAAGATGAGAATTTTGAACTACCCAGGGTGCTGAAAAGTAGGTGCTGAAAAGTAGGCTATAGTGCATGATGACAAGCACTAAGGCCCACAAGACTGAAGCTGTGGTAGAGAGTGCCTCAATGAATAGTCATGCAAAGGCCTAAAGCACTACTAGTCAGATTTGAACTAAGCAATCGAACGATGCAGGAATCCTATGAGCTCATGTTCATTTTTAGATCTATTTTTTATAAGCATCTCACTTTGTAAAGCAGGTGAAGTTTCACAAAAATTAACAATGAGTCTGTAGCCTTTACAGGTTTGCATAATCCGATTTGCTGTAGAGTTGTCAAATATTTTACTACATAGCCCGCCAAAGTAACCCCGTCAGAACACCGCACCGCAGTCGAAAGACCGCTGCGGTGATTCTGAGATTTGCCCTGGGCTGGCGGGCGGCCGCCAAAAGGCCGCCCGCCAGCCAAGGGCAAATCAACCTTCCCACGAGGACGCCGGCTCAGAATTGAGCCGGCGTAGTGGGAAGGTGCGACGGGTGCAGTGGCACCCGTCGCGTATTTCAGTGTCTGCATAGCAGACACTGAAATACTTTGCGGGGCCCTCTTACGGGGGCCCCTGCAGTGCCCATGCCATTGGCATGGGCACTGCAGGGGCCCCCAGGGGCCCCGCGGCACCCCCTACTGCCATCCTGTTCATGGCGGGTTTCCCGCCATGAACAGGATGGCGGTAGGGGGTGTCTGAATCCCCATGGCGGCGGAGCGCGCTCCGCCGCCATGGAGGATTCAGAAGGGCAGCGGTAAACCGGCGGGTGACCGCCGGTTTACCCTTTCTGACCGCGGCTGAACCGCCGCGGTCAGAATGCCCTTCGGAGCACCGCCAGCCTGTCGGCGGTGCTCCCGTGGCCGGTGACCCTGGCGGTCACCGGCCGCCAGGGTCAGAATCAGGCCCTATATAACCTTGCTAAACTTATGGGCTGTAGCACAAACCAATCATTTCCTCAATGACTGCCCCAGCAGCAATTTTCACTATATCTTCGTTAACTAGGGGCAAATCTATTAATATCCCTCACCACCTTTAGTTAAGAATGGTGCTGTACGCTCACCCCATTCACACACATTCATGCACACAAGCACACAAACATACAAATCACATTTTCCATACACACATTACACCCCCGCATGCATACACACACTCACACAACCCCTCTACACACTCACATGCACACCCCCATGCATGCACGCACCACACAACACCCCCCTCCCCTAGTGGACGATCACCTTACCTGTTCCGGTGATCCTCCGGGAGGGAACGGGAACCATGGGGGCTGCTCCGCCACCAGCACCCCGTCATCAGAACACCGCCACGCCGAATATTGGGTCGTATTACGGTGGGCAGTGTTCAGATGACGTGGCGGTGACAGTGGAGCAGCCTCCACTTCACCGCCGACGGCCAGTATGGCTGCTGGCGGCTCTCTGTCCGAAAAAGAGCAGAGGGCTGCCAGCAGTTATGATATGGTTGGAAAAAGGTTGAAATGAGGGCCTAAATCTTTAAAAATTCATATCTCCAGTTACTCTTATCTGATTTTGTTCATTTTGGTGAACCAAATATACCACACCGACCGCCATGGCAGTAGCAGCCGCCAGACCAGAGATAACAATCTCAAACCCGGCAGCCGCTACTGTACTGCCGGAAGCATTTTGACACTGCCCACCGCCATGGTTTTCGTGGCATTCGTAACACCACAAAAACCATGGCGGTAGGCCCTACCAGTGACAGGGAATTTCTTCTCTGTCACTGGTAGGAGGCCCACCAACCACCCCTAACACTCACCAGACAACCCCCACCCCCCTCCATCCATGCTCCTCCCTCCAATCCTCCCATAAATGCACACTCGCAGACACACACCACACTTTCACACACTCACTCACACAGGCATACAAGCATTCATACACGTATGCATCCATTCATTCACGCACACATCCTTACACAGATTCACACTGACACGCAGGCACACATTCACATTTCCACTTATACATGCATTCTCACACATGCACACACACATGCAAACAACACTACACACACATTCACATTCACACACACACTCACACATTAATGCACACACCCCCATACACACGCACAACACCTTCCTGCCCCCTCCCCTGTCAGAAACCTGACTTACCTGCATTCAGGGTGTCTTCTAGTAGGGGAAGGGACGGGGCGCTGCTACCGCCAGCAGCGCCCGCCTGCAGACCACCATCAGGCTGTATTATTTTTCATAATATGGCTGGCAGCATTCTACTGGCGTGGCGCTGCTGGTGGTAGCAGTGCCACCTTAACACCGTCTGCCAGCATGGCCACAGCCATATTTCCGCCCTTCTCGTGGTGGAAATCCGTCTGTGGTCATAATATGGCAGATGGATGTTAGCCGCGGTGACGGTCTTTTGGTGGCAGCCGCTGGGCGGTAGGCCACCTTTACCGCCATTGTCACGAATAGGACCTTTGTCTCCTAACTTAAGCCTTGTTGCGCATTGGCAAACTACCAAGGGTTGAGCGGGGGTTAATTTATTGAGACCTAACTGAACATAGTGGGGGTTGGTGGCCTGTTGCTATGTGTAGGTACTTACCTGCCCTTACCATTAATCCACTTTCCAACAAATATACCTACTCCAAAATGCAATTTCTACACCTCCAGGTAGAGAGAAGGAGGAGACGTCTCAGTCTAATCTAGGCAGCAATCTATGCACTGAAATGGTGAAATCCAACTACAATGAGATCCCTAGCCAAGTTGTAGGTGGAGATGTCCATACGCAGAGATCTCAAAAAGGATACTTAACTTTGTAAGTAGGACCTTGTAGAATGCCAAAACACCTTACAGTACTCCTGTCCTTCCTCTGCCTAGAATTTGTGTATAGTCATATTGCCAAGTAGCACAGTAATTAACCTGCCCAGCAGGGCAGTTCAAAACATGAATCCCTTTAAAACGGGTTCAGTCTAGCATCTTTAATAATTTTATCAAAGCTATGCTCCTTAAGATCAGTACATATTTCCTAGTAAACCCAAGAGAGCTTCAGGACAGAAGAGTGCTATTTTCCTTGGTATTGCACAATTCCCACAAGTAACTGTTTGCATTGATGGAAATAATGCAGCAATAGGTCAACCATCAAGAACTGACATTCTGTATCAGAAAAGTAAAAATGATCACTTAGATGGTGTATAATAGTGACTATGGTGGTCATTCTGACCCTGGCGGTCTTTGACCGCCAGGGCGGAGGACCGCGGGAGCACCGCCGACAGGCCGGCGGTGCTCCAATGGGGATTCCGACCGCGGCGGTAAAGCCGCGGTCGGACCGGCACCACTGGCGGGGTCCCGCCAGTGTACCGCGGCCCCATTGAATCCTCCGCGGCGGCGCAGCTTGCTGCACCGCCGCGGGGATTCCGACCCCCCCTACCGCCATCCAGATCCCGGCGGTCGGACCGCCGAGATCCGGATGGCGATAGGGGGGGTCACGGGGCCCCTGGGGGCCCCTGCAGTGCCCATGCCACTGGCATGGGCATTGCAGGGGCCCCCATAAGAGGGCCCCTACATGTATTTCACTGTCTGCTGCGCAGACAGTGAAATACGCGACGGGTGCAACTGCACCCGTCGCACAGCTTCCACTCCGCCGGCTCGATTCCGAGCCGGCTTCATCGTGGAAGCCTCTTTCCCACTGGGCTGGCTGGCGGTCTGAAGGCGACCGCCCGCCAGCCCAGCGGGAAAGTCAGAATTACCGCCGCGGTCTTTCGACCACGGAACGGTAACCTGACGGCGGGACTTTGGCGGGCGGCCTCCGCCGCCCGCCAAGGTCAGAATGAGGGCCTATGTCATTTCAGACATTGTTGTGCGCTATCCAGGCTACACCCATGATGTGTATACATTTTGCCACTGTAGCCACTACACCTGGCTTGTGCCTGAACAGTTTTGAGATATTTGTCAGGTATGTTATATGTATGTGACAGTTTATATATTGTTAAAAACAAATTACTTATGTCACTTAATATTAATGTTTTAGGTGAAAGCATGTATCTTTATCTAAATCCACAGTCTACAAGAGAGAGAAGATACAATATAGCACACATGCATAAAAGGTTTGTGATTGAGTGTACCTTTGGCACATTAAAATGCAATTTCTGATGTATTCATAACATTACAATACGCATCCCAAGTCTGTTGTTAAAACGCAGCTGTGTATGATGCATACTATTGCAAAACCGAAAGGGTCTTTAAGTGGAACCCATGGATGGTGACATTGGCAATGAAGATTTACCACCCTGTCAGCAATATAGTCTCTGTCTGGATCCAAATAGAGTAATGGAAGGAAGACTACACACACAAATAACTATTTCTTCAATAATGGAAATTTACTAGTTCTCTGCGTGCTGCATCCTGCAGCACACATAGAAGTAACAAATCTTCATTATTTAATCATTGTTTATTTGCAGGAAGGGACATGTTTCTGCACATAAACAGTCATTAATGGTGATTTGCTCCCTCTTTGTGTGCTGCATTCTGCATTCTGCAGCACATATAGAAAAAGCAAAAACGAGGAGAAATACAAGGATTTCTTTCATTGCACCACTCCCCTGGGGTGGGGTTAGTTTTTGGCACTGCCTCAGGTTTATGACTTCTCATAAATCTGGGGCAGTGTCTAAATGCAATGGGTTTTGTGGTGGAATGCCGTCGGCAACACCCATTGAATGCCCCTTTCACACATGCAATGCGTGTAAAGGGGCCGTATTTACAAGGTGGCATTAAGTTACAAAAAGTGGGTCAATTCCCTTGTAAATGAGGGAGGGTTTCATATTAGCTCAGCCTGCATAGTAAGTAGTTGTTGCAAAGGGAAGGAGTCACAATCTGCATTTGATAGGGGTTCTCAGTTCCAAACAAATGGTGTGAAATTCTTGGTAGGTAGAGTATTGGCCTGTGCAATGTCTGCAGACACTACAGGAAGTACGAAAGGAGGTATACACATTTGGTTCACATCACAGAGAGGACAAGATGTGGTTATATTTAATTGAAATTATATTGATGAATACTCAGGTAGCTTCCTAATAAATATATATATTACTAACCTGGGCTTAGAGGTGGTACACTAAATGAGTCGATGGCTGTGACTACTGTTGCACCCTCCGTCACCAAGGTGAATTCTCTCATTTCTTCCATTTGATTTGTAGAGGGAGCAGTCAAAGAGCCACCAACCTGCTTCACGTCTTCATTGTGCCAGTGTCTCTTTTCTCTGTGACATCAAGTCATTCTTGCTATTTCTGATTTTGTTAACTCTGTATTTATTTCTTCTTGTATGTTGAGCCACAAGTGTTTGGTAAACACTGGCAAACTGAAAGATGTTTATAAACATATTTATCATTTGTGACACATTCTTCAAGTAGAATTGTCAGCTCCTCATCTGAGAATTTGTTTTTTCTCTTGCATCTACCCTCCTCTTACTGTGGCTCCTATCTGAACATTGTAGAAACACCTGGAACATTCTCCAAGCCTTAGTGATATGTGTGGCCTCCAAACTGAAAACCAGCATTGGGTTCCATAAAGTTATTTCCTGGTTCAGATGCTATCAGGAACTTCTGAAGCAACATTCACTAACGTTGAATATACATTTGCAATTAGTGAATACACATATGCAAAATGCCCCTGGTTTTAAATTAACATTACAGACTTCTTAAAGAAAATTGTGAATCCTAACTAATCATACTTAAAAACATGACTTAGGAAATATGCTTTTGTAAATACCGTATCTCAAAAATATATCTTAGCACATCTGGCTCCTAGTTAAATGCAGGCTGGCAATTGTGTAAGTGTTCAGGCACTTCCAATGATTATTAGACTTTCATCTAAATGTTTATTCAACATTCCGGCATGGCAAGATGATTGTTTCAAGCAATTAGTGCTTCAGAACTCAAGCACTCTCATTGGATTGGCTCTGTACACAATGTAATGCATAAAAGCATGGGAGTTTACAGATCCTTGCACCATTACTGTGAATAGTTCTTTATATTGTTCGTACCCTGGGATATGATAGGTTCTAAAAGTAGTTATTAAAAATCCTTGACTAGTTCCACCCTAGCTACGGCCATGAGCTTGAGACACTTTTCCTTTTATTTCAGTGGAAGGGAGGGAGGTAGGAGACATGGGAGGAGAAGTATCTCAGCTCTTAACAAACCCTGCATTCCACCAACTGAAGAAGTTAACAGGAAGGTGAAGATTGGCAGGTGATGGACTAGAATTGTTCCTAGTACCTCCCTGCCTATTTCCACTTCCTGATTCAGTTTCACACAGCTCCTTCTGCCAATTCCCTTCTGTCCAGTAGAAGCATTAGGAAAGGCAGGCACTGTATATCTGTGCCCCAGCAAGAAGCTAAATGCTGCCTGGATTTCATAAAGCCTATGAATAATATCTAGGGTCACATTTACTAACTTTTCAAGCACGTTCTCACTCAATGAAGTGCAGCAACCAGAGTTGCTGTGTTGTGTGAAAGGTATAGAGAAGAAAATGCATATTTATAGTGGTGCTGGAACAATCTTCAGAGCGGAGGATTCTGAATTTCATCATGCAAAAAAGTATAGCAAATGACTCACACCCATTCAGCAGGCGAGTGGTAAAGGTGCGGTGCAAAGCCAATGGTGCTTTCTGGAGCACACTTTTGCAAATCTATTTCCAAAGCATGCTGTAGTAGCGCACCCTCATTTACAGACAGCACAATTACCATTGAAATGGCCACACAATTCACACTGGCATGCTGCTTTAGTGCTAACATTATACAGTGTACAAACAATGGGCTTCATTTATTATAAACTAGTGCATCGATCACAATGCAACAGTTTAGTTTTCTTCTGTATTTATAGTACAGCTCTTCATGGCACAGTGTCCACAACTGCGTCAGAAATTCTGGCGCAGTTTAGTGCTAAACCTTAACATTGATGGACTAGCATCAAAAATTCTGACGCTAGTCCAACAATGCTAAGGGGGGCCCATTGAAAACCGACAGTGTCACTTTAACGCCTGCCCTGAAGAGGTATTAAAAAATTATGCTGTGACAGCACAGAATGGTGCAGTGAAATCTTGTAGAATTCACTGAGCCATTCCAGTGGGGCTTTTTGTGAGGGAACGCCTACCTTGCATACATTATACCTGGCGCAGGTATAATGTGGCACAAGGCTTTACAAACTGGCGTATTGGTACCATTGCTCTAGTTTGTAAGTGTGGCACTGTGTAGGGAACTGTTTGTGCTGCCATACCATTAAAAACGTCATGCTGTGGTGGTGCAAAATCCTTGCAAATGAGGCCCTATGTTTGCAAATGCTTTTTGGCAAACATTTACCATTTAGACATCACCAAGTAAAAGTGTCTTGATTTGTTTTGGCCCTATTAAAATATTTTCTTCCATCACACTTGGAATTACAAACAAAAAGCTATTCATTTTTTTTCCAACTTCTGATATATTTTGAAATGTTTCCATGCTAATTTGCAGATATTTAAATGTGTGTTAGAAAAAACTGATATAATGCAGACTTTCCCTTCACAGTCCCTGTACGCTAGCAAGATTATTGGATACCTCACTTTGCTATCTTTGCAGTAAGAGAAAGAAAGTAAACACAAAGCCCTATGTTAAAACAATGTCAGACTATATCAGAAAACACAGTTTGATATTTGATTCTGTCTTTGAATGCACACCAAATGTGACAAGATAAAAATAACATTTAAATCACATTTATTGCCCATTCACCTTCTGAAATCCATCATGGTTTTTTGCAGGTGCTACCTGCAACCCTACCTCCACCATCTATGAATATTGACTAAGATATGGTGCTGCTTTACTCTCTCCCTCTGCTGGTGCACTTTGGAGTGCCATGAGCCAACACACACACACCCTCCCCCTTGAACCATGGAGCAAGGGCAAAGCTATGTGCTTTCTACCAAACATAGGTTTACACTAGAAGGAAGCCATTCCAGTACGAAATAACTATACTTTATTAGGAATAGGTTTCTCACTGTGTATATATGCTGTATAGTGCAGCAAGTAGGAAAAATATGGAGTTTTAAATCTTGTTCCACGGTTACACCTGCCTCAAGGGGGTGTTATATTTGGTGCAAACCTCTGCTGTCCACCAATATTACTAAATAGGGATCTGTGTTAACATTCATGGGTGGTTTCATGATAATGCCTATGTATCACTCATGGAACACCCTCTTGACACAACGTAGTGCAAAATAATTCCTAGCACTATTTCTCATTGCTTTGGCCAACTTTTAAAATTCAAGTTTAAATCATGATTTGCATTGGGAAGTTAAGTTCCAAAACAACAATTTGCACCAGATTTGCATCATAAAAGTAATTCAAACCAGGCGCAAAGTTTTAGTAAATCTAGGTCCTAGTGTCCGGTGGCTTTTTTGGGGCACTAACACACATTTCTGCACCCCAGCATTCAGCCAAAGGCTTTTTTCAGTTTTTTTAAATCTAAGAAAAAATACAAACAGTGTCTGACTCCTTACATGGGTGCAGACACAGATGCACATGTATGTATGTATGTGACCAAGAGAGGAGCTGAATGTGGTTTGAATCTTTTCTTAGGCTCGAAAAAAGTCAAGAGAGTGCCTAGCTCCTGGAAAGGGTACTGATATCTACACATCTGTTCCCCAGTGAGGAGACTCAGTTTTGATTGTTTTAAACCAGTACCAGCCTCTTTTCTGGAGTACAGAAATACATGTGAGGTTGTCATGTACCTAGAGAAAACTACCAACCCCAGTCTTTTGCTGAACACTGTTCAGTAGATGCCACTCAACACGTGTTCTTACATTTGATTCACAGAATATGTAAAACATTCGTAAAAAATTATTTTCACACATTTCTGTGATGAAAAATCCTGGAATGTGTGGTTAGTAGCAACGTTCCCACTATTCATTGTTATCACATTTCTAAATATAAAAACAGTACCTCGAGTGTGGATGGGCTAGACTAACAGACAGGAAAAGGCCAAATACATTACACTCAAGTCAATATAGTATCAATGTGGTCTTTAATCCTGTCCTGTTTAAGAGCATCAGCCTCAATTGTGAGATACTGTTTATTTTCAAAAGAAGTGCGGCATTATTGAATGGTAGAATGTTTGCCTTTTTTTCTGAAGTTCTAAATGTTTCGGTCACAGGATTGTGATTTATCTAACCATACGATGATATTTGCAGGGGATTCTGAAAAAATAAAACATTTTGGAATTCAAGCAAGTCACATAATCATGGATCCCATTGTGTCTCCAAATTTTAGAAGCGTACCTGGGTGGTGACTGACCCAACAGATGCAGATATCTCAAACAGAATCTCCCCTATGAAAAACCATTAACTTTTGCCTGGCTTGGGAATCTTTGCCTAAAGCATGAAAATCCCATATGAGTTTGATAACCCTAGATTCATAAAACCTAGGGCAACACAGATTTGGTTCAGGTCTTGGATAAGATATGTTCATGTGTGAGGACGTCAGATCTCAACCACCATGTTTTAGGGAAAAAACACCCTGTGATAGGGGTAGATATTAAAAAATGTATGTTTTGGTTTTTGTTAACATCAGTGACAAAAATACAGGTACCTTAAATCTGCATTTCACTAGCAACTGTTTCAAATTTCAAAAATGCACTTCATCCCCGTCATATCTTGTAGGCAACCTGAAACCATACAAATCCATGCATGTCTTGTATTGGAACACTAGGGAAATGAAGGGGAACAAGATGGGAATTAAAACATTGGCTGGGATTTATTCATTCACTATAGACCCTGAAGGGTTTTATTAAGATTTGGAAACCAAATGCTAAAAATCTGACAAATGCAATGGTCAAAATGATTTACTGGCCAGTCAGGGAGAGGGGGGGGGGGCTGGCACCCAGTGACAGAAAATACAGTGAGCCTTAACTGGAATTGCGATTGCAACTGATTTCTAAATTAACAAACTACACTACAATCAGCAACAGATTTACTTAGCATTTGTATTGCCTTTGCCTCCCAGAAGGCAATGCAAAGGCTTATTTGGAATTTACAAAGCCACACAAGGCCTGATTTGCATGGCTTTGTGCAACTTTTTAAAGAAATGTAACATAATCCTGCCACATAATAATAACACTTAATAAATGATTGACCAGTCAGTGCTTTTCTTCAGAAAAAGGAAAAGTACATTTATTATGCACATCTTTTAAAAAGTATACAGTAATTCACAAGTATGTACATTGATAGATGAAAAATCCTGTAAATTACTACATCATCGACTCTCTAATGGGGTCACACAAACATATAAAGAAAGTGTTTTGCCTTAGCCAAAGGTTCAGTATCAACAACCACATGTTAAAGACATCATGTTGTACAAGAATGCAGTCATCAATAACAATAATTCTGTGTAAACACGTTTGTTACTGTCTACAAAGCATATTCACTGGGATTAATAATCATAGCATTTTAAAATTAGCAAAACCTGCTTTTGTGCTTTTTATAAACCTTATCAATATGCAGTGATAAATACAGCTCCTAGTGGGTATCACATTTTGACTACATTACATGCCCCTGGAGGACGCTGCTCAACATGTACATTTCTCACACATTTTCAGGTTACCATAAATGCAACCATGGAATAACCCCCCCTGAGAATGCTGCATTACCAGCCATCCAGTTTTTAGAGTGCTTTGAAACATCAGTGAAAACTCCAGAGGGGTCCTGGTTTTTATGACCACACAAACAAAGGGTTAGTCCTTGAGAAAATGTCTCAGGGAGTTCCTGGTCTCCAGTAGCTCTCCATGCTTCCATTCTTTTGTTGGCATGCATTTGCTATCCTGGGGCTAACACGAGTAGGACAAATTAGACAAATACAAAAACCCACAGGGTGCATTATGGGGCACTCGAGTTGGTGCCATGAACACTAAATTAGCAGACCTCCTGCTAGAATGGGAGAGCTGCCATGTTTGCTGCACAGCCTCATGCCACACAGCTGCTCCTTAATTTTTTTTGTTTTTGTTTTTTGGGGTGCCCCGTCCTCTTCAGAGACAGTCAAAGGACCCTCCATTTTGATGTCCTGTTGGCTCCCACGCGGGACACACACCTTTATGTTCAGCAGCTTCTCTCTCCATGCCCATTCCTGCGGACAGGGTGCAGCTTTCTGAGGTGTCCATCTTGCACCCCTCAGGCACGGGGAGTGGGAGAAAAGGCCACCACTTTGCTCTCCCATCCTCTTTTGTTCTGGGGGTCAGTGAACATTCTGGGTTACATATAAGCTGTACAGATATCTTTGTGGAACTTGCAGTTTGGATTTTCTCTCACCGGTTACACCCCATTTTGACACGTCACTGTTCTCTGTAGGCCAATGAGAAGTAAAATAGTACTCTAAGGCAGTTTCCCCCCATGTGTATAATAAAGTGTCACAACAGACAAAAGAGGAAATCATATGACTTTCGCTAATAGTGTACACTAACATTACCCCAGGCATAATCTGCCCCTCTGCACCAGGATACCTGTGTGCAGTTACTGGGCTGCTCATAACACTAGTCTCACATTCACAGCCCTCACACGTGTACACATGTGTAAATTTGATTTTATGTGATATGAAAAAAGGTGGAAACCCATTGATAGAATGCTCAGGAGGTCTAGATGTCAAAAATATATGATTTTGGTATATTTTTCTGCAGCTCAGGAGTGATATCTGTGCCCAAATCACTGGTGCTCTAAATCAGCATTTTACTTAAAGATGCCTTCCAAATTTACAAAGTCATTGCACCAAGTTTATTGCCTTTGGCCACCCTGAAGCCATAGGAAGCTCAAGCATATCTGGTACTACAATACTTGAGAGATGAAGAGAAAAAAAGATAAGGGTCATGTCTTGGCAGAGATATTTTTAAAAACTTTGCAAACATCATGTTCAGTGCAATCTCCTGGCCATCAAGCCAGGATAAGGTAGATCTAGGACCCGATGATAGAAATCTTAAAACACAAAGAAAATAAATATATATGGTGTATTTTTCTGTGCAGCCAATAGGTGATAATTGTGAACTAAACCAGCTTTTTGCTAGCAGCTGGTTTCTAGAAATGTGAGAATGTAGTGCGCCCAGTTAATTACCTGTGGGAACCTTGATACCATTTAAAACCCACCACTCAAGAGATGCATATGAAAAAGTTGGAAGTGAAGTATGGACAGAAAAGTCTGTAGGGAAATACCATGTTTTGGAAGACAACGTAAAAAATCTTCGAAATATCAAGTTCAGCCACTTTATCAGTTTGAGGATGATCTGCCTCCCCAAATATAGAAACTGTTTAAAGTAGACATGTCAAATAATAAGATTGTGGTATGTTTCCATATACAATGCAGTGCTTATGTAGGTGAGCAATGGACGGGTTCTAAAATTGGTGTTTCACTGTCAGCTAATCTCCACATGTCCAAGATGTACTGTACCCAGTTTTTTATATTTGCCCACCATAAATTCATAAACAACCAATACATGTCTGATACCCCTATACTCAGAAATGAAAAAACAAAGGTGGGAGGACACGCACATGTTCCTGAGTGAGAGAGATATGAGGTAGTTACCATAATATGTGAAATAATGATAAAAGTCAAGTTCAGTGTGATCACTAAGCCAACCAATCAGGGTGATCTAGATGTGTCACACAGTGATTGAAATAAATATATATGATTTTTCGTATGTTTCCCTACAACTCAGTGGTGACATCAGTTAAATTTAGGTACCCTAAACCAACACCTTGATGACTCCACAGACCCCAACTCCACAGTCCTGCTCAAAAGAACCCATGACATTAAACTCTCCCAACTCATCCAAGACCCAACTTACACTGCAGGACAAACTGCAGTGACAAGATCAAATTCAGCATGTCACCCTGCTCACATGGACAGACAACTCCATCATTCACTTCCTTCTCAGCACACCAAAAACCACCATACTAATTAACCCAGTGCACCCAGATGCAGCTGGAGCAACATTACAGCATCCTCAGTACTAACCAATCAGACTCCACCAACATCATAAACAATGACATAACAAAATTCAATGGGCGGATCTAAGGCAAGGCCAATGCTCTAGTACTCCTAACGAACACCAAACATAGGAGAACAGTTAGAAATGGGGTCTTTGGTTGGCAGTCAGGTTACCCCCTGTCCAAGCAAAGAACCTCACTCTAGTCAGGGTAAAAGAGAATCACCCTCAGCTAACCCCTGCTTACCCCCTTGGTAGGCAGGATTAACTTCAGAGTGCTAGGTGTGAAGTATTTGTATTAACACACACAATAACTTAAAGAAAACACAACAAAATTACACAACACAGGTTTAGAAAAATAGGAAATATTTATCTGAACAAGACAAGACCAACATGACCAAAATTCAACATACACAAGTCAAGTTATTAGCTAAAAAGCAAAAAGAGTCTTAAATCCTTTGATAAACAGATAAAACCCTGTTAGCGTTGAAAAGTACCTGAGTCACATCAAAATAACACACTCAGGCGAGTGTGTGTTGAAAAAGGTAAGCGGTGCGTCGATTTCTCACCTGCAAGTGAGCTTGTGCTTCACTTCTCCTTCTCCGGTGTCATTTTTCCTCCCTAAACGGGAGCGCTGCGTCGATCCGGGCAGCAATTGGGTCCGGGCAGGCGTTGCAGCGTTTTCCCACACCCAGCAAAGTTTGCGTAAAAAATCCTGCCGCTCGGTGATAGCAAAACCGCATTGCATGGGTTGGGACGTTACCAGCCTCCGTCACCGATGCAGCGCGTCATTTCTCCAGCCAAGTGCATCGATCTCCCAGCCGCGCTGCGTCGATTTCAGCCGCGGAGCCAGCAGCACCTCGTTTCTTCAGCCACTCTCAGAGGTTGCATCAGAAATTTCCCCGCACAGCGGTCTGTGCGTGGATTTTCAGGCTTGGTCTGCCAGCTTCACCTGTCAAGGCCCCAGGAACTGGATAGGCTACCACTTGGCAGGGCAGGAGTCTCAGCAGAGAGTCAAGGTGTTGGCAGTGGAAGTCTTTGATGGCCCTGAGACTTCAACAACAGGAGGCAAGCTCAGGACAAGCCCTTGGAGATTTCTTCACCAGCAGGAATGCACAACAAAGTCCAGTCTTTGTTCCCTTTCCTCAGGCAGAAGCAGCAACTGCAGGATAGCTCCACAAAGCACAGTCACAGACAGGGCAGCACTTCTCCTCAGCTCTTCTCCAGGCAGAGGTTCCTCTTGATTTCCAGAAGTGATCTAAAGTCTGTGGTTTTAGGTGCCCTTCTTATACCCATTTTGCCCTTTGAAGTAGGCTTACTTCAAAGAAAAGTCTCTCTTGTTTGTGAAATCCCGCCTTGCCCGGGCCAGGCCCCAGACACACACCAGGGGTTTGGAGACTGCATTGTGTAAGGGCAGGCACAGCCCTTTCAGGTGTGAGTGACCACTCCTCCTCTCCCTCCTAGCACAGATGGCTCATCAGGATATGCACGCTACCCCCAGGTCCCTTTGTGTCACTGTCTAGAGAGAGGTGCAAACAGCCCAACTGTCAAACTGACCCAGACAGGGAATCCATAAACAGGCAGATTTACAGAATGGTTTAAGCTAGAAAATGCTCATTTCTAAAAGTGGCATTTCAAACACACAATCTTAGAATCAACTTTACTAAAGATGTATTTTTAAATTGTGAGCTCAGAGACCCCAAACTCCACATTTCTATCCGCTCCCAAAGGGAATCTACGCTTTGATCATATTTAAAGGTAGCCCCCATGTTAACCTATGAGAGGGATAGGCCTTCCAACAGTGAAAGCTGAAGGATTGACAGGATGGTTGGGGGAAGAGCAGTCACCTATCACACTCTGGGTAGATTTATCATTCTTTCTAGCAGGACAACTAAGTAAAACAACTTGCTCTGCAATGCTGTGTGAAAGAAAGAGGGAAGAAATGCATCATATCTATCAACATATGGTGCATTCCTGTCCCCTGCCTGTGCTGACACACAATCAGCAGCCTAGTGCCCACGCAGGCATCCTTGCACCATGGAACAAGGGTGCCTGCATTACAGGTAGTTTTGTTTGGGTGCAAGAAGGTGCATCTTCCTGCAGAAAAACTATCCTTAGACGCATATTTCTCTAAAATGCAGCACACATAGAAAGAAGAAATAACAATGAGAAATAAAGATATTTCTCCTCGTTGAGCCTCTGGTGGGAAGGTGTACAATTCTGACATTTCCCTGATCTACCATCATTGGTAAGTCTGGGAATGCATCAAATAAATGAGTGGATGCACCCACACTCCGCCCATGTAACACCCCCACCATGTAGAGTAATGCACTGCAGCAACTTGCGCTGACTTAGCTCACTGCAATTTACCAAGCCACACAGGGCCTCTGCACAACAGTGAATGAGCCTGTTTATTCGGAGATCTTGCCACCTGCGCTGACCACCAACATGAAGCTCAAGTGAACCCAACTCTTTTCCCTACAGAGAACATCAGCTATGACTGGCAATGCAAGATCTGCACTTTGCACTACAGAATCAACAGCCTGCAGGGACCACCCACGCAAAGCTCTAGCAGCGATGATCTGTGATGCCTGACAGGATCTCTGCACCTGCTCTCAGTGCACCAGCGGCGACCATCAGCTGAGCTCTCCTCGCTCTTCGCAGCCTCATACATTGCAAACTGGACTCTTCATGCTGAACTTTGTTTTAAGAAGGTAACTCTTTCAGCATGACTAACTGGGTCCCTGTATCCAGACAGTGCTCCATCATGGTCAGCTTCAACTTATGACTTTCACCCAATCTTTCACGACCAAATAACTGAAAGTGGTGCTTTGTGTTTTAGGCGCTATTCTTACATTACATCTGTGAAATTGCACATCTCCCATTCTACTGATGTTTCTTTTTTGTTGTTTTGTTGTCAAATAAGTTATTATATTTACTCTATTTTTCTACATTGGTATGGGATAATTCTTGTGTTGAGTTTTAACTTTATCATTGTTTGTGTGTTGCAAAATACTTTACAGATCACCTCTAATTTAAGCCTGAATGTGTTTGTGCCATGCTACCAGAGGGTTGAGCACAGGTTAATTTAGTAACTTTCGTGGTTCACCCTACTTGTGTTTGTGCTGTGTCGTTCAATGATTTTTGTGACACTGAGGCCCTCATTCCGAGATTGGCGGTAACCTGACTGCCACGCCAGCAGCGGTCTTTTGACCGCCACCAGGGTGGCAGTGCAGAGCGCCAAATAACGAGTAAGACGGGGAACCCAACAAAACACATATAACTCACCGCCAGCACCACCACCGCCAACGAGCAGCATCCGGCGGAGGAAGCCAACTTCGTGGTGGCAGAAGCCAATGTCCCGCCCACCATATTCCGAGTCACCACGTCGCCAGGATATCCGGGGAGGGCTGGCTGCTACAAAAACCTGTCAGAAACAGAAAGTACAAAAGGAGACACCCACCTCCCGGCACAGAGACCCATCAGGGGCCACCATGGCATATGAACTGCTAGTCTCCCAAGAGCTGTACCTCACCATACACTTTTAGGGCCACCAACAACAATAAAGACGAGAACCGTAAATACACCTAGCACAGAGGGAGGAAATTGCAGTGATACACACCCACACATAACACACATTCCTCGCCAGACAGCGAATGCCACATACAGGCACACACAATATACGTCAATGCCAAGTACCCAATACACACACAAAGTCAAGCAGATATGTGTCAAACATACAGCACAATGCGCACAAACACCACCAACACACCCCATAACCATACAACAATAACTAGACCACAAACACCTTAACGCAGGCATAGACAGGCATGTTGTGTGACACCGCACATATACACACACCATAAACTGTTTGTAGCTATGACACACAATCAGTAGCAGTGAACACACAACCAAACAATGACACAGTTGACCCATCATGCACAACCAACAATCAAGGAAATCCACACATGCAACACCATACACACGGACGCACACAACACTCCATACAATCCTACAAGCAAGCAGTCAGACACATTACAACATGCCCATGGTACAACCCATCTACCCAGCGCATGCAACAACACAGACACAACTCATACACAGACCTCACACACCGTTGCACACAGATGCCACACCGCCATGTAGAAGGAAACCAGGACAAGCATCTCATCTTGCCAACCACAGCAATGTGGGCGGATATAATATAAATGTAACAATAAATATGACCTATTTATAATATGTGCCAAATAGCAAATCCATTGTCAATCAATGAATCAGTCATTTGTAGAGCACGTTACTCACCTGCTAGGGTCTCAAGGCACTGAGGGTAGGGGGGCAAGGTGGGAGCTACTGCTCGAACAGCCAGGTTTTGAGGCGTTTCCTGAATGTCAGCAGGTCCTGGGTCTGACATAGGTGGACGGAAAGGGAGTTACAGGTCTTGGCGGCGAGGTGGGAGAACGATCTGCCGCCGGCTGTAGTTGGTTGGATGCGAGGGCCGGTGCCGAAGGCGAGGTTGGCGGAGCGGAGTTGACAGTGGGAGTGCAGAGGGTGAGTCGCTCGTTGAGGTAGGCAGGGCCGGCGTTGTGGAGTGTTTTGTGAGCGTGGGTGAGGAGCATGAATGTGATCCTCTTGTTGACGGGGAGCCAGTGTAGATCTCTCAGGTGGGCTGAGATGTGGTTGTGGCATGGGATGTTGAGGATGAGGCATGTGGAGGCGTTTTGTATATGTTGAAGTTTTTTCTGGAGCTTGGCTGTAGTTTCAGCGTAGAGAGTGTTGCCGTAGTCCAGTCTGCTGCTGACGAGGTTCAACTTTAGCAACACAAAAGGATGAGGGACGGAGTACTGAACAATGCAAACACCCACCCCCAGTCAAAGATCTTGGTTTAATGCATTGTTCTTCTGCTCACCATGCCACCCCAGTTTGGATCCAGCCATATGCAAATCAGTCTTGACACTGCTAGTGACAAGGTCCTGGCTGACCGTCCTTCTGGTTTTGGTGGGGAAGCAGAAAGATGAGATGGAGTTGACTTGCTGTTTCATGGTAGCAATGAGTCTAGGATGAATCCCAGGTTGCGTGCGTGGTCGGTGGGCGTCAGTGCAGTTCCTAGGGTGGCCGGCCACCAGGAGTCGTCCCATGCGGAGAGGTTGGAACCGAGGATGAGGATCTTCGTGTTGTCTGAGTTCAGTTTCAGGCGGCTGCTCTCCATCCAGTGGGCGATGGCCTTTAATCCATTGTGGAGGTTGTTTTTGGCATTGGCAGGGTCTTTGGTGAGTGAGAGGATCAGCTGGGTGTCGTTGGCGTAGGAGATGATGTTGGCGAGCGGTGCCATGTAGATGTCAAAAAGGGTCGGGCTGAGTGAAGATCCTTGGGGAACGCCGCAGATGGTCTAGGTGGCTTCAGAAAGGAAGGGAGGGAGGCAGACTCTTTGGGTTCTGCCGGAGAGGAAGGATGCGGTCCAGTCCAGGGCTTTGTGGCGGATCCCTGCGTTGTGGAGGCGTGTGTGAAGGGTGTGGTGGCAGATGGTGTTGAAGGCAGCCGAGAGGTCTAGGAGGAGAAGGGCCGCAGTTTCGCCTTTGTGGAGCATGGTCCTGATGTCGTCGGTTGCAGCGATGAGGGCGGTCTCAGTGCTGTGGTTGCTACAAAAACCGGATTGAGAAGTGTCCATGTTGTTTTTGTCTTCAAGGAAGCGGGTCAGTTGGCAGTTGACGATCTTTTTGATGACCTTCACCGGGAAGGGGAGGAGGGAGATGGGCTGGTAGTTTTTTAGATCATTTGGGTCTGCTTTGGGTTTTTTCAGCAGGGCGTTGACTTCGGCGTGCTTCCAGATTTCCGGGAAGGTGGCGGTCTCGAAGGAGCTGTTGACGATCATACGGAGTTGGGGGGCGATGATGGAGCTTGCTTTGTTGAAGACATGGTGGGGGCAGGGGTCGGAGAGTGAGCCGGAGTGGATGGTGCTCATGGTCTTGGTAGTATCCTCGTCGTTGATGTGGGTCCAGGAGAGCAAGAGGTTGGTGTGGCTGGGGTCCAGTGCGTCAGGGTTTTTGGTGACAGCAGTGGTCGTGGGGGTCGAGGTGTTGAAGCTGTTGTGGATGTCCGTGATGTTGCGGTGAAAGAAGGTGGAGAGGGAGTCACAGAGGTCTTGTGAAGGTGGGGTGTCGTTGGAGCAGGACCTGGGGCTGGCGAGTTCCTTAACGATGTTGAAGAGCTCTTTGCTGTTGTGAGCATTGTTGTCAATGCATTCCTTGTAGAAGGATCTCTTGGTGGTCCGTATGAGCTGGTGGCGGTTGCGGATGGCAATGTCCAGAAATGGAGGGCACATTGTCCATATATCATGTGCACAACTGGACTCCTGACAGCAAATAGACCTCCACGTCATAGAGGCATCAATGGGACAGGCAGGCCCCTCAGTGGTGTGGGATCGGTGCGGGAGGCTTGGATGTGGAAAGGGCATATTTCGGTTTGGGCTTGAGAGGGGTGACTTTGGCACTGGGAGAGATGGATTTCTTGCTGGGTGGAGGAGCAGGGGAAACACCAGAGGGGGCACCCCAGGAATGGGAGGTGGAAGGGGCTGAGTGGGGCAGTAGGACAAAGGGTTTACAGAGAAGACTGGGTGGGAGAGGCATAGGTAAGTAGTCAAGGGCGGCAAGGAAAACTTTCATGGGGCGGTCACATGATGAAGGGTTGGGAGTGGATGTAGAGGGAGTGCTCGTCTGAAGTGTCTGTGTGCTGTACGTGAATGCTGGTGTGTGGAATGTGTGCATGTGTGTGGTGGGTGAATGTTGGGTGGGTGAGGGGGTGCGTGTGCATACATTGTGAGGAGGGGGTAGAGATGCTGGGAGAGGAAATGTAAGATGTGTGAGTGAATGTTGCAGTAGTGTGTGCAATTGAGGTGGATTTGCTGCAGGTGGCAGAGACGGTAGTCGTGATGAGTGTGGGTGTGTGGGGTATGTATCTGTGAGTCTGCTGTTGTGGTGATTGAGGGTATGACATGAATTAATTCAGGCCCAGTGTGTGATGATGCAGTGCTGGCAGGTGAGAGTGGCAATGTGATTGTAAGCGAGGAAGTGGAGGGGTACGTGTCTGTTGTTGTGTCTGCAGATGTGTGTTGTGTATGTGCATGCCTGTGTGAATGTTTTTGATACATATGACTGTCTTTGTGCACCTTGTCTGTTGTAGTGGGTGTATGCTGGTCTGGAGGCATGCTTTGGACGAGTGCAGGGAGAGGGGTTCAGGATTGGTAATAGGTAGCTGGAGGGGGGACGGAAGATGAAGGGACACTGGCTCCTGTCAGCGAGGCGGCCAGAGCCTGAAACGATCTCTGTAGGCCAGATCAGGGACTGTGAATGCCTTCCAGAAACACATTGGACTGCTGCATCTGGGATGCCAGTCCCTGGATGGCATTCATGATGGTTCTCTGACCCACAGAGATGGACCTCAGGAGGTCAATAGCCTCTTCATTGTGGGGAGCAGGGCTGACTGAGGCAGGGGCAGAGGTGCCTGCGGCGAAGGAGACACCCATCCTCCTGGGTGAACGGGCACGGGCAACTGAGTGTGGTGCTAGAGAGAGGGTGGTGCTGGGAAGGGGGGTGGCAGACAAGGATGGTGCTGGGGTGATCCCAGATGGGTCAACCACTGCCTGGGATCGGCCATCAGAAGAGGAATCTGTATCAGATGCGGTGGTTGCTCCATTCTCCTCCATGGTTCTCCCATCACCCTCCATCGCACTGGTCCCCTCGGCTTCACTAGTGCCAGCCTCCTGGGTCCAATGGGCTGCTGCATCCCCACTTGCCGATACCCTTCCTTTTTCACCAGATGATGCTAATGCACCCATAGACACATACAAACAATACATATTACAGCCCCTGCCATGCAAACAAGAGACCATTTTGCAATCATTTACAATTGAGTCATGCAAGCGATACCCAAACTCATCCGAGATCACCTCAACCCTGAACCTAAACACCTGAATGAAGACCACTACATGCCTATCAACTGCCTAAATGACTTATCCAACATTCCAGCCCAGGAACATACCCAACCACATGTCAGACTGAGCACACTAACTAACTGACAGAAATGTGTGGAATACATGTGGCATAGAGGTCTATTGATGTAGCAAGTGAAGCAATTGCAATGTTCACGTAATATACACTTCATCAGCCATATACAGTGCCTATATGACCATCTTGTACTACTACTACAGTATACGCATAGATGAAGGATGCACCAAGTGACATGATAGCATTCTAGAGTGACCTATACATACAGGTGAACGTGTGTCACAGTACCACCACTTTTTTCCTGCATGACTCAACATAGCTAACGTGACACACTCCTACATGACTGGTGTGACAACCAGGATTGTACATTCCCTAAATCACACCAGACAACAAAAAATCCAAGAACAGTGAGGGTCACGGTACACACTCTATGCAGAAGTCACCTAACAGTCAACACTTACCCCCTTGTGGCTGCTGTGCTGCCTTTAAGCGGCCATCCAACTCCGAGTAGGCCTCTGCCAGTATGTGGGCCATTAGGGGGGTCAGGGTCCAACGGGCACCCCCCCCACATTGGGAAGTCATCCCTAGCTGGGCCTCTGTGGTCTTCCGGGCCCTGCGTCTCAGGTCCTCCCATGCTTCCTGCAGTGAGTGCCCTGCCGGCTGTTGACCCCCAGGGTCCGCACTTCCTCGGCAGTGGTTCTCCATAACCCTTTATTCCGGTGAGCGCTGACATGCATGGGAAACATTCCGAAAATGGGGGACATGATGTAAATATACAAATACAGCTGTGACCTTTGGCGACACACAACAAACACCGATTATGTACACTGCCAATATCACACATTTCATGTGCATGCAAAACACCTGATCAGTCATGACATGTCAATCTGAACACACAAATATTGTCAAAGACCACCCGACATGTGGGACAAAGGATGTTGCACTTACCTGTTGCCCTGGAGCTCCGTACAACAGCCCATACAGGGATAGGACCCCTTCCACCAGTTTCTCCCGTTCCTCTTTATTGAAGTCTGGGGCCCTGTCCCCTGCAGTGCGTGCCATCGTTGCTCCAAGATACAGGACACAGCAGCACACAAAGTGGAGGTCTGACTTGACCGAATGCCAAGTGAGCTGGCCCATACAAAATGGCGTTTACGACCTTAGCAGTCAGGAACATAACCGTCGGCGATGATCATCTTGTACTCAGTGTCCCATAGATGTCAATGTTAACCAATGAGGAGCTGCACGGAGGTTCAGACAGCCTTCCGCCAGCGGAACAAGGTCACTTCCAGCTTTCCAATGCATGCCAGAAAGGTGGATGCCATATTAGTCTGTAACATGACTGTCCTGGGTTCACACTGCATAATTACCTGCATGTCGTCACAAATAGATACAATAGGTCACACATTGTGGATAATGACACATGTAGTGAGTGTCTGGTGACATCACCACACTTGTCACTATGGTTGTCAGCATACATGATTCACATAGTGCCATTGTCACAGGGATTATGTGCCATCATCTGGTTAGGAACGGTGTGTGTCTTCCCACAACATGACAGACAACTTGCATGAATAAAACTTCATGACCGTCATATGTCGTACTTGGTGCCCTACATTGTGAGAGGTTCCCAGATTGTTGTTTGTGTCTCCACACAGGTATCACCACAATGAGGTGATGAGGAATGCACCTTTTTACCGGCCACTCGTAGATCTTGATACCATGGAAGAGTGGCAAATCATCCTGACCTACAGACTGAACCATTGGTGAATCAGGGAACTGGTCATCCAGTCGAAGCCAGACCTCCTGCCGGGTAGATTAGGTTCTCACAACGTCTTGAATTGCCCACTGTAAAAGCTGCTTTCTACAACATATCAAGTGCCCCACATGTAATTGAGGCCATTGATGGGACTCACATTACCTTGGTACCTCGAACTGGTCTACAGAAACTGGAAGAGTACATACTTGATCAATGTACAAGTGGTGTCTTGCAGAGGAATACATTATACATGTGACTGCAAAATTCCCATGATCCGTACATGAGTCCTACATCCTGAGGAACAGCAGTGTCCCTGCAATGATGTCACAGCTACAGGGAGAAAGGGCCTGGCTCATAGGTATGTGTACAGCTCTCTATGCTCTCTATGTCAGACTTTTGTACCTCTCACAACACAGTAAGCACTCTGCCTAGCATTACTACCTATAGTCATGTTCCCTTACCCACACAGGTGACTCGGGATCCCCCATCCTACCCTGGCTCTTGTCACCTGTGAGAGATCCAACTACAGAAGAGGAGAACAAGTACAATGGCCGGACAAGGCAGGTAATTGAGCAGACTTTCGGACGCATGAAAGCTAGATTTCATTGCCTCCATGTGTCCGGCGGTGCCCTACAGTACCGTCCAGGGAAAGTCTGCAAGATCATTGTTGCATGCTACATGCTCCATAATCTGGCCCTCAGAAGGCCCATCCCACTGCTGGAGGAGGGCAACATTGATGCTAGAGCAGTATTTGGGGTCAGTGACTCTGATGCTGAGGGGGAGGCAAACGAGGATGATGCACATGACAACAGGACTGACCTGATTCATCACTACTTTCAATGATGTATAGGTATGTATGAATTGTATGTCATTCGTACATGGAAGATGTATTGCTGAAGCCAGTCTGTAGCCAGTATTTGCATGCATTAAGGCGTGTGGAGACTAAAGCATTCCATCTTGCCTTCTGACCCTGATAGATAGGTGATTTACCATGAGGGGTATCAGAAAAACACTGCTGCCAAGGACACGTGTGGAATGCTGGAGCCATTGTGTTACAGTCTTATAGTTGTACCAAAGGATTAGGGGCCTCCGTCTTCCTGTTTGGGAAAATGTTAGAGGGACTTATCAGCCTTGGCCTGCTGCATAGGCATGTTCTGCTGCATTGTCAGCTGCTGTGTGGCAAGTACTTGTTCCTGACTACTCAGGGAGGTGAACAATAGAGGACCTAGATGTTACCTCTTCCCTGTCCCACATGTGTGTGTGAGTGCCTATGCAGGCCTTTACATGTGTGGTATCAAAGTTGCTGGGCCAGTCATCCTGTGTGTGTGTTCAAATGCTGTGGATATATGACTTGGTTCACATGCCTTCCAACATTGTGCCTGATTCCATCTCATTTTCCCTTTTCAGGTCATATCTCTGTCTGCAAGCTGATTACTGTATTGTCTGTTGCCATCACTGACACTGGATTTCATTACAGTTTGGATGTACATAAACACCTGCTGGGTAGTCCAGCAACGTCTTTCCCTTCAACATTGTTGTGGTGCCGAAATGTGCATGTATTTGTTGCTTGGAAACAGGATTGCCACTACATACAATGAGGAGATGTGCTCCATGACTTGTGTGAATTTGTGTATATTAATTGCATGACGTCACAGTCCAGTGGAGTGGGGTTATGGTCTGGGTGCTGATCAGAGTGGGTGGTACAGCTATTTGTCTCACAGGTCCTGTATCCATTTGCCCGGTATGATGTGAACTTGTTTTTGGACAGCCAGCAGGGTATAATAGCTGCACATAAGGGTGTCAGTTCAGAAGAGGAATCACTTCCTGTTGGGGGGGATTGGTCTTGGCCTCAGGTCCTGCAGGATGTCTGGATGGGTGACCTCTTTTATGGGGGGTCCCTCAGCTTCAGGGGTAGGGTGGCTGGTGGCCTGTGGATCCTCCTGCTGGGCCTCCATTCCAGTAGTAGGTGCTGATGTTGTTTGCAGTGGTGTTGCCTGACTACTGGATGGGGCCTGCTGTTGGGTTGAGAATGTCTGCAGAATAGTGCCTGCCACCGCTGCATGGCCTCCTGGTGGTATTCCCCCTGCAGCTTTTGGGTGACCTGCAAGGTGGTGAATATGTGGCCCACCTTGTCATGGGTTTGCTGATAGGCTCCCAGGAATCTGGAGACAGCCTCCTGGCCAGTCGTGTCCTGTACCTGCCTCGTAGCTTTGCCCATGATTGCCCTCCCACTGGCCCTTGCTCCCTGTGCCTGTGCCCCTGGTGCAGTGTGCCCCCTCCAACTGACACTAGGACAGTCATTGTCTTCGGTTTGCACTGTTGACTCTTGCCCCTGTTCTGTGGGGCACACTGATGTTTGATGTGACCTTGGGACACTGGTATGGGGAGGCGGGCTCTGCTGTGCATTGGCTGCCACAGGGGAGGTGGTTTCTGTTGTGGGCAGGGTGGACTGACCACTCATGCCTTATGGGCCAGGTTCGTTGTCCATCTCCAGACTTCCAGGGGAGTCCTCCCCTATTGGACCTGCTTCCATGCCTGGGCTTTCTGTCATTGGGCTCCTCTGCTGTGTGGCAGTACTTTGGAGACCTGTGTAATGAGAGGCATTGTGTCAGTTGATGGTATTGTAGCAGTGACAAACACGGTTGTATGCCATCATTGACTGGATTTGCAGGGCAGTAATGACATTTACAGTTACCAGTCCACTGCTTGTGTTACCATTGGTGGAATGTTGCAATGGGCCTATTTTGCAGAATAGGTAATGTTTGTCTTGCTACTGTCATTGCCATGTACTTATGTGCATTCCTTCTACTTATTGGTGATGGGGAGTGACATGTTTTAACAGGCAATTGCAGAGATGTGATGTGGATGTAGCAGTAATGTAAGGGTAGGGAGTGTTGCATACTGGTAGTTGTGGTACTTGCTGAACTGTGAGGTATCCATACACTAGGCGGGCCTGTGAGGGAATGGTGTCAGTATGGTGCTGTGGCATGCATGGGTGGGTATTGGGTCCATGGTGGGGTTGTGCATGTTAGGGTGGTGTGATGGGGTGAGAGGGTCGTGGGGTACATGCTGTGCACGGGGACATGTTGGCCGGGGAGTACAGTTGACTTACCAGTGTCCAGTCCACTAGGTATTCCCGTCAGCCCTTCTGGATGTAGAATGGCCAGGACCTTCTCCTCCCACAGTGACATTTCAGGAGGAGACGGTGGGGGCCCACCACCTGTCCTCATGACGGCGATTTGGTGCCTGGAAGCCATGGCCAATACCTTCCCCCGTAGGTCATTCTACCTCTTCCTCATGTCCTCCTTTGTGCGTGGATGGTTCCCCAATGCATTCATCCTGATGACTATCCTCTGCCATAAGTCATTCTTCCGGGCTATGGATGTCTGCTGGACCTGTGCTCCAAACAGTTGCGGCTCTACTCTGACGATTTCGTCAACCATTAACCTCAGCTCCTCTTCTGTTAATCATGGGTTGTTTTGTGGTGCCATTGTGGTTGTATAGAGGGTGTGGGTGTATGTTGTGCAGGTATGCTGGGTGTGCAGTTTGTTGGTGGAATTTGGGTATTGGTATGTGCGTGTGCTCTGTGGTGTTTGTACTGTATTGTAAATTGTGGTGCAATGTTCCGGTAGTGCCTTTTTTTCCCACAGCAGTTCGAACTGCCAATGGATTGCCGCCGTGTTCGGACCGTGTTGCTGATTTGTGACATGTTATTTGGCAGGCAGGATGTTCTGAGCGTGGCGGTGCTGGTGATGCAGCTGCTTCCTTCATGCCATAGTTTCAGCCGACAGTGTCGTTTTTTGGGTGTATCTTTGGCGGTGTTGTGTGGATGTCTCGTAATACGGAGGTCTTCACACCGCCATCAGTGGCGGTCTTTCGGCGGCGGCTTGCACAGAAGTCTTCGGTAATGACTGCCATACTCGGAATGATCACCTAAATGCCCATACATATAATTTGATACCAGATTAAACCTCTTTTTAAATTCTCAATAATTAGCCTCCTTTTCTTTTTCTAAAATCACTTTTATTCCTCCTGACTACATGCACCTGTGACTCTGCTTGCTGCAAACATGGAGTTTGAACTCAACAACTTGGAGAGCTGCACTGTGGCTGAGCTCAAGGAATTTTCCAGGGAGAAGGGACTTCCAGCAACCAAGGGATCCAAGAAGTTATGGAGCTCCAGAAGGTCCTCACACCTGAAGGGACACCCACCAGATACAGGTTACAGAGGAGGAGAGGAAAGTGGTGGACCATGAGGATGCATTTATTGCGAGAAGGGTGAGGAGGGGGTAAAGGCAGCCACATGTTCTCCTAAAACAAACTATCATCACAACCAAGTGTGGCAGCTATTGATAGAAAACCCCCTCAATTTCCATCCACCCACACATCCAAACCCAACCAACCACTCTCCTCCCCCTTTCACCCTTTTGGGACCTATGACAGTAAGGCTTGTTTCCCGAGATGTGCCTATTTCGCTCTACCATCCACCATTGATAAAGATATAATGGGGAGCTTGAGAGTAATTGTTACAGAAGGATGGTTGGTCCCAGTTGTAAATTCCAGAAATAATTATTCATGTTGGAGCAACTTAGGCCCTCATTTCAACCCTGGCGGTAAATGCCGCCTACTGCCGTGTTGACATCCGCTAACATACAGTGACAGCAGCGGTATACCGCTACGGGTATTATGACCCACACAGAGAAATCCGCCACTATACAGACACCCACACAAGTCTGCCAGACCAAAGGTCAGTGATAAATTGGCAGTACCAAAACCCACACCATTACGCCAACAGGAATATGCCCACAGTATCAGGACCCAAGAATCACTGGGGCGGTCTTTCAACTGCGGTAAACCATTGGCAGTAAACACCGCCGCGCTCAAAATACACACACACTCACAAATCACCACCACGTTGGACAATTCAAACTACACACACCTGACACACATACACACACCACACCCACACACCCAATACAATATAAAACACACATCCACATTACCCACAACCCTTTCCACGAAAAAAAAAAGATTGCCATCAGAGAGAGACACAAGCCAGGAGCACCCACTCAATCTGAGCCACAAAACACCATTACCCATACACCATCCACGCACCTCACAGCACACACCCCAACACATCACCCCACACATCCTCACACATATCACTCACACCAAATCCATGACACTCCAAAGACACCCCAGGTTTTCAGAGGTGGAGCTAAGGGTCATGGTGGAGGAAATCAGCCGGGTAGAGCCACAGCTATTCGGATCACAGGTGCAGCAGACATCCATTGCTAGGAAGATGGACCTATGGTGGAGAATCGTGGACAGGGTCAACGCCATGGGACAGCACCCAAAAACAAGGGATGACATCAGGAAGAGGTGGAACGACCTACGGGGGAAGGTGCGTTCCGTGGTTGCAAGACACCAGGTAGCTGTACAGAGGACTGGCGGGGGACCCCCATCTCCTCCCCCACAACTAACAACATGGGAGGAGCAAGCCTGCATCCTGAGGGCCTTGCATGAATAGCAGGAGGACTGAACTCTGATAGTCAAATCTTTACTATTAAATCCCCGCCCTACGTGCATGCTATCACGAACTCCTACCCCTATCCTCACCCACATCACTCTACCACCTTACATATACCCCACTATCACAACCCACCCATCCCAATACCAAGGCCTGCATGCCACAACAATCCATGGACCCCCATCACAGACCTACATGGACACCCATCACCACAGCATGCCCATTATAGAGAATCACCTAGCCCACAAAATAACCACGCACACAAGGCAAAGCTGACAGGGAAATCGCAGCCATATAGGGAAACACACCCATGCACAAGATGGCACACACAGATACAATAACACTGCATTTGCCTCCCACAGGACCTCTACTCAACGTCACAGGAGAGGAGTTGCCAGCAACATCCAGTCCCCCCCAGAGGAGGCCCACAGTGATGACTGCAGCTCTGCACGCCTGGATGACGATGACCAACCTGGCCCATCAGGGACCTCTGAACAGTCCGTTACCCTGCCACAGTCCCATACCACCACAGAGCCTCCCCGTCAGGAAACACCACCACAGCACCCAGCCAGCGGGCCCATGCCACTGTCCCCAGGACACGCCAATCAGCAGTGTGTCCACCACTACAGGGACCCCAGGAAACCCCACAAACACAGGACGATCAGAGCCCTGGGGTCAGTGGCAGTGGGCACACGGTTCAGGGGACAGAGGCACAGGACAACAGGGAAGCTGGGAGGACTGCTGTGCGACAGGGGGAGGACAGGCCCAGGATCCCACTCTCTAGGAGGCACTCACCAACATCCTGGGAGCATACCACCATCCCCAGGAGACGATGGGCTAGATACTGGCCAAGTTGCAGGAGACCCAGCGGCTGCAGGAGGGACAGTACCTGGGGATCAGGGAGGACCTCAAACACATCTACACCATCCTGGTCACCATTGCAGGGGTGCTGGCTGACATGGCCAACACCATGAGGGAGGCAGTGGCACATCAATGGGCCCCTAACACTAGCCACACCGAAGAACAGCCCTCCACCTCCGCCAGCACTAGTGGACAGGAGGTCCCGCCACAGGAACAACAGGCCACCAGCACCCCACCCCCTGCAGAAGGTGAACCACCCCGCAAACGGTCCCTGTGATCCAGGCAGAAGCCAGAGAACATTGCGAAGACCCCGCCAGGAAATAAGACTCTCCTGATTGTCACCCTTCTGTCCCAATCTGTCACCCTGTCCACCTTGAACTGCCATTACTCCCCTTCCTATGCCCCATTGGACAATGCACCTGTGATACCAAGAGACTGGACTCTAACTGGACATTCCTCCACCATCACCCCAGCCCATAGCACATTCTCCTCTACTGAGCACTTAAATAAACACCGTTGGAACAAATACAAATCTGGAGTCTGTCAAATTATTGAAATATGTACTAGTACAACATTCTGAAAATATTGCAAGTCATATGTACAGTTATATATACACTGGTATGACCTTTAGTGGGCAGCAGTAAACATACCAGGAGCCAGAGATCTGAAAGCAAAGATGCCAAAGGGCACAGTAAGTGGCCATAGACATAGGGAAATCAGGCTGCTATGTACAATGTCCAACAGAAAACTGAAAAGTAAAGTGAAGTTACATTGTCTTACCTGTGTGTTACTGGAAGTACTGCTGTATGATATTACTTCTGTTGTCCACATCTTCCTCTGCCTCCTCTTCCTCACTGTCCACAGGCTCCACCATTGCCACAAGACCATCTCCAGGCTCATCCTCCTGCAGAAAAGGCACCTGGCGTCTCAAGGCCAGGTTGTGCAACTTGCAACATGCAACGATGATCCGGCACACCTTCTTGGGTGAGTAGTACAGGGATCCACCTGTCAGATGGAGGCACCGGAACCTGGCATTCAGGTGGCCAAAGGTTCTTTCAATTATCTGCCTTGTTCGCCCATGTGCCTCATTGTAACGTTCCTCTGCCCTTGTCCTGGCATTCCTCACTGGGGTCAGTAGCCATGAGAGGTTGGGGTAACCAGAGTCACCTGAAAACATTGAGGGACAACTGTTAGATACACACTAACCCTTAGGGACAACCCCATACCCAGACACCAACATGTACTGGGTGGAGACCTTGGGCTCACCTATTAGCCACACCTGTTGCCTCTGGAGTTGGCCTATCACATATGGGATGCTGCTATTCCTCAAGATAAAGGCACCATGCACAGAGCCAGGATACTTGGCATTCACATGGGAGATGTATTGGTCCGCCAAACACACCATCTGCACATTCATAGAGTGATAGCTTTTTCTATAACTGAACACTTGTTCATTTCTCCGGGGTGGGGGGGGGGGGGGCAAATGCTACATGTGTACCATCAATGGCTCCAATGATGTTGGGGATATGTCCCAGGGCATAAAAGTCAGCTTTCACTTTGGCCAAATCCTCCATCTGTGGTAATACAATGTAGCTACACATGTGTTTAAGCAGGCCTAACAACACTCTGGTCAACACGTTTGAGAAAATTGGCTGAGACATCCCTGATGCCATGGCCACTGTTGATTGGAAGGAACCACTTGCCAGGAAATGAAGCACTGACAGGGTCTGCACTAGAGGGAGGATGCCTGTGGGCTGGCGGACTGCTGACATCAGGTCTGGCTCCAATTGGGACACAGTTCTTGGATTGTGGCCCGATCAAGTCTGTATGTTAGTATAATGTGCCTGTCCTCCATTGTCGCAAGGTCCACCAGGAGTCTGTACACTGGAGGATGTCTCCATCCCATATTCATCCTCAGCGATTGAAGCCTATGGAGGAAAACGGTGAGCAGAGGGTCATAATCACAAATCTATTGCAATAATGATGCATTTCTACATATACAGAACCAGTATGTGAATCCGAGAGTCAGTTGCTGTAGGAGGCTGGCCTGGCTTATAGTGGGTACCTGATGGTACTTACACCTTGTGCCAGGTCCAGTTATCCCTTATTAATAGATTAGTAGTGTTCTAGCAGCTTAGGCTGAACTAGGAGACATGCAAAGCTCCTACTATACCACTTATATCATGTAGCACTATCTCATAAGAAACACAATACTCAGAGTTACTAAAAATAAAGGTACTTTATTTTATTGACAATATGCCAAAAGTATCTCAGAGGATATACTCCCTTAGGAAGTTAGTAAAATACACAAAATATACACACAAATCAAAATCAGGTAGGTAAACAGTTGGAAAAGTAGTGCAAATGCTGTAGAATACAATCGGATGCCATAGCCCTAGGGGCAACACAAACCATATACTCTAAAAGTGGAATGCGAACCACGAATGGACCCCAGGCCTAGTGTTGTGTGTAGAGGGTCGCTGGGAGTGTAAGAAAACACTAAGGGTGTCCAAGATACCGCAAAACAAGACCCTGAAAAGTAGGAGTAAAGTTACTCTACTACCCCAGAAACACAGGAAAGACGTGATAGGGGATTCGCAAAGGCAACAACTGACTGCAAAGCACTGAAGAAGGATTCCTGGACCTGAGGAACTGTAAAGGAAGGGGGCCAAGTCCAAGAGTCAAGCAAGTGTCCAAGGGGTGCAGGAGCCCACTAAACCCCAGATGAAGGTGCAAAAGGGCTGCCTCTAGGTGGAAGAAGCTGAAGATTCAGCAACAACAGAAGATGCCAGGAACTTCTCCTTCACACAGAAGATGTCCCACGGCATGCTGGAGGATGCAGAGTTGTTTCCACGCTGAAAGGCCACAAACAAGCCTTGCTAGCTGCAAGAGTCATGGTTGAAGAAAATGGGTGCTGCCCAGGCCCAGAAAGGACCAGGAGGTCGCCCCTTGGAGGAGGAGACAGAGGGAGTGCTCAGCAATACAGAGAGCCCACGCAGAAGCAGGCAGCACCTGCAGAAGCACTTGAACCGGCATTCAAGAAATATGAGCATGGTGGTCGTCTCAACACTACAAAAGAGAGTCCCACGAAGTCTGTGGTCAACTCAGGGAGTTGAGCAGTGCAGGACGGAGTGCTGGGGACCTGGGCTGTGCTGTGCTCAAAGGATTCCTTGCAAAAGTGCACAGACACCCTAGCAGCTGCAGATCACGCAGTACACAGGATTACTGTCTGGTGTGGGGAGGCAAGGACTTACCTCCACCAAATTTGGACAGAAGGACCACTGGACTGTCGGGGTCACTTGGGTCTAGCTCCTGTATTCCAGGGACCATGCTCGTCAAGATGAGAGGGGACCCAGAGGACCGGAGATGCATACGTTTGGTGCCTGCTTTACCTAGTGCCATGGTCCACTACCACAAGGATAAACCTATTGCCTGAAGCTGTTGAAGGGTCAAGTGGGGCAACTATGTCAACCCCTACCATTTCAAAGGGCACCTCAACCACAGGAAGTGGAATTAAGGGGGCCTTTGGTGTGCCACCAGTCTTGCCACTGGCTTGGCAGGTCACGCAAGAGCGACAAAACTCTTTAGTGTCCTCTGACATATGAGGCCAGTGAAACAAGGGAACAAGCCTGTCCCAAGTTTTGCTCTGGCCCAAATGCCCAGCCAAAGGAATGTCATGTGCCAAGGTTAGAAGAAACTCCCTATACTGCAAAGGTATGAGCAATCTCCTGGCAGCTCCAGGTTTAGGGTCCCTTGACTCAGTATACAGGAGGTTGTCTTCCCAATACACCTTATGGCTATCACTGACATCCCCATTCTGCTGTTTGACAGCTTTCTGTCATAAACCCCCTAGTGTGGGACAGGTCTGCTGTGCCTTATTCAGCTCTTGCCTAGCAGGCCCCCCTGCACCCAAAAGCTCAGCAGTGTCTGCTGCCAGCTCCTCTGGTGTAAGTTCTGCACAGGGAGAGGATTCCTCTTCCTCAAAAGGGGAATCTTCTGGAGATGGAGGGATAGTGGGCATGGATTTACCCTTACTACCCCTAGCTTTTGGGAGCACTTGGTCCATTGTTCCAGAATCCAAGTTTCCCTGTCCTTTTTGCTCTTTGGCCTGAGCCCTTGTCAAAGCAAAAATATGCCCAGGAATGCCCAGCATTGCTGCATGAGCCTCCAACTCCACTTCAGCCCAAGCTGATGTCGCCAAATCTTTGCCTAGTAAGCAATCTACAGGTAATTCAGTGGCTTCCACAACTTTCTTTGGACCATTAACCCCCCCAGTTGAGATTCACAACATCCATGGGGTGGCTAAGGGGCATATTTATACTCTGTTTGCGCCGGAATTGCGTCGTTTTTTTGACGCAATTCCGACGCAAAACTAACTCCATATTTATACTTTGGCGTTAGACGCGTCTAGCGCCAAAGTCCATGGAGTTTGCGTAATTTTTTAGCGTGGACACCTACTTTGCGTTAATGATATGCAAGGTAGGCGTTCCCGTCTAAAAAATTGACTCCGAGGCATGTGCGCCGTATTTACACTCCCGGCCAAAATTCACGCCCGGGAGTGGGCGGGTAAAAAAAAATGACGTACGGCCGCTTTTGCGCCGTTTTTTAGCGCCTGGACAAGGCAGGCGTTAAGGGACCTGTGGGCTCGGAAGGAGCCCAGAGGTGCCCTCCCATGCCCCCAGGGACAGCCCCTGTCACCCTTGCCCACCCCAGGAGGACACCCAAGGCTGGAGGGACCCATCCCAGGGACATTAAGGTAAGTTCCGGTAAGTATTTTTTTTTTTGTTTTTTTGTGGCATGGGGGGCCTGATTTGTGCCCCCCTACATGCCACTATGCCCAATGACCATGCCCAGGGGACAGAAGTTCCCTGGGCATGGCCATTGGGCAAGGGGGCATGACTCCTGTCTTTGCTAAGACAGGAGTCATTTCTATGGGGGTTGGGAGTCGGAAAAAATGGCGCAAATCGGGTTGAGGCGAAAAATTTGCCTCAGCCTGACTTGTCCCACTTTTTGGCGCCCAAGCTCCATATCCCCCTACGCCGGCGCTGCCTGGTGTACGTTGTTTTTTTCCACGCACACCAGGCAGCGCCGGCGGCTAACGCCGGCTAACGTCATTGATTAAATACGGCGCCCGCATGGCGCTTCAGAATGGCGTTAGCCGGCGCTAATTTTTTTGACGCAAAACTGCGTTAGCGCAGTTTTGCGTCGAAAAGTATAAATATGGCCCTTAGGGCTAACGCAGTTTTGCGTCAAAAAAATTAGCGCCGGCTAACGCCATTCTGAAGCGCAATGCGGGCGCCGTATTTAATCAATGACGTTAGCCGGCGTTAGCCGGCGTTAGCTGCCGGCGCTGCCTGGTGTGCGTGGAAAAAAACGACGTACACCAGGCAGCGCCGGCGTAGGGGGATATGGAGCTTGGGCGCCAAAAAATGGGGCAAGTCAGGCTGAGGCAAATTTTTTGCCTCAACCCGATTTGCGCCATTTTTTTCGACTCCCAACCCCCATAGAAATGACTCCTAACTTAGCAAAGACAGGAGTCATGCCCCCTTGCCCAATGGCCATGCCCAGGGGACTTCTGTCCCCTGGGCATGGTCATTGGGCATAGTGGCATGTAGGGGGGCACAAATCAGGCCCCCCTATGCCACAAAAAAATTAATAAAAAAAATACTTACCGGAACTTACCTTAATGTCCCTGGGATGGGTCCCTCCAGCCTTGGGTGTCCTCCTGGGGTGGGCAAGGGTGACAAGGGGTGTCCCTGGGGGCATGGGAGGGCACCTCTGGGCTCCTTCCGAGCCCACAGGTCCCTTAACGCCTGCCTTGTCCAGGCGCTAAAAAACGGCGCAAAAGCGGCCGTACGTCATTTTTTTTGACCCGCCCACTGCCTGGCGTGAATTTTGCCCGGAGTGTAAAGACGGCGCACATGCCTCGGAGTCAATTTTTTAGACGGGAACGCCTACCTTGCATATCATTAACGCAAAGTAGGTGTCCACGCTAAAAAATTATGCAAACTCCATGGACTTTGGCGCTAGACGCGTCTAACGCCAAAGTATAAATATGGAGTTAGTTTTGCGTCGGAATTGCGTAAAAAAAAACGACGCAATTCCGGCGCAAACAGAGTATAAATATGCCCCTAAGTGTGTTATTGTGAGCATCAGTAACTTGGTACTGCTGACCAAGTAGGTGTTGATCAGGGTGAACCAGCTTCTCTATCGCCATAGTTACACTGGCTCCTGTGTCCCTGTCGGCCTCAACTTCAACACCATTTATTAGGGGAAGTTGCTTGTACTTACCCATATTAAAGGGACAAGCAAGCAAGGTGGCAAAGTCAATACCACCATCAGAGACTAAAACAGCCTCTGTGGTCTCCCTAACAAGACCAACCCCAACTACACCACCAGCGGTGAGCCCAGCTACACCCTTAGATTGGCAATTTGTAGTAGACTTCCCACCACCATTGCTATTACTAGGGGCACTAGAGTTTGCAGTTGGGGTTGTGGTAGTGGGAGCCTTGGTGTTTTTCTTTGGACAAGTGGAATCACTTGCCCAATGGCCTTTTACTTTACATAAATAACACCATGGCTTCTTTTGATTGTGAGAAGAGGATTTGGACCCACCACCCCCAGAGGATTTTTGTGGGCCTAATGAAGACTCAGAATGTTTTTTATCTTTGTCCCCACCCTTGTCAGAAGACTTACTATCCTCCTTCTTGCCATCCTTGTCACCCCTGTGTGAACTTTTTTGTTCACTCTTGTTCTGACCCATTTGTCTGCCTTCTTTCCCAATTCTTGGGTAGATGTCACATCTGAGTCTACCAAGTACTGGTGCAATAAATCAGACACACAATTGTTCAAAATATGCTCTCTCAGGATTAGATTATACAGGTATTCATAGTCAGTCACATTACTGCCATACAACCAACCCTCCAAGGCCTTCACTGAACAGTCTACAAAGTCTGTCCAGTCTTGAGAGGACTATTTTCTGGTGTCTCTGAACTTAATCCTGTATTGCTCAGTGGTTAAGCCAAATCCATCCAAGAGAGCATCTTTCAAAACTTTGTAGTTATTAGCATCACTTTCTCTGACAGTAAGTAGCCTATCCCTACCCTTACCAGTGAAAGATAGCCACAAGATAGCAACCCACTACCTTTGAGGGGCCAACTGTACCATACAGGCCATCTCAAGTGCAGTAAACCACTTATTAATGTAATCCCCCTCCTTGTAAGGGGGGACTATCTTATGCAGGTTTCTGGGATCTTGTTATCTCACAGGATTGCTATCAAAAACACTGCTGCTAACACCATGGGGAACTAACCCCAACCTCTGTCTTTCCCTCTCTACAGCCAGAGATTCCCTTTCTAAGGTCAGCTGTTGCTGTTTTAGCTTCAGCCTAGCCTCTTCCAACCTCAGCTCTCTGAGTTCCCTTTCCATAATGTTATCCTTAGGGTGGGAGGCTTGGAAATTATGTGACACAGAAGAAATGTTGGAATTGGCAGAGTGTGACCTGTCCCTAACTGGCTGGACTCTAGTAACCTGGCCTTTAGGAGTGAAAGGTGCCCTACTAGTGTGTGACCCCCTCCCACTGCCAGTGTCACTAGATGGCCTGTTAGCTGGCAGGTCTTTGGAAGAACCCTCCCCAGCATCCTCTGAGTCTGGCTGGGTACCCCCCTCCTCTACCTCCTGATCCTGGGATGGGCCAGACTGGTTGTGGTCACTTTCTAGGAGAAGGCTAAGGAGAAGATCTTTTGTAGGATTCTTCCCAATGCTTAAACCTCTTTTAATGCAGAGACCCCTCAAACTTTTAAAGTTTCAACTACCATAGGTTGCCTGGACAACTGTAGGAGTAAGTTCTACTGCAAACATGATTCTTAGAAAGGGTTTAGGACACAGAGAAAAAAGTTTAGAAACTTTTAGAGAAAAGAAAAAAACGTTTTTAAACTTTTCAAAACTTTTGAAAACGTTTCAGAAACTTTTTAGAAAGTTTTAAAGAAAGAAAGTTAAACTGTTAAGGTTAACTGTATACTCTGAAGTATTTGGTATATGTTTTTCTTATGAAAAGCACCAATGACAAAGTGGTAAAGCAGTTACAAGTACTTATCCCACCGCTGTACCACCAAGGTAGGAGGCTGGCCTGGCTTATAGTGGGTACCTGCTGGTACTTACACCTTGTACCGGGCCCAGTTATCCCTTATTAGTAGATTAGTAGTTTTCTAGCAGCTTAGGCTGATAGAGGTAGCTATAGCAGAGCAGCTTAGGCTGAACTAGGAGACATGCAAAGCTCCCACTATACCACTTAAATCATATAGCACTATATCATAAGAAACACAATACTCAGAGTTACTAAAAATAAAGGTACTTTATTTTAGTGACAATATGCCAAAAGTATCTTAGAGGATATACTCCCTTAGGAGGTAAGTAAAATACACAAAATATACACACAAACCAAAATCAGGTAAGTAAACAGTTAGAAAAGTAGTGCAAACACTGTAGAATACAATAGGATGCAATAGGCCTAGGGACAACACAAACCATATAATCTAAATGTAGAATGCGAACCACGAATGGACCCCAGACCTAGTGTAGTGTGTAGAGGATTGCTGGGAGTGTAAGAAAACACTAAGGGTGTTAAAGATACCCCACCCCAAGACCCTGAAAAGTAGGAGTGAAGTTACCCTAGTACCCCAGAAACAAGGGGAAAGTCGTGAAAGAGGATTCTGCAAAGGCAACAACCGACTGCAAAGTACTGAAGATGGATTCCTGGACCTGAGGACCTGTAAAGGAAGGGGACCAAGTCCAAGAGTCCACGCTAGTGTCCGAGGGGGCAGGAGCAAATCTAAACCCCAGATGAAGGTGCAAACGGGCTGCCTCTGGGTGGAAGAAGCTGAAGATTCTGCAACAACTGAAGATGCCAGGAACTTCTCCTTTGCCCATAAGATGTCCCACGGCGTGCTGGAGGATGCAGAGTTGTTTCCATGCAGAAAGACCACAAACAAGCCTTGCTAGCTGCAAGAGTCGTGGTTGAAGAAACTGGGTGCTGCCCGGGCCCAGGAAGGATCAGGAGGTTGCCCCTTAGAGGAGGAGACAGAGGGAGATCTAAGCAACACAGAGAGCCCACACAGAAGCAGGCAGCAGAAGCACTTGAACAGGCATTCAAGAAGCGAGTTGAGCAATGCAGGACGGAGTGCTGGGGACCTGGGCTGTGCTGTGCACAAAGGATTCCTTGCAAAAGTGCACAGAATCCCTAGCAGCTGCAGATCACGCAGTGCACAGGATCACTGTCTGGCGTGGGGGAGGCAAGGACTTACCTCCACCAAATTTGGACAGAAGGACCACTGGACTGTTGGGGTCACTTGGGTCCACCTCCTGTGTTCCAGGGACCATGCTCGTCAAGATGAGAGGGGACCAAGAGGGCTGGTGATGCAGAAGCTTGGTGCCTGTGTTAGCAGGGGGAGGATTCCGTCGACCCACGGGAGATTTCTTCTTGGCTTCCAGTGCAGGGTGAAGGCAGACAGCCCTCAGAGCATGCACCACCAGGAAACAGTAGAGAAAGCTGGCAGGATTAGGTGCTACAATGTCTCTGGTAGTCGTCTTGCTACTTTGTTGCAGTTTTGCAAGCGTCCTGGAGCAGTCATGGGTTGATCTTTGGCAGAAGTTGAAGAGAGAGATGCATAGGAACTCTTGTGAGCTCTTGCATTCGTTATCTGAAGAGAAGCCCACAGGAGAGACCCTAAATAGCCCTCAGAGGAGGATTGGCCACCGAACCAGGTAAGCACCTATCAGGAGGGGTCTCTGATTTCACCTGCTGGTACTGGCCACTCAGAGGCCTCCAATGTGCCCTCACACCTCTGCATTCAAGATGGCAGAGGTCTAGGACACACTGGAGGAGCTCTGCGCCCCACCCCTGAGGTGGTGATGGACAGGGGAGGGGTCACTCCCCTTTCCTTTGTCCAGTTTCGCGCCAGAGCAGGGGCTGGGGGATCCCTGAACTGATGTAGACTGGCTTATGCAAGGAGGGCAACATCCGTGCCCTTCAAAGCATTTCCAGAGGCTTGGGGAGGCCTCTCCTCCCCAGCCCTTAATACCTATTTCCGAAAGGGAGATGGTGTAACACCCTCTCTCAGATGAAATCCTTTGTTCTGCTTTCCTGGGACTGGGCTGCCCCGAACCCAGGTGGGCAGAAGCCTGTCTGTGGGTTGGCAGCAGCGGTAGCTGCAGTGAAAACCCCAGAGAGCTAGTTTGGCAGTACCAGGGGTCCATGCTGGAGCCCCGGGGATGCATGGGATTGGCACCCCAATACCAGATTTGGCATGGAGGGACAATTCCATGATCTTAGACATGTTACATGGCCATGTTCGGAGTTACCATTGTGAAGCTACATATAGGTATTGACCTATGTGTAGTGCACGCATGTAATGGTGTCCCCGCACTTAAAAAGTCTGGGGAAATTGCCCTGAACAATGTGGGGGCACCTTGGCTAGTGCCAGGGTGCCCTCACACTTAGTAGCTTTGCACCTAACCTTCACTAAGTGAGGGTTAGACATTTAAGTGACTTATAAGTTACTTAAGTGCAGTGTAAAATGGCTGTGAAATAACGTGGACGTTATTTCACTCAGGCTGCAGTGGCAGTCCTGTGTAAGAATTGTCTGAGCTCCCTATGAGTGGCAAAAGAAATGCTGCAGCCTATAGGGATCTCCTGGAACCCCATTTCCCTGGGTACCTAGGTACCATATACTAGGGAATTATAAGGGTGTTTCAGTGTGGCAATCAGAATTGGTGAAAATGGTCTCTAGCCTGCAGTGACAATTTTAAAAGCAGGGAGAGCATAAACACTGAGGCTCTGGTTAGCAGAGCCTCAGTGATACAGTTAGGCACCACACAGGGAACACATATAGGCCACAAACTATGAGCACTGGGGTCCTGGCTAGCAGGATCCCAGTGACACAGGCAAAAACAAACTGACACACAAGTAAAAATGGGGGTAACATGCCAGACAAGAAGGTACTTTCCTACAGATGCTGTGCCAATGTCTGCTGTGACGCAGTTAGGTGCCATGGCCTGTGCCCCCCTGAAATGGCAGCTGCCTGACCTGTGAGGAGTGAAAAGTGGAATTTAGGTAATCCCTCTGGCGTTGTGCGCCGTTGCGGTAGGCGGTCGACGACCAATGCGCAACTTCGCATTGGTTATCTTTGAGCCCTATGGGTTCCAGGAGCCAATGGCGATGTACGCCGGCTGTGACGGTTTGCACCGCTGCGGACGTGACCACCATTTTCTATCTATTCACTCACTTGCTACCTAACCTTCAACAGGAGAGGACCTACACTGCAAGTGCTGCTGTGACCTGTGTCTGGAAGCGACAATGGCTCATGTGTCTGGGGAAAGGGCCCCTGCCTTCACTGCGGAGGAGTTGGAGAGACTGGTGGATGGAGTCCTACCCCAGTAAACGTTACTCTACAGTCCTCCAGACAAACAGGTGAGTACACTGTGAGCATGATGCGTGGGCCCTAAATGTATGGAGTGCTTTGTGTAAGCCACATGTGGGGTTGGGGGTGATGTGTCCTGGCCAGAGTGCTGCATGTAGGGTGGTCAATGTATGTGCATCAGGGGTTGGGAGGGATATGGTGGGCCATGAGTGTGACGGGCCAGGCGGTTAACTAATTCTCTTTTCTGCTGTCTTTTTCCTGCAGGTCAGCGCCCATCAGAAAAAGGGTATTTGGCGTGCCATCGCCAAGGTGGTGCGGACCCTAGGGGTCTTTGACAGGCGGAGGACCCACTGCTGCAAACGGTGGGAGGACCTGCGTTGCTGGGCAAGGAAGACGGCGGAGGCCCAGCTGGGGCTGGCCTCCCAACGAGGAAGGGGTGCCCTTCGTACCCTGACTGCCCTGATGTCCTGCATCCTGGCGGTGGCCTATCCGGAGTTGAATGGAGGGCATCACAGCAGCCACAAGGGGGTGAGTACAAATTCAGATTAATTACTTTGCACGCGTTAAGGTTTTACCTGGGTGGGGATGTGGACTGTGGGTGCCCCTAGGCCAGGACGAACATGGCAGGGTAGGTCCCTTGTTGGGCAGGCTCTGAAGCACTCCAACCCCAAGAGTGTTAGTGGGCATCTGCTACTGGGAAGGGCCCTGTTTGTTTCAGGTGTGCAGCTGATGACGTTAGGCATTGTACCCCATGGGCTGGTGACTAGCATTGTAACTGGTAGTGCATGGCCTAGTGCATAGGGCTGTTCCCAGTGAGTTGTGTATGCCAATGGTAGTGTTGTTGCTGGCATTGACCAAGTGTATCCTCTGTCTCCCCCTCCTTTTTGTTTTGTCACCCTGTCCTTGTGTGCATTAACATCATCTGATGGAGGACCAGAGGCACCGGCGACAGAGGGAGCTTCATCCCACATGGGCCTGGAGGCCGAATCCACCGACATGAGGGCACCAGTGGGACGGAGGACGAGGGGAGCACCACGACGAGGACAGGAGGGGACACCACAACATTGACTTGTCCTCCAATGGAACCTCCCTGGCGGTGGCGGACACCTCTGTTCCCACCCCAACAAAAGGTACAGCTGCCAGCCCCCCCTACCAACACCCCCTTCCCAGCAGCCCCTCACCGTGTTTCCCGTGCCCGCTTAACCAGGAGGGTGGGCATCTCCTTCGCCCTAGGCACCTCAGGCCCTGCCCCACTAAGCCCTGTTACCCTCATTGATGAGGCTATTAACCTCCTGAGATCCCTCACTGTTGGGCAGTCAACCATTCTGAATGCCATCCACGGTGTTGAGAGGCATTTGCAACAAACAAATGCATACCTGGAGGGCATTCACTCTGGCGTGGCGGCCCAACAGAGAGTATTTCAGGCTCTGGCCTCCTCACTGATGGCAGCCATTGTCCCTGTATCCAACCTCCCCCCTCCAACTTCCTCTACCCAGTCCGAATCCCAATCCCCTCAACCCCTGCCTATCCCAAGCACACCTTCAGACCAGCATTCCCCCAAATCAACACACAGAAGTGGCTCAGGCAAACACAAGCACCACATTTCATCTCACAGGCACTCACACAAGCACCATCCCCATGCAGACACACCAACATCCACTGCCTCCACTGTGTCCCCCTCCTCCTCCTCGTCCACCTCCCTCACAGTAGCGTCTCCACTCACATCTGCATGCACTACATCCTCATCCACAACCTCCATCATCAGCACGCCCATCACTACACACCCCTCACTGGCAGTCACCACCCCCACATCCATGCACACGTCCCCTGTGTCCTCTGCCACTGTGTCTGTGACCTCTTCTCCCAAAGTACACAAACGCAAGCACCCACCCACCCAACAGCCATCCACCTCACAACAGCATCAAGACCCTGCACCCAAACTCAGCAGACAGACACCTACTACAACCACTCCCTCTTCCTCCACTCCCAGACCTTCTCCCTCTTCCCGCCCCAGTGCCCCTAAGAAGCTTTGACCTCTTCCCTACCCCTCCCTCCTGCGTCCTTCCCCTCGGGCCAGGCTGGCCAAAACCCAGCCCAGCCCAGCACCTCAGCCAGCAAGTCCACGTCCACTGTGGTTCCTGCAGCTGTCAGAGGCTCAAAGAGGGAACCCATCAGCCCAGCCAGTGTGCCACCAACCCCTGCCAAGGCAAAAAACATTCTGCCACCTGGAAAGGTGAAGAAGGGGACAGCATACACCAAGGGGAAGGAGCCCCAACCACCCAGCAAGCCCACCTCAAAGACTACAGCTGCCAGACCCAAGGTGACACCACCATCTGCCAAGGTGAGGAAGGGGCACAAAACACCAGGCAAGGCACTTCAGCCGTCCGAGGCTGCAGGTGAAGGCCTGGTGGCTACCAGCACAACCTCCAGCACCGCCACCTGCACTGCGGCCAGCACCACCAGAAGCCCCGCTGCTAGCACCTCCGCAAGCACTGCCACCTGCACCACTACTGTCAGCAGCAGCAGCCCCAGTGGGCAGCCGTCCGAGGCTGCAGGAGAAGGGCTGGTGCCTCCCCCCACCACTGGCAGCACCGGCACCTGCACCGTGGCCAGCACTGCCACCTGCACCGCTGACAGTAGCACCACTCCCAGCAGCAGCAACCCCAGTGGGCAGCCGTCCGAGGCTGCAAGAGAGGGGCTGGAGCCTCCCTCCACCAGCACTGGCACTACCACCACTGTGCAGCCGTAGCTGCCGCCAGATGGACTCTAGCCCTGCCTCCATGGACTATCATGCATCCTGGTCACTGCAAATCTCGTGGCTCAGACACCCAGATGAGGGACTGTGAACTGCCACACCTCAGGTGTTGCATCACTGGGCACAGAGCCCCCTCCAGAACCAGTGGAAGAAGGCATCCACTCACCCTATCCTTGGCAGGATGAAGCACTATTGATCACAAAGCCCCTCCAGAATCAGTGGAGAAATGTGACCACTTGAGAGACTGTGGCTTTGCACTCCCCAGGACCAGGCAGTGGGCAAACCACCCACTTGAGAGACTTGAGAGACTGTAGCTTTGCACTCCCTAGGACCAGAAGTGGGCAAACCACCCACTTGAGAGACTGTGGCTTTGCACTCCCTAGGACCAGGCAGTGGGCAAACCACCCACTTGAGAGACTGTGGCCTTGCACTCACCAGGACATCGCTGTGGGCATGGAGCCCCCTCCAGGAGCAGTGGCATTGTCCCATCTTCCGGCTGAGGTGCCCCCCCTTCCTCCTCCCCCTGATGTGCCTGTGTGTTTTCGACCTGATGCCCCAGCAGTGTTCTCTCCGTATTGAGGCAGGAGTGAAGTGTGGTCTTGGCTTATGAGTTTTGGCCCAGTGGGCCACAGACATTTTGAATGGACAATGTACCGCCTTATGTACATATTGTATATTTTGAAAATACTGTTTTTGAATTTATAACGTATATCTGACTATGACACTAATTTGACTCAATTCCTTTTGCCTTGCATTCTTCCAGAGGGTTACGGGGTGTATATGTAATGTTGATCCATGTATTTGTGTGTATGGTGTTGGCTGGTGAGGGTGGGGTTGGGGGTGTTGCGTGTGTGTGTCACTCTCTTTTTCCTCCCCCATCCCCTATGTGCTAGGTGCAGTACTCACTGTGGTCGTTGCCGCCGCCGTTCGTACTCCTGGTAGATGAGAAGGTACACCAACATGGGTAACACCTGTAACTCAGGCTCCATGGTGTCCTGGTTCTTTGTGAATGTCGAGAGGTGACTGGTTTCCCTTCTGTGTACTGTTTCTGCTGTGCTTTTGATGGCGTTGGTACCGCCCTGGAAAAGCTGGTGGATGGGCGGGTTGTAATGGGGTGGGCGGTACATTGTCTTCCGCCTGTCTCTTGGCGGTTACCGCTGCAGTGTTTGTTGCTACCGCCATGGCAGTCGGAGTGTTAAAGTGGCTGTCTGTGTTGGCGGTTTCCACTGTGGTCGTGATTCCATTTTGTTTTACCACCGGCCTGTTGGTGGTATTACCGCCGCTTTAACACCGACCGCCAGGGTTGTTCTGAGGGCCTTAGTTTTAAGTCTTATCCCCACATACTTTGCTATGAGTTGTTCTTAAGGATTTTTGCCAGGACCCTCCTTGATTATAGCTTGGCACCAATACCAACAGGTATAATATTGTGGGTCCATGAATACATGATGTGAAATTCTGTGGTTTGCCCCCTCCTCCTTCCTTCTCCTAAACTCCCCACAACACATACACACCCCTCTTTTTTATTGATATAATTTGTTAAATTTAGCCTAATTGCCTTATTGCTCTGAACAGTCATAACTTGGTGCTTGTAATGATTTTTTTGCACATGCATTGCGATAATTATTGAGAAATATAGAACCGCTTTTGTGTCACCACTCTTTGAACATATACACATGAGAGAAGAGGCGATCCGGGAGGCTTGGAGTAGTTATTCTGTCAAGAAGGCCGCAAGTGTCAGCCTCTCACGACCTACAGGGAGAAAAACAACATTTCCCATAATTCTTGTACACACGTACGCTAATGCGGTCATGTCCTTTTGGCTGTGTCATGAATAGAGGAATTGGGCAGTTGCCGGCAGGATTCATGGCCGCTTTGAATTGATGTGTCTGCATTGTGGCAAGGATGGGGCTGAGATAGGTGATGAGTCATGATGTACCTTTTGGAGTACTAAGTGGGGAAGCATGCATGATCATCTGACAAACAGGGATATTCTAATTTGCGTTGGGAGTAGTAAAATGACCCGCAGCATGGAGACACAGTGGGATTATCCCATATTGATTACATGTGTGAGTGAAGGTGCAACGCGTGGCAGAGGGGAGTGGGACCCTGGATATCAAATTAAGGGACACGTTTCCCTTTTTAGGCCTTCTGTAGTTTGGTGTGATTTCGCCTTGGATCCATTTATAGTTAAATGGCACAAGAACGTATATGACAATAACGTCTCAGTATAATCACAATTTAGGTTGGAGGCATTGAATAACAAACAGGAGCACTGTGTGAATGGGAGCGGTTCCACCTGTGGCACCACTTGTAGTTATATGGCACAAGACAGTATAGGGCCATAATGCCTGGATACATTGAAAACTTAGGCCCTCATTACAACCCTGGCGGTCTGTGGAATAGTGGAGGTATTACCACCAACAGGCTGGCGGTACCTACCGCCACTATTATGGCATTGGCGGTTTGGCCAAAGCCAAACTGCCAATGTACCACACCGACCGCCATGGTGGTAACGATCGGCGGGCTGGTGGTTTCAGTCTCCAGCCCGGTGGCCGTCACTAGGCCGCCCATGGCATTATGACCCCGCCCACCACTATGGTTTCAGTGGTTTCGGTACTGGCACTGAAACCATGGCAGTAGGCACTATCAGTGCAAGGGAATTCCTTCCCTGGCACATATGAGGGTCTCCCCCGCCCCCCTCCCCAGAGTCCTCCGCCACCCTCCCCCTCCCACTCCAGAACCCTCCCGCACATTTACACACATACACGCACATACATACACACCCATACACACACGCATACATACATTCACCCATGCATTCATACATTCATATACACTCACAGCAACACTCACGAACATACATCCAGGCCACACACACAATCTCACTACACAACATGCACGTACACTCACACCCACTCATGCACACACGCATTACATATGCATGCACGCATTTGCACACAGTCACAATACTCCACACATGCACACATCACCCCTACCATCCTCTCCTGTCAGAGAACCCGACTTACCTGCTTGCAGTGGTTCCTCCGGCAGGAGGCGAGACGTGGCGCTGCTGCCAGCAGCAGCGTCCACCAGCAAAACACCGCCAGGCCGTATCATGGCAGTGTTTTGCTGGCGTGACGCTGCTGCTGGCAGCAGGGCCACCATACCGCCGTCCGCCACCATGACGTTGACGGAATTTCGCCAGCCTTCTGGCATGGACTGTCGGTAGCCACGGCGACGGTATGTTGGTGGCCGTCGCTGTGGCGGTAGGCAGCATTTGCCACCAATCTCATAATGAGGGCCTTAGTTTGCAGGTGTTGAATAACAAATAGGAGAACTATGTTAATGATCAAAGTAGCGATGAGGAACAAGCACACTTCAGTGGGTCATGGTGGTACCCTTCTCTTTTCCTTTGACTATCTTTGACTCACATGTGAAATGTGTGCAAAGTACCATCCTATGTCATTGTCATGGTATAAGATAAGAGTGACATGTATTATGTTTTCTTCATTATTTTTATGTTGGTATGTCTGTCTGTTTTATGGTTTTTGACTATAAAGGTAATTTCCCCCTTTCTTGACCAGGAGGCTCCTAAAGTATAGGGTAAGGGATCCTTTCTTGGATTAAAATAATATGGATATTAGAATTATTATCAATTATGCTTGAGCAGTAAGTTGAGCAACATGCAATGGGCACAATCTTTGCATATGTGGGGGTCACATGATATGTGTGTTTGTAGTTATATGTATTTGAATTATCACTGTTTTTGATCATATGGTGGAAGTACAGTTGTGTATGGTGAAGTAAATTATCTTATAGTTTTTATATTGCTGCCTTTTGTGTCCTTGTAGGTGGAAGATGAATTGGGTTGAAGTCAGGTAGATTGACCTGCATTTATTGCCTATAGCCTGCACTAACAGCACAATATAGGGCTAAGTGGTCGATTGTTGTATATATAGGGATCCTTGGCCCTGAGGAATGCCCCATGCCCATTTGGTCTAGAGATTGAGGGCAGAAACATTTTGGCCTCTTTGTGGATGGTATGAGCCATACTCCTCAAGAACAATCTCACTTACCTACAGTCCCCACAGAATAAAGTTGATACAGAGGGGAACTGCAAGATATTTTTAATTCATTAATCTGGATCCCAGTAACTTTTATTTAAGAACTTCCTCCTGCTCTGAATCCAGCAGGAGGTTGAGTCTATCCTCATGGTATTATCCTACCAGGGTGTGGAGAGGTAGCTGATGTTGAAGCATTACACTGTTAGGTGTGTGAGACTTCCTCTTCCATAAGAAATGATCTTCAGTGGATGAGGGTGCCTGGGCAGGTTCTCCCATTCTTTCACTTTAGTAGAGTTTACTCCTCTTCATTAGGAGGCAAAACAAGTGGAGTGGGTTTTCTACCAATATCAGCCACACTTTGTTGTGATGATAGGACAATGAGGAGGAACACGAGGAAGAAATGCAAGGGGAGGATGACAACACCCTGAGTGAGGCCCCGGAGGAGAGAGTTTCCCAATTCTAAGATTAGTAGCCAGCATTGGATGGCTTGAACTCAGTGGGCTGTTTGGAGAATACCGGCAACCAATGATCTCAGATAAGTAGGTCCAGTGTTATATAGGCATTTGTGCATATAGGATAGTGCCTTAAATTGCACCCACCACTCAATGGGCAGCCAGTGTAGTGATCTTAACATGCTGGCAGAACTAGTATATTTAGGGAGACGAAGCAGGAGGTGTGCAGTGGCTTTTTGTACAATTTGGAGGTGTTTAAGTGATGATTTAATCGCCCTCAAATATAAAGCATTACATTATTACAGCACCAGTGAGCAGATTTATCTACTCTCAGAGGGGGTACAAAGTCACAAAAAGCGAAGCAAACTGGATCAAAGTATTGATAAAGTATTTGGTTTACAATGCACAATTTGTTTGCTCTGCCAAATAGCCATATACGTAACTCGAACAGCAGTTTGTGCTCCACCGCATTACTTTGTGTTGAGTGGTAGTCCATTGGCTGATTAATGGGTAGTCCTACACTACCACAAAGCATGACACAAAGCCCGATCCAGTAAAACTGGTAAACAAAGTTTTGCATCAATAAACAATACCTACTTGAGGCAGGCACTAGCAAGAATAAATGTTTTTATTTCTCCTCATTTCACTATATTTTGTAGGGTATGGTGTTACACTGCTCTGTCCTCTTGGCAACACAGCAGAGGAGCTTTGGTAGCTGCCCCAGATTGCAGTGAAAATTAGCAAATCTCCTCTCAGGTGTAGAAAAAATAAAACATAGGTTCAGGAGTATTTGTATCATGAAATAAACCTGTCAATCGGAGAATTCTACTTCTAAAAAGTCTGGAACTTTAAGGCTAAAGGATGCATAAAATATAATATTTTGCAGAATTATTTAGCCTATAATGGCATATTTGTGAAGGATATAAAATTAGTTACTTTTCAAAGGTCGAAGGCATTAGTCACCAGTATCTCCGTGTTAATAGTCCCAATGTTTTTTTAAAACATTTTGAATATTCCTTTTACTTTAATTTCATCTTAACGTTTGTATCAGGAATTAAATGCTGGGAAATAATGATAGAATTCTTTAATACTTTAACTATATAATAAACAGGAAATGTATGTCTTTGAGCTCCTTTATTTACTTTTAAAATACTAAACAGTTAAATTGGTTTTACATTTTTTGTAGTCGCTGTACCCATTCTGCTTATTCAAAATATCTTGTACAGTGGTTGCAATACTTTCCTAGCTTGTTCACACTTTAGAATTGTTTTAGAAACAATTAAACATGTAACAAAGTGATAAAAATGTTTAATATAGGGAAGCTCTTGTATGGGTTCTGCAAGAAATGTGATTATTAGGTGAGAACAATGTGAGTCTTTCACAAGTAAAGTGTCCACAAAATTCTCCTTACTGGGAACCAAGCATCCCTTTGTATAACGTCATTCTCTCAGGGCAGTGAAGCAGAACATTCCAAGGCTTAATAAGGAGAGGTGATTTGGGGTAGCACCCCAAGCTCAATGGTACGCAACCACAACACTCAATAAATCATTGTGTAATCATTGTCCGTCAAAAGTACTTTCATTAAATGCTTCTAAATTATATGCTTTAATCACAGATACATACAATCAAGTGGATAGAAATAGCCTTGGTGACATTCTCATACCACACTACCCCACACCAAAACTAAATGTAATATCATGATTTAAGGTAGTGCCATTATCAATAAAGAACACCTGCTGGCTTTGGCAGGGTTGCACTACATTAGCAAAGGAAGAAAACATGTTAACTGCAGTCAATGTAGATAGAACCAACATTCATTACTATTTTAATAAAGTAAAATTATATAAAACTTAGCATTGTCAATCGTCAACATTGTCAACAAAGCATTTTATCAATAAATATCTGTCAGACAGTATTATTTCTATTTTTAGGATGATACAACCGCAGCTTCATGTCCAACAAAGATCCCAATATTGCAAGACTTATGAGCAAAGGCTCCATGAGTTACATCTCCTGCGGTCAGGGAATAAGGGCCAGATGTAGGTAGGTTTCCTTTTGCGAGGTGCAAATTGCGAGTCCCAACGACTCGCAATTTGCACCTCGCAAAAGGAAATTAAGAAAGGTGTCTCAGACACCTTCTGCGAGTCACTATGGGGTCGCAAAGACCCACCTCATTAATATTAATGAGGTGGGTCGCAATTTGCGACCCCATAGCGATTCAGGGCACTCACAGGGATGGTGGCCTGCTGGGAACAGCAGACCACCATGTCCGTGACTGCTTTTAAATAAAGTAGTTTTTTTTAAAGGAAAACGAGCTGCACTTTGAAAAAAAAAATGAAACCTTTTGTTTCGGTATTTTTCAGGGCAGGTAGTGGTCCATTGGACCACTGCCTGCTCTGAAAAATTCATTTTTGTGTCTGACACAAAGGGGAAGGGGTCCCAAGGGGACCCCTTCCCGTTTGCGCCTGGATTACCATCCACTTCAAGTGGATGGTAACTGCGCTTTCAATTGCGACCGCAATCGCTGGCGCAAGTGAAAATGCATACCAGTGCGACTCGCAAATAGGAAGGGAACACCCCTTCCTATTTGCGACTCGGAAATGCATTTTGCGAGTCGGTTCCGACTCGCAAAATGCATTTCTACATCTCAAAGTGGCTTTAGCGACTCGCAAGCGGCGATTTTTGCCGTTTGTGACTCGCTAAAGCTTTGCTACATCTTGCCCCTAAATCCTAAGGGAGACTAAGGGTGACTTTGGAGAGGCTTCAGGGGGCTGATTCACTTCCTGCAGTCCCCCAAAAATTCTAAAGCAATGTTGATGGTGCCCCTGCCCACAACTGTGGCACCATAAGATCAAAATGCCACATTTTATGTGCTCAAAGGGGCTTATGTGGTGATTCCATGCCCTGCAGCATGCAAATTATAATAGCGACTTTGATGGGTATTGAAAAGCTTTACCCTTTCCTATCTGTGGACACATGTGCAGCCCACATACATGTGCACACATGCATGATAACAAGTTTGAGTTCAAGCAGCCCCCATCCTCTTACCAAAGCTGTGTTGGGGACACTGATGGTTAGCACTCTTAATTAGACTGGGTGGAATTCTGTGGAGTAAAAAAATTCCACTAGATTCCATGAGCATGCAGTATACGGCATGTCACATTGTTTGCACTGATGTTTTGTGCTGAAAGCTTTTTATGTGCTGTAAATCAGCACAAACAACACCACACAGTATGCCAGAGGATGCTGCCCCTTTCTGCCACTTGATCATATTTTCTACTCGAGCTGCAACTTTGGCATTGCAAATGGTCGTGCCCTGCTGCGATTGCCCTCTTTCTGAAATCTCACCAGGAAGCATTCCTACACCTGAAATTGAATAGGGGATGTACATTCTCAATCATTCTCACCAACTCCATATTGGCAACCCATGCATGAGAACAAACTCTGCCATGCAGCGGTTGGAACAATTGTGCCAGAACTCCGCACAGAGTGGGGTAAACTCTGCAAGCTCTGCTGGCGGAGAAGAATTTTCTACCCATCCTTAGTCTCAATCTGTTTCAACTGATTTTTTTCCTGAGTGATGCTCTGGTAGTGAGACTCTTTCACAGTAAAATTAAAAAAATGGGTAGTCAAAAGCAGAAATGTCAGCAGGGCTAACTGAGCAGAATCTATTTCCTACAGATTTCATGGAAATAGAGTTCAAAAACGTACCTATAAAATGTCTACCATATGGTCCCCAGGACAATTACCAAGCGTTTTATAAAAACAAAAAACTTACCAAAGGGAAAATTATTGTTTTTGAGTGAAGATTTCCTTGAAGTCTGTATTTTACAGTAATTCTATTAATTAAACTGCAGAAGCTCATGGAGGGCGGAATTAGCCCAGTTAGCAGTCTGAGATTTAACAGAATAAAATGCTTTTGGTTTGTCAGTAGAACCATTTTGGATTTTTTCACACAACTTCCATCCATCCATCCATCCATTCATCCATCCATCCATCCATCCATCCAGACATAAAACCAAAACACTTCCAATTGTGTGATTCAGAAGCTGATTTAGATCTCGGAGGATAGTTTACTCCATCACAACGGTGCCAGATATCCAGTCGGCCAAAATCTAAATCCCATAGAATACAATGGCCCTCATTCTGACCCTGGCGGTCTTTGACCGCCAGGGCGGAGGACCGCGGGAGCACCGCCGACAAGCCGGCGGTGCTCCAATGGGGATTCCGACCGCGGCGGTAAAGCCGCGGTCGGACCGGCACCACTGGCGGGGTCCCGCCAGTGTACCGCGGCCCCATTGAATCCTCCGCGGCGGCGCAGCTTGCTGCACCGCCGCGGGGATTCTGACCCCCCCTACCGCCATCCAGATCCCGGCGGTCGGACCGCCGAGATCCGGATGGCGGTAGGGGGGGTCGCGGGGCCCATGGGGGCCCCTGCAGTGCCCATGCCACTGGCATGGGCATTGCAGGGGCCCCCGTAAGAGGGCCCCTACATGTATTTCACTGTCTGCTGCGCAGACAGTGAAATACGCGACGGGTGCAACTGCACCCGTCGCACAGCTTCCACTCCGCCGGCTCGATTCCGAGCCGGCTTCATCGTGGAAGCCTCTTTCCCGCTGGGCTGGCTGGCGGTCTGAAGGAGACCGCCCGCCAGCCCAGCGGGAAAGTCAGAATTACCGCCGCGGTCTTTCGACCGCGGAACGGTAACCTGACGGCGGGACTTTGGCGGGCGGCCTCCGCCGCCCGCCAAGGTCAGAATGAGGGCCAATGTGACTTAGATTTTGGCGTATGGGATATCTGTCACCGGTGTGTGGGAGTAATGCCCACCCGTCTGCCAAATACTCGGCCCTTAGGGCCCGATTTAAAGTTTGTGGATTTAGTTACTCAGTCACAACGTGACGGATATTAGATCCTCCATATTACAGTTCCCACAGGATATAGTGAGATCATAATATGGTGAATGGGACATTTGTCATATTTGTGACGGAGTAACCCCATCCACCAAACTCTAAATCAGGCCCTTTGTCTCTGAACATCTGAGGAAGTTATGATTTAGTGAAAGGTCACCACATGTTTTATAGGAGGAGCTGCAGCCTTGAAAGAAACTAGAGCTGAGTACTGAAAGTGGAGCAAACGTTGGAGGTGTGAAAGAGATGGAGGTGAGCACATCAAATTTCCTACTGTAGTGGAATATTGAAAATTGCATGCATAGATGACCATCTGTGTCAAATATATGATTCTAAATCAGCAATGGATAAATTGCAATGAGATGATATATAAGTGCCTGGAGGAGGATATGGGCTTTGACAATGATGTATGCAGACGTGTTATTAGATACAGGTGAGAACAACAGTGGACCACACATTTTAAACTGCAAATTAGGAGTCAGGATTGAGGAAGCTCCTTCCTGTAATTTATGAGAAGGTTTATATAAAACCCTCACTCAAGTGAGGAGGAAAGGAAAATATTGATTCAGAATTCGTAAGATAGATTGTTCAAGTGATTAAGGTGTCATCTGAACCACAAATCATTCCATAGATTGCACAGCATGGCCAGGACCACTGTAACACTGATTGGTAGCACTGCTACCACATCTTCAAATGCTGCTATTGCCACCTCCCTGGGGCATAAATACAATTAAAATGGGGGTCAAGTAAAATAGACGCTTTTTCTATAGAAACCATATATAGGGGGTCAAATGAAATAAATGCCTTTTCTATAGGAACTATGGCCCTCATTACAACCCTGAAGGTCAGAGGTAATATGGTGGAAAGTACTACCAACAGGCTGGCAGTACTTTCCACCATCTTATGACATTGGCGGATTGGCTAAAGCCCAGCAACCAATGTACCACACCGTCTGCCACAGCGGAAACAGCCGCCGGGCTGGAGATATCAATCTACAGCCCGGTGGCCGTCACTGTACTGCCTGCGGGATTATGACCCTGCCTATCGCCATGGTTTTCATGGCTCCCTTACCGCCAGGAAAACCATGGCAGTAGACACTATCAGTGACAGGGAATCCCTTCCCTGTCACTCATAGAGGTCTTCCCCACCCCAGCACCCTCCCCAGAGTCCCCCTTTCCTCTCCAAACTCCCCCTACATTCACGCCCCCTTCACACACACATACATGCATACACACCCCCATTCCCACATTCATCCATGCATGCATACATCCATTCACACACACATCTGCACACACTTTCATACATACACGCAGACATGCATTCACAGAGCACAACATACACGCACTCATACCTCCATACATGCACACACATTCAACATGCAACACACACCCGTATACATGCACGCACAAACATACACACACACACCCACACACAACACCCCCCACTTTCGGAGCACCCACTTACCTGTGTTTAGGGGTCCTCTGGCAGGAGACGGGACAAGGCGCTGCTGCCAGCAGCTGCGTCAGCCAGCAGAACACCTCCACTCAGTATTATGGGTCATAATACGGCCGGCGGAAGTCTACTGGTGTGGCGCTGCTACTGGCAGCAGTGCCACCTTACCGCCATCCGCCGGAATGACCATAATACGGCGGACGGCTGGTAGCCGCGTCAACGATCTTTTCCCGCCCGCCTCCACGGCAGTAGGTGGTTTTTACCACCAATGTCATAATGAGGGCCTATATATGTCTGTCACCTCCCTGGGGCTTAAATATAATTAAAGCAGGGGACCACCACCTCCTGGGGCCAAATCGAAATAGGGATGGGGGCCATGCACCCCCCTCACGGAGTCATGTATGGTCTTCTGGACCGCCACCTCCCAGGACCGGCTTCTATTAACTCATGAGGTGTCCTCCTTCAGGACTTAGCTGTTTGCTTTTGCTTGGCAGGAGCTAACAGCTCCCGCCAAGCAAAAGCAAACATATCTCTGGTTTCAGCAAGTGGGAGCTATCACACAGCTCCCACTTGCTGAAAATAGAATTTTCATCTGTTTCCCTGCACAAAAACATCCATATAGTGAGTAATGCTGTCTCCCTCAGGAGACTGGAGCTCGTGAGAGCGTGGGGGCCTTGAGGCTCCCCCCGAGCTTCTGTCATTTTCTCTCTGTTTCATTCTCTTCCATCCCAAATTGGATGAAAGAGACTGAGAGAGAGTTGCTATTGCAAAGATCTCTCCATACATTCACTTAAAAGCATCACACTAGCAAGTTGTTTGCTACAAATGTTATAGTTTCATTTTGATGCAGAATAGAATCACCTCTGACCTTCAGGTAAAGCTCTTGGGCTGTCACTCAGTAGTTTGAAGGTTTAAAGCCTTGTATCTCATGGCAGTGTGTCTGTTTACTTACTCATGTTTCGAATGTGAAATATTCCTCGTCATGGAACAGTTATGCATTTTCCTCTCACCATCCTTGGATTGAATGTCATTGAGATATCTGGTCACTGCCCAGTAAGGATTCACTTGCATCCTAGTGGCTAGGGTAAAACTCCTTCACAAAGAAGGTTGAGGGTTCCAGTCTATGTGTGTCATTTGTCATACCCCAGCTTTAAATTCTTTTCAATTACAAATATTTAAGGTACTTACAGAAAGATTATCGCACTATTTATACTTCTCAAATACATTTTTGTTTTTAATTTGTCAGAACATTTCTCCTTCTAAGTGGCATTGGGTTGAGTGGTCATAGAGGGTTGTGTGGTTATAGGTGGTTGGCTGCCTCCATACACAGTTTTTTCTTAAATAATTTGGGTTCTAATGTTTCATTGATATTCTTATTGATGTTATAAAAGTTGTCATGAGTTTTATAATATTTGGGGTAGTTAGTTGTGCATGGCGGGGGCGCCAGTTATTGTTACCGTGGGGTGCAAGTAATAGTTACTTGAAATAACTCCCAATTATAACTGCTGAACTTCTCAGGTTTTTTGTAAGTAAATTCAGAACCTAAGTATAACATCCTTGTAACATTTGTTTTTTTTAAGTGAATTTCTAAGGGTTTTTAATTCTATTTTCTAACTATAACGTCTCTGTAACCTTTGTTTTTTCAGTGAATTTCTATGCTTTTTTACACATAAAGTAATTTTAATTACTAAACATTATTCAAATCAACACCACATCCCTGCAGACAAGACCCTATAGCCACCCAACCCCACAATACTTATGTCCTTTCGCCACGCACTGGGGGGTTGGCCATCACAATACAGGCCTTGTCACCAACCCCCTAATGCTGTGCATGGCAGGAGTTGCCCGCAAGGCCTGTACTGTGGCCAGGCCGTGTGTCTAACTCCCTGTAACCAACCACAGAGTTTTTCTACACTTTGATGAATGGTATACTTAGAATTATATCTTTCAGGACAAATTGAAAAGAAAAATGTATTTGTCAAGTAAAAAGAGTGCCATTACATTTCAGCATACATCTTCAATATTTATATTTGAAAAGTAATTAAACCTGGAATGTGATTGCCGACACACGTAGACTGGAACCCTTAGCTTGAGAGCCTGAGACCTTAAACTCTAGGTCACATGTAAGACGTTGTTTTTTTGTTGGCAAAAATACATAAATGTTTTATCACTAGGAGTGTTTAACAGTCAAAAACACTGGAAAACAAACAGACACACTGCATGAGATATCAGGACCTCAACCTTCAACCTACTGAGTGACAATCCAAGAACCTTACCAGTAGGCCACAAGAGACTCTCTTCTGGTGTGCATCAAAGGTAAGTATAACATTTGCAACCAAATATCTTGCTTGAGTGCCACTTTAAAGTAATTCTATGGCAATACTATTGTTGTTGCAATAGTCTCTCCATGGAATATCTTCAAAGTGGCATACACAATGCTGAAGGTCCCCGTGGTCCTAGCTGGCCCCCCTCGTCCTGCATGAGCTGGTATTGTCCCCACAAGCAGTGTGCTGCTTGAAGTAACCACTCCCTGCTTGAGGGAGCGATGTTTTCATCTGTTTCCCTGCACACACTTTTGCATGCAGGGAAATTGATGAAAACTCCACTTTCTGGTAGCAGGAGCCATTTGACAGCTGTTGCTTGCAGAAAGTGGAATTATGTTTGCTTTTGTTTGGTGGGAGCTGTAACCTCCCACCAAGCAAAAACAAATAGCTATTACCCAGGGGTGGGCACCCCGGGACATAGCAGGAGCTGGTCCTGAGGGGTGGAGGTCCCCAGGGTCATCTATGCCTCCATAAGCGGAGCCACACCGTCCCCCTCCAGTCTTGTATTTGCCCTGGGGAGGTGACAGTCTCTGAGGACAGGGGTCTACAACAAATCTCTTCATTCTTTCTTTTTAGCTCTGGGGAGATGGTGTTCCCTGGGGCTGCGGGGGGATAACGTGCCCCCCCCCCTTAATTTACAGGTCCTCCCGCATGCAGATTACACTTTGCCCCAGTGAGGTGGTGGTCCCTGGTGCTCTGGGGGGCATGCAACCCCCCTTAATTTACAGGAATATTCCTGGGGCTGTGGGGGGGTGCTGGCCCCATGCATGCAGATCACATATAGCCCCAGGGAGGTGGCAATCCCTGGGGCACGGGGCCACATGGCTCCCCTGCATATTTTTCAGTGATTGCCCCACGGAGATGGCAGTCCCTGGGGCTGTAGGGACCTCATTGCGCCCCCCACATCCAGATTTAATTTAGCCCTGGGAAGGTGGACTCTGGGGGAGGGAATACGTGCCTCACCAATATAAAAATATTGTGTTGCCCTGGGGAGGAGGCAGTCCCTGGGGCACGGGGGCCACTCGCATTTTTGTCTCTGATCACCCAAGGGATTGCCACTCCCCAAAGTTAATAAAGGGTGGTGGACGAAAAAATGCACCCAACAATTAAGTTTGAAATGGGTGCAGTCGGAGCTGACTTTTGCTCAAAGAGTGCCACGGGCCAAAACCAAACTTGGAGCATTCTCCACACGTATTTTGACCGACATCATCAAAGGAATCCAGCTGCAGGGAACTCCAGCACCCCTGTGGTGGACAGCACCTTGGGTGTGGTCCCAGCTTGCACGTGCCAAAGGCTGGCCCTGGGTTCAGCTATGAGAAGTAGAGTTTAGCTAAACGGCAGAGGAAAAACCAAAGATGCACAGCCTAAATCAAAATTCCGTCATGAAAACATAACAAAAGTCTGAAAAGCTCACTGGTATTTCTGTGAACATGAGGCTAATGTGATCATGTAATTTGGAATGCAGCACAAAAGGCGAAACCTATTGGCTTTACCAATGCTTGTTTTATTGTTTTTGCTTCTCACGCTGTTTCATCTCGAGGAAAATTTTGTATTTTAGCTTTCGTGTAATTTTCTGACCTTTGCTTAGTGTCTTTCAGCTCTACTGCTTGTCTTTAAATAGACCTTTCTCCTAAAGGGTCCTACATTATGTTTTTAGTGATTTTCAAAGTTCTACATACACCTATACACCTTTCAAGAAGAGTGACAATAATGACACTTTTTTATTTGTTTAAATTTTATGTTGAAACAGCTGATATCAATACTAAGAAAATCACCCACATCAATAGATTTCACAGAAAACCCTTTTGATCTGAATAAGGCCACCATGCATAGACACGCTTAATAAATGTAATCTTTCAGATAAAAGTATGAATGCATTTATTCCTGTGCATAGAAATGCCATGCATAAGGCAATACTCTACAGAGAAAGACTACATATATTTTCCAGCTTTAACCGAGTGAACATCATACGTCCATGCACCAGGCAGAAACTTGCGGCACCATGTGAAGGCATTCTGGCGGGTGCGGGGATTCACACACTCATCAACATGTATGTCCTCCATCAGCTGTGTGGATACCAAACCCCCGGTGCTACCGATCAGGCACTCCACAACTAGCACTGCCTCACCAGCAAAGCCATGAGCACCATCCACTCTGGATTCCCCTCCAACTCCTGCCCTCTCCATTTCTTCAACAAAGCGAGCCCCATCATCGCCCCCCAACTCTATGTGATCATCAATAGCTCCTTCGTGACCGCCACCTTCCCGGAGAGCTAGAAGCATGCTGAAGTCAATGCCCTGCTAAAGAAACCCAAAGCGGGCCCGAAGACCTCAGAATTACCGACCCATCTCCCTCCTTCCCTTCCCAGCGAAGGTCATCGAGAAGATCGTCAAATGCCAATTGACCTGCTTCCAGGAGGACAACAACATGTTAGATATCTCCCAATCCGGATTCCGCAGGAACCACAGCACCTCCCAAGGGTCTTCACTCAGCCCTACTCCTTTTAACAACTGCATGGCACCGCTTGCCAACATTGTCCGAACCCACAATCTCAACATTGTCTCCTACGCCAACACCCAGCTGATCCTCTCACTCACCAAGGACCCCGCCATCGCCAAACCCAACCTCCACGACAGACTGCAAGCCATCGCCAAGTGGATGGAGAAGAGCTGCCTCAAACTCAACTTGGACAGGACAGAGATCCTCATCCTCGGCTCCAACCGCTCTGCATGGGACGATTTCTGGTGGCCAGTCACACTAGGAACCGCACTAGGACCGCACCAATGCCCACCACCCACGCACGCAATCTAGGTTTCATCCTAGACTCCTTGCTCACCATGACCCAGCAAGTCAAAGCCGTCTCATCATCCTTGTTAGAAATGGGGTCTTTGGTTGACAGCCAGGTTAACCCCTGTTCAAGCAAGGACCCTCACTCTAGTCATGGTAAAAGAGAATCACCCTCAGCTAACCCATGCTTCCCCCCTTGGTAACTTGGTAGAGCAGTAGGCTTAACTTCCGAGTGCTAGGTGTAAAGTATTTGTACCAACACACACAGTAACTTAATGAAAACATTACAAAATGACACAATACCAGTTTAGAAAAATAGGACATATTTATCTAAACAAAAGAAGACCAACACGACAAACATCCGACATACACAAGTCAAGTTATGAATTTTTAAAGATTAAACTCAAAAATAGCGCTTAGAAACACATAATGGTTCGATGAGGTGTTAACACAGCATCGAACCGGAGTCGTTCCAACAAGCCGACACCAGCGGCGCTGGACACAGAGTCGTGTAGACCCCCAAGTACAGTACCTTTGGTGAAGAGTGAAAACAAGTTGATGTGTGAAGTCGGGGATCGCGCCATCTGTGCGAAAAGTTGAATCCGCGCACTTCAAGCGGTGTCGGTCACGACGTGGTGTGGCGACTTCCACGGAGTCGTGGACTTTAGAGGGGCTGCAGCGGCGTCGGGCCTGCGAAGGTCGTCGCGTTCCAGCGAAGATCACGGAGTCGGTTGCAGGCGGTGTCACTGGATTCAGCAGCGACGTCGGTCCAAAGTTGTCCGAAGTTGATTTCCTTCGATTTCCACCACCTTTCCTTTTAAGGGCCAAGGGACTGGATAGGGCACCACTTGTCAGTCACTCCAGAGACTCCAGGTGCTGGCAGAAAGAAGTCTTTGCTGTCCCTGAGACTTCAAACAACAGGAGGCAAGCTCTCAATCAAGTCCAGTCTTTGCCCTCTTACTCTGGCAGAAGCAGCAACCGCAGGATAACTCCACAAAGCACAGTCACAGTCAGGGCAGCACTTCTCCTCAGCTCTTCTCCAGGCAGAGGTTCCTCTTGTTTTCCAGAACTGTTCTAAAATCTGTGGTTTTGGGTGCCTTCTTATACCCAATTTCTCCTTTGAAGTAGGCCTACTTCAAAGTAAAGTCTCTTTTGAATGTGAAATCCTGCCTTTCCCAGGCCAGGTCCCAGACACTCACCGGGGGTCGGAGACTGCATTGTGTGAGGATAGGCACAGCCCTTTAAGGTGTAAGTGACCACTCCTCCCCTCCTTCCTAGCACAGATGGCTCATCAGGAAATGCAGACTACACCCCAGCTCCTTTTGTGTCACTGTCTAGTGTGAGGTGCAACCAGACCAACTGTCAAACTGACCCAGACAGGGAATCCACAACCAGGCAGAGTCACAGAAATGGTATAAGCAAGAACATGCCCACTTTCTACAAGTGGCATTTTCAAACGCACAATCTTAAAATTAACTTTACTAAAAGATGTATTTTTAAATTGTGAACTCAGAGACCCCAAATTCCACATGTCCATCTGCTCCCAAAGGGAATCTACACTTTAATCAGATTTAAAGGTAGCCCCCATGTTAACCTATTAGAGTGACAGGCCTTGCAACAGTGAAAAACAAATTTAGCAATATTTCACTGTTAGGACATATAAAACACATCACTATGGGGGTCATTCTGACCCTGGCGGCCGGTGACCGCCAGGGTCACCGACCACGGGAGCACCGCCAACAGGCTGGCGGTGCTCCCGAGGGCATTCTGACCGCGGCGGTTCAGCCACGGCCAGAAAGGGTAAACCGGCGGTCTCCCGCCGGTTTACCACTGCCCTTGTGAATCCTCCATGGCTGCGGAGCGCGCTCCGCAGCCATGGCCATTCTGACACCCCCTAACGCCATCCTGTTCCTGGCGGGTCTCCCGCCAGGAACAGGATAGCGGTAGGGGGTGCTGCGGGGCCCCTGGGGGCCCCTGCAGTGCCCATGCCTATGGCATGGGCACTGCAGGGGCCCCCGTAAGAGGGCCCCGCAAAGTATTTCAGTGTCTGCTAAGCAGACACTGAAATACGCGACGGGTGCAACTGCATCCGTCGCACCCCTGCAACTACGCCGGCTCAATTCTGAGCCGGCGTCCTCGTTGCAGGGGCATTTCCTCTGGGCCGGCGGGCGCTCTTTTGGAGAGCGCCCGCCGGCCCAGAGGAAATGTCTGAATGGCCGCCGCGGTCTTTTGACCGCGATGCGGTCATTCAGCGGCGGTACCTTGGCGGACGGCCTCCGCCGTCCGCCAAGGTCAAAATGACCCCCTATATGTCCTACCTTAACCTAACACTGCACCCTGCCCTTGGGAATACCTAGGGCATACCTTAGGGGTGCCTGACATGTAAGAAAAGGGAAGGTTTAGGCCTGTCAAGTGGGTACACTTGCCAAGTCGAATTTACAGTTAAAACTGCACACACAGACACTGCATTGTCAGGTCTGAGACATGATTACAGAGCTACTTATGTGGGTGGCACAACCAGTGCTGCACGCCCACTAGTATCATTTGATTTGCAGGCCCTGGCACCTCTAGTGCACCTTACTAGGGACTTACTAGTATATCAAATATGCCAATCATGGATAAACCAATCAACCATACAATTTACACAGAGAGAATATGTACTTAAGCACTGGTTAGTAATGGTAAAGTGCTCAGAGTTCAAAAGCCAACAGCAACAGGTCAGAGAAAATAGGAGGCAGGAGGCAAAAAGATTGGGCATGACCCTGCATAAGCAAAAAAAGTCCAACAATCTTGCTTAAACACCCTCCGCATGTTTTGCAAGATTTTCAGATGGATCCCCACTGAAACAAGAAAGATGGTCAGCCACGCCCTCGTCAGCAGTAGACTGGACTACGGAAGCACACTCTACGCAGGAACCACAGCCAAGCTCCAGAAGAAACCACAACGTATACAGAACGCCTCCGCATGCCTCATCCTCAACATCCCACGCCGCGACCAGATTTCAGCCCACCTCGAGACCTACACTGGCTTCCCATCTACAAGAGGATCACTTTCAAACTTATCATCCACGCCCACAAAGCTCTTCACAAAATGGGCCCTGCCTACCTCAAGGAGAGACTCACCTTCCACACCCGCCAACTCCGTTCTGCCAACCTTGCCCTCGCCACCGTCCCTCGCATCCATCCAACTACAGCCGCAGCAGATCCTTCTCTCACCTCGCCACCAAGACCTGGAACACCATCCCCACCCACCACAACAGGACCAGGACCTCCTGACCTTCAGGAAATGCCTCAAGACCTGGTTATTTGAGCAGTAGCAGTCCTCCCCCCCCTTTCTTCAGCGCCTCGAGACCCTAGCGGGTGAGTAGCGCGCTTTACAAATTATTGATTGATTGATTGATTGGGGAAGAAAACTTGGTCTTCATGATGCAGGCTTGAGGGCGCAGGCTACACTCAGCCAGTGGGGTGTCAATGTGTGATGCACCTGGAGGGTCATTGAGGAAGATTTAGATGCATCGATTTGTATGAACTGTTAAGCATGGATTGAGGAGGGCAGAGTCACCACTTCACAGCTAATATATACTCAGCCTCACCCAGATTTATACACATGTGGAACATCATACTTTTAATTCCCGGAAGGCTTTATCTACATGTTCTGCTTTAAGAATGAGAGGTTCCTGAAGATCCCCCAGGAAATACGTGGATGTGACTCGATAAGAAAAAAACTAACCAGGAATAAAATAAGTACTGAAGCCTATGCCTGCTTGTGCCCCGGGGAGATGGTAGCGTGCACACTATGACAAACGCACTACATAGTGCGTGCTTTGTCTGGAGCATGGACAAGAAATTAAAAGCACGTCAGAGGATCTCCACCAAAATTATAACAGCACACTGAGCTCAAGGCACTCGGGCAGCACTATAACTTTAAAGCAAAAGTGTAGCTCCTGTTAAGTTCTGTTTTGCTTTCCTTTTGCTTGAGACACTTAAAAGAAGTTCCACCAAAGTGGATGAACACAGTACTTTGCCAATGGGAAACTGATAAGAGAAACACACACAGGAGAACAGGAAATATAATGCCTACAACCAATAGAAACAAGGAACAAGCACAAGGGCCAATAAGAATTGAATGCAGGATGCAAGTCCCTTTTAAGATATATTTAATACAATAGATTTATCAAGCACAGCACAAGTGCTGTGCAGGGGAAACCTACAAATGGCAGGAGACTGCCCTTATTTTTTTTTACTTGTTAGGAAAATCTGTTGCTCTGAGGTTTTTACCGATATTTTTAAAAAAATGTTTTTTTAGCCTTCGCAAGGTCCGTGAGGGACCCCTAGACCAAGGCTAGGGGATCAGGTTGATCCTACCTTGGCCCCTTTTCTTTTTTTCACTTTTATAGTGGGACTTGACTGAAGCCAAGTCCCAAGATGACTGCCAAAACTTCCTTGTTGAAGTGTTGGCAGCTAATCTAATATCAGCACGGGGACAGTTGGATCTAGATATTTTTAAACTCTAATATCTCCAAAACTACTAACAATAAATCGCAAATAGCACACTTTCTGAACCAAAAGTTAGCTTTCTGCCAAATTTGATGAAATTCTGTTCAGCGGTTCTGACTGTAGAGGTATTCAAAAATTTGTTTTGCGACATCCCCCGCTTTTTCTTGGCCCCCACTTTAAGGATCACTCCAAAACTTTCAAAACAGCAGCTGAACTGGCCAAAGTATAACCATCATCAAAAGGTTCCAATGTTTTTGGCAAAATGTTTACTGCTTTACATGATGCGTTTTGCCCAACAACCGGGATTGTTCACATGCATATTTCCAAAGCACTGTAAGGGGCGATATGCACTGCCTTGTTTAGCATTGTGAAGAAACATAAAGGAACAGAGTGGCTTGCACTGCATTGTATTACATTTCATTCTGGGAGGCATTTCAATGTTGGAGAACTGGCATTTTCTAGCATCCACCCATGGATTTCACTTAATGCCAAATTTAGCAAGGTTTGTAACCCTGGGCTCGTGTAAAATCAACACCTTCCATAGGATGGCGTAACAAGAAGTAAAAGCTTTTTTTCTATTTTTTATTTAACACACAGAGGAAAATGCCTCAAGGGATTGTTTTTCTGCAGCAGGGCATAGCTTCTTGCACAAAAACAATTGTAACTCAGGTACCCCTGCACTGTGCTGCCTGCAGCGTGCCAGCTCTATGAGAGAGCAGAATGCACCCTATCTTAGTTGATATGGTGCAGTTTTGTGCACTCCTGTTCACGCAATGCAGCACAGGTAAGAGGTAAGTACATCTGGCCACAGGTGTATTTCATGTCCTTTGGATGCATTTTCTCTAATGCACTTCCACCTCAGCTATGTTCATTGCCCTGAGAAAGAGGAATCACAAAAGAGCTGTTAGTCAACTCATCCTCTCCAGAGGTCAGTCAAGGGCGTAGATTCAGGGGGGTGTTTGAGGTGCCACCTCCCACCAATAAATGCATTTTCTCATAAATAGTTGCATACAGGTGCCTTCAGTCAGGTATTGTGCGATGTCAATCGGATTTTGCCAAGAATTTTTACATAGCTTCAGACAAAAACGCACACACGCTCTCACATATAGTGGTTAATTTACAACATATTGTGTTTCTTATTACTGCTCCTAGCAACCCCCATTCCTCTCCTTTGCCACCACCCTGTATGCCCCTTACATGCACCCAGCTTGCCGTATAATGTATTTAAACTTTGGGCCTCATTTATGAGGCCGTGCTGCAGGGCACCACAGCAAGGGCAAGTGCCTTGCTGCACCTCCCTGCACCACCCAGGCAGGGCAGACATGTTCTGTATCTGCAAAATACAGTGCATTTCTGTCATCTCCTCCTGCGCTGGTGCACAAATTGCTGCCTAGCGCCAATGCAGGCTCTGCAAGGATGCCTTCCTGCACAAAAACTATTGCATGAGGTGTTTTCCTGCAGAATGCAGCACACATAGAAAGAGGATCAAACAGGGAGAAAAAATACATTTCTTCTTGTTGTGTCACTCCCCTGATGTGGGTTAGGAATCTAACACATTCCCAGACTTGTAAATCATTCCAAGCAACACCCATGGATGTTGAGTTTCGAGATGATAGAACACCCCATTTTACGGTCGGAAAAAGGGATCTTTGTTAAACTAATGGCGCTAATTGATGTGGATGCTACCAAATGAATGCAAACAGTCCTCTTGCATTTCATCAGCCGCATTAATTGTAGAGGAATCTAGGTAAAACCCTCTCTCTATCTTTACCAATATGTTTCAATTAACACTGCACACCAGATCCAGGAATCTAAGTGTTGTAATTGTCCATTTTTATTGGAAGTAAGTTATTTATAAAGTGCCTGAAGTGTCTCAGTTTATTACTTAGATAACTCACTATATACACAGTGATATTGGGGATCAATACAGAGGCATTATTTGTCCCGAGGTGGCTCCATCATTTGTAATTTAATTTGATAATGACTGAATGATCCCATAGAGGGGGAAGGATCTTGTACCAGCTACATTTACTGTCCGAGGCTCAAACTTTTAAGATGCCATTCCCAAAGATGTAGTGACCAATGTTCAAATCGGATGCAGTGAAAACAGAGAAAAAATGCAACACAAAATTGTTTACATAATTCATATTGTAAATGGGGATACCTAAACTTGTTTTTAAGGGAAGTCTGAAAATTCAAACACTAATGTTAACATAGTACTAAAAGTAAAGCACCACTTTAAATGATCTTCAGGTCTCAGCATGCCCAATGCAGTTACTTTTCACATTGCGATTGATATCATGGTATATGTTTGATAGAAGTATTATCCACTATACTGTATTGTTTTCTAAATCTAGATTGCCTTTTACCAACCTTGAAGCAGATTTGCCCCTATATTTATACTTGCACCTAATTTGCATAATTTATTTTTATGCATATTCAGTACAAACCTAACTCCAAATTTATAGTTTGGCGCTAGACCCGTCTAGCGCCAGTGTTTTGTAGTTAACGTCAATTTTTGCTTGTGGGAAACTACCTTGCGTCAATGAGAGGCTAGGTAGGTGTTTCCGTGCAAAAAATTATGATATGGCCTTAGCGCCATATTGATCCCATGCTAAAAGACACATGTGGGAAGGGGGTCTTAAATAATGGTGCTAAGCTTGCTTAATGCCATTATTTAACGCTTGGGTCAGGGCAGGCATTAGGGGACCTGTGGGCCCAGTTCCATGATCAGAGACAATGCAATGGGCCCACAGGTGCCCTTCCCTAGCCCCAGGGACACCCCACCCACACCAGAGGGACGCCAAAGGATGGAGGGACCTCATCCCGAGTAAATAAGGGGAGTACAGGTAAGTATTTTTTATTTTTTTTCAATGTGCCATAGTGGGGCAAACTTGGGACCCCTACATGGCACTGGGCCCAATGATCCCCCACATATGTCCCCTGGGCATGGCTAGTGGGGTGGTGGGCATGACTTCGCTCTTTACTAAGAGAGGAGTCATGTTCATGGGTGTTTTACCTCAAACAATTACGCTAGTCTGGTTAGAGGCATGTTTTATGCCTCTGTCCATACTAGTGTCATCCTTTGACGCGCAACCTCCTGTTCCCCCTACGCCTCCCCAACCCGGCTAGTGCCCTTTTTTATGACGCTAGCCGGGCCTTACTGCCGGCTACTGTCATTCCATAAGTATATTGCCGGGCCAGCATCTTGGAATGGCGCTAGCCGGTGGTATACTTTTTCACACAAAACTGTGTTGGCGCAGTTTTGTGAAAAAGTATAAATATGCCCCTTGGTCTTCACATTAATGTTATAAGAAATACACAATGCTGTTGCTGCTTCATACCATACCATACACATTTTTGCTACATGTGCTAGGAATACAGATCTTTACTTACAAAATGTGTTTTTTGTGGGTTGTTCTAAATTCATTATGTAGTTGTTTTATATATTAGCATTTGTCAAAGGTGATGTGTGGCCCTTGAAGAGCTAACACTTTTGTGCAGCCTTATTACCACCCAGGAAAGACTGAAGTTTAAATTGAGGGGGGCCCTGGGGCTGACAATCTTGGTTTCCACTGGTCAGCCGAGTGGAAACTTTGTAATGGGTCTAGCTAGGAGAACTCCAGCTCCGCTGCGGTCTCCTCACTGCGAGTCTGGCGATCAGCTTTTCCGACCACCAGACTTGTAATAAGGTAATTTGCTTGCAACTAAAAATCAGTCATCACAGCGCCCACAACAGATTACATGGACTCTTTCTCACTGATTTATTTGCCACACCCATGCCCAATGGGATATTAACCATACACAATTCTTGCTGGGGGATACCTTTTCAAGTAAAACCAGCACACTTGAAAAAAGATTATCTGGGTGAATCATTCATAAATCACTGTGTATTCCACTGCCAAAAAGCCCTGAATGACTGACTGAAGACGACCCGTAACCCAGCCCCATACACGGTACTGAAAGCTCAAAGTCAACTCTAGATTATACACTTGCGAACGGGCCACTGTTTTCCCTCATCAACACATTTAGAATGGACCAGCACACAGAAAGGGATTGTTAGACCTGTCAGCCTTAAGGTGGTCTTCCCCCAAACTTTTTTGCCTGTTTCCCTCCATTTTGTCTGGATGTTTGCTCTGTTGGTCTTAGGACAATGTGCACTTTACTACTGCTAACCAGTGCATTTGCTCACTTCCCTAAAATTGGTTTGATTGGCATCTCCGTGATTCTTATATTTAATTTACATGTAAGTCCCTTGTACAGCGGTATACCATATACCCAGGAACTGTAATCAAATGCTACCCGTGGGCCCGCAGCACTTATTGTGCCACCTATTTAAGTGGCTCCTTAATAGTGTCCCACTGCCATGTCGACTTGGCATTTAAAACCCCTTACAAAACCTTCAAGTCACCTTTTATTACGTATAAGTCACCCCTAAGGTTTTGCGGAGAACCAGGGATCGGTGGTTTCTGCCGGTACCGTGTGGGAGGCCTTCAAGGTAGTGCTCATCTGTATTAGCCTCTCTAAACAGCATGGCGTGTTGAAGGCACTGTGACAGGAGTTGGCGGAGTTAGAGGCCCAGATTTCTGATCTCAAATGACGCTTGGCCTTGAGCTGGTTGGCAGACCTGTTGTCGGCCTTGAGGGAGAGGATGTCACAGTTTGAGGAGGTGGCCCTCTGCGACCACAGGGGATCCTTCCTGACACACAGAAATTATATCCAGAAAAGGGCAGGATCTCTCCTTTTTGGTTTCAGAAAACTGATAAAGCACCTGCCTGAGTCCTCTTCAAATGCAAAAATAACAGAAGATGGAGAGAACTGCCAGCCCAAACTGCCAGGCCAGATCTTCCGTGGACCAGAAACAAGCATCCTTGGACCGGTTTCAGGGTATCACCCTTCATCAGCCAGGCTAAATTTAATTTGGTGGTATAGCAAGCACGGGTCCCACGTCTGGGCATACCCTTTCCTCTTGGGATGACAAATGCAAAAACAACAGATGATGGACAGAATGAAGAACAAATCAAACATTCACCCCCAGTCACAGATCTGGGTTTAATCCATCAGTTGTTTTGCTTGCAATGCCATTCCAGTTCAGACCCAGTCATATGCAAATCCGTCTTGATCCTGTTACTCATGGGAACAACCCAGCCCGAACTGCCAGGCCAGATCTTCCTGCCCGAACTGCCAGGCCAGATGCTCCTTTTGTGTTGCCAAAGTTGCCATAAGTGGGAAGGGAATGCCCAGACGTGGGTCCCTTGCTCACTGTGCCACTGGATTCAATCTAGCCTAGCTGATGAAGGGTGATACCCTGAAAACAGTCGTAGGATGCTTGTTTCTGGTCCAGGGAGGAGAACTAGCAGTTCTGGCTGGACTGGTCCCATGAGGAACAGGGTCAAGACTAATTTGCATATGTCTGGGTCCAAACTGGGGTGGTATGGTGAGCAAAAGAACAATGGATTAAACCCAGATCTGTGACTAGGGGTGAGTGTTTAAAAAGTTTCAACACTCTGTCCATCATCCTTTTGTGTTGCTAAAGTTGCTCTAAGTGGGAAGAGTATGCCCAGACGTGGGTCCCTTGCTCACTGTGCCACTGGATTCAAGCTAGCCTGGCTGATGAAGTGTGATACCCTGAAACTGGTCCCAGGATGCTTGTTTCTGGTCCTGGGAGGATCCGGCATAGCAGTTTGGGCCCCACTGTTCCCATGGGGAACAGGGTCAAGACTGATTTGCGCATGGCTGGGTCCAAACTGGGGTGGCTTTGTGAGCAAAAGAACAATGGATTAAACCCAGATCTGTGACTGGGGGTGAGTGTTTGAAAAGTTTCTACACTCCGTCTATCATCCTTTTGTGTTGCTAAAGTTGCCCTAAGTGGGAAGGGTATGCCCAGACGTGGGTACCTTGCTCACTGTGCCGCTGGATTCAAGCTAGCCTGGCTGATGAAGAGTGATACCTTGAAACCGGTCTCAGGATGTTTGTTTCCAGTCCAGGGAGGACACGGCCTAGCAGTTCGGGCTGGACTGTTCCCATGGGGAACAGGGTCAAGACTGATTTGCATATGCCTGGGTCCAAACTGGGGTAGTACGGGGAGCAAAAGAACGATGGATTAAACCCAGATCTTTGACTGGGGGTGAGTGGTTGAAAAGTTTCAACACTCCGTCTATCATCCTTTTGTGTTGCTAAAGTTGCCCTAAGTGGGAAGGGTATGCCCAGACGTGGGTCTCTTGCTCACTGTGCCACTGTATTCAAGCTAGCCTGGCTGATGAAGGGTGATATTCTGAAACCGGTCCCAGGATGCTTGTTTCCGGTACACGGAGGACCTGGCCTAGCAGTTCTGACTCGACTGTTCCCATGGGGAACAGGGTCAAGATTGATTTGCATATGGCTGGGTCTAAACTGTGGTGACATGGTGAGCAAAGGAATATTGGATTAAATCCAGATCTGTGATTGGGGTGAGTGTTTGAAAAGTTTCAACACTCTGTTCATCATCCTTTTGTGTTGCCTGAGTCTTCTTCAAAGCACCTCCTAGAGGCAATCAGGGCAAAACTGATCCTGATTACTTTATATGGCTACGAAGCCCTGTATAGTAGGGATGAGCAGCTCCTTAACTATTGGGTCCTAAGCACATACAGAAAGGTGTTTTCATTACCCTCTGATTATCCCCAGCCTAAATATGGCTAGAGTTTGGCCTCAACAGCAAAAAAGCAATGCAGCAGAGTTCATTTGTAAGATTCTGTGATAGACTTCGCAGCTCAAAAACCGACACACTAAATCAACTCCTGTGGACAAAAATGTAGACCCAGGTACAGAAATGGTATACCTTCGACAGACAGGGTATACCTTGATCAGGTAAATTGCAAATCTACAGCTAGGTGGTCTATGGAAACAGGCAAATACTTTTTCAGTCTTTAAAACTGTTTAAGAAAGTCATGCAGCATCTCTCCTTCGTCACTGACAAGAGTATGGTGGTGAGAATGCTTCTGGACCATTTTCTAATTTCTTTTGTTCCATCAGACCTTTTTAGGAGATCTTAGGAGTAAGGAGAGTTGACATCAACGTTTTGAAATCAATCGACAACTGCAGATAACTAGAACAAAAATGGAGTAACAGCAAAGCAACCGCAGATCACACTACCTACAAAGTCTCAGTCACCACATACCACCAGCACATCAGAGCCTCCAAGAAGGCTGCCATTCAAGAACATATCAGCACCAACGCACACAACAGCAAAGAGCTATTCACCATAGTCAAGGAATTCATGAACACTGGATCGGACCAGATGTCCCCCCAAGACCTCTGCAACAACCTTGCCACCTTTTTTCACCAGAACATCCATGACAAATACGAAGGATTCAAGAACCAAAACCTGTCCCCACCAACCACCAGCATCACCAAGGACTCCACTACGCAGACTCTAATCCCCTGGACTCCTATCTCCACAGAAGACACCCAGAAACTCATGAACTTCATTCATTCAGGAGCACCCTCGGACCCATGCCCACATCACATCTTCAGCCTGGCCAGCGCCACCATTGCACCAGAGTTCTGCTGGACTCTCAACTGGTCCACCGAAATTGCCACCTTCTCATCCCACTTGAAACACGCAGAAATCAACTTGCTCCTGAAGAAACCCTCCACCAATGCTAGGGAGTACTATGGACCCATCTTGCTGCTCCCCCTCCCAGGCAAGGTTACAGAAAAGGCCATCAACATGCAACTGACTGAGTTTCTTGAATCATACCACATTCTGGACCCCTCACAGTCTGTATTCAGGAGCCACCATAGCACCAAGACAGCCCTCCTCACAGCCAGAAATTACATCTGTGCCACACTGGGCACAGAGACATGGCCACCCCCATCCTGTCTCTGCTATGTTTCGATACAGTCTCCCACTCTATCTTCTGCACCAGACTCCATGACGCTGGCATCCGCAGCAAAGCACTGAAATTTATTAATTCCTTCTTGACCAGAGGAACCTAGAGAGTCAGACTCCCAGCGTACACTTCGGTGCCCAAAGAAACATGCTACAGAGTACCCCAGGGTTCCTCACTAAGCCCGACCCTCTTCAACATCTACATGGCCCCTCCCACTAGGATCGTCAGACAACACAGACTAAACACTGTCTCCTACGCCGATGGCACCATGCTGATCCTCTCCCTGAACGACAACCCATCAACAGCCAAGAGAAATTTCCACAACGGTATGTGAGCAATAGCCACCTGGATGGAAGCCAGTTGCCTCAGACTCAATTCAGGCAAGACAGAGATCCTCGTATTCAGCTCCACCCATTAACATCATCCTGGATTCAAAGCTCTGCATGACCCATCAAGTCAACGCCGGTTCTTCTGCCTGCTTCCACACCTTGCAGGTCCTTCAAAAGATCTTCAAGTAGATCCCCACTGAGACTAGAAGGACGGTCACCCACGCCCTGGTCAGCTACAAGTTGGACTCCATGCCAACATCACAAAGAAGTCACAGGACAAGACTACAGAAAATCGAGAACACAGCAGCTAGAATCATCCTGGACATCCCCCACCACAGCCACATCTACGTCATCCACATATATATCATCTGGGTGTCTAGTTTGCCTCAGAGACCTTCACTGGCTCCCGGTCGATAACTGCATCACCTTCAAGTTTTTGACTCATACCTATATGGCACTTTACAACATCAGACCAGACTACCTCAACCACCGCCTGACCTTCTACACCCCTACCAGGCAACTCTGATTCTCCCATCTCGCCCTCACTACCCTCCCCAGAATCAAGAAAAGCACAGCTGGAGGAAGATCCTTCCTCAGCCTCGCAGCCCATACATGGAACACACTCCCTCTCAACCTCAGACAGGCCACATCACTGAAGCAATTCAGCAAGGATCTCAGCATGACCACCACAGAGCCTTGAGACCCCATGGGTGATACGCCACACTTTACAAGCAGTGATTGATTGATTGAACCCATTTGTTCACACATTAAATGTCGGAGGCGGAAGTGCAGGTTCAAAGGTTTATTTGAAATTTCAAGCCAGACTTATAGAAATGTGTCACAGAAACATGCTATATAAGTACAGAATCACCAAGGGTGAAGTAAAGCGTCAAATTAGATTAAATCATACAAGCATAAGTCATCCAAGGATTTCTGTTGCAGCAATGCAAAAGATGAGGAATAAAATCTGTTGGTCAGAATAAAAATTGTGTTCTTCCTGCCTAATCATTTGGAAGCTAATTAACCAGTTCCGTGCTTCGGACGACCAGAAGCTGTCCAACGTTACAGTGCTCATGTGTGTCGGACGGCTCCCGGCCGTCTGCACACATGGCACTTGAAATCTCTCTCTGGAGCTTCCCCATTTCCCGAAGATGTTTCTTTTGTTTCAGTGAAATGGATTGACATCATTCACTGAAACCGAAAATAATGTAATGCCCCCACACCTCCCTAAAAGTGGCACGGTCTTTCTGCACCTCAGGGGGCAGATGGAGGTAATTGCCCCCATTTTGCACAAATGAGGGTCAGAAATCCCATTAAAAACCAGGAATATTTTTCTATATACATTTAGGGACCGGGGCCAACCTAAATGGGCATTGTAATCCACCACCCTTCCCAAAAAGTGGCACAGTATTTCTGCATCCCCTTGGGAGCAGATGGGGGCATAGCTCCCAATCGGCCAGCCCAGGGGGCAGAAATCCGCTAGGACCCAGGGTTCTTTTAATTCATCTAGGGGCTGGGGCTGCCAAGAATGGGCATTGCCAACCCTCCACCCATCCCCACCAAAATTCTGCCCCCCCAGGGTCAGATGGGGGCAATTTACCCCCTGGGGGGCCGGAAAGCCCATCAGGCATCAGGGTTTTTTACTTTTATTTATCTAGGGGAGGTGCTGCCCAGAATGGGCATTGCAATTCCCCTTCCCCTCCCAATTAAAAAAAATGGCACAGTCTTTATGTCCCCTGGGGAACAGATGGGGCATTAGGGATTCTGAGTTACAGAAACTGGCAAAAGCGAAATATGTCACCCCATCATGCATTCTTCTGGGTGTCTAGTTTTCACAAATTGAGAGCCATACAAGTCACCCCGTCGTAGATTCTCCTGGGTGTCTAGTTTGCAAAAATGTATAGGTTTGCTAGGTTTCCCCGGATGCCAGGTTAGGTAAGGCCCAAAAGCCACTGTTACCCACTTACTGAAGAACACGTCAGTTTTATGCAGAAAAATGTGATATGTTCATGTAGCATTTTGTGACATTTCCTGTTGTAGGCACTAGGCCTAGTGACAAAAGTGATGTACCATTTTTATCAAGGGACTTTGGGGAACACAGGATAGAAGAACTAGTGTCATTATCAATTGTTTATCTCTACATTTGCACCTTACAAATGTAAGACAGTGTGTAGGAAAGAAGTCACTTTCAGAAATACTCTCTAATTCACATACTAGTGTGGGGAACTCCAAATTCAGAGATATGCAAATAACTTCTGTTTCCAAACTCCACGTCCAGTTCCCATTTCAGAAACAGATAGGTTTTATCAATACATATTGTTCACTCTTTATATTTTACCAAATGAGTTACTATGTACCCAGTACACAATGAAAAACCACTCCAAGGTGCAACTCTGTTATTGGCTCTTGGTACCTGCTATTTTTAGTGAATCTACATGACCTTTATACCCACACAACCAGAAGAGTCAAGCAGACATAACGGTACATCGCATTTTAAAATCTGCCATAGTTAGAAGAAGTTACAGATGAAAATGTAGACACAAACGGCTGTGTTTTCAACTCAATTCCAATATTTTGTTTTCAACTGTTTCTTTCTTTAGGAAAACCTTGAACAATCTGCACAAATGACCCCTTACTGAATTCAGAATGTTGTGTACATTTAGAAATGTATAGCATTTCTGACAATAACTGGAAGGAGGTTGAAGCACACAAAAAGGAAAAATGAGCTACGTCCCATTAAAACACCAAAGCTGTGTTGGAAAATGTGTTATTCCTATTCAAGTCTGCCTGTTCCTGAAAGCTGGGAAGATGGTGATTTTAGCACTGTAAACGCTTTGTTGATGCTATTTGCAGGGAAAAAACAGACACTTTCTTCTGCAGTACATTCTTCCCATTTTTCTTCAAAAGCCTATAATTTAGCTGTATTTTGGCAAATTTCTCAGTCCTCTCAAGGGGAATAGTCAATCCCTGGGAACATTTAGAATTCCAAGGATGTTGAAAAAAAGGGCACAAATTTTGCATGGAAACCTTATGTGGACAAAATGTTATGAGGGCTTATGCATAAACTACCCCAAATAGTCAAAGAAAGGCCTAGCACGGGGGGAGAAAAGGCTAAGCAGTGAAAGGGCTAAAACTAAATATTCTTACTAATCCATGAGGCATCCTAAGTATTTATCCTTAAGAGCCAAAGAATAAAGATATAGTCAGAAGGTATCCACATAAAAGAAACCTCAGTAGAAGTTCTACAAGAAAGATATGTGTAGCCTGAAGCCACTTAGTCAATTTATGAATTGGAGATCTTCCCCTCTCTAAGGCTCAAGGGAATCCGCTCTAGTAAAAGGGTCCGCCTCACCTAACTTAATGAGCATCATTTTAGACCTTGTATAACTTTCAAGAATCCACGTCATCATCACCAGCAACTTTCCATCTTCTGTGTGCAGGTACAATTTGCAACTCCCTTTCATCCCATAAACCAAACATCAGGACAACCTTGCATATCTTTTAGATCCTAGGGCACACAATGGAGTTATATTCTACTTCCCTTCATTAGTGCTCCTTGTCCTTGCCAACATATCTTCCTGTATCCCTTAATCTGAAATAGACAACATGCCTTTCATTAACTGTAGACTCATACAGACGCACCTATAAATAAAGACTAATACAAACCGAGCAAATCTCCACACTGAATGTTAAGCATAGGAAAAACATTTCAGGCCTACATTTAAGTCAACTTAACAACTAAATTCAATGCACATTTGAAATACATAGTTATGCGTACATTACTCCTAATAAGCAAAATAAATGGTGAGTAACTGTGACTATACAACGTTTAACTGTAATATCATAATCTGAATAATTGAATATAAATGCATACATGTGCTATAGTTCAGTCAATTAATGTAATTATCAAACATGATTATAAACTTCTTCATTTCTAATGGTGAATTCTGCTTGAATAATATGATTTAAACGCACCACTTAACATCATTACTTTCAGAAACCTTATATATGTTGTTGGTTTCATTTTATGTTACTCCTGCAGCGCCTAATGGCACAGCCAAAATTATGCACTCTTATTGGTCAAGCGATCGTACGCTTATCTGGCTGTAAACATATACAAGGCCTTGCACCTGCAAACCTACCTGGCAGCTGGCCTCTCTTCAACAGTTAAATAGCAGGCTCATCATGTATTGACTCAGAGTTACTGGTAGGAAGAAATTCCGGTTATGTAACCACCCCTGGGAAGCCTCCGAACATATAACATGCACTTGCCCTGCTCTCCTGACTGAGCATAGATACTGGCTCAAATCAATCTTTTTAACAAGAGGAATCCAAACATGTGGAAGAGCTGTGATCAAGTCTTTGTTAGCCTTCGATCTCAGACTTTCTGCTCAATTTTTTTAATTTCTATGTCATACAGCAAAGAGACTAAGGCCCATATTTATACTTTTTTTAGCGCCGCATTTGCAGCGCTTTTTGATGCAAAAACGGCGCAAACTTGCAAAATCCAATTGGATTTTGCAAGTTTGTGCAGTTTTTGCGTCAAAAAGCGGTGCAAACGTGGTGCTAAAAAAGTATAAATATGGGCCTAAGGGCCTTATCACGAGTTTGGTGGATGGTTTAGGCCATCCGCCGAACTTCTGACGGGGAGGTTGCTGCCATTGTGGCTACTTCCCCGCCATGCCCATTACGAGTTTCCCACTAGGTCAGCGGGTGGAAACCTGAGTTTGTGCCCGCTGGCCTAGTGGGAAACAGTCAACAGCATTATCTCTGGCTTGTAATCGAGCTGGAGGCAATGCTGTAGGATGCAGGGTGCACCAGAACCCTCGCAATGTTGACTGTCTGCAAAGCAGACAGTGAATATTGGGACAGTGGTGACCAATGGGGCCCCTGCACTGCCTATGCCAAGTGCATGAACAGTGCAGGGCCACCACAGGACCCCTGCACCCGTTCTCCACCAGACTTTCCATGACGGTGCTACCGCCATGAAATGGCTGGCGGAGAATGAGCTTGCAGCTCTTCTCTGGTGGATTAGGACTGCTGCAACCACCAGACCACATGGTTCTGTTAAACTGGCGGAGCTGGTGGTCTCACCATGGCCCGACCTCCATGGTCTTAATATGATGGCGGTGCAACTGCCATCCGCGAGTCTGTTGGTCAAGTGACCACCAGTGTCGTAATGAGGCCCTAAATGCACAATCAAAAGTGTTCTCCTAAAAACTTTGAGCAAAGATGATCTTTATACCAATCTGGCTGTTTGTCAGCTGACTTATAATGCACTCTTTTGTAACACACTATTTCTAATGCTTTTTGTCCGGAATGGTTTTTAATGACTGCAGATGTACCTAACAAATAAATAAACAACACTTTTGTATAACTTGAGAGTTGAAAAGGAATTTTTTGATTTGCTTTATTACTTTAGCACTGTTTGGAGAATATTAGGGGTGGGTGAAGAATTCCGTTTTGCTGGTGGAGTTTGCAAAGTTTTCCCCACTCCAGTTGAAAAAAACTCCTCAAAATGACGTGAAACAAAGTTTTTTCCCTCTGGCGGCTTGCCAACATTAAGTTTGCAAATGCAAGTGAGAGACATTGCTAAGTTGGCGAGCGAGATTTCTGGATGCGAGCGGCCGCGGCAGGTGGCTACTGCTCACATTGAGAAAGCTGCTGCTCATGTTGAGGAAGCTGTCGCTCAAGCAGAAGATCTACTTAAGGGGCCAAAAGAAGTTAGTGCCATCTGGTGATTCACGTGATGTAATTTGTGCTCATTTTACATCATGGAAGAAACTTGTGGTGCTGAAAATCAGTGCAAACAGCTCAACATATCCAAATTCTGCCTCTCGTGGAACTATGTGTAGCGCGGCATATCTTTTTCAGTTTATTATCGGCCCAGGCCTAATGAATATTTGTTAAAAACTGGCAGTATATAAGTGTGAGGGAGCGTAGCACTCATACTCAAAATCAACATGAAATGTTTATGAACTAATGCATAATAATGCCGCATAGAAAATGAATTAATGTGCTTTTGCTAAACATGCGCTTGAAATGTGCCCACTGGGAGTGGCCACCAATGTATGCAATGATTAATGAAACTGACTAATAATAATGAAAATGAGATGTTAAAGTATGATTTTACACTAATATTAAGAGTTATACATAAGGATTTGCTAATAAATCATTAGACTTTAGTTAGCATGAGTCGAGGCCTAGTTGCCCGGTTTTCATTTTAAATGTGTTTTTTTAATGTGCAGTGTGCTGACTTGCTGAAGGACATGTACTCGTATTTTTCGAAAGCAAAAGGATGAATGTAACCGTAGGAGATCCGGTCTCATGAAATTCGACTTGCTCAGAGAAACATTTTTGCTGAATGCAACACTGTAGACTAGTTACAGGTACAAGGTCGCCTGAACCGGTACAGACAATGGACCTACTGACTGAAGATGCGAGAGGACTACGAGAGTATGAAATCATACCGGATATTCTGCATGCTGAAGACTTCAATCATAAGAGCCAATAAATTACGTGAGAACTGTTATGGGGGTGACAAAATTTGATACTAACACTGTAAACCCATTGGATGAAGATAGTGGGGTGCCAACCCTATACAATCAAAGATTAGGGGACTGTACAACAGAAAAGGGATAAAAAACATTGACACGAGGAGCCATGATGGAGATGATATTGCAAACTTTTGTTATGACCCAGAAACTTTGTCACTCTGCATAGAGACTTTGCTGTTTGGTTCTCCAAACCATCCTCGCCCTTATCTTGCCTATCATATACTTCTCCTCCTTATGAGGGGAGTGTCCCTTCTTACCCGTCTTGCTGAATTCCCTGGCTGATAGCGAATCAACTGATGTCCTGAGGACGAAGATTGAATCTGTATGCTGACCCATTATGGAGGGTAACTATATGATGATGAAATTGTAATTGTCAAATTGCCTTTCCTTTCTAGGTACCAACTGCTTCGTTTGACAGAGACCATAGCTAGATGTTTTTCCAAATTAGTGTTACCAAATTGTTTTGCATGATACCCAACATGCCAATGCTAATTCGAGGTTAGTTAAGGGGTTCACTAAAATGAACGCAATTAGACAAATGACTGGATCAATGCTTTGTTGAATGATACACTAATGATACTCTGCTAAGGTTAACCTATGTTGACTTTGTGCTATGTTCTAATGTTTGTGATCTTTGCTTTGATGAAATCTTATTCGAGTTGCCATATTATGACAATGCTGATGTGTTTTATGGCTTTGAGACTAATAAACTTACTAGTAGAATTGTAATCAATGGGGAATAAATATCACAAAATCATACTAAACTGGTGCGGTTATTCATGACTGAAAAGTCATGGTGGTTTCTGAGTCTTATTGATAATGTTATTGACTTATTGATTGGCATGTTGATTAATTGTCTCGTCCTAAGGTGTCTTCAATCAGGGTCAAAAGATTCATTGGCCTAAAACGAGTCCCAGAGTGAATAAAATAACTAGAAAGGGACGCGTTAACAAGTGCATGTATGGGTGAGTGATTCAGTGCAAGAGTGTGTGCATGAATGAATGAGTATATGAGTGGTATATGACTGAATGAGTGCATGAATGCATATATGAGTCAGTGAGTAAGTGCAAGGGTGTGTGTGTAAGTGATGAGTGTATGAGTGATATATGAGTGAGTGAATAACTGCATAAGTGCATGTACAATTGAGTAAGTGAGTACAAGAGTTTGTGTATGAGTAAGTGAGTGTATGATTTGTATATCTGTAAGTGCATGAGTATGTGTATGAGTGAATGAGTGAGTGAGTGAGTGCATGTATAGATAAGGGAGTGAGTGCAACAGTGTGTGTATGTGTGAGTGAGTGTATGTATGTGTGGGGTATGGGTGTGTGAGTGAGTGCATGACTGGTGTATGGGTGAGTTCTGAGTGTATGAGTGGTGTATGGGTGATTTAATGAGTGAAGATATAAGTAATGTATGAGTAAGTGACTGCATTAGTGGTATGTGTGTGATTGGCTGCATGAGTATGTGTGTGGGTGATTGAGTGCATGAGTATATGTGAGGATGTTTGACTCCATGTATGGCAAATTGAGTGACTGCATTAGTGGTGTGTACGTTATTGAGTGCATGAGTGTGCGTATGGAAGATTGATTATGTGCATGAGTAATTATATAGTGATGTATGGGTGATGTGAGTTTGACTGAGTGTATGAGTGTATGGGTGAGTGAGTGCATCAGTCCATCTATGAGTGAATGAGTGATTGCAAGAGTGGTGCATGAGTGAGTGACTGCATGAGTGCTGTGTGGATGACTGAATGAAGGTGTGAGAATGTTTGGTTGATTGATTGAATGCACAAATGGTGCACAGATAAATGTCTGTGTTTATGAATGCATGCATGGATGAGTGATGTATGAGTTATTGACAGAGTGCATGGCTGTGTGTTTGCATAATTAACGGACTGTATGAGTGCATGTATGTGTGAGTAAATGAGTGCAGTATAGATGAGTGACTGACTGAGTAGCGAATGGGTGATTGACTGCGTGCATGAGTGTGTGTAACAGTAAGTGAGTAAATGTATATGTGGCTGGATGGGTGAGTGAAATAATGTATGAGTGAGTGAGTGAGTGCATGAATGGTGTATGGGTAACTGTGTGCATGAGTGCAATGTATCGATGATTGAGTGATTGCATAAGTGGTGCATGAGTGCATGTGTATGTGAGTTACTGAGTGCATGACTGCATGTATGTGTAATTGACTGACAACATGAGTGATTGTATGTGTGAGTAAATAAGTGCATGAGTAGTGCATGTGTGATTTCATGAGTCAATGAGTATGTTTATATGTGAGTGACTGACTGCTAGAGTGGTACATAGGTGATTGAGTGTATGACTGAATCTATAGGTAAGTTTGTGAATGTATGTATGGTTGAATTAATGGGTGCATGAATGAGTTTATGGTTGGGTGAACAAATACATGAGTGCATGTACAGGAGAGTGAGTGTGTGAGTGGTGCATGGGTGAGTTAAAGAGTGTATGAGTGTCTATATAGGTGAGTGTATGAGTGGATGTATGAGTGAATGAGCGAGCATAGCAATGTGTGTATGAGTGAGTGAGAGCATGAGTGGTGTATGGATGATTGACTGAGTTCATGAGTGCATTCAAAGGTGCTCCACCACGAACACCAACACCGGATAAGGCCTTCGACAGTGAGTACAGCAGCCTAGCACACAAGGGAGGGGGGGGAAGTAGAGTGACATACACACGCACAACACACACCTCACACACACACGCCATACACAAAACCAGCTGCACAAGAAAACAAATTTTCCCTGTAAATCGGCTGAATAATGCAAGGACAACAGGAATTGACTAAAGTGATTGTAATAGGATCAACACAAAATCAATAATATGTTTTGCCAATGCAACAGGTATGTACAAATGTACAAAAAAGGGACACTCTCCAGTCCTCAGTGGTCCTGGGGAGTGCAAGGCCACAGTCTCTGGGGATTTGAGGATGAGGGAGTGGTTTTTGGAGGTGTTTGTTTGCTGGATTTGGGTGCAGGTGCATGGGTTGTATGCTGTTGGGAGGTGGATGTCTGTTGGGAGTCTGAGTTCTTGCGTTTGTGTACCTTAGGAGGGGGGACAGACACAGTGGGAGAGGATACAGGGACGTGTGCATGGATGTTGTGAGGTGTCTGCCACTGAGGTGTGTGTTCTACTTGGTGTGGTGAAGATGCAGATAGTGGATGATGATGTAGTGCATGCAGGTGTGAGTGTGGATGTAACTGGGTGGGAGGTGGAGGCGGAGACAGAGGGGGAGACAGTGGAAATAGTGGATGTTGTTGTGTCTGCAACTGGATGGTGTTTGTGTGAGTGCCTGTGGGATGAGGTGTGGTGCTTCTATTTGCCTGTGACACTCTTCAATCAATCAATCAATCAATCGGGGGATTTATAAAGCGCACTACTCACCCGGTGAGGTTTCAAGGTGCTTAGGGGGGTGAGAGCTACTGGTCAAAAAGTCAAGTCTTGAGGTGTTTCCTGAAAGATAGAAGGTCTTGGGTCAGGCGGAGGTTGAGTGGTAGGGAGTTCCAGGTCTTTGCGGCAAGGTGAGAGAATGATCTTCCTCCGCTGGTCGTGCAGCAGACACGAGGAACGTAGGCGAGGGTGTGGTTGGCGGAGCGAATGTTGCGGGTGGGGGTGTGAAAGGTGAGTCTGTCGTTGAGGTAGGCGGAGGAGGTGAGGACACTCTTGGGTGCTGACCTGTGTGCATGCTCATTTGGCTGGGTGCTTGGGATGGGTTGGGGTAGAGGAGAATGGGACTGGGAAGTGGAAGTTGGAGGCTCCTCCGCCAGATGATGCTAATGCACATAAGGACAGGATGACAAAACAATGAAGGGGGGGAAGAGACAAAGGATACACTGGGTCAGTGACTGCACCAACACCACCGTTGGCGTACACAGCACCCTCACAAACGAGGTACAGTCCTACGCACTATACATTGCCCTACCAGTGAGATTGCTAGCCACCAATGCATGAGGAGGAGCACACACTGCCAACTGAAGCATACCTGGGACCAACGCAGCCCCAGCCAGTAGTGGATGCTAACAAGCTAGGTATGCAGTATTTCCCCTTCTGACTCTTAGCCGCCAGAGGACCTATGCTACTATGTTTGGCCTGGCCTAGGGGCACCCACTGATACCCACCCACCACCTGGATACCACCCCACCAGGCATAAGTTATAATGATAGCCACTGTACTCACCCCCTTGTGTCTGCTGTGTTGCCCTCCAGCGCCCATCCTGGGTTCAACGGGCACCCCTTCCTCACTGGGAGGCCATCCCCAGCTGGGCCTCGGTGGTCTTCCATGCCCAGCATCTGAGGTCCTCCCATTGTTTGCGACAGTGGGTGCTCCGCCTGCCATAGACCCCCAGGGTCCGCACCTTCTTGGTGATTGCATCCCATATACCTGTCTTTTGATGGGCGCTGACCTGCAGAGGTAATACAGACAGGAGAACACCATTAGACAAGCAGTCCAGACAGTTACACAAATGGCCTACCATACCCGTTTACAGCATAATTGGCACACACATAACCCAGCACTCAATGTGTACCTAGCCAGAAGGACATCCCTCCCCCCTTACATGATGCCTTCACACACACCTCCATACATGCATGCCACATGCATCGTGCCCACAGTGTACTCACCTGTTGGTGTGGAGGCTCATACAGCAGTCCATACTGGGGCAGGACCCTATTCACCAGTCTTACGAACTCCTCCGAAGTGAAGGCTGGGGCCCTTTCCCTGGTCACACGGGACATGGTAGGTTCCAGACAGGTCACAGCAGCACATGCAGTATAGGTCCTCTCCTATGGAAGGTCAGGAAACAAGCAATGAATATGATAGAAAATGGCAGTCACGTCTGCGGCGGTGCATACTGTCACCGCAGACGTAGATCCCCATCGGCCACTGTATCTCATAGGGCCCAATTATAACCAATGAGGAATTGCATGGTGGTTCCCGACTGCCTACCACCATGGATCACATCGTCAGCGGGATAACCTCACTTCCACCTGTCCCTCCACACAGGACAGGCGGATGCCATTTCAGGGGTGGGAAGAGGCCTAAGGAATAATGCTGCATCACAGGACAAAAAGGCACATACTGTACAGATCACACTGACCCATTTCATGTCTACAGATTGCAAACTCCTTTTATGGTTCCATTGTTCAGTTTGTGAAAGGCTCCTCACTCTTTTGTCCCTTAAATTCCTACCACTGCGGATGAATAGGAGATGGAGACATACCCCGTGTACAGATCCCTCGTGGAGTTGGCTACACTGGAGGACAGGCACATAATACTCACCTATAGACTGGACAGGTGCCACAATCACAGAGCTGGGTGCACAATTGGAGCCAGACCTGACATCTGCTATCCATCACCCCACTGGGATCCCCCCTCTTGTGCAAGTTCTATCAGTGCTCCATTTCCTGGCAACTGGTTCTTTCTAAGTGACAGTGGGCTTGGCAGCTGGAATGTCACAGCAAATGTTCTCAATAGTGCTGACAAGAGTGTTGTCTGCCCTGATAAAACACATGTGCAGCTATATTGCATTCCCCAAGGTTGAAGATTTGGCCACTGTGAAGGCCGAGCTTTATGCAATGGGACATAGCCCCCGTATAATTAGGGTGATTGATGGAACACATATTGCATTTGTCCCCCTCGCCAGAATGAACAGGTGTTCAGGAGTCATAAGAGTTTCCACTCTATGAATGTGCAGATGGTGTGCTTGGCGGACCAATACATCTCCCACGTCAATGCTAAGTACCTGGGTCGGTGCATGATGCCTTTGTCCTGAGGAATAGCAGAGTCCCAAATGTGATGGCCCACCTACAGAGGCACAGGGTGTGGCTAAAAGGTGAGCCCTGGTTCCCACCGAGTATATGTTGGTGTATGCCTATGGTGTGAGCCATATAGGATAGTGTGTGGCAAAATGCTGTCCCTCAATATTTTCAAGTGACTCTGGTTACCCAAACCTGTCATGGCTGCTGACTCCTGTGACAGGACAAGGGCAGAAGAACGTAATAATGAGGCACATGGGCGAACCAGAAGGATTATTGAGAGAACCTTTGGCCTCCTGAAGTCCAGGTTCCGGGGCCTCCATCTTAGAGGTTGATAGCTGTGCTACTCACCCAAGATGGTCTGCCAGATAGTAGTGGCATGCTGCATGTTGCACAACCTGGCCCTCAGATGCCATGTCCCTTTTCTGCAGGAGAAGGAGACTGGAGATGCCCCGGTGGCAGCAGTTGACCCTGTGGACAATGAGGATGAGGAAGGAGAGGATCAGGATGAAGACAACAGAACAAATATAATCCGTCAGTACTTCCAATGACACACAGGTGAGACAGTGTAACTTTAAATGTCATTGACTTTTGTTGTATTCTGTGTGGCATTGGCATGCTGGTATTTCCCAATTCAACCCCACTTACTGTTCCCTATGGCTATTCATGTTGCAGATGTTGGTGAATTGACAAATACTCCTGGTGTGATCACAACAGACAGTTACAGGTCATCAATTCTATGATCATTCTATGTACAGTTCATTTGCACTGGTTGTACCTGTTTCAATCAATATGTTTTGAAATACATGACATACTCGAATTCGATTCGGTTTTTATCAAAGGGTGTTTATTTAAGTGCTAACTTATAAGGGTAAAGTGCGGTGGCATGGGGTGATGCTGGAGGAATGTCCAGGGTATTGTTGCAGTCTATTTGTAGCACAGGTGCATTGTCCAAGGGGACATTGGAAGGGGAGCAATGGTAGTTCAAGGTGGACAGGGTGACTGTAATTTCCAACATACCTACTTTATCCAGCTGTAGTAATGTTTCATTAAAGATCAAGCAATCTTGAAGTGTTGACATTAAACAAGCTATAGATTTGTCTTCTTTAATGAAATTGAACATTAGCTCTGGTGCACTAATGTCAGATTAGAATAGACTGTTGATGAGGCAACTTTCCAATGCATGTGTCCCCTTTTTTTGTGAGGGCTCCTACTCTAATATATTTAATTATCTCTTCATATTCCACATCAGAGGCTTTACAAAAGTTTTTTACTCAATGTTAACCAAATATTTACATTGCTAATATTTCCTAGGGATTTCTTTGTTTCATTATGCTGAATAGTTTTGTAAACAGGTTTTCCTTTTACAGGGGTAAGTTGGAGTAGGTCACCATACAATTTAATGTTTTCCTCCAAACATCATAGTTTGTTTTTAAAACTTGGTGCATCCTTAAATGTATGAAAACAAGCATTATGATTGATACCATGCTCATTTAATCAGTGATAAGAAACTTTGTTTTCTAAAAACTCTTAATACCTCATGGCAAGCATCACCAGATAATTTATAATATTGCAGTTTATTATCATGTTCTACAGGTAGCATTAGTAGACGATGTAGTGTAATTCCTTTAATATTATGAGCAGCCAATACTGTTACTACTCATGACAAATTACAATCCATAGTCTTCTATACATAACCGGTCAAAACTTTAATTAAGAAGGTTTTCCCAGTACCAGCTTGTCCGCTGATGTACAATAATATTGGTTTATATGTAGAACACTCAAATTTTTTTCTCATGGTGAAAACCATGCCCTACTGTAGTTTAACTTCATTTAAAATGTCTCTTTGTTCATTGTTCAGTTGTTCAAACTGTTCAAAATCCACAGCTTCCTGTATTGCCTGCTGCATGGCAATCTCCACCTCAGTCATAGCTATAGTTGCTTCATTTTGAATTGCTGGTTCTCCGAGAGGATCTTGACTTGCTGGTCCAGAACTGTGGCTGCTTTGAGAACTCTCCCTGGCTGTTTGAGTAGCAATAGTTTCTTCCTGTTCAACTTCATCTTTCAACATGTGTAAGTATGTATGAAAGACAGAACACTGAATACTGTACAATGTTGAATTAGTCTTCAGAACAGTCATACTTTCCAAGTAGATCTGATCCAGTTCTCCATGGTTTGAAAGATTTCTAAAGAGCCAAATAGAAATACATTTTTCTCTCTGGAGTTTGACAACTAAGTTTCCTGTGGCTAATTAGATTTCCTTTGTTGTGTCTTACAAAACAACACCCACATCCAAAAACTTCAAAGCTTCCTTCTTCAATGTTTTCAGTGACGTTAGTTCTATATGTATAATGCTGAAGTACATAGAGGCACATGTTTTCAAGAAGATGACTTCTTCTTGGGTAGTGTGTATCCAGCATGTTAGTCTTTAGAATGTCTATACTCAAATTCTACAAAGTACTGTATTTCTTGGAAATACTTCAATCCTCTATTATGACCGTTTGCAAGACCTAGGCTTACCCATATGATTCCTCTGGACTTGGAGAACAATGTCGCAGAGCTCAACCTATTTATGCATTCATAAGATCCATTTTCTCTCTGCGAATGCATTTTCAAACTAAAACTGTAAAATATTTTGGTAAGACACTTTTCTGCTGAGATTGTCCCTCCCACATTTCTTTCATCTCGGTCTTTTCTGTCTTTGTCATATAAGAAGTGATATAGCGAGCTACAGTGATAGAATTATCTGCAACAAATTGTATATCCATATTTGCATCCCGCATCTTCAAAATGACAGGTTTGTAGTCATTTATATATTTTGAAGCTTCTGTTCCTTTAAAGCTATGCGTATTTTTCTGTGATTTCCATGTCAGGGCGTGTCTCACCGAGGACAAGAAGCTATTCACTCTTCCTTGTTAGATCCAGGTCCTGGAAATCCAAAATGACATCTTGTGTAAAAGTTTCCTTTTGATATGTATTTTCGACTATAATATTTATCACACTTATGAGTTCCAAATCTAAAAACATGTTGTTGCAATCCCTTCCCAGACATTTCTTTTGGGATGGTGCATGTAACATACTGTTCTATGAAAGACAAGACAGACTCATCAACGTCTGTTTCGAAAGTTGGGGCATCTTTTACCTACAACAGAATGTGAATATGTGGAGCACCTCTAGCTTGGTACTCTTTGTGCCAAAATAATTCAGTCACTTTGCCAAGAGGAGGATTACTTTTGTTACAGATGAAAGCCATCATTACTTGAAATCGGTGGTTAAAACATCTGCAAATGTTTGCATGATCCAATGAACACGGTTCGCCTGGTGTTTTCAGATTGATATCTTTTATGTTTGAGTTTGCTTCATGTGAGAATTCAAGGAGGTCATTGTAGGAGGCTAGCTCTCTATATAGTATACAGAAATGATGTGCACTGTGCAGAGTCCAAGCAACTCCACCTTGGTATCCAGAGGTAAAAAGCAGACCACTTAATTCTGTTTTTGTGATAGGGTGGGTGAGCAGTTAAGCTTATCTTGAAGATGTGCTAAGCATTTGTTGTACTCACAGTATTAATAAGTGTGACACACACTTGGAAGAATAACTTCACAACCAATTTACAAAAATACTTCAGATTTTAAGATCAACCATGTATGGTCAATACTTCTTTAGTCATGATTTTGTAAAGTTTAGGAAATGTTCTGTTTTTGTGTGTAATTGTACACCATCAGAATGAATGGGAAATTCTTTCAAAATGCATATGAAATCAGGCACTGTTCTCAGAAGTGTCACCTTCTATTTTTAAGTTGAGGTCTTTGATTTGTCCTGTGGGCCACTTTGAAAAGTTCAGGGGATTCCTGGTTTGAGTAGGAACAACAGCTGAAAGTCTTGGAGCCAGTGCACAATGGAGAAGGGGACACACTGCACAGGTGGACCTAAAGTTAAGTCTATTGGGTCCCCCAGTATTTTAGTAGTAGAGGCATGATCCACTACCATTAAGATATATTTTTTTCCTGGAGCTGTTTGAGGGTCAAGGGGTCCAACAGTGGTAGCCCCTACCCTTTGGAAGTGTACCACATGCAGTGGGATTAAGGGGGTCTTCAGAATATTCAAAATATTGCGCTTGCCTGGCAACACATTTCTATTATATGAAGTGCACTAGGTATTATTGTGCGTGGCTTCACTTAGGGCCGGTGTGGGTTCGGTATTGAGTCTGATAGGTATTCTTTGTACACAATATGAATTCTATTCTCTACTCTCCTTGCGGTTTGTGCCTTGTTTCCTCCCTTTATCTCCAAACCAGATGGTGCGAAACTTTGGGTTCACTCTAATATTATATCATCACTTCTAATTGTGGAATCAGAATTTCAGTTTTCATCGTAATGTGGTGAATTTATAATTATGGGTTCTCTTTCTTGTTGTGTATTGTTGATACAAAATTGTCTGTGAGTCTTGTTTTATGTATGTATTGATTTATGTCTGTATATTATATGTACATATTTTGTTTTCTGATATTCTTTGCAGCCTTGAAAAAGTCACGGGGAGCAGTTACTCCCATGACGAAACACGTGTTGGCTGTTTTGTGATACATTAAAGATGAACTCTTCACTTAATGGACTCCTTCGGAATTTTGTTCACTTGCATGCCCCATCTGAATTGGATTATTGATTTATGAATTTAAGAATTACGAATTATTGACTTTACAACTACAAATCAATTTACGAGTGCCTTGGTCTTTGTATTAAATTTTGTTGTATTGTTTGGGATACGGTATTGGAGGAAGGGGAGGATCCTCCTAGGCCGGGAGCACGGTACCTCTAATTGGTTACTTCCTTTTACTACTAAGAGGGGAATGTTGGGAGCGCTTTCCTTCCGTTAATATTTCTTCCCCTTACCTTATTCCCTTTAACCCTTTACCCTTTTCTTCCTGTGCAGCTTGCAGTCTCAGGCTTTTAAGCGAGGGGCAATGTTTTTTCTTTTCCCTGGCAAAGATCCTCCTGGTCCCAAGAACTCTGGGTGGTAAGGCCCAAGATCTGCAGGCTCGGTTCTCCCAGAGGTTAACAAGTCCTCTTCTTGAAAAGAGAGGTTATGACTTGTAGTCCATTCAGAAGCAGGTCCTCCAGTCTACTTGCCTTTTCTCTTGGAGGGTTGGTCTATTCCTCCAGGATCCAACACCTCTTTTTTACCCTTGAGTTTCTCTGTGCCCTGGTTTCAACCTCATTCTGGGAGCCCAAATATTGCTGCACGAGTCATCAGTTCAACTTCAGCCCAGGGAAATTGCTCCAAATCATCTTGAAGCAGACAATTTACAGGGATGGATGAGGACACATCCACTTCATTTTGTCCAACTACTCGCCCCCAGTCAAAATATAACATTGCCATTGGGTGGCTCTTTGTGACATTGTCAGCATTGATGACAGGATACATTTTCCTTAACAGGTACTGATATGAGTGGGCCAGGTGCGCAGATAGCTATGCTACAGGAAACCCACCTCGCATTCGGAGAGGGAGAGAAACTAAGGCGGAGGTGGAGGGGCAGGTGTTTGCCACAGATTACTCAGCTTACGCAAGGGGAGTCCTGATTTGGATTAGGGCGGGGGTCCCCTTCACAATTGATTCCTCCAACATTGACAATGAGGGAAGGTTTGTCATATTAGAAGGGAGATTACAGGGTCTCCAGTTGACCCTGAGTTGTATATACGCCCCCAACCAGGACCAAACAACATTTATGATGAACCTGTCTGGGCACCTTACTCGTCAACACACGGGGGAAGTACTAATAGGTGGAGACTTCAACGCAGTGCTCGACACTGACCTAGATAGATCTACCCCCCCACTGCAGGGAGCAACATCAACCAAAACAGCAAAAAAATTTGTTGGGTGGCTAGACGCCTGGGGGCTAGTGGATGCTTGGCGGTTACAACACCCAGCGACCAGGGACTATTCGTTTTATTCGGGTCTTCACCAGGTACATACCATAATCGATAGGATAGTTTGCACTGCAGGACTGGCTCGTAGAGTGACCCATGCTGAATACCTTGCCCGCACAATATCAGACCATAACCCTCTATTACTGACGTGGAGAGCATCACAGGACAGACCCCCCATACCGGCATGGAGAATGCTCCCGACAGCGCTTGAAGATCAGGCATATATGGAGGAATTAAGATGCTACCTAACAGAACTTATAGAAACTAACCAGGGATCCACTTCCTCCAGAGGCATAGAGTGGGAGACACTCAAAGTGGGGACGCGGGGTCACTGTCTTGGTCAGTCAGTGGGGATAAAACGTACGCTCGAGAGAGAATTAAACGCGCTGGAGAGAGTCATACACGAGGGGGAGCTGAGACAGGGCTCTGCAGGGCAAGTGGATGAAGAGTACGATCGTGCACGTAGAGAGTACTCCCAGGCTGAAGAGCGACTTAGATGCCATAATATGCAAAGACACTTGGCATCCATACAGTCAGAGGAGGGAAGGTCTGGTAGACTATTGGCATGGTTGGTGCGCCCGAACAGAGATAGTGACCCTATTGCAAGTGTATTAGACAGGGGAGGAACACGCAGACTTAGCCCAGAATCCATTAACGACGCATTTAGAGATTACTATACACACCTATATAGGAGGCCCACAGACATGGAGAGGGGGACCCTTGACAACTTCCTAGCTCGGATACCTTTACCAGTATTGAGCCCAGAGGGCAGGGTCGGTCTGGGGGGCCCAGTGACTGCGGATGAGATGGTTGAGGCAATTACACAATTGGCCCCTGGGAAGACCCCGGGTACAGATGGTCTTCCTATGGACTTCTATAAAAAATATAAAACCTTACTGGTCCCCAGACTGATAGAAATGTATACGGAATCGGCAAAGAACAGAGAACTCCCACGCACATTGCATGAGGCATTGGTAGTGCCACTTCCTAAAACAAATAGCAAGGAGGCATCAGTGACAGACTATCGCCCGCTATCAATGCTAAATAGCGACTTTAAGATCCTCAATAAGATCCTGGCCAACCGGCTGTTGCCCCTTATGCCCACCCTGATACATACTGATCAGAACGGTTTCATACCTGGTCGCAGCACCTCCCTAAACCTTAGGCGTATTTTCTCTATCATACATATGCCTAGTGAATCGAAGCCGCCGACCGGGACCCTGCTAGCAGTGGACTTTGAAAAGGCCTTTGACTCAATTAGGTGGGACTACCTGAGGGCGACAATGCTAAAGTTGGGTCTGGGAGAGGGCTGGGTCGAATGGGTGGACCTGTTATACTCATCCCCGCTGGCAAGGGTCAAGACAGGTAGGACAATCTCTGGTGCCTACCCAGTACATCGAGGAACCAGACAGGGGTGCCCCCTATCCCCATTGTTGTTCGCTCTGGCGATGGAGCCCCTGGCGGCCTGGGTACGAGGGGAGGGAGCTGACAGAGGGATTCAGTGGGGACCAACTGGCCACATTATATCGCTATATGCAGATGACATCTTGATCTATCTTAGAGATGGGGCGAGTGGCCTCCCCTGGGCCCTGTCCGCCCTGGAGGAGTTTGGAGTAGTGTCAGGATTACGACTTAATCGTAATAAAACATATGTGTTCCCCCTGGTGCCCGGATATAGTTGTCCTGCAACATGCCCAACAGACCTGAAATGGGCCCCACGGACATTTAGATACCTGGGAATCCAGATCTATCATGACGTGGGAGACTTAAGAGAGGGCAACCTTGGTATTGCGCTCCGGTCCCTGAGACCCTCGGTAGAATTTTGGCGCTCTCTGAAACTGTCGGTGATGGCCAGGGTGGCGCTCTCCAAGATGATCATGCTCCCCCAACTTCTCTACTACTTTGCCAACTTGCCACTACTAATACCCCGAGCATGGTTCCGCGTCCTGAATGCAATACTCAGAGAACTAATATGGGACAATGGGCGCAGACGAACTACACTTACAACTATCTGCAGACCACCCAATGCGGGTGGCCTGGGAGCCCCCGACTTTGAAGCATACTATTTGGCATCCCAATTACAGTGGATATCCGGCTGGCTCGTGGGCCAGGGCCAACTTGATTTATACACAGCCCAAGGAACAATAGACTCGGCGTGCATTGCGACATGCATGACAAACAGAAAGATAACCCCCCTGGGAACAATATAATGATAAAAGTGGTGCTAGCATGCTGGAAAAGATGCATGAAGAGAGTGGGAGTGGGCCCCCCATACTCCCCAGCTTTACCGCTGGCGGTGCTTGCCATAGAACCCGGGGGGAGAGGGCTGGGAAACACCGGACTTGGCCCCTGGTTGTCAACTGGAATAGAAGTAGTGGGAGGACTCTTCAAGGAGCGAGTGCTGAGGGGATTTGCTGAATTAATGGAAAAAGGGGTTCCCGGGGGGCAGTTCCTGCTTTATGGGAGGTTAATACATACTCTTAAGACCCACTAGGGCACAGTGAACGCCTAGCCTACTATACACGAGGTCCTGCATTCGCTGTTGACATTAGGAGAGGAATCACATCTGATCACTAAAATATATCGGGCCCAAGTTGGGGCAGCCTTGGATCCACTACGGTCGCTGAGAGGAAGGTGGGAGGGAACAATTGGGCGGGAACTAACTGACTCAGAATGGAGGAGAACACTGGCCTACCCCCAGAAAATATCACGTAATACACGGCTAAGATACATTCAGTATAATTATTTGCACAGAACCTACCTCACACCTCACAGACTGTTCGGTATATATGGAGGGGCCTTAGGGAGTTGTCCGAGATGTGGAGGAGGAGGGGCAGATTTTGACCACATGGTTTGGACTTGTCCAACGATCCAGACGGGCTGGAGGGAAATATTGCCTACCCTGTCTGAATTGTTTGAAACTGAGTTGAGACCCACCCCTGAACTGTGCCTGCTGGGCCTCAGACCAGCTGCGCTATGCGGAAAAGTGGAGAGGCGCTTTTTGGACCTTTCCTTGGCCGTTTATAAGAGACTAATCTCGAGGGGCTTGAGGGCTACGGATCGCCCTCAACTGTCTGACTGGAAAAGGGATATGTCAACATGGTCCAGAGCTGAACTGCAGGTCCTAAAAGCGGAAGAAGCCAGAAATATTCGCCAGGTTCCTATAGCCCCGGGGTGGGAGAATTTAATGATGAACTGGGAGAGTATAAATAGGAGACTGGCAAGCCCAGTAGGAGAAACCAGCGCAACTCAAATCACACCGAGGATGGAACCAAATGGTGGAAACACATAGACAGGCACCCAAAATCAGACCCAAATCACACATAGATTGCACCAAGAATAAAGGTGGGAGGATAGTTGGATCCCTGACCCCTGAACCACTGACAATAATAGTAGGCAAAGTGAGCGACCCGTCATCTTCACGGAGTGCCGGTGCGCCCTGGACTGCCATCCTCCCTTACCCAAAAACGAGCACATTACAGTACCTTCAAGCTAGCAACCACAAAAGCCAATCGCACGAGGCCGTAAAAGTTGACCGTTTATGGTCCTTTGATTTTCTTTTTTCTCCCCTTCCTCCTTTCCCTAACTCCAACTAGCTCAATACGATTATCAACAGAAATTGTACATCGTACACCTCGGGTCTCCCTCCCCCTCACCTTTTGCTTCCCCTCCCGACACCCTTACCCTCCCGTATTTAGCCCCAAGCACCACTCTCCCAAGTTACAAAGAAGAAGGGGTCCAAGTTTGATGGTTGATTGTTTAATACACAGCACAGCGAATTGCAGAAAGGAAATATAATTTAACAAAGTAAATGTGCATAATTTATTGAATAAAAATCATTAATATTAACGATAATAAAGAGTGCAAACAATGAGCAAAAAGAAGAATATAGAAAAAATAAGCAAAATTGCATGTAAAATGAACAAACATGAAACTGTGTAAAAACGAAATGTTAATAAAAATATATTTAAAAACAAAAATGAGTGGGCCAGGTGCTGGGTCATCATTTTGACACTAGCCCCTGTGTCCCTCAAATCTTCTACCTTAGACCCATTAATCAAAAGGTGCTGCCTGTATTTTTGCAAGTTAGGTGGCCAGGCAGCACAGGATAGGTCTACCCCTTCCTCTGTGACTTATGTTTCCTCTGTGAGTTCACTGACATGGTCAGGCCACAACTGTGATCCCATCTGGAGATTTGCAACTGCATTACTGCAGGTGGACTAGTGGCAGTTTATTTTGTTTTTACAGCTCGAGTCTCCAGTTTTGTGCCCTCTGTTTTTGCAATCATGACACAAAGCCTTGTTGGGATTAACGTTCCTACCTTTGGACCTACCCTTACGCTGTGAGGAGCCTCAGGGCCCAACCTTCTGAGCAGGTTTTGAGGGCCTGAAGAAGACTCTTTGTCCCATACATCTGAAAAATGACACACAACTGTGCTAGTGCAGTTGTGCGTCAAAAAGTTAAAAGTGAGTCATCTGTGCACCATATTTATAAAATACTACAGAATGGCGCTAAGGAATGGCTAGCGTCATAAACATGACACTAACTGGGGCTGGACGGCTGTAGAAAAAATAGCACTAGGCAGATAAGCGGGAAAATATCTGCTGCTAGTCAGCCTAGTGTAATTATTCACACACAAACAGCCAAAAAATGACCTCTGTCTAAGGACAGACAGGAGTCATTACCACAACCCCAATGCCCACCACTGGGGTCCATTTTCTCCAGGATAAACCCAACATACCCAGTGCTAGCCAGGGGGCCACAGGTAAGTGGCCCCCAGAAGCACATAATATTAAAACATATACACTTACATTAACTTACCTGGGATGGGCTCTCTCCACCTGTAGTGTCCCTGTGGTGTGGGTGGGGGTGATGCTGGGGTTTGGGGTGGGCATCTATGTGCCCAAAATAGGGACACCATGGTGGAATCCATGGTGTTTACCTAAGGAAATGTGCCTAGCTGCACTTTAACACCTGGTCTGACCAGGCGTTAAATTATGATTCTAATCAGCCTTAATGCCATTTTTTGGGTCTGCTTTCTAGGTGTGCATGGTTTTAGTGTAGGGAATTAAATATGGCACTAAGGGACTAGCATAATTTTTAGGAGGGGAACGCCTGCCTTGCATCCCATTGTCGTAATGAGACGCAAGGTGGGTTGGTGCTCCCTACAAAGGGCACTAACTCTGATATTTTGACGTTAGATGGGTCTAGCATCAGAATATAAATATAGAGTTCAGTTAGAGTGTGAGAAAAAAAGGCCCCCTAACTTTTTGCCCCCATTTTTCACTTTTTTCTGGTGTTTTCCTGACTCTGATGGTGCCCTGGGTACTGCTAACCAGTCCCAGGGCTTGTGCTCTGTGTAAATGCAGTATGCAAATTAGGCTAATTATAATTGGCTAAGTCAACCTACCTATAAATTCCTAGTATATGGTAGGGCATGTAGGTTTAGGGACCCCAGCATATGCACTGCTGAGGTTCCCAGTGTCATTTTAAAGTTAGGCCTGCCTTGCTGGCTGCTTTTAAATTAAAGTTACATGCAAATTCGAATTTGGAATTAAACGTAGTTCCAAAGCCTTTAACTACCTTATTTTTTACATATAAGTCACCCCTAAGGTGTGCCCTATGTGTCCCTAGGGCTGGGTGCCATGTAACTATAAGCAAGGACCTTATAAAAATAGTTTTATAAGCCCTGGTGAGGTAAAACAGCCAAATTAATTTTCCTTCATTGTGGTGAATGGCCTCCATAGGCTAGAATGGTGTGACTTTATTTTAATTTTAAAAGTCCCCTTAAGTAACAGATACCACAGGTTTGGTATCAAATTAATTGTTATAATAAATCCCACAACTTCCAGGTAAGGAGTTTTAAACTTTACCTGAAAAGTTGGCAACTTTAGCCCTGCAGTGTTTTTGCTGCTTTGCTCTGATTGGCTAGACTCTGGCAGTCTGGCCAGGCTGCCTTGATGAGGTGTGAAGTGGCCTGACTCAACACAAATAGATGTGCCTGGGGGGGGTGATCTTCCCTCAGCAGGTGGGGAAGCTGGAAGGGGGGAGGGCTGCCAAACTGGTCTTCAAGGCAGGGAAGGACATTGGGAGCAACCCAGTAACACCCTCACATCCTGAAAACCCAGACATTTAAGTGCCCCCTTGATTAGATAGGGGAGGGCATGAGAGGGGTGTGTTTAGGATTATTAGCCACACCAGTGGGTGGGCTCAGCCGGATGTAACCTCCAAAAATCACTTTCAGCCATGATGGATTTTTGAGGAACGTTGCTCCCTGGGATTGATTTTTGCCATACTTCCCAGGAAGTGATCATTACAGGGGGAAGCACCCTTCCCCTGATTGGATAACTAGGACCCCCCTGTTTTTCACTCAGGAGCAAGGATAAAACTGGCAGACCTGCACCCACACCCCAGTTCTTACCAGACCCCTATCAGATTCCAACAGGGAAAAACTACAGAAGATTAAGGCTGCCCTGCTGGACCCCTGGCCTGCACCTGGACACTGCACTCTGGAGGACTGCTCCAGCCGCACACTTGGGCTTCTCCGCAAGAAGGACTTTGCCTGGCTTCAACTGGTTCAAGGAGGGACTCCCTATTTGCTACAGGTGAAAACTTGCTACCCAGAGTCCCCTGCACCAACTCCTGAAGAAGCCAACCAGCTGACCACTGTCCAGTGGCAAAAAAAGGAGTTTGCGCCAGGTGCATTTTGGGAGTTGTAGTCCGCACCCTCAAGGAGCATCTCAGAGTTTCTGGAACCTTGGTGTCAACTGTGGACCTCAAAAGAACCTTAAAAGAACATCTGGAAGAAGATCCAGAAATGTGGAGAACTCTTGGGAAAAAGCTATATAGAGGGACCGACCCTCCGCGGCAACTCTAGTCAGCTTGCCTCAACCGCGGCCTGGCCTTACTTGCACGTCTCAGTGAAGAAAATCTCCAAAAAAGTGACTAAGTCCAAACGTAGAAAGTTGACCGGGACTTTCTAGGCAGTGTATCCGAAGAGGGCTCCAAGGACGTCAGATCAAGATTCAGGTTTGACCCGGTTGAAGGATTTTCACCTAAAAAAACAACTAAGTCTCCACAGAGGGCTCCCACGATGCGTAACCCAGGAAGGGTGCCAGGAGGTCGGATTGGACTGGCAGGTTCGTCCTGCTGAAGAAAATCTTCAAAAAAACGACTAAGTCCTAAGGTAAACTTTTGACCGAAGACTACCTCACAGTCGGCCTTATACTTTGACTTTGCTCCGGTCGAGGTGCGACCAGATTGGCACTTTTTGTTTCTATGTGCTAGAAAGCATTAATTCTTTACAAAATCATATCTCCAGTTCCCCTTATCCGATGTTATTCATTTTGGTGTCATTTTAAAGCTAAAAATATGTCCAAACTTTATAAGCTGATTTTGGATTTTTGAACTGTTTCCTGTGTTTTATTAATTACTGTTTTTTGCTTTACGCTTTGTCTTCTAAGTTAAGCCTTGTCGCTCGTTGCCAAGCTACCAGGGGTTGAGCTAGGTTTAATTTACTGAGACCTAACTGGACCTAAGTGGAGGTTAGTGGCCTGTGGCTAAGTGTAGGTACTTACCTGTCCTTACCAATAACCCATTTTCCAACATAGAGCCACTTTAGCATCAATACAAAATACCTTTTTTTTTTGGTTCAAATCTTTCCCTTGGGTGCAGCTTTTTGGCTCTTTCTTTGGTCTTCCCAAACCACTGGCTGTTTTGGTCCCCCTTATCTTGACCCAGTGGTCTGCCTTCTTCCCCACCTCTAGAGGAGAAAGTGAACCTAGGTCTACCAGGATGTGATGTAGTTACTCATTGTAACAGTTACCCAACAGATGCTCTCTCATAATTAAATTATAAAGCCCATCAAAATCTTGTACCTTGTTACCTTCTAACCAGCTACCCAGCATTTTAACTGAAAAGTCCACAAATTCTAAGGAATGACTCCCTGAATGTATTTCTACATTCTTCAATCCAAGGCCCTCAGTCAGGGTAGCCTTTGTTGGAAAGTGGATTGTTGGTAAGGACAGGTAAGTACCTATACTTAGCAATAGGCCACTAACCCCCACTAGGTTCAGGTAGGACTCAATAAATTAATCCCAGCTTAACCCTTGTTAGCTTGAGAATGAGCAACAAAACTTAACTTAGGAGACGAAGGGGGTCATTATGAGTTTGGCGGTTTCATGATCGACATGTCAGCGGCCGTACCATCAAATTATGAGCATGGTGGTCTTCCCAACAGCAGACAGCCAAACTACCGCCAGTACGGCCAGTGCAGTCATGCAACAACAGACTGCAGTAGACACCTTTAGACAGGCAGGGACCATGTTCCAGCTGGACACATTACAAGGCTGCACACCACCAATGTTTCCACTGCAGTCGACCCACCATGAAAACTCTGATGGAAACCAACTGCATAAAACGAGACACTCACCTTCAGGAACACATACCAGTCTGGTGCCACCATGGAACCCGAAGTGGAAGTCCTCCCACTGATCCTCCTCACACAATGACTCTGTAACCAGCGATGGCAATGAAGACAACAACCATGAGTATACACACCTACCTGACACTATAGGGAAAACCCAAAGTACACACACAACATAGACATCCGGGTGGCCGGTGATGGCAACACACACATGTAACTACACACCCATATGCACATACACACAACTACAGACACACATGCACACCCACACAATACACCAGCACACCCATACTACATACACCACGGCCAACACACATGCACAACATACACAGCAACTTGAGGATACACAGCACCAGCATGGTTGAACACAATAATACACAACAGCACTGATTCACACAACAACACCACAACTGTAACTACACAAACGATTCATCGAGCGATCTCAGTACATACCTCCACATGACACCACATACATACTACAACACGTAACAACACCTGACATATAATATACACAATCACACAGACAGACAACAAAGGATTTATTATACCACGCTAACACAACACACATTGCATCTGACATATCCATCACCACACACACAGACAAACACACACAACAACCATACAAGGATACACAACACCACCATTACACATCACAACACAAACAATATGCAAACATGCATGTACCAAAAAAAACCATATCTTACACACAATATACAGCCATCACAGCGGAACAAAAGCCAGGGCCACACACACATGCAAGCCAGACACTACAGCTAGCACAAACCACATGCACACGCACGTAACACACAAACAGACCAAAGGTACTAAATGCAATACAGCCATGTGGAAAGAAAGGCAGGACAAGTATCTTACCATCAAAGCCAACAACAGGTTGGGCTAGATGTATTAAAACCAATATTCTTTTGAAGTAAAAAAATAACTTTATACATATAGCAGCCTATTGGGCAGTCGAATGTTCAAAATACCAAAGGCACAAATGGCACCTCTGTATGCCCCTACTTGACTCCTGACTGCTAAATTACCTTCACAGGGCAGCGGCATCAAGGGGGCAGGCATGCACCTCAGGGGTTAGAGGGGTGGGAGGGGGTTTGGGTTCAGGAGGGGGGGCTTTGGTTTTAGGCTTGGGCTTGGGAGCAGGTGTCATTGGGCTTGGGAGGAGCCAACTTCTTGGCAGGGAGAGGGGCATAGGTACTAGTGGGGGGCAGGGGAGGACTTGGAGATGGAACGGCTAGACCTGGGGAGGGACAGAGACCATTTGGGGGTATCACAGGTGGGAGAGGAATACAGAACAGGGAAAACCTAGAGAGGAAATGCTTTTTAGACACACGTGGTGGTCATGGTAAAATGGTTTGGGAGTAGAGGGAGTGGTTGTAGGAGGTACTGGTGTGGATTTCTTGGGAGCACGTGTGTGCAATAAATGCCTGTGGGTGGTGCGTGTCTTTTGAGTGGGTTAATGTAGGTGTTTATGTGTTTTGGGGGGAAGTGCTGGTAGATACCGTTCTGGATGGGTGACTGTATGTTGGGGTGGTGACTGCAGGTATAGTAGATGTGCTGCATGTGGGTGTGTAGTTGGTTGTGGTGACTGGGGTGGATGTCTGTGGGTCTGCTATTGTGCTGACTGTGGGTAAGATAGGAGTTGTGGCTGGATCTGTCAAAGTTGGTATGGTAGGTGCAGGTGTGTCTGGTGTAGTATCTGTGAAGGAAGGGGTGGTGAGGGATTCGGTGCAGTTAGTGGATATTGGTGTGTCTGCAGGTGGGTGTTGTTTGGGTGCATGCCGGTGGTGGGTCTTGTGGTGCTTATGTCTGACAGTGGTACTTTTGATTGTTGAGGTGGATGCATGCTTCTGTGTCTTTGTGCTTTGGCTGGATTTAGGAAGACGGGTTTGGGTATGAAAACAGGTAGGTGGAGGGGGGCGGTAGACAAAGGGTGACTGGCTGCCATCAGTAGGGAGGCCAGAGCCTGAAAGAATCTCTGTAGGCCAGCCAGTGCACAGTGAATGCCCTCCAGGAACGTATTGCTCTTCTGGAATTGAGCTGCCAGTCCCTAGATGGCATTCACAATGGTCGACGGACCCACAACGATCGACCTCAGGAGGTCAATAGCCTCCCCACTGAGGGCAGCAGGGCTGACTGGGGCAGGGGCAGAGGTGCCTGTGGTGAAGGAGATGCCGACCTTCCTGGGTGAGTGGGCACGGGCAACTGGGTGGGGAGCTACAGGAAAGGCATGGTAGTAAGGGGTATGGCACACAATGATGGTCCTGGTGTGGTCCCAGAGGGGTCTGCCATCAACATGTAGTATCCACTGGAGGAGGATTCCAAAGATGATGTTGATGATCCAGTCTCCTCTATGGCACTCCCCTCGCCCTCTGTGCAACTGGGTCCCTTGCTGTTGCTGGTAGCAGCACTCCGGTTCCCGTGGCCTGCAGCATCCCCACTCTCCTGTGCCCCTTATTTGCCTGCATGAGTTTGTGACTGGGTCTGTGAATGGGTGCATGCAGGTTTGGCTGGGCCTACAAATGGGTGTGTCATGGTGTAAGAGGTTCTATGAATGGGTGCATGAGGGTGTGACTGGTCTGTGAATGAGTGCATGAGGGTGTGACTGGGTTTGCAAATGGGTGTGTCGGGTGTGAGTGGATGTATGAATGGGTGCATGATGGTATGACTAGGTCTCTGAATGGGTGTGTCAGGGTGTGACTGAGTATGTGAATGGGTGCATCAGGGTGTGATAGGACCTATGAATGGGTGTATGAGTGTGTGACTGGTTCACTGGGTCTGTGAATGGGTATGTCAGGGTGTAAGAGGATTTATAAATCGGTGCATGAAGGTGTGACTGGGTCTGCAAAGTGATATGCCAGCTTGTGAGAGTCTCTCTCTCTCTCTCTCTCTATATATATATATATATATATATATATATATATATGTATATACACACACACACACACATGCATATACATACACACACACATATCCAAGCCTTCCCTCATCACTATTCAACAAATGAAAGGTGCGGACCACTTTGCCTCATCAAATCTTTTATTTAGTGCTCCTCAGCCATGACTCGTTTCGGCCATAGTTTGGCCTTGATCACATGATGTGCAGCGTCATTCACCTTCTTTTAAAACACCACATGATAATCATCAGAAAAGACAGACTTCATGCTAACACCAATCTCCATTGTTAAAACCTCATTTGAGTTCCTGTATTCCTGAACAAATAGCAACATTTAATTACACAAGTACTTTATGTATTCACAATATTGTGTTAGTGACTTATGAGTCAATGTGAACAAATTCATTATGTCACTCCTTGGTGAGTGAGTCATACATATCTCTCCTAGTCTGTCATTTTGTATATTTAAACCGTGGGATTACCCCAACGTCGGCCATCACAAGGTATTGACTCCTCAGTTTCAACCTGAAAAATATTGTATTTGTCATCAATATAGTGCTACATTCTTTATCATGCACACACACTTACACATCATTATACGAGGCTGTCACCTTCAATCACTGGATGTATCATCATTCCCAAAAGGGTATTGCCTTCCCTTCCTCCACTATCATACCTTAGTGGGTGCTATATTGCAGGATCCTCTATTGTACTATGTTTCCGTCACTTCAACAGTACAACCATACAATTAACCAGGTTACCATTAAATTCATGGCTCACAAATGGGTAACATTCCATATCTAACTCGAAAAATTATGAATTAATTCACTAAACTTATACCCCAGTGGGTGGTGTATTTAAAGATCCCTCAGCCTCTGACTTCTGTTCTATATGGTAGTTGGGCTTGACAATGTATCATATTTAAGCTGTATACTCATTGACCAATATCGGAGACATGTAGATAACTCTTCTTCTATATTATGCCCCTTCGGAGTCCTGCTATCCAGTAGCACAATGTAGCTGCTTTCCAATTGCCTCAGTGTTTCCTCACGATTTCTACCACTGATGTCTCTTGCCATGGCATCAATGACAAAACACCTCAAGCTGCTAGTATGATTATTATGATTATCACACACATGTCTTCCTACTGTAAAAAAACACACTTTTTTGTTCACCACTCGAAGAGGTTGAAGTATATTCTTGTGAACTTGATGTTTGGTGCTGGCTATTTAGCATAAAACACATTCACATTTTAGTGCATACACAGCGTATACAGTTTTGCCATGGTAAGGCCCTTTAATTACCATTGGTTTTCTAGAGTACAGTGAATTCACTTCCTCCATGTCATTGCCAATTTTGCATGCTTTATATTTATGGCATTTATAAAAACCCTTCTTTTGTGAAAACCAATTGGAAGTGTTTCTTACCTACGGGCTGTTTCTCACAAAAGAGTCCCTCATTGAGTGTGCTCTATGATAAGTGATGGTGGGTGTATTGGATATCTATGGCCCCAACACTGGGTCTTATTTGATTAAGTGCCACTGTTTCTTGAAAATTGCTCTTATGGTTAGGTGTTCAGTGCTGTACTTGGTGATGAATCTAAACAATAAAGTGTGTCCTCTTTGCTTCTGTTTGGGAAAGAATAATGCATCTTGATTGATCATGTCAACCTTTGCTATAGCCCTATGCTTACCGCCCAATCTTGCCCTGTGCTGCTATTTTTTACACCCTTAAAAATGTTCCACATTGAAGGTTATGACTTGTATGCTTAGTATGAAAGCTTGTGGCATGCAGGATGGTGTTTCCAGCTGTAGGTTTCCTAAATAGTCTTGTTTCCAATTTTCCTTCACTGACATAGATTTGCAGAGTTAAAAATCCCACCTGGTTCTTACTATGTTTTCAATGAATTGCAGTTTCAAAGTATTACAGTAAATGACCTTTACAAACTGTTTTGCAATAGACAGCTCCATTCCAAATTACAAAAAGATCATCAATATATCTTAGCCAGCTTATTGCCTTTTCACCAACCAGTGTGGCATGATCTTCGATCAGCACCCTCTACTCCCACCAGCCCATGTAAAAAGATCCATAACCGGGACGAAGCAGGAGCCCATCACCATCCCGCACACCTGTTTGTATAATTCCTTATTGTACAGTAAAAATTACTATTCAGGCACCAATCTATCATCCTGAGTAGCATTCTTGTATGTTTGAAGAGTATCAGTGGTCTGCTCATTAAAAAGTGTTCAACAGCTTTCAAACCATGTTCATGCCTGATACTTGTGCACACTGATGCTACATCCAATGTCATGAAAATGTAGTCATCCTTCCATGGTATGCCATATATGCTTTTAAGAAAATCACCACTGTTCTTGACGTAGGAGGGCAGGTTTTGTACATGTTTCTATAAAAAATAGTCCACATATTTTGATGTATAGGAAAACAGACTGCTGAAATTATTGGCCTCCCTGGTGGTTCACTAGAATTTCTACCTATTTGGGTATTAAGTACAAAAACACACATATATATATATATATATATATATATATATATATATATATATATATATATATGTCCTTCAACACTCCCTTCCAATATCAGGAGAACCAGGACACCTCCGATGTGAAAAAATCAGTTTATTTCAGCAAAACATCCAACACGTTTCGGTAACAGCCTTTGTCACAGATTGTTTCACATCGGAGGTGTCCTGGTTCTCCTGATATTGGACGGGAGTGGTGAAGGATATTTTGGGCATCTCGGAGCCCGTCCAGGACCGCTGTGTTGGAGCACCCGCGCTCCGGGACTCGTTTCTATTATATATATATATATATTATTAATATTTTATTTATATATAGAGAGAAAGAGATTCTATATTTATATGTGAATGTAGATAGATGGATAGAGAGACAGATAGATGAATAGATGGATAGATAGATAGATAGATAGATAGATAGATAGATAGATAGATAGATAGATAGATAGATAGATAGATAGATAGATAGATAGATTGATAGATATTTCTTTTTCGACCAGTGTGTTGTGTCACTGCGGTAGATAGAAATGCATTTTTGTGTTGCTATAAACTTTGGGCCCATTTGTCAAATCTTGAAGAAATTTTCCAAAAAAAGTGCTGCTTTCTAACTAGTTTACACATGAAAATCTTTGGGTGATCTGTCAAGTAGGGGCTGAGAAAACAGGGCTCCCAAAACATATTTTCCCCATTCATTTTTCCATAAGAAATTTAGACACAGCTACAGCCCAAACAGCTCAACTGATTTACACCAAATTTGGCAGAAAGCTAGATCGTGGTTCAGACAGGGCTATTTGTAATTTTATATAAATTTGTATGGTGTTTTTTGCGCAATTAATGCTCAAATATGTTGTTTATCTAGGGACAAAGACTCTTCATGAATTCGACAGATACCCTGCTAAGATCCGATTGGCTGTCACTACATCAACAAAGAAGCGTTAGCAGCCATCTTAGTCCCAATTTCTCTTCAAAAAGACATAAGAATGCCTTGGCTCCCTAGCCCTGGTGTCCAAAAATGTTAAAAAAAGATTTGCAGCAGATTTGCAGTGCAGCAGCCAATCTGCAGAATGTTTCTTTTAAAAAGAAGTGTGGGATCCTGTGCTTGTTTTTTAAATTACACAATTATTGTTTTTAATGGGGAGGGTGGCAGCATCCCCCTCCCCGGACTGTTTTCTGCCCCAGGGCACCCATTCCCTTGCACCCGCTGTCACAAGTCACTCCTCTGAATTGCAAATAATTCCACTTGTGTGATGCACGACCACACAGACCATTTGAGAACAATTCTCAGCCTTCTCAGCTAGGCGTATCAAGGCTGGCAATTGACTCCCAGACAAATGGGGGCATGGGATAAAAAAAAGAAACACTGTTGCTGTCCCGTTTCTAGACTTGACTTCCGGGTTTGGGTTGGGCAAGTGGTATTGGGCCGAATATGAGAGGCTCTGCAATGTGAAACACCATTAATAAAAGAAGCTCTTTCGTAACACACTTAAAACATGCATTGAAATGAAAAACCTATCTCTGTATACCTGACTCAAGACAAATGTTTGTAAAATAACATGATCTTGGAAAATCTTTTTCCTAAGGCTCAAGAATGACCAAGTTAATTATGTTCCTTTGAACAACTGGTTCCAATCAGTTTATTGTTTGCACAATGTTTGCGGAAGGGACCCGAATGTCTACTCGCTCTATGCTTTTCATCGCCTGGGGTGTGAGTTTCTTTTAAAATAGCAATAGTTGAGATTTCAAGGGTTGCAAGCTTTTGTTGAGTATGCCCATAGGTGGTGCCGCCTTGCACGTTGTCTAAAAGAAACAATCTTACTTGTCTTTGTCATCATCCTCACTATTGCTCACACCTCGGCACGCTCATAGATGTACCTGTGGACACACCGATCCATGACTCACTGTGTGGGTGGCTCCCCTCTCTGATTATATTTGTGTATGTAGTGATTATGCACTCCACTGTGTCCCGGGTGGTAGTGGTCTTTTGGGCATATTAATGTTACACTCTTTCATGTACATTGTATTTGGAGTATTGTTATAATATAAATTTCTTGTTTTTACATTTGTAACACTGCTTTAATTCCTAGTGGGTCTGGTAGGTCCTTAAATCATCATAACCACTGATTTGCCTTGGATGCAGGCCGAGCGCTAGCTTTGGCACCGCCTACAATTATAGCACGTGCATCAACACGCTGAACAAGCCACCACAGCTCTCCACATGAGTCTGCAGTCATGCAAAGGGTGCAGCTATTTAGCTGCACCCTTGCCGATGTACGTGCTTAGCCCCTTTGGCATTGAATTGCTTACCTGTGCTCCCTACTTCTATGAAATCCTAGTGTCGTGGACTCCTGGTTCCTGCAGTATGTTCTGCTTCCGCTGCATGTCTACTCCATTCAAGGTCCTGCAACTCAAAAAGAAAGAACAAAGAATCAGGAGGCAAATTTAAGAGCCCATAGTGCCATTCTAACACCACATTGTATTGTGACAGTTTGTAACTCTTTGCGTTACATTATGCCTCCGCCAGGCATAATGTGTACAAAGGGGGTATTCCCCCGTTTTGGGGGGCAAAAAATGGCACAAAGAAATCTATGAGATTTCTTTGCGTCTTTTTTTCCGGCACTTTTAATGCCTGCTCAGAGCAGGCATTAAAAGGAAGCTTCTGTTGGTTACAATGGGCCTCTGGGAGATTTGAAGGATTAGCGTCAACATTGTTGACGCTAATCCTGCAAAGCACCGGACTAGTAGCTAAAATTCTAATGCTATTTCCCTAACTACTGCCATGGTGGGCCGTATTTTAAATACGTAGCACACATGGTGGCATTAGGGGGGCACTAAGGGGGGCAAGAAAAGTGGCGCTGCACTATGTGCAGAGAAATTTTTCTTAAATATGCCCTATGTATTTCTGCTCTGCAAATCACAGTAGCAGCATCAGAAGAACAGGCAATAAGACAAGGTAATGCATTTTGATATTTTACGTGCATTTGGGCATATGCCACCACAGAACTTGCTACACTCAAGAGGCATTTTTGTTTACTGCTATTTGTTTGCTCACGTTGGTGCATTTTGGAATTCACTAGTGTGCTCAGGGCACTATTGTTATCAATATGCTGGGGTTGCCCATGTATGAAATACTTTGGACTTTGATAAAGATATTGGAATACGCTTATTCAAACACTATTGACATTGATGATCTACGCAGTGTGGATAGGTGATAAACATGGGACTTTGCTAAAGATATTGGAACTTTGTTCCTCAACCTCCATCATGAGAGGGTATCAAGCATATGGTGCAATCTGTTTGTATGACAAACTCTGAATTGAACGTGTATTATTCTCAGAAGACTGATGACATATTGTATGTTGAATATTTGCATTAAGTCCACGCTGAACTTGAAGCAAGATCACAATTAACCCTGTGTTGACCCCTGAAGTCAGAGGATTTTTATTTCAAATCTAAATCATGGTGCATATGTAATGCTGATCCAAGATGAATACATGGTATGTGTATTGATTGGTGGTCACAGGGAACGGCCAGATGTATAGGCCCATATTTCAGCTAAACACCATTCCCTAGTGCTATCTCATTAAAGAAGATGCAGAATGGCGCTAAGGGATGTTTTGCACCAAAGAAAAATGATACTAACCACTGTGACATGCAGTAAGAAAAAAAAATACGCTAATGCTGCAAAGGTGGCGTTAGACCGTGTTGCAGCACATTTTTTTACACAAAACGGGTTACCGCCATATTTAACCACATTAGCGTGCAAGCAAGAAAAAAAAACATTTGGGAAGACAAGATGGAGAATGCAGGCCAATCAGCCAAGTGCCAGCCAGGAGGATCCAGAAAAGTCCCAGGAGAAGGAGAAGAGGAAGCGGAAGTGTCACTTTAGTGAGGAGTAGCATGAAATCTTGGCCAGAGAAGTGACAGAGCACCAACACCAGCTCTTCATCACCTCCACATTGCCAATAGGTAGGAGAGAGACCACATAGCACGCAATAGTAGACAAAGTCAGCAGCGTGGCATAGATGAAGAGAACGGCCACCGATTGCAAGAAGCACTGGCATGATTAGAAGTGCAGAACTAAGGAGAAACTGGCCAGGAACCCAAAGGCAGCACTGTACACTGGAGGTGGAAGTCTCGCACCCCAAGAAGACCTGGAGGAGATGGAGGAGATGGTGGCAGCTGTCATCCCAGAGAAACTGGTCGCAAGACAGTGGAGACTACCAAGAACTACCAACAATATAGGGTAAGTTGCAGGGGGGACTATCTGGAATCTCAAAAATGGCAGAAGGGGAAGGCACATAGAACACACTCAATGCATGCTAAGGGGTTGCATTGGGACAAATGGGCCCTGAATCAAAATGCCCCATCGCCATCCAAGCCACACTTGTAGTGACGCTCAGGTGGCACAATGCACTCTGACAAATACACAACGTGGTCCTTATCCACTTACTGTAGCTTTACACCACCTTGTAAATATACAGCACATTGCCTGGAAGGGACGTTCAATTAGTGTGGCTGTGCTACAACAACATCCATTGCATGTTGTTTTTGCCCAGATCCAACACAACATGTTCATCAGAGAGTGTGAATGAAGTCAACACCACCCCGGGGTGGTGTCAGGATGGAGCAACAAGGCAAAATGCTTTCCTTCCTCCTTATGTCATTGCCTTTCTCATGTGTGCTGCATCTGCAGCACACATAGAAATGCCACCTTGCCATAATATCTTGTTTATGTGCAAGAAGGGACACCTCCCTGCATATAAAAGATCTATCTTATCATCGCAGGCACCCCTTCATTATGGTGCAAGGATGCCTGCGTTGGTACAGGGAAAACAAATCAGCGCAGATGCTGGGGGGAACACAGGGGTGTGCCGTATTCCAGTAAACATGGCGCATCCCTGCATTCCAAAAGTGGACCCATGCGCCATACAACTTATATTGCTGATGCACCACGCGGTGCCACTTGAGAAAAAATCAGGGTCTAAGTGTGCAACCTATGGAACGCAAACCACACAAGTTGGACCAACAACAACTCTCACACACCTCCCTGCACTATTTGTGAATCAGCACAAAAGTGAACTCATACAACACATGGGGCATGTCTGTAACCATCATTTGGTCTGCAGTATCAGTAGCTTCAATATCACCATGTAACAAGGTTGTCTGTCTTGTGTAAATGGATGATGTTCTGCATTATGAGACATCTACATGCGTAAGAGCTGGTACAAGAGGCTTCAAAGTTTCACTAAAGCACAATGTCAGTAGCCTGTAATGCAACTGTACCATCATACAAATAGTAACCCATGTGCATCCAAGCTGCACATTCCCCTTGTGCCACATCAACAGAGTCTAAAAATGCATGCATTGATCCACATTGTACATCCTTACACCAACATATGACTGTGACAGATATGATGTACGCAAGGAAATGTCCCAATGTAGGGCGGGGCAACCTAATAAGGCTCAGACAATCCCTAATGGTTGCACTGTCCCATCCAATTGGCACATGTGTGGGGCCTCCTAAAGACAGATAACAATGTAAAACACGCATTGTAAGCAATAGACCTACCTGTGCTTTGCTGCATCAGTGCCATCATTCATGGTGCCAATGCATTATAGCACCAAAAGAGTGACAGCACACATTACACTACTATGGAAATGTCCACCATGCTGAATAGGAAGGTAAATTAGATGCCACCATGGTGTCAATGGCAGGGGAAAGGGGCCTGCAAGGAAGATGGTGGTGTCGCATCAATGCACAAAATACCTTGAAAGGTTGCCCCATATGTGACACACAATACAACACATAGGGGGTCATTACAACATTGGCGGTAAAATCCGCTTACCGCCGTGCAGAAGACCGACAACACACCGCCAGGGCTGCGGAATTCCGCCACAGCTATTATGACCCACATCTCAGAATCGGACGAAATTCAGACACCCACACAAGTCCGCCACACCAAACGTCAGTGATAAACTGGCGAAAACAAAACCTCCACCGTCATGCCAACATAAACACGCCCATGCTATTACGACACACGAATCCAAGCGGCGGTCTTTCAACTGCGGTATTCCATTGGCGGTACACACCGCCGTGCTCAAAATACACACACATCTCCAAAACACCGCCACATTGGACAATTCAAAATACACACACCTGATGCACATACAAACACCACTCCCACACACCCATTACAATATAAAACACACACCCACATCACCCACAAACCCCTATGACAAAAAGTTATAGACGAAGGCGACAGAGAGAGCACAGCATAGACAACCCAACCACACAGAGGCACACAACACATCACCCACACAACGTCCACGCAGAAAACACCACACACCACTACACATCACCACACTCATCACCACATACACCATCCCACACATCACCTACACCACCCCATGGCACGGCAAAGACACCCCAGGTTCTCCGAGGAGGAGCTAAGGGTCATGGTGGAGGAAATCTTACGGGTAGAGCCACATCTATTTGGAGCACAGGTGCAGCACACCTCCATTGCAAGGAAGATGGAGCTATGGCAAAGAATAGTGGACAGGGTCAAGGCAGTGGGACAGCACCCAAGAAATCGGGACGACATCAGGAAGAGGTGGAACGACCTACGTGGGAAGGAGCGTTCTGTGGTCTCCAGACACCACATCGCGGTACAGCGGACTGGCGGCAGACCCCCACCTCCTCCCCCACAACTAACAACATGGGAGGAGCAGGTCTTGACCATTATGCATCCAGAGGGCCTCGATGGAGTCGGTGGAGGAATGGACACTGGTAAGTCAAATCTTATCTATCATATCCCCCAACCTACCTGCATGCTATCACACACCCCCACACTCACCCCCTGCCCTATCGCTCCAACTCCTCACTAATGTACAAATAACACAAACCGCCCATCCCAACACCAAGCCCTGCATGACACAACAAAGCATGGACACAAATCACTAAAGCATGCCCACTGCACATACCCATAACACCCTCTAATCATCATCACACAAGGCCCCACACAGGAATGCTAGCACTGGGGTACACGGTCACCCACCCACTACACACCATGACACACACACATGCAATAATCATGCTTTTACACCCCTGCAGGACCACTACCTAACATCACCAGACAGGAGGGTCCAGACATCTCCACTCCACCCACAGAAGAGGCCCACAGTGATGACAGCAGCTCTGGTCAACTGGATCCAGATGACCAGCCCGGACCATTGTGGGCCTCGGGACAGTCGGTTCCCCTCGCACAGGCACAGCCCAACACTGACCTACCACCCTCTGGTAACACCAGTACAGCACCCACCCAGCGGGCCCATACCTCCATCCCCAGGACATGTCAATCAGCTGTGTGTCCACCACTACGGGGATCCCAGGATAACCCACCACCCCAACCACAACAGGGACCTGGGGGCAGTGGTAGTGGGCTCACGGTCCATGGGACGGAGGCCCAGGAACACAGGGGAACTGGGAGGGCTGCTGTGCGACAGGGGGCGGACAGGCCAAGGGAACCCAATCTCCACGAGGCCCTCTCCTCCATCTTGGGAGCATACCACCACTCCCAGGAGACGATGGCTACGGTCCTGGCCAAGTTTCAGGAGACCCAGCGCCTGCAGGAGGAAAAGTATTTGGGGTTCAGGGAGCAACTCAGAACCATCAGCTCCGCCCTGGGCACCATCGTAGGGGTGCTGAAGGACATACAGAACACCATGAGGGACACCGTGGCACTCCAAGGGGCCCCTGACACTAGCATGGACGATGAGCTGCCCACCAACTCCGCTGGCGCTAGTGGATAGGACGCCCCACCACAGGACCACCGCACCAGCACCCCACACCCTGCAGACGGAGAACCACCCCGCAAGCGGTCCCTGAGATCCAGGAACAGGACAGAGCACGATGGCAAGACCCACGCCAAGAAATGAAACCACCCTGATTGTCATCCCACTGTCCCACTTTGCAACCCTGTCCATATTGGAACTGCCCCAGCTCCACTTCCTATGCCCATATGGGCAATGCACCTGTGAGACTAATAGACTGGACTCTGCCATGGACATTCCTCCACCATCACCCATCACCATTTTACAACCCCCTCCAATATTTAGCACTTCAATAAACACCCTTGAAGCACAAAAATCTCAGGAGTCAGTCTGTGATTTTAAAAATGTGTATTAGCTATGACAATGACAAAATCAGTTAGAAAATGTAATGTCAACATACCTATGTCACACATCACAAGTCCATTAAGGATGAAAGCAGATGACACACGCTGGTAACCACACTGTGAAACCGTAATGGAAATGTACAACTCAGTGACCAAATACTGCTTGAAATAGACAGACAGGATAAAGGTAGAAGTGTGAAAGTAAATGTAGTAGTCAAGAAAGTGTTCTCACCTGTGTTTCACTGGAAATATTGCTGTATGACTGACTCCTCTGCTTCCTCCTCATCACTGTCCACAGGCTCCACAGCTGCCACAACACCGTCATCTGGACCATCCTCCTGCAGAAAAGGAACCTGCCGTCGCAAAGCAAGATTGCGAAGCATGGAGCAGGCGATGATGATCTGGCACACCTTCCTTGGTGAGTAGAATAGGAAACCACCTGTCATATGGAGGCACCTGAACCTGGCCTTTAGGAGGCCGAAGGTGCGTTCGATCACCCTCCTAATCTGCCCATGGGCCTCATTGTAGCGTTCCTCTGCCCTGGTCCTGGGATTCCTCACTGGGGTCAATAGCCATGACAGGTTGGGGTAACCAGAGTCCCCTAATAGCCACACCGGGTGCCTCTGGAGTTGACCCATCACATAAGGGATGCTGCTATTCCGCAGGACGTAGGCGTCATGCACAGAGCCAGGGAACATAGCATTTACCTGGGAGATGTACTGGTCTGCCAAACATACCTTTTGTACATTCATGGAATGATAACTATTCCGGTTCCTGTACACCTGTTCACTCCTGTGGGGGGTTGGGGGGCAGAGCTATATGGGTCCCATCAATGGCACCTATGATGTTAGGGATATGTCCCAGGGCATAGAAGTCACCTTTAACTGTAGGCAAATCCTCCACCTGAGGGAAAACGATGTAGCTCCTCATGTGTTTCAGCAGGGCAGACAACACTCTGGACAACACGTTGGAAAACATAGGCTGGGACATCCCTGATGCCATGGCCACTGTTGTTTGAAATGACCCACTTGCTAGGAAATGGATCACTGATAGCACCTGCACTTGAGGGGGGATTCCTGTGGGATGGCGGATTGGTGACATAAGGTCTGGCTCCAACTGGGTACACAGTTCCTGGATTGTGGCACAGTCAAACCTGTAGGTGATGATTAAATGTCACTCCTCCATTGTCAACAGGTCCACCAGCAGTCGGTACACCGGAGGATTCCGCCATCTCCTCACATGTCCCAGCAGACGGTGCCTAGGAAGGACAACAGCGACCACAGAGTCAAGCAGCTCAGAGGTATGTACCCACAGCTACACAGAACACGAAACAAAATTCAAAAAGTTGTCTGTTTGTGTGTTGAGTCCAGGCCGAGGTATGTGTGACGCAGTTGAAAATGAAGCCATGTGGGCCCCTGAAATGGCGGCTGCCTGACCTCTAAAGTGGGACAATGGGATGTGAAGTAACTGCGCTGGCGTTGTACATCGTCGCGGTAGGCGGTTTAAGACCGCTGCGCAATGCTGCATTGGTTAACATTGGACCCTATGGGTCCCAGGAGCCAATGACGAAGTGAGCCGGCGGTGATGATTCGCACCGCTGCGGACATCACTGCCGCGGACATGACCGCCATTTTCTATCTGTTCAATCACTCAATACCTGATCTTCGACAGGAGAGGACCTATACTGCAAGTGCTGCTGTGACCTCGGTCTGGAAGAGACAATGGCACATGCATCTGGGGAAAGGTCGCCTGCCTTCACTGCACAGGAGTTGGAGAAGCACGTGGACGGGGTCCTCCCCCACTACACGCTACTCTACGGTCCTCCAGACCAACAGGTGAGTACATAGGGTGCAAGTTATATGGGCGATGGCTGGGTGGAGAGGGCTGGATGTAAGAAGGAAGGGGGCAGAGTTCTGCGAGCACGAAGGACTGTGAATGCATGTGCCACATGGCAAGGGTAGGGATGTGGGCCACACACTTCGACGGTGCAGTTGCTAATGACATCTCTTCTTCTCCTGTACATGTCATGTAGGTCAGCGCCCACCAGAAGAAGGATATTTGGCGTGCCATCGCCAAGGACGTCCGGACCCTGGGGGTCCACCAGAGATGGAGCACCCACTGCCGTAAAAGATGGGAGGACATTCGCCGCTGGAGCAAGAAGACGGTGGAGGCTCAGCTGGGGATGGCCTCCCAACGTGGGAGGGGTGCCCGTCGCACCATGACCCCCCTGATGTTCCGGATCCTGGCGGTGGCCTACCCTGAGTTGAATGGGTGCATGAGGGCATCACAGCAGACACAAGGGGGTGAGTACACTCTCATTCTGCTGACTTTGCGCGCAGTGGAGGGGTCTGGGTGGGAGAGGAGGGCTGTGGGATTCCCTAGGCCAGGGCGAGTTCCGTAGGCTAGGCCCCTCCGTAATGCAGGCCATGTGGCACTCCACCCCACCTCTGTAGAGTGCCAGGTACAGGTATACATGCCCATGTGTCATCTATGTGTGCAGATGTCCACCATAGCCATGTAGGCCATATTCCAGGAACTGCATCTGTAGAGCCCAACAGCTCGGCGTGGTGCAGGCGGCTGCTGTGTCTGTATTGTCTGCCAACGGTAGCGGTAAGCCATGCACTCAACCTGTCTTTCTTCTCTCGTCCCCCCCTTTTTTGTGCTCTCCCTGTTCTTTTGTGCATCAGCATCATCAGGCGGAGGTACAGTGGCACAGGAGCACGAGGGGGCTGCATCCCACATGGCCATGGAGGGCCACACCACGGACTCTGAATACACCAGTGGGACGGAGGGCGAGGGGAGCTTCACTCCGGTCACCGGATCAGCAACCAGCGACACAGACTCGTCTTCTGATGGGAGCTCCCTTGTGGTGGCGGCAACATCTGTGCCCCCCACTTCTACAGATACAGCCGCCACCCCCCCACCAGCACCGCCCTCCCAGCAGCCCCTCAGCCTTCGCCCCGTGCCCGCTCACCCAGGAAGGTGGGCATCACCTTCGCCCCAAGCACCTCAGCCCCTGCCCCTGTCACCTCTGCTGCCCTCAGTGAGGAGGCCATTGACCTCCTCAGGTCACTCACTGTTGGGCAGTCTACCATTGTGAATGCCATCCAGGGTGTAGAAAGGGAGTTGCAACACACATTCCTGGAGGGCATTCATTCTGGTTAGGCTGCCCATCATCGAACCCTGCAATCTCTGGCCTCAGCACTGATGGCAGCCATTGGCTATTGTCCCTGTGTCTAGCCTCCCCCCTCCAACTTCCTACACTCAGACCCAATCCCCTGTACCTCTGCCTATCCCAAGCACACCATCAGACCAGCCTGCACACACCTCAACACACAAGGGAAGCTCAGGCAAACATAGGCACCACACATCCCACAGGCACTCACACAAGCATCACCCACATACAGACACAGCAACATCCACTGCCTCCACTGTGTCCCCCTCCTCGTCTTCTCCCTCCTCCCTTCCAGTGTCGTCTACACTCTCACCTGCATGCACTACCACTACAGCCACTAGGACTCGCACCAGAACACCCACCACCACACCCCGCTCACCTGCACTCACCACCCCCAATGCCATTTACACGTCCCCTGTGTCCTCTCCCTTTGTGTCTGTGACGCCCCCTCCCAAAGTACACAAACGCGGGCACACACACACCCAACATCCATCCACCTCATGACAGCCTCCAGAAAATGCACCTGCACCCAAATCATCAAAAGTCACACCTCCTACAACCACCTCCTCTTCCTCCACTCCCAGACTCCCTCCAGCTACCCGTCTCAGTGTTCATCAGAAACTTTTCCTGAGCAACGTTCACCTCTTTGCCACCACCCCCCTCCAATTCATAGGTCCCGTAATAGCACCTCAGCCAAAAAATATCCTGTACCCATGGTGCCTGTTAGAGGAATGTGGAGTGCACCGGCCACCAGGGCAGCCAGTGTGACACGGAGCCAAAGCACAGCCAGTCCCCCCGTGAAGCACCAGAAGTTGGACAGTGCCCGACGGGAGAGGGGGAAGACTCATGCCGGCAAAGCCGCTCACAAGGGTCCCGGGGGGAGTGTCGAGTCAGCTGTGACTCCTTCCAAGGTGGGGAAGGGGCAGAAGAAAGCGCCAAAGTCTGGAAATAGCAGCACGGCGGAGAAGGCCGCCATCATCCCCGCTGCCCAGGACGCCACCGCCAGTCCCATCGTCACTGTTCAGGAGACCACCGCCAGAGTCAGTGCCCAGGAGGGCATTCCCATCGTCACTGGTCAGGAGACCACCGCCAGAGTCAGTGCCCAGGAGGGCAGTCCAATCGTCACTGGTCAGGAGACCACCCCCAGAGTCAGTGCCCAGGATGGCAGTCCCATCGTCACTGGTCAGGAGACCACCGCCAGAGTCAGTGCCCAGGAGGGCAGTCCCATCGTCACTGTTCAGGAGACCACCGCCAGAGTCAGTGCCCAGGAGGGCAGTCCAATCGTCACACGTCAGGAGACCACCGCCCGAGTCAGTGCCCAGGAGGGCAGTCCCATCGTCACTGGTCAGGAGACCACCGCCAGAGTCAGTGCCCAGGAGAGCCCCGGCAGCCACAGCCCCGCTGGGCAATGAGGGACTGGTATGGCAAACTCTTCTGCACAGGTCAGAGACAGCAAAGTCAAGCACCGCTGAACAGGGCAAAAACCGCTGAACAGGGTAAGCACCGCTGAACAGGACAAAGACCGCCATGGCAAGCACCGCTGAACAGGGCAAGCACCGCAGAACAGGTCAGAAACTGCTAAGTCAAGCACCGCTGAACAGGGCAAAGACCGCCATGGCAAGCACCGCTGAACAGGGCAAGCACCGCTGAACAGGTCAGAAACTGCTAAGTCAAGCACCGCTGAACAGGGCAAACACCGCCATGGCAAGCACCGCTGAACAGGGCAAGCACCGCTGAACAGGTCAGAAACTGCTAAGTCAAGCACCGCTGAACGGGGCAAAGACCGCTGAACAGGGCAAGCACCGCTGAAAAGGGCAAAGACCGCCATGGCAAGCACCGCTGAACAGGGCAAAGACCGCCATGGCAAGCACCGCTGGACAGGGCAAGCACCACTGAACAGGTCAGAAACTGCTAAGTCAAGCACCGCTGAACAGGGAAAAGACCGCTGAACAGGGCAAGCACCGCTGAACAGGGCAAAGACCACCATGGCAAGCACCGCTGAACAGGGCAAAGACCGCCATGGCAAGCACCGCTGAACAGGTCAGAAACTGCTAAATCAAGCACCACTGAACAGGGCAAAGACCGCTGAACAGGGCAAGCACCGCTGAACAGGACAAAGACCGCCATGGCAAGCACCGCTGAACAGGTCAGAAACTGCTAAGTCAAGCGCCGCTGAACAGGGCAAAGACCGCCATGGCAAGCACCGCTGAACAGGTCAGAAACTGCTAAGTCAAGCACCACTGAACAGGGCAAAGATCGCTGAACAGGGCAAGCACTGCTGAACAGGGCAAAGACCGCCATGGCAAGCACCGCTGAACAGGGCAAGCACCGCTGAACAGGGCAAAGACCGCCATGGCAAGCACCGCTGAACAGGCAAGCACCGCTGAACAGGTCAGAAACTGCTAAGTCAAGCACTGCTGAACAGGGCAAAGACCGCTGAACAGGGCAAGCACCGCTGAACAAGGCAAAGACTGCCATGGCAAGCACCGCTGAACAGGGCAAGCACCGCAACATCACACACCGGTAGCCCATATGCACCAGGGCCGGTGACGGAACTGGGACCGTCACGGGGAGAATGATGCACTCTGGGCACCAGTCCCCCTCCAAAACCTGTGGAGAACAGCATCCACTACCTCAGGCCTTAACAGGATGAAGCACTCTGGGTACCAGCCCCCCTCCAGAACCAGTGTAGACTGTTATCGACTTGTGAGGCTGTGGCTTTGCACTCCCCAGGATGGTACAGTGGGCAAACCACCCACTGAAAGGACTTGTGACACTGTGGCTTTGCACTCCCCAGGATGGTACAGTGGGCAATCCACCCACTGAAAATACTTGTGAGACTGTGGCTTTGCACTCCCCAGGATGGTGCAGTGGGCAAACCACCCACTGTAGAGACTTGAGAGACTGTGGCTTTGCACTCCCCAGGATTGAAGAGTGGGCAAACCACCCACTGTAGAGACTCGAGAGACTGTGGCTTTGCACTCCCCAGGATATAGCAGTGGGCAAACCACCCACTGGAGAGACTTGAGAGACTTTGGCTTTGCACTCCCCAGGATATAGCAGTGGGCAAACCACCCACTGGAGAGACTTGAGAGACTGTGGCTTTGCATTCCCCAGGATATGGCAGTGGGCAACCCACCCACTGTAGAGGCTTGCGAGACTGTGGCTTTACACTCCCCAGGATACATCAATGGGCATGGAGCCCCGTCGTGGATGTGGTGTGGTGCTGTCATCCGGCTGAGGTGCCCCCCTTTCCCTTCCCCCTGAGGTGCCTGTTGTATTTAGATCTGATGCCCCAGCAGTGTTCTCTCCGTTTCTGGACAGGTATCGTGTGTGGGCCTCGCCCATGCGTTTTGGGGCCAGTGGTCCACGGACATTGAATGGTGCATACCTGCACTACTAATCGTAATGTATACATTTTTGAATGAGGATATATATCTGTATATATTTGCTTACTGTATTTTGATACATTACAATGGTTGAATTCATTTCCTTTTGTCTTTGCATTCTTCCGGGGGGGTTGGGGGTTGTTACTGTCATGTTTGGAAATGCATTGGTGTGTGTGTTGTAGTGTGCGAGGGTCAGGGTGGGGGTGTTGCATGTGTGTCTCCCTGACTTTTGCCTCCCCTATGTCGTAGGTGCAGTACTCACCGTTGTCTTCGGCGGTGGCGTTGCTGATGTTCGTAGAGGAGCAGGAAGACTCTCGCAGGGAGTATTTGGAGTTCCGGCTCCAGGGTGCCCTCCTTCCTCGCGGAGTGTGTTGAGGTGAACGTTTTCCCATTGAAATGGCTGTTTCCGCCGTGTTTTTATCCACGGTGAATCCGCCCCGGAAAAGGTGGTGGATTGGCCTGTTGTAATACTGTGGGCGGCACTTTGTCTTCCTCCTGTCTGTTGGCGGTGTCCGCCGTGCTGCTTGTCTGTACCGCCGTGGCGGTCGGAGTGTTAAAGTGGCTGTCTTTGTTGGCGGTTTCCGCCACGGTCATAATTCCCTTTTTTTTTCCGCCATCCTGTTTGCGGTCTTACCGCCACTTTAACACCGTCCGCCAGGGTTGTAATGACCACCATAGTTTACTAGTACAACCTGGGGTCTGTAACATGTCACTGAACTTCAAGTAGGAAGTAAATGATGAGTCATGTCAACAGCCACCACAGTCAAAGATTGACATTTCACAATCTCATTGCAGAGGATGATGCCTTACCTCCTGCCGACCTGCCTGTCCTGGATTTTACAGATGACATGGATGATCAGCTTCCAGACCATCAATGAAGAGACCCTCCAGCATGTCCTAGGTTCCCTCCAGACATCACCTCCATTCACAGGGAGGACACACAGCATTATGGGGTCTCTTTATGAACCACTCAGCTACCAACACAGAGCACCAGCCAGTCCTGATACAGCCCTGGACTCTGAGGACCCAGACATTGCCTTTCAGAGGACAGTGGTAGGACTCCAGTGACAACTGGGCAAGCAGGTGCAGGTGAGGATGGAGACCATGGCAGGTAGCCTAGAGAGAGTGCTAAGGTACCCCAGTCCAAATAAGGATAACTCAGCGGCCATCAGAGGCACCCACTCCCTGTTACACGGACTCCACCAGTCCCTGGCTGACATAGCTGCTGTCATGAGGCAGAGGCTTCAACAATTGCCCTTCCCAAGTGGCTGGGGGATATAAAATAAAAAATACCCTTGAGTCCATAGAGTGGGAAGTGGCCTCCCTCAGGGAAAACATGGCTACCTACCATGTGATGTTGCTGCAGTGTTGAGAAATCAGCAGTTCCTTCTTGCTGCAGTGTTCCCACAAATGGCAGCTGCCGGGACCTTTGAGTACATATCTCTATCCCCTGATGTGTGTGTGGCCCCCTCAACCTCAACAACAGCACCACCCATGGCACAGAAGACAACACACACATTAAAGGATGAAGTTGTGGAAGGAACAACATTCACACCGAAAACCACCCAGTAGCACCAGAGTGTGCCACTTGGACAGTATCTCCTTAGTTCTATGCTTAAGATCATGCCAGTGTTGTGACAGCTGGCAATGTGCCCTCTTCACTCAACCACTGTTGACCTTTCTGCTATGTACTGTCATTTTCTCAATTCCTACCTATTGTCAATTGGGAGACCTTCTCACTAATGCACACTTATCCTACCCATGTCTCCTGACATGTCCCTGGACCCTTGGACTCTGAATGTACAACAAATGGCTCAGGATCTCTCATTAGGTATGTGAACTGGACATTGTATTGCAGTGGAAAATACACTTGCCTCTGTAAATATATCTCCTTGTTCACATGTATCATGTCAACTTTTACTGTGATCCATCAACTTAGCTAAATGTATGAATTGTGTAAAGCTATGTCAATGAGAACATAATATAACTACATGTGTGCCTTGCTGTCAGACACAAACCCACACACTAGTATTAAAACATGAAAAAGGTGACAGATGGTGTTGTGGGCTACAACCAACCTACAGAGTCTTAAATACATGTATTTAACAAATACCCATGTACGTTGACATATGGCATGTATGGGTCAGAAACAAGTGTCTGGAATTTCCCCAGATGAGAACATCAGTACAACTAATATGTGTGATGAAGAAGAGGTAAATTTAATCAGTGATGGGCAGCTGTCAGTGTGCCAGGATACAGACCCTAAAATAGGTGATGTCATATGTGCCACACTTTCCACCAATAATTCTGACAGACCTCAGCGATGACAGTTTAAGCTCCATACTTACCTGTCAAAGATTCCGTATACATACACAATGTGAATGTCTGGATGAGAAATGTTTTGAGTAGCTGATATCATTTTGCAGCCAATCTGACAGCTACTTGGTCATAGGGATTGCACATGTTCATCCATGAAAATAAAAACAGAAATCATACCCTAAAGCATTTCTCCTTCTTCGTCAGTGCACACATGAGAACACTCAGACACTCAATCTACATGGAGAGATAATAGTCTAATACTAGCAGGATTGATTAAAACATATTATGAACATCATACTATAGACACTACCCTACACTATACTAACCTAAACTAACTTATCTTAACTTTCCCCTGCTGCTATCTATCCCATTCTAAACATATCTTAAACATGTAACACCACATTCTAAACATTGTTCCCTCATCCCCCTTAAAAGATATGTGTATGTGTGGGACAATATAAACTAAGGCTACAAATGTACTAACTTAACCTATATCCTAAACATATATATATATATATATGTATATATATATATATATATATATATATATATATATATATATATATATATATATATATATATATATTTATATATATACATATGTATATATATATATATATATATATATTTATTTATTTTATTTTATTTTATTTTTTGTAAGTTTCTGGGGAATTTTTAAATGTGTTTTTTTTATTGTATAAACAGAGAAACCCCTACATAACCCCCTTCTAAACCTCCACAAAATTACTAAAAGCCACCCCCAAATATATTTACAATAACCTACAACTAATCTAAATTATTTAACTAACTTAACACTTTTCACCCAAAACCCACTGAACAAGTTATTAATAAAATGTAGAAGGGAAGGAACTGGGAGGCTTTGCTACAAATAGTTTACATCCTCTTAAGTTTAGTTTTGCAGTGATTCAGCAATTTGTAGTTCCTGGTACTGTCTTTTTCTAATTTGTCCAATCTTGCTATCATGGCTGCCATGTCTCGCCTCAAGTCCGCCTCAAAAGTTGAGGTTGTGGCTGGAGCAGGTGGCTGACTGTGGATAGGTGCAGAGGATGTGGAGGGTGTTAGACCAGCAGGGCCCCCCCTGACCCCAGATTTCTTCCCTGATGTGGCCTGCACAGTTGTGGGCTGTAGTGGAGGTCCCCCATGAGAAAGGCAAGCCAAGCCCCAGTGGATTTCTCTCTCCAATATTTCTTTGCATCCTGTACCTGTGCCTGTATCACCATCATGTGTCTGTATCTGCCAGCCCTCTTCTCAAATGCATGTTTATGTGCTGGGGTCATATTGGCAGCTAAATCAAATACAGCGTTGGGTGAAGGTAGAACAGACCTGCAATGTACAAGCATCCACCACACATTCCAAAGCACAGACAAACTCCAAATCAATACTAAATTCCTACAAGCCATCTACAGTGCCATGTACATGTCACTGGGGTAATGGCTATCCATTGTTGACCATGAGGGTCCAGAGGTAAATGGACTACTGCGTCCTTGCTCAACATTTGTCTCATCATACTAGTGAGGATAAAGTGACCCAACAACTCCCAAATCCCTGTGCCATAGTCAATAAGTGGCACAATGTATGCAATCTACCACTTTGACACCTCTGGTGCAACATCAAGACTTGGCTGGGCATCATGGATGCAAGGTGGCGGTCATCTGATAGCGGGACAGGAAACTTTCCACCAACAATTCTAAGGTTTGCCAAAGCTTCATTCATGTGTCCCTGGGTTAACACCTGCTCAGAACACACATTACAAGGAGGGCGCACCTTTGCTCACAGTGGGCCCTGATATACAGTTCAGTCTTAGTACCCATATAGTTTGCCCAAAGCCTGAACATTACGTCTATGTTGTGTACAGATTTTGTACCAATTGCCCCTTCCCTGTGGTTTGGTTTGCAGATTGTGTAATGCGGCACACACATGGTGGCTGCATAGTCACCCTAAGGGACACAGGAAGATTGTCACTGCACTGGGTGCAGCTACAGTATTCCTATTTATTGATCTACATGTGTGCATGTATGTCAGACATCTCCTAAGTACCAGGTACACACTCAGCATTCACATTCTATGCACACATGATGTGACCAAGATCATTCACAAATATCATGATCACATGCCATGCTGATAATTCTGCACAGATCTAGCTCTGCTATAATCCGTAGACATGTCCCACATCCATCTGGAGCAGAGTTGTATTCTCATTGTGTACTCAACTGACTGTTGGCCAGCACAATAAGGCTCCTTGTACGACCGCTGCCTCACTTAGAATCTGAAGAGTAGTGAGGCACCTGTGGTGCAAGTGCCTCCTATATAGGCCCCCTAGAAACCTCAACACGTACATCATCTGTACCGTTTCCTTAGTAACTGAAAGTTATGTATGGCACACAGTGCTGTAAAAAGTGCTGTGACAAATATGTTCGCAACAGGCATGCTAATCATATAAACAGCACCTCTGACACATAGCTTGACTGACATCACTATATATGTGGGCATGCTTTCCTTTTCCTAGCACCCACAATTCCATAGCTGCCCGCATTGGCACATGTGCAACAATCAACTCATACTCCATCCTTAACCTAGCATCAGGCATGATGTCCATATTCTAACTCAGATGATGTAATCTCATTGGTCACACAATACCTTTCATCATTGCATTGCATACATCACGCCCTTTCACACAAAAACTTGGAGTGACACATGTGACGCACAAGGTGACACTTACTGGCTGCATTGGGATCTTCAAAACAAGACACTTCTCCACTAGTGTAGGGTGGAAGCCCAACTGCAATACGTGCCATGAATACATAGCTCAGTAATATTTTTTACATTTCTGTGCATGGATACCAGTTTCACATTCAACTTGTTAAGCCGAGTAAGCAAGTCTACTTAGTGGCAGGTCAGAGAAACTGCCAAACATGAAAAATCTGTCTGGTAGACAAAGGGACAGATAATGGAGGCACTGGCATGACCAAAGCGTCACTTTCCCTGATGCTCCTGTAGTGCACTTCACTGCACCATATGTACATGGATTTGTATTGCAGCTGTTTTGTTGCAGTACACCTTCATGGCCATATGGGGCAGCATGCCACAGTATTCTGCATCAGAGGGACATACAATGGTTGTTACAGTTGTCTTCCCATTGTAACACCCTTGCTTTTTACTCTGCCCCAGATGTTGAACACATCTTACTCATTGTCAGCGCCAAAAGACTAACAACTGCCCAGGGAGGGAGTGAGCATAGCAAATTGTTGAGGAATGCATTAATAAATCCTTGTTTCTTGTTTCTAATATGTGTGCGCCATTTGAAGGCACACACAGTAGAGCTAAACATCTATGGCAGTTTCTTTATGCTCACGTAATTGTCCCTTCCTCCACATTAGCTGAATAACATTACAGATGTCTTACCACTACTATGTGGGCAGCCATTGTCACCATAGTGGACCATTTATGTCCAGGAAGGAATACCAACCTGCGTATATACACTCCTCTCAACACAGACACACTTGAACTGTTGGTGCAGGCTGCTGAGTTATGTGCTATTGCTGGCACAGATGCAGGCCTGTGGTACATATTCAGCACATGTGTGTCTGATATTTGAAACATTACGAAGTGTATGTGATACACAATGTACAAAAAGAGGAATGCGCAAGTAATCTGGACTGGGTGCATAGCTAAGCTCCCTTAAATGCCACTGACCAAAGACACAAAAGGGCAGATTTAAGGAAAGTGGCGCTCACCTAGTTCATCGCAACTTTCCTTGCACCCATTAGTCCCCGCCTTCTCCCAATATGTGTGCACTAATTTAATATACGGCTCACCATGGCGCAAGGGTATGGGTGTGTGGGAGTGGTGTTTGTATGTGCATCAGGTGTGTGTATTTTGAATTGTCCAATGTGGCGGTGTTTTGGAGATGTGTGTGTATTTTGAGCGCGGCGGTGTGTACCGCCAATGGAATACCGCAGTTGAAAGACCGCCGCTTGGATTCACAATATAAAACACACACCCACAAACCCCTACAACCAGAAATTTTGAGGAAGCCGAGAGCCAGAGAGCACAGCAATTGAGAACCCCACCACACAGAGGCACACAACACCATCACCCATACAACATTCCACGCACAAAACACCACACACCACTACACATCACCACACACATCAACACATACACCACCCCACACATCACCCACAACACCCCATGTCACGTCAAAGACACCCCAGGTTTTCCGAGGAGGTGCTCAGGGTCATGGTGGAGGAAATTCTACGGGTAGAGCCACAGCTATTTGGCTCACAGGTGCAGCACACCTCCATAGCCAGGAAGATGGAGCTATGGCGCAGAATCGTGGACAGGGTCAACGCTGTGGGACAGCATCCAAGAAATCGGGAGGACATCAGGAAGAGGTGGAACGACCTACGGGGGAAGGTGCGTTCTGTGGTCTCCAGGCACAACATCGCGGTACAGTGGACTGGCAGCGGAACCCCACCTCCTCCTGCACAACTAACAACATGGGAGGAGCAAGTCTTGACCATCATGCATCCAGAGGGCCTCGGAGGAGTCGGTGGAGGAATGGACACTGGTAAGTCAAATCTTAACTATCATATCCCCCACCCTACCTGCATGCTATCACACACACCCACCCTCACCCCCTCCCCTATCACTCCAAATCCTCACTAATGTACTAATAACACAAACCACTCATCCCAACACCAAGCCCTGCATGACACAACTAAGCATGGTCATCCCTCACCAAAGCATGCTTATTGCACATACCCAAAACAACCCCCTAACCATCATCACACAAACCCACACACAGGAATGCTTGCACTGAGGTACACGCACACCCACCCATTGCACACCATTACACACACAGATGCAATAACCATGCTCTTATATCCCTGCAGGACCACTACGGAACGTCACCAAACAGGAGGGTCCAGACATCTCCACTCCACCCACAGAAGAAGCCCACAGTAGAATAGGGAACCACCTGTCATATGGAGGCACCTGAACCTGGCCATTAGGAGGCTGAAGGTACGTTAGATCACCCTCCTAGTCCGCCCATGGGCCTCATTGTAGCGTTCATCTGCCCTGGTCCTGGGATTCCTTACGGGGTCAATAGCCATGACAGGTTAGGGTAACCAGGGTCCCCTAATAGCCACACACGGTGCCTCTGGAGTTGACCCATCACATACGGGATACTGCTATTCCACAGGATGTAGGCGTCATGCACAGAGCCAGGGAACATAGCATTTACCTGGGAGATGTACTGGTCTGCCAAACATACACGTAAGGAGCTACATCGTTTTCCCTCAGGTGGAGGATTTGGCTACAGTGAAAGGTGACTTTTATGCCCTGGGTGTGTTTATGATTTTTAGCCACACCAGTGGGTGGGCTAAGCCAGATGTAACCTCCAAAAATCAGATTCAGCCATGAAGGATTTTTGGAGAATGTTGCCTCCTGGGATTGATTTTTGCCACACTTCCCAGGAAGTGGTCATCACATCAGGGGGAAGGACCCTGCACCTGATTGGAGAACCAGGACCCCCCTGCTTTTCACCCAGGAGCAAGTATAAAACTGGCAGACCTGCACCCACACCTCAGTTCCCTACCACATCCAACAAGGAAGAACTACAGAAGAAGAAGGACTGCCCTGCTGGACCCCTGGCCTGCACCTGGAACCTGCACTCAGAAGGACTGCACCAGTTGCACACTTGGGCTTCACCACAAGACCATCAACTTGCTGTGTAGGTCCTCTCCTGTCGAAGGGCAGGTATCTAGTGATTGAACAGATAGAAAATGGTGGTGACATCCGCGGCGGTGACGTCCGCGGCGGGCGCATCATCACCGCCGGCGCACCTGTTCATTGGCTCCTGAGACCCATAGGGTCCAATGTTAACCAATGCAGCATTGCGCCTACTGCGACGGTGTGCAACGCCAGTGCTGTTACCCCACAATCCCATTGACCCAGTTTAGAGGTCAGGCAGCTGCCATTTCAGGGGCCCACATGGATTCATTTTCAACTGCGTCACACATACTGAGGCCTACACTAAACACACATACAGGAAGGGTTTTGTGTCTGCTGTTGTCTTGTGTGTAGCAGTGGGTACATACCTGAAGGAATAGTGACTGTTTCTTCACTGTTGTCCTTCTTAGGCACCGTCAGCTGGGACATATGAGAAGATGGAGGAATCCTCTGGTGTACAGACCGCTGGTGGACCTGTTGAAAATGGAAGAGAGACATTTAATCGTGACCTACCGGTTTGACCGTGCTACAATCCAGGAACTATGTAGCCAGTTGGAGCCAGACCTGATGTCACCAATCCGCCATCCGAATGGAATCCCCCCTGACGTGCAGGTGCTGTCAGTGCTCCATTTCCTTGCAAGTGGGTCATTTCAAACAACAGTGGCCATGGCATCAGGGATGTCCCAGCCTATGTTTTCCAACGTGTTGTCCAGAGTGTTGTCTGCCCTGCTGAAACACGTAAGGATATACATCATATTCCCTCAGGTGGAGGATTTGCCTACAGTGAAAGGTGACTTCTATGCCCTTGGACATATCCCGAACGTCATAGGTGCCAATGATGGGACCCATGTAGCTCTGGTCCCCCCCGCAGGACTGAACAGGTGTACAGGAACAGGAAGAGTTATCATTCAATGAATGTCCAGATGGTCTGTTTGGCAGACCAGTACATCTCGCAAGTAAATGCTATGTTCCCTGGCTCAGTGCATGACGCCTACATCCTGCGGAATAGCAGCATCCCTGATATGATGGGTGAACTCCAGATGCACCGTGTATGGCTATTGGGGGACTCTGGTTACCCCAACCTTTCCTGGCTATTGACCCCAGTAAGGAATCCCAGGACCAGGGCAGAGGAACACTACAATGAGGCCCATGGGTAGACTAGGAGGGTTATCGAACGCACCTTCGGCCTCCTTAAGGCCAGGTTCCGGTGCCTCCATATGACAAGTGGGTCCCTATTCTACTCACCGAAGAAGGTGTGCAACATCATCATCGCCTGCTCCATAACTTTCCAGTGACAGATAGGTGAGAACATTTTCATTTTTACCATTACATTAATTTCACACATCTGCCTCTATCCTGTTCCTCCATTTCAATCACTATTTGTTAACTGAGTTGTACCCTTCCATTTCAGTTTCACAAGTGTGGTAAACTACGTGTCAACTGTTTGCATCCTTGAAGGGCTTGTGATTTGTGACATAGGTATGTTAGCCTTCCAATGGGTAACCCATTATTAAACTGTAATTTATAATACAGATTTACGAATCATAGACTGACTCCATTTGTTTTTAGTGTTTCAAGGGTGTTTATTTAAGTGCTCAAAAAATGAAGGGGGGTTGTAAACTGGTGATGGGTGATGGTGGAGGAATGTCCATGGCAGAGTCCAGTCTATTAGTCTCACAGGTACATTGCACATCTGGGCATTGGAAGTGGAGCTAGGTCAGTTCCGATTTGGACAGGGTAACAAAGTGGGACAGTGGGGGGACAATCAGGGTGGTCTTATTTCCTGGCGGGGTCTTGTCATCTTGCTCTGTCCTGTTCCTGGATCTCAGGGCCCGCTTGCGTGGTGGTTGTCCGTCTGCAGGGGATGGGGTGCTGGTGTGTTGGTCCTGTGGCGGGGCGTCCTGTCCACTAGCGCCGGCGGAGGTGGTGGGCATTTCATCGTCCTGGCTAGTGTCAGGGGCCCCTTGGAGTGCCACGGTGTCCCTCAAGGTCTTTTGAATGTCCGTCAGCACCCCTACGATGGTGCCCAGGGCGGAGCCGATGGTCCTGAGCTCCTCCCTGAACCCCAAATATTGTTCCTCCTGCAGACGCAGGGTCTCCTGCAACTTGTCCAGGACCATGGCCATCGTCTCCTGTGAGTGGTGGTATGCTCTCATGATGGAGGAGAGGGCCTCGTTGAGAGTTGGTTCCCTTGGCCTGTCCTCCCTCTGTCGCACAGCAGCCCTCCCAGTTCCCCTGTGTTCCTGTGCCTCCGTCCCCTGCACTGTGTGCCCACTACCACTGCCCCCAGGTCCCTATTGTTGTTGGTGTGGTGGGTTAGCCTGGGTGCCCTGTAGTGGTGGACACACCGCTGATTGACCTGTCCTGGGTAGGGAGGTTTGGGCCCGCTGGGTGGGTGCTGTGCTGGTGTTACCAGAGGGTGTAAGCTCGGTGTTGGGCTGTGGCTGGGCAAGGGGAACTGACTGTCCTGAGGCCCACAATGGTCTGGCCTGGTCATCAAGATCCAGTGGGGCAGAGCTGCTGTCATCACTGTGGGCCTCTTCTGGGGGTGGAGTGGTGTTGTCTGGACCCTCTGGTGTGGTGACGTTCCTTCGGGTTCCTGCGGGGGTATAAGTACATGATTATTGCATGTGTGTGTTTCATGGAGTGCAATGGTTGGGTGTTCGTGAACACCAGTGCAGGCATTCCTGTGTGGGGGCTTGTGTGCTGATGGTTGGGGGGTGTTGTGGGTCTGTGCAGTGGGCATGCTTTGGTGATGGGTGTCCATGCTTAGTTATGTCATGCAGGTCTTGGGGTTGGGATGGGTGGTTGGTGTCATGGGTAGATAGGTGAGGATTTGTGGTGATAGGGGAGGGTGTGATGGTGGGGGTGTGTGATATCATGCAGGTAGGGTGGGGGTATGATGGTTAAGATTAGACTTACCAGTGTCCGTTCCTCCAACGACTCCTCCGAGGCCCTCAGGATGCAAGATGGACAAGACTTGCTCCTCCCATGTTGTTAGTTGTGGGGGAGGAGGTGGGGGTCCGCCGCCAGTCCGCTGTACCGCGATGTGGTGCCTGGATACCGTGGAACACACCTTCCTCCGTAGGTCGTTCCACCTCTTCCTGATGTCCTCCCTATTTCTTGGGTGCTGTCCCACAGAGTTGACCCTGTCCACTATTCTTTGCCATAGCTCCATCTTCCTGGCTATGGATGCGTGCTGTACCTGTGAGCCAAATAGCTGTGGCTCTACCCGGATGATTTCCTCCACCATGACCCTGAGCTCCTCCTCGGAGAAGCGGGGGTGTCTTTGGCGTGACATGGGGTGGTGTAGGTGATGTGTGGGGTGGTGTATGTGTTGATGAGTGTGGTGAGTGTAGTGGTATGTGGTGTTTTGTGCTTGGATGTTGCGTGGATGATGGTGTTGTGTGCCTCTGTGTGATGGGGTTGTACGTTCTGTGCTGTCTCTCTTGCCTTCTTTTGGAATTTTTGGTCGTATGGGTTTGTGGGTGATATGGGTGTGTGTTTTATATAGTATTGGGTGTGTGGGAGTGGTGTGTGCATGTGTGTCAGGTGTGTGTATTTGTAATTGTCCAGTGTGGCGGTGTTTTGTAGATGTGTGTGTATTTTGAGCGCGGCGGTGTGTACCGCCAATGGAATACCGCGGTTGAAAGACCGCCGCGTGGATTCGTGGGTCGTAATGGCATGGCCGTGTTTCTGTTGGCGTGGAGGTGGAGGATGTGTTTCCGCCAGTTTCTCGCTGACCTTTGGTGTGGCAGTATTGTGTGGGTGTCTGATTTTCGGCGGATTCCGTGATGTGTGTCATAATAGCTGTGGTGGTCTACCGCGGCGGTGTATTGGCGGTCTTCTGCACGGCGGTAAGCGCCTTATACCGCCAATGTTGTAATGACCCCCTATGTGTATCTCCTAAACGCAAGGTAGTCTGGATTAATATCTACCAAAAATTATAAAGAAAATAAAGTATCCAGTCACTTACATTAATGAGGACAAATAATTCCTAACTGTCGCCCTAGAAATGAAGGTACATAGGTTAATCAATACGTAAATATCAAGGTAGGGAAATGGTGATAAAGGACACACGTGCTACATAGTGTGAGTGTCAATTAGTGCAAAACAAAACATGCACATTTAAAACATCTGAGCTTACCATCCCAATTAGGGGAGCGCGCGTCCTAGGACCACACAGACCGGTGGTCAGGCGCAAAGTCAATCTGGAGGAAAAGTGCAAAACAAATGATACAAAGTCTTCAACAAATAGTTGTCAAGGCAATCCTTAATTCAGATGCCATGGGGGTATAGGTCAACAATTCATACCTATATTATGATAAAAAATCATTTTAGCGATAGAGGGCCTATCTCTATTGAAACAATACATGGGTACTCTAATATCGAGATTTAACAATGGTCATGATCAGGGTTCAATGGAATGGAGTGTGGAAAACGGAACTAACCAAAACCTTTATAGACGTTTTTTGTGGCTCATACTAAGTAAATACACAGCGACCGGGAAAGGCACAAGTGTGTCAGGATTCACTAGTCGTGAGTCAAAACCAGTAAAACACAAACGAGTCTAGTGAGCCTCGGTCCGTCAATGGTAGACGAGGGGCAGTTCAGGTACAGAAAAAGTAAGGACTTACTTCCAAACGCTGCCGCCACCATCGGTACACCTACCCGGGTCCGTGTTCTCTGAATGGTAAAGGGAACTCCGGACACGCCCATTATATTCAGTATAACCCGGACACGTGAGAAAGTGTTTCCGGGGCTTGCTGGGTATCATAACATTGTACGTGCCCAGATACAGATCAAAAAAAGGTAAAAAGGGAAGAGGGACTATCAAATCGAAGGTCCAAAAGAGTGAATAATGATAAAAACCAAAAAAGGACTCACAGGCAATGTCGAATCTACAGTGGTTAGTGAAAAAACTAAACCACCAACCTGAGTTAGCTTTGTGTAGTTATAATAAATAGACCAACAGCCCGTGTGCCATTGCAGTTTTATATTAAAAACAAAAAACAAGAAAGGGGGGGAATAGTAGAGCCACACATGTAAAAAGTACAAAAAACAAATGTAAATTTGTATAAAAATTATTATACCAAAAAGTCACCTGAAAATTACAAGTGTGGGACCAAACAATGGAGGTTAGCTAGTCAGACTGGTCCAGGGGATATCATCATTTAGTCCCTTGATATGGGTCCCCAATTTAAACACCCATCGTTGTTCTAATTCAAGCAAAAAGTTGTTGATATTGTGAGGGCTAGTTTGTAAGAAAACCCACCACATGTCATCTGGGCTGTGTCCAACATCAAGAAAGTGAAGACTCAGTTTAGTAGTGATGCGTCCGCATCTAATATTGCTACGATGTTCATTGATTCGTAGTTTTACCGCTCTTGTGGTCATACCTATGTATTGTAATCCACACGGGCAGGTGATCATGTACACACAATTGCGGGTATTGCAATTGGTGTGTTTGACCAATTGCCAAGTGCCTATAGGTTCAAGATTAAGGGATTTCAGTTGTTTCGTAAGGGCACATGCATTACAGTTGCCGCATGGGAAATGGCCAGGCACGGGGGGAATACCCCAGAGTGAATGTTGTCGAGATGGTAAGGAAGTGGGGCTTGGTCTAGTATGGACTAGTATGTCCTTAATGTTAGTGGTTCGTTTGAAAGAAAAAAGAGGTTTTGGGATCTGTTCGCCTCCACTACATAAGATTGACCACCTCTCATTCACAATTTTTTTGATTGAATTAGAGAGAGAGGTGAAGGTGGACACACAGGTAAGTGTTGTGTCTGTAGTGCGAGGGGTGATGGATAGTAAGGTATCCCTATTGCAAGATTTTGCTCGTTTATATGCTGTTTTAACCTCAGAGTCTGGATAGTGGCGGTTGTCGAGTTTGATGGACAAATCTCGAGCTTGAGAGTTGAACATATGTGTAGTGCTACAGTTACGTTGTAAACGAAGAAACTGACCATAGGGGAAGTTATCTCTTAATGCCTTAGGATGGTGGCTCTCATATAATAAGAGACTGTTGCGGTCAGTGCTTTTTTGGTGAGTACAATTTACCACCCTCTATACTGATCAGCAGGTCCAGGAAAGGTAGCTGTGGGTCAGAAGCAGATGAAGTAAACCTCAGAAATGGATTCAGTGTGTTAATCCAAGCGGTGAATAAGTCAACCTCATCAAGAGTCCCTTGCCACACTATCAAGATGTCGTCGATATATCTACGCCATAGTTTAGTGTTGGCCTGGAAAGGATTTGTATCTGGCAATATGAACCGTGATTCAAAGTCAAACATATACAGGCAGGCAAGACTGGGGGCAAAAGTACTGCCCATTGATGTCCCGCAAATCTGGTGAAAGAGACGATCCTCAAATTGAAAGAAGTTTTCTTTTAGAGCAAGTGCAGCACAGTGCATGATGAAGTGCACCGGTGTAGACAGGGATTGACTCCCAGACAAGAGAGCAGTCTCAACTACTTGTAACGTGGCTTCTTGTGGGATGTTAGTATATAAAGCCTCGACATCCAGAGTGATTAAAGCATGGACCTGCACGGTTGAATTAACAGTGTTTATCAAGTTAAGAATGTCTTTAGTATCTTTCAGATAGGTAGCGGATGTCTGGACAATAGGTTGTAGAAAGTGGTCACAAAAGACAGAGAGAGGTTCGAGGATGGAGCCTATTCCTGAGACTATCGGACGACCCGGTGGAGGTACCTTGCCTTTGTGAATCTTTGGAAGGCAGTAGAAGTAGGGGGTACGTGGATTAAGAGTATCCAAGAAATCAGCTTCTTTGCGCGAAATCCATGCATTACCCACAGCCTCCTCTATCATACCACGTATTTCAGTTTGTAGTCTCTCTGTGGGGTCGGTAGTAATCGGGTTATAGTAGGTTGAGTCACCGAGTAGGCGTAGACATTCCTGTCTATAGTCGGTTGAATTCCTTATGACTGTAGCTCCACCTTTATCTTCAGGTTTGATAACAATACTTGTGTCAGATGCCAGTGTCTTCAGGGCATTTCTTTCAATAGTAGACATGTTTGAAAAGCTGCGTTTCGGTTGTAAGGAAGATAGGTCACCTAATACCGCTTTCCCAAATGCCAACACTTAGCACGGCATCGAAGAGGCAGGGGGCATGAATTTGGACGGTTTCTTAAGGCCCTTGTCCATGGGTTGCTCAATGTTTGGTCTGTCACAAAAGAAGTGTCGCAATCTGATCTTTCTAAAAAAGTGGAACATCTCATAGTGTAGACGAAAAGAATCCTCTTTCGGTCTAGGTACAAAGCCTAGTCCTTTGTTCAGGACCAGGGTCTCGGTAGGAGACAGTGGTCTAGATGAAAGATTGACCACTAAATCCGATTTGGTGGATTCTTCCCCTGGCTGCGGGTCACCATCTGTGGTTCGTCCTGAGCCCAGTGTACCCTTCTGCCTCTTCCTCTCCTTCTGCCTCTTCCCCTGCCCCGGCCGCGGCCTAAAAAAGGCATATATGGTACCAAGGGGCGTGGTTGGTAGAACGGGAAGGGTTGCTGCCATGCTAGAGGTTGTCCAGGAGGGTATTGGGGGTAATGGTAGAACGGATGTGTTCCATCATCATCCGTACTCCACCCATCAGATGATGAGCTCTTACTGTACTTCCGTGGTTTCCTCGAGGATGTAGAGGACTCATCTGAAGAGACAGAATGTGTCTCCGCGGTAAAGTCATCTGAGATATAGGGGTAAACTTTGTCTCAGCTGAACCTCGTGATGTCTTTCTGTAACTTCGTAATTTTCTGTTGGGTTAGGAACTCCTTGGTCTCGTTGAGTTCAGAGTTGATTTCTGTTAGTCGACTTTTGAAAGGGGCCAGTGAAACTGTTGTTTTGAGTGAACCCTCCAGGAGAGTAATCTGAACCATAATGGATTCAGCCAAACGTTTTGATGTATTAATGATAAGCACCGACCAGTCCCTGGTACATTTCCATGCAATCTGAGCCCAGTCTTTTCTAAAGGCTAGGTCCTGAAGAAAAATCCTGGGCATGTTAGAGACAAGGAGACCGTTGGGGGCTATATTTGCTCTCAGATATTCGGTCATAATGGTCCCATGTAGAACAGTTTTGACAAGGTCCAGTTTAAAAGTTGTTGTCTCCTGCAAACTCCAGCAGCAGTGGTTTGTAGTTTCTGCTCCAACTATGTTGCACCATTGTCATCCTTCTCCTCTTCATTAGGGATATCTTCTAGTTCACTCCAGGGGACATTAGTCTACATACATATATTATGCAAGATAGCACATATAAATATTGTCTTGCATCTTGATTCTTACAACAGGCTTCCTCCTGTCAGTGGCAGGCACCTGAACCTTGACTTCAGGAGCCCAAATGTGCTCTCCACCACTTTTCCTTATGTGCCCTTCATTATGTGCCCACTCTTCCACCATTGTCCGGTTGCCAAAAGGAGTCATCACCCATGGCTGGATGCAGTAACTTTGGTCGGAAGCATAGGAATGAGAGAACATGTGTCAATCATGCATATTTGTGGGTTTGTATGTTCCATGGCAGATGTTAGATTTAGGTGGAGTGGTGACTCAGACTTGCTTATGGTATTGTGTGTGTTTGTGTTTTGTGGAATGGTTGCATTGGTTTGTGTTGATAGACATTACTATCATGTGTTGTGGCTCAGGGTCCTGGTGATTGTCAAAATAAATCTGTACTGACAGTTTAAAAATGCCAAATATGTGTTGTGTTGTCCATATTTGAGGTTGTGTTCTATTGTTAGTGTAACCTACCACCTCCTTGCACCACAATGGTGTAATTTGTATTGACACTATGGTAGCCCTACAAAGCAAAACTCAGGCCTCCAAGGTTACCATGTGTCACTACGCATGCAGTGAGACACTTAGTGACACTTTGTGGCAGATTATGCCTGTGCCAGCCATCATGTGTACAAGGATGTGATTCACACAATTGGAGGAGTAGCAAAATAGGTTCAGAGGAATCTCCAAGGTTCCTAGGCATTATTTATCACTGACACTTCCAACACCTGCACAGAGCAGGTATTAGGAGGGGGTACACAATAGTTTTGCATGAGTTCTTATATACGGTGCATAAAGGTCAGGTATGTCCTCAATACTCCTACATATTCCTAACATGGCATCCATTATCTTGACAGTACTGGGTCCTACTCTGCCATTGGTGGGCCGTTTCTTGTTTATGGTGCACACATGGTAGCGTTAGGGGGTGCTAAGGGGCGTATGTGAAGTGGCATGGTACTAGGTGCTGCACCACTTGTCATTAATCTGCCCTATGGTCTTTTATGGCTGGTGATGTTGTATTCCTTTGTGTACAGCACAATGCAGCAGACAGGTGAAGGTGCATACAACGTGTACGCCAGGTATGTTTAGGTAATATGTATTTGGTAATGGCAACACTTGGCATTTGACATTGGTGCCATTAGGGGCTTGAACACCATGACAAATGTAGGGCTGTACCTATGTACATTGACATGGCCTATGCCATTCGCATAGCTGTGCTGTTCATTGGTTGGTGTTATGTGTGTGGGATCTGTATTTAGTTGTCAACCAGTGGACACTTGTTGTTGTTTGGGCCCAGCTTCTGTATGCAAAGGGAACATACAGTAGTTCCACCTGTCCTTCACATGGTGTGCCAGTCAGGTTGTGGCTGTATTATGTACATATGGGTATTTGTGTGTTATGTGCAATGAATGTGGTGTAGTGTGGCATGTGGCATATGTCTTGTTGTCTATACATCTGAGTTCCCCTGCCCATGTGTGTTTAGTGTGATGTATGTCTTGTTTGTCCTACAAGGTTGGTGTGTTGTCTGTGTAATTATTGGTATTGTGGCTTGCCTACAAGTATCCCATTGTCATATATCCCATCCTGGAACCCGTTGTTGATGGTGGAATGCCAGAAAATGTATGCATCACGGACGCTGCTGGGATATTTGGCTAGGATGCTTGTGAAGAGCCCATGGTGGTCCTCAATGGCCTGCACCTTTATTAAATTGGTGTGTTTGTGATCCCTGTAGAGGTGTTCCATAGTTGCAGGTGGACCAAGTTGGACATGGGTGCAGTCCATTACACCCAGCACATGCGGGAACCCAGCAATTAGGTAGAAACCTTGCCTGGTCTCCTGCTGCCATTGCTGGGTTTTGGGGACTCAGATGTGGTGGGGTGTGAGGCAGATGATTGCATCAAGAACTTTTGGTAGAAAGGCCGAGAAGGATGGCCGTGAAATACCACCCACTTGTGCGGATGTTGTCCCCTCCCCTGTGAGCTCCCCTGCTAACTTTAAACAATCTACGAAAAATCTTCGCAAAATAGGTTTTGGATATACTTCTAGAGTGTGTAGATCATAATCATGTGCTGTCCCATCTCCAGGCGGGTTTTAGACCCAAAACAAGTACTGTTGACCAAGTCTTCTGGCTGGCTCTTTTAAATTGGAAATAGGTAACACTTCCCAAAAAAATGCAGAAATCAGAGACTATTGCCAAGATCCCCACCAGGAAATAGGACTCTCCCGATTGTCACCCTTGTATCCCACTCTGTTACCCTTTCCACCTTGAACTGCCATTGCTCCACTTCCTATGCCCCCTTGGGCAATGCACCTGTGATGCAAATGGACTGGACTCTATCCTGGACCCTCCTCCATCATCACCCAAGCCCACTGCACATACCCATGAAATTTTCAGCAATTAAATAAACACCCTTTGAAAAAATACAAGTATGTAGTATGTCAAATAATTTAAGTATGTATTCCTTAAACAATCTGTAGACATTGCAAGTAGACTGTACAGTATTGCATATATAGGTATGACCTGTATTGTGCTGCAGTCAGTACACCAGGAGCCAGAGTAGGGCACAACTATCTGTGAATAGTCATGTCAAAGGCTACAGTAAGTCACCATAGTAGTGGGAACAGCAGCCTGCCAGGGAAAATTTACAACACAAAACTGCAATGGAAGGTGAAGTTACAGTGTCTTACCTGTGTGTCACTGTTGAATGATAGATGTTCTGTTGTCCACATCCTCATCCTCTGCCTCCTCTCCGTCACTGTCCACAGGCTCCAACACTGCCACACGCCCATCTCCAGCCTCATCCTCCTGCAGAAAAGGCACCTGGTGTCTCAAGGCCAGGTTGTGCAACATGCAACATGCCACGATAATCTGGCACACCTTCTTGGGTGAGTAGCGCAGGTAACCACCTGTTAGATGGATTCTGAAACCTGGCCTTCAGGAGGCCAAAGGTTCGCTCTATAATCCTTTTTGTTCGCCCATGTGCTTCATTGTAACATTCCTCTGCCCTTGTCCTGGGGTTCCTCACTGGGGTCAGTAACCACGAGAGGTTTGGGTAACCAGAGTCACCTTCAAATATCGAGGGATACCTGTTAGCCAGACACTCACCCTTAGGGCCAACCCCACACCCATATACCAACATACACTGGGTGGGGCCATGGGCTCACCTATTAGCCACACCCTGTGCCTCTGGAGTTGAGCAATCACATATGGGATGCTGCTATTTCCCAGGATATAGGCATCATGCACAGACCCAGGATACTTTGCATTCACATGGGAGATGTACTGGTCCACCAGGCGCACTATCTGCACATTCATCGAGTAAAAGCTCTTTTGATTTCTGAACACCTGTTCATTTCTCCTGAGGGGGGACAAAGGCAATATGTGTACCATCAATTGCCCCAACAATTAGCCACTGTCACATGGAAGGAGCCACTTGCCAAGAAATGGAGCACAGATAGGACTTGCACAAGAGGAGGGATCCCAGTGGGCTGACGGATAGCTGAGATCAGGTCTGGCTCCAATTGAGCACACAGCTCTTGGATTGTTGCCCTATCAAGTCTGTAGCTGAGGATGATGTGCCTGTCCTCAAGTGTTGCCAAGTCCACCAGGGGATTGTACACGGGGGGATGTCTCCATCTCCTAATCATCCTCAGCGGTTGTAATCGAGGGGGCAAAACAATGAGCATCTGGTCAGTTTTCAACATTTCCTCAATGTACAATGCATTGCATGTTGTGACAGAAACAGTATGTTGATGTTTAGTCCCAAAATGTGCTTATGCCTGCTGTGAGGCATTTAGGTGGCATGGCCTGCCCCTCCCTGAAATGGCATCTGCCTGCCTGTGTGGAGGGACAGGTGGAAATGAGGTAATGCTGCTGACATCGTGCGCCATTGCGGGAGGCGGTCGAGGACTGCCATGCAACTCCTCATTGGTTGTCATTGGGCCCTAAGGGTTACAGTGGCCAATAGTGATGTACGCTGGCGGTGACGGTACGCACCGCCGTGGACGTGACCGCCATTTTCTATCTGTTCACTCACTTGCTACTTGACCTTCAACAGGAGAGGACCTACACTGCAAGTGCTGCTGTGCCCTGTGTCTGGAACAGACCATGGCTGGAGTCACTGGGGAAAGCACCTCTGCCTTCACCGCTGTGGAGTTGGAGAAACTGGTGGATGGGGTCCTACCCCAGTACCGATTGCTGTTGGGGCCTCCAGACCAACAGGTGAGTACACTGTGAGCACGATGCATGGGGCATGAATGCATGGAGTGCTGTGTGTAAAGGCCTCGTGTAAGGGGGGTGGTTAAGGGGTTCTGGGCACCGTGCTGCATGTATGGTGGGCAATGTATGTGCATAAGGGGATGGAAGGGATATGGTGGTTCATGGGTGTAACAGGCCGGAAGGTATGACTGATCCCTTTTTCTATTTTAATTTTTCTGCAGGTCCGCAGCCATCAGAAGAAGGGTATATGGCGTGCCATTGCCAAGGACGTGCAGACCCTGGGGGTCTACGGCAGGCAGAGCATCCACTGTTGCAAACAGTGGGAGGACCTCAGACGCTGGGCAAGGAAGTCTGCTGAGGCCCAGCTGGGGATGGCCTCCCAACAAGGAAGGAGTGCCAGTCGAACCCTGACCCCCCTGATGTTCTGCATACTGGCGGTGCCCTATCCGGAGCTGGATGGGCACTTGAGGCCATCACAGCAGCCACAAGCGAGTGAGTACAGTTTCCAAATCTGCAAATTGCATGTGGTGGGGTGGTCTCTGGGTGGGGGACGTGCTCCGGTGGGTGCCCCTAGGCCAGGCCGGACATTGCAGGATAGGCTCCATGTTGGGCAGGGGCTGACGTACTCCACCCCCAAATATGCTAGTGGGCATCTACTACTGGGCAGGGACCTGTGCGTCTCAGGTATGCTGCTATTGGTGTTAGGTATTCCTGTCCATGGCCTGGTGACTAGCATTGTGACTGGTAGTGCATTGTCTAGTGCATAGGGCTGTCCCCTGTGTGTTGTATACACCAACGGTGGTGTTGTTGCGGCCATTGACCAAGTGTATCCTCTGACTCTTCCCCCCATTTTTGTTTTGTCATCCTGTCCTTCTGTGCATTCGCATCATCTGGTGGAGGAGCAGAGGCACCGGCGATGGAGGGAGCTGCATCCCACATGGCCCTGGAGCCTGAATCCACCCACTGTGAGGGCACCAGTGGGACAGAGGGTGAGGGGAGCACCACGGCAGAGTCTGGAGGGGACAGTTCATACAGTGATACCTCCTCCGATGGAAGCTCCCTGCTGGTGGTAGATGCCTCTGTGCCCACCCCAACTACAGGTACAGCCACGACCCCCTTACCAGCACCGCCCTTCAAGCAGCCCCTCAGCGAGTTTCCCGTGCCCGCTCACCCAGGAGGGTGGGCATCTCCTTCACCCCAGGCACCTCAGGCCCTGCCCAAGTTAGCCCTGCTGCCCTGAGTGAGGAGGCTATTGACCTCCTGCGATTCATTTCTGTTGGGCAGTCAACCATAGTGAATGCCATCCAGGGGATGGCAGGGCATTTGAAACATACAAATGCATTCCTGGAGGGCATTCACTCTGGCGGCCCAACGGAGATCATTGCCTGATGGCAGCCATTGTCCATGTCTCTAGCCTCCCCCTCCAACTTCCTCTACCCAGTCCCATTCCCCTGAACCACAATCTATCCCAAGCACACAATCAGACAAGCATGCAGCCAAGACAACACACAGGAGTGGCTCAGGCAAAACAAGCACCACACATCATCACACAGCCACTCAAACAAACATCATCCAGAAGCAGAAATTACAACATAAACTGCCTCCACCGTGTACCTCTCCTCCTCGTCCTCCACCTCGCTCCCAGTAGCATCTCCACTCGCACCTGCTTGCACTACATCCTCATCCACTACCACGCCCATCAGTACACGCCCCTCACTGGCAGTCACCACCCCATATATATATGCACACGTCCCCTATGTCCTCTCCCACTGTGTCTGTGCCCCCTCCTCCCAAAGTACACAAACACAAGCACTCAGACACCCAACACAATCTACCTCACAACAGCATCCAGCCCATGCACCTGGGCCCAAGCACAGCAAACAGACACCTCCTACAACCACTCCCTCTTCCTCCACTCCAAAACCTTCACTCTATTCCCGCCCCTCTCCACCCTTGACCTCTTCCCTCCCCCTCCCCCGTCCTTCACTTCGGGCCAGGGTGGGCAGAACCCAGGCCAGCACCTCTGCCACTCAGTCCACGGCCACTGTAGTTTCTTCAGCTACTGCAGATGTGAGAGGCCCCAAGGAGACTCCCATCAGCACTGGCAGTGTGCCTACACCAGCTGGCAAGGGCAAAGAACAGCCACCAGCTGCCAAGAGCAAGAAGGGACCACCAGCTGCCAAAGGCAAGGATGCACCACCAGCTGCCAAGGGCAAGGATGCACCAGCAGCTGCCAAGAGCAAGGATGCACCACCAGCTGCCAAGGGCAAGGAGGCACCACCAGCTGCCAAAAGCAAGGATGCACCACCAGCTGCCAAGGGCAAGGATGCACCACCAGCTGCTAAGGAGGTACCACCAGCTGCCAAGGGCAAGGAGGCACCACCAGCTGCCAAGGGAAAAGGGCCTGCCCCTGCAGGCATGAGGGACAGAAGGCCTGGTGCTGTGACAGGATATGAGCCCCCACCACCAACCATGGCGCACCAGCCATCCGAGGCTGTAGGGGAAGGGCTGGAGCCTCCAATCCACCACTGGCAGCAATGCCACCAGCATCGCCACCAGCACCACTAGCAGCAGCCCCAATTGGCAGCTGTCCGAGGCTGCAGGGGGAAGGCTGGAGCCTCCCCCCACCACTGGCAGCACCGGCACTGCCACCACTGTGCAGCCGTTGCCGCAGGCGGATGGACTGTAGTCCTGCTTCCATGGAGTGTCATGCATCCTGCCCACTGCAAATCCCGTGGGTATGACACCCAGGTGAGAGACTGTGACCTTGCACTCCCCAAGGCATCCACTCACCCCCTCCTTGCCAGGATGAAGCACACTGGGCACAAGGCCCCCTCCAGAACCAGTAGAATAAGGCATCCACTCACCCCCTCCTTGCCAGGATGAAGCACACTTGGCACAAGGCCCCCTCCAGAACCAGTGGAATCCACCAGAGAGACTGTGACCTTGCACTCCCCAGGACCAAGCAGTGGGCAAACCACCCACTAGAGAGACTGTGGCCGTGCACTCCCCAGGACCAAGCAGTTGGCAAACCACCTACTTGAGAGACTATGGGAGTCATTACAACCCTGGCGGACGGTGTTAAAGCGGCGGTAATACCGCAAACAGGCCAGCGGAAAAAAAGGGAATTATGACCGTGGAGGAAACCGCCAACATAGACAGCCACGGCGGTACAGACAAGCAGTGCAGCGGTCACTGCCAACAGACAGGCAGAAGACAAAGTACCGCCCACAGTATTACAACAGGCGAATCCGCCACCTTTTCCAGGGTGGATTCATCGTGGATAAAAACACGGCGGAAACAGCCATTTCAATGGGAAAACGCACACCTTAACACACTCCAGGAAGGAGGGCATCATGGATCCGGAACTCAAAATACTCCCTGCGCTTGTCTTCCTGCTCCTCTACGAACATCAGCAACGCCAGAGCCGAAGACAACGGTGAGTACTGCACCTACGACATAGGGGAGGGGGGATGGCAAAGTCACGGACACACACACGCAACACCCACACCCCCACCCCGACCCTCACCCACTACAACACACACACATGCATTTCCAAACATCACAGTAACAACCCCCAACCCCCCCCCGGAAAAATGCAAAGACAAAAGGAAATGAGTACAACCATTGTAATGTATCAAAATACAGTAAGCTCATATATACATAAATATATACACATTCCAAATATATACATCACGATTAGTAGTGCACGTATGCACATTTCAATGTCTGTGGACCACTGGGCCCAAAATGCATGGGCGAGGCCCACACACGATACCTGTCCTGAAACGGAGAGAACACTGCAGGGGCATCAGATCGAAATACAACAGGCACCTCAGGGGGAAGGGAAGGGGGGGCACCTCAGCCAGATGACAGCACCACGCCAGATCCACGACGGGGCTCCATGCCCATTGATGTATCCTAGGGAGTGCAAAGCCACAGTCTCTCAAGTCTCTACAGTGGGTGGGTTGCCCACTGCTTTATCCTGGGGAGTGCAAAGCCACAGTCTCACAGGTCAATCCAGTGGGTGGTTTGCCCACTGTTCAATCCTGGGGAGTGCAAAGCCACAGTCTCTCAAGTCTCTACAGTGGATGGTTTGCCCACTGCTTTATCCTGGGGAGTGCAAAGCCACAGTATCACAAGTCTTTTCAGTGGGTGGTTAAACCACTGTACCATCCTGGGGAGTGCAAAGCGACAGTCTCTCAAGTGGATGACAGTCTCCACTGGTTCTGGAGGGGGACTGGTGCTCAGAGTGCTTCATCCTGTTAAGGACTGAGGTAGTGGATGCTGATGTCCACTGGTTCTGGAGGGGAGGACTGGTGCCCAGAGTGCTTCATCCTGTTAAGGACTGAGGTAGTGGATGCTGTTCTCCACTGGTTCTGGAGGGGGACTGGTGCCCAGAGTGCATCACTCTCCCCGTGACAGTCCCAGTTCCGTCACTGCCCCTGCCGCACATGAGCTACCGGTGCTTGACTTGGCAGTGCTTGCCCTGTTCAGCGGTGCTTGCCCTATTCAGCAGTGCTTTCCATGGCGGTCTTTGCCCTGTTCAGCAGTGCTTGCCCTGTTCAGCGGTGCTTTCCATGGCGGTCTTTGCCCTGTTTAGCGGTGCTTGCCCTGTTCAGGGGTGCTTGACTTTTCTGTCTCTGACCTGTGCAGCGGTGTGTGCCATGGTGGTCCCTCATTGCCCAGCGGGGCTGTGGCTGCCGGGGCCCTCCTGGGCACTGACTCTGGCGGTGGTGTCCTGACCAGTGACGATTGTGCTGCCCTCCTGGGCACTGACTCTGGTGGTGGTCTCCTGACCAGTGACGATTGTTCTGCCCTCCTGGGCACTGACTCTGGCGGTGGTCTCCTGACCAGTGACGATTGTGCTGCCCTCCGGGGCACTAACTCTGGCGGTGGTCTCCGGAGCAGTGACGATTGTGCTGCCCTCCTGGGCACTGACTCTGGCGGTGGTCTCCTGACCAGTGACGATGGGGCTGGCGGTGGCGTCTTGGGCAGCGGGGAGGATGGCGGCCTTCTCCGCTGTGCTGCTCTTCCCAGACTTTGGAGACCTCTTCTGCCCCTTCACCACCTTGGGAGGAGTCACAGCTGACTCAACACTCCCCCCGGGACCCTTGTGGGCGGCTTTGCCGGCAGGTGTCTTCCCCCTCTCCCGTCGGGCACTGTCTAACTTCTGGTGCTTCACAGGGGGTGGACTGGCAGTGCTTTGGCTCTGTGTCACACTGGCTGCCCTGGTGGCCGGTGCACTCCACATACCTCTAACAGGCACCACTGGTACCGGAATCATTTTGGCTGAGGTGCTACTACGGGACCTATGAATTAGAGGGGGGGCTGATGGGACAGAGGTCAAGGGTGGTCAGGAAAAGTTTCTGACGAACACTGGGACGGGTAGATGGAGGGGGTCTGGGAGTGGAGGAAGAGGAGGTGGTTGTAGGAGGTGTAACATTTGATGATTTGGGTGCAGGTGCATGTTCTGGAGGCTGTCGTGAGGTGGATGGATGTTGGGTGTGTGTGTGCCCGCGTTTGTGTACTTTGGGAGGGGGCGTCACAGACACACTGGGAGAGGACACAGGGGACATGTAAATGGTAGTGGGGGTGGTGAGTGCAGGTGAGCGGGGTGTGGTGCTGGGTGTTCTGGTGCGAGTCATAGTGGCTGAGTCCATGTCACTGTTTGCAGATCCGGTGACTGCCGTGAAGCTCCCCTCACCCTCCGTCCCACTGGTGTATTCCCAGTCCGTGGTGTGGCCCTCCATGGCCATGTGGGACGCAGCCCCCTCGTGCTCTGGTGCCCCTGTATCTCCACCTGATGATGCTGATGCACAAAAGAAAAGGGAGAGCACAAAAAGGGGTGGGGAAACAGAAGAAAGACATGTTGAGTGCATGGCCTACCGCTACCGTTGGCAGACAATACAGACACAGCAGACCCCTGCACTATGCCGTGCTCTTGGCCTCTACAAATGCAGTTCCTGGGATTTGGCCTACATGACTATGAGTGTCATCTGCCCACATAGATGACACAGGGGCATGTATACCTGTACTTGGCACTCTACAGAGGTGGGGTGGAGTGCCACATGCCCTGCATTACGGAGGGGCCTAGCCTACGGAACTCGCCCTTGCCTAGGGAAACCCATAGCCCTCCTCCCCCACCCAGACCCCTCCACTGCATGCAAAGTCATGAGAATGTGAGTGTACTCACCCCCTTGTGTCTGCTGTGATGCCCTCATGCGCCCATCCAACTCAGGGTAGGCCACCGCCAGGATCCGGAACATCAGGGGGGTCATGGTGCGACAGGCACCCCTCCCACGTTGGGAGGCCATCCCCAGCTGAGCCTCCACCGTCTTCTTGCTCCAGCGGCGAATATCCTCCCATCTTTTATGGCAGTGGGTGCTCCGTCTCTGGTGGACCCCCAGGGTCCGGACGTCCTTGGCGATGGCACGCCAAATATCCTGTTTCTGGTGGGTGTTGACCTACATGACATGTACAGGGGAAGAAGAGAAGTCATTACCAATTGCACCGTCGTAGTGAGTGGCCCACATCCCTGCCTTTGCCATGTGGCACATGCATTCACACTCCTTCATGCTTGCATAACTCTGCACCCTTCCTACTAACATCCAGCCCTCTCCACCCAGGCATAGCCCATACAACTTGCACCCTATGTTCTCACCTGTTGGTCTGGAGGACTGTAGAGTAGAGTGTACTGGGGGAGGACCCCGTCCACGAGCTTCTCCAACTCCTGTGCAGTGAAAGCAGGGGCCCTTTCCCCAGATGCACGTGCCATTGTCTCTTCCAGACCGAGCTCACAGCAGCACTTGCAGTGTAGGTCCTCTCCTGTCGAAGATCAGGTATCGAGTGATTGAACAGATAGAAAATGACGGTCACGTCCGCGGCGGTGACGTCTGCGGCGGTGCGTATCATCACCGCCCGCGCACTTCATCATTGGCTCCTGGGACCCATAGGGTCTAATGTTAACCAATGCAGCATTGCGCCGCGGTCTACGACCGCCTACCGCGACGGTGTACAACGCCAGTGCAGTTACCTCACATTCCACTGTCCCACTTTGGAGATCAGGCATCCGCCATTTCAGGGGCCCACATGGCTTCATTTACAACTGCGTCACACATACCTAGGCCTGGACTCAACAAACATACAGGAAGATTTTTGTATTTTGTGTCGTGTTCTGTGTAGCTGTGGGTACATACCTCAGAATTGGTTGACTCTGTGGTCGCTGTTGTCCTTCCTAGGCACCGTCAGCTGGGACATGTTAGGAGATGGCGGAATCCTCTGGTGTACCTCCATCCCACAGGAATCCCCCCTCAAGTGCAGGTGCTATCAGTGCTCCATTTCCTAGCAAGTGGGTCATTTCAAACAACAGTGGCCATGGCATCAGGGATGTCCCAGCCTATGTTTTTCAACGTGTTGTCCAGAGTGTTGTCTGCCCTGCTGAAACACATGAGGAGCTACATCGTTTTCCCTCAGGTGGAGGATTTTGCTACAGTTAAAGGTGACTTCTATGCCCTGGGACATATCCCTAACATCATAGGTGCCATTGATGGGACCCATGTGGCTTTGTTCCCCCCCCCCACAGGAGTGAACAGGTGTACAGGAACCGGAAGAGTTCTCATTCGATGAATGTACAGATGGTATGTTTGGCAGACGAGTACATTTCCCAGGTAAATGCTATGTTCCTTGGCTCTGTGCATGACGCCTACATCCTGCGGAATAACAGCATCCCTTATGTGATGGGTCAACTCCAGAGGCACCATGTGTGGCTATTAGGGGACTCTGGTTACCCCAACTTTTCATGGCTATTGACCCCAGTGAGGAATCCCAGGACCAGGGCAGAGGAACACTACAATGAGGCCCATGGGCAGTCTAGGAGGGTGATCGAACGCACCTTCGGCCTCCTGAAGGCCAGGTTCAGGTGCCTCCATATGACAGGTGGTTCCCTATTCTACTCACCAAGGAAGGTGTGCCAGATCATCATCGCCTGCTCGATGCTTCACAATCTTGCTTTGCGACGCCAGGTACCTTTTCTGCAGGAGGATGGTCCAGATCACAGTGTTGTGCCAGCTGTGGAGCCTGTGGACAGTGATGAGGAGGAAGCAGAGGAAGAAGACATTGATAACAGGGACTCTGTCATACAGCAATATTTCCAGTGACACACAGGTGAGAACACATTTTTTACTATTACATTTACTTTCACACTTCTACCTCTATCCTGTCTGTCAATTTGAAGCACATTTACCAACTGAGTGGTACATTTCCATTACGGTTTCACAGGTGTGGTTACCAACGTGTGTCATCTGCTTGCCTCCATCATGGGCTTGTTAAGATGTGACATAGGTATGTTGACATTACATTTTCAAACGGATTTTGTCATTGTCATAGATAATACACATTTTCAAAATCACTGACTGACTCCAGATTGTTTTGTGGTTCAAGGGTGTTTATTGAAGTGCTAATTATTGGAGGGGGTGGCAAAATGGTGATTGGTGATGGTGGAGGAATGTCCATGGCAGAGTCCAGTCTATTAGTCTCACAGGTGCACTGCCCATATGGGCATAGGAAGTGGAGCTGGGACAGTTCCAATCTGGACAGGGTAACAAAGTGGGACAGTGGGATGACAATCAGGGCGGTCTCATTTCCTGGCGGGGGTCTTGCCATCGTGCTCTGTCCTGTTCCTGGATCTCAGGGACTGCTTGCGGGGTGGTTCTCCGTCTGCAGGGGGTGGGGTGCTGGTGTGGTGGTCCTGTGGCAGGGTGTCCTGTCCACTAGCGCCGGCGGAGGTGGTGGGCAGTTCATCGTCCAGGCTAGTGTCAGGGGCCCCTTGGAGTGCCACGGTGTCCCTCATGGTCTTCTGTATGTCCTTCAGCACCCCTACAATGGTGCCCAGGGCGGAGCTGATGGTTCTGAGCTCCTCCGTGAACCCCAAATACTGTTTGTCCTGCATGCGCTGGGTCTCCTGAAACTTGGCCAGGACCGTAGCCATTGTCTCCTGGGAGTGGTGGTATGCTCCCATGATGGAGGAGAGGGCCTCGTGGAGAGTGGGTTCCCTAGGCCTGTCCGCCCCCTGTCGCACAGCAGCCCTTCCAGTTCCCCTGTGTTCCTGTGCCTCCGTCCCCTAGACCGTGTGCCCACTACCACTGCCCCCAGGTCCCTGTTGTTGTTGTTGGGGTGGTGGGTTATCCTGTGTTCCCTGTAGTGGTGGACACACAGCTGATTGACGTGTCCTGGGGACAGAGGTATGGGCCCGCTGGGTGGGTGCTGGGCTGGTGTTACCAGAGGGTGGAAGGTCAGTGTTGGGCTGTGCCTGTGTGAGGGGAACCGACTGTCCCGAGGCCCACGATGGTCCGGGCTGGTCATCTGGATCCAGTTAGCCAGAGCTGCTGTCATCACTGTGGGCCTCTTCTGTGGGTGGGGTAGAGATGTCTGGACCCTCCTGTCTGGTGATGTTGGGTAGTGGTCCTGCAGGGGTATAAAAGCATTATTGTTGCATCTGTGTGTGTCATGGTGTGCAATGGGTGGGTGAGCGTGTACCCCAGTGCTAGCATTCCTGTATGGTGGCTTGTGTGATGATGGTTAGGGGTTGTTATAGATATGTGCAGTGGGCATGCTTTAGTGATGGGTGTCCATGCTTTGTTGTGTCATGCTGGGCTTGGTGTTGGGATGTGTGGTTTGTGTTATTAGTACATTAGTGAGGAGTTGGAGTGATAGGGGAGGGGGTGACGGGAGGGGTCTGTGATAGCATGCAAGTAGGGAGGGGGATATGATAGTTAAGATTTGACTTACCAGTGTCCATTCCTCCACCGACTCCTCCGAGGCCCTCTGGATGCATAATGGTCAAGACCTGCTCCTCCCATGTTGTTAGTTGTGGGGGAGGAGGTGGGGGTCCGCCGCCAGTCCGCTGAATCGCGATGTTGTGCCTGGAGACCACTGAACGCACCTTCCCCCGTAGGTCGTTCCACCTCTTCCTGATGTCCTCCAGATTTCTTGGGTGCTGTCCCACTGCGTTGACCCTGTCGGCTATTCTTCGCCATAGCTCCATCTTCCTAGCTATAGAGGTGTGCTGCACCTGTGATCCAAATAGCTGTTGCTCTACCCGTACGATTTCCTCCACCATAACCCTGAGCTCCTCCTCCGAAAACCTGGGGTGTCTTTGGCGTCCCATGGTGTGGTGTAGGTGATGTGTGTGGGGTGTATGTGGTGATGAGTGTGGTGATGTGTAGTGGTGTGTGGTGTTGTGTGCGTGGATGTTGTGTGGGTGATGGTGTTGTGTGACTCTGTGTGGTGGGGTTGTCTATTGCTCTGCTCTCTCTCTGTAGCCTTCGTCTCTGATTTTGGGTCGTAGGGGTTTGTGGGTGATGTGGGTGTGTGTTTTATATTGTGCTGGGTGTGTGGGAGTGGTGTTTGTATGTGTATCAGGCGTGTGTATTTGGAATTGTCCAATGTGGCGGTGTTTTGGAGATGTGTGTGTATTTTGAGCCTGGCGGTGTGTACCGCCAATGGAATACCGCGGTTGAAAGACCGCTGCGTGGATTCGTGGGTCATAATAGCATGGGCGTGTTTCTGTTGGCGTGACGTGGAGGTTTTGTTTTCGCCAGTTTATCACTGACGTTTGTTGTGGCGGACTTGTGTGGGTGTCTGAATTTCGGCGGATTCCGAGATGTGTGTCATAATAGCTGTGGCGGAATTCCGCGGCGGTGTATTGGCGGTCTTCTGCACGGCGGTAAGCGGCTTTTACAGCCAATTTTGTAATGACCCCCTAAGGCTTTGCACTCCCTAGGACCAAGCAGTGGGCAAACCACCCACTTAAGAGACTGTGGCTTTGCACTCCCCAGGACATCATAGAGGGCATGTAGCTCCTTCCAGGAGCAGTGACGTTGTACCATCTTTCGGCTGAGGTGACCCCCCCATGCCCCTGAGGTGCCTGTGTATTTTCGACCTGATGTCCCTGCAGTGTTCTCTCCGTATTGAGGCAGGAGTAAAGTGGGGCCTATGTGATATGGCCCTGTGTGCGCCACGGACATTATGGACTGGGCAGTGTCCCTACATTTGTAGATCTGTAAATACTGTTTTGATTTTTGAGGACATATTTCTAGTATTTTATCGTATTACACTCACTTTCTTCAAATCATTGTGTCTTTGCATTATTCCTGAAGGGTACAGGGTGAATATGTAATGTTACTGCATCTGTTTGTGTGTATGGTGGTGGGGGTGTTGCGTGTGTGTGTGTCACTCTCTTTTTCCTCCCCCTCCCCCTGTGTGCTTGGTGGCAGTACTCACCGTGGTCGTCGTCACTGGCGTTGGTATTCCTGGTGTAGGAGGAAGTAGACCAGCATGGGGAACATCTGCAGTTCGGGCTCCATGGCGTTGTGGTTCTTCCCTGAGTCTCCATAGTCTCCATAGGTGAGTCCATTGCCTTCTGTGTACTGTTTCCGCCATGCTTTTGATGTCGTTGGTGCCACCCTGGAAAAGATGGCAGATAGGCCAGTTGTAATATTGAAGGTGGTACATTGTCTTCCGCCTGGCTGTTGGTTACCGCTACAGTGCTTGTTCCTACTGCCATGGCGGTCGGTGTGTTAAAGTGGCTGTCTGTGTTGGCGGTTTCTGCCGTGGTCAAAATTCAATTTCTTTTACCGTCTGCCTGTTGGCTGTATTACCAAAACTTTATCACCGACCCCCAGGGTTCTAATGAGGACCAAAGTGTGTAAGAGATAAGTACTGTGATGAGTAGAAGGTTAATTTTCTTTACAAAAAATATTCAGATCTCACAAGACTCCCACAAGATTGTAAAATAAAAAGAAATTGAAAAAAAATTGTTGGGTACAGAAAATGTATCTCAAGAGAAATGTTTCTGTACAGAGGCTTATGTTTTTGTACAGTCTAAGACTCACACCCTACAACAAAGAACAATATTGCATTAAATATAGTCTGAATGTTTCAGCTTGCAAGACTCTTGAGAGACCCAGACAAATATATGAGTGAGGGGTGGTGTTTGTGTGCTCCCATTCTTGCAAGATTTTTATAGGTGTCATTACTAAAAGAAAAAGATTATACCATGAAATAATCACTTAATATTGTAATAGGGTGGCTGTGACAAGAGCCTTTGTGTTTATAGTGTGTAATGTTCCATAGCATATAGTTCTGGATGCATTATTTGATGCTGTTCCCTTCTACAGTGAACTGCACTCCTTCTCACCTATAGACTCATGGATTATCAAGGTGGATGTTGTCATGATATATAGAGCCCTTGTCATGAAACAAATGCAGAATCTGTGTATTGACATGCTACAGCCAGGCCCTGAGGCCTCTATAAGCACTCAACGCGTACACTGCGCATAGCTCTTTTGCTGTGTCTGGCAGGAGTTGGCCACACCCTGTCCCTCTGGGTGTGAAGATAGGTGTAAGAGGGTTATCTGGGGATGAGAGTGCCTGTGAGAGTCTCCATCTGGGTGTGAAAGTGCGTGCATCAATGTCTTAGTGGGTGCATAAGTGTCTGTGGACGGTCTGTCAATGGGTGCATGAGGGTGTCAGTTGGTCTGTGAGTGACCGTGTGAGAGTCTGAGTGGGTCTGTGAGTGGCTGCGTGAGGGTCTGAGTGGGTGTTTGAGTGGGAAAACGAGATTGCAACAGAGAGAGAGAGAGAGAGAAAGAGAGTGAGAGGGAGAGAGAGAGTTTTTTAGGCTTTGATGGATGACATACTTAGAATGAGATATTTCTGCACAAATTGAAAAGAAAAATGTCATTTAAAAAGAGTAGGATCACCTTTCAGTAAGAGCCTTTAACATTTGCAGTTGAAAAAAAAAATAATAAAGGAGGGAAATAACTCCTGGATACACCTGGAGTCGAACCTTCAACTGTCAGTGTGAAAGTCTCTCACCGCTTTTAGGCCATTAGGCTATTTTTTTAAATGCCTATCTGGCACCACGGGGGAGCCTCAAAGCCACCCCTGTGGTCTCAGCTGGCTCCCACCTCCTGCATGAGCTGGCTGTGCTCCAGCAAGCAGGTAGCTACTTTTCATAGCAGCTGCCTGCTTGCTGGAGCAATGTTTTCATTTGTCTTCCCTGCACGCATATCTGCGTGCAGAGAAGACAGACAAAAAGTCCGCTTTCTGACTTGTTTGCTGTGACTTGGCTGCAGCTGTCAAAGCTACAGCAAAACCACAGCTAACAGCTATGTCCTGGGGGTGGGTACCCTCGGACATAGCAGGAGCCAGCCCTTGGGGGTGGCAGCACCCAGGGCCGTCAGTGGCCGCCTCCAACAAAAACAGCCCTGGGGAGGAGGTGGTCCCTGAAGCCTGGGAGTCACAAACGGACTGCTGGAAAGTACCCTCTTTCTTGGCATGGTTACCCCCATTTTCTGCCTGATGTCAGTGTGCTTGACTGGGTTCACCAGGACCCCAGTGATTATGCTCTCTCTCCTCTAAATGTGGCTCGGCGATCCGGTGGGTTGTGCGTCAAAGTTCCAGTCGCAATGTTGGTGCTGCGTCGATCGGCACTCGGGGAGAGGCTGGCTTGTTTGGCGACGCAGTAATTTTCTCACTGCTCGACAGGCTGTCTATTGATTCCGGCAGGCTGTGCATCGATTTTCGCTGCACAAGGAGGGCAACAGCAAGGCAGCAGTTCTTTATAGCAAAGCAGTCTATGTGAGTCCTTTGGGCACCATGGCAGCTTCTCTTGGCAGGTTTCAGGTTCTGGTCCAGAGTGTTTGTCCCAAGAATTGTCTGAGTTGGTAGGGTCAGGGACCCAGTTTATATACCCAAAAGTGCCTTTGAAGAGGAGTAGACCTCAAAGAGTGGTTTTGAAGTGCACAAGGTCCCCTTTCTGCACACACAGCCAGGGCCCCAGTAGGGTGTTTGGCAGTCCATTGTATGAGGGCAGGCCACTGTCCTTTGAAATGTAAGTGTCAGGCCCTCTACCCTTCAAGCCCAGGAGACCCATTCAGTATACAGATATGTGCAGGTGTGACTGAGCATCCTGTGTTTGTGGTTTTTTGGGTGAAATGCACAAGGGAGCTGTCAACCAGCCTAGCCCAGACGTGGTTTGGAGGCAGGCTGTAAGGCACAGAAGGATTTAAGTGCAGGGAAATGGTAACTTTCTAAAAGTAGCATTTCTAAAATAGTAATATAAAATCCAGCTTCACCAGGATTTTGTATTACCATTCTGACCATACTAAATATGACCAGTTTACCCCTTTCTAATCAGAATCTACCACTCAAACAGTATATGAGGGCAGCTCTTATCTTTGCCTATGAAAAGAGCAGGCCTCACAGCAATGGAAAGCGAATTTAGGAGTTTTCCGCTAACAGGACATATCAGACACAAGGATATATGTCCTGCCTTTTACCTACCTAGCACCCTGCCCTATGGGTTACGTAGGGCCTACCTTAGGGACGATGTATATTCAGAAAAAGGGGAGTTTAAGGCTGGACAAGTACCTTTAAATGCCAAGTCAAAATAACAGTAAAATTGCACACACAGGGCCATATTTATACTTTTCGACGCACAACTGCGCCAACGCAGTTGTGCGTCAAAAAATTTAACGCCGGCTAATGCCATTTTGAAGCGCCATGCGGGCGCCATATTTATTCAATGATGTTAGCCGGCGTTAGCCGGCGCTGCGGAGTGGTGTGCGTCCAAAAAAAGGACACACACCAGGCAGCGCCGGCGTAGGGGAAAATGGAGCTTGAGAGTCAAAAAATGGGGCTAGTCAGGCTGAGGCAAAATTATCGCCTCAACCCGATTTGCGCCATTTTTTTTTACTCCCAACCCCCATTGAAATGACTCCTGTCTTAGCAAAGACAGGAGTCATGCCCCCTTGCCCAATGGCCATGCCCAGGGGACTTTTGTGCCCTGGGCATGGTCATTGGGCATAGTGGCATGTAGGGGGGCACAAATCAGGCCCCCCATGCCAAAAAATAAAAATAAAAAATACTTACCTGAACTTACCTTAATGTCCCAGGGGTGGGTCCCTCCATCCTTGGGCGTCCTCCTGGCGTGGGCAAGGGTGGCAGGGGGTGTCCTTGGGGGCATGGGAGGGCACCTCTGGGCTCCTTCCGAGCCCACAGGTCCCTTAACGCCTGCCCGAGCAGGCGTTAAAAAATGTAGCTGACGCGGCTAGACGTCATTTTTTTTTACCTGCCCACTCCCGGGCGTCATTTTTGCCCTGGAGTGTAAATACGGCGCACAGGCCTGGGAGTCATTTTTTAGACGGGAACGCCTACCTTGCATATCATTAACGCAAGGTAGGTGTCTACGCTAAAAAATGACGCAAACTCCAAGATCTTTGGCGCTAGACGGGTCTAACGCCAAAGTATAAATATGGAGTTAGTTTTGCGTCGGAATTGCGTAAAAAAAAACAACGCAATTCCGGCGCAAACAGAGTATAAATATGCCCCACAGGCTTTGCAATGACAGGCATGAGACATTATTAGGGGGCTACTTATGTGGGTCGCACAACCAGTGCTGTACGCCCACTAATAGCATTTCATTTGAAGGCCTTGGGCACATATAGTGCATTTTACTAGGGACTTACAAGTAAATTAAATATGCCAATTGGGTATGAGGCAATGTCACCATGTTTTAAGGGAGAGAGCATATGCACTTTAGCATTGGCAGTGGTAAAGTGTGCAGAGTCCTAAAGCCATCAAAAACAGTGTCAAAAAGTGGAGGGAGTCAGGCACAAAGTTGGGGGTGACCACCCTACGGCTGTCAGGTCTAACAGCATGTTTGGTAACAAACATGTAGGAATCATACCCCCATGATTTTCCAAGCATTGGTTGAATGATTCCATGCACTCTGGGGGCTCCTTAGTGGACCCCCGGTATTGCCATTTTAGCCTTCTGAGGTTTTCCAGGCAGACACAGCTGCTGCCACCTCACAGACAGGTGTCTGCCCTTCTGTTACTTGAAAAGCTTGAGCCCACAAAGGCAGAACAAAGGATATCCATTGGGAGAGGGATGTTACACCCTCTCCGATTGGAAATAGGTGTTACAGTCTTAGGAGGGGTAGCCTCCCCAAGCCACTGGAAATGCTTTGAAGGGCACATTTCATCCTCTCCTTGAATTAACCAGTCTACACTGGTTCAGGGACCCCCAAGCCCTGCTCTGGCGTGAAACTGGACAAAGGAAAGGGGAGTGACCACTCCCCTATCCATCACCACCTCAGGGATGGTGCTCATAGCTCCTCCAGAGGGTCCCTGGGTTTTTCCATCTTGGATTCGAGGTTGGCAGGGAACTCTGGGAACATCTGAGTGGCCAGTACCAGGAGGTGACATCAGAGCCCTCCCCTGATAGGTGCTTACCTGGTTAGTTGACCAATCTCCCTTTCAGGGCTATTTAGGGTCTCTCCTTTGGGTGGTTCTTCAGATTCAGATTGCAAGACTCCAACAGGAATTCTCTACATCCTCCACTTCAACTTCTCACCGAAGAAACTTCATCTGGACCCTCCAGCAATTCTAAAAACTGCAACAAAGAAGCAAGACACCTTCTGCAACATTGTATCTTCAACTCCTGCCAGCAACTGCAACTGTTTCCCAGTTGTGCATCCTCTGAGGACAGCCCCTCTTCAGCCTGCACCAGAAGAGAGAAGGAATTTCCCTTGGGGTGAAGGAGTCACTCCCCTGCTTCAGCAGGCACTAACTGCAACGACGACCATGTGCCTGGATCCCCTCTCTTGGTGAGCTGCTTGGATCCTGCATCACATGTGGTGGACTGAAGTGGTCCCAACGGTCCTGATGTCTTACTGTCCAACTTTGGTGGAGGTGCGAGCCTGCCTCCCCGTGCAAGACAGTACCCCCATGCACCCTGTGTTTTGCAGCTGCCAAGGCTTGTTGGCATCCTTCCACGATGTTCATCATGCATCTTGTAGCTTCGGGCCCTAGCACTGTATCCTGCGATGCCCAGTTTCCTGATTTGTTCTCTGGCGGTGTGGGATCCTTTGTCATAGTGCTGTGTGGGCCTTTTTGCACCTTCCTTGTCCCCGTGCTGTGGGACCCCTGTTCCTGCTGCCTGGTCTTCTGTGGGTTCTCTGAGCTGTTGAGAGCCCCCTCTGAGCCCCCCTCCTGGGTAGGCTCCACCTGGTCCTATTTGCGTGTGCCACGGCTTGTTGGCGGACTCCAGCAACGTAAACCAGACTGCAATCCTCCATCCGGCATGGGACATCCCTTGCACCAACCAGGAACCCAACTCCATCTTCTTGGGTGCAATACTAACTGTTCTTCTTAACCGGTCAATCAATCAATCAATCAAACAAATTTCTTAAGCACACTACTCACTCAGCAGGGTCTAAAGGCGCTGGGGTGGGGGAGTTACTGCTTGAAAAGCCATGTCTTGAGGAGCTTTCTGAAGGCCAGGAGGCCCTGGGTCTTGCGTGGGGTGGTGGGGAGGGAGTTCCATGTTTTGGCGGCGAGGTGGGAGAAGGATCTGCCGCCGGAGGTGGTGCGTTGGATGCAGGGGACTGTAGCGAGGTCGGAGGAGCAGAGCTGTCGAGTTGGTTTGTGGAAATTGATTCGTTCGTTGAGGTAGGCTGGTCCGGTGTCGTGGAGAGCTTTGTGAGCATGGACAAGGATTTTGAAAATGATCCTTTTGTTGATGGGCAGAAAGTGTTGGGATCTGAGGTGGGCAGAGATGTGTTCGTGGCGATGGAGGTTGAGGATGAGACATGCGGCTGTGTTCTGGATTCGCTGGAGTTTTCTCTGAAGCTTGGCTGTGGTTCCTGCGTAGAGGGTGTTGCTGCAGTCCAGTCTGCTGCTTATGAGGGCGTGGGTGACCATTCTTCTTGTTTCTAAAGGAATCCATTTGAAAGTCTTGCGTAGCAGGCGAAGGACATTAAAGCAGCAGGATGATATGGCGATGATTTGCTGAGTCATGGAGAGAGATGAGTCCAGTATGATGCTGAGATTGCGTGCGTGGGTGGTGGGTGTTGGGGCTGGTCCAAGGGTGGTGGGCCACCAAGAGTCGTTCCATGCTGTCTTGTTGGGACTGAAGATGATGATCTCAGTTTTTTCTGAGTTCAATTTGAGGTGGCTTGCTGTCATCCAGTAGGTTATTCTTGGCGGTAGATGGGTTCCCTCGTGAGGTAGATGATGAGCTGGATGTCGTCAGCATATGAAATGATGGTGAGGCCATGGGGGCAGATGGCGGACCGGTGGTTTTTCTTTTTTTCTTTTGTATCTTCATCCTGGTTAGCAGGTCTCCTTTTCCCCCTGGACTCTTCTATGCTTCTGGTGCCCTTCTTCCACAGGTCCTCATGTCCAGGAATCCACCGTTGGTGTCTTGCAGTCTCTTCTGGTTCTTGCATAATTCTTCTTTTTGTTTCTGTGTGTGTTCTGGGAAAGTTATTGTGCTTTACTCCTGCTTTCTTGGGCACTGAGGTGGGTCCTAGAATTACCTTTGGGGTTTTCTAGTACTCCCAGCTCCCAACTACAGACTACACTTGCCTAGGTGGAAAACCGGCATTTGCATTCCACTTTCTTAGTATATGGTTTGTGTTCCCCCAGGCCCATTTCAAACTATTGTGATTTTCACTAATTGCACTGTTTTCTAACTGTTTTTTATGCCTATTTCTGCATACTAATGTATATAATTTGTGTATTACTTACCTCCGAAGGGAGTGTAGTATCTATGGTATTTTTGGTATTTGTGTTACCAAACTAAAGTACCTTTATTACTGTAACACTGAGGTTTTTCTTTCGTGTGTGAGAGTACTGTGTGACTACAGTGGTATTGCATGAGCTTTGCATGTCTCCTAGATAAGCCTTGGCTGCTCAACCAAGGCTAACTCTAGAGAGCCTGGCTTCCAGACACTGCTTCAACTACACTAATAAGGGATAACTAGACCTGGTACCATAGGTACCCACTACAAACCAGATCAGCCTCCTACACAGACCCCCTTCACTTTTTTATTATAGCCTCAGAGAGGTAGTGGTCCCCGGGGTTGCAGGTTGGCCACCAGACTCACCCGAACACAATGGGGGTCATTCTGACCCTGGCGGCCGGTGGCCGCCAGGGCCACCGACCACGGGAGCACCGCCAACAGGCTGGCGGTGCTCCCACGAGCATTCTGACCGCGGCGGTTCAGCCGCGGTCAGAAGCGGCAAGTCGGCGGGCTCCCGCCGACTTACCGCTGCTCGGGGGAATTCTTCATGGCGGCGGAGCGCGCTCCGCCGCCATGAGGATTCTGACAGCCCCTACCGCCATCCTGTTCATGGCGGGAAACCCGCCATGAACAGGATGGCGGTAGGGGGTGCCGCGGGGCCCCTGGGGGCCCCTGCCGTGCCCATGCCAATGGCATGGGCACGGCAGGGGCCCCTGTAAGAGGGCCCCGCAAAGTATTTCAGTGTCTGCCTTGCAGACACTGAAATACGCGACGGGTGCAACTGCACCCGTCGCACCCCTGCAACTACGCCGGCTCAATTCTGAGCCGGCGTCCTCGTTGCAGGGGCATTTCCTCTGGGCCGGCGGGCGCTCTTTCGGAGAGCGCCCGCCGGCCCAGAGGAAATGTTTAAATGGCCGCCGCGGTCTTTTGACCGCGGTGCGGTCATTTCACGGCGGTACCTTGGCGGACGGCCTCCGCCGTCCGCCAAGGTTAAAATCACCCCCTTTATGATGTATGCCCCGGGGGAGGTGGTGGTCCCTGGGACTGCGGGGGATGCATGGCTCCCCGCACACAATATGATGAATACCCTGGGGAGGTGGTGGACCCTGGGGTCTATGGGGGCCGTGCAGCACCCCTGCATCCCACAAACTTGAAGGCCCAGGGTGGTGGTGGTCACTGGAGCTGTGGGGGAGACCAACAGGCCTTAGGGAGGTGGTAGTCCCGTGGAAGATTTGTTATGTATCGCCCCTGGTCCGCAGGGACAAGGTTTTTGTACCCTAGCCCCTTTTGTTTTTATTATCTTCTCTTTCTGGGACTCAGCTTCTGCTAAGTGCCAAGATTGCTGCCAACACTTTCTTGTTGAAGTGTTAATGGGCAATCAGATTTCTGCATGAGATTGGGGTGGGGCAGCATGTTGTGAATCCTTTGCGTAAAAAAATGGCTCTTTCTGGACCAAGAGCTGTCTTTCTGCCAAATTTGGTGTTATTCTGGCCAGTAGTTTTGGCACTATCGCTGTTCCAAATCCCTATGGAAAAATGAATGGTGAAATCGTGTTTTGGGACCCCCTTTTTCTCAGCTCCTGCTTGACGGATCACCCTGAAACTTTCCAAACTGCAGCTGAAGTGAGTGAGTTTTCCTTGAAAGTTTTGTGAAGACGCCAAAGTTATTAGCAAAACAAAAAATGCTCTTTCTATAGAAACTAGATCTTTATCATAATTATCTAGTCATGAGCACTAGTTAATTTTAGTTATTTTAGTTAGGACCATGTTTCCCTATATCTTTGCCGCCATTTGATGAATCTTCACAAAATTTCCCAAGACAATGTTCAAATCAAATCAAATCAAATCAAATCATTAACATTTATAAAGCGCGCTACTCACCCGTGCGGGTCTCAAGGCGCTAGGGGGGAAAGGGGGGGTTATCGCTGCTCGAACAGCCAAGTCTTTAGGAGTCTCTGGAAAGCGGAGTGGTCCTGGGTGGTCCTGAGGCTGGTGGGGAGGGAGTTCCAGGTCTTGGCCGCCAGGAAGGAGAAAGATCTCCCACCCGCCGTGGAGCGGCGGGTGCGAGGGACGGCAGCAAGTGCGAGGCCAGCGGAGCGGAGGGGGCGGGTGGGGACGTAGAAGCTGAGGCGTCTGTTGAGGTATTCCGGTCCCTTGTTGTGGAGGGCTTTGTGTGCGTGGGTGAGAAGACGGAAGGTGATCCTTTTGCTGACTGGGAGCCAATGCAGGTGTCTCAGGTGGGCGGAGATGTGGCTGTTGCGGGGTACGTCGAGGATGAGGCGGGCCGAGGCGTTTTGGATGCGTTGCAGGCGGTTTTGGAGTTTGGCTGTGGTCCCGGCGTAGAGGGTGTTGCCGTAGTCCAGGCGGCTCGTGACGAGGGCGTGGGTCACGGTTTTTCTGGTGTCGGCGGGGATCCAGCGGAAGATCTTACAGAGCATGCAGAGAGTGAGGAAGCAGGCGGAGGACACGGCGTTGACTTGCTTGGTCATGGTGAGAAGAGGGTCCAAGATGAAGCCGAGGTTGCGGGCGTGGTCTGCGGGGGTCGGTGCGGTGCCGAGGGCCGTGGGCCACCAGGAGTCGTCCCAGGCGGACGGGGTGTTGCCGAGGATGAGGACTTCCGTTTTTTCAGAGTTCAGCTTTAGGCGGCTGAGCCTCATCCAATCTGCGACGTCCTTCATACCCTCTTGTAGGTTGGTCTTGGCGCTGGCGGGGTCCTTGGTGAGGGAGAGTACAAGTTGGGTGTCGTCGGCGTAGGAGGTGATGATGATGTCGTGCTTGCGTACGATGTCGGCGAGGGGGCTCATGTAGACATTGAAGAGTGTCGGGCTGAGCGATGAGCCTTGAGGTACGCCGCAGATGATCTTGGTGGGTTCTGAGCGAAACGGAGGGAGGTAAACTCTTTGGGAGCGGTTAGCGAGGAAGGAGGCGATCCAGTCCAGGGCCTGGCCTTGGATCCCGGTGGAGCGTAGGCGGGTGATTAGGGTGCGGTGACAGACGGTGTCAAAGGCAGCCGAGAGGTCGAGGAGAATGAGGGCGACTGTTTCACCGTTGTCCATCAGGGTTCTGATGTCGTCTGTGACTGAGATGAGGGTGGTTTCCGTGCTGTGGTTGGTTCGGAATCCGGTTTGTGAGGGGTCGAGCAGGTTGTTGTCTTCCAGGAAGGTGGTCAGCTGTTTGTTGACGGTCTTTTCTATTACCTTGGCTGGGAAAGATAGAAGAGAGATGGGGCGGAAGTTTTTCAGGTCGCTTGGGTCAGCCGTAGGTTTCTTTAGTAGGGCGTTGACTTCAGCGTGCTTCCAGCATTCGGGGAAGGTAGCAGAAGAAAAAGAAGAGTTGATGACGGTCTGGAGGTGCGGGGCGATGATGTAGTCGGCTTTGTTAAAGATGAAGTGCGGGCAGGGGTCCGAAGGGGCGCCGGAGTGGATAGAGTTCATGATGGATTTGGTTTCTTCCGTGTTGATGTGGGTCCAGTTGTTGAGGGTGATGTCCGGGGAAGCAGGTTCAGTGGTGTATGGTTGGGTCTGGTGTCCGAAGCTGTCGTGGAGGTCGCTGATCTTGCGATGGAAGAAAGTGGCGAGGGATTCGCACAAATCCTGTGAGGGCGTGACGGCGTTGGCGCTGGCGCTGGGGTTGGAGAACTCTTTGACGATGCTGAAGAGTTCTCTGCTGTTGTGGCTGTTTTTGTCTAGTCTGTCGGTGAAAAAGTTCCTTTTGGCAGTGCGGATCAGGTGGTGGTGTTCGCGTGTAGCGTTCTTGAGGGCGGTCATGTTGTCAGCGATGTGGTCCTTGCGCCAGGCCTTCTCAAGGGCACGACAAGTTTTCTTTGATTCTTTGAGGGTGTCAGAGAACCAGAGAGGTTTTTTGGTGTTGGTCTGTCGATGCGTGCGTTTGAGGGGAGCAAGGTTGTCAGCGCAGTTGGAGATCCAGTTTGTGAGGTTGAGAGCTGCGTCGTTGGGGCCGGTGGTGAGGGTGGGTTGGTTGGCGGCGAGAGCGGAGAAGAGTTGCTCTTCAGGGATCTTGTTCCACTGTCGATGAGGGATGGGTTGAGTGCGGAGGTGGGAGGTCTCTTGTCGGAATGTGAAGTGGACGCAGCTGTGGTCGGTCCAGTGTAGGGCAGAGGTGTGGCTGAAGAAGACGTGTTTGCTGGCGGAGAAGATAGGGTCGAGCGTGTGTCCGGCGATGTGGGTGGCGGTGTTCACCAGTTGTTTGAGGCCGAGGTTGGCGAGGTTGTCGAGCAGGGTGGTGGTGTTGGGGTCGTTGTTTTGTTCCAGATGGAAGTTGAGGTCGCCTAGGAGGATGTAGTCCGGTGAGGCGAGGGCGTGCGGGGAGATGAAGTCGGCGATGGCGTCGCTGAAAGAGGCGCGAGGTCCGGGAGGACGGTAGACGAGGGATCCTCTGAGGGTGGTCCTTGGGTCGGTGCGAATCTGAAAATGCAGGTGTTCAGCGGCGAGGGGGGGGTCTTCGGTGGAGGTGGTGACGCTGATGGAGTCTTTGAAGATGATGGCGACACCTCCTCCTACTTGGTTGGTGCGGTCTTTTCTGGAGATCTTGTAGCCTTCGGGGATGGCGGGTAGCGATGTCTGGAGCAGAGGAGGCGTTCATCCATGTCTCCGTGATGAAGGCGACGTCCGGGGCTGTGGAGTCCAGGAGGTCCCAAAGTTCAACGGCGTGCTTGTGGATGGAACGAGCGTTGATCAGGATGCACTTGAGGTGGTTGATGGCGCGTGGGCTTGTGGTCGTGGTAGTTGCGTGGTGGAAGATGCGTTTGCAGGAGTTGCAGGCGAAGGGTCCATGGGTGCGTTTGGGGTGAGCTAGGAAGCAGGTTTTGGAGCGCCCTGGGTTGAGGGCGTGGAGGGTGGTGGGGTCGTAGCGGATCAGCGGGGTTTGGGGGAGCTGGGGACCAGGGGTCGTGGCGCTGGGCGCGGGCCAGGCGCGGACGGGCGCAGACGGGCTTGCCTCTGGCGCGCCTCTGGCGCGCCAGCGGCGTGCCCGCTGCGCAGTCGCGCAGCGGCCGCCATAAGAGGTAGGAGGGGGGGGAGGGGTCAGCTGGGGGCGAATGGGAGCTGGGGGGCGGGGGCGTGCAGGAGGTCGCGGCGGGAAAGCGCGAGGGAGGGGGGGGGACAGGTAGAGTGAGAGGAGCTGGGGGAGGGGGTTTAGGGTGGAGGAGGGTGATTGTTAGGAGGTTTGGAGATTAGGGAGAGAGATAGGAGTAGGGTTGTGAAGATAGGGGAGGGGGGGTTGTAGAGGTGGGTGAGGGAGAGAGGTAGAGTGAGAGGATAGGGAGATAGGTAGTAGAGGGGGTGGCGGGAGGGGGGGAGAGATAGAGAAATAGATAGAGAAAATAGATAGAGAAGTCGATAGATAGGGAAATAGATAGATAGACAGATAGGTAGGTAGGAGGAGGTGGAGAGTGGGGGAGTTAGATAGTGAGATAGGGAGCTAGAGAGATAGGAAGATAGGAGGAGTGAGGGAGGTAGATAGCGAACGGGTTAGCTAGGGGTGAGAGAGGGGGAGGCGAGTGAGGGAGGGGGATGAGGAAGGAGCAGGAGGGCAGGCTCGGGGGAAGAAGACGGAGGAGGTAGAAGAGCCGAAGACAGGAGAACAGAAGACAGAAGAACAGAAGACAGAAGAACAGAAGACCGGAAGAGCAGAAGACAGAAGAACAGAAGAACAGAAGAACAGAAGAACAGAAGACAGAAGCACAGAAGATCGGAAGAGCAGAAGAACAGAGAAGAACAGAGAAGAACACAGAAGAACACAGAAGAACCGAGAAGAAGAACACAGAAGCACCGAGAAGAACAGAGAAGAAGAACACAGAAGACCGGAAGAACACAGAAGAACAGAAGGGAAGAACAGAAGAACAGAAGAACAGAAGAGAAGAACAGAAGAACACAGAAGAAGATTGCAGAGGGGGAGCGAGGAGGAAGAGACAGAGAGGAGGAAAAGAAGCAGGAGCAGGAGAGAAGGTGAGTGGCGCGGGGCAGGGCGAGGGGCTGGGAGGAGGGGGGTACTTACAGTTAGGTGGGTCTCAGGAACACAGGAACTCGGGAACTTGGAGGAGCTGCAGCGGCAGGGGGAGCGACCTACCCTTGGGTCAATGTTGTGGTGATTCTTGTTGCACACAAGAAGTTACATGGTGATCCTTCAAGTGGGGGCAGAGAAAAGGGGGGTCAAAAACATTGCATTTCCCATATTAATTTTCATAGGACCTTTAGGCACGTTTACAGCCCTGATTTGGCAGAAAGCTTGCTGTCGTTATGCAGATTATGCTTTCACTTATTTGGTGTAAATCCATTCAATAGTTCTGGAAAATTCTAGGGAAATCCAAATTTGTATGTCTCTGGCTGCGAAGGATTCGCAAAAAAAGATCATGCAGGGAATTGCACATCTCTGATTGGCTGCCAACACTTCAAATCAAGAAGTATTGGCAGCCATCTTGGGACTTGGCGTGAGCTGAATCCAAGTACAAAAAGTTTAAAGAACAGACAAGAGGCCAGGGAAATCACACCCTGACTCCTTAGCTCTGGTAGTGGGGTACCAGAGGGACCCCTACTGAGCACAAAGCACCGTGGGATAGGCCTTAAGGCTTAACCTGCAGTGCCCGATGGCCAATTAAAGGAATTTTGTATAATAAAAATTGTTACAAATAAAAAATATGTAGGGACTGTGAAGCTCCCCATGTTCCCAGATACCCCATAAAGGGCTGAAAAAAGAGAAAAAAAATCTAATAGCTCAGCGTAAAGGTCGAGGACATTCACACTTAGCACTGAGGGTTTGGGCCAATTGAACAGAAATATCTCATTCTAAGTATATCATACATCAAAGCCTTAAAAAGTCGCTATCTCGCACCATCTCACTCTCTTTCTCTCTCTCTCTCTCTCTCTCTTGCAATCTCTTTCTCCCACTCACACACCCACTGAGACACTCACAAACCTCCTCAGACACTCATGCACCCATTCACAGACCCACTGAGACCCTTGTGCACCCACTCACAGCCCCAGTCAGACCCTCACACACCCACTCACAAGCCCATTCAGACTCTCACACACTTACTCACAGACCCACTGACACCCTCGTGCACCGACTCACAGACCTGTGCACACACTGATGCACCCACTAAAACACTGATGTACACACTCTCGCACCAGGACAGACACTCTCACAGCCACTCACATCCCCGATACACCCTCTCACACCTATTCTGACACGCAGAGAGGTCACTGGCAACTTCCACATTGCACAGATAAAAGGGTGTGCACAGCTTGGGGTTGGGTGGTTAGGGTGGTTGACGACAGGGACTGGCTGCAGACCAGCCTTTGTAAGCAATCCCTACTGCACACTGGCAAAGGCTGTGCACGGTGGAAGGTTGGGTGCTTATAGGGAGTTTGTCTCTGTGGCCAACCGCAACCACGCAGAGCCAAAGCCCATGTGCAGTGGTAGTTGGATTAACGTTTAGTAATGGAAATTACTATACATTAAAAAAAACCTTAAGAATTCACTGAACAAAAACAAAGGCTAAAGGGGCGTTATAGTTAGGAAAGAGAGTAAAAAAAACATAGAAATTCACTTAACAAACCCAAGGTTACAGAGACGTTATAGTTAGGTTCACATTTTAAACGTACAAAACCATAGAAATTCACCAGTTATAGTTAGAGTTATGTCAAGTAACTATAGCTTGTGCTCTAAAGTAACTAAAACTCGTGCCCCTACCATGCACTGCTAATTAACCCACAAATTATGGCACTCATAACATCTTTGATAACATCATTGATGATATCAATATAAATGTTCAGTAACATTTTGGATGAAAAAACTGTGCAGACATAGAAATTCACTTAAAAATCCTAAGGCCCATATTTATACTTTTTGACGCTAAACTGCGCTAACGCAGTTTAGCGTCAAAAAATTTAGCGCCGTCTAACGCCATTCTGAAGCGCCATGCGGGCGCCGTATTTATGGAATGGCGTTAGCCGGCGCTAGCAGACCGGCGCTGCCTGGTGTGCGTGGAAAAAAACCACGTAGACCAGGCAGCGCCGGCGTAGGGGGAAAATGGCGTTAGGGCGTCTTAAAATGGGGCAAGTCAGGTTGAGGCAAAAAAATCGCCTCAACGCGATTTGTGCCATTTTTTTCGACGCCCAGACGCCATTTAAATGACTCCTGTCTTAGTAAAGACAGGAGTCATGCCCCCTTGCCCAATGGCCATGCCCAGGGGACTTATGTCCCCTGGGCATGGTCATTGGGCATAGTGGCATGTAGGGGGGCACAAATAAGGCCCCCCTATGCCACCAAAAAAAATAAAAAAAAATAAAAAATTATACTTACCTGAACTTACCTGAATGTCCCTGGGATGGGTCACTCCATCCTTGGGTGTCCTCCTGGGGTGGGCAAGGGTGGCAGGGGGGCTCCCTGGGGGCATGGGAGGGCACCTGTGGGCTCATTTTGAGCCCACAGGCCCCTTAACGCCTACCCTGACCCAGGCGTTAAAAAGTGGCGCAAATGCGGGGTTTTTTGACCCGACCACTCCCAGGCGTGATTTTTGCCCGGGAGTATAAATACGACGCATTTGCGTCGCCGTCATTTTTTTAGACGGGAACGCCTTCCTTGCATCTCATTAACGCAAGGAAGGCGTTCACGCAAAAAAATGACTCTATTTGCCCATACTTTGGCGCTAGACGCGTCTAACGCCAAAGTATAAATATGGCGTTCGTTTTGCGCCGAATTTGCGTCGAAAAAAACGACGCTAATTCGGCGCAAACGGAGTATAAATACGGGCCTTAGTTTTCAAAAATGTACAGGTTGGCTAAGTTTCCCTAAGTGCCAGCTGAGCTGGGATCCTTAATCTAGAGCTACCCACATAAGAAAAAGAGGGTCAGGTTTTGGTGGAAAAATTTGCTTTATACAGCTAAGCACTGCTCCAGATTTAGAAGGAGGTGTAACACCAATTTTTTGTGGCTTTACATCTCCTTGGAAATATGGGCCCCTCAAACACAGTTTTCTGCATCAGAGGGGTGTGCAATGACTGCTGCTGTGGGAGTTCCACCCCAACACCCATTGCTTTTAACCCTGCCTCAGGTTTACGAGATTTACGATATTTACAAGCCCCTTGCGCCACCCTGCATTGCCCCAGCATTATTTTTTTGGCGCTAAGGTCACCTTTTCTCCGTGCCAGATCTACAACCCTATTGAGCCACAATAGCATCAAAAATGTTGACGTTATTGTGCTAACTACTGACATGGTGCGCAGCATTATAAATACAGCGCAATCACGGTGTCATTAGATGGCAGTAGGGGGCAGGAAAAAAGTGCTGCATCTGGACTGATGCAGCACTTTTTTGTAAATCTGCCCCATCGTTTTTTCCTTGCGTGGTTTATTCGCCATTTCCTCGGAAGGATATGCCACAGCGTAAAGCAAATTGTTTTACACAGTGTCAGTAGCTACCCTTTTTACATAATATACTCACACTGGAAGAATCTATCATGTGCCATTCTGCTCCAGAATCTCTGCCGCTGGTCTCCGAAAATCCCATTAAAAGATGCCGCATACGAAAAAAAAGCAAGCACATTTATTTTCTTTTAGTAAGGAAGAAATAAACAGATGCTGGAATGCCCAAAAAATCTTTCAATCTTTGACTGGATTAATGAGATAGACCATATTGTGCTTGCTTGGGAAAAAATGAGGCATTTGTTCCCAGAAGCAGATTACATCTTTTGTAATAATGTCCTCCCTTCTTTCTTTGCTATTATAGATGAACGTTAGCAAACTACAACACTCCACAGCATAAGTTTTTTTTGTATTAAAGAAAATAATCAATTTCCTTATCCATTTCCAACAGTCATCTACTCTTCTTTCTCTGTTCTTCTCTGTAGCATGCATTCTATCCTGTGCATTGCTAGCCTTTAACACCCTACTTCTCTCGGAGGGGGTGTAAATGGGATTTTGTTACCAACACTAGTAATGCAAGATTCATTTTACTATCCTCGAAAACTGGAATAATTCCTGAATTTCAAAACGCATATTTACTTGCTGCTAAAGAATTTTTAAAAAAGTATGCACATTTCGTTGTCAGGGGAAATTACATGCTTAGTCAGGTTGTAAAGGCAGCCTGAAGGTCGCGCTAGTCTTGAGAATCTGATGTTGTGGAGACAGCAGCCTAAAAAGAATGATATTAAATAATAATATGGGCGCAATTCTGATTTATCGCACCTGGAGAAAACAATGCTAAGAATAAGGTATAAACTACGAGTAGTGAATATCTAATTTTCCGATTTATCGCACTGAAATCTAGATTAAAAAAAAAAAAACTTTTGCATCCAATCTTTTTCCTAATAAAGTTCTTAAGTGTCACATGGTGAAATGCGTAATGGGAAAACAGCGGGACGTGATAATTATGTCCTAGGAATTCTGATCCCTATGTGAACTATTGTTTGCAAAGTTAGCATCTTTAAAAAGCAGTGCTAAAATAGATGCAATTGTGCCTGAAACCTTTCAGTGTTTTATTGGACAATTCCTGGGACATTTGGGTAATTTCAGTGTCACCATGGACAGCAACATACATACACTAATGTAAACTCCACAGGTGGTGTATCTGAGACCTTCACGGAATTAATAGAGTGACCTTCCAATGCTATAGTAGTTTCTCCTTTTAATTCTGTGACTTGGTTCATGGCAATGTGGAAGACACATAGGAAACAGAAAACGAAAAGGCCCAGCTGACATTTGCATTGGGATTTCGCTTTCAATTGAATTTATTGACCAGGTCCACACAGTTTTTTGGAACTCTTTATACTGGGTCAATTGCCTCCTAAATGAGCCTGTTTCCAGTGTGCCTGGTGTGAAAATTATAAAGTTTGTTTACCAAGAGTAATGTTGACCATAGAAACATACACAAGGCATTTGGTAAAAACAGTCTTCATGGACCACACATGGATCAGGTTCTGGTCAATCTGTTCTGCGCTTTCAAACATTCAAATCAGTACTGACATCCATTGTGAGTACCCCTCTACGTCTGACAGACAAGATGGATATGTTTTGTGGGCTTCTTAACATTCGCAGTAGCCATCTCAAGAAGAATGATGCAACACAATTTTGGAAATAGAAAACATAACATTAAGAAGCTTTTGCTTCTTATGCTCCTAGAACTTAGGCTGTGCTCTCCTTCATGCTCAGGCAAACTCCCTTCTTTTCTTCTCTAAACAATACCTCATCCAGCTTTAAGCCTTCAGATAATGGACTTGATGGGGTATTGACTGCATCCAGCCTTCATCTCCTCCCTTACCTCCACCAGTGTACATTTTTCCTCTACCGGTATGTTTTAAGGCAGTTGTTAGAAATGGGGTTTTTGGTTGGCAGTCAGGTTACCCCCTGACCAAGCAAAAGCCCTCACTCTAGTCAGGGTAAGTCACACACAATCCAAGATTATCCTGTGCCCACCCTCTGGTAGCTTGGCACAAGCAGTCAGGCTTAACTTAGAAGGCAATGTGTAAAGTATTTGTGCAATAAATCATACGATACCACCATATAGCACCACAAAAAGTACACCACACAGTGTATAGAAAAATATATAATATGTATCAGGATAATTGTAGGTCAAAACGAATAAAAGTTGCAATGTGAATTTGTAGAGATATCACTGAAAAGTGATATAAAGGGGGTCATTCCAACATCGGCGGGCGGCGGAGGCCGCCCGCCAAAGTTCCCCCGCCAGAAGACCGCACTGCGGTCAAAAGACCGCGGCGGTCATTCTGGCTTTCCTGCTGGGCCGGCGGGCGACCGCCAAAAGGCCGCCAGCCCGCCCAGCGGGAAAGCACCAGCAACGAGGATGCCGGCTCCGAATGGAGCCGGCGGAGTTGCTGGTGTGCGACGGGTGCAGTTGCACCCGTCGCGATTTTCAGTGTCTGCCAAGCAGACACTGAAAATCAATGTGGGGCCCTGTTAGGGGGCCCCTGCAGTGCCCATGCCAGTGGCATGGGCAATGCAGGGGCCCCCAGGGGCCCCACGACACCCGTTCCCGCCAGCCTGGTTCTGGCGGTGAAAACCGCCAGAGCCAGGCTGGCGGGAAGGGGGTCGGAATCCCCATGGCGGCGCTGCTTGCAGCGCCGCCGTGGAGGATTCACAGGGGCAGCGGGAAACCGGCGGGAAACCGCCGGCTTCCCTTTTCTGACCGCGGCTTTACCGCCGCGGTCAGAATAGCCCCAGAAGCACCGCCAGCCTGTTGGCGGTGCTTCCTCCGTCCCCTACCCTGGCGGTCTCGGACCGCCAGGGTAGGAATGACCCCCAAAGTGTCTTAAGTCTTTAAAAAGTAAACAAAGTCTCTTTCAAGCAGAAAGTACCTGGTTTGGAGTGGAAAATCTCCTCAGAGGGCCACAGAAGAAGAGATACGTGGAAAAAGGGTGTGTGCATCGATTTCTCCCCAGCACACACGGACTTGCGTCGTTATTTTTCACTCAGGGAAGTCGTGCGTCGTTTTCCGGTGCGCGGACAGTCTCTCTCCGTGGATCGTGGGGATTACCAGATGTCCTGAGTCTGTGCGTGGATTTTCCTGCTTGTTTTCCGGCTGCGCGTCGTTCTGCGGGGCTGCGCGTTGAAATTTCGAACTCATGGCAGGCGTCGCGTCGATTTCTCCTCTGGAGGTCGGGCGGCGTTGTCCTTGCGAAGCCGTGTGTCGAAGTTCTGGTCGTCCCAAAGGCGTCGCGTCGATCAGCGTCAGTGTGGGCGTTTTTCTCGCCACGGAACAAGCTGTGCTTCGTAAATTTTCGCGCACGGAGCGTCCAAGTGAAAAAGAGAAGTCTTTTTGGTCCTGAGACTTCAGGGAACAGGAGGCAAGCTCTATCCAAGCCCTTGGAGAGCACTTTCACAGCCAGACAAGAGTTCAGCAAGGCAGTAGGCCAACAGCAAGGCAGCAGTCCTTTGTAGAAAGCAGACAGGTGAGTCATTTGAGCAGCCAGGCAGTTCTTCTTGGCAGGATGTAGTTTCTGGTTCAGGATCTTCTCCAGCAAGAGTCTGATGAGGTAGGGCAGAGGCCCTGTTTTATACCCAAATGTGCCTTTGAAGTGGGGGAGACTTCAAAGAGTGGCTAAGAAGTGCACCAGGTCCCCTTTCAGTTCAATCCTGTCTGCCAGGGCCCCAGTAGGGGGTGTGGCAGTCCTTTGTGTGAGAGCAGACCCTCCACCCTCCCAGCCCAGGAAGACCCATTCAAAATGCAGATGTATGCAAGTGAGGCTGAGTACCCTGTGTTTGGGGTGTGTCTGAGTGAATGCACAAGGAGCTGTCAACTAAGCCCAGCCTGACATGGATTGTAAGGCACAGAAAGATTTAAGTGCAAAGAAATGCTCACTTTCTAAAAGTGGCATTTCTAGAATAATAATATTAAATCCAACTTCCCCAGTCAGCAGGATTTTATATTACCATTCTGGCCATACTAAATATGACCTTCCTACTCCTTTCAGATCAGCAGCTACCACTTCAATACTGTATGAGGGCAGCCCCAATGTTAGCCTATGAAGGGAGCAGGCCTCACAGTAGTGCAAAAACGAATTTAGGAGTTTTACACTGGTTAGCAGTGGTAAAGTGCGCAGAGTCTAAAAGCCAACAAAAACAGTGTCCAAAAAGTGGAGGGAGGCAGGCAAAAAGTTAGGGGTGACCACCCTAAGGCTGTCAGGTCTAACAGCAGTCTATTGCTTTGTAGCTAGAAATGGAATGTAGAAAGGCATAGACATACCTATGTTTGCACACATTGGTGTAGTTACTTATTTAAAATTGCTAACATTAAGCCAGCTTAAATGCAGGGTGTCAGAAAGGCTCATTTACGCAGACACAGACTTCCCACCAATAATTTTGAGTTAGCGGTTTGGTATCAAGATGCAGTGATGTACGATTTGAACCTGTTCACCTTCTGCTACTTTGACTTACCTCTAAACTCTTCATAGTTGTTAAAATGAAGGGTGAGTAGCTTTGAGCTAAACCTGCACCCACTTGAAAGTTTGGATTCCTGAATTTCGAGTCACTAGAATCTGAATCTTTAAAACATCTGTCCAGGAAACCTTCGACCCACTGAAGTACAATTTGAACTCGAAAATATTGTACTTTATACGTAGAAATATATATGTGCCTTGGAAATCCTAACCCCAAAGCATTGTTTCCTTGGCATTTTTTTAAAGTTATTTTCTGTGTGGAATATTAGGCTCTATTTTCCCCCCTTTTTTAGAATTTGAAGTTTATGTATTTTTTAATATCTTCTTTATACATATTGTATTCATCTATTTACGGTCTGTTTAAAAAAAAAAAATGTTAAGTTTCCCTGTTACAAATAAGACATCAGGAACTCACTCTTAGGACTATCAAGGTCATGTCCCACTGGTCTTGCTACCTCAGTTGACCCAAGAAGCCTTAATGAAAATGTGTTCACTTCTTTCTCGTGGACTATGAGATTAAAATCTCCAGAACGTCTTCTTTCAATAGAGAAGAAAGACACTGTCCACAGTAGATTCTTAGACAAATAAGTCATCAATTTGCCACATAGACATAATTATTTTATCAGAAAGACCACTTTAAAGCAGTTTCTTGCAAGTATCCCAGTTCTTTACAAACAATATTGAGGTGACATTGAGGATAACCTTATGGAAAATGGTCAAAGACAAATATATTTGGTACTCCTGTAAGAGCAGATTTTGGCTTCAATGCAAGGAGATTTTCAGGGTTTACTTTAGTCTCTTTAAATACTCAAATTCTGTTTAGACAGATGTGTATACCATAAAATATTGTTATTCACCCCACATCACATGAATGGGATACAAGAGTTGTTCTGAAGAGGAAGCTATATTGCATGCCATGGATTCCTGCTGGACCAAAGATTGTTTTTAAGGTAGGGGATCAATCCACTGACTCCAACATTAAGGGGAGTTACGGTCTCATGTGACTGCAAGGCTCTAAAGAATTAGTATCAGAAAGGCCTTCTAAACACTGCTTGGTTTCTGATTCTCCCAAATATTGGTTAGGTAAAAAGATGAAGTCAGCAGCTCAGTGTGATCTACTCATAATATGACCAAGGCTGCCTTTTCATGCTTATATTTGTTGTCTAGACCTGCTATGCCTGAACCTCATTTTTCACTGGTGCTATCTGCACCATTTCAGACAGTACTCCTTGTAATATGTCCATACTCATTTGGACATAGCAACAAGACCACCATCTGCTCTATATTACATTGCAGTTGGTAGTCCAGTACTATGCCTACAGCCAGGATGACATGGTGAAATATTGAAATATGTTCTATGTCTTATGGCTACATGTATAGTTGCTTATTAAAAGGGATATTGCTAATTATACTGCATATAGCATACACCAGCCTTTTTTTACTATTTCTACCGATGGATACACATTAGAAAGCATTAGAACTTATCTTTGTTAAATAGTAAATATATTCTTAAACATCAAAAAGTTCTCCCATTAGACTTAGACACTGTAGGAAACGTATTTAAAAAAGTGTTCTGTGGGGGAGTAACAGCGGATATCATTACCCCAGGAAGTAGCTTATTACCCAGATTTTTGCATTACCACCACATCAATAAACACATGCACATTTAGGAACCTAAAAAATATATCCAATGATGCCTAAGAAATAGCAACATTTGAAATTTCTCATACATTTCTTTGAATAAAAATCTATCATCATCCATACAAAAAGCTAGGATACTACACCATCAACTGCACATTAAAAAGGATTTTGCAACTGAATGAGGAGTTCTGAGACAATTTAGAGGATTCAGGCCAGGTGACTTTAAAACATCATGGACCTCCAGGATGACTTGTAATATTCTTTTTAATGTACGTTTGAGAGGATTTTAGTCCATGTAATAAGTGGATCAATTTACTGCCCCAGTTTCTCTGAGAGCTCTCATCAGTAGTTCTAAAGCCACGGTTTTTCATAGTAATTTTTGTTTCTTTGAGGTCTGGGACTTGTACATTGAATGCGTCCATTTGAAACTAGATTACTTGTCCTAGGATGCAAAGTGTCAAGTAGGATACTGTGTTTTACGAACAATGAAGGTCTTATATTTAAAGTGTTATTTACTAATAAAGCCTATCTTAGAGCCTTTGTTGTTTTTGCTGCATTGTAGGTTTGGAGCAAGCAGTGACTTTTGGGTGTATCAGGGCCTCATTGAGGTTCCTTGCTCCACATAGCTCTCTTTATTGCCCAAATAACCATATTGTTTAATTTGCACCCAAAATTAAACATTATCCTGTCCTCGACACAGGGTTACAAATGTATAGTATATCACCAATTAGATAGGTTACTTCATTATTTTATAAAAGTATCTTAATGAAGGGCAGGCAGAGCTGACAATGAGTTCCATTAATTTGTAACAAGGAATGACTTGCCTCTAAGAACGGATCGTTTTACCACTATCTTGTCATTCAAGGGGAAACACAAACACTCCATTAAACATATTAAGACTTTGGAAGTAATTTTTAGGTCACATAATTTAAAAAGTAAATAGTGAATTTTCAGTTAAACAGATTAACAGATTCCGCCAAAGAAGACAGAAAAACAGAGGCATTGGTACAGAAATGATGAGCAAGCAGCTCTGTTTGACCAGTGCAGAGGGCAGATGATTCAAGGGTTAGACTGGTTTGTTGATGGAGGTGCCATAATCACATTGAAATAACAGTACTGAATCAACTTGAGGTTTAGTTGTAACGCAGCTACAGACTTTGGTGACCTCCTTCCTGAGGATGTTACATCAGCCACAGAAACAGAGTGCATAATTACCAGCTGCACAATGAACTTGAACATCTTCTTCATTGTTGTGGTTGTCTATTGTTCCCCAAGCTACAGCTCTTCTTTGCTGGAGAAATTGTTCATATTGATCGACCAACACCTTACACTAGGCAGTAACATACTTCTATTGGGTGACCTCTGTCAGCGAGTCATCAGATCAAAATCAATTACAGTTAATACATTCAGGAAAATGTTCCAACCATTCTTTAAAATTCATCAACCTGGTAATTTTTCTATGACAACCAACCTTCTTACTAATCACAGTTTGGTAACAATCATATCCAGACACTTCAAAACAAAAAGCACTGCAGAGCTGGGAACAACCTACAACACAGCTATGACAACCCCTCGAAGTTATTCAAATGTAATGATTTTTTAGAAAATCTTCCACTTTAAGACTTCATCTGCTCTACACATACTAGCACCTCTCCAAAAAACAGGACTGACATCAAATCCATGAGAACGTAGTTTAATAATCAGCAAGGTGATCTCAAATGCACCACCCATAATCCTTTACCATTGGCATAGCCATAGAGACGACCAACAGGGCTGCCACAATAAACATATCAGGCAGGCCACAAATCAAACTAAGGAGATTTTCTAAATCAAATAACAGATGACTAATTTGGAATTCTTGAAACACATCTAACTTGACAAGGGCACTATGTAGGCTTCTTGACGTACTGTGAATTAGAAATCATCAACACTTGTGAAACCTTGCCTACCAAACGTAAAAGACATCATTGGCCTCTAAAGAGCCCACCTGTGATTCTCAATATTACCAATGAGGAAACATTAAGGTGCTGCTAAAGAAAAAATACACTCAATAAACATGTTCAATCCTCATTTGTAGCATACATGAAACAATGCTCTTCTTCCCTTGAGAGAGATTTGATATGATTGTTAGAAATGGGGTCTTAGGTTGGCAGTCAGTTTGCCCCCTGTCCTAGCAAGGACCCTCACTCTAATCAGGTCAAAGGAGAAACACACCCGATTAACCACAGCTCACCCCCTTGGTAGCTTGGCACGAGCAGAAAGGCTTAACCCAAAGATAATGTGTGAAGTATTTGTACCAACACACACAGTAATACAGTGAAACACTACAAAATGGACACCACACAGGTTTAGAAAAATAGCCAATATTTATCTAAACAAAGCAAGACCAAAATGACAAATATCCCAGGCAAAGTTATGAATTTTCAAAGATTAAACACAAAAATAGTGCTTAGAAACACAAATGCTTTGATTAGGTGATATCACGAGCCTTGTGACAGAGTTGTTCCCAACAATCCGATGCCAATGGCGCTGGTCACGGAGTCACACAGTCCCGAGGTACAGTACTTTGTGAAAATGAGGAAACAAGCCAGTGCACGGGGTTACAGCAATGCTGTATCCGCGGCGGCATCGGGTCATTGTCGCGGAGCGGTGGAGTTGAGGTAGCTTCAGTGCAAAACGTTGGATTGGCACACTTCTGTCAGGGTTGATGTACGGCGGTCACAACATGGTGCAGTGAGTTCTACTGAGTCGCGGACTTCAGTGGGGCTGCAGCGGCATCAGGCCTGCTGGTCATAGCACTCCAGCGAGGACCATGGCTTCGGTCAGAGGCGGCGTCAGGAGTTTGGCAGGGGCGTCAGTCAGGAGTCGTCCGAAGTTGGTTCACTTGGTTTTTCTTGGTTTTTCAACCAGCTTCTCTTTTCAAGGGCCCGGGGACTGGACTAGGCACCTCTTGGCAGGGCACAAGTCTCAGCAGAGAGTCCAGGTGCTGGAAGAGGAAGTCTTTGATGGCCCTGAGAATTCAGAACAGGGTGCAAGCTCCGTCCAAGCCTTTGGAGAGTCTTCTCAAGCAGGAATTTACCACAAAGTCCAGTCTCTGTCCCCTTTCACAGGCATAAGCAGCAACTGCAGGATGATCTAACAAAGCACAGTCACAGGCAGGGGCAGCACTTCTCCTCAGCTCTTCAGCTCTTCTCCTTGGCAGAGGTTCCTCTTGGTTCCAGAAGCAAATCTTGAAGAAAATCTGAACTCTGGGGCTTGGTGTCCAATACTTATAACTCTTTCTGCCTTTGAAGTTGCCCAACTTCAAAGAAAAGTTTCTGTTGTTTACAGGAACTTGCCTTGCCCAGGCCTGGTCCCAGACACACACCAGGGGGTTGGAGACTGCATTGTGCCCGCCCCTTTCAGATGTAAGTGACCACTCCTCCATCCACTGTAGCCCAGAAAGCTCATCAGGATATGCTGACTACACCCCAGCTCCCTTTGTGTGTGTCACAGTCCAGAGGAAATTCACAAACAGCTCAACTGTCAGTCTGACACAGACAGGGAATTCACAAACAGGCAGAGTCCCAGAAAGGTTTTACGCAAGATAAGGCCTACTTTCTAAAAGTGGAATTTTCAAACTAACAATCCAAAAACCAACTTCACTAAAAGATGTATTTTTAAATTGTGAGTTCAGCGACCCCCCAAACTCCAGATTTCTATCTGCTCTCAAAGGGAAACTTCACTTTAAAAATTGTAAAGGGAGCCCCCATGTTAATCTATGAGAGAGAGAGGCCTTGCAACAGTGAAAACCGAGCTTGGCAGTATTTCACTGTGGGGACATGTAAAACACATGAGTATATTTCCCACCCTTAACAAACACTGCATCCGGCCCATGGGGCTACCTAGGGCCTACCTTAGGGGTGCCTTACATGTATAATAAGGGAAGGTTTGGGCCTTGCAAGTGGGTAGACTTGCCAAGTCGAATTGGCAGTGGCAGGTCTGAGCCATGTTCACAGGGCTACTCATGTGGGTGGCACAATCAGTGATGTGGGCCCACTAGCAGCATTTGATTTACAGGGCTAGGCACCTATAGTGCACTTTACTAGGGACATACTAGTAAATCAAATATGCCAATCATGGAAAAGCCAATTACACATACAATTTCACAAAGGGCACACTTGCACTTTAGCACTGGACAGCAGTGGCAAAGTGCCCAGAGTAACAAAACAGAGTTAAGTACACAGCAACAACCTGGTAAGTAGAGGCAAAAAGTTAGGGGAGACCACTCCAAGGATGTCAGGAAATCACCCATTAAATCACACTTCCACAGGAGCAGATGCCTTTTATCCAACTCCTTACAACAGATGCATGCTCAGACTTTACTGATTATCTGAACCCTGCATCCACTAGGGGGAAAGGGGAATAAGAATATAAAAAGAGAGATTGCCTCCAGATCCAGTTCCAGCCTGTGTTTCCCACTTGAAGATAGGATACTCAGTGTGTGCTTCTGTAAGCTGCACCTTTCTTCTTATTGGGATTTCTTTAAAGGAAGGACCTTCAGTCGGGTGATAAGAGCATAGATAAGTACATTCCTACTGCGCATTCAACTGGTCAACCATTTATGTTCACCCAGTTCTATCGTTCTCCTAACCTGGATCTTTTGAGAGACTAGCCTCTCTCTAAGACAATAATGATAACTTTATCTCTTCTTTTCTCCAGGAGTCAGAGGTATCCAAGGTTCTCTAGAGAACAGTTCAAAGGTTCACAATATACTTTCTACTAATGTATTTTACAGGAAACGAAAACTCCTTCTCAAGGTTCAGTTTTCTCAATCACAGTCTCTAGGAATTAGTCTGAGCACTGAGGTTTGTCTCTAAGACTGGCAAGTCTGCAAGGTGAAGAGTTTTTGAATATATATGAATATATATGTATTGGCAAGTCTGGAAATTATACAAAAGGATTCCTTACTGCAGTTGCTTGAAGTTCTGTTAAGCCAAAAACAATTCTCCTCAGAAAGCCGATAACCAGTTGTTGGAAGAAGGAAGAAATTCAGCTTCTCCAGAAGGGAAAAAATAGCTGGTGTCCACACCGTAACAAGAAAAATAATTAATTACTCAAAACTGGAAGAATTCTCTGTGAAGCGAAGCGCATCAGGAACACTGCTCATCCTCCTCAGGATGACAGTTGAAGTACACAGCTCTCAGAGAGAAACAGCTGGAGGGAAGTTTCAGCACGAGACTAACGTAGAAACTCTAGAGCGCTGACCTCACAAAGATTTGCAGCCACCATCTTGGGTAGCAGTTAAACCTGAAGAAGCTAGTTCTAAGAACAGCCTCCGCAAGAGCCACCGGGAGTGAGGACGCTGCTGCAACCAACGTGGGTACAAGGAAAAGGGAATCGTTTTTGCTGAGAAAAAGAAATTAACAACACTGGCAATAGTTTTCCTGACACCACGTCTAATAATGATCAATTAAATCCTTTCTGCATCATGCTCTACCAGTCCCTTTGCATATGCCACCATCAGCCTTTCTAAAAAAAACTGCCCAGAATGTCCTGATCAATTACCAGACAAATCCTGCTCTACTCCAAAGAAGCAAGATCGTGAGAAGGGAAGTCACAGGTTGGGCTAAATTAACTCATTAAAATAATGTCATCTTTTATGACAATTACTCTGGGTGTAGACGAGAAAAGAGTACCAGAGTCATCTTAGCTAGTAATAAAAAAGTCCTTAGATGTAAAGAAGAATTCTGTTCTCATACTCTTTGACTGGTCCAAAGCCACATAGCCATTTACCATGAGTTACTGTCAAGTGGGCTCAAGATATGATCTGTAGTCCCTGGCTCTGCCTTGGAATGGATATGGTCTTTTCTCTCCAACCACAGCCAACAGCTCAGAGTCTAGTTGGTGGAATGCTTAACCCAGAAGGTGGCATGTGAAATACCCAAGGATTAATCCCTTTCAGGCTTGCACTTTAACGCCTAAACCACCCACTTTTCTTGTTCATAGAACAGATCACTTCTCAAGTCAGTGCTCCTCTTTACATACTCTTTGCCTGACCACCCGCGTTTATAACAATGCATGGTTCACACAGGCAATTTGACCCCCATTTGAATTGGCCCTCACCCCATTCACATTAGAGATCACCTTCATAAGATAGCATTTTTGCTACATGTGCAGGTGCAATCTGTGTTAGGAAAAGGTGCTGGACAAGCATCAGCTGCCTATTAGATAATACAGCAGTGCCCTGGTGTTGTGGAAAATGGGCACACAAGCCATTTGCCCCTCCACCCCTGCCTCCACAGCCCCAGGGCACTGTCTGTAATATAACTCCAAGGGGCATATTTATACTCTGTTTGCGCCGAATTTGCGTCGTTTTTTTCGACGCAAATTCGGTGCAAAACTAACGCCATATTTATACTTTGGCGTTAGACGCGTCTAGCGCCAAAGTATGAGGAAAGAGCGTCATTTTTTTGCGTGAACGCCTTCCTTGCTTTAATGAGATGCAAGGTAGGCGTTCCCGTCTAAAAAAATGACTGCGACGCAAATGCGTCGTATTTATACTCCCGGGCAAAAATCACGCCCGGGAGTGGGCGGGGCAAAAAACCCTGCATTTGCGCCGGATTTTAGCGCCTGGGTCAGGGCAGGCGTTAAGGGACCTGTGGGCTCAAAATGAGCCCACAGCTGCCCTCCCATGCCCCCAGGGACCCCCCCTCCCACCCTTGCCCACCCCAGGAGGACACCCAAGGATGGAGGGACCCATCCCAGGGACATTCAGGTAAGTTCAGGTAAGTATAATTTTTTTTTTTTTTTATATATTTTTTTGGCATAGGGGGGCCTGATTTGTGCCCCCCTACATGCCTCAATGCCCAATGACCATGCCCAGGGGACATAAGTCCCCTGGGCATGGCCATTGGGCAAGGGGGCATGACTCCTGTCTTTACTAAGACAGGAGTCATGTAAATGGCGTTTGGGCGTCGTTAAAAATGGCGCAAATCGGGTGGAGGCGATTTTTTGGCGTCAACCTGACTTGCACCATTTTAAGACGCCCTAACGCCATTTTCCCCAACGCCGGCGCTGCCTGGTGTACGTGGTTTTTTTCCACGCACACCAGGCAGTGCCGGTCTGTTAGTGCCGGCTAACGCCATTCAATAAATACGGCGCCCGCATGACGCTTCAGAATGGCGTTAGCCGGCGCAAAACTTTTTGACGCTAAACTGCGTTAGCGCAGTTTAGCGTCAAAAAGTATAAATACGGGCCCAAGTGTCTGTTGGGCATGTAGTGAGATACTAGCCCCTGCAGATAACAAGGTCGGTCAGCCGAGCAAGCAAAGTGATAAAATAAAATAACTGGAAGATATTCACATTTTGCATTGTTGACCAATCAACCCCCCAAAAATATTTCGACTGATGCCTCTAGCTTCCTCCTTCAGTGCATGCTCTGTGATTGTTAAACAGGTATGAACAATTAGTGTACTGCTTGACTTAATTGATGAGTCTAATATATTGTGTTGTGCTCATTTAAAATCTATCCATTAGACAACAGTTAAAGGAAGACACTAAACAAGAAATTCTTTATTAGTCCTTCTTAACATACTTTGCTCTTCAATATTGCACCGCTTCAGAACTTCAATATTCCATTACAAATCCATACACTTCAGGAGCATATGGTGTTTCATTGAAGCAGTTATAACAGTGCAGCATCCTGCTTTATTCAACAATTAGAAAGTCCCTTTCCCCAAAGAAATAATTATAGTTGAAATAAAAGGTAAAACAGTAATATGTGAAAGCTGAAACTTGGCCAAAAACAAAACAATTGCCACATAAAAAAGTAATGTTTAACTGTGCAGCTTGTAAAAGTGCTACAGAAATCAGGTTCCCCTACCTTTTATTGTGCGATTTTGCAGCTCGGCAGATTGCATCTGATTTCTGCAAGACCAGCAGGGAATGAGATAATTAGTAATTTCAACATTTCACAGTGAAAAAACTAATATACTGTACTCACAGCAGTCAAATCTGCGATTCACGCGCCGGATATTGATCTAAGGGAGCACAGAGTTGCAATCTCACATTTTAGAGCTTTGCCATTTCTAGTGAGAGAATTAAATACACCTTTCTGTGACTTTGCCAAAGTTAGCACGCCCAGCACAAAGAGCCGGTTCTGTATTTTTCAAGTGAGATTTTTGCAAAGTCTTACTCTTTCCATAAACAGGACTTGGCAGAACGTGTACAAATATTTTTTGTTTAGCCTTGCAATAAAAAGAAACAACAACGTTTTTTACTTTTTGTGGAGTCCAAAATTGAAAACTATATGGGAAAAGCTGCAGGAATTGGTGCCTCATGCGAAGTTTTGGCTGCTCGGGAATAGAAGTTCAGGGACGTATCCTGATGCCGTTTTCTGCTTTCCTGTTAGAAAAACGTCCATTAACTTAGAGATATTTCCAGCGAATGTATGCACTCAAGATGCCAACAAGAAGAGCTCAGACCCCTTCAGTGCTGGTGCAGCGCAGAAAATGCACCATGGTCATTCACATCAAGGACGTCATGGGTGCAAGCGAGAAAAATGTCCCTTTGACTGCTGTTGGGGGTGTTAAAAACAACAAATATCAGGGTTCAATAAGCCTTTCAGAGCAATAGCACAAACTGCACCTGCTGCCCCAATAGCAGCGACATCCCTTGATCATGATACGACCCCAATAGTCCTTTGTGTATAGTTTACACTTGGGCACTGTTTTAGTATGGTATAACTGCATGCAGCTGATGGTCTGTAATTTCCTCTGACCTCTGTGACTGCAATCATCCCTCCGATCTGCCACGTTATATGCAGGAGGCAAATTAAAGACTGTTACTTAGGTACTTGAACAGCTGCTGTCCGAGTACCCTTTATTAGGCAAAACCTATTTAATTCATATTGCAGGGTAGCAGGGTAAAACTGGCCTATAGGACAATCAGGCAGTGTACCACGCGCTGGTCTGATAGGTCAGTGTCTGGCCCTGCTTTGGAGGTTTGTGAACCTGTTTCATAGTCTGGTAGGCCAGTTTTTGTTGATTTCCTTGACATCACCACAAACATTGCCTGCAGCGAGCACAAATGCAAACAATCTCCCACACCCTGCAAAACTACTATGCAACATGCCTTTACAACATGTTCTTTAATACTACTCAATGGAGCCTTTTGAGCAACCTTAACATAATGAAACAGTGAAATACATAAGGCTCTAAACTCATGCCTTGCAGTTTGCATGCAGGTCATTGATGTCAGTTCATAGCTCACTGGACTATAGTAACGGACTGCAACTTATGATCTTGAAATAGCTAAATAATGTTTGAGTCAAAACAGGGATCTGCATATTACATAATTTGCTTTGCCAGAGTCACATTCACCAGTTATAATACTTTATGAGTCAAACTGTGAGTAGATAAAATACAGCCTGACCCTGCAAGTGTATTAACCACCAGAGTTCTCTTATCATTATTATTATCCCTTGACATTTGATGTGCACACAAAGGTTCCAGCAGCGGGTAGGTTAACTCCATAAGGTACTTAGAAATGTAGCCTCTCTGTTACCAAGTAAGCCAGAACATATTTACTGTCATGTATGTTTTTGTTGCCAATTTCGTTTCGGCATAGTTTTGAAAAGCTAGGGCCAGGTTCACAAAGTGCCTCTGCACTTTTAGCAGTGTCTCCACACTCAGGGCAGAATTTCCAAAGAAATCCCTTCTGTCCATACGTAACACTGCCTCATTGCAATTTAGAGTTGGCCCCAAACATCTCTACTTTTTCGGTCACTTATATCACCCTCAAAGTGCCATTGAAATATTTTTTATCTGAGACAAAAGTGCATGAATTCTACCAGTTTTCCTGATGCACATTCATAGATAGGTAGCAAAACCACATGTGGACATCATAAAAATGAAATTGTTTCAACTTGAATAGAAAACATATTTTACTGGCAAAAGCTAGTCATAATCCAATTAAAATATCCATAAAAATGTGTCCTAACAGGGCAGTCACAGTCAGTAAAATTGACTCCGGAAAAAATTAACTCACTGCACTCAGGAAGAAATTGAGGTCATTGTTTTACTTGTTTTTGGACAATAAAAGCCAAGAACAGTTCTGAATCGAAACATCAAACATGGTGCCAGTTCGTCACAGTTTCACTGCAGCAGCAGCTCTATGGAATGAAGTGAGACCCTCACCTACTTGTCAGGGATACCTACATATAGGGGATCATATAGGACCACAAAGGAAGACGTGATGGCAACCAGAACTATGAGTATCTGGTGGTCTGTCAGAAATACTTCAAATGCATGCTTTAGTGTTGTGGATTTTCTTCCATAGGGAAATGTACTTTGGATGTGTTTGGATTTAGCTCCTGCTTGCCTAAGCAGCTGCATATCTCTGCTCTCCCTAATGAGTAGTCTTTCCCAAGACCAGAATGAAGAGGAAAGTATTGCTGCCGCTCCTAAACCACATGACCTTTAGAAGACCTCTGTTCACATTACTTAGGCAAGAACCCAAGTCCTCCCTTGCATCTTCACTGTCCCATCATGCCTTTCCCTCCAACATTCCACTTTCAATCCCTCACCTTGTATCACACACCTTCTTACCTCTTAAACCATATTTAAGGACAGTTCAGAGCATATCTGTCCTAGTCTCTGACTGCCACTACAGAGTACAACATGTGAAGCAGTCCTACCTAGGTCCTAAATAAAAACATCTACACCATTCCCATTACTAAGAGATCTGACCTCCAGAAGATCTCTTGCTATATGATCCAGGCAATGACTACATTCCCCCCTCGAAGCTGTTGCTTTCTCTTCATCCTCGTGCCATCTGCCTACCTACCTGTCTGAGCAAATTTGAGACAGTGGAAACGTCAGCCTGATCTAATTACAGACTACTTCAAAAGCTGCCTTACTGTATACCTGATGCATGCCAGTAGCCCTCTTGACAAGCAGCCCTACCCTTAGGGAACATATTGCTGCTTTGTTGGGTTAAGGCATATGTCTTCCAAAGGCCTTTGGTGATGTGCCACTGCCTCACTTCTTATTCCAAGAAACCCAAATATATTTATCTGCGAGCCAGCAACTCAGGTCAGCCATTGAAAACTGCTTCCACTGCTTGGCAGTAAGGTGCTGAACCTTGGCTTTTTGTACACTTCACTGCTTGACCTTCACAGCATTTATGCGACTCATCACAGTATTACTGCACCACCTACCTAATAACACCCTAACATGCATGGATCATAAACTCCATTCCTCCACACCTTAACCCAAGAAACCTCAAAGCAACCTAGAGCCAACACAAACAATAAATCTCCCATCTCATGCTCATCACTATCAAAATAATGGCAACTCTCACAGCTTAAATGGCTGAGCTTATCACCTTCAACAACATCCGAATTACTGAAACCCTGATGTAGCTGAGCATTTCATATACTCCCTACAAACTAGGGGTTATATGCTTATAGGCTAGTGGCCCAGAACTGCAGCACTGAAAGCATTGCATTCACTCACCACTCTTCATGCACTTACAATTTGAACTACCACTTTCCAATGATTGGAAACCAACCATCACAGCAAACCTCATCTAGCATACCTCTGCAACCACACCAACATTTATCAATGAAACACCTGACCTCATCATAGTTTAAGGGGAAACAGATATGATTTTTTAGTTTCAAAAAGCCAAAAAAGTAAAACACCAAATAGAAGTAACTGTTCCTTATTGACATTGACTAGGGTGCAATTTTAGGTCAACCATGATGGAGCAAGGGATGGGCCCATCAACTGGGTTGATAGGTCAAAGGTTTTACTTTCTAACATAGGGTCTGTTCTAAAGTTTGGAGAATAGGTACTTTTCACAAATGAGACAGATATCCAATTAGCCTCATTGCAAGTGCATCATAGGCTAATGATCTTGAAGAATAGCAGACAGAATATCCTCCACAGTCAAAAAAGTATCAAATATTCAGGGTGTGAGGTTTATTGGTGGGTTGGGTGGATAACGTTTTTTAGCCTATATGAACAAATCTTATGTGAAGAAATTGGTATTTTTTTTTGTCATTTATTTGTTCAACGTTTTATTTGATATTTTAAATATTTAATGCATTTTAATTTTAGATTGTGGTTTTATTTGGAAATTGGGCTCTTAGGGGCATATTTACAAGAAAGTGGCACCTCAGCTCTGATGCGCCACTTTTCTTGTGTCGCACTGCCCCCATAAAGTCACCATGGTAGTGCTGTATTTACTATATAGCGTACCAAGGCATACGTTGGCACAATAGCACCATAATTTATGATGCCATTGTGGTGCTTTTCTGGATTAATGTCATAAATAATGGTGCTAGTCCAGCAAAGCAGAGGGAGGTTCACAGGTTTTTATGGGCGAGTCAGTTTAACCCCTGCCCTGAGCAGACATTAAAAGTGAAGGAAAAAACGGTGCAGTGAAATCTTGTAACTTTTACTGCACCATTTTTTTGAGGTCTCCCTGCATGGGAACGCCACCCTTGCATACATTATACCTGGCACAGGTATAATGTGGTGCAAGGGGTTACAAAGTGCACAAAGCATGCATTGCACTACATTGTAAATATGGTGCCAATTGGGGACCTCCTTAATGCTTCCTTAGCGTAAACCAATGATGCTAGGGTGGCAACAGGAGCCACAAGGGGCTTGTAAATATGCATTCATGGGCCAGATGTATGAGATTTTGTTTTGTGCTTGCAATTTGCAATCCTTTTGGTAGTCGCAAATTGCAAGTTGCAAACCAAAAAGTACAGCAATGTAAAGCACACTGTTTGCGATTCCCAATGGGGTCGCAAACGACCTACCTCATTAATGTTCACGAGGTAGGTCACATTTATTCACACTGAGAGTGGCCACACACAAGGGATGGTGGCCTGCTGGGCTCAACAGATCACCATGTCTGTGACTGCTTTTAAATATAGCAGTATTTATTTTAAATGTAGCCCGTTTTTCTTAAAGGAAAACAGGATGCATTTCAAACAAAAAATGAAAAGTTTTCTTTTCATTTTTTCAGAGTAGGCAGTGGCCAATGGTACCACTGCCTGATCTGAAAGAGGTTTTGCACCCCATTCACAGAGGGGAAGGGGTCCCTTGGTGAGCCCTTCCTGTTTGCGAATGGTTACCACCATCTTGAAGTAGGTGATAACTGCTAATGTTTTGCAACCACATTAATGGTCGCAAAACATTCATACATGCCAGTGCTACTCAGTTTTAGGAAGGGATGCCCTAAACACATCCCTTCCTAATACCGAATTACAAAAGCAATATGTGTGGCCAGATGTATGACATTTTGTTTTGTGACTCGCAATTTGTGATCCTTTTGGGAAGCATGCTGTTTGCAATTCCCAGTGGGGTCGCCAATGACCTACCTCATCAATAATCATGAGGTAGGTCCCAATTTGCGACGCCATTGGGAATGGCCACACTCACCGGTATGGTGGCCTTCTGGGCTCAGCAGACCACCAAGTCTGTGACTGCTTTTTAAATAAAGCAGTTTTTCAAAATATAGCCTGTTTTCCTTAAAAAACAGGATGCATTTCAAACAACTGGGACCACTGCCTGCTCTGAAAAATCTTTTGCGCCCCTTTCACAAAAGGGAGGGTGTCCTTTGGGGAACCCTTCTCATTTGCAAATGCTTACCACCAGCTTGAAGTTGGTGGTCATTGCAAATGATTTTCGACAGCATTTATGGACGCAAAACATTCATACATGCCAGTGGTATTTGGTTTTAGGAAGGTCCGCCCTAAATGCACCCCTTCCCAATACCGAATCACAGACGCAAAATGTGATTCGATAACAAGTTACCAAATCGCATTTTGCCTTTTGTACATGGCAAAATGCACTTTACCGGTCACAAACGGCCCGACGGGCCGTTTGCGACCAGTAAAATGGTTCATACATCTGGCCCTTGGTGTTGAAATAAAATATGTATAAATGAATCATTTTTATTAAGCAATCTAATAATATATATATATATATATATATATATATATATATAAATATATATGTCACTCCACAAAAATAGTCTCGGAGTGCAGCCGCTAACGTCACAGCGGTCCTGGTGGGGCTCTGATACGCCCCATATTCTCAAAACAAACACCCTCTGGATTCCAAGAGCACCAAGACGCCTCCGCACAGTAAATCACTAATTTATTTAACAGCTAAACATGACAACTCCAACGCGTTTCAGCATTACGCCTTGTTCATGGATAGAGTACTATTTCCATTCACCATTTAAATACACTGATACATTAACATAAAAAGAGGACTGGTTTCAAATCAATAATTTCAGTGGCAGCCATCTTTAAAGGTCCATTGAATGTGAAAGTGCAGCAATGTAGCAATATATGTAACAACCAATTCTGTCATAGTTGCTCACATTATCATATACAATCTTATCCATTTTACTCCCACAATGAGGATAAAATATCAAATGAATAAATATAAAAATAAATGTAAAATATAGCATACAATAATTGAATATAATATCTAATACTCAATTCTGACAGTATTGCCCAAGTGGGCAGAATTACTTGACCATACTGTTCTGCCTTTGTCATTATCATGACATGATTATAATCTTTCTTCCACTGTGAAATCTGATCCAGTCCTCAACCAATCTACACGAAAAAATGAAGAAAAAATACATAAGAAACATGACTCAACCTACACCTACACCCCTGCTTGTGAAGAAATTACATATGTACACTTATTATATATTAATTTTATACATATACCTTATTATTCCATATCCTTCCACCCTCAATATTTTTCTTTATTTGTACATTTTTCTTTTATTGTAAATTTTTTATACATTTTTATCCCAAAATGTGTGCTTAACTCCTCACTAGAATTCAACCCTATAGGATCCATTGTCTCAAAATCTATGATATAACATAACTCCATGATCCTCATGCCTTTTCTCTGTTACCCCCCTGTTTGTTATTTTTGACCTGGTCAATCACTACAAATCTTAGGAGATTTCCATTGCCATTGTGTTGATTAGCAAAATGTCTCGCTACTGGGTAGCTCTTGTCATAGTTTTTAATTGCTCATCTGTGTTCTAACACCCGTTTCTTTGCACTGTGAATTGTGCTCCCTACATACAATTTTTCACATGGACATATTATTCAATAAACACAGTAATTCATCCCTCAATCATAACTTCCTTTGATGACAAAATCCTGATCCTTCCCTGGAATCCTCAACTTTTTACAGCTGCTGCTACTTCTACATGCTTTGCACTTCATGCAACACAAAAAACCGTTGCCTGAGTTATCCCTAGTCCCTCCTCCACAAGATATATCATTACGACACAAATCATCCCTCAATGACTTGCATCTCTTGAAGGTTATCTAGAGTCTCTCATAAATACACTCGTTGAACACTGGATCAGTTTGCAAAATGTGCCAACTCTTGCTCAAAATACTCCGTATTTTATATCCTTGATTGCTAAAAGTTATCACAATCTGATTTTATCCTCTTTCTTACTCTTGTTCACATCAACATGATATAATAGGTCATCCCTACGCACTTCCTCAACTTTCCTTCTCGCTTGTTGTATGCTCCTTGTTCCATATCCTCTCTCCTTAAATCTCTCACACATCCTATCACATTCTTGATGGAAATCTGACACATTACTACAGTTTCTCAGCTGTAAAAAGTTGAGGATACCAGGGAAGGATCAGGATTTGTCATCAAAGGAAGTTATGATTGTGGGACAAATTACTGTGTTTATTGCCTAATATGTCCATGCAAGTCATTGAGGGATGATTTGTGTCGTAATGATATATCTTGTGGAGGAGGGACTAGGGATAACTCAGGCAACGTTTTTTTGTGTTGCATGAAGTGCAAAGCATGTAGAAGTAGCAGCAGCTGTAAAAAGTTGAGGATTCCAGGGAAGGATCAGGATTTTGTCATCAAAGGAAGTTATGATTGAGGGATGAATTACTGTGTTTATTGAATAATATGTCCATGTGAAAAATTGTATGTAGGGAGCACAATTCACAGTGCAAAGAAACAGGTGTTAGAACACAGACGAGCAATTAAAAACTATGACAAGAGCTACCAAGTAGCGAGACATTTTGCTAATCATCACAATGGCAATGAAAATCTCCTAAGATTTGTAGTAATTGACCAGGTCAAAAATAACAAATGGGGGGGTAACAGAGAAATGGCACTGAGGATCATGGAGTCATGTTATATCATAGATTTTGAGACAATGGATCCTATAGGGTTGAATTCTAGTGAGGAGTTATGCACACATTTGGGATAAAAATGTATAAAAAATGTACAACAAAAGAAAAATGTACAAATAGAGAAAGATATTGAGGGTGGAAGTATATGGAATAATAAGGTATATGTATAAAATTAATATATAATAAGTGTACATATGTAATTTCTTCACAAGCAGGGGTGTAGGTGTAGGTTGAGTCATGTTTCTTATGTATTTTATCTTGATTTTTTCGTGTAGATTGGTTGAGGACTGGATCAGATTTCACAGTGGAAGAAAGGTTATAATCATGTTGTAAGAATGACAAAGGCAGAACAGTATGGTCAAGTAATTCTGCCCACTTGGGCAATACTGTCAGAATTGAGTATTAGATATCATATTCAATTATTGTATGCTATATTTTACATGTATTTTTATATTTATTCATTTGATATTTCATCCTCATTGTGGAAGTAAAATAGATAAGATTGTATATGATAATGTGAGCAACTATGACAGTAATGGGTGTTACATATATTGCTACATTGCTGCACTTTCACATTCAATGGACCTTTAAAGATGGCTGCCACTGAAATGAACGATTTGAAACCAGTGCTCTTTTTATGTTTATGGATCAGTGTATTTAAATGGTGAATGGATATAGTACTCTATCCGTGAACAAGGCGTAATGCTGAAACACGTTGGAGTTGTCATGTTTAGCTGTTAAATAAATTAGTGATTTAGTGTACGGAGGCCTCCAGGTGCTCTTGGAATCCAGAGAATCCAGAGAGTGTTTGCTTTGAGAATATATATATATATATGTATATATGTATATATATTTATTCACTTAAAAAAAACAAAGTTTACAGGGATATTATAGTTGGAGTTATCTCAAGTAACTATAACTCTTGCCCTATGGTAACAATAACTCGCGCCCCCGCCATTTACAGTTTTTTAATGAAAAATGTTACTACAAATATTACATTGACATTATCAATGATGTTTTCAAAGATGTCATGAGTGTGGTATATTTGTGTTGTAATTAGCAGTGCATGGCAAGGGTGCAAGTTCTAGTTACCTTAGGGCATGACTATAACAGTTGAATTTCTTTGGTTTTGAACGTTTAAAATGTGAGCCTAACTATAACATCCCTGTAACCTTTAGTTTTGTAAGTGAATTTCTATGTTTTTTTTTTAATTCTATTTCCTGTTTTTTAACATAAAGTAATTTTTATTACCATACATTATTCCAACCACCGGCCAGACTCTGCAGACAACCCTCTAACCACCCAACCCCATGCTTTGTACAGTCTTTGGCCATGCGTTGCATGAGTTGGCTGAAGGTACATATGGCCCCCACCCCTGGCCTATTTCGGGACCAGGGATCACAGACCCTCTAAATGTTTTTTTTGGAGGACCCTTGCTCTCATTTTCAGAAAAGCCCTGAGGAAGTGGTTTTCCCTGGGGCTGCAAGGGCTGTGCGGCCCCCCATACCCATGAAGATTTAAGATTTTAAGCCCCAGAGAGTTGGCGGTCCTGGGGCTGTGGGGGGCTGTGTGGCTCCCCACACTCAATGTGGTTAAAGCCCCTGGGAGGTGGACCCAGCGCAGCCACCGACACTATAATGATAAGCCCCGGGGAGGAGGTGGTCCTCAAGGAACAAAAGTGACCTAGGATGAGAGCTCCGTGCATCCCCCTCCTTCTTTTTCATAGGCCCATCCTGGGGCTTCATTCAAACATTTGAGGCTCACACGCCTTGTGCCAATTTCTTTTTTTTTTTAATGCTTTTTTTGACCTTGATGGGGCCTCATGACCCCTACACAAAATTAACACTTTGCCCAGGGAAGGTGGCAGTATTGGGAGTTACGGGGATGGAGGCAGTGCAGCCCCACTGCACTCATTAGGATTTAAGCCCAGTGGAGGTGTCTGTCCATGGAGCTGCGGGGGATGTGCAGGCCCCTTCTCATTATCATTAAAGCCCCGGGAAGGTGGCAGCCCCCAGGGATGGGGGTGGGCTGCACAGCTCCACCGCATTTATTAACATTTAAGCCCCAGGGAGGTGGAGGACCCCACGGCTGTAGGTGGGCTGTGCACCCCCTCACTCAATGTGATTAAAGCCCTGGGGAGGTGACGATCCCTGGGACAGCGGCGGACCTAGCTGGCAGGCAATATATCAATTGGAGGTGGTCCTCAGGGCATAAAAGTGCCCTAGGAGGGAGGGCCGTGCTCCCCTTCCTTCATTTCATATGACCCCAGGACACAGCTCAACCAGAAGCTTCATTTAAACAAGCAAGCCTTGCATGACTTATTGTGTTTTTGCTCTGGAGGGGTCACTCTATGACCCAAGCACCAGAGCTAAGGGGTGAGGATGTCCCTACCTTGGCCACTTTTCTTTTTTTTAATCTTTTTTGTGAGACTTTGCTGAAGTTGAATCCAAAGAGGACTACCAACACTTCTTGGTTAAAGTATTGACAGCTAATCAGAGCTCTTCTTTTCTCTGCATGAGCCTGTTAATATTCACGAATCCTTTGCGCCTCTAGATACCTATATTTCTTTTTTTTTCTTTTAATATTTCAAAAACTACTGAACAAATTTACGACAAATAACAAAAAGCACTCTTTCTGGACCATGAGCTACTTTTCTGCCAAATTTGCTGTAATTCTGTCTAGGGGTTCGGGCCGTAGTCATGTCTAAAATCGCTATGGGAATTATGATAGGAAACATACTTTTAGGACCCCCCCCCTTTCTTGGGCCCAGCTTAACTGATCACTCCGAAGCCTCCCATGTACAACAAGGTTCTCTGGAACACTTTTGTTGGAAATTTTAATGAAGATTTGCCAGTCGTCGCCAGACACATAAGCAATTCAAAAAACATTTTTTAAATGGAAATATGGTTCTAACTATAACTCCGTACTGGCAACCACCAGTAGATAACACATGTGTATATACATATATATGTATAGAGATAGATAGATAGATAGATAGATAGATAGATAGATAGATAGATAGATAGATAGATAGATAGATAGATAGATAGATAGATAGATAGAGATAGATAGACAGACAGACCAACGGCTACAGGGACATTATAGTTAGGAAACAGAATTAAAAAAAATAGAAATTCACTGAAAAAAACAAATGTTACAGGGACATTATAGTTAGGCTCAGATTCTAAACGTACAGAACCATAGAAATTGAGCTGATATATGTGAGCCGTCGCCATGGACCGCTAATTACCCCACAAATTACAGCATTCACGACATCTTTGGTAACATTACTGATAATATCAATGTAATATTTGTGGTAAAACGTTTTATGAAAAAACTGTGCAGGGCGGGGGCCCGAGTTATAATTACTTTAGGGCACCAATGTTAGTTACGTGAGATACATATAACTATAACAGGTGAATTTATATGGTTTTGTATGTTTAAAATCTGAACTTAACTATAACATCCCTGTTATCTTTGTTTTTTATTTCTCTGAATGTCTGTGTTTTTAAAAAAAAATCTGTAGCCTAACCATAACATCCCTGTAACCTTTGGTTTTTTTCAGTGAAATTCTATGGGTTTTTTAACAAATAGTAATTTTCATTATTATACATTAATCCAAGCACTTTTGTGCATGGCCTTTGGTTGTGCACAGAGGGGGTTGGCCACAGTGTCCAGGCCCTGCAGCCAACCCTCATAACAACCCACTCCGGGCTTAAAATAAGCTAAAGAAATTAATAAACTGCTGTTTTCAATATCAATTAACATTCATTTGAATGGTGAATTCGTTTTTTTGATAGACATATAGATGCAAGATTTGGAAATATAGAAAATATAGTTAGAACCTGCCATATGGACCTTCAGCCAACTCCTGCTGCACATGGTCAAAGAATGTGCACAGCATGGGTTTGGGTGGTTAGGGGGGTTGGCTGTAGAGTCTGGCCGGTGATTGGAATAATGTATAGTAATGAAATATAGGAAATGTAGTTAGAACTTGCCTGCCTGAAGCTCCAGTGGCTAACTAGTATTAGCCTATTTGCAGCTGCCCCATCAATACTTTTCTTTAGTAAGATGATAAAACTGCAGGAACAACATCTTAGGTCTTTTGGCAGGAAGACCTGGGTGGGTATGTGACTGATCTCAGCCCTGGAAGGGCAGTTAGGGCGGGTCCAGCAATGTCAGTAATTTGAACGAGACCAGGGTGAGACCTATTCATTCATAGTTGAGTGCATAATGAGCCATATGAAGTGCAAAATATCCCTAGAGACACACATGGCTGGAATGGCAGAAGCTAGCAGAAACTAACCCTCCTGATACAATCTTGAATGTACCACAGAACACTGTGGGATAGTATACAGTGAGTAAAACAGGATGTGCTGTAACGGTGGGAAGGCTGTGTTTTTGCAAACCTTTTCTCATTGGTTAGAAAGTGTCAGGGACTCACTCCCACCCACTGGCCAGTCAATTTTACAAGAGTGACTCCTTACCCCCAGCTCAACAGAGAACTTTCTGGATGTGTGGAGGAACAGAGAAGGAGTGGGCCTGCTGCCTGTGACCTTTCTAAACACCTAAGGGGCTTGGCTTGCTCTGACCTGTCCCTAGGCCTGAGAAGTGATCTGACTCTGAGGGATTGTTGGTTCAAGTTCTGTGTGGCTTCAAGGACATAGCAAAATGTAAGAGCCCCTCTAACTAAATTGTCCATCAGACCAGTAATGATTAAACCTGGACTGGATCCTGCTAGTGGCCTCTGCTAGAGTGACGTCTGGTCCATCAGAATGCTGCCTCCGAGGGCCTTGGAGCCTTAGAAGAGACCAAGAGGAACTGCTTTGGAAAGTCTAAAAATAGGGACTTAGACTTCCAAGGCCCTTGTAAGGTACTCAAGTTTGAGAGTACTTAGAAAGATGTAGCCTCTGACTTGGCGCTCTGGAGGATTTTGAGCTCTAAAAAAGACTAAGGGCCTGATTCTAATATTGGCTGCCAAGTTACTCCATCACAGTGGTGACTAATATCCCGTCCGCCAAAAATCCCTAGGATATAATTGGCATTTACATTTCGATAGACTGGATATCTATCATCATTGTGATGCAGTAAATCATTGGCAAGTATCTAAATCAGGGTCTAAGTCTAAAGGTAGAATGCTTGACCAGGTGAAGAGTGGTAGGTTATCTGCTGACATGAGGAATTCAGTGGTGAAAAAATTCAGCTTTCTCCAGCTCAGAGCTTTTCCCACCAAAACCATTGGCTTCAGAGGGACCTCATTCAATGGATATCTTACATCAAAGGCATTTAACTGAATACAGCCTTCAACCTTACCCTGTTGGAGAATTTTAACTTCCATAAAAAGGAGTCAGAAAGTGAAAACATTGACTAGGAAGATCCACTTGTTATAAAGGCATGCCATTTTTGCTTAAAGGTTTCCCCAGTCTATAGTAGTGACTTACGAGTCTGGTGATTTCCCCTACCTCAATGTTTCCTAGTAGAGGTAACAAACTCAACTGCTTCAACAAATGCCATCCTGTCTCTGATCTCACTCCAGGAATGCCAGCTGCAGGTGTGAGAGTAGATTTGCCTAGAGGATCTGGGATTTTTTATCAATCATGTCTGTATCTGGCATACTCTCAATAGGCTTGCTGCATCTACTCCCACTCTTCCCTCATATTTCTCTCACCTTGCCATGCTTCAGCCCACATAATTTTTCTGTCTACCTGTGTGCTTTACAATCTCTGCTACCAGCTCTGCTCTCACCTGTTTATTTCCAGTCTTCCTTTTTGCCCTTTTCTCACCCCACTCCCCTACTCCCACCTGAGTGTCACTGTACTTTGCTTACTCTAATCCCATACGTCCTAATACTCACTGAATAATTTACCCATGCATCATTATGAATGTTGATGTCTCCCCTTAATTTTTAACCTGGCTCTAAACTAGTTTCCTTTCAAACACGTGCTGTCCCTTCTGTCGCCTCCGTAAAGTTTCCTTTGTCAACTCTTCTCAACGGAGGGATTATAGATTTTGATAGAGTGCCTTGCTTTACATATTGTGCTTAGGTACCTGCAGATATATGTATTCAAATACTGTGACATGAGTGGTATAGACACCTATAATAAAATGTAAATGCGCTATTAAGTTATATTTTCCAAGTGTTAGATTTCAGATTCGGTTTGCATTGTTAAATAGTCCCCTTTAGCGATTCTTATGATTTTATTTGCCCTAATTGAGATGTTTATGCCTTTTAGCAACTCTGCTATAACTTGAAAAAATATATATTTTCCCTCAAAATAACAACAACATGTGATACTCTGTTGCCGCCACTTACATGTGTCTGGCTGTTCATAGTTTTCACATTTAGTCCCAAAAACAGAACACACTCCCAGCTTCCTCCTTTCTGCTCACTGTTTTCTGCACGCTATTTCAACTCAATCTCTGCTTTTCATTTACTTTCGGCTATCACAAAAGCCCCCATAGTATTGCTTCAGCTGGATTTTTTCATTTGACGCATGACTTCCCTTGTATGGACAATTCAAGATGTAGTTTCCCAGGTTGATTTTACATTTTAGAAAAAGTTCTCATGAACCTTTTCGTTCCAAATCGATATGGGAGAAACATTTCAAAGCAGAAAATTGGAGGACCCAGCTGTTTTAAAAGTTCTGGCTACCAATATGCACTTTATACAATAGTAACATAAAGAAAGCTGGATTTTGGATAAACAGCTAAGTGCATGACAAGGGAGAAAAGCACCGATATTGTGCAGTTTTTTATTGCGCGACACTGCCTCAAAGGTCTTTGAAAGCTTTATTGAAACACTAGAAAGACTGAAACATTAGAATATATTTTTTATAAATCAATCACTTGCTAGAGCTTGAAACTGATCTATTTAAAATAAAAAGAGTAAAATTGAAATGAAAATGGAGAGGGGGATGGATTGTTCTCACCTGTTTGTTCTGGTGCTTCTTTATTCTTGCAGAAGATGACAACCTGCTAAGTTTAAGTGATTATATTTAAAGATGTGTTTATACATGTTACTGCGAGAAATTGGGCTGTTGGTTGAGGAGGGTGAGAGCCAGCCACAGTCCTTGTAAGGGTGAACCACAAAAAGTCACTAATTCAACATGTGCTTAACTCTCTGGTAGCTTGGCACAAAACCATCAGCCTTCGCTTGGTGGCAATGTGTAAAGTATTTATGCAGCACTCAAAGGGTAATAAAGTGAAAGCACACATGTGAAAAGTCTCACATCACAAGTACAATTTAAAAAATAAAATTATATCTGAATGACAAAAATCCAATCAGTAGAACTGGAGATAATTAAATGTAAAAGCCTTAGGGAAAAAAGGGCCAAACTGCTCAATGTGCCAACAGTGGTCATCTGGTCGCAAAAGGACCGTGACAAAACCACAAGGTCAAGCCAACCATGATGGAGCATGGGCCAGGTACAGAACCAAGTTTGGCCCACTGGGCAATGTACCTGGTTGTAATTGTACTGTGAAGCAAAGTCCTGCATCATGCTGCATCAATTTGCAGTGCCTTGGGTTGGTTCCGAGGTACTGTGATGCAAGGCCCAGGGTTGAGATACATCATACTGTATTGGTTCTGATGAAGCTGTTGATCAGGAACTGTTAGGTGCTCCAATTTGAGGTGTTGTGTCATGCTGCATCACATTCAGTCGGGCTGCTTTTGTTCTGAGGGAACATACAGTTGGGACAGGCGGAGTACACTCTGATGCCAGCCAAGGTCTAGTACATGGGGGCACCGCTTGGAGATCAGGACTGACTCCAGCAAAGGCCAAAATCAGGGAACAGGGAGGTTCTGTTGAGCCAGGATATCTAGGAAGATGCAGGTCTCAGGAGCATGTTAAGTAATAGTAGCTCAGAACAGCTACCAAAAGGAGGCCAGTAAGCTAGCCCTTGGAGCCATCTGGTAGTTCTGGGCTCATGGAGCATCTCCAGTCTTCCTTTCTCAGGCAGTCGGGCAACAAGGCAATAAGGCAGTCCTTCTAGCAGCAGGGCAGGGGAGCAGTCCTTCTTTTGAGTCTTTCACAGGTCCAGAAGCAAGAGTTGGGCTGAGGGCCCACTATGTATTCCTGGTGACAGCTTTGAGCTGGAAGTGAAAGAAACATCTAGACTTCCCATCATATCTGGTTCTGGAATTTCCTTCCTTCTCCTGCCCTGGTATGCTGGTGTGTGCTGAAGTGTGGTAAGTGACATCGCCGCCCCTCTTATGAAGTCATGATGGCCTATCCCACCAACACCCAGCCCTCTTAGTAACATAGTCTAAGAGGAATACACAAATTCCAACTGCCAAGTACAGTTAGTCATGTGACGCAGGACGCAGGCTGCAGACATTTAATGGTTAGGACAAGAAAATGCCAACTTTCTAAAAATTCCATTCTTGGAATTGTGACTTAAAGTCTGACCTTACCTTTAAAGAGGGTTTAAATTACAATTCAATTTGAGAACAAACTTGACATTTGTACCTGCCCTCAATCAAAAGTTATCACTTATTAAAGGTAATGATGTAGCCCAATGCTATTCTGTAGGAGAAGTAGGTCTTGCAGTAGAGAACAACACATTTTTCTTTCACTACCAGAATGTCTAAAACTCAAAATTACAAGTCCAACGTTTGAAAAACACTGCATCCTGTCCTATGAACTGTTTAGGACATGTCCTATGGATGACATATGTCTAAAAAAAGAAAGGGTTAGGCCTGGCAAAAGGTTTATTTTGCCAGATTCAATTTAAAACTGCACATAGGCCTGAGATGTTTTAAATGGCTACTTTAGTGGTTCAAACAATTAGCATTGCAGGTCCACTTGTAGCATTACATTTTCAGGCATTGGGTCTATGTAGTAACACTTTACTAGGGACCTACAAGTAAATTAAATGTGCCAATTGGTTCTAAGCATATATTACCATGTTTACAGGAGAGGCATAATCACTTTAGCTCTGTTTAGCACTGATAAAGTGCACAGAATCCTAAAACCAACAAAAACAAATTCAGCAAAACAGGAGGGGTGAAGGCAAAATGTGTCAGGATGAGGTTAGAGAGAACCAGTTACAACATTTCCTTTCATGAAGCATAAAGCAGTGCTCACAGCTAGTTTCCATCTTTAAGCTCTGGGTGTAGTCTGAAGGAGAGGAATGCAAGTGAATTCATAGCGGGCAATAAACAGCAGTGTATGGGGTCGGTGGCTCAGACTAATGATCACAGATGGCAGTACAATGTGATCAGTAAAATCTGACTGTAAGGTAGATCTCTGGTCAACAGTACGATGGGGTCACTTAGACTGGGAAGATTATGTGTTGGAAATATGAGAGTGATAGAACCTTGATTGACCTCCAATAGTTTGGCACATAACAAAGGGGTGGCTGATTGGTATCTGCAACATTGCCTGTTATTGTACTGTGTGGGGGAAGGGCCTACAGATGATGGTAGGGATGAGATGAGCCTTTAGGCCCCTGTAAATGATTCTTTCTTCCTGTCTCAAAAGTGCATTGTTCTAAAGTGAAGACCACTGGACTTGAATAAATCCACTCTCAAAAATTTTACAACTGGCTCGGTGATCTAAGTAGCCTGGTTTGATTTGTTCTCACTCTGGCAATATTACTTGTGTACTGCTTACCTCAGCTCAGTGATGGTCTAAGAAGTGTTGAATCACCTAATAGTGTACCCCAGTGAGAGGTTTTCAGGCTATCCACAAAGAATATGTTCATAACCTTCATTAGGAATTTACATTTAATGACATTCTCTGTGTCATTCTGAAATCCTTACTGTCTCTATTATGTGACTACAGCATGTTACATTTCAGATAGCTGAATTGATAAAGTGTGAATTATTTCTTTGATAATTTCTTTCTACCACTTTCAATAGGTTATCATCATGTCAACATCCACATGTTCACTATGGGCACAGTAGAAAACCTAATTAATGGAAAATACATAGGGCCCCGGGCATGGCGTCCCCAGGGCCAAATGAGGCTAAAAACGAGATATGGCCCTAGGGATGGGGTCCACAGGGCCTTCTAAAGGATGAGGAGGGGGGCTCCACAGCCTCCCTCCCCCTGAAAATATGTACCTGGTGGATGGGGTTCCCAGGCGCCTAATGAGGCTCAGTCAGGGAGGGGTGCCACTTGGTTCCCCTTCCCTTTTAAAACAATACAGCCCTGGGGGAACAGGGTTCATAGGGCACAAAGAGGTCTAGGGAAGAGCAATATTTAGAACTATAAACTCTATTTATTTTTTTATATTTTGTGGCAATATTATTGTCTATGACAATTATTTTCCAATATGTTTTCCATTATAAGTAGAAGATCACAATATTTTATTAAATTACATTTATTTCTGATATGTTTGACAACTGTATGACTTACAACGATATTGTGTCAGTGATCCATGGCTCTTTGATCAATAATGTTTGGGAAAGACCTTGGTGTCTAGATTTTGACTACCTCGATTAAAAGTAACTCATGTTTTCCTGTGGCCATTTTGATACTGATTCTATTTTAATCTATCCCTGTGATGAAGTCTCTCCACAGTTTTAATACATTATTGTTTTTGTGAATATTACACAATGCTTCTTATTCTTTGTGTCTATTATCCAGTATTTTTTATGTTATTTATTTGGACGATTTGCAAAAATGCCATTCAGTTACAGGACTCAACAAATTTTGTATCTAAATTACTGTAATCATCTATTTTATCTGTAGTTGTTTTTAATTAAATGTATTGAGTTCATTGGTGATTGATTTTATTTTTATTAAAAAATAAGCTGTAAGAAATTGAGTTCTTGATTGAGGGGTCTTCAAGCAGCAACACAGGAATCAAGCAGCAGAGCATTCTTTTTGGGGGGCAAGCCGGGCTTCAAACAGTAGTGCAGGCCTCAAGCTGCTATGCTGTCCTCTGGTGGTCCAAGGCTGTCCATCTGAAGTCTTCTTCAAGCTCAGGAGTGTACAGAAGAGTTGCTCTGTGGGTCCAGGTACTAGCCTTTGAAGTGGTGGAATCTTCTCCTCTACCCCCCATTGTTACAACCCCCACTTGCACCCTCTGTACAGTGGGTCTGGTACAAAAACGTATGTTGTATTGCCTCTGTAGCACTTCATGGCCTACTATGGCACCAGGTTAAACACCCCTCGTACCCTCTGGGGCCAATACACTTAACTGTTTGGCAGGCCACTTCCCAGACCTTAGGAACATTTGGGTACCATTGTCAAATTTGTTTTTCGTTTTTCACATTGTGAGGAATATACATGTGCTTCTATTTTATTGGTTCTAACCTAACATACATGTCATATTGACTCCATCATTTATTGTTAAATCATTTCACCTGCTTCTGTTTATTGGTTCCAGCTGCTATGACCTATTGACACCACCTGCTAATGCTAAGTGATTCCACCTATTCCAACTGCCATGACCTACTGACTCCACTTGATAATGTTAATTGATTCCACCTGCTTCTGTTTATTGGTTCCAACTGACATGACCTATTGACTCCACCTGCTAATGTGAATTGATTGCACCTGCTTGCATTCATGATCAAAACCATTAGGCTGACAGGTGTTATCTCCCAAGGCCCGTTGGATCCTTCCTGTTGTCCATGTGAGACACAAGCTTTTGAGGAGTCAGCTACACCAATAGAGCATTTAAACCATACCTGAAATGCGAGTCGGTGCCTGGTTTCATTCCTGAACAAGCATCATCCCTGCACTCAACTCCTGAATGGACCAGATTCCTCGAACACTCTCAGTCTTCCTCAGTCCATGCCTACCTCCAGCTCCTGTGATCTTGACAGCATTAACGCTTCTGTTGTCTCCGCTTCCAGTGTGCAATTCCTCTTCGGCTCCCTGGGCTACAGCTACAAGACTTCTCCCGGAAAACAGTTTAAGTAGAAGAGACAAAGCTATGCGCACTAATCCTTAGATGAAGCCTAAGACTATCTATAAGACGGAGTTCTGAATAGAGAAAGCTTGCTTTCCATAAATTGGACACTCCCTTTGTTTCAATAGTGTTAACACTATGAACTCCTTTACTGAGTGGGCGTTCCGGACTTGAATTATATCAGAACGGAAATCCACCAGTAATTCTTGACAAATTGTTGTAAGAAGAACAAGAGAGGACCTATTATAGAGCACTATATATGTATACAAACTGAGAATTGAGTGTAAAATGATTCTTGGGAGTGCCAAGAAACTCCATCTTTAACTCTTGATTTGTACCTGCTCTCATGCAGTACTTGTAGTAAAGCCTGTAAGTATTCAATATTGCAAATACCTATGTAACCTTTGCATGCTGAGAACTATTGGTAAACTATTCATGTTGTAATTTCTAGTGCAATACATCCACACTAACACGAAAGGACCAGGGAGTGCAGAACCTCTTAGGCAGTGTTGAAAGGCAGCAGAGCAGGACTTGTTCAACAAGATTATATTTTCTTGTTTTTCCCCAACCTCCTTTCCCCTCGAGGGTACTGTATGACTTAAGGGTTTAGGGTTCCTTGATTGTGGGCTGTCCTCTAGGGGGATAAGAGGTCCAGCATCACCTCCACAGTCTGTCACAGTGTGTGACATTCATCTGGTTCTGATAACTTCTTGTTTTCCCTGCTAAGAAGTCTGGGGTGACAACCCACTGGTGTTTGAGGTAAGAAATCTGAAATGTAAGTCGGCAGGGAATAGCATTGCCCAAACCATCCTGGCAAGATGGCCTAACCTGCCAAAATCCGGTCCCCCTTTGTCTCACTGCAAACTGCAACCACTTTCATCATATGTACTTTTTAGTACACAAGGACCTTGCTCCTTTTTTTTTACCTCCGGAGGCCTAGGAAATGGTGCTGAAGTGTGCCCAAGAAGATTGCACCCACAGCTGCAAGAAATCCAGGTTCACCTCGCTGTGAGCTATTTACTATGCTGAAAACTGGTTCAGCGGGATTTGATGGTGAAGAAATTTGGCTTTGCACAGCACTGTTTGGCTACTTGTTCCATCATTGCCTCTTTCATTTAATCACATAAAAGCTGTGAGAAACTGGATTGTCGGTTGAAGGGAGGGGTGACCCCTATTCAAGCAACACCCACAATCCCCATCAGTGTGAAACACAAAATTCACTAAATTAAGCTGTGGTTAATCCTTCAGTAGCTTGGCACAAAAGCTGTCAGGCTAAACTGAGAGCCAATATGTAAAATATTTATGCAGCACACAAACAATAATTAAGGGAAAATATAACAAAAGAAAAATTTAGTACATTTAAATAAATTATTTGACACCATAACAAAAAATATCAAATCAGTAAAACTAGAGTTAAGATCTTTTAAAATGTTTAGTCAAATCTAGGGAAGGACCAACAGCAGACATCTAATCACGCCAGACCGGGTCAAAGTAAAAAAATATGGCTGAGTGTATTGGAGTGCAGATGAGATACAACGGGTGGATTGGGCCAGTCAGTGCTTGCCTTCAGAGTTAAAAGACATTTTGAAGAAAAAAATTAAAGTAAAGTTCAGTGGGGCAATGCTGCAGGCACCGTCTGACAAAGTGGCAGTAAAGGTTTCTATGTTGAGACGTAGTCACTGTTTTGGAATTTTAAATTCTTTAACGGTACGAAGCTGGAGCCTGTAGTGTAAGCGAGATGCAGGAGACCAGATGTCCCTTCACCGAGGGGCTGCTGAACAGGATTTGCTGCCGTTGAGAAGAACATAGCTGGAGCTGTCTTGACTGCAGGCTGACCAGTAATGCAGCTTAAATCGATAGACAAGCAAGTTGGTACTGGTCTGTCCTCAGTTCTCAGAGAAGATTTTGACCACAATGTTCCCAAGATTGGGTTTTTTCTACCTGGGTATCAAAATATTCATGAAATGCCCTTGGACTGTAGTGTGATTCATGGACATGATGTCCCAATCAATCAATCACCTGTTTCAAAAGCTTTATGATACACAGAATATTGTGAATCTATGTTAATTACAAAATGTGCTCTTCTAAACTCATTGCTCTCCTGCAGTCAATTGTTTGTGATGACTTGTCTCAAACCACTTTTATATTCCTCACCCCCTGATCCAAAGCTTCTGTGAACACCTAATTGAAACAAATACAGAAGTGCTCCTTCCCTAGGTCACTTGGCTTAATATTACCTCCAGTGACTCATCTTCTCGAGCCTTGTTAAGCCATGGGAACCCCATCCCCCAGATTACTTTCTTAAGGGGAGAGGGATTGTAGGGTCCACATACCCAAGCCTTTATAGACCCCGGGGAAACGGAGCCCTGCGGCTAAAACTTACAAAAAAGGGGATTGGCATGTGCTCCCCTCTCTTTGGGGTGATGTTTTCATTAAACTACACACTCAGGGGGCACAGGTGGAACTCCAAGGTCACCATGACACAAGCCAGCTTCCTGAATGCAGCAGGGATCTGCATTGCTTCTACCTGCAAATAGCAGCTACTTATGCTGCTCCCTCCGGGTGGGAGCATGTAGCGGGCGTCCACCATGGACGCAACCTGCGGATGCCCCGGGGATACGTCCTCGGATGCCGACAGCCCCGGGGGTACTTCCTGTGTCGGATTATCCGACCCGGAAATATCTCCTACGAGACGTCGGATGACGGAGACACCAGCACCTGGAGGGCTTTTAAAAGCCTGGAAGACCGCGGGAGAGGAAGAACAGCTGACCCCACCTGAGTCACAACAGGAGGGTGAACCGACCACGATGCAGGACCACGTGAAGTTCTTCCGACGGCAGTACAGTGGACCGGTCACCTCGGAGGTAGAAGTGCCCTGAAGCTGGCCACGCTCAGGGAGAGCGTGGCCTAACCAGGTACGGGGAAGGGGAGGGAGGGTATTTCATTGACAATTGATTTTCAAACCCGAAGGTTCTGTTAAATTGGACTTTGACAAATATAAAGCTATAGCAGTCATTATACATTGAAAATAAAGGTATATCACAAACAGTGTAGGTATGGGATAATATTTTTATTTAAAAATATCTGAATCATTTTTGTTAAGTATTTGAGAATAATAAAAAGAAGACAGATAACAACAAGCAGAACAGGAAGACAAATAAAAACAGGGAATGAAAGCAAGATAGAAAGAAAAACAGAAAAGGAAGAGAAAAGAGAACAGAAGTACAATGAAAGCACAGGAAAAGAAGGGTAGCAGAAAGAATGAAGCCCGACCAGTACCAGAAAAGAAAGGTAGAAAGAAAAGTGAGAGATGAGGAAGAAAAAGGAATAGAAAACAAAAAGAGAAGATACTTACCAAGACCTGTGTTCCTCTATTTTGTATGCTCCTCCTGAGTTGGCCCTGGATGAGAGAAGAAGAACAAGAGGAAAAAAGCTTGAAGATTAAAGGAGAAGACAAAGACGCTAAAAGACAAAGACTTACCAAGAATAACACAATTAAGAGACTGTCATACTCTTCTTTACTTTAATAAACCAGTATAACAAAGACAAGTGTGTCCCTCCATTTTTGACACTCTCCTACAGAGCAATATTTTGATTTGTTTTCCTGCCAATTTAGAGAGGACAGGCGAACAGATTAATTATTCTGTTCCTCCTGGACTTGGCACTTGGGTGCAATCAAGTAGCCCTCCACTTCTATGTTGTGTACGTATGTATGTACGTGTGTGTGTGGGTGTCTGCGAGTTTGCATATATATTTACAAAAGGTCAAACTGATGTTATAGTTAGGTCTCGTAATAATATCTTACATTACATTTAAAAAAAAAAAAAATTAGCAAAAAAAGTGCTAATGTTATGTTATAGTTAGGTGATACCAAAATAAGCCACTGACATTTATCCGGTATAGTTTATTGAGCAAACTGTAACTTGCACCCCACCATGCATGCCATGTCTCTCACCTTTATTTTTCTTTTGTATTTGTCTTATGGTTTCTTTCTGTGTTTTTTAATTGTCTGCGTAGAAGTGTACAAATGTCTATCTCTTAGTGTGCTTCGCATTGTGTCTCTATGCAAATGTCACTTTCTGACTGAGTCTCAGGTGTTGTGCCAGTAGTGCACCTGAACAAGCCCCTGATGTTATTGCTATATCTGTGAGTTTGGATATTTGAGAGTGATGTTCCTGTGGCTGGCTTCGAGTATGTGACATAAAGGGTCTAAGACAGCCTTGTTGCTTGTTGGTGTTTGTAAGTGTAATATGATTATGTAATTCTGTCTTAGTCTGTGCAGATTTAAGCAAGTGGTGTACTGCAAAGTTGTGCATCTTGTGTGTGTCCCTGAGCATTTGACTAAGCTCATATTGAGTCTGAGACAATGATTGGTATTTTTATCTTCTGTGAATGGTAATTGTACATTTGTTTTCAAGCTGATATTTTTTTCTACGCAATGATATTATAAGTGATGTCACTGGTGAAGTCATAAGTGAGGTCACCAATTTTGGCATTTATAATGTCAACAGTAATGTCATGTGTGATGTCATAGGATGCTCAAGAAATGTGGCACAAGTTATGTTCACGTCGAGTTGTCAATGGGGATGTCATAGGAGATGTTGTCACTTATAATGTTCTCAATGATGTGGGTGATGACATTCAAAATTCAAGGGCAAGATGACCGTTACAGCTTGCACTGCAAATCATAACAAGTGACATTCAGTGGTTTATCAAATTTGAGCCAGAACAATAACTCTGTTTTAGCTCTTGCTTCTGCAAATGTAACTGTATTTGTGACTTGGAAAAATAAACATATTAACTCAATTATCTTTTATTTGTATCTATAATTTTAGCATTTTATTGTTATTTATTATCTATTTTTCTCTGACTGAGTATCTCAGTTAATGGCAGTGTTTGTGATCCTGTATCTGTGTTGTGTGATTTTCCTTTTTAGTTCCCATTGGATTAAAAAACAGTGTTACACTAAATGTGGCACACATATACAAACTTTAATTAGAAAGCATGTTTTTTATGATTTGGTGTAAATGTGTTCAGTTGCTTCACAGAACGTAGAAGTCCTTGAGGAACTCAGGTTGAGCATCAGGGGGTTAACCCGAAAAAATAAGTTAAACTAATCCCACTGAACCAATAAACAGTACTACTGCGGTACAAAATTAGAAGAATATACTCAAAACTGATTGATTGAGGGAGCTTTTTCTGCCATCGTCCAATTCAGTACTGACTGTCTGGCCTCAACATCAGAACAAAATATTGCAGTCAATTTTAGACACAACTACAATCTGAACTGTTGGACAGAACTACACCAAATTTGGCAGAAAGATAAATGTTGGTTTAGAAAGAGCCCTTTTTGTGATTTGGTGTAAATGTATTCAGTAGTATTGTAGTTGTTGAAAGAAAAATAAAGATATATATATATATATATAAATATAAATATATATATATATATATATATATATATATATATATATATATATATATATATATATATATATATATCAAGAAATAAAGACATATAGATATCTAGTAACCATAACGATAAGGTAACTATGATCTCAGACCTCACCATGCACTGCTAATTACCCCCCATATTACTATCGAAATCTGCTCCTCCGGCAGAGTTTGCATAATTCGGGCACTTCATGCTATGTGGAGTAGCACAGAGTTCCGATTTCCACAATCTGGTGCAGAGTGGAGTTCATTCATGCACACATGGTTGGGTTTTGGCACTCTTGTAAGCACCACAACACTTCTGGGCTGCTAGCAAGTGCCCGTGCCCAAGACTTTCCGTTCGATCCTTCTGTTTCTGGCGCACTCTTGAGACTTTGTGTTTACTCGTGCTGTTTCTGTCTGCGACGGCAGCTAACACAGCCACACTTGTGAGCTCGAATGAATGCACCTGCTGTAGTTTTCTACTCCAGATATATCTAAGTCTTGTCAAAAAGTGTTTCTTGAGAGGATTTTCTTCTCCAATGGACCATTCAAGTTGTTTTTTAGATTGAGAAGCCGCCTTTTTTCAAACAGTAAGGAAGTGCCCCAGAGATGCTAACTTCCCGTTCCTGTCCAGCAGTCTCCTCCCAGTGCTTTGTCCATCTCCTGGTCACTTTTCACTTAGGATTCAAGTTGGAAGGACTACTCTCTTTGTCTCCTGGCTATACCTTTGGATTTAAGGACTTTGTTTATGTGAAATCACACAAGTAAGTTAAAAAAACTATTGAATAAGGGTGTTGTTTGTTTGCTTGGACATGCACCAGTATTCCTTTGTACTTTAACTTGATTTAAAAATGTTTATAGTTATGGGTGGCCTTTAATTTGATTATGGACCTAATTATTTTTTACTTTGCTTTTCACATATTTTTCATCTTTTGTAAAGGAAAATTGTTGCACAGCTCAATATTTTACTATGTGTCCTAGATATAGGCCCTGATTATGACCCTCCGCCGTCCGCCAAGGTACCGCCGCCAAATGACCGCACCGCGGTCAGAAGACCGCGGCGGCCATTCAGACATTTCCTCTGGGCGGCGGGCGCTCTCCAAAAGAGCGCCCGCCAGCCCAGAGGAAATGCCCCTGCATCGAGGACGCCGGCTCAGAATTGAGCCGGCGTAGTTGCAGGGGTGCGACGGGTGCAGTTGCACCCGTCGCGTATTTCAGTGTCTGCAAAGCAGACACTGAAATACTTTGCGGGGCCCTCCTACGGGGGCCCCTGCAGTGCCCATGCCATTGGCATGGGCACTGCAGGGGCCCCCAGTGGCCCCGCGGCACCCCCTACCGCCATCCTGTTCATGGCGGGTTTCCCGCCATGAACAGGATGGCGGTAGGGGGTGTCAGAATCCCCATGGCGGCGGAGCGCGCTCCGCCGCCATGGAGGATTCCCCCGAGCAGCGGGAGACCGCCGACTTTACGCTTCTGACCGCGGCTGAACCGCCGCGGTCAGAATGCTCGTGGGAGCACCGCCAGCCTGTTGGCGGTGCTCCCGTGGTCGGTGGCGGCCGCCAGGGTCAGAATGACCCCCATAGTGTTTGCTTCAGGGTTACCACCATGCATCCTTATGTCAGTGTATGTGTGTCCACCATTTGTCTTTGTTCTCCATGTCGTGTAGGCAGGGGACATTTTGTGTAGTCTACGTCCATAGCCTTGCATGTGTTCTATGCCGTTCCCGCCTCCTTGTTCAGAAGTTGTTGTTTGGCCATGTGGCTGGCAGCCATTTTCTGCATCCATCCAGTGTTTGTTTGTGATAGGATTGCATGTGTTTTCTTTGTACTCCTTGCTTCTTGCTGTTGTTGTTTGACCATGTGGCTGGTAGCCATTTTGTGCATGCAGCCAATGTTTCTTTGCCATAGGCTTGCATGTTCTCTTTCTTTGTTCCCCATGCTTCCTTGCTCCTTATTTCTGTTGTTTAACCATGTGGCTAGCAGCAATTTTGTGCATGCAGCCAGAGTTCCTTTGCCATAGGCTTACATGTGTTATTTCTTTGTTTAGCATGGCTCCATACTCCTTGTTGTTGTTTGACTATGTGGCCTATGGCCATTTCGTCCATCTATCCAGTGTTCTTTTGCCGTAGGTTTGCATGTCTTCTTTGTTAGTCATACCTCTTTGTTGTTGTTTGACCATGTGGTTGTCAGCCATTTTTTGCAAGCAGCCAGTGCTCCTTTGCCATAAGCTTGTTTGTGTTCTTTCTTTGCTACCCATACCTGCTTGTTCCTTGTTGTTTGTTCATGTGACAGGTGGCCATTTTGCTTTTGCATGTGGTCTTTGTTTGCCATGGCTCCTTGCTCTTTTTTGTTGTTTGACCATGTGGCTGTGAGCCATTTTGTGCTTCCAACCAGTGTGTGTTTGCCATAGGCTTATATACAAACATCGCAAATCATTGATCACTTCTTTATTTTTATTTTTTATTTTTATTTTTTACTTTATTTTTTTTATTCTATTTTTTTAATTCAGTTGTTTATTTCAGTTTTGTATTTTTATTTTAAGTTTATATTTTTATTTTAGTTTTTATAATAATTTTTTATTTTAATTTAAATTTTTGTATTTCTTGTTTGTATTTTTATTTTAATTCTATATTTTTTATTGTTTTATTTAATACTGCATTTTGCCTTGATCTCTTCATCCATCCATCAAAGAAGCACAGCCACACTTCAACATTCAGTTTCTTTAGGTGTGTAATAATTCAATTTCTTCCTGGACACTCTGGCGGAAGAACACTACAGACAAATCAGTACATTTTTTTTTAATAGTTATTCCACTTCCCCTGGACCACCTTGACACCAAAGTTATTTTGGAGGATTATTCTATTTATCCATGCACCTCTCTGTGAGTACTCCAGGTGTTCCATTTAAAACACATGGAGATAATGCAAAGAGCTATATCTGCATGTTGTGCTCCCTGTTTTAAAATAAAATGTTATGATGTGGTGGTGGTGTAGTTTGATTTTATAATGTTTGATTAAATTGGTATTTATTACATAAGAAACCAACAGCACTAAGATTGCATTTCTCTGTACTATTTCAACCTGCAGCAATGCCACGTTTCACTAGCTACATGTTATTCATTGTGGTTGCTTTTAGATGCACAAGGGAAGTGATATCACATCATCGCAGAACGGCCAAAGAGAAGGCCTCACAGTTGCTTTGGTCCTCCAAACTCTTCCGCTTGTGCATCTTAGTGCCAGTGCGAACTTAAAGATGTCCCCAAAGAAAGTTGCTCCCAAGAAAATGGCCAGTATGAAGAAGCAGTTTTCCACCAGTTGAGTGCCAACCACAACCTTTTTTATGAGATGCGTGCCTGCCACACCTGCCTCCAGGGAGGAACCTGGAAGCAGCACTCCAACATCAACAATACCACCCCAAACTAAACCCAACACCATGTCTGTCAGTGAGACGGCCACTGCAATCACGGCAATGCCGACAAGCAGTGACATTGAATTGGATTTGTCCCTCTCACCAAGTAGTACCTAATCATTTCAGGAAACAGAACAAAGTGGACAGCAGCTGCAGCCGGCATAGTAAATCTTCCCAAAGTAGGAACAGAACAGAAGGTCAAGCCTCCTGCTGAGCAAGAACCTCCTCTTTTAGAATCAACGGCTCTCACATCTCCAGCAAGAAAAAGAAAGGGTACTATTCCACCATCTTCTCCAAGCACCACTTCTGATTACAATGATAGGGACATGGAGTGGACCCCATCAGAGCATGGGAGATGCCAGGAGAGGCAAGGGAAAATAAAAGTTCCAGAAAGCCTTGAAATCATGGAAGGGGATGATGATGATGAAGAGAGAGAGTAATTCTGGAAGCTGACACAGAGACATTACTATCCAACCTGCTCTGAGGGATGTGGCACAGGCAGCACTGCCAGCTCCCATATTTGTAAGGCCCAAGTAGATACCTGCACCAACTGTACCCCAGTAGAAGTATGCACTGAAGAGAGGCAATCAATATACCCACCTATCTACAGTTCTTCTTTAAGTTTTGGCAGGGGCCCAATAAGAAAGTACTTCTCTTCAGTTTGTGACTTTTTATGATAAGCAAACAGGAGCAGAAGATTGCAATATGCTTCATTTCCCATACAATGGTTCGTCGAGGTAAGCCTGGTTCACATTATGGTACTAGAGGCCAGACGACCCATATGAAAAAACATTACGCATTCCGGTGGGAGGAGTACCTTAAAAAAATTGCTAAACCCTGTTGTGATGGTAAAGGTGAGGAGAGTCAGTAAACATCAGCTACAACTGGTCAAATTACGCTTTAAAGTGAGGATGAAGAGGGTGACATCCTCATGCAAAGCAGCCCTGTCTCCAGCAGTGTGCCAGAATCACCCACCTCAATGATCTCATAATGGCACAGAAAGATACAGAGTTTGATTGAAACACAATGGCATACACTGACTGCTCCACGATGCACATTGCGTCCACCACCTACATCTCAAAAGTCACCTGGGTCAGTGGCCCTACAAACGAAGAAATTCCAAGCTACAACTAGGGGTATGTTTAGGCAGGAGAGGCCCTACAACTGCAACCACCCAATGGCACGTCTGTACAATGTGAAGCTGGCAAAAATATTAGCACTGGACCTCCTCCCTTTTTCTTTTGTGAAAGAAGTGGTATTCTTAGAGTTTGTGGCAGCCATCTTCCCTAAATGGAAGGTTTCACTTTGGACCTATTTTGCCAGAGTTGCTGTTCCACTGCTATATCATGATGTGCTGTAATTGGTTTCTGCAACCTTTGCAGCAAAGTGTTGTCCACACTATCCACCTAACGACAGACATGTGGGCCTGGTGTCAGGCGACGGATTACAGGTGCATCACTGCACACTGGATCTCCTGTGGGGGTAAAGCAAAAGCGGTTGAGCATGTGACAGCACCAATTACACTTCGTAGGATGTTCCAGGAGTATCTGGATGACCCCAAAAAGGTGTATGTCGATCAAAACCCATTGATGTATTGGTATAGGAGGATCTGCCAATGGCTGGAGCTCAGCATGTTGGCAATAAAGTATCTGGCTTGTCTTGTAGCCAGCGTGTCTGTTGGATGTGTGTTCAGTGCATCGGATGCAGTTGTTACAGTGAGAAGGACCAGGCTCCCACCTCAAATGTGAAGAGATTAATCATGATCAAAATAAACTGACATTTATACTACCTGATCACACTTTTACCAAAACACCACAGGAAGAGGATCACTGGTCAGAATAAAGTGTGTTTGCTGAACCACCTGAATTTGAGGACAAACTATACTTCCACTGAGTATGCTTGTATTTCATTCTTTCTTTCTTTGCAGAAACAAATGCCAGTGAAACATTATAATTGTTTTTAGGACTTATGCTTCAGCAACAATGTTTTGTCACATACTATTATATGGTGGGAATAGAGTTGAACCCATGTGCAATAAAAAAGCCTCCACATTCCCTTCAGGATCCTGGAGATGATGCCTGCCCCCCTCACATGCCTTTGCCTATCCTTTTTTTGACATCAACTAGCAGGGCTGCCCCAGAAGCTCATTTATTAAGAGACTGCCAGTGCCAATGCCAATTTCAAATGTGTTGCTACTTGCTACCAATGGAGGTAATATTTTGTTTATCCACATGCTTGGATTGGAAGAGGCAACTACTTACTATTACACCAATGAGTGGTGATAAGTTGAGCAATTGTGAGTGATGATTGATGATGTATGTGGTGGCTGACAGTGAGGGAGAGGAATGGAGGAAAATAGCCAATGAGGTTCAGGGAAGTGACCCTTCCCACAGGAAGTAGTCACCATAGTGGGTGTAGCGACCTAAAGTTAAGTATCCCATTGGACACTACCAGGTTCCCCCTAAAACGCCCACTAAATTCAGTATTTAGTGGGCACTCCCAGACCTAGATTTCATATTCGAAAGGACAAAGAAAAAGACAGCCCAAAGAAGACTACAGCAAGAGAGCTGAGGACCTGCTGCATCAGATGAAGAGCCACGACCCTGCCTGCTTCATCTGTGTCCCGACAATTGCCACTGTGGAGGAGCTGACCACTGGACTGACCTAAAAAACCTCAAGGACCTCCAAGCTTTGGAAATAGCCTGAGGTATCCCTCCTGAGTGGAGGCACCACTCAAGAAAGCAGCAAGAACCAACAAGCCAGTGGGGGTCACTTCACTGAACGGCTGATATCTCCACAACTGGAAGTTGCAGCTGAACCCAACAACACACTGATGACAGCCTAGATGAACCCTTCAAGTGTGCCAAACTTGGTGGCACTGCACCCTCCAGTGGCCGAGTCCTGCCAATACAACTGATGCTTGCTAGTACACGTCGGATTCCAAGAAAAACAGTTCTCAAAGAGCTGCAACTGGACCAGGAGGAAGCCGCATTCAAGGGAATTCAAGAATACCCCATACCTCCCTCCAGAGTGCCACAATTGTCCTATGAGCTGCCCTCAAAGAACCTTACCTCCAGCTCCAAAGGGCTGTATTGCACGCATCTCCTGGATTACCAACTCGCCCTGCATACAGCCGACCTGCTCCCTGCAATTAGAAACCAGCTGTACTCCATGGGTCCCTAACCCCTTGCGACCCTGACAGCCCAAGGGGACTGCAAGGTACCACCTTTAAGTCTGCAAACCATCTCCTTTTCCATGCGGCCCCTCAAAGTGGCTGTGTGCCTGTGCGAAAAGGCTTTCCAGCTCTGCTGCCGCCAGCACTGGGATCCGCCAGAGGCTCTCCAGCTGGCACAAGATGCCCACTGACTGCTTTGACCATCCTGCAAAAGAAAGTGGTAACCCAACGGAGTCATTTTAATGCAATTTTAATAGTGACTGCCTATTGATTCCTAAGGTGCGTACTTACGCATAGAAAGACTAACTTTATTAAGACTTTGAAAAATCATAACTCAAAAAGTACTTAACGTATCTTGACTATCTTGGACTTAAAAATGATATATACATCTGGGGTATTTTTATAAAACTGGTCTTGAGTTATTCCTTGAGTGTGTGTGGTGCTTGATTGATACTGTAAGTGCAACAAATGCTTAGTACTCTTCTTAGATGGCCTAACTGATCGACCAGCTACCTCAAAAAATTGGAGCATTAGGTGATCTGATATCTGCCACTGGAAACCAATGTGTGGTTGCCTGAACCACCTGGGCAGTGTGCCTAGTTTGCACACTATATAGAGGGACCAGCCCCTTACAAGAGGGCAGTTGAGGAAGCTTACAAGTAAATGACTTACACTTTTTTCAGCAGATTTAGAAAGAAAGCTACCCTTAAAGACAGCAGTGCAAACGAGAACACCAAAATAAAATTTTGAGGCATAATTCAAGTAAAATAAATTAGCCCCTTTTTATTTTTAACAAACACAAAAACCCACCCTTTCAAGCCACAACAGGCCCACCTCTCGTGTCAAACAAATAGCCCCATCCCCGAAATATCCTACTAAAGTCAAAGTGTAGCCTGCTCCCAACTCACTCCACACCCTCTTCACCTATAACAAGCCCCTCTCACCTAAACAAAAAATTACAAAAAAGGCTTCGAAGAGAGCATTGTCCATACAGGCCTTGAGATGGTCCAAGCTCTGCTCTATGCCCCCTAACCAGCTTTGAATGTGGTCAAACCACTGCAGGGCATACACCTGGAATATCCTGTCCCAACAGGAGGCGGTGGCAGCAGTGTCAGTCAGGGACCCTGACAGCTGGCAGTGACACCGGCAATGTAGTGTCCGGGAGGCTAGTGCTGGTGTGCTGCTGTGCTGGATCCTGGGTCTGAGGCAGCTATTTCACCCTCTTCCTTCTCCAGGATCATCAGCCGCCGGTATTCGGCCTGGATATTCTCCATGCTTTGCCACCACAGATGGGCTGCTGTCTCCTGACTGGTTGGTGATTGCTCAGCAGGAGCTCCTATGAGGAGAAAAACACAAATAAAAAGACAAATTGTGAACAATGCTCTGAACAAACACTCCTTCATAAGTAGGTTGTGGGTGGCACAGTAGCACTAGATTGCGGGTGCCCTAGGGAAATCTGATGTGATTATGATTAGGAGAGTCACAGGGCCAATTGTATTTGTTTACCCAAATACGCCTCACAAAAAAACACTGACTGTCTGGTAGAAAATAATTAAGGCAATATAATAACAAAACCTGTATTTTTTCTGTTAAAGGCATTTCTAGTAACTAAGCAGACACTTTAGTGGAAAAATAAAAATGAATTCCCACTATGGAGTATAAGTTGTTGTGCCAAATTAATGCAGGCATGCTAGCCAGCATGTTAAGTACTTTGCTACTGGATCCAGCTAGGCCAGCTGTAGTTCACAATTATCTATCTAATTCCAATGCCACAGTCTTCCCCAAATGCATTTCACTTAGTTTCTACCCTGACTCCAAAGAGGCACATGAATAAATAAAATACTTCACACATGTCATGTATAAAATGTGGATATATTATTTATCCTATCTGCTGTAAGTAGCCAGCGGGTAAAATGATGCACTGCACTATAGGGAAAGTAACAAGCTATATAGATTGTATTTGGCAAATTCGTCACAGATTATCCCTTACACCAAAATTGAAATCAAATCAGGCACTTGCTAGTGTCACTGGTCTCGCCCAACACCACAAATTCTTTCTAGCAAATTAATAATATAAAAAAAATAATAAACTTGACTTACTATACTGCAGAGTAAGGCAGGAGGATTAGGCAGGTATGAAGAGTTTTTGCTATAGAATAGAGAGGTGTTGATCATCAATTTATCATGTGCCTAAGCTTTGGCTTATTCAAACACTTTGTTGACAAAAGCCTAAAGGGAAACATCTAAGCAGGTCTAAAATAAATCTGTTATGGGAAACAATGAAATATATTTTGAAAACACTTTGCATAGCCATAAACATGTGGCACATGCCAAGAATGGATTTTTCAATTAGTCTGTTTGTCTGGGATGGAAGAACTTAGGAAAAAATAAAGGAGTGAAGTACTAAGAGGTGACTGAGTGGGTGAAGGGAAAACAACACACCTTGTGTGTTTGGTTTGCAACTCATTGAAAACTTTGTAAAGGCCACATTAACTGAAGCAGACACAGCACAGCCAAAACTGCAGGCAAAATGCCATGGGCCATGGGCAGGGAGGGAGGTGATTAAGGATGATGATGTGTGGGATGCATATCTGCCTCATTTAGTAAATACAGTGAGTCAAGGGATTAGTACAAAAGGTAAACTAACCCACACTTTGAACCATAGCTTTGCTTTGAGAACCATAAAATATAAAGTAAGAGAAGTAGATGAGCAGCATGTCCCTCTATAGAAGAGCTCCCTTGTTTATTTATCTAAGAAATTATACAATCATCTGTTCATTCTTCCCGCTATATTATTCACCCATAGCTATCATAATTTAAGTTTTACTTTCTTTCATTGAGTCTTTCTCCAAAATTCACAATCCATTACCCATCTATTCAGTATCCAGTTTCAACCCTTTCTTTCAATCATCCTTTCATCCATCCATCCATTCACCCAATACTCACCTACACATCCTTTCACCCACCCATGCACCCTTTCCTTGTGCTCATTTCATCAAGTACATTTTTTTAGTGTACATTATGGGATTCATTCTGACTTTGGCGGTCTTTTGGGAAGACCTCTGCGGTGGCAGCCTCAAAAGACCACCATGTTGTTGTTCATCCGACCACCGTATTAAGAGTCATACTGTGAAGACCACCACAAAACAGCCAAAAATCGGACACCGTCAGGACACAGGAGGGAGGGAAAGAGGTGGTTCTACCACCAGCACCGCCAGGTCGACACAAATCAACACACCAGATTATGAGCCACAAACCAGCACAGCGGTTCTTTCATGACGGTAAACCATTGGTGGTACAAACTGCCAAAGTCAAAACCCACTATTGTCAGAACACAACATCACACTGGACAGTTAGACTACCCCACACCTAACACACATCCACACACCAGACACACCTACTCACTGCACTATATAACACACCCCCACCCAACCCAAAATCCATTGCAACTAAAACAACATACATATACACAGAGAGTAGGCAATCACAAAGAGAGAGCACCCTAACACCATAGGTACACACACCACACACCAGCACCACTAACACACAACACACATTACAAGCACACACGAACCACCACAAGCGCCCATCACTCCCAACGCACCACCCATACCCTATCAATCACCCAACACTGTACCCTTACATACACACAACACCCCCGTCAACACAACCATGTCCCCACAAAAGCACCCACGGTAGAGACCATAAAACGTTGATTGCCACGAAAATGGATTTGTGGCAAAGAATAGTTGACAGGATCAACTCAGTAGACAACCTTCCATCTACAAGGGAGGACATCAGGAAGAGGTGCAACGACCTAGGGGGGAAGGTATGTTCCATGGCATCATAAAACCAGATCGCCATGTACAAGACTGGCAATGTACCTCAACCTCCTCCTCCCCCACAGTTCACATCTTGGGAGGAGAAGGTCTTACACATTCTGCAGCCCTAGGACCCAACTGGAGTACCTGGGGAATGGACTCTGGTAAGTACCCACAACTTCTATGACACACAATTGTCGTGTCCTGCATACTTCTTCCCCAACCAAATACTCCCCAATTCACTGGATGTCTCACCACACCTCCCACCTACTCACCTAAAGCCCCTCTCCTGCATGCCATACCTCCACCTAGCCCAATTGTCCACACAAAACGTGGCAAAGGCATGGATAGTATTTGCTAATCCTATCACTACAACTCCCACAATGCACTATCTCGTCTACTTTAAAACCTGGAAAGTGCACATCACATCTCTTACATGTATGACTATTGTACGAGCTACACCAACAGGATGGTATGACTGAGGACCACTACATGGCAATAACAGCAATGCAATTGCACACCACAATGTCAACCAAGGCTATATATATATAAAGTATCCAGCTATTTTGTGTCACATCTAGCAAGCCTGACTATTCACAAGGTAACAGTGCTAAACAGTCATGTGAAGTATCAGACAGTACCTGAACCCATCCCCAGTGCCATATGGACCGAACCTGAATGACAGCACCCAACATAGAGAATGGAACACATGTCGCAGACTACTATGCCACCAATGGAATGTTGTGCAGCATCTGTCATTGTCATAGCTGGGATTCATGTTAAGCCAATGTATGCATCTGACAAAGAAATAACCAAAAACACTTCCAAAATTTATATCTGTGACTCACTATATCCACAGGTACCCCTGCCAGTGCCACCACGTAGAGGACACCAGAGCCTGCCAGCCCTCCTCAGGATGAAGGCCCCAGTGAGGCCAACACACCTGGATATCTGGATGACATTCCTGACCCATCTGGGATACCGGGTAAGACTACGACTCCCTGCCTCACCCTGCCCACATCTATCCTGAGTCGACCTCTCACACCCCAGACAATGATGGTCCTGATAACTGAGTGGGCACACCATGCCAGGGGCACAAGTACCTGGGGGCATGGGGAGTGGGAGGGAAGCTGTGGGCCAGAGGATGGGGCCTCCAAGGGAGTCCACTGATCAGGAAACCATCTTCCAATTCCTGAGAGCCTACCAACAATCCCAGGACACAGTGGGTTCAGATTATCATCATGTTGGGGGAAGACCAAAGGCTGCAAAATGAATACCACCAGGAGGTCATGCAGCAGTGGCAGGCCCACAATGCCACCATGGCCTCTATTGCAGGGGTGTCAAGGGACATCAACACCATCCTGCATGCTTCCTCGACCCACCATCAAGCCCCTTCCACTAGCAACCTAACATCTGAGCCATCTACTTCAGCAGCAGCTAGTGGAATGGAGGCCCTGCTAGGGGAACCACAGGCCTCAGACACCCCTCCCTCTGTAGCTGAAGAACCCCCCAAACCTGGTCATCCACCCAGACATCTGGCTGGAGCAGATGCCAAGACCAAACTCATTGCCAGGTAGTGAACCTCATCTGATTTGTCTCTCTTGTGTGCCACTGAGACACCCATGTTGACTGTTCTGAGACATTACTCCAGTTTCCAGTGGCACATGGACACTGGATATGTGCAACCAACTTCTGTAGTATCACCTTTTGGATAATTTAAGCACCTTTAATTTGTCTTTCACAATCATGATATGCACAATAAACACCACTGAACACAGCTACAGTATATGTGTTTTTAATAAAACATCAACAATTCTCATGCTTGCCAACTGTGATCTGGTAATGCCCACCTACATCAAACAGACAGTGTAACGGACAGCAGAGGGAGGCCCCCTCTGCAGGAGACACGTTATAACAGATATGTCCCAGGACAGATGTCAGAGAGGTTGAATTCCAGGCACACACAAGGGTATAGTCAGTATTCCAACCTGCAAAAAAGAGCATGGCAGGGACTACCATCAGGATGGAAGTTATGGTGCCACGCAATGCACATATGCAGGTCATAGATGTTGTGCCCACTGTAGTATACCTCCTAAGCAGGGGCCCCCAGATGTTACCTATGCATCACCAGTTACAGAATATTCACACATATCATCTTACCAGCCATCTGTCATGTATAACCCTCATTTCTGTAATCATTTACCAATGGCTAATGACCATGAATGTCAATGCAATAGGTAGCAGAGGCACATATTTAAATACCACAGTCAGTGGGTGGAATGACATGAGAAGAGGAGAATGCAGGACACAAAGCTCAATACTGGGCTGTACATTTGAGAAGTGAAAGTAGGAAACTGTACTGAGAACTCATGTTCAAGTTGAACCACTTTTACTGTGCAACTTACATTCTATCAGCCAGCTTCCACAACTCACACATAGAGATAGGACTGATGAATCATGTCAGGAGGTCTATTGCCACCAATGATTGTGGACATACAAGACTTGAAAAAGCCCGCTCAATATACCTGCACGTCACTGGAAGTACTGATTGATGAGCCAAGTCCTAGAGTTAGCTGCACTTCTTCCTCTGGCTCCTCATCACTTACCAGTTCAGCATTTCCAGCCACTGGTCCAGATGCCTCACCCTCATCAGCTAGCAATTGTGTCTGATGTTTCAGGGCTAGATTGTGGAGCATGCAGCAGGCAAAGATGATTTGGCATACCTTTTGGTGAGAGTAGAGGAGGACACCTCCAGATAGGTCTAGCACCTGAATCTGGCCATCAGCCGGCCAAATATTTGCTTGATTATATGTCTCGCCCTTCCGTGGGCCTGACTGAAATGGACTTCCCCTTCCATGGCAGAGTACCTCACTGGTGTCAACAGTCAAGGAAGATTTGGATAGCCAGAGTCACCTGTGTTCGCAAATGTAGGACCAGTGAAATAACAAGTACAGCGACTGGGAAGAAGGTAATGACGGATACCATAACAGTGAAACACCTTAATATGCCTACATAAAAAGGAGTCAGGCCCTCTCTGTGTGTAGTTGTGCCATCAGGTGTGGGACATTGCTGTTTCTCAAAATGTAGGGTTCATGCACAGATCCTGGAAACTTGGCTGTCACTTGTGAGATGTACTGGTCTGCCAGACGTGCCACCTGAACATTTATGGAGTGGTAGTTTTTCCTGTTCCTATACACCTATTCATTGGCACTGGGAGGGACCAGGGCTACATGGGTGCCATCAATGGTCCCTACTACATAAGGAAGGTGTCCCATCTCATAAAAGTCTGCCTTCACATAAGCCAAGTCTGCACGTTGGGGGGACCTGACATAACTGTACAGGTGCCTTAACAAAACACACTGTACATCTTTCAACACCAGACTGAACATAGGCTGAGATACCCCTACAACTAAGGTCACTGTTCTCTGAAAGGAGGCTGTGGCAAGAAAGTGTAGCACTGACAAGACTTGTATCATGTGAGGGATGCAATAGGGATTGCGTATGGCTGGCAACAGATCTGGCTACAACTGTGTACATAGATCCATGATGGTCTTAGGGTTCAGACGATCTGTCTGGATTACATGCCTGTCCTCCATGGTTGCAAGGTCAACTAGTGGACGCTACACTGGTGGTTGCCTCAATCCCCTCATGGCAGGATATCTAGGTTGAGTGGAAAGAATGTACAGTGGGTAAAGCAGTAGGCACATGTAGGTAGCGCATGTTACATTAGCGGACACCTAACACTGTAGGGGATGCGTTTCACTGCTGACATATACAATAATGACCATGCTTATGCACATTGGACACCCTCATTGCTTTACATTGGCTTACATGTAAGTCATATAGGGCATATGACATGTGTCTGACTGAGCTGTCCTGCACTGATCAAACAATATGTATTGGAAGCTACCAATATATTGCCCTCACCTATGTGTCACTGAGTATCTTAATATGGCTATCAACAATTATACATCCACACCAAGAATGTCACAAATTGAAGCACTACCATGATGCCACAACATAGGGTTACATTGCTATTTGGGCGAGTATGTGTATGGCACACTTATTTAGGCATATCAATTGATTATATGTGCACAAAATGGCAGGTGCCTGTCCTTATGTAGTGGTCAGTTGGAAGTGACCTAAGTCGGCCAGTGAAAGTCGTCATGGCAGTAGGTGGTCGCAACCACTGTACAATCTGTCATTGGTTAACATTTCTGCCTGTGGTGGACTGGGACCAATGGCAATGACTGCCGGCGGTGATGGTCCTGTACGTGGTGGCCGTGACCATCATTTTCTGTAGCCTTGCCCACTGGACTCCTGACACTGTTGCTAGCAAGACCTCCACGACGTGTGCTGCTGTGTACTGCCTCAGGGAGCCATCATGCAACAAACTGCAGGTAATATAGCCCCTGCCTTCACTTGAAAGAGCTGGAGAAGCAGGTATAGGAGGTCCTACCCCTGTATGAACAGCTATATGGGGCACCAGAGGAGCAGGTGAGTCCTATGCCATAGTCATGTGAGAAAGGGATTGCGTGTGACGTTGATTCGGGCACGTGTACTGTTGAGGGAGTATGTGCATGCATAACGTGAAGGTGTGTGAGCAGAGAGGATGGGTGTGTGTGGGCACTTGCTGTGACTGATGTGTAGTGTCCACCCCTGTTGGTATGGTGCATGTGTACATGACTCTCTCCTTTTCTCTGTGTCATCCATGCAGGTGAACGCCCATCAGAAGAAAGGGATCTGGTGTGCAATCACCAAACAAGTGCAGACCCTAGGGGTCCACAGCCAGAGGAGCACCCATTGTCGCCAGTGGTGGGAGGACCTGAGACGCTGGGCCCTGAAGACCATGGAGACTCAGCTGGAGATGTCCTCCCAACAAGGTAGGGGTGCTCGTCGGACCCTGAACCCTTAATGGCCCACATTTTGGCAGTGGCCTACCCTGAGGTGGATGGGCATTTGAGAGCAGCACAGCAGCTACAAGGGCGTGAGTACTGACTGTATCCTGGTAATTGGCTCTGATTGTATGGTGTTTGCTGCCTCACTTTAGCTTCTTTGACAATGTAGTAAGTGCAACATTGATGTAGACTAGTGGACATGTGCAGTCCCCACCTTGCCTGAGTATTAAATGTAGATGTGTCTTCATGGGTTACATCTCCTGTGTCATAACATCTCCATGTCTGCATGTGAAGATGGTCATAAGACTTGCCATATGTGTGACTCCATCCTGCCTATTCTATAGATGTGAGCTTGTGTATCACCCTACCCACTGAGTATGATCTGGTCCATCCTTCAGCATATGAGCATTAGTGGCTCCAAGGTGTCTGTCCATTCCCATCTGTACTGATCACCTGCATTTTCAACTGGCTGACTCAAATTTTTCGTACAGGGCTAAAGACAGGTATAGACTCGATGTGAGTCAGCCATTACATTTACACCACAGATATGGCCTGTGTAGGACTGTACTTATGGCTTGATAGTTGTATCCGGATTGTGTGTTCATCTTAAATCGATGGGGTATGTGAAGGTAGCAACCGTAGGACAATATGATTTGGTTGCCTAATTTTGTTAAATTGGACTAATCATGCATTTCCATGTGCTTGACTTGTGGGGATATTACCTTCAACCCAATAGGACTATTCTAGAGGTGGTAAGTGCCTAGGCAGATCTCCCCTTTGACAATATGCAATGTAAATGCCATGTGTGCAAATGCCCTACCAATTACACAAATTACAGTACAACTTAGCTTAGTCGCTGCCTACATAATGTCTCAATGGTTTCTTGGGGGCACACCTGATGAAGTAGGACAATGACTGCTACCCTTGGCCTAGCTGATGTGTGTAATTTGGACAGGATAAGGTTTTGTATGATTTATGAGATGGTGATGTAAACTTCTGGTTATATCATCATTTCTGAAGCATCCCTATGTAGTAGTAGGATATGTTGTCAGTGCAACGGCAGTCGTGTAGGTCCAAGGGTGCAGTATGCGTACATGTCATTTCTGTCTGACATGTGTTGTCAGGCCTTAGGTAGAGGTAATTAAATGTCAGGAATGGGGTGAGTGATGGCGGTTTGATCATGTTGTGAAGTTGAACTACTGTAACTGCATGTTAAGTGGATTGGTATGTGGCCTATGATGTAATATGTGGCTTCCTGAGGTTCATTAGTTGTGACCCTGCACTCAGTGATTGGCTATGGATGCGTCATGTGTGCTATGTAGGCTATTGTAGATGCACTTACATGTCAGTATAGTTGTGGTATACTTCCTCTGTGATAGGATCACATTCCTGTACCCCAGACTTGTAGTCTACACAGCAGATGTCATCTGTAATGGAGTCCAACTTGTAGTGGCTACATTAGTTATTTGATCAATGTTGGCATTTCTGTACAGAGTGTTAGGTCAGCCATGTAATGTGACAGACAGTTGCTGTGTGGTCTGCGAGTGGACATGGACTGTCAATGTGTAGCTACAGTACAGGCCTGATGTGTTTTGTTCAGTCACCTGCTCTTCCAATAGGTGATATGAGTATGGAACGGTATGATCAGGATTCATTTAGTCATTTGTACTTCAGCCATGGCATGATATGCATTCAGACATGGCTTTGCTGGTAATCATGTGGATTACTCCAGTCCTGCTAACTTACTTTTATTTTGATGTGGGTGTGAGGGTTGGCATACAGTGGTGGCTAGTAGTGAAATGTTGTGACATGTGACATGATGTAGGATATGTGCATTGCCACCAGAGATAACCTACCCATGAGATGTTTACCTACAGATAGGCATGTTTACATTTGTGTCTGTGAGGAATATGTTGACCCTCTCTCTCCCGCTTACTCTTTTTCCCTCCCTCCTTCTCTCTCTCTCTAATTGTATACATCAGCATCGGCAGACGAAGGAGGTGATTGTGGATGCTGCAGGCCACAGGACCTGGAGTCCTTCTAACAGTGACAATGAGGAATCTAGTGGCACGGAGAGTGAGGGGAGTGCCATGGGAGAGACCGGATATTCAACATCACCTTCAAAATCCTCCTGCAGTGGACACTCACTGGCAGTGGTGGACTGTTCTGGGACCACCCCAGCACCATCTAAGTCCGCCAGCCCCTTTCTACCACCACCCTCTCTGTAGCTCCTCACCCAGTTGTCCATGCCCACTTACCCAAGAGGGTGGGCAACCCCTTCACTATAGGCACCTCTGCCGCTGCCCCAGTCTGCCTGGCCCGGCTGCCCTCGGTGAGGAGGCTATTGACCTCCTGATGTTGATTTCTGTGGGTCAGTCGACCATCGTGAATGCCATCCAGGGACTGGCAACTCATGTCCAACAGTGCGTTCCTGGAGGGCATTCTTGGTGCACTGGTTTGCCTACAAAGATCCTTTCAGACTCTAGCCTCCACACTGACAGCAACCAGTCACCCTTGTTCTTCCATCCCTCCTCCATCCACCTCTTCCCAATCCAAGACCCCATTTCAGCCAAAGCACGCAGATAGACAAGCATGCACCCACCTCAACATCCAAGGCTACAGCTGACAGACACAAACACCACAAGACCCACCACCAGAATGCAGACAAACAACACCCACCTGCAGACACACCAACATCCACTACCTGCACAGACTTCCCCACCACACCACCTTAACAGACACTACACCAGACATACCTGCAGTCACCACACCAAGATTCACAGATAGAGCTACCACTCCAATCCTACCCACAGTCAACACAATAACAGACCCGCAGACATCCACCTCAGTCACCACATCTGCAGACACCACAACCACCGACACATCCACATGCAGCACACAGTCCACAGCTGCAGACACCACCCTGACAGACCGTCACCCATCCACCATGGCATCTCCAGCACTTCCTTCCCCTCCTCCCAAGACACATAAAAGCCCACACTCACTCACCGAACAGACACCCAGCAGCCATAACCACACCTCACATAAACATGCACCTAAGACGTCCACCAAGACACATCCTACAGACACTCCCTCTACCTCCACTCCCAAACCCTTTTGCCATGACCATCCCATTTTGTCTAAAAAGGTGTTCCTCTTAGAGAGTTTTTCCTCTTCCCTATTCCTCTCCTACCCTGTGATACCCTCAACCAGTCCCTCCCCAAGTCCAGCCCTTCCACCTCCAAGTCCTCCCCTGCCCCCTGCTAGTACCCATGCCCCTCCCCCTGCCAAGAAGTCAACCCCTCCCAAGTGTTCCCAGCCCTCCCCTAAACCTCACCCTAAGTCCCCCTCCCAGGCCCAAACCCAAAGACCCCCCTCCAAAACTCAATCCCAAACCTCCCCTCTGTTCTCCCTCATCCCTGAGGTACTTGCCTGCCCCTTTGATGCCCCTACCCAGTGGAGGTCATTTAGCAGTCAGGAGTCATGTAGGGGCACACAGATGTGCCATTTGTGCAGTGTGCACATTGTTGTTTGGACTGGCCAATGGCCTGTTATATTGTACATATGTATTTATTTATTTGCATATTTATTTTTCCAATATATCTGAGTCAACCAGTTGTTGGTCACATATTTGTCCTGCCTTCCTTTCTACATGGCTGTTTTGGTCTTGCCTGCTTTGGTTTGTGTGTGAGTAACTTTTGTGTGTGTGTTGGTTGTGCTGGCAGTTGTGTCTGGGCTGCATGTGTGAGTGTGGCCCTAGCGTTTGTCCCACTGCAATGACTGTGTATTGTGTGTTGGACTTGTTTGTGTATGGTAAATGCATGTATATTGCTAATGTGTGTATTGTTTGTGTTCACATGTGTTATTGATAGTGTTGGGTGCCTTTGTGTAGTTGTACTGTGAGCGAGCGAGTTTGTGGTGATTTGTATATCAGAACTGTTGTGTGGTGTGTTTGCGTGGTATGACATGCTTCGTTGTCTGGCTTTGTGATTGTGTGTATTGGTTGTCAGGTTTGTTACGTGTTGTTGTATGTATGTAGTGTCAAGTGGAGGTGTGTACTGTGGTTGCTTGGCGATGCATTTGAGATGTTGCAGTTGTAGTGTAGTTATATGATTTTGTGGTGTTGTGTATTGTTGTGTTCGACTGTGCTGGTGCTGTGTATCTGTGGGTTGGTGTGTGTTTTGTAAGTATGTGTTGACTGTGGTGTGTCTATTATTTGTGTGCATGTGTCTATGTGGCTATGTGTGAATGTGCATATCTGTGTAAGGAACATGTGTGCTGCCTTTGCCACCCATCTCAGACGTATATGTTGTGTGCGTGGGTACTTTGCCTTTTACCTACAGTGCTAGGTAGGTGTGTGTACTCATGGTTGTTGTCGTCATTGCAGGTTCCAGTGCTGCTGGGCGAGCAGAAGCAGTGGGAGGATGTGCAGTTCAAGTTCCATGGTGGCTCCAGGCAGGTATGTGTTCCAAAAGGTGGGTGTCTCCTTTTATTGAGTTGGTTCCTCCCAGGGTTTTCATGGTGGTGCGACTGCGGCAGAAACCTGAGATGTGTGAAGCTTTGAAATGTGTCCGGCGGAAGCATGGGGTTGGCTAGCCTGAAGGTGGCTACCGCTGTCCGTGGCTAGCTGACTGCACTGGGGGTGCAGGCGGTTGTTTTGCTGTATTCTGTAGTGAATCCCGCCATGGTCATAATTTGGCAGTCTTCTACACCGGGCTGTTGGCAGTATGACTGCCGCCGTCAACATGGTGGTCCTGAGACCAGCAGACTCGTAATGACCCACCTATGTGTGCTTTTGCAGATAGAAGAGGTCATAAATAACCCAACCACCACTGTAGCTGTTGTAGGAGGACTTCACGATCACAACGAATATCTCGTAACTAGTGAGTAATAGTAATCGTCAATAAGTAAGCAATCTAACTTACCTTTGCCGTACCCGCTGCCACTTCTCCTCCTGCTCCATCTGGTCCTGCAGTGGAAGTTAAGTAGGCTTTACTGGTGGTCGGTGGGGCCAGAAAAAAAAACATAATACAGTTTTTAGATGAAAGGTACACCTCCTCTTAATTTTTGTAATAAAAACATGCAACCACAATACATTTGTTACAGTTCGGTTAGCACTGCAGTATCTTCTATCAAAAATATCGCTTTGGGCATTTTGTTGGATCACAATGTTAGAAAAGCCAGGTCGTTGACCGAAACAAAATCTTTTTGCAATGGAGGGGCAAACCTATACCCTATGATGAGGATGAATCAAAATCACTGAAGTGCAATGAAGGGGTGGAAAAAAAATAGTCAATTAGAGACGGAAGTATGTAATACAGGAATAACAGGAATTAAACAGAAATTGAATAGAGAAATTAGAAAAAGGAGACAGTACAAACAAGTAAACACGGCAAAATTGAAAGTAGTATAATAGTGGGCAGAGGTCAAAGTTAGGGAAATAATAATATTAAATAGTAGGACTTACTGTGATGAGCAGAGCCCGCAGCATTTGTGCTGGTGGTCGGTGACTCCCCAACTCATGCCCGATCCATCTCTGTGGTGCTCCTCTTCTTGCCGTTGGGTGTTGATGTAAGAAATAAAGAAGATAAAAAAATAGATTAATGGTACAGTTAATCTACATAAGTTTATTATAACAGGTGAACACAGTAACATTGTACTTATCTAAATCAGATCACCAATGGTACTAGTATGAGCGACTATTGTTGCGTTGGTTGTACTCCTAAAATCCATATTCCAATTTACTGAACAAAAACTGCATTTTGAACTAATGCATTGCAATGAATGCTCTTTGATTCTATTCTCACTTCTCAACCCCCTTGATGGACCAACTCAGTCTCCCTTTTTTTGCAATGCATAGTTGTATACTTCATGTTTTTTTTGCTACTTCGCATAGTTCCACATAACGCGACTCCATACCATTCGCCCACCCCCACATATCACAACACTCATAAAATCCTCTGTGAGATAATTGATAATATCACTGGAGCATTTGCAGTAAAATATTGATGAGAAAACTGTGCATGGCGGGAACATGATGTTATAGTTACCTTATAGAGCAAGTTATAATCATAACTATAACTGCTGAATTTCTATGGTTTTGTGCAAGTAAAATGTGAACCTAATGATAACGTTCCTGTAACTTTTGTTTTTTAAGTGAATTTCTATGTGTTTGGTTTTTTTTTAACCACAGAGAAGACTACTCCATCCCCACCATGGTTACACCCCTCTAACATCTCAAGGGAGTAAGGGTCATCAGGGTTAATTTAGAATGATGGGTCTGTAGGTCAGTTTTCACTGGCTGTCACAGTCAGAAAAACTCTTGCAGTAAGGGGCGGTAAAAACTGTCTAATTACCCCCTTGCCACGGGAGACAAATACAATGGAAAGGGGATTTTTTTTTAAATCTCTGATCCCAACCCTGTCGTAATGTGCCTGTGTGGAGCGGAGCACAAGCCCACCTTTGAGCCCCCCAGTGGCCCGGGTAACCAGCGCATGTGGGCTGTGTGCTGGGTGAGGGTCAGAGCATCAGACCACTCGCCGAGACGGACCACAAGTGTGAGCCCAGCACAGAGGGAACGCCAGCGCAGGAGGAGGTGCAGGTCCAGGAGGAGGTGCGGTTGTGCAGAGAACGGGAGGATTGAGGATTGGAGGAGGGGAGCGGCAAATGGAGCACGAGAGGAGTGGACCACGTGAGCAGGAGGGCAGCAGGCAGTAGGTAGCAGCAGCAGGTAGTCATCCTCTGGACCTTTTTTTTTGCCTTTCTTGTCTCTTGTTGTTTCGCCCCCTTGCTTCTGCACCTGCCACTAGACTCCCAGCTTCCCCCAACTCACCCCGCCTTCGCCGTTCACCGCCTCACACCTCCTCATTTCCTCATCTATCGTCTTGTAACATCTTCCACTGACATGCAGAAGGTGCTCCAGCTGCCTTGACTGTTCCTGGGACTGCTGCTGGGCAGCTAGGCAGCTCCCCCGCCGGCAAGGGCCCCTGTAGCCTGTAGCCTGTAGCTTTGAAGCCCCGAAGCGTGGATTTCAGGTAGGGGAGAGCGGGTTGGGAGTGTTGAGAGTCAGAAAGGCTGGTAGTAGTGCTGGTCCTCCACCTCCGCCTGATCCCGTTTCCCTTTTCATCCGTGCTGCTTCTTGGAGAGCGTGAATAAAAGTGCAGGAGCAAATAGAATGACTTCTAAACGTACGAGAAGGAGTAGGTCTTTCCTTAGCGGAGCCTGTAAAAAAACTAAATCAGAGCTCCTGAGAAACAAGGGGTGCAGCAATTAAATTGAAAAAGTCTGAATTCTACCCTCCCATTCCTTTTGAAGGAACCCTGCGAGAAAATAATGGCCAAGGCAGGAAATAGATCTGGTGTCAATAATAATTCTCTTCAAGGTCCCGCTCAGGGTAATGATCTGAATGCTTTGATGGGCAAGGGCACCACCGTCACCGAGGAGTTTTATTGCCTCCCCCCCGTGAGGGGGTCGAATCAAGTCAAAGTTACAGAATTTACCCTCCCTGATATAGGTCTGGATGAGGTGCTTGGCAGCAGAATAGCTTCTTCGTCTATACCAATGAGGTCCATAGCAGCACATGTTAGACATTGATTCCCCTCTGATAAAGCTATTCAGTAGCACCCCCTTGGATCACTTTCCCTCCGACTTAACTCCATCTGATCCCCCGTATTTAGCATGTCTACCAGCACAACATGTAGTCCTTTCCGAATCTCTCAAGTGCCTTGAAAGAATCTTACCATCCATTCTAGAACTTTTGGAGAAATCTATAAAAAATTCAGACCATATGCAAGACATCCTCGTTTCCATTCTAAAAGTCTTACTAGCAAATCAAGATATGAGCCACTCCCCTGCAGAGTTGACTACGACTACGACAATAAAAAAGGAAATGTGTAAGAGGTTAGGTTTAAATACAAATGGTACTAGCTTGCAGCTCCCGCGTATTGAGGACTTGAAGCTCACCGATGATAAACTCTCTCACTCAGATAGAGGAATTCAAGCAGGAAAACCACAGTTGGTCTAAGGAACTACTACAACAGTAATTCAGGACTTTGAAGAGAACAAGATATATTCTCTGAATAACCTGTTCTCAAATACGAAATCACTGCTTAATATTACCCCACCGGTTCATGTAGTCCACATAAAGGAAGATGCCCCAAATTCCAGAGCAGTACCATTTCCAATCTTTCTTCCCAAAGATCATCCATCTATAAATCAGGTGCAACAAAATGAAAACAACATGGGTCAAGCTAGCAAAATATCTAAAAACTCTAAAATAAGAGGGAAAAAGACTGGAAAGAAAAGGAACCAGAGAATTCTAAAAAAAATAACAGAAAGGAAGGTCAAGTTTGAGGAGAGAGAGCAGGTGGAATTTACCGACATCACAGGACAGGTCTCCTCATTTAAGAACTCTCAGAACAGGAATTGAGGGGACGTCTGTAGGTGTACCATCTCAAGTCCATGATCAGACAGTCCAACCAGCGATTCCATGTGCTAGATCTGACTCCACCATCACGTTTCCGCCTGATCCTGTCAATCCTGTGGTTAAGGAGTTTCACCCCAGATTTAGGGCCTCATTACGGCCCTGGCGGCCGGCGGTAAGCTGGCGGTAACACCGGCAACAGGCTGGCGGTGTTCCACCAGCAATTATGACCGTGGCACAATAGCCACGGCCATACCGCCGGCCTCTCCACTATAAAGCCTGGCGGTCATAATCCCCAGGCCAGCTGGGGATTATGAGTCCCCGACTGCCAGCCTGCCCACGGCGGTAAACACCACCATGGAAAGGCTAGTGGTAAGGAGGACTTGGAGTGCCCTTGGGGGCCCCTGCACTGCCCATGCACTTGGCATGGGCAGTGCAGGGGCTCCCAGGCATAGCCCCATCGTGCATTTCACTGCCCGAATTTCAGCAAGTGAAATGCGCGACGGGTGCTACTGCAACCGCTGCACATCAGCATTGCCGCCGGCTCTATTACGAGCTGCCAGCAATGTTGATGTGACTTTTCCGCTGGGCCAGTGGACGGTAACACTGTTACCGTCCGCTGGCCCAGCGGAAAAGTCGAAATAGGGAGCCAGAAATACCGCAGGCACTGGCGGTATTCTGGGGCCCGCTGCCTCTGCGGTCTTCTGAGAAGTCCACTAAGGTTGTAATGAGGGCCTAAGTATCCAGAAAGTGGGAGAAAAACTCAGAGGGGATGGGCTACCGGAAATACCGGACTACCTGGAGTTTTTTACTATATTCGACTCACATGTAGGTTTAAATCGTTCGTTCCTACTGTCATGCTTTCTGGAAATAGACAAGCTCTATTTAATTGAGAGTACTGATATTGTGAGGGTCTTACTTGACCACAGTAGGGGCAGAAGTAAGGCAAAGGTCTGGTTCTGTTCCAAAATTATCGTGCAACTAATCTTGGTTAATTGTGCCCAACTTCAACGCAGGGGTATAGATTTCATCCCAGTTCGGGAGAAGTCAATGTACCCCGGTGGGCACATATGACTCCTGGATAAGATTCTACAAACTCAATCGTGAATTGGGGGAGAAAATTCTCTCTTATCTCAAGGTACAAGGGTAGTGAATGTCTTGGAAGGACCTAAATCTCAGGGCTACGGTCTCGATCAAGAAAACTGGAATTGGGTAGCTGAGGCATTGAATAGACCTAAGCCCAGAGATAAGCTGAATCAGTCATGTTACTAGCACTGGCCTTTCCTTGGTCTCTTGGAATGCTGCAGGTCTAGGTAAAAATCAGTGTAAATTAGTTTTGTGTTCAATGATGTTCGATTTGATTTGCATTCAAGAGATCTGGTGTTCAAATTAGTTTATATATTCGGGTTATGCGGTTTTAAGCAAAAAAAGCACTCCCTTCAAAAAAAGAGCGTGCTAAACGGGGCATTGCCATGCTTTTAAGTGACAGATATAATTGGGAAAATGTCAGCCTCCCGACTCTTCAAATTTCTGTCAAATAGTACAAGTAGAAGTTCAGGGGGAGAAGGGTGGGAAGCTGCCCCTAACGATTGTAAATGCAGATATCCCTCCCGAAAAGGAATAGAATATTATTTTACAACAACTCTTTTACAAATTCATGCTATAAGAAATCCTGTTAATCTAATTTTATTGGGGGACCTAAATTGTAAAGTTGCTAATACTATGCGTTATTCCTTCAGTGATCTAGATAGGGAAAATGCATTGAATATCCCTTCTATCATGTTACCTCCTAGAATTAGGACAGATAAAAGAGGATTACTCTTTTTGACAGGTCTTAGGTCCTTGAGTTATATTATTTTGAATGGGTGCTTCAGTATGGGCTCACCCGCAGCCCCAGCCCATAAGTGGGTTACGAATCACTCCATTATAGACTACATCTGTGCTTCGTACAACATAGCCCAAAAAGTTAAAGATGTGGCTGTATTAGACACCCTTTACAGTGACCACAAAATCTTTAGGCTTACTTTGAACTTGACATTAGATGCTACAGACTCATGATCTATAAAAGGCGCAAATCTTAGTATTAACGGAAAAAATAGAAGAATGTCTTGGACAACAGTAAAAATGATATCGATTAAGCCATTACTGGAAAATATTGTGGGAAATATGGAGGTGTGTGGGAAAGACGTTCTAACACAATTTTCCAACTTAATAAAACATTACTTCGCGTAAGTAGCCCGAGCGTAATATAATTCGAGTGAAAAAAATTCAGCTTCCTATTCTGAATCTGAACAGAGTAATAAATAAGCTAGTACGGCGTCAGTTGGAACACAAGTCTAAGAAAATGAATAGGGAAAAAACAAAACTTAGGAGAAGAAGATCATGGCTGAAACTGGCAATCCGACAAAAAGAAGAGGATCATAAATGGATTGCATTAAGGAAAGCAGTCGTAAAAAGAAATCCCAGAAAATGTTGGGCTATTATCTCAGAGGGATGCGGAAACTGTAAGACCTTAGCCACACCCCCGATAGTGGAGGAAGATTAGAAATTGTATATTCAAGATCTTTATGCTGAAAACCATGGCATTGACCCGGGGAGAAAGGTGTCAGCATTAAACTGAGGGGGAGAAATGGATAATAAGGGGGCTCCAACAGTGGTGGAATTAGAAGGGATCATAAAATCAATGTGCCCTTCAGGTGCTATGGGCCCGACGAGGTCCCAAAGACCCTAATTAAAAGGGAGCCTCTGCTCTGCGCAAAACTACTTCAACCAGTATTTGGCTCCTATTATGCCCAAAGTAATATCCTGGAATCATGGACAGGTAGTATAATTCTTTCTCTATACAAAGAGAAAGATAGAACTAAACCGTCAAATTACAGGCAAATCGCCTTATTAGACGCAACTGGAAAGTTATTCGCAAAAAGCATTTTATTGCAATTGACTGATTGGGTGGAGGAAAATGGTACTCTACCAGTGGAACAGGCAGGATTTCGAAAGGACCATAATACCTTAGATAATATCCTGATTATGAAAATTATAATTTATCAGAATGTCCGGTTAAGGGGAGGTGTACTGTATGCAACATTTATCGATTACCCCACAGCATTTGATAAAGTGGATAGGGGAATACTGTGGAAGAAACCCCAAGTTCTAGGGGTCCCTCCTAGCCTCCTGCGATTGGTGATTGCCCTACACTCATCGACCTGGCGCAAACTTTTAATGGGTGGAGAGCAGGGATTATCCTCAAAGTTTTTGACCAAAAATGGCCTGAAACAAGGCTGTTTACTGGCCCCATTGCTTTTTTTCTTTATATCCATGACCTTCCCATAAGTCTCAGGAACTCTCCTGGTGATGCCCCGGTGGTGGGGGGCTGGCCAATCGCGTGCTTAATGTACGCAGATGACATAGTAGTGTACAACCTTACCCAAAAAGGCCTAAACAGTCACTTGGTCACCTTAAAAAGCTATTTGAAGAAGCACTTCCTGAGAATTAATACAGCAAAGTCCCAGGTGGTTTGCTTCTCTGGGAAGAAAAACAGAAGGAAGTCTCATATCCTTGGGTTTTGGGTCAACATAAGTTGGAACAGCAAGTTTCATACCAGTTTTTGGGTAAGATCTTTTCGGCTTCAAAAAAGGATCACAACCACATTTATCATAATACCAATCAGGCTATTTCACTTGCTCAAGGCCTGTCGGCGTTTTATAAGGCAAATGGTAAACATCACTTTTTACACTTACTATCTGTCTACCAGGTCAAGATTCCAGCGACTTTCTTATACTTGATTGAATGTTTATGACAGAAGGCCACATTCTGAGACGCATGGTTTCCTGCAATCATGCAGTCTCAGGGGCAGCATTACGTCTTGAATTTGGCATTAAGAATATCTTTGTGCAAGGCCTTGCGCAGTGATAAGAAGGGTGCATAACCTCATGCATAGCGAAGAATTCACACTGAGAAACCTGGCCTATAGTGAGATCTTTAACAACCTAAGTGAAAAGTCTGGGTTCTTTGGAAATTATATCAAAGCTATTTGGTTCTTAGAGCTAGACTTGGACCTCTGTCCTTCAATTTCTTATGTATTGTTAAAAAAAACTTTGAAGGAAGTGACATGGTCCAATGGCTTCCTGCTGGACCCGGATGCATGCTGCCAAAGAAGAGGTCTAGAGAATTTAACTAACTCTGTAACTATGAAAATGGTGCAACCCTATCTGACCTGGAATCTACACCATGGGGTGAGGTGATTGTGTATCCTGCTTAGACTTAATAGAATGCCCCTGAGAGTTCTTACTTCTAGGTGGGATGACTCTACTAACATTTGTGATCTATGTCAAGGCAGGATACAGACTCTTTCCCACGTTCTGTTTGTTTGTCGTGCTTTAGCCACACCAAGGAAACTATGGTTGAAACCTCTCTTTTTGCAGTTTAATATCAGATCTCATAGAGAGGCCTTAGATTTATGTTATACCCCCCAATAACAGATTTTGTTACAGGATTTAAAAAAAATTTCAATCATTATTGCAGTTATTTTGAATACTTGTGTTTTAAATTGTGTACTATTTTGCTATGTATTTATATGCCCCGTCTTAGTAATGTGTATTATTTTATGTTGAGCTAACATGATTTTTGTATCACTACTCATGTGGAGCTCTTAGGCGTTCCAAATCATGATAATAAAATATTGATTGATTGATTGATTAATCCCACTTTTCCCATGTGACCAAATTGTGTTCTCTTTGCTACACATGTTTTTCACTTATTCCCATGCTCCTTTTTTTCAAAAGATTATGATTACTTAAAATTAGGCTTATCACTTCCTAATAGTATGTGGATGAGAAGAAAGCTAGGCCCATATTTATACTTTTTTAGCGCCGCATTTGCAGCACTTTTTGACGCAAAAACGGCGCAAACTTACAAAATTCACTTGTATTTTGCAAGTTTGTGCCGCTTTTGCGTCAAAAAATGACGCAAATGCAGCGCTAAAAAAGTATAAATATGGGCCCTAGACTGAACCCAAAGCAAATTGGATACATTTCTAAATAAGCAGCTCTCAATTTCATACATTACTCACTAAAATGTGTCATAATGGCAAAGTTGCAGAACTTGAAACAGGTAGTTTGTCATTGCATTATTGGTCCTTCTTCTTGACCAATTGTTTTAAACCTATCATAGGTATTTGAAGAATCTGCCTTAATACAAGTGCATTATATCCAACAGCACCTGTGATAGGGAGAAAAGGATATCTATCATGTTGTGACGAAGTAACAGGTCTACTACCCCCGTGGGTCTAAGGAATATTTCATTTACTTTAGCTGTGTATTATAAAAAATATAGGGGCATATTTATACTCCGTTTGCGCCGGAATTGCGTCATTTTTTTTTACGCAATTCCGACGCAAAACTAACTCCATATTTATACTTTGGCGTTAGACGCGTCTAGCGCCAAAGTCCATGGAGTTTGCGTCATTTTTTAGCGTGGACACCTACTTTGCGTTAATGATATGCAAGGTAGGCGTTCACGTCTAAAAAATTGACTCCGAGGCATGTGCGCCGTATTTACACTCCCGGGCAAAATTCACGCCCGGGAGTGGGCGGGTCAAAAAAAATGACGTACTGCCGCTTTTACGCCGTTTTTTAGCGCCTGGAAAAAGCATGCGTTAAGGGACCTGTGGGCTCTGAAGGAGCCCAGAGGTGCCCTCCCATGCCCCCAGGGACACCCCCTGTCACCCTTGCCCACCCCAGGAGGACACCCAAGGCTGGAGGGACCCATCCCAGGGACATTAAGGTAAGTTCAGGTAAGTCATTTTTTTATATTTTTTTTGTGGCATAGGGGGGCCTGATTTGTGCCCCCCTACATGCCACTATGTCCAATGACCATGCCCAGGGGACAGAAGTCCCCTGGGCATGGTCATTGGGCAAGGGGGCATGACTCCTGTCTTTGCTAAGACAGGAGTCATTTCTATGGGGGTTGGGAGTCAACAAAAAATGCCGCAAATCGGGTTGAGGTGAAAAATTTGCCTCAACCTGACTTGCCCCATTTTTTGACGCCCAAGCCCCATATCCCCCTACGCCGGCGCTGCCTGGTGTACGTAGTTTTTTTCCACGCACACCAGGCAGCGCCTGCGGCTAACGCCGGCTAACGTCGGCTAACGTCATTGATTAAATACGGCGCCCGCATGGCGCTTCAGAATGGCGTTAGCCGGCGCTAATTTTTTTGACGCAAAACTGCGTTAGCGCAGTTTTGTGTCAAAAAGTATAAATATGGCCCATAACATTTAATAGTGAGCTTAAAATATACTCTTGTGAATTACTGAATACGGATAAATGATACATTTTAACTGAGGATTATTCAATTTCCCTACATCAACTCTAAGATCCCATGGCTCAGCCTACTATCAGAAAATGATGACTATGCTTCTTCACCTCAGCAGCTGTCAATTTCCAGTAGCATCTGTGATTGCGGATTTTATTTAGACTTGAAATTGCAGTGGTAGGCTTGCATGATATTTCTCATTTTAAAAGCTATAGAATGGTAGCTGCCGTCAATTTTGCTAAAGGTTGAGGCTGACAAGAAATTCAATGCCTGGCACCTTTTGGTTTCAATAAATAAAGAAGAAATGTCTTCATATTTTGGTCTGCTGGAGAGAAACACTGCATCTCATTCACCCACATTGCTGGGATCTTCAATCTGAGCTCAAATAATTGCCGTTGTTGTGGCACTGGAAAGGCACATCATGCTGGCACACATTCTGCCCCGCTGCGTGCATCGACGTTACATTGCACACTGAAGAGAGTGCGCCGTGTCTCCCCTCTTCTATCACTAAGGGCTAGAAGCATTATCTGCAATCATTTTTTCATTGTGAGTTTGAAAAGGCACAATGAAACATAACTGACCCAGAATAATTGATGAATTATGTTTCAGAATATCATCTAGAGCGTAGGGAACTGCAATCAGTCCCCCACTTGGCAAAATTGTTTGAAAAACATTTTAAATCCAAGTGTTGTGTTTATGCACGATTCACAGAAGATAGTAATTGCAGTATGTTAGCATTTTATTTTTCTCTGAAGACAGTCTTTTGATTGGTGGTGTAATTAAGTAGTACCAGAAAAAGGATTGGGAACTTTTTTTCACAAATATGAAAGTCAGATTGCTGCCTAATTGATGATTTTAGAATATTACAATCACGACAATGCTTGATGTATAGAGCAGCATTTAAAATGCCATCATACAGACGTCTTATATCCTTAGAAGAACACTGACAGAGATCATTTGTCAATGAAAGGTCTCTATATATTTTCTCTATGAGCTGGTAAGGCTTATGTTACAAAGGCTTATCCATACTAAATATGTCCTGTTATGTATTATATACGATATGAAACACTTTATATAGAACACTATACACTCATTTCATGACCATATTGAACAATGAGCCAATAGGCATGCGTGTTCCATTTCAGTGTTTTTTTTATGTCTAGCTTGACATGTAATGCCAGTTAGCAGGTAAAACCTCTAGTTAAACACTTTAGCAGATCGAGCTCCCCTTACTGTTGCAGCAATAATTTAAAAAAGGAACAAACAGCACCTTCCTGCAAACAGAATGGTGATGTGGCTCGCTTTTAGGTGCAGGTAAGAGGAAACTTCAGCTGACTCTGGACTCATTTAATATATACATAACATATAATACATAGATAGAAAAAGGCTTTGGGTCTGCTTTTTTCAGACATTGGTCTGTTGGAGTGTCATTGACATTGTGGTTCAGCCCACAGAACCTCACACGCAGAGCGCACAATGGATTATCACACTTCAGCCACAGCCTTGGATATAAGTGTCAGTCACATTTTACATTTGCCCACAGGGCAGCCATTAGGTGATTACGGTGTCATTCATCATGAGTGACAGCATTTTGCCCACTATATCCAAGTACAGTTATTAACCCGCTAAATCAAAATAACATTCTCACTGTTTGTACTAACAATACTAAACATAGCGGTGGTTGTCTGTCTTACAAAGGTATTGGATTGTGTTAGACTTTTCATCTTTGGCGTGGTCTCCCTTAACTTTTTGCCTCTGTTTCCCAGGTTGTTGATGTCTGCTGGACTCTGTTTTTGCAGTTTTAGTTACTCTGAGCACCTTACCACTGCTTACCAGTGCTAAAGTGCAAGTGCTCCTATACAAAATGCGTATGTAATTGGTTCATCCATGATTGGCATATTTGATCTACTGGTTAGTGCCTAGTACAGTGCACTAGAGGTGTACAGGGCCTGTAAATCAAATGCTACTAGTGAGCTTTCAGCACTGGTTGTGCCACCCACAATAGTAGCTCTGTAAACATGGCTCAGACCTGCCACTGCAGTGTCTGTGTGTGCAGTTTTAAACTGCCAATTCAACTTGGCAAGTGTACCCACTTACCAGGCCTAAACCTTGCCTTCTCTTACATATGACACCGGAAACATCCTCTACGACGACTTTTTTATAACGAAGTCCTGGTTAACGAAAGCGGAACAACGCTTTCTTTAACCACGACTTTGTTATTTTGTGCCTTAACCAGGCATGTCCTGAACAACGAACATGCGTGGTTAAGGTACAAACAAGGGAGTCGGCTGAGGAGGACGACGTGGATGACGAGGCGACAAATCAGGTAAGTGGGGGGTCAGGGGGTTTTAGGTTTTGGGGTGGGGTTGGGGGGGTGGGGGGTTTTAGGTTTTGGAGCAGGGGTTGGGGGGCGGGCGTTTTAGGCTTTGGAGCGGGGTTGGGGGGGTGGGGCGTTTTGGGGTGGGGGGTCGGTGGTTTTTAGGTTTTGGTGCGGGGGTTGGGGGGCTGGGCGTTTTAGGTTTTGGGGCGGAGGTGGGGGGTGAGGGGGTTTTAGGTTTTGGGGTGGGGTTGGGGGGTTGAGCGTTTTAGGTTTTGGGGCGGGTGGGGGTCAGGGGGTTTTATGTTTTAGGGTGGGGTTGTGGGGTAGGGCGTTTTAGGGTTTGGGGCGGGGGTGGGGGGTCAGGGGGTTTTAGGTTTTGGGGCGGGGTGGGGGTTTTAGGTTTTGGAGCGGGGTTGGGTGGGCGGGGTGTTTTAGGTTTTGGGGTGGGGGTCGGGGGTTTTAGGTTTTGGGGCGGGGTTGGGGGGCGGGCGTTTTAGGTTTTGGGGTGGAGTTGGGGGGTCAGGGGGTTTTAGGTTTTGGGGCGGGGGTTGGGGGGGCGGGGCGTTTTAGGTTTTGGGGCGGGGTTGGGGGTGTGGGGCGTTTTAAGTTTTGGGGCAGGGGTGGTGGGTCAGGGGGTTTTAGGTTTTGGGGTGGGCTTGGGGGGGTGAGGCATTTTAGGTTTTGGGGTGGGGGGTCGGGGGTTTTAGGTTTTGGGGTGGGGTTGGGGGTGGGGCGTTTTAGGTTTTGGGGCGGGGTGGGGGGTCAGGGGGTTTTAGGTGTTCCGACCTCGTTGTTCAGGCACTCGTTGTTTCGGCAGGCGGCGTTCCGACATACAACCATATGACACCCCTAAGGTAGGCCCTAGGTAGCCCCATGGGCAGGTTGCAGTGTATGTTTAAGGTAGGACATACTCTAATGTGTTTTATATGTCCTGACAGTAAAATACTGCCAAATTCAGGTTTCATTGTTGCAAGGCCTATCCCTCTCATAGGTTAACATAGGGGCTGCCTTTAAATATGATTAAAGTATAGATTCCCTTTGGGAGCGGATAGACATGTGGAGTTTGGGGTTTCTGAGCTCACAATTAAAAAATACATCTTTTAGTAAAGTCGATATTAAGATTGTGTGTTTGAAAATGCCACTTTTACGAAGTGAGCATTTTCTTGCTTTAACCATTCTGTGACTCTGCCTGTTTGTGGATTCCCTGTCTGGGTCAGTTTGGGAGTTGGGCTGGTTGCACTTCACTCTAGAGGGTGACACAAAGGAAGCTGGGGTGTAGCCGTCATATCCTGATGTGCCAACTGTGCTAGGATGGAGGAGAGGAGTGGTCACTCACATCTGAAAGAGCTGTGCCTGCCCTCTTACAATGCAGTCTCCAACCCCCTGGTGTGTGTCTGGGGCCTGGCCTGGGCTAGGCAGGATTTCACAAACAAGAGAGACTTTTCTTTAAGTAAGCCTACTTCAAAGGGCAAAATGGGTATAAGAAGGGAACCCAATACCACATACTTTAAATCACTTCTGGAAAACCAAGTGGAACCTCTCCCTGGAGAAGAGCTGAGGAAGAAGAGCTGCCCTGCCTGTTACTGTGCTTTGTGGAGCTATCCCGCAGTTGCTGCTTCTGCCTGTGCAAAAGGACAAAGACTGGACTTTGTGTGCCTTCCTGCTTGAGAAGAACTCTCCAAGGGCTTGAAACTGAGCTTGCCTCCTGTTGTTGAAGTCTCAGGGACAGCAAAGACTTCTCTGTGCCAGCACCTGGGGCCTCTGCCGAGACTCTTACCCTGCCAAGTGGTGCTCTATCCAGTTCCTGGGGCCTTGTCAGGTGAAGCTGGTGGACCAAGGTTGGAAATCCACACATAGATCGCTGTTACCTTTTTCAAAACAAACTCACCCGTGCGGGTTATTTTGACACGACCTAGGTACATTTTCACGCTAACACATTTAAAAGAACATGAAGACTCTTCTCTTTGCTTTTTAATCAATAACTTGACTTGTGTATTGTTAATTTTTGTTGTTTTGGTCATGTTTTGTTTAGATAAATATTTTCTATTTTTCTTAACCTGTGTTGTGTCATTTTTTAGTGTTTTAATTAAGTCATTGTGTGTGTTGGTACAAATACTTTAAACCTAGCACTCTGAAGTGAGGCCTGCCTGCTCGTACCAAACTACCCAGGGGGTGAGCGGGGTTAGCTGAGGGTGCTTCTCCTTTCCCCTGACTAGAGTGCGGGTCATTGCTTGGACAGGGGGTAACTTGACTGCCAACCAAATACCCCATTTCTAACAGATTGTAAATATTATATTGTTCTTTTAAAGTTCAAACATAGTCATTACATTTAGAATCAACGTATTGGCCATTATGGAATTGTAAAACAATGGCACACTATGTACAACACCATTCCATAATGATTTCCTGGTTCAAAGGAAGTGGCTATGTGTACTGTCAGTCTAGCAGCTGGTTAGCACTGTCTGGAGAGCTGTAGTATACTCTTAAGAAACATTAAAATAAAAAGAGAAGGAAATAAATTAAATATGAACTGTTCCTTGAAATTTAAAACTAAAGGACTTGCCAACCTGCCCTATCAGTAAAACATACTCATTGTCAGGTAGATGTTCAAATGTGATCCGAAAAAGCAATCATTCAGGGAGCAAAAGGGCTAATGACTGATGTGGATTGAACCGTTTCACCATGTAGTTCTCTTTCATGGATGGAAACAGAGTGTAAATGACACTAAAACAAACCAATGGCAGCACAGAGTGTCCCCACAGAGCCTCTATGTATCTGTGTGTATATATATATATATATATATATATATATATAAAAAAAAATCATTGAAGAAACATAGGTTACAGTGACATCATAGTTGAGTTCTGAATTTACTCGCACAAAACCACAGAAATTCAGAAGCTATAGTTAGAGTTCTTTCAAGTAGCTGTAATTCGCGCCCTAAAGTAACTATAACTTGTGTCCTTGCCATGCACAGTTTTCATATCAGTTTTCTTATCAATAATGTCAATGCAAACTTTGCAGTGATATCAAAGAAGCCCTACAAGATCTCATCAATTACATAATATGTGGAGTTATTAGCTGTGCATTGTGAAGGCATGAGTTATAGTTACCTTAGGGCACGTTATAGTTACTTGACAAAACAGGCCCAGGTCTCCCCCGTGTTGCTGCATCGCTCTTGCTCCTGTCTTCTCCTTACTTTTCTCCACATTTTTTGAGTGCCTTCTCCTTGCTTTTCTGTCATCCTCACTTCTTTTGCCCTCCTTTTCCCCCCATTTTTTGGGTGCCTGTTTGCTTCGCACTAGGTGGGCAGACTACATGACCTATATTGCCCCACGGCCCCAGGAGGCTGATCTTGTAACTAACAGCACCTGGCTAAAGAAGTGCTATAAAGCATGTTAGTGCTCATCCTGCTTGCTTCATGCTGGTGGGGTGGACTACATCACCCCCATTTCCCTAGGGCAACAGGAGGTGGCCTTTTTAACTAGTGGCACCCGGCTTGAGAAGCACTATAAAGCACATTAGTGCTCACCACTGCGCGGGATCTCTGAAACCTGTTTGCTTTGTGCTGGTGATGGCAGACTACATCACCCACATTGCACCCAGGGCCCCAGAAGACGGGCCTTGAACCTAGCACCACCTGGCTGGAGAAGCGCTATAAACAGTGTTACTGCTCACTGCTCTATGGGACATGCAGGGGCATGCCTGGGTCCGAGACTGGGCCCATCTGCGCCCCTTCAGTGTCCGGAGGAGGTCGGACTGAGCAACCACTCTTCACCCTAGCATAAATTGTAATTTGGACAGTTAAGGGGGTATAAAGCAATGGGCAAAAGGGAGATGGGGAAAAACTCAGTGGCTGGGGACACGATTGCTACTGTTGACTCCTTTCTAGTATGGTCAATAGGAGTCCTTACAAAGGAAATTGAACTAACAGAAAGGAGATAATCGGTTAAGGTAAGGGGTTTTCAACTCTCATTGACACAAGTGGAGGTTTAGGTGTGTTTCAACAACAGTGTAGAGTTTCCCAGTTCACCCATATGCCTTGAGGACATTGACTCTGCTAATGAGAGTGAAAAGGATAATACCAATAAGATCACCCAAGGAAATAAAAAATAGGAGGTGTGGTTAAGATGACGGTTTGCAAGTGGAGGCTAACAGTGATCCTATCCTCATCCACAATAAAGTTATAACTAATGAAATTTGCAGTAGGGTTGAATCTATGGTAAAAAACAACTATTTAACCCTTTGTATGATTGTATGCTTTCAATTGAGGTCAGTTTGGCCATGTTGTATGAAGATTGTAAGTCGGCCCCGTCCTTAGAAGCATTACCAACCTCACATCTGAGTTTTCCCAATAGAGAGGGGAATGGAAACATGGGGGTTCCCAGCAGAAGATCCAGAATTCCAGGAGGGGGCACAAGACGTTATGCCTCCCCAAGAGGATTTTAGAGGGAGTGAGTGCAATGTTCACTTTATTCTGTTGTGGCAAATCAGTTCAGTGTGAGACACGGAAAAAAACAGGGACAGAAATCTGAGACTATGGCTTGGCAGGGATGTTCCACAAGATTGCATTTCTGTCTGAAGCAGCGCCCTTATCAGCCGTTTTAGTTGGCATGTCTCCCTTGAAGGAGGAGTTTTCGGTGTCTGCATCAGAATTAATGTGCACAGTTATTTGTTGGACTGACAACATCCTGGAAAATTGTCCTGCCTCTACCCCCCATATAATCATAGCCAGAAGAGTTGGGTGGGTTGGGCTTAAAGAGAAAATTATTAAGGGCGATTGTGTGGTAATTTACCTGGGACATCCGGGAGTGACACGAGATTTAGTGTAAAGTGGAATACTTACACAGAAAACTATTGCAGTAATTAAGATTGTTCCCTTGTCTTTTTTCGACCCGCCTAAATTGTCAGTTCAGAGAGGATTGAAAATAGCACCTTGGAGGGTGGGCTCGGCTGCATGTATGGAGGGATATCCTAGGTCGATCCCTCTCAGGAATAGATTCGAGCCCTTGACTAGCTTAGAAAGTAATGACTGACTGTACCGCTCCCAGTAACAACATTGATAGCTGACACAGGGGACAAATGCACTCACAAGGCTCATGTGGCACAGGTTGTGCGGGGACAGGGGTTAATATTAAAATTACCTGGATGGAATATTGCTGGTTTAATTAATGAAAATGATAATGAACGATGGTTGAATCTAGTATCCAGTCACCACATTTTGACAATGCAAGAAACCTAGGCTACTGTTGACCCGTTCCATTTAAACAGACTCACATCATTTGTTAGTTTAGTCTCACCCTTTAATGCTGAAAGAGCTAAAGAAGGCCTACATTGATTACTCTGAGAATACAGTGTAGCCCTCGGGTAGCTGAAATGAGATGTAGCTCCTTATTGGCAGTACAATTGAATTTTAAGAGTGCCCCAAAGTTGTTAATAGTGAATTTGTATAATTCTTTTGAGCAGAGGGAAACCACAGAACATTTATTGTGCCTTATAGGTTTCCTGGAGGTTTATGATGAGGGCCAAAGGGTCCCTTATTTTGTGATAATTTTGGGTTATTTTAATGTCCACCTGTGCCCTAGAGGGTGTTCCATTTATGATGAGGAGAATTATGAGGCTGGAAATAGTACCCATATTGAAAACTCAGCTCAAGAAGAGGTTCTGGAGGATACTTTAGCCGCAAGGAACCTGTTCCAGCTTAAACAGGATAGTGGGGAGGATGACATTCCAACATTTATAAGAAGAGATTGCCATTTGATTATAGATTTCTTTTTTGTGCCAGTACCCTTGGCGTATCAATTATCACAGATGAGGAGCAAATGAAGTCACTTTAGTGACCACAACCCACTAATGTTGGGCCTAGAATGGGTGATGGATGAGGGGGACATGTAGGGGTAGGTCCTAAGAATATGATAATGAGTGCTAAGGACCAGGTAGCAGGTTTAAATGGCGCAGGGTGAGTCTGGATTCCTTTACTAAATAGCTTGTTACTGACAATGCCCTTGATATTAAAGTATGTCACAGGTGAGAAGGAAATCCTGAATGCATCTCAGAGGCTGTGTGAGCAGGTGGAGGAAAATCTCACAATCTCGACCAGGGTAAATAACATGGGGGGATTGTTCCAAGACCCACAAAATCCGATTGAAAGCCCTAAAACAAAACCTAACAGATAGGGGTAAGATCATGGCAAGTAGGAAAGTATATAAAGCGGTGATGGTAGCATGTAAAAAAAGAAATCTCTGAACAGGTTTGGAATGGTCTTTTACAGAGAAGTGTGTTAAAAAATAGTGCAAAGGTCTGGCAGATATTGAATAGACCAATGTTCATTGGAGATAGGATGAAAGTTCTGGATTGCACTATTTCCCCAGAAGGTTGGACGAGGCAATTGCAGAGCATCTATGGTTGGAAATAATTAGAGGATCCCAAACCTAATCAGGTCACTTCAAGATAACATTTTACTTTAATTATTAGGGAAGAGGAGGGTTATAAAGCTATTGTCTCCATGTCCAGTGATAAGGCCCTAGGTCCACATGGTTTGCTGGCAGATTTGGTCAAGGCAGATCCTCTGTTTTGGGAAAAACTACTTGTGAGGGTGTTTAATGCTGCCTACAATTCAGGATTACTATCATCTTGGAATAGGTCCATCATAGTACCGATATTTAAAAAGGGATCAAGAGTAGAGCCACATATAGCTGAATAATGTCCTGTCCAATCTCCAATATGGCTTCAGACCAGGGTAAGGGACTTCTGATCAATATATACATGTGTAGCTGATTATTAGTAAGTACACAGTGGCCAAGAGAAATAAACTCTATCTAGTGTTTATGGATTTGATCCCAGATTTTCTAAGAGTCAGCAGATCGGAACTCTGGGGAGTACTAGTCAAGTTTGGGAAAGATAGGAATATAGTAAGTTTTTTACTAGAGCTTCACTCAGACTTAAATGCACCAATAAGATATAACACTGAAGGAAATTGAACAGCCGTAGTGAAGGTGCAAAAGGGGTGAGCCAGGGATGTATTTTAGCCCCAGTGTTATTTACTCTCTATATGAACAACCTAGGGCCTTCTCTGTGTGCAGCTTGTAAGGACATGCTCTGAGCTGACTCTTCTCATGCCTGTATTATTATATGCAGATGATGCTTTGTTGGTGGCCAGGACCCAAATAATTTGCTGGATAATACAAGTTTATTAATTTTATGGGGAACTGGACCTTAGCACAAATTACTCTAAATCAAAAACAATGGTGGTTGGCCCAGGAAAGAAAGCTCGAAAAACATTTGGTGGGGGTGAGAATATTGAAAGCTACCTTTCCTTATTTGAGGGGTCTTTTCAATGAAAAGGGTTCATGGGTCCCCTAAAAGAAAGCTAAGAAAAATGTTTTGACCAGAGCTGTTGGGGCAACTTTTGATTTTGCCAAAAAGCAGGGAGCCAAGCCAGTGAAGGCCATGCTCAAGGTATACGAAACCACATGCATCCCAGTGGCAAAATGTGGGTTTGATGTGTGGGGTTATGTGAGTTATACGAACATAAGTGAGCTTCAAATAATTTTTGGAGAAGGCTCCTAACTGCTCCACCTTACATCTATGTAACACAAAGAAACAGGTATGGGCTACATTTTGGAACTTGTAGCTCTAGCCCTTGTATTGTGTTGAATCAGGATATGGGCAAACCCTGATTTAGAACTGAATCAGGCAGTGATTGAAGTCGTATGTTTGTTGGAGGGTGCTACCAGTATTCCCTGGTTTAATCATATTAAGAATACAGTAAATATTTTGGATTACCCAGAACTCTTTGAGAATCCAAAATTGATTCCTAAAGAAGGTCTACAGGGGATAAAAAAAGTATTTCTCAAATAAATAAAGGTGGGGAGAGAAGCATTTAAAAGAACAAAACACTTGGTGTGGGCTTATATGCTGGTTAGAACATGCACAACAGTAGGACTTATCTAGTGATGGTTTCCAAGCCACACCATCGATTTCTGTAGTCAAGGTTGCAGTTTCACCTTGAACATCAGCTTTTGTCTGAGTCACATGGTCATTTTAGAGTGGATGAAATTGGTCCATGCTTATGTGACAACCTCTTTCCACAGGATAGTTTACATTTTGTCTTTTTTCATTATTCCATGTTAACACAGCAGTTTATTTTCCCCTTGGTAAGAAGGGAAAGGTTTGTGCAGGTAAAGCGGGCCTAATGTATCTGCAAATGCTGGAGACCCCAATGGTATGTTATGGAGTGGCTTTTTTGGGGTGGGAGGGCACTAAAATTAGGAAAAAGCTACATGGCTGATTTTAGATTGTATACATCTATAGATAAAAAGCCTGTGCCATAATTGAAATGTTGTTTATATTTTACACTGTCATTTGTATTTAAGTTGTTTGTGATGATTTTGTATGATGTTTGTATTGAATGTTTAGGTATTTCTTACTGTTTAATTGTATTTTTTTAATATGTATGTTTTTTAATGTTGCTTTTATGACTATAATTAGCTGAATAAAGTATTTGCTCACTGACTTACTGAGTGCTGTATCCTTGCTTTTTCCTCATTGTCACTGTCATCTCCTTGCTTTTTCCCGATTTTAAGTATACCTTCTCCCTGTTTTTCCCTCAATCTCACTGCTTTCTCCTTGCTTCTTCACCCATTTTTGTGTGCCTTTCCCTCGCTTTTCCCTTGTGTTCACTGCTTTCTCCATGACCTGCAAGCACCAGAATACCCTTTGGGATGATAAGCCACGCTTTAAAAAACCTTATTGATTATATTGTACTGTGGTTGTTAGGATGCTTTCGTTATTGTTGTGTTGTGTGCTGTTATGTATTAACCCCTTTGGTGCATTTGACAGCCATTTCTATCTATCTATCTATCTACATTTTTTTCACTTAAAAAACAAAGATTAGAAAGATGTTATAGTTAGGATCACATTTTAAATGTACAAAACTATAGAAATTCACATGTTATAGTTATCTCAAGTAACTATAACTTGTGCTTTAAAATGTTACTGCAAATTTTACATTGATATTATCGATGATGTTATCAAAGATGTTGTGAGTGCCGTAATTCAAGGGGTAATTAGCAATGCATGACAAGGGTACAAGTTAAAGAAACCTTAGGGCACAATTTGTAGTTACTTGGAATGACTCTAACTATAACAGGTGAACTGAATGTCTATGGTTTTGTACACTTAAACTGTGAGCCTGACTATAGCGTGCATGTAACCTTTATCTTTTTAAGTGATTTTTTATGTTTTTTAAATTCTGTTACCTAACTATGATATCCCTGTAACTTTTGTTTTTTTTCTGTGAATTTCTATATTTTTTTAACGTAAAGCAATTTTCATTACTATACTTTAATCCAACCATTGCCGCACAGGGCCTTAGGTCGCTGGAGTGAACCCCGAACCACACAACCCTATGGCCATGCGCAGAGTGAGTTGGCCGCAGTTCTGCTTCCGCGTGACCCTCCCTACCCCCGCTGAACTCAGCCCCGGGGGCTCCATCCCCGAGGCCCAGTCTTCTGATTTTTTTTTTTTTGTTTTTGAGGAACGGGACCACGTGGCCCCTCTCTCCTGGCTAATTTCAGCCCCTGGGACCCCATACCCCAGGGATTGGCATTATTATATTTATTTTTGGGCAGAGGGGGACCGCATGGCACCCCCTTGCTGTGCTGATCTTAGTCCTAGGGACCTCATCCTCCTGGGCCCGGCCATGTCACCTCGGTGCCCCCCCTGGGCACCCAGTCAAAATGGTTGGGGACTATGGAGGGAGCCTGAAGGCCCCTTTGGTCCCAGCTGGCTCCCCACCTCCTTGGGGAGCCAACATTGTTGTCACAAAGAGGGCGTTCCTAAAGATGCAGCTCCCTCCCTGTGAGAGCAGTTATTTTCTCTCTTTCCAGCAAGTGAAAGCAGTTTGACAGCGCTCCCTTGCTGGGTGTCAAGTGTTTGCTCTGATTTGGCTGGAACTGTCAAAGCTCCTGCTAAGTCATAGCAAATAGCAGCAAATGGCGAGGGCGCGAGTTATAGTTACCTTAGGGCACGAGTTATAGTTACTTGAGGTAACTCTAAGTATAACTGCTGAATTTCTGTGGTTTTGTATGCTTGAAAAGTGAGCCTAACTATTACGTCCCTCTAACCATTGTTGATGGAGGTCTCCAGGGCCATATATGGCTCCTCAAGGGGGGCCAGATGGCCACCCTCCAATGCTAGATTTGCCCCGGGGAGGTTTGTGGTCCTGGGGCTAGGGATCTGCCATGGACCCCGTTCAATCTTTTATTATAGCCCCTGGGAGGTGGCAGTCCCTGGGGTTGCACGGGGGGCAGTACAGCCCCACATACAATTCTATATTTACCCCGGGGAGGTGCCAGTCCCTGGGGTTGTGGGGAGGTGACTGTCCTGCCACATTTAATTCTGTTTGCCCGAGGAGGTGGTGCCCTCTGGGGCTGCAGGGGGGCACGTGCCCCCCCTGACATTTTGCTTTGCAGTCACCCTGGGTATGTGGCAGTTCCCAGGGCTAATTGAAGCCCTAGGAGGGGGGCCCGTGTGCCCCCATCCTTTTTAGAGCCCCCAATGCCACTGGAACCTGGCATACATGGGGGCTAATTAAAAGAAAAGGGTAGGAAAATGCAGATCTGCAGATGTTTGCAATGTTTAAAAAAAATTATGCCTTTTAGCCCTTGTGAGGTCCTTCTAGGAGTCCCAAGATGGCTGCCAAAAGTTACAAGCTGAAGTGGTGGCATCCAATCGTATATCAGCACAGGGAGAGTTTGGTCCACAGATGATCCGTGTCCCTAGATAGCTATATTTTTTCATCTCTAACATCTCCAAAACTACTGAAGAGATTTACACCAAATTACAAAAGCCTACTTTATGGACCAAGGGCTAGTGTTCCGTCAAATATGTTGAAATTTCATTCAGCGGTTCCGCCTGTAGTCATGTTCAAATATTTGAAAAATCCATTGACTTAGAATAGGGAATAAGACCCATATTTATACTTTTTTAGCGCCGCATGTGCGCCGCTTTTTGACGCAAAAACGTCGCAAAGTTACAAAGTACTATTGTATTTTGTAACTTTGTGCCGTTTTTGCGTCAAAAAGCGGCGCACATGCGGCGCTAAAAAAGTATAAATATGGGCCAAAGTGTTTTGGGACCTCCCCATTTTCTCGGGCCCAGCTTGACAGCAGCTGAACTGCCAAAGTATATGTTTTGAAAATGAAGATTCGTCAAACTGCGACAAAGTTATTGGCAAAACAAAAAACCTCTGTTTATAGAAAAAAATGGTCCTAACTATAACTACCTAATGGATACATACATGTTTTTTAGATAGATAGATAGATAGATAGATAGATAGATAGATAGATAGATAGATAGATAGATAGATAGATAGATGCAGCTTTTACGCAGCAATGAACATTTCTCTTGTGATTATGTTCCTGCTAGAGACAGAGAGTTTTGTCAAGTGGCAGTTTTGACAGCATAAAGTAGCAGAGGATTAATTTGCTTGCTGCAAACAACAGCTCAGTATTTTATGTGGTTAGCTGAGTGGATTAGTAAAGCCAGCTGTTACGAGTGCTTTAAAGCAAATGAAATGTACTTCAGGGAGGAGCTATGGAGAGGTGAGGGGCCCTTTGCTGGGTAGTTAGGGTATCCAAGGAGGAGCTCGTGGATGGGGAGCACCAAAAATGATTGTCGCACTGGACACCACCAGCACTGAAGGCTGTGATGATGGGTATGTGACAAGGTGAAGTAATAGTATGTCTTTTTTTGTTTTCTTCAGTGTCTTTGGAGAACCTGCTGATTGAGGGAAGAAGGGAAGGTAAAGTGACCGACATTTACTGTTGCACAGATCACTCATATACACACCCTCTAACATTTTGCTTACAACATGTCTGACTTTTAGGTAGGATAGTGTTTTAGAAGATTGCACACACATCTCCATGCATCCTTCCAACATGAATCGTGCCCAAGGTGTACTCACCTGTTGGTCTGGAGGCTCATAAAGCAGTTGGTACTGGGGTAGGACCCCATCCACCAATCGCTCCAACTCCTCCGTAGTGAAGGCTGGGGCCCTTTCCCCGGTCACATGGGCCATGGTAGGTTCCAGACACAGGTCACAGCAGCACACACAGTGTAAGTGTTCTCCTGTTGAAGGGCAGGAAACACGTGAGGATTGAGATAGAAAATTGCGGTCACGTCCATGGCCGTGTACACTGTCACTGCCGGCGCAGTTCCCCATTGGCCACTGTACTCAATAGAGCCCCATATTATCCAATAAGGAATAGCTTGGCGGTGCAAGATCGCCTTCTGCCACGACGCCCAACATCGGTGGAGTTACCTCACTTCCACTTGTCCTCACATATAGGACAGGCGGTCACCATGTCATGGTGATGGACAACCATCAGATTAACCTTTACTGAGTCACTGCCTAGAATTGCACATACCTGTCATTCCCACTGTCCCATCAAATAAATGCACTATGTACATGGAGGTTGTGGTTCCATTGTTCAAAATGTGACAACCTACTCACTCTTGTGACCCTTAGATACCTACTCCTGCTGATGAATGGGAGGAGAAGACGAACCCCCGTGTACAGACCCCTTGTGGACTTGGCTGCACTGGAGAACCTATAGACTGGACAGGGCCACAATCATGGAGCAGTGTGCTCAATTGGAGCCTGACCTGGTATCAGCTATCCGTCATCCACTGGGATCCCCCATCTTGTGCAATTGCTATCAGTGCTCCATTTCCTGGCAACTGGTTCTTTCCAAGTGACAGTGGGCTTGGCAGCTGGAATGTCACAGCCAATGTTTTCTATCATGCTGGCAAGGGTCTTGTCTGCCCTGGTGAAACACATGTGCAACTACATTGCTTTCCCCCAGGGGGAAGATCTGGCCACTGTAAAGGCCAAATCTTTCACCTGTAATTATATGCAATGGGCCATATCCCCAATATAATTGGTGCGATTGATTGTACACATAGGGGGGTCATTCCTACCCCGGCGGGCGCCGCCCGCCAGGCGGTGACCGCCAAAAGACCGCACCGCGGTCAAATGACCGCGGCGGTCATTTTGACTTTCCCGCTGGGCTGGCGGGCGACCGCCAAAAGGCCGCCCGTCCGCCCAGCGGGAAAGCCCCAGCAACGATGAAGCCTGCTCCGAATGGAGCCGGCGGAGTTGCTGGTGTGCGACGGGTGCAGTTGCACCCGTCGCGATTTTCAGTGTCTGCTTTGCAGACACTGAAAATCTTAATGGGGCCCTGTTAGGGGGCCCCTGCAGTGCCCATGCCTGTGGCATGGGCACTGCAGGGGCCCCCAGGGGCCCTACAACACCCATTCCCGCCATCCTGTTTCTGGCAGTGAAAACCGCCAGAAACAGGATGGCAGGAAGGGGGTCGGAATCCCCATGGCGGCGCTGCTTGCAGCGCCGCCGTGGAGGATTCCCTGGGGCAGGGGAAAACCGGCAGGAAACCGCCGGTTTCCCTTTTCTGACCGCGGCTTTACCGCCGCGGTCAGAATTGCCCCTGAAGAACCGCCAGCCTGTTGGCGGTGCTTCCTCAGTCCCCTGCCCTGGCGGTCCATGACTGCCAGGGTAGGAATGACCCCCATAGTGCGTTAGTTCCCCCCACCAGAATGAACAGGTATTCAGGAATCATAAGAGTTTCCACTCATTGAATGTGCAAATGGTTTTTCTGGCGGACCAGTACATCTCCCACGTCACTGCCATGCATCCTGGGTTGGTGCATGATGCCTTCGTCCTGAGGAATAGCAGCATCCCAAATGTAATGGGCCATCTACAGAGGCACAGGGTGTGGCTAATAGGTGAACCAGATCCCCCACCCACTGTATGTCAGTGTATGCTTTCAGGTGTTCTCTCCATAGGATTGTGTAACACTATATGTTGTCCCTAAATTCTTGCAGGTTGCTCTGGCTACCCAAACCTATTGTGGCTACTGACCCCTGTGAGGAATGACAGGACAGGGGCTGAGGACCGTTATAATGAGGCACATGGGCGAACCAGAAAAATAATTCAGTCGACCTTCAGCCTCCTGAAGGCCAGGTTCAGGTGCCTCCATCTGACAGGTGGATCCCTGTGCTACTCACCTGGAAAGGTCTGCCAGATAGTCATGGCATTCTGCATGTTGCACAACCTGGTCCTCAGGCGACATGTGCATTCTCTGCAGGAGGAGGTGGCTGGAGATGACACTGTGGTAGCAGTGGACCCTGAGGACAATGAGGATGAGGAGGGAGAGGATGAGGATGAGGACAACAGAACATCAGTTATACGACAATACTTCCAATGACAAACAGGTGAGACAGTGGAACTGACCAATACTCTGACTATTGATTTATCTGTGTGACTGTGGCATGATGGCATTCACTTCCTTTTCATCTCAACTGACTGTCAACTATGGCTTCTCATTTTCCAGATGTTGGTGATTTCACAACATTGTCCTGATGCGATCACTACAGACTATTCCAGATCATTATTTGTTAGCTATCACAGTGTTCAGATCATTTGCACTCAATGTGACTTTTCCCACAAATACATATTTACGACACATAAAACAGTGTTAAATTGTGTTCAAGGGTGTTTATTGTAGTGCTATATAATTGAGGGTAAAGTGCAATGGAATGGGGTGATGGTGGAGGAAAGTCCTGGGTATTGTTCACGTCAGTTTGTAGCACAAGTCCAGTGTCCAACGGGGCATAGGAAGAGGAGCAATGGCAGTTCAAAGTGGACAAGGTGACAGGGTGAGGCACAAGGGGGACAATCAGGAGAGTCTCATTTTCTGGCTGTGGTGTTGGTCTTGACAAATGTTTCTGGCTTCTGTCTGGTTCACAGGGAATGTTTGGGGGGTAGTTGACCTTCTGCAGGGGGAGGGGTGTTTGTAGCCTGTGGGTCCTGTGGCGGGACCTCCTTCCACTAGCTGCAGCGGGAGTGGAGGGCTGGTCAACAGACTGGCTAGTGGTAGGGGTAGGGGCCCGCTGCTGTGCAGTCCATTCCCTGATGATGTTGGCCATGTCTGCCAGCACCCCTGCTATGGAGATCATGGTGGTGTTGAGGGCCTGCAAATCCTCCCAGGTCTCCTGATGATACTCCTCCTGCAGCCGCTTTTTCTCCTGCATGTTGTCAAGAATCTGGCCCATCGTGTGCTGGGATTGTTGGTGGGCACCCAAGACATTGATGTGTCTCCTGGAGAGCTGGTTCCCTGGGCCACTCCTTGCCCTGGCATATGGTGTTCCTCCCAGTGTCCCTGTTGTGCTGTGCCAATGTCCCCTGAACAGTGTGCCCACTGCTACTGACCCCAGGTCCCTGATTCTCTTGGGTATGAGGTGTGGACTGGGGTCCCTGTACAGGTGGGCACACTGCTGATTGATGTGTCCTGGGAGCACAGGTGTGGGTATGCTGGGTGGGTGCTGTGGTGTTGGTAACTGATGGGGGGAGGCTCTGTGGTGGACTGTGGGTGGGCTGGGGTGACCGACTGCCCAGTGGTCCCTGATGGGCAGGGTTGTTGATCCAGATCCTTGAGTCCAGAGTTACTGTCATCACTGTGGGCATCTTCTGTTATGGGACTGGATAGTCGTGGCACCTCCTCTCAACTGAGCTTGGCTGGGGAACCTGTGGGGATGTAAGTGATGTATTATGCTTCAGGCCTGTGACATGTTGTACATCCCTATCTTCCCCTCTACGGTTGCTTTTGCCCTGCCACCCTTGATCGTGTTTGGTGATATATTGTGGGATTGTTAGTTCCCCAATGCAGTGCATGCTTTTGTGATGGGTGTCCATGCAGAGCTGGGAAGGCTGTCCATGTATTGGTATGGCATGCAGGGCTAGGCATTGGAGTCAGTCATATGTGTAGGTGCAGTGTGTGGGATGGAGTGGATTGATGGGAGTGAGGGTGAGGGGGTGTGATGGTATGCAGGTATGGGGGTGATAAGTGTTCAATGTTGACTTACCAGTGTCCAGTCCTCCGGCTACTCCAGCTAGTCCCTCAGGATGTAGTAATGCCAAGACTTGCCCCTCCCATGCTGTGGGCTGTGGGGGAGGAGGTGGGGGTCCACCGCCAGTCCTCTGTATGACGAGCTGGTGCCTTGCTACCACAAAACTTACCTTCCCCCGTAGGACATTCCACCTCTTCCTGATGTCATCCCTTGTTCTGGGATGCTGTCCCATGGTGTTCACCCTGTCCAAGATTCTCTGCCATAGCTCCATCTTCTTTCCAATGGATATCTGCTGTACCTGTGCTCCAAACAGCTGTGGCTCTACTCTGACTATTTCCTCCACCATGACCCGAAACTCCTCATCTGTGAAACGGGGGTGCCTTTGTGGGGCCATGGGTGTTGTGTGATGTGTGTGAGTGTGTGGGTGTTGGGTGGTGTGACTGGGTGTGTGTAGTGGAGTACGTGAGGGATGTATAGTTGTGTGTATTTGTCGCAGTAGTCTTGATATCTGTCTGGTGGCAATGATTTGTATTCATAAATGGTTGTGGGTAATATGGATGGGTGTTTTACAGTGGTGTGAGTGAGTGGGTGTGGTGTGTGAATGGGTGTCAGGTGTGTGTTGTTTGAATTGGCAAATGTTGTGTAGTTTAGTATTTGGGTGCCCATTCTGAGCGCGGCGGTGTGTACCGCCAATGGTTTACCACCTTTGAATGTCTGCATGGTGATTCATGGGTCACCATGTGGTGGGTGTACTTTTGGCGTAACGTATGGGTGTTGGGAACGCCACTTTAGCACTGACCTTTGGGCTGGCGGCTTTGTGTATGTAGCTGTATTCTGTTGGTTTGGTGGGGGGTCATAATATGACTAACGGCAGCGGTATGTTGGCGGCCGTCAGAGTGGTGGTAAGCGGATTTACTGCCTATGTCATGATGAGGTCCAATATCTTGTATGATGATTGTTCAGTATAAGATGTGAAAACAATCATCATACAAGTTATTATGTCCTGTACACTTTTGCAGTAACATTGGGCAGGATGCAAGTTAGAAATTGAGTTTTCACACTTTCAAAGCTAAGGTAGAAGTATTGGTGAATGGTATCACAGGACATTTGTTTGGCTTATTAATGTAGAGAACTGAGGCAGTATTCTCCAGCATGCGTGGCTTAGTTTCAACTGTTGATATGCTTGCTCAGTTTGAGGAACAGACTTTGGAAGGCATACTCGGACACTCCCAACGTGCATCCACAAAATTTAGAAAGTTGGATTTAGCACAGTAAGTGCACTGATGGTGCATGAAATACACATTTTCTTGAGCTTCAAGCAGCTAGGGACAGAAGGCATAAATATATGTTCAGTTGGCAATTATACAGGATCAGTTGAAAAGCTTAAAGTAGGTGTGCTTTTTCCAGGGGTATTGCATAGGTAGAAGGCAGATGGTAAAGGTAGTAGGGATTCACATGCCATGACTTCATCTTAATCTATGGATAAAAATCCATTGATGCCACACTAGCATTGAATTACTATGACACACAATGGTCGATGCTTGACCTGACTGCCATGTTCATCCTCCATCAGAGCTTAGTAGATGTTAAGATTGCTGTACAATAAGTGCATTACAGCCACAGCACTGAACATAACGGTGGATGGGGCATATGCTACCTTCTCAAGGAATAACCTGTATGTCAAAAACTACAATTCTTCATAGTTTAAGATGCTTTCTTTAGAGAACTTCGCAAAAATTCCCCAGCCTGTCTGTCTAAGTTTCAACAATATATATGCTTGCTCATTTCAAGGAGTAGTCTTCGTAAGGCATTCTTGAACATCCCCTCCTTGCATCCATAAACATGAAGGAGGTGGATTTAGCACAATGAGTGCGCTAAAGGCACATGAAAGATGTCTTCCTGGGCCTCATGTGGCTGTCATGGGAACTATTACTAAAGGTTTAATATTCATGCACTTGGTAACGTTCAGGCAGAAGGAGGTGGTTATGTGACAGGTGGTAAAATGTTGTCAACCTTATTCTGTCATGTGGCATATGATTGTGATGGGTCCTTGTCTGTTGGGGTGAAGTAAATGTGAGTGCACTGATCGGTTGCATTCAGCCAGAGATATGAAAGTCTTGTGTGTGGTGCGTGAATGGCGTGTGAATTGACCATAAAACAGTTGGTGCCGTGAAGAGGCTTCAATACTCATCTTCAGAAGGCTTGATTTCAATATTCTGATACTATTAAAAGTATTTATGCTTTAAAATCTGAATTTCTTTAGGTGCTAAAACCAACCAGTGTGAGTGGTGGATTAAGTTAGTACCAGATTTATCTCTGTGGCGTTAAAATAGCCCTCATTAAGAACTCCTTGTTTTCTTTAGTTTTTGTCATTATGGGGAGCTGAGTATTACGGGCCCTAGCTCAGCCAGCACCTAGTTCAACCTGTGCATTTTTCAAAACTAGACAACCAGGGGATTCCCGGAGTGCATGGCTTGTGTGGCTCGTGCCAGTTGTGTTTACCCTGAATCCCCTTCAAAGTTTAAACTTAGCTTAAAAAACACATTTTCCTTGCATTTGTGCTGAGGAAAAGTCCTGGAATCTGGAGGCAGCCACACATTTTCTATAATCCAGCATTCCCCCAAGTCTCCTGAGAAAAATGGTGCCTCACTTGTGTGGGTGGGTCAAGTGTCCACAGTAGGGAAGGTCCCAAAACTTATTGTGGGGGACATCAAAATGATCTATAACAACATAACCTAGTTTTGAAAGGAGGGCACCTGCATTTTTGATCCCGAGCTCAGCATCCATCTAAGGAAACCTACAAAAACCAGACATTTCTGAATACTAGACACCCAGGGGAGTCAAAGGAGGTGTGGGATTCCTCAAAGTTTTCTGATCCAGAATACCCTGCAAATGTGAACCATTGAATGAAAACACAATTTTTCCATGCACTATTGTGATGTAAACTGCAGGAATGTGCAGGGATCCAAAAAATTCCTACCACCCAGCGTTCCCTCACTTGTCCCAATTAAAATGCTACCCAACTTGTGTCGGGAATAGATCACTACAGGGTCAACAGAAGTCCTCATACAAGGACTGCTGTTGACCCTTGTATGATCCATTTGTGTTGCGGGCATTAGGCCCTGGAACAAATAAGTTGAGGAACACTGGGTGGTAAGAAGTTTGAGGATCCTTGCATATTCCTGTAGTTTACGTTATAGACATGCAAGGAAATATAGTATTTTTATTCAATGTTGCATCTTTGCAGGGTATTCTGGGTAAGAAAACTTTGAGGGCTCCACACAAGCAAAACCTCCCTGGACTCCCATTGATGCCTAATTTTCATAAATGTCTGGGTTTTCCTACATGGTTTCCGATCCCAGGACTAATTAGTACACCCATCATAGGTATCATTATTGGCACAATGTGTTTTGGGCCCTTCCCTGTCACAGGCACTTGGCCCACCCACACAAGTGAGGCACAGTTTTTTTCAGGAGCCTTGGAGGAATGCTAAGTAGAAGGAAATGTGTGACTCCCACAGAATCTAGAATATTCCTTCACAGAAATGTGAAGATATATTTTTTTTTTTACTCCAAGTTTGGATTTACAAGAGATTCTGGGTAAAAAAATGTGATGACAGCCAAGCAAGTCAGCTCACTTTGAAAATCCCAAGATATCTAATTTAAAAAAACGTACAGGATTGCTAGTTTTCTCTAGATGCCAGCTTAGCTAGAGATAAAACCTTGAGCTACCCACATTAGAAAAAAAAGTCAGTTTTGGTTGGAAAAATGTGCTGCGTCCATGTGGCATTTTGGGCCATTTCCTGTTGTGTGAACTAGCCCTACCCTCACAATGCAGATACCATTTTCATTGAGAGACCTGGGTGAACGCCAGATGGAAGGAAGTTTGTGGCTCACCAAAGATTGTGGTACTTTCCTTCACAGAAATGTGAGGAACATGTGTTTTGTTAGTCAAAGTTTGAGGTTTGCAAGGGATTCTGGGTAAAATAAAAACACGGTGAGAGCCATGCAAGTCAGCCCATCCTGGATACCCCTAGGTCTCTAGTTTTAAAAAATGTACAGGTTGGATAGGTTTCACTAGGTGTCTGCTGAGCTAGGGTTCAAAATCTTGAGCTACTCACATTGGAAAAAAAGTGTCAGTGTTCTGTCGAAAAATGTGATGCATCCATGTTGCATTTTGGCCCTTTTGCTGTTGTGGGACTACCCATACAAGCAAGATATGATTTTTATCGGGAGACCTGGGGCAAGGCTGGGTATAAGGAAGTTTGTGGCTGCTTCCAGATTCAAGAACTTTTTATTATAGAAATGTGAGAAACATGTTTTTTCAGTCAAAGTTTGAGATTTTCAAGGGATTTGGGGTAAAAAAAATGTGGTGGGAGCCAAGGAAGTCAACCCACCCTAAATACTCCTAGGTATCTAGTATTCACAAATGTACAGGTTGGCTAAGTTTCCCTAGGTGCTGGCTGAGCTAGGGTCCAACTCCTTGAGCTACCCATATTGGAAAAAAGGATCAGTTTTCAGTGGAAAAATGTGATGTGTTAATATACATAAAAAGGAGGTAACTGTATACCATAATATATGCCAGCATACCAACGAACTCACATCACTGTTGTTGAATCCACCAGGCATGACCTCCCCATCAATCTCGAGTCAGAAATACATGTTCAGACAAGCCCTGTGACCCAGGACTGAAGCAACTGATTGACAAATCACAGGTGGGATAACATAGGATGAAGTTGAGTAGTTCTTGTAGGTTAGAGAAACACAATCTCACTGTCAAGATTGGAAAGTGCAGGTTTGACAAACTTTTGATTATTTAGGTCACACGTTAACTGATGATGGATTAATGCCTAAAGCTAAATTAGTTGATACTATTCAGAATATGGTGCCTCCCGTAAACAAGGAAGAACTTCTGAGATTCTTGTGGATGGCGGAGTACTATTAAGAATTTTGCTAATGGTAGTTTAAGCTTAAGATGTTTTCTGAAGAAAGGGGTTGAGTTTGTGTTAGATGCAGAGTGTGAAAGGGAATTTATGGATCTAAAGACCAGATTGTCACTTCATCCAAGCTGAAAGATTTCGATCCTATGAAGTGTTCGTTATTAACCACTAATGCTAGTCTAAAAGGGCTAGGGGATGTTCTTCAGGAAGAAGGTGGGAAAATTGAAAACACTATCATGTTTATTTCAATGAGTTTAAAGGGGGTGGAGACGCGGTATTCAGTTATAGAGAGGGAAGCATTAGCAGTATACTGGCCCATCAAAAAACTCAAGAAGTTCTTCTGGGGAAGGTCATTTGTATTGAGGACATATCATAAGCCATTATGTGAAGTTTTTGAATCGAAAGGGATTGATGCTGTTTCTGGTAGGATTACTAGATGGGTTGTCAGTTTGGAGGTGTACGATTTTTAAGTGAAATATATTCTGGGAGTTGGAAATGTCTTGGCAGACACTTTATTCAGATTGGTGCTCTCTGAGGGTTTTAGTGTCAAAGAAGGTGGAGAAGGAAGGAACATGGCCGATGAGATGCACTCCTAGTTGGCTCCCATCCCTGGCGAAAACCTGTAGCGATCCTGGGGCACCCTAAGACCATCTGAGCCCATCTCTTGGATCAGGAGGACGCTCGGAGGGCCTGGACACGGCTGGATCCTGTTTTTGGATCCATCGGAGCCGAGATCACTGCTTCGCTCATGTGACCGTGCTGGGTAGCGCTGGAGGTGGTGGCTGGGCCGCAGAGCTCGTGCTGCAGGCTGAGTGGATCCGGGGGGGCTTGCTTGGAGTGGAGGCCCCCCCGGCTTGCAGAAGGGCCGTGTTCGGGCTGTGAGGTGGGCGGCTGCCTCGGCTGAGACTGGAGGGGTCAGTAGGACCCTCACTGAAAGAAGCGAGGCCTACTAGGAGTGACAGCAGCAGAGAGGGCCTCCGCTGGGGGGATGCGCAGCTCGCTTGCTGGACCCACTGCTGGGCGTGGCCTGGGGGTCCGGTGGCTTGTCAGGCTGCCGCGCCCGGGGCGGGGCCTTTGTTGCCACTAACCTGGGATAGGAGGCGAGCAGCGGCTCCTTCCTGGGGACCTGGAGTGACTGGATGACATCCTGGGGCATTCATTAAGGCAAGAGTGTCCGGAGGCGGCCCCTGAACTTTCCAATAGAGTAGTTTTTTTGTTTTTTTTTGGCTTCACTCTTCTTGCCGCTCTTCTGCATTTTTTTTATCATATTCTGACCTTGTTGGTAACTGTTTACTTGGTGATCCTCAGCTGCTGGAGAGGCTTGCAGCCGTTCGACCTGGCTGTCTGGTCAGACAGTGGTGTTTAAAGGAGTGGAGAGCAGCGGATTCTGTTTTTGTGGTACTTTGTTGTCAGGACTCTACAGAAGGCTGCCTTTTGCATCTGGATCGGGCGTGGAGAGAAATGGGGAGTCATAAATGGCATCACAGGGCAATACAATGGAACAGTATACTACCCTGGTGGTACTCTCGCAGTGCGTGGCTAGAGTAGAGGTAAGTGGAGATGCTGTTGGAACGCCACTGAACACCGAGGAGACATTGCACACGGAGCTGTTTGTGGCCCTCCAGGGCTCCTGGGTGGCACTAGAGGGTAAGATAGAGACGGTGGAGGTCAAACTGCTGCGGGCGGATCTCCAGAAGGTGTCCGACAAGGTTAAGGTGGCGGAGGGTTCCATAGCGGAGCTACAGACTGAGGTGGGGACACTGCGAAAACAAATGGTGTAAGCCACTTCCATGGTCAGACGATTGTAGGAGCGGTTGGAGGATGCCCTAGGAAGGTCCCAGCGGAACAATGTCAGGTTGCTGGGCTTCTCGTAGCTCGCAGAGGGTCTGCCACAGAATCCTTTGTTAAGAACTGGATCAGAGATGTACTGCAGCTAACTGGGCTATGGAGAGTCTTTGTGGTGGAGCATGCGCATAGGGCCCTTGTTGCACCGCCTAGAGCTATTATTGCCCACCTGCTAAATCATAAGGACCGAGACTGTGTGCTATGTGCTGCATGTGAATGGAATAAGTCATTATACGAGAATTGCAAGATATGTATCTATCCTGATTACACAAACAAGGTGCAGAGTTCTCGTAAGGGGTTCATGGAGGTCAAGGTGAAACTCGGAGCCATGAACATTAGATACATGCTCCTGTATCCGGCATGTTTAAAGGTCCTATCGGGCGGGAGATCACACATTTTCGATTGCCCGGAGGAGGTATGGCGATGGTTAGAGATGTGAGACAAGGTGGCCCCTGGAAGGACGGAGGGATCTGGAGGTGTCACCTGTCGGGATTCTGGAGCGGAAAGCCCGGACTGGAGATCGCATGGCACTTGCCGGCTGGCGTACTTGCGTCACAGAGTGGAGATACAGCAAGATGGAACAATGGTGGTGGTGGCTGCTGATTCGGTTAGGTACAGCTTTGAAGAGGGGGTGGGAGCGGGTGGGGATTCCGGAATGACGTGACTGTTATCCTTGCTATGGTGCTGTCTGTCTTCGATCCTTATGGGGTCCGGTGGGTGGACTGGATTGTGCCTGGTCGTCCTGGGCGCTGCTGGCACTTCTGGAACTTAGGTCTGGAGTGGTCCTGGATACATTTGTAAACTGATGCCAGGGGGCTGGTGGTCACTCCACAACTGTGGTAGGCCTTCTGATATGGTAAGTTGGGGTTTAGGCTGTGGTCCTGACAGCATTTACGAAATGGACTTACAGTATGGTTTGTTTTGGTTGTTTTACTGTATTTCCGGGGCGGGAGCTGTGGGAGGTTTGTTAATGTTTGAAGTTTATTTAACAGTGCGGGTATTGGGGCGAGATGTGCAATATGTCTTTCTTTTGTCTCATTGCCGGGGGTAACACGCAAGGGGACGTGTCCTACGAGTGGAGGAACCACATTGTATTGCCATGGGTCCTATTATTAACATGATGACATGGAATGTCAGGGGCTTGAAGCGTTACACAAAATGCTACAGGGTGCACTCTTTCCTACGAAGACGCAAGGTCCATATTTCTTGTCTTCAGGAGACACACATGACTGATGAGGAAGCGCATAAAGTGGCTAAGAAATGACGGGGACAGACGTTTTCATCCTCCTTCTCTTCCTATGCATGTGGGGTGTCCATGTGGGTGGCCCTGGGGGTTCTTTTCACTCATGTATACAGTGAGGTAGATGTGGAGGGCTGCTATGTTCTTGTGGAGGGAATATTAGATGGTTTCCCCTTTGGTATCCTCAGTATATATGCTCCTAATACGGACAATCCCTCCTTCTACACCAGAAAACCAAAGATTTTGGGGGACAGTGTAGATAGGCCTTTGGTTTGGGCGAGGGACTACAGTTGTGTGTCACATGGGGATTTGGATCGCCTTCCACCGATGCTGAGAACCTGGTAAAACCTCTAAGAGACGTGATGACACACTTGGGTGTATGGTATGGTTGGAGAGAACTGCACCATGAAGGCAGGGAATATACTTGTCACTTCAGAACACATGATACTTACACACAACTAGACAAGTTTCTGCTGGGTGGATTCAACAGCTCATATGTCCTGGATGTCACTCATATGGGTCGGTTTCTGTCTGATCATGCGGCAGTTCGATTGCAATTACAATGGGAAGAGATGGTCAATCGCACAGCTCGAAGTTGGCGTATGCCTGCGGATTTGTTGACCGATCAGGGATGTCGGGAAAGAGTGGGTGAAGCCATAAAACAATACATGGACATGAATTGGAACACAACTGAGTCTCAGGGCCTGGAGTGGGAGGCTATGAAGGCAGTCATTCGGGGAGAGTGCATAAGCATGGTGGGTGGGGTGTGCAGACAGCTAGAGAATGATCTTACTGACCTAGAGGTGAAATTGGGGGAGGTACAGCGGCAGCCACCTGAAGCGAGCACAGTTGGGTGGGAGGAGCTCAGGATACACAAGGAGGTTAATGCTTGTTGCGATACACTAATCCGAACAACACTGAGAGGGTATAGGAAGCGGTTACATCAAGAAGCCAATAAATCTGGCAAACTCTTAGCGTGGATCCTGAAACGGGAGGTAGAGGCTCCGCCTATACTGCATATTAGAAATGCTGAGGGTGAACTGCTCACGGTGTGTACGAACATTCTACAGGAATTGGCGTTCTACCTCCAGAGAGTATCAAGGGCTGGCACTGTATTGGGGGAGGAAGGTGTGGGAAAGTTTCTGCAGCAGATGCGGCTTCCGAGTTTGGACCCGGAGAGTAGGGAACTTGCTCTTGAACTCCTCATCACTGTGGAGGAGGTGGGAGAGGCAGTGATGGCAATGGGAAAATCCAAATCTCCCGGCAGTGACAGTTTTGCTGTTGAGTTTTACCAGGCATTTTCCTCCACACTACGGGGGAAGCTACTGGGAGTCTTTGAGGAGGTGCGGGGTGTAGTATGTTACCATAGACCATGTGTCATGGTATAGTTTGTTTGTTGCTTAAGCCGGGGGGATGCCGCAGATTCCTCCTCGTATCCCAGGCTGACTATGTTAAATAGTGATGTCAAAATACTCTGTAAGATCTTAGCCACTCGGCTCCGGGGTGTGATTCAGGGTCTGGTACATAAGGACCAATGTGGGGTCATACCAGGTCATAGTACATCCTATAATCTGCATCGCTTGGCACATGTGCTGCATGAGACCAAAGGAATGGAGACAGAATTGGCGCTGGTGGCTCTTGACTTGGAAAAAGCCTTTGACACAGTAGAGTGGGGATATCTATTGGAGGTATTGCAGGGCATTGGGTTTGGCCCCGGCTTTTGTGCTTGGGTTTGACTGCTGTATACTGCCCCAACTGCACAAGTATGTGTGGGAGGAGAGACATCAAACACCTGGGAGGTAGGCAGGGGTACACGACAGGGATGCCCAGTCTCCCCTCTTCTGTTTGCTCTAGCGATCTGGCTTCGGGAGGAGAAGGTGCAGTAGGGGATTCCGGTGGGATGGGCCACACATGTAATCTCCATGTATGCTGATGATGCATTGGTATATGTGCGGGATCCCCATATCGCAGTGCTGGCGCCGCTACAGAGGTTGAAGTATTTTGGTGCTGTCTCTGGTCTCAAGATCAATAAGAAAAAATCGCTCCTGTTCCTATTGCAGTCTCTCATTGAGGTTCAACAGGGTGAGCTTCCTGGGGTTGGGCTACGCTGGGAAGTTGAGAGCTTGAGGTACTTGGGTATCTGGGTCACTAATTCTGTGTATGCGTATAATAAACACAATGTTGAGTGAATAGTAACGGGCCTGGAACACTCTGTTTCCTTCAGGAATATGTTGCCTCTTTCCGTTATGGGTCAGGCAGCAGTAGCAAAGATGATGTTTTTGCCTTGGTGCCTCTATCTGGTACAGAACTCCTTGTATCTGCTAAATGCACGGCTTTTTCGTTGCTTGGATAGTCTGCTTATTTCCATAGTATGGGCCGGTCGGCGGAGTAGGATGGTGCTGTCCATCCTACAGGGAGACCTAGAGGGGGGAGGATTGGTGATCCCCTACATTAGATATTACTACTATGCAGCACATCTAGAGTGTGCAGCCAAATGGATGTCAGAAGCTGATAGCTGGGAAAAGAGGTTGTATGCTGGTGTGTGTGATGGGTGGTCATTGGCACATATCCTGATGTCGGGGGCAGGTGTGATCCCTCCTTGCCTTATCTAGTAAGGACTACTGCTGGGATCTGGGAACAGGTGGTGAAGCAGGTGCTCAGACGGGCTCCCTTTGATAGGGAATTAAGGATATGGGATCTGTCTCCATTTCAGGATATGGCGAGGACAATGTCTGTAGAGGCCTGGAGGTTGGGAGATTGTGAGGTGGCTGGTGATGTATACCCTAATGGTGAATTTCTTTCATTCACTGATGCTGTTTGTTTGAGTTGGGTTCTGGCCAGTTCCTGCAATATGCTAAAATTTAAATCGTGGCGCGTGAAATCTGGGACGGTTTTCCGATTGCCCCTAAGGTGACATAGGTATTAAATGGATTGATTAATTGGGGCAAGGGGACGCACCTGATCACTCGGTTCTATAAAGCACTGTGGGAGGCTCAACTGGGAGTGTGGGACTTAAAGCGTGGGAAGCTGACTTGGGGCTGCCCATAGAGGATGCTGATTGGGATGCAACCTTATCGTTGGTCCGAACGGTGTCATGTAATCACAAGTTTAAACTGCTGCATTTGAACTATGTACACAGAACATATCTAACACCCAGTAGACTAATTAAGAAGCTGCCCTCTCTGTGGTGAGCTTGGTGCTTCATTCCTGCACCTGGCCTCGACCTGTAGGGCGATTTATGTTTTCTGGCAGGAAGTGATATTAGCGATTGCGGAGGCTACGGGAATGGAATTGGATGACTTGTCTTTTGGGAGTGGTGCGTAAGTCGTGGGGTAGGGGAGTTGTGTGTAAAATGGTGCAGCTAGCGTTGGTACTGGCCAAGCATAGAGTAGCAATTGGATGGATGAGTACGCGGACACCTACGACTCCCGGCTGGCTGCGAGATGTGCTGAAGTGGGGGATGGCGGAGGAGCAACATATGCGCATGACACGCAGCGATGAGAGGGCACTTGCTGATGTGGTGGCTTGGGGTGCACTGCTGGAGCAGTTCACTGGGGGGAGGATGTAGGCTCTGCAAGTAGCAATGAGATAGTGGGGGATGGGGACACATGCCCCCCTTCATGAACAATTGGTGACCAAATGTGGGGTCGATATATTCCTACATACATATGTTATTTAACGCCTGGTCTTATTAGGATATGGGGCGGGATGGTGGGATTAAGGATAAGATTGGTGCAGCAGTTATGACTATATTGACTGGAACTCTAGTGTGTGCGCCCTCGGGCACCCTTATGTAACGAAGATATCTTGCTTTGTTGTAGCCTGCACTGCACTACATGTTTATGTTGGTTTGCAGTACTTCAAACTAAATAAAAACAGATTTAAGAAAAAAAAAAGAAGGTGGAGAAGAGTCTGATAAGGATGAATGTGTCTGTGAGGTCGAATTTGAAAGCATTTCTGAGCAAGAATGGTTGGATGAGCTGAAAGCAGACAAAGTTCTAAGCACAGTAAAAAACTTGTTACAGTCTGGCTGGAAATTTAGAGACCAGGGCGGTTTAGTGTGTAGGGATTTTTGGTTAATTAAAGACCAACTGGCAACTGAAAAAGATTTGTTGTTTTGAGGCACCAGGCTAGTTCCTCCTCCTAAAGTAAGATGGGACTTGTTAGGACAAGCACATAAGTCTCATTGGGGGATTTCCAAAACAAAGGAAAGGTTGCGATTGTCGCATTGGTGGCCTGGGATGGATATCCAGACAGAAAGGATGGTAAGGGAGTGTGTGCAATGTTCCCTGAGTGATAAAACACTGAGGGCTAGGGTACAACCTATAGTACTTAGGAATCGTCCTGCTGGTACCTGGCAGGATATAGCTCCAGACATTCGGGGATCAATTTATAGTTACAATTCACAAGCCTATGTGGTGATAGATACTTCTTCCAGATGGCCAGAAGTACATTTTACCAGAGGTATAGAAACTAAGGTTGTCATTAACTTTTTAAAGGAATTATTTGACAGATAACGGTGTACAACTAGTTTCAAAGGAGATGAAAGAATTTTTGGGAGGTTGTGGAATTATTCATAAAAAGTGTGCCTTATATGAATCCAAAACTAATGGCTTCATAGAAAGGTTCAATTGAGTATTGAAAGAAACTATTTCTCTGGCTAAAAGCAATCACCTGCCATGGAAGGAAGAGGTTTTAAATAAAGTGAGTGAGTATAGATTCACACCTCATTCAGTCACAAAAGAAACTCCATTTGCTCTGTTCAGGGGTAGACAACCTAATACAATGTTGGAACCATCTTGGGTGAATAGATACTTGAGTAACAGAGGGAAGAAGATAATTTCAGAGGGTTGGAATGTTAAGGAGGAAGCTATCAGAGAAGCTGTGAAAAATATTTTGACAGAAGGAAGCCAGTCCAGGAGACTGAAGTCAGCATAGGTGATTGGGTCAAGATAAGACAACCAGGTTTGAGAGAGGAGATGTGTAAGTGGTCAAAAAGTATGAGAGTGATAAAAAATTTCAACAATGCTGTAAAAACGGAAGATCATCGTATCTGGAATTTGAATAGGGTGGTGAATTGCAGGAGTTTTTGTGATCAAGGAAAAAGCACTCTGTTGTTTGAGCGAAACAACTTTACTAATAAAGAACAGGAGATCATTAAGAGGAGTTCCAACAGGAGTTGTGGAAAACCAGTTAGTTTAAAAAACTTTGGGGGTCATTACATCCCCGGCGGTCGGCGGTAATATGGCAGTAAGTACCGCCAACAGGCTGGAGGTACGTACCGCCAATGTACCACTCCGACCGCAAGACGGTAACACCCGCTGGGCTAGAGATATCCAACTCCAGCCCGACGGCCGTCACTGTTCTGCCTGCTGAATTCCTTCCCTGTCACTGACAGGGGTCTCCGCCCCTTCCTTTCCAGGTCCTCCCCTGCCACCTCCCCTACCTCTCCAAAGCTCTCCCACCCCCATGCATTCACGCCCCCTTCACACACACACACGCATTCACACACCCATTCCCACATGCTTCCACACATCCATTCACACACACATCTGCACACACTTTCAAACATACACGCAGACATGCACGCACATAACACAACATAAATGGACTCAAACCTCCATACATGCACACATGCATTCAACATGCAACACACACTCGCATCCATGCACACCCAAACATTCACACACACAAAACCTCCCACCCCTCTCCCCTGTTGGAGACCCGACTTACCTGTGTTCAGAGGACTTCTTCGGCAGGAGACAGGACAGGGCTCTGCTGCTACCAGCAGCTCCCGCCAGCAGAACACCGCCAGGCCGTGTTATTGGTCATAATACAGCTGGCGGCAGTCTACTGGAGCCATCTGCCAGCATGGCCACAGCTGGATTTCCACCCTTCTTGTGGCGGGAATCCGTCTGTGGTCATAATACAGCTGACAGCCACGGTGACGGTCTTTTGGCGGCCGTCGCCACAGCGGTAGGCGGTTTTTACTGCCAATGTCAAAATGAGGGCCTTTGTGATGAAGTAGGTGTGTTGTGGTTTTACAGTTCAATGTTTAGCAAGTAGTTCATAGTCATTTTATTGAGAAAAAATAAAACTTTATTGTGTGTTGTGGGAGTGAGGTGTGGGGTAATCTTCAGGTCAGAGCATGGTTGTCAGGTCATGGTCCGGTGTGTTAGGTTACCATGGTATGATAAATAGGGAATCTAGAATTGTGAGAGAGGACTGGAACAAACTGCAACTGGATGGTTGGGAAGGTTTCTCATACAGATCTTCATACTTCTAAATAGATGCTCTAATCTTGCAATCCGGCCTGGCCTATCTTTCATGAAGAAATTTTACATTCTGCTGGCCACCAGAGGAATATGTATTTACAGTACAAAAATGGACAATAAGTAAGTGCCACAACTCGAAAGAACTCGAAAGAAAGCTAACACCAATTTATTAAAATAGAGCTTATTTTTATATAAATGTAGACAAAAAAACAAACAATATAAGTACAGTAGTGCCAGAGATATAGATTTTAAAAGTAATAGAAAATCACAGCAGGAATGGCATTTAAACATTGCATTGAAGTAGATGGCGAAATATCATGTGTTGCAAAAATGCACTTAAAAGGTGAATTGCCTGGAACCCTTGGGGGGGTTAAGCTAGTGCAGTCCCTGGAAACAGATCATGACAGTCAGTGCAGTTTTACTGACCCATGGTGTCTGGGTGCAGAGTTTTCCTGGCTTTACATGGCTTGTACCGAACTCGCGTTGAAGTCCATGGCAGAGATGTCACTAGTGACAAGCAACCACTTGGAGGTCCAGCTGTGGAGAGCCCTTGCAGGGCTAAGGTTGTGCTGACCCTGGGACCAGTCAGTTTGCTTCTACCTAGTCCCTGGGATCCGGGTGCAGAATTGTCCTGGCTGTCTGTGGCGCTGAACGGGCCTCCTGCTGATTTTACCACTGTCATGGTAATGATGACAATGGGATGCAAAATCTGGGGCTGGGTTGCAAATGTTGGATGCATGTTGCACGCTGTGCCCTTCACCTGCAGTGTTGAGTGAAGGAGTTAGTTACTAGGCTGGCACCCACCAAGCCTTGGCTGTGGTAAAGGTGCAGGAATCCTTTGGGAAGGATCTTTCAGGACCTTGGTCTGAGGGTGTGAAGTTGCAGCCTGAAACTTGGGGGCATGCTGGACTACAACTCCCAGAAAACACTGGACCACCTGGTTTTCAATTATCCCACAGCAGGTCCGGTGGCCGGTGAAACTTCAAATCCAGTGGTTGTTTTTACCTGCAGTTTGTGGTTGTGGACTGAACTTCCACAGGTGTCCTTCTAGTTGGGAATGATGAGTTTCAATCAAGGACTGTTGCCTCAGGGACAGAGTTTTCCTCTTTTACTTTAGCGCAGTAAGCAGAGTCCGGTTGTCAGTGATGCAGAGCTTCTCTTAATCCTTCTTTGGAGTTGGTCAATCAGATCTGAGGTTCTGGTGTCAGGGGTGTCCCTTAAATCCTAGATTTGGGGGGGGGGGGGTCAGGGCATGGATACTAGTGACCAATGGGCAGCTAGCTCCCAAAGCAAATCCACCCCTGAGGTGACCAGATCTGGTGAGACAGGTCACCTTTAGCTACCCAAAACCCTCTGTTTTGACACTCCTAAGATGACGGAAATTAAAATGTTGTGCACAGACAAGGCTGCTCACCCTAGGGGTTGTGGATCCACTGTCTATACAAAGTTAGATCTACGTAGTGCTTACCACCATAATGTGTTAAAGCTACAGATGAGCGGAAAACAGCCTTTAGAATGAAATGTGCCTCTTTGAGTATACTGTAATGCCTTTTGGTCTCTGTAATGCCCCAGCGGCATTTCAGTATTTTATCAGCAAAGTTCTTCATAACTTGGACATTTGTGCAATTGTTTGCATAGACAACATTTGATTTTCTCTACGACTGAACAGGATCATATCCTCCACAGAAGAACTATTCTTTAGCATTTGAGAGAGCATTCTCTGTATGCTAAATTAGATAAATGTACATTTTGCACCAGGTCAGTGGAATTGTTGGACTACCATCCGTCCGCGGGAGCTACTATAATGGCCCCAAAAAAGGTAGAAGCCATTCGTTCTTGGCCATCACCTACTTCTGTTATAGAAATCCATAGAGTTCTTGGTTTTACCAACTTTTATCAGAACATATTTGAAGGTCAGAAGTGGCTGAACAGGCCTTTCAAACCTTAAAGCAGAAATTCACAAGAGCGCTCATTTTATCACAATCAGATCCTTATCAGCCATTCTTTGTTGAGGCTGATGCTTCACAAAAGGTTATTGGTGGGGTGTTATCTCAGAGGAATCCCAAGAATAGCCAACTCCACCCTTTAGTGAATTATTCTCGAAAGCTACTTCCTGCTGAACAGTGGCAGAGAGAGATTTATTAGACATCAAGGATTTTTTTGCAGAATGGTGTCATCACCTATTGGGGGCAAAACACACCATTATAATTTCCACAGATCATAAGAACTTACAATTCTTTACTTCATTAAAAGCTCTCACATCTTGTCAAATGTGTTGACTACACCTTTTTAGTGATTTTGATTTCTTTATCACTTATCATCCTGGAACAAAGCAATCACAATCAGACATTTTGTCTATGTTGGGGCAAAAAGAAGACAAGGAGGACCCTACACCCCCTCCTGGTATTATACCCTCAGAAAAGATTATGGAAGTGACAATATCCAATACTTTCTTGATTGAAGTTAAGAAGGCACTACAAATAGTTAAGACCCAGGACTGGTTGATTAACCCAAAACACAGCATAAAAGAAGGTTAGCCTTTTCATAACAAAAAGTTGTTTATACCATAAGGAGATTTGAGACACCAAATCATAGAATTGCACCGTGACTCACCCTTAGCTAGACACCCACTTATCCAGAAGACCTAAAGAAAATATTTAAAAAGTTCTAGTAAGAAAATATTCGAAAAGAGGTTCAGACTTGCATAAATTGTTGCCCTGTATGTGTTTCGTAACAAGACTCAACACTTAGGCCCTCATTACAACCCGGGCGGTAAATGCCGCTTACGCCGCGCAGAAGACCGCCAACATACCGCTGCGGCCGCGGAATTCCGCTACAGCTATTACGACCCACAGCTCGGGATACGCCATAATACAGACACCAACACAAGCCCACCACACCAAAGGTCAGTGATAAACTGGCGATAACAAAACCTCCACCGTCACGCCAACAGGAATACGCCCACACTATCACAACCCACGAATCCACGCAGCAGTCTTTCAACTGCGGTATTCCATTGGCGGTACACACCCCTGCGCTCAAAATACACACACATTTACAAAACACAACCACATTGGACAATTCAAAATACACACACCTGACACACATACACACACCACACCCACACACCCAATCCAATATAAAGCACACACCCACATCACCCGCAAACCCTTACTACCAGAATTCTGAAACCACGCCAAAGAGACACATCATCATAAACAACACCAGCATCCACAGACACACAACACCATCATTTACACAGCATCCACGCACCTCAAACAACACACAATAACACATCCCCTCACACATCACCCACACAACATCATGGCACCTCAACGACACCCCAGGTTCTCTGAGGAGGAGCTCAGGGTCATTGTGGAGGAAATCGTCCAGGTAGAGCCACAGCTATTCGGATCACAGGTGCAGAGCACCTCCATTGCAAGGAAGATGGAGCTATGGCGCAGAATTGTCGTCAGGGTCAACGCAGTGGGACAGCATCCAAGAACTAGGGATGACATCAGGAAGAGGTGGAACGATCTACGGGGGAAGGTGCGTTCCATGGTCTCCAGACACCAGATTGCTGTACAGAGGACTGGCGGTGGACCCCCACCTCCTCCCCCACAACTAGCAACATGGGAGGAGCAGCTCTTGGCAATACTGCATCCTCGCCTCGCAGGAGTAGCAGGAGGACTGGACTCTGGTAAGTCAACTCTTTACTACCTCACCTCCCCACCCTACCTGCATGCCATCATATATTCCCACCCTCACCCTCACCCCCATCACTCCAACACCTCACATATGCCCCACTATCACAACCCACCTATCCTAATACCAAGCCCTGCATGCAGCACCAAAGCATGGACACCCATCACCAAAGCATGTCCACTACAGATATCCACACAGACCCCAAACCAAATATCACACAAGGACCAAGACAAGAATGCAAGCACTGGAGTACAGGGTCACTCACCCATTGCACACCCCCTCCACTTATTTGCACAGAAATAAACACACTTCAATCACAAAACAATCTGGAGTCAGTCTGTGCTTTCACAAACGTGTAATTGCAATAACCATGGAATATAGCAATGTCAATTTACTTGTGCACATACCGATGTAACACAGATGTAGGGCTGGAGGAAATATAGCAGAGGGCACAAAGTGGGACCCACATCTGTGAAATGGAAAGACAAAGTGACAAGTCATGGTCCATATACTGAGTGAAAATGACAGACGTATGCTTGCTCCAATAATAGTATGAGATATGGGAGGCAGTGACATCTTCTTACCTGTGTCTCACTGGAAGTATTGCATGATTATGTTGTTTCTGTTGTCGATATCCTCTTCTTCTGCCTCCTCTTCTTCACTGTCCACAGGCTCCACAGCTGCCGCAAGACTACCAGCTGGCCCATCCTCCAGCAGAAGAGGCACCTGGCGTTGCAAAGCCAGGTTGTGTAGCATACAGCAGGCCACAATGATCTGGCACTCCTTCTTTGGTGAGTAGTAGAGAGAACCACCTGTCATATGGAGGCACGGAATCTGGCCTTCAGGAGGCCGAAGGTGCGTACATTCACCCTCCTAGTTCACCCATGTCCCTCATTGTAGCATTCCTCTGCCCTTGTCCTGGAATTTCTCACTGGGGTCAGTAGCCATGACAGGTTGGGGTAACCAGAGTCACCTGCAAATATGGAGGGACAACTGTTAGACACACACTAACCCGTAGGGACAACCCCATACCCAGACACCTATTCACACTGTATAGGGTCCTTGTCCTCACCTATTAGCCACACACTGTGCCTATTGAGTTGCCCCATCACATAAGGTATGCTGCTATTCCTCAAAATGTAAGCGTCATGCACTGAGCCAGGAAATTTGGCATTCACATGGGAGATGTACTGGTCTGCCAAACACACCATCTGCACCTTCATAGGATTGTAGCTCTTTCGGTTTCTGTACACCTGTTAACTCTTGTGGGGGTACCAAGGACACATGTGTCCCATCAATGGCACCAATGATGTTGGGGATATGTCCCAGGGCATAGAAGTCACCTTTCACTGTGGGCAAATCCTCCACCTGAGAGAACACGATGTAGCTGCGCATGTATTTCAGCAGGGCAGACAACACTCTGGACAACACGTTAGAGAACATTGGCTGGGACATCCCTGATGCAATGGCCACTGTTGTTTGAAAGGAACCACTTGCCATGAAATGGAGTACTGACAGGGCCTGTACTAGAGGCGGGACTCCTGTGGGATGGTGGATAGCTGAAATCAGGTCTGGCTCCAACTGGGCACACAGTTCTGGATTGTTGCACGATCAAGTCTGTATTTGACTATTATGGGTCTGTCTTCCATTGTCGACAGGTCCACCAGAGGTCTGTACACCGGAGGATGCCGCCATCTCATCACCTGCCCCAGCAGACGTGCCCTATGGAAGAGAACAGCAAGCAGAGAGTCAGCCAACACTGAGGTATCCCAAACTGTGTGTATTCAAGGCCTACATTGGTGTGACGCAGTTAATATTAATGCCATGTGGCCCCTTGAAATGGCGGCTGCCTGACCTGTAAGGTGGGACAAGGGGATATGAGGTAACTGAGCTGGCGTTGTACACCGTTGCGGTGGGTGGTCGAAGGCTGCAGCGCAATACAGCGTTGGCCAACATTGGGCCCTATGGGTCCGAGGAGCCAATGACGATGTAGGCCAGTGGTGACGGTATCCACCCCCGCGGACATGACCACCATTTTCTGTCTGTTCACTCACTTGATACCTGACCTTCAACAGGAAAGGACCTACACTGCTGCTGTGACCTGTGTCTGGAAGCGATGATGGTTACAGTGTCTGGGGAAAGGGCCCCTGCCTTCACTTCGGAGGAGTTGGAGAAACTAGTGGATGGGGTCCTTCCCCAGTACACACAACTGTACGGTCCTCCAGACAAACAGGTGAGTACACTGTGAGCATGCTGCATGGGCAATGCCTGTTTGGAGTGATGTGGATGGAAGATAAATGGGGGAGGGACTGACCTGTGCGTCAGGGCAAGGGTGGAACGTTGGCCAATGAGTATGACAGTCCGGACGGGTAATGATTTTTCTTTCCCCCTGTACTATTCCTCTAGGTCAGCGCCCACCAGAAGAAGGCTATTTGGCGTGCCATTGCCAAGGACGTCCGGACTCTGGGGGCAGCCACAAGGGGGTGGGAACACTCTCATTCAGCTGACTCTGCACGCATTACGAGGTGTTTGGGTGGGGGAGGTGGGCAGTGGGCTCCCCTAGACCAGAGCAATCTTGCTAGGCAAGGTCCCTTGTGAGGCAGCCTCTGTGGCACCCCAACCCCACTAGTGGTTAGTGCCATCTAAACCTAGTCAGGCTCCTGTGACTTCCAGGTGTGCAGCAATCGGGCTTAGGCCTTTTACCCCGTGATTAATCTAGGAACTATAAGTGTGTGGCATAGTGCAGAGGGCTGCTGTGTCTGTTGTGTCCGCCAACTGTAGTGGTGTTGCATGCACTGAACATGTCTTTCTCCTGTCTTCCCCGCCACCTTTTGTGGTCTCCCTGTTCTTGTGTGCATTAGCATCATCAGACTGAGGAGCATTAGCACCGGAGCAGGAGGGAGCTGCATCCCACTTGGCCCTGGTGGGCAAAACAACGGAGTCTGAAGCCAGTGGGACAGAGGGCAAGGGGAGCTCCACGGCGAGGACAGGAGCAGAGACCAGCGACATCGACTCCTCCTCTGATCTGATGGGAGCTCCCTTGCGGTGGTGGGCACCTCTGTGCCCACTGTATCAACAGGTACATCCGCCATCCCCCCCTACTGGCACCGCCCCCTCAGCGTGTGTCCCGTGCCCGCTCACCCAGGAGGATGGGCATCTCCTTCGCCCCAGGCACCTCAGGCCCTGCCCCAGTCAGCCCTGCTGCCCTCAGTGAGGAGGATATTGACCTCCTCAGATCCCTCAATGTTGGGCAGTCTACCATTGTGAATGCCATCCAGGGTGTTGAGAGGCAACAAACAAACGCATACCTGGAGAGCCTTCATTCTGGCCAGGTAGCCCAACAGAGAGCATTTCAGGCTCTGGCTGCAGCACTGATGGCAGCCATTGTCCCTATGTCCAGCCTCCCCCTCCAACTCCCCAATCCCCTGTACCTCAGCCTATCCCAAGCACACAATCAGACCAGCATGCACACACCTCAACACACAACATAAGCACCACACATCTCACAGGCACTCACACAAGCATCATATGCTTGCACACATGCCAACATCCACTGCCTCCACTGTGTCCCCCTCCTCCACGTCTCCCTCCTCCCTCCCAGTCTCGTCTCCACTCACACCTGCATGCACTACATCCTCAGCCACTACCTCCATCACCCACACGCCCATCACCACACACCGCTCACGTGCAATCACCACCCCCACTACCATTCACACATCCCCAGTGTCCTCTACCCTCCTCCCAAAGTACATAAACGCAGGCACATATCCACCCAACAGCCATCCACCTCACAACAGCCTACAGCCCTTGCACCTTCACCTAAATTCAGCAGACGTATACCTCCTACAACCACTAACTCTTCCTCCACTCCCAAACCCCCTCCATCTACCTGTCCCAGTGTGTCTAAAAAACTTTTCCTGGGTAACATTGACCTCTTCCCTACACCTCCCCCCGTCCTTACCCTAGGGCCAGGCTTTCCAGGTCCCAGCCCAGCAGCTCAGCCACCAGATCTCCAGGCACAGTGGTGCCAGCAACTGCGGTGTCATGAAGTGCGCCAACCATCAGGGCTGTCAGTGTGCCACGGAGCGAGGGCAAGGACATTCCGCCACCTGCCAAGATGAAAAAGGTGCCCACATCCCAGAGGGAGAAGCCAAAAACACCTGCCACCAAGGGGTCAGGGAAAACAAAAGGGGATAGTGGCAAGACAGCTGCGCCACCATCAAAAGTGGGGAAGGCCCAAAAACTGAAGGGCAGGTCAGGAGAGGGCATGGTGGCACTGACTGAGGGACCAGTGTCACACCTTCTGTCCACGTCGACACCAACCTGTACGGCGGAGAGCACCGCCACCTGCACCGCCACAGGCCCCACTGCCAGTACCGCCGCCACAGACCCCGCCGCAAGCACCGCCGCAACTGACACCGCCGCCAGCACCGCCACCACAGACCCCGCCGCAAGCACCGCTGCAACTGACACCACCACAAGCACCGCCAGCGCCCCCCCGACGTCCTCAGACAGTGGCACCTCCGCAGACATGGCTACCATCCCCAGTGGTCAGTCGTCCGAGGCTGGTGGTGAGTTCCAGGACCCTGGGCAGCTTCCATGAAGCATCACTGTCATCACAGTTGTCACCTGCATATGGAATGCGAAGCCGCAGCAGTGTGGTGTATATCTCTGCCTCCATGGCGTATCATGCTACCTGTACCTCGCCAATCTTGTGGCACACACACTCAGGGGAGTGTATTGTTCCAGCCACACTGCACGCGGAGCACTCTGGGCACCAAGCCCCTCCAGAACCAGTGGAGTATCACATCCACTACCTCAGACCTTGGCAGGATGAAGCACTCAAGGCACCATGCCCCCTCCAGAACCAGTGGATTATCACATCCACTACCTCAGTCCTCGGCAGGATGAAGCACTTTGGGCACCATGCCCCCTCCAGAACCAGTGGAGTATCACATCCACTACCTTAGTCCTTGGCAGGATGAAGCACTCTGGGCACCATGCCCCCTGCAGAACCAGAGGAGAAAGGCATCAACTACCTCAGTCTTTGGCAGGATGAAGCACTCTGGGCACCAAGCCCCCTCCAGAATCAGTGGAGAAAGGCATCCACTACCTCAGTCCTTGGTAGGATGAAGCACTCAAGGCACCATGCCCCCTCCAGAACCAGGGGAGACTGTTATCCACTGGAGAGACTGTGGCTTTGCACTCTCCAGGATGCATCAGTGGGCAATCCACCCATTGTAAAGACTTGAGAGACTGTGACTTTGCACTCCCCAGGATAAAGCAGTGGGCAAACTACCCGCTGGAAAGATTTGAGAGACTGTGGCTTTGCACTCCCCAGGACCAAACTGTGGGCATGGAGCCCCCTCGTGGGGCAGTGGCGTTGTGCATTCATCAGGCTGAGCTGCACCCCTCCCCTCCCCCTGAGGTGCCTGTATATTTTCTATGTGATGCTCCTCCAGTGTTCTCTCTGTTTGGAGTCAGGTATCTAGTGTGGGCCTCCCCCATGCATTTTGGGCCCAGTGGTCCACGGACAATGATTGGTACACTATCCAGACTTGTGTAGTTGGTGTAATAATTATACACTGGATTTTGCATTTTGATAATGATATTTCACATGATTACATTCGTTCAAATCATTTCCTTTTGTCCTTGCGTTCTTCCAGGGAGGTGGGGGGTGTATATGTAATGTTGCAGCATGTATTTCTGTGTATGGTGTTGTGGGTGAGGGTTGGGGTGGGGGTGTTGCGTGTTGCTTGTGTGTGTCACTCTCTTTTCCCTCCCCCTCCCCTGTGTTGTGGGTGCAATACTCATTGTGGTCGTCACCGCCATCGTTGGAGCTCCTGATAGAGGAGCAGGAAGACCATCGCCGGCAGTATCTGCAATTCGGGCTCCATGGCGTCCTAGTTCCTCTTGGGGTGTGGAGAGGTGAGTGTTTTCCCTTCTGTGTACTGTTTCCACCGTGTTTTTATTCACGTTGGTTCCGCCCCGGAAAAGGTGGCGGATAGGCCTGTTGTGATACGGTGGGCGGTACATTGTCTCCAGTCTGTCTGTTGGTGGTGTCCGCCGCGCTGTTTGTTTGTACCGCTGTGGCGGTTGGAGTGTTAAAGTGGCTGTCTATGTTGGCGGTTTCCACCACGGTCGTAATCCCACTTTTTTTCTGCCAGCCTGTTGGCGATATTACCGCCACTTTAACACTGACCGCCAGGGTTGTAATGAGGGCCATAGTACTATTGGGTCTTCTGCAGCCATCACCCATTCAGCTCCTTGGCATATTATCAGTTTGGATTTTGTCACTGATTTCCAAGAATCTGAGTAATTTACCACCGTTATAGTAGTGGTAGACATGTTATCCGAAATGGCCCATTTCATTCCCCTCTGAAAGATACCCTCAGCCATGGAGTTTAGCGATATATTCTTAAAACACATTGTTAGGTTACGTGGATTACCAACTATGATGATTTCAGATCATGGTTCACAATTCACGTCAAATCCTGGAAAGTCCTATGCACTACACTAGGAATTGAGGTGGCTCTTTCAACCTCCTATCACCCCCAAATAGATGTTCAAAATGAAAGAGTCAATCAATCTTTAGAACAAATCCCTAGGTTTTTAACCTCCACTCTTACTAGTCAATGGGATCAGGCCCTACAATTAGCCAAGTTCTCATATATTAATAGTGTTCATACCATTTTGGGTTGCTCTCCTTTCTTCTTTCTCACCGGTTATCATTCCTAGTCCCTTCCAGTGTTGGTATCCAACACACCAGAGATAATGCCTTCAGTGCATGAAAGGTAGCTGACATTACAAGACACACAAGAACAAGCCAATAATTGTTTAGAACAAAACAAACTAATCCTGAAAGCACAAGCCAATAAACATGGAACTCCTGAACTAAAATTTGATAAAGGAGACATGGTGTGGTTATCCACTTGCAAAATCAAACTTGAGCGCCCAAGGAAACTTCAACCATGATTTATAGGTCCTAGGCTGATTATTGATATTCTGACACCTGTCACAGTACATTTAGACTTACCAGCTGAATATGTTATACCTCCAGTGTTTCGCGTTTCTCTTATCAAACCAAGTCACCTACACATATGAAAAGATATACCTCCTCCCCCGTGGTAGTAGGAGATCATAGAGAATATAAAGAAGAATGTATCCTAGATGCCAATCATACTCAAGAAAAACAAATTTTTTGATTGATTAGAAGGGTTACTCCCTTCTGAACGCTTTTGGGAACCTTCCTCCTTTGTTCATGCCACTCATCTGATCCAACTTCTCTATGATCTGAACCCCACTAAACCTCAGCCTATTGGTCGGCCTTTTGGAGGAGCAACTGACATAGTTCCAACTGTGAGCAGGGCTAGTCACCCCTGTCTTGGGTGATATCAGAGATGTTTTTATTTTATTTTCATCACAGTACCAGTTTGAATCATGTTATGCGTTTGTAACCTTATGTAACTTAGCAACTCAGTTATTAACATAACGGCAATAGTTAAAGCAGATCTAGACCAATGCTTGTTGTCAAGCTAACTTCTGACTACCTGGGCCTGACCCACATTTTGAAGGAAGCACATGTCAACTGTCGACAACTGCTGTTTCTTTAACTGATCCCCCTAATGGAAAAAAGACAGCTGAGAAACATGTGAAATTAGAATAATGACTAACACGTTCCTCTGTTTTCCCCATGTGTTTCTTTTAAAAGCTGGCATTTGAAACTAAATGCTGTTTAGCCTTGTTTATCTCTAAAGCAACCCTTACCTGTCTCCAGTCTTTAGCAGCCTTCCCTTTGCAGCAGCAGCAGTCCTTTCTTCACAGAGGCGTCCATACCGTCACAGTGATAGGCTTCTCGTTGCAGTGACATGCTTTCTGAGTTCCTATCGAGTATTTCTGATCTTCTTTGCAGTTACCACAGTACCTGTGAAAGGCAGGCAGTCTGCAATTCAACTCTTAAATCTGACAAAAAAAAAAAGTCATCCCAGGTAACGTAAGCTTTTCTGTTTAATTTGGGATCTTGATCAGCGCTGATTAATCAAACTTATTTAAATCCAGCAATAATAGTTGGATCACACTTGTGACTAAAAAAGACATTAAAGACAAGTAGCATTATTTATATAATCTACACCTTCCTGGATCTCGCGCTCATAGTTCATTTTCAAACAGTGTTTTCTCAATCATAATATGATGTTGTTGTTCTAAAGACCTTTGGGACAATTAAGAACTATAATCTGATTGCCACTGCATATTTGCATATGAACCTTGAACTACTGAAGAATTTGAAGTAGTTTTGTTGTGATTAACCCAGTTTTTTTTCTCTCAGTGAAAATCCTTGACCATGATAATTCCAGCTCTTGATAATTTCTGGATAATTAATTAATCAAACTGAGGAATGTTTCTGGTGTGAATTATTGGCATGTTGATTTGACATTAGTTATTGCCAAATATCTGTTTTAGTTTTTCATGTTTTAAAGTGTTGTTTCATTACAGGCAAATCTAAAGTCCAGACCCTTGTATCTGAATAATCCTGATTGCCAGTATCCTGAATCCAGAACCAGAATCTAGATATCCTTGAGCCCAGCCGTGCCTAGAGTAGTAAAATCCAAATATGCAGATGTACTGGTATTTCTCTCTTTTTCTCTCATCCCAAACCATCTTCCTCTTGGAAACTCCTAGCGTTGCAGTGTGTCCATCAGTTCTGTCCTTTTAGTTCTCATTCGGATACCGGGATTTTCATCGCCCCATCAAAATCACCTGGAGTTCAGGTGAGTGGCTTGCAACAGCATTGAAGCCCATAAAGAGCCAAAGTTAATTTGTACTGAAAGTAAAGCATAAGACATGTAGGTACAAGCACCAATCCGTGTGCTTCAAGATACAGGTTCAAGTGCCTGTTTGCACATTTTCGACATGGCTGCTGATATGGGGCTGCTTTCTGTGAAGTACACATGAATGTTCGTCACAAAATAGTAAGTCAATTCCCTCTGTTGTTTTATTGTTTTAGTAAAGCTAAAGACTATGAAAGTAAAACTGCACATTAATAAGGATATCTTTCCTGTGGCTCAGAGACATAGACAACCTACTTTTTATTTGAAAGAAGCTGTTGAAAATGACATTATTGAGAGATGTACTGGCCCAACACCATGGGTTTCTCCCCTTGTAGTAGTGTCTTGAAGGTTAGAGAAGGAGCTGAGCGCATATGCGTTGACAAGCATCAGGCAAATGAAGCAATTGAGCAAGAACAACTTCCAGGGTCACACATTGCTAACATGGTAATGCAATTGAATGATGTTAAGGTCTTTTCTCAACTTGATTTAAATAAAGGTTATTATCAGTTAGCACTTGAAGAAAGCTGCATGTACATAACAACCTTTTCTACACATGTTGGTTTGTTTAGAAACAAGAGACTTAGGGCCTGACTTAGATGTTGGCAGTAATGGTCCTGTCATTAGTTTTCCAACTGAAAACCCACCCGCAGCCATCATGGTTTGCCTGCCGTATTTAGATGTTGGTGGTGCCATAGACTTTAACCCGCCTGATTCCCACCAACTCCGCAAAGGAATGCCATCTGCCTCCATGGCACCATAAGAAACAGTGTTTCACGGTGAGACATCAGCCACACCTACCACCAAGCAAATATGCATGTGTCATACCATCAAGCAAAAAGTGGAGGGCCAATCTCTACTTCTTACTTGGGGGATTGGGGTAAAAGGGTTGAAAACTCATGTTTTCTCTAAATTTAACTTCCGTTTCTGGGTGGACAGTACTGGACAGCACCCTCCATTGCTGCTGCCACAGGCCCACAGAGCCCCAGTCACTAAACACAAAGGTAGGCAGCCTGCATTGGCTGTATACATTTGGGGGTCACTGCACATTTCTGTGACATGCATATGTTGGGTAAACGGGTGGGGACACACTGGTACACAATACATATTGAATACATACACAGCTGTCATTATGGCATGAGTATTCATTTCCAAATGGTTGGGTGTTGTGTTTCTGCCATGTGTGGGTGCAGTGTCACCAGTGTGTGAATGTTGTGTAATGGATGCACGTATATGTGTTGTTGCAGCATGTAGGTGGGTGTTGTGTTGAACTATGCTGTAATGGCAATGAATAATCATGTGAATGTGGTATGTTGTGTCGTTTGTGACGCAGGAGGATGCATTGTGCTTGTGTGTGAGACTTACCTCTTTTCCAAAGCTACTGCCCTTGTCCGATGTCCATTGGGTCCAGCAACGTCCTCCCTCCATCAGAAAATCACTGTCAGTACACCACCTCTCCAACTATAACATCTGATTATGGCTGGCAGGAACCAGCAGCTCAGCTTCAATACATCTAAATACAGATGTAAGGAGACCACCAACATGATGATCTTTTCGGCCCTACCATTGCAGCAGTTTGGCAGTAATGCCACCAAGATCTAAATTAGGCCCTTAGCTTTGGTGTGTCAATAGCTACATTTCTAAGATATCATTCGACGTATCATAAAGCCTGTTGTGAATGCATTCAACTGTAGCGATGACATATTCGTTTTTGAAGATACACAAAAGGAGTACAATAAAGTATTCATACAAGTATGTCAGTAACTAAATGATTGAGGTTTGACTTTAAATGCAGACAAGTGGTGTGAGTTCAACAAGAATAACTGAAATTATTTTGCCATATCCTTCCTGATGGGGATATGATGCCTGATCCTGTAAAAGTACAAGCTCTGTTAAAGGCTGAACCACCACAAGATGTTTCAATGGTACGTTCTGTTCTTGGCGTGGCCAGTTACTGTTCCATACATACAAGACACTGCCAATGTTCGTGATCCACTACAAGAGTTGATGAAGAAAATGTTACTTTTCAATTGTCATAAGAATGTCAGAAAAGTTTCAAAAGAATCAAACATACCATTGAAAATGCTGCTGGTCTGGCATACTTCTAACTAAAGCTTCATACAGAGGTTGTGATCAAAGCTAGCCCAGTCAGGTTAGCCAGTATCCTTGCACATCATAATGGATTCCCAAATGCTAGACAACATATTGTGGTCCATGTTACTAGAAGTTGATCCCAAGCAGAACATGTATACTCACAACCTGAGAAAGAATGTTTGGCTGTGGTATGGGCTTGTGAAAATTTCCACGTTTTCTTGTACGGAAAGCCTTTCACACTGGTAACTGATCATCAAGCTTTGATGACCATCTTTGGCAATCTAACAACCAATATGCCTCCTCACAGTGAACAATGGGGACTACATTTCCAAGAGTACAATTATACAATTGTGCATCGTTCACAGAAAGATCAAAATCACGCTGACTACTTTTCAAGAGTGCCTATACAAGGGCACCATACTCCATCCAATACAGCTGAGGCTTACATTAATTCTATTGTCAAGTCAAGTAAATCAGCTGCTATATCGTTATCCTAGGTTGTGACCTGCTGAAGTTAAAAGACATAATTACACACCAGTTGCGGAGCACACATATTCGACCTCTCAATAATGTTGGTGAATATCAAAAATACAAAAATATCAAAGATGAATTGTCCATAACTCAGGAAGGAGTTATACTAAGAGGGTAAAGAATCATGATTCTGGGGAGTCTGTGTCTGAAAGTTATAGCAGTAGCTCACAAAGGACATCGTAATATCATTGCCACAAAGAGAGTACTCTAAGACCGACTTTGGTTTCCATACCTAGATGAAAGGGTTGAAAAGGAACTTAGGCCCGTATTTATACTTTTTGATGCTAAACTGCGCTAATGCAGTTTTGCGCCAAAAAGATTAGCGCCGGCTAACGCCATTCTGAAGCGCCATGCGGGCGCCGTATTTATTGAATGGCGTTAGCCGGCGCTAGCAGACCGGCGCTGCCTGGTGTGCGTGGAAAAAAACCACGTACACCAGGCAGCGCCGGCGTAGGGAAAAATGGCGTTAGGGCGTCTTAAAATGGGGCAAATCAGGTTGAGGCAAATAAATCGCCTCCACCCGATTTGCGCCATTTTTAACGACACCCAGACGCCATTTACATGACTCCTGTCTTAGTAAAGACAGGAGTCATGCCCCCTTGCCCAATGGCCATGCCCAGGGGACCTATGTCCCCTGGGCATGGTCATTGGGCATTGTGGCATGTAGGGGGGCACAAATCAGGCCCCCCTATGCCAAAAAAAAATATAAAAAAAAAAAAAAAATTATACTTACCTGAACTTACCTGAATGTCCCTGGGATGGGTCCCTCCATCCTTGGGTGTCCTCCTGGTTTGGGCAAGGGTGGCAGGGGGGGTCCCTGGGGGCATGGGAGGGCAGCTGTGGGCTCATTTTGAGCCCACAGGTCCCTTAACGCCTGCCCTGACCCAGGCGTTAAAAAGAGGAGCAAATGCGGGGTTTTTTGCCCCGCCCACTCCCGGGCGTGATTTTTGCCCGGGAGTATAAATACGACGCATTTGTGTTGCAGTCATTTTTTTAGACGGGAACGCCTTCCTTGCATCTCATTAACGCAAGGAAGGCGTTCACGCAAAAAAATGACGCTCATTCCTCAAACTTTGGTGCTAGACGCGTCTAACGCCAAAGTATAAATATGGCGTTAGTTTTGCGCCGAATTTGCGGCGAAAAAAACGACGCAAATTTGGCGCAAACGGAGTATAAATATGCCCCTTAATACCTTTCACACATGCAATTGCCTATCAACCAATACTCTGAACATATCAGAACTCCCTAGACATGCATGAGAGAGCATAGACATTGATTTCTTTGACCCACTTAAAAACAGATATCATCTCATCTATGACTCATGTACAAGTTATTGAAAAACTACATGGCATTTTTGCGACATGGTGCATCCCAGCCATTGTGAAGTTGTATAATCGCCTGCCCTTAACTAGCAAAGAATTCAAAGAGTTCTTGGAGCATCTGAACATCAAGCATCAAAAGAGTACACCTTTATGCCCACATGCCAAGGGACTTGTTCACAATTTTATGAGCACACTGAAAAACAGTACATCATGCAACTTTTAACAAGTTCAGTTTCAAAACAGTGTTAGATTCCACTCTATGAGCTTATTGTTTAATACCTCACTTGACCACAGGTGAAAGTCCTGCAGCTTTGATGTTTGGAAGAGCAACGACAACCAGTTACCTCAATGCACCACCAAAAGAGACAAAAGTGAAAACATAGACTCTATATTTATACTTTTTGCCACAAAACTTCGCTAACGCAGTTTTGCAGCAAGAGATTTAGCACCTCCTCGCGTCATTTCACAATGCCAGACGGGTGCCATATTTATTGAATGGCACAAGCCGGGACTACACTTGGGCTAGCGGTGGGTTGGCGGTAGGGAAGAAGGGGGTTGTGCATTAGAAACTGACGCCAGCCTGGTTGGAGGCAAACAAATGCCTCTAAGCAGACTAGCTCCATTTCCTGGCACACAACCACCAAAAAAATGACTTCTGTCTTAGGAAAGACAGGAATCATGCCCACTACCGCAATGGCCAGCACAGGGGACAAGTGTTCCCTGGGCATGGCCATTGCACCCTCTGCCATGCAAGAGGGCCCATGTTAGGGCCCCGTTGGCAAAATAAATAAATAAAAAAAATACTTACCTGGGATGGGGTCCCCAATCCCCCAGTGTCCTTCTGGTGGGGGTGGGGGTGTTCCTGGGGCTTGGGGAGGCCCCAGCCCATGGTGTTTAACCATAAAAATGGGTCCACAGGTCCCGTAAGGCCTGGTCTGATCCAGGCGTTAAATAATGGTGCTAAGCTAGCTTTAAAAAATCGAGTTGTATTTGTTTCTATATATATGTGTGTGTGTGTGTGTAGGTCTACTGATTTTCTAAAAAAACTGTACCTTTTCATTGGACAGATAGGGAGATGTAGTGCCTTGCATGTTGATGACGTAACCTTTCTGGCTCCTAACAGGCTCTGTATCAGTGTGACATAATTGCGAAAATAGATTGCAAGGAAAGCTTAGTTTAGAATGTTGCAGTTTGAAGGAATAAAGACATGTAATTTACAGCTCTGTGTGAAGCGTAGTCATTGTCAGGTACCCAGTCTTGGGAGGACATGAATTATGATACATTTATTATATTAGTACACCTCTCCCAACAACTCTGCAACTCACTATCTGACTACTTCCACAGCAAGATTGACAGTATGTACAACAACTTTAACTCTCAACCCGACAACCTCATCTAACCAGCACACCCACCCCAGCCATAACCACCTGGTTCTCACTCTATATCCGGACCGCAACTACCATCAAGTCCTCCATCCACTCTGGGGCACCCACCGACCCCTTCCCCCACCATCTCTTCGACCTCGGATCCAACATAATCACCACTGAACTAACCAACCTCCTAAATGTGTCCATTTCCAAAGCATCCTTCCAAGATGAATGGAAGCACGCAGACATCAGACCTCTTCTAAAGAAGCCCTCAGCTGACCCCAGCGACCTCAAGAACTACCTTCCAATCTCCCTGCTCACATACCCATCCAAAGTACTCAAGAAGGCCATCATCTGACAGCTCACCAACTACCTAGAATGGAACTACCTACTCAGTGCATCACAATCAGGTTTACAGGCCAACCATAGCACTGAGAATGGGAGCATCACCCCAACAGATGATATCAGAAACCTCCTCAACCAAGGACAAACAGTGGCTCTGATTCTCCTTGACCTGTCTGCAGCATTCAACACCATCGCTCACCACATCTTCATCGACAGACTCAACAACATCAGCATTCAAAAACACGGCCTTAAGTGGATCAGGACGCACACAGAGTGTTCTGTTATCTCCATTCTACTCCGCTCCCAAGAACATCATATGCAGCATGCACCAGGATCATCGCTCAGCCCCAATCTGTTCAACATCTACATGACCCCCCACCCTCGGACATCATCAGAGCCCATTGACTCAAGACCTGGCTTTTTGACACCAATGCATCATCCTCGGTGCCCAGATACCCCAAGGGGTGATAGTGATACGCTTTACAAATGATTGATTAATTGATTTAGTCATTATATTTATATTTTTTTATTTATATATAATTTATGGAGAGCACTTAATGCCAAGTTGTAACTGCAGAACTGAGAGCAGCTTTACTAAGGAGCAGCATAAAATATTACAACGCTTCACCCAACAAGATTATCCTCACAAGATTCTTTTACAAGTGTAGTGTAAAATGCAAGACATAAAACAGGAAGCTATCCTTTTCAAAGTCAGTGAGAAGAAAATAAACACAAATGGAGGAGGAACCAGATTCATTACTACATATCACCAGAAGTCACACAAACTTTAAAAAACATTGGGGTCTACTGACAGCTGATCCCATCATAAGCAAGGAAGAAGGCTATTTTCCATGAATTACATCTCGAACGCCTAGATTAATTAAAGGTTTGCTAGTACATTGTCATCTTGACACACATGGAACATCTAATTGTCTTGCACTTTATGGTATATTTTAGACAAGAGACACCTAAAAAAAACTGAAAAAAACTTTAGGCTCAAATACCTAGGGAGTCATCTACCTGAACTGGTATGTTGGCATGCATTGTTGTTCTGCTGCTGCCTTTCCCTTCTGGCAACTAAAATGAGAAGACATTTTCTGACTTTAAATTATTTGCTATGTTTATGATTTTTATCCTGTTGCTCACTTGATTTTTTATTGTACTTAGGGGAAAGGATCTGGTGTTACAACAAGAGTTGACAAATTTACAAAAGGGGAACCAGGTTTGAGTTTCGGTGTGGCTCAATATACTGTGATTCTGGGCAAATCACTGAGGGCCTGATTAGGAGTTTGGCAGAAGTTTTTCACCAAATGCCAAACTTCTGATGGGGAGGTTGCCACCATCCTGCCTACCTCCCCACTGGACCCATTATGAGTTTCCCGCTAGGCTGGTGGGCGGAAATGTAGGTTTCTGGCCACCAGCCTACAGGGAAACAGGCTACATCATTGTCTCAATCAGTCAATCAATTAATCAGTGTTTATTAAGCGCAACTACTCACCCGCAAGGGTCTGACGGCACTGCTGGTGGGGGCGTGTAGCATCCAGCAGTGAGGTGGTTCTTCAAAAAAGGCATTTCTTCAGCTCCTTCGTGAAGTTGAGGAGGGGGTGATTTGTTTGATGTGGAGCGGAAGGGCATTCCAGGCAGTGGCTGCGAGGTGGGAGAAAGAGCGTCCCTCTGTTCTTGTTTTCCTGATGCAGGATACTTCAGCGACAGAGAGCTGGGCTGAACGTAGGGCCCTGTGGGGTATGTGGAAGTTGAGTTGCCTGTTCAGACAGGCTGGTCCGTTGTTGTGGAGGGCTTTGTGTGCGTGGGTGATGATCTTGAAGGTGATTCTTTTCTCTATGGGAAAGTGTGCACAGGTGTTGAGAGATATGCCAGTGTCTCGTGTCTGGTAATCAAGCCGGCGACAATGCTGTAGCCAGGAGGGTGCGCCAACACCATCGCAATGTTCACTGTCTGCAAAGCATGGTGGTGCTGGGCAGGTGGGCCCCCTGCACCTGTTTTCCACCAGCCTTTTCATTGTGGTGATTCTGCTGATTCATGAAATTCCAGCAAAAGGTCAGCATTTTTTACAGGATAAAATTACCTTAGAACATACCACAATTCATAAAATGAGTATGGTACCACCAACAAATGATTTGTATTGTAACTAAAATCTGTTATCACCCTTTCTTGCTCCATTTTGTGACCCTCAAAACCGGCCATTTGCTACAATTCATTTCAATGGGGTCTATGTCCCAAAGTCCTGTAAAGGCTGCTATTACATGTTGTCCATGTTGTGGCGTGCCAATAAAGGGAAGTGTCCCATTAAGACCCTCCCACATGCCCTTGGGAATCTGGGTGTGCTCACTCTTTCCTCTTCCATATTTTTTAATTCCTTTGCAGGGCACAGGGACCAAGTTCCTGTGTCTTTTAATGGCTGCCAAAGCATTTCATTTAGGTAGAAACCAACCTATCTGGATTGACTAGTCCCCTTTAAATTAGCCAATCATAGCATATCTGGACACCAATTCTCCAACTATCATTTTTTCGACCTGTTTTCTCAGAAAGTACTGAACGGATTTACATTAAATGAAATAAGCACAATCTCTGTAGCAGGATCTATCTTCTTGTCAAATTTGGTGTCATTCCCTTCAGCAGTTTTTCCTGTAGCTCTGTAAAAAACAATCTGTGAAAAATGCATGGGGATTGGGTGTTATGGTACCCCCTTTATTCTCGGCCCGGTTTGATGGATTACCCCAAAACTTTTCATGCATAACATAGTTCATCATGTTTCATAACCTCTTTCATTGGAATAAATGCTAGAGCAGCTTATTTTTATTTCAAATGCTAATTGTGAATTTGAGGAGTAACCAATTCTTAGTGTAGGTGCCTTGGTATATCTTGGATAAAGAGGTAACAGAACCTTTCATTAGAAGAGTGTGAATATGTATTTTAAAGGTTTCAAGGCTTGATCAAAAGCTATTATTAAGGTTTTTTGGGCTGTACTTGTTTGTTTTTTGTTAGTGGGAGTTCCTAAAATAATGCAGCTTGTTTCGGTAGTAGGATATATATTAACAGAAGGTTAGTGTAGTAATATTGACTACAAATGGTATAAACTTGGGTGAGTGGTGGGGAGCATGTTTTAACAGTCCTATCCAACATCCAGTTTGTGCTAATAGGTTATTAGAAGAATAACACAGCAAGGAATGTGTCTCAGTCTAAAGTCAGAGATAATTATGGGTATGCCACAAACCCCTATTTGCACCCACATCTGGATACTTTTGTGACTCCCACTGACTACCCAGTTTTCCTCACATACATTTTGAAAGATAGACATTCATGCATGGAAAAGCTCAAATGTTCTGTTATTTTCAGCGTAGAGCGGTGGGAAAATGCAATACAAATTTAGCTGTTTTCCATTCCAATTCCCCAAACTCAGAACTGGAAAGTAGTACTGCGCTGAAAAAAACCTAACAAATTTCACGATATGTACATTTTCCCGGCCACTATCACTAGACTCACAAAACACTGCCTGCATAATGATTGCCAATGTTGAAAGGCAGCTGCTTTTTTTAAAGAGTGCATGGAAAGATATCTCTAACAAAAATGTTTGGGCGTCCCATACTTCTTGCTCCCGGTTGGAGTTCCTGTGTTCAGGCACCACTTTGTGGCTGTCTACATTATATGCCATGGTTGCAGTGGACTTCATTATGCCTTGATAGTTGTTCCTCTTTTTTGCTTGGCATACTCCTTCTACATGAAGAAGCTAAGGGGTCAAATCTCCAAATTCTCAAGGGAAACTCCTGGTTGCTCTTCAGGATTTGTATATTTGTGGCTGTGAGAAATTTAGGTGTTGGTTGATGGGGGTGTGAGTCCTAGTCAAGTAACAATCACAATCCTTGCAGCGTTAACCACAAAGGACGTATGATGGAATAACACATGCGTCTATCATGCATGCCTCTACAACACTCTCTTGACAACAACCGCATCTTTACCACTCATGCCTTTACCACGCATGTCTTTACAATGAATTTCATTGTAAAAGCGTGTTTGGTAAAGGAACATCATGGTAAATTCTCCCCCGTCCTGCCCCCTTACACCTGATACCATACTCCACCCCACTCAAGCCCTTAAAACTGCCACTCTCACCCCCTACCCTGAGCTCTAAAAGTAACCCTACCCTGTCCTAAAATGTGCCCTGACCCCTGCCACACCCTGAACCCTAAAACCTACTCTGCCCTGTCCTAAAAACTACCCTGACTCCCCAACCGTGCCCTAAAGCCTAAAAACTACCCCACCCTGTTCTAACAAATACCCTGAACCCACCCCTGAAACCTAAAATCTACCCCTCCCAATCCTAAAAACTACCCCGACCCCTGTCCTGAACCCTAAAACATAAGTCTTAAAAACTAACTCAACCCCCCTACCCCCGGGACTGTCCTAAATAGTATTCCGACCTCTCTGTACCTGTACTGAGCCCTAAAACCTACCCTGCCCTGTCCTAAAAACTAACTGACACCCTGCCTTGTGGCATAAAACCTACCCCGCCCTGTCCTAAAAACTTCCCTGACCCCTGCCCTGAACCCTAAAACCTAGCCCACCCTGTCCTAAAAACTACCCTGACCCCCCACCCTGAACCCTAAAACCTACAGCGCACTGTCATAGAAAACACCCTGACCCTTTTCTGACCCCTAAACCCTACCCATCCCTGTCCTAAAAACTATCCGTCCCCCTGCCCCTATCATGAACCCTAAAACCTTCCCCACCCTGTAATGAAAACTATCTGACCTCCTGCCCCCCTCCTGAACCCTAAAACCTACCCAGCCCTGACCTAAAAACTACCCGACCTCTTGCTCCACCCTGAACCCTAAAACCTGCTGTGTCCTAAAAACTACCCCGGTCCACGCCTTGAACCCTAAAACCACCCCTCCCTGTCCTAAAAACTACCCCAACCTCCTGACCCTGCCCTGACCCCTAAAACCTACCCCACCCATTCCTAAAAACTACCCCGACCCCTCACCCTGTCATGAACCCTAAAATCTACCCCACCCTGTCCTAAAAACTACACTGACCCCTCTGCCCCCACCCTGAACCATAAAACCTATCCCTGTTCTAAAAACTGACCTGCCCCCTCACCCCTTTCCTAAAATCCACACCAACCCGGTGCCCTGAACCCTAAAACCTATCCCCGTCCTAAATACTAACCAACCCCCCACCCTGAACCCTAAAACCCATTAAGACCTCTCCTAAAACCAACCCTGATCCCTGCCCGAAACCTAAAATTTAGCCCACCCTATCCTAAAAACAACCCTGATCCCTGCCTGTTGGACTTTTTTGCTTATGCAGGGTCATTCCCAATCTTTTTGCCTCCTGCCTCCTATTTTTTCTGACCTGTTGCTGTTGGCTTTTGAACTCTGAGCACTTTAACACTGCTAACCAGTGCTAAAGTGCATATACTCTCTGTGTAAATTGAATGTAATTGGTTTATCCATGATTGGCATATTTGATTTACTAGTAAGTACCTAGTAAGGTGCACTAGAGGTGCCAGGGCCTGTAAATCAAATGCTACTAGTGGGCCTGCATCACTGGTTGTTGCACCCACATAAGTAGCTCTGTAATCATGTCTCAGACCTGCCATTGCACTGTTTGTGTGTGCAATGTTAACTGTAAATTCAACTTAGTAAGTGTACCCACTAGCCAGGCCTAAACCTTCCCTTTTCTTACATGTGAGGCACCCCTAAGGTAGGTCCTAGTTAGCCCCAAGGGCAGGGTGCAATGTATGATTAAGGAAAGACATATAGGCGGTCATTACAACATTGGCGGTAAAAGCCGCTTACCGCCGTGCAGAAGACTGGCAACACACCGCCATGGCAGCGGAAATCCGCCACAGCTATTATGACCCACAGCCCGGAATCCGCCAAAATTCAGACACCCACACAAGTCCGCCACACCAAAGGTCAGTGATAAACTGGCGATAACAAAACCTTCACCGTCACGCCAACAGAAATCCGCCCACACTATCACAACCCAGGAATCCACGCGACGGTCTTTCAACTGCGGAATTCCATTGGCAGTACACACTGCCACGCTCAAAATACACACACTCTTACAAAACACATCCACATTGGACAAATCGAAATACACACACCTGATACACATACACACACCACTCCCACACACCCAATACAATATAAAACACACACCCACATCACCCACAAACCCCTACAACCACAATTACTGAGAGAAGGCCAAAGAGAGACACCACCATCAACAATACTAGCATCCACAGGCACACAACATGGTGGAGGAAATCGTCCAGGTAGAGCCACAGCTATTCGGATCACAGGTGCAGCACACTTCAATTGCAAGGAAGATGGAGCTATGGCGAAGAATAGTGGACAGGGTCAACGCCGTGAGACAGCACCCAAGAAATCGGGAGGACATCAGGAAGAGGTGGAACGACCTACGGGGGAAGGTGCGTTCCGTGGTCTCAAGACACCACCTTGTGGTTCAGTGGACTGGCGGCGGACCCCTACCTCCTCCCCCACAACTAACAACATGGGAGGAGCAGGTCTTGGCGATTCTGCATCCTGAGGGCCTTGCAGGAGTAGGTGGAGGAATGGACTCTGGTAAGTTACATCTTAACTATTACATCCCCCACCCTACCTGCATGCCATCACATACCCCCACCCTCACCCACATCACTCCTACTCCTCACAAATGTCCCAAAATCACAAACCACACATCCCAACACCAAGCCCTGGACACCCATCACTAAAGCATGCCCACTGCACATACTCATACACCCCCCTAAACCACCATCACACAAGGTCCCACACAGGAATGCAAGCACTGGGGTACACGGTCACCCACCCATTGCACACCATGGCACACACAGATGTAATAAACATACTTTTATACCCCTGCAGGACCCCTACCCAACGTCACCGGACAGGAGGGTCCACACATGTCCACACCACCAACAGAAGAGGCCCACAGTGATGACAGCAGCTCTGTCCAACTGGATCTGGATGACCAGCCCGGCCCATCGGGGACCTCGGGACAGTTGGTTCCCCTCACACAGTCACAGGCCACCACAGAGCTTCCCCCCTGTGGAAACACCAGCACAGAACCCACCCAGCGGGCCCATACCTCCCTCCCCAGGACACGTAATCAGCAGTGTGTCCACCACTACAGGAAACCCAGGCTAACCCACCACCCCAACAACAACAGGGACCTGGGGGCAGTGGTAGTGGGCACACGGTCCTGGGGACGGAGGCCCAGGAACACAGGGGAACTGGGAGGGCTGCTGTGTGACAGGGGGCAGACAGGCCCAGGAAACCCACTCTCCACGAGGCCCTCTCCAACATCATGGGAGCATACAATCCACTCCCAGGAGACGATGGCAACAGTCATGGCCAAGTTTCAGGAGACCCAGCGGCTGCAGAAGGAACAGTATTTGGTGTTCAGGGAGGAACTCAGAACCATCAGCACCGCCCTGGGCACCATCTTAGGGGTGCTGAAGGAGATACTTAACACCAGGAGGGACACTGTGGCACTCCAAGGGGCCCCTGACACTAGCATGGACAAAGAACTGCCCACTACCACCGCCGGCGCTAGTGGACAGGAGGCCCCGCCACAGGACCACCACACCAGCACCCCACCCCCTGCAGAGGGAGAACCACCTCGCAAACGGTCCCTGAGATCCAGGACAAAGACAGAGAACGATGCCAAGACCCCCACCAAGAAATGAGACCACCCTGAATGTCATCCTACTGTCCCACTTTGTCACCCTGTCCATCCTTAAACTGCCCCAGCTCTACTTCCTATGCCCATTAGAGCAATGCACCTGTGAGACTAATAGACTGGACTCTGCCATGGACATTCCTCCGCCATCACCCCTCACCATTTTGCTACCCCCTCCAATATTGAGCACTAAAATAAACACCTTTAAAGCACAAAACAATCTGGAGTCAGTCTGTGAGTTCGGAATACTGTATTACCAATTACTGTGGCAAAAAGCTCTTTCATTTGTAATGTCAAAATACCTCTGTCACACAGCTGTAGTCCATGAGGAATCAAAGCAGATGTTACACATTGGGACCCACATCTGTGAAATCGTAAGGGAAAGTGACAACTCAGTGACCATACACTAAGTGAAAACGACAGACAGTAGAGAGTTAGTAGTGTTTAAGTACATGTAGTAGGCAGGTTTGTATTCTTACCTGTGTTTCACTGGAAATATTGCTGGATCACTGAGTCCCTGTTGTCCATGTCTTCTTCTTCTGCTTCCTCGTCTTCACTGTCCACAGGCTCCACAGCTGCAACAACACCGCCATCTGGACCATCCTCCTGCAGAGCTGAGTTGCGAAGCATACAGCAGGCCATGATGATCTGGCACACCTTCTTTGGTGAGTAGAATAGGGAACCACCTGTCATATGGAGGCCCCTGAACCTGGCCTTCAGGAGGCCGAAGGTCCGCTCGATCACCCTCCTAGTTCGCCCATGGGCCTCGTTGTATTGTTGGTCTTCTGCCCTAGTCCTGGGATTTCTCACTGGGGTCAGTAGCCATGACAGGTTGGGGTAACCAGAGTCACCTGTCAATTGGCGAGAGACAACTGTTAGACACACACTAACCTGTAGGGATATCCCCAGACCCTGACAACCATTCCCACTGTCTTGCTTCCAGGTGCTCACCTAATAGCCACACACAGTGCCTCTGGAGTTGACCCATCACATAAGGGATGCTGCTGTTCCGCAGGATGTAGGCATCATGCACTGAGCCAGGGAAGTTGGCATTCACATGGGAGATGTACCGGTCGGCCAAACATAGCATCTGTACACTCATAGAATGATAACTCTTCTGGTTTCTGTACACCTGTTCACTCCTGTGGGGGGGACCAAAGCCACATGTGACCCATCAATGGCACCTATGATGTTGGGGATATGTCCCAGGGCATAGAAATCACCTTTCACTGTAGGCAAATTCTCCACCTGATGGAAAACGATGTAGCTCCGCATGTGTTTCAGCAGGGCAGATAACACTCTGGACAACACGTTGGAAAACATAGGATGGGACATCCCTGATGCTATGGCCACTGTTGTTTGAAATGACCCACTTGTAAGGAAATGGAGCACTGACAGCACCTGCACTTGAGGGGGGATTCCTGTGGGATGGCAGATAACTGACATCAGGTCTGGCTCCAGCTGGGTACACAGTTCCTGGATTGTGGCACGGTGAAGCCTGTAGGTGATGATCACATGTCTTTCCTCCATTGTCGACAGGTCCACCAACGGTCGGTACACCGGAGGATGCTGCCATCTCCTCACATGTCTCAGCGGATGGTGCCTATGAAGGACAACAGCGAGCAGAGAGTCAAACAACTCAGAGGTACGTACCCACAGCTTACACAGAACACCAATAATAATCTAAAAAGTGGCCTGTATGTGTGTTGAGGCCTAGGTATTTGTGATGCAGTTAAAAATGAAGCCATGTGGGCCCCTGAAATGGCGGCTGCCTGATCTCTAAAGTGGGACAATTGGATTTGAGGTAACTGCGCTGGCGTTGTACACCATCGCAGTAGGTGGTCGAAGACCGCTGCGCAATGCTGCATTGATTAACTTTGGACCCTATGGGTCCCAGGAGCCAATGAAAATGTACGCCAGCGGTAACGGTACGCACAGCCGCGGACGTGACCGACATTTTCTATCTGTTCAATCACTCGATACCTGATCCTCAACAGGAGAGGACCTACACTGCAAGTGCTGCTGTGACCTCGTCTGGAAGAGACAATGGCTCGAGTGTCTGGGGAAAGGGCCCCTGCCTTCACATTGGAGGAGTTGGAGAAACTCGTGGATGGGGTCCTCCCCCAGTACACACTACTCTACGGTCCTCCAGACAAACAGGTAAGTATACTAGGAGCGGCGAGGGGAGATCCACTGCGGGGACAGGAACGGAGACCAGCGACACAGACTCGTCCTCTGATGGGAGCTCCCTTGTGGTGGCGGCAACATCTGTGCCCCCCCCATCTAAAGGTACAGCCGCCACCCCCCCTTCCAGCACCGCCCTCCTAGCAGCCCCTCAGCATTTGCCGCATGCCCGCTCACCCGGAAGGGTGGCCATCACCTTCACCCCAGCCACCTCAGGCCCTGCCCCAGTCACCCCTATTGCCCTCAGTGAGGTGGCCATTGACCTCCCTAGGTTCCTCACTGTTGGGCAGTCTACCATTTTGAATGGCATCCAGGGTGTCGAAAGGCAGTTGCAACAAACAAATGCATTCCTGGAGGGCATTCATTCTGGTCAGACGGCCCTTCAGCGAGCTTTTCAGACTTTGGCCTCAGCACTGATGGCAGCCATTGTCCCTGTGTCTAGCCTCCCCCCTCCAACTTCCTCCACCCAGACCCAATCCCCTGTACCCCAGCCTATCCCAAGCACACCTACAGACCAGCATGCACACACGTCAACACACAAGGGAAGCTCAGGCAAACATAAGCACCACACATCCCACAGGCACTCACGCAAGCATCACACACATGCAGACACACCAACATCCACTGCCTCCACTGTGTCCCCCTCCTCCTCGTCTCCCTCCTCCCTCCCAGTCTCATCTACACTCACACCTGCATGCACTACATCTACAGCCACTACTGCCATCACCAGCACACCCACCACCACACCCCGCTCACGTGCAGTCACCACCCTCACTACCATTCGCACGTCCCCTGTGTCCTCTCCCAGTGTGTCTTTGACGCCACCTCCCAAGATACACAAACGCAGGCACACACCAACCCAACAGCCATCTACCTCACGACAGCCTCCAGCGCATGCACCTTCACCCAAAGTCAGCAAACGAACACCTCCTACAACCACAACCTCTTCCTCCACTCCCAAACCCCCTCCAGCTACCCGTCCCAGTGACTCCCAAAAACTTTTCCTGTCCAACCTTGACCTCTTTCCCACACCTCCCCCACCCCGTCCGTCTCCTAGGTCCCGAACTAGCACCTCAGCCACAACATCTCCAGGACCAGTGGTGCCTGTAGTGACTGGAATATGGAGTGCACCGGCCACCAGGGCAGCCAGTGTGGCACGGAGCCACAGCACAGACAGTCCCCCACCTGTGAAGCATCAGAAGTTGGCCAGTGCCCAGCGGGAGAGGGGGAAGACTCCAGCCACCAAAGCCGCTCCCAGGGGTCCAAGTGGGAGTGTGGAGTCAGCTGCGACACCTTCCAAGGTGGGGAAGGGCCACAAGAAAGCAGGAAAGTCTGGGAAGAGCAGCACGGCGGAGGAGACCGCCATCATCCCCGCTGCCCAGGAGGCCACAGCCGTTATCCCCGCTGCCCAGGAGGCCACAGCCATCATCCTCTCTGACCAGGAGGCCACAGCCATCATCCCCGCTGGGACAGAGAGGACCGCCAGCACAAGCCCCGCTGGGCCAGAGAGGACCGCCAGCATAAGCCCCGCTGGGCTAGAGGGACCGCCAGCACAAGCCCCGCTGGGACAAAGAGGACCGCCAGCACAAGCCCTGCTGGGCTAGAGAGGACCGCCAGCACAAGCCCCGCTGGGACAGTAAGGACTGCCAGCAGCTGAGTCACTGCAAAGGAGCCCGCCGCTCCAAGCACAGCTGAACAGGGCACCGCCATCTCAAGCACCGCTGAACAGGGCACCGCCATCTCAAGCACCGCTGAACAGGGCACCGCCACCTCAAGCACCGCTGAACAGGGCACCGCCGTCTCAAGCACCGCTGAACAGGGCACCGCCATCTCAAGCACCGCTGAACAGGGCACCGCCATCTCAAGCACCGCTGAACAGGGCACCGCCGTCTCAAGCACCGCTGAACAGGGCACCGCCGCCTCAAGCAACGCTGGCCCATGAGCGCCAAGGGCACTGCCGCTACTGAGTCCGTCACGGGCAGAATGAAGCACTCTGGGCACCATGCCCCCTCCAGAACCAGTGGAGAGATACATCCACTACCTCTGTCCTTAGCAGGATGAAGCACTCTGGGCACCATGCCCTCTCCAGAACCAGTGGAGAGAAACATCCACTACCTCTGTCCTTAGCAGGATGAAGCACTCTGGGCACCATGCCCCCTCCAGAACCAGTGGAGAGATACATCCACTACCTCTGTCCTTAGCAGGATGAAGCATTCTGGGCACAAAGCCCCCTCCAGAACCAGTGGAGACTGTTATCCACTTGAGAGACTGTGGCTTTGCACTCCCCAGGATGGAACAGTGGGCAACCCACCCACTGTATAGACTTGAGAGACTGTGGCTTTGCACTCCCTAGGATTGAACAGTGGGCAACCCACCCAGTGTATAGACTTGAGAGACTGTGGCTTTGCACTCCCCAGGATATGGCAGTGGGCAACCTTCCCACTGTAGAGACTTGAGAGAATGTGGCTTTGCACTCCCCAGGATTGAACAGTGGGCAACCCACCCACTGTAGAGACTTGAGAGACTGTGGCTTTGCACACCCCAGGATGGAACAGTGGGCAACCCACCCACTGTAGAGACTTGAGAGACTGTGGCTTTGCACTCCCCAGGATTGAACAGTGGACAACCCACCCACCGTAGAGACTTGAGAGACTGTGGCTTTGCACTCCCCAGGATTGAACAGTGGGCAACCCACCCACTGTAGAGACTTGAGAGACTGTGGCTTTGCACTCCCCAGGATTGAACAGTGGGCATGTGGCCCTCTCGTGGATTTGGCATTGTGCACTCAACCGGCTGAGGTGCCCCTGAGGTGCCTGTTTTCTTGCTCTCTGATGCCCCTGCAGTGTTCTCTCCGTCATGGTCGGGGATCTTGTGTGGGCCTCTCCCACACCGTGTGGGCCCAGTGTTCAACGGACTTAATTAGAGCACTACCTGGACTACTATGCTTGGTGTATATTTTGTTAATGGTATATATATATATTTTTTTGCCTACTTGATTTTATTATATTGCAATGGTTACACTCATTTCCTTTTGTCTTTGCATTCATCTGGGGCGGTTGGGTGGTGTAACTATCATGTATTAATATGTATTAGTGTGTGTTGTAGTGGATGAGGGTTGGGGTGGGGGTGTTGCGTGTGTGTGTCCCTGTTTTTTCCCTCCCCTCAACCCTGTGTCCCAGGTGCAGTACTCACCGTGGTCTTCGCCGCCGGTTTTCGTGCTCCTGGTAGAGGAGCAGGAAGACTATCGCAGGGAGTATTTGGAGTTCCGGCTCCATGGTGTCCTAGTTCCTCATGGGGTGTGTAGAGGTGAGCGTTTTCGCTTCGGAATCCTGTTTCCGCTATGTTGTTATCCACGGTGAATCCACCCCGGAAAATGTGCGGATTTGCCTGTTGTGATACTGTGGGCAGTACTTTGTCCTCCGCCTGTCTGTTGGCGGTGTCCGTCCACGCTGTTTGTTTGTCCCTCCGTGGCGGTCGGAGTGTTAAAGTGGCTGTCCTTGTTGGCGGTTTCCGCCATGGTCGTAATTGCAACATTTTTACCGCCGGCCTGTTGGCGGTCTTACCGCCACTTTAACACTGACCGCCAGGGTAATAATGACCACCATAGTAATGTGTTTTATATGTCCTGACAGTGAAATATTGCTAAATTCGTTTTTCACTGTTGCAAGGTCTGTCCCTCTCATAGGTTAACATGGGGGCTACCTTTAAATAAGATTAAATTATAGATTCCCTTTGGGAGCGGATGGACATGTGGAGTTTGGGGTCTCAGCTCACAATTTAAAAATACATCTTCGAGTAAAGTTGATTTTAAGATTGTGTCACTGAAAATGCCACTTTTAGAAAGTGAGCCTTTTCTTGCTTATACCATCTGCCTGTTTGTTGATTCCCTGTCTGGGTCACTTTGACAGTTGGGCTGGTTGCACCTCACACTAGACGGTGACGCAAAGGGAGCTGGGGTGTAGCCCGCATATCCTTAAGAGCCATCTGTGCTAGGAGGGAGGGGAGGAGTGTTCACTCACACCTGAAAGTGCTGTGCCTGCCCTCACACAATGCAAACTCCAACCCCCTGGTGAGTGTCTGGGGCCTGGCCTGGGCAAGGCAGGATTTCACATTCACAAGAGACTTTGCTTTGAAGTAGGCCTACTTCAAAAGAGAAATCGGGTGTAAGAAGGGCACACAAAACCACAGACTTTAGAAACCCTTCTGGAAACAAGAGGAACCTCTGCCTGGAGAAGAGCTGAAGAGCTGAGGAAGAAGAGCTGCCCTGCCTGTGACTGTGCTTTGTGGAGCTATCCTGCAGTTGCTGCTTCTGCCAGAGTAAGAGGGCAAAGACTGAACTTTGTGTGCCTTCCATCTTGAGAAGAAATCTCCAAGGGCTTGATTTAGAGATTGCCTCCTGTTGTTTGAAGTCTCAGGGACAGCAAAGACTTCTCTCTGCCAGCACCTGGAGTCTCTAGAGAGATTCCTACTCTGCCCTGTGATGCCCATCCAGTTCCTGGGACCCTGAAAGGAGAAGCTGGCAGCCTAAAGACAAGGAAATCCAGGCACAGAGCCCCATGCAGGGAAAAGATTGATGCAACTCTGATCTGCGGCTGAAGAAACGACGTGCCGCCGGCTCAGCAGCTGAGAAACAACGCTTGCAGGAAATGTGACCGAAGAATCAACGCACGAAGCATGAGAAAGAACATGCAGCATCGCTGACGGAGGCTGCGAGATCACAACCTGCGCTGCAGTGTTTTCCGATCATTATGCGGCTGTATTTCTGGCTCAAGTACCGCTGTGCATGTAAAAACAACGCAAGGCCTGTCTGGACCGAGAGTGCTGACCGGATCGACGCATCGCTCTCCTACAGAGAGAAGAAACAACACGCCCGACCCGATGAAAGGAGAAACGACGCACGGTCCTGCTGGTGAGTGGAATCAACGCCTCGCAAGCCCGTTTTGATATTCACTCGCCCCTGCGGGGTTATTTTTTACACACCCATAGGTACTTTTTCACGCTGACAGCGTTAGTGTGTGTAACTACTTAAAGACTCTTTTTGCATTTTTATTGATAACTTTACTTGTGTATTGTGGATTTTTGTCATTTTGGTCTTGTTTTGTTTAGATAAATATTTCCCATTTTTCTAAACCTGTGTTGTGTCTTTTTGTAGTGTTTTCATTAAGTTACTGTGTGTGTTGGTACAAATACTTTACACCTAGCACTCTGAAGTTAAGCATACTGCTCTGCCAAGCTACCAAGGGGGTGAGCAGGGGTTAGCTGAGGGTGATGATTTTTACCCTGACTAGTTTGAGGGTCCTTGCTTGAACAGGGGGTAACCTGACTGTCAACCAAAGACCCCATTTCTAACACCGCCCAAAACCTAAAATTTACCTTGCCCTGTCCTAAAAACTACCCCAACCCCTGCCCTAAATCCTAATGCCCACCCTCTCCTAAAAGGTACCCTGACCCCTCCACCCCTGCCCTGAACTCTAAAACCTACCCCGCCCTTTCCTAAACACTACCTGACACCCCATCCCTACCCTGTACCCTACACTGCTCTGTCCTAACAACTACCCTGAACCCCCAACCCTTCCCTGACTGCAAAAAAGTACCCTGCCCTGTCCTAAAAATCACCCCCACCCCTGCTCTGAATCCTAAAATCTACCCCACCCCGTCCTAAAAACCACCTGAGCCCCAAGCCCTGGCCTCAACCCTAAAACACACTACCCCAATTCTGCCCTGAACACTAAAGCCTGCCCACCCTGTCCTAAAAACTACTCAACCACCCCTTATCTGCCCTGAACCATAAAACTTACCCTGCCCTGTCCTAAAAACGAACCTGCCCTGTTGTACAAACTACCCCCACCCTGAATCCTAAAACCTACCCCCTGCTCTAAAAACTACCTCTTGCCACCGCACTGTCCTAAAAAAAAAAACTGCCCCAACCCCCTACCCTGAACCCTAAAACCTACCGCACCCTGTCCTAAAACCCACCCTGACCCCCCACCCTGATCCCTAAAACCTAGCCTGCCATGTCCTAAAAACTAGCCTAACCCTCCACCCATGCCCTAAACCCTAAAATCTACCCAACCTGTACTAAAAACTACCCCAACCATCACCCCCTCCCTAAACCCTAAAACCTACCCCATCGTGTCCTAAACACTACCCGTCCCCCTGTCGCCACGCTCTACCCTAAAGTCTATACTGCCCTGTCCTAAAAACTACCCCGATCCCCACCCTGTCCTAAAACTACCCCAATCGACCCCTCCCATTCTGGGCCCCACTTACCTCTCTCTTCTCTGATCTTTGCTCCTTCCTGTTCTGTCCGGACACCTAGACGCTCTCTCTGCTGGTACCATGTATATGCGTACTAAACGCATACATGGTAAACACATGCGTAGTAAATGCGTATGTGTGGTAATGGCAGCAAGGTCAATGCATAGTGTTTTATGGACCGCATTACAAGTGATGCAAATCGCTGAACTAATCTATGCTTAACCCTGGGAAGCGTGGCACAAAAAGCAGTCAAGCCTAAATTAGAGGCGATGTGTAAAGTACTTGTGCAGTACACAAATAGAAGTAAAGTTAAAACACATCACAATAAATATCCCAAACCAATTTAGAAAAGTAGAATACATTTTATTAAATTATTTACACAAAATAAACAAAAACATAATCAGTAGAACTGGAGATATGAATTTTTAATGTTCAAGGTTTAAAAAGCAAAAAGCACCAATCACAGACGTCTGGTCGAGCTAGACCAGGGCAAAGTCAGAAGTTAAGGCCTACCGCAATGGAGCATGGTTCAGATACACAAATTTGATTGAGCTATGCCATTGCTTGAATTTGGACTTAAACTTTTTTGGAAGAAAGAGTCTCTGAGAAGGTAGAAGCTCAGAGGGGCAAGGAAGCAGGAGTGTCTGAGGAGGGAGTGTCATCATTGGACAGCCGTGGAACAAAGTCATGGTGGCCTTCAGACTTAGTTGTTGAGAAGGCTGTAGCTGACGACAGTTCCACAAGATCGGATACCCCTTTGATGAAGGACTGATGAAATGGATTTGCTGTTGCAAAGAAGAATGCAGCAGGAGTAGCGGTGACGTCAGAATGAGCAGTGATGCACCTCAAGTGGGTAGGTGAGCAGGAAGGCTTGGTCTCCTCCAGGCTTTTAAAGCATGTTTTGCTCAAATTTTGTTCAATTTCTAAATTTTGGAATAAATTGCTATCTGGGCACCTTTAGCTTCTCAACCAGGGTTCCAGGAGTGGATCAAAACATCTTAGGGGTACAGGACTCACTCAGGCTGGGTCCAGGGGTAGGTTCACAATGGTGGGAGCCTGTTACCTCTCTGTGGCTCTGAACAGATTGCCAGCAAATTAGCTCATAGAGTCACTTCTGGAAGTCTGGGGGGCAGGTGAGCATGCAGGGCTCAACAGCAGGACTGGTCTCTGAGGGTTCAAGGCAGGCTGCAGGCATCAACGCAGTCCTCCCAAGTACAACAGCAGACTGGTAGAGTGCACAGCAGGTCACAGCAGCAGGCAGTCCAGCAAGAGTCTTTCCACAGGTCTAGTAGTGAACTGAAGATTGGGTATGAGAACCTTATTTTTGTACCCTGGCATCCTGCTCTTGGAAGGTGGAATAAGTTTCAGAAAGGTTCTTTAAAGACCTAAAAGTGTTCTGCCTCCCCTGCCCTGGCTCCCATCTGGCTGCACTGACAATACAGGGTTGTTAAGCCTTTTGTGTGGTGGCAGGGTACTGCCTATTCAGGTACGAGTGGGGCTTGTGCTCAGCTCCAACCCCATCTTGCCAGAGAAGAGACCATTTATTCTCTGCTAATCCCACTATTGTGTGACTGTCTGGGGTGGATTAAAAAAGTCTCAACTATCAGTTACCCAGCCTCATTTGACCTAAAACAGGCTGCAGGCACAGAGGGCTAAAGGCCGGAGAATGATAACTTTCTTTTCAAACTTGTAAAGGTAAAATGAACTTTATCATTAATGAGGATTTATCATTACAAGTTCACAGGTGCCACGCATGCCATATCTACCTTGTTTCATTTAGGAATTTCAGATTATTAAATGTAATAAGTAATCTCCAATGTTATCCTATAGGAGGGGTAGCCCTCACAGCAGTGAACAATGAATTTGGAGGTATTTTACTACTAGGAAATGTAAAACTTAAAAGTACATGTCGTACCTTTTAACTACACAGCACTCTGTCCTACGGCTATCTAGGGCCTACCTTAGGTGTGACTTATATTTAAGGGGTTCTAAATTTTAAATCGACATGGCAGTGGGACACTGGCAAAAAAATCTTTAAACCAACATACCACAGGATGCTACCTTGGAAACAGTCAAGGAGATTGTTACATCTACAACATGGACATACAAGACCCCGATAAACTTAATTCTGGAATGAGCCATCCTAGCTTTGAAAGAAAACTTCTTCCAATTTGAAGAACAACTATATCATCAGATACAAATGATATCTATGGGCAGTACTTTTGCTCCCAGTTTAGCCTGTCTCTATATGTGAGAAACACCATATTTTAGAACCAACACACCCTTTCTTTTTCAATATTCTATTATGGCGATGATATATTAATGACATACTAATAATCTGGATAATCTAGAAGGGTGATACAGACGAGGCAACTAGATTTATTAGTTGTGTAAACACTTTAGACCAGCACCTACATTTCACTGCCACCATTTCCAATGAGGAAGTAGCTTTCTTGGACCTCCATATTATCCTGAAGGATGGAATACTACATTCCTCCATTTTTCAAAAACAGACAGATAAAAACAGTCTACTGTTATTTGGCAGTCACCATCCCAAAACCTTGAGGACCAATCTACCTTTTAGCCAGTTTTTGCGATTGAGACACAACTGCAGTGATGTTTCTGTTTTTTATACACATTCCAACACTCTGAGCTAAAAATTGAGGGACTGATATTATACAATGAAGGTAATCTCACATGCCAAAAAGTGGGCCCAGAACATACCTAAAGCAATTTTGTTGCCTGATTCCCATAAAAACCAACAGACCAGACTCACTTGTGTTACAACTTTCCAACTTTCACGCCCTTAAGCAACCATGTCAAGAAAATCATTAACAAAAGATGGTCTATACTGACTAGTTCTGGAAAGTCTCTGGACAGCCCATTATTTACATTCAAGAGAACTCAGAACATCAGGGATTTGATTGTCATACCAGACCAAAACGAAAAATAACTCCAGATACTACCTTTTCACAATCTTCGTTAGGGGTCAGAGGACATTATCCCTGTGGAGGTTGCAATGTTTGTCCCCTCTCAATGAATATCACGGAAATCGATCTGGGGGAGGTCAAAATGTGGCATTATCACTTTAGAGCCCATCCTTTAATTTGAGGAGGGTAAGAAATAATTTCATTACAATTTGTGATAATTAAAAGTGATTTATGAACATCCACATATTCCACACCTTTTGAGAGTACCACTAGGTGGTTCCACTATTGTGGAATGCACTGATTTGCACCGTGTGTTGCTATACTATTGTGTGATTAGTAACCTCTTTTTCTCTCTTAGGTTCCGGTTCCATATATTCCACATAGTTTACCATGACAGTGAGGAAAGGGTATGATTATTTTCTAGGTCCTGATGACTCGCACTTAGATCTTTAGGACTAGCATAACAAGAAGCATGTTGACCTTCCCATGACAGGCAGAGTAGGGACTTCCATCTCTGCCTTCTACAAACGAACTCCTAGACAATAGGGTACTTGACACGACACCATATTTGAGTAGGTAAACTCAGGCATTACTCTTACTTTCCCCTTAACAGTTTAATACCACCAATCCCACTTTACTGCATTCACTACTGGCAAAGATTTCTAAAAGATCTCCAGCAAAGAGCCCCCTTGAGGGGCTCTTCAGGCATTGCAGTGCCGCCTGACAAGGAGCAAAGCCGAATGATGAAGCATGTAAAAAAATGGTGAGTGAGGGCTCTTGTTCCCAATGTTTTTTTTTGGCCCTCATTTTCATACCATCCTTCCTCACCACGAGAGGATATAAGGTGGGGGAGTCAATAAAACAGAGTGTACTACGATCAAACGCTGCCTGACTCTGCCAGACCTTTACCTACCCGGAAGTATGGCCTCGATATACCCACTCCACTTACCAACGACGGCCGGTGGTAGTACGTTGGAGGCATGTTTAATCATTGGACCGTGCCAAATCCAAATGTGCTCCCTTATCCTCACCCATCCTCTCCCAAACCCCACCACTGCTACAATTGATTCCAAAATCTATTTTTTTTATAAATCTTACTTGTGTACAGCTTTAAATTATACATCAAAGCACCTTTCCAATCCATAAACGTTGGGGGTAAGGCATCAATCCATTTTTTACAAATCGCTCTCCTTGCCACAAGCATCATATAAAACAACAGCTTAGAGCCATCCCTACATATCCGCTGGGGTCCTATCAAACATCCAAAAAACACAAGCGAGGTGCTTACCTTGAGTCTTATAGAGAGTATTTCACTAATAGCATCACCAACCTCTACCCAGAATTTGCTGAGCTTGGGACATTCGAGGAACATATGGACGTCATCTACCGCCAGGGTCCCACACTTCCTGCATCCGACCATATTGTCCTGATCCATTCTACAAAGCTTTGCTGGTGTCCAGAAAACTCTGTGAATTGAGAACAAATGATTGCTCCTTAACGCAGCAGGCTTGACAATATTATATAAAAGTGTAGTAGATACTTGCCATAAGTCTTTGTGCTGGTGCTCCGGCAAGCACTCTCCCCATAGCTCCTCTGGTAAGGTGAAAGCACCGTCCACAATATCCATAAATAGCCAGTACCATCTGGCCACCTCCTTCTTCAACGGGATTTCCAGGTGCCACTGATCTTCTAACTCATTTGTGCCTCCCAACTCCACTTTTAAATCCTTAGCCCAGCTGATAATCTGAGGGCACTTGAATTTGGACAAGTTACTGTTAGAAATTGGGTTTTTGGTTGGCAGTCAGGTTGCCCTCTGTCCAAGCAAGAACCCTCACTCTAGTCAGGGTAAGTCACACACAATCCAAAATCAGCCTGTGCCCACCCTCTGGTAGCTTGGCACGAGCAGTCAGGCTTAACTTAGAAGGCAATGTGTAAAGCATGTGTGCAATAAATCATACAATACCATAATATAACACCACAAAAATAGACCACACAGTGTTTAGAAAAATATATAATATTTATCTGGGTATTTGCAGGTCAAAACGATCAAAGAAGCAATATGAATTTGTAAAGATATCACTAAAAAGTGATATAAAGGCCCATATTTATACTTTTTGACGCAAAACTGCGCTAACGCAGTTTTGCGTCAAAAAAATTAGCGCCGGCTAACGCCATTCTGAAGCGCCATGCGGGCGCCGTATTTATAGAATGACGTTAGCCGGCGTTAGCCGCCGTCGCCGTCAGGGGTGCGTTAAAAAAAACGACGTACACCAGGCAGCGCCGGCGTAGGGGGATATGGGGCTTGGGCGTCAAGAAATGGGGCAAGTCAGGTTGAGGCAATTTTTTCGCCTCAACCCGATTTGCGCCCTTTTTTTCACTCCCAACCCCCATAGAAATGACTCCTGTCTTAGCAAAGACAGAAGTCATGCCCCCTTGCCCAATGGCCATGCCCAGGGGACTTCTGTCCCCTGGGCATGGTCATTGGGCATAGTGGCATGTAGGGGGGCACAAATCAGGCCCCGCTATGCCACAAAACAAAAAAAAAAAAAAAAAAACTTACCTGAACTTACCTTAATATCCCTGGGATGGGTCCCTCCAGCCTTGGGTGTCCTCCTGGGGTGGGCAAGGGTGACAGGGGGGGTCCCTGGGGGCATGGGAGGGCACCTCTGGGCTCCTTCAGAGGGCACAGGTCCCTTAACGCCTGCCTTTTGCAGGCGCTAAAAAACGGCGCAAAAGCGGCCGTACGTCATTTTTTTTGACCCGCCCACTCCCGGGCGTGAATTTTGCCCGGGAGTATAAATCCGACGCACATGCCTCGGAGTCGATTTTTTAGACGTGAACGCCTACCTTGCATCTCATTAACGCAAAGTAGGTGTCCACGCTAAAAAATTACGCTAACTCCATGGACTTTGGCGCTAGATGCGTCTAACGCCAAAGTATAAATATGGAGTTAGTTTTGCGTCAAAATTGCGTAAAAAAAAACGACGCAATTCCGGCGCAAACGGAGTATAAATATGCCCCAAAGTGTCTTAAGTCTTTAAAAAGCAAACAAAGTCTCTTTCAAGCACAAAGTACCTGGTCTCTGGTGGAAAATCTCCGCAGAGGGCAGCAGAAGAGGAGATGCGTGGAAAAATGGTGTGTGTGTCGGTTACGCCCCTTCACACACGGACTTGCGTCGTTATTTTTCACACGGGGAGATGTGCGTCGTTCTGTGGGAGGAAAAATGGTGTGTGCGTCGGTTGCGCCCCTTCGCACACGGACTTGCGTCGTTATTTTTCACTCGGGGGAAGACGTGCGTCGTTTTCCGGCATGCGGACCGTCTCCTTCTATGGTTCGCAGGGATTACCAGATGTCCCGGGTCTGTGCGTGGATTCTCCTGCTTGTTTTCCGACTGTGCGTCGTTCCGCGGGGCTGTGCGTCGAAATTTCACTCTCACAGCAGGTGTCACGTTGATTTCTCCTTGGAAGTCGGGCAGCGTTGTCCTTGCGAGGCCGTGCGTCGAAGTTCCGGTCGTCCTGAAGGCGTTGCGTCGATCAGCGTCAGTGTGCGGCGTTTTTATCGCCGCGGAACAAGCTGTGCGTAGAAAATTTCGGCGCACAAAGCGTCCAAGTGAAAGAGAGAAGTCTTTTTGGTCCTGAGACTTCAGGGAACAGGAGGCAAGCTCTATCCAAGCCCTTGGAGAGCACTTTTACAGCCAGACAAGAGTTCAGCAAGGCAGCAGGCCAACAGCAAGGCAGCAGTCCTTTGTAGAAAAGCAGACAGGTGAGTCCTTTGAGCAGCCAGGCAGTTCTTCTTGGCAGGATGTAGTTTCTGGTTCAGGTTTCTTCTCCAGCAAGTGTCTGATGAGGTAGGGCAGAGGCCCTGTTTTATACTAAGTTGTGCCTTTGAAGTGGGGGTGACTTCAAAGAGTGTCTAAGAAATGCACCAAGCCCCCTTTCAGTTCAATCCTGTCTGCCAGAGTCCCAGTAGGGGGTGTGGCAGTCCTTTGTGTGAGGGCAGGCCCTCCACCCTCCCAGCCCAGGAAGACCCATTCAAAATGCAGATGTATGCAAGTGAGGCTGAGTACCCTGTGTTTGGGGTGTCCGAGTGAATGCACAAGGAGCTGTCAACTAAACCTAGCCAGACGTGGATTGAAGGGCACAACAAGATTTAAGTGCAAAGAAATGCTCACTTTCTAAAAGTGGCATTTCTAGAATAGTAATATTAAATCCAACTTCACCAGTCAGCAGGACTTTATATTACCATTCTGGCCATACTAAATATGACCTTCCTGCTCCTTTCAGATCAGCAGCTGCCACTTCAACAGTGTATGAGGGCAGCCCCAATGTTAGCCTATGAAGGGAGCAGGCCTTACAGTAGTGTAAAAACAAATTTAGGAGTTTTACACTACCAGGACATATAACTACACAGGTACATGTCCTGCCTTTTACCCACACAGCACCCTGCTCTAGGGGTTACCTAGGGCACACATTAGGGGTGACTTATATGTAGAAAAAGGGGAGTTCTAGGCTTGGCAAGTATCTTTAAATGGCAAGTCGAAGTGGCAGTGAAACTGCACACACAGGCCTTGCAATGGCAGGCCTGAGACAAGGTTAAGGGGCTACTGAAGTGGGTGGCACAACCAGTGCTGCAGGCCCACTAGTAGCATTTGATCTACATGCCCTAGGCACATGTGGTGCACTCTACTAGGGACTTACAAGTAAATTAAATAGCCAATCATGGATAAACCAATCAATAGTACAATTTACATAGAGAGCATATGCACTTTAGCACTGGTTAGCAGTGGTAAAGTGCCCAGAGGTCAAAAGCCAACAACAACAGGTCAGAAAAAATAGGAGGAAGGAGGCAAAAAGTTTGGGGATGACCCTGTCAAAAATCCAGGTACAACAGTTACCCCCTATCTCCCCATTCAGGTTTTCAAATGATCTAACCTCTCCATTATAACAAAGTTGTCCCCAATATACTGTACAAACCTGCAACTTTTGAAGGGGTTGCCAATGCATCCTTGGTCCACTCCGGTGACCCTGGGGAGTCCCAAATGGGGACCTTATCACTGTAATATGATAGTTTTGTGGCTCTCCTGATTGCATACCACATCCTCGCTAAATCTTGTAACACCTTAAATATAATTTTCTTGAAGTACTTGGGGTCACCAAACTTATACATAAAACTTGTCTGTAACCCATTATCCCCTGCCATTGTTATCAGTGCCTGCCTCAGCTTAGACCGACGTGGGTGATTAAAGGTCTCCCTCGTATTCTTCAAAAAGAAGGCCCACGCATAGTATTGCATATCAGGCACAGCCAACCCTCCTTTTTCTTTACTCCTTCTCAATTCTTTCCAAGAAATACGTACACCTTTGGATGCCCAAATGAAACTGCTAATTTTTCCTTGAAGTTTCCTTAAAGAATCCTTTAATGGAATCAAATTGAAGATGAATGTAAACTTGGGGACAATCAGCATCTTAATTAAATTAACCCAACCAATAATAGTTAAAGGTAGATTTAACCATCTCTTCAATAGGATATCCACCTCCCTCATAACCTTCCTAAAAAAATGTCTGCAAGTTTATTTATATCCTGTGTTATAGTAATCCCTAAGTATTTAACCTCCTCCCTCTTAATTACAGAACTACCTATTTCCATATTCCAAACCATCACCTCCGTCTTTCGATTATTAACTGTATACCCCGAAATACTCCCAAAATCTCTCATCAGTTCTTCCAATACCAAATTAGTCTGGATTAGATTAGAAGTATAAATCATCAGATCATCTGCATACAAGGACACTTTCATCGAAAAATTCCCACTCACAAAGGGGAGAATTCACTGATCATTCCTAATTCTAGTAGCAAGTGTCTCAATATACAGGTCAAACAAAAGCGGGGATAACAGACAACCCTGCCGTGTACCCCTTCCTATCTTAAACGAGGAAGTAAGATCACCATTAACCAAAATTCTTGCACAGGGATCAAGAAAAATTTTCTGTAACGTCCTAATAAAGCGTCCCCCAAGATTATAACCTTCACATACCGTCTTTAAATAATTCCAATTGACTCTATCAAAAGCTTTGGTTGCATCGATCATCACAACTGCTAAAGTGGAGTGACATGTGGTGGCCAAATCAACCGAGGCTACCAAGCAATGTGTCAAATCCTGCATATGTCGTCCTTTCAAGAACCCTTTCTGATCAGGGTGTATCAGCTTCCCCATAACACCCCCAATCAGTCTGCCAAAATTTTTGCAAGATCTTATAGTCACAGTTTAGGAGGGAGATTGGATGATAAGATTCACAACACCTAGGATCCTTCCCTGGTTTTAAAATTATAGTGATAATAGCTTCCCTCCAAAAGGGGGGGTCTCCCATCAGTCACAAGAATGTTATCAAAAAGTTCTCTAAAAAAAAACATAATACTACTAGCCAAGATTCTATAAACTTTGGCGGGCAACCCATCAGGCCCTGCCACCTTACCTGATTTACCCAAATTTATCGCCTGCTCAAGTTCTACCATATCAATTGGCTCATTTATCGCCTTATTGTCCTTCTCACTTAGAGATGCCCATTTCAATCCTTCTAACCATCCCTTCACCGAATCTGCTGAAACTTCTAAATCCTCAGTGTATAATTCCTTAAAAAAGTTTAAGAAAGTATCTTCCACCTATTTCTTGCTCTTCCTAACCTCCCCCATCCAGTTCCTCACTATACCAGTTTTTATCTTCCAGGCCAACAGTTTGCCCTTATTCTCACCATATTCAAAATGAGACACCCTGTTGGCCTCACATCTCATTCTAATATGATTAGCCATAACTGCTGCTAAATCCAAACAAGCCTCTTGATCTTGTTTATATAACTGATTAACTACTTCCTCCTCCAAATCCATGGCTGCCAATCTCTGCTCAACCTGCCGAATCACATTTTCTAGCCAACTTATTTCTTCATAGTACCTTTTCCTTCTCTATGCAGCTACACTCATCAGCTTCCCCCTCAAAAAAACTTTGAACGCATCCCATACTATCGCAAGCGAGGCTGACCCTTTATTAAGATCGAAAAAATCTTCAGTCCCTCTCCGTAGTTCTGCTATGACCTCATCTTCCAATAATAATGTTCTATCCAGAGTCCACCTTCTCTCTCTTTCATCCCCAAACCAACTGAGCTTCAAAGTCACTGCCGAATGACCCGGGAGATGAGCCCCAATATGTAAAACTTCTTCCACAGCCCCTTTCAAACTTTCATCAATTAGAAAATAATCAATCCTAAATTGATGTGTATGTTTTTGGTTATTATAAGTATAGCCTCTTTCACGCCCGTTCTTTTCTCTCCAAACATCATATAAGCCAAATTGTGACATCATTAATCTAACCTGAGCATGCATTTTCTCGTTAGTTCTTGACCTACTCCATGAAGAGCTATCCAACTCATAATTCAGCACTACATTGAAGTCCCCCACACATACAATAGGGTCCCAATATTGGAGCAAAACGACTGCGAGTTCTCCCAACGGAGCTGTATCATCCCGATTCGGACTGTAATACCCCACTAGAGTAAATGCAAAATCATACACCATTAATCTCCCCACCTCCCATCTCCTGCCATGTTCTCCCCAAACACTGCAATCTGTGGAGCTCTTGTTCCCAATCTTGAACACCCACAGGGACCCATTGATTCCTCCCTGACTGGGCGGAGATCAATCATATTCACTGTTTTTTTGTTAATTGTTGTTTTGTTAATTGTAAGTTGGACACTGCCTTCAGGCTGCAATGGCAGACCTGGGACATGTTTAAAGGTGCTTCTTAATTTGGGTGGCACAATAAGTGATGCAGGACCACTGTTAGCCTTTAATTTACAGGCCGTGGGTATATGGTATACCAGTCTACAAGAAACTTAGAAGTGTATAAGTGTATAATCATTTATTGTACAGATAACAAAATCCAATACAAATAAGCAAAGCGAAAAAACAATTAATAACAATCGAAAATAAGTACCATCAAAAACTGAGTTCAAGCTAAAAGCACACCATAAATTGCGCATGCAATATATTAAAAGACAAACCACCCAACCCAGAGCCCCGCATAAAAAAACAGGGCAATATACATAGGCACAGCCCTAAAGTGAATGGTGCATAAAATAATAATTGCACTAAACGTCAACATATACTGTTAGAGTACCTCATCCTAACCAATAACGGATAAAATGAGAATGGAAGGGTTCCAACTAAACGTGTATGCATGCCAGGGCATGCCAGGGAACCTCCTGGGCCAGCTGGAGAGGCTACATGAAAATACATTCGCAAAGGTCCGGTGGGGGCCAAAGGGAGAGTTGACAGACCCAATACCTATCAAGAGGGGGGTGAGACGGGGCTGTGTGCTCGCCCCAACACTTTTCTCATTATACATCAATGATCTGGTTCAACACCTGAAACAAAGTAACCACGACTCACCAAGATTGAATGATGATCCAGTCCCCGCCCTCCTTTTAGCAGATGATACCATCCTATTATCTCAAACTCCAATGGGCCTGCACACTCTACTAGATAAATTCAGTGAGTATTGCAGCTTGAAGGGATTAGAAATAAATGCAAACAAGACTAAATACTTAACTGTTAACCCTCACAAAGCACTCAAGAGAAACATTCGGATTAGAGGGCAGGCATTGGAACGAGTTAAAAATTTCAACTACCTAGGGATACTGCTTGATGCCAAATTGTCATGGGCACCGCATATCAACAAAGCTGCTATCTCCTTAACTCATAGCTCCATGGCAATTAGTAAAAATTACAAATGTTCTAGGTCGAGCACTGTGTCACCAGTATTCGAGATCTATAGGTGCAAAGCACAGGCCGCTGCTCTGTATGGCGCAGAACTCTGGGGGTTCACAAAACTAACTCCATTGGCTACTCAGGAAAATAATTTCATGAGGGGGGTATTGGGCCTCCCTTCATCCACTCCGTTGATTCCCTTAGCCTATGACACTAATATGAAACAAATAGGCAAATTGGCAGCCCTGAGGCCCCTGCTCTACTGGTGTAGACTTTGGACAACCCCTGAACTGATCCAATACAGGCAAGCACTAATTGAGATCATGGGCTTGGACAAGACTATCTCCCTCCCGTGGCTCCACTATATCAGGCAATGCTTTTACAATTTAGGGCTGAAATTCTATTGGGATGAACCGCATACACTCACAACCCAATCAAAGATCCGACTAAAGCAAGTATTTTGGGACTTCATCTTTAACAGCCCTTTTCATAGCAAGGATTCAGGTAGACTAACCTTAAGTTTTCTGGATTTTAAACCATTACCGAGCGCTGAGGAATGGATCGATACTATCCAACCTAGACGAGCAAAAGTTTTATTTATGAAGTTTCGATATGGGATTCTCCAGGTCAAGGCTTTTACCTTTAAATGGGGCCTCCTGAATGGGAGTAATCATGAGGCGACCTGCGAGCTGTGTAATATGGAGACACCAGAAACGACGGATCATGTCCTTTTAAATTGCATTGCCTATGATAAACCAAGGAGGAAATGGATCCGACCCATCTGCAGGAACGCTGGAATCAGGAACTACAATGAACCTGCCAGATTCTTGAGATCCAGCTCGATACCATATGTTGTTCTTGGTCTAAGCCGGTTCTTAATAGCAATTTCATTCATCAGAGACAAGGTGGGCCTGAGGTTGTAGGCGCTTTAACTCAGGCAAAACTCCCAAAGTTAACCTATGGTCCTGAAATCGATAATTGGGAGTCACCCTCAGCAATTCAATGGCCTTGGGACCTACAATCAGCCAAGGATATATTTAGCCCAGGGGACATTGTCTATGCCCGGGAGGACCGTAGTTAGTGGGAGGTTGATTAAGTTACCTAGAATGGTCATTGACACTTATGAAACTTGCTCCTGGATTCTGATATTTATCTACTTTTATCCTTAAAATCTCCTCTTAGCTAGGCAAATAAGTGCCTGATGGCACGGGTGGTAAATTTTATGGGTCTTACAAATGAAATACTGTAATCGACTTTTATTTATTGTTTTTAAGACCAACATCAGATAACTTGTTTCTAGTAGTTAAGTGACTATTAGCTGCTGCTAGAACAATGTGCCTTTTGCATTACTTGATCGTATATGGCTTCTAAGTAATATAGGCACGCAAGAAAGAAAGGAATCGTTGGGCCCTAGGGATTGTCAATCATCTCCTAAAAATTTGTCAAATAACCCCTCACGTGATGATGGTATCTATATTGCCAAGATTGTAGAGGCAATTTGACATGCTAGAGGCAAATAATCTTTCAAAAGCATATATCCTATTTTTATAATGGTCACTTTTTGAGCTAGTCCATAGTTAATGCTACTATTAGTGAGATAGCAATCTTAACTGTTTTTTGCATAAAGATTTATATTTTAGGGGTATTTTATAAAATTTTATAATATTTATATGGTGATTTGCATGATGATGTGTACTGTATATTTTATAGTGTTTTACTGATTAATTGTTGACTTTTAATAACATTTATACCCATAACTTGCCTATTTGTATTGTATGGCCCTGAGGGAGCTCTGGTCTCGATCTGTTTTTAGTGTTTTTTTTTTCCTTCTTAAAAAGTGTTTCTGTTCCTTTTAGAAATGTAAGAATTTTGCCAGTATGCTTTTATGGTATTGTTTTACCGAAATAAAGCTGAAACTGAACTGAACTAAACGTGTTCATTACTCGCAGTGCCATTAAATTTAGATTGTGCAATTTGAATAAATTTGGTCAGTAACACATTTAACATTGAATTGCCTGGGTCCAGAGACTGGATAATTGCTGGACAGGACAGAAGCGGATTCCCAATTCATTCCATTTACTCCGGAGCAAAGTCTACGCTCCTTTAATAAAGCTGGACACAGGCAAACCACATGATCAGTGGTTTCATCTGCATTGCTGCAGCCTCTACATGTCACACTGTCCCCAGGGGGTAGCTGCCACAGGGATGGGTGTTTAAAAAAAACCCAATCACCCATCCTTAGGGCCAAAAAGGCGTTTTTCAACCAAAACCCATATGCGCAAGAGAAAAAACTGGAGGACATACCTGGCTTAAAAGAACCAATTACTGCCCAGGCATACTTCCGAAGGACAAGAAGAGAACGGTCTGAGTGATAAGAGTACAGTTGAATAAGCCTTTTAATCTCTGATTTAAACAAGGAATAGGGGGGATTGCTTTCCCAAAGATCTCCTGCATCCAATCACTGTTCACATTCAAGCACAAATTGGGAATAAATGCACTTTGGTTTTAGCTCACTAATTTCTTGCCACAGGACTGCCTCCAGGTGGCCGTCCGAGGCCTGACACAGTTTGTAACACAGCTTTAGAAAAGCACCAGCATAAACTGCCACCAAATCAGGAAGCCCGAACTCCAGCCGTATCTGCGCGAGTGATCCAAGATGCTGAACATGAAAGACTCTTTTATACATTTTATTAACCAACCTATTTAATAGGCACGAGCCTTTGCCCAAGAGAATTTCTTGACCGTAAGCCAACCAAGGGGTAATCTTTGCTCTCATGACTTTTATTAGGGGCAGAAGGGTCCACCCCTTTAAAACTTTAGTTAATTTGGAAAAGGCCACCTGCAAGGCCACAGCTTTAAGTTCGATTTCCTTATGTTTAACAAAACTGCCCCTGGAGTCAAAATGCACCCGTAGGTATTTGTAAGACTGGTCGGAAACAATTTTATGGTTATTATGGTACCAGCTGAAGCCCAAGTGTTTCTTCCTCCCAAGGGGGACCACTTTTATTTTCAACAAGTTAACTTCTAATCGGTTTGCGGAAGTATACATCGCAAGTTGGTTAAGCAAACGTTTAAGACCAATCTTAGTACAACTAAACAAGCCTAGATCATCAGCATAAAGCAGGAGACTAAGCCTGAAGCCACCAATCTTAGGGGGATGAGAACTGACGACGTCAAGAGATGTTGACATATCTGCAATAAACAAATTAAAAAGAAAAGGAGCAAGTACACATCCCTGTTCCACACCACGGGTGGTAGGAATTTTCCTAGATAGGGAGCACCCATCGCCAAGCTTAATACAGACCCAGGTGTTCGTATGGAGTTCAATAATGGCACCCAGGAGTACTGAAGGGATGCCCTGTCAATCAAGACAGAAAGTGCTAATAAGTTGGTTGAGGTGCCTGAGCCAGCAGTGAACCCTGTTTGGACTTTGGGGATTACATCGTTCGATTCAGCCCAGACACGGAGATCCTGTCGCAAAAGGATTGCATAGAACTTAGCCTCATTGTCCAGCAGGGCTATCATCATGAAATTGGCAGGTTCTGACCTTGAGCCATTTTTGTATAAAGGATGAAGGATGGCACCAGGCCAGGACTCAGGAATTGTTGAAGTTAAGAGGCAGTGTTCGAACAAATTTGCAAAATGATTGGCCCGAAGTAAGAGAAGACTTTCAAGTGAATTAAATATTCTAATCAGGTAAACGCCAATCAAATCATGATTAGTGGAGTGAGCACAAACACTTAAGCACTGGTCAGCAGTGGTAATGTGCACAGAATGTTAGAGCCAACATGGCAAAAATCCAGAAGAAAGTGGAGGCAAGCAGGCACAACGTTTGGTGGAAGACCAACCTAAGGGTGACAGGTCTAAAAGTGGGCTCCTAAAAGTTAAGTTTTAAAATACTGTTAAATTTGATATGAATGATTTTTACATATGCATTACATATGCATTACAACATTATCTTTGACATAGACTTAGCAAAAGGCACACTCAGTGATTTGTTATTGACTTCCATTAAACGTTAAATTACAGTTCTTATTAATAGAGCATTAGAAGAAAAGTAAGGGCCATTTTATTGAAGAGATGCGTCGTTTATACACCAGGCAACATAGTGCAAAGTAACGCAAGTCCTAAGGCACCTTGCATGTCCCTGCCTGATTTGATAAATCTAGAGTAATGCAATGCAGCACAAATCGCTGCATTGCACTACTCTGCCCTGAAAAGGCTATCCATGGGTGGTTTGTGGGTGTTCTCATCGATCCACCCATGGATTTTGCAGCATCCCCAAATTTACCATTATTGGTAGACATGCGAATGAGTCAAAATCCAATGCCTACTCAGATGAGGCATAACGAGGAGAAATGTCTTTATGCACTTTCTATGTGTGCTGCAGACTGAGGATGTAACAAAGAGAAAGAAGAATATGCCTCAGGCGATTGTTTTTGTGCAGGTAGGTGTCCATTCCTGCACAAAAACAATCCTGCATACAACACAGGCACCCTTGTAGCATGGTCCAAGGGTGCCTGCTTTGGCGCTAGGCAGCACATTCTGCACCAGCACTGGGGAAGGTCACCTATGCAGTGTACAATGTTAAGTATGGCACATTACTGCCCTTTCCCCATCACACAACACAGAAAGGTGACTGACTGCACTGCGCTACATGATTTAACCTCTTAGCTGTTGGGCATCCCACCCCCCTAGTGCTGAGCCCTTTTTTGGCTACTTTGGGTTGTTCTCGCTTAGGCCTTCATAACATTTTGTCCACATAAGCTATCCATGTCAAATTTGCATCCTCTTTTTCCAAAATCCAAGAGATTCTAAAGGTACCCAGAGTTTGTGGTTTCCCCTGGAGCAGACCAAGAAATTAGCCAAAATAGAGCAAAAAGTCTTGTTTTTTTCAAACAATTTGGAAAAAAGGGCTGCCACAAAATGGCATCAACAAAGTGTTTGTGGTGCTAAAATCACCAACTTCCTAGATTTCAGGAAAAGGCAGACTTGAATCAGAAAACCACATTTTTCAACACAATTTTGGCATTTTTCTGAGACATACCCCATTTTTACAGTTGTTTGTGCTTTCAGCCTCCTTCCAGTTAGTGACAGAAATGGGTGTGAAACCAATGCTGGATCCCGGAAAGCTAAATATTTTTGAAATATAATAAAAATTCTGAACTCAGCAAGGGTTCATTTGTGTAGATCCTACAAGGTTTTCCTACAGAAAATAACAGTTGAAATAAAAAAATATTGAAATTGAGCTGAAAACAACAGCCATTTTTCTTTATGTTTGACTCTGTAACTTTTTCCTGCGATGTCAGATTTTTGAAAGCAATGTACTGTTACGTCTGTGGGACTTTTCTGGTTGTGGGGATATATAGGGCTTGTAGGTTCATCAAGAACCCTAGGTACCAGGAGCCAATAATAGAGCTGCACCTTGCAATACGTTTTCATTCTATACCGGGTATACAGCAATTAATTTGCTGGCATATGAAGAGTGAAAAATAGGTATCAAGAAAACCTTTGTATTTCCAAAATGGACACAAGGTGTTGAGAGGCAGTGGTTATTTGCACATCTCTGAATTACGGGTTGCCCATAGTAGCATGTGAATTACAGGACATTTCTCAAATGGACGTCTTTTTTTACACACTGTTTTACATTTGGAAGGAAAAAATGTAGAGAAAGACAAGTGGCAATAACAATTGTTTTGCTATTCCATGTTCCCCCAAGACTCCAGATAAAAATGATACCTCACTTGTGTGGGTAGGCCTAGTGCCCGCAACAGAAAATGCCCCAAAACACGACTTGGACATATCACAATTTTCCAAAGAAATCAGAGCTGTTTTTTAGAAACTGCCTAGCTGTGGATTTTGGCATCTAGCTCAGCCGCCACCTAGGGAAACCTACCAAACCTGTGCGTTTTTTAAAGGTATACACCTTGTGGATTCCAAGATGGGGTGACTTCAGGGGCTCTCACTAGGTTGTGTTTACCCAGAATCCTTTGCAATACTAAACATTTGGCAAAAAAACACTTTTTTCTCACATTTCAGTGACAGAAAGTTCTGGAATCTGAGAGGAGACACACATTTCCTCCTACCCAGTGTTCCCCCCAAGTCTTCCGATAAAAATGGTACCTCACTTGTGTGGGTAGGCCTAGTGCCCTTGGCAGGAAATGCCCCAAAACACAACGTGGACACATCACATTTTCCAAAAGAAATCAGAGCTTTTTTTTTTTACAAAGTGCCTAGCTGTGGATTTTGGCCTCTAGCTCAGCCGCCACCTAGGGAAACCTACCAAACCTCTGCATTTTTTAAAACTAGACACCTAGGGAAATCCAAGAGGGATGACTTGTGGGGCTCTCACCAGGTTCTGTTACCCTGAATCCTTTGCAAACCTCAACACTTGGCAAAAAACCACTTTTTTCTCACATTTCGGTGACAGAAAGTTCTGGAATCTAAGAGAAGCCACAAATTTCCTCCTACCCAGCATTCCCCCAAGTCTCCCAATAAAAATGGTACCTCACTTGTGTGGGTAGGCCTAGTGCCCGCAACAGGAATGGATCACACAAGGGTCAATGGTAGTTCTTGCATGAGGGTTACTGTTAACCCTAGATTGATCCTTTCTTGATGCAGGCACTAGGCGCAGGCACACAAGCGGGGTTGTGTTCTTATCAGGACAAGTGGAGAAACACTGGGTGGTAGGAATTTTGCGGATCCCTGCACATTCCTGTAGTTTCTGTGATAAAAAAGAAAGGAAAAATAGTGGTTTGAATCAACGTTTAACTTTTGCAGGGTATTCTGGGTAAGAAAACTTTGTGAAATCCAAAGACACCACACTTACATGGGCTGCCTTGGGTGGCTAGTTTTCAGAAATGTCTGCGTTTGGTATGTTTCCCTATATGGCTGGCGATCCCAGGACCAAATACTTAGGTGACTATCTTAAAAAAGAAGGCTGTTTTGTGGTTGGTAATTTTAATGTTCTGTTTTGGGTACTTCCCTGTTGTGGTCACTTGCCCACTCACTCAAGTGAGGCAGTTTTTTGCTAGAGACTTAGGGGAATGCTGAGTTGTAGAATATTTGTGGCTGCCTGCAGATCCCTGGACTTCTGCTCATTGAAATGCAAGGCAGATGTGTTTTTTAAGCACATTTTGTGATTTCAAGGGAATTCTGGGTGAAGAAAAATTGGTGAGAGCCACGCAACTCCTGCGCCCTTGTACTCCCTTGGTACTAGTTTGTTAAAGTTAACCCACCATTCACACTGGCTGGTTTTAGCACCTCCAGAAATTATGGTTTGAAAGCATGAATACTTATCAAAGTATCTGAATATTGAAACCAAGACTTCTGAAGGTGGGCCATAAAGCCGCTTCCAGGCACCAACCATTCACACGCCATTCACCCACAACAAACAACCCTTTCATACCGCCGGCCACGGGCCCAATCCAACCAATCACTACACTCACATTAACTTACCGCTGCCAGACAAGGGCTCATCACATACACACGCCACAGAACGGAATAAGTTTGACTACATTTTACCACCTGTCAAGTAATTGCCTCCTTCTTCCTTAACATTACCAAATGCATGCGTAACAAACCTTTACTAATGGCTCCTGTGACAGCCACCTGAGGGTCAGGAAGACATGTTTTTCATGCACCTTTAATGTACTCACTGTGCTAAATCCAACTCCTTCCAGTTTGTGGATGCAAATTGGGGGTGTCCGAGTATGCCGTTCAAAGCGATTCCTCGAACTGAGTGAGCATATCAAGCTTTGAAACTAAGGGAGACATGCTGGGGATTTCTCATGATGTTCCCTAAAGAGAAGGTCATAGGCTATGAAAAAGGGTAGTGTTTGGCACACAAGGGAGTCCATGAGAACATAGCATATGTCCCAGCCAACATTATGTGCAGTGATGTGACTGTAATGCACTTATACAGCAAACTGAACATCTACTAAGTTCTGATGGAGGATGAACATGAAAAGCAGGTCAAACACTGACCTATACAAGTCATTCTCCTTCAGTGCTGGGATGGCACCAATGGGTTTGAATCCATAGGTGTAGATGATATACATCTGTACTACCTTTACTATCTGCCTTCTACCTGTACAATATATCTGTGAAGGCACACCTACCATAAGCTTTCCTTACCCATCCATGTCTCTGTTCTCATTAGAGTCCTGACTAATCCTGTATAATTTCCAAGTGAACCTATACTAGTTTATGGATGCAAGTTGGGGGTGTCCAAGTATGCTGTACAAAGTGATTCCTCGAACTGAGTGAGCATATCTACCGTTGAAAGTAAGGTAGACATGCTGGTGAAGAAAGGGCACTCCGTGACAATGTGGCATATGTTCTGTCCACTAGTATATGCAGTAGGGGGAATATAATGCATGTTAATGGAACAGAACACCTACCACGTTCTGACGGTGGATTTAACTCTCAAGCAGTCCATAAGGAAGTTCATGATGAAGTAGATGAAGTAAAAATCTGTGGCTCCTTGCCTAACAAAACAGTGGCCCATGGACGCTCGCTATCCATGCACTGCCACTGAAAGGATTATCCAATGGCAGCTCAACCTCAGTCGATTTCCCAGAACTTTGCTTTAGTATGATACAACGTAAAGCAACTAGGGATACAGAGTCCTGGTTATGATGAACACTGGGGACAGTAATACCAACTCTCCTGCCGCTTTCCATGCTTAGAGCACACTTTACAGTGACGACATGGACGATCCTTTTTGGTTGTTTTAGGAATGCAATTAGCAAAGTGTCACTCCTGCAGCCTTGCCACATCCGCCAGAACAGATGAGGTGGAGGCTGCTGCTGCTTCTGTAACAGCAGTGAGGCTTTCACTTACAGACAACTGGAAGTCAAGGAAAGTCATGAGTCTTCCTGTGGTTGTCTGACAGTAAACAACATATGCATTATAAGTTGCCATCTGAATCAGGTGGGTAAACAGTTTCTTGTACCAAGTGCAAGTTTTACGACACGTATTGTATGGTTGAAGAACCTGGTCGTTCTTGTCCACTCCGCCCATGTACTTATTGTAATCAAGTATACAGATGGGCTTGTGGACTTCAGGCATCTGACCCCAAACCGTGATGGGGGAAGTGCTCTCATCATGAATTGTAGTGAGCACGTATACATCACGGCTATCCAAGAACTTGACTGCGAGCAATTTGTTAGAACGCAATGCAGTACTCTGGGATTTCTGGAGCTTCTTGCAAACAAGCTCCTGTGGGAATCCTTTGCGGTTACAATGAACTGTACCGCAGGCCACAGTGCCAGCTTTGTAGAGCTCACTGAACAGCTCTACTTCTGTATAGAAATTGTCCACATAAATGTTATAACCTTTGTGAAGAAGTGGCTGGACAAGTTCCCACACAATCTTACCTGTGACCCCTAACGCGTGAGGGCAACCTACAGGGCTTAGGGTAGAATCCTTCCCTGTATACACTCTCAAGCTGTACACAAAGCCAGAAGAGCTCTTACACAGCATTTATAGCTTTATGCCATAGCGAGCTCTTTTGCTCGCAATGTACTGTCTGAAAAGCGACCGTCCTTTGTACAGGATCAAGGACTCATTGACTGCTATATTCTTTCCAGGAGTATAGATCTCTGGAAACCTGGCAGACAAATGTTTCACGACCGGACGAATTTTGAACAACCTGTCATGGTCTCGATGGTCCCGGGGCAATGCAGCAGAATTGTCATTGAAATGCAGCATGCGCTGCAGTAGCAAAAAACTATCTCTGCTAATGTATGGTGCGAAGATGGGGGTTACCCAAACCGTGGGAGTTGTCCAGTAGGACTGCAAGGTAGGTTTCTGCACTAAGTCGATTTTAAGCGTAAGGCCCAAAATTATCTTCAACTCCGCCAGCGGAGTGGGAGTCCACTGGCGTGGCCTAGAACGGGCCCTAGAGTGCCTCCCCGCTCCCTCAGAAATTGGTCTGCACTCAAATTTGTTTGCTGCACAATTTCCTGAAGGAAGTCAACATCCGAAAATAGATGGATGTAGTTGACTGGCAGAAAAATTGCTGTATCGACTTTACATCCAGTGTCACCAGTGAAATGTGGAATTTGGGGCTGAACTAAACAGGGGGGCTGCCAAGAGAGCACTCTCTCAGTGCTTGTGGCCGCATGTACCTGCTCTCTGGGTTCGGCTAACCCAGTGGTTTCCTGCTGCACAGATTGGGCTAGCGAAGAGACAAAATCACTCCTACATTCTGCCCCATTGTCCTGTCCCTCAGATGCTGTGTCAGTATCTGCTGTCTCAGTCTCTGATCCTACATCAGAACTGTCCTCCATAACCCGAGTTAAGGCTTGATCAGCAGTCATCCAACGAGACGCCATCTCTGCTACTGGCTAAACTGTCCCTCTAAATTACTAGCCTACGTAGAAGGCAGATAGTCACAAAATTGCTTGTGGGCATTTTTGATGTGTCCAATAGGATATTACCTTCACTTCTTCTCAGATTCAGCAGATTCTCTGAGGACACTGTAAAAAACAAAAAAAAGACTGTATCACTTCACCTTACCACATACCCATCATCACAGCCTTTAGCACTGGTGGCACCCAGTGCGAGTCATTTTTGGTGCTCTGCCTCCAATTACCTCCTCTTCTAATGCCCTCAGTACCACGCAGCAAAAGTGCCCCTCATATCTCCATAGTCCACCTCACATATCATTTGTTTTAAAGCGCAGGTAACGCTTGCCTTTACTAATCCACTCGGCTAAATACATATAAATGTATATCCTTTGCAGCAGGACAATAAACCATCTGCGCTACTGGCATCAAAATCGCCACTAGACAAAAGACATACATACATACATATATATATATATCACTTTTATATATGTGTGGTTTCCCTGGGGGGCCAATTGTGGCTCCCGGAAAACAACACATGAAAAAAAAAATATATATATATATATATGTATATATATATATATATACACATATCTACAAAGATTTGTCATAAGGCCTAAGGGCTGACCCCCAACATTTTCTATTTTTTTAAATTAATATTCCCTGGGGGGCCCAATCGCCCCCCCAGGGCAAACTAGAATCTTTTGAGATCCCCCAGGGGTCGGCCCGTGTTCGGAGGGCCGACCGCACCATTTTATTATTTTTTTATTGACTTTTTTTTTATCTGGGGGCCGCGATCACCCCCAGAGCAACGCAACTTTTTTTTTTATTAGTGCCCCCACGGGGTGGCCCATGTAAAAGGGGGCCAATCCCCCCCAAAGAAGTTCCCTGGTGCCTAGGGGCTTTCCTGGCCATGGATCGCAGCCACGCTGCGATCCATGGCCAGGAAACTGTGCCAGGGAGGCATAGATGGAAAGTGGAGAGTCTCCCCTTTCTATCGATGCCTCCCTGGCACCTGGGGAGGATATTTTGGCCTTTTTTTCCCCACTGGAGTAGGAAGAGGATGCTTACCTGCTCCTCTGCTGCTCCGGTGGGGAAAAATGTGACGTCATCGCGCCTCGAGCAGCGCGCTGACGTCACAAAGGGGCGGGGAGACCCAAACAAAAAATAAATCAAATCCTCCTGTGCATTGCACCGGAGGATTTTTTAACCCCCCTCCCTGGTGTCGGCCACTGGTAGTGACCCGCACCAGGGAGGTAGTGCGGACGTCAGCCACTGACCGACGCCCGCACTTAATGGCTTAATAACAAATATGCACCTAAATATTTATAGTTTTATCATATAAGGGGCATATTTACTATAAGTTTTGCAACACCCTGCACCATGTAAAATGACACAGGGCTATGCAAAACCGACATGACTTTTCTCAAGCCATGAAAGACCACCCTGTACGGCCCAGCATAGCTTGATAAATCTAGTTGTTGCCTTGTGTTACACTGCCTGGTGAGGACATTACAAGGGTGGAGCATGGGTGTTCTCATGCATCCACCCATGTATTCCAATGAATTCCCAGATTCACCAAGAGTAGTAGACCTTGGAATAAATCAGAATTGTACGCCTTCCCCCAAAATATGCATTAGGACAAATATCTTTATTTCTCTTCATTGTTTCCTCTTCCTAAGTGTTGTGCTTTCCAAAGCACACTTAGAAAGAGGAAAAAGCCTACCTGCACAAAAACAATCCTGTCTGCAACACAGGCACCCTTGTCTAAGGGAGACTGCTTTGCCATTAGGCAGCATATAGTGCGCCCAAGCAGGAATACACTGTATAATGTTAAATGCAATGCATTCCAACCCTCTTTTCTTCACACTGTGCAGCCCTCTTCAATCAGCGCAGCAACGTGGCTTTCTTCATTGCGCTGCATGAAAGTTTGTTAAATATGCTCCTATTTAGGAAAGCACCTTAAAACACCTTAAAATTAACACCCCACCTAGCGCCACCGTGTGTGGGCATTGTCTAGGATACGGCACACCATGATGAAAGTTAGGGGTCCACATCAGAATTTTTTACGCTAGATCGTGAGATTTGCAGGATTAACGTAAAAAATGTTGATTCTAATCCTGCAAAGCTCATTGAGGCCCATTATAATCAACGGGGTGTCTCCTTTTATTGCCTGCTCTGAGCAGACGCCAAAAGTGCAGAAAAAAATTATGCAAAGAAATCTATTAGATTAGATGCTCCCTTTTGCATACAGTATGCCTGGCGCTGGCATAAAGTAGCGCAAAGGGTTACAAAGTGGCGCAATGCATGCAAAATAAATTACGCTAATGTGGTGCAAGGTGGCGCTAGGGACTCTTAAATATGCCCATGTGTGTGTGCACACACTCATGCACGCAACAAACATTCCCTCTCTTCCTATTTTTTCCGCTCATTCTGCCAAATAGAAAACACATTGCAATACGTAAAACTACTTTGAATGGCTAGAGAACAAGAGCAAACACGTAAATGCCTGATATTTTCAATCACTGAATCCCAATGACATTGAGAAATGAGTAATACACATAACATCCCTCAGACGACGATGCAGCAGCAGCGCGTTATTAAAGTTTAACAGCTTCTATATCTGCTTCACGAAACCTGTCACATGCAATCATATCTGCCATTGTATTTATAAATAATGCGAACATGGCTATTTGCATTTCGAAGTGTAATCTATTTAGAGCATCAGCTACGCAATTTAATTTACATGTTTGTGCATTTGTATTTCTGTCTGTCATTCTCAAGATTTCTAACTGGCCTCCTGGACAACTAAAGTCTCCCTGTGTAGCCAACACAGCCCATGATTCTTCAGAGCTCACTAACGTATGACAACAAATTCAGGATCAGAAGGGACTGCACGTCGTAGGTTTGGTTTAAATTGCGCACCTTCTAGTTTCCGTTAGAACAGGGGGTGCAAAAAATTGCAGAATTTGGGTTCGATTAGATTTTGTCACATCCTAGCATGGGGAATCATTTGCAGTTTGAATACAATTCAACTCAATACTGTTTATGCAAATCAACATTTTGCGCAGTTTGTTCTTGAGGTTTTTGCCGTATTTATCAAGTAATCACGCAGCGCAGCAAGAAGTGACCTTTCTGTGATGTGCTGTGCTGCGTGACATAGGTGAAGGGCTGGAATGCTCCATAACTAACATTGTAAGGTACATTCCTGTCCTTTCCCCGTGCTGGCACACAGTGTGCTACCTAGGGCCAATGCAGTCACCCTTCCACCATGATGCATGCCTGTGTTGCAGACAGAAGGTTTTTGTGTAGGAAGGGACACCTTCTGGCACAAACACAATCCTCAGAAACATTTTCCTCTTTCCATGTGGGCTGTAGAATGCAGCACACACACACAGAAAAGGGAAGTAATGAGGAGAAACAAAGATATTTCTCGTTGTTACGCCTCACCTGGAGAGGCGTAGAATTTAGATGCATTCCCAAATCTACCAATAATGATAAATCTAGGAATGCACCAAAATCCATGGATGGCTGCGTGGGAACACCCACACTCCTCCCAATGGAACACCTTCCTAGAACAGAGTAAGGCAACATGAACATTTGTAATGCATTGCGTTACTCTAGAGTTATCAGGCAAGGAGAGTTGGAAGAATTTAATGTGGGTGCTCTCTAGTTCCAGCTACATACACATAAACCACAAAACCACATAAACCGAAAAAGAGGGTCTTCCCATAAGATACCATAATAAACAGTTCCCTCAAGTAGCTCCCTGAGGCGAGTAGGTGGAGGGAGCATAATACCTGCACATGGGTGAGTATGCTGTGAGTCCTTAGTGTTCTGCGCTGCAGTATGGGTTGTAGCTCAGCTATCAGATCAAGTATCATGGCTGACTTCAACCTATACCTCTCATATATTTCCTCCTCTGGCAGGTTAAAAACTGTAATGCGCACTCTGAAAATGCTCTCCTGTCTCCTCCTCCCTCTCCTCAAACCTGCCAAGATCCTCCTCCTCCTCCTCGCCATGACGTAGAGTGCAGCCTTTGTGGAAAAGAGTCTGATGCATTCTGGGGCTCTTTATATAGGTTGCTCCACCTTCACTAAGTGGTATTTTGCATGTGCAAAATGCCATTCTGTGAAAAATCACAATTTGCGATTTTTTGCAGTATCGAATTGCAACTTGGATTTTGTGAATTGCATTTTGCGCCTCGCAATTTCCTACTGGAAATACCGAATCGCAAAATGCAACTCACAAAACCAGGTCACAACGCAAAACATCACAATTTTTGCGATTTCTTATTTTTGGTCTGCGAATGCTTTTCATGCATCGCAGACCATCTTTTTGCACTCGCAAACGGACGATTTTTGCGATTCGCACTGTTTGCGAGTGCAAAAAAGTTTCATACATCTGGCCCTAAGTGTTTTCTTGTTCTGACCTATGATGCTGCCATCTTGGGGTTTCTGGACAGCTCGAAATTATAGCTGGAGGAGAATCCCTTCTGCAGGAAGTTACTTAGCTTGTGTCCTACTAGCTATAGATTAGTTGAGAGCTGAACTAAGGCTATGTGGAGGAGTTCATTAAACTTGTGCCACTTCTCTTGTGGATGCTGGCATGGATTAGCCAGCAAATCACCTTCAATTGTGATGTAATTGAAGATTACCTTAACTGTGAGCTTGGCCTTAAAATCCCTTGGTTCCATTATGTTAAGAGAGTCACTGTAACCCTGGGAAGGCTAGACCTGTTTTTTTCTTCTCACCGAGTTAGTAGAAGTGACCGTGTATATGTTAAAGAGTTTTCTCAGAGCATGCCTTGGCAGCAAGAGAGAAAGAAGTCGTGGGGAAGCCAACCTTGAGAGATTATGTGATAATTAAGGCCTGCCCTGGACCCAAACTCCATCTCTCAATGTTTCGACTGGGGTCGATTAGGTCTCACCTCTGCTTCCTACCAGAATCATTCAACCCTAGCACAATTTTGGTCTGCCCTTGTAATGAATATTGTGTACAGTCTTTGGTGCATTTTCTCCTTTTCTGTCAGTGTTATGACCCCTTTAGGCACAGGTATTCCGCAACATAGTGGACTTTTTTTCTGTTTTTCCCCCATTGGTGTATGCCTAATGTAATTTTGCGTGCAGAGGAAGTGAGAAGAGAGAGTTCTGGTCACTCGCAAGCACAAACGAGAATATTTACCAGTCCGTGAGATTTAGCGCTGCACCAGTGAATTCCAGCCCGTTTTTTTGTGATGTAGGCAAGCGCAAGTGAGAGCAATCGACCGCTGCTGCAACCTGGCAAAGCTGAAGCAGCTTAAATCTACAACTTCAAATTAAAAATCTCCTCTAATGGACCATTTGCATTGATCTTTTTGTGTGAGGAGTACTTTCTTTTCAACAACAGGAAGTGTCCCAGAGACTCCAACTTCACGTTTCTGTCCAACAGGCTCCTCCCAGTGCTTTGTCCATCTCCAGGTCACTTTTCACTTGAATTTCAAGCTGGAAGGATCACTTTCTTTGTCTCCTGGATGTATCATTGGATTTAAGGACTTTGTTGTATTTGAGATCTCACAAGTTTAAAAAAGACCTGTATAAAGGTGCTGTAAAACTTGTTTGTTTGCTAGAGGACATGCACCAGGATTTATCTACACTTTTGTATAATTTTTAGAATTTAGTGTAGCTGGTGTCCTGCATTTGGGGGCTGGTTATAGTTTTACTAGTAATTTTTGTTCTATTAAGGGAAATTGTTTAATGGTTCACTACAGTTTCTCTATGTTTTGTTTTGTAAATTTGCCACATTCATTTAATTCACTATGTTAATGTTAACCTAAGTGGCCTAGTCTACTAATGGAACAGAACTTCCAGCTGCAGGCCTAGTACTAGTCATGGGTGCATGATAAAACAACTGTTTGTGGTGTTTGTTGAATTGAAACACCATGGATGGCATTGAATTAAATATAACAAAATGTTGTTAGGTGGTATTACATTTTTTTTTCTGCAAACATTGTATGGTGGGGCAATAGTACTTGATGCCTTTGTATCATGTTTGTTGTTGTAAACATGTTTAGCCTTTTTAATTTTCGTTTTTGGAATTACTGAATTAATGCTATTTTTTCTCCTGTACCAATGCCTTCTTTGTCTGGCCAGTGCATGAGAGTGTTTGTCATAGGCCACCATTTGTCTTTGGTCCCCATGCCAGGAGCCCTTTTTGTATAGTCTATAATAATCCTATACCTCTGTGTGTTTTTTGTTTTCTATTCATCCTGCTTAATGTTTGACCATGTGGCTGGTGACTGTTTTGTTTAGGCAGCCAGTAATCCTGCATGTGTTCTTCTTTGTTGTGGTGGCCATGCCTCCTTGCTGGTTGTTGTTTGACCATGTGGCTGGTTGCCATTTTGTGGAGGAGGCCAGTGTGCTTTTAGGGCTCAATGTGTTCTTCTTTGCTGTGGTGGCCATTCCTCCTTGCTGGTTGTTGTTTCACCATGTGGCTGGCAGACATTTTGTGTTATGCTTCTGGCCTAGTAGGTCAATGCTTATTACTAAATGTACTGTATGAGCAGCGTTTTATATTTTATTATAATAATTTTTGTATTTTTCACCTGCACCACTCCTTGCCTCCCAAATCCCTGAGGTTTTTCATGGTAGTGTCCTTCCCCTAGTACATCAGCAATTCAATACTATTTTTTAAAATGTTATAATTTTTTTGAAAGAATTTGTTTCACAAACGTGATTTTATTTAATTGTATAGTAATAGTATAATAATAATTATTATTATTATATTTTCTTTCTTTGTTTTAGAATAAACATTTTTTGTTTTGTTTTTTATTATTTTTTTTTATTTATTTTTTTTATTTCCCCCTTTCTCCCCATGTCTGCCATAGGTGTTCAGTTGCACTACATTACAATATTGAAGGATTATTCCAGTTGTCACCAGCACTTCTCTGAGTGCCACATGCATTGCCAACTTGATGCACATGAAGCTAACAGTTACATTCTGTTTGTTATAGTTGTTGCTCTTTCTTATCCTTCATGAGTGTACATGATAATGAAAGTTAATGTTGGTATGGTTTTACGAATGGACATACTGTATTATTTCATAGTTATTTATAAGTTACGTCACCATTAAATTATATTGTTTCTACTGCTAATGCAACTAACAATGCCACATTTCACTGATCATTCTTGCATGTTTGTTTTTAGATGCATGAAGAGAAAGAGACAACATCCACAGTACTGCCAGACAGAAGGCCTGTGCACAACGTGACGTGTGACCACACTCACAACCACACAGACATCACTTCAACTTGTGAAGATAAGTGCTACTGCCAACTGACAGCTTCAAGATGGCCCTAAAGAAAGCTTCTACCAACAAAATGGCCAGTGATAAGAAGGAGCTAGCCACCACTGGTATGTCGCCCCAGACCTTTTTTGGGCAAAAACATGTGCCTGTCGCACCAGCCTCTGGGGAGTAAACTGGGAGCAGCACTCCCCCATCAGCGGGACCATTCCAAAAAAGGCCCAAGCTCATGTCTGGCACAGAGGCAGCCTCTCTAATCACAGGAACACCAATGAGCAGTGACATTGAATTGGACTTATCTCTTTCTCGAAAGTAGTACCCAATCGTTGCTGGAAACTCAGGCCAGTGGACAACAATAGCCGCAGCCAGCAATAGCAGTTCCTCCTGAAGTAGGAGCACATCAGGATGTTGAGCTTCATGCTGAGGAAGCTTAAGAAGCCCCTTTGTCACACTATCCACTGTCTTCCAGATCTCTGCCATCTACTTCTTCAAGCCCTTTTCTGATGATCAAGACTCCACTTGGATGCCACCTCAGCCTAACACACGCCGGAGAGACAAGGAGTGAAAAGGAAGGTTCCTGAAAGCCTTAGAGTTATGGATGAAGATGAGGAGTATGACGAGTCTGACGATTAGCCAGTCTTCATGAATGTTAGCCCTGCCCCAGTGGAGTCAAACACTACCCCATCTTCTCAACCTGCTCTGAGGGATGGGGCACAGATACCACCACTTGTACCTTCACCAGCTTTGAACTTAACAAGGCCTCGGCTGTGACCTACGTCCACCACCACCTCAGTAGAAGAAGGTACTGCAGAGAGGCAAACAGCATCAAAACAACATCTACCTACCACCAATTCTTCAGACATTGGCAGTGGCCCCAGTGTTAGAAAGTTGACCAGCCCAGTTTGGGACTTCTTCACAGTTAGTGAAAAGTAGCCACACATTGCCACATGCTCCATTTGCCGAGCAAGTCGGGAGAATCTGGGTACAAACTATGGAACCAGAGGCCATAAAACCCATTTGAGAAAACACCACACAATCCGCTGGGGGGGCGCACCTTAGCGGCCAAAAGACTGAAAGTGGGATTTGTGAAGGTGAAGAAGAGGGTGACTGTGAGAGAACAGGGCTGATTGCAGAGGCCCCCTAACTTTTTGCCCCCATTTTCCGCTTTTTGCTGGTGTTTTCCTGACTCTGATGGTGCCCTGGGTACTGCTAAACAGTCCCAGGGCCTGTGCTGTGTATAAAATCAGTATGCAAATTAGGCTAATTATAATTGACTAGCTCAACCTACCTATAAGTCCCTAGTATATGGTAGGGCATGTAGGTTTAGGGACCCCAGCATAGGTAGTGCACCCATAGGTGCACTGCTGAGGTTCCCAGTGTCATTTTAAAGGCCGGCCTGCCTTGCTGGCTGCTTTTAAATTAAAGTCACATGCAAATTCGACTTTGGAATTAAAAGTAGTTCCAAAGTGTTAAACTACCTTATTTTTACATATAAGTCACCCCTAAGGTGTGTCCAATATGCCCCTAGGGCTGGGTGCCTTGGAACTATAAGCAGGGACCTTATAAAAATAGTTTTATAAGCCCTGGTGAGGTAAAACAGCCAAATTCGTTTCCCCTCATTGTAGTGAATGGCCTCCATAGGCTAGAATGGGGAGACTTTATTTTTCAATTTTAAAAGTCCCCTTAAGTAACAGATACCAAGAGTTTTGTATAAAATTAATTGTTATAATAAATCCCACAACTTCCAGTTGTTGGATTTAATATAACTTGTTCAGGTAAAGAGTTTTAAACTTTACCTGAAAAGTTGCCAACTTCATCCCTGCAGTGTTTTTGCTGCTGTGTTCTGATTGGCCAGCCTCTGGAAGCCTGGCCAGGCTGCCTTGATGAGTAGTGAAGTGGCCTGGCTTCACACAAAGGGATGTGCCTGTGGGAGGAGATCTCCCCTCAGCAGATGGTAAGGCAGGAAGGGGGAGGGCTGTCAAACTGGTCTTCAAAGGCAGAGAAGGGCATTTGGAGCAACCCAGCAACACCCCCACATCCTGCAAACCAAGACAATTAGGTCCCCCCTTGATTAGATTAGGAGAGGGCAGGAGAGGAGTGTGTTTAAGATTTTTAGCCACACCAGTGGGTGGGCTCAGCCAGATGTAACCTTCAAAAATCACTTTCAGCCATGATGGATTTTTGAGGAATGTTGCTCCCTGGGATTGATTTTTGCCACACTTCCCAGGAAGTGGTCATCACAGGGGGAAGGACCCTGCACCTGATTGGAGAGCCAGGACCCCCCTGTTTTTCACCCAGGAGCAGGGATAAACCTGGCAGACCTGCACCCACACCTCAGTTCCCTACCAGATCCCTACCAGGAAGAACTACACAAGAAGAAGGACTGCCCTGCTGGACCCCTGACCTGCACCTGGACACTGCACTGTAAAGGACTGCACCACCTGCACACTTGGGCTTCACCACAAGAAGGACTTTGCCTGGCTTCAACTGGTTCAAGGAGGGACTCCCTGTTTGCTAAAGGTGAAAAATTGCTAACCAGAGTCCCCTGCACCAACTCCTGAAGAAACCAACCAGCTGACCACTGTCCAGTGGCCAAAAAGGAGTTTGCACCAGGTGCATTCTGGGAGTTGTAGTCCACACCCCCAAGGATCATCTCAGAGCTTCTGGAATCTTGGGGTGAGCTGTAGGCCCCAAAAGAACCTTAAAGGAACATCTGGTAGAAGATCCAGAAGTTTGGAGAAGTTTGGAGAACTTTTGAAAAAAAAGCTCCATAGAGGGACCAACCCGCCGCGGCAACTCTAGCCGGTTTGCCTCAACCGCGACCCGGCCTGACTTGCAGGTTCATCCCGGTGAAAAAAATCTCCAAAAAAGAGACTACGTCTGAACGAAGGAAGTTGACCAAGACCTCCCAGCCAGCGTATCCGAGGAGGGCTCAAGATCCAGGTTTACCCCGGTCGAAGGATTTTCACCTCGAAAAAACGACTAAGTCCGAAGGTAAAAATCTCCACCGAGGGTTCCCGCGACACATATCCGAGGAAGAGTTCCAGGACGTCGGATTGGACTGGCAAGTTTGTCCCGCTGAAGAAAATCTTCAGAAAAACGACTACGTCCGAAGGTAAACTTTTGACCGAGGCCTCTAGTCGGCTGTAGCTGAGCCGGGCTTCATCGCGGTCGGCCTTAAACTTTGACTTTGCCCTGGTCGAGGTACGACCAGATGACCAGATTGGCACTTTTTGTTTCTAGGCGCTTGAAAACAATAATTCTTCAAAAATTCATATCTCCGGGTCTCCTTATCCGATTTTATTCGTTTTGGTGTCATTTTAAAGCTAGACATATTCCCTATTTGTATAAATTGATTTTGGATTTTTAAACTGTTTCCTGTGTTTTATTTAATTACTGTTTTGTGACATTTGAATGCTTTACACTCTGTGTCATAAGTTAAGCCTTCTCGCTCATTGCCAAACTACCAAGGGTTGAGCTGGGTTTAATTTTCTGAGACCTAGCTGGACCTAAGTGGAGGTTAGTGACCTATTGCTAAGTGTAGGTACTTACCTGCCCTTACCAATAACCCATTTTTCAACAGTGACATTTTAATTACACAAATCAGCCCTGTCCCCAGCAGTGCAGTAGTATTCTCACCCACATCAGCAACATCATAATGGCATAGGAAGGCTTAGAGACAGGTTGAAACACCAAGGCAATAACATACAGTGGCTGCACCCCTGAGGTGTACATTGACCCTACTACCACCTTCTGCTTTGAAGTCACCTTCATCAGCGGCACCAGTAAAGAAAAAAATCCAGACTACTATTACTGCCATGCTTAGGCAGGAGGGTTAGTATGAACACAACCACCCAATGGCACATTTATACAATGGTAAGCTGGCTAAAATGTTAGCATTGGTCCTCCTCCCTTTTTCGTTTATGGAATTAGAGGGTTTTCTAGAATTTGTGGCAGCCATTTGCCCGAAATGGAAGGTTTCCAGCCGGACCTATTTCACTAGAGTTGCTGTTCCATCACAATGTGGTGGAATTGGTTGGACAAGCTTTGCAGCAGAGTGCTGTTCACACAATACACCTGACGACAGACACGTGAACCAGTTGCCAAGCCACTGTTTACACACGCATCACTGCACACTTGATCTCTTTTCTGGGGGTTAGAGAAATGATATCTGCAGGTGTTGACACTGCTGACATTTTTAATGGTGCTTGGAAGCATGTGACAGTAGGTGTGTTCATCATGGAGAAATCCCTTGCAGCTGCAACCATCTTGAATGACTTTGAAAACAAGGTCTTTGAATGGCTGCGCCCCAAAGGGCTTAACATTGGATTTGTTGCCAGGGACAATAGTAGGCCATGTCATATGGTGGCTATTTCAGGGTTGTCTGTTTGGCGCACTGCATACACATCATTGTACATGACTTTCTCCAAAAAGCTGTTGAAGATTATCAAGCGTGATAATAGAATGCCAGCTAAGCCCTCATACAGGAAGTGCCAGCAACTTGGAAATCTACTTCTTACATTTTGCTGAGTCTGTTTGAACAGTACAGACTGATCAATGAATATGTCATACAAAAAGGGGATGCATCTGTGAAAGACAAGATCTTTGAGACGGACCAATGAGGCCTGTTCGAATGCCTGACAGACATGCTGGTTACTTTTGACATTTTCACACGGAAAGTCAACAAGGAGGACTGTAGCATGGGCCAAGCTCTCCCATTGCTGCATATGGTGCAAAAACAGCTAAAGGAGGTGTCTGAAATGTGCACAGGTGTGGATGAAAAAACAGATGTACAGGAGTTGGCTGAGAGCTTAATCCTTCACTTCTCTGTTAATTACCGCCACACTGACGGCCGCCAACTTACCGCCAACTTACTGCCACAGTTCCGGATATCTGTTCACCATATTATGACACACACACACACCAATCTGACAGAATACAGCCACATACACAAATCTGCCAGACCAAAGGTCAGTGATAAACTGGGGGTCACAAAACCCACACCATTACGCCAACAGAACAACACCCACCAAATTATGACCCACAAATCTCCATGGTAGACATTCAATGGTGGTAAACCATCTGCAGTACATACCGCCGCAGTCACAATGGACACCCACAGATAAAACAACACCACATTGGACAATTCAAACAACACACATCTGACACCCATACACACACCACACCGACACCACTATAAAACACACACAACTACATTACCCACAACCCCTTACAAATGCAAATCATTGGCAGGAGACTGACACCGAGACCACTGTGAAATCTAGAGCCTCACACCACTCACACCCATACAACCCTAAAGCACTCCACATCAAACACCCCATTCACATCAACCCAACACACCCTCACCAATACACATCACACAACACCCATGGCACCACAAAGGCACCCCCGTTTCACTGAGGAGGAGTTAAGGGTCATGGTGGAGGAAATATTCAGGGTAGAGCCACAGCTATTTGGAGCACAGGTGCAGCAAATATCAATAGCTAGGAAGATGAAGCTATGGCGGTTAATCGTGGACAGGGTTAACGCTGTGGGACAGCACCCCAGAACAAGGGACGACATCAGGAAGAGGTGAAACGAACTACGGGGGAAGGTACTTTCCATAGCCGTAAGACACCAGCTCGCTATAGAGAGGACTGGCGGTGGATCCCCACCTCCTTCCCCACAACTCACAGCCTGGGAGGAGGAAGTCTTGGCTATACTGCATCCTGAGGGCCTGGCCAGAGTCAGAGAAGGACTGGACTCTGGTAAGTTAACTTTCAACAATTATCACCACCCCATACCTGCATGCCATCCCATACCCTCACCCTCACCCTCACTCCCATTACTCCACTCCATCTTACACACTCCACCATCACATCGCACTAATCCCAATGCCAAGCCCTGTATGCTGTACCAATGCATGGTCACCCCTCCCAGCCCTGCATGGACACTCATTACTAAAGCATGCATAGCATAGGGAAACCAACAATCCCACCATACACCAACATACACAAGTAAAAGCTGGCAGGGCAACACCAACCATAGAGGGGAAGCCAGGGATGTACAATATGTCATACACGTGAAGCATAATACATCATTTACATCCCCACAAGTACCCCTGCCAATGTCACTGGAGAGGAGGTGCCATCACTATCCAGTCCCCCAACAGAAGAGGCCCACAGTGATGACAGTAACTCTGGTCTTCAGGATCTGGACAATCTACCTAGCCCATCAGGGACCACTGGACAGCCAGTCCCCCAAGCCCAGTCACAGACCACCACAGAGCCTCCCCCATCAGGAACCAACATCATGAACCCACCCAACGTCCCCAAACCTCTGTCCCCAATACACGTCAATCAGCAGTGTGCCCACCTGTACAGGGACCCCAGGCTACACTTCACACACAAGACAATCAGGGACCTGGGTTCAGTGGCAATGGGCACACGGTTCAGGGTACAGAGGTGCAGGCCACCAGGGACACTGGGAGGACTGCTGTGTGCCAGGGGAAGGACAGGACCAGGAAACCGACTTTCCAAGAGGCACTCTCCGAGATCATGGGAGCCTATCAACATTACCAGAACACGATGGGCCAGACCCTGGACAACGTGCAGGAGAGCAGGTGGCTGCAGGATGGACAGTATCAGGGGATCAGGGAGGACTTGCAGGCCATCAACAACACCCTGATCTCCATAGCAGGGGTGCTGGCAGACATGGCCAACTTTATGAGGGAGGCAGTGTCAGACCAGCAGGCCCCTTCCACTAGCCAGTCATCTGAAAAGCCATCTACTTCTGCTGCTGCTAGTGGCCAGGAGGCCCTGCCACAGGACCAACAGGCCACCAGCTGCCCCCCCCCTGCAGAAGGTGAACCACCCCACACCTTTTCCCTGCAAACCAGACAGAAGCCAGAGACACTTGCCAAGACCAATGCCAGGAAATTAGACTCTCCTGATTGTCCCACTTGTGTTCCACTCAGTCACCTTGTCCACCTTGATCCTCCATTGCTCCCCTTCCTATGTCCCCATGGACAATGCACCTGTGCTATAAACAGACTGGAACAATACTCTGGACTTTCCTCCATCACCACCCCATCCCATTGCTCTTTCCCCTCTATATATTAGAACTACAAAAAAACACCCTTGGATAAAAATTTACTTTGAGTATGTCATGTATTTCAACTATGTATTGAATAAAACAGCTTCAACCATTGCAAATGAGCTCTACATAGAATGAGCATAGAATTAATGACCTGTAGCTGGATGTTGTTATCACACCAGGAGTATTTGTCAAATCACCAACATCTGCAAAATGCATATCCAGAGGTAACAGTAAGTGGGCAAAGAAGTGGGAAATACAATCATGCCAATGCCACACAGAATACAACCGTCATTGAAATGGAAAGTTGTACTGTCTCACCTATGTGTAATTGGAAGTACTGACGGATCACAGATGTTCTGTTGTCCACATCCTCATCCTATGCCTCCTCATCCTCACTGTCCACAGGGTCACTGCTGCCACTGGGACATCTCTAGTCTCCTCCTCCAGCAGAAAAGGTACATGGCATCTGAGGTCCAGGTTGTGCAACATGCAACATGTCACTACTATCTGGCAGACCTTCTTGGGTGAGTAGCACAGGGATCCCCATGTCAAATGGAGGCACCAGAACCTGGCCATCAGGAGGCCAAAGGTCCTTTCAATGATCCTTCTGGTTTGCCCATGTGTCTCATTATAACGTTCTTCTGGCCTTGTCCTGGCATTCCTAAAAGGGGTCAGCAGCCATGATAGGTTTGGGTAACCAGAGTCACCTGCAAATATTGAGGTACAACATTTAGTCACACACTATCCTGTATGGCCAACACCATAGGCATACACCAACATACTGGGTGGGAACCAGGGCTCACCCATTAGCCACACCCTGTGCCTCTGTATTGGGACATCACATTTGGGATGCTTCTATTCCTTAGGACAAAGGCATCATGCGCCAACCCACGATACTTAGCATTGACGTGGGAGATGTACTGGTCCGCCAAGCACACCATCTGCACATTCATGTAGTAGAAACTCGTACGATTCCTGAACACCTGTTCATTCTGGCAGGGGGGGCAAATGCAATATGTGTTCCATCAATCGCACCAATTGTATTGGGATATATCCCATTGCATAGAATTCGGCCTTCACAGTGGCCAAATCCTCAACCTGGGGGAACGCAATGTAGCTGCACATGTCTTTTATCAAGGCAGACAACACTCTTGTCAACAATATTGAGAACATTGGCTGTGACGTTCCTGCTGCCAAGTCCACTGTCACTTGGAAAGAACCAGTTGCTAGGAAATGGAGCACTGATAGCACTTGCACAAGAGGGAGGATCCCAGTTGGGTGATGGATAGCAGATATCAGTTCAGGGTCCAAGTGGGCACACAGCTGTGTGATTGTGGCCCTGTCCAGTCTATAGGTGAGGATAATGTGCCTGTCCTCCTGTGTAGCCAAGTCCACCAGGGGTCTGTACACAGGGTTATGTCTCCATCTCCTATTCATCCGCAGAGGTAGGTGTCTAAGGGACAAAGGAGTTAGGAGGCTGTCACAAAGTGAACAATGTGGCCACAACAGCAGTCTGCAATCTGCAAACATGTTATGGGACAGTGTCATTTGTGAAGTATGTGTCTATTTATCCGGTGACAAAGCACTAATCCATAGGCCTGTTCCCCCCCTGAAATAGTGTCCGCCTGACCTGTGTGGCGGGACAGGCGGAAGTGAGGTAATACCACTCACGTTGTGCGCCATGGCGGTAGGCGGTCGGGAACTGCCGTGCAATTCCTAATTGGTTATAATTGGGCGCTATGGGGTACAGTCGCCAATGGTGATCTACGACGGCGGTGACAGTATGCACCACCATGGACGTGACCGCCCTTTTCTATCTGATTCCTCACTTGTTTCCTGACCTTCCATAGCAGAGGACCTACACTGCATGTGCTGCTGTGACCTGTGTCTGGAACCTTCCATGGCCCGTGTGACCGGGGAAAGGGCCCCAGCCTAAAGTTCTGAGGAGTTGGAGCGACTGGTGGATGAGGTCCTACCCCAGTAAGGACTGCTGTATGGGCCTCCAGACCAACAGGTGAGTATACTGTGGGCATGATGCATGTGGTATAGATTCATGGAGTTTTGTGTGTTTGGAGGCCTCATGTAAGGGGGGTGGGTAGATGTCCTCTTGGCAGTGTACACATTGTATGCTGGGCTATGTGTCTGTCAATGGGGATGGAAACGGGTATGGTGGGCCATTTGTGTTACTGGCTTGACTGTTTGTCTAATGGTGTTCTCCTGTCGGTATTGCCTCTGCAGATCAGCACCCATCAAAAGAAGGGTATATGGAATGCCATCGCCAAGGACGTGTGGACCCTGGGGGTCTATGGCAGGCGGAGAACCCACTGAACCATGAAAACGGTGGGAGGACCTGAGACCCTGGGCACGAAAGACTGCGGAGGCCCAGCAGGGGAGGGCCTCCCAATGAGGAAGGGGTGCCTGTTGGAACCTGACCCCCCTGATGGCCCGCATACTGGTGGTGGCCTATCCTGAGCTAGATTGCCCTTGAGGGCAAAACAGCAGCCACAAGAGGGTGAGCACAGTGGCGATCATTACAGCTAATAGCTGGTGGGGTGGTATCCAGGTGGTAGTTGTGTGCCCTTGGGTGCTCCTAGGCCAGGCCAGATATAGCAGCGTAAGTCCTCTGGTGGCTAAGGGTTTGAATGTGAAATACAGCTTACCTAGCTTGTTAGTATTTACTTCTGGTCAGGGCTGCATGGTCCCATGTGTGCTGCAGTTGGCGGTGTGTACCCCTCCTCATTCCTTGTTGAGTAGTAGTGCACTGCATATTGCATTGGCCTGTTCCCTGTGTGTGAGGGTGGGCATCTCCTTTGCCCCTGGCACCTCAGGCCCTGCCCCAGTGAGCCCTGCTGTCCTGAGTGAGGAGGCTATTGACCTCCTGAGATCCATCTCTGTAGGGCAGTCAACCATTGTGAAAGCCATCCAGGGGCTGGCAGCCCAGATGCAGCAATTTAATGCATTCCTGGAGGGCATTCAAGGCGGACTGGCGACCCAACAGAGATTAATCCAGGCTCTGGCCTCCTCTCCGATGCCAGCCATTGTCCCTGTTTCAACCGCCCCCCCCTCCAACTTCCACTTCCCAATCCCATTCTCCTCAACACCAACCGATCCCAAGCACACAGCCAGATGAGCATGCACACAAGATAACACCCAAGAGTGTCACAGGCAAACACAAGCACCACACTTCAGCCCACAGGCACTCTCACAAACACCATTCTTTTGCACACACAACAACATCCACTATTTCCACTGGCTCCCCCTCCTCCTCCTTCTCCACCGCCCACCCAGTTACGTCCACACTCACATCTGCATACACTTCATCATCATCCACTACCAGCATTATCACCACACCAAGCAGAACACACACCTCACTGGCAGACACATCCACAACATCAATGCACACGTCCCCTGTGTCCTCTCCCACCATTTCTGTCCCCTCCTAAAGTACACAAGCGCAAGCACTCAGACACCCAACAGCCATCCACCTCACAACAGCATACAGCCCGTGCACCTGCCCCCAAATTCAGCAGACAAACACCTCCAAAAACCACTCCTTCATCCTCCACTCCCGTTACACCTCCCTCTTCCAGCCTCAATGTCCCTAAAAAGCTTTTCCTTTCCCAGATTGACCGCTTCCCTACCTCTCCACCCCCCATCTTGCACGTATGGACCTTGCCAAGCATCTCAGCCAAACAATCCACGGGCCCAGTGGTAGCAGCACCTACTTGTGGTGGAAAGGATTCCAGTCCACAAATACTGAAGGGGAAGGAGCCTGCACCAGCCTCAAAGAAGGGGAAGGAGCCTGCACCAGCCACAAAGAAGGGGAAGGAGCCTGCACCAGCAGCCATCGTTGTGCAGCCATCAGAGAGTGCAGAGGCTGAGCAGAAGCCTCCCACAACCACCACCACAGTGTAACCATCAGAGGGTGCAGGATCTGAGCAGGAGCCTCCCACAACCACCACCACAGTCCAGCCATTGGAGGGTGCAGGGGCTGAGCAGGAGCCTCCCACAACCACCATCACAGTGCAGCCGTCACGGCAGGTGGACGCCATGTAGTCCAGCCTCCGGGGCTGCTGTGCAGCCTGCCCCCAACCAGAACCAGTGGGCAAGTCACCTACTACAGAGACTGTGGCCTTGCACTCCCCAGGACCAAGCACAGGCCATGTTGTCCCCTCCAGAACCAGTGGGCAAGCCACCCACTTGAGAGACTGTGGCCTTTTACTCCCCATGACAAAGCAATGGGCATGTTGCCCCCTCCAGAACCAGTGGGCTTGTTTCTGCATCCGGCTGAGGTGCCCCCCCCCTCCCCCTGAGGTGCCTGCCTATTTGCCAACTGATGCCCCTGCAGTGTTCTCTCCGTATTGTGGCAACATTAGAGTGGGGCCTTGGACTTTGCCCTGTGGCCATGTGGGCCCTGTGAACTATGGATTGGGCAGTGTCCCTTTTGTATACATGTGTACCAATCTGTTTAATGTGTAAATTGGATTTTTGAATTTATTGTTGGATTGATTACAATCATTTTCGTAAATTCCTGTTGCCCTTGCATCATTCTGCAGATTGTTTTTGTAATGCATATGGTTGTGTGTATGGTGTGTGTGTGTGTCAGGTGTGTGTGGTGCGTGTGTGTGTCACTCTCTTTTTCCTCACCCCCTTGTGTGCTAGGCGGCTGTACTCACCGTCGTCATCTTCTCCGGCATTGGTGTTCCAGTAGATAATAACGTAGAATATCATTGTGAAAACTTGCAGTTCTATATTTATGGCAGCGTGGTTCTTCCCTGTGTCTCCAATGGCGAGTCCTTTGTCTTTTGTGCTCTGTTTCCGCCAGGCTTTTGATGGTGTTGGTACCGCCCCGGAAAAGGTAGGGGTTTGCAGGGTCATTATGTGGTGGGCGGTACTTTGTCTTCCGCCTGACTGTAGGCGGCTACTGCCATGGTGCCTGTTGTTTCCACCCTGACGGTCGGTGTGGTACATTGGCTGTCTATCAGAGATATTACCGCCATGGCCATAATTTAGCGGTAGATACAGCCAACCTGTTGGCAGTATTACCGCTACTTTATCACCGACCTCCAGGGTCGTAATGAGGGCCTAAATCTTCAACAGGGGACCGGGATCACAGCGCCAACACTGACAAAAGTCACGACTGCAATAGACTTTGTAACTCTATTTGATCATATTGTAGTTCTCAATTACTCACATTTATTATCTTGTTTTGCAGATATTGTAAACGTAAAGATGCTCCAAAGGAGTGAAATCTCCCTTGTAGCATTTTTGAGCTCCCAATTAGTGATAAAAAAGGGATTTGCCTGAATTTAATTTAGTGGCAAACCTAGTGCTGCAGAACAGTGATTCAATTCAAGCTAGAGGGATCAGCATAACTCCTGTACTGTGGGAGGGTAAAAATTACAACCAACCTCTTCTTAACTCAAATCTTTCTTACTTAGAATTTAATGTGGCCACAAAAATGTTATCTGGTGAAAACCTAAGGTTTCTACTGGTATCAGTAGAGGATGGATGGAGGCTGGTAGTCAATTATGGTAGTCAGGGCCCTAAAGCTTCTCTGATGGAGGATGAGAGTTCCAAATAGGGTTGGCTGGCTGGTTCCTTAAATGCTGCATATACATTGGGCTCTTTGTTTAAACCACAATTTTAATGTTAATGAAACAGTGACTTCCTGAAATGCAGCACGCCTGACAAATATAGCAGAGAAGCTTGATTTCATAAATAGTTTGAATGCCGATATAATCTGCAACCAATGGAAAACTATTTTTCACTCCTCAACTCAGGATGAGTGGGTCATGATATGCTCATTATATGCCTTCAGAATACCAGCTCAGTAAGACCAGATGTGGTTTGATATCTCACAGGCAACATACACATATATCACGTAACACACACCTGACACATACAACATGCACACACAGCTCATGCGGTCATGCAAATACATGTGTCTCAAATTGAAAACATCCATGTGTCAAGTGATGTATGGGGATGGCTGTGATGTCACATCACCTAGTTTTATGCATCAAACATAAGATACAACCGGGTACACTCAAAACAGACACACACACCAATGTCTAAGGACCCAACATCTGGCACTGAATACAGTTACATGAACATACTATCTAGCCTGTGAGGAGGGAAACTATGGTGAATTTAATTGATTGGAAGTGGACATGAGGTACTTACCTGCTCCTCTGGTGCACTATAGAGCTCTCCATACAGTGGTAGGACCTCCTCCACTAGCTTCTCAAGCTCCTCTGGGTAGAAGACAGGAACCCTATCACCTGTTGGACGTAGCATGATTGCTGCCAGAGGTGGTACACCACAGCTCAGGATGTAGAGGTCTTGCTGGCTGCAGTGTCAGGAGTCAATTGAGGGTTTTTTCAGAACACGGTGGCCACATCCGCCACATACGTGGCCATCACTGCCAGTAGATGTGTGACCACCACTGGCAACAACTTTATCCTATGACTGTGTCTGCTGCGCTAGGAACCACCTACCACCATGACGACCGGTGGTCACGGGCCATGTCCAGTGGAGTAGGTCAGGCAGCCACCATTTCAGAGTCATGAAATGCATCATATGGCTAGTTAAAATGTGTCACAAGTCTCAAAGTGTTGTTGATAACAAGTGCTTGTTCTGCAGGACACCATTTTTGTACATTGCCTGACATGTGGCAATTGCTTTGTGATACACCCTTCCCCCTCCCACAGTAAATTAAGTTTTGGGACATCAAGTCACAGTCCAAGTGGTAAGTATTATGCACCAATCCTTGCTGTTCAGATAGATAATGTGTACACATTTGCGGCAAAGCAAGGGGGAAACAAGTGTATTTTGTGTCATTGACAGTGGTGATGAGTAGTGTATATCATGTGCTCAACTTATGACATGCCTTGTCACAGTTTTTCATTTACATGCCTAATGTATTTTGCAAGGGACAAATAGGGTGTTGGCTAAACTCATTACTTGTCCTACACAGGTTCCCAGGGTAGAGAAGTATCAGACATCCTCCTGTCTACCGTCCACTGCCAGACCTTCAGGCCATGGAATAAAGACACATTATCCAGGTCTTACAACTGAATAGGCAAACAACCGTGGATCTCTGTCATCAGTTGGAACCAGATCCGATGCCTGCCATTAGTCATCCAAATAGCATACCACCTACTACACAAGCCATGGCAGTGTTGCACTTCCTAGCAACAGTGTCCTTCAAAATACAGTGGCTCTATCTGCTGTGATTTCCCAGCCTATGTGCAGTCAATTATTGAAGGATGTACTCTCAGCAATGTTAATACACCTGGACAGCTACATCTGGTTTCCTCAACATGAGGATTTCGTCCATGTGAAGACTGAGTTCTACGGTTTGGCACAAATCGCACATGTTGTGGGAGCCATTGATGGTACACATGTTGCATTGGGTACCTGCATGGCAATGAACAAGTCTATTGGAACGGGAAGAACTTCCATTCCATCAATGTCAAAGTTGTTTGTCTGGCGAACCTCTACGTATCATAGTTCTGTGCCCACTATCCAAGTTCAGTTCTTGATGCCTTCATCATGCAGAACAGTTGAATCCCACAGCTGAGTTCACAATTGTACCCAGAGAGGGCCTGGCTGGTTGGTAAGTCACATGAGAGGGACTCATAGTTGCACATATGTCCCATTCCATTACAGGATACTCTGCATACCCAAACCGTCCTTGGTTGTTTACATCTGAGAGGAACCCAACTATGTAAGGGGATGTCTACTTCAATGAGGCCCATGGAAGAATTTGGCGTGTTGTGGAGTGGGCTTTTAGGCTCCTCAAAGCCAGATTTTTGCTGTCTGGACAAGACAGGTACAGCCCTCCTCTACTCACCTGAAGAAACATGTAAGCTGATTGTGACCTGCTGCATACTCCACAACATTTCCCTAAAGAGAGATATCCCATATATTCCAAATGAGGGGGAGCTAGCAGTGCCACCGGGTGAGAATTCTGAAATGTGATTACCGTGACTGCATGGTGACCTGTAGGGGTCAGGATTTGTTGAGGAGGTTATTTGTTTCCTATCGATAGGGCATGTGAAGCTAGGCAGTGTGCAGCCAAGGTTTGCTTGCTAAGTGTGACTTTGAAATGTTGCAACTTTGATGATCTGCTTTGTTTGTGTCAGTCTTCTTGTAATGTGAGTGGATCGACTATAGTTTGTTTTGCGATATGGGTCATATGTGTGATTTTTCATGCCTAGACTTCATGATTTCTGTTTTCTCCAGGTCTCTTCACCATGCCATCCTCATGTGGGAATTTCAGAGTTGTGACATTGCAGGAATCTGTTGCTGTTCTGACATATGAAGTGGACATGGATTGATCAAGGTAATGTTGGTCACAGATATAGGGTGTATGAGTCCTGTGCCAAAGAAGCTTGGACAGTGGGTGGATAGAAGTCTGAATTGCACAATGCATTTGCTTGATGTGATAAGTTGGTCCAATTATCTCATGTACCTATGATCAGGGACTATAGTACTGCCCTCTGTCTGTGCCATGGCATATGTTAATTTGGCAGACATGGTTTTGCTATGTGATAATGCTCAGACTACTGACAAGATATACTGATCTGTTAGCCTATTCTACGGGACAAGGTCTGACAAAGCCGTTTCTTCTGTGGTCTGGGGGACAGAACCCTTGGGATATCTGGACTGCCTCAAGATGGTTCAGCCATTCTTGGCTATGAGTGTCCAGACATTTTTGGCCTGATTACAACTTTGGAGGAGGTGTTAATCCGTCCCAAAAGTGACGGTAAAGTGACGGATATACCACCAGCCGTATTACGAGTTCCATAGGATATAATGGACTCGTGATACGGCTGGTGGTAAATCTGTCACTTTACTGTCACTTTTGGGACGGATTAACACCTCCTCCAAAGTTTTAATCAGGCCCTTTATGTCTTCCTCATGTGCATCACATGGGTTTACAATTTAAGCTATCAAAATGTTGAACTAATGGTAGTAGGCAGTGTTTTGTAATAGGTGTGTTTATTTACATACATACAGGAAATAATTGTGAGGCTCAATAAATAAATTACAATGGATGAAGTCAAGTTTGTAGACAGGGCCTCCCTTCCAGTGACTGCCAAAGATGTTGAGGTGGCTTGTATTGCTTGGCCAAATGAAGGGGTGTGGTGTTACTCACGGTCCATGATCAGGGTACCACTGATGTCCCTGAACACCCCAGTTAGGGTGACTACGATTTTGTTGGTGGCATCCCTCTTTTCCAGAAACTCACGATGGAAGTCCCTCTGCAGATGCTTTATCTCCCTGAGTTTGGCAAGTACTTGGCCCATCACACCTTGGGGTTGTTAGTAGGTCCCCAAAACTTGGCGGATAGTATCCTGGTCAGGACCATACCCAGCAGCCTCATGGCGCAGGCCTACACCATTCCTCCCATGTACCCTAACCCCAAATGCCTGTACCCTTAGCAGAGCTTTCACTGTACCACTGGTTCCAGGACCATCATTGTTGGAGATATGTTGCTGTGACTAAGAATCCTGGACTGGGGGGCACAAGGTGGTAGTCACAGTCCTCAGGACACAGGTTTAGGTGTGACTGACTGTCTGAGATATAGAAGCAATGGGGCTGGGAGGAGTCGATCTAGTCACAGTGAGGCTCACTGATGTCATCTAACCAGGTTGCCCTGATGGGCCAGAACTGTCCTCAACTTCCAGACGTCCAGGAGTGGTGTTCACACAGAGGGCTTCATCCATAGTGGTAGTGGACGTCTCTCCAGTGGGCTCAGTATTTGCAGAGGCAGTCAGACCTGCTGATGTGAGAGATACAATACTAGAGGTTGTATTGTGACAACTACCTCCACTAGTAAACAGTGATGTTTGGCCAAGGCCATGTACACATTGTATTTGCAGATTTCTCTTATGTGACAGGTACACATGCTGTAGTTCTATTGACCTGACATTTGGGTAGCATACAAATTGCATTTCAGTCAACTAGCCTCAGAATATCTGAGTTTATTAGCTCTTGGTAGGATGCTCATAGACTCATTTTGTGTCAGCAGTGCATGCTAAACTGGGGCTGGGCAGGATATAGTTTAGGTAATTTTAAGACCTAGTTGACTGTTATGCAGGCAAACCCAGAACCTTGTTGTATATGTGATAGCTGTCATCATGTAGTCAGTGCACTGTGAATATGTCTGCTGCCAATACCATTCATATGATGCTTCTTGGGGCCTTTGATCTGTCCAAAATTCTTTTGGACACATGTTGAGCTCTCCTTCATAGCTACAATATTTCCATCTTGCCATAGCCGCTCAAGTTGGGACTAGGTGTTTAGCCACATCACAGAGTGTACCTGGTCTGTATCTTGGTCGCTTCCAGGTGGGCAATCTTCATTTGTGAGTACAAATACAAATGCACCATGCCATAGGGACACTGGTCCGGTAATAGGAGTTACAGGGACTGGTACTCCTGGGATCTACAGTCATGTTGCTCCAAGTACTACATACAGTATGCAGATGTCATCCTCTCAGGTGAGAACAGTTCAAAAGCTGAGTAGAGGGAGAAAGATCATTGTAGCAGAGGACACTGTTTTGGCTGAGTGGAGTGAGAGTATTAGTGCCTTCTGGCCTTAGCATTCCTGTCAGTGCCTGTCCTACCCACACAGTAAACACATAGCATCCCCTCAGATGTGTAACTTCCAATGTGGAGATGACAATCAGGGTAATTTTGGGTAGGACACACTGTACAAGTTTTAGTGATGTTGAAACAGTCCCTGCTGGTAATTGTAGTACGCACACTGTACAGAGTTGTTGTTGGCCCAGGTGAGTCTACTTCACATGTGAGATGCCAGACAGGGGTCTATGGACAGGCAGACACTGGGCTGGTGAGCAGTTTTACAGTGAAGTTGGCAAAAGGTGATCAGTGAGAGTGAATGACAATGCATTTAGGTATGATATTTTTGTGTTGTGACTTACCAGACTCCGATCCCCCAGGTATTTCTATCAAGCCCTCATGGTGCAGGATGACCAAGACCTTCTCCTCCTAGGATGTGAGTTGTAAGTGAGGAGGTGGGGCCCCAATGCCAGTTTTCTGGACAAACAACTGGTGCCTAGATGCTATGGAACGGCCTTTCCCCTGAGGTCATTCCACCTCTTCCTCATGTCGTCCCTTGTTGCGTGGAATGGGACCTGCAGCAATCACTCTGTTGACTATCCTTTGCCACATTTCCATTATCCTGGTGAAAGTAGTGTGCTGGGCCTTGGCTCCAAAAAGATGTTACTCTACTCTAATTATTTCATCCACCATGACTCTTAACTCATCTTCAGTGAAATAGGGATTTTTCTGGTATGACATGGTGGGGTTTTTAAAAAAGTGGTGGGAAATGAACAGGTAACAGTGAGTTGAAGGTTTTAGGTAGTGCAAATGGATGTGATTAGTAATAGGAGTGTGTTGAGGATGTGGGATATGTGCTTAGGAAAAGTTGTGGGTGTGTCTATTCTCGTGTTTGGTGATTTTTGGATGTGCCCTAGTTTGGGTGTTTGGCATTGTAGATGCAAAGGATTGTGGTTAGTGAAGGGGTGTGTTTTATAGTGTGATTTGCAGGTGTGTTGTGTGTGGCAATGTGTGTCAGCTGTATTGTTTTAAAATCCATCCAATGTGGTGTTGTGTTTTACTTTGTTGACCGCGAACCGCCATGGTTCAGACAGCCATTGCCAGACTGGCATGGCGAAGCACCACAGTGACTTTGTACTTGTAATAGGTTTGGTGGTAGGTTGATGGGCTGTCGATGGTGGTGGTCGGACCACCTATTTCCTACCCTCCAAAGTAATGCCGGTGATAGATATTTGACAGACATTTGTTGGTACTACCTGTGCAACTTGTAATACGGCAATATGTATGACCGCCAACATGGTGGTCATTTGGCAGCTGCCACTATGGCGGTCTGGCAGTCCATCTGCCAAACTCGTAATGAGGCCCTAAGACACCTTCCAACAGTTTCTGAACAGTATTGAACATTTTCTTTCACCACTGTCAAGGGAAGGTGACATTGTTGTGTCTCCAGATGAACCAACGCAAACTGGACATGGACCATTACCCGGTCACATAACAGCTGAAGACTCTGAGGACCCCCAAGTTACTTTTCAATGTTGAGTGGTAAGAGTCTAGCAGTGAATGGGTGAGGAAGTCTGGCTGTGGACGGGGACCACAGAATGCACTGTTGAAGGGGTCCGTAAATGTCTTAGCCCTAATAATGGGTTGACTAAAACAATCACAAACACCTACTCTTGGCTCCATAGGATTGATGACTCCTAGCTGACATTGCTGGTTTCATGATGCAGAAAGAAAAACAGCAACAACCTTCTACATCTGACAGTGGTGAAGTTGCTAGACAGCTTGGAGCCATCAATACATCCAGCTAGTCCCTGGAGGTGAAGACTGACTCCTTCACAGCATCAACTAGTGCCCTCAATAGCAACATTGTTGCTGTGTTGGCTAACTAGAAAACCCTTGGCACGGACTACCATGCTGTCTTACTGGCACTCACAAATGTTGTTGGGAACATATATTTTACATCTTCTGCCTCTGATGTATATGTGAATGCAGATAGTGACATCGCTCGCTGCCTCCTATGCAAACACCACAAATTCCAGTGGAGGTAGAACATGCATCAGAGGAGTACAATGTAGAGCAACCAAATTTCCAACAAAGAACATCCCAATAAACATTTATGAATGCCCCAGGCCAGTTTTCCTATCTCTCCTGTGTAGTTCATCATGCCAACTTCTTTGGAACCCAGGACAGTACTCTTTGCTTGAGCAATCATTTATCTTGTTCACTTGCACGCCTAAATACTATACAACACTTGATAATTTTTTCTCCTCACTGATCTCATTACAGACAGGTAAATGTGTTGAAACATGTGTAAACTGATGTATTCTTTACACAGAATACCTAATGATTTGACAGATGTGGTACTACATTTTTTTAAATAAACTTTTAGAAAGTATTATTACATTTGTATGGTTGTTCCTAAAAGTCTACAAGTATAATGTAACTTTAACGCCTAATGTCACTTTTTTAAGCTAAAGAAGACTGAGCTCAACTTAGTTGCACCTGCTGTCTTTTTATGTGCCCCTACACCAATTACATCCATTGAAATGTTATGATGAGAAATATGTACCTTATCAATGTATTGTCCAAGTGTATCAACAAGACACTTGGGCCCATATTTATACCTTTTGGTGCTGCATTTACGTAATGTTTTGACGCAAAAGTGGCACGAACTTACAAACTATATTTGTATTTTGTAATTGTGTGCAACTTTTGCATAAAAAAATGATGCAAATACGGCGCAAATAAAGTATAGATATGGGCCTTTGTGAGAAGGTTCTTCCAAAGTACACACACACCACCTTTAAATGGTAAGTGTGATGCATGTAAGGACAAACCAATGTAACACATTTCAACATAAATGTTGCAGTAAAAAGATTACAATGTCCTTCCCAACTGTGAAAACATTACTGCTCACACAAAAGATGAGAAACAATACATAATTCTGTATGGGTATACCAATCTTAGCCAGATACCCATTCAAATAGTCCTGATGGATTAGCATTGTACTTGTGCCACAGAAGGATGCACAAGGGCTAGCTAATACTGTGAATGGTGGTAACCAAGACATGCAAATTCATCTTGCCTCACCATGTGTATACTGATAAGTGTTGAGTAATGTAACAGAGGCCAAAGTCGCTGGCTTATGTTACTCTGGCCCGGAGAGACCTCATATGTGTCAAGTGTGAATGCATCCATACATAAAATCATTTGCACATACAAGTTTGGCATAGGTAGAAGACCGGTATACCTCTACTACTGCTACACCTCCCAGGGGAGGGGTGAATGGGAGACATATAGTAAAAAATATTGTTGTCACCTTTAACTAAGAGAGCTGTGTGATGTGGAACACTAAGCAAGAAGGAATTGCCAATTATGATGGAGTTGTCCAGGCAGGTGTTAATTCCTGCACATTTATAATCCACCCAACAATCTAGTCCCCCTTACAAAATGGTATCTGCATTTATTTCTATACAGCAGTTTAAATCACAACACAGACAGGGAGCAGCATTCTGCAATAACTGGTCAAATTAAACACTTATCTATCCACTTCCTTTCACACAGTAAGGAGACAACCTATGTTGTGTGGTGTGTAAAAGCAAATACTGAGCCTTTCAATACTGAGTAACCTATGGGTCTCCTTGCACTTTGATGCACAAGCATCAACATTTTTGACGCAAGTGTAGCAAAACACCACAATCGCATCAAAAATGTTTATGCTATTGTGCTAATGACCACCATGTTGTACCGTAATTATAAATACAGCGCATCCATGGTGATGTTAAGTGCCGGTAGGATAAGGTGCAAGAAAAGTTGTGCATCATAGCTGATGTGCCACTTTTTTCTTAAATAGGGGCTGAAGTGTTTTTTATTGTATTGGGAAAAGCAAAACATTACGGCATGATGCATATGACTCCTAATTCAAAAGTATGGGATCTTTTCAAGGATCAAGGTTCAGACTGTCCTATTACCCACGTTGTACTACCCAATGTCAGCAACACGATGTGCGCTTGTTCAGAGAAGCTATTCAGCCTTCACCATGGCCTCCATTGACTTATCAAGTACTGCATTTTGTAATATTATTATACAGCTGATACAACCCTCATTAAGCTATGGCACACCTTAAAACAGGTGCCCTGTGCACAATCAGGGAAAATAAACTCTATTATATATATTAAGATGCCCTCAGGGCAACTGCGAACTTGCGCTGCCCATGGGGCAGCACATTAGTTAAATTCAGAGTTGCTGTTTGAAGCAGAAGCTCTGCCTTACTCTGTGCAGGCAGCATCCCACATGCACTTTAAAAATGGGACGGGGGTCCACCTACAGGCAGCTCAGTGAGTGGCTGCACCCACTTGCAGGATACCATCTCTAATCCTTCCTGATTTTTGCCCTCGGGGGACACACTCAGTGTGTATCATCTCCTTCTCGTACACAGTTAACGCACTGGGGGCTTTTCCCTCTCTTGAAATCCACCCAAGCCTAATGGTGACATCAGAATTTGTCCTTGTCCTTTCAACGTTTAGGCAATGTAGGTGGATGCAGTATTCAGGCCCTTGGCTGGCTTGTCAGGCAGGAAAATCTACCAATCCTAGACATTTCTTAAAACTAAACATGAGGAGTCCAGTCTGGTCTTGCATATGATTATCCCACCACAATTTCATCACCACAATTCCCTGCTAGCATCGAGCATTTGCCCCGGCGAAGGTGAAATAGTGTAGAGGATGTAAACTTCTCACCCTCCAAATTGAAGGAGGTAAAATGTTTACTGTTTTCACAAAGAAACCAGATACAAATAGGGTATGTGTTTTTTACTGCTGATAGCTGGGTTACCGGGAGCGGCTCTTGGGCAAGGGGCACGCCCTGGGGGACAAATTATTTTTAGGACATTTCTGCCTACCCTGGGGGCAGATCAGCCTTTTCTAATTAGGTGGATCTGCCCCCAGGGCAAGGAGGTGTGCACGTTTAGGGACGAGACGGGGTGGGCCAGTGGGTTCAAAAAGGCCTACACGGGATAGGAAAAGTTATTTAGGGGCAGTAGGGGTGGACCTGGAGGAAGGTGTGGGAGTGGAGGTGTGAGCATGGCTGTCTGAACGTGTGCTTGGGATGGGTGAAGGGAGTGGGGTGATGGAAGAGGTAGAGGTGGTTGGAGGGGGGATGGAAAGACCAGGGACACTGGCTGCCATCAAAGTGGAGGCCAGAGCCTGAAAAGATCTCTGTAGGCCGGACATGGCACCGTGAATGCCATCCAGGTGTGCATTGGTCTGCTGCATGTGGGATGCTAGCCCCTGGATGGCATTCACAATGGTTGTCTACCCTACAGAGATGGTCCTCAGGAGATCAATAGCAGGGCTGACTGGGGCAGGGGAAGAGGTTCCTGGGGCGAAGGAGACGCCCACCCTTCTGGGCAAACTCCACACATCTATCTGCTCCCAAAGGAAAGCTACACTTTAATCATGTTTAAAGGCAGCCCCCAGGTTAACTTATGAGAGAGATAGGCCTTGCAACAGTGAAAACTGAATTTGGCAGTATTTCATTGTCAGGACATATAAAACACCATAGTATATGTCCTACCTCAACCATACACTTCACCCTGCCCTTGAGGCTACCTTAGGGGTGTCTTATATATAGGAAAAGGGAAGGGTTAGGCCTGGCGAGTGGGGACACTTGCCAAGTCGAATTTACAGTTTAAAACTACAGACACAGACACTGCAGTGGCAGGTCTGAGACATGTTTACAGGGCTAATCATGTGGGTTGCACACAGGCCCACTAGTAGCATTGGATTTACAGGCCCTGGGCACCTCTAGTGCACTTGACTAGGGACTTACTAGTAAATCAAATATGCCAATCATGGAGAAACCAATTAATAGTACAATTTACACAGAGAGCATATGCACTTTAGCACTGGTTAGCTGTGGTAAAGTGCTCAGACTTCAAAAGCCCACAAGAACAGGTCAGGAAAAATAGGAGGAAGGAGGCAAAATGTTTGGGGATGACCCACCAAAAAGGCCAGGTCCAACATGTACCAGTCCAGTTGCTGCTGCTGATGTTAATGGCTGGTCTGCATTGTGGTCTGTGGCAGGGGCTTCCTGGTTCGTGGGGGTCTCAGGCTGGTTTGGGGAGTGGTGCAGCAGCGCCCCTGCAATGGCGGCCATGGTGGCATTGAGCTGTTTCCACTGCTCCGTGGCCTCCTGGTGGTGTGCTATTTGCAGCATTTGATTCTGCTCCAGGGTGGCCACGATCTGGCCCATCCTGTCATGGGCATGGTTGTATGCTCCTAGGACCTCAGAGATCACCTCCTGGGTTGCAGCATCCATTCTGTGGCCTCCCCCCTGTGCTACTGATGCCCTCCCACTGGGCCTAGACCCCTGTGCCCATGTCCCCTGCACAGGTCTGGCGGTACCACTTGTACTGGGGCCATCGTCATCCTCCCTGTTGGTCGGTGGTGACTGTGGCCTCTGTCCTTGTGTTCTACCAGTCTATGGCCTGGATACACTGATGTGGGGTCGTTTGGCCTGCAATGTTGTGCCTGGATACCATGGACCTCACCTTCCAGAGCAGGTCATTCCATCTCTTGCGGATGTCATCCCTTGTGTGTGGATGGTTTCCCACTGTGTTGACCTTGTTGACTATTGTCTGCCATAACTCCATCTTCCTGGCGACGGGTGTGTGCTGGACCTGTGCCCCAATTATTTGTGGCTCGACCTTGAGTATCTCATTCACCATTGTTCTTAGCTCCCTTTCTGTGAAGTGTGGGTGCTTAGGGGTGCCATGGTGTGTGTTGTGGATGCTGTGTTGTGTGGATATTGATGATGGTGCTGTTGTGTGGTTGGGTGTGTGACTTTTGTGCTGTTGCATTCAGCGTCTGCTTGTAGTGTTGTCAGTCTGGCTTCTCCTATTGGCGATGCAAAGGATTGTGGGGTGTGGATGTAAGTCAAGTGTGTGGGTTTCAAATTTGCCAATGTATGCATTTCTTGCTGTTGGGTCCCATTGCTGGCCGTGGAGGCCTGTACCGCCATTGGTTGTTCAGCATCCACTGACCACTGCGGTGATTTGTGCATCATTTTTTGGAGGGCAGGGATTTGTGTGCATGGAGGTGGGGGGGTGGAATGTGCAGCTTTTTTACCAGCATGGCCCTGGAGGTGTCTGGTGGTAACAGAAATTTTGGCTGATTCTTTTTTTTTGCATCTTAATATGGCAGGTTTCTGTTTACCGCCAATAGCAGTATTCTGTTCACCGTTGCCGTGTTTACCGCCATGTTCATAATGACCCCCTCAGTATCCATTCAGGATAAGATGCATTGCTTAATGACTACGAACATTTTTATTCATGGAGGCCTTGGCAGTACGTTTGTCAAAAAGCAGAGTTTGATGGTTGAAAACAAAGCAAATTATGAGCTTTGGTGATGCATTTGATTTCTCACTTTGACTTCCCAGTTCTCACAAATATTGACCTCAGGGTGACAGTGTGCATGGTAGCCATCTTATGGTAGAGCCCTGTAATAGAATCTTCAAAGGACTCTTGTTTTGTCAACTAGTTCACCAATTATGAAATTGATAGGTCATGCTCACGTTGAGCTTAGTTCCAACTTCCCATGTTGTATTTGTTTTGGAAAAGTGTAAACAGCATAACATTGCTAATATGCATGTCCAGTAGAAATGTTGTTTGGAATGACTAATTATCTGATCTTAATGTTAGAGAAATGCTTTTAAAATGATCTCTTTATTGAAAACATAACAATTAAAACTCAGCTTAATATTAGTAATATTAGTAATATGAGTAATCTCTTATATTTCTATTTTGCCCGTTAGTTTGAATGATGCTGCCATTTTTCCCTTTATCCTACTTCTTTACCACAATATAATTGTATCCATTTACTAATGTGAGCTTTTAAAAAAAAAAAAACATCAATAATAATACATAATATTTTACAATGCTTTGTTATGTTGTAAACATATACTCCAATTTAAGATAGCCTATGTGTGGAAGATTTTGAAAATCTCATTTTTGATTTTAGCACAGGATTAGTCAAATAAATTAGCTCTTATCACAAGCATTTCTTCTCGTTTGATTACCATATTCCAAAGACATTTTAGCAAAGATCATTTCTAACATTTGATTTGGAAGGGCACAAATATTAGTCTGAAACCATAGGTTAGTGACAAATTTGTCAAAGACTCCATGTTGTCACATCAGGATCAATTATCCATTTAATCTAAAGTGCTGTTAATATACTTTACTGAATGTAAGAATTCCAAATGTCTTTTTTTCCACGTTTCTTTTCACCAGAGCAGACCAGATAGGCCAAGGTTTATCCCAACAGGCCCCAGGGCGGGAAAGAAGATACTCAACTGGGAGGTGGGCACAAAGAAATTTCCCACCAGTAAGGAAGAAGAAGTCATTGCAATCATGGAGAGTGCGCCTGCCTGGAGACAGACAAGATCCTCAGAAAAAAGACCCAGCAAATGCTAAAAAAGCAACTGGGGCCATAGAACGTAGACAATACTTGCCAAGAGGAGACAGTTCTTGGGCTTCCTCATGGCCTTGAGAAAAAAACGCATGTGGTGTCCAAAGAGCAGGCCCTACCACCATCAAGGCCTGCACTAAGCCTCGCCTTAACATTGTCAGGTCCTACAGTTACACCACCTGCATAGGCATCATCTCCACCTGAGTGCCCTACCAGAAGAACACCAACAGTAGGACACTTCTGCCCCCAACACCACACAGCTCTCTTGTGTGGCCTAGTCTCTTCCTCCAGAGTATGTGTCATTGTCCGTTCTAAAGGAAACCCTGAGGCCAGTTGAAGTGGTTCAGAGAGGCATCTCTCAGAATATATGGGTCTTAATTGAAAAGGCCTGGATATACCTACAGATAATTACAGAACAGCCCCAAACATTATGTAGTCTCGTGATATATGTGAAAGTAAATTGTATGTCTCACTGCCTTCCCATTAAACTCACTGTCTGTTGTCCCTTTTCCCATTATATTTATGATACTTGTTTTCCCTACTACCCCTATGTTTTCTTCTTCCTGTGGGGTGTCTGTTCCTGCCACGGCCAGCCATTTGACATCCATATCTGAGGAGGAATTCACCATCATTGTGGTGAAGACAGAGAGTGAGAATATCTGTGGACCTTTGCTCTTAGCCAGGAACATAATTCAGACATCCCCTCTGTCTGAGTTGAATGGCATAATTATAATTTGGGGCAGTTGACTTGTGTTGTGCACTATTTGTGGGTCTTTGGCTCGCCCCTTTGTTTAAAGATTATTTCCATTACTATTTCTAGGTGTGCTTTCATTTTTTACCCACCCCCTCTAAGTTAGTATTTTCTTTTTCTCTTTGCTTTAAAAATCATTTTGTTTGAATATTTTACATTTGTGAAAGAAATTGCTTCGTTTTGCTGCAAATGAAAAACCTTCAAACAAAATGGAGCCCTAAACAGGGGGTTTTGTGTGGATCCATCAAGCTGGGGCAAGGAAAAAGTGGGGTTCGACAACATGTTTTTCCCATTAAATTTTTCATAGGAACTTTGGAGACGGTTGCTGCCCACACTGCTGAACAGATTTACACCAAATTTGGCAGGATGTTAGATCTTGGTCCTGAAAGAGTGCTTACTGTGGTTTGGTGTAAATCAGTTCAGTAGTTTTTGAGTGATTGAGGCTCCAGAAATTGCTATATTTCACACCACAGAGGATGTGCACGGCTGAAAGATGTCATGGAGAGATTGTATTGGCTGCCACCACACCAAGAAGGATGTGGTGGTAGCCATTTTAGGACTCCATTCTCAGTCTCAAGTCCTACAAAAAAAAAACAACATGGGGCATGGTAGGGATACCCCAACCCCCTGAGCCTGGGTTAAAACATGTTTTCTTAAGAAAAATAAAACCCTGGAGTGGGCCAAAGCTTGGGGAAGATGCAAACTATTTTTTGGGGGGCTGGGCGATCCCCGCCTGAGCCTCTGTGAGGCCCCAAGGACCCCATCTCCTGGGGCCAAATTATAACATGAAGGGAAAGGCTACACAGACCCTCTTTCTAGCGCCTCCTTATGTGCTGGAGACCACACCTCCTTTGTCTGAAATTCAGAATAAAAGGGGAGGGGTACAAAGGCTATGTGCATCATGTGGTGAGCTGGCTCCAGGGGGTTGGCTACAGGGCATGGCCACAGGGTTTGGCTTTACATATAATAACTAAATACTACTCTAGGTTGAAAAAAGCCCTAGAAATTCATTGTATAAAACAAAAATATGGGTATAGTTAGGTGAAAATATAGGTAACAACATAACGTTTTTCGATGGACAGAGTTACTGAAATTCATCAGTTAGAATTATCTTTGGTAACTATAGCTCGTGCCCTAAGGTAACTAAAATCCCAGTCCTCATCAAGCACTGCTAATTACCCTACATATTACATCAACCTACATATTACATCACTAGTGACATCTTCAATGACACAACTGATAATACTATTTCAATATTTGCAATGAAATTATTGATGAAAAATGTGTATGTGGAGGGTTGTGTGAGATAGTTTCAGTGGTTTTACATGTTTAAAACATTGCTTTGGGAATGAAATTGTTACGTAACTATAACATTACTTGAAACTTTGTTTTTTTCAGTTAAACTATATATTACCTAATGGCACTCGCCATAAGGTAGTTATAGGTAGGATCGCTTTTCCACAACAAAATCGTTTTTTGTGTTGCAGATAACTTCGGTACAGTGTGAAGTGACACCTCAGGGATGGCATTAGCATGGCACAATGAAGAGAAACACTTTTATTTCTCCTCATTTTTGCATTCTGCAGCACACATAAAAATAGCAAACGGACATTAATGATTGTTTATGTGCAGGAAGGTTCTCCTTCCTGCACATAAAAAATCACTGAATAGTAATGGTTTGCTACTTATATGTGTGCTGCATTCTGCAGCACATATCGAAGTGCCAAATCACCGTTGAAGATTGTTTATGTGCAGGAAGTGACACCTTCCTGCACATAAACAATCATTCCCTTCAATGCAGATCCCCTTGGACTATAGTGCAAGGAGGCCTGTGTTGGCGCTGGCAGGTCAATTTAGCACCAGTGCTAAGAGAAACAAAAGGGTGCTCCTGCATTTCAAAACTGACACAGTGCAGCACCCCCACATTTCTAACAGCATTGTATATAGGTGCCAATTAGCTAGGGGCTGTTTGGAGTTGAATGTTGGGCAGGCAGAACAAGTATCTGTTAAAGGAGCACTGCTGCCTAGAAATAAACCAGCCTTCTTGAGATGTTCTGTGTGGCTGCAACAATGCCATCTTAGTCCAGGTCCTCCTTCTCAACCAGCTTCTCCTTCTCCTCCTCCTCCTCTTCTTGTGAAGCAATGTTTGGGGTTGACATTATTGCTTGAAAGAGGATTGAATTCTCTTGTTGAAATTTCTGTCATCCTCCACTTGTAGACGGTTCAGCATCATAGTTTGGTGCAATGTCCCCAGAAATTGGAAGAAGATTTCAATAGTTGAAGGGCATGCTTCTTGCGCCTCCAGAGCTTTTCACTGAATTCTTTCAGGGGAGTTCCTTAGGTCAGTGGAGGAGAGTGCTCCCTCTTGTTTGGGTGATGTGGAAAATATGCTTGCTTTCTGGACAGTATTGTGCTACTGCCCATGAGCTTGTACCAGTAGTTCATTATTCTCCATCAGAGTCAAGCCGTCTAGCCTCTATTATACAAATACCCTTAAAGGAGGTAAGAAACACTGTAATCAAATCGTTTTTAGATAATTGGAGGCAAAGAGTGATGTTAGGATCTATTTATTCCCCTGAAAAATCAGCCAGCCTAGAAGTTCCGCCAGGCTTTTCATTGAGCCCTGTGCTATTTTAAACATATTTGGCTATTTCAAATATATATGGCTCCTCTGATTACATTCTTTCGGCACTGATGTTACCTCTATGCCATCGACACACAATTGATGCTGTCCCTGGACAAAGACTTTCTTGGTTCAGAACTCAATTTCAAACACTGTTTATCTAGAGTTATATGATGGATGAAAGCTAATCACCTCAGATGCAACACAGACAAAACAGAAGTTATGCTGTGGCCTTCCTCCACTCCCACCCCCTTGCCAGCAGTCCATGTTGCCAGGAACCCTGGAGTCAAATTTGATAACATCTTGTCTTTCCACCCACAAGCATCCACAGTAGCAGGTATGTTTTAGCGTCTTCAAATCCCTTCAAAAGTCTTTTGACCTTCTTTCTCTTGAGGCTAGGAAAACAGTTTTGGTGGCTCTAATAACTCCTAGATTTGATTTTTACAACAGTCTGTACGCAGGTTCAGTTAACACACTGCAACAATATTGGTCTTGAACCTGCCTTGCCACTCATCAGCCTCAACTGCCATGAGAGCCTTGCACTTGCTGCCGATCCATAAAATAGTTTTGGTTTAAATCCTCCTATTAATGTTCAGAGCTTACAAAAACTTGGGACCAAAATATCTAATTGCAAGAGTCACTCGTTACACTACCTCCCACTTGCTCACATCCTCAATGACGAATCTTATCAAGATTCCAACCTGTAGACTCAAATCAAAGGGAGGAAAGTATTTTGCAGTCCTGGGTGCAAAGGCATGGAATAATCTCCCTATGGCTCTGCAAACTCTTAATGCTGAAGAGATCTTTTGAAAGCACTTGAAGACTTGGATCTTTGGAATTCCTAACGTAGTATGCTATTGGTGGATTCTATAAGATAGGAATCCTCCCCTGTTTTTATACTTACTCTGTATTCCGCAGTACTAGGATTCTCCTTAGAGAGTGCTAGTGTGCTCAACAAAACCTATTATTCATTCATTCATTCATTCATTCATTCATTCATAAAATCTTAGAAAAACAATGGAGGGAACTCTATAACCCTAATGCCAAGGCTATGTATAAAGATAAATAAAAAGATGATTGATGGAGTTCTGAAACTTTTCAAACACTCACCCCAATCATATGTCTGGGTTAAATCCATGCCACCCCAGTTTGGACCCAGTCATATGCAAATCAGTCTGTACCCTGCTCCCCATGGGAACAGTCCAGCCTGAACTGCCAGACCAAGTCCTCCCTGGATTGGGAACAAGCATTCTGTGACCGGTTTTAGGGTAATACCCCTCATCAGCCAGGCTAGCTTGAATCCAGTGGCACAGCGAACAAGGGATCCACATCTGGGCATCCTCTGGCCACTTACGGTGACTATAGCAACACAAAAAGATGATGAACGGGGTGCTAAAACCTTTCCAACACTCACCCCAGTCACAGATCCAGGATAAATCCATTGTTTTTCTGCTCAACACGCCACCCCTGTTTGGACCCAGCCATATGCAAATCAGTCTTGAGTCTGCTCCCTTTGAGAACAGTCCAGCCCGAACTACCAGGCCAGATCCTCCATGAACTGGAAAGAAGCATCCTGGGACAGGTTTTGGGGTATCAGCCTCATCAGCCTGGCTAGCTTGAATCAAGTGGCACAGCAAGCAAGGGATCCATGTCTGGGCATCCTGTGGCTATTTAGGCAACTACAGCAATACAAAAAGATGATAGACGGAGTGCTGAAACTTTTCAAACACTCACCCCCAATCACAGATCTGGGTTATATCCATTGTTTTTCTGTTGAACATGCCTCACCAGTTTGGACCCTGCCACACGCAAATCAGTTTTGACCCTGTTCCCCATGAGAACAGTCCAGCCCGATCTGCGAGGCCAGGTCCTCCCTGAACTGAAAACAAGCACTGTGGTACCAGTTCTGGAGCATCACCCTTCATCAGCCAGGCTAGCTTGAGTCTAGTGGCACAGTGAGCAAGGGACTCACATCTGAGTATCCCGTGTCCACTTAGGGTGACTAGAGGAACACAAAAAGATGATGAAAGGAGTGCTGAAACTTTTCAAACACTCACCCCTAGATTTGGGTTTAATCCATCATTTCTTGCCACCCTATGTATAAAGGTGCCTTAAAGAAGTATTATAGAGGATTTAAAATAGCTTACAAGCCTTATCTGGAAGAAAAAATGGAGGGAGCTGGCAATATATTTAGAGAAGGTTGAGAAAAAACTCTATGTTCACTGAGGCCTGCTCGAGATGTCACCAGCCTTCGGCTGAGTAATGTGAACAGCTGGGGTATGATTCTCATAATAAGATCTTGATTATTCAGCCAGCCTCTCTTTCATCTTGCAGTCTGAAGCCGCTATGCTAGAAGTAATGCATTCCTGCTTAACTGATAGATCTACAGTGTTTCTCTAGGTTTGAACCCATTTTCCTTGAGGGATCATTAATATTTATATGTAGCCTTAAGTCTGGATCTCTGGCAGATCCTTGGCCCCTAACATGCTGGTTCTAGGGGCAAGTGCCATTAACCCCTTGGCCAATAAACTTCTTAGTGAATCATTGTCTTCAGCAACAGTACCTCATGCTTAGAAGCAGGTCACAATGTTGCCTTGCTTAAGAAGCCTTAGGCAGACCCAGGAGGGGAATCTGATAACAGACTTATATCTTTTCTACCAGCATTATCTAAAGTACTGGAGAAGCATGTTAACCAGCAGCTCTCCTAGCCCTTAGACAGTAATAACTTGCTCCACCCGAGTCAGTCAGGCTTTAGACCCAATTTCAATACAGAGACAATGCTATAGGAGGTTGCCAACTGTGAGAGGACGGTTCTGACATCTGGTCCGCCCTGATTTTTCATTTTTTTGACCACCTGGATTTTGACCTTTGACTGTGAGGTTAGCTTCCTAGTAGGAGACTCACACACAGTGAACTCATGGTAAAATGGACTGCGTGTGTTTACTGCTGGTGCTGCCTTGCTAATGAAAGGCTGCTGTGGTGTAGCAAGAGTAGGAGGCCCCGGGCTGGTTACACGTGATCATGTATGCACACACGTGTGCACTTATGTGAGGGCTACGCGGGGAGGATTCCTGGCTTGCGCAGACCAAGAACATGTGAGGGATAGTCAGTATCCTCACCGTCTTTTCACTGTAGGGACACTTCATTAAATACCAATGTCAGTGTGGTTACTATATTTGCTTTTTAGGGACACTCATTAAATGGCAATGGGAAAGGATGGCCTAGAGTGCAACTGCAGTCCTCTGGGGTTCACCGAGAACAACGTCACACCAAGGTACACTTTAACTTGTAAGAAAAGAATAATACAGTAGGCTAAAAGAGCACAGTTGTACAACTTTTGAGTCATCCAGGGATGTCATCTTTCTCTTCCTCATCTCAGGATTAGGACCAATTACTGCTCTGTCCAGCTGCCTGAGCAGGGACTTGCAGCAATCAGCCAGCTGTCATTCTGTGCCAGGGGCACGCTTGAAAGGCCCTGGGAGGAATGTCAGGGAGGAGGGGCTAAGACTTTCAGAGCACATGTGGCAACTAACTCCTGGATGATGCCATTTTGAGCTATCGCAGAAGACTGTACAGGAACGAGGGGAAAGGGGCAAGGAAGTGATGTGGCACATCTGGTAGGCCAGAGGTGCAGGCCTGCAGGACACCTCCACCACCACTTAAAAGGTCCTGCACAGGGGAGATCTCTCTATCTCTTGGCTGTGCTTCAATGCTGGACACTGGGACTGTAGACAGGCGTCATAGGCAACTGGAAGGAAAAAACCCCTGACTGCTCCCTAGGGCAGGACTTCAGGCCTAGTGAGGTGCATGCCAGGGTCAGGTAGACTGGACCCCTTAACCCCATGAGGACTAGTTGGGGGAAAGACTAGGCTGGCACAAGGAGAGCGTGCTGCCCAGAAAAAAGGAGGGCCTCCTAGAATTTGGGACCCTTCTAGGCCAGGAGGCCTAACAACAGGGCTCCTGGTGGCAAGGGCTTGTCAACAGGAGAGAAACAACACAAGAAGCGCAAAATCAGCCCTTGGTGGACCGAGATATCAAGGGGAGAAGGGCAGCTACCTTTGACCTTTCCAGATGCAGCAACGAAGAATGTGGGGCTTCACCACTGCTCCAGACTGTGCCTCAGGGGTTGGCCAGGGCCCGGGGGCTGCCCCAGGAGGGAAAGGCGCTGGAGGAAGAAGGGGCCCCAGACCCTATCCAGGGACCTGGTGAAGTCTGGCCCATTCAGGGAGATGGTGGGAACACCGTCGCACCACCCCTCAATGCTATGGTCTAGACGCCCCATTCTGAGGCCCCCGTGGCGGAAGTAAAGTCAGGGAGTGCCGTCACACTCCCTGTGAACATCGTGGATAGAGGCCCCTGACCCCATCCTGGGGCCCCACGAAGAAGGATGGCTGGGAAGCAGCCGTCGTACCACCCCTGCAAGATGGCTGCTGGCTGTGTAAGGGGCAGGCGCTCCCCATGAATATCGGTCCCTGGGCCTCAGAACCCAACCCGGGGCCCCACAAGAAGCAAAGTCAAGGGGCACGGTCGCACCCCCTGTGAAAATAGCATGAGGGGCCCTGGACCCCACCCCAGGGCCCCATGAAGCTTAGTAAATCGGGGAGCACCGTTGTGCTCCCGTGAAGGTGAGGAGGTGCCCTGAAGATGCAGAGGAGGAGGGGAGAGTGCCATCGCACTCCCCAAGGTGGCCCATCCAACCACAGCCCCTGCTTGCGCCTGCCACCACAGGAAAGGCCGGTTCCTGCAGCAGCTAAAGGAGGTGCTGGCAATCAAGGGAGCCAGCGGGCGGCCAGAGGTTAGCTCCCTGCGCCGCCCTCCAACGAGGGAGCACTTACCTGGTGTGGGGGTGTCCATGTGGGACCAAGCACCCCCAAGGCAGCGCACCAGCTCTGGCGGTGACGTGAGTCTCACAGGCTCAGCGGGAGAGCCGCTCATTTCCTGAGCGTCTGCCCCAGAATGCCTTGCAAAGCACCAGAATTGGTTTAGGCCTCTAGCCCGCCTGTGATGGCCCACCACCAAACAAGTGGCCCTGAACAGGGGTAGCTGCAGGAGCAGCAAAGCCTCCCCCAACGCGGTTTGTGTCCCCACCCTAGGTAGGGTGGGACAAAAGAATGATAACCCCTCAAGGGTTCCAATGCCAGGTGAAGCACAAGCTTGTTTGGTCTTTTGTTCTTTGCTTGTCAGACTGTGCTCTCTAGGGGTGTAGAATGTTATTGTGCAATGTTAATCAACAGTAATCTATATGTTCCTTGTTGATGCTAATTTGAGTAATGAGACTGACAGCCACCTCTTTCAAAAGTAAATGTACTTAATTGCCAGATTTAGGTGTGCTCATTCTACATTAAAGTCAAATGTTGCATTGGGATACTGGGGATGGTTTTCCCGGTGGGTTGTTGGATTATATTTCCGCTCGGTGGAGATATGAGAGATTACACAATGTCATCCAAGAGTAATTCCATCAATTTGTGTATAATTGTAAATTGAGTAGTGTATGTGTATTAAATGTACTTTTACTTTATCCAAAAAAAAAGCACAGACTGGACAATCACTTATTGAGTGTCATGCTTGTGTGCTCGTGAATGGGTATTACTAGCGCACACCACCTCCCTTGAGTAAGCCTTGGACTGCCGTGCAATGCTACCCAATGAGAGTCAAGCGCTACAATGGGGTGTTTGGTTCCCAGTAGTGGTCACATGTGGACCCATTATTTGTGCAGGCCACCCAACTAATGACCCACCTTCCAATACCAACTAAATCAGAGGCACTCTAGATGCTAGGGGAATGGCAGTATTGATTATGTTACATCTTTAGCTGCCTTCAATACCGTGCCCAATGCCAAACTCCTAGCGTTCCTCCATTCCATTGGAATTGTGGTTCAAGCCCTGGATTGGTTGGCCTCTTTTCTAGAGGGACACAGTCAAGAGGTCTTGATCCCTCCTTTCTCATAAGCCTTTCAGAAACTGCTAGTGGGAGTGCCACAGGGTTCATCCTTAAGTCCTAACCTATTTCATATTTATCTTACTCCACTAGCTTTATTTGCCCAGGCAATGGGAGCAAAAGTGATTTCTTATGCTGACAATACTCAGTTGCTGTGCTAGGTTACTGAGGCAGTGTTCCCTGGTGAAACTATTAGATACTGTATTACAGCCGTCTTCCAGTGGCTAACTCACCATCAGCTTAAATGCAATGCAGAAAGGACTGAAATGCTATTTTTCAGTCTGAAGACCTCTGAGATATGACAGACCTTTCGGCCTGCTGATGCCCTCCCCCCAAGGCCCCTCTAGGCATCAGGAAAATTCAGTAAAGAATTTGGTTGTCAAATTCAACAACTGTCTTTTTTCAACCTCAGGTTAAAATGGTAGTGGGGCATGTTTTGGACCACTGCGTATTTTAAGGAAAGTTTTATATTTCTTTTCATTCGCAGCCAGGAAACTGGAAACTGATCATACATGCATTGATATTGGATGGATTACAGTAGCATGGTTTACTTGGGTCTTATGGACTATCGCATTAATAGATTGCAGGTGGGCCAAAATGCAGTGGCCTGTACTCTTCTGGGCCTGCCCCCAAAAACACACATGTCCCTGAAGTTGTTTGTTCTTCACTGACTCCAATTAAAGAAGATGATTTTATTTAAAACACTTGTGTTGGTCCAAAGGGCTCTTCATTATACTGGTGCAAGGTATCTCAGGGCAAGGATTAGCTTCTATGCTCCTTTGGGAAACGTTTGTATAGCCAATACACTCCTGGACAGAATCCCTTAGATTCAGCATTTCAGGGCTGAGGAAAGGTCCTCCTCTTTCTCAGGACATTTAGCATGGAACACGCTTCCATTTGAGTTAAAAGCCATGCACAAAACTCAGGAAGAAACTGAAAATGTGGGTCTTTATTCAGGATTAATTGACTGGACTAAACTTGGCAGTGATGATCGGTGTGCAAACTGCCAGGACAAGTGACTTTTCATTCTTTCATTCATTCATTCATTTAATACAAGTTTGTGTCTACATTTTAACATAGTACTTTAATCAACATTGCACTGCAAATAAATAATAAATGGCCAGATGTACGTAATTCCTGAATTGCGACCCGCAAATTGCGACTCGCAAGGGGGTCGCAAAGACCCACATCATTAATATTAATGAGATGGGTCACAAATTGCGACCCCCTTGAGACTCGCAGCACTCACAGGGATGGTGGCCTGCTGGGGACAGCAGACCACCATGTCTGTTCTGTGACTGCTTTTAAATAAAGCAGTTTTTTTTTTTTTTTTTTTAATGCAGCCCGTTTTCCTGAAAGGAAAAAAATGAAACGCCTGCTCTGAAAAAATGTTTTCCATTCCATTCACAAAGGGGAAGGGGTCCCACGGGGACCCTTTCCCTTTTGCGAATGGGTTACCACCAGTGTCACAAAGCAATGCAGCATCGCGCTGCGACTCGCAATTAGGAAGGGGAACGCCCCTTCCTAATTGCGACTCGCAGCCCCGTTTTGCGGGTCGGTAACCAGGTTACTGACTCCCAAAACGGAGATTGGGCATCGCGATGTGCTTTTTGCACGTCGCAAACAGCGAAATTAGCTGTTTGCGACATGCAAAAACTTTGCTACATCTGCCCCAAAGTTACTGCAATGTGAGCATAAAGTAAGAAAAACAAAACAAAATGTTTGCAAAGAACAGCTGCTTGCATTATTCATGTATTCACAATACATTTTTACTGCCGATGGTGCATAATTACAAAAAGGCCCCCATTATGACCCTGGCGATTGGCGGTAATATGGTGGAAAGTACTGCCAACAGACTGGCGGTACTTTCCACTATATTATAACATTGGCACCCGACTGCCACCGTGGTAACGACCTGTGGGATAATGACCCCGCCTACCGCCATATTTTTCGTGGCTGCCTTACCGCCATGAAAACCATGGCAGTAGGCACCATCAGTGACAGGGAATCCCTTTCCTTTCCCTAATAGAGGTCTTTCCCACCCCAACACCCCTCCCCAGATTCCCCTCCCACCCCCCTTCCTCTCCAGACCCCTCCTTCACTCACATCCTTCCCTTCACACACGCACACACGCATACACACACCCATTCCCACATTCATCCACACATGCATACATCCATTCACACACACATCCGCACACACTTTCATACATACAAGCAGACACGCATTCACAGAAGACAACATACACACACTCACACATCGGAACACACACCGGCATACACGCACGCACGCACAAACATTCACACACACACACCCACACAAACACAATGCCCCCCTCCCTGGTCGGAACACCCATTTACCTGTGTTCAGGGGGTCCTCTGGCAGGAGATGGGATGGGGCGCTGCTGCCAGCAGCCGCATCTGCCAGCAGAATACCACCAGGCCATATTATTTCTCATAATACGGCTAGCGGTGGTTTACTGGCTTGGCTGGCAGCAGTACCACCTTACCGCCATCCGCCGGCATGGCCACAGCCGGATTTCCGCCATCCTTCTGCGAAAATCCGGCTGTTGTCATAATACGGCAGATGGTTGGTAGCCGCAGCAATGGTCTTTTGGCAGCCGTCGCCGTCGCCGTCACCGCAGCGGTCGGCAGTTTTTACCGCCAATATCATAATGAGGGCCAAAGTGTCTTAATGAAATAATATCAGGAATTTTGGTTAAGAGGTTAAATACATAATTCACAAAATTACTCAAGTTACAAAAGCCCAAATTAAATTTCAGCAGGACTAATTAAGGGTTGATCTATAGATGGAATAATAATATCTGAACAATAGCTCTACCCTCACAGATCCAATGTTTAGAGATCCCCTATATGGTTAACTGCTAAACTTCTGTCCTTGTAAATCGAGCTTTCTAAATATCTCCAGATCCAGCCACTATAGAAATATGAACTATGCTCAATGGACATTGTCAGTCTATACAAGTCATCATGTACACAAATGCTGACAGTATGAAATTAGGTTAGTGGAACCACAATCCTTGTCAGGGTGAGGCACAAGCAAAACCCAAATTAATCTGTACTTATCCCTCTGGTAGCTTGGCACAGAGCAGTCAGACTTAACTTAGAGGCAATGTGTAAGTATTTGCACAGCACTTCAAAAAATGAAAACATTACACTAAAAGGATCCTACAACAAATTAGAAGAACAGAAGCCATTTTAATTAATAAGACAAAACCAAAATGACAAAAATACAGTAGAATCATATATAGGCACTATTAAAATATATGTGAAAGTAGCACCAAAAAGCCAAAAGTGCCACTAGTCTATCTATTGTGCGAGACAAGGAGAATGTCACAAGTTCAAGCCAACCTCGATGGAGTGTGGGTCGAATTCATGGACCAGGTTAGTCTAGCTGAAAAGTAACCTTCTCAGTCCAGAGCTAAGAGTTCTGTTCATGGTGGAGGTGCCGTGAGGAATAGGGAAGCGTCACAGACAGTCATCGCAGCGGCATGAAGATCCTGTTGTCATTGCAAATGATAGGCAGTGTGTTGCAATGGCACTCCTGAAGAGTGGTCGATGCTGTAGTGTGAAGGTTCGGGCTGTCGGAACTTTGCGTTGGCGTGCTGTGCAGGTGACATGCTGGCTGAGTCCAAGGAGCCCAAAAACTTCAATTCGGCCTTTCTGAGGCCACACCAAGTATCCACAACCTTAGAAGCACCACTTGAGAGTCAGGGGCTTGCTCCAGCTGGATCTAGGTGCTTGCTCAGTTTGTAAGGAGCCTGTTATGTCCCTATGACTCTGAATAGGAGGCCAGCAGACTAGACTACGCTAGGAGTCATGCGTTCAGGTCTAAAATCCTTTGACTCAGGCAGGAGATCAGCAGGGCAGAAGGGCAGCAATCCAGCAAGGCAGCAGTCCAGCAAGGAAGAAGTCCTACAAAGCAGCAGTTCAGCAAAGTGGAAGTCCTTTCAGCAGCACAGCTGTCATTCTTCCTGGCAAAGTCTCCACAGGTCCAGAAATGTACTGAAGAGTTTGTGTCTGAGGTCCAATATTTATACCTCGTTCTTTCTTTGAAGTGAAAAAGGCTTCTAGAGGTTTCCCTTTGAGTCTATAGAATCCCTGCCTTTCCGGTCTGGCTGTTCAAGCTAACAACAGGTGGTATGCAGAGCTTTATGTGGAGGAACGAAAAAGCCTATTGAAGTGTAAGTAGGGCTGTGCCCATTTCCACCCTCCCATCCTGCAAGTGATGGCCCATCCAGAAACCCCTAAGACCTCTCTTGTGTGTGGCTGTCTAATAAGAATACACAAAGCATAACTGTCGGCTAAACATAGTCATGTGACCCAGAGCCAGATTGCAGGCACCAAATGACTAAGGCAGGAAAATATCAACTTTCTAAAAGATACATTTTCAAAATTGTAACCCAGAATCTGACTTTACTATAGGGTAGGGGTTTTCATTACAATTTTAAAGACAGCAAACATGAACTGGTTACTTGTTCTCATTTGGGATTTACAACATATAAAATGTGATAAGGGAACATCAATGTTATCCTATGGAGGAAACAGGCCTTTGAGTAGTGAAAAACTAATTTAAAGATATGTAAAACTTAAAGGTGCATGTCCAACACACTGCATTCTGCCTGCTGGGCTGTCCATGGCCTACCCTAGGAGTGGCCTATATGTATTAAAAAGATAGGTTTGGGCCTGGCAAAAGGTTTATTTTGCAGGTCAGTAGTTTACAACTGCATACACAGGCTGCAATGGCAGGCCTGAGGCATGTTTATTGGGCTATTAAGTTGGTGGCGCATCAGTTCTGTAGGCCCACTAGTAGCATTTCAAGTTCAAGTTCAAGTTTATTTTAATGCATAGTTAAGAAAAAACAATACATCACATCATTCTAATTAAAACAAAATATATACAGTCCGGGATAACTACTATAAATTCTTAATGTGCGTAAGGATAATATCATTTAAGAAATTCTTCTAAAAAGTACCCCCTATTCCGAGGTAAATACAAATTACCCGTACCCTTGTCGGTTAAACTCTAAAATACTACATGGAATAAAAGATAAAAGTAATTCCGTAAATTCTGTACGGAAGGTTATTATATTTATACTAATTATGAACTTGTATTAAAAATGTTTTTGATGTTAAACGTACAAAATTGGTAAATCTAGCATTCAGAACAACATCAGAAGGTTTAAAACAGGCAATCGCTGCTTGCCTGCTGGACCGTATGACCCTTTGATTGAATGCTGCCTTCAATAGAGATTTGCGTTCATTTTGTAGGTCGTTACAAATACAGATCAAATGAATTATATCTTCTTGACCATGGCCACACAACCTGTACTGAGGGATTATTGCAGGGCATTCCCACGGGAATAGATGGGCACCACCGGGAATGATGCCAAATCGATATTTGATTAAAAGGTCCTTGTCTGATTTTGTCCATCCAGCCTCCAGATATGGCTGATATTTCGAGTTTATACTTGTTTATTACCATCCATAAATGTGATCTGGTGGCTAATAAGCTCTTGTCCATATCTACTGATCTTTTCCTCACTGTTCTATTTAAGATTTTTTTGAAGGCAAGGTAGGAAATGTTTGAGTCCCATAATTCCACGTCTTCCAAGTCTTTTAGTGCCTGGTCTAAGTACTGTTGGTGTTTGGCTTTAGAGTTTAAACTAATCTCTTTCCAGAGTGCTCGGCAGATCTGATTTTCTTTTGTTAGCTGTAGCTGTTTCCAGGCTTTGATGTAACTGGCTTTCCTGTCTATACATTGATTTAAATAGCCAAACTCCAGCCTAATATGAGCTTGGGAAGTATGCCCCGGTAGCTGGAATAAGGACCTACACATTTTTCCAGTTATTTTATTTAGGATAATAGCATCTTGACCACACAGGGCTTCACTTCCGTACCCTAAAGTTGGAATTAGTTTAGCTGCAATGACTTGAAGTAAGGGCCGGTAGCTAGGGCCAGTAAGCACATTTGTTAAAGTGCGGAAGGCGAACAGTAAAACATTTCCTTTCCTGTATAGCTCCTATTTCTGGGGGAGAAAAGAGCCCCGTTCATCAAAGAGTACACCCAGGTATCTATACTGATTTACTTGTTCCAAACCACCCTCTTGCATGGACCATTTTTTGAGTTTAGAAGTTGTTTTTTACTGATTACCATTATTTTGTTTTTTTTCTGATGAATTTTCATTCCATTCTGCTCAGCATATTCAAATATCTTTATGATGAGCCGCCGTAGCCCTACATTGGTTTGACTCAGGAGTACTACATCATCAGTATATAGCAAGTTTGAAATGGTCATATCGCCGAGTTTTGGAGAGTGCGCATTTACATTATTTAGTTCCACTGTCAAGTCTGATAGGACGAGATTAAAGAGAAATGGTGCCAGTACACAACCCTGTTTCAGACCTTGTTTTGTCTTAATTTCCCATGAAAGGAAGAATCCATCCCCTATCTTAACTCTTATCCATGTATCTTTGTATAGCTGCTGAAATGCTTTTAACAGATTCTCCGGTATCTCCCAGGAGGATAATTTCTCCCATAGAAGGGATCGCTGTACCAAATTGAAAGCCGACTTAACATCAACAAAACAAAGATTCAAGGGTTGATTTGTTTTGTTTACATTTATCAATAACCATGGATAGAGTTACTATATTTGCAGCCGTACCCAGGCCCTTTACCAAATCTGTCTGATTAGAGGGAATGATACTATTTTCAATTGCCCACCCGCAAAGATGCTCCAGTAAAATCCCTGCATAGTATTTGGCTTCTACTTCTGTTAAGATAATTAATCGATAACTCTCAGGTTGTGATTTACTACCTCCTTTGAATATTGGATGGATTATCGCCCCTCTCCAAGATTGTGGAATACTTCCTAGCGCTATACAGTTGTTGAAAGTCAAGGCCAGTTTTTCTCCCCAAAAGCCAGGATTCAATTTAAACAAGGCATTTGGAATCCCATTTAGACCAGGAGCACCCTCTCTTCTGCTGTTTTTTATTAAGTTCATCATTTTGGCTGTTGTACATATTATTTTTTCATTACCCTTTTGGGGGGCAAGGGGCTTTAATTTTACTCCTTCTAGGATTGACTTATTTAATTTCCCTTATAAATTTATGCTGGCTCTCTTTTGTTTGTCAAAGTGGTGGCCTAAAAAGTCAAACCAGACGGCTTCTGAAATATTAGAGCTGGTCAGAGTCATCGGGGCTCTATTCAGGTCATTTATCATTTTCCAAAAACCTTGTGTGATTCATTTTTTACTTAAGAAAAGGGCCTTTGCCCAAAAATCATTGTTTTCTTGATGTTTAAATTCCCAAATTTGTATCCGATATATCCTCAAGACCTGGCTCCTCGACCAATAACACCAGCCCCCCCACCCCCAGCGCCTTGAAACCCTCAAGGGTACGTAGTGCGCTTTATAAATCCAATGATTGATTGATTGATTGATTGATTATATTTTAGATTTTTTAGGTCAGCCATAATATAACAATTTGTTGCATTCTTGTTATATAGGGGGTCATTCCAACTTTGGCGGGCGGCGGAGCACTGCCAGTGGCATGGGCAGTGCAGGGGCCCCCAGGGGCCCCACGACACCCATTGCCGCCATCCTGTTTCTGGCGGTGAAAACCACCAGAAACAGGCTGGCGGGAAGGGGGTCGGAATCCCCATGGCGGTGCTGCAAGCAGCGCCGCCATGGAGGATTCCCTGGGCCAGGGGAAAACCGTCGGGAAACCGCCGGTTCCCCTTTTCTGACCGCGGCTTTACCGCCGCGGTCAGAATGGCCCTGGAAGCACCGCCAGCCTGTTGGCGGTGCTTCCGTGGTCCCCGGCCCTGGCGGTCACGGACCGCCAGGGTCGGAATGACCCCCATAGTGTTAAGACTCCATTTCATTATTTTCTTAATTAAATCATTAGTGCTGAAAAATGTATATTCTTGTTTGTTTTCGCACCTCGCCCCTGGTTTTGATACTTCTTTTATGACCTGTCTACTAGAAGACCTGCCGCAAATCTATCTAGGAAAGCCGACCAGATAGATGTTAAGTCCCTCGTTATGTCCATATTGCATAGGTCAATTATCACCTTTGCTCTTTCACCTATGGATCCCTTTGACTTTTCAGTCCATCAGAGTTTTTTTTAATTTGTTGTAGTAATAACACATGGTGTGGTTAGTGCAGGGTTAAAATTGGGAAGGCCACCTCCTATCTCCAGGCATTGCTGGCCATGGTCACTCATATCTGTTTTTACAATATAAAACTTTGTAATTAATGAGAGGAGAAATAAGGAAGTTTCAGTGTAGTCAATTGTCGCTTGAGTTTCAGTGATGTAGCAGGTAGTTGCTGGTGGAGTATCTTGTGGATATCTTCCTTTTAGAATCCTAAGCCTCAAGGTCCTTTACTAAGGAGAGGGCTAGTGTGCCAGTTTTTCTTCTCTCTTTTGCTCCCAGGGACTGCTGTCGTACTGCCCATAATTGGTCTTGCAAGATGATTTATGCGTCCCTTTCAAAGAGATTTAGTAATTTCAGGTTAAAGTCCCCGGCTATTAGGAGCTCCAGTGGACCTAAATCCTATTGGGCAGTTAGAATTATGTCTATTAATTTAGAAGATATATGTTGTTTAGATGAGGCATCTGGATGGACATAGACATTAATTAGCAGGAATATTTCTAGTATCATTTAATTTACATGTTCTGTGTACACAAAGTATCACTTTACTCTGGATTTATGGGTTAATCAAATATGCCAATTGGGGATAAGCCAATGTTACCATGTTTTAAGGAGTGAGCGCATGCACTCTATCTCTGGTTGGCAGTGGTTAAGGCAAGCAAGAATGAGGTACCTGAAGTTGCTATCCATTGCAGTTGCCAACACGTGTTTGACTGAGGTGCTTGTCTGGGTCCTTGCTACCCTGCCCATACATGCAGGATGAGGAGGTGAAGGGATAGGGAAGAGGTCAATCTGGGAAAGGAAAAGCTTTTTAGGGATGTTGGGGCAGGAGGAGGGAGGAGTAAAGGGAGTGGAGGATGAGGGAGTGGTTGTTTGAGGTGTTTGTCTGCTGGATTTGGGTGCAGGTGCAGGGGCTATAGGCTGTTGTGAGGTGGATGGCTGTTGGGTGTCTGAGTGCTTGCATTAGTGTACTTTTGGGGGGGGGGACAGACACGGTGGGAGAGGACACAGGGGACACTTGCATGGATGTTGTGGAGGTGTCTGCCAGTGAGGTGTGTGTTCTGCTTGGTGTGGTGATGACACTGGTAGTGGATATTGATGTAGTGCATGCAGGTGTGAACGTAGATGCAAGTGGGTGGGAGGTGGAGGAGGAGGAGGAGGAGGGGGAGACAGTGGAGATAGTGGATGTTGTTGTATCTGCAACTGAATGGTGTTTGTGTGAGTGCCTGTGGGATGAAGTGTGGTGCTTGTATTTGCCTGTGCCACTCTTGAGTGTTGTCTTGTGTGCATGCTCGTATGCCTGTGTGCTTGGGATGGGTTGGTGTTGAGGAGAAAGGGACTGGGAAGTGGAATTTGGAGGGGGACCGTTAAAACAGGGATAATGGCTGCCATCAGAGAGGAGGCCAGAGCCTGAATCGATCTCTGTTGGGCCGCCAATCCACCGTGAATGCCCTCCAGGAATGCATTTGATTGCTGCATCTAGGCTGCCAGACCCTGGATGGCATTCACAATGGTTGCTTGCCTTACAGAGATGGATCTCAGGAGGTCAACAGCCTCGTCATTCAGGGCAGCAGGGCTCACTGGGGCAGGGCCTGAGGTGCCTGTGGTGAAGGAGATGCCCACCCTCCTAGGTGATTAGGCAAAGGCAACTCGCTGAGGGGCTACTGGGAGGGCGGTGCTCGTACGGGGGTGGCGGCTGTACCTGTAGCTGGGGTGGTCACAAAGGTGTCCGCGACCACCAGGGAGCTCCCATCGAAGGAGGTATCAGAGTCTGTATTGTCCCCTCCAGTCTCCACTGTGGTGTTTGCCTTGCTCTCTGTCCCACTGGTGCACTCAGCGTCGGTGGACTCTGCCTCCAGGGTCCTGTGGGATGCAGCTCCCTCTGTCTCAGGTAACTCTGCTCCTCCTGCAGATGATGCTAATGCACATAAGGACAGGATAACAAAACAAGAAGGGGGGGAGAGAGACAAAGGGTCAATGACTGCACCAACACCACTGCTGGTGTACACAGCACCCTCACACCTAGGGAACAGGCCTACACACTATGCATGGCACTACCAGCAAAATGGCTAGTAACCAAGCAATGAGGAGGGGCACACACCGCCAACTGCAGAACACCTGGGACCCACAGAGCCCTGCCTAGAAGTGAATGCTAAAATGCTAGGTAAGCAGTATTTCCCATTCAAACCCTTAGCCACCAGAGAACCTAGCTGCTATGTCTTGCCTGGCCTAGGGGCACCCAAGGACACACAACCATCACCTGAATACCACCCTACCAGCCAAAAGTTGTAATGATAGCCACTGTACTCACCCTCCTTGTGGCTGCTGTGATGCCAAGCACTCATCCAGCTCAGGGTAGACAACCGCCAGTATGCGGGCCATCAGGGGGGTCAGGGTCTAACGGGAACACCTTCCTCATTGAGGAGCCATCCTCAGCTAGGCCTCCGCGGTCTTTCGTGCCCAGTGTCTCAGGTCCTCCCACCATTCGCGATAGTGGGTGCTCCACTTGCCATAGACCCCCAGGGTCCACACGTCCTTGGATATGGCATGCCATATTCCCTTCTTTTGATGGGTGCTGACCTGCAGAGGCAATACAGACAGAAGATTACCATTAGACAAACAGTCCAGCCTGTCACACAAATGGCCCACCATACCCGTTTGCATCACCATTGGCACAAACATAGCCCAGCCCACAAAATGTACACCGCCAAGAGGACATGCACCCACCCCTCTTACACAAGGCCTTCACAAACAACTCCATGCATTCATGCCACATGCATCATGTGCATAGTGTACTCACCTGTTGGTCTGGAGGCCTATACAGCAGTCCGTACTGGGGTAGGACCCTATCCACCAGTCACTCCAACTCCTCAGAAATGAAGGTCGGGTCCCTTTCCCCGGTCACATGGGCCATGGCAGGTTCCAGACACAGGTCACAGCAGTACATGCAGTGTAGGTCCTCTCCTATGGAAGGTCAGGAAACGTGAGGAATCAGATAGAAAATGGCGGTCACGTATTCAGCGTGCATACCGTCAGCGCCAGCGTAGATCACCATTGAGCACTTTACCCCATAGGGCCCAATATTAACCAATGATGAATTGCACAGCATCTCACGACTGCCTACCGCCATGGCGCACAACATCAGCGGCATTACCTCACTTCCACCTGTCTCTATACACAGGACAGGTGGTCACCATTTCAGGGGGGGGTAAACAGGCCTATTGTTGATTGCTGCATCACAGGATAAATGAGCACATACTTCACTAATTACACTGTCCCATAACATGTTTGCACATTGCGGACTGCTGTTGTGGCTCCATTGCTCAGTTTGCAACAGCCTACTCACTCTTGTGTCCCTTACATACCTACCGCTGCAGTTGAATAGGAGATGGAGACATACCCCCGTGTACAGACTCCTGGTGGACTTGGCTACATCGGAGGACAGGCACATAATACTCACCTATAGACTGGACAAAGCCACAATCACAGAGCTGTGTGCCCAATTGGAGCCTGACCTGATATCTGCTATCCGCCACCCCACTAGGATCCCCCCTCTTGTGCAAGTGCTATCAGTGCTCCATTACCTGGTAACTGGTTCTTTCCAAGTGACAGTGGGTGTCAGAAACGGGGTCTTTGGTTGGCAGTCAGATTACCCCATGTCCAAGCAAGGACCCTCAATCTAGTCAGGGTAAAGGAGAATCACGTTCAGCTAACCCCCACTCACCCCCTTGGCGGCTTGGCACGAGCAGGCAGGCTTAACTTCAGAGTGCTAGGTGTAAAGTATTTGTACCAACACATACAGTAACTTAATGAAAACACTACAAAATTACACAACACAGGTTTAGAAAAATAGCAAATATTTATCTAAACAAAACAAGACCAAAATGACAAAAATCCAACATACACAAGTCAAGTTCTTAATTTTAAAAGCCAAAGAGTCTTAAATCCTTGAGAAAACAGGTAAAAAACTGTTAGTGTTGAAAAGTACCTGGGTAGCGTAAAAATAACACGCACGGGTGAGTGTGCGTAGAGAAAAGTAAGCCGTGCGTCGATTTATCACCCGCAAGAGAGACCGTGCATTGTTTCTCCTTCTCCAGACGGATCGGCGTGAGTCGTTTTTCCTCCCCACAGGGGAGCAATGCATTGATCAAGGCAGCACTCAGGTCCAGGCAGGCGTTGCATCATTTTTCCGCGCCCAGCAAGGTTTGTGTCGGAAATCCTGCTCCACAGTATCAGCAAAACTGCGCAATGTGGTTTGCAACGTCATCAGCCTCCGTCATCTGGTGTTGCGCTTCGTTCTTCCAGCTACGTGCGTCGATTATCCAGATGCGATTCTGGTGTAGCGTCGATTTCTGCTGCAAAGCCGGCGGCACGCTGGTTTTCAGCCGCATCTCGGAAGGTGCGTCAATATTTTCCCTGCACGGCCATTGCACCCTGTGCCAGGTAGGGGGCCCCAAGTTAGGGCCCTCAATGGCACTTTAAGAAATAAAAAAACATAATTACCCTACTTACCTGTAATGGCGTCCCCCGTCTTCTGGTGTCCCTCTGGTGGGAGTGTTCCTGGGGTTTAGGGATGGCACCTGTGGACCCATTCCATGGTATTTAACCATGGAAATGCATCCACAGGTCCCCTAATGCCTGGTCTGATCCAGGTATTAAATAATGGTGCTAAGCAAGCCCATCCGTGGGTCATTTTGGAACGGGGGATAAATACGTTGCTATGGGGATAGCACAATTTTTGGGATGGGAATGCCTACCTTGCATCTCATTGATGCAAGGTAAGTTCACACATCCAAAAAGTGGTGCGAACTCCAATATTTTGACACTAGATGTGTCTAGCGCCAAACTATAAATATGGAGTTAAGTTTGTGTCACATTTGCAGAACAAAAATGACACAAATGTGGTGCAAAAAAGTATAAATAAGGGCCATTGTTCCTTTATTCAGCTTTGTTGGTTGGGCAGCTCACCAATTTCCTTTCTCCCCCTACACGTTGAATAGAGGGGCCTTGGCTTGAATATACTGCAAAATGATATGCCAACATTTGTTGAATGGAGTAGTGATGCAGAGTGGAACTAAACATCCTTTATTTTACTATATCGTTTGTCTGTGTTGAAGGATATACAGCCAGTGTATACTGGTGGATGTAAATATTTGCTTCTAAATTGTATTTTTCATTACATTATCCATCAAAGTCTAATTGATGTTCTTGATATCTTTCTATAGTGCAGATTTGCCTCCACCATTGGAAAGGTAATTACAGAGTAACTGAAACAAAGCTTTTAGGTTCTACATCCTATGAGTTTATATATTTTTCTTGTGTATTTTCTACTGACATATTAGTGATGTCAGGAAGCTTGTTTTTAGTAGATCTCTATGGCACATGAGATTTACTTCTCCCTAAATAGACTGATAATTAAGCAAAGTAGGGATGGCCTAACAAATAACTATTCCTTGATGACCTAGATGTGTATTTGGTGATGATGTGGTGGATTTTCATTAGTTACTTTCCACTTATGTGCTTTGGGAGGCAGTATCTCAGACAGCTAAAAATATGCACAGTTACAGTGCTTATCTTATTGTTGTAGTAGGCTATGTGACATCTAGCTGTAGTATTATGAGTAGCCTGGCCATGCTAAAGTAAAGTGATGTAATTTCATACATCACAGCCTGCTGTGTGACCTACTGTCAGTTGAGGTGCTTCTGGGAAAATCTCCAACATTCATTGTTGGGAATATTCATATTGGCATTTTTTCCCTTTTGCCTCCATCATCCTAATGGCTAATGCACCTTGCCTTACAATCTTTTCCCAAAATGTTTGAAGATGTTCGTGGTGCATCTTTGCCATGCCTTGACAACATTTACATCAAAGTTCAAGACACAGACCTGACAATCTTCTGAGGGAGTCAATGCACCTTGCCTTACACCATCAGTTTAGTTGCCTCTGTAAAATATCCTACATTCATTGGCGGTGAAGATTCACAGTGAGATGTTTTTCCTATTGCCTCTATCTTCTTAATGATCAATGCACCTTACCGTATACCTCCCTCCCTAAATCCTAAGGGTTGCCATGGGGCAGACAAAGTCTACTAGGTAAAATAAGCAGTGGCTGGGGCTGATGTCCTCTGCTATACAAGGGACTATCCTACTATGGTTCTGTAAAACGGTGCCAAGTACAATCCGTTTATTACTTGAATCTCAGTAGTAGTGATGTTAAGGAGGCCTCTGATGTAGATTAATGTGGGGGTACAAGAGATGCAGAACTCAGAATACGCTCAACTTTAATAGATTATAAGCCATGATATTACATAAACTACAAGAAGTACCAGATACACAAAATGGGAGTATGAGGCTAATATAGATGTGGTTCCTCTGTCATATCGCTCTGCCCCTTTGCCTCCTGAAATGCAGGGTCTAGTAGACATTGTATACAGTCCAGGTGCATTGCTTACACTCACGTAGCAAATAGTCTTTGTGGCTGTGGTAGCGGTTCTGTTCTTCACCTGTTCCATGGTCAGCAGAATGCTATGGTGGGCCTTTAGCTCACAATCTATGTTCACAATAGGTATGCTGGGTCGCATTTGCATCATACAGTGGTCAGCAGGCTCAAGGCACTCAGCACCTATGGTTTTATTTATGGAATTGCCAAAGGGACTTGGCAGATATTCTGTTGACCATATTTCAAGTACCATAGACTATAATAAATTGTAATAAGGTGGACTGAACATCCGCCTTGTTGTGAAGAAGTATCCCATCCACAAAATTCTAAATAAGGCCCACCTTAATTTCCCACTTCAATGTTGATGGGTGTGATGTGAGGTTTTTTGGAACGCAGGGGAGTTCTTGAACTGTTGAACCCCTAACCTACTCACTGTCAGGGGTTAAGAGCAGGTGTGCCACAAAAGTGTGTTACTGGCTATTCATTATGTGGCACTTTAGTGCCTCCTCAGCTTGGTAAGTGGAATCTGAGTGGGATTGGAGTGGGCTATCTTATGATGGGATAAGTACGCTGATATACATAACTGTAAAATAGGGAATGATGTAACTTGTTGCATAAATCTAATAGCACACCTGCTTATATAAGGCACTAATGTAACTGTAGTTAGGAGAATGAGGGCCCAGAGTGAAGAATTGCCAACTTGTCATTATATAGGAAGTGGTATGAGGTATGACAGACATCTGGTGGGCTACTTATCTGACTATGAGCCTGATTTAGAGTTTGGTGGAGGGGGTTACTCTGTCACAACTGTGACAAATGGCCTGTCTGCCATATTACGATCCTATAATAGCCTATGGCGATCATAATATGGCAGACAGGATGGAATAACCCATCCGCTATGCTCTAAATCAGGCCCTATGTTGCCATTAGTGCACAGGTAGGAAATAGAGTTCCAAGAGTAATGAGAGGGTTAACTTGCTAATGACAGAGGGATTGTATTTCTATTTATCAGAGTGCTTTTTGCCTGGTCTTCTCAAGTGCACCCATTGGGTAGTATTATTTAAGCTTTTTCTTTTCCCCCCATGGCATGAGATTAAGTGGCTTAGGAAAACCACTACCAGTTCCTATGTCATGTTGATGTGTCTTGGAAACAAAGGAAAGGACTCTCCCAAGTAGGTTGCTCCACATCTTCTGTATGTCTTCCTGTGAGTGTTTGGTATTGGATACAGCATTTACCTTTTTCCACAAATCTGGCCTGCATTTGTCTTTGTCTGGCTCATAGTTTTGCACTTAAAAACTGGGGTTCAACCCTGTCTCTTCCACTCTCACAGGAAGATCTCTTTTACTTTTAATCTCAGCCACTGGTGATCACTCTGGGCCACACCCAAATGCACCCTTTTTTGCCCATATGCAAATCAGTCTTGGCCCAGCTTCTCATGGGAACAGTCCAGGCCAATATGCCACACCAGTGTATCATGGAGTGCAAAATGAGGATGGATTCGAATGCAGCCCATGTAATTACCAGTGGCTGAGATGAATTCAAGCATTCCACCCATTACTGTTTTGTATATGTCTTAAGACAGTGAGGCATATCAGTACTAGGTTTTATCAGGGAGGTGATGAGGGCTAGAAACTCAGAAGCCAGCAAAGCACACAAATAACACTCAATACACGAATACCCTTCCAATACCCCTTCAGTGCTTCAAAGTCTTAGAAGTGAAAATATATTATTGTGCACACAGCTGAATACTATAAACAAATAAAAAATATGTAAAAGATTATAGTTGGTAGAAAACTTATACATCTCCATTAAGGGGAACTACCAGAATAAGCACAGTGCAAATCTTGTACTCCAAGGGGCATATTAATACTTTTTGACACAAAACTGTGCATACACAGTTTTGCGTCAAAAAGTTTAGCTCCCGCTTGCGCCATTTTTAACACCACCCCGGCATGATATTTACACTATGACACTGGATGGCACTAGTTAGAGTCAAAAAAATTTGCGTTAATCATTGCGCCTTGTCGTAAGGCAAAATTATGTTAACGCTGCAAAAATGACTCAAACCTGTTTTACGGCACATAAACATGTCACCAAAATAGATATGCACCATTTTTAACCACATTAGCGTCAAATTCAGATGCTAATGCAGAAACCAGTGCAATGGAGAGGCAAAATGGACCCAGAAAGCCAGGAAAGACCTCAGGGTGAACTAGCCAGGAGGACACACACAAGTCCCAGGGAAGGGAGAGAGGCAATCTGGCAGCAGATAGTTGACAAGATCAACAGTGTGGCAGAGGTGAGGAGAACTTTAACTGAGTGCAAGAAACGCTGGCACGATTGCAAGTGAAGGAAAAAGAAGAAAATGGCAAGGAACAGGAAGGCACCACTGCAAACTGGAGATAGAAGTCCAGCACCACAATAGGATCTGGACGAGATGGAGGAGACGGTTGCAGCAGTCATCCCAGAGGAACTGGTCACTGGTACCACAGGACAGTACAGCGCAGACGACCAGGAAACACCTCAAATGCAGGGTAAGTTGCATGGGGGAAAATAATGCAAAATTGTCAAGTGCAAGAAGGGGGAGGCACATTGGACACACTCAATGCATGTCAGAGGAGCGCAGAAGGACACATTATACATGAAGCAAGTTGCACCATTCAAACGTGAGCAACACATGTACATACACCTTGGTAGTGCCATGCACCACAACACATACACAACTGTTAACCACCAGGAATAAATACCTACATGTAGATATGCAGCTCATCGGTTGGAAGGTATGTGTAATGACTGTGCCCCTGGTTGTGTCATCACAACCGCCCTTGCATATAGTCAAACAAACCCTATCGACATGACCAAGACATCAGAGACTGGGAAGTCAGTCAATACCATTCCTGGGATTACGTCATAGTGGTGTCCCTTGCAGAAACACCTTGCAACTGCCTTGTCTCATTGCCAAAACATGTGTGCTGCATCTTACAGCACACAATACATTGAAACCTTTCCAAACAGTACCCAGACATGTGCCCGAAGCACCGCCACCCCACACATAAACAACACATCCTCATAAGGCAGCCACTACTCCATCATGCAGTAAGGTCTGACACTCTGGGTGCAGGGAAAAGTAATCCGGGCAGGTGCTGGGGAAATAGCAGGGTGCTCCTGTATCACCGGAAACATGCCACTACCCAGTGTAACTAAACTGGTGTAGTGTGGAGCCACACATTTTGACGCTGTTCAGAACTGTGCCACTAGAGAAAATATGTACTATGTACTTCAATCTGTAGGTCACAACAAATACAAGCTGACCCCACAACTACTCTGACACAACCATGTGAGACACATAGGAATGGGGAAATAACCACACAAATACAACACATGCTATACGTCTGTGCACGTAATGGTGTACAAGATCACGTTAACGGGCGGGGGATGGTGCATGGGCAAGTCTGGTGTTGGTAAGATCGCTAGTGCAGTGTACTCTTTGCGGTTGGCAGTATGAGTAACACACTGGGATGGTGGGTAAAAATCTGTATCCTCATGTTAGTTCTGTGGGGCAGTCACCACTACATTGTTGATGGACGAAAATGAGTCAGTGCCAGTCTTGGGGTGCATTGAGTGTGACAGGACATGCTACTCTTAGCTCTGCAAATCAGGCAATGGAACGTGCAAAGGGGCTGGGCATGGGAACCCATACAGTGCCCATGCCAGGTGCATGGGCTGTTCAGGGGCACCCAGAGACACACCACACCATATCACAAACAACCTTTGCATGGGGGTTTAACCAGCATGCAAAGGCTGGTGGAAAAGCAAAAATATACATTCAATAGCAAGTCAGTGACGTGACATGTCAACTGCCACAATATTGAAAGATTGATTTTACACCATCTCATTCCAGAGGATGATGGCTCTCCTGCTGATCTGCCTGTCCTGGAGTTCCCCGATGACCTGGATGACCAGCTGACAACTATCAGCCAAGAGTCCCTCCATGAAGCTCTGGTATCCCTCCAGACACCACCTCCAGTTGCAAGGAGGACAAATAATGTAGCAGCCATCCCTGATGCCCCACCCAACACCCCTATAGTACAACCCCCCCAATAGTAATACCCATACAGCTCACGACTCTGAGGACACAGGGACCAGATTTGAGAGCACAGTGGTAGAAGCTCAGCAGGAGCTGGCCAAGCAGGTGCGAGTGGGGATGGAGACTGTGGCAACCAGCCTAGAGGGAATGCGCATATGCCTTGTGATGGCCAATTAACATACAGCAGCCAAACGAGGCACACACTCCCCACTGCATGGTGTCCAGCAGTGCCTGAGGGACTTAGCTGCTGCCATAAGGGAGAGCCACAACAACTGCCCTCCCAAACTGGCAGCAGCATGCTTGAGAACAAGATGGACTCTATACAACGGGAACTCGCCTCCATCAGGGCACACATGGCTGCCTACCACCGGGATGTTGCTGTTATCCTGAAAAATCAGCAGCTCCTTCAGTGATGCCATATGTTGTTCCACAAATGGCAGCTGCCAGGAATTGGGATTCCACATCTTCAACCACTGAAGTGTGTGTGGCCCCCTCTAACTCCACACCACCCCCAACAAGGGCAGAGGAGACACCACAGACATCCGAGGATGAAGATGTGGAACAGATCAGCTTCACTTCTAAGAGTACCCACTAGCACCAGCCTGTGCACATGGGCAGTGTTTTCCTTCCTATTGTGCTCTAGATCATGCCAGTGTTAGCACAGTTGGATATGTGCACTCTTCACCCACACACTGTTGATCTGTCTGCTATGGACTGTCATTGGCTCCCACTCACCAATTGGCAATTGTTGTTCCTCCGCACTTAACTACACTTCTCCCAAGGATGTCCTATGACATGTTCCCAACCCTGGGCTTGGGTTTTGTCACAATTGTATGGATTTCACTAATGGGGTCACTGACCTGGACATTGTAAATATCAGCATGTCTTTGTGTATTGTGATACATTGTACATTGTAAATATTGCACTACAACACTTGTAATCAACTCCTAATACACAATCTGCATGTCTTTGTGTATTGTGATACAGCTACAACACTGAGTAATTGTGATGTGTGTATCCATGTCATTAATCACAGAATATCAGTACAAGAGTGCAGGACTGTAGGGGCACAAAGCTACACACAAGGTCCCTAACATGACATATGTTTATGCTGGTCTCATCCCCTCCAAGCAATTCACTGAGTATGTCATAAATGAAAAACACATGTATGCTTCCCTCAATATATATGGCAGGAATGGCTGTAAAGCAAGTCAAAGGCATTATCGTCAGCTGGGAGAACCAGTAGAACACATTGGTGTGAGACAGAGGTACGTAACATCATTAGTGATTGCCACCGGTCGGTTTGCAGGACAGAGCTCCAATTTAGGCTGTTGTCAGATGTACCACAGTTCCCGACATTCCTACACAGGACCCCAACACTGACAGCTGTAGCACTAGACCTATCTGTCCAATACAAAGTAAACATAGCCATTTTGAGTGGTGGGTACACCGGATGGCAGATGCATGGACAATTAGATGTGTTGTTGCTGCCAATGTAACAGCTCAGTTGTCAATAGGTAATGCACATGTCAAGAGAGGTATTCTGAGGCAGGATGGAATCCCTAGGCATACACACAATTTGCACTGTGCACACATGGGAAGACCCTGAGACACAAGCATATAACACAAAATGTACAGGTGTACGCATACATGTTTATTAAAATCTCAACTAACCTAAAAAAAAACTGCTAAACTTAACCAACACGTTTAACACCACACTCTAAACATTGGCACCCTGACCCCACTTAATTTACAAGACACATGCAGGACAACATATGGTAATACTACACATGTACTATCTAATCCTAAACAAATGTATTTTTTTTTTATTTTATTTTTTTTTTATTATTTTTTACCAAAAGAAAACACATAGATACCCCAAGATGACCCCATCCACTGCCCACTAATTACCAAATAATAAGTAAAAAAAAACACCACCGAAAACCACTTACCCTATCAAATGTACATACCTACACTAACCTAATACTAACCCCCTAAAACCCACACTAAAAAATATCAGAATATAAGAATTGAGGGGACAGAACTAGGAAGTGGCAGATCACTGCAGAGTCAAAGCTTGGCCTTCTTCGTTTTTTTATTTAATGAATTTCAACATTTTAGTGTTTGCGGCTACCTTTTCCGAAAAGCTGTCCAAATGTTTTAGTATGAGGGATACGTCCCTCTGCAGATCCATGGCAGCAGGTGGTGTGGGCTGTTGCACTGAAGTAGATACAGTTGTAGCCAACGTTGTGGGTGTGGTGCCAGCTGTGTCCCCCTGCACTGCTGATGTGCTAGGAGTCTGCTAAGCTTTCTCAGACAGTGTGGGGACAACTTGGGAAAAAGCCCGCCATTCCACTGTTGCCCTCTCTGCACAGTAGTGGCAAGCCATTATTCTGAACCAAGACTCCACTGCCAGGATATGGCAGTACCTCACAGCCTTCTTTTGAAAAGCATGCTGCTCATCATTGGTCATGTTGGCAGATGTAAAATGGAGACAGGCAACCATCAGTGTTAGCAATGTGTGGAGTCTGTAAATATTTGTAGCTTACACTGCTACATCTAATTACACATGCACTCCAACTCACATTCCAGAAAAAGGCAATGGCCCTGATAAATGTAACGTAAAAGTTGCCTTAGCATCATATTTTCAAAGCTAAAGTGATGCAAACCTAGAATATGAACCAAACTTTTGGAAGTGTGCAGAGGTTTTGTGTAAAAAAATAGGTGCAAAGGCGGGCTAACTTTACATAGATCAGGTCCAAACTTCCTCATCAACTGTGTCTATTTCCAACCATACATTGCCAGTAACTTGAACATGTCATTGGGAGGATGGAATGCTGTTGGTAACCATAAGGGGTCAGAGATGATAGGTACACATGCAAGATTGATCAATGTGACTGTCACCTACACTGTGAAAATCACATCTACCTAATAATTTGGTATTCCTCTCCCACTTAGCCTGGGGGGGTGGCCATGCAATCCATCATCTCAACTGTCCTGGTCATCCACCTTGGCCTTCCCACTCATACATGGAGTTAAGAAGTGGATCATTTTTTAGGAGGGGCTGTCAACTAGGAAGCTGGTATCCATAGGTCTATCACATCTACATTCATGTGTCCAGATGTAGACACCGATCAATACCAGATCTGCCACTACTATTCCTTTCACACCCATTTCCATGCCAGCACACATTTGGCCTTGACCTGCAAGCAAGCCAATTACATTCCACAAAAGTGTAACATACATGGAGTGCAAAAGACAGAGCGCCATGCTGGGGGACAATTGCCAACCCAGTCCTCCATCCTCATGACAATACAGGGATGCACCAAATTGGGTTCAATACGGCGAATCCCTTTATTGTGAGAATGATGGAGAGCGCCACTGCCAATGTTCTTACAGCGTTGTACTCTGTCATTCTTAGTCACATATGGCCTTACATGTGGCTTGTCACCACCTTGTGTACACGATGCTGGCCATTGTGCACTGCAAGCCTCACAAGACATGACCCTCTGGTAGTGCTTGGGTAACCTTTATTGGGCCATAATGTCACCATCCAGCCTACTTTGATATCTGATCATTGGACAGCTTATCACATCTGGCATTGAATTCAACACGCATGACTCACTCACACCAAAACCTGGACTACTGCACAGGACACCATGCTCACATTTACTGGATGTCACCAATCACATCACCAATTGTGTAGGGGGCTGGTCCACCTGTAAGACATGAATGCTAAGCCATGCTTAGTGTCAAATCATAGTCACTGCAAGTGGACAACAAATTTCAGTGTGAACTAGCTGAGAGGAGTGAGCTAGACATCCTAGTGGAAAACAGTGCAACAGACACACCACTACAATCACACAATGACACAGGCACTCAGGTGACTTAGAGCGACACATCTGAACAATAGCACTGGACAGAGACTCCTGTAGTACTATACCCTGCAACACCCATATGTGGCATTGCCATGCAGCTGTCTGTAGGCACGACACCTCTATTGCCAAATGGGACTGTTTTATCATGTATTTTCCATCTGAGGGCCATGCTATGGTTGTAGCAGGACCATTGTCACACCCATGGCATTTCTGCATACCACAGATGTAGGTAACAACTATGTCATCATCATAGCTCACAGACAAGCTACTACCCTAGGATTGTGTGGGTATTGCAAGCTATTGGTAAATTGCTTTACACACCCTGTAATGAACAAAAGTATAAGTGTGTGCTATCACAAAACAGACACACTTAAGCAATTGCCATGGCTGTGGGCTCATGTGCAGTTGCTTTGTCTACCGGCACGTTGACTGCATTGTGACATGTATGTACTGCGATTACTGTTTGGCCAGCTACTTTTGACATTGTACACTATAGGCAATCCAGTGAGGGAGAAGTACATGGGCATAGACATAGCGTTCAACACAGACACACTTGTTCTGTGGTCAGAGGATGCATTGGGAGTTACAGGTTAGTGACTGATGTGGTAGAGATGGAGCTGATTCAGTGCAGCCTCAGACTGTCAGTGAGGAGCTGTAGGCTAGTGGAAGAGACTCTGCACATGTGTGTGGTATAGGGCGGTAGAAGCAGTCTGTGACAGGACATGAACTGGAACATGGAACTGCCAGTAGTCTCTTCCCAAATAATGTTCAATCTCCCATACATGGCCTAGCCCAATGACACAAAGGTGCCTATATGACAACAGTGCGGCAGCACCTGGGACTTGAATAATGAAAAGTGAGCGCCACCTTTGAATCATTTACCAACGCATATGCAATGCTAATTTACAATTTATGTGTTTAAGGTTTAATTTGTGCTGCTAATGTATCATACAATGATGCACAGGTGGCGCTACCCTCTCATTATACCAGCCCCTGGTGCTGTCCCACATGATGTGAGCCCCTTAGCAAACCTCTGACAACACCATGGGGGTCATTACAACTCTGGCGGACGGTGTTAAAGGTGCGGTAATACCGCAAAAAGGCTGGCGAACAAAAAAAGGGAATTATGACCGTGCCGGAAACCGCCAACAAAGACAGCCACTTTAACACTCCAACCGCCACGGCGGTACAGACAAGCAGCGCGGCGGTCACTGCCAACAGACAGGGGGAGGACAATGTACCGCCCACAGTATCACAACCCGCCAATCCGCCACCTTTTCTGGGGCGGATTCACCATGGATAAAAACACGGCAGAAACAAACATTTCAATGGGAAAACGCTCACCTTAACACATCCCACGAGGAAGGAGGCCACCATGGAGTCGGAATTACAAATCCTACCTGCCCTTGTCTTCCTACTCATCTACGAACACCAGCGCCTGCGGCGGTGAAGACAACGGTGAGTACTGCACCTACGACATAGGGGAGGGGGTAAGAAAAAATCAGGGGGACACACACACAACACCCCCACCCCCACCCTCGCACATTACAACACACACACCAAGGCATTTCCAAACATCACAGTAACAACCCACAACCCCCCGGAAGAATGCAAACACAAAAGGAAATCAGTCCAAACATTGTAATGGATCAAAATACATGTGTCAAATATCTACAGATATATATAAACTCATCCAAAAGTATATACATTACGAGAAGTAGTGCAGATATGCACATCTCAATGGCCGTGTACCACTGGTCCAAAAATGCATGGGCGAGGCCCACACAAGATACCTGTCCACAAACGGAGAGAACACTGCTGGGACATCAGATCGAAATACAACAGCACCTCAGGGGGAAGGTAAGGGGGGGCACCTCAGCCGGATTACAGCATCACGCCAAATCCACGACGGAGCTCCATGCCCATTGATGTATCCTGGGGAGCGCAAAGCCGCAGTCTCTCAAGTCTATACAGTGGGTGGGTTGCCCACTTTACCATCCTGGGGAGTGCAAAGCCACAGTCTCTCAAGTCTATACAGTGGGTTGGTTGCCCACTTTACCATCCTGGGGAGTGCAAAGCCACAGTCTCTCAAGTCTATACAGTGGGTGGGTTGCCCACTGTTACATCCTGGGGAGTGCAAAGCCACAGTCTCTCAAGTCTATACAGTGGGTGGGTTGCCCACTGTTACATCCTGGGGAGTGCAAAGCCACAGTCTCTCAAATTGAGAACAGTCTCCACTGGTTCTGGATGGGGACTGGTGCCCAGAGTGCTTCATCCTGTGCAGGACAGACTGAGTGGATGCCTTACTCCACTGGTTCTGGAGGGAGACTGGTGCCCAGAGTGCTTCATCCTGTGCAGGACAGACTGAGTGGATGCCTTTCTCCACTCGTTCTGGAGGGGGACTGGTGCCCAGAGTGCATCACTCTCCCCGTGATGGTCCCAGTTCCGTCACTGCATCTGCCGCTCATGGGCTAGCGGTGCTTGCCATGGCGGTCTTTGCCCTGTTCAGCGGTGCTTTGCCATGGCGGTCTCTGGGCTGTTCAGCAGTGCTATGCCCTGTTCAGCGGTGCTTTGCCATGGCGGTCTCTGGGCTGTTCAGCGGTGCTCTGCCCTGTTAAGCGGTTCTTTGCCATGGCGGTCTCTGGGCTGTTTAGCGGTGCTCTGCCCTGTTTAGCTGTGCTATGCCATGGCGGTCTCTGGGCTGTTCAGCGGTGCTCTGCCCTGTTCAGCGGTGCTTTGCCATGGCGGTCTCTGGGCTGTTCAGCGGTGCTCTGCCCTGTTTAGCGGTGCTTTGCCATGGCGGTCTCTGACCTGTACATTGGTGTGTGTCATGACGGTCCCTCATTGCCCAGCGGGGCTGTGGGAGCCGGGGCCCTCCTTGGCACTGACTCCGGCGGTGGTCTCCTGACCAGTGATGATACTTGGGCCCTCCTGGACATTGACTCCGGCGGTGGTCTCCTGACCAGTGACGATACTTGTGCCCTCCTGGGCAATGACTCCGGCGGTGGTCTCCTGACCAGTGACGATACTTGTGCCCTCCTGGGCAATGACTCCGGCTGTGCTCTCCTGACCAGTGACGATACTTGGGCCCTCCTGGGCACTGACTTCGGCGGTGGTCTACTGACCAGTGACAATACTTGGGCCCTCCTGGGCACTGACTCCGGCAGTGGCTGTGGTCTCCTGACCAGTGACAATACTTGGGCCCTCCTGGGCACTTACTCCGGCGGTGGCGGAGGTCTCCTGACCAGTGACGATATTTGTGCCCTCCTGGGCAATGACTCCGTCGGTGGGGGTGGTCTCCTGACCAGTGACGATACTTGTGCCCTCCTGGGCAATGACTCCGGCGGTGGTCTCCTGACCAGTGACGATACTTATGCCATCCTGGGCACTGACTCCGGCGGTGGCGGTGGTCTCCTGACCAGTGACGACGGTGCTGGCAGTGGCGTCCCGCCCGCTGGGAAAGATGCCGCCCTTCTCTGCCGTGCTGCTCACACCAGGCTGTGCAGACTTCTTCTCGCCCTTCCCGACCTTTGGAATCCCCCTGGGACCCTTGTGAGTAGTTTTTCCTCCAGGAGTCTTCACCCGGTCCCGTCGGCCACTTTCCAACTTGAGATGCTTTACAGGGGTTGGACTGGCAGTGCCTTGGCTCTGTGTCACACTGCCTGCCCTGGTGGCCGGTGCACTCCACACACCTGTAACATGCACCACTGGTACTATAGCCTTTTTGGCTGAGGCGCTACGACGGGACTGATGACTTGGAGGGGTGGGGGCAAAGAGGTCAACGTTGCTGAGGGAGAGTTTCAGACTAAAAACACTGGGATGGGTAGCTGGAGGGGGTCTGGGAGTTGAGGAAGAGGAGGTGGTTGTAGGAGGTGTCACTTTAGGTGTTTTGGGTGCAGTTGCAGGTACTGGAGGCTGTCGTGAGGTGGATGGATGTTGGGTGTGTGGGTGCCCGCGTTTGTATACTTTGGGAGGGGGCGTCACAGACACACTGGGAGAGGACACAGGGGACGTGTAAATGGGAGTGGGGGTGGCGAGTGCAGGTGAGCGGGGTTCAGGTGCGAGTCCTAGTGCCTGTAGATGTAGTGCATGCAGGTGAGAGTGTAGACGATACTGGGAGGGAGACCACGAGGAGGGGGACACAGTGGAGGCAGTGGATGTTGTTGTGTCTGCATGTGGGTGATGCTTGTGTGAGTGCCTGTCGGTTGTGTGGTGCCTATGTTTGCCTGAGCTACTTTTGGGTGTTGAGGTGTATGCATGTTTGTCTAATGGGGTGCTTGGGCCAGGCTGGGGTACAGGGGATTGGGTCTGGGTGGAGGAAGTTGGAAGGGGGAGGCTAGAGACAAGGACAATGGCTGCCATCAGTGCTGAGGCCAGAGAATGCAGGGTTCGATGATGGGCAGCCTGACCAGAATGAATGCCCTCCAGGAATGCATTAGTGTGTTGCAACTGCCTTTCTACACCCTGGATGGCATTCAAAATGGTAGACTGCCCAACAGTGAGTGACCTGAGGAGGTCAATGGCCTCCTCACTGAGGGCAGCAGGGGTGACAGGGGCAGGGGCTGAGGTGCCTGGGGCGAAGGTGATGCCCACCCTCCTGGGTGAGCGGGTACGGGGCGAACGCTGAGGGGCTGCTGGGAGGGCGGTGCTGGTAGGGGGGGTGGCAGCTGTACCTGTAGAAGTGGGGGGCACAGATGGTGCTGCCACCACAAGGGAGCTCCCATCGGCGGACGAGTCTGTGTCGCTGGTTGGTGATCCGGTGACCGACGTGTAGCTCCCCTCGCCCTCCGTCCCACTGGTGCATTCTGAGTCCGTGGTGTGGCCCTCCATGGCCATGTGGGATGCAGCTCCCTGGTGCCCCGGTGCCACTGTACCTCCGCCTGATGATGCTGATGCACAAAAGAACAGGGAGAGCAGAAAAAGGGGGAGGGGACGACAGAAGAAAGACAGGTTGAGTGCATGGCTTTCTGCTACCGTTGGCGGACAATACAGACACAGCAGCCCCCTGCACTATGCCGTGCTCTTGGCCTCTACTGATGCAATTGCTGGGATATGGCCTACATGGCTATGGTGGACATCTGCACACATGGATGCCACAGGGTCACCTATACCTGTACTTGGCCGACTACTGAGGTGGGGTGGAGTGCCACATTCCCTGCATTACGGAGGGGCCTAGCCTACGTATTTCTGTCTGACCTAGGTACACCCACAGCCATCCTCCCCCACCCAGACCCCTCAACTGCGCGCCAAATCCCCAGAATGATAGTGTACTCACCCTCTTGTGTCTGCTGTGATGCCCTCAAGCGCCCATCCAACTCCGGGTAGGCCACCGCCAGGATCCGGAACATCAGGGGGGTCATGGGGCGACGGGCACCCCTCCCACGTTGGGAGGCCATCCCCAGCTGAGCCTCCGCCGTCTTCTTGCTCCAGCGGCGAATGTCCTCCCATCTTTTCCGGCAGTGGGTGCCCCGTCTCTGGTGGACCCCCAGGGTCCGGATGTCCTTGGCGATGGCACGCCAAATGTCCTTCTTCTGGTGGGCGCTGAACTACATGACATGCACAAGGGAAGAAGAGAAGTCATTACCAACTGCACCGCCCATGTGAGTGGCCCCCATCCCTACCCTTGTCATGTGGCTCATGCATTCACAGTCCTTCATGTTCCCTGAACTCTGCCCCCTTCCCACTTACAACCAGCCCTCTCCACCCAGGCATAGCCCATACAACATGCTCCCTGTGTACTTACCTGTTGGTCTGGAGGACCGTAGAGTAGCGTATACTGGGGGAGGACCCCGTCTACTAGCTTCTCCAACTCCTGAGCAGTGAAGGCAGGGGCCCTTTCCCCAGACGCAGCAGCCATTGTCTCTTCCAGACCGAGGTCACAGCAGCACTTGCAGTGTAGGTCCTCTCCTGTCGAAGTGGCCCAATGGCAGTCACGTCCGCGGCGGTGACGTCCGCGGTGGTGCGTATCATCACTGCCGGCGCACTTCATCATTGGCTCCTGGGACCCATAGGGTCCAATGTTAACCAATGCAGCATTGCGCCGCGGTCTATGACCGCCTACCGCGACGGTGTACAATGCCAGCGCAGTTACCTCACATTCCCATTGTCCCAGTTTAGAGGTCAGGCAGCCTCCATTTCAGGGGCCCACATGGCTTAATTTACTACTGCGTCACACATAGCTAGGCCTACACTCAACATACATACAGGAAGTGTTTTGTGTCCTGTTCTGTGTATCTGTGGGTACATACCTGGGAATTTGTTGACTCTGTGGTCACTGTTGTCCTTCCTAGGCACCGTCAGCTGGGACATTTGAGAAGATGGCGGAATCCTCCGGTGTACCGACCGCTGGTGGACCTGTTGACAATGGAGGAGCGACATTTAATCGTCACCTACAGGTCTGACCGTGCCACTATCCAGGAACTAAGTACCCAGTTGGAGCCAGACCTGGTCACCAATCCGCCATCCCACTGGAATCCCCCCTGACGTGCAGGTGCTGTCAGTGCTCCATTTCCTTGCTAGTGGGTCTTTTCAGACAACAGTGGCCATGGCATCAGGTATGTCCCAACCTATGTTTTCCAACGTGTTGTCCAGAGTGTTGGCTGCCCTGCTGAAACATGTAAGGAGATACATTGTTTTCCCTGAGGTGGAGGATTTGGCTACAGTGAAAGGTGACTTCTATGCCCTTGGACATATCCCTAACATCATAGGTGCCATTGATGGGACCCATAGAGCTCTGGTCCCCCCCCACAGGAGTGAACAGGTGTACAGGAACCGGAAGAGTTATCATTCTATAAATGTACAGATGGTATGTTTGGCAGACCAGTACATCTCGCAGGTAAATGCTATGTTCCCTGACTCAGTGCATGACGCCTACATCCTGCGGAATAGCAGCATCCCTTATGTGAAGGGTCAACTCCAGAGGCACCGGGTGTGGCTATTAGGGGACTCTGGTTACCCCAACCTGTCCTGGCTACTGACCCCAGTGAGGAATCCCAGGACCAGGGCAGAGGAACGCTACAATGAGGCCCATGGGTGGACTAGGAGGGTGATCGAACGCACCTTCGGCCTCCTGAAGGCCAGGTTCAGGTGCCTCCATATGACAGGTGGTTCCCTATTCTACTCAACGAGCAGGTGTGCCAGATCATCATCGCCTGCTCGATGCTTCACAATCTTGCTTTGCGACGCCAGGTGCCTTTTCTGCAGGAGGATGGTCCAGATGGCGGTGTTGTGGCAGCTGTGGAGCCTGTGGACAGTGATGAGGAGGAAGCTGAGGAAGAAGACATCGACAACAGGGAGTCAGTCATACAGCAATATTTCCAGTGACACACAGGTGAGAACATATTCATTTTAACCATTACATTAACTTTCACACGTCTACCTCTATTCTGTCTGTCATTTAATAGCAGAATTTGGTCACTGAGTTGTACCTTTCTATTACGGTTTCACAGGTGTGGTTACCAACGTGTGTCATCTGCTTGCATCCTTCAAGGACGTGATGTGTGACATTGGTATGTTTGCTTTACAGTTGGAAACGCATTATGACACGGTCATTGATAATACATATTTTCAAAATCACAGACTGACTCCAGATTTTTTTTGTGGTTCAAGGGTGTTTATTGAAGTGCTCAAAAATGGAGGGGGGTTGTAATATGGTTGTAATATGGTGATGGGGGACGGTGGAGGAATGTCCATGGCAGAGTCCAGTCCATTGGTCACACAGGTGCACTGCCCATATAGGCATAGGAAGTGGAGCTGGGGCAGTTTAAGTGTGGACAGGGTAACAAAGTGGGACAGTGGGATGACAATCAGGGTGGTCTCATTTCCTGGCGGGGGTCTTGCCATCTTGCTCTGTCCTGCTCCTGTATCTCAGGGACCGCTTGCGGGGTGTTTGTCCGGGGGTGGGGTGCTGGTGTGGTGGTCCTGTGGCGGGGCTTCCTGTCCACTAGCGCCGGCGGAGGTGGTGGGCAGTTCATCATCCATGCTAGTGTCAGGGGCCTTGGAGTGCCACGGTGTCCCTCATGGTATGCTGTATGTCCTTCAGCACCCCTACGATGGTGCCCAGGGCAGAGCTGATGGTCCTGAGTTCCTCCCTGAACCCCAAATACTGCTCCTCCTGCAGGCGCTGGGTCTCCTGAAACTTGGCCAGGACCATCGCCATCGTCTCCTGGGAGTGGTGGTATGCTCCCATGATGGAGGATAGGGCCTCGTGGAGAGTGGGTTCCCTTGGCCTATCCGCCCCCTGTCGCACAGCAGCCCTCCCAGTTCCCCTGTGTTCCTGTGCCTCCTTCCCCTGGACCGTGTGCCCACTACCACTGCCCCCAGGTCCCTGATCTTTTTGGGGTGGTGGGTTATCCTGGGTTCCCTGTAGTGATGGACACACCGCTGATTGACGTGTCCTGGGTACGGCGGTATGGGCCCGCTGGGTGGGTGCTGTGCTGGTGTTACCAGAGGGTGGAAGGTCAGTGTTGGGCTGTGCCTGTGCAAGGGGAACCGACTGTCCCGAGGCCCACAATGGTCCGGGCTGGTCATCAGGATTCAGGAGGGCAGAGCTGCTATTGTCACTGTGGGCCTCTTCTGTGGGTGGAGTGGAGTTGTCTGGACCCTCCGGTGTGGTGACGTTCCTTAGTGGTCCTGCAGGGACATAAGATCATGATTATTGCATGTGTGTGTGTAATGGTGTGCAATGGGTGGGTGTGTGTGTACCCCAGTGCAGGCATTCCTGTGTGTGGGTTAGTTTGATGATGGTTGGGGGGTGTTATGGGTATGTGCAGTGAGCATGCTTTAGTGCTGGGTGACCATGATTAGTTGTGTCATGTAGGGCTTGGTGTTGGGATGGGTGGTTTTTGTTATTAGTACATTAGTGAGGAGTTGTAGTGAGGGGGTGAGGGTTTGGGTGTGTGATGGCATGCAGGTAGGGTGGGGGATTTGATAGTTAAGATTTGACTTACCAGTGTCCATTCCTCCACCGACTCCTCAGAGGCCCTCTGGATGCATGATTGTCAAGACTTGCTCCTCTCATGTTGCTAGTTGTGGGAGAGGAGGTGGGGGTCCGCCGCCACTCCGCTGAACCGCAATGTTGTGCCTGGATACCACTGAATGCACCTTCCCCCGTAGGTCGTTCCACCTCTTCCTGATGTACTCCCTATTTCTTGGATGCTGTCCCACTGCGTTTACCCTGTTGACTATTCTGCGCCATAGCTCCATCTTCCTGGCTATGGATGTGTGCTGCACCTGTGAGCCAAATAGCTGTGGCTCTACCCGTAGGATTTCCTCCACCATGACCCGGAGCTCCTCCTCGGAAAACCGGGGGTGTCTTTGGCGTGACATGGGGTGGTGTGGGTGATGTGTGGGGTGGTGTCAGTGTTGATATGTGTGGTAATGTGTAGTGGTGTGTGGTGTATTGTGCGTGTAATGTTGTATGGGTGATGGTGTTGTGTGCCTCTGTGTGGTGGGGTTCTCAGTTGCTGTGCTCTCTGTCTCCCTGGCTTTCGGTCGTGACTTGTGGTCGTAGGGGTTTGTCGGTGATGTGGGTGTGTGTTTTATGTTGTGTTGGGTATGTGGGAGTGGTGTGTGTATGTGTATCAGGTGTCTGTATTTTGAATTGTCCAATGTGGCGGTGTTTTGGAGATGTGTGTGTATTTTGAGCGCAGCGGTGTATACCCCCAATGGAATATCGTGGTTGAAAGACCGCCCCGTTGATTCGTGGGTCGTAATAGCATGGGCGTGTTTCTGTTGGCGTGGAGGTGGAGGTTTTGTTTTCGCCAGTTTTACACTGACCTTTGTTGTGGCGGACTTGTGTGGGTGTCGGAATTTCGGCGGATTCCGAGATGTGGGTCATAACAGCTGTGGCGGAATTCCGTGGCCGCAGCAGTGTATTGGCGGTCTTCTGCACAACGGTAAGCGGCTTTTACCGCCGATGTTGTAATGACCCCCCATGTGTGGGCCATCTATAGAAGACGGCACAACATGGTATAAGGGGAAGTTGTGTAAAAAAACATGACACTACCCTGGCGCTTTGCAAGATTTATAACTCAGGTACTCAAGCTTGTCCTGCAAGGCACCCAGAGGCACTTTGTGATAGACATGCAGCTCAGGTGTTAGTCTGCAATCATCATGTGTTGATTAATTCATGATTGATGTGGCAAAGTTGTCTAATGGTATCAAATGCCCCATATTCATTGCCCACTAAGGCTGGTAAACCCCCTTTGCTAACATAATGGCTGGGGCAGAGGGCCAGGTGCGGGAAATGTTGACACATTTGCGCTATGCATGCATTGCACCACTTTGTTGACACAATTCAGGGAAAATATGGTAGGCTGGCGGTGCCTTGGTATTTCATAAATGACACTATACCAGGGCACAGGTGACGCTATGGGATCTGAAATGTGTGCCTTTGTGGTGGTTGTACAGGACTCATCAGACATCTGACCTACATTGGTATCATTGTTGGTCATGAGAACTTCAGGCCTAGACAAGCACTGCATGCAGCACTCCAACTCATCTGCTGCTGTCAAACAAGAGCAGTGAACAGTCAATAGTATGCCAATGGAGTCTCACCAACAGTTCCGCCAATGTCAATACCAAGGTGATTGAGCAGATCCTGCTCCATGGCCAACAGATCTGCCCAGCGATGCTTTCGCTGGTGCTCATTCCTTCTGGTCTTGTACACACATTTCAAGTGGGGGAGCACCTTGCCCCACCGCAGCCACCTGGCCTTGTCCGGTATCCCTGGATCACCCGGCCACCCACCTCAAGCATCATAGGAATGTAGTGTGATGCCAGCCATACAAAATCACCAAGGTCATCATCTGACATTCTGGTCAACCTTCCGCTTCCAGACATGTCGAATGATGGTCAGAGTTGACCCCAGATAATAAGAATGAAAACTAAACGGAAATTTAACCCCACTAACTTAGCCCAACTATCCCATATGACTAACAATTCAGACAGACACCCCACAGTACTAATATAAATCTGGACAAAAACTACACAAAACCACAACTACTTGGACAAAATGCACACAAATCACAACAGGACATGACACAAGGGACACCACAAACTTCAAAACACAACCACACAGTCACAAAGACTGTAAAGAGAAAGTGAAACTACAACCACTGTACAATGCATATAGACAGGATTTCCTATTACATCACTTCCTGTCACCGTGCGCCAAGATTTTCAATGATCCATATTTTCATTTGACGCATTTTACATTTGCATCGTTTTTTAGACGCATAACACACATGTGTCATTTACGTTGACGCATGACGGTTTTGTGTCGATTTCACAGAAGGCTGCATTAAGAGGAGCATAAACATTAAGGGCCCATATGTCATTTTCTAGTCGTTGCGGATGTTCTAGACGCATTTGCGTTCTATTTGTTACTCATTTCCTGGTTGCGTGGATTTTTGCATTGCGCTTAGATGCACCCTGATTCACCATAGATATGACATGGGCTCTGCTTCAATGTGGCATATGGGGTATGGGCACATGTGGTAGTCCATGCAGCAATGTGGTAATGGTTTGATTGGTTAGTCCCACTAATGTGTGTGTTACACAGTCAACGGCATGCAGTTTTGCACATCATGCATATTGGGTGAATGTGTGACAACAGTGTGTCCAAATATGTTTGGCATTCACCACAATGCAATAGTTCTGAATTGTGATTGTGTATTGTGTTTTCGTATGTGATGTGTGATGTTGTCATAAAGAGCATAATGTTTAAAGCTACATTCACAGGTCAGGCTTTGTTGCTGATGGGTGAACCATTGCTACCTAGGAAATATGACCCACCATCTGTCTCCTTATTTAGATTTGGATTTTATGGAGACCTGTGTGAAGCCTGCATATTTGTTTGCATATGTACATCTTTGGTACATAGTATGATGACACACTCTGCCTACATTCCATCCAGAATATGTTTTGATCACAAAAGTTTGATTAAACTTGTTTCATTTACAAATTGTTGTTGGTTTTGTGTGGTGGACATGCAGCCCTAGCTGCATATGTTTTCATCCATACTTATGTGCATCCAACAGACGTGTCCGTGCAATGTATGAGGTGATGTGTACCCTGTGTGTAGGTTGTGCCCAAAGTCAGTGGCAGAACAGATTACCATGGATAGAATGCTCAGGCCCAACTTCTTCCATTGGTTGTTATCCCTGGGCAAATCATGATGACCATAGTTACCAAAGATATCCCCCTCTTGGCATACATATTCCATGCAGCCATTACAACACATTAAGTTGTGACAGTGTTCAGTTCCAACTTGATTTAGTTTCTATTTTTTGACATCCACTACCTCATTTGTGGACCCCTTGCATACATCCTATTTGGAGATGATGTAGGTGTGTGAGATGAGCTATTGATTAACAAGTTGGCAGCATGGATGTACAAAATACGTTGTGGTCCATGGATTGTGTCCTTCAGTTGTCACATACCAGTGATGAGGCTGTTAGTGATGTGTGTGATAGTGGCAGTGCAATCTTAAACATCACATATGATGTTGCAACAGTACGTGTCAGATTCGTAATTGTAACATGCTCCCTGAGGTTAGACTCACATTCCTATGGTATATGGAGATAGACGAGACCAAAGCAGGATTGGTTGTATATGTGAAGTTTTTATTTACAAAATCAACAAGGTGAATTCTGTGGTTCTTAAGAGGAAAAGTTGTCAACTATGTGCTGTCTCTGGCGCACCCCAGCCACTGTGTTGTGCTGTTCCCTCTCCATATCGTCACCACCATCCTCCTCCTCCTCAGGCAGGTCATCAACCTTGTCATACATAGTAACGTTCATCCGCAAACATATGTTGTGCAGGATGGCACATGTCAGGATGATTTTGCACACAATGTGTGAGGCATATAGGAGGCCCGCCTCCTGTCAGTTCCAGGCACCTGAATCTGGATATCAGTATGCCAAATGTCCTTTACACTTCTGCATGTCTTACAGTATCCTTCATTGTATGCATGCTCTGCTGCTGTGTTTGGTTTTGAAAATAGGGTCATCATCCACAGCTGTTTGCCATAACCCTGATCCCGGTGTGAGTTTATGTTAAGGTATGCAACAGGTTTGTTATGTAGCATAGCAGTTGTTATTTAGAGTTGGTTGTGACTCAGTTGTGTTTATGGTATGGTGTGAGTTCCTGGCCTTGTGCTAAGTTGTATTAGAACTGTGCTGTTGAACATGACAATCGTGGGCACTAGCTCAAGGACTTGGGACATATAATTTGGAATCCTAACTGATGCTTAGTACGTACGTACCATGTGTTATGTAGCCCATTTTTGTAGCAGTGTGCTATTACTAGCGGGGACGTGACATAGCCTTGCAACACAATGGGGTCAGATGTGGTGACAACATGGTAGCCCAACATGGTAGCCCTACAGAGCCTGGTCATCCAAGCCATTTTGATATGGGTCATTGCAGATGAAGTGCAATATTTAGGTCCATTTTAATGAGTAAGTGACAGTGCACAACACAGCTCCAACATTGGCAGTGCTGTGCTGCATAATTTTCACTATGCAGGAATGCACCATGTGTGACATGTTACTAGGCAACCCTTTGTTGTCCCCTGTGCCAGCGCCTAATATGCAGCCGTGCACCAACACTGCCAACCTTGCACAGGGTGCTTGGCTCGCTGCCCTGTGGAGTTGGATGTATCTGTACAGGAAGGGACACCTTCCTATACATATACTGTTTTGATGGCAATTGGTTCTTTCTGTGTGTGCAGCAGTATGCATCATGCATAGGTGACGCATTCATATGAGGTCAAATCTCAGCCTATTTCCTTATTGCAACCTGAAAACAGCACCCTTGCAGTGGTGTTTGATGTTGGCACTGCCTCAGGTTTTAGGTGACACCTACATCTGAGTCAGCATCATCATGCAATGTATCTTATGGTGACACACCTACAGCAACACACATTGCACGCACCTTCAATGCTAAGTGGTGCGTGGGAGGGTGCCCGATTTACAATGTGGTTTCAAGTCACAAAAGAGTGGTCATCCGCCAACTTGTACATACAGCGCACATGACAGTGGCACTGGGGACTCTCACATAGGTCCCTAGTGATCTTGAGTGGCATCTGATGTATGGGCCAGCCATCAGGTGTTCAAGGTTGTGTACTGCATTGTTTCAGGATGATCAACATTACTACCAGTGTCTCTCCTATCTTCCACTACATATGTCAGCATTTATACTGTCAACACATGCACAGTGCAGGCTATGGGATGGAGTTCAGCTACTTAGCAAATGTATCCCCTAGTACAGTACATGTAAGGTGAGTGATGTCCTAAAAACTCCTACAGGGTCCCACTATGGCATCCATGATCTGCTCTGTCTAACAGTGACTCTGCCCATGGTGGGCCATTTATTGTTTACGGTACAGGCATGATGGTGTTATGGGTCAGTAAGTGATGCATGTGAGGTGGCACTACATTAGGTGTGGTGTCACTTCTCACAAATCTGGCACATGGTATGTGATGCCCATTAATTTTATATACCTTTGTGTGTGACCCATGCATCAGGCAGATGTATACGCACACTACAGGTAAGTCAGGTATGTGTTGATGAGATGTAGTTGGTATTGGCACCAGTTGTCTTGCATTTGATGCTTGCTCTGGAAGAGACTTGCATGGCATGATTTAAGGGGTCTGTGCCTATTTGTGACTTTTGTTACATGAACATGGTGTATGCCATTGCTGTGCTATTCTTTGTTTGGTGTACTGTGTGTGCGAAGTGTCAGGCAACTTGTGGGCACTTGTAGTGGTTTGTGTACATTTTCTGTTAGCAAAGGGTACATATCTCCACCTGTCCTTCACGTGGTGTGCCTGTCAAGTTGTGGGTGTGTTATGTACATTTGGGTGTATGTGTTTGTGCTGTACTACAACATGGTGCATATGTGTTGTTACCTGCACATCTGTGTTACCCTGGCCACGTGTTTTTGGAGTGGTGTATGTCTTGTGTGTCCTACATGGTTGGTGTGTTGTGTGTATATTGCTAGGTTTGTTGACTTACCCACAAGTAGGCCATTTCCATACTGGCCATCCTGGAAATGTTTATTGATCCTGCTGTGTCTGAATATGTAGGCATCATGGACACTCCCAGGATATTTGGCCAACATGTTTGTAAATAGTCCACGGTGATTCACTATGGCCTGCCCATTTATGGAATGTGTGTGTTTTTGATTCCTGTACACATGCTCTGTTGCTGCAATTGGACATGGGTGTAATCAATTGCACTGAGCTCATGCAGAAAGCCATCAAATTGGTAAAATTCCCTGTTTTATCTCCTGCTGTATTTGCTGGGTGTTGGCAAAACTGAGATGGCAGGGTGTCAGAAAGACGGCTGTGATACGCCAGCAACCAGTTCACCCGTTGTCTGAAATGAGCCACTCGCCAGCATGTGTAGGACAGGTCTCAGCTTTGTAACAGGTGGGATATTATGTGGGGTCTGCAGGCTGGCTGTGATCTGTGGCTCAATGTGGTGCAGCAGGTGTAATATGGCTTGTCGGTTGAGTTAGTATGTCCTGATGCTGTCTTGTTCCCTGAGGCCAAGGTGGGTTGTCCTTTTTCAGAATATCCCCTCCTGCCTTCTGCATTGCCTTTGTGGGCCCCACTGTGGTGGTTGTGGTTCCTGCAGTGGTGGTGGTTTCTGTTGTTGTTGTTGTCCTCTGCGTCGTCTCCCAAGCTGGAACAGTAGCACTTCTATCTTGTCCTGTGGGTTGGTAATGTTGGTTCTGTGTGTTTTTCTTAAGTAGTGGTGTGAGGACCTCATTTTAACGCCTGGTCTGACCCAAACTGGAATTAACGTCATTTTTTGGGTCCGCATCCCACCTGTGCGTCATTTTCGCACAGGTGGATAAATATCTCTTACCAGATGTAAATAAGATACATTTGTGGATGGTTGCCTATGCCTCATGTTCCTTTCGCCTTTGTTTCCCTTTACATTGCTGCACAGACTAGCACAGGTTTTCCAATATTTTTCCCCATGGAATCTGCTGTACCTCACATTTGGTAATGGGGATCCCCACAAATCAATAAGAAACATAGTTTACTACATTTTAGGGCATGCACTTAGCCTTCCCCTCAGTTGCACAAATTGGAGGATGTCTTCTGCCCCTCATAGGTTCTGTGCCACTTCTTCTTCCTCCGAGGAACAGCAGAATCTGTGTGACTGTTCTGGGTCTGCATTTCTACTCAACCCTCGTGGTTGCCAGAATTAGGGCAACTTTAGCTCCATATCAGCACACTACTGGCTGTGCAGACTATACTCAATGCCATAACTCCACAGCGGCCAAGGCCCAAAGCCTCTTCTTGTGTCTGGTGTGCAGTGGCAGCAACACTGATGGGCAGATTTGAGGAAACTGGCACTGTACCTAGTACAGCACCACTTTTCTTGTGACCCTTTGCGCCCTCTCACACCACCATGTGTGCACCGTATCTAAGATACAGCGAACCATGGCAGTGGTTAGGGAGATAACATCAACATATTTTATGCGAGTTTGGAGCTTTGCACCATTAGTGTAAAAAATGTTGATGCTAATCCCGCAAAGCCCAAGGAGGCCCATTGTAAACAATGGTGTGCCTCCTTTCAACGCCTGCTCTGAGCAGGCGTTAAAAGTGCAGAAAAAAATGATGCAAGGAAATCTCTTAGATTTCTTTTCACCATTTTTTCATCCCCCCCAACAGGGGAAAGCCCCTTTTGTATACATTATTCCTGGTGCACGCATACTGCAGAGCAAAGGTTTACAAAGTGGTGCAATGCATGCATTGCGCCACTTTGTAAATATGGCGTGGCGATTTTTGCCTCGTTGGGCCACATTAGCGCCAAACAATTTACACTAATGTGGTGCAAGGAGGCGCTTGAGGCTCTTAAGTCTACCCCTCAGTGCCTACTCCTAAAGGGGTCAGTTGATTAGTACTACACCAGGGAACAACAGGTCCACTTCCTACTGGTCCAAACATGGAATCATGGAACTATTGCCACCAACCATGGAGAGAGTACAATAGAGTCCAGAGATATAAGTCAGGAGTAAGTAATTGTTCATGACCGGGGTCGAATATATGGGCTAGATTTTCCTCTATCTTTTAAGTCTCCTTTTCAGCTCTTCTTGCCTGCACAGGATGTTAAATAGGGAGATGGAGAATTCTGATGCTGGTGGAGTCCGAACCCAGTATTAAGTTGTCACATTTAGTATGCCTCTAGTTTGCACTAACAGGGGCAAGCTCTCTCACTGTTCTACTCCTGCACAGCCTTCTGGAAAAAATTTAGAAGATAGTGTGAGAAATTGGACTATTAGTTGTAGTGAATAGTAGTCCACCACAAGAAATGTCACTATCCTCAATAGGCACAGAAAAGCATTTCAATAAATTAAACCTTAGCTCAAACCCCTGGTAGCTATAGCACACAGAAAAAATGTCGAAACCATTTGGAAGTATCAAAACATGACACCAAAACAACAAAAAGACAAATAGCACCAAAAATAATTAAATGCCAATATTGATCAACTCACCGCTGTACACCAGTATCTAGGTGTGATGTCAGGTTGGATACACCAACCAGGCTCAACTTGGTTAGACGTTTTACCTCAGGACTTGATCTTTTTTCTGTTTTTAGAAAGTGCCAAAAAGTATTAAGCTCCGCCCACAGTCATTTGATTGTAATTGACCAGTATCAAGGTGCAATTTAAGGCTGACTGACTGGATGTTTTACCTTCTGACAGTCTCTAAAATTAAAGTCAGAAATCCTCAGTGGGGCATGGCGATAGGCTGTGGCAAGATGGGCTCCGCAAGGCTTAATAGCCATCAGATGAGGTTCAGGTGAAGCTGTTGACTTTTGGAGGGAAAGGCTAGAATGGGAGAAATTATAATTCACATCAAGGAAGGTCCCTCTCCAGCTCAATACTTTTGATGCCTTCCTCAAGTTATGAGTTGGGACTTTAGGCAAGACTGTAAGCTGCAGCCAAATACGGCTCCACAAGGCAGGAAACCTTCTCAGCCAGGCTGAAATGTATTTGCAGTTGTGGAAAAACTTTGAGTCAAAGGAACTTTAATCTTTTGTGCAGTGGCAGCACAGCTTCATCGAATTAACTCAGCAGGTTTGTTCCAAGCTGAACATTTTCTAAGTCCCAGGTTTTTCAGGCTGTTAGGAAGAGTACACTTTGACATAGGTCCCAGAACTTCAGAAACAATGCTTGGGGGTCAACACTCACTTCAGCAAAAGCCACTAGCAGAATCCATGGCAGGTTCATTTGGAACTGGTCAGAGAGGCTCTTCTGGAAAAGGGCTCCTAACAGCTTTTTGTGTCCCTAAGGCTTAAAAGGAGGTCAGCCAACTAACCTTGAAAACCACTTCCTTATCATAGGTACACGTGCGAGCAGTTCCAGCCTTTCACTTCTCCTCACAGGTCTCAGTAGTCCTTCTTCTGTCTTCCACAAGTCCAGTACTGTTCTCAAGATGATGCCCACGGGTGCCAAATTTATGCTTGGCACTAACATGTGGGGTGGGTGACTCATCCTTAAATAAAAAGGGAAAAAGTTCCCAGGAGTAACTCTAACCACATTTACAGTAGTTCCCATGTTCCCTACTTCAAACAATCACACAGTGCTCTTTTCTCCCAAAAACCAGGATGGCAGGACCTTTGGCAGAACCTTTCTAACCATGTGCAAAGCTCCAATGGCCAATGAGGGAGGAGGTGTGGAAAGGGAAATGAACAATCCCTCCTCAATGGCCACCTAAACCCAGAGCTGGGAGTTGCTCCTCTCACATTGGCATTGGTGCCTGGCTGACTAGATTGACAAAGGAGGAGCAGGTCTAGGTGTTAGGTACGTTTGCCTGTGACAGGGTAGGCCTCCTTCATTTTGATTAGGTTCCTGGGCATAGCCCAAATGGTCATTGTACGAAACTGGGTTCTTGCTTGGGGGTGGGGTGAAGACCCTTGTCAAGCCACAACCACAATCCCTGTCAGGGTGAACCCTAAAAGCGAATAGATTAACCTGCGTAAACCGTCTGGTTGCTTGGCAAAAAGCAGGCATGCTGAACTTAGAGGCAAGGTGTAAAGTATTTATGCAGCACACAAACGGTGATAACGTGAAAAGACAAGGAAAATCCCACACCGATATAGAAAAATAGAGTACAGTTTTATGTAAGTATAGTGTCTATAAGCACATAGTGCCACTTGTGCCCATACCGTCATGCTTGACATGGGGAAACGTACAAGTTCAAGCTGACCAGAGTGTGAGCCAGATACAACGGCCAAGTCAGTCTCTAAGAGTCCAGTTCTTGGTGGAGGAGGCTGTGAGGAACAGGGAGAGCATTGCAGATGGTCATTGCTGCAGCACGAAGGGCAGGCCGGGTGTTGACGATGGTCATCGCTGTAGTGTGAGGATCCAGTTTGGCATCATGGGCAGTCATTGGAGGATCTTGACATTGACAGTCACCACAGGCTGTTGCTGCTGGAGCACGGAGTGCAGAGCTCACATTGCCAGTTATTGAGTCAGGATCACTGGAGTCTTGCATTGGCTGTCATCGCAGGCAGCAGAGTGTTAGCGTGAACACACCTGTTTGTGGTTGGGAAGCACTCAAAACTTCATTATTTGACATTCATGGCAGAGGAATGTACTCTGGTGCCAGCCAAGGGTCCAGGACGGACCTAGGAAGACATCTGATAGAAATCAGTGACTCTGCAATCAGAGGCAAGCAGGGCTCAGACAGGTCCATTTGCAGGTCTGAGCAGGACCAGTTGCAGCAGGTCAGTTGGGCAGCTGCAGACAGGGCTCTCGAGCTTGTTGGTTTCTTCCATTTCAGAATAGTTGGATATACCAGACATTCCTATGAGTCATTCTGATAGTCCTGGATTCAAGGAGCAGGTCCTGGCTTCTTTCCTCAGGCTGCAGGGCAGTCCTTCCACCAACAGGGTAGCAGGGTGGTGCACCTTTTGAGTCTTGAACAGGTCCAGAAATGATCTCATGAGTGGTGCAAGAGGTCCAATATTTATACCTGGTGCCAGCCTCCGAAGTGGGATACTTCTTATACATCCCCAGATATCTGGTTCTACAAAATCCTTCCCTTCTCCTCTTAAGGCTGCAAGTAGTCTAGGGTGACAAAAGACTAAGGTGAAGTTCCTTTGTATACATGCTGGGGTCACACCTTTGAAAGATAAGTGGGGCAGGAAACAACTCTGGCAGGATGGCCCTTATTGCCAACACCTAACCCCCCTTTGTCTCACTGTTTGGAAGGAATACACAGAGACCAAAAGCAAAGCTATTCACAATTATATGACACAGGACACAGGAAGCAAGCACCAAATTGTTAGCCCAATAAAACGGCAATTTTCTAAAAATGCCATTTTCAGAATTGTGATTTAAAATCGATCTTTACCATTAAAAATGGTGTTTAAATTAAAATGTATTTGAGTGTTAACATAATTTTTCCATCTGCTTCCAAACGTAACTTGTTAATCATTAGGGGCAATATGTTATACTATGGGAGGCATAGGTCTTGCAATAGTGAAAAACGACTTTAGAAGTTTTTCACTACCAAGACATGTAAAACTTAAACCAACACTTCCTACTTTTTAAATACAATATGCGTTGCCCTATACACCTTTAAACCTACCTTACAGGTGACTTTGTTTGCGCCGAATTAGCGTCGTTTTTTTCGACGCAAATTCGGCGCAAAACTAACGCCATATTTATACTTTGGCGTTAGACGTGTCTAGCGCCAAAGTATGAGGAAAGAGCGTCATTTTTTTGCGTGAACGCCTTCCTTGCGTTAATGAGATGCAAGGTAGGCGTTCCCGTCTAAAAAAATGACTGCGCCGCAAATGCGTCGTATTTATACTCCCGGGCAAAAATGACGCCCGGGAGTGGGCGGGGCAAAAAACCCCGCATTTGCGCCGGATTTTAGCGCCTGGGTCAGGGCAGGCGTTTAGGGACCTGTGGGCTCAAAATGAGCCCACAGCTGCCCTCCCATGCCCCCAGGGACCCCCCCTGCCACCCTTGCCCACCCCAGGAGGACACCCAAGGATGGAGGGACCCACCCCAGGGACATTCAGGTAAGTTCAGGTAAGTATAATTTTTAAAAAAAAATTTTTTTTTTGGCATAGGGGGGCCTGATTTGTGCCCCCCTACATGCCTCAATGCCCAATGACCATGCCCAGGGGACATAAGTCCCCTGGGCATGGCCATTGGGCAAGGGGCCATGACTCCTGTCTTTACTAAGACAGGAGTCATGTAAATGGCGTCTGGGCGTCGTTAAAAATGGCGCAAATCGGGTGGAGGCGATTTTTTGCGTCAACCTGACTTGCACCATTTTTAAGACGCCCTAGTGCCATTTTTCCCAACGCCGGCGCTGCCTGGTGTACGTGGTTTTTTTCCACGCACACCAGGCAGCGCCGGTCTGCTTGCGCCGGCTAACACCATTCAATAAATACGGCGCCCGCATGGTGCTTCAGAATGGCGTTAGCCGGCGCAAAATTTTTTGACGCTAAACTGCGTTAGCGCAGTTTAGCGTCAAAAAGTATAAATATGGGCCTTAATATACTGGTCCTCGATACATGGGGTACTATTAACTAGGGACTTACAAGTAAACTAAATATGGCAATTAGGTGAAGGACAATTTTACCATGTTTTAGGGAGGAAGCACAAGCACTTTAGCACTGGTTGGCAAAGGTAAAGTGCACAGACATCTAATGGCAATAAAATGGATTTCAGGGAAAAATCTGGGGGAGACACTGCAAAAAGGGCCATGTTCAGCAGTCATCCTGCCAGAACAGCAGAACACCTCTGCACACCCAAGGTCTTTGTATCAGCTCTGGGAGCTATTTAGTGCTATTTAGTTCCTGGATGACAGTTTGAAGCTCAATAAATGGGATTCTTAACAGTGGTTGCTAGTAAAGTAGCTGAGCAGCAGGTCCGGCCATACACACAAGCACATTAATTCACCCATCCACATGCACACATATTCACATCTATACATTTATAACTTCAAAACCGATGCACATACACCCACTATTCACAAGCACATCATGCATTTGCACGCACCCATTTACAGAACCCACACACAAATATAAATATGTTCAAACATGCATGCCAGCCCCAAACATTAAAAAAGGTACTTACTGGGCAACTACAGTGACAGCAGATCCAGCCATAGGGGAAGCAGGAAGTATTGGAAGGAGCTGGATGCTTCGGGCTGCAAAAAAACAAGAAAATCCTACAACCTCCTCTCATGACTAATGTTGTCATGGGTCAGGCAAGGAGAGGAGGACTTTCCCTCCCTCATCACATCATGGGATGGGTCATTGAGATTTGCTGAGTACAACAATCTATTTGACTAGACATTGAGAGTCAGCCCTAGGTACTTCAGGGCTTAAAACTAAAGTGCTCAGTTCTGAGTCTATTAATAATGTGCCCGTTGAGGTGACTGTCTCAATTTTACCTGTGAATTTGCTTTATTTTACGTGTGTTGAGGCAGACAATCATATGAGATACACATTGATGGGATTGCTGGCCATTCGTGATTTAGCCCTTGCCATCTCCAGGTTGTTTCCTGGGATTTTAAAAATGGAATGCACTTAGGGCCAGATGTAGCAAACGTTTAGCGAGTCGCAAACGGCGAAATTTGCCGTTTGCGACTCGCTAAACGCGTTTCCCAATGCAGAAATGCATATTGCGAGTCGTTACCGACTCGCAATATGCATTTCCGACTCGCAAATAGGAAGGGGTGTTCCCTTCCTATTTGCGAGTCGTATTGGGATGCAATACCATTTGCGACCGCGTACGCGGTTGCAAATGGCATCGCAGTTACCATCCACTTCAAGTGGATGGTAACCCACTCGAAAATTGGAAGGGGTCCCCATGGGACCCCTTCCAGTTTGTGACTGGCCCCAAAAATATTTTTTCAGGGCAGGGAGTGGTCCAAGGGACCACTCCCTGCCCTGAAAAAATACCGAAACAAAAAGTTTCGGTTTTTTTTTAAGTGCAGCTCGTTTTCCTGTTAGGAATACGGGCTACACTTAAAAAAAAAAAAACTGCTTTATTGAAAAGCAGGTCACGAACATGGAGGTCTGCTGACGTCAGCAGGCCTCCATGTTAGCGAATGCCTATACTCGCTATGGGGCCGCAATTTGCGACCCACCTCATGAATATTCATGAGGTGGGTCATTGCGACCCCATAGCGAGTCGCAGTCTGAGACACCGTACTGCATAGCAATTTGCGACTTGCAAATTGCGAGTCGCAGGGACTCGCAATTTGCAAGTCGCAAATTGCCAATTTGCTACATCTGGCCCTTAGTCTGGAAATTTCAATGACAAGTTTGTTTATGATGTGTATGTGTGTCAAAGTAGTGCTTCATTTACTGATTCCGTATTATTTTGGATCGATGTGTATAATGTGTTGTATGCGTGCTTCTTGACTGTGTGTCAGATTGGCAGATACACAATTTGTAGTTGGTGAAACATTAGCAGCAACAGGCATGTGTTGGTGTTAGATCTGACAGCCTTAGAGTGGTCACCCCTAACTTTATGCCTGCCTCACTCCAATTTTTGGATACTGTGTTTGCTGGTTTTAGGACTCTGCGCACTTTACCACAGCTAACCAGTGCTAAAGTGCATACGCTCTCTCCCTTAAACATGATGACATTGGATCATACCCAATTGGCTTACTTAATTTACTTATAAGTCCCTAGTAAAGTGCACTATATGTATACAGAGCCTGTAGATTAAATGCTACTAGTGGGCCTGCAGCAATGCTTGTGCCACCCACTTAAGTAGCCCCTTAACCATGTCTCAGGCCTGACCCTGCAAGGCTGGTTTGTGCAGTTTCACTGCCAATTCAACTTGGCATTTAAAAGTACTTGCCAAGCTTAGAACTCCCCTTTTTCTACATCCCTAAAGTAGGCCCCAGGTAACCCATAGGACAGGGTGCTGTGTAGACAAAAGGCAGGACATGTACCTGTGTAGTTTACATGTCCTGGTAGTTTAAAACTCCTACATTCGTTTGCACTGCTGTGAGGCCTGCTCCTTTCATTGGATAACATTAGAGCTACCCTCATATACTGTGTGAGTGGTAGCTGCTGATCTGAAAGGAGTAAGGAGGTCATATTTAGTATGGCCAGAATGGTAATACAAAATCCTGCTGACTGGTGAAGTTGGATTTAATATTGATATTTCAGAAATGCCACTTTTAGAAAGTGAGCATTTCTCTCTACTTAAATTCTTCTGTGCCTTACAACCCACGTCTGGCTAGGTTCAGTTGACAGCTCCCTTGTGCATTCACTCAGACAAACCCCAAACACAGGATGCTCAGCCTCACTTGCATACATTTGCATATTAAATGGGTCTTCCTGGGCTGGGATGGTGGAGAGCCTGACATGTCAAAGGACAGTAGCCTGCCTTCACACAAAGGACTGCCACACCCCTTACTGGGACTCTGGCAGACAGGATGGAACTGAAAGGGACCTTGTGCACTTCTAAGCCACTCTTTAAAGTCTCCCTCACTTCAAAGGCACATTTGGGTATTTAAACAGGGCCTTTACCCCTACCAACTCAGAAACTTCCTGGAGAAGAGAACCTGAACCAGAACCTGCAACCTGCCAAGAAGAACTGCCTGGCTGCCCAAAGGACTCACCTGACTGCTTTCTGAGAAGGACTACTGCCTTGCCTCTCTCTGGCTGTGCTGAGAAGTGCTCTCCAAGGGCTTGGATAGAGCTTGCCTTCTGTTCCCTGAAGTCTCAGGACCAAAAAGACTTCATTCCTGCAAGAATAAATCTCGTTGCAGCGTAAATTGATGCACTGCCTGCCAGAAACGATGCACAGCCTGCATTGTGGTGAGAAAATCACTGCACAGTGAAACGGAACGACGAAGCCCGACGTTGCAAGGAGAAGATCGACGCAGGGCGAGGAAATTCAACGCATGGCCCACTGGATCGACGCAGCTTGAGTTCCTGAGAGGAATCAACGTAGTGCCTGTCGTGCAGTAAAATTTTCCATGCAACTCCCACCAGATCAATGCAGCCCCTGTGACTTCATCCTGCCAGCGCTGGATTTCAGCACATCATCCCTGCGGCGTCCGAAACCCCCGCAACCCAAAGAGGATCCAAGTCCGAGCACCAGAAGTCGACGCAAAGCCTTCCCTGCGTGAAAAATAAATAGCCGCGTGCGTCCCGAGAAATCAACGCACACCTCCCTCTTTTCCACACATCTCCTCCTCTGCAGTTCCTTGCAGAGATTTTGCATGCAAGCCAGGTACTTTGTGCTTAAGAGTCTAAAGACACGTTATATCATTTTTACAGAGATATTTCAAAACATACTTATTGCATTTTAATCGTTTTGACCTGCAGTTATCCAGATAAATATTATATATTATTCTAAACACTGCGTGGTATATTTTTGTGGTGTTCAACTGTGTTATTGCATGATTTATTGCACAAATACTTTACACATTGCCTTCTAAGTTAAGGCTGAATGCTCAGTGCCAAGCTCCCAGAGGGTGGGCACAGGATAATTTGGATTGTGTATGACTTACCCTGACTAGCGTGAGGGTCCTTGTTAGAAATGGGGTCTTTGGTTGGCAGTCAGGTTACCCCCTGTCCAAGCAAGGACTAGTCAGAGTAAAAGAGAATCACCCTCACTAACCCCTGCTCACCCCCTTGGTAGATTGGCACGCACAGCAGGCTTACCTTCAGAATGCTAGGTGTAAATTATTTGTACCAACACTCACAGTAACTTAATGAAAACACTACAAAATGACACAACACGGGTTTAGATAAATAGAAAATATTTAACTAAACCAAACAAGACAAAAATGACAAAAATCCACAATACACAAGCCAAGATATCAATTAAAAGACAAAAAGAGTCTTCATGTAATTTTAAACACAACGCTAATGCTGTTTTCGTGGAAGTGTGCCTGGGTGTGTCAAAAATAACCCCGCACGGGTGAGTGTGCATCAAAAAGGGCTTGCGATGCGTCAATATCACTCACCAGCGATCCCGTGTGTCGTTTCTCCATCAGTAGAGTTGGCGTGCGTCGTTTCTTCTCTCCGCAGGAGAGTGATGCGTCGATTCGAACCGCACACTTGGGTCCGGTCAGGCCTTGCTTCGTTTGTACACACACAGCGATGTTTGCATCAGAAATCCTGCTGCACGATGATCTGAAAACCACGCAGCGCAGGTTGCGATCTCACCTGCGTCCATCAGCGATGCTGCACGTAGTTTCTCCAGCAACGGGTGTCGATCTTCTGGTCGCGTTGCAGGCGAGCGTCGATTTTCAGCCGGTGGTGCGTCAATTTTTCAGCCGCAGATCAGAGTTGCATCAATCTTTTCCCCACACAGCAGTCAGTGCGTGTATTTCTCACTTTTGGGCTGCCAGCTTCTCACAGAGAGGATATGCACTTTAGCACTGGTTAGCAGTGGTAACGTGCTCAGAGTTCTAAAGCCATCAAAAACAGGTCAGAAAGAATTAGGAGGCAGGAGGCAAAAAGATTGGGGATGACCCTGCAAAAGGGAAAATTCCAACAGTCCTTGCTTGGACAGGGAGTAACCTAACTGCCAACCAAAGACCCCATTTCTAACAGTTGGTACTTGCTTTTATAACTGTTTACTACATTATGTAATAAGTATAGTCTTTGCAACAGGCAGGCCACAAATATGGTTGAGGGGGCTGAATGTTATGGATGTGCAGCTCTGTTGGGTATGTGCTGCCACTTTTAACCTGGTGTTCTTATCCTTCATACATTGACCACGTGGGATAAATCCATGTAGCCCATGACCAAAAGCTAAGCCATGAGCCCAACCCACCAATGGCAACCAACCCCTGCTGAACAAGGCCTAATAGATGGATGGGTAACTTTCTAGTGACATTTGTAGAAGGATAAATGCAGAGTTGTTGGTACCAGGACCACAGATGAACATTAGGATAATATTCGACAATTTACTTGTTATAGATATTTTTTACTTCAATATTTATTTTTAGACACTTAGCATAACAATTGATATTTTCTGAATGAAGTGAAGTATGAAGTAGTAAAATATGAAGTAAAGTATAGCTAACAATGGACAATGAGTCGAGTTACAAAGCTTAGATTGCATTCACCTTTTCTGATTAAATAGTTAATAAAACAATGGGCAACGTTGGGGCCAGTTGATTTATGCAATATTACACATAATTGTGGATTGATGCATTTTCCACATACTTTGCAGTTTAATTTGCCGATATTGTATATTTCAACAAAATGTTGTTTGTAGAAAATGTTGTATATGTAGCATAATTTGTCTTTTCTTGATGAACTTTGCCTCCTAATATGGTCCTTCATGGGCACAAACGTCTAGTAAGCTAATAACCCTTTAAAATAGGGTCTTCTATTATTATAATATAGCATTTTGTACAAAAAAGCACTGACACGTAATATATCTTAATGCCACACATGCACCATGCCAACATGACAACATGAAATTATTACCATAATGAACCACTCATTACCATACCATAATGACCTGGTATAATAAAACTAGAATATTAAATTTCTCACTGCAACCCACTTAGCATCATATAGAAGCACACCAATCTAATATAACCCCTTTTTTCCTATGCCCATACATCTACTGTTAAATACAACCATAAAACCAAACAAAATGTCCTTAATCATTCTTCAACAAGCACAAACAGCTATACCATTATATATTCTATCACTCAAAGTACTGCACACAAGCCCATATACCCAGTTTAATATATAATCACACACAGTGTAACAAATCCCAATATGTGGGATACATTATCCCCTGTCATACAGTATAACGATTTTGCAAGTGACTAATGAGTTCCATTACCAAATAAAGGAAGCCATACACCTACTATCAGGAAGCAAGAGACCCAGCACTATATTGCAGACAACATAGATTTGCAAAACAACACCACCTAAATTGTACATCTAAAGTAGCCAGCTACAAAAAAGAATGTCGCTCATATTAAAGATGGTGGAAATGTTTCACATCTTTGGAGAAATCAAAACTAAGGGGTATATTTACAAGGGGGGTTGCCTCTCTCTTGCACCATGCAATGTGGTGCCAGCACAACAAAAGACCAAAATGCAATTTATGAAGCCACACAATGCCACCTTGCACGGCCCTGAGTGGCTTAATTGATCTGGATTAATACAATGCATCTCAAATCGCTGTGTTGTGTTACTCTACCCCAGGGAGGCGTTCCATGAGTGTTGCATGGGTATTTCTCCACAACATCCATGGAGTTTGACACATTTCCAAATTTACCAAAAGTGGCAGATCTGGGAATGCACCAAAATGCTGTGCCTTCCCAGGTGCCTCTTTCTATATTTGCTGTAATCTGCAGCACACATAGAAAGAGGAATATGCCTCAGAGATTGTTTTTGTGCAGTAAGGATCCCCTTCTGAACAAAAACAATTCTGCTTACAATGCAGATACCCTTGCACATAACTGTGCAAGGTAATCATGGATGATGTCACCAAAATATGCATTTGATATGCAAACAGTGATCTTGTAACATTTTGCTCGAAAAGCACAGTATAACAAACAAAATAATGCAAAAATAAGTGCGACTACTGACAGCTGAAGATTGATAGCTTAATAGAAATATTTACCATAAATAGAGATAGCAGATAAAGAGGCCCTCTAAATTGCTTGAGTGTGTTCTGGTAGTACCGCTTGATGTATTGATGTTTTCATTTATCTTTCTTTCTACATGACAATGTTCATTTTGCTAAATATCCACAACTGGAGAGTGAAAACATTATAATAAACTGAGCTATAAAACTGGTTTTACATAGCATCTGGCAGCAAGTGTTTTTTCAAAATGATGAACATCTATCACAATAATCTTTCTGCTTTCATTAGCTGGAATCATTAATATTACCTTAGAAGGAAAACAAGCGTTTTTGGAAAACAGCAAACGTCTCTATCGCAGCAAACATAACCGATGCATTTCATACATCTAAATTGATTTGTTTGATGAAATTTGAAGCTTCGTACAACAGTCTTTGTTATGTTTCTTCTTGTAAAACGTGCTATCTTCTTAACAGAAAGCAGCTATTCTTATAACTTGACCGAGTATGTGACATTTGGCTTTCCATGCATGTGTGCCACCTAAAAACGCGGATACATTTTCCATGTTAACGCGGCAGTTTTCACATTTGCTCATCCTGATTACAAGTTGTGAGGAAAGCTTTCCCACGTGTGAATTAGTAATAAACTTAAATACAGGTTTTAAAAAAAATGTAAAAGTTATCCTGTATTCATTCATATAAATAGTTTCAAGTTTCAGTATTCATTTATTGCATTGGTTAATCACAAGCATCGCAACAATTATAAGATACACAAACTGAAAAAATACGATTATAAAAATGCTTTGCTCAGTGCTAAAATAAGTACACATGTTAAGAGCTTAGAACTGGTGGTGCTGAACATAGAATGTTAATTCCGGCAATCCTTGTGCCCTTTGTCTATAAGTGTTTGGAGCCTGGAAAGGAATTTAACAAACTTACAAATCAACCCATCATAATTAATAACCATTTAATACACAATTTAAAAATATGATTTACAGTGCCTAGACGGATGGTAGGATAAATATAACATATATTTGAAAACTGCATAGATGTTAGTTCTGGCAACCATTGCAACCTTTGTCAATAGGTGTTTGGAACCAGGAAATACATTTTACAAACTGACAGTTCAACATGGTATCTTCTGGGTACAGAAAGCAGACAATCACATGCCTGCAGAAACATTACATGTTCTGTGTAAGAAAAGCTGTTTGCGAAACATGGAATGACTCACAGAGGACTCACATTTGTTGCTGCTAAGATAGACCGCTTTCATGCCATTGAAACATTTGTACGAGAAGGATAGCTCCCACATCTCATGAATGTAACTATCTTCTAGCCTCTCATATCTTCCTACAGAAATGTGTTTCAAGCAGGATGTGAATTGGAGTGTTGCAATAGGCAGATTAATAACCTCATGAAATTAGCCAAAGTGTAGATGGTTTTTCCGCCACAGTAAAAGGCAACTTTTCAAATGTTTCGATGTTTAGCATAATATTTGCGGTTGTCACATCAAATTAAATGCGGCAAACAGGTCCTTAACCCTGACGTAATGCCATGAGAAACATACATTTTTCAGTATCTGTAGTTTCCAGCCTAACTGCATAATGGACCTAAACTGACCCTGTGCGTGTTGCAAGGATTACATGTCAGTTTGCATGATGTCATTTGCAGAAGAAAGTATGTTATTAAGGGTATATATACGTTCAGACAAGGTGCTAATCCCATTATTTATGACGGCTAAAGCTTTCTGTAAGTTTTCTTGATCTAGCTGCCTTAACCGGGATGCGGCTTCTTGTCACAGTTTCCAAATTTCATTGAAAATTGCATATAAGAAGTGCTTTCTATGTTGTCTTCTGGGGCCTAATAGAAAGTCTTGTATGTCTGTGTTAATGGACAGGAGACTGAGGTGTCCTTTTGCAGCATCTAGTGAGGAACCTTTTAACCATTGCTGGCATCGTTTTCCCACACTGTATGTTGTCACAATACCCAAATGTTTTGTTGATACATAGCGAGGGTCTGGTCTGTTTGCTCTAGAACCCCCCATGGAGTTTACAAAATGCACATGGCAACTATTTGTGTCCCCTGGCCACAATAACCACCCATCAGGACTTGAAAGTGTTGTGTTGAAAGTTCCATTTAAGACCCACCCATCAAGCTGTTTTTCCATTGCATTAATGTATTTTTGCCATTTATAAACATTTTCAGAGTGGGGATACTGGCCACATTTAACTCTTTAATTTTTGCCACGCCTAAACAACTTGTCTGCTGCACTGTGTCTTTCAAAAATATCAATCGTAAAAGTATCAGGCATGCTCTAAATAAAGCTTCCCTTCCTTGTATTTGCCAATGTTTAGTTCTCCCAAAACTCTTTAAGTCAATCAACTTTATCCAACATTCATAGCCTTCTATAGCCAACCGGGAAAGAAAGGAATCAGAATAAATACATTTTGTAACAATAAACAATAAATTGTGCATTTCCTTTGATGGCAATTTAAAATAATAGGATGCAGCATGTTTAACATTATGCCTAGAAAAATATGTAAACTTATCCATATATGTTTTAGAACTCCCCACTGGCGGGGTAGGACAAAGTTCCCATTGTATAATTAAAATTAGGCTTTTCAGGAGTTGCTCAATGAATGACATTATGTCCATAATAATTGTAACAGAACATATCACCATAATTTTCTTTTTTTTTGGTAAATGTCTTCACTTTCAAATACGGTAAAGTACCCTAGCTCAGACAGCATAGAATCAACTGTTTTTACATACCCCAAACCCCAACATTTAAAAAATGTTTGAAAACATATGGAACTTGAAGAACCTCCATCAGACCAAATGTATCAAAAGATACTTTATCCCAAACAATCCCAGCAGGAACTGGTATAGCTGAAATGTTCACTAGGGACAAGTCAAGATGGGCATTGTGTGAGGAAAAATGTGGTTTTAGGACCTCATCCACCAATTTGACTGTAGAGCATTCAGGAAGGTAAGGACCATGTATCAGTAAGAAAAAAAACAATGAGAAACCCAATCCAAAGAAGAAAGGCAAGTACAGTTAGCAAAAGCCACAGATAGTTCCATGGATGAATAAAATAGTTATCTTTAAGCCAATGTATCAGTTTATACACTCTCAATGATTGTGCTGCAGAAGAACTGGATGAGTGGGAGAAAGGGTCATCTCGATCTACAAAGTATCCAGAAGCAGATAGTGCAAAAGCTGGAGTTGTAATGGGAAGTGGAAAACTAACAGAAATCTTCCTTTGTGGTTCATAATAGATGATGCCATCCATTTGAGTTGCATTTGAGTAAAAATGGCCATTATTTTGATCGTTTCTAATTGCACATGATGATAGTGGTACTAATGAAAGATAATTTTCCACCCTCCCCAAACTCAGGTATGTGTCAGCATTGCTGCTCAAAACCTAAAGGGGAATTTCCTGATCTGTAGTGAGAGAGATTCAGGAATTAGCCAGTAGTCTATTAGGTCTGCTGTGTAGGATCGGCCACATGGTGCTGTTTGATATTATCAATGAAGACAAAGCGTTTTTCTTTTGATCCAGGCAGCAGTGGTAGAATAACAGTGCTGGTACACTGTGTATTCCCAGGACTGGAACCAATGCACGATATTATGGACCAAACTCCATTTTCACAGTGTCGCACTAGATTCCAAACTTTCAGAATCCAGCCAGTAGATGTTATTGGTGCATCCCTTAGTCCCAAGTAGGTAGCATAGGCAGACCCATTTTCATCACAGAACTGTTGTAATTCCTGCAAGACAGTGAAATGTTCATTTATGATCTGGGACACACATGTGTGCCCCAAAGACCACCTTATCTGAGTAGATTATTAAGTGCTCTCTGGACCCCATACAGGTGACTAAGCCAACTACGACCTGTGTCTATTGCTCTTGCTGTGAAGGATTGCTTAAAGTCTTGATTCTTCAGCTCCCCTACACTGTTACCCTCGGGATGGTAGGGGGATGAGAAATAAAGTTGGACTCCTAATGAAGCCATGGTGTCCCTGAATGCTCTTGAGGAGAAAGCAGGGTCCGGGTCCAAGAGGAAAGCCATAACTGCATAAGTACCGATAAAGGCTTGCAAACCATACCCATAGAAATTTGCAGCATGAGTCAACAGCGACTAAGATATATTTGTATGCAACAATAGGTGTCAGGGGACAATAATGGTCCAGGTACACACATTGTAGATGTTTGTTTGAAATTAGAAGGAGTGTCCGCGGTGGGCATTTGACAGTGGGCCCTTTTATTTGCTGACACATGTCACAGCAAAGGACATATTATTTTGTCTGTTTATCTAGACCTGGCACCCAACAGCATTTTTGGAGTAAAGAAATAATCACTGCCACACCTGCAAGCGGATAAGCATCTTCCTTATGTGCCGCTTTTATCAACTCAAATCTTTGATCTTGGTTGTGGATCACATGATCATCCACCCCTGGTATTGTTACCAAGGCAATATTGAGGCTAGTTATGTGGTAGGAATATTTGGCAGGATATTCCTTGGGTTTGGCTTGCCATCAGCCAAAGCTTTCACAGCAGCAAGTGTTTCATCATCATTGTTCTTGAATTAGTTATTGCAGCATGAGAAGCTACTGCTGACTTGGCCGCCAAATATTGCCTACAATGTGTACTCCTACAGTTTGATGTCTCAATATATGAACTACATGGGCATTGCGTAGAGTTTCCTTCAGATCCACTACTTTCCCCCGCTGTAACCTGTGTTTGATGATGTTGCCTTTTGAATCTCTAAACACATTCTGATGTCAGTAATGCAGATATTAATTGAAGGACTGGACACAGTAGTATGAATCACAAGCTATCAACATTAGCTGTTCTGGATCTGTGTGTTCCAGTGCCATGCAGTCCCCTAAGGTGTGCGTGAAAGTTTTCTCTGGACTTTTCATGTAGTCACTCACAGTCGCGCAAGCAGCAGAGTATCGGTGTTTAGTGGCTATGACTGGTTGGACTGAACCATCAGTGTAAATGATTGTTTGTTATTGATCAATTGGCAAAGTGTTTGCCGGCATCGGATAATCCATTTCGTATTGAAGGAATTCTTGAGTTTGCAATTTTGGGTTGAAAGTGTAGTCAACATCAGTGACTGTCAGAGATGTTGCTCATTGGATCCAGAGCTGGTGCAATGCTTTTGTGTTTGGAATGCCGGCCTTTGTGACAGCCTCAAGGGCTGGGATTGGAGACATGACAATGATGTGTTTCCCCTGAGCCAGATGTCTCTCTTCAATGACAGCCATCTGAACAGCAGTCAGAATCTTTTCTGAGGGAGGGAAGCATTGTTTAGTTGTGGAGTACAAATGTGATTTGTATGCAATAGGGACAATATCACCCTTATTAAATGTTACCTTGGTGAACCCAATGCCACCAGAAATTACTCTGATGACCAATTGTGTTTTGTCATCCCCTGTGTGTAAATGTTTTGCTGCTAGCATGTCTTGTTGTAATGCTCTGACAATGTGTGTGTGTTTGACTGTCCAAAATTTACTTGAAAAGTCGGGGTGTATTAAATCATATAATGATTCAGTGCATTTTGCATAATTCTGAATGTACGTTCTGGCGAAGTTTAAAAAGCCCAATAAAGACTGGAGCTTTTTTATGGTATTTGGTGGTTGCAATCGTGTACACTTTTCTAGAAAGTAGGGCCCTAGGCTTTTGTCTTCATCTGAAAACTTGTATCCCAAAAATAGGACACAAGAAAGTAAATTTTTGTTTTCTTAAAATTAAATTTTTTGTTGAATTCAGCAAATCCTACAACAGTGCGGGCCACTCGCTTCAGGTGGTGGATGAGATCATCATCCTTCAGGTGTATGCCATCAACAAAGAACAATGCCCCAGGGTGTTACATGTGCAGTATGACTATTTAAGTGTCTGCTATCTAAGACTATTCTATATGAATGGTCCGGTTTGGCAACAGGAAATAGAGGATTGTTTATTGGTGGCACACAGGGCTCAATTACATTGTGGTATTCTAGTGGTGCAAGAATTTCTGTCACGGGTGCTTTAGCCTCTTGCCTAATAGGATACTGAGGTTGAGGCTTTGGTTGTGTCTGAATTTGTATTATGTGCTAGGGAGAATCTTTGTCTCACCCAACATGATTGAGATACAGCTCTAGAGCCTATGTCAATGCCCAAACAAATAAGTATGACTCTATTAATTCTATAGGACACAGTGGCGAGAAGCAAGGCTCAATGATATTTTCCACCCACTGGACTTTACGGACAAAATCTGATGGCCAATCTTTTTCAGCCAACTAAATGTAACAAATGCCCGTTAATAATTTCCAAAATATAATGTCAATTGTGCGCTCAATGTCGCCCTCTAATTGTATTTTCGTTTTGTATACCCTACTGGGAGGGAGTCTCGGCCTCTATAAAGTTGTCAGTTGCTTTCCCCTCCAGATGCTCTAGAAGAAACTATTGTGACCTCTACTGCGCTGTCTTGCAGAGCTAGTGCCCAGTTCCTGATCTTAAATAATACTCTCATCTTGCATGGCATTTTGTGCAGAAAAAGCTGCCACCTTATTCTTTTTTGAATTGGGATTTTTGGTGCAGAAGTTTCACTTCTTTTTTAACTGAAACGTCTGCTGAGCATTGTGAATCCCTTTTTAGTTTCATGTACTGTGTTTGTTGTTCTGATCGCCCCACCTCTCTCACTATGTTGATATGGTAAGTCCAAAAAGAAACAAGATTGGCGTGTACCAGTATATTTATATCTATCAGGAGTTTTTATATCATCCCTATTTCTTAAGTTATAATGTTTTCCGGGGTCTCTGAATGTGGGCATTCTTCCATGTCTTTTTAAATGTTTGTTTCTATTTATGCCACCGTTTTTTAGAACCCTCAGCTGCTTGCTTGGTAGAATCCTTATTGGTTTTATCTTGTAACTGTGGGTTACTGGTCTGGCTCTCAAACTATTCTGATCTATACTTGAATAGGCTTTGGTAATAATTTTAGGCAGCTCATGTTCTTTATCCTGTACAGGAACATCCCGGGGCCCCATACGCACTGCTAGTTCTACTGGTTCCCCTTTAGGGTCACTTAATGATATTGAGCACACTGTAGCAAAATTCCCCATTAACTGCATCCCCAAACTAGGGCCTGGGCATCCCTATATTCATATTGAATCTGTTTTAACACCTGTGAGAGTGGCAAGTGTTGGTGTACCGTGTGCAGTAGTGTAGAGCATGGTAAATACTGTTCCCTAAGAGTTGCAGTTATCCACTGCAGGAACTATCCTAAATGGCCAGCACATAGTTGGAATTCTTGATTATCTTAAGTTCATGTATGGGAAAACACAGCTTCCAGCACATTTATTTTTTTGAACTAAAGAAAACAGAAATTCTTCCTGTTTGGCGGGTACTTTACCCATGATTGAATGCACTGTTGCAGGTTAATGCCTGGTGTGACTGTGTGTGGTTGTGCTGGAACAGCGCGTGCTGGGTTTGTATTTAATGTTTGCTTTACAAATTGTAATAGGAGTCTATAGATCACTACAAGCTCAATATTTAAGCACACATCTAAGCTGCCACCAAGGTGCATGCATCAAGATGTGGTGTGTATGTGGCCAATTGAGGCCTGTCATTACTCAGAGGACCTAGCCTAACATGTAGTGTTGTATGGGATAGGGCCTCATCAATCCAGTTCTGCTGGTCTTGAAAAGATGGAGATATTTCTATATATGCATATTCTCTGTATTGTGCAGGTGCATTAGTGTGTGTATAATGATGAAATGTATTAGTGTTCCCATCAACTGCTGGAAAATTGACCCAGAGTAGAACATTTCTGTTCTATAAGCTGGATGAGCCTCAATCACAAATTTCACAACCGCACCCCGGGCCATAAGGACATTATTTAATAAATGATTAGTAACGGGGGTCTTATATCAACTGCAATTACCACCTGTTGCGGGTTTGCCATAGTAGATATAATGGTTCAGGGATAAGGATACCAATTGTAGATTATTCCTGTAAAGGTTCAAGCTTGAACAACCTTCAGTCTAAAATACGTTCTACCTATCTAGCTGAGGAGGAAATCCTCAATACCATGGTCTTTTTGGTATATAGTATTGGGGTGCATGACCAAACGTTTGTGCCGCCATATGGTGTTGGCTCTCATTTTCTAAATGAGAGTGCTGGATTCGGGTAGCAGCAACACCAGACTGTGTGGAGCTAAGCTCAATTCCACACCATGTGTCAACTGTTGGCCTATTCTTCCAGCCAGCTAGCAGTATGTAACCAGCACCTGAAAGTGGCGGTGATTTGTGGCAGCTGTACGCATCACATTCTGTTTCCTCAGGAAATTGTGGTGGAACAGATATCATCCTTTTCTCTCAGTTACATTTGCTCACACATGCAAAGACAGCAGAAGCAGAAATTGGTTCAATGTCTTTCATTGAACCAACTGCTTTCTAGATACATGTACTGCAATGATTAGAATGATAAAAGGTAATAAAAGCAATGCAGTGACAAAGAAACTGAACATAAGAAAAGTCCCACCATAGTGTCAGAATACTAAGGGGGTCATTACAACCTCGGTGGTCTTTTAACAAGACCGCTGGGGGACCGCCGTGCGGAAGGCCGCCAGTAGTGGCGGTTTGCCGCTCAGCGTATTATGACCGTTGGCTGCCCTCCGTCGTTTTTCTGACGGAGAGCCGCCAACAGCCATACTTGCGGGCGGCGGGGAAGTGGAGGTTGCTCCACCTCCACGCCAACAGAACACCACCCAGCTAATCATGTCCTGTGATTCTGCGCGGCGGTGTTCTGTTGGCGGTGTGGTGTCGGCGGAGCTGCCCCATGGCTCCCTTCCCCTCCTGGCGGATCGACGGAACAGGTAAGTCTATCGTCCGTTAGGGGAGGGGGTTGGGGGGTGTTGTGTGTTGTGTGGGTGCATGGGGGGGTGCATCTGTGTATGTAGGGGGTGTGTGAGTGCGTGTATGCTTGCGGGGGTGTTGCGTGTTTTGGGAATGAGTGCGTGTATGTCTGTAGGTATGTCTGTATGGATGTGTGCGTGTATGTTTGAATGTGGGTGTGCGTGTCTGACTGTGTGTGTGGATGTTGGCATGTATGTCGGTGTGTGTGCGTGTATGTGTGTTGGTGGTGCCTGCGTGTGTGTCGGGTGTGTATGTGTAAGGTAATGCCATTGAAACATTTGTACGAGAAGGATAGCTCCCACATCTCATGAATGTAACTATCTTCTAGCCTCTCATATCTTCCTACAGAAATGTGTTTCAAGCAGGATGTGAATTGGAGTGTTGCAATAGGCAGATTAATAACCTCATGAAATTAGCCAAAGTGTAGATGGTTTTTCCGCCACAGTAAAAGGCAACTTTTCAAATGTTTCGATGTTTAGCATAATATTTGCGGTTGTCACATCAAATTAAATGCGGCAAACAGGTCCTTAACCCTGACGTAATGCCATGAGAAACATACATTTTTCAGTATCTGTAGTTTCCAGCCTAACTGCATAATGGACCTAAACTGACCCTGTGCGTGTTGCAAGGATTACATGTCAGTTTGCATGATGTCATTTGCAGAAGAAAGTATGTTATTAAGGGTATATATACGTTCAGACAAGGTGCTAATCCCATTATTTATGACGGCTAAAGCTTTCTGTAAGTTTTCTTGATCTAGCTGCCTTAACCGGGATGCGGCTTCTTGTCACAGTTTCCAAATTTCATTGAAAATTGCATATAAGAAGTGCTTTCTATGTTGTCTTCTGGGGCCTAATAGAAAGTCTTGTATGTCTGTGTTAATGGACAGGAGACTGAGGTGTCCTTTTGCAGCATCTAGTGAGGAACCTTTTAACCATTGCTGGCATCGTTTTCCCACACTGTATGTTGTCACAATACCCAAATGTTTTGTTGATACATAGCGAGGGTCTGGTCTGTTTGCTCTAGAACCCCCCATGGAGTTTACAAAATGCACATGGCAACTATTTGTGTCCCCTGGCCACAATAACCACCCATCAGGACTTGAAAGTGTTGTGTTGAAAGTTCCATTTAAGACCCACCCATCAAGCTGTTTTTCCATTGCATTAATGTATTTTTGCCATTTATAAACATTTTCAGAGTGGGGATACTGGCCACATTTAACTCTTTAATTTTTGCCACGCCTAAACAACTTGTCTGCTGCACTGTGTCTTTCAAAAATATCAATCGTAAAAGTATCAGGCATGCTCTAAATAAAGCTTCCCTTCCTTGTATTTGCCAATGTTTAGTTCTCCCAAAACTCTTTAAGTCAATCAACTTTATCCAATATTCATAGCCTTCTATAGCCAACCGGGAAAGAAAGGAATCAGAATAAATACATTTTGTAACAATAAACAATAAATTGTGCATTTCCTTTGATGGCAATTTAAAATAATAGGATGCAGCATGTTTAACATTATGCCTAGAAAAATATGTAAACTTATCCATATATGTTTTAGAACTCCCCACTGGCGGGGTAGGACAAAGTTCCCATTGTATAATTAAAATTAGGCTTTTCAGGAGTTGCTCAATGAATGACATTATGTCCATAATAATTGTAACAGAACATATCACCATAATTTTCTTTTTTTTTGGTAAATGTCTTCACTTTCAAATACGGTAAAGTACCCTAGCTCAGACAGCATAGAATCAACTGTTTTTACATACCCCAAACCCCAACATTTAAAAAATGTTTGAAAACATATGGAACTTGAAGAACCTCCATCAGACCAAATGTATCAAAAGATACTTTATCCCAAACAATCCCAGCAGGAACTGGTATAGCTGAAATGTTCACTAGGGACAAGTCAAGATGGGCATTGTGTGAGGAAAAATGTGGTTTTAGGACCTCATCCACCAATTTGACTGTAGAGCATTCAGGAAGGTAAGGACCATGTATCAGTAAGAAAAAAAACAATGAGAAACCCAATCCAAAGAAGAAAGGCAAGTACAGTTAGCAAAAGCCACAGATAGTTCCATGGATGAATAAAATAGTTATCTTTAAGCCAATGTATCAGTTTATACACTCTCAATGATTGTGCTGCAGAAGAACTGGATGAGTGGGAGAAAGGGTCATCTCGATCTACAAAGTATCCAGAAGCAGATAGTGCAAAAGCTGGAGTTGTAATGGGAAGTGGAAAACTAACAGAAATCTTCCTTTGTGGTTCATAATAGATGATGCCATCCATTTGAGTTGCATTTGAGTAAAAATGGCCATTATTTTGATCGTTTCTAATTGCACATGATGATAGTGGTACTAATGAAAGATAATTTTCCACCCTCCCCAAACTCAGGTATGTGTCAGCATTGCTGCTCAAAACCTAAAGGGGAATTTCCTGATCTGTAGTGAGAGAGATTCAGGAATTAGCCAGTAGTCTATTAGGTCTGCTGTGTAGGATCGGCCACATGGTGCTGTTTGATATTATCAATGAAGACAAAGCGTATTTCTTTTGATCCAGGCAGCAGTGGTAGAATAACAGTGCTGGTACACTGTGTATTCCCAGGACTGGAACCAATGCACGATATTATGGACCAAACTCCATTTTCACAGTGTCGCACTAGATTCCAAACTTTCAGAATCCAGCCAGTAGATGTTATTGGTGCATCCCTTAGTCCCAAGTAGGTAGCATAGGCAGACCCATTTTCATCACAGAACTGTTGTAATTCCTGCAAGACAGTGAAATGTTCATTTATGATCTGGGACACACATGTGTGCCCCAAAGACCACCTTATCTGAGTAGATTATTAAGTGCTCTCTGGACCCCATACAGGTGACTAAGCCAACTACGACCTGTGTCTATTGCTCTTGCTGTGAAGGATTGCTTAAAGTCTTGATTCTTCAGCTCCCCTACACTGTTACCCTCGGGATGGTAGGGGGATGAGAAATAAAGTTGGACTCCTAATGAAGCCATGGTGTCCCTGAATGCTCTTGAGGAGAAAGCAGGGTCCGGGTCCAAGAGGAAAGCCATAACTGCATAAGTACCGATAAAGGCTTGCAAACCATACCCATAGAAATTTGCAGCATGAGTCAACAGCGACTAAGATATATTTGTATGCAACAATAGGTGTCAGGGGACAATAATGGTCCAGGTACACACATTGTAGATGTTTGTTTGAAATTAGAAGGAGTGTCCGCGGTGGGCATTTGACAGTGGGCCCTTTTATTTGCTGACACATGTCACAGCAAAGGACATATTATTTTGTCTGTTTATCTAGACCTGGCACCCAACAGCATTTTTGGAGTAAAGAAATAATCACTGCCACACCTGCAAGCGGATAAGCATCTTCCTTATGTGCCGCTTTTATCAACTCAAATCTTTGATCTTGGTTGTGGATCACATGATCATCCACCCCTGGTATTGTTACCAAGGCAATATTGAGGCTAGTTATGTGGTAGGAATATTTGGCAGGATATTCCTTGGGTTTGGCTTGCCATCAGCCAAAGCTTTCACAGCAGCAAGTGTTTCATCATCATTGTTCTTGAATTAGTTATTGCAGCATGAGAAGCTACTGCTGACTTGGCCGCCAAATATTGCCTACAATGTGTACTCCTACAGTTTGATGTCTCAATATATGAACTACATGGGCATTGCGTAGAGTTTCCTTCAGATCCACTACTTTCCCCCGCTGTAACCTGTGTTTGATGATGTTGCCTTTTGAATCTCTAAACACATTCTGATGTCAGTAATGCAGATATTAATTGAAGGACTGGACACAGTAGTATGAATCACAAGCTATCAACATTAGCTGTTCTGGATCTGTGTGTTCCAGTGCCATGCAGTCCCCTAAGGTGTGCGTGAACGTTTTCTCTGGACTTTTCATGTAGTCACTCACAGTCGCGCAAGCAGCAGAGTATCGGTGTTTAGTGGCTATGACTGGTTGGACTGAACCATCAGTGTAAATGATTGTTTGTTATTGATCAATTGGCAAAGTGTTTGCCGGCATCGGATAATCCATTTCGTATTGAAGGAATTCTTGAGTTTGCAATTTTGGGTTGAAAGTGTAGTCAACATCAGTGACTGTCAGAGATGTTGCTCATTGGATCCAGAGCTGGTGCAATGCTTTTGTGTTTGGAATGCCGGCCTTTGTGACAGCCTCAAGGGCTGGGATTGGAGACATGACAATGATGTGTTTCCCCTGAGCCAGATGTCTCTCTTCAATGACAGCCATCTGAACAGCAGTCAGAATCTTTTCTGAGGGAGGGAAGCATTGTTTAGTTGTGGAGTACAAATGTGATTTGTATGCAATAGGGACAATATCACCCTTATTAAATGTTACCTTGGTGAACCCAATGCCACCAGAAATTACTCTGATGACCAATTGTGTTTTGTCATCCCCTGTGTGTAAATGTTTTGCTGCTAGCATGTCTTGTTGTAATGCTCTGACAATGTGTGTGTGTTTGACTGTCCAAAATTTACTTGAAAAGTCGGGGTGTATTAAATCATATAATGATTCAGTGCATTTTGCATAATTCTGAATGTACGTTCTGGCGAAGTTTAAAAAGCCCAATAAAGACTGGAGCTTTTTTATGGTATTTGGTGGTTGCAATCGTGTACACTTTTCTAGAAAGTAGGGCCCTAGGCTTTTGTCTTCATCTGAAAACTTGTATCCCAAAAATAGGACACAAGAAAGTAAATTTTTGTTTTCTTAAAATTAAATTTTTAGTTGAATTCAGCAAATCCTACAACAGTGCGGGCCACTCGCTTCAGGTGGTGGATGAGATCATCATCCTTCAGGTGTATGCCATCAACAAAGAACAATGCCCCAGGGTGTTACATGTGCAGTATGACTATTTAAGTGTCTGCTATCTAAGACTATTCTATATGAATGGTCCGGTTTGGCAACAGGAAATAGAGGATTGTTTATTGGTGGCACACAGGGCTCAATTACATTGTGGTATTCTAGTGGTGCAAGAATTTCTGTCACGGGTGCTTTAGCCTCTTGCCTAATAGGATACTGAGGTTGAGGCTTTTGTTGTGTCTGAATTTGTATTATGTGCTAGGGAGAATCTTTGTCTCACCCAACATGATTGAGATACAGCTCTAGAGCCTATGTCAATGCCCAAACAAATAAGTATGACTCTATTAATTCTATAGGACACAGTGGCGAGAAGCAAGGCTCAATGATATTTTCCACCCACTGGACTTTACGGACAAAATCTGATGGCCAATCTTTTTCAGCCAACTAAATGTAACAAATGCCCGTTAATAATTTCCAAAATATAATGTCAATTGTGCGCTCAATGTCGCCCTCTAATTGTATTTTCGTTTTGTATACCCTACTGGGAGGGAGTCTCGGCCTCTATAAAGTTGTCAGTTGCTTTCCCCTCCAGATGCTCTAGAAGAAACTATTGTGACCTCTACTGCGCTGTCTTGCAGAGCTAGTGCCCAGTTCCTGATCTTAAATAATACTCTCATCTTGCATGGCATTTTGTGCAGAAAAAGCTGCCACCTTATTCTTTTTTGAATTGGGATTTTTGGTGCAGAAGTTTCACTTCTTTTTTAACTGAAACGTCTGCTGAGCATTGTGAATCCCTTTTTAGTTTCATGTACTGTGTTTGTTGTTCTGATCGCCCCACCTCTCTCACTATGTTGATATGGTAAGTCCAAAAAGAAACAAGATTGGCGTGTACCAGTATATTTATATCTATCAGGAGTTTTTATATCATCCCTATTTCTTAAGTTATAATGTTTTCCGGGGTCTCTGAATGTGGGCATTCTTCCATGTCTTTTTAAATGTTTGTTTCTATTTATGCCACCGTTTTTTAGAACCCTCAGCTGCTTGCTTGGTAGAATCCTTATTGGTTTTATCTTGTAACTGTGGGTTACTGGTCTGGCTCTCAAACTATTCTGATCTATACTTGAATAGGCTTTGGTAATAATTTTAGGCAGCTCATGTTCTTTATCCTGTACAGGAACATCCCGGGGCCCCATACGCACTGCTAGTGCTACTGGTTCCCCTTTAGGGTCACTTAATGATATTGAGCACACTGTAGCAAAATTCCCCATTAACTGCATCCCCAAACTAGGGCCTGGGCATCCCTATATTCATATTGAATCTGTTTTAACACCTGTGAGAGTGGCAAGTGTTGGTGTACCGTGTGCAGTAGTGTAGAGCATGGTAAATACTGTTCCCTAAGAGTTGCAGTTATCCACTGCAGGAACTATCCTAAATGGCCAGCACATAGTTGGAATTCTTGATTATCTTAAGTTCATGTATGGGAAAACACAGCTTCCAGCACATTTATTTTTTTGAACTAAAGAAAACAGAAATTCTTCCTGTTTGGCGGGTACTTTACCCATGATTGAATGCACTGTTGCAGGTTAATGCCTGGTGTGACTGTGTGTGGTTGTGCTGGAACAGCGCGTGCTGGGTTTGTATTTAATGTTTGCTTTACAAATTGTAATAGGAGTCTATAGATCACTACAAGCTCAATATTTAAGCACACATCTAAGCTGCCACCAAGGTGCATGCATCAAGATGTGGTGTGTATGTGGCCAATTGAGGCCTGTCATTACTCAGAGGACCTAGCCTAACATGTAGTGTTGTATGGGATAGGGCCTCATCAATCCAGTTCTGCTGGTCTTGAAAAGATGGAGATATTTCTATATATGCATATTCTCTGTATTGTGCAGGTGCATTAGTGTGTGTATAATGATGAAATGTATTAGTGTTCCCATCAACTGCTGGAAAATTGACCCAGAGTAGAACATTTCTGTTCTATAAGCTGGATGAGCCTCAATCACAAATTTCACAACCGCACCCCGGGCCATAAGGACATTATTTAATAAATGATTAGTAACGGGGGTCTTATATCAACTGCAATTACCACCTGTTGCGGGTTTGCCATAGTAGATATAATGGTTCAGGGATAAGGATACCAATTGTAGATTATTCCTGTAAAGGTTCAAGCTTGAACAACCTTCAGTCTAAAATACGTTCTACCTATCTAGCTGAGGAGGAAATCCTCAATACCATGGTCTTTTTGGTATATAGTATTGGGGTGCATGACCAAACGTTTGTGCCGCCATATGGTGTTGGCTCTCATTTTCTAAATGAGAGTGCTGGATTCGGGTAGCAGCAACACCAGACTGTGTGGAGCTAAGCTCAATTCCACACCATGTGTCAACTGTTGGCCTATTCTTCCAGCCAGCTAGCAGTATGTAACCAGCACCTGAAAGTGGCGGTGATTTGTGGCAGCTGTACGCATCACATTCTGTTTCCTCAGGAAATTGTGGTGGAACAGATATCATCCTTTTCTCTCAGTTACATTTGCTCACACATGCAAAGACAGCAGAAGCAGAAATTGGTTCAATGTCTTTCATTGAACCAACTGCTTTCTAGATACATGTACTGCAATGATTAGAATGATAAAAGGTAATAAAAGCAATGCAGTGACAAAGAAACTGAACATAAGAAAAGTCCCACCATAGTGTCAGAATACTAAGGGGGTCATTACAACCTCGGTGGTCTTTTAACAAGACCGCTGGGGGACCGCCGTGCGGAAGGCCGCCAGTAGTGGCGGTTTGCCGCTCAGCGTATTATGACCGTTGGCTGCCCTCCGTCGTTTTTCTGACGGAGAGCCGCCAACAGCCATACTTGCGGGCGGCGGGGAAGTGGAGGTTGCTCCACCTCCACGCCAACAGAACACCACCCAGCTAATCATGTCCTGTGATTCTGCGCGGCGGTGTTCTGTTGGCGGTGTGGTGTCGGCGGAGCTGCCCCATGGCTCCCTTCCCCTCCTGGCGGATCGACGGAACAGGTAAGTCTATCGTCCGTTAGGGGAGGGGGTTGGGGGGTGTTGTGTGTTGTGTGGGTGCATGGGGGGTGCATCTGTGTATGTAGGGGGTGTGTGAGTGCGTGAATGCTTGCGGGGGTGTTGCGTGTTTTGGGAATGAGTGCGTGTATGTCTGTAGGTATGTCTGTATGGATGTGTGCGTGTATGTTTGAATGTGGGTGTGCGTGTCTGACTGTGTGTGTTGATGTTGGCATGTATGTCGGTGTGTGTGCGTGTATGTGTGTTGGTGGTGCCTGCGTGTGTGTCGGGTGTGTATGTGTAAGGTAATGTCGGGGGTCGGGGTGGGGAGGGGGGCCCTGCCACATTTGGGGGGTGGCAGGGGTGGTGGGGGGTGTAGGGGCGGGAGTCGGGGTGGGGGAGACACCTATCAGTGTCAGGGAAGGAATTCCCTGGCACTGATAGTGCTTACCGCCATGGATTTCATGGCGGTTCCTACCGCTGGAAATCCAGGGCGGTAAGCCGGGTCAAAATACCGACAGCGGTATTGTGATGGCCGCCGGGCTGGAGACCCAGGTCTCCAGCCCAGTGGTCGTCTCCGCCCTGGCAGACGGAACGGAGAAGCGGCGGATGACCATGGCGGTAACCGCCATGGTCATAATACTCAAAAAAAGACCGCCAGCCTGTTTAACACCGTCCGCCAGGGTTGTAATGAGTCCCAAAGTGTTGGAATACCTACCTATACCTTTAACGTACTACTAGAGCATATCAGTGTTAGCCCTAATCCACCCTTCAGGATCCTTAGGACGACACCATACCTGAATATGGTAGTAGCGAAGAGGGCTGTTGGTCTACTGAGAGTCCTCTCCCAGGTATCCCAGCTGGTGATCTGAGAAAACTGCCCTAACATAAGACCACATATGTTTCTTGTGAAGTGCCAACAATTGTGCTGTTCCACTTTGTACTGACAACAATATTGGGTACAGCCTTGAGCAGAGTACAGAATGAGAATGTCCCCAGAATAAAGCTTCTGCTCAGAAAATAAAAAAAATATAATAAATATAATAAATTGTTTTTAGGCTAAAGGGCACAAGCTGCAGGCTTATGGCTAAAATAATATGCCCATAAAAGCTTACAAAAATAAACTCACGACAGAGGGAGTTTCATAGAGGCTACCTGTGCATGATTCAACTTCTGTTATGCTTGCCTACAGGCAGGTGTAACTTTCCACCGCCTTGATGTTCACATTCGTTTGACGTTAATGCCATCTTACCCTTTATTACATTCTGAGACTATTTTTAGGCAGACTGCCTCCAACTACCAGACCATGTCAGTGTGAATAGCCTCAGATTCATGCATGAATTCTTCCGCTCCTAACATAGTCTAGTTTATTGTTAATTCTGAGTATTTTAGATTTTTTGTAATTCAGGGTGAACAAAGTGCTGATGTTATTTATCCAGAGAGGATGTTTTGATGCTTCTAAAGATATTTCCATCATTTGAGTAAAATTGTCCCTCACTTTTATTGCACCTATTTTGCACTTCTTCAGCAAAGGGAATAAGTTAAGCTAAACAAAGGTGCAGTCACTGATGGATTGCAAATTAGGTTCTAGGTGCTTAATGCGTGATGGACTATTTTCAATCATTCTGGTGTCCAAGGCTCTCATACCTGAGAATTCCAGCTCCTTGACTAGATGCTCACCTTGTTTGTCTTGAGACCTCTTGTTTATTGTGAGAGGACTGTCCACTCGGAATTTTGAGCAAAAAAGGAGCTCATCATCTTCGCTTGTGTAAATTATGTTCATACCGAATGTCTCCAGTTAGGAGGATCCCAGGGGAGGGTTGTGATTCATATGGTGTTGCATTAGCATTATTATGTTTTATGTCTTTTTTTTAAGATGAATCCGGTTGAATATAAATATTGGTCAAAACTAGAGGGGAATTATCTTGTTGATTAACAATAATGCTTGAATCCTGTGATCTATTCCTGGGAGATGTTCAACTTTGACTCAAAGAGAAAGGGAAACATACACCGCCAGACCTGGTGTTTTAAATATTTGTAACTTAGTTGAAGGAGTGCAATAATGCACGTATCCTGAGTTTGGGATGGGCATCATTGGCTGAATTTCCATGAAATGCAACCATTCCACAATATTTCCACAATGGCGTAGGTCTGCCTGCTTTCATTTTTGATTTGAGTCGTGAATATTCCATGAACATGTTGCTCGAATGAGAATTTTCCTTAAAAAAACAAGAGACAAGAGGCGTATGGCAACACATGAATAGTTCATTTAATTATACATTATGGTCAGGAGAGCAGTTACAGAGCCAGGGTCTGAGGACTGTCTCTCAATGTACATCAGATTGAAGTAGGTTTTTATACATTTCCCTGAGTATAATAAAACAATAAAAAATATTCCTTTCATGGTAAACATCAGAACAGTTTTCATGGAGTCATAAATATACTTTCCTTTTAACAGCAGCTCCTTGGTAGCTGGAGCAAAGTTTATGTCTGTCTTCCCTGCATGCTGTCTTCCCTGCATGCATCTCTGCATGCAGGGAAGACAGATAAAAACTATGGCCCTCATTACGAACATGGCAGTTTGGCCCACCATGCCGGCATTGGTGGCTGGAACCGCCAGCTGGCATGGCAGGCCAACCCACCACATTCTGAACAGGGTGAGGGACGTCATCGGCGGCCCTCACTCTCCGCCAGGGCAGTCTGGTGGTGAGTGGAAACACTATCCACAGGGTAGCTGTGCTACCCTGCAGATAATGTTCTGATTTCTACCAGCCTTTTCCTGGATGGTTCACCCGCCAGGTAAAGGCTGGCGGAGGGGGTGCCCCTGCACTGCCCATGCACTTTGCATGGGCAGTGCAGGGCCCCCGTTGCAGAGCCCGTAGCGCCAGTCACAGCCTGATTTTCGGGCAGTGATCTGCGCGAAGGGTGAAACTGCATCTGCCGCACAGAGGCATTGATGGCGGCTCCATGGAAAGCTGCTGTCAATGTCCTGGCCGGGCCTTTCTGTGAGCCAGCGAGCGGATACAATGTTTTCCGCCTGCCGGCCCACAGAAATGTTCATAATTTGGCTGGGTTACGGGGTCACTGGCGGTCAGTGTTTTGACCACCAGCATGAACACGGCGGTTGTTACCGCCCTGTCCATAATGACCCCATATGTTTTCTGATAGCGGGACCTGTTTGACAGGTCCCGCTGTCAGAAAGCGGAGGTATGTTTGCTGCTGCAGCTAAGCCACAGAAAGCAGCTATGTCCCAGGTGTGTGCACCCAAGGACATAGCAGGAGACAGCTGTGGTCCCCAGGGCCGTCAGTGGCTCCTTGAGGGGGACCACGTGGCCCCCCCTCCAGCAAAGAAGAGCTCTGCGTAGGTGGTGGTCCCCAGGGCTGTGGTGTACCGAGCAGCCTCCCGCACACAATCAAATCACTGCCCCAGGGAGGTGGTGGTCCTAGAGGATGTGGAGGGGGTGCACGACACCCCACACACAATCAAACAATGACCCAGAGAGGTGGTTGTCCCTAGGGCTGCGGATGAGCGCAAAGCCCCGCACACAATCAAATCCATTTCCCAGGGAGGTGGTGGTCCCTGGGGTTGCACTGGAGCCTATGCTTCATTTTTAAAACATTTTTTGCTAGATCGCCATGAATTGTGGCAACAAATGTTTTAAAAAATGCTTTGCTCTGGTGGGGGGTGGTCCAAGTGGGACCCCAGTACCAGAGTTAAGGGGTCAGGGTGTCCGTTCTCTGGTCCATTTTCTTTTTTTTTAACATTTTTGTCTGGGACTCCCAAGATGGCTTACAACCTCGTTTGAAGTGTTGGCCGCCAATCAGATCTCAGCACAGGATCAGAAGGGGTTGCAAATTTGGATTTTCTTCAATTTCTCAAAAACTACTGAACAGATTTACACCAAAAACAATAAAGGGCTCTTTCTGGACCAATAGCTACCTTTCTGTCAAATGTGGTGTCATTCCGTCTAGTGGTTTTTGCGCTATCAGAGTAAACATTGGAAATGCTCTAAATTTCATCCCCCTTTATCTTGGCCCCAACTTCATGGATCACCCTGAAACTTCCTAGACAGAGGATCACGTGACTGTCAAATATTTTTGGAAATGTTCTTGCAGATTTGTCAAGTGTCACCAATGAAAATAGGCAAGCCAAAAAACTAGGTCCTAACTATACCTACCTAGTGCCGTCTGCATTTTATTACCTTGTGGCAGTCGCCAGTATAGGACCTAGGGCCAGATGTAGGAAGGCTTTTGTGCCTCGCAAATGGCGAAAAACGCCGTTTGCAAGGTACAAAAGCCCTTACGCGATGCTGAAACACATTTTGCGAGTCGGTACTGACTCGCAAAATGTGTTTCAGACTCGCAATAGGGAAGGGGTGTTCCCTACCTATTTGCGAGTCGCACCGCGATGTAGAGTTGAGTTGTGTCCACGAAAGCTGTCGCAAATCAACTCGCAGTTACCATCCACTTGAAGTGGATGGTAACTCATTTGCAAACGGGAATGCTCACAATAATATTTTTTCAGAGCAGGCAGTGGTCCTATGGACCACTGCCTACTCTGAAGAAAACCGAAACAAAAAGGAAATTTTTTCTATTTTCAGCTCGTTTTCCTTTAAGGAAAACGGGCTGCAAAGAGAAAAAAAAAAAACTGCTTTATTGGAAAGCAGCCCCGTGAGTGCCTAGACTCGCTATGGGGTCGCAAACTGCGACCCACCTCATAAATATTTATGAGGTGGGTCTTTGCGACCCCATAGCGAGTCGCAGAAGGTGTCTGAGACACCTTTCTGCATAACATTTTGCGAGGTGCAAATTGCGAGTCGCTGGGACTCGCAATTTGCACCTCGCAAAATGTTTTCTATCTTCATCTGGCCCCTAGTTTCTATGGAAGAAGCATTTTTTGTTTTGCTAATAACTTTAGTGCCGTTTGATGAATGTTCACAAAATTTTCCAAAAAACAATGGACGCCAGTTCAGTTGCTGTCTGGAAAGGTTTGGGGTGATCCATCAAGTGGGAGGCCGTGAAAAATGAGGGGGTCGAAAAACGCATTTTCCACATTCATTTTTCAACAGGAAAAATTTAACAGCGATAGCGCCAAAACTACTGAGCGGAATTACACCAAATTTGGCAGAAAGGTAGATCTTGGTACCGAAAGAAACCTTTTTGTGATACTCATGCATCCCCTCACTAAGCGACTTGTACACTGATGTACTCACTTACAGACCAACTAAGAAACTCATGCACCCATTGATATACCCAACCTGTCATATACCCACTCTCAGATCTACTTAGACACTCGTGCACCAACTGACACACACCCTTCACTGTCATACACCTACACATAAATCCACTTAGGCACTCAGGCACCCAGTCTAGCTGTTATGGCAAACACCATTAGACTTGCATTAGGACACCATTAGACTTCTACTGAGGTTTTGAGAAATATATTGTGACATGAAGAGATCTGAAAGAGAAACTTCTGAAAACTATGGTGGTGGTGTGCATTGAATATGTACTTTTGGTTTGAGAATCCACGGTGGAGTCGCGATGCCTATTTTTTTTTTTTTTAAATCAGATTTCTTTAAATCAAAAATACAAAATTAACCAAAAAAAAGATGAAAGCCCTTTATGTGCTTGCAACACAAAAAACACGAACATGACACCACTGTCCATAAATATAAAAGAGCTGCTGGTGAGAGAAGTAGAACATTTATGTGACAAACTGCAAACTGTGAAAAAATGATGTCTATAAAAAGGAACGTATCAAGTCAACACAGAAATTACAAAAAACATGTGACATGTCCAGTACAAAATTATTAGGAAATCAGAGAGGTTAAACAGAAGACAGCAGCAGTTTATGGAAATTAGAGTTAGAATATTTTGTGCTAGAGTAATTCAAACTCTTCTTAAACATATGAAACAGTACAACAGATGAAGGGAAGTGCTCAGACAGAAACAATGTATTGTGAATGTAGCTGACGAGGCGTTTGTATTAAAGAGGAAGCTTTTTATTCTGATTCCTGCTAGAATGTGGACACTGGATAAAACAGTGTTATCATTGAACAGAAAAGAGTAATAATAAAAAGTAATTTTTATAAAATCTTCAAAGGTGAATGGAACCGTGCGTCCAGGACAGAGCCTTTCTTGAATAAATAATGGTAATCACAAGAGAACACATTGGTGCATGCTATTGAATCAACTGGTCGATGTTATCAGGTCAAGGATAGGATTCCAATTTAAAAAGAAGAGATTATTCCTAGAAACATGGAAGACATGGTAGTGTGCAAGTTTCAAGGTACGCGTAGAGAGGTTCCTGTTTGCAAAGGGAAATGTAGCAACATTTGGAGAGTCAGTCAAGAATGAATTGACTTCTTGAAGATTTGTGTGCGCAACTTTCCATACAGAAGTCTAAAAAATACATTTTTCATGTTTTAGATTCTTGCAAAGTAAGAAAGTGTAGTAATTTACAAGGCCATTCATTAGCATGTTTATCACAGAAAGTTTGCCAAAGCACATTTCATCAATTTTGGATGCTGACAGTTCACCACACAAAAATTCAAAAATTAGTTAGACTTTACTTTGTGAAGACTCCAGCATTATGTCTAGGAGAGATGAATAGAGTATTGTTGCATAGTACAGAAGGAAAAGTTGAAAATGTTTGAGATGATGTGCAGTTTCGATGTTTTGGTCCTAAAGAGGATTCTAGCCAGAATGAGGAATTTGTAGGTCCAATTGTTGAGGAAGAGAGCACAGGTATTGCTCCTGGAAAATTTGAACAAGAGATTACAGCATTTAACACAACTTGTTCAGAAAAACCAAACTATTTATGCATCTGTTGTTTACACACTTACTACAAAAGTCAAACATAAAATGTAGATGTATTTTCTAAAACTGAAAGGGAAACAGAGAGAAGTGGCAAGATCTGACTGTTTATTTATTTGTATAGGAGCATTTTGATTTGTGCATGCAGCAACATATATGTAAGTACTGCTATAACAAGTTAGAGGATCAGAAAACACCAGCTAGAGCACTGAATCACAGGCTAGAACGTGTCACTATTCCAAAACAACTACAAGAGTTAAATGTATATGAATCTATCCTTATAGAAACCACTCATCCATTTCAAGCAACTATACAATTGGAACCAAAAATAGGTAAATTGCATCCAACTGAGTTATTGAAAGAGAAGTGTATTTGCCATTAGACTTTCAATTTTTTTTTACATCTGTAGGAATAGAGAAAGACAATGAAAAGCCAGTTACTTAGTATACTAGCAAATAGTGTAGAATAAAACAATTTGGCAAGAATTAGTTGATGTTAATAAAATTAAACAAGCAACATTATGCGGGACATTACAACATTGGCGGTAAATGCCGCTTACCGCCGTGAAGAAGACCGCCAACACACCGCAGCGGCCATGGCCGTGGGATTCCTCCACAGCTATTACGACCCACAGCCCGGAATCCGTCAAAATCCAGACACCCACACAAGTCCACCACACCAAAGGTCAGTGATAAATTGGCGATAACAAAACCTCCACCGTCATGCCAACAGGAATACGCCCACACTATCACTATCCATGCGGCGGTCTTTAAACCGCGGTATTCCATTGGTGGTACACACCGCCGTGCTTAAATACACACACACTCACAAAACACAACCACAGTGGACAATTCGAACTACACACACCTGATACACATACACACACCACTCCCACACATCCAATACAATATAAAACACACACCCACATTACCCACAAACCCTTACGACCAAAATTGCGACTGAAGGCCAGAGAGAGACACCACCATCTACAAACTAGCATCCACGTGCACTCAACACCATCACTCACACAACATCCACACACAAAACAGCACACACCCCTAAACATCACCCCACACATCACAACACACACCGCCCCACACATCACCCACACCACCCCATGGCACCGCAAAGACACCCCAGGTTTTCTGAGGAGGAGCTCAGGGTCATGGTGGAGGAAACCATCCACGTAGAGCCCCAGCTATTCGAATCACAGGTACAGCACACCACTATAGCTAGGAAGATGGAGCTGTGGGGCAGAATCGTGGACAGGGTCAACGCAGTGGGACAGCACCCAAGAACACGGGATGACATCAGGAAGAGGTGGAATGACCTACGGGGGAAGGTACGTTCCGTCGTCTCAAGACACCAGATTACAGTTCAGAGGACTGGTGGCGAACCCCCACCTCCTCCCCCACAACTAACAACATGGGAGGAGCAGGTCTTGGCTATACTGCATCCTGAGGGCCTTGCAGGAATAGCTGGAGGAATGGACTCTGGCAAGGCAAATCTTTCAATACTTCATCCCCCACCCTACCTGCATGCTATCACATACCCCCACCATCGTCCTCACCAGCTCCTCCCACATGTCCCACTATCACAAACCACACATCCCAACACCAAGCCCTGCATGCAACAACAAAGCATGGACACCCATCACCAATGCATGGCCAATGCACATACCCACACACACCCCTAAACATTTAGCACACAAGGTCCTACACAAGAATGCAAGCACTGGAGTACAGGGTCCCCAACCCATTGCACACCATGGCACACACAGAAGCAATAATCATGCCTTTACACCCCTACAGGACCCCTACCCAACGGCACCGGTCTGGAGGTTCCAGACATGTCCACTCCACCCACAGAATAGGCCCACAGTGATGACAGCAGCTCTGTCCAACTGGATCTAGATGACCAGCCCAGCCCATCTGGGACCTTGCGACAGTCGGTTACCCTCACACTGGCACAAGCCACAACAGAGCGTCACCCCTCTGGAAACACCAGCACAGCACCCACCCAGTGGGCCCATACCTCTGTCCCCAGGGCACATCAAGCAGCAGTGTGTCCACCACTACAGGGAACCCAGGCTAATGCACCACCCCAACAACACCAGGGACCTGGGGGCAGTGGCAGTGGGCACACGGTTCAGGGAACAGAGGCACAGGAACACAGGAGAACTGGGAGGGCTGCTGTGTGATAGGGGGAGGACAGGCCCGGGAACCCACTCTCCACGAGGCCCTCTCCAACATCATGGGAGCCTACCACCATTCCCAGGAGACGATGGCAACTGTACTGGCCAAGTTTCAGGAGACCCAGCAGCTGCAGGAGGAACAGTATTTGGGGTTCAGGGAGAAACTCAAATCCATCAATACCACCCTGGGCACCAATGTAGGGGTGCTGAAGGAACTCGTCAACACCAGGTGGGACACTGTGGCACAACAAGGGGCCCCTGACACTAGCCTGGACGATGAACTGCCCACCACCTCCACCAGTGCTAGTGGACAGGATGCACCGCCACAGGACCACGACACCAGCACCCCACCCCCTGCAGATGGAGAACCACCCCGCAAGCGGTCCCTGAGATCCAGGACAAAGACAGAGAACAACGCCAAGACCCCCGCCAAAAAATGAAACCACCCTTATTGTCATCCTTCTGTCCCACTTTGTCACCCTGTCCATCCTTAAACTGCCCCAGCTCCACTTCCTATGCCCCTTTGGACAATGCACCTGTGAGACTAATAGACTGGACTCTGCCATGGACATTCCTCCACCATCACCCCTGACCATTTTACAACTCTCTCCACTATTTAGCACTTAAATAAACACCCTTAAATCACAAAACTATCTGGAGTCAGTCTGTGCTTTCAAAAATGTATATTTGCAATAACTGTGGAAAACTGCTATATCCATTGTATTGTCAATATACCTATGTCACACAGCTCTAGTCCATGAGGAAACAAAGCAGATGTCACACAGTGGGACCCACATCTATGAAATTGAAAGGGAAAGTGACAACTCAGGGTCCATGCACTGGGTGAAAGTGACAGACAGATGAGAGGTAGAACAAGGGTATCAGATGTAGCAGGCAGTGATGTCTTCTTACCTGTGTCTCACTGGAAGTATTGATGAATCACCCTGTTTCTGTTGTCGATATCCTCTGCTTCTGCTTCCTCATCTTCACTGTCCACAGGCTCCACAGCTGCCTCAAGACCTCCATGTGGACCATCCTCTTTCAGAAAAGGCACCTGTCGTCGCAAAGCCAAGTTGTGAAGCATACAGCAGGCCACGATGATCTGGCACACCTTCTTTGGTGAGTAGAATAGGGAACCACCTGTCAGATGGAGGCACCTGAACCCGGCCATCAGGAGGCCGAAGGTCCTCTCTATAACCCTCCTAGTTCACCCATGGGCCTCATTGTAGCGTTCCTCTGCCCTTGTCCTGGGATTCCTCACTAAGGGTCAGTAGCCATGACAGGTTGGGGTAACCAGAGTCACCTGCAAATGTCGAGGGAAATCTGTTGGACACACGCTAACTCTTAGGGATATCCCCAGACCCAGACACCTAGTCACACTGTATAGGGTCCATGTCCTCACCTAATAGCCACACACGGTGCCTCTGGAGTTGCCCCATCACATAAGGGATGCTGCTATTCCTCAGAATGTAAGCGTCATGCACTGAGCCAGGAAACTTGGCATTCACATGGGAGATGTACTGGTCGGACAAACACACCATCTACACATTCATAGAATGGTAACTCTTCCAGTTTCTGTACGCCTGTTCACTCCTGCGGGGGGAGACCAAGGCCACATGTGTCCCATCAATGCACAAATGATGTTGGGGATATGTACCAGGGCATAGAAATCACCTTTCACTGTAGGCAAATCCTCCACCTGAGGGAATACGATGCAGCTGCGCATCTGTTTCAGCAAGGCAGACAACACTCAGGACAACACGTTGGAGAACATAGGCTGGGACATCCCTGATGCTATGGCCACTGTCGTCTGAAAAGACCCACTTGCCAGGAAATGGAGTACTGATAGGACCTGCACTAGGGGGGGGGGGGATTCATGTGGGATGGCAGACAGCTGACATCAGGTCTGGCTCCAACTCGGCACAAAGTTCCTGGATTGTGGCACGGTTCAGTCTGTAGGTGACAATTACATGTCGCTCTTCCATTGTCGACAGGTCCACCAGCGGTCTGTACACCGGAGGATGCCACCATCTCCTCACCTGCCCCAACGGACGTGCTCTATGGAGGAGAACAGCGAGAAGAGAGTCAGCCAACACTGGGGTACGAAAACACAACTTTATTCCACACATTTTTTAATCCGCTGTGTGCCTGTCTTAGTGTGTATGCAAGGCCTAGATATGTGTGACACATTTAAAATTAATGCTATGTGACCCCCTGAAATGGGGGCTGCCTGACCTGTAATGTGGGACAAGGGGATATGAGGTAACTGCCCTGGCGTTGTACACCGTCGCAATCCTGCATTGGTAACATTGGACCATATGGGTCCCAGGAGCCAATGACGATGTACACCGGCGGTGACAGTACGCACCGCCGCGGACATGACCACCATTTTCTCTCTGTTCACTCACTTGATACCTGATTTGCAACAGGAGAGGACCTACACTGCAAGTGCTGCTGTGACCTCAGTCTGGAAGAGACAATGACTCATGTGTCTGGGGAAAGGGCCCCTGCCTTCAGCACAGAGGAGTTGGAGAAACTAGTGGATGGGGTCCTACCCCAGTACACGCTACTCTACGGTCCTCCAGACAAACAGGTAAGTACACTGTGAGCATGCTGTATGGGCAATGCCTGTGTGGAGTGGTGTGGAGGGAAGATAGGGAGGGAGAATGAGATGTGCATGAAACGACAGTGAGTGGATGTACGTCATGGCAAGGGTAAGGATGCGGGCCAATGACTGTGATGGTGCGGATGGTTATATCTTCTCCTTTTCCCCTGTACTATTCCTGTAGGTTAGCGCCCACCAGAAGAAGGATATTTGGCGTGCCATCGCCAAGCAAGTCTGGACCCTGGGGGTCCACCACAGAGGGAGCACCCACTGCCGTAAAAGATGGAAGGACATTCGCTGCTGGAGCAAGAAGACGGCAGAGGCCCAGCTGGGGATGGCCTCCCAATGTAGGAGGGGTGCCCGTCGCACCATGACCCCCCTGATGTTCCGGATCCTGGCGGTGGCCTATCCGGAGTTGGATGGGCACTTGAGAGCATCACAGCAGCCACAAGTGGGTGAGTACGCTCTCATTCAGCTGATTCAGCGCGAATTGGAGGTGTCTGGGTGGGGGAGGTGGGCTGTGGGTTCCCCTAGGCCAGGGCGTGTTTAGTAGGCAAGGTCCCTTCGTAAGACAGGCCATGTGGCATCCCCCTGCACTTGTGTTCAGAGGCAACTACACCTAGTCAGGCTCCTGTGACTTCCATGTGTGCAGCAATCGGGCATAGGCCTTGTAACCCATGTCCCTGTGATTAATTACGGTACTCAAAGTGCACGGCATAGTGCAGGTGGCTTCTGTGTCTGTAGTGTCCGCCGATGGTAGTGGTATTGCATGCACTGAACATGTCTTTCTTCTGTCTTCCCCCCCGTTTTTGTGGTCTCTCTGTTCTTATGTGCATTAGCATCATCAGGTGGAGGAGCTGTGCCACCGGAGCAGGAGAGAGCTGCATCCCACATGGCCCTGGAGGGCGACACAATGGAGTCTGAAGCCACCAGTGAGACGGAGAGGGAGGGCAGCTCCACGGCGGGGACGGGAGCTAAGACCAGAGACACAGACTCCTCCTCTGATGGGAGCTCCTTGTGGTGGCGGGCCCCTCTGTGCCCATGCATCTACAGGTACAGCTGCCACCCCCCCTACCAGCACCATCCTCCCAGCAGCCCCTCAGCATGTGCCCCGTGGCCGCTCACCGAGGAGGGTGGGCATCTCCTTTGCCCCAGGCACCTCAGCCCCTGCATCTGTCAGCCCTGCTGCCCTCAGTGAGGAGGCCATTGACCTCACTGTTGGGCAGTCTACCATTTTGAATGCCATCCAGGGTGTAGAGGGGCAGTTGCAACAGACCTGGAGGGCATTCATTCTGTTCAGGCAGCCCAACAGTGAGCTTTTCAGACTCTGGCCTCAACACTGATGGCAGCCATTGTCCCTGTGTCCAGCCTCCCCCCTCCAACTTCCTCCACCCAACCCCAATCCCCTGTACCTCAGCCTATCCCAAGCACACCATCAGACCAGCATGCACACACCTCAACACACAAGCGATTCTCTGGCAAACATAAGCAGCACACATCCCACAGGCACTCACACAAGCATCATACCCATGCACACATACCAACATCCACTGCCTCCACTGTGTCCCCCTCCTCCTCGTCTCTCTCCCTGTCTCGTCTCCAATCACACCTGCATGCACTACATCTTCAGCCACTTTGTCCATCACCAGCACACCCATCACCACACCCCGCTCACGTGCACTCACCACCCCCACTACCATTCACACATCCCCTGTGTCCTCTCCCAGTGTGTCTGTGAGCCCACCTCCCGAGGTACACAAATGCAGGCACACACCCACCCAACAGGCATCCACCTCCCGACAGCCTCCAGCCCATGCACCTTCACCCAAATTCAGCAAACGTACACCTCCTACAACCACTAACTCTTCATCCACACCCAAACCCCCTCCATCTACCCGTCCCAGTGTGTCTAAAAAACTTTTCCTGTACAACCTTGACCTCTTACCCTCACCTCCTCCACCCCTTCAGTCCCCCAGGGCCCGCCTTTCCAGGTCCCAACCCAGCACCTCAGCCACCACATCACTGGGAACAGTGGTGCCAGCAGTAACCGGCTTCTGGAGTGAGCCAAGCAACAGGGCAGCCAGTGTGCCAAGGAGCCAGACCACGGACAGTCCCTCACCTCAGAAGCATAAAAAGTTGGCCACTGCCCGGCGGGAGAAAGGCAACACATCTTGCACCAAAGGCTCTCCCAGGAGTACAGTTGGGAGTGGGAAGACAGCTGCACACCATCCAAGGTGGTCAAGGGGCAAAGAAAGAAAGGCAAGTCGCCGCAAACCTGCACGGCAGACAAGACCGCCACCAGCACCGCTGACAAGGACACCGCTGCCACAAGCACTGCTTCACAGGACTCCGCTGCCGCCAGCACCGCTGCCAAGGACACCGCCGCCACCAGCACCACTGCCAAGGATACCGCCGCCACCAGCACTGCTGCCAAGGACACCGCGGCCACCAGCACTGCTGCCAAGGACACCGCCGCCACCAGCACCACTTCACAGGACACCGTCACCACCAGCACCTCTGCCATGGAAACCGCCACTACCAGCACTGCTGCCAAGGACACCGCCGCCACCAGCACTGCTTCACAGGACACCGCCGCCACCAGCACTGCTTCACAGGACACCGCCACCACCAGCACCGCAGGCCAATGAGTGCAGAAAGCTCTGACGCTACTGAGTCGACCACAAGCAGGTTGTAGCACTCTGGGCACAAAGCCCCCTCCAGAACCAGTGGAGAAAGACATCCACTACCTCTGTCCTTGGCAGGATGAAGCACTCTGGGCACAAAGCCCCCTCCAGAACCAGTGGAGAGAGACATCCACTGCCTCTGTCCTTGGCAGGATGAAGCACTCTGGGCACAGAGCACCCTCCAGAACCAATGGAGAAAGACATCCACTTGAGAGACTGTGGCTTTGCACTCCCCAGGATAAAGCAGTGGGCAACCTCCTTGAGAGACTTGTGAGACTGTGGCTTTGCACTCCCCAGGATAAAGCAGTGGGCAACCCACCCACTGAAAAGACATGTGAGACTGTGGCTTTGCACTCGCCAGGATAAAGCAGTGGGCAAACCACCCACTTGAAAGACTTGTGAGACTGTGGCTTTGCACTCCCCAGGATAAAGCAGTGGCCAACCCACCCACTGAAAAGACTTGTGAGACTGTGGCTTTGCACTCCCCAGGAAAAAGCAGTGGGCAACCCACCCACTGGAGAGACTTGTGAGACTGTGGCTTTGCACTCCCCAGGATAAAGCAGTGGTCAACCCACCCACTGGAGAGACTTGTGAGACTGTGGCTTTGCACTCCCCAGGATAAAGCAGTGGGCAACCCATCCACTGAAAAGACTTGTGAGACTGTGACTTTGCACTCCCCAGGAAAAAGCAGTGGGCAACCCACCCACTGGAGAGAAATTGTGAGACTGTGGCTTTGCACTCCCCAGTATACAGCAGTGGGCATGGAGCCCCCTCGTGGATCTGGCGTCGTGCACTCATCCGGCTTAGGTGCCCCCCATTCCCTTCCCCCTGAAGTGCCTCTTGTATTTCTATCTGATGCCCCTGCAGTGTTCTCCCTGTTTTGATTGGGTATTGAGTGTGGGCCTCGCCCATGCATTTTGGGCCCAGTGGTCCACGGACTTTAATGGTGCAATACCTGGACTTGTATTCTTGGTGTGTATATTTGTTTGCAGTGTATATATATTTTTGAGTACTGGATTTTAATAGATTACAAACTTTCAAATCATTTACTTTTGTCTTTGCATTCTTCCGGGGAGGTTTGGGGGGTGTAACTGTAATGTATCAATATGTATTAGTGTGTGTGTTGTAGTGGGTGAGGGTGGGGGTGTGTGTGGGGGTGTTGCATGTGTGTGTCACTCTCTTTTCCCTCCCCCCTCCCCCCTCCCCTGTGTTGTAGGTGCAGTACTCACCGTGGTCCTCGCTGCTGGCGTTCGTGCTCCTGGTAGAGGAGCAGGAAGACAAAGGCAGGGAGATTCTGGAGTTGCGGTTCAATGGCGTCCTGGTTCCTCGTCGGGTGTGCAGAGTTGGGCATATTCCCTTCCAAGTCCTGTTTCCGCAGTGTTTTTGTTCGCGGTGAATCCGCCCCGGAATAGGTGGTGGATTGGCCTGTTGTAATACTGTGGGCAGTACATTGTGTTCCGCCTGTCTGTTGGCAGTTACCGCTGCGGTGTTTGTTTGTCCCGCTGTGGCGTTCGGAGTGTTAAAGTGGCTGTCTATGTTGGCGGTTTCTGCCACGTTGTGATTCCATTTTTTTTACCGCCGGCCTGTTGGCGGTTTTACCGCTGCTTTAACACCGACCGCCAGGGTTGTAATAACCACCTATATCTGGTACAAAAAATGTTGATGTGGATTCAGATGTGCTAAATGTGTATGATGACAGTTTGGTAGAAAGTGGACAAATAGGAGGAGTTGATTATCCTGATCAGAGAAAATCTATGAGCACTACTGCATGCATCCATTACATTCCAATGAAGACATAGGTAATGCTGTTGACCGTTTCCAAATGAAGTAGGCTAAAGCTGCTCCAATGAGTGTGTGGGAAAAAGGTTTAGAGGCTCACTGTTTTTCCCACTTGTTTCCCACTGGAGTAGTAGGTCGGTATGATGCCCAGCCCATACAAATACCAGCAGCTGAATACCAATCAACACAATTATATTTAGAGGATCCAAGATTCAGACAGTGCATCCCATATATATTTTACCTTCTACTTCTGTGGACTTTCATACACAGTAAATCACATTCTAAAAATAGGAGTTAATATAATTTCCAAAATATGCCTGCCAGAGACTTTGTAAACTAAGTAAAAGAAAGAGATGAAAATTTGGAATACAAATTGATTAGTTTAATGGCATGCCAACTTGTCACCAATGAATGTTGGTGCCGTTGTCATGGGGAACTAAAGTGTATGCTGAGGAACCTAGGACAACCAACTTGGTTTTTGACATTGAATTGTGCAGAGTATGCATGGGATGACCTGATTGAATTTTTAAGAGAAGCAAGCTCCAACCAAAAAGATATTTTTTTAAAGACAGCTGAAGAATTTGGCTCATTAGATCGAGGAAATGTGTGCAGATATTTTAACCACAGGGTTCAAGCTATGCTTGCATTTATCTGGAACAAACTCAATCCTCCTCTAGGAGAAGTAGGTGATGTTGTTTGGCGGACAGACTACTAGGCAAGAGGTGCTCCTCACATTCACATGCTACTATGGATAAAAGACGCACCTAAATTTGGAGCAGCGATAAATCTGTGTTGTTTTTTATAGAAAAGTATGTCTCATGTAACATACCAAAACAAACTTTTGAAAAAAGTTGTAGACAATAAGATTTGTGTTTCCAAACACATAGATTTGGAAAGTATTGTCGTGGGACACACAGTTTCAAAGGAATTTTTTATACAGAATGTCAACTTGGATTTCCATGACCTGTGATTTCTAAAGGAAGAGTAAACAGCTTTTTGTCTTCAATCAGACATACTATGACAAGGATATCACCCAAAAACACATATAACTTAAAGAGAACCAAAGATTTCAAATAAATTAATGACTACAATCCAGTTATTTTAAAAATGTGACACGCTAACATGGACATTTGACGTGGCACAGTATGTCATGTTATATATATCAAAGTCAGGAAAAACTGAAATGAACGAGTTGTGGAAAGAGATTTCTGCAGAGAAGACACTTAATAAGAAATTGTATTCCTTCAGATTGAAAGAGCATGTGACAGAATGAGTTCAGCAAGTTTGTTTTTGAAATCTAAAGGGATTGCCTGGGTAAGTCTTGGTCTATCTACTACAAGAAACGGCATTTTGAAGCCTTACCATGAAATTCAGTACCTTGCAGAGTTTGAACCAGAAAGTACAAACATTGTAAAGGCAAACATGTTGAGTACATACTAGAAGAAGTCCACATCTGGAAGACAAGTGCCTTTTTGAAATTCTTCAGAGTTATAGATACCGAAGTAATGTAAGTGAAAACATAGAAGAATGTAAATATGCAGTACGCAGATGTGATGGCTGTTTAGAAAATCACGGTAAAGAAAATCTAATTAACCACGAAAACTAAGCTTCTCAACATCTGAGCAAAGAGTATTTTTCCATTCAGCACGGCTTCAACTTTTTAAATCTTGGCAAACTGAAATGGAATTAATTTGTCATTATGACTGCTATGAAGATTGTTTTAATGCTGTTAAAGATAGTATTGAGTGCCTCATGTTCAAAAACGACTTACAGATGGTAAATGATGATAACAACAGAACATGATTGCTGCTGAGGTAGCTAAGCATAGTTCTCAAAGTAGTCAAAGTCTGCACCTTCAAGTCAAGACACACTTGGAAAACCGATTATTGCAAATGAAGCTGCAGTAGCAATCAATTAAGTAAGAAAGGCCATGGAACAAGCTAGACAGGAATCTGTAGATCTGGAACAGTTAGTTGGACAACACAATAATGAACACAAATACATTAATGTTGAAGTAAAAGAGAAAAGAGAACATGGATGCTACATAAGAACAAAGATTGAAATTGCTCATCATTCAAACCAATTCTAATATATGTAAGTGGTGAGTGAGGTACCGAAAAAGCTTTTTAAATAAAGGTACTTCAAATTACCTACAGAAAACTACGGAATCAAATTTATTGTGTGTAGTGAAAGCACCTACTAGATTATTGATGCTACCAGTTGAACATGAAAATAAACTGGAATACTGGAAGTTATCTGGCGAAGCTTGTCATGAGGTGGCAAGAGGACTGACGAAAATTAAACTGTTCACCTGGGAACGCAGCACCTACTCAAAACACAATACAACATCTTGTTTAGAGGAAAGCATTTGATTGTTTTTGGGGACCTACAACTAACTCCTGTAAAAGGTCAGCCTGTATTTAAAACTCTTTCTCATGTAGGAAATCACAACTCATTAGGAAGTATTGGAAATGCTAACATTTGGGTATATTTTCAGCACAAGGAAGCTGTTTCAAATATGTGTCAAGCCTCTTACACAGTCTATAGAATCATTCTAAAGGACAATAGAATAGGTGTTCTGACAGAACAGAGAAGAATTTGGCTTACTAAGAAATTGTTTTCCTCTAAGAAGAAAGCAGCACAGTTAATGTACAACTTTTGTAAAGAGGGGAAACGTAGTTTGTTTGATGTCTACACTTTGAAAAGGTTCTGCATTTAATGAAGAATTACTAAAACCTGAGAATGAAAATGTAAAAATTCATAACTTTGCCTGTATATGTTGGATTGTAGTTGTTCTGGTCTTGTATTGCTCAGATAATTGTAGGCTATTGGTCTAACCTGGTTTTGGGTCATTTTGTAGTGTTTCCACTCTATTAATGTGTGTGTTGGTACAAATACTTTACACATTGTATCTGCGTTAAGCCTTTCTGCTCATGCCAAATATAAAGGGGGTGAGTGGGCATTAACGGGGTGTGTTTCTTCTTTACTCTGACTAGAGTGATGGTCCTTGCTTAGACAGGGGGAACCGAACTGACAAACCAAATACCCCATTTCTAACAATCGCTCAATCGCTGTTCCTTGGAGTTTTGAAAGACAAAGGAGTAAATATTAATGACAAATTTGGACACATCTACAACTGAATTCCAGTCTGAGCTATTTCTGTACCTGACGATGTCTGAATGTAAAAGTTTGTCTTTTGATAAGTTAATTAAAGAAAATTACCAAATTATGTCATGTCCAACCTGTAATTTTCTACTTTGCTCATAGAGAGGAGTGGGAAATACATTATAGCAATGTTCCTATGATGCAGAGCAGATGGAACAAAATTGGACACTGAGATTACAAACTTTAAAGCTGGACAAATATAAATTTGTGGAAGAAACGGAGCATGCTTCATTTAAGCAAATAAGAGATGCAAGCTTCTCTATGGACACATATACTGCTCTATATATTATTCAGCTTATCACGGATCATGACCTAAAAAGGAGATCAAAACATTAATGTAGCACTAATGAGGTGGAAAGATTTTTGTAATAAAGGACATATACAGTATTTTCTCTACAAGTACTTCGGTTTTTAAGACATCATTCTGCCTATCAGGGGTAATGTTAACAAAATTATATTCAAATCATCAAATGGGGATGGAGTGTTTTGATAGAATGTGAGGTAAAAAATGACTATATGGGATTCTGTTCACATGGATCACAACCATTTAAAACAGTAATCTGCATATGAAGGTTGATTTTAAGAAAAGAATACCTAAATATTAAGGAACAGATTTATGAAAAATGGCGCCCTTGCGCCCCTTAGCGCCTCCCCCAACACCACCATGTGTGCGCTGTATTTAAAATACGGCGCACCATGGCAGTAGTCAGGGGTACTAGTTTAATAATTTTTTATGCTAATCCAGCACTTTGCAGGATTAGCATAAAAAAATGTTGATGCTAATCCTACTAAGCACCCAGAGGCCCATTGAAAATAATGGGAGCCTCCCTTCAACACCTGCTCTTAGCAGTTGTTAAAAATGCCAATATAAATAACACAATGAAATCTCTCAGATTTCTTTGCACAATTTTTTTGGCAACCCCCCCAAAGGGGGAGTGCCCCTTGTATACATCATGCCTGGCGCAGGCATAAGGTGGCGCAAGGGGTTACAAAGAGGTGCAATGCAAGCATTGGGCCACTTTGTAAATATGGCGCTGTGTTTTTTGGCTTCCAAAAAAATTATGGTAATGTGGCATTGGAATGGTGCTAAGCCCTCTTTACTCTGGGCCAAAGTGCTATTAAAATAGCTTTATAGGATTTTTGGATTAAAATTACTATATCGTTTTGTATATACATGGATCAGTACTGTTTAAGACATCATTTGACCTATCAGGGTTTATGTCAAAAAAATCATATGGAATAGTAAAGTATGATTGAAACATGTTCATATATTTCTACAATGAAAAAGGATATTTAGCTTTTAGCTGTGTGGATTGCTCCTAGCAGGCATTAAAAATTCTGATAAAAATGACGGAGGGAAATCTCTTAAATTTCTTTGCACCATTTTTTCGCCCCTCCCTTAGCGCTGGAACGCCTCCCTTACATACATTATGCCAGGCACAGGCATAATGTGGCGCAAGGGGTTGCAAAGTGGTGCAATGAAAGCATTGCACCACTTTGTAAATATGGCACATGTGTCTGGCCTTCCAACGCCACAAAAAATGATGCTAATGTGGCATTGGAATGGTGCTAGGCCCTCTTAAATCTGGGCCATGTTTTTTTTTACATTCGATCTTTTCAACACTGTAGAAAGTGTGGGTTTCTCAAATATAATAAAAATTGCTGTGAATGCAATTTACAGTATTACAAACGTGTAAATCTGTACTATGGATATACAGGTTTGATTTTTTTTACAATCAAAATTATTTCTTTTCTCCACTGTTCGATGAAGAATATATAGTACTCTGTTTATAGGTGCTAGTACAAAGAAGCTGAGAACAGAAAAGAGGGAAACTGAAATCTTTTAGTGAATTGTAATCTACTTCTATAGCATAATTAATGTATACTAGTTTGTTTTAGATGATTTGTAAGCATAGCATCAAAGTAACATATTATATTCTTTTTTCACAGTATCTGGAGAGAAATAACATAAAAATATAGAAGATAGTGCACAGGAACAAAAAAAACTACTTTTTGTGGCATATATTGACAAATGTTTACTCTTAATGAGTAACTTTTATGTGGAACATAGTGAATTTTCTGGGTTCTGAGTTATATAGTCGGTGACATACAACACAGTGTATAATGTAAGTGCTCATGTTACTGTATATACATAACATGCATTCAGTTACTCATTTACTTATTTATTCATACAGATACATTACTACTTATTCACACATACAATATTCATAAACTGATTAACTCCTCCATATATAACTAGTATATCAATTTAGCTGAATACTAGGTATGTAAGAAGGTGTGAGATGTATATGTACTTATGCACCCAGTTAGTTATCCTTCATGTGACAATTACACTCTCTCTCATCCATAACATTACCATTACACATAATCAAGAACCTTAATAACCACTTACATAGCCAGTTATTTATGGACATAAACACTTACACATGCTATCACTAGCACACACGCAGTCACTGATGCACCCAGTTACTCACCGGTATACACATTCCTACACTCTTTAACTAAAGTATACAAACACTCATTCCCTCACACAATGCTTCCCTCATCCTCCTATTGAGTGATTCATACACCAAGTGCTGTACTCACCCACATTGCTATGAATACCCTTATGCATCTACTCACTCACATATACAGGAACTCATACAGACGGAGAGCCACCACCAGCCATACTGGCGGGCGGCGGGGAAGTGGAGGTTGCTCCACCTCTACCCCCAAGCCAACAGAACACCGCCCAGCGAATCACCTCCAGTGATTCGCCATGGCGGTGTTCTGTTGGCGGTGTGGTGTCGGCGGAGCTGTCCCCATGGCTCCCGTCCCCTCCCGGAGGATCGACGGACCAGGTAAGTCGATTGACCGTTAGGGGAGGGGGGTGGGGGTGTTGTGTGGGTGCATGGGGGTGTGTGTATGTTGTGGGGGTGTGTGAGTGCGTGTATGCTTGCGGGGTGTGTGTATGGATGTGTGCGTGTATGTTTGATTGTGGGTGTGCGTGTCTGACTGTGTGTGTGGATGTTAGCATGTATGTCGGGGTGTGTTGGCGTGTGTGTTGGTGGTGCCTGCATGCGTGTCGGGTGTGTGTGAGTTCTGTGATGTTGGGGGTCGGGGTGGGGAGGAGGGCCCTGACACCTTTGGGGGGTGGCAGGGGTGGTGGGGGTGGGGGGGACCCCTATCAGTGCCAGGGAAGGAATTCCCTGGCACTGATAGTGCTTACCGCCATGGATTTCATGGAGGTTCAAACCGCTGGAAATCCACGGCGGTAAACCGGGTAAAAATACCGCTGCCGGTATAGTGACGACCGCTGGGCTGGAGACCGCCATGGTCATAATTCCCCAAGGTAAGACCGCCAGCCTGATGGCGGTCTTACCACCAGTTCTCCGCCATCCGCCAGGAGTCGTAATGACCCCCTCTATTTCCTAAATATAATGCCCCTGTAACGTTTGTTTTTTTCAGTGAATTTCTATGTTTTTTTTTGCATACAGTAATTTACAGTACTATACATCAATCCAACCACAGACACACACACAGCCTTCAGCCGTGCAAGCCAGTGGTTGGCAAGTTAGGCCCTGAGGCCAATCTCCTATAAGCACTAAACCTTACACCATGCATGGCCTTCGCATGCGTACAGAGGAGGTTGCCCGCAAGACCTGGCCTGTAGCCAGATCCTGCGGCCAGCCCCCTAACCACCCAACCCCATGCTGTGCTTGGCCCTTTGGCCATGCACGGCGGAAGTTGGCCGCAACTTCTCTGGGTGTCAGAATAGGTGTGAGAGGGTGTATCTGAGGGCTCTGGCAGTGCCTGGCTGTGAGACTGCATATATCAGTGTTTTAGTGGGTGCGTCAGAGTCTGTGCAGGTCTGTAAGTGGGTGTATGGGGCTGTCAGTGGGTCTGTGAGTGGGTGTGTGAGAGTGTGAATGGGTCTGAGTGGGTTTTTGAGGGGGTAATTGAGGGTTTGACTAGGGCTGTGTGTGTGTGTGTGTGTGTGTGTGCACAAGGCTCTGAGTGGGTCTGTGAGTGGGTGCGTGAGTGTCTGAGTGGGTCTGTGAGTGGGTGCATAAGGGTCTGAGTGCATGTGTGAGTAGAAGAAACTGATTGAAAGAGAAACAGAGAGAAGGAAACTGAGAGGGAGAGAGATAGAGAGGCTTTTCTGTATGACATATTTAGAATGCAATATTTCTGCACAATTTAAAAATTTGCTATTTTTAAAGATTTAAATATTTTATACTTAAAGAAAAGAGGGATGTGAGTCAAGCTGGGCGCAAACTCTTTATGGGCCATGTGGGACCACAAGGATGCGCTCAAGGACTCCTCCATGGTTCCTTAATATTTATTTATTAAATGATTTTTAAATTTACAAAATGCCCTTTACAGGGGGGCGTGTTCTGGCCACGAATGGTGATGGCCGCCTAGGAGCCGAGCTCTGCTAGGTGGCAGGCCGTGGACCGGGGGCGGCGGCGCCGGGGGCGCACCGAAGGCCCCCCAACCAACAGCAAGACGAGCGCCGAGGATCGGCGACATGCGGACGGCACGACACCCATGGAGAACGCACGCTCCCCCCTCCGGACGCACGGGGAGCGAAGACGATGGCGTAGAGGCCTGCGGCAGGAAGCTTAGCCGCGGCCTCGAGTAGGCAGAAGACCCGGACCGGGAGACGTGCCTCCCTCCTCTGGCCATCAAGGGAGGTGGGAGCCTGGAGGCTTTCCCGCTCACCCTTGCTTCTTTCCTCTCTCTCCTCTCTCGGAGTTTAGAGGACCTTCGCGGGAGCACCGGAGACCTGTGCGGCCCGCGGAGAGCGGCAATAATGCCGTGGGACCCTCCCATCACAGGAACCGGCACCCGTGGAGCCCCTCCTTTAGGGATTCCAGGAACGCCGCTGCCTTTGGCGGAGTGGGGCATCGCTGGTGGCCCCCCGCTTGCCCCCACCACATCAACAACTACACAACAGCAAAACCCCTAAAAAAAAAAAAAGGGGGAAAAAATATAATTAACAAAAAAAAAATAAGTAAACCCTGTTCACGTCGAACACGCATAAGACTCTTGGACTGACAGGGGGCAGGTGGCACAAGCTCTCTCGGATGGGTGAGCAAAGAAGGGAAGGGAACGCTGCATAAGCCTTACAGCAGCGCGAGGCAACATGGTTGTCATTTTACTAAGGCATTTGTTCCTTCACCTACACCTCACCACCACCACTGAGGCCTGCAGTGAGAGGGGCAGCCACGGCTTCAAGCATCCAGGAGCACGGACATAGGAGACACGCCTCATTTCTTTCTGGACGGTGGGGGCGGTGAGTGCTTGCGAACCCCCTCGCTTGGTGCCTGGTGGATTCCTCTCTCAGCGGCCACAACATTGACGTTTGGAAGGCCCACAGGGAGTGGTGACGACGCCGGAGATCCCCCCCCCCTTTCCCAGCTTGGAACAGAGAACCACGGAGCTCCCCCCCGGGACCCCGGACGTGCCACGACCTCCAGGTGACTACGCAGGGAACACCTCTGGCCCCCACATCTCCAATTAACACCCACCCAGACTTACTACCGCATTGACCTCCTCCCTCCCTTCGGAAAAGTGGGGGAGTGCCTGAGACTGTACATGTGCCCGGATCTGCGCTCTGCCCAGACGCACAGAGGCCTGATCCTTGAGGTCTTGCTGCGAGCTAAAAAAGCACTCACCCGAAACTGTTGATCACCTACCTCCCTCCCCCCACCCCCTCCGCTTTTCAATATTCTCTGCATCTGTTGCGTCACAGTCAGACACCCTTTGGATCCCTGCCTGTACGGGGGAACCTGCAATGCCCAGGGGCAAGATGACAGGCAAAGCAACGGGTAAACCAGCCCGCCAACTACTATTCTCTGAAGCCCTCCGCCAACATTGCTCAGCAGAGGACCCTCCACCCCTCCCTCGCACCAACATGGCAGACGACACACAAGGTGTACAATGGACCGTATATTGCAGGAGATATCGGCGCTGACGGCGGAGACAAGATCTATGCGCCTGGATATAGCCGGTTTCCAGTCGCAGATATCCGGGCTTGACTAACGTGTGGCAACAGTGGAAACTCAAGTAGCCTCCTGGACCGATAGAGACCTAGAACTCTTGCACCTTCGCAGCAAGCTGACAGATTTGGAGGACAGGAGCCACAGGAACAACGTTCGCCTCCTTGCGTTTCTGGAGGGTGTTGAAGGCGCAGACACATTCTCCTACTTGCGGGATATACTACTCAAACTAACGGACATAACATTTGATCCCCCTTTGGAATTCCAGAGGGCGCACAGACTGGGCCCCAAGAGACAGGATGGAAATGGTCACCCCCATCCAATTATAGTCTGTATGCTACAACATTTGCAGGCCCGCCAACTGCTACAGGCGGCTTGAACAATAGGGCCGCTCCGATCGGGTAATCGGAAATCCGGATATCAGCTGACTTTTCCATGGAGACTGCAGAACGAAGGAAAGCCTTCCTATCATTCCGTACCCAACTCGGTCGCTTAGATGTGAAATTTGGTCTATTTGAGCCGGCCAGGATGTGGATCACCAAAAATGGGGAATCACTGAACTTTTACAACCCGGAGGACCTTAGAGCATTCTTAGAAGGACTTCAAGACCAGACCCAGTCCATGGAAATGACTGCCCAGACCCCCCAGGACATACGGGGCCTACCCTGGGGAACCGGCCACCCGGCACCCGCATCTGAACCTGAAGTGCGATTTACCATAGACCCCCAAACCAGGGGAAGAGACCTAGAGAGAGTCTCAAAAAGCTACGATGACAGGGGCCAAGTACTCCAAGCTGTGGTGATGCACACACAGCTATCGGAAAGAGACAAAGTCCGCTCCCCCTTGAAACCCACAATGGACCCCACCTGAGGACAAGAAAACATTGTGCCCGCCAGGACACTCCCTACTGTCGACCACGGGCTGTCACGACCGCACCAAAGGGACCTCGCTGCGGAGAAGACGAAACGGAGAGATGAGTACCTGATTTTGTGAACTCATAGACATACTATCACAGGGGCCATCGCCTCTGATTGTTTTCGATAGTGTTTGAATATTCTTGCTTATTATCATGCGTTTTAGTACACTCTTCTTTGTTTTCCCTCTTCTTAGAGACCGAGGTGGTCATTACAACCCTGGCGGTCGGTGTTAAAGCGGCGGTAAGACCGCCAACAGGCCGGCGGTAAAAAATGTGCAATTACGACTGTGGTGGAAACCGCCAACAAAGACAGCCACTTTAACACTCAGACTGCCACGGCGGTACAAACAAACAGCGCGGTGGTCACCGCCAACAGACAGGCGTGAGACAATGTACCGCCCACACTATTATGACAGGCCAATCCACCTCCTTTTCCAGGACGGATTCACCACGGATAAAAACACGGCGGAAACAGGAATCCCGAAGGGAAAACGCTCACCTCTACACACACCACGAGGAACGAGGATGCCATGGACCCGGAACTCCAAATTCTACCTGCAATAGTCTTCCTGCTGCACTACCAGGAGCACGAACGCCGGCGTCAAAGACCACGGTGAGTACTGCACCTACGACACAGGGGTGGGGGGAGGCAAAAAACAGGGACACACACACCCCCATCATCACCCACTACAACACACACACTAATGCATATCAATACATCACAGTTACACCCCCCAAACCCCCTGGAAGAACGCAAAGACAATAGAAAATGAGTGTAACCATTGTAATATACGACGGCAAATCCATGAGGGGGCCACATGCCCACTGTTCCATCCTGGGGAGTGCAAAGCCACAGTCTCTCAAGTCTCACAAGTGGGTGGTTTGCCCACTGTTCAATCCTGGGGAGTGCAAAGCCACAGTCTCTCAAGTCTATACAGTGGGTGGGTTGCCCACTGCTTCATCCTGGGGAGTGCAAAGCCACAGTCTCTCAAGTCTATACAGTGGGTGGGTTGCCCACTGCTTAATCCTGGGGAGTGCAAAGCCACAGTCTCTCAAGTCTATACAGTGGGTGGGTTGCCCACTGTTCAATCCTGGGGAGTGCAAAGCCACAGTCTCTCAAGTCTCTACAGTGGGTGGGTTGCCCACTGCCATATCCTGGGGAGTGCAAAGCCACAATCTCACAAGTGGATAACAGTCTCCACTGGTTCTGGAGGGGGCATGGTGCCCAGAGTGCTTCATCCTGCTAAGGACAGAGGTAGTGGATGCTTTTCTCCACTGGTTCTGGAGGGGGCATGTTGCCCAGAGGGCTTTATCCTGCTAAGGACAGAGGTAGTGGATGACAGTCTCCACTGGTTCTGGAGGGGGCATGGTGCCCAGAGTGCTTCATCCTGCTAAGGACAGAGGTAGTGGATGACAGTCTCCACTGGTTCTGGAGGGGGCATGGTGCCCAGAGTGCATCATTCACCCCGTAACGGACTCAGTTGCGACAGTGACCTTGCCGCTCATGGGCCCGCGGTGCTTGAGTTGGCAGTGCCCTGTTCAGCTGTGCTTGAGTTGGCGGTGCCCAGTGCAGCGGTGCTTGAGACGGTGGTGCCCTGTGCAGCGGTGCTTGAGACGGCGGTGCCCTGTTCAGCTGTGCTTGAGTTGGCGGTGCCCTGTTCAGCGGTGCTTGAGACGGCGGTGCCCTGTGCAGCGGTGCTTGAGACGGCGGTGCCCTGTTCAGCGGTGCTTCAGTTGGTGGTGCCCTGTTCAGCGGTGCTTGAGTTGGCGGTGCCCTGTGCAGCGTTGAGTTGGCGGTGCCCTGTTCAGCGGTGATTGAGACGGTGGTGCCCTGTTCAGCGGTGCTTGAGTTGGCGGTGCCCTGTGCAGCGGTGCTTGAGATGGCGTTCTCCATTGCAGGGTCTCAGCTACTGGCTGTCCTTCATGGCCCAGTGGGGCTTTTGCAGGCGGTCCTTCATGGCCCAGCAGGGCTTGTGCTGGCGGTCCTTCATAGCCCAGCGGGGCTTTTGCTGGCGGTCCTTCATGGCCCAGTGGGGCTTTTGCTGCCAGTCCTTCATGGCCCAGCAGGGCTTTTGCTGTCAGTCATTCTTGGCCCAGCTGGGCTGGTGCTGGCGGTGGCCTCCTGGGCAGGTGGGCTGGTGCTGGCGGTGGCCTCCTGGGCAGGTGGGCTGGTGCTGGCGGTGGCCTCCTGGGCAGGTGGGCTTGTGCTGGAGGTGGGCTCCTGGGCATCGGGGATGATGGCGGTCTTCTCCGCCGTGCTGCTCTTCCCAGACTTGCCGGGTTTCTTGTGGCCCTTCCCCACCTTGGAAGGTGTCACAGCTGATTCCACACTCTCACCGGGACCCCTGGAAGCGACTTTGGTGGCTAGAGTCTTCCCCCTCTCCCGCCGGGCACTGGCCAACTTCTGATGCTTCACCGGTGGGGGACTGTCTGTGCTGTGGCTCCGTGCCCCACTGGCTGCCCTGGTGACCGGTGCACTCCAGATTCCGGTGACAACAGGCACCACTGGTCCCAGAGATGTTGTGGCTGAGGTGCTAGTTTGGGACCTAGCAGACAGATGGGGTGGGGGAGGTGTGGGAAAGAGGTCAAGGGTGGACAGGAAAAGTTTTTGGGACACACTGGGACGGGTAGCTGGAGGGGGTTTGGGAGTGGAGGAAGAGGTGGTGGTTGTAGGAGGTGTACGTTTGGTGACTTTGGGTGAAGGTGCATGCGCTGGAGGCTGGTGTGAGGTGGATGGCTGTTGGGTGTGTGTGTGCCTGCGTTTGTGTATCTTGGGAGGGGGCATCACAGACACAATGGGATAGGACACAGGGGACGTGTAAATGGTAGTGGGGTGGTGACTGCACGTGAGCGGGGTGTGGTGGTGGGTGTGCTGGAGAGGGACGTAGTGGCTGTAGAGGTAGTGCATGCAGGTGTGAGTGTAGACGAGACTGGGAGGGAGGAGGGAGACGAGGAGGAGGGGGACACAGTGGAGCCAGTGGATGTTGGTGTGTCTGCATGTGTGTGATGCTTGCATGAGTGCCTGTGGGATGTGTGGTGCTTATGTTTGCCAGAGCTTCCCTTGTGTGTTGACATGTGTGCATGCTGGTCTGTAGGTGTGCTTGGGATAGGCTGAGGTACAGGGGATTGGGTCTGGGTGGAGGAAGCTGGAAGGGGGAGGCTAGAGACGGGGACAATGGCTGCCATCAGTGCTGAGGCCAGAGTCTGAAAAGCTTGCTGAAGGGCCGCCTGATCAGAATGAATGCCCTCCAGGAATGCATTTGTCTGTTGCAACTGCCTCTCTACACCCCGGATGGCATTCAAAATGGTAGACTGCCCAACAGTGAGGGACCTGAGGAGGTCAATGGCCTCCTCACTGAGGGCAGCAGGGGTGACTGGGGCAGGGCCTGGCGTGCCTGGGGCGAAGGTGATGCCCACCCTCCTGAGTGAGCGGGCACGGGGTAAATGCTGAGGGGCTTCTGGGAGGGTGGTGCTGGTAGGGGGGGTGGCGGCTGTACCTGTAGATGCGGGGCACAGATGTTGCCGCCACCACAAGGGAGCTCACATCAGAGGATGAGTCTGTGTCGCTGGTGTCAGCTCCTGTCCCCACTGTGGAGCTCCCGTCGCCCTCCGTCCCACTGGTGAACTCTGAGTCCGTAGTGTCGCCCTCCAGGGCCATGTGGGATGCAGCTCCCTCGTGCTCCGGTGCCACTGCTCCTCCGCCTGATGATGCTAATGCACATAAGAACAGGGAGACCACAAAAAGGGGGACGACGACAGAAGAAAGACATGTTGAGTGCATGCATTACGGCTACCGTTGGCGGACACGACAGACACAGAAGCCCCCTGCACTATGCCACGCTCTTGGGCTCCACTGTTCAATTCCTGGGAAATGGCCTACAAGGCTATGGACGACATCTGCACACATAGATGACACAGGGGCATGACTAGGTGTACTTGGCACTCTACAGAGGTAGGGTGGGGTGCCACATGGCCTGCCTTATGGAGGGGCCTTGTCTACGGAACGCGCCCTGGCCTTGGGAAACCCACAGCCCACCTCCCCCACCCAGACACCTCCACTGCGCACAAAGTCAGCAGAATGAGAGTGTACTCACCCCCTTGTGTCTGCTGTGATGCCCTCAAGTGCCCATCCAACTCTGGGTAGGCCACCGCCAGGATCCTGAACATCAGGGGGGTCATGGTGCGACGGGCACGCCTCCCACGTTGGGAGGCCATCCCCAGCTGAGCCTCCGCTGTCTTCTTGCTCCAGCGGCGAATGTCCTCCCATCTTTTCCGGCAGTGGGTGCTCCATCTGTGGTAGACCCCCAGGGTCCGGACGTCCTTGGCGATGGCACGCCAAATATCTTTTTTCTGGTGGGCGCTGACCTACATGAAATGTACAGGGGAAAAAGAGAAGTTATTATCAACTGCACCGTCAAAGTGATTGTCCCCATCCCTACCCTTGCCATGTGGCACATGCATTTACTGTCTTTCATGCATGCAGCACTCTCCCCCCTTCCTTCTTACATCCAGCCCTCTCCACACAGGCATAGCCCATACAACATGCTCCCTGTGTACTTACCTGTTTGTCTGGAGGACCGTAGAGTAGCGTGTACTGGGGAGGACCCCATCCACGAGCTTCTCCAACTCCTCCGATGTGAAGGCAGGGGCCCTTTCCCCAGACACTCGAGCCATTGTCTCTTCCAGACCGAGGTCACAGCAGCACTTGCAGTGTAGGGCCTCTCCTGGCGAAGATCAGGTATCGAGTGATTGAACAGATAGAAAATGGCAGTCACGTCCGTGGCGGTGCGTACCGTCACCGCCGGCGTACATCGTCATTGGCTCCTGGGACCCATAGGGTCCAATGTTAACCAATGCAGCATTGTGCCGCGGTCTTCGACCGCCTACCGCAACGGTGTACAACGACAGCGCAGTTACCTCACATCCCATTGGACCACTTTAGAGGTCAGGCAGCCGCCATTTCAAGGGCCCACATGGCTTAATTTTTAACTACGTCACACATATCTAAGCCTAGCCTCAACACACATACAGGCCACTTTTCGGATTATGATTTGTGTACTGTGTAAGCTGTGTGTACGTAAGTTGGTTGACTCTGTGCATCGCTGTTGTCCTTCATAGGCACCGTCCGCTGGGACATGTGAGGAGATGGCCGCATCCTCCGGTGTACCGACCGTTGGTGGACCTGTCGACAATGGAGGAGCGACATGTGATTATCACATACAGGCTTGACCGCGCCACAATCCAGGAAAGGTGTACCCAGTTGCAGCCAGATCTGATGTCAGCAATCCGCCGTCCCACAGGAATCCCCCCTCAAGTGCAGGTGCTGTCAGTGCTCCATTTCCTTACAAGTGGGTCTTTTCAAACAACAGTGGCCATAGCATCAGGGATGTCCCAGCCTATGTTTTCCAACGTATTGTCCAGAGTGTTATCTGCCCTTCTGAAACACATGCCCTGGGACACATCCCCAACATCATAGGTGCCATTGATGGGACCCATGTGGCTTTGGTTCCCCCCCCCACAGGAGTGAACAGGTGTACAGAAACCGGAAGAGTTATCATTCGATGAATGTACCAATGCTATGTTTGGCAGACCAGTACATTTCCCATGTGAATGCCATGTTCCCTGGCTCAGTGCATGACGCCTACATCCTGCAGAATAGCAGCATCCCTTATGTGATGGGTCAACTCCAGAGGCACCGTGTGTGGCTATTAGGTGAGCACCTGGAAGCAAGACAGTGGGAATGGTTGTCTGGGTCTGTGGATATCCCTACAGGTTAGTGCATGTCTAACAGTTGTCCCTCACCATTTGCAGGTGACTCTGGTTACCCCAACCTGTCATATCTACTGACCCCAGTGAGGAATCCCAGGACAAGGGCAGAGGTACAATACAATGAGGCCCATGGGCGAACTAGGAGGGTGATCAAGTGTACCTTCGGCCTCCTGAAGGCCACGTTCCGGTGCCTCCATATGACAGGTGGATCCCTATTCTACTCACCAAAGAAGGTGTGCCAGATCATCGTGGCCTGCTGTATGCTTCACAACTTGGCTTTGCGACTACAGGTGCCTTTTCTGCAGGAGGATGGTCCAGATGGCGGTGTTGTGGCAGCTGTAGAGCCTGTGGACAGTGAAGAGGAGGAAGCAGAGGAAGAAGACATGAACAAAAGGGACTCAGTGATCCAGCAATATTTCCAGTGAGACACAGGTAAGAAGACAAACCTGCCTACTACATGTACTTTAACACTACTACCTCCCTACTGTCTGTCGTTTTCACCCAGTGTATGGTCACTGAGTTGTCACTTTCCCTTACAATTTCACAGATGTGGGTCCCACTGTGTGACATCTGCTTCGATTCCTCATAGACTAGAGCTGTGTGACATAGGTATGTTGATATTACAATTGAAAGAGCATTTTGTCACTATAATTGCTAATACAATATGTCAAAATCACAGACAGACTCCAGATTGTTTTGTGTTTTAAGTGTGTTTATTTAAGTGCTCAATATTGGAGGGGGTAGTGAAATGGTGAGGGGTGATGGCGGAGGAATGTCCATGGCAGAGTCCAGTCTATTAGTCTCACAGGTGCATTGCCCATATGGGCATAGGAAGTGGAGCTGCGGCAGTTTAAGTATGGACAGGGTGACAAAGTGGGACAGTAGGATGCCAATCAGGGTGGTCTCATTTCTTGGCGGGGTCTTGGCATCATGCTCTGTCTTTGTCCTGGATCTCAGGGACCGTTTGCAGGGTGGTTCTCCCTCTGCAGGGGGTGGGATGATGGTGTGGTGGTCCTGTGGCGGGGCGTCCTGTCCACTAGCGCCGGAGGAGGTGGTGGGCAGTTGATCATCCATGCTAGTGTCAGGCGCCCCTTGTAGTGCCATAGTGTTGATGGTGCCCAGGATGGAGCTCATTGTTCTGAGTTCCTCCCTGAAGCCCATATACTGTTCCTCCTGCAGGCGCTGGGTCTCCTGAAACTTGGCCAGTACCGTTGCCATCGTCTCCTGGGAGTGGTGGTAGTCTCCCATGATGGAGGAGAGGGCCTTTTGAAGAGTGGGTTCCCTTGGCCTGTCCGCCCCCTGTCGCACAGCAGCCCTTCCAGTTCCCCTGTGTTCCTGGGCCTCCGTCCCCTGGACCGTGAGCCCACTGCACTGCCCCCAGGTCCCTGTTGTTGTTGGGGTGGTAGATTATCCTGGGTTCCTAGTGGTGGACACACAGCTGATTGACATGTCCTGGGGACGGAGGTATGGGCCCGCTTGGTGGGTGCTGTGCTGGTGTTTCCAGAGGGGGGGAAGGTCTGTAGTGGCCTGTGACTGGGTGAGGGGAACCGACTGTCCCGAGGTCCCCAATGGGCCGGGCTGGTCATCTAGATACAGTTGGACAGAGCTGCTGTCATCACTGTGGGCCTCTTCTGTTGGTTGTGTGGACATGTGTGGACCCTCCTGTCCGGTGACGTTGGGTAGGGGTCCTGCAGGGGTATAAAAGGATGGTTATTACATCTGTGTGTGTCATGGTGTGCAATGGGTGGGTGACCGTGTACCCTATTGCTTGCATTCCTGTGTTTGACCTTGTGTGATGATGGTTTTAAGGGGTTGTATGGGTATGTGCAGTGGGCATGCTTTAGTGATGGGTGTCCATGCATTCAGAGCTTGGTGTTGGTGTTGGGGTGGGTGGGTTTTGATGTTGGGACATATGTGAGGAGTTGGTGTGCTGGGGGTGAGGGTGACTGTGGGGGTATGTGCTGGCATGCAGGTATGGTGGGGGATGTAATAATTAAGATTTGTCTTACCAGAGTCCATTCCTCCACCTACTCCTGCGAGCCCTCAGGATGCAGAATCGACAAGACCTGCTCCTCCCATGTTGTTAGTTGTTGGGGAGCAGGTGGGGGTCCGCCACCAGTCCGCTGAACCGCCTGGTGGTGTCTTGAGACCACGGAACGCACCTTCCCCCGTAGGTCGTTCCACCTCTTTCGGATGTGCCCCCGATTTCTTGGGTGCTGTTCCACTGCGTTGACCCCATCCACTATTCTTCGCCATAGCTCTATCTTCCTTGCGATGGAGGTGTGCTGCACCTGTGCTCCGAATACCTGTTGCTCTACCCGGACGATTTCCTCCACCATGACCCTGAGCTCGTCCTCCGAGAACCTGGGGTGCTTTTGCCGTGCCATGGGGTGGTGTAGGTGATGTGTGGGGTGGAGTGTGTGGTGATAAGTGTGCTGATATGTAGTGGTGTGATGTGTGAGGTGCGTGGAAGTTCTGTGGGTGATGGTGTTGTGTGCCTGTGGATGCTGTTGTTCTTGCTGGTGCTGTCTCTCTCTGGCCTTCTTCCTGAATTTTTTGTCATAGGGGTTTGTGGGTGATGTGGCTGTGTGTTTTATATTGTATTAGGTGTGTGGGAGTGGTGTGTGTATGTGTATCAGGTGTGTGTATTTGTAATCGTCCAATGTGGCTGTGTTTTATAAATGTGTGTGTATTTTGAGCGCGGTGGTGTGTACCGCCAATTGAATACCGCTGTTGAAAGACCGCCGCGTGGATTCGGGTGTCGTGATAGTGTGGGTGTTTTTCTGTTGGCTTGACGGTGGAGGTTTTGTTTTCGCCAGTTTATCACTGACCTTTGGTGTGGCAGACTTGTGTGGGTGTCTGAATATTGGCGAATTCCGAAATGTGGGTCATAATAGCTGTGGCGGTTTTCCGCCTCCACTGCGGTGTGTTGGCGGTCTTCTGCACGGCGGTAAGCGGCTTTTACCGCCAATGTTGTAATGACCACCCTAGTAATATGTCTTCTTTCAGTAGCCTGACTCCTGTTTGTCCTCTTAATAGATATTAAGCATCTCTTTAGAACTGTTACACTGTTCCCATCCGTTAACAATTTGTTCTAATTTTGATTGTTTTCAATGATGGTTGGTAAATGTCTACTACGACCGACAATTTATTATTGCATCTGAATAACTCACAATAGCAGTATAGATCTTCCTTCTCCCTAACGGCAATCCATCTGCACTTCCACGCCTTCCCCCCCACAGCCCCCCTGGCTTCAATAAAAACCAATAAAATTTATACACGTCATCTCTGCGGCTCCATCCCCCTGGATGCTAGCAGGGTATAGATGCTACCTTTGCAGTTACCCTCTCTCCTCCTCCCTCTTCTCTTCCCCCTATCTGTCTTCCACCCTCTCCTCCCCCTATTCCTCCCCCCCATCTCTAGAGTCCTTGCCAAGTCTCTATCCTTCCTCCCCCTAAACCCCCATCTTCTCCTCTTTGTCCTGCCCCAAGTGCCCCCACACCTGGGTAGGTCTCTATAAGGCGCAGGGATGTCTGATCCGAACAGAGTACCAGCAATACCTCTGCAGATTATATCATGGAACGTAAATGGCCTCACCAACTAAAGCGGAAAAAAGTTCTATTCTATCTCAATTCCAAACAGACTGACATTGCCCTTTTACAAGAGACGCATCTAGACAGCCCGGAATCTGATAAACTGCGATGTGACTGGGTGGGCACCGCCCTGTTCAGTTGTAATCCACCCTCCCCCAGTACGGAGACTACCCCAAGAAAATGTGGAGTGGCGCTATTGCTGCATAAAACCCTCCCCCATACCGTTCTTAAATCATCGACTGATCCTAAGGGTCGCTACGTATTTGCTAAATTAAAGATAGGCGACTCCTCACTGTGTGTGGGCTCGGTCTACGCACCAACTGGCCCAAAACGGCTCTTTTTCCTACAAATCAACCGTCTCTTGACTGAAATAGGGGCATCTCGCTATGTAATAGGAGGGGACTGGAACATAGGCAGAGACGCAGTACTGGACAGAACGGGACCCTTGGACATCAGTAATAATGCAGACAGAGCTCTACAGACCGACATATTATCGAACAACGGCCTAGTGGACCACTGGAGGCTGACCCTCCCTACAGAATGAGAATTTACTTTTCTCTCACCGGTACATGACACCGAATCCCGACTTGATTACTTTCTCCTATCCTACAACCTCGTGGCCCGTACCCATGATGATACTGGAAGGTGGCCTCTCAGACCGCTCTCCGATTAGCATAGCCATCCACCTGGGCCTCGTATCCCCGGACCACAAGCCTTGGAGATTTGCAGCCCATCGCTATCGTTCCCCCCAGGGTAAGTTATAGTTACAGGACCACGCAATCACCCTTGCCCAAAAAAACCTGGGCACTGTTGATTGTAGCCGAGTTATTTGGGCCGCTGCCAAGGCTTCGGTGCGGGGACAGCTTATGCGGGATGCGGCACTGGCGAATAGAGACAGAAAGGAGAAACAGGCGGCACTGGAACTTGACATCCGCCGGTTCACTAGACAATATACCGCACACCCCTCTCTCCCAGGGCGTCGAAACTTAGATCGTGCCCAAATGGCCCACAATGAGTTATATACCTCCCAGGCAGAGTATGCCCTACAGAGGTAACAAGGAAGATATTACGAACAGAGAGAGAAGGCAGGGCGTCTGCTGGCAGCCCAGCTCCGACAGAGGACAGCTGCCCTTGCTATCCCGGCTATCCGTGCCTCCTCCGGAGAAATACTAACACACCCGCAAACTATCGCAAATTAATTTGCGTCCTTCTACAGACACCTTTACGCGTCAGAGACAATATCCAGCCCAGCACAGAGTACAGCTTTCCTGGCGGGCCTTGACCTACCCTTCCTGTCGGAGGAGGGACGCAGCCTCCTAGAAGGGGAAATAAGCAGGCAGGAAATAGAGTCATCTCCGACTTCCCCTACCACAAATCGCCAGGGGAAGACGGATTCCCGGCGGAATTCTATAAATGGATAGGTAGAGAGGCAATTGACATCCTGCACGGGGCTTTGAATGAAGCCTGTTCAATGCAGACCCTGGGGGCCATATCCAATATTGCCATGATAGCCATCATACCAAACCCCTGGAGAGATCCCCTGCTGTGTGGCAGTTATTGACCCATATCTCTCTTAAACTGTGACATCAAAATCCTAGCAAGTATCCTGGCTAACAGGCTACGCAAAGTCATACTGTCTTTGCTCCACCACACACAAGTGGGATTTGTACCAGGCCACACCTCAAGGAACCACTTGCGCACCCTATGCCATACCCTATGGACCTCTAGGGACTTACAGGAGGAGGCGCTGGCCCTGTCCTTGGACGCTGAAAAGGCATTCGATCGCATAGAGTGGTCTTACCTGTTTACGACACTGGAGAGATTTGGTCTGTGAGACAGATTTATCTAAATGGTGCAGCTACTCTACGATCAGCCCGCGGCAAGAGTTAACTGTGGAGTCTTCCTCTCAGACGCCCTTTCCTATCCGTAGAGGTACACAACAGGGTTGCCCCCTCTCACCACTTTTGTTCCTGCTAGCAATGGAGCCCCTTGCTGCAGCTATCCGCTCCTCCCCTTCCATCATGGGCCTTACGTTACCGGTAGGTATTTCTAAAATCTATCTATATGCCGATGACGTCCTATTAACTCTCACGAATCTAGAATGATCCATATCAGCCCTGCTGGAGGTCATCGATGGATTCGCAACCCTTTCCGGCTACAATGTCAACTGGGATAAGAGCAAGGCGCTCCCCCTCTCGCGGATGAGCAGCACTCCTAGTCTTCCCATTTCTCTGGACACCGAAACGTCTCAAATACTTGGGAGTGCTAGTCAATCCGGGCCTAGTGCATATGGTGGCAGAAAACATCGATCCCCTCATTGCACGGACGAAGCTTGATTTCGCAAAATGGAGTCAACTGGGCCTGTCTATGTGGGGTCGAGTACAACCGGTAAGGATGGTCACGGTGCCCCACTTCACCTATATTCTGGGGCTCCTCCCCCTACAGGTGTCTCTCCATACGCTACGAAACATAGATGCACTCATCAGATCATTTGTATGGGGCTCAATGCAACCACACTTATCGTCCGCTAAACTTCTAGCCCGCCGCTCCCATAGGGGCATGGGTCTTCCGTCAGTAGAGCATTATTCACTTGCACTACACCTGTCCCAGTTGTCCCACACTTTGTCCAAAGTGCCGGATCCACCTCAGTGGATTGCCATGGAGAAGCTACTGCTATCCGCAAATGAGGGACTCGGATGGCCTTACCGCAATGACCTCCCATCCACCAGTTCAGCGAACCCTATCTTGAAGGCGACGCAAGCAGCCTGGCGAAGGGCTCATCGCCTGCTCGGGGTACATCCTCTCCTCCACGCCCAAGCACCTCTGTGGCGTAACAGCGGACTTCGGATAGGCGGTGAAGTGCTTAACTGGCCACAGTGGAAGAGGGCTGGCATTCATACTCTTTCCCATATCCTGGAAAACGACACGTTCAAATCTTTCCTCAGGCTACAGGAAGAATTCAATCTTCAACCGAGCCAAGACTGGAGATACCTGCAACTCAAGCACTGCAACTGTGAGGGGACTGAGACTATCCGATGGGGATCCTAGTCTTCACCCGTAGTGGCCTACTTGCAGCAGTGGGGGCAACATAGGGGAGTTAATGCGGATCTCTATGACCTAATTACCCGACAGCTCTATTCCCAACCTCTCCTAGATAAGTTGCGCTTACAATGGCAAACCTGACTACAACAGACACTAGACCCAGAGGACTGGGAAGACATTCTAGAGGCTCTGGACAGAGGTACCCGAGAGGCACATTTAAAGTTTTGCCTCTTTAAGGTCCTACACGACTGGCACTGGTCCCCAGCAAAACTGCACCGGACAGGACTTCTCGCACACGCGAAGTGCTGACGATGCCCAGAGACATACTGCGATCTAAAACATATCCTAAGTGATTGCCCAATGGTCCGACCACTGTGGGACGTGGTGGGCTCCACCCTGGCTGAATCCATGATACTCCCGGCACCACTCCCCCCTCTCTCACACTTTTACATGACACGACCTCTCTCCCAGACTTATCTAGACCGCACAAGAGATTGCTACACACAGCACTAGCCACTGCAAAAATCTGTATCCTACGTCACTGGCGATCAGCTGTCTCCCCAACCCCGGAAGAATGGATCATAGCTATTACCCGTATCGCCATGCATGAAAGAATCATCTATAACCTACAAGACCAAGCCCAATTATTTAATCAAGTATGGGCCCCCTTCCTCACCGGGGGATGATCGTAGGCCGCCTGAAACCATCTACCCTCCCCTTTTTTCCCCCACTTTCCCTCCTCCCCCCTCTCCACTCCCCCCCACCTTCTCTCTTTCTTCTTTGATGGACTACCCTTCTTCCCCTCCCCTTATTATTCTTTTCTTTTCTTTTCCTTCTCTCCCTTTTTTCTTTCTCTTTCCCCCCAGTTCAATCAGGGGCACGATCCTGGTATCTTCTATTCCTATTAGCAAGCTCCGGTCGTAGGCCCATCTATTTGAGTCAGTATAAGAACACTAAGTAACAAGCATGGACTGTACCGAGAGAAGCCAAAGGACCCAGACCCCAATATCCAGACTGATCTGTTATATTGGCAATACACTACCCAGGCATATACTGCCACCCTGATAGCCTGACCTCCAACGTAAAGATACCTGGCCTAAACTTGATAGTATACTGTACACAAGCATTGCGACTTGCTTACAATCCGGATATCGACACAGCGAGGAGTGAACCCTTTACTCCCTGAGGGCCAGATGACATTGTGTTCATGCTCCCACCACCCTATTAACTTGTCTATTCCCCCTATCCTCTCTCGCTTCCCTTCACAAAGATGTCATATAGCACAATGTTTTGCTTATTCCCCATCCCTGACTTTTCTTTCCCTCTCTCTCTTTTGTTTTTTTCTGATTATTGTGGTATGTTTTCGAAATACAATTGACAAGGCCCCAATGTCCCATCCGTTGCCTATATTCTCTGATTTATTTTGTACTATTGTTTGCAAATGTTGGGACCTCGGTCCCTCTTGGGTTTTGTATCATTTTGCAGTGCCTACAATAAAATTATATAAACAATAAATTTAAAAAATGCCCTTTACGGGCTATCAGGCACCACGGGGTAAGCCTTAAGGCTTCCATTGCACTGCCATTGCTTCAGCAAGCCTGGAGCTGCTTTAACACTAGTTCGGTGCTTGCTAAAGCATTTCATTACTGTTCCTTGCATGCGTGCAGGGGACAGAGATGAAAGCTTAGATTTTTGACTGCAGGATCTGCTTGACAGGTCCCGCTGTCAAAAACTGAAGTGTTTGTTGTGGCTTGGCTGCAGCCGCAAAGCAGCAGCCAAGCCACAGCAAACAACTATGTACCAGGGGTGGGCACCCTGGGACATAGCAGGAGCTGGCCCAGGGGAGTGGCAGTCTCCAGGGCCAAGAGGGGTTCCTACAATTATAGCCCAGGGAGGTGGTGATCCCTGGGGTGCGGGGTCCACGGGCCCCCTACATAAATCACATTAATTGCCCTTCTGGAGGTGGTGGTCCCCGGACCAGCGGGAGAGTGGCCAGGCAGCCCCCACATATTATTACTTTAACGTCCCGGGTGGTCCCCGGGTCGGCGGGAGGGGGCCTAAATGCCTGCATATTAGGACTTTAATGCCCCAGTGAGGTGGGGTCCTGGGGCAGTGGGGGGAGCACGCGCCCCCCCACCCATAGTTAATTAAAGCCCTGGGGAGATGGTGTTCCCCAGGGCAGGCAGAGGGCACACACCCCCCCTAATATTAATCAAAATTCCGAGGAGGTGGCTGTCCCCAGGGCAGCAGGAGGGGACCAGGAAGCCTCCCAGCATATTTAAGCAAATGTCACAGGACTAGGCCCAACTGTGGCTTTAAAATAATGAAACACAGAAGCCTGAGCTTCATTATTTAGATTTTTTTATTTTACAGCGGATCTGTAGATCCACTAAGACTCTGGCAGTAAAATAAAAAGAAAATGCTTTTTTGCCCTTGGGTGCTACCTCTGGGACCCCACCACCAGAGCTAAGGGTGTTCGTACCCTGGCCCATTTCTTTATTTTTTACTTTAATTCTGGAACTCAGCTTCAGCTGACAACACTTCAAGGGCTCCTGTTGTTGAAGTGTTGTCAGCCAAGCACATCTCATCACGAGATTGGGAGGGGTTGCGAATCCTTTGCATCCCTATATATAAAAATTTGTCTTCCCCTTAATTTCTCAAAAACTACTGAACAGAATTACGCAAAAAGGTCACTTTATGAACCAGGATCTACCTTTCTGTGAAATTTGGGGTAGTTCTGTCCAGTAGTTTTGGTGTGAATGCTGTTCAAAACCCCTAGGGAAAAAGTGAATAGGGAAAATGTGATTTAGGACCCCTCCTTTTTCCCGCTCCTCCCTGATGGATCACCCCAAAAAACTTTCCACACAGCAGCTGATATCTACCTACTGGCAACCGCCACTAGATGATATATATATATATATACAGTATATATATATATATATATATGAAAACACTCCGTGCAGCGTTTCCTTGCCGCACCTTATCACCAACGGTGCCAGTCCTTGACGCGCGCCACTGCGTCTAACATCCAACACTTCCTTAAAATAATCAAGACAGGACAGCACTCCACGAGTATATAAACTTGTAGTTTATTTCCAAGAAACAGGAACGCGTTTTGGCGTTACCGCCTTTGTCAGCCTGTGGGTCGCCATCTTGGCTCTCTTTATATATCATGTGATCATCATAAACAACAATACCCCAGTGCATTAATTACAAAAACCATAGTGAATGTGAAAATAATAACTGTGACTAATCATCACCACTCAATGTCCCATTATTTAAAAATTTACTTTCATTCTATGCCTCTCTAAATTTTTCATATTTCATCAAATATCCTGTCATTTCAAACTCATCTCAGTAATGACAGAAGAAAAAATTATTACCAAATCACTCATGGCATGGCGGGAATACTTTGACATAACCTTTTTGAAACCAATTTACAACTATATTCCAAATGTTTATGTTTCTGCACTTTTTTCGCTCAGCATACCCTTTGGTTTAAATAATAAACAATTTGAACATGAGAATATAAGTCCATTTTTCAAAAATGTTCAAGAATCAAATTTCATTATTCCCATATCTGTAAAATACAACTAATCCTACGATTGGACCATCCTCTTTTTTTATCCATCTCACTATCAATGTACAATTGTCCACATGCATATATTTATTAAGTATGGGTGCATGAGTATTTCACTGAAATTTACAAACATCAATTCAAGTGTATATATAATTCCTCATTGGAATTTAGCCCATGTGGTTCTCTGGTATCTAATGCCAATATGTATTTGGACTCTAATTTTCTTTCGTTCTTCTCCCTGTCACCTCCCCAAAGGTCTTTTTTTATCCCATCTATTACACTGTACTTCACATCCTCTACTCGCACTGCATGAAGCTCGTGTATATGTTGAGCAACCGGGAAGGAATCATCTTTGTTAAGAATCTCTCTTAAATGTTGTAATATCCTTTTATGTACTTGAAGTTTAGTACTTCCTACATAAAATTTGGAGCAACTGCATTTCAAAATGTAAACTACATACTCGCTTTTGCAATCATATCTTCCTTTGATGGTGTGTAATATTCTATCTCCTTTAACAATGGTTTTGATATTTTCTCCATTCTTGCAAGCCTTACATTCAGCACATTTATAAAACCCATCTTGCGGGCTAAGCCAACTAGTTTTTGGAATTGTTTGTTGTCTCACATCACCTTTCAATAATATATCTCTCATGGATGTCCCTTTACTGTAAGTTATCACTGGCCTGTTCCTTAATTCATCTCCTATGACAGGATCACTTTTTAACATATGCCAATGTTTCTGTAACAATCTTCTCATTTGTGCATGGGCAGTATTGAAAGTGGTTATAAATCTAACACTTCCTGTATTTTTATGATTTACATTCTTCATTTTACCCAAAGTGTTTACACTCTTATCTGTAGAAAACAGTAAACTGTCTCTCGATCGGGATTTAACTTTTCTAGTAGTTCTCTCTAGAATGTCACTGGAATACCCCCTCATCCTTAATCTCTCAATCATTTCTTCCTGGACATCATAATATTTCTTTTCCATACTACAAATTAGTTTTGCTCTTAGCAACTCTCCAAATGGGATATTATCTATCAAAGGTTGAGGATGATAACTCATCGCATGTAATATGCTATTCCCTGCAGTGGGTTTTCTAAATACTGTTGTCTCCATTTTATTATTTTCTATACTTATTTTGACATCAAGGAATTCAATTTCTTGTGTGTTGACTTTAACAGTGAATTTCAAATTACAATCATTGATATTATTCTCCTCTATAAAATTGCTAGCAGTAGTTTCATCTCCTCTCCAAATTATAAAAATATCGTCTATGTCTCTAAGCCACATGACGATGTGCTCATTCCATTTGTCTAGAGGGAAATTATTTAATATCTGTTCTTCCCACCAACCAATAAATAAGTTGGCATAACTTGGGGCGAAACATGTTCCCATTGCTGTCCCGCATTTCTGTTAAAATATCTCATTATTGAAGAAAAACATGTTGCGTTGTAAGCACCACTGTATCATTTGACTCAACATTTTACTATGCTGATAAAAATTGATAGAGCTCGCGCTAAAAAAATGCTCAAACGCCTTCAATCCTAAATTATGTGGAATTCTTGTATATAGTGCTGTCACGTACAGTGTCATCAAGAGGAATTCCCTTTCCCAACTCACATAAAAAATCCTTCTTAAAAAATCCGTACTGTCTTGTAAGTAAGAAGTTAAATTTATGACTAACGGTTGTAAAAACGTGTCTATATATTGTGACACAAATTCAAATAGACTCCCTTTGATAGACACTATAGTTCTCCCTGGATGCTGAAGTACATCTGTATGAATTTTGGGTATCAGATAAAACACTGAGAGTTTCAGAAAATCCACCTTAAGAAACCCATATTCTTGATCACTAATAAGACCTTTATCTCTCCATTGTATCAATTCCACATCAAATTGTAACTTGACATTCTCAACATGTTTCATATCTATTCTTTTATAACACTTTATGTCATTCAACTGTTTATAGGCTTCTTCCATGTATTGCTCCATAGGCCAAATTACGATGTTTCCTCCCTTGTCTGAACCTCTAATAACAATTTCTGAATTTGTAGACAATTTGTTCAGTGTCTTATAATATCCACTCTTGTTCCTCATTGGTTCTTTCAGCAACTTTGACCTGAGGGCTTTTAATCCTTTAACTACCGAATCTGAAAACTGATCAATCAAATCTCCACATGGTGATGGAGCAGTTCTGGAGTTGGATTTATGGCCTGATGCTCCTTCTCTGTCTAAACGCACACCCTCTAACTCCAACCTCCTAATTACTTGTTCTTCGTCCAGTCTCTCCATGGTATTTTCTTCCAGCTCCCATAAATCTCTCATTAACATAACATCTTCTATTAATACATTGTCACTCCTTTGCATAACCGTATCTCCACTTATTGCTTCAGGAATTTCTCCCATTGGGGGTATCCTCATTTTTTTACTTGTATGAATTTTCAACAATTGGCAACAAGATGGAGACCCACAGGTTGACAAAGGCGGCAACGCCAAAACGCGTTCTTGTTTCCGGGAAATAAACTACAAGTTTGTATACTCGTGGAGTGCTGTCCTGCCTTAATTATTTTAAGGAAGTCTTGGATATTAATATATATATATAAATATTTATATATAGATATACATATATATCAAGAGAGCAAGAGAGATATATATATGTTTCCTAGTGGCGATCGAAATTAGGTAGTTATAGTTTGGACCTAGTTTCTATAGAAAAAGAGTATTTTTATTTGCTAATAAAGTTAGCACCATTTGATGAATCTTCACAAAATATTCCAAGAAAATACGCTGCTTTCTTCAGCATCTGTCTGCAAAAGTTTCAAGGCGATCCATCAAGCAGAGGCTGAGAAAAAAGAGAGGTCCCAAAACACATTTTTCCCATTTGTTTTTCCATAGGGATTTTGTAAGCTGAAAAGATGTAAACAGTCCAATCTGTGTATATGAGATCTCTAGTTTATTCCAAGTACAGAAGAATGCACTCCATCCTTCAGCCGGGCTGTTACTCTCCTCTGATCTTCTCCTCTAACTGCCACACTGGTCTCCTTGGTTACAATTACAAGGTTCTCCCCAAGTACATTCTAAGCATAGAATGTCACATAAGCAATAGCACCCAAACCACTGGATAGAATTATACCTAATTTGGAAGAAAGGTAGCTCCTAGTTTGATGTGGATTATTGTTGAAATGATTGATGAGTTCTAGACACCTGGATTGAAGGGGTCCTTTTTGAAGATCACTTGTTCTTTTAGCCACACCTTTATATACATTGTATATAACACTGCTGCACTTTGTTCATCACGTTACTCACTTTCACTGTGCCGTCACCTAAATATATTGAATTGTGATTTTTATTCGGAATCAGTATGGAACCGCAAATTGAATAAAATGTATGAATTATATATTTTTTTTTAAATTTTTAGTTAAAGATGAAAAAATTATAGAATGTATTTAAATTATTGCCATGAAAGTCAAGGCTAAACTTCCCCCTTGGGGACACATTTTTTGTTATATATATTTATGTATCCAGGTCCGGGGGTTACTGGGTTTGCCTAATTTTTTCCAATTATTACATTTATGCCAACTTGTAGGTGGTGGGAATTCCTGAGCACTGCCCAACCAATAGGATAAAAGCCTCTGGGGTGCCCCTACTTCCTTTTCAGCACTTCCTGTGTGTTCCACTGTCAACTTCCCCATAGTGGTTCTACAACCAACATGGCAGAACCTTTCTTCTTCTATACAGAACTCCCTTTACCCACCCAGATATGTGGCTATGATAAAGAGCATACCCTCCCTTGTGGTCAATCCAAGTCAGTCTTGGGGCAGGTTCCCCTCACACTGGGTTCAAAGGCAAACTGTCTTTCAAGGTAGACAGGCCTTCACGTGAGCTCAAATGACACTGGTTACTGGCAGAGAAGCCGATTTGGCTTAGGTAGGAAAATGACAACTTTTTCTAAGTGCCATCTTCTAAATAACAATATAAAATTCCCTTGACCATTACGTTGGATCGTCACAGTGAAAAATGACTTTGAAAGTTTTACACTGCCAGAACATGTAAACCAGTTAACAGTCATGTCCTACTTTTTACACACCATGCAATGTACCCTACGGTCATTTAGTGACTAACTTAGAGGAGGCATATATATTATAATGTAAGGTTTAAGGCTGGCAAAAGATTTACACTTGCATACAAACGCTTCAAGGCCAGGCCTCCAGACATATTTTGTAGTATAGTGGGTGGAACAATGAGTTCTGTAGCACACTAATAGCGTTTAATTTGCCAGCCCTGGGTAAATGTAGCATCGTAAGACTTGTAGATCAATTAAATATCCAAATTAGTTGTTTGCAATAGGTACCACGTATAAAGGGTGTGCACAAGTACATTACCAGGGGTAACAGGTGTAAAGTGCTGAGTTTCCTATGGCAAATAAAACGGATTTAGCAACGGAATGCATAAATCCGGGGGAATAATGTACAAAAGATGGTCACTTCTAACAACAGACCACTTTAGAAACCCCCAACCCCAAAAGCATAATGAAAAAGAACCTGGAACTACAGATTTAGAGTGCACTACTGAGCAATTCAGTACTGAAAGAATGAATGGAGCACGGGTTAATCATCAACACATAAATATTGAGCATTTGCAGCAATACCATGCAGGCTTCTTTCAGGAACTGGAAGAAGAATACATTATAAAATACAATAAAATATATTGTAAAACTGCTTGAATTAGCAAAATTCTGAAGGACACATTTTAATTCCAGTTGCATGAACAGAGAAAGAAGAGATGATGTTCATTTCAAAATGTGCAATGCACAAGTGGATTTTGAGCCTTTTCATGTCAGCTTCAAACGCTTTGTAAAATACAGTTCAATTATAACATTTGGATGTAAATTAAACACACAATATTTGTAAATTCTAAATTCATTCTCACACAGTCCAGCTTGGAAACAGTGAGCAGGGTTCCCTTCTTTCTGTTTCTTAGCTGTGGTGTCTGAAAATGAAGCCCTAACTTGGAGATATATCAGTTTTGAAGTTATTTTGGGCACCACATGCGCATAGAAGCAGCCACTCTGCTCTGTACTGAGCACTCTAAGCCCCTCGTAGTGCAGTCCCTTGAGGGTTGCAGATTTCACTAATTTAAGTGACTTTCAAGCCTTAAAGGACAAAAAATACCTATTGTTTATTTTCGGCACAATATGAAAAATTTAAGTAGTTGAACATTCTATGTTTAAATGCCAAGTGCAAATGAAAGAAACACAATTACTGTACTGTGACTTGGATTGATTTAATTTCTCAAATATTATATTGGATTAAATTACCCGGTTCTTAAGTGGTTTTGCGGATCATACAGTACGCGGATTAGCATGCATTTATTTAAGGCAAACCAAGCCATAGGAACATTTCTTTGCTGCAGAAGGAGAATTAATTTAATCTTTACTTTCCCAAATTAAGAACTTCAGGATCAAGTAGCCTATAAAATGAGGTAATGCAGAAGGTCAGTCGGGAACCTTTATAATAACTTTAAGTGTTAAGACTGAGAGTGTTAAAGATAATTTGCTATTTGTTGTCTCATTGTCGTGGTCCCTTGTCTTTTGCTGAATTTGATTTTAAGAGGTTTGGGTCAATAGCCAGTGACCCCAATCATATCTCACATTTAGTATTGAAAATATTACCTACATGCCTGCGATACTTATATTAGATTTCCTTAAGAAAATCATGTTAGTTTTCTTTTGCTTATTCTTTCTTGCTTAAGTGTAAATAATTTAAATTGTTCTAATGTCGTTTTAGAAACTCCATAGATACGTTAAAAAAATTAAATGTATACATATGCTGTGAATATTTCAGAACGATATGGAACACACAGACACAATTGTAAAACAGTAGGTAAAGTTTTATTCCCGTTCGACCCTGCATTTGTGGAGCTGGTGACAAGAGACCACATGCATTAATAAAGTGCAAATGCATGCGTTTTACCACTTCCAAGGATGAAATAGTCCTATGACAATGTATAACAGTCACTAACAAATGGACTCATCCTGCTGGTGTTGTGATGTGAAAATCAGCAAATTTAAATTCTCATTATTAGTGAGCTACTAATTGCGATTTAGAAATTAATTGTTCATAATTCGCTTATTGTAAAAATTCATCAAATGGCATAAAATAAGGAGTGATTACGCCCCAACTCCAACCATGGATAACCTGGTGTAAAATATAAAAAAAGTTCTCAATGACACCACAAATATACCAAATCGGATAGGAACTGTGGCAGTAAAAGAAGAGAAGAAGTAAGATCTCGGGGGGAGGGAGAGGGAACTGGGGAGGGGGGATAATTTGTTCAAGAGGGGAGGAACAGGTACATTCTGGTTATAGACTCAACAGGTATTATTATATTTGATGTACAATCCTAATAACATGATCATATTACAAATATGCATCATGTTCATTGCACTTGCTACATCTGCTCACATGTTGTGTTTCATACCCCGCTACTGTTAGGGAGGTTTTGATCAGAAGAAGTTGTGACAGCAACAGAATGTACGGTTTTCTATGATTTTCTTACTGCGATTCCCATCCAATTAAAGGCACACACAGCCACGCTCACACCCATGAACATTCTTACACACACGTGCACCCTTTTACACACGTGTGCTTTCGTGAAATGCCTATTGTGTTATAACAAAGTTTGGTGGAATTTGACTGAATTGAAATATCTAGGTTCCATTGATATGACCCACATTTTGCAGTGTCTCACATCACAACAGAAATCACACACTAGTTAAAATAGGAAGGGACGACAATAAAACTTGAATAAGACAAGCACTCAGTCCCCCAGGTAGATAAATATTCATCTGGGTACACATACTACTCTTACATGTTCTGCCATGTGACCCTTTGTGGATGCCTTTTCAGTTGTGAACTTGGTGATGGCTAGCTACATGCTGTATTTGCTCAGCACTTTATATCGCTTACCGTCTGTCAATCTGTGATTCACTTACCTAGCGTTCGAAAGTTGCAGAAGCAATGTGAACTTTAGTCCTCCCCTAAGCTGTTGTCCCCTCTGCATACCGGTAATAATACGCATGCACTAAAAGCACCTTATAGGATGGAGAAAATAGGGACATCCTTTGAGAACTCGTCTCGGCGTTGGACCCTTGTTCTCTTGAGGAATGGTTCCATGCAATCAAATTTTGTTTGACGACTAGCAAGTAACAAAACTTTTCTGCTTATGTACTGAGAAACAAGTAACACAGGCACCATAACAACATTACAAAAATGCAAACACGTTTCACAGTGAGACACAATAGTGTTCTGTCATTGTAACATTTGTTTGCGAAAATTAATTAAATACTTTTAATCTCCAGGTAGACTTTTAGTTTGTGGGTTTGCAACTGACAAATATTATGTCTTTCTTGTCCGCTAGTGTATTTTACTACAATATTGAATTTTAAATATTGTCCTGTCAAGATATCATAACATAGATATTGGCTACTAGACTATGGTGAAGGTAAGAATTTCTGCATAAATGCACCTATACTTATAATACCTCCACAGAAAGAAACATCAGTCTTTACCATGCATTATTTTACAATGCTAGTCTTTACAACATAATTTTATAATGCTAGACTTTACCATGCATAGCAATTGGAGACTATGCATGTTATGTTTACAATACCAGCCTCTACAATGTGTTTATTTAGATTGCAAAATGAAGGATATCTTAAACACGCCTTTTTAATCAAATAAATAAATCAAATAATTATATTTTCAAATTCATTTAACTCTTTTCATTGCTTTCTTTTCAGAAACTGATAACCCACAACATGCCCCCAACTAGTATGGCACACATTTTATATTTTTAAGGTCATTATGCTTACGAATTAAGTTTTTAAAATAACGGTGTGATATAAAATGGATGTCAATTTTATATGATTATCAAGTTCATACAAGAAATTAGAGACGCAACAACTACATTGATTAATCATGTGTAGAAGCACTGTTAACCTACTCCAGTCCTGCTAACTCCACATCTAGGGCACACTAGGAGGGCACCAACCCCCTGACTATCTAATAGAAACAATAGTTAATAATTAATGAGTCCTGCCTGATGCCGGACAGGCAATAAGAACCCTTCATGAAATGGATTTATTCAAATATAGAATTGGTCCATGCTTGGACTTGAACATTAAGGCCCTCATTACAACCCTGGCGGTCAGTGTTAAAGTGGCGGTTTTACCGCCAACAGGCCGGCGGTAAAAAAATGGGATCACGTCCATGGCGGAAACTGCCAACACAGACAGCCACTTTAACACTTCGACCGCCACGGTGGTAGCAACAAACACCGCAGCGGTAACCGCCAACAGACAGGCGGAAGACAATGTACCACCCACACTATTACAAGGCACCAATCCGTCAGCTTTTCCGGGGCGGTACCAACGCCATCAAAAGCGCGGCGGAAACAGTACACGGAAGGGAAACCACTCACCTATCGACACCCAAGGAAGAACTAGGACGCCATGGAGCACGAATTGCAGATCCTACCCATGTTGCTGTATCTCTTAATGCACCACAAAGTGGAAAGACGGTGGCGACAACGACGGTGAATACTGCACCTAGCACACAGGAGAGGGGAGGAGGGAAAAGAGAGTGACACACACACGCGACACGCAACACCCCAACCCCCCACCCACAACAACATACACACACACATATTCAATAACATCACAGATACACCCCGTCCCCCCCCGGAAGAACGCAAGGACCAAACAAAATGAGTTAAACTAGTGTAATATTCGAACAATCCGATAGATCAAGAGAACAGCAAATAATCAGTATACACAAATATTTACAGCAAGTACACAAGTCCGTACACTGTCCCATGAAATGTCCGTGGACCAGTGGTCCCAAAAAGCATGGGTGAAGCCCACACATGACACCTGCCTAAAAACGGAGAGAACACTGCAGGGGCATCAGGTGGGAAAAAAAAACCAGCCACCTCAGGGGGAAGGGGAGGAGGGGTACTTCAGCCGGATGATGGTACAACACCACTGCTCCTCGAGGGGGCTCCATGCCCACTGCCTGGTCCTGGGGAGTGCAAGGCCACAGTCTCTCAAGTCTCTCAAGTGGGTGGTTTGCCCACTGCTTGGTCCTGGGGAGTGCAAAGCCACAGTCTCTCTAGTCTCTCAAGTGGGTGGTTTGCTCACTGCTTGGTCCAGGGGAGTGCAAAGCCACAGTCTCTCAAGTCTCTCAAGTGGGTTCACTGCCCACTGCTTAGTCCTGGGGAGTGCAAAGCCACAATCTCTCAAGTCTCTCAAGTGGGTGGTTTGCCCACTGCTTGGTCCTGGGGAGTGCAAAGCCACAGTCTCTCAAGTCTCTCAAGTGGGTGGTTTGCCCACTGCCTGGTCCTGGGGAGTGCAAAGCCACAGTCTCCCAAATGGATGCCCTTCTCCATTGGTTCTGGAGGGGGCTTTGTGCCCAGGGTGGTTCATCCTGCCAAGGATTGGGTGAGTGGATGCCTTTCTCCTCTGGTTCTGGAGGGGGCTTTGTGCCCAGTCTGCTTCATCCTGCCAAGGATAGAGTGAGTGGATGCCTTTCTCCACTGGTTATGTAGGGGGCTTTGTGCCCAGTCTGCTTCATCCTGCCAAGGACTGGGTGAGTGGATGCATTTCTCCACTGGTTCTGGAGGGGGCTTTGTGCCCAGTGATGCTGCACCTGGGGACTGGCAGTTGACTTTGTCTCACCTGGGTGTCTCAGCCACTTGATGTACCTGGAAGAGGTAGCATGATACTCCATGGAAGCTGGCCCCTTTTTGACCTTAGCAGGTGGTGGAATAGGGTGGTCCTTCTTTTCTGTCTGTGGCACACTGGCAGCTCTGACGGGTGCCCCCTTAGACCGTACTGAAGTAGCAGGGACCACAGCGGATGCAGATTTGGTGGATGAGGTGCTAGGCTGGGATCTAGACATCCTGGCCCTAGGGGAAGGACAGGGGGAGGTGTAGGGAAGAGGTAAATGTTTGCTAGGAAATGTTTTTTTGACACACTGGAACGGGAAGATGGAGGGGGTGTGGGAGTGGAGGAAGAGGTAGTGGTTGTAGGAGGTGTACTTCTGCAGAGTTTTGGTGAAGGTGCATGGGTTGGAGGCTGTTGTGAGGTGGATGGCTGTTGAGTGGGTGGGTGCCTGCGTTTGTGTACTTTGGGAGGAGGGCTTACAGATACACTGGGAGAGGACACAGGGGATGTGTGAATGGTAGTTGGGGTGGAGATTGCACATGAGCGGTGTGTAGTGATGGGCGTGCTGGTGATGGAGGTAGTGGCTGATAATGCAGTGCATGCAGGTGTGAGGGGACACGAGACTGGGAGGGAGGTGGAGGACGTGGAGGAAGAGGACACAGTGGAGGAAGTGGATGTTGGTATGTGTGCATGGGTATGGTGCTTGTGTGAGTGCCTGTGGGATGTGTGGTGCTTATGTTTGTCTGAGCCACTTTTGTGTGTTGATGTGTGTGCATGCTGGTCTGATGGTGTGATTGGGATACGCTGAGGTAGAGGTGATTGGGTCTGGGTAGTAGAAGTTGGAGGGGGGAGGCTGGACACAGGGACAATGGCAGCCATCAGTGCTGAGGCCAGAGACTGAAATGCTCTCTGTTGGGCCGCCAGGCCAGAATTAATGCCCTCCAGGTATGCATTTGTTTGCTGCAAATGCCTCTCGACACCCTGGATGGTATTCAGAATGGTTGACTGCCCAACAGTGAGGGATCTCAGGAGGTCAATAGCCTCCTCACTGAGGGCAGCAGGGCTGACTGGGGCAGGGCCTGAGGTGCCTGGGACGAAGGAGATGCCCATCCTCCTGGGTAAGCGGGCACGGTAAACACGCTGAGGGGCTGCTGGGAGGGCGGTGCTGGTAGAGGGGGGTGGCGGCTGTACCTGTTGTTGGAGTGCGCACAGAGGTGTCCGCCACTGCCAGGGAGCTTCCATCAGAGGAGGAGTCGCTGTCACTGGTATCCCGTCTAGTCCCCGTCGTGGAGCTCCCCTCGCTCGCCATCCCACTGGTGCTTTCACCCTCCGTAGATTCACCCTCCAGGGCCATGTGGGATGCAGCTCCCTCCGTCGCCGGTGCCTCTGCTCCTCTGCCAGATGATGCTAATTCACACAAGGACAGGGTGACAAAGCAAGAAGGGGGGAAAAGACAGAAAACACACATGGTCAATGCCAGCAACACCACTACCGTTGGCGGACACAACACACAGGGAGCAGCCCTATGCACTAGGCCATGTACTAGCAGTTAGTAGGAAATTCACCAGGCCATGGGTACTATGCCTAACACCATTTGCTGCACACCTGGAACCCACAGGAGCCTGCCCAGTTGTAGATGCCCACAAAAAATATTGGGGTTGGAGTGCCTCAGAGCCTGCTCAACATGGGACCTACCCTACCAAGTTCGCCCTGGCCTAGGGGAACCCACAGCCCACATCCCCCACCCAGACACTTCGTAAAGCGCGCAAAGTCAGCTTAATGACACTGCACTCACCCCCTTGTGGTTGCTGTGATGGCCTCAAGCGCCCATCCAACTCCAGATATGCCACCGCCAGGATCCGGAACATCAGGGGGGTCATGGTGCGACAGGCACACTTTCCACATTGGGAGGCCAGCCCCAGCTGGGCCTCTGCCGTCTTCTTGCTCCAGCGGCGCAGGTCCTCCCATCTCTTGCGGCAGTGGGTGCTCCGTCTATGATAGACCCCCAGGGTCCGCACTTCTTTGGCGATGGCATGCAAAATACCCTTCTTCTGGTGGGCACTGACCTAGAGAAAAGGTACAGGAGGAAAAGCAATTACTCACCCGTCCGGACCGCCATACTCATTGCCCACCAGTTCCCACCCATGCCCTGGCGCACATACACACACCATCCTCACATGCAGGGCTCAGCTCCCCCATGTAGCTTCCATCCACACCACTCCAACCAGGCATTGCCCACGCATCATGCTCACAGTGTACTCACCTGTTGTCTGGAGGACCGTAGAGCAGCGTGTACTGGGGGAGGACCCCATCCTCCAGTTTGTCCAACTCCACTACGGTGAAAGCAGGGACCCTTTCCCCAGACACTCGAGCCATTGTCGCTTCCAGACTCAGGTCACAGCAGCACTTGCAATGTAGGTCCTCTCCTGTTGAAGGTTAGGTATCAAGTGAGTGAACAGATAGAAAATGGCGGTCACGTCCGCAGCGGTGCGTACCGTCACCACCAGCGTACATTGTCATTGGGTCCTGGAACCCATAGGGCCCAATGATAACCAATGCTGAATTGCGCGGCGGTCTTTGACCGCCTACCGCAACGCTGCACGCCAGCGCAGTTACCTAATTCCCCCTTGTCCCTCCTCACAGGTCAGGCAGCTGCCATTTCAGGGGGGCACATGGCTTGGCACCTAACTGCGTCACAGCACAATTTGGCAGATATACGGACAAACTACGCCACACACAAATTTACTGACATTACTGCAAACACATTTGTGCAACCTATGTGGTACATGACCCTTTGCTCACCATTCTCCTCCATAGGGCACATACACTGGGGCAGATGATGAGATGGCGTCATCCTCCGGTGTACAGACCCCTGGTGGACCTGTCGACAATGGAAGACAGACACATCATTATCACCTACAAACTTTATCGTGCCACAATCCAAGACCTGTGTGTCCAATTGGAGCCAGACCCAATGTCAGCTATCCGCCATCCCACAGGAATCCCCCCTTTAGTGCAGGTCCTGTCAGTGCTCCATTTCCTGGCAAGTGTCTCTTTTCAAACTACAGTGGCCATGGCATCTGGGATGTCTCAGCCAATGTTTTCTAACGTGTTGACCAGAGTGTTGTCTGCCCTGCTGAAACACATGAGCAGCTACATAATGTTTCCACAGGTGGAGGATTTTCCCACAGTGAAAGCTGACTTTTATGCCCTGGGACATATCCCCAACATCATTGGTGCCATTGATGATACACATTTGGCATTTGTCCCCCCCTGCAGAAATGAACAAGTGTACAGAAATCCAAAAAGCTACCATTCGATGAATGTGCAGATGGTGTGTTTGGCGGACCAGTACATCTCTCATGTGAATGCCAAGTATTCTGGCTCTGTGCATGACGCCTACATTTTGAAGAATAGCAGTATCACTTATGTGATGGTCCAACTACAGAGGCACCATGTGTGGCTAATAGATGAGCACAAGGTCCCCAAACAGTATGAGTAGGTGTCTGGGTATTGGGTTGTCCCTAAGGTTTAGTGTGTGTCTAACAGGTATCCCTCAACATTTGCAGGTGACTCTGGTTACCCCAACCTCTCATGGCTACTGACCCCAGTGAGGAATGCCAGGAAAAGGGCAGAGGAATGCTACAATGCGGCACATGGGCAAACTAGGTGTATTATTAAGAGGACGTTTGGCCTCCTGAAGGTCAGATTCCGGTGCCTCCATCTAACAGGCGGCTCCCTATACTACTCACCGGAGAAAGTGTGCCAGATAATCGTGGCATGCTGCATGGTGCACAACCTGGCATTGCGACGCCAGGTGCCTTTTCCGCAGGAGGATGGGCCTGATGATGGTCTTGTGGCAGCAGTGGAGGAAGCAGTGAGGAAGAGGAGGCAGAGGAAGAAGATATTGACAACCGAACGAACATCATCATGCAGTACTTCCAGTGACACACAGGTAAGAGACTGTCACTGCTCCTCACATTTCTGAATACTGTAGGACATTTTATAAATCAGCCTCTTCACCTCTGTCTATGGACACTGACAGTTCACTTTGGCTTTCCATTCTGTTGCCCAACAACTGTCATACATTGGTATGAGCAAATGAACATTTACATTGATATTTGTTGGTGATGTTGTAATAATACATTTGTGAAAGAACAGACTGACTCCAGATTGGTTAGTGATTCAACGGTGTTTATTTAGGGGCTAATGTGTATAGGGATACATGGAAGGGGCTGAGGTGATGGTGGAGGAAGGTCCATAGAAGAGTCCAGTCTCTTGGTATCACAGGTGCATTGTCCAATGGGGAATAGGAAGGGGCTTAATGGCAGTTCAAGGTAGACAAGGAGACATTGTGGGACAGAAGGGTGACAATCAGGAGGGTCCTATTTCATGGCGGAGGTCTTGGCAATGTTATCTGTCTTCTGCCTGGATCACAGGGACCGTTTGTGGGGTGGTTCTCCTTCTGCTAGGGGTGGGGTGCTGGTGGGCTGTTGTTCCTGTGGTGGGGCTTCCTGTCCACTAGCACCAGTAGAGGTGGAGGGCTGTTCCTCGATTTGGCTAGTGTCAGGGGCCCTTTGTTGTGCCACTGCCTCCCTCATGGTCTTGCCTATGTCAGCCAGCACCCCTGCTATGGTGACCAGGATGGTGTAGATGTTGGTGAGGTCTTGCCTGATCCCCATGTATTGTCCCTTCTGCAGCCGCTGGGTCTTCTGAAACTTGGCCAGTACCGTGCCCATGGTCTCCTGGGAATGTTGGTATGCTCCCATGATGTTTGATAGTGGCTCGTTGAGGGTCGGTTCCCTGGGCCTGTCCTCCCCCTGTCACACAGCAGTCCTTCCAGCTTCCCTGTTTTCCTGTGCCTCTGTCCCCTGAACCGTGTGCCCACTGTCACTGACCCCAGGTCCCTGATCGTCCTGGGTTTGTGGGGTTGCCTGGGGTCCCTGTAGTGGTGGACACACTGCTGATTGATGTGTCCTGGGGACAGTGGCATGGGCCAGCTGGGTAGTTGCTGTGGTGGTGTTTCCTGATGGGGGAGGTTCTGTGATGGGTTGGGACTGTGGCAGGGGAACCAACTGTCCAGAGGTCCCTGATGGGCCAGGCTGGTCATTTTGATCCAGGAATGCAGAGATGCTGTTGCCACTGTGGGCCTCCTCTGTGGGGGGACTAGATATGGCTGGCACCTCCTGTCCGGTGACGTTGGGTAGGGGTCCTGTTGAGGTGTAAATGCATTGTTATTTTATCTGTGTGTGCCATCTTGTGCAATGGGTGTGTTTCCCTCTATTACTGTGCTTGCACTATTGCCTTGGCCCTTGTGTGAGTGGTGATTGTGTGCCCTGGGTGAGTCTCTATTTGACATGCTTTGGTGATGGGTGTCCATGCATGTCTGTGATGGGGGTCCATGCATTGTTGTTGCATGCAAGGCTTGATTGTGGGAGCGGTGGGTCATGATGGCGGGGTGTGTGGGAGATGGAGGAGTCATGGGAGTGAGGGTGAGGGTGAGGGTGGGAGTATGTGATAGCATGCAGGTAGGGTGGGGGATATAGTAGTAAAGATTTGACTTACCAGAGTCCAGTCCTCCTGCTACTCCAGAGAGGCACTCAGGATGCATTATCACCAAGACTTGCTCCTCCCATGTTGTTAGTTGTGGGGGAGGAGGTAGGGGTCCACCGCCAGTCCTTTGTATGGCTACCTGGTGTCTGGATACCACGGAACGCACCTTCCACCCTAGGTCGTTCCACCTCTTCCTCATGTCATCCCTTGTTCTTGGATGCTGTCCCACTGCGTTGACCATGGCCTACGTTGGCCTGCTCCTATGTGTTGATATTGGCAGGAGAGCCTCCTCTATAGCATATTCAGAAGAAGACTTCAGAGCAGGCACACAACAGGATTTTTCATTGGCTTAAAATCCATAATAATTTTAATGTTGAGAGTAGCAAGATTTTATTAGTGTGCAGGGTCGGTTAAATACAACCATCATTTAAATATATAGATGCATTGTCGTGAACATCAGACATCTCTCTAGAGTGAGGGAGTTATTAAGATCAGATATGGAGGGGTGGTTCCCCTCTAATACAGGTATTGTCACACTACTCTTGGGGTGTTATTACAATCTCCCCAAGCATGGAATGTGCAGCCTCTATTTGGTCGCCAGTCTTAGTTAAAATGGTGTTTAGAATGTAAAAACAGGTATGCATCCCAAGATGGCCTTACTGAGATTGACTGACAGGGGATGTCTGGGTCATTTATGAAAAATGTTTTGTCAAATTAGTCTAAGGATGAGCTTAAGTTAACCTATTTTTACCCCAATGAAAAAGGCCCCTCTACAAAAAATTTCAGCTGGAACATTGCAGGTTTTCCCTCCAAGGTACACCTTCCAGAGTGGCAGGTATTCATAAGAAGCTGTGATATCCTGCTGTTGCAGAAATGGGGCACTTTTGATGGGGTGCCATGCTTTAGTATACTGGCCACTCCAGTGGTCATTCCAACCGTGGCGGTCGGCGGTAAAACGGCAGTAAGACCGCCAACAGGCTGGCGGTCTTTTTTCAAGTATTCTGACCATGGCGGTTACCGCCATGGCCAGCCGCCGCTTCACCGTTCCGACCGCCACGGCGGTAACGACCGCCGGGCTGGAGACCTGGGTCTCCAGCCCGGCGGTCGTCACATACCGCCGGTGGTATTCCAACCCGCCTGACCCCGGCTTACCGCCATGGATTTCATGCGGTTTGGGACCGCCATGAAATCCATGGTGGTAAGCACTATCAGTGCCATGGAATCCCTTCCCTGGCACTGATAGGGGTCTCCCCCACCCCCAACCCCCCAACCCCCACCCCAACTCCCTCCCCTACCACCCCTGCCACCCCCAAAAGGTTGCAGGATCCCCCTACCCCACCCCGATCCCCAACATATACACACACATACACGCATGCATCCATGCACGCACTCAGGCACATACACACACTGCACATACACACCCCCCCGCATTCATGCACGCACTCATGCACATACACACACTGCACATACACACACCCAACCGCATTCATGCACGCACTCATGCACATACACACACTGCACATACACACACCCCCCGCATTCATGCACGCACTCATGCACATACACACACTGCACATACACACACCCCCCGCATTCATGCACGCACTCACACGCCCCCTCAACATACACACACGCACACCCCCATGCACGCACACAACTCACAACACCCTCCCACCCCCCTTCCCTAGCGGACGATCACCTTACCTGTTCAGGTGATCCTCCGGGAGGGGACGGGACCCATGGGGGCAGCTCCGCCGACACCGCCACGCCAACAGAACACCGCCACAGCGAATCACAGGTCGTGATTCGCTGGGCGGTGTACTGTTGGCGTGGCGGTGGAGGTGGAGCTACCTCCACTTCCCCGCCTGCCGCAAGTATGGCTGTTGGCGGCTCTTCGTCCGGAAACGCAGTCAGAATGGCCCGTGCGGAAGACCGCCAGCACTGGTGGTCTTCCGTACGGCGGTCACTCGGAGGTCGATTGAAAACACCGCCGAGGTTGGAATGACCACCTCCATCTTGTTCTGGTGGGGCATCAGAGGTTTTAACTATGTATATAAACCTGTCACTTGGACGTCATGCTGTAGTTTTAAATACCCCAGGCAGTGATTTAAAGGCAGTACTTTTTTAGAGGGACCTGCCCCTATATCCTATAAACTTTTACAACAATAGTTTTGATGACATTTCCAAATTGTAGGTTTCCCGGTCTATTTAAATATAACAACTAAATTGTGGGGAGAGTATCAGGAGAGTACATGTGTCTAGCACAGGATTTCAATGCAAGACTGCCCTCTTTAGGCTCAAGGAAAGGGGTTGTTGCTAGTGAAGGCCCTGATCAGAGAAGAAAAGAGCTGGAGGCCCTTTCAGTATCTGATGTGCAAAATGCGATGGAAGTGGCTGGGACTGAGGATTTGGGGTTGCCTACATTTAGGGGCAGGAATAGCTCATCCGTCATTGACTATATTTGACTATCCAGCAATTCAAAATTAAAAAACGAAGGCGCATATTTATACTTTTTGATGCAAAACTGTGCTAATGCAGTTTTGCTTAAAAAAAGTTTAGGGTCAGCTTGCGCTATTCTACAGCACAAGCCGTGTGCTTTTCACGTGGGGGTGGAGGTATTTGAAAAGGAGGTTGTGCAACAGAAAATGCCACTAGGCTGGTTAGTGGCAAAAAAATTCTGCTAACCAGCCTTGCGTCATTGCCAGACGCACAACCATCCAAAAACATGACTCCTGTCTTAGAAAAGACAGGAGTCATGCCCATCACCCCAATGGCCAGCACCGGGGACCAGTGTCCCCTGGGCATGGCCACTGCACCGAGTGCAATGCAGTGGGCCCCATGTCAGGGCCCTCAATGGCACTTAGAATTGTTTTTAAGAAATACGTACCAATACTTACCCTACTTACCTGGGTTCCCCTATCCTGTCATGTTCCTCTGGTGTGTGTTGGGGTGTTCTTGGGGTCTGGGATGGACACCTGAGGGCCCATTCTATGGTGTTTTACCATGGAAATGGGTCCACAGGTCCCTTAGCGCCTGGCCTGACACAGACGTTAAATAATGGTGCTAAGCAAGCTAAGTGCCGTTATATGGGTTTGCCTTCCACCTGGGCATGTGGGGATAAATATGGTGCTATGGGGATAGCGTCATTTTTTGGATGGGAACGCATACCTTGCATCTCATTGACGCAAGGTGGGTTCTGCATCCAAAAAATGGTGCAAAGACGGATGTAGCGTCAAAATATAAATATGGAGTTAAGTTTGCGCTGCACTTGTGTAAAAAATGATGCAAATGTGGTGCAAACAGAGAATAACTATACCCCAAAGTGCCTTAGGATTTGTCCCTTCTTTTGTCCCTTTTGTCCCTCCTGCTCAGTGGAAAATGGTACTTAATGATGTTTCAAGCCCAACATTTTTCATGACATAAAAAACAAATAGCACCATTTTTAAATTACCTTGAGGAACCATGAATTGGCCATCTAAACAGGTCAGGTCGCAGATGAGCAGCAAAATTTCAGATGGAACTGCCACCTGACCTGAATGGAGGTAGAAGAAAGAACTGAGGGGCATATTTACATGCACCTAGGGCCACCGAAGCATCACTGTTTGCGACGTTCCTGTGGCGCTGTACACTGCGCCATATTACAAGGCGGCGATGAGCCATTCTTTGTGGCCTAACAACACCTTGTAAATATGGGCCCCCAACTGTGGCAGAGGGGTGGGCAATGGGTGTTGATGTGGGCATTCCACTGCAACACCCATTGCTTTTGACGCTGACCCAGATTTACAAGAATTTGTAAATTTGTGGCAGCACAAAAACTACCACCCCAGGAATGGTGTTAGCATGATGCAAAGAGGAGAAATACTTTTATTTCTCCTCAGTTTTGTTTTTTCTGTGTGTGCTGCATTCTGCAGCACACTGAGAAAGAGCAAAACACCATAAATGATTGTTTCTGTGTAGGAATGTTCTTCCAGCACATAAACAATCATTAAATAATGAGTATGTTCTACTTCTATGTGTGCTGCATTATGCAGCAAACATAGAAGTAGCAAATCGCCATTGTCGAATTGTTCCCTTCAACGCAGTCACCCTTGCACTATGGTGCAAGGATGTCTGCATTGGTGCTTGTAGCTAAATTCAGCACCAGAGCTAGGAGAAACACAAGGGTGCGCCGTATTTGTGTACGTACGGTGAACCCTGTGTTTCAGAAGTGACGCAGTGCAGCTCTGCCAATGTTGGTGTGGCACTGTGCCAGTTCTATGTAAATAATGCTGCTGAAGGTTGGCATAACGTTTCCAAAAGCTTGATCGGAAAAGCTCACCCTAACTTCTATCTGTTTTAGGATTTTTTTTTTTAAGTATTAAAGTTTCAAGGAAATGAGAGAAGAGCAATGCTTTGAAAATCCACATGACACAAAAAAAATGTCAATGGATGAAAATCTCCTCTTAATCAACAGTCTGCAGGTGGACACACTTCTCCTCTCTTTAGCAGGAGTCAAATTTCCTGTGGGCAAGTTGTCCTCTTCTGCAGGAAGTTGCAGCCCAGGGTCTATGGCGATACCCTGCTCCTCCTCATCCAAGTCCAGATGCTTCTTAAAAGGACTGTGATTCTCTTGCTCATGTGGATTGCATGCTTTTGACCTCCTCATAGACCCAAAGGTGTCGGGAGGACCTCTAGGACCTGTGTTGGTCACTCCTGTTTTAGCTTCATTTTAGTTTTTTACATATCTTATCAGCTGGCTTTTATTTTAGGTAAGAAAGGAACAAGTTGTTTGTTTAGTTCCCTTTTGTACAACATATCATCAGTACTTTCTGTCCAAGGCTGGAAGAACACTGTATATGATATGCTGGTTTGTGTTGCTCATTCAGGGGGCAGTTTCTACCACCTAGACATAGCATTGCATTGGAACTGTACTTCCAATACAGTATGGTTTATTATATAAAGTTTGCACTGAATCACAGAGGGCAGAGGGCCCTTCAGCCACGACTATCCTGGCCGACAAGCTGTGTGAAATGCAGCTCAGCTGTCACTGATCTACCAGCTTCCCGAGATGATTGCCATCTACAACACAGGCTAATTTATGACACCAATTCCAGGTATGGGCTGGGACTAAACCCTTAGTTTGAGTTGGGCAGAAGGGTACACTCGATATTCTCTCAGCTTAGACGTAAGGTTAGGTAGGAACCTCTAGTACATCCAGTACCACATACATTATGGTTGGATTGCTTTTCTTCTTAACCATGGTCATAATACTGATTACCTTGCTTTGTTTCATCAGCCTAATTATCGCTGTTCACCCTTTGTATGCAAGATTGCTATTGTTTCAATAAATGTATTGAAAACCTATCTCACATCTCTTTATCTCACCTTGGCATGCCTGAGTAACAGCACAAAAGAGGTAAGATCTGTTTCCATGGCTTCCCTGGAGAGTTGGAATGTCAGGTTGCCATAATCACCTTTTATCCTGGTGGTTTTGGAGGTTTAAGTGAGGCACTGTGAGCTAGCGTAGAGTTAGGTAGGCAGTTACTAGCTGTGCGGATAGTCTCAGTCTCACAAATATTGCCGTTCTGCCATCCTAAACATGCAGTCCTATTACCTAAGTAGAAACTGCATTACAGAGGGCTATCTGGAGGCCCAACATTGTGGCCTTCTTGCCTGCAGTCAGCTCCCTCTCCTTTCAGAGCCTCTGAAGCTCCGCCCTGCTGTGATTATCAATGCTGAGCATCTCAGTCTCCACAGTGACAAAAAAGGAGGTGAGAAAAACTTAAATTTGCAAAAGGGTGACAAATTGTGAAACAGAAACTAAGGAGAATTTAAGAAGAGGTCAACTCTGCTGTCAAATTATCCATCTGGGATTTTAGTCTTAGACTAATCACTGTATGGCACTGCACAAACACATATATTGTATCCCACCACTGAAAACCAATGTACAAAATTACATTGTTGGTTAAGGGGGTTATGAGCCCATCTCAAGCCACAATCCCTGTCAGAGTGAATGACAAGTCACTAAATACACCTGTGCTTAACCCTATGGTAGACTGGCACAAGTACACTGGCACAAAAGCTGTCAGGTTTAACTTAGAGGCAAAGTGTACATTATTTATGAAGAACACAAACAGCAATAACATGAAAAACACAACACAAAGAAAATCCCACACCAATTTAAAATAAGAGAGCAACATTTGAGAATTTATTTGACACCAAACTTACAGAAACCCAATTAGTAGAACCAGATATACTCAATGTTAAGTGCTAGGTAAAAATAATGCTTTAAAGGACAAAGCGCCAACTGTGGTTATTGGGTTGCTCTGGCCTGCAACAAAGTCACAAGTTCAGGTTGACCACGATGGAGCTTAGGCTGGATACAGGGACCCATTTGGGCCTGCTTTGAATTGTATCTTATGTCCTTGATGCGTGGCATTGCACTGCCCAGTGGCGGTTCTGAGGAGTAATGCAGGGTCCTGCATTGAGATGCGTAATGCTGCATTGCTTCCAAAGTGGAGCTGCGAGGGCTGAGATGCAAGGTCCACATCAAGTTGCATCATGCTGCATCGGTTCCACTGAGAAGCTGCGAGAACTGCATTGCACTGTGTTTGATGTGATCGGGATGGCATAGCAAATTTATCCCCTCCTCCAAGGGTCTAGGCCTGGGATGTAATTACTTGGGGGGTTAAGTCTCACAGCAGGTAGAGTTCACATGCAGGTTCATGAGTGGTTGGAGTCTTTTCTGTCCCAAACCCTCTGATCAGGAGGCCAGTCGGCAAGCCCTTGGAATCACTCTGGTGGTCCTGGGTCTAAGTTTCCGGTCCAGTCCTTCTTCCTCAGGTATCAAGACAGGAGAGCAATGGAGCAGCTGGGCAGTACTTCTTGAAGCAGAGCAGTCCTTCTTCTGAGTCTTCCATAGGTCCAGGAGTGTTCTGAAGAGTGGAACTGAGGGTCCCCTTATAACACCTGGTGCCTTCTTTGAAGTGGGAGAAACCTCTGGAGGCTGCCCCTTTCTCCCACATAAATGCCTGGAATTTCCTGCCTCCTTGCCCTGGCTGCAGACACAAAAGGCTAGTGTAAAGTTCTTTGTGTGAGAGTAGGTGTTAGAAATGGGGTCTCTGGTTGACAGTGAGGTTACCCCCTGTTCAAGCAAGGACCCTCACTCTAGTCAGGGTAAAAGAGAATCACCATCAGCTAACCTCTGCTTACCCCCTTGGTAGCTTGGCAGAGCAGTAGGCTTAACTTCAGAGTGCTATGTGTAAAGTATTTGTACCAAACACACAGTAACTTAATTTGAACAAAATGACACAACACCAGCTTGGAACAATAGGAAATATTTATCTAAACAAAACAAGACCAAAAAGACTAAAATCCGACATACACAAGTCAAGTTATGAATTTTTAAAGATTAAACTCAAAAGTAGCGCTTAGAAACACTAAATGCTTCGATGAGATGTTAACACAGCATTGTGACAGAGTTGTTCCCAACAAGCCGACACCAGCGGCGCCGAACACGGAGTCGCGTAATCCCCCAAGTACAGTAACTTTGGTGAAGAGTGAAAACAAGTCGATGTGCGAAGTCGGGGATCGCGGCTTCTGTGTGAAACGTTAAATCTGCGCACTTCGAGCAGCGTCGGTCACGACGTGGTGTGGCGACTTCCATGGAGTCGCGGACTTCAGCGGGGCTGCAGCAGCATCGGGCCTGCGAAGGTCGTTGCGTTCCAGCGAAGATCACGGAGTCGGTTGCAGACGGCGTCACTGGATTCAGCAGCGGCATCGGTCCGAAGTCGTCTAAAGTTGATTTCCTTAGATTTCCACCAGCTTTCCTTTCAAGTGCCCAAGAACTGGATAGGGCACCACTTGTCAGAGCAGGAGTCTCTCCAGAGACTCCAGGTGATGAAAGAGAGAAGTTTTTGCTATCCCTGAGACTTCAAACAACAGGAGGCAGGCTCTAAATCAAGCCCTTGGAGATTTCTTCACAAGAAGGAAGGCACACAAAGTCCAGTCTTTGCCCTCCTGCTCTGGCAGAAGCAGAAACTGCAGGATAACTCCACAAAGCACAGTCACAGGCAGGGCAGCACTTCTCCTCAGCTCTTCAGCTCTTCTTCAGGCAGAGGTTCCTCTTGATGTCCAGAAGTGATCTAAAGTCTGTGGTTTTGGGTGCCCTTCTTATACCCAATATCTACTTTGAAGTAGGCCTACTTCAAAGTACAGTCTGTTTTGAATGTGAAATCCAGCCTTTCCCAGGCCAGGCCCCAGACACTCACCAGGGGGTTGGAGACAGCATTGTATGAGGACCGACACAGCCCTTTCAGGTGTAAGTGACCACTCCTCCCCTCTCTCCTAGCACAGATGGCTCATCAGGAAATGCAGACTACACCCCAGCTCCCTTTGTGTCACTGCCTAATGTGAGGTGCAACCAGCCCAATTGTCACACTGACCCAGACAGGGAATCCACAAACAGGCAGAGTCACAGAAATGGTATAAGCAAGAAAATGCTCACTTTCTAAAAGTGGCATTTTCAAACACACAATCTTAAAATCATTTTTACTAAAATATGTATTTTTAAATTGTAAGCTCAGAGACCCCAAACTCCACATGTCCATCCCCTCCCAAAGGGAATCTACACTTTAATCATATTTAAAGGTAGCCCCATGTTAACCTATGAGAGCGACAGGCCTTGCAACAGTGAAAAACAAATTTAGCAATATTTCACTGTCAGGACATATAAAACACATTACTATATGTCCTACCTTAACCATACACTGCACCCTGCCCTTGGGGCTACCTAGGGCCTACTTTAGGGGTGACATGTAAGAAAAGAGAAGGTACACTTGCCAAGTTGAATTTACAGTTAAAACTGCAAACACAGACACTGCAGTGGCAGGTTTGAGACATGATTACAGAGCTACTTATGTGGGTGGCACAACCGGTGATGCAGGCCCACTAGTAGCATTTGATTACATGCCCTGGCACTTCTAATGCACTTTACTAGGGACTTACTAGTAAACCAAATATGCCAATGATTGATAAACCAATTACATACGCATTTTGTAAAGGAGCACTTGCACTTTAGAACTGATTAGCAGTGGTAAAGTGCCCAGAGTAACAAAAACAGCAAACTCAGAGTCCAGCACACATCAACAACCTGGGAAACAGAGGCAAAAAGTTAAGGGAGACCACGCCAAGGATGAAAAGTCTAACACCAATCAGGTTGTCACGTTGTTTCTCATTGTACCAATGAGACTGCTGGATTTGGGCGGCAGCATCACCTGAATTGTGGGGGACTGAGTTCAATCCCACGGCATGTGACAACGTCAGCCTAATCCGTTTCCGGACAGTTAGCAACGCCTCACCTATGCCCAAGAGCAGGGATGATTTTTGGCAACCGGGCGCAGGACATTGTGACTTCACAGAGAAATAGTGGTGGATCAGATCTCATCCTTTTCACTCAGTTACATTCATCTCACACATGCAAAGACAAACAGGAGCATGGAATGCTTCAATACGATTTATTGAATCAACTGCATCCTAGAAAAAATAATGTGACCTGTAATAATTGGGATGATAAACATATTAGAAGCAAAATGGTGACAAGAAAAGTGAAATACAAAAAAAGTCCCACTATACTGTTACTATACAAGATGCAAAGGATTTGGGGGAAGACCACCCTAAGGTTGACAAGTATAACAATATATCATGGAAAATAAGAGGAGATCTAATATTCAAAGCACCAATACCATGATCTCAGATGAAAACTAATTCTAGTAGCCAACTAAAGATGCATCTTGTAATATAATAATTCCTGATAAGTCAAACAACTGTCAGCTGTGACAATTCACATTCCTGTTTTCAATGTCATTCATGAGTTAGGCATGTTATCACTGACAGTATCGACCCAAGAGCTTCATGCAACCGACCAGCATATTATATCAAGTGTCTGGGGCAGCATTCAATCAGGCCTAAAATATCTACACCCTTGGCGGATAGACACTCAGGTTGGGTGAGAAACATAGTACCAGGCACTAAACCAGTCTCAAATCACATACTTTACTCTCCCAAACAGGTATCCCTATGTGGGTGTCACTAGGGAAGGCTTGATAAGTTTTTCTTTGGTGTCTCTAAACAATGCACCAATTTTTTAACCAATATCCCAATAAAGCAAACAAAAATTAGAGAACGGAAGGTGACCTATAAACACATGCAAATTGATCCCCTCGATTCACCTAAACGCTCCTCTATAGAGTACATACTATCTTCTGTGAGACTTGAGGCGCTGAAGCCATCCATCCTCTTAATCACATCTTGACACACAATGGTGTGAAAGCATCCACTTCACTACAGAATTAATACAGCCTACCTACAACACAATAATCACTTCAACAATTTGCATACTGTCTCAGGGGCAGACTTTGGAGAGTTCTTAGTTTTTTCCCTTTCCCTTAATTGTTTTAACAAACAGTCCAAAATTATTACAAAATAAATATACACCTTGTTGGTGTAACTAGCCTGAATAAGATCTTACTACTGCCAGAAACAACTTACAGCATGAAGGGCAGTCTGTACCATTTAGGTAATTATCTTCACCCAGCTCTTCATCCCTTTGATAGTGACCGAATGTGAGATTCCTTGGAGAATGTTGTTTTCTGCATATATGTCCTGTAATGGACATGTATGTAACATGAGAATTGAACTGCTGCAAGGGGACTGTTTCAAAGGAGATAATTGTTTTATTGGTCTACTCAATCTGTGCCCCATGAGAGAAATGTAAATTCACAAATTAGATTTTGTTTAAAATATAATAAATAAAAATGAAATGAATTAATTCATACCTATATTCAATCGTTCATGTCCCAGCTCCAATTTTAAACTTAAGGCTAGAAATTTAATCTGATTCAGACTGTTAAGCAAGATGGTATGGTTGATAGTAGATTGAAAGATCTAATCAGACAGTGCTTAAAAGCATTGATAAGATGCTCTGTTTTAAATCATCAATGTCTGAGACAATGACAGAAATAATTTAATGCAGGGCCTCTAACTCCCAATGCAGAATGGGACTTTATTGTTTTTAATGAGGCACAGGGACTTTTGAAAGGAACAAATCTGAAACTCAATCTAATGTTGTGGAACTACTGGCCAGATACCTTTTATCAGTGGGTCCTGCTGCAAGACCTGGAGATCTGGAGGAATAGTTCTCAAAAGTTTCCAAACTTCCTTCTGGAACCCGAATAACCGCAAGAGCACAGGAGCACTTAGGGCTGTATTTATAGGCCCCTAGAGCCACAGGAGTGTCACTTTTAGTGACGCTCCTGTGGTGCTAAGCACAGCGCCGTATTTACAAGGTGGTATTAAGCCACTTTTGTGGCTTAACACCACCTTGTAAATACGGCCCCTTGCCACACAGCACTGTGCGTGGAGGGAGCATGCAATGGGTGTTGCTGTGGGCGTGCCACAGCAACACCCATTGCATTTTGACGCTGCCTCAGATTTATGAAATCTTGTAAACCTGTGGCGTTAGCAGGGCGCAACGAGGAGGAATACTTTTATTCCCCCTAATTTTTTGCTTTTTCTGCAGCACGCATGGAAAGGACAAAATGCTAGAAATTATTGTTTATGTGCTGGAAGGTGTGCTTTCCTTCACATAAACAATCATTTGAAAATTACGCTTTGGCACTTCTGTGTGTGCTGCATTGTGCAGCACACACAGAAGTGCCAAAGTGCCATTAGTGATTGTTTGTGTGCAGGAAGGGACACCTTCCCGCCCATAAACAATCACACCCCTCTACACAGACATCCTTGAACGATGGTACAAGGTTGCTTCCGTAGTCACTGGCAGCTAATTTTAGCGCCAGTGCAGGGGGAAACACAGGGATGCGCAGTATTCCTTGCGTTTCTAAAGTGACCAGACAAGAGATATTCAATATTTGTTACCTGGTTGTGTTTCATCCCTTTCAAGTGCAAAAACGCTTTTACATGTGCCTCAGAGAGTTCTGTCAGGAAAGATTTGACACTGTTGTCCTAATATGATGCCCACAACCTCCTGCAATGATTATTCTGCTGAGCTCAAAATAGTCATCCCTGCCCACTCACGTGAACCTGCCCATCAAACAAACAAAACTTTCTAACAATTACTTTTCATGTATATTTTTTAAATATCAGACTTCACTGTTAATTTGTTTTTATTTTCTAGCTGGTCCCATTTCCAAGATAGCAATAATTCTTATTTGTATCTGCACTCTGGTTTTCTACATAGGACAGTTATGGCTGCCATAGGTAAACAAACCATTGGGGCCTTATTGCTGTAGGGGCATGTAAATATGCTTACTTTTAATTATCACATGCCCTGACTTGTGGGCTACTAGGTCTACATGAGGTGACTTTCAGATGTTCAGAAGGGAGATCTTTATCTGTCAAAAGGGTTATTTTGACCAGTCGCACTGCATGATTTACACTGCAGCAGTCAGGTTGCTCAGGGTAGGCTTGAAGCCATGTTTTCAGTACCACTATAGTAGATGACACAAAAGATACGGATGTCCACAAGTGGAATTTAAATTTCCATGCCATGGATGTATTTCTGCACCTTACTTTATGCCCTTATAGAAAAGGCAAATGTGCAATCATGTTTTAAGTCAATTTCAAAAAGTCGTATGGGTCAGAGCACATACACTGAGAACTGGATAACAGTGTTAGAGTTCAAGATAACCAGCAGATGAATCCCCCAAAAAATAAACACTGGCCATAACTACTCAAAAATAGGTCTCTTTGCAATACCAGGTAAATTGCGGACAAGACCCAATCATATACGTATCACAACACCCTTAATCTGTTAGCCAGCAACTAGTGATGGGCAGGGCAGGACTGAGCCTAACAATCAAATTGAAAGAGCTGAGTTAGCCTCATTCATTTGCAAATTGCTCTACTTTCTGCAATCACTATTCCATAGATCCCAACATAACAGAGACAAATAATGGAGGGTAACATAATAGATGAGGGGATAGGCAAAGCCATTGATGACATGCTCACAAGTAAGGTTCTAGCAAATAATTTTGTCATTCTACAAAATTAATAATCAAACCTGGCCAGTTATTATATATTAAAGAAGTAGCGAAAGCCATAGAATTTCAGTATTTAAAAGAGCTTAGCTCTTCGTAGTTGCCAAATATGGCAAGAACCCATGACCTTCCTAAACACAGATAGGAAAATATTGGCTAATGCCCTGGCCAGTAGGTTGACTATCAACATACCATGCCTAACTCACAGAGTTTGTCCAAAGCATTCCTCCACCACACATCTGAGAACACTATCCTACATTCTCTGGCAGGTCAAAGATGACAAGGATGAGAATAGGCTGTATCACTTGATGTTGAAGAGGCTTAGATCAGATCATGGAATAAATAGGTCTGGGGCGGTTTTTCATAGGAAAGTGAAATGGCTGTATAATTGTGGATGCTTTATATCTCCATCTCTTAGGGGAAAAGGCAGGGAGTCCCCCAATCTGTGCTTTTTCTACTGACATTAGAATAATTACAAGGTATAGCCAAGGAAGCAGTTGATTCTAGCAACTTTAATAGAACCCCATAGAGACTTACTAGGCCTGGGTGAAATGTAAATTACAGTACCTTCATTTTCTGAATTTCAGGAATGTCATGTCTAGCAAAATCCCCTAAATTAATGCCATTATGTCACTTCACATATTTAGGCATCACACCTAGGATATATTAACCCTAAACATACAAATTTACCATGAATACATGGGAACAACAGAACACAAGAATCTGATGTTCATAGTGTATTTTTCCATTTTAATATGTTTTAGCTTGAAAGATGTCCTTGCATCAAAAATTTATTTATGAGGACAAGTTTAACTCCAAAATATTGTGTCTACACGAAGGATCTGCATTTTCTTTAATTACTTGAATTTCGCACACCTCTAATCTTCACCTGCACTTAAATTGCAAATGTTGCTGTTCTCTAAGGGCCTAAAGAACAAAGATTGCATGCACAAAAAGTTGTTGCATTTTGTACACACATTTTACAAATTCAATCTTATTTTGCTAACGGTCCTATGGACAACTATGTGTGTTCACAAAAACGTACGGGGCATGTTGGACCTGGCACTTTTTCCAGGGTCATACCCAAACATTTTGCCTCCTTCCTCCTATTTTTTCAGAACAGTTTTTGTTGGCTTTAGGATTCTTGGCACTTTACCACTGTTAACTAGTGCTAAAGTACATATGCTCTCTGTAAAACTGTATTGGTGATTGGTTTATCCATGATTGGCATATTTCATTTACTAGTAAGTCCCTAGTGAAGAGCTGTAGAGGTGCCCAGGGCCTGTAAATCAAATGCTACTAGTGGGTCTGCAGCACTTGTTGTGCCACCCAAATGAGTAGCTCTGTAAACATGGCACAGACCTGCCAATTCAGTGTCTGTGTGTGCAGTTTTAAACTGCCAATTCGACCTACCAAGTGTAGACATTTGCCAGACCCAAACCTTCCCTTTTTATACATGTAAGGCACCCCTAAGGTAGGCCATCGGTAGCCCCATAGGCAGGGTTCAGTGAAATACTGCCAAATTCGTTTTTCACTGTTGCAAGGCCTGTCTCTCTCATAAGTTAACAGGGGGGCTGCCTTTAAATAATTTTAAATGCAGTTTCCTTTTGGGAGCAGATGGAGATACGGAGATTGGGGTCCCTGAACTCACACTTTAAAAATATATCTTTTGGTAAAGTTATTTTTTAGATTGTTAGTTTGAAAATTCCACTTTTAGAAAGTGGGTATTTTCTTGCTTAAATCATTCTGTGACTCTGCCTGCTTATGTATTCCCATTCTGGGTCAGACTGACAGTTGGGCTGTTTGTAAATATATCTACTAGACAGTGACACAAAGGGAGCTGGTGCGTGTCTGGGGCCAGGCCTGGGCAAGGCAGGATCTTGTGATCAACAGAGACTTTCCTTTGAAGTTTGCCAACTTCAAAGGCAGAAAGGGGTATAAGTATTGGAACCAGAACACCAGATTTTTAGATTACTTCTGGAACCAAGAAGAACCTCTGCCAAGAGAAGAGCTGAAGAGCTGGAGGAGGAGTACTGCCTCTTTTCCTGTGACTGTCCTTTGCTGGGATGGCCTGCAATTGCTGCTTCTACCTGAAAGAGGTCCAAGACTGGACTGTGTGGTATATTCCTGCTTGTGAAGTGTCTCCAGGTGCTTGGGCCGAGTTTTGAAGTCTCCGGGCCATCAAAGACTTTCACTGCCAACACTTGGACTCTCTGCTGAGACTCCTGCACTGCCAGGTCATGCCCTATCCAGTCCCTGGGACCTTGAAAGGTGAAGCTGGTAGAACCAAAGTGGAAATTCACGCACAGGAGCTGTGTGGGGAAATGTTTGATGCACCACCTGCAGCAAGGCTGTAGAAATGATGCGCCATCCACCTAGCGGCTGAAATCGATGCACCACCTGCATGGCAGCTGGGAAATCGAATCATCACCTGCATCACAGCTGGAGAAACGATGCAACATCGGCTTCCACTGCTACAATCCACGCAAACCCCACAAAGCTCGATTTTCCATCACTGTGCGGCCGGATTTCACACGCATCGTCGCTGGGCATCAAAATCAACGTTAACCTAAGTGGATCCGAGATGCCCTGTCCAGAAATCGACACATTGCTCTCTTGCAGAAGAGAAAAATGACACATTGCCTACCCCACCGGAGAAGAAACAATGCACGACCTCATATGCAAGTATGGAATCGATGCATCGCTGACTTTTCCGATGCACGCTCGCCTGTGTGTCCTTATTTTTTATGCAAACCAGGTACTTTGTGTAGCACAAATGTTTTCATTGTGTTCCATAGAGTAAGATTCTTTTATTTTGAAAATTCATAACTTTACTTGTGTATGTCGGATTCTTGTCATTTTAGTCTTGTTTGATTTAGATAAATATTGGCTATTCTTTTAAACTGGTGTGGTGTCCATTTTGTAGTTTTTTCACTGTATTACTGCCTGTTTTGGTACAACTACTTTACACATTGCCTTTGAGATAAGCCTGACTGCTTGTGCCAAGCTACCAAGGGTGTTAGCAGGGGTTATCTTAGTGAGTATCTCACTTGCCCTGAGTGGAGTGAGGGTCCCTGCTTGGACAGAGTGCAAACGCACTGCCAACCAGAGACCCCATTTCTAACAGTGTATTTTTAAGAGCTCATAGCATCTTCTTGTGCCACATTAGCATCATTTTTTACACTAATGTGGCTCAACGAGGCCAAAATCACCATGCCAGATTTACAAAGTGTTGCAATGCATGAATTTCGCTACTTTGTAGCTCCTTGTGCCACATTATGCCTGCACCAGGCATAATATATGCAAGGGGGTGATCCCCCCGTTAGGGCTGCCGATAAAATGGCACAAAGAAATCTAAAAGATTTATTTCCGTCATTTTGTTCGGCATTTTTAATGCCTACTCAGCGCAGGTGTTAAATGGGGGCATGCCATTGTTTTCAATGGGCCTCTATGTACTGTTCAGGGTTAGCGCCAAAATGTTAGTGCCAACTCTGAACAGTACATCAATAACGTCAGAAATTCTCACACTATTGTCCCCTACCCTATGCCATGGTGTGGTGTATTTTAAATAGGGTGCACACATGGTTGGGATATTGGGGGCAAGGGTCCACAAGAAAAGTGGCGTTACATGTATTGTAGCACCACTTTTCTTAAATCTGACCCTTGATTGCCAGGTGTCACAGAGCTACCTCCCTATTTAATGTTCATTAGGCAGGTTTTAATTTGCGACCTGTGACTATGTTTGAATGATTTTTTTTTTAGATGCAGCCTATTTTTGATATAAGAAATGCAACTGCTTTTTATAAAGTGTAATCTTTCACCTTGGAGAGGCAACAAATGTATTCGGCCCACAAAGTGACTCCATGGCTACCAAATTCAGCTTTGTTCTACTCTGAGTTTCTGATGCCAAAACCAATAACGTCAGCAATAGCTTGACGAATTCATATTTAACATTAAACTTGGGCCGAGTAAAGAATTTTGACTTTCATTTCTGACTCTAACTTCTAAGGAAAAATCTTTGATGAGGCAGCTCGGAGAATCGCTTCTCCATCGCAATCTGCCTGAACTCAAGACTTGCTGTTGCTGTTAGAACGTTAAAATGTTTTTAAAAATCTAAAAATCACATTTGTGGTTCCCCTCTTCTACGTTTGATGTTCTTGATGTCTCTTTGCTCTCAACAATTTTCTGTATTTTATTAATATGTACTGTGTTTTTTCTTGACTTTAAGATTGTTTACACTGCTTGAAACTAACGCATGTTTTGCTCGGGTATTGTCTGCTACTTCTGCCATAGGTTTCTGGCAAGACAGTAGTAGCAATGAAAAACACAAATTAAAATTAATTATTTGAGTACATCAAGCTGACATTGTTTCTTTGGAATGGCTACTCAAAAAAAGGGAGAGAAGATACTACTCAAATGCAATCTATCTTTAAGGGGACAAAAGGACCATCTAGATAACATAGTTCAAGGAGCTTTGTTTTAGAACCCTTTTTTAACACCAAGGCATGTGGGAACAAAAATCACATTTTAGGCATGTCGAGAAAGGCTTATGCAAGCTTTGTTGTTTTCTTGTGATTATGTGGGATCGGGCCAATACTGGAGAAGCAGCCCCCTGCAAGACTAAGGAACTGCGTTTTGAATGTTTCTGAAATATCCTGTAGTTTTTTTTATCTCATTGTCCATAGTGGAATTTAAAACTAAGCAAAAATATTATTCCTTATGCCACACTTGGCTGTTTTCATGTTAATGTTTATGCATCTGTGATGATTATTTTCTGTTTAACATGTGATCGCTGTATAAATATATGGTTAATAACTGGGGGTGTTAAACCCAGTGTGTAGGGCTGCGTCAGGTCTCCTGCCCACAACATGCCCTACTGAGCTCAGGAGGAGGAAGGGCTCCAGACGCATGACACAGTGCTGAGGCCCCGGAGGTGTCCCCCACTGCAGGAGGCTGAATCTGGTGTGTGGGGCTTCGCCCATCATCGGGCGGAGATGGCTGGGCCTGGTCCCTCCTTGTGGGTGTTTGATTTTACATCTCCCTCTGTAGGAAGTTACTAGATACCAAACTTTAGCTCATAAATACTTGATTCGGTCGCTTGGTATTAGTGGCAGTACTGTGAAATGCAAAATAGTTATACATAGATCCAGTGGTGCCAGCAATCCTACTTCTCTAGGTGGTTACTTCGAGCGGGCAGTTGGGGTAATTGACAGGGAAATCCAGCTTGCTGAAAAACGCCTTTCATTAACTCGAGGAAATGTGGAGTTGCACTTCGTTATTACGGCGCATAACTTTTCCTGAGACCGGGGGAAGATGTAGGGCCCAGCATAGCCTCGGAAAAAACTGTAGGGGAATACCTCCTCACTGCTGCTAACCTGCTGCCGACCCTGCATTTTTCTCTCCAAATACTGCGCATGTTGCAAAGCGACTGAAGGAGAATAACTACTCAAAACCTTTGGTGAGTGGTACAGAGAGGCCTCTTTCCCAGCCTCCCCTTACGCTCCCTTTAATTTGGACACTTGGATGTACCTAAGAGTGATGTGATACCTCAGATCAGTGACCAGTTTAAGAAGATATCTTCAGCCTTTGAACGATTGGAATCAATTGAACACAAACTATCCCTTCTGGACTCAAGACAGGATTGGGCAGGGCCACTGGTTTATGCAAATCTACTAATTCTGCTGTCGCCCAAATCCCTGTGCCAATTGTATCTACGGCCATTAAGACTTTGGAGCCTGGGTCCAGCCTCCTAACTTCTTTTCAGTAAGCGAGTAGCCATCATTACCCTTCTAAGGTTCATCCTTCCCTGGTTAATGTGGACATATTCATCCAGTGCCCAACAAGAAAGAGTTTATCAACGTGCCAGAAGTCTATAGGAGGGGCTGTAATAAAATCAAAATCATCTGCCATTTACCACCAGTGGGGTGTCTGTATGTGGTGAATTTGGTGAATGCCCATGGAATGGGTCAGCATATAACAGAGGCTATGGGACAGCTAATTATTAAGATCATGCACTGGTATAATGCTCATCTTATATGTAAGGGCAGGCTATTTAACTGTATTTCATTTGCCCAGAGAGTGGCTTCTGTGGACTCCTTGAATAAGGAATTCTAGGAGGAGTGTACTGTTGTTAATTTTAGAAATCCCCTCATTGTAAGTGATCTCCTGAAGACCCACCTTCAGGTCCCACCAGAGTCTCGGAGATTAAGGTTTTACCTTTTGGTTATTATAAGAGATATTATGGGTTGGGTGTCTCAGAGCCACCCTTTCCGTCAGCCACTCTGCCTCCCGCCCTTACATGTAGTTCTTTGCCAGTTTAAAATCATTATTCTGCTTTGTTAAATCTACCAGATAATGATTGATGGCAGGAAGTCTCGATGCAACAATAGCCTTGCATTTGGGCTCAGCCTAATTACCCGATTTCCCCTAGTGTTAGTGTGTTAAATACGAGTGAGGTGGGGCTGTTGCGAATGATGGGGATTCTGTGTTGGGAGTTTCATGTCGAGCTTTAGCTGTGTCTAGTTCGGTGATGTCCCCTTCCATTGTAATCGAACTATTTAGCTGGAATATTGCTGGTGTGCATGCTAAACTGGTAGAATGTGCTAAGTCTTACGACATTATCCTAATTCAGGAAACCTGAGCAACTTCTGATGTTTTTTGTGAGGGTTTTATTTGCTACTCCGTCCCTGCAACTCCTGCTACTGCTGGTTGAGCAAGGTCACACCTTACTGGTTGGTGCAGGACCATTATGGGCTGCATCGTATCTACTATCACCCACAATAGAGGCCTAATTCAAATGTTATATGTGAACTGGTCAAAGAATGTTACTGCTGCCATTATCCCTTGTTCTAATGACAATTTTACTGCTAACAATAATCTGAATTATGACTCACTCTTTAAATATATAGGTGGACTTGATTACAAATATGCAGATAAAGGAAAATGAATGAACTTGATTGTGGTGGGAGATTTTAATGTGAAACTGGGTAATACTCTCTGGGTGAATGAGGTCGGCTTGTTGGAGCCTGCTTGGTTAGAAGGGATAGTTCAAGGTTTGTATTGAAGAGGTCATTTATTTCACTCTTATTTGGAGAATTATGATCTTTGTAATGCCATAGAGATGGTGGTTTCCTCTGCTCTACAGTTTCCATCTATAAAGGGGGTTGTGCATCTATTATTATCTTTTTGGTACACAACATTTTCTGAATCAGGTCATTGATGGGTGCGAGAGGATAGCTCTGACTATCTGATCGTCCCTGATTTTTTTGCTTTTGGATCACCTGGTTTTCGACCTTTTACTGTGGGAGAGCCTCATAGGTTGGGACTCACCCACAGTAACCTCATGTTAAAGTGGACTGCACATGTTTACCGCCGGTGTCACCTTATTAAGCAAAGGCTGCTGTGACGTAGCAAGGGTAGGAGGCTCAAGGCTGGTCACAAGTAATCATGTGTGCACACGTGGGCACCTCTGTGAGGGCTGCATGGGGAGGATTCCTGGCGTGCGCAATCCAAGAACTGCGCTTAAGTAGCTTGGTGCAGAAGGGACCATGCAGAGTGGGGGTGACCTAGAGTAGGCCTGGAGTAGGCATTATGAGATGGGTGTACACATGTGGGGGGATAGTCAGTGTGCTTACTGTCTTGATTGTAGTGACACTCGATTATGTGTCAATGGGAAAGGCTAACCTAGGCCACATCTCCAGGTCCCTAGATTCCACAGACTCCAGAGTTGCACCAATGTACACTGTAACCTATATTAAAAAAATAATGCAGTAGGTTACAAAAGCACATCTGTGTATTTATGGGTCATCCCGGAATGTCATCTCTCTCTGACTCAGCTCAGGATTAGGGCCAATAACTGCTCCATCCAGCTGCAGGAGCCAAGAACCATGCTTGGTCCAGGCCCCTCAACTAGGATGCACTCCTTGGAGGAATTGCTGGGAGAGGCCCTGGCAGGAATGTCAGGGAGGAGGGGCTGAGTATCTCAAAGCACATGTGGCAACTGACTCCTGGATGACACCATTTTGAGCTATCCCAGAAGACTGTGCAGGAAGGTTGGGACAGAGGGCGGAGAAGTGAAGTGGCACAAGGCCAGCGGCACAGCCCTGCTGGACACTTCTACCCTCACTTAGAAGGTCTTGCAAGGGGAAGGTTCTCCCTCTTGCCTGGGCTTCTCTGCAGAACAATGGGACTTAAGAGAGGTTTCATGGACAACTGGAAAGAAGAACCCCATGACTGCCCACTGGGGGCAAGGAATCTGCCCTCGAATAAATACAGACTCATTGGGCACACCCCAGAGCTGGGTAAACTGGTCCCCTTACACCCTTTGAGGACCAGTTGGGGGAAAGACTGGGCTGTGGCCCAAGGAGAGCATGCTTCCCAGAAGAAAGGCAGGCACCCAGATGAAAGGCTGGTGTATGGAGTCATTGGGACTGGCTCCCTACGAGGTTTGGAGCCTTCTAGGACAGGAGGCCTAAAGAAATTGCTTCAGGTGGCAAGGGACCACTACCAGGAGAACAATTAGCCAAACATTGTCGATAATGGCCCCCAGTGCCCTGAGATATCTTCTCCCAAAGTTTGGTGACCTTCGACCTCTGTCGGGTGGTGATGCATATAGAGCTGTGCCGCTGTGCTGGATTCTTGCCCCAGGGTGCCCCAAAGAAGAGTGGAGCCGGGGAGCTCCGTTGAAGGTGAGGGGACAGGCCCTGGATCCCATTCTCGGGCCCCACAAAGCACCAAAGTCAGGGGATGCCATAGCACACCATGCGAAGATGAAGAGAGGGGCCCCAGCCCCCAATACCAGGCCCTGCAGCAAAAACAAATCAGGTGACTTCATCGTGCTCCCCACTAAGTTGAAGGGAGAGGCCCCAGACCCCATCCTGGGTCCCCACAGCAAAGTAATGTTGGGGAATGCCATTGTGCCCCTGTGAAGCTGAAGAGGGAGGGCCTGGGCCTATCCCAGGGCCCCGGATGGCCGAAGAAGGAGGGGGGAGTATTGTTGCACTCCCTCATGTGCCCAGCCTGGCTGCATCAGACAGGTCTGCCCCCGGAAATGAGCAGACTCCAAATGAAGAGCTGGCTACGGCAGCAGCATGTGAAGATGCTGACCAGGCAAGGAGCCAGTGAGATCACCTGGGGAGGGCTCTTGTTGAAGGACATGGGGTGTCCGGGTGGGACAGGACACCCCCCACAAAACAAAACAAACAAAGGAAAATAACACAGTGTCTCTTCCCACAGCAGCAGAAGAGCCATTCATCTGTTATGCATGCTCCAGAGGGAGTGTCCTGTAATGTTCTGCAGGGCTTGGCCCACGTTCCTGGCAAATACCCACTCGTTTGGCATGATGGTGACCCCTAGGAGAGCAGGGTCACCACTAAAATCATCACCATGTGCAGAGGGAGCGCCAGGAGGTGCACAGCCTCTACCCAAGAAGTTATCAAATGTCCTCACCCTCAGTTTCAGGGGAACTGAAAATTATAAACCCCCATGGGTTTCATTGTGTTTTCAAGCCAGTCCCAACTAGAACTTTTGTTTCAGGTTGATTTAACTGCACCCTCTAGGGGTGAAGATCATGGCTTTAGTCCTTGTGGTCTGAATGATGATAACAACAGATTGTTACAATGGTGAACATCCTCTATGGGTGAAAGGTCGTAATTACAAGCATTTTCACAGAACTGGAGTCCTTTAGAGACTATGGTTAAAATGGTAGCATTTATTCTAAATGTGATTCTAAATTTATAGCTGCAGCCTTGTGGTAATGATGTGATTTGGGTAGGGTCATGTGAAAAGATGGCCTCTATGGGTGAAAGATAGTATTACATAATGATTAACAACCAAATGATGTCCTTTAGGGACTGTGTATCATTTTTAAGTAGAATGTTTCAGTGTGGAATATGCTGAACCTTGGATCACACCCTTTAGGAGTGTGGGTAGACTGCATAGATAATGCTGAGGGTAATCTTAACAGCGTAAACCACTCCGACCTGTCTAGACACGTTCCATGTTGATGCTTTTTTGAGTATTGAGACTAACAGCCACTTGTGATCAAAGTAGATGTACTTTATTGCTAGTATTAAATGCTCTCACTCCAAGTTACATTTGAATACAAGTTGCATTTGAATACAAGTGAATATTCTACCATTTGGATTGTTGGTTTATATCTCCCTTTGAGATAGTCAAGGAAGATTGTGCAATGTCATCCAAAAGAAATTCCATCAGCTTGTGCATATTTGCAAATTGTTGTGTGATAAATGTACTTTTACTTTATCAAAAGAAAACGCACAGACTGGACAATCATTTATTGAGTGTTATTCTTGTGTGCTTGTGATTGGTGATTACTAGTCCACACCACCTCCTTTGAGTAAACCTTGGATTGCTCTGAAAAGCTACCCTATGGCAGTCAAGGGCTACAATGGGGTGTTTGGTTCCCAGACGTGGTCGAGTGCGGAGCCATTGCTTGTGCAGGCCACACAACTAATGACCCACAATGAGTCTGATCAATATTGTGTTTTTGCATATCACAACCCCTTGTTCGTTATCCATTGGAGGCCTTGTCAATGACATCAAGAAACCCGTTCATAGAGTTGGGAACATTTCTATTAAGACTGGCTACTTCTGCTCTACTGTTGCCACCTGTACTGGGGGTTGTGCCTCTATTATTGATTATATTTTTGTTACACAACAATTTCTGAATAAGGTAATTTTGTGTTTTTATCTATTATAACTCCTTAATCATTATCCCATGGAGTCTTTCTCAGTGACATCAAGAAACCGGTGGGGTGGAGTTTGGAACATTTCTATTAAGTAAGATTGGTCTGGTGCACAGTTAATATGTATAAGCAGTTAGGGAAACTACTCCAACGATTTTTCTTTGATATATTGTTGTCTCAGCTCTGAGCACGAATATTCAAAGGTCCTAGAGGCCTTTGTTTAACTGGCCTTCTAATTAAGGGGGTAACTCTGAAGCCACGAAGGCCTGGGGTGACATTTAGGTTTCTTGGTTTGATCGTGTATTAGGGTGAACCAATAAACGTCTTTATAGAGCTTTACATTACAACCCTAAAAATAAGCTGCTAATTGCCGACTGCTGAAGGGTGAATATATGGGCCCTAAGAAAAATACAATTAGATGTTCAGGCAAATATCTGGTATAATCTGGTTTGATCGTGTGAAACCCAAAACGCCACTTTGTTTTGGAAAGTGGATCATCATAATAGGCTGAACACAAGTAGCAACAATAGTTTGAATACCTTTGCAACATTCACATTTAGATGAACTGTGTGGCTGTGGTCATTGACCATTACTCATTTTACTTCCCTGTTGATATTATTTTCACTCTGGATAAGGTAACTGTGGCTGTCACCAGTAGCCCTAACAATAACGCTCCTGGGTCGGACAAATTCCTGTTGGATCTTTACAAAGTCAATTTAGAATTCTGTCTGCGGCTTCTTGTTAAATCTATAAACAGTTTCGATGAGACTGGTTTCCTCTCTTTTGGCACTGAATGATTATTGTACCGATTTTTAAAAAAGGGAAACTGTGTGAGCCCCAATTTCCCTGTTAGACTCATTTGAACATCATGGTCAGGAAGATACTTGAAAGACTAAAAAACTGGATGGATGAGAATCATGTGTTAACATGGGTGCAGTATGGCTTCCATGCTGATCTAGGTACTATGAAATAATGTTTTAATTTCCATCTTTTGATCGGGAAGTATGAGATTGGTAAGCATAGATCCATCTTCCTTGCCTTCATAGGTCTCTCCTGCCCCTTTATCAGAGTTATAAGATAAAATGTGTTGTAAATTCCAGACTCACTGGGGGCCAATAAGGGCATTGTTATTTTTCTATATGTCTTCCATTACAATATTGAAGCCTCCATTAGAAATAGATGGGATGATGACTGTACAGAGTAGAGATTTTAGAGGGTTGTGTGCTTACCCCTGTGCTTTTCCTACTGTATATTAATGAGATCGAAGCAGCACTAATCAAGCAGGAAAGGGACATGCCCACAGTTAAGAACAAGTTTGTACCAGTATTTTTATATGTGGATGACCCGGTTTGGTGGCGAGCACTTCAAGTAGGCTTAAACCTTTGTTGGATTCCTTTGTCGATTTTATGGTCCAGTAACTCTTGAAACTAATTTGAGCAAAATGTGTGTTATAGTGTGTGGTCCTAGAAATCTTGTCTGCCTCTCTGGCCATACAGGGTAAGCCCATTGCTAGAACCCATGAGTTTCCCTATTTGTGTGTAACATTTGACTCTCAGGGTTGCTGGGCGCTGCATCTTACACAGAGGATACATATATGGAGAGTGTATATTTTTGAACGCTGTTGGGTTCTGATTTAAGCTGGTGTCCTTTATTGGAAGGAAACCTGATAGTCCAGAGATCTATAAAATAAAGTGCTAACCAGTCTTAACCGATGGTTCAGGTGTGCAGGTATACAATAATTTATGGGTTCTGCAGACCAAGGAAAATATGGTTTGCAGGTGCTTTTTTTAAGCCTCCCTGTCTGTTTGGACTATGAGATTCATGAGAATATGGGGCTCACCTATGTTTAAGACTACATCATTCTAGCTCTTCTGTTGTTATGGTGTTCGATTTGGTGCAACCTGCAGGCCCTTTTTAATGGGGAGGTCATTGATGACTGCTTATCCTATGTCAGGGGTGCTGGATTCCATGGCTCTCTTACATCAAACAAACCAGTAATATATTGAGTAGGTCTTTGATCTTCTCTAGTCCCAGGAAATTAAGGCCCATATTTATACTTTTTTAGCGCTGCGTTTGCATCATTTGTTGATGCAAAAGCAGCGCAAACTTACAAAATACAGTTGTATTTTGTAAGTTTGCGCCGATTTGCGCAAATGCAGCTTTAAAAAAGTATAAATATGGGCCTAAATACTAAAGAAAAAGTGTGGTTGAAAATGAATTTTATAAACCTGAAGAGGAAGGAAAGGGAAGAAGTGGAGCCATATTTGGACATGGTGTTTAATACTTGGAATTACATCCTGATGACCAGATTTAGGTTTGGGACTATTAGAAGTCATTTATGTTCCCCCTTGGGTCAGTTTGTTTGGTCAACCATTAAGACATGCCCATGTGATGATTTATTGTACTTTACTTTTGTCTGCAAATTTTACTGTATATATTCTAAAGGATTTTTAGATTTTTAACTTCAGCATTGAGGGGGACTGGATTGGTAAACTGTAAGCCTGCCTTACTGTTCCTTTAGCACCTTAGCTCTCCTTTGGTATGTTTCAGTGTTTGCCCCTTTTAAAATATACCTTGTGTCACAGGAAAAAGGTTTCAATTAATGAAATATTGGAATGGTCTGCTGTTGTTAGCCAGCTCTGTATACATATATATATACATATATATATATATTCATTTGAAAAACCAAAGGTTACAGGGACATTATAGTTAGGCTCACATTTTAAACATGTCAAACAATAGAAGTTCACACGTGTTAGTTACAGTTATCTCAAGTTACTAACTTGTGCCCTAAGGTAGCTATAACCCACGCCCCTGCCCAGCACAGTTTTTTCATTGAAAGTTTTACTGCAAATATTACATAGATATTATCAATAGGCTGAAATAGGCTGGGGAAGGGAGGCCTTGTGGCAGGGAAGAAAATGGGGCAGGGTAGAAATAACCTGAGCCCCTAGCCTAGGTCCACGGATACATGTTGCAGGAGGGCCGTGCAGACCCCACCGGCCCCAGGGACCACCAACTCCCAGGGGCTACAAGAAATAACATAATGCTGGGGGCCATGCTGACCCCCATGGGCCCAGGGACCACTACCTCCATGGGGTTATAACAAATACCACCATTTCCCTGGAGTTATAATAAGAAAATAAAGAGGGGGGCTGCGCAGACCACCACTTCTCCAGGCCCCGTGGGCCCCAGGGACCTCCCCCTCCCCAGGGCCTATTTAGCTTTAAAAAAGGAGGGGCCAAATACAGCCTCAGGGACTGTCTCCCAACAATCAAAAGCAAACACTCTGCTTCTAGAAAGCAGGAGCTTTAAAAATGGAGAATTCATCTCTTTCTCTGCCCACATACACATTTTTGAATTCTCAGATATCAACAAAGCACTTTTAAATTATTTGATATCTTGATTTTTGTATCCAGTTGATTATGTGATTCTCTCCCCTAAGTGTAACTTGTAATCAAGTGATCAACTGGATAAAAAAAGCATCAAGACAGCACCCTCACCATTCACTGCTAATTACCCCGGACATTACATCACTCAAGCCATCTTCTATGAAATAATTGATAATATCACTGTAACATTGCAGTGGAATTATTGATGAGAAAACTATGCCTGGCGAAGGCGTGAGTTAGAGTTACCCAAGGGCCCAAGATATAGTTATTTGAAATAACTATAACTATTACAGCTGAATGTCAATGGTTTTCTGCATGTAAAATCTGAACCTAACTATAACGTCCCTGTAAACTTTCATTTTTAGTGAATATATATGTATTTATATATACATATATAGATAGATAGATAGATAGATATTATATATCTATCTCTCTCTCTCTCTATGTATATATATATATATATATACATATTTATATATATATATATATATATATATATACTTTAATTCGTTCATCTCTGGGCTGTTTGCTCATAACAGAATTTGTTTTGTCTGAAAAACTTTGACTTTCTTTTCTGCTTTCTATCAGTAGTCAGGTTTGCTTTTAACCCCTCTGCAAGCCAGGCACATTAGTTTCCCAGCCTTTGGACCTCACACAAAGTAAAAAAAAAAATATATGACTATTCATTTGACCAGTCGGGACTGTGTTTCTTATGATTAATCAGGTTCACATCCAGCCCTCCTCCAGAGACATTATCTGCTCTAATTTAGAGCACCATCAATCAATCAATCAATCAAACAGGATTTGTAAAGCTCGACTAATCTCACTCAAGGGCATTCAGGTTCTTTCAGGTCTCAGAAGGTCATTAGAAAAGGTCTTGAGTGCTTCACAGAATTCTGGATGACGTGTGCTGGTTGTCAATGAGTTGGGAGGCTGTTCTGGTTTTTGCTGCTATATGGCAGAAGGCATGACCTGCACTTCTGCTTTTGGTGGATACTTGGATTGTGGGAAAGCGATAAGGAGGCAGAGTGTAGTTTTCTTGATAGTTGGTGTAAATTCAGGCAGTGGTTAATGTAGGCAGGACCTTGGTTGTGTGAAGCTTTGTGTGCACACTCAAATCTTTGCATGGGGTATCAGTGGAGTTGTCTGAGGTGTGGTTTATTGTGAGATTGTCAAAAAAGGTCAAGGATGAGTCTGGCTGTGGTGTTCTATATGGTCTGCAGTCTTTGTATGAGTTGCGTGGCGATTCCTATGTAGAGTGCAATGCTGTAGTCTAGTTGACTAGTGAAGTGGTTGCCACTTGAAGAGCTTATGTAGCATGTGCAGAGTGAAGAAGCAGGCAGAAGAGATTGGGTTAATCTGTGATTCCATTGTGAGTCTGTTGCCAATGATGATTCTGAGGTTTCTGGAATGTTCGGAGGGAGTGGGTGCAGGTTCTAGTTCGGAAGGCCTCCAGGAGTTGTTCCATGTGTTGCCATAGATCAGAACTTCAGTCTCTCTGTGTTTAGCAGGAAGCAGTTTTCTTTCTTCCAGTCAGTGACGCTTGTCATACATCTATTGAAGTTGGTTTTGGTGATGGTAGGGTCATCGGTGAGTGAGAGGATGAGTTGGTAGTTGTCTGAGCAGGAGATTATGTTGAGGCCATGGGAACAGATGATGGTGGCTAGTGGGGGTGAATGTTTCGTTAAAAAGTGTGTGGCTGATGATTGATCCTTGGGGAACTCCGCAGGGGATGTCTTTTGGTTCGGAGGTAAATGGAGGTTGGTAAATCCTCTGAGTTCTTCCGGTGAGGAAGGAGGTGAACAGATTAGTACCTTCCCTTGTATGCTGATGTGGTGGAGTTTTTTGATCAGCATTTGGTGGGATGTTGTATCAAAGGGTGTCGAGAGATCGAGGAGGATCAGGGATGCTGTTTCTCCTCAGTCAAGGAAGGTACTGGTGTCATCCTTGGCAGTGATCAGGGAGATCTGGATGCTGTGATTGCTACAGAAACTGGACTGGAAGGCATTGGGTAGCTGGTTCTGCTCCTGGTAGGTCATGAGTTGCTTGTTGATTATTCTTTCCAGTACCGTAGCAGGGAAAGGGAGAAGGAAGATTGGCCAGTAGTTCTTGTGTATGCAGGGGTCTGAGTGTTTTTTGTTTTAGCAGTAGTTTGACTTCGGAGTGTTTCTAAGTGAAGGGGAAATTGTGGTGGTGATGGAGATGTTGAGTAGAGTGGTGAATTCCTGGACGATCCTTCAGTTTCCAAGACTGAAGCCGTGGTGCTGGCAGTGGTTTGTGTTGGCTCCTGTATGGATGGATTTCATGGTAGCAGTGGTGTCTTCTGTGGAGAGAACATTCCAGGTGGTTAGTCTGTGGTTGGTGTTGGTTGTGGTGATGAAATCCGTAGGTGTAGGTTGGGGTTTGAAGTTCCTCTATTTCATCTATCCACTAGTTCAACTATTTCTAATTCAGTTTTTTTTAAATATGGAAAAATACAAAAAGTGGGTCTTCTTTTGAGTGAACTTTAATGCTGTGCATCATGATTGCTAGATCAATAGCTGCAGAGACTCAGCACAGAGTGGAACAAAGACATTTTAAAACAAGGGAAACATTTTCCTAATGGTGTGCCTAAAACACTGAAGATGTGCCTATATATTACAATGCTAATGTCAGAGAATTCCAGATGAGAAATATATGGTTTCCTGTCTATTAAAACTCTGACAGCACCCATTGCAAGTTTCCCCTAACATTACATTAAAAGTAGAAATATCCTAGTTTCAAGTTTAGTTTCAAGTAACACAAAAACAAATATTGATGATGCAGAGAAAAACTGAAAAAACTAAATATGGATAAATGCACACAGAAATGTCTACAAAAATACCATAAAAGCCAGAGCCCTAATTATGATTAGTCTAAAGTTGACCTATAACGATTCAGAGCTCTTTCATGGACACACACACTAGTGCCCATAGGCTGCAGCGGTATTTTCGGAGTACCATTCTAGGGTCCCATGATCGGTTGCAGACCAATACAAGCCTTCTACTTCAGCTACTCTTTTAGACACTTGAAGTCAAGATTTTGGGGCTCTTGTTACATGTCCCCTGGTCTCAGGCATGATATTTTATTTGGCTAGAGTCACTGTTGGTTTGTGACCAATGTATTTGGAGTTGGCTAATTTTAGATTGTATTCCTCTGTCTAATACTTTTTAGAATCTGCCTTGGGCAGCTGGAGTGGGAAAGTGGAGTGGGATTCATCTCCCTCCTTCCCCACAACAGGGATTTACAATACCACTGGGGTAGATGGATGATGATGTGGTGAATGACATCAGTATTTGTACAGTTCAGTGCAAGGAGTCGCAACCCTGTAAGAAATGTCAGCCGCTCACCTTTTTCTGTTCTAACTCATTTGAATGCCATTCTATGCCCAGATTTACTAAATTGTCACTCAGCACAGTGCAGCAACCAAAAGTGCTGCACTGTGCTGACTGAGGAGAGAGTAGAAGAGTGATTCATATTTTTCAGAAATATGGCACTCTCCTCCTCTCACCCTAGTGCCGGTGCAGAAATGTACTGCTGTGCACCACACACACCTTTCCACTGTAGTGAAAATGTGTCTGGGTGAGTCTGCCATAGGTTTTTGCTGAAAGGATAGCCTTCCAGTACAATTACCAAACTTAGACTAACTTTAAAACTTTCCCCACTTTTCCCACTTTGTATGTGTTCTCTACAGTGCAGCACACATGAAAGTCAGGAAAGAAAGGAGAAATAAAAGCATTTCTCTGTGATAGCACCTAGTTTGAATGGGCTCTATTTTTTGACGCAAAACCCTGTCTACAATTGTTAGTAAATAGGGTTTTGCGTCAAAAACCTTGAGTGGTTCCCATGCACCACCCATGGAACTCCCCCTTGGCACTAAGCACTGCAAAGCAGTACTATGCGCTGCTTGTGTTACTCTTAAGTGATTTCCCAGCACAAAACAAGTTTTACATTGGAAACTAAATAGCTGAAGATAGATTTTGCATCTATTTGCATCACTTTTGTGACACAAATATTGCACAAATCTTAGTAAATATCCCCTATGTCTCCAAATCTTTATACTGGTGTTGCGCATGGTACTATTGATACCTACTAAAATGAGAAAATTGACAGGAAAGACCCTTCCCATAGGCAGTGAACAGGTAGAACAAACATATTTTCAGTATCAGGATGATTCTGAGGGTTGTTTCAGCTGTCAAAATCTCTGTTGCTCTCTTCAGATTGTATGAGTTCGGAATGCTTATTCCTGGATATGGCCCCGTAAGACAAAATATGCATCACCATCCCCAAAGAAATCTTAGAAGTCAGCGCGGACAAAAGGCTGGTTCCACCGACCTATGATTTATTACCAAATACTCAGGTTGTTGTGGATTACTGTGGATCATTTTAACATAGGAGTACCATTCAAATAAACAGAATGGATTAATTAAGGGGAGGGTAAATAGCTGATGTGAAGTAAAAGCATTCTTAGTGAGGGATTTGTTGCTGCAATGCAGAATGCTCAGCAGTTCTTGAGTGTAATTCCATTATCGTTCAGCCCTTTAAACTGCATACCGTTCAAAGTCTATATGATGTCACTTGAGATGTCATCAATGATGTCATTGAACATGTCATGAGTGATACATTATGTGAGGTCATAAACAGTGCATGGTGGTGGCACAAATTAAAGTTAGCTTGCTGAACAATAATTGGTGTATTTCAGTGATTGTTTAGGTTTAAAATGTCACATTATAATGTGCCTTGTTTCTGGGTTTTTTCACTGAATTGCTAGGATTCTTTTTAATGCCCTCTTAACCTGTTTTTTAAAATATACACACAAACACAAATGTGGTGGAATAGTATTGTGCTGGTAGCAGTTTGCCGGTAGGGATGGGCAGAACTCATGGAATTTGACTAGATTTAATCTTGGAAGGGAGAGAACTCGCTAAATAATGTTACAGTGCATATCCTCTCTCTACAGTGAAACTAAGGGCACTGGTGATAATGTACCCGATGTGCAGACTAGGATGACATATCATATTTGCTATGTTACAATCTCAGTTCATATCCAAAACTGATAGAAATGGCGTCTTTGGTTGGCAGTCAGGTTACCCCTGTCCAACGAAGGACCCTCACTCTATTCAGGGTAAAGGAGAATCACCCTCAGTTAACCTCTGCTCCCCCCCTTGGTAGCTTGGCACGAGCAGGCAGGCATAACTTCAGAGTCTAGGTGTAAAGTTTTTGTACCAACACACACAGTAACTCAGTGAAAACACTACAAAATGACACAACACAGGTTTAGAAAAATAGACAATATTAGTCTAAACAAAACACCAAAATGACAAAAATCAAGTCAAGTTTGAACTTAAAAAACAAAAGAGTCTTAAATTCTTTAGAAAACAGTGAGAACGTTGTTAGCATACAAAAGTAAGTAGGTAGCGTAAAAATAAAGCTGCACGGATGAGCGTGCATCGAAAAAGGCCAGCAATGCATTTATTTCTCACTCACAAGCGAGAATGTGTCTCGTTCCTTCTCCGGTGAGGTCGGCGTGTGTCGTTTCTTCTCTCCCGCAACAGAGTGATGCATCGATCCGTACGGGGACCTCAGATTCGGACAGGCTTTGCGTTGATTTTCAGAGCACAGCAATGTTGCTTAAAAATCTGGTCACACGGTGTCAAGAAACCGCGCTGTGTGGGGGCATTAACAGCAGCCGCTGCGGGTGTTGCAAGTCCTTTCTCCAGCCACGTTGCGTTGATCTCCCAGCTGCAATGCGGGTGGAGGTTCGATTTTAGCCGCGAGGCTGGTGGCGCGTCCTTTTTCAGCCTGGAAGTGGGTGGTACATCTAAACTTTCCCCGCACAGTAGTTTTTGTGTGGAGTTCTGTCCTTTTCCACCAGCTGCACCTTTCAAGGGCCCAGAGACAGGTTAGGGCACCACTTGGCAGGCAGGGCTCTCAGCAGAAAGCCCAAGTGCTGGCAGAGAAAAGTCTTTGCTGTCCCTGAGACTTCAACAATAGGAGGCAAGCTCAGTTTCAAGCCCTTGGAGATTCTTCACCAGTGCGAAGTCACACAGAAGTCAGTCTGTCCTCTCTAAGGTAGAAGCAGCTACTGCAGGCCAGCCTAGCAAAGCACAGTCACAGGCAATGTGGCAGTACTCCTCCAGCTTTTCAAGCACTTCTCCTTGGCAGAGGTTCCTCTTAGTTTCAGAGGTAATCTGATTTTCAAGGGTTTTGGGTGCTCTTCTTATACCCCTTTCTGTCTTTGAAGTAGGCCTACTTCAAAGGAAAGTCTCTGTTGTTTTCAAGATCCTGCCTGGCCCAGGCCAGGCCCCAGACACACACCAGAGGGTTGGAGACTGTATTGTGTGAGGGCAGGCACTTCCCTTTGAGGTGTAAGTGACCACTCCTCTCCTCCCCTCAGACCAGATGGCACATCAGTATATGCAGACTCTCCCCCCAGCTCCGTTTGTGTCACTGTCTAGAGGAGAGGTGCAAACAGCCGAACTGTCAAACTGACCCAGACAGGGAATCCACACACAAACACAGCCACAGAATGGTTTAAGCAGGAAAATGCCTACTTTCTAAAAGTGGCATTTCCAAACACCCAATCTAAAATGCAACTTCACTAAAACTTGTATTTTTAAATTGTGAATTCACAGTCCCTAAACTCCACATGTCGATCTGCTCCCAAAGGGTATCTGTGCTTTAATCATATTTAAAGGCAGCCCCCATGTTAAACCATGGTAATCTATGAGAGATATAGGCCTTGCAACAGTGAAAAACGAATTTGGCAGTCTTTCACTGTCAGGACATGTAAAACACATAAGTACATGTCCCACCTTTAATATACACTGCACCCTAAAAATGGGACTACCTAGAGCCTACCTTAGTGGTGCCTTACATGTATGAAAAGAGAAGGTTTAGGCCTGGCAAGTTGGTACACTTGCCAAGGTGAACTGGCAGTTTAAAACTGCACTCACAGACACTGCAGTGGCAGGTTTGAGACATGTTTACAGGGCTACTAAGGTGGGTGGCACAACCAGTGCCACAGGTCCACTAGTAGCATTTGATTTACAGGCCCTGGGCAATTCTAGTGCACCTTACTAGGGACTTACTAGTAACTCAAATATGCCTATCATGGATAAGCCAATGTACACATAATTTATACAGGGAACACTTACACTTTAGCACTGGTCAGCAGTGGTAAATTGTCCACAGCAAACAAAACAGCAAAAACAGAGTCAAGCACACAGAAACAACCAGGGAATTAGAGGCAAAAGGTTAGGGGAGACCGTGCCAATGATGCCAAGACTAACAAAAAGGATGGCTTCCTTCCTGTGACCCACATAGTACATTAAAAAAGTGACAAACTGGTGTTCTGAGAAAATGTTCCTACGTAAGGATGTGTATTTTCCACAAATGCTGGAGACTAAACTTCTATCACGTTCACCGTCAATGTACTGAGCTGCAGCCTTGAATGAAGCACAGAGTGATCAAGAATGTCTTTGTTTGAGAACAGAGTGCTGGCTTAGGCAAAAACAGTTAGATAGATGAAAATAAAACAAGACCATAAAAATTGTTATTTTAATAATAATAAAGCGAAGCTGAATAAAATATATCTAGGTTAAAGTGCACAGCGGCCTAGTGTGTTAAAATAACGTGCATGGAGCTACAACTAAAATGGTTACTCAAAACTATGATGTACTTAAAATCTTTTATTCTTAGTTAAAGGACTCTATTTTCCCCTGTATATCTGAGTCTATTCTCTCCATCCCTTAGTATTGCAACATTTTGCGATCAGAAGAATGAAATTTAGCAAAATGACAGGCCTCTGGATACTGAGGTGGTCATTACGAGGTTGGCGGACACATGCCCGCCACACCCGCAGTGGCAATCCGACTGCCAACATGCTAATACGACCGTGTCGGTGAACAGGCCGGCACACACCCAGTACACCACCTGTACCACCAGTGCGGACCGACTGCCGACTACGGCGGATACCATCTACAGGGCTGCGGAAAGGACCTTACCACCCCCTGTATCAGGGATCAGCACACCGCCACGATTTCTGGTGCTGGCCAATCTCCACTCAAAGCATGGTGTAAAGGAGCAGTATAAGAGAAAACACTCACCGTAGGGACACAGAGGAGGTCGCCGACGGCATGGAACGTGAACTGGAGATCTTCCTGATGCTGGTACTGGCTATCCACCTCTGGGACATACATCGCCGATGAAGACGACAAAAGTGAGTACACCGCCTACCAAGCAAGGGAGGGAAAGGGACAATTACACACCAACACGCCACACACACCCCTGACACTGACTGCCACGCTCACAAACAAATACACCCACAGCAATGCCCCTACCCTCAGACACACACATATACACACACACGTGCACTCACAATACACTCACACACAACCAGAAAACATACCACGCCCAGCCAACACACGACACACACACACCAAACAACACCAACAATAAACACGTCACAACACACATACCCAGCCACACACAAACTGAACACAAAAACACGGCTGACACAGACACCAGGCAGAAGACAGCATACCAGACACACATATGGCACATAACCACAAATGCCAACCGCACATACACTGGTACCATACCATGACATCATTGTCCATACCACTCACTCCACCCACACCATGCACAACAACTGAACACACATCACAAACAAATACCCACACACATACCATCCACACCAATTTCCAAAACAATCTCCACACAAACGGCATTGCACACACACATAGAGACAGGGGCAAAACTTAAAAATGGAAGTGATGCACCCACACAAGCACAGTACACATACACATGCAGGTGGGGACAATGATGCACATACCTTTGCACACAAGGCAGCCATAGTGAAGCACAGGACAACTTGATCAAAGTGCACCAACTGTGCATGTTGGCCAGATATATTAAATAAAAGATGGCAATCAAGAACTGTTTACAAATGGGCCCATGACCATTTGCCAAGACAGGCACAACAAGGCCCCAACTTCATTCCTGACACGACCATGGTCTCCACAGGGCAGGGGCATCAATGGGGCAGGCACCTCAGGGTGCAGGGGAGGGGTTGGTGGTGGAGACTCAGGCCATGAAGGGGGGGCTTGGGCTTCAGCTTTGGTGGGGATGGCTTGGGCTTGGGCTTTGTTGGGGGTGGCTTGGGTTTCGGCTTGGGAGGGGTGCTTTGTCATCAGCTTGGCAGGGAGGGCTTGACCTTAGTACCTGATGGAGAACAGTGGGTATTAGCAGGATCAGGGCTCTTGCGAGGTGTCTTCTTAGAAGGGGAAGGGACATGGGAACTTGGATCAAGGTCCTGGGAGGAACATGATGCAGAGGACCTGGGTTTGGGGAGGCCAGAGGAACACGCAGGGACAAAACAGGGTGGGCCAGGAGGTTCAAAAAGGTCAATGCAGGAAAGGAAAAGTTTCTTAAGAGCACAGGGAGGGGCTGAGGAAACAGGGGTGGGAGTAGAGGTAGAGGGGGTTGTTGTAGAACTTGTAGGTGTGCTGGATGTGGATGCGGTGGGTGCTCAGTCTGCTTGTGTGTAGTGGGTGAATGTGGGGTGCTTGAGTGGGTGTGTTCACGTGTGTTGGGAGGAGGTGGGTGAAAAGGGTGGGAGAGGACAAACAGGTCGTGGGAATGTAAGTTGTGGTGGTGTCTGCATGTCTGGTTTGTGCAGGTGTAGTGTCTGGGGTGCATGTCTGGGTGACTGATGTTGTGGTGATTGTGTCACTGGGGGCAGGATCTGGGAGTGAGGATGCAGAGCTTGTCGGTGTGTGTAGTGAGGTCACTGTAAGGGAGGAGGGGGTGGGGGAGACAGTAGAGGACGTGACTGTTGCTGTGTTTGCATCTGTATGTTGAGTGTGTGCATGGCTTTGTGTAACTTGTGGTGCCTGTGTGTGTTGTCCTGTGTGCATGCTGTTTGGCTTGTGTGCTTCCGATGAGTAAGGGGAGGGGGTGCATGGGGCACAGGTGGTTGGAGGGGGAAAGGAGGTACCAGGGACACTGGCTGCCATCAATGAGAAGACTAGAGCCTTGAACAATCTCTGTAGGCCAGAGCCTTGAACGATTTCTGTAGGCCAGACAAGGCACCATGAATGCTTTCCAGGTAGGTATTGCTCTGCTGCATCTGGGATGCCAGCCCCTGGATGGCATTCACAATGGTTGTCTCTCCCACAGAGATGGTCCTCAGGAGGTCAATAGCCTTCTCATTGAGGCCAGCAGTGCTGACTGGGGCAGGGGCTGAGGTGCCTGAGGCGAAGGAGACGCCCACCCTCCTGGTTGAGCGAGTATGGGCAACTCAGTGGGAGGCTACTGGGAGGCCGGTACTGGTACGGGGTGGTAGATGAAGATGTTGTTGGGGTGGTCCCAGAGGGGTCCGCCACTACCAGGGAGCTGCCATCGGAGGAGTCTTATGTCGCAGTGGTAGTGGGCTCCCCCGTTGTGCTCCCCTCGCCCTCCAAACCACTGGTTCCCTTGGTGTCAGTGGACTGTGCCTCCTTGGTCCCATGGGCTGCAGCATCCCCACTCACCGGTGCCTCAGCTCCTTCAGTGATAATGCTGATGCACACAAGGACACAAGAAAATAGAGAAGGAGGGGGGAGACAAAGATAGAGATGTATGCTGTGAGCAACTCAACTATGATGCCGGTAGGCACACAAACAGTACACTTCATTCCCAGGGCTCACCTTACCATGCCTTTGCAATACAGAAATGTACCAGTGATAGGGAGGACACTAATCTGAGAGGGGTGCCCTACAGAATCAATGCACATGTCCTGCAAGTCCAACTGAGGTATCCATTTGATGCTCAGATGTCATGAGTACCACTACCTCACTTAGCAAGACAACCGGAACAGTACCTGACTGACTGTACTATACAATCTCCACCTTACCTGGGTACACATGCCACCTACACAACAAGGTAACATATCCTGGTCACGAAGCTGAAAAACCTCCATACCATGACACCTATAAGTTACTGTAACAGCAGCATTTCCACACATTGCCTGCCATCCCCCCAATGCAGTTGGCATGCAGGACTGTGAGAAAACTCACCCCCTTGTGGCTGCTGTGATGCCTTCAAGTGCCCATCCAAGGCTGGGTAGGCCACCGCCAGTATGCAGGCCATTAGGAGAGTCAGGGTCCGATGCGCACTCCTCCCTCATTGGGAGGCCGTCCCCAGCTGGGCCTCCAAAGTGTTCCGGGCCCAATGTCTCAGGTCTTCTCACCGTTTCCTGCAATGGGTGCTCTGCCGGCTATAGACCCCCAGGGCCATACGTCCTTGGCGATGGCTCGCCATAAACCCCTTCTTCTGATGGGCACTGCCATGCATGGGAGAAATTTGGAATACACATAAATGTAGACTGACAACCCGCAAGCTGACATAGAATACAATCCCACTGACAGTTGGCAACAATACATTCCATCATATTCCTACAGGTACACATTGATGGCCTACTCCACCAGGCCGATACACTTGGTAATCCTACATTCACACATACCTGCACCCAAGCAATCGAACTCACTGCTAGGACACAGTTCATCCACTCACCTGTTCCTCTGGTCACCCATACAACTTTGCACACAAGGGTAGGACCCTGTCCAAAAGCCTCGTCAGCTCCTCCTGGGTGAAGGCTGGGGTCCTGTCCATCTTAGTGACCAGATAAAGGATACTGCAGCACACGCTGTAGAGTAGTGGTCGTGGTGAGTGCAGGAGTCAAGTGGTTAAGGGAAATCAAAATGTCAGTGAAGACTGCAGCGGTACGCACCGGCACCGATCGTGATTGGCCCCTGTTCCCCATAGATACCAGTGTCAACCAATGGGGAATTGTAGCATGTAGGACAGGCGACCACCATTTGAAGTGTAAAATGTAATAGAGTGCAATCTCTACGAGCCCTCCATGCTGTCATATCTTCCTGAACATGTCATGTACACCAGTCATACACAGCAATACATGCGATATGTGATGTGTGGCATCAGGTATCTGCATTTGTAGATTGAATGGCACCGTGTACACACGTTGATTGTCACACAGTTAGCTAAATGCAACCCTTCCATGATGTGAAGGCTACATTTGTGCTGTTGTGTGTGTGTTGACATCATCTGTAATGTGTTGGTGAAGTGAAATATGTGTGTTGTCCCTCCATAGGTACCGACCCCTGCAGAGATTGAGGAATGCACTGGTGTATCAGACTCTAGTTGACCTGGCAACCATGGAGGAACGACACATCATACTGACCTACTGTCTGAAATGGATGACAATATATGAACTGTGTGCCCAATTGGAGCCAGATCTACTGCCAAGTCAACATAATCCCTATGCTATTCCACCTACTGTGCAGGTACTATCTGTGCTACATTTCTTGGCCAGTGGGTCATTTCAGGTGAAAGCAACCTTGGCAGCAGGTGGGGCACAGCCAATGTTCAGTAACATCTTAAGGGATGCCCTGACTGCCTTGCTGAAACACCTCCACACCTTCATCAAATTTCCCCAAGCTGCTAACTTGCCCACTGTGAAATCAAGGCCCATATTTATACTTTTTGACGCAAAACTGCGCTAACGCAGTTTTGCGTCAAAAAAATTAGCACCGGCTAACGCCATTCTGAAGCGCCATGCGGGCGCCGTATTTAAGCAATGACGTTAGCCGGCGTGAGCCGCCGGCGCTGCCTGGTGTGCGTGGAAAAAAACAACGTACACCAGGCAGCGCCGGCGTAGGGGGATATGGGGCTTGGGCGTCAAGAAATGGGGCAAGTCAGGTTGAGGCAATTTTTTCGCCTCAACCCGATTTGCGCCATTTTTTTTCACTCCCAACCCCCATAGAAATGACTCCTGTCTTAGCAAAGACAGGAGTCATGCCCCCTTGCCCAATGGCCATGCCCAGGGGACTTCTGTCCCCTGGGCATGGTCATTGGGCATAGTGGCATGTAGGGGGGCACAAATCAGGCCCCCCTATGCCACAAAAAAATTAAAAAAAAACACTTACCTGAACTTACCTTAATGTCCCTGGGATGGGTCCCTCCAGCCTTGGGTGTCCTCCTGGGGTGGGCAAGGGTGACAGGGGGTGTCCCTGGGGGCATGGGAGGGCACCTCTGGGCTCCTTCAGAGCCCACAGGTCCCTTAACGCCTGCCTTTTGCAGGCGCTAAAAAACGGCGCAAAAGCGGCCGTACGTCATTTTTTTTGACCCGCCCACTCCCGGGCGTGAATTTTGCCCGGGAGTATAAATCCGACGCACATGCCTCGGAGTCGATTTTTTAGACGTGAACGCCTACCTTGCATCTCATTAACGCAAAGTAGGTGTCCACGCAAAAAAATGACGCAAACTCCATGGACTTTGGCGCTAGACGCGTCTAACGCCAAAGTATAAATATGGAGTTAGTTTTGCTTCGAAATTGCGTAAAAAAAAACAACGCAATTCCGGCGCAAACGGAGTATAAATATGCTCCCAAATTTCTATGCCATTGCACAGATTCCACATGTGATTGGGACCATAGATGGCACCCATATTCCCTTGATTCTTTCAGGGTCAATGAACAAGTGTATAGGAATAGGAAAAGTTATCACTCCATAAATGTACAGGTTGTGTGTCTTTCAGACCAGTACATCTCCCAAGTAATTGCCAAATTCCCTGGATCTGTGCATGACTTTCACATTTTAAGGAACAGCAGTGTCCCACACCTGATGGCACAACTACAAGGAGAGAGAGCCTGGCTTGTGGGTGAATGAGATTTTAGAGTGCAATAGCTAACAACCTGCCTTTTTAACTCTTTGCCCTCTACACAATGCTGACAGGTGCTATGCATTCCCACTCTACCCAGATAATTCTGGCTATCCAGACTTGTCCTGGCTGTGGACACCAGTGAGGTATCCCAGGTCAGGGGGTGAAATTTGCTACAATGAGGCACATGGCAGGACAAGAAGTTATCAAAAGGACCTTCGGCCTCATGAAGGCAAGATTCCAGTGCCTGCATTTGTCAGGTGGATCCCTGTTCTACTCCCCAAACAAGGTTTGCCAGATCATCATGGCCTGCTGTATGCTGCATAACTTGGCACTAAGGAGACATGCACCCCTACTAGAAGATGAGGAATGACATGATCCACTGGTGGCAGCTGAGGGGACAGTGGATGGCGATGAAGAAGGGGAGGATGATGTGGACTCCAGAACTCAGCTCTTTCAGCTATACTTCCAAATATTGCAGATACATTTAGTCTAATGTTTCCTACAACATTTCCTACGTAGAGTTGTGTACAATGTTAAGATTGTACAACCAGTGCTGGAGACACAGCATTGTGTGTGTGTGGTGCAATGTGTTCACTGTTACATACCCCTTACAGCTTCATGGGTTTGATGACTCCCGAAGGTAGTTCACACACAGAAGTTTTGTTTTCCTGGATATGTTTCCTGCTTTCATGTGTATGGACTGTTTGGCCTACAGTTGTACTAATTTTGAAAACTGCATATGCATGTGCATAACTGGTGTGTAGTACAACTGACAAGCGGTAATACTGGTCAGTGAATAAGTGACAGTACTCTGGCAATGATGTTCAACTTTGGACACAATGCAGGTACATGTGTCATTGAACAAACTGTACCTAAATGTATGCTACATATCTGTTCCTCACAGATTTTACTATGCTGGGATGCCCGTTGCCATGCCGTGTATAAGGAGGATTATGACATTCCTGGTGCAAGTGTGGGGAAGCCATTTCTCAGATTTGGAATGTTACATGCCTGTAGACATTCGCCCTAGCCAATTTCTGGTACTGTTTAACATTTGACATAGAGAAAGCAATACATCACATGCATGCATTAGGAATAAAGCACAGATACATTGGGTGTGAATGTACAACTTTTAATTAAGTGCAGCTACAGAAGGGATGGTGAAAGACAAGGGAGTGGGCAGATGGTGGATGAAATCGTCTGTTTTGTGTTCACAGCTGTTGGTAGCACAGGTCCACAATCCATGGGGCCATTGTGATATGGAGGACAGACAGTAGATGCAAAAAGAACAAGTGATGGACGGAATGCTGAACAATGTCAAACATTCACTCACAGTACAGAGATCTGGGCCTAAATCCATCACTTTTTTGCCACCCATGCCGTTCCATATTGGACCCAGCTATATGCAAATCAATCTTGACCCTGTTCCCAATGGGAACAGTCCAGCCCCAACTGCCGAACCAGGTCCTCCCTGGACTGGAAACAATCATCCTAGGACCAGTTTCAGGGTATCACCCTTCATCAGCCAGGCTAGCTTGATTCCAGTGGCATGGGGAGAACGGGACCCACATCTGGGCATACCCTTCCCACTCGGGGCAACAAATGCAAAAAGAACAAGTGATGGACGGAATGATGAACAATTTCAAACATTCACCCCAGTACAGAGATCTGTGCCTAAATCCATTGTTTTTTTGCCACCCATGCCGTTCCGGTTTGGACCCAGCTATATGCAAATTAGTCTTGATCCTGTTCCTAATGGGAACAGTCCAGCCCGAACTGCAAAGCCAGGTCCTCCCTCCACCTCTTTCTGATGTTGTCCCTTGTGCGTGGATGGTTTCTCACTGCATTCACCTTATAGACGATCCTCTGCCATAGCTCCATACTCCTGGCTATGGATGTCTGCTCCAAACAGCCGTGGCTCCATTCGGATTATTTCATCCACCATGGTCTGCAACTCCCTATCAGTGAAACTGGCATTCTTAGGGGGTACCATAGTGAGTTGTGTTGGGAGATGTGTGCTGTGATGTGGTGGTGTTGTTTGGGGTTGTGCAGTGTGTGAGTGAGTTGGTGGCAGGTGTGGTGAAAATCGAAGGTGCAGTGGGATGCATGTTTGTGAGTTTTATGTGGCGTGGGGTGGGGTGGGCAAAGACGTGACTTCAGTTTGTGGTGTCCCTTTCCAGTTGGCGGGTAGTTGTGTGGCAGCAGGTGGGAATAGCTTGGGATTGTGGTGTGTGTTTTATAGTGGGGTGTTTGGGTGTGTGAAGTGTATGTATGTGTCTCAGGTGTGGGGTTTTCAAATTGTCCAATGTGGGGTGTTGTTGGTGGTGAGTCCGCTTCCTGACCGCAGCGGTCCGTACCGACAATGGGGTACTGCCGATACACAACCGCTGTGCTTATTTCTAAATCGTATTTGGGAGGGCGGTTTAGTCTTTGCGATGGCGGTGGTGGATTCTGTGCAGACTGTTTCCCGCCATCGTTTGACCTGGCGGGGTCATATGGCTCATTCTTTTCTGGCAGATTTTGCCTTTGGGGTTGTATTACGGCTGTGTGTTTTCCATGTCCACACAGATCTTTTCACAGCAGCCTCACTGTGGTTGGCGGTATTTACCACCAAACTCGTAATGACCACCGGAGTGTCTACATTGTCAATGTCTCAGATATGCTCAAGTATCCATTTCTTTATCAGTTAGATAGTGGTCCAAACACTTATCACACAGGCACTTCCAATCATAGATAATAAGTGTTCTAAGTGTTCTAAGTGCAGGTAATACATTTCCTAATCCATCTCTAATCTCCTCCTATTAGTATTGCGAAGGTTGCCACATTCTTACTACTTGTACATGCCTCAATGACAGCTGCAACACAGAAGTGTAGTGGATGTGCCAAAGGCCGACCAAAGGCAAGGCCACCAGGGTCTGTCTGCACCTGGACTGTGCCCAGTGTGATGAACTTTGGTTCAATCACCACCCTGTGATACTCTGCAGCACTTGTTGAGTTGCTGAATCCTGGACACCGTTCCCCCAACTGCTGCCAGTCAGCACCTAACATCACAATAGGAGCTTTCATCTCTACCCACTGCTGGTTCTCCAGCTGTCAAAACAACCTACCCCATCACACAAATACTAAAAGTGTGCTCAACACCCCCTTTCAACACAACCACCACACAAGCACAATCAATGCCTTCAATCCCACCTGACAGCACAAGCCACAGGAAAGCATCACATCAACACCCGCTCGCATGCATGCTTTTCAACACACAATCACTCAGCAAACACACAATGGAAATATGGCTCCATTTGAGGAGTGACACACCCAACATCCTCTTCATCATGGAGACCTGACTCAACCCATCATATGCTCCTGGCATTGTTAAGGGAATACCAGCAGGATACAAGATCACTCAACAGGACCACCTTTACAAGCCAGGAGGAAGACTCAATATCATCTACAAGGAATCCATCAAATACACAAGATCCACAGAAAATGCCACCCTATTCATGGAACACCTGCACTTCAGAAGCAAATCTCTAAAAAATTCACTCTGCAAAGAACCTTCACCTACTGACAACCAGGACCACAAGCTACCTTTGCCAACCTCATCACTCTGCTCACCATTGGCTCCAAAGCCTACATCCTCTTCAGCGACCTCAACTTTCACCTGGAAGATTGAAAGCAACACACCTCTAGTCAACACCCCTACCAGGTTCAGCACTCGAAGCCACAGCTGGGGCAAAATCAATGATCACCTTATCCGCACAGGCAACCTGGACTAGAACATCAACAACTTCAACAAACTTGATCAAGATCTGTGTGGACTCCCTCGCACCCATCACCCCCATCAAGCAGAATAGGTCAAACAAGCAGGCCAGCTGCCCAAGATGTCAGAGATTTAGTTTTTTGGTTCCCTTTGTTTTTTTTGTGCCGGAGGCACCCCCATTCGCCCCCTTTGGCAAGGGCTCTAAACAGGGTATAGAGCTGTTGGCCATTTCTGCCCCCCTTGGGGACAGATCAGCCCATTTGTTTTTTAGGCCCACCTCTCCTTAGGGGGCAGAAGCCATTTAGGCACCAGGGAAAAGTTCTAAGTTCTTGGTGGCGGGGTGTTTGTCAACTGGCGAAGTATTTGTATTTGTGATTATAACAGTTTATTTCCTCTTTTTGTTCTAGTTCAAAGCTTTTGCTTCCTTTGCTGTGGATCCTTGCGGTTTTGGCAGTAGTTGTCCTGCGGTTTGCATAGTTGCATGTTTTAGGTAGGTGAAAGCAATTTGCTCCAAAGGAGTATTGTTGACATGCATGCATGACATGTTTGTAGGTGGTGTACTAAATGTAGTATTGTGTGAGAAATTGTCCTTAGATTTGAGCACAATGATATTTGTGTTGTCATATGTCTAATTTTCTTTTTTCTTTTTTCTTTTTAGTGGGATATCATTGGTGAGTGCTGTGTCTGTGCAGAGTAGTTGCTGGTGAGTAGCTTTTTCAGGCAAGTGAGTGGTATATGTTCTTAGTACATAACTCATTGTGATAAAGCTACACTTTGTTTATTACTTATTTTAGTGCTGGTTGTTGTTGCCAATCCATTTGCTGTTAGTGAAGATCACTGCTACCTGCAGAGTGACCGCTCAGCAGGTTGTTGGCATGCTTTTTGAGCCGTCTTCAGAGAATGATTACGAGACTGACTCTGCATCTGAGGCAGAGGAGGAAATTAGAGATTCTGGCAGTGAGTTTTCTGTCCGAGAGGATTCTTCTGATGAGGAAGCTACTCTTAGTGCAGATGAAGGGCTTGTTTTAGAGGAGGACATTGATGTGCGAAGAGTGCAGCAGCCTGGGGCTGAAGGGTTTCCCATTAGAAGATCTGACACCTGGATTGCCCCAAACATGGAGCAGCCACAGTAACCTGCATTTACTGGTCTCCCAGGGTGTAGAGTCAATACGGCAAACATTTTGCCTGTCAATTTCTTTCACTTGTTTGTGGACGATGCATTTTTGGAAGAGATTGTGGAGCAGACTAATCTGTATGCGGAGCAATATTTGAGAGACAACGCTGCCAGACTTAGGCCTCAGTCTACAGCTACTCAGTGGTTTCCCACATATCTGGAAGAGATGAAAAAGTTTTTATGTTTGACTTTTTTGATGGGGTTGATAAGGAAGTCTTCACTGGCTTCTTATTGGTCTACTAGTCCCTTGATGGCAACGGCTATATTTCCTGCAACTCTGAGTCGTAATCACTATTTGCTTCTTCGTATGCTGCATTTTGTAGACAATGCTTTAGCCTTGCCACAAGATCACCCTGATGGTGACCGTCTTTTTAAGATTAGGCCTGTCCTTGATCATTTTGTAGATCGGTTTTCAGAGGTCTATATTCCAGGCAAAGACGAGTTTTTAGTCTTTTTCAAGGGGCGTTTAGTTTTTAAGCAGTACATTCCTAGTAAGAGGGCACGGTATGGGATTAAATTGTATATGCTGTCAGAAAGCAGTACAGGATACGTGTATAATTTCCGGGTCTACACTGGCAGTATTGACCCTCCTGGTTGTCCGGCCACTTTTGGAGTTAGCGAAAAAATTGTGTGGGAACTTGGTAGGCGACTGTTTAACAAAGGTCACCTTTTGTGTGTAGAGAATTTCTACACTGGTGTACAGTTGTTCAAGGAGTTGTTTAGAGTAGACACTGTTGCTTGTGGCACAGTCCATTCTAACCAGAAAGGCTATGCCAGGGAGCTTGTCTGCAAAAAACTTGAGAGGGGACAGTGCAGTGCCTTGCGGAATAATGAGCTGCTAGCTCTGAAATTTTCAGACAGGAGGGATGTGTACATGCTATCTACCGTCCATGAGGAGAGTCCTTCCCCTGTGACTGTTTGAGGCCAGGTTGCTGAAGCGTGCAACCCTGCGTGCATTTTGGACTACAATAGGCACATGGGTGGTGTTGATAGAGTAGATCAGAGGTTGGAACCTTACACTGCTCTGCGTAAGTCTTACGTGTGGTATAAAAAGTTGGCCCTACATTTATTTCATCTGGCAACTTTTAATGCCTTTATTGTGTTCAAGGATTGTTCACCTGAGTCAAGGATGGCATTTGTAAAACTTCAGGAGTCAGGGATAGAGAGCCTTATTGTGGTGGAACAGGCAAGAGTTCCTAGAGTAGCAGTAGAGTGGTGGAGGAAGTGGCTAGATTGAAAGATCGCTACTTTCCAGATCACATTACTTCCACTCCCAAGAAAGACTTACCCACTAAGGAATGTAGAGTATGTGCCCGAAGAGGTATCCGGAGGGAGAGCCGGATGTACTGCCCAGATTGCCCTTCAAAGCCTGGGCTGTGTGTGCCCAGCTGTTTCAGAAATTACTACACCAAGAAAAACTTTGAGATAATACCGTGAGTGTACACTGCCTATTTTATATTTTCATATGTTCAGTTTCGCGGTTGGCATTACTGTCATGTATTTAGTTAGAGCTTTCGCGTTTGTAGTTTTGTACTTATTTTATAATTTGTTAGTGGTTTCTTTGTTGTTTATAAACGGAAAAAAAGTGATGGCAGTGTGCGTGGGGTGGCGCTTGGCTGGCGGTGTGTGTGGGGTGGCACTTGGCTGGCGGTGTGCTTGGGGTGGCGCTTGGCTGCCAGTGTGCATGAGGTGGCGCTTGGCTGGCGGTGTGCTTGGGGTGGCGCTTGGCTGGCAGTGTGCGTGGGGTGGCGCTTGGCTGGTGGTGTGCATGGGGTGGTGCTTGGCTGGCGGTGTGCGTGGGGTGGCGCTTGGCTGGTGGTGTGCGTGGGGTGGCGCTTGGCTGGCGGTGTGCATGGGGTGGTGCTTGGCTGGCGGTGTGCGTGGGATGGCACTTGGCTGGCGGTCCCAGCCAAACGTCAGTCCACACACTCCCATCAGCTGTGTGACTGCTGTATCAGGTATCTGGGCGTATGTAAGTGATGGGCCCTTGAGTGACGCTGTCTGTCGATGCGAGTGTTGTAATGTGCTGGGCCCGTGGCTGGCGGCGTGAATGGTCTTGAGCACGAGCTGTGAGTCATTGGATCAGTGCTTTGGCTTTCAGTTATTAACAGTGTTTTTTACTTTTGTGAAATTTCTTGTTTATAAAATTTGATCTACTGAACCATCACTCACCCTCGTGCCAAATCCAACCAGTATGTGTGGTACAAATGACAAAACCTGCTCCGCTGTAATCAGGCATCGCAGCACTCTTGTGACACACTAGGTGTCTCAAGTGGGACCCCAATGATGAAGCATGCCACCAACTTGGTTGGTGGGTGAGGGGTCTTTTTCACATAACCTAAGTGCGTTTCTTTTCACAATTTTAGTGTTTGGCACATCACGGACGTACGTGGACACATCAAAATGATATATTGCAAAACTACCTGTGTTTGGGGGGAAGGGGCACCTCTGTTTTTGTTCGTGCGTGCAGCCTTCATCTAGGGAAACCTACCAAACCCAGACATTTTTTTAAAGTAGACACCCGAAGGAGTCTAGGGAGGTGTTGCTTTGCTTGCGTGGGTACCCCAATTTTTTTTTACCCAGACACCTCTGCAAACCTCAAAAATTGCTTAAAAAAGCATATTTTCCTGATTTTTCTTAGTAGGATCACCGCTCCAGCACAAAATTCCTACTCCCCAGCGTTCCCCTCAGTCTCCCAAGTAAAATGACACCTCACTTGTGTGGGTCCCCAAAGCACAGTCAGCCTAAAGATGTATAAAAGAAGAATATGTCCTTATCAACTTGCTGTGCTATCCCCTCTATCTCTACAAGTTTTTGGCCTTATTCTGTTGCAGGCACCTGGCCCACCCAAACAAGTGAGGTATCATTTTTATCAGGAGACGTGGGGGAACGCTGGGTGGAAGGAAATTTGTGGCCGATTCCAGAACTTTCTGTCACAAAAATGTGAGGAAAAGGTGTTTTTTAGCCAAATTATGAAGTTTGCAAAGGATTCTGGGTAACAGAACCTGGTGAGAGCCCCACAAGTCACCCTGTCTTGGATTCCCCTAGGTCTCTAGTTTTCAAATATGCCCAGGTTTGGTAGGTTTCCCTAGGTGCCGGCTGAGCTAGAGGCCAAAATCCACAGGTATGCACTTTGCAAAAAACACCTCTGTTTTCTTTGAGAAAATGTGACGTGTCCACTATGTGTTTTGGGGCATTTCCTGTCGCGGGCACTGGGCCTACCCACACAAGTGAGGTACCATTTTTATCGGGAGACTTGGGGGGGCGCTGGATGGAAGGAAATTTGTCGCTCCTCTCAGATTCCGGAACTTTCTGTCACCGAAATGTGAGGAAAAAGTGTTTTTTAGCCACATTTTGAGGTTTGCAAATGATTCTGGGTAACAGAACCTGGTGAGAGCCCCACAAGTAACCCTGTCTTGGATTCCCCTAGGTCTCTAATTTTCAAAAATGCCCAGGTTTGGTAGGTTTCCCTAGGTGCCGTCTGAGCTAGAGGCCAAAATCCACAGTAGTCCCTTTGCAAAAAAAACCTCTGTTTTCTTTGAGAAAATGTGACGTGTCCACTTTGTGTTTTGGGGCATTTCCTGTTGCGGGCACTAGGCCTACCCACACAAGTGAGGTACCATTTTTATCTGGAGACTTGGGGGGACGCTGGGAGGAAGGAAATTTGTGGCTCCTCTCAGATTCCAGAACTTTCTGTCACCGAAATGTGAGGAAAACTTGTTTTTTTAGCCAAATTTTGAGGTTTGCAAAGGATTCTGGGTAACAGAACCTGGTGAGAGACCCACAAGTCACCCTGTCTTGCATTCCCCTAGGTCTCTAGTTTTCAAAAATGCACAGGTTTGGTAGGTTTCCCCAGGTGCCGGCTGAGCTAGAGGCCAAAATCCACAGGTAGGCACCTTGCAAAAAACACCTCTGTTTTCATTGAGAAAATGTGATGTGTCTACTTTGTGTTTTGGGACATTTCCTGTCGCGGGCACTAGGCCTACCCACAAAAGTGAGGTACCATTTTTATCTGGAGACTTGGGGGAACATAGAATAGCAAAACAAGTGTTATTGCCCCTTGTCTTTCTCTACATTTTTTCCTTCCAAATATAAGACAGTGTGTAAAAAAGACGTCTATTTGAGAAATGCCCTGTAATTCACATGCTAATATGGGCACCCCTGAATTCAGAGATGTGCAAATAACCACTGCTCCTCAACACCTTATCTTGTGCCCATTTTGGAAATGCAAAGGTTTTCTTGATACCTATTTTTGACTCTTTATATTTCAGCAAATGAATTGCTGTATAGCCGGTATAGAATGAAAACCCACTGCAGGATGCAGCTTATTTATTGGCTCAGGGTACCTAGGGTTCTTGATGAACCTACAAGCCCTATATATCCTCGCAACAAGAAGAGTCCAGCAGACATAACGGTATATTTCTTTAAAAAAGCTGACATCGCAGGAAAAAGTTACAGAGTAAAACGTAGAGAAAATATTCCGTTTTTTACCTCAATTTCAATATTTTTTTTATTTCAGTTATGATTTTCTGTAAGAAACCCTTGAAGGTCTACACAAATTACCCATTGCTGAATTCAGAATGTTGTCTACTTTTCAGAAATGTTTAGGTTTCTGGGATCCAGCATTGGTTTCATACCTATTTCTGTCACTGACTGGAAGGAGGCTGAAAGCACAAAACATCACAAAAATGGGGTATGTCCCAGTAAAATGCCAAAATTGTGTTGAAAAATTGGGTTTTCTGATTCAAGTCTGCCTGTTCCTGAAAGCTGAGAAGCTGGCGATTTTAGCACCGCAAACCCTTTGTTGATGCCATTTCCAGGGAAAAAAACACAAGCCTTTTTCTGCAGCCCTTTTTTCCAATTTTTTGGAGAAAAAAACAACATTTTCACTGTATTTTGGCTAATTTTTGGCCTCCTTCAGGGGAACCCACAAAGTCTGGGTACCTCTAGAATCCCTAGGATGTTGGAAAAAAAGGACGCAAATTTGGCGTAGGTAGCTTATGTGGACAAAATGTTATGAGGGCCTAAGCACGAACTGCCCCAAAATAGGCAAAAAAAGGCTTGGCACCTGAGGGGAAAAAGGCCTGGCAGCGAAGGGGTTAAAAAGAAAACTACATATTTAGAGATATTCTCTGGCAAACTCACTATCAAGGACACTATCGTCTTCCAGGAGGGTTGCTGTGATTCTTATGTACCTTAGGGAAGAGAAAAGATACAGGAATGCAAGTGTATCATATTAAATACCTTTTTCTATCCATTTTTCTAACATATCCCAGTGCCTAACAGTACTTTCCATGTATCTCTCCTTATTAATATGAATGTAATTTTATTTTCGACCAACTTGTCTTGTAGCTTCTTTGATGTACATTTATCTAGGTATTACCAAAATGTTTCCTCCTTTATCCGCTGGGGTACCAAATTAGATTGTTTCTCCGCTTCCCTTACTCACATCTAAGGCCCAGCTTTATCAAAATGGGTGCATTGCTGCAGCACCACAGTGATGCATCAGAAAAACTTGTGCTGTACAGCGACACTTTAATGCAACATGACTGTTCTGTAATTATTGTACTGCACACCATTTGTTAAGGTTCCAGGGTGCTTCATAAATGTTGATGCATCGCTGGGAACGATGGCACATAGGTGGTCATTACGAGCCTGGCAGTCCCATGACCGCCAGACACGCAGTGGCGGCTCCACCACCAACAGGCTGGTGGTGGGACTGCTCATACCACCCTCAGAAGGGTGGGCCACTCTCAGACCACCGACAAAGCCAGGCTGCTGCAAGCTGGAAGCCTGGCGGTCCCGGTGGTTTCTCATACTCCAGGGCAGTGATGGTTGCAGCGCCTTCCTGGGGATTAGGAGTCCCCATCCGCCAGCCTTTCCATGGGGGTTCACACCGCCATGGAAAGATTGGCGGAATGGGGGACTCGGGAGGCCCCTGGGTGCCCCTGCACTGCCCATGCACTTGGCATGGGCAATGCAGAGGCCCCCGTGCACAGCCCCATTGTGCATTCCACTGCCCGTAATGTGTGACAAGCGCTGCTGCACCCACTGCACCGCCACATTGGTGCAGGCTCCATTAGGAGCCGGCTCCTTGTGAAGGCCCTGTTCACCAAAGTGACGGCAGGTGTAAACACCTTTTCCACCCCCTGGCCCTGCGGTGAAGTCCTATTAGGGCCGGCGGGTTCAGGCCGCACAGGCGGTCTGAGAGCAGGAGGAGTTTAGTGGCCGACAAACTCTTAACAACCCCCAGAGTATTGTAACGTTTATGCTCCATAAGAGATGCAAAGCTCTTTTGCAGCACATCAAGCAATATTTAGGTACTGCATATCAGATTTGCATCATATTGGACTGCGTCATGCATCGGAAGAGGCTAGAAAAACAGCACATTTAAAAATAAAAAGTACTGCAAACAACAAATGCAAGAAATGAAGGAAGCAGCAGGCACAAACAGTGGGGGCAATGACCCAAACACCAGCCAAGACTTCCATACAGAGGTCCAATGGAACAGAAAGAAACATTTCAGTGTAGAGGAGAACCAAATATTAATAGCTAGGGGGACAAAAAATTAACACCTTCCCTTTGTCACCTCAAAATTGTCATTAGGGAAGAAAGAAGCCATTTGGCAGTCCACAGTGTGGGCCAAACAAAAAGGACAGTTTCTGAGCTGAAAAAAGGTGGCATTATTATAAGTGCAGGACCATTAAGAAACTGGCCATGAACCTGAGGACAGCCATGTTGACTGGAGGAGGACCAGTGGAACAGGAGGAGTTGGATCCATTGGAGAAGCAGGAGGAGACACTTATCCCAACAGAGTTGGTGGAACGAGTTGTGGAACAGGGAAGCGCTGCCGTTAAGGACTAGGGGTAGGGTAAGTGCCATCAATAAACAATATGGTTAAATATATCATGTGTGCTGTGCTGTGTCCAAGGGAAAAGGCATGAATGTCTAGCAATTCAGCCCATATATCGCAGAAGTCAGTTTGCCAAGTGACGATTTGTCCAGCCCATTCCAGCTCAGCCAAGTTTCTCATGTCCATGAGTAATGAGCTGATCCAGTCCACGTTGTCCTTTAAAAAATGCAATTTGTGGTCTAATGTTGTACATGAGTGACCAGGACCACAACGCAATAAAACCTGGAATAAAGCAGAAAATCATGTATGCACAAGAGAAAGCTGCCAAGAAAGCTGCCGAACCTGACTGTTACAATTGATGCCCCATGCACCATGAGGCAAATGTGTTTGTGTTGGAGCTGCACAGCCAAAAGTAGACTGTGAACTAATGAAATGGGATGGGGTTGCCAGAGTATCATGTTTTTATCTGAGAGTTGATCCTAGGGTTCAGTATGTGGAGTATTTCCAAGTAAGATCATGTAAATTGCCACGTGTACAGTCACTAGGATGAAATCACAATGCACGTAGCTGTCCTGAAGTGCTGGGTCAGATCTCATAAGTTTTGTCTGTCATGTTAGAGACAACACTCTCTCCCGTCTTGTACAAATGATTATTGGGGTGAAGGTTAATCGAAGTGATGCACACCAGCCATCCATGCATGCTTGTCGGAAGCATAGATGATGTCAGACCTTTGTGTGTCCCTGTTTAGGTAGTACCTTGAGGTATAGCAGAGCACATTGAATTTGCTGTGGGTCTGAATGGGAAACCATTGGTTCTCAAGGAGGAGAGGGGTGGTGTATGTGTGTCAAGGTAGCCTGATGAGAGCCATGCACTGCTTCTTTTTTTATAGCATTGCAAGTGCGTAGCAGCTGGGAAGGGATGCAGTAGAAGTAGGCATTACACTTGGTATGTGAAGTGGGCCTGGCAGAAGGTGTTGCAGGTATCCGGAGGCAGGTGCAAGCTCACAAGTCTGACTTCATATGTCAAAGCAGGAGGTTGTTAAACAGGAAAGTGTGAAGTGACAGGATGAGTCAGTTGTCCAGGATGATGGTCAGGTTTTGGGAATGGTTGGAGGGTGAATTGCCTAGGCCTAGTTTTGATGGCAATCAGGGTTGGTAAATGTTACAGATTATCATCATTTCTCTCTTGTGAGGTTTGACATGAGCCCTAGTTCTGACATACAGAATAGGCTTATTGGCCATGTGTATTTTGAACGTAATGTTGGTTGTGTTTGTTGTGTTGGCATCATTCATTTGTAGTAACACATGTTTAACACATCTATGTGTTATATATAGTGAATGTTAATCAAGTATGTTTGTCTTTTAACATACTAGAGACAACATCTAAGCTGGATCATGATAAAAAATGAATAACATTAATTGCAGATAGATAATTGTCACCTCCTGTACAGCAGCCTGTCCTGGATGACCTACCTGTTGGTGATGAGGTCCTGCCTCCCATGGATGATGACACCTTTCAGCCATTCTTGGATTCCCTATAATCTCCTTCTCTGGACCTGACAAGGGATGGCAACATTGCAGATTTTCCAGATGAACCACCACCAACAGGAAAGGCCCCATTTGCCAGTCCATTACAGCTGTGGACTCCGAGGACCCCTAAGTTGTCGTCCAATGGTGAGTGTTAGGAATCCAGCAGTGAGTGGTTGATGAGGTGAGTGTGGGGATCGAGACCACAGCAGGCACCCTAGAAGGAGTCCGGAGTAGTCTCAGTCCAAATAAGGATACATCTGAGGCTATAAAAGGTACCTAAACTTGTCTCCATAGTATGTGTCAGTCCCTAGATGACATTGGTGGTGCTATGAGGCAGAGGGAATAACATCATCCTTCTACTTCAGATACCAGTGAACTAGCCATGCAGCTGGGGGCCATCCATAAGATCACAGAATCTATGAAGCGCAAGTTGGACTCCTACATAACAACAATAGGTGACCTCAATTTCAACCTCCCATGTGGGTCCCCAAAGCACAGTCAGCCTAAAGATGTATAAAAGATTGGGGGAATGGGGGACTCGGGAGGCCCCTGGGTGCCCCTGCACTGCCCATGCACTTGGCATGGGCAATGCAGAGGCCCCCGTGCACAGCCCCATTGTGCATTCCACTGCCCGTAATGTGTGACAAGCGCTGCTGCACCCACTGCACCGCCACATTGGTGCAGGCTCCATTAGGAGCCGGCTCCTTGTGAAGGCCCTGTTCACCAAAGTGACGGCAGGTGTAAACACCTTTTCCACCCCCTGGCCCTGCGGTGAAGTCCTATTAGGGCCGGCGGGTTCAGGCCGCACAGGCGGTCTGAGAGCAGGAGGAGTTTAGTGGCCGACAAACTCTTAACAACCCCCAGAGTATTGTAACGTTTATGCTCCATAAGAGATGCAAAGCTCTTTTGCAGCACATCAAGCAATATTTAGGTACTGCATATCAGATTTGCATCATATTGGACTGCGTCATGCATCGGAAGAGGCTAGAAAAACAGCACATTTAAAAATAAAAAGTACTGCAAACAACAAATGCAAGAAATGAAGGAAGCAGCAGGCACAAACAGTGGGGGCAATGACCCAAACACCAGCCAAGACTTCCATACAGAGGTCCAATGGAACAGAAAGAAACATTTCAGTGTAGAGGAGAACCAAATATTAATAGCTAGGGGGACAAAAAATTAACACCTTCCCTTTGTCACCTCAAAATTGTCATTAGGGAAGAAAGAAGCCATTTGGCAGTCCACAGTGTGGGCCAAACAAAAAGGACAGTTTCTGAGCTGAAAAAAGGTGGCATTATTATAAGTGCAGGACCATTAAGAAACTGGCCATGAACCTGAGGACAGCCATGTTGACTGGAGGAGGACCAGTGGAACAGGAGGAGTTGGATCCATTGGAGAAGCAGGAGGAGACACTTATCCCAACAGAGTTGGTGGAACGAGTTGTGGAACAGGGAAGCGCTGCCGTTAAGGACTAGGGGTAGGGTAAGTGCCATCAATAAACAATATGGTTAAATATATCATGTGTGCTGTGCTGTGTCCAAGGGAAAAGGCATGAATGTCTAGCAATTCAGCCCATATATCGCAGAAGTCAGTTTGCCAAGTGACGATTTGTCCAGCCCATTCCAGCTCAGCCAAGTTTCTCATGTCCATGAGTAATGAGCTGATCCAGTCCACGTTGTCCTTTAAAAAATGCAATTTGTGGTCTAATGTTGTACATGAGTGACCAGGACCACAACGCAATAAAACCTGGAATAAAGCAGAAAATCATGTATGCACAAGAGAAAGCTGCCAAGAAAGCTGCCGAACCTGACTGTTACAATTGATGCCCCATGCACCATGAGGCAAATGTGTTTGTGTTGGAGCTGCACAGCCAAAAGTAGACTGTGAACTAATGAAATGGGATGGGGTTGCCAGAGTATCATGTTTTTATCTGAGAGTTGATCCTAGGGTTCAGTATGTGGAGTATTTCCAAGTAAGATCATGTAAATTGCCACGTGTACAGTCACTAGGATGAAATCACAATGCACGTAGCTGTCCTGAAGTGCTGGGTCAGATCTCATAAGTTTTGTCTGTCATGTTAGAGACAACACTATCTCCCGTCTTGTACAAATGATTATTGGGGTGAAGGTTAATCGAAGTGATGCACACCAGCCATCCATGCATGCTTGTCGGAAGCATAGATGATGTCAGACCTTTGTGTGTCCCTGTTTAGGTAGTACCTTGAGGTATAGCAGAGCACATTGAATTTGCTGTGGGTCTGAATGGGAAACCATTGGTTCTCAAGGAGGAGAGGGGTGGTGTATGTGTGTCAAGGTAGCCTGATGAGAGCCATGCACTGCTTCTTTTTTTATAGCATTGCAAGTGCGTAGCAGCTGGGAAGGGATGCAGTAGAAGTAGGCATTACACTTGGCATGTGAAGTGGGCCTGGCAGAAGGTGTTGCAGGTATCCGGAGGCAGGTGCAAGCTCACAAGTCTGACTTCATATGTCAAAGCAGGAGGTTGTTAAACAGGAAAGTGTGAAGTGACAGGATGAGTCAGTTGTCCAGGATGATGGTCAGGTTTTGGGAATGGTTGGAGGGTGAATTGCCTAGGCCTAGTTTTGATGGCAATCAGGGTTGGTAAATGTTACAGATTATCATCATTTCTCTCTTGTGAGGTTTGACATGAGCCCTAGTTCTGACATACAGAATAGGCTTATTGGCCATGTGTATTTTGAACGTAATGTTGGTTGTGTTTGTTGTGTTGGCATCATTCATTTGTAGTAACACATGTTTAACACATCTATGTGTTATATATAGTGAATGTTAATCAAGTATGTTTGTCTTTTAACATACTAGAGACAACATCTAAGCTGGATCATGATAAAAAATGAATAACATTAATTGCAGATAGATAATTGTCACCTCCTGTACAGCAGCCTGTCCTGGATGACCTACCTGTTGGTGATGAGGTCCTGCCTCCCATGGATGATGACACCTTTCAGCCATTCTTGGATTCCCTATAATCTCCTTCTCTGGACCTGACAAGGGATGGCAACATTGCAGATTTTCCAGATGAACCACCACCAACAGGAAAGGCCCCATTTGCCAGTCCATTACAGCTGTGGACTCCGAGGACCCCTAAGTTGTCGTCCAATGGTGAGTGTTAGGAATCCAGCAGTGAGTGGTTGATGAGGTGAGTGTGGGGATCGAGACCACAGCAGGCACCCTAGAAGGAGTCCGGAGTAGTCTCAGTCCAAATAAGGATACATCTGAGGCTATAAAAGGTACCTAAACTTGTCTCCATAGTATGTGTCAGTCCCTAGATGACATTGGTGGTGCTATGAGGCAGAGGGAATAACATCATCCTTCTACTTCAGATACCAGTGAACTAGCCATGCAGCTGGGGGCCATCCATAAGATCACAGAATCTATGAAGCGCAAGTTGGACTCCTACATAACAACAATAGGTGACCTCAATTTCAACATTGTTGCTTTGTTGCTCCACCACTAGACCATTGTCAGGGATTTGTGGTTGCATTAACAGCCCAGACACATGCTGCTGGGAGAGGGAAGCCACATCTTCTGCCGCTGGTGTGTGTGTGCCTCAGATTACCCTTACACAAACATCACCAACAGCAGGGGAGGCACAACACCCATCAGAGGGTGAAGATGTGGATTTCTCCAATTCCCGTTGGAGAACTGCCAGGTAACATTTGTCTGTGTGCCCAGGTCAGTTCGCTATTGCTCCTGTGTCTATCATCATGCTGCCTATTTTGTTACCCACAATTATCACTTTTTGTTTGTGCACCTGTTAATCTTATCCAACTGTGGACTTGTGAAGTGTCCTACCTTTCCTAAAGGCAATTTGTATGTCCTTGCTGAAATTCTTAACACCTCTACATTTCACATGACATGTCTCTCAAATGGACTCTGTCTGGACATCCTTTGCTGACTATCAATTTTTGTGTTGTTGCCTCAAACAAAGTATAAATAATTATGGTGAACAACCCACACATGTAAAGACATTCACTCCTATAAACCTGAGTGTTAAATGTCTGTTCCAGACAAGACTACTTATACCATGGTTTATGTGTGCATGAACTACAGCCACTATCACCTGCTCTTGTTGTATATGTTCAAACATCATGTACATCCAGTGCCATTGCATTATGTGGAATGTCAAGTCTACCAACTCAAAGTCATTGTCAGGAATCCCCAAGGTGCCTCCTGTGTTATCTGTCAGCATCCCAGGGATTAGGATTAAATCATATATTTGTTCTTGGTTAAATCTTCATGTTTCTAAGTAAACATAATGTGCTGTGTTACACAATTGGTTTTATCAATGCTTGTTTTACCAAAGCTTGTTTGCTAATGTGAGCAGGTGTAGACATGTGCTTCTAATTGGGTTTGGTGTAGACATGTGCTTTTAATTGGGTGTGGTGCTCATCCACACGTGGAAACTCAACTGCTTTCCTGATTGGCTATAAATAGCAGAGTGAAACATGCCTCCCTGCTTGGCTTTGTTTTGCTTCCTGATCTCAGCATCTGATTTGGCAGTCCAGCCTCTGCTGTCATCCTCATATTCAGGACTTTTGAGGCAATTTGTTTCTTCTTTCCTGTACCAGTTGACACCAGGCATTCCTCCAGCACTCCGGAAAAGACTGCAGCTAAGTGACTAGTATTCTCCAGGGAGTTTGTTCTTTGAGTGCCTTGCTTTCCTAGAACAGCTGGTGTATTTCAGACCTTGTATTTTGGCAGAGTGCTTATCTTGAAGAGACAAATGCATTTCTGAACATTCTACATTATTATTGTAGTTACTTGCCTAAATGTGCTTCAGGAAACCTGCTTGAGATCAAGTACTACAAAAAGTGACAGTGCAATTTTAAAAGAGCATTTACGTGACTTTTCTTTCTCTAATAGCATAACTCTTAGATTTAAATTGTGTCATTCATGCCTGTGTTTCAGGTTTGAGGAATTTGCTTTTGAAGGGTTTTTCACACACAAAGTGAAACCAAACCAAACTGTGCCACCCTAACTGTTTAAACCCAGAGTGGACATTTGTATTCTTTGGATTGTTTTTGTTCCTTTTAGTTTAACCCTATGCATGCAGGAAAGTTATACGTGATATAATTAGTGCCCTTGTTTGTCTTTCTTGTGCATGATAAGTGCAAACACAGTTCTCATTGTAGTGTGGAACAGTGAATCTCTGTGAAGCCAGCCCTAGTGTTGCAGTACTTATTGTTATGGTACTCAGTTTGGGTTTTTGGTAATGCAGTGTTAGTAATTGTGCCAACAGTTATTATTATCCAAAGAAGTGCTGGAGCATCCCGGTGCTCTTCTACCTCTCCCGTGCCCATATCAGAAAGAGAGATTCAGTTTCAAGGAAGTTGTGTGCACTAACTGTACTATCACTCTGTCAACAACGACCTGCCCCCCCGAAGATATAGGGTGCCTGGCTGGACTGGCAAGATGTGGCAGTGTTTTGTTTCTTTCTCTTCCACTCCTCCTTTCCTTTTGGGACACCTGCTGGGGTTTCTGTGTCCACCAGGAAGTGCCGAGAGGTGTTCCAGGAGGTCGGGGGCATACCATCACCCCTGCAGACATGCTGCTTTTCAGTTGAGTGGCCCCGTCTCGACAGCTAGGGTGTACCCTTCATATTCTGATGGGCCATATGGGCTTGAGTGGAGGAAGGAGTGGTCACTTACACCTGAATGGGCTGTGGCTGTCCTCACACAGTGCAGTCTCCAAACCCCTGGTATGTGTCTGGAGCCATCGCCTGGGAAAGGCAGGATCTTGTGAACAACAGAGACTTTCCTTTGAAGTCTGCCTACTTCAAAGGCAGAATGGGGTATAAATAGTGAAGCAAAAACCCCAGATTTTCAAATTACTTCTGGAACCAAGATAAACCTCTGCCAAGGAGAAGAGCTGGAGGAGGAGTACTGCCCCTTTGCCTGTGACTGTGCTTGGCTGGGTTTGGTCTGCAGTTGCTGCTTCTGCCTGAAAGAGGAAAAAGACTGGACTTTGTGGTATATTCCTGCTTGTTAAGAATATCCAAGGGCTTGGACTGAGCTTGCCTCCTGTCTCAGGGCCATCAAATACTTTCTCTGCCAGCACTTGGACTCTCTACTGAGACTTCTGCCCTACCAAGTAGTACCCTATCCAGTCCCTGGGACCTTCAAAGGTGAAGCTGGTATAAAAAGACTGAAATCCATGCACAGGACTCCGTGCGGGAAAAACGTTGATGCACCACCTGCATCTCAGCGGTTAGAACAACGCAACCTCTTGCAACGCTTTTTTCCATCACCATTGGGCAACAGAATCATTCTGAACTTGCGTGGATCCAAGGTGTCCCGTCCAGACATCAACGCATTGCTGTCTTGTGGGAGAGAAAAACGACGCACCATCTACCCGACCGAAGAAGAAATAACACACGGCCTCACTTGTGAGTAAGGAATCAACGCATCAGTGACTTTTTCGACGTACGCTCACCCATGCAGCTTTATTTTTGATGCAAACCAGGTACTTTGTGCAACAACAACGTTTCCATTATTGTCTATTGAGTAAGACTCTTTTTACTTTGAAAATTCACATCCTGACTTGTTTATGTTAGAATTATGTATTTCTGGTCTTGTTTGATTTAGCTAAATATTACCTATCTTTCTAAACCTGTGTGGTGTCCATATTGTTGTGTTTTCACTGCATTACTCTGTGTGTTGGTACAAATACTTTACACATTGCCTTTGAGCTATGCCTGACTGATTTTGAAAAGCTACCAAGGGGGTTAGCATGGGTTGTCTTAGGAGTGTAACTCTCTTACCCTGACTATAGTGAGGGTCCCTGCTTGGACAGAGTGCAAACTGACTGCCAATCAGAGACTTCATTTCTAACATTTGTGGCAGCAGTGGGATAGAACTTGTATGTAAACTTGACGTACAGTGATTAAGTGTACACTACTGTTGTCAGTGCAGACCATTACATGACCACATACTACTTGTTTTTGCTTTATCTCTTTTGGGACTTTTTCCTGCTTCCATATTTTTTGTGATTTCTGAACTCCTCTTGAGAACCCTCTGAACTTCTTTTAGAACTTTACATTTTTTTGAGTACTCACCAACATGTCTCAGTCTGGGAATGTACCAGCTGTAGTTACAAAGGCTGTTTTTGAGATGGAGAAACTGGGAGAGTACACATTTGCTCTGCTGATGCAGTTTTGTAAGGATCATGCCTACCTAATCAATCGCTCCATCAGGAAGGAGAAGCTGCAAAAGTCATTGAGGGCTTGATTGGTAGTCTAGGAGGCTGGGGGGATACAGAGGAGAAGGATGAGGATGAGGAGGTGCAGAGTAATCCACGTAGTGTAGTGGATGTGCCTGTTCTGCCTGGGGGACGGTCTCCAGGATAGGTAGAAGTGTGTCATCCAAGGGTTGGTCTCCTGAGGAGTTACAGGACAGACAGGCAGAGAGGATGTACCAGTTGGAGTTAGAGAAACTTATTTTTTAGCCTGTGTTTCTATTTGCATTTCTATGGAAGGCATGGCTATTTTGTCAATGATCTACTGTAGTATGATGTGGTATATGTGATAATGTAGCCAGGAATAGGCTCACATGTGCATAAAAGGTCTAGTTGGTTAAGTAAGAACATTTTGCAGTATGGGGCTGTGTTGTTGACTACCAGCCACTCTGTGCTGTATCTCCCCTACATCATACTCATTCCAATCCTCCTCCATTGGCTTCTTCTCACCTGGGTCATCGTCCCATGGGAAGTTTGTCCTTACAAAGATGTTGTGGAGGATGAAACAGACTACTAGGATCTTGCAGACCACAGGAGGTGAGTATAGCAATCTGCCTCTGACATGTCCAGGCATCTAAACCTGAATTTTAGAACACCAAAAGTGTGCTTAACAATATTGTGGATTTTTGCCAGATTGTAGTAGTGTTCTGGGTCAGTATGTAGATGTACTATTGAGGTCCTGACCCAAGGCTGGGGACCATGTCCTTAGTCAGCTGAAAGTACAAAACATTATACATGTAGGTGATTTTGCTATTTGTTTTAACACCATTTCTGTACATGTGTGTTATGTGTACAGATTAACTCACACGTGTCTTACAGTATTTCACATTATGTATTACATATACATTTTGACATAGGTTTACTTATGTATTTTTCTGTTTTCTGTGTAAAAGCAAATGGTGAGCATGGCCTGGTACTTTGGATACTTCTACATCCTGACGTTCATGCTTCTCCAGTAGCTTACTGTGATGGCTAGTTAGAGAAGCTCTTGATGACTCCATGTTATGTATACTCACTACATATGTTAACTGACATATTATTGATCAGATTGTTCAGACATTTTGTCCACCCTAGGTAGGTAATGACCCAGGCAACATGTTAGACACTCACACATTCATATGTCCATGCAAAACCTCTGAGGTTGTGGCTGGCTTACATGACTTTGACACTGCCGCTTAATAGTTTACTTCCTTTCACCTGTGATTTTGGTGCATATATGTGGTGCAGTTCTGACATGTAACATGTATTGGTATCCAATTCATTGTCAAGCTTCAGCTATTGTTTTTGACTGAGAAGTGGTTGTGGTTCTCTTTGACACATATGTCTTGCAATGCTGGCTATCTTTATGTGGGACACACTGACGTAGTTACAAGTTCTTGTCTACTAATAACCTAGACACAATACTTTAGTTTTAAACATGTATGTTCATGACTCTAACTTGTAGGGTAATCTGCAGTTCTAGGCCTAAATTCTGTCATCATTGCTGTGACCACTGTATGTTGACATTGGTATTCTGAATGCACTATAATGCCTTGAACAGGTTACATTTAAATCTAAGTTCTTGACTAAAGTCTGACAATTTTCAGAGCATTTTGTTGAACTCTGTGAGTTTCACATTACGGTATTGATAAGCATTTCATTTAGGCTAACGACACCACAAAACCTTTGGACTATCACATTGCTTACATATGCCGATGTTGCATAGTCACTATATATATATGTGGGTGTACCTACACTGTCAGTATGGGTGAGACATGTATCTGTTTTGTACAGTGGATGTCATAAAGTTAAACAATATAGCATGTCAAGCTTTCTGGGGTCTACGCTTACATTTCATGCCACACATGATCTTTGCATAGACTAGTCCTAGAGTTTGTCCTGTTACTTTGTACTGCATACAAGTATACTTGTCTGTGTGACACACTAATTTATTGCAACAACATTTGTTATCACACCATTCAAAATGTGGACATTTGACTGATGCCAAGAGAACATGCACCATAGAGGAGACACTCATCTCACAATTATCCATTGTGTAGCCTTTGCAATCAGTTTATAATGTTCAGGCATACACATAGACGTGATTACTTAACCAATACAGCTGATGTGGTTGCATTCTTTCACACAGAGTGGAGTGACACATTACTGCTCACAGATGTTCAGTATATGCTGGCATAGACAGATCAGTGTAGGAAGGTTAGTAGGTGACATCATTAGGTGGATGCTGGTGTGCGTTGTTCCCACTTGGTCCACATGACCCTAGGAGCCAGAAATGTTGGAAGGTGGCACAGTAGAGTGCATAAACAGACCTATCTACACTCCACTGCATCACTGGGAAAAGGCAATGTTGGCCAATATTTTGGCACACACCACTTTCATGTCCTTTCATTCGCTAATGGCACACAATGGACTACCTAGCACAAACATAAGCACCCTTGCACCATGGTGCAGGGGTGCCTGTGTTGCATGTATATTACACTTTGTCATTAAAAGACACATTCCTGCATATATATAACCCTTAGAGGCATAGTCAACTATGTATGTGTGCCATAGAATGAAGCACACATAGTAAGCAGTAGTGACTTCAGTCACTACAGTTATCTGTCCTTCTTACATATCAGCTGGGGGCACTATTTTATGGACACATTCCCAGATTTCCCTTGTTTGATATAGATGGCATTATGTCATAAACCATTACAGTTTAATGCAAACAGCAACACAACACACATGGGACATCTCCCTTACACACAATGAAGCATCATAGCATTTTGCACAAGGTTGAATTTGTCCTACTTGCTTTTCCATAGAAAACTATCCAAAGGTACTTTGTGTACCTTGACAAATCAGAGTTATGGAATTGCATTGCACATGCACCATGATGCATGGTGGAAGTTTGAGGCACACTCCTCGTACAGAAGGCCGTAGCTCCGTCAACAGACACAGATATGGCTATTCTGTCATACATTTTTCCATTTTTGTTGCTGTGTTGTATAGTCCAGATTTACTTACCAACAATTAGGACATTTGTATATAACCCATTCAGGAAGCGTTTATTTTTGATGCTGTGCCTGACGATATATGCATCATGTGCGCTCCACGTGTATTTAGCTAGCACATTGTTAAACCTCCCCAGATAATACATGATGGCCTGGACATTGATAGAATATGTGTGTTTCTGATTGTGGAACAGGTGTGCTGTTTCGGCTGGGACAACCAATTGCACGTGTGCCGTCCAAAGCCCCAAGACATGTGCCCTCCAATGGCATAAAGCCTTGCTTTGCTTCCATCTGCTGTTGTTGGGAAAGAGGAGTAACTGGGTTATGAGGTGAATAATGGCATCCAAGACAGCGCGCAAGAAGGTAGAATAAGATGCCTGTAATATTCCTGCCACTCTTGCTGTTGTGACCTGGAAGGACCCAGAGGCCTGCATGTGCAGCACAACCATCAGCTTCACCTGTGGAGGAATGTCCATGTCCTGGCAGTTGGTGGCAGCAGACTTGGCTCAATCTTTCTGCAGGAATTCTATGATGGACTCCATCCTGAATCTATAGAATTTGATCGCCTTATCCTCACTGAGGATGACTTCATTCTCACTGAGGATGAGGATGGAGATTCACTGGCAGAAGACACAATTCCTCCTCCTTCACTGACTATGTGGTGGTCTCCTCACTGCTCTTAGTTGTAGGATGACGATCTCCATGGCGTAAATGAGCTTGGCAAAGTGTTTTTGGATGCTCAAGTGTATATGGCACAGCCAATGTGTAATTTCCTAGGGTTATTGATGTGCAGGAAATTATGGAGCATTTGGGCTTTGCGTGCCACATCTATGTGATGCGTCACACATTGCCAAAGCCATAAATATGACTGCATTGGTTTTTTCCGTGTCATTTTTGCGGGGGCGCATACCTTTGATATATTATTTTCTGAATGGTGCGGCTGCTTGAGGCGCAGCTTATAGATGATGTAAATATAGACAAAAATGCATCATCTCATAGATTTGGAGTAGTGCGTGCACCATGAATGCGTCAAAACATTTGGCACAATGGTGGCGAAAGCCTCTCATAAATATACCCAAGTGTCTTGAGATCTCTTACCATAACCACATGAAACGTATCAATACATGGGAATTTTGGGTCATGAAATGAGACTTGGGTATAAACTGTGTAGGAGAGAACTTGTCATATGTTATGCCCATAGTTTTCAAAAGTGTTTCTGTTAGTAGATTTATATTTTCCCCTAATTTTTGAGTTCAATGATATAAGGGCATCCATATCGCTAATCTTAAAAATGCCCAGCAGTATAGAAACGTTTCTCATCTTCATTGTTTATTGGTTGGTCATTGTTTTTATATATTTTCTGCAACTTAAGTTTTCTGATGAAGATCTAGGGCCTTATTATGAGCTGGCCAGTTGAACCAGTGGTGAGGAAGCCATCAAGCAAAAAGCTTCTTCATTGTTGTATTACAATGTTTTCACCAGAAAGACTGTCAGAAACCGTCATATTACAACTTTTCCATTTGTCAGCTTGTTGGAAACAGTGTGGCGGCATTGGCTCCCTCAGAGATTCAATGCCATTGCGCACCAGCACCCTCACAATGCGCACTGTCTGCCATTGCAGACAGTGTGCATTCAGAGAGTGCTGACAGGGGGACCCCTGCACTGCCTCCGAAATGGCCATTGGCAGTGCAGGGGCCTCCCTGTTGTCCTCAGCACTGTCTTTCCGGCAGCCTTTTGACGGCGGTGACCCCATGAAAAGGCTGGCATTAAGAGAGGTCATGATCAGCACTGCACCTTGGCACTACCGTGGCTGACCATGACTTCAACCGCCAAGCTCAAAATTAAGCCCCAAGTCTACTCTCTACATAGTTAAACACACCATCAGGGCAAAATGACAGTCCAAGATTTAATTCATTAGGCTTATAGACAGTATTTGATTAGAAAAATTATTAATTTTATGTTTACCACATCCATTATTTTCCTGTCATCTGACCCATTGTTGAAAATGGCCCTTTCGGCAGGGTTATCCCCAAACTTTTTGCCTTTTTTCCTCCTATGATTCTGACCCTCTTTTTGTTGGCTTTAGGACTCTGGGCACTTTACCACTGCTAACCAGTGCTAAAGTGCATGTGCTCTCACCCCAAAACTTGGTCTGATTGGCTTACACCTGTTTCGCTTATTTAATTTACCTGTAAGTCCCTTGTAAAGTTGCATACCATATGCCAATCCCTGTAAATTAAATGCTGCTAGTGGGCCTATAGCTCAGGTTGCACCACCCACAGACGTAGATTTTCAAACATGTCTCAGGCCTGTCACTGCAGAGCCTATATGCAAAGCTTACTGCCACACTGACCTGGCAAGCCAAACCCCTTGCCAAGGCCTAGACTCCCTTTTTGCTACACCTAAGTCACCCCTACAGTAGGCCCTAGATAGCCGTATGGGCAGGGTGCTGTGTATGTAAAAGTTAGGACATATACCTTTATGTGTTACGTGTGCTAGTAGTGACAAACAGCCTATTTAGTTTCTCACTACTGTAAGTACTGCTCCTCTCATATGATTTGCATTAGAAATTCCCTTCTATATGTGTAAGTGGTAATTTCTGATCTGTAAGGAGAAGTGTTGCCATGTTTGGATGTTTTGGAATGGAAGTGAAACATTGTGCTTATTGGTGTAGGTGGATTTTACATTACTATTTTAAAAATGCCACTTTTAGAAAGTGGGCATTTCTCTGAGCTTATAACTCTGGTTCTTTGAAGCATAGGTCTAATCCACGCCTAAGCAGGGTAACATTTCCACTTTGTGCATACTCCCCAGACAGCCATCCATCAGGGTGTGACAGGGTTACATCTGCATACTGATGGTCATCCTAGGCTGGGAGAGAGGGAGGATTGTTCACACTTTGCACTTGAATAGGTTGTGTCCTGCACTCACACAAAGGGATTGTTTACTCCCCACTGTTGTCTGGAGCCAGGATAGGAGAGAAGTGGAATTCTTGGAACTGGTCAGATCTGCCTGTGTGCTTCTCCCACCTTTTAGAAGCTGGGCTTTTTTAGTAGAAGTAGAGGGGCTGTAGCCCCCTGATTTTTAGAGCACCCTTGGAACTGGGACTGAACATCTGCCATAGGGGCTGCTGGACTTCGCAGAGGACTCATATGGGCTACTCTTCTTGTGTTGCCTTGCTGCCTAGTGTCTGCTGGGTGGCCCAAAGGACTCATCTGGATTGCTTATCTGAATGTTGCCTTGCTGCCAGGCTGTTCCCTGACTCCGGACTCCCAAAGTTCTGTAGGGCTGCTGGGAGGAGCCACCACTTGAACATCTTTTTGTGTACTGGCCTGCTGCATCTCTATGTCCCAAGTACTCTCCCAGGGGCCCAGTGCGTGAGGAGCATTGCTTACCCCACAGCATCATAAGTATAGTGCTTGGTAAGCGTTCTTCAGTCCACCCCACTTGTCCCCCAGCTTGAGGAACGCGCTGCACCTACTGATTGTATGAGTGATGTCAGAGCTGGCCTGGGAGCTCTTTTTGCACCACTTTATTGCTCCTTTTGCCCTGCCGCAGTGACAGTGGAGTGCATCCAACAGGACTCAGAGCCGGCCTCTTGGGTCCATTGAACTGCACTGGATTCTATTGGTGTGCTGGGCCAGGTGCATTATTTTTGGAATTGGGGCAGAGGATTACACTACCCCTAGCCCTGGCGCCATCCCTAAGGAGGGAGCATCTCACCACTAGAGGCACGGGGGAGGAGACCAGCAAGGCCCTGGCAGCTGCACCACACTGCTGCAATTCTGGTACTACATCGCAACAGCTGTCCACGCACTCTCAGAAGGTTGGCGAGGGTGTGCAGCAGTGAGCAAAGTCAGGGCTGGCCAAAGCTAAAGAGGCCACCCTGTGTCTCTGCACCCTGATCAGTATGCATGCAGGTGGCTACAAACTGATTTTGTCCTGCACTAAGGTGCTCCTTATCTAGAGGACAAGCTTGCCCTTATTTGTGAGGGCCCTTTGTCTCAACAGTGCTGCATTAACCCAGACAGGAGCACCAGTTCTTGTGCACTCAACTTTACCATGTAGAGGATGATAGGAGTGCAAGGCTCCCTATAACCTTGTGGGCTTTCCATTTCTATTGTGTGTATGGTGACATAATGGAGGAGGGAAGTCTCCCACGGAGCACCGGCCCACCAGCAACTTGCCACTTGGAGGGAGAGCAGGCACGTGGAGGACCGTGCACCCTATGTTGTGTGAGGAGCCCACACATGGAAAGAAAAGAGCTCTGCAACTACTGTATTGTGGATAATAGAAGCTCAGGTGCATCGTAGCTATGTGTACCTGTAACTATGGTGAATCAGGTACTTTATGGGGTTGGCCTGATCGCATCAACCTGCTTCAGTACATATCCTAACGTCATGAGACATTCCACCATAGTCCTGGCCTCGTATGTTCCCGTGATATTTAGGGGAGTCAGGTGCAAACTATGGCATAACAGGCCCTGATGTCATTATGTATACCATTTTTGGCCACTGGCCCTGTCAGGAGCATGAGTACTATATAGACTGGCATATTGTATACAGTATTTAGGATTTGTGCAACTTTACCCTACAGGCCATAGCATTTCATGCCCTGATGTTATAATGTATGAGTATTGCCTTGTCAGTGACTCTGGATTTGCATAAGGTGCATCATTGTATACAAACACCATGTGGAGTCTCTTTTGTGGTGTATTTATTGTGTCACTAGTGTGTGTGTGTGCTGTGGAAATGCTTTACACATGACCTCTGGGGATAAGTGTGACTGCTCTGTGCCAAGCTACGGGGGGTGAGCACAGATTATCTTCAATTTGTAACTTGATGGCCCTGACTGAAGTGGTGGCTTCTGTCTTGCTGAGGTGCATACCCTAGCCACCCAGAAACCCCATTTCTAACACACATCTTTGTTCTTCTGGGGTCTTTGTTGTTTATGATTCTTCCGTCTTCTATACTGGCATTCCTTCCTCTTTACCTGGTTCCTCCTCTTCATCCTCTTTATCTTCAACCTCATTACCTTCTCCCTTTCCCCTATTGTGGGATTAACTTCAGCACCCTTCGTAGGAAGTGGTATTCATCTAAAAAAGTCTGGTTCCTGTTCTCTATTACTACTGTTGTGGGTTGCCTAACATTCAATGTATCTTTGTCTCCTATATGATTCAAACTCTTTTCAGACATGGTATTCTCATATAGGGGGTCATTACAACCTTGGCGGGCAGGTTGGACCGCCGGGCGTCCACCATTGCGGCCGCACTCCAGCCGCGGCCATTATGAGATCCCCGCTGGGTGGGTGGGCCGAAACCTGGTTTCCATCCCGCTGGCCCAGCGGGGATCTCGGCTGCAATACAGGAGCCGGATCCAAATGGTCTGTGCAGACGGTGAAAAGCTTCATGGGGCTGGGGGCCCCTGCACGGCCCGCGACTCCCCTTTCCACCAGCCTTTTCATGGCGGTTCAAACCGCCATAAAAAGGCTGGCCGGAGGGGGACTCGTAATCCCCTGGGCAGCGCTGCTGGAGGATTACTCCTGCAGGGACAAAAGTGACAGAAAACCGCCGGTCCCGGCGGTGCGACCGCTGCGCTTTCACTGCGGTCGTAATCCCCCATGGAGGCACCGCCAGCCTGTTGGCGGTGCTTCCTCCAAAACAGCCCTGGCAGTCAAAGACCGCCAGGGTTGTAATGATCCCCATAGTCTCCAGAGGTATTCCATTCATGTTCTCCTCTTGATACATTACCTCAATTCACTTGCTGAATGTTAATATATGGCCTGTATCAATATCCTCCATATCTCTCTTGTATTTTCTCTGTGTCCTCTGTTTGATTTCATTTTCTAACTTTTCCAATCTTTCTTGATTTTTTGCAAATTCAGATGATTCTGATATTCCACTCAACCACTCATTGATCTCTTCAATCATTTTCAGAGCCACTTCTCTGTCCAGCCAAGCATATTTGACCAGAATGTGTGCCATCATTCTTTTAGTGCAGGATCCTGAAGTTTCTGTCCACTTTTCCAATATTTTGGGATTAGGATTGTCAAAAGAGAGGATCAGATAAATTTGAAGGCCCCTAGTGACTATATTTGAATCAATTTATTGTTGTAAGGAAGTCACTTCCCCTCAGTTAGTAAGTTTATTCTTAGATTGTTTTTCTAGTGTGTTCTTTTGATCATATAGTGAAGATTTCTTAGTGGGGGGAACTGCCTTTTCCTTAGTGGGGAGTTCTAATTTTAGTTCCCACAGACAGCTCTCTTGCTGCCACAGTTCTAATTGCAAATCACTCTGACATACTGTCACAATACATAGGAATGCAGCAGCTCTACAAATGTAAAATATTTCCCTGCTTCACATTTCACTCATTTTACAGTCACCCACAAACTAAGACGAGATTTCCCACTACCCTGTATTCCTAGCATCTACAGGTCCTCCACTTTGGCTCTGCATGGCTGGTATATTGCTGCTCGGTTTGTCAGTGACACCAACATGTGCCAAAGATTGTTTTCTACCTTCCAGTGAGTAGGTCTCTGCGACCAAAGTTAAACAGACTCCTGCTGGGTCAAAATATTCAATTACAAAAAACATCCTTCACATATGTCTCCTGTAAATTCAGCAGACTCCAAAGACCATGGTAGTCACTCTTTTCTGTCCTGGTTAACTGTGCCAACAGCCAGTGACTATTCTTAACAGTGTCAGCATCTCCAAATATCTTGATGCTCCAAAAAAGGGGAGCATATATATATTGATGTGTTTGTGTCTATTACAATGTGGTGGCTGCCATTGTGTAGTTTAGTTAAGTCTGAGTTTCCATAGGGAGAATGTATTTAGTTGTTGCTAATAATTTTTGTATCTTCTTACAAACATGCATAAAGCTTCCACTCAAAAAAATGTATCCACCTCATCTCCTTCATGAAAAGTTCTGATCTGTCAAACAGGAGCAAAGAAAAAGGAGGTACCAATAAATTGAGTTCCCATGTTATCTCCCATAGGAATATTTGATCTCCGATAAAAAAAAACAGCTGAATGGAATTACACAAAATTTAACAAACATGGAGAACTTTACTCAGAAAGCATGATTTTTGAGACTCGGTGTAAATCGGTTCAGCCATTTCGAGAAATTAGCATTTAAATACGGGATTGGTTGGACATGAAGGGGCTAATGCTCAGAAAAAGATAGGTACATCTGGACACCTAGTCCTGTGGGAATCCTATGGTACCTAAAAGTCTAAAAAATGTAAACAATAATAGGGCTTTCTGATTAGAAAAGGGCCTTAGTGTCTGTCCTGTGACATCATCTGCCCATAATATGTCCCAATGTTTTCTCAGGCTGATATATATATAGGACATGCATGTGATAAAAGTCATAATGAACCTGACCTTGTTCCTTTCTTTTTCCTGCTCCCTCCTCTATAATAGTTCCTCATGGGTGTGCCCAGCTACTCTCACTACTGCCCTTAATACCCATGTTCCCTCAATCTTTCCAGCATTTTGTTCTGTGCATCCTCAAAATCCTCATAGCTTGTCCAGTTGTGTTTTACTATATGCTCCCTGTAACTTGTGGTTTCTTCAGTGAAATTCTAAGGTTTTTTCAAAGGTATAGTAAGATATTATTAGCTTCCTATCTGTAAACTTCTAACATTGCTTTAACCATTTATGTTGCTTCTGGCAAGTGGGAGCAATTTAATGTGTTGCTCCTGTCTGGCTGGGAGCAGGTTTTCTTGGCTTCAACCAGGCTTGAGCAACCTGCAGTGTTCCCGGGGATGTAGACCCCCCAGGAGATGGTGTCCCTCGGCCATTCTGTGGCTCAGGGAGTGGAGGCACACCCCTACCCAAAACTTATTGAGCACTGAAGAATGGGGTTCCTGGGGCCATTTATGGCTCAGGGACGGGGCAGAACTCCCTCTTCCACAAACAAATGACATCTGCCCCAAGGAATGCACACTCCGGGCCTTTAAATTTCTCTGGCGGAGGAAGCACACTATGTTGTAAAGAGATTTGCTTTTAGTCAAAGCTTTCAACTTTAACTCTTTGGTTTCTGATTGAAAGGGACAATATGAAAAATGTCAGTGTTGCTATATTTTCAAATGTGTAGCAGGTCAACATGGTTCACATTAGTGATAGTGGTGTCATTGTAATCAGGTGCATATTTAACTATTTGTAGCATGCTGTCTCTGTAGTATGGCATATTTGAATAACATATTGAACATTATAATGTAACTTTGTGGGAGATAAAATTATTGAGTTGAGAATTTATGCAGCACTGAACTACATTTTCTAATAAGGATTGTTCAGAGAATGGTCTATGAATATTGAGAATTGTACCTGTCCAGTATTAAGCCTGAGAATGGTCTAAAATTATTGGGTTTGATTTTACCTTTGGAGGAGCTGTGTCACTGATTACTTCCGATATGAGATCATCGAAGTTAGTAGTAGATGTTTATATGTCTTCTATTAAATGTTAGTTTGGTGGGGATGGTGCATTCCAGGTTGTTGAGGTTCAGATGTTAAGTCTCCAAGATATTTTCCTTTTGTAATGTCTGATATGTTTCTATTTCATGGTTGGTACTAAGATATGCATTTAATGATGGTCTGATCATTTGATAATAGTGGTCTGGAATGGCACCCGTCTTTGATGGGTTTGGCACAGTGCTGCTTATCTTCATTGATTTGAAGGCAAGCTGTAAACTGGGATAAAAGTCATGTCATTATTTCCCCAATAGAAGTTACTGTAATACAAGAAGATGTTATTTTAGGATACTATGGGGGTCATTACAACCTCGGCGGTCAGCATGGCAGACCGCCAAGGTTGCGGGCGCCAGAATACCGCCATTGCTGGCGGTATGGCTGGCTCCCTATTTTGACATTTCCGCTGGCCCAGCGGACGGTAATAGAGTTACCGTCCGCTGGCCCAGCGGAAAAGTCACATCAACATTGCCGCTGGCTCGTAATTGAGCCGGCGGCAATGCTGATGTGCAGCGGGTGAAATGCCCGACAGGGCTCTGCCTGGGGGCCCCCTGAGTCCCCTTACCGCCAGCCTCTTCCTGGCGGTGCAAACCGCCAGAAACAGGCTGGCGGTAGGGGAGTCATAATCCCCAGGGCAGCGCTGCCCTGGCGGATTATCACTGCCGGGGCTAAAATGGCGGTATACCGCCGGCCCCGGCGGTGCGACCGCGGCGCTACCGCCGCAGTCCAAATACGCCGGGAGGCACCGCCAGCCTGTTGGCGGCGCTCCTGTCGTTTTGGCACTTGCGGTCAAAGACCGCCAGGGTCATAATGACCCCCTATGTCTGTTGATATATGTTGTAGGAAAGTCCTCCATTTTGCCCTGGTCACCCTCACACTTTTTGGACAGGTACTAAGGGTTACTGACTCTTGGCTGTGCCCTGGGTACTGCTTATCAGTCCCGGGGCCAGTGCTCTGTGTAAAGTGGATACGCAAATTAGGCTAATTATAATTGGCTAAGTCAGCCTACTTATAAGTCCCTAGTATATGGTAGGGCATGTAGGTTTAGGGACCCCAGCATAGGTAGTGCACCCATAGATGCACTGCTGAGGTGCCCAGTATCATTTTAAAGGCAGGTCTGCCTTGCTGGTCTTCAAAGGCAGAGAAGGACATGTGGAGCAACCCAGCAACACCCCCACATCCTGCAACCCCAGACAACTAGGTGCCCCCTTGATTAGATTAGGAGAGGGGTGTGTTTATGATTTTTAGCCACACCAGTCGGTGGGCTCAGCCATATGTAACCTCCAAAAATCATTTTCAGCCATGATGGATTTTTGAGGAATGTTGCCTTCTGGGATTGATTTTTTCCACACTTCCCAGGAAGTGGTCATCACAGGGGGAAGGACCCTGCACCTGATTGGAGAATCAGGACCCCCCTGTTTTTCACCCAGGAGCAAGAATAAACTGGCAGACCTGCACTCACACCTCAGATCCCCATCAGATTCCAACAAGGAAGAACCAAAGGAGAAGAAGGACTGCCCTGCTGGACCCCTGGCCTGCACCTGGAACCTGCACTCTGAAGGACTGCACCAGCTGCACACTTGGGCTTCACCACAAGAAGGACTTTGCCTGGCTTCAACTGGTTCAAGGAGGTACTCCCTGTTTGCTACAGGTGCAACATTGCTAACCAGAGTCCCCTGCACCAACTCCTGAAGAAACCAACCAGCTGACCACTGTCCAGTGGGCAAAAAGGAGTTTGCGCAAGGTGCATTCTGGGAGTTGTAGTCCACACCCCCAAGGATCATCTCAGAGCTTCTGGAACCTTGGAGCTGAGCTGTGGACCCCAAAAGAACCATAAAGGAACATCTGGGAGAAGATCCATAAGTTTGGAGAAGAATCGCCATAGAGGGACTGACCCGCCGTGGCAACTTTAGCCAGCTTGCCTCAACCGCGACCTGGCCTAATTTGCAGGTTCGTCCCGGTGAAGAAAATCTCAAAAAAAGAGGCTAAGTCTGAATGTACAAAGTTGACCTGGACCTCCCAGCCAGCGTATCCGAGGAGGGCTCCAAGGACGTCAGATCAAGATCCAGGTTTACCTCGGTCGAAGGATTTTCACCTCGAAAAAACGACTAAGTCCGAAGGTAAAAATCTCCAGCGAGGGCTCCCGCGACGCGTATCCGGAGAAGAGTTCCAGGAGGTCGGGTTGGACTGGCAGGTTTGTCCAGCTGAAGAAAATCTTCAGAAAAACAACTAAGTGTGAAGGTAAACTTTTGACCGAGGCCTCCTGAGGGCTGTAGCCGAGCTTGGCTCCATCGCGGTCAGCCTTAAACTTTGACTTTGCCCCGGTCGAGGTGCGACCAGATGACCAGATTGGCGCTTTTTGTTTCTAGGCGCTAGAAAACATTAATTCTTTAAAAATTCATACCTTTTTTTGGATTTTTATACTGTTTCCTGTGTTTTATTTAATTACTGTTTTGTGATATTTGAATGCTTTACACTCTGTCTCCTAAGTTAGGCATTGTCACTCGTTGCCAAGCTACCAAGGGTTGAGCTGTGTTTAATTTATTGAGACCTAACAGGACCTATTTCCAGGTTAGTGGCCTATTGCTAAGTGTCGGTACCTACCTGCCCTTACCAATAACCCATTTTCCAACATATGTGTCATGCAGTCTTCTATAAGAATGTGCTGATTCCCATGACAATGGTAAATAAGTGTATTCAAAAGAGCGTACAGACATACATTTTATGCACTATGATAATGAGTGACATTTCATTTTGGTAAAATGTAGCCATTAGACAGAGCAAACAGACCTAAGAAAATGTGCAAAGCATTTAGAATCAAGAGCTTATAAGTTACAAAAAATGACACAATAGAAATCTCACTCCAAATTCTAACAATAGAAATTAATTTAATGAATAAAATAACACCAAAATGACTAATATTAAATAAGGAGATCTTGATCTACAAGGCCACCCAGAAGAGCTTATTAAAGATCTCCTTGCACAACCTAAGTTTGGTCACAGGTATTGCCTTAAGTCAGGTAAATCTGTGTAATCAGGTAGTGTTCAAGAGTAGTCTCGAGAATAAGCCCTAGCCTTATTTAGCATGGAATATGCCTTATGGGATCTGGGGGACGATCCTTCTGTGAGAATGAATCGGATCCCCTTAACGGTTGTTACTGGAATTTAGGATAAAGTTCCCAAGAAGGATAGAAAACGTGAGCTGAGCCAGTCTTATTTTAACCATGTATTATTTGTGTGACCTGGGTTAATGGAGGCTCATCGTCAATTTTTTAAGGCCCATGTTTATTAAATATAATGTAAATTCTGCTTCAGAGGCTAGCAAATTTGTGCTATCTCCCTCGAATGAAATGCTATGTATCAAACTTTATCTATTTTTTTAGGTCCGTTTTGAATAGTTTTTAGGGCCCATGTTTTGAAGATTTTTTTGGGGGGCTTTGGTGTAGTAGACATTGTGCTTATAGCTTATGAAACATCTTCCAGGAATAACTCAAGTTGGTGCTGAATTTGTGCAATAATTGTACAATTGCTGGTATTTAATTTTGGATAAGCATGCACTATTTGCACTTTACATATTGCACTATGCAAGTTACACTTTATAGAGTCTTGTAAAAAAAGTTTGTGTTTAGCCTCTTAGCTAGATATACCTTAGCTTCTTCCCTTCCTTTGTGTGGTCAGGAATAAGCATGTGCATATTGCTTTTAGTGTTGTGCGATTTCTAATTCGCCATACATATATATATATATATATATACATACATATATATATATATATTTTTTTTTTATTGTGTTGCTTAATGATATAGTTTGATGATTGCATCCATTTTATTCTTCTGTTGTGTCTTGTATGTTATTTTACAGGATTATTATTGTTGCTTGTTGGATTTCAGTATGTAGTGTGTATTTTATCCATTGTTGTATTATGTTATGTGGACCTCCATAGGAGTTCCACATCATAATAAAATCTACTACTCTACTACAACTCGGATACATGTTTTTTTCAAGTATTAAATGAAAATAGCACCCAAAATGGCCATCTGTATGACCTTGGATGGGACCTAGGTGTGATTTAAGGCCAACAGAGATGGAACATGGGTTGGGAACAGAAACCATGGGGTATATTTACCTAAATGGTGGCACAGGCGGCACAGCAAGTGACCTTGCCAAGCTGCACTATGCCACAGGAAAAGGGCAAAAATGCACAGTATTTACAAAATATGGTGCATTTCTGTCCTTGCTACTTGTGCTGGTGTTGGAGTGTAGTTATTATAATCAAAAATTAACATGAAATGTTTGCAAATTAATGCCTAATGATGCCGCATAGAAACTGTATTACTGTGCTTTTACTAAAAGCGTGTTTGAAATGTGCCCACGGGGAGTGGCCACCAATGTATACAATGATAAATGAAATTGACTAATGATGAATTATTAATGTACTAATTTATGATTTTGTACTAGCATCAAGAGTTATATGTTAAGATGTTGCTAAAACTTAATAACTAGGCCTTAGTTAGCATGAGTCGGGGCCTAGCTGCCGGTCTCATATTAAATGTGTTTTTCTAACGTGCAATGTGATGACTTGCTGAAGGACATGTAGCCGTACTTTTCCAGAAACTAGAAGATGTGTGTAACCGTAGTAAATTCTTTCTCATGAGATTTGACTTGCTCAAGGAGACATTCTTGCCGAATGCAACAGTGTAAACTTGCAACAGGTACAAGGTTGCCTGAACTGGTAAAGACTATGGGGCTACTGACTGGGACCCTGAGAATAAAGTTCGTACCTGACATTCTACCCGTTGGAGACGTCAATTACAGGAGCCAATAAACTACGTGAGCATTGTTCTAAAGTGACAATCCTAATGAGGTGACTACCTGATTATTGGATGGAGATAATGATGCACCAAAATTTGCCCAATTGGAAATTAGGGGACTGTACAACAAGATTGATATAAACCAGTGTCACAAGGAGAAAGCAGCCATTCCGAGCCGTTTGTGCTACTGCCATTACATGCCATTCTTTGCTATTACCTAACCACTTTGTCACACTGTCTTAAAGACTTTTGCTGTTTGATTCTTAAAACCATCCTTACCCTTGTCTTGCCCGATCTATACTTTTCCTCCTTATGAGGGAGGTATTCCTTATTACCCGTCTTGCTGAACTTTGCTGAGTTTCCTGGCTGATGGCGAACCGACTGATGTCCTGAGGATGAAGACTGACTCTGTATGCTGACCCATTACGGAGGGTAACTAACTATATGATGATGAAATTGTAATTGTCTGTTTGCCTTTCCTTTCTAGGTACCAACTGCTTCTTTTGAGACCATAGATAGATGTTTTCTAAATTTGTGCTGCTAAATTGTTTTGCATATAGCCCAACATGCCAATGCTAATTCGAGGTTAGTTAATGGGTTCACTAAAACAAACACAAATAGACAAATGACTGAATCTATGCTTTGTTGAATAACGCGCTAATGACACTCTGCTAAAGTTAATCCATGTTGACGTCGTGTTTTGTTCTAATGTTTATGATCTTTGCCTTGATGAAATCTTATTCGAGTTGCCATATTGTGACAGTGCTAATGTGTTTTCTGGTTTTGAGACTAATAAACTTGGTAGTATAATCAACAGGGAATAAATATCATAAATCATACTAAATTCTGTGTGGTTATTCATGGCTGAAAAGTCATGGTGTGTTTCGATTCTTATTAATGTCATTAACTAATTGGATTGATTTGCTATTGTGAATATTAATGAGGTAATTGATCTATGGATTGACATGTTGACTAGTTATCTCGTCTTAAGGAGTCTCCAATCAGGGTCAAACGATTAATTGGCCTAAAACGAGTCCCAGACTAAGCAAATTATCTATGGCGGGACGCATTATCACTGGCGCACAAATTGCTGCCTAGCGCCAACCCACGTACCCTTGCACCATGATGCAAGGGTGTCTGCATTGTCAGAAGGATTGTTTTTGTGCAGGAAGGGGTACTTTCCTGCACACAAAAAATCCTTGGAGCCATTTTTCTCCTTCTACATTCACACATTGAAAGAGGAAACAATGAGAAGAAATACATATATTTCCCCTTGTTACAACTCCCCTGGAGAAGTGTACAGTTTTGACACATTCCCAGGTTTACAGATTCCGGTAAATCTGGGAATGGCCTTGTAGATATGGGCCTGCACTATGCACTACTGGTACGTCACAATAACTGATTCACCAGAGGAACACAGGGCTTGTAAATATGCCCCTTAGTCTGGAAAATAGAAGTCAAAATTCCTCAGCATGGAAAGGCAGCAGAGTGTGGCAGAGAAGGCTCCAAAAGGTCGGATAGCTGTTCTGACAAGATCCCAAAGCTCAGAGCTGTACAAGTTCAAAATTTGTGCCTTACGAAGTTTGCTTACTGGCCAGATACCTTCAGTGATTTCACCCACTGAAGAATTCTATGTGGTGACCTAGGGTTTGATTTAGAATTTCACAGAAGGGTTATTTCATTCACAACATGATTGGTATCCCATTCTCCTTATTACAAGTGCATAATATCCTATGGCACTTCTAACAAGTCATTTGTTTGGAGCTCGGACTCCTCTAGCAGGACAAGGCTGCAAGATGTAGTCAAACGGGGCTCAAGGAAAGTTGCTGTTTTTTCAAAATGTTTTGAGGAGTACACTTTGACACAGCCAATGGTCCAAGGGTCTCAGGAACAGCTCTTGGGGGGAGGATCAAGACTCACTCCACCAGAAACCACCTGCAGGGTCGAAGGCAGATCCAGTCAAAACTGGTCAGCTGGGCTCTTCAATAAAAGGGCTCTAGAAGCTTGTTGAGTCCCTGTAGCTTAACAGGAGATCACCCTACTGACATTTGAAGCTGACTTATTTGCCCTCGGTACAAGGTTCAGTCGTTTCAGCCTTTCATTTCTTATCACAGGTGTCAACAGTCCTTTTTCTTTCTTCCACAAATCCAGTAGTGGGGGCGGGAGTGACACCTGCCCCTCCCTAATCAATTGAGATTAAGGTCCCTGGGGTGACCTTATCCAAGTTTGCAGCTGTTCCTTTGTGTCCTGCTCCAAACAACCCCACAGTGGCCCTCTCTAACCAAATCCAAGATGGCAGAATCTTCCTTCCCCTTTGAAGAGCTCATGGTTCAACCACAAAGGTTTGGCCACTTCAACTTATTTCTGGGGAAAGCTCCTCTCCCACTGGGAGTGGTGCCTGTCTGGCTAATTGGAACAAAGAGGGTCCTGCCCAGGTGTCAAATAACATTTGCCTGCAACAGGGTAGACCTTTTTGAAGTTAATTAATTTCCGGGGCACAGTCCACACAGTCTCCCTACTAGAAGAACGTAACAACTACTCACACCCAAGGCCTTTGTCTCAGGGAGCAAGTTCACAATCATCAAGGGGGCTATTCATCTCCTGGGTGACAGTTGGAAGCTCATGCAAATGGGCTTTTACAGTTTTTAGGTAGGGAAAAGGTTTTTTTTTGTTTTCCAAAGTACCTTTTCTAAAATATTTATTACAAATCTATCTTTACCAGTGAACTTGGCTTGTAATAAATACTTTAAAACACCCAAGAATAAATTTAGCAGAGATAACAACATTATCTTTAGCATGATTTCCTGGTCCTTCCCTATGGAGCAGCTACCCCTGCCACAGTTAAATGGCTTTTGGGGTCTTTTCAGTGTAAGGGCATGATTACAGTGACTTTTTGCATATCCTGCTTTTAAATAACATGTGTCCTGCCTTATGAGCAGTAATGTTTATCTAGGAATGACTCAATCATATTTAAAAGTACAGTTTAGGCCTCTCCAAAAGGGGTTATATTGACAGGTCAGTAGTTACAGTTTTAAATAGCACAACCAGGCTACAGTAGCCCTGAAGCCAGGTTTGCACTGTCACTGTAACCATGATGGCTGCTGCAGTCCACTAACGGCATTTCAATTAGAGGTCCTGGGTATACTTTGTACCATATACTAGGGACTTAGGAAAGCCAATTTCAACATGTTTTAAGGGTCACAGCACATTAGCCCCAAAAATTGGGTGATCATTCAAAAAGAGGTGCTTTCCTACAATGTGCTGGCAAGCATAGAGTGCCAAGCGAAGTAACACGTATTAGAAACAGGAAGGATATTAGAGGGATTCATTAAACAGGCTGATCCATTTAGTATCATTCTTACTTATGGTTGTATGTTAGTATGTTTCTGGTGAGAGAACAGATTGTGGCTCTACAATCATAAAATAGTATTCCCCTCCCCATATGACCCCTGCAATTTAGGCCTCAAAGGCCTAACGAAAGTTGAGTCATAAAGCAACATCCTCTGATATCTGGAAGAAATGTTTACACCTGAAGGATGGAATCATTTTCACTATCATAGAAATAGAATAGAATACAAATGCTCCCTCAGGGGATTGATTTCCACATGCAAAAACCTCCTTCCTCCTTCAGGCATCTGAGGATTTAGCTTTATTGCTCACCTGTAAATTGGGGTATAAATGGATATTTATAAAGTTTATTTACCACTGGGAGAGTATTGTGATCTTAAGTGGGAGCAGATATATTTTCTACTCCTTTCATTGCAGTGAAAGCTGGTAGCAGAACAGGGACGTTGATCGCCATATTCGATTTAATAAAAAAGGACCAAAATTAATTGCATGCATTGTGCAGAATACGCCAGAGACAGCTACAGAGAATACATGGCTGCATCTCAATGTTAGAGAGTAAAATAACTACACTGCAATATTTTCTGATATTATTTTCCTTAAATCGAATAATGGTGTCTAATAATAATGTATTGCTCATGGAAAGCAAAGTGTATTTTCAAAATTCTATAAATAATTCACGTACAGTTTAACCAACAGAACATAAAGCTGCCACACATACAGATATACAACCAATAGATCAAGTAAACTTAGAGTATAAAAGAGACCTACAGTAACATAATGTATCCAGATATCTTCGTTTCCTATGACATATTTCAATTATGAATAAAGTACATGCTAAGTGCTATGCTGATCCAAGAAGCAATGTTTATTGATGTCACCAATATAGACTATATGTAGCGTGTACTAGCTTTTGGTACATACAGCCCTTCAGTTGTAAATTAATCAAATAAACTTAGGCAGACAATAGAAATTGCAAAATGACCAACTTTTTAATGATTATATTTTCTTATTTGCAATTGGTTAGAAAAACATATTATAAGAAATCGTGCTAGGTAAATATCAAAGCTGTGTCATTTGCCCATAAATATGGCCCAAATGTGATGCAGTGCATGCATTGCCTAGAAAATCAGAAACAGAGCAGAGTGAGGGAGAGGTTAGCAAAGTGAGTAGAATATTAATGGAGACCGTGTAATACAATTTTCTTTTTCATTTGTATTTGTGTGTGTATGTGTTTGAGAGTGTGGGTTTGTGTGTAAAATTGTCTATGTAGATTTTAATATATGAATTTATATTACCCACCAATGTAGCCTGGTAAAGTACTAGCTCTTGAAATTGTTGGTAATTTTACAATATTGTGGCCATCCAGTGAGTCATCGCGCAACCTCTGGTAAAATGCAAAATCTGGTCTAATGGTGGTACTTAGTGGAGTATTCTGAATCTCAGTGGCATAATGCTGCCTTCCTCTATTTAAATGTTGGCTGTATTATAATGGCTGTAATTCTTGACAAAAAGTGCAAATCTATTGCATGATGGTGTCCCTTGTTCACCACTGAAATAGTGCTGATTTTGGAATAATGGTGGTGATACTTGGCATGTTAAGATTATTCATGGAATGGTGATGCACGCTTGTCTATAATGCAGGACACTGCCATATTATTAGTGAATACTGGCATACTCTGGGAATCTATTGCATGAAAGTGCCCACTCCTGATACTGTTGGCCCTTGCATAGTGGTGGTAATTATTTTCATATATTGTTGGCATAATGATGCCCTCCGGTGATATAATTTTGCATCTGCTATAATAGTGGTAACTCGTGGCATAATGTGGGCATTCATGGGATGAGGTTTGCCACCATTTTTAAAATGAGGGCCCTGATAGAATTGTGGTTATTCTTGGAATACCTTAAGATTCATTGCATAATGATGCCCATTTTGGGTATAACGCAGGTCCTGGCATGATGGTAGTAACTCCTACGGGCGTATTTAAGGAAAGTGGCGCTGCACACAGTGCAATGGCAGTTATATTTCACCCTTTAGCGCCCCCCTACCGCCACCATGTGTATGCCATATTTAAAATACAGCGCACAATGGCATGACACTTTATTTTACGCTTTGATGTACTCTGCAGGAGTAGTGCCAAAATGTTGGTGTTACTCTTCCAGAGTACCTAGGGGCTCATTGTATTCAATTGCATGCCCCCTTTTAACGCCTGCTCTGAGCAGGTGTTAAAAGTGCCATAAAAATGACGCAAGAAAATCTGTTAGATTTCCTTGCGCCATTTTTTCACCCCCTCTAATGGGGGAACACTCCCTATGCATACATTATGCCTGACCCAGGCATAATGTAGATCAAATGTTTACTAAATGGCGCAATGCATGAATTGTGCCACTTTGTAAATATGGTGCAGCGTTTTTGTCCTTTTAACGCTACATTAGCGTAAAATATTGACGCTAATGCGGTGTTAGAATGGCGCTAGGGACTCTAAACATGCCCACTAGTATTTTGTGTCAGTTGATGGCATGGTGATACCTAACCTTGGAATAGCGCTACAACCAGACTAAGGCACATATTTATACTTTTTTAGCACCACATTTGCGCCGCTTTTGCGTCAAATAATGATGCAAATGCGGTGCTTAAAAAGTATAAATATGGGCCTAAATGTGGTTATTCTTGGCATAACATGGCCATACGTCCAATGAGATGGTTATATATGCACATGCAAGACATTGTCGTTTCATTTATCGCACTGCAATCAAACGAAAATGATGAATTGATTTTGGGACTCAAACATGCAGTTTCTAAAAATGAAGTGTGGGTCTTTAAGGATAGAGGTTGTATGTTTTCAAAAAGAATTTAAGCTTTTGCTTGGGGCTAATACACGTAAGTTTATTTTTACAAAATTAAAAGCTTGTATTTGAAAGCAAAATGTGTGCATGTTCTCAAACTGACACGCAGATGTTTAGGGACAAAATTATTGCATTTCCAAATCCATTTCTAAAGATGATATTTGAGTGATAAATCACTACTGCTGTCATGAAAATTGTTTTAACCCATCTGCTGTTTAAAGTAAAATGTAAAAGAGTGAATAGATGCAATGAAAAATTATAGGCCACGTGAAATTGCATTTTCTAAATTTCTTGCATCAGCTCTCGGGTATTAGACATATTTAGGAAAATTGTCAAGGTAAATGCACCATTTTGCCAGCATTTTCTCAAAAATGTTTTAGGCGAATTAACCTTCAATTCTTCTGGCAAACTCAGGTTTGCTAAAAAAAAAAACATGAAAGAAATGGATGAGCACCCTTTCAGAACATATCCTATTTTAAAATCTATAAATAAAAATTTAGAGGTTTTTAGGGGAACCCTGACATAGTAGATGGATTTGTCAAATTAAAGGTTCCACTGCTCATTAAAGGTCACATATAAATTGGTACCGTTTAAAATCAATCTATAATGCATAGAATTATGTAATCCCTTAAATATTCCTGTTTCTAATTGCTTTACAATCAGCCACTTTGTGACGTACTCGGTTGCCGATTTACCGTTGTGTTCTGACATCACAATACGTGCTGCCAGAGCTAGCAGCCGAGGGGAGAAGGGCAGGTCAAGTCACAGAGCATAATGGAAATGGAACATTGAGGCCCATATTTATACTTTTTGACGCTAAACTGCGCTAACGCAGTTTAGCGTCAAAAAGTTTTGCGCCGTCTAACGCCATTCTGAAGCGCCATGCGGGCGCCGTATTTATGGAATGGCGTTAGACGGCGCAATGAGACCGGCGCTGCCTGGTTTGCGTGGGAAAAAACCACGTAGACCAGACAGCGCCGGCGTAGGGGGAAGATGGCGCATGGGCGTCTTAAAATGGGGCAAGTCAGGTTACGTCGAAAAAATCGTCTTAACCCGACTTGCGCCATTTATTTTCGACGCCCATCCCCCATCAACATGACTCCTATCATTGTAAAGATAGGAGTCATGCCCCCTTGCCCAATGGCCATGCCCAGGGGACTTCTGTCCCCTGGGCATGGTCATTGGGCATAGTGGCATGTAGGGGGGCACAAATAAGGCCCCCCTATGCCACCAAAACAAAATATAAAAAAAAAAAAATCATACTTACCTGAACTTACCTGAATGTCCCTGGGGTGGGTCCCTCCATCCTTGGGGGTCCTCCTGGGGTGGGCAAGGGTGGCAGGGGGGGTCCCTGGGGGCATGGGAGGGCACCTGTGGGCTCATTTTGAGCCCACAGGCCCCTTAACGCCTGCCCTGAGCAGGCGTTAAAAAGTGGCGCAAATGCGCCGTTTTTTGTCACGCCAACTCCCGGGCGTCTCTTTTGCCCGGGAGTATAAATACCACGTAAAGGCCTGGGAGTCATTTTTTAGACGGGAACGCCTCCCTTGCATATCATTAACGCAAGGAAGGGGTTCACGCTAAAAAATGACGCACATTCCGGGAACTTTGGCGCTATTCGCCTCTAACGCCATAGTATAAATATGGCGTTAGTTGGCGTTAGTTTTGCGTCGAAATTGCGTAAAAAAAAACGACGCAATTTCGGCGCAAACGGAGTATAAATATGGCCCTGAATTTCTTTGTTTTGCTCTATTTTTTAGGATACAATGAAAATATGGTATATTCCAGTCCTTTTCCTTTGCGCTGGAGCACAAATTGCTGCTGTGTGCCAATGCAGGCACCATTGCTGGGATGATTGTTTTTGTACAGGAAGGGACACCTTCCTCCACAAAAACAATCATGAGAGCTGTTATCCTCTTTCTATGTGTGCAGAAAAATGCAGCACACATAGAAGAAAAAAGGGGAGAAATAAAGATATTTCTCCCCGTTGTCCGCCCTTATGCCATCCTTATGCCACCCCTTTGGTTGTGTTGGCCTTTGACACATTGTCAGCTTTACAAAACCTTGTGAATCTGGGAATGCGTCAAAATCCATGGGTGCTGCATGGGAACACCAGCCTCAACACCCATGGAATGTCTCTTTTGTCTCAAAGTAGGACAACTTAGAGAACTTGCGCTGCGTTGTCTCACTTCATATCTACAAGGCCATGAAAAGCCACGCAAAGTGCCTTTGCGTGGCCTTTTAGATGGGGGCCTGCAGCCTGCGCTGCCTTTGAATCACAAAAAGTGATGCACCGGTGGCACAAGCCACTTGTAAATAAGCCCCCAAGGTTTTCAGTGGTTTGTGGGAAAGTTGATAGTGAGACCATGTTTGGAATGACTCACTCCCTGGTGTAGAAGATAAGGAGCCTGCCAGTCACCTTAGCGTCCATACCTTATAAATTAACTCAGTCTTTGGCCTCATTACTCTAAATAATTATGCAATCCCTCGATGATTTAATATTCTTTTGACATATGGCAGGGGGTACTTTGTCCCCTGCAGAGAGTGATGATTCAGGAAATATCGAAAATGGGGGATTTTATTTGTGTTGTTTTTTGTTTTTCATACAACAGGTGTAGCCACTCTGCAATGTAAGAGCTAATCTTGGTACGGTAGGACCTGCGTTTATATTCTAGAATAGGTAAGTAATGATGACGGTGCCGCCAGAATGGCTGGCGAAATAATGAGGTTTTCAAAACTTTTCTTATTTCCAGGCAATTCTAATTGACAATATTTCTTTATATGAACAAACAAGTTAACTTTTGTAAAGTCGCGATTAAGTCCCACCTAAGTCAGGAGTATCACCATTTACAGAATATACCTTGTCTATCAGGCGTGGGCATGGTGGAGTAATTTACACATCGAACAGGTGTAAAACCCGAATATTCATGGAAACAGCTTTGTGAATCTGGTCCTACACAATATTTTAACCTTTATTATGATTTGAGATTGGCATGACATCTGATGAGAATAGCAGAATACAATTGTAGAAACATGCGACTTAAATAAGCAAATATGATATTAGTGCCAGTTTTTAAAGCTACCGCCGTAAGGCGTGTATCTGCAATGCAGAAATAACGAGCCGCACAAAATATCTAAGTACACATTGTATTAATCAGATACTATTGTAAACTTACAAAGGAGAAAATGACACGCAATGAAAACAAAATGTGTCACTGCAGAATAAAAATGTGTGCTAAATAAAGTTAGTAGAATGCTGCCATCTATAGATGGAAACATAAATACTCCACTTTTGTTTTACTATATCATTAGAATTTGGCATAAAAAATACAGTACCTCCGGGTCCTTACAGGGACTTTATATACAAGGCAATAATCATCAGTGTCAAACATCTCTGATTAGATGATAAAAAGATGTGTAAATACAGCCCTTTTGTTGTTATCTAGTCACATCACAAAAACAGCAACAATTCTAGCTGAGTTTTGGAAACTTACTGCCATCGCCAGCTGAGAATCAGTCTGACATGGCATACGTTATTAATATTAATTACGAAAGCCAAGACACCCTGATCTACACGTTGATTTAGTCACTGTTCAACCTTCCTACAATTTGTGCAGAAGCAACTGTAAACCAGCAGAATTTTTAACAGAATATACATTTCCTGAACAAGCCTATCACCCACGTTGAAAAATGAATGTTCGTCATCTCAGGAGCTGTGACAGAAATATATTAGGCAACTTAAGAGAAGGGCACTAGAATCCTTGTGGTTCTGAGGGGACTCTAAACAGGAAGTACGTGATGTTTGGGGAGGTGTTGGCGTCTGGTTAGCAGAAAGTATGATGTAATGAGCAGTATGTGAGTGTATGCTAAGCTATAAAGTAATGGCATAATTCATCTGCATACTCCTAACTGGGGAAGATGCTACAACTGGTGACAAGTAGGGGACACGTACCCGAGACACCAAGAATGCTCTCCCCAAGACTTTGCAACAATACGGCAAACTGCTTATGAATGACACGTGAGCAGAATCGAAACAAAGTACTGTGCAACTGACACATGTGGATTCAAAGCCGAGCTCCCGCATGTACACAGCCATGGAAGAGATCAAAGAGCTTGCAGAGGAGCACATTTAAAATGGCCACTAAAACTGGTGATGAAGTGGCTAATAGAGATGCTACGCCGTACCCACAATACAGAGAAATTATTCAAATGAAGCAAGAAGTGACAATTCCATCAGCAAGGTATGAGAAACAGAGAACTTACTTACCGACAAGGGAGATTGAAGTATACAGTGGCACATACTGGGGCTACACCCTAGACTCACAGGAGTTGTCGGTGGAATCCAGTGCAGCGAAAACTGTCTGAACAGGGAGTGCAAAATACAATGCAGCCATATTCCTGAGGCCACCACTGCCTTTCAACACTTCTAAGAAGCAAAACATTGATACCACGTGGGCTGCATGTGCTGAAACATTTGATGACTTTATAAATGCACTAGAGGAAGAAGATGACAAAAAGATCATCATATATTTGAAAAAAAAACTTACAGACGATGGAGCAAAATATCACAGACTGATGCATAATCATACCAAAAGATAAGAGAAGCGTTAGAAGCCAAGTTCAATTCAATGCTGAATGTTGACTATGAAAGTTATATCTTCATCCCACATGACGACAGGTTGGTGAAACAGTGGATGAGTTTGTTGAAAGAATTCTTGCATTCATTGAACACTGCAAGTTCAGTAACTTCACTGATGAAGAAGCAATGCGTCACAGAATCATTGATGGCTGCCTTTGTTTAGAAAGCACATGCTAAGAGAAACACACAGGCCCTAATTATGAGTTTTGCGGGCGGAAAAGGCCAACCCACCAAACTCTAGTGGTCGAGTTACCACCTGTGTGGCAGCCCTCCCACAACCATTATTAGGAGTTTCCCACTGTCCCAGCAGGAAATTCACAACAACATTGACACCGGCTCATAACAGAGCCAGCGACAATGCTGTTGTGCATCTGGTGCACCAGCACCCGTCACACAAATCACTGTCTGCTTTGCAAACAGTGATTTGCATGATTGGGCTGGCCTGGGGGGCCCGCACTGCCCATGCCAAGTGCATGGACAGTGCAGGTGCCCCCCTGGGGCCCCTGGCATACCGTCTCCAAGAGTATTTACATGGCGGTCCAACCACCATGTAAACGCCGGCGGAGAGAGGGGTCATAATCCCAAGTGCAGCACTGCCCTCACTGTTGAAGACTGCTGGCACTGCCAGGCCATCAGCTGTCGCAAAAAATGTGGCAGTGCAGGTGGTCCACCGCTTTGGCTGCAGACCACCAGCCTCGTAATGAGGGCATCAGTCTAGAAAAATGCAAGGTGCAAGAGCGGAACAACGAGCTGTGCAAATCAAGCAAAAGCATAAAGAGCATACACATAGGTCGACAACTCTAAAGATAACAAACCTATGCTTCCGATGCGGATTTTAATTTTCCCTTTGAAAGTTAAAGTCCAACTGTAAGACAAGTTTGAAAGTTGTGGGAAAGATTGTGGACAGAGAACCATTTCATAATTGTGTGCCGAACCAATGAAAACTCAAGTGCATCACGACAATAAGAGAAAATGGCTGCACAAAGAAGATAGATGTGTAATAATGATATCTACCAAAAAAAAAAATGTCACGTCCACATGTGTGGTTTCGCTACTCGTAAAGAAGATCACAGTTCATAGAAAATCCACCACACAGAGCGACAAACATCAGTTCGACACTGTCCCAAAATCAAGACGAAGTTGAAGGATGATCCTATAACTTTCATCATAGAGAGTTGTGCATCAATTAACATCATGCCAGCATGCGAATTAAACAGCCTGTCCCCTGTGCCTCAGTTCACTCTGTCAGGCATGAAGGTGTATACCAAGTCTGCTTCTGAGCCATTGCAAAGCCAAGGATCAATCATAGTGACTATGCAACACAAAAAAAGGTGGATGTGTTGGGTGTCTGTTTACTCACTTTTTCCACAGCTGCTGACATAGGATTGATGTCCCTCAATTACAACCTCTGTGCTTAGTTTGAAATCACAAGACCACCCCTGTCATTATTCCATGGCCTGGGAAAACTCAAGAAAATGAAACTGCATCTTCATATCAATGAAGAGATTTGCCCTGTTGCTCAGCGACACAGCAGAGTTGCTTTTCATCTACAACAAGCTGTAGAGAAAGAGTTGGAAGCCCTCTTAAAACGTGACATCATTGAACACTCCACAGACCTCATGCCATGGATTTCCCCCATATTAGTAGTAGTACCACAAAAGGACAGAATTGGAGTGGGCCGAATTCATGTTGATATGCACCAAGCAAACAAACACACTGAGAAGGAGAGACACCCTGATCCCCACATAGCGGACATGATCATACAATTGAACAAAGCTAAAGTGTTTTCTTTCCTTGACCTGAATAAAGGATACCATCAACTTGAGTTGGAGGCGAACTGTAGGTACATACTACCTTTTCAACTCATGTTGATTTGTTCAGATATGGGAGACTTAGGGCCTCATTTACAAGTCCCTTGCATCATTGTTGCCTCATTTTGTTTTGAAGCAGCAGCGGTGCTAACAGTGCACTACACTGCTTCATATTTACAAACTGAGACATTGGAATCAATGTGTCAGTTTGTACAGGCCTGCTTCACAGTATACCTGAGCCAGGTATATTGTATGCAGGGTAGGCATTCCCACGGAAAAATCCATGTAGAACCAATGCAGTGAAATGTACAACTTTTCACTGCATCACTCTATGACTTCACTGCATCAAAATGTGACCACCTGCTTAAACCAGGCATAAGATTGACGCAGGGCTTTTCCCATGGGACTCTCCTCCCATTGCTGAAGTTCCCTTACTTTAGCAATGCAACTTCAGCAATGTGCCACTTTAGTTCCAACAGATGTGTCCGAATTTCTGATGCATCTGTGAAAAAGTGTGCAATGGGGCTGTATATTATAAGTACAATGCAAGCATGGTATTTTTAGGGGATGTGCTACAGGTGCAAGAAATCTGATGCATTGATGACAATATGTCAGTTTCTTGCAAATGAGGCCCTTAGTTTTGGAGTATCTTCAGCTGCTGACATATTTCAGGATGTTATTTGCCAAGTGATAAACCTGTTACACATGCTTTCAATTACATTATGACATTCTGGTTTTTGGGGTATCACAAAAAGAACATGAGAAAGCCCTTACCTAAGAGTGCCAGATACTTGCTGATGCAGGTCTCACTCTGAATGTCGCAAAGTGTGAGTTTCACAAAACCAAACTTAAGATTTTTGGGCACATATTCTGTGACAGAGGAATGACTCCAGACCCAGATGAGGTGCAAGCACTATCACATCTTGTCCCCCAAAGATGTTAACATGCTGTGTCCATCTTCTGTTGTTTTTGCATTTGTCGCCCCAAGTGGGAAGGGTATGCCGAGATACGGGTCCCGTGCTTGCTAGGCCACCAGATTCAAGTGAGCCTAGCTGATGAAGGGTTATACTCTGAAACCGGTAACAGGCTGCTTGTTTCTTGTCCAGGGAGGGCTTGGCCTGTGTTGGAAAATGGGTTATTGGTAGGGCAGGTAGGTACCTACACCTAGTAACAAGCCACAAACCTCCACATAAGTACAGTTAGGTCTCAGTAAATTAATCCCAGCTCTACCCTTGGTAGCTTGGCATCGAGCGTCAAGGCTTAACTTAGGAGACAAAGTGTAAAGCATTCAAATATCACAAAACAGTAATTAAATAAAACACAGGAAACAGTTTAAAAATCCAAAACCAATTTATAGAAATAGCTTATATTTTTATCTTTAAAATGACACGAAAACGATTAAAATCGGTTCAGGGGAACCGGAGATATGAATTTTTAAAGAATTATTACTTTTCTAGCGCTTAGAAACAAAAAGCGCCAATCGGGTCATCTGGTTGCACCAGGACCGGGGCAAAGTCAAACTTTCAGGCCGACCGCGATGGAGCCCTGCTCGGCTACAGGTCGCGGGAGACCTCGGTCAAAAAGTTACCTTCTGACTTAGTCTTTATTTTGAAGTTTTTCTTCACCGGGACGAACCTGCCAGTTGAATCCGACCTCCTGGAGCCCTTGTCCGGATACGCAATGTGGGTTTCCTCGGTGGAGACTTTTACCTTCGGACTTAGTCGTTTTTTCGAGATGAAAATCCTTCGACCGGGGTAAACCTGGATCTTGATCCGACGTCCATGGAGCCCTTCTCGGATACGACGGCTGGGAGGCCCCGGTCAACTTTTTACGTTCGGACTTAGTCTCTTTTTTGGATGTTTTTCTTTACCGGGACGAACCACGAAGTCAGGCCGGGTCGCGGTTGAGGCAAGCCGGCTAGAATTTCCGCGGCGGGTCGGTCCCTCTCTGGAGCTTTTTTCCAAAAATTCTCAAATCTTTTCCAAACTTCTGGGGCTTCACCCAGATGTTCTTTTAAGGTTCTTTTGGGGTCCACAGCTCACCCCAAGGGTCCAGAAGTTCTGTGATGGTCCTTGGGGGGTGCGGACTTCAACTCCCAGAATGCACCTGGCGCAAACTCCTTTTTGGCCACTGGACAGTGGTCAGCTGGTCGCTTTCTTCAGGAGTTGGTGCAGGGGACTCTGGTTAGCAATTTTTCACCTGTAGCAAACAGGGAGTCCCTCCTTGAACCAGTTGAAGCCAGGCAAAGTCCTTCTTGTGGTGAAGCCCAAGTGTGCAGCTGGTGCAGTCCTTCTGAGTGCAGGTTCCAGGTGCAGGCCAGGGGTCCAGCAGGGCAGTCCTTCTTCTTCTTTAGTTCCTTTCTTGTTGAATTCTGGTGGGGATCTGAGGCGTGGGTGCAGGTCTGCCAGTTTTATCCTTGCTCCTGGGTGAAAAGCAGGGGGGCCCTGGTTCTCCAATCAGGGACAGGGTCGTCCCCCTGTGATGACCACTTCCTGGGAAGTGTGGCAAAAATCCATCCCAGAAGGCAACAGTCTCTAAAAATCCAAAATGGATGAATCTGATTTTTGGAGGAGAGATCTGGCTGAGCCCACCCACTGGTGTGGCTAAAAATCATAAACACACCCCTCTTCTGTCCTCTCCTAATCTAATCAAGGGGGCACCTAGCTATCTGGGGTTGCAGGATGTGGGGGTGTTGCTGGGTGCTGCAAATGTCCTTCTCTGCCTTTGAAGACCAGTTTGGCAGCCCTCCCCCTTCCTGCCTCACCATCTGCTGAGGGGAGATTCTCTCCCCCAAGCACATTCCTTTGTGTGAAGTCAGGCCACTTCACACCTCATCAAGGTAGCCTGGCAGAAGCTGCTGCAGGCTGGCCAATCAGAGCACAGCAGCAAAAACAATGCAGAGCTGAAATTGGCAACTTTTTAGGTAAAGTCTAAACTTTTTACCTGGACAAGTTATATTAAATCCAACAACTGGAAGTTGTGGGATTTATTACAACAATCAATTCGATACCAAATTCTTGGTATGTAACATTTAAGGAGACTTTAAAATTTAAAATAAAGTCTGCCCATTCTAGCCTATGAAGGCCATTTACTTCAATGAGGGAAAAACGAATTTGGCTGTTTTTACCTCACCAGGGCTTATAAATCTATTTTTATAAAGTCCCTGCTTATAGTTACATGGCACCCAGCCCTAGGGGCACAGAGGGCACACCTTAGGGGTGACTTATATGTAAAAATAAGGTAGTTTAAGACTTTGGAAGTACCTTTAATTCCAAAGTCGAATTTGCATATAACTTTAATTTAAAAGCAGCCAGCAAGGCAGGCTTGCTTTTAAAATGACACTGGGCACCTCAGCAATGCACCTAGGTGTGCACCACCTATGCTGTGGTCCCTAAACCTACATGCCCTACCATATACTAGGGACTTATAGGTAGGTTAACTTAGCCAATTATAATTAGCCTAATTTGCATATTGATTTTACACAGAGCACAGGCCCTGGGACTGGTTAGCAGTACCCAGGGCACCATCAAAGTCAGGAAAACACCAGCATAAAGTGGAAAATGGGGGCAAAAAGTTATGGGGCCTCTGCAATCAGCCCCAGTTTCTCACAGCCTGGCAGTTCGGGCTGGGTCAAGACTAATTTGCATATGGCTGGGTCCAGTGCTTAATTTGTAAATAAAGACATGCTGGTGCCCAAAGCTCTCCTCTTAAACACATGGCTGCTGCAATCAAATGTGAGAACACGGAATACTGAGTCAGCGTAATCCTGAAGCTATCTCAGGCCTCTTCAATGCATAGAAAACCACTCTCTGCCCTTCAGCTCACTCTAGCAACTTTCTACTTTCGCCCTTTGTGGTGCTTTTTCGTTTTTCCTTTCCTATATGTGTCTTTTGCTCCCAGCAAATGCTTGAGGCATAAGAATAAGCCCCGGCCCTCAAAAGTAAGTGCTGGTGCTCAGCACCGGACACAAGAAGCACAAATTAAGGACTGGCTGGGTCCAAACTGGAATGGCATGGCAAGCCAAAAAACTGATGGATTAAACCCAGATCTGTGACTGGGGGTGAATGTTTGGTGTGTTCTGCATTACGTCCATCATCTGTTGTTTTTGCGATCCTTCCTAGGCATGGCCAGTTAATGCCTAAGATACATTCACAAATTTGCTACAGTGAGTGCCCCTTTGGGAAACTTGACAAAGTGAAATGTACCATTCCAGTGGTCTCTGTAGTACAACCAAAGACATTAAATATGCAAATGAGAATGCAACATGAAAATGGTCTTCTTTGACCCCTAGTTACAATCTGAAATAACGGTTGATGTGAGCCTGGTAGGGCTAGGGGAAATCCTTGCTCAACACATTGTGACCTATGCCAGTCACTGCTTCTCTGACACAGAATGTGCCTACTCTCAGGCAGAGAAGGAGAGTCTGGCTGTGATGTGGGTCTGCAAACATTTTTATGTATTTCCCTGTGGAAAGTGATTTACCAACATCACAGATCACCAGGCTTTGCTTATAATTATCGGAAACCTGAAGGCTATGATGCCCCGCACTTTCAGAGGTGGAGGTTAAGGCTAGAAGAATATGAGTATGGGATTGTGCCCAAACCAGGGAAGGATCAAAACCCAGCAGCTTGCTTTTCACAAGTGCCGCTGCATCATCACCATCGGCATCCAAGATGGCTGAAGCATTTTTCAACTTTATTGTGAAATCCAGCACACCAGCGGCTCTGTCTGTTGAACAAATCATTGCTGCCACCAATGCGGTTAAAGAAATGAACATAATCAAATCATTATCATGGAGAAGAAGTACCTGGCCTCTTGCTGATGGTATTGAATTTCAAAAGTTCAAAAATGTACGGAATGAGTTACCAGTCACCTAAGAAGGAATGATTCTATGAGGCTCGAGAATCATCATACCTTGAAGCCTAAGACAGTGAGTCATTGAACTTACCCATGACGAACACTGTGGTGTTGTAGCCACCAAAGGAGAATTAAGAGATCGAGTGTGGTTACCTCGGCTAGATGAGCAAGTCAAGAGGAGCTGAAAGCAGGCCACATTTGCAATTGTTTTTCACCCAAGGTGATGCAGCATGTAGTGACATTGTCTGATCTTTCTCCCCATGCCTGGGAGAGAGTTGAAGTTGACTTTTTTGAGCCTTTAGGAAATAGACATTGTTAGAAATTGGGTCTTTGGTTGGCAGTCAGATTACCCCCTGTCCAAGCATGGACTCTCACTATAATCAGGGTAAGTAACACACAATCCAAATTATCTTATGCCCACCCTCTGGTAGCTTGCCACTGAGCAGTCAGGCTTAATGTAAAAGGCAAGGTGTAAAGTATGTGTGCAATAAATCATGCAATAACACAGTGTAAACACCACAAAAATACACCACACAGGTTTAGAAAAATATAGAGTATATATCTGATTAAATGCAGGTCAATATGATCAAGATTTGATAAGTAGACATTGAAATATCACTTTAGAAAATGATAAAAAAGAGTCTTAAGTTCTTAAAAAGCAATAACTGTCTCTCGCAAGCACAAAGTACCTGGTTCACTTCTAAATTATCCGCAAGGGATCGCAGAGGAGGAGATACGTGGAAAACGGGGCGGTGTGTGTCTGTTTCTCTGGGCGCACACAGACCATGCATCAGTGTTTTTCCACGCAGCAAGGGCTTTGCGTCGATTGCCTACGCGCAGATTTTAATAATCTTTGGGTTGCAGGGTATTTGGATGCTCTGGGGACAATGCGGAGAAATCCTGGGCATGCAGGACGAAGTCACAGGAGCTGCATCGATCCGGTGGGTGAAACGTCTGTCACATGGCAGGTGCTGCATTGATTCCTCTCACAGGAAGTCCGGCTGCATCATTCTGGCTCGGCCATGCGTTGATCCAGTAGGCCGTGCGTCGAAGTTCCAGTCGCAACGCTGGTGCTGCATCAATCTTCACTCTGGGAGCCAGGCTGCGTCGTTCCGGTTTGGCACGCAGTGATTTTCTCACCAAAATGCAAGTTGTGTGTCGACTCCGGCAGGCTGTGCATCGATTTTCACCACACAAGGACTTCTTTGCAGAGATGAAGTCTTTTGGGCCCTGAGACTTCAGAAAACAGGAGGCAAGCTCAATCCAAGCACTTGGAGGGCACTTGTCAGCAGGGCCAGAGGGCACCAAGGCAGTAGGGCAACAGCAAGGCAGCAGCCCTTTACAGCAAAGCAGTCAGGTGAGTCCTTTGGGCAGCCAGGCAGCTTCTCTTGGCAGGTTGCAGATTCTGGTTCAGAGTTCCTTTCCCAGTAGGTATCTTGTCAAGAAGTGTCTGAGTTGGTAGGGTCAGGAACCCGGTTTAATTTAAATACCCAAATGTGCCTTTGAAGTGGGGAGACCTCAAAGGTGGCTTAGAAGTGCATAAGGTCCTCTTTCAGTTCCATCCTGTCTGACAGGGTTCCAGTAGGGCGTTTGGTAGTACATTGTCTGAGGGCAGGCCACTGTCCTTTTAAATGTAAGTGTGAGGCCCTACACCCTCCCTTCCCAGAAAGACCCATTCAGTATGCAGATGTGTGCAGGTGTGACTGAGCATCCTGTGTTTGGGTTTGTCTGAATGAAATGCACAAGGGAACTGTCAGCTAACTCAGCCAGATGGGGATTGTAAAGATTTAAGTGCAGGGAAATGCTCACTTTCTAAAAGTGGCATTTCTAAAATAGTAATATTAAATCCAACTTCACCAGTCAGCAGAATGTTGTATTACCATTCTGGCCATACTAAATATGACCCTCTTACTCCTTTCAAGTCAGAATCTACCACTCAAACAGTATATGAGGGTAGCCCCAATGCTAGCCTATGAAAGGAGCAGGCCTAACAGCAGTGTAAAACGAATTTAGGAGTTTTACACTACCAGGGCATATAGAACACACATGTTTATGTCCTGCCTGTTACCTAGGGCCTACCTTAGGGGTGACTTATATGTAGAAAAATGGGAGTTTAAGGATTGGCAAGTACTTTTAAATGCCAAGTCAACTTGGCAGTGAAACTGCACACACAGGCCTTGCAATGGCAGGCCTGATCCATAGTTAAGGGGCCACTTATGTGGGTGGCACAATCAGTGCTGTAGGCCCACTAGTAGCTTTTAATCTACAGGCCCTGGGCACCTATAGTGCACTTTACTAGGGACTTAAAAGTTAATTAAATAAGCCAATAGGGAATGAGTGAATGTCACCATGTTTTAAGGGAGAAAGCATATGCACTTTAGCACTGCTTAGCAGTGGGAAAGTGTGCAGAATCCTAAAACTAGCAAAAACTGTGTCAAAAAGTGGAGGGAGGCAGGCAAAAAATTGAGGCTGTCAGGTCTAACACACACCATCTCATAGTAGTCTTTGACAAATATTCACATTTTCATTTAGTGGAACATCTATCTTTGATAACCCATGACAAAGTCACTGCCATAAGGTGATATATTTGCAAAGTGGGACATACTCAAAATCTTCAAGCCTGATAATGGCACACTCTTCAACAATGAGTTCAAACTATTTCTTGTCTGACTCAACACCAAACACCAAAAGAGTATATCCCTCTGGCCCCAAGCCAATGGTGTAGTTGAACGATTTATAGGCAACCTTAACAGGGTCATTCAACAAGGGTGTATGGGAGGAATCAATCTGAGCCATACCATGTGTCAGGCCCTCCGGCCTATCCATCAACTCCTCACTCTACAACTGGTGACAGTTCAGCCACCTCGGTATTTGGGAGAACCATCAGAACAAAACTACATCGATAGACACTGGATCACTCAATGAATACTGACAAGATTTGAAACACTGATGCGGATCGGAAAAGAAAAATGAAAAAATATGTAGATCAGCGTCACCATGCCCAGGAGAGATGGCATTGCTTAAGCAAAAAAGCAGATGGAAAACAGACACTCCTTTTGCCACTGATCCCTTACAGGCTGTGGCATGCAATTGACATATGGTGAAGGACACATCCTCCTGTACAATTCATCACTTAGGGCACATCAAATTTTGTTGAGTCCTGAAACCATACAGGAAATGACCACGCGAGCAGGTCTGGCTCAAGTGCCTGAGCCTATGCTGCCTATGTCACCGCTGCCCGATCAGGATGGACCTTGGGAGCATGGCATAACCAATACATGCTCAACTATATTCTCTGCAACGCTTGGGCCATATGGCTATGGCTATTTGAGACAAGTGAGAAGGGGAAAACTGCATATTGAAGACAGTCAATTAATTTTACTGTTGTTTCGTTTTTGGTTCAGGAGTCAATAATGAGAGTGGAACTGATTTATAAAGGTTTATTAATCATTAGTTCTCAAATCTTTTATTTTATCAAATTAATTACAGAACAAAGCAGAAAGTGCTGATCCCTAATCTAATTCCCTAAATTAGAAAAAAGTACATTAAGCTGATTAACTCATAAAGGATTCTCTCTTATGGCAGTTCTAGAAAACTCAGTAATAGAGAATAGTCTGAGTCAGAGAGTTATCAAAGAATAAAATGCAAAATAGTTAAAAGGAACAAGCATCTGAGAGTCTGTCTAGCCACTAAGACTGTGCAACTGTGAATGGCAAGATCTAAGCATAAGAGCAAGATCATGAGATCACGTCAGCCAGTCAAATATTCCTTCCGTGGGACACTTTTATACGGGGTACAATGATACAAATGTTTTAACAGTTATAAAGATAAAATTCTTCTTCTGTCCATTTAGTTAAGTGAAGGTTCCATGGACAAGTACAGTTTCTGTCAAGATGGTAAGTGCTACCAAAGAGAATTCTAAACACTATACATAAACTAAACTTTTGACTACATTTCTCATACACATTGGTTTCTGAAAGACAGAACATTTATGTAAGTTTTATGTGCAAAGACATCTTTGTTGCCATTCTCACCTATCTTTACACTAGGAGCCTATTCATAAAGAAAAAGGATTAGTCAATTAAAATAGAAATTCCAGTGCAGGCCAAGTAGTTAAAAAGAAATTACAATATTTTTTCTTTGTTAGCATAAGACGTTTGCATCGTGAAAAGTCATGTGAAATAGTCATGATAGAAATAATAAACATTTAATCTGAGCCATCGCAGTTTCAAATTTGCCAACATTAGCACTTTTTTCAAGTGCATGTAGTGCAGATTTTAGAAAGAAAATTAATGTGTAATAAGCAGTGTTTATTTATCTATTAAAATCTCTAGCAACTTCCCCTATCTGATGATTTGAAATCATACACAAAATACCATTCACAAATGTATCAAATTTCACGTTCATCTTCTTCTATATTTCTTCCTTTTCAAATGTTCTCTTTCTTTCAGTTTCTTATGTTCTTCCCTTAGTAGTTCATTTAATTCTAAATTGTTTTTTTTGTTTTTTCTATTTCTCTTCTTTATCAATAGCATCTTTATTGCCTTAGATATTGCTAATGTAGAAAGAAAACAATATACTACTGTTAGTATAGGGACAAAACTAGTCTTAAGGATCCCTCCTCCTCCTGCCTTAAACTAGTTACGTATTGAAGACATCAATTTTGTTAAACCTTGCCCTATGCTAGTGGAACTAAAGTTTATAGTTAAAGTTTCGGATCAGAAAAATGTTTTGCATATTCTATTATATTACTTTCATCAGAAATATAGGTACAACAATTTGAATTTTTCAACGCGTTGCAGCCTCTGCCTTTCTATGCTAATAACATGTCTAATGCATAGCAATTTTGAAGAGCCATTAATCTGATAGCTATGAGCTCATTGTTTTTACTACTAAAGCTCTGGAAGTACTAGTTACTGATCTATCCACCATGTTGAAAGCTTTCTAATTTTCTTATTGAATACTACTCCTACAGCAGGTATAATTGCTCCAGATATATCTCCTACCAATTGTGTCGCTTCATTTACACTACATATGTATCCGTGTGCAGGTGTCAGTGTTAATGCATCTACCTTGGGTATCGTTGGATCATCTTTTGTCGGATCGTTGGATCATCTTCTTGTAATATCTGTCATGATCCTCCAGACACTTCAAACACATGATCACAATTACTCTTTCCTACTGTTATCTTCCCTTCACTAATTCTTCTTTTGAACACACACTTACATTTTGGAACTGATATCATCTTTCTGAACCCATCTTCCTCTTTTCTTTTACATTCTTTGGAACATCTTCATTTCTATATGCACTTTTTGCAGACTGTTAATTTCTATCTTATAACAATTAAGACAAATGCTTTCTCTAGTGGATTCATTAAACATGTCAGGTTTTCCTCATGAGTATTAAAAGTGTTAACAGGAACAAATGGTCTAAAATAATGCCATTGCATCTCCGTCTCTCTAGCTTGAGTATGTAAATTCATACTCTTCACTAGTGGAACATTTGAAAGGACCATGTCAAAGTTTGAGTAACAGTATTCAACATGCCTTTTTCTATCTACCAAACTAATAAATATACTGCATGATGTAGCATAGGAAAGTGGAATATGATGATAGAAAACCTGCCCATCAGCTGAAGATGGCATGTGAGCACAAACATAATGGTTTTTCATATCGGTGGATCTAGCGTATTCTTGTATTAGTCTAGAATAATCATTTTCAAATAATCTTCATTCATATAGTCTACAAACAATGCTTTCAACTCATTGTCCTTAATATTTGGGTTAGATGTAGCATTAATAGATTCTATTACAGATTTTGCTGCCTCTGGAGTAAAGTGAAATACTAATACTATTACTGCTCCTACCAAACCTATAAGTGTAAGTAAAATCCCTAAAAAACATTGCATTTATTTCTATTAACAGTACACATTTATCCAAAATCATCCCTACTACCGATAAAAATGTTTGTTACAGCAATTTATGAACTCTTTTTCTTGAAATTTGACCTGGATTACTCTATTCTTTCTTCAAGTTAGTTTTCTTTTATAAGCTTTACTATATGTTCCTCTAAAATGTTATCCCTACTCTTCTACTACTCCATCGGCCCTGGGTGATCTTCTTATCCTCTTTTAGCTATTTGTTAGTTTTTTATTTTGTAGTTCTGTTCATGAAATTTGATTTGGCTTCCCTTTTGTTGTTTCATGGTTCTATATTTCTATTCAACCTAGTCTCTTCTTTTTAGTTCCAAGGAGGATCAGGCAATTATTTATTCCAATCAAGCAAATCTTAGATGGAAATGTTTAAAACTTGGCTCACACAGCATGTCCATTCAGTTGCTGAATATATTTGATAGGGTCCTCTAGGCATTCTAGATCTTTTGGGTGTTTGTTCTTTGATTGTTAGTGGTTTGAATTCAAATGACACACTTGATTTCAATTTAATTCAACCGTAAGTGATGCCTTTTATTGATCACTTTACTGCTCTGGTGGGCAATGTGGGATTTCTTCTTCCACTTGGTTTCTTGTTTCTTCTTCAACACCAAGAGTTCCAGTGCCACTTTGTGAGATATCCAACAATTGGATTTCTTGATCTGTCAGAGGTTCTTTATCCCTTTCTCTTTCTTGCTGTCTCATCTTTGAGTCTGAGTTTCTGCAACTTGTAGTGGTACATTCACCAGTGTTCTTGGTTCTGGCTCAGATTACTTTTTCTTTCATAAGGATCCGAGTACATGAAGCAAGTACCCAGTTTGGAATTCCAGCACACTTGACAACTGTGTTTGTGATCAGAATAACTCTGTTGGGCCTTTCCAATGGAGCTCTAGGCCCGGTTTCCTCATATGTTTTTTTATTTACGACCTAGGTGGTCATTACAACCCTGGCGGATGGTGTTAAAGCCAACAGGCCGGTGGTAAAAAAATTGCAATTACGACCGTGGCGGAAACCGCCAACAAAGACAGCCACTTTAACACTCCGACAGCCACGGCGGTACAAACAAACAGCGCGGCGGTCACCGCCAACAGACAGGCGGGAGACAATGTACCGCCCACACTATTATGACAGGCCAATCCGCCACCTTTTCCGGGGCGGATTCACCGCAGATAAAAACACGGCGGAAACAGCAATTTCGAAGGGAAAACGATCACTTCTACACACCCCACGAGGAACGAGGAAACCATGGACCCGGAACTCCAAATTCTACTGCGATAGTCTTCCTGCTCCTCTACCAGGAGCACGAACGCCGGCGGGGAAGACCACGGTGAGTACTGCACCTACGACAGAGGGGAGGGGGGAGGGAAAAAACAGGGACAAACAAACACAACACACCCACCCCCACCCACTACAACACACACACTGATGCATATTAATACATACCAGTTACACCCCCAACCTCCCCGGAAGAATGCAAAGACAATAGAAAATGAGTGTAACCATTGTAATATATTAAAATCAAGTAGGCAGAAATATATCTATATACACCATTTACAAAATATATACCAAGCATAGTAGTCCAGGTAGTGCTCCAATTAAGTCCGTGAAACACTGGGCCCACACGGCATGGGCGAGGCCCACAAAAGATCCCCGACCATGACGGAGAGAACACTGCAGGGGCATCAGAGAGCAACTAAACAGGCACCTCAGGGGGAGGGAAAGGGGGGGCACCTCAGCCGGTTGAGTGCACGACGCCAAATCCACGAGGGGGCCACATGCCCACTGTTCCATCCTGGGGAGTGCAAAGCCACAGTCTCTCAAGTCTCTACAGTGGGTGGGTTGGCCACTGTTCCATCCTGGGGAGTGCAAAGCCACAGACTCTCAAGTCTATACAGTGGGTGGCTTGCCCACTGTTACATCCTGGGGAGTGCAAAGCCACAGTCTCTCAAGTCTCTACAGTGGGTGGTTTCCCCACTGTTCCATCCTGGGGAGTGCAAAGCCACAGTCTCTCAAGTCTCTACAGTGGGTGGCTTGCCCACTGTTCCATCCTAGGGAGTGCAAAGCCACAGTCTCTCAAGTCTCTACAGTGGGTGGTTTGCCCACTGTTCCATCCTGGGAAGTGAAAAGCCACAGTCTCTCAAGTCTCTACAGTGGGTGGTTTGCCCACTGTTCTATCCTGGGGAGTGCAAAGTCACAGTCTCTCAAGTCTCTACAGTGGGTGGGTTGGACACTGTTCCATCCTGGGGAGTGCAAAGTCACAGTCTCTCAAGTCTCTACAGTGGGTGGTTTGCCCACTTTTCCATCCTGGGGAGTGCAAAGCCACAGGCTCTCAAGTGGATAACAGTCTACACTGGTTCTGGAGGGGGCATGGTGCCCAGAATGCTTCATCCTGCTAAGGACTGAGGTAGTGGATGCCTTTCTCCACTAGTTCTGGAGGGGGCATTGTGCCTAGAGTGCTTCATCCTGCCAAGGACAGAGGTAGTGGATGTGATTCTCCACTGGTTCTGGAGGGGGCATTGTGCCCAGAGTGCTTTATCCTGCCAAGGACAGAGGTAGTGGATGTGATTCTCCACTGGTTCTGGAGGGGGCCTTGTGTCTAGAGTGCTTCATTCTCCCCGTGACGGACTCAGTAGCGTCAGTGCCCTTGGCGCTCATGGGCCAGCGGTGCTTGAGACTGTGGTGCCCTGTTCAGCGGTGCTTGAGATGGTGGTGCCCTGTTCAGTGGTGCTTGAGACGGCGGTGCCCTGTTCAGCATTGCTTGAGGCGGCGGTCTCCATTGCAGGGACTCAGCTGCTGGCGGTCCTTCATGGCCCAGCGGGGCTTTTGCTGGCGGTCCTTCGTGGTCCAGCGGGGCTTTTGCTGGCAGTCCTTCATGGCCCAGCGGGGCTTTTGCTGGCGGTCCTTCATGGCCTAGCGGGGCTTTTGCTGGTGGTCCTTCATGGCCCAGCGGGGCTTTTGCTGGCGGCCCTTCATGGCCCAGCAGGGCTGGTGCTGGCGGTGGCCACCTGGGCAGCTGGACTGCTGCTGGCGGTGGCCTCCTGGGCACCTGGGCTGGTGCTGGCAGTCCTGTCCTGGGCAGCTGGGCTGGTGCTGGCGGTCCTGTCCTGTCCTGGGCAGCTGGGCTGGTGCTGGCAGGGTTTGTCCTGGGCAGCTGGGCTGGTGCTGGCGGTGGCCTCCTGGGCAGCGGGGATGATGGTGGTGTTCTCCACTGTGCTGCTCTTCCCAGACCTGCAGGGTTTCTTGTGGCCCTTCCCCACCTTGGAAGGTGTCACAGCTGACTCCACACTCCCACCGGAACCCCTGGGAGCGGCTTTGGTGGCTGTAGTCCTCCCCCTCTCCCGCCGGGCACTGGCCAACTTCTGATGCTTCACAGGTGGGGGACTGTCTGTGCTGTGGATCCGTGCCACACTGGCTGCCCTGGTGGCCGATGCACTCCAGATTCCGGTGACTACAGGCACCACTGGTCCCGGAGATGTTGTGGCTGAGGGGCTAATTCGGGACCTAGGAGACGCACGGGGTGGGGAAGGTGTGGGAAAGAGGTCAAGGTTGGACAGGAAAAGTTTTTTTAACACTCTGGGACGGGTAGCTGGAGGGGGTTTGGGAGTGGAGGAAGAGGTTGTAGGAGGTGTTCGTTTGCTGACTTTGGGTGAGGGTGCATGCACTGGAGGCTGTCGTGAGGTGGATGGCTGTTGGATGGGTGTGTGCCTGCATTTGTGAGGGGGTGTCACAGACACACTGGGAGAGGACACAGGGGATGTGTGAAAGGTAGTGGGGGTGGTGACTGCACGTGAGCGGGGTGTGGTGGTGGGTGTGCTGGAGAGGGATATAGTGGCTGTAGAGGTAGTGCATGTAGGTGTGAGTGTAGACGAGACTGGGAGGGAGGAGGGAGACGAGGAGGAGGGGGACACAGTGGAGGCAGTGGATGTTGGTATGTTCGCATGTGTGTGATGCTTGCGTGAGTGCCTGTGGGAGGTGTGGTGCTTATGTTTGCCTGAGCTTCCCTTGTGTGTTGACGTGTGTGCATGCTGGTCTGTAGGTGTGTTTGGGATAGGCTGAGGTAGAGGGGATTGGGTCTGGGTGGAGGAAGTTGGAGAGGGGAGGCTAGACACAGGGACAATGGCTGCCATCATTGCTGAGGCAAGAGTCTGAAAAGCTCGCTGAAGGGCCGCCTGACCAGAATGAGTGCCCTCCTGGAATGCATTTGTTTGTTGCAACTGCCTTTCTACACCCTGGATGGCATTCAAAATGGTAGACTGCCCAACAGTGAGGGACCTGAGGAGGTCAATGGCCTCCTTACTGAGGGCAGCAGGGGTGACTGGGGCAGTGCCTGAGGTGACTGGGGCGAAGGTGATGCCCACCCTCCCGGGTGAGCGGGCACAGGGCGAAGGCTGAGGGGCTGCTGGGATGGCAGTGCTGTAAGGGGGGGGTAGTGGCTGTACCTGTAGATGGGGAGGCACAGATGTTGCCGCCACCATAAGGGAGCTCCCATCAGAGGACCGTGTCACTGGTCTCAGCTCCTGTCCCCGCCGTGAAGCTCCCCTCGCCCTCTGTCCCACTGGTGAAGTATGACTCTGTAGTGTGGCCCTCCATGGTCATGTGAGATGCAGCCCCCTGGTGCTCTGGTGCCACTGCTCCTCCGCCTGATGATGCTAATGCTCACAAGAACAGGGAGACCACAAAAAGGGGGGGGACAACAGAAGAAAGACATGTTGAGTGCATGCATTACCGCTACCATTGGCTGACACGACAGACACAGAAGCTCCCTGCACTACGCCGCGCTCTTGGGCTCCACTGTTCAATTCCTGGGAAATGGGCAACAAGGCTATGGACGACATCTGCACACATAGATGACACAGGGGCATGACTAGATGTAGTTGTCACTCTGCAGAGATGGGGTGGGGTGCCACATGGCCTGCCTTACGGAGGGACCTTGCCTACGGAACTCGCCGGGGCCTAGGGAAACCCACAGCCCACCTCCCTCACCCAGACCCCTCCACTGCACATAAAGTCAGCAGAATGCGAGTGTACTCACCCCCTTGTGTCTGCTGTGATGCCCTCAAGCGCCCATCCATCTCCGGGTACGCTACTGCCAGGATCCTGAACATCAGGGGGGTCATAGTGCGAAGGGGACCCCTCACACGCTGGGAGGCCATCCCCAGCTGAGCCTCCGCCGTCTTCTTGCTCCAGCGGCGAATGTCCTCCCATCTTTTCCGGCAGTGGGTGCTCCGTCTGTGGTAGACCCCCAGGGTCTGGACGTCCTTGGCGATGGCACGCCAAATATGTTTCTTCTGGTGGGCGCTGACCTACATGATTTGTACAGGGGAAAGAGAAAGTTATTACCAACTGCACCGTCAAAGTGATTGGCCCCCATCCCTACCCTTGCCATGTGGCACATGAACTCACGGTCATTTCATGCATGCCGCACTCTCCCCCCTTCCTTCTTACATACACCCTTCTCCACACAGGCATAGCCCATACATCATGCTCCCAGTGTACCTACCTGTTTGTCTGGAGGGCCGTAGAGTATCGTGTACTGGGGGAGGACCCCGTCCACGAGTTTCTCCAACTCCTCCGATCTGAAGGCAGGGGGCCTTTCTCCAGACACTCGAGCCATTGTCTCTTCCAGAACGAGGTCACAGCAGCACTTGCAGTGTAGGTCCTCTCCTGTCGAAGATCAAGTATTGAGTGATTGAACAGATAGAAAATGGTGGTCACGTCCGCGGCGGTGCGTACCGTCACTGTCGGCGTACATCGTCATTGGCTCCTGGGACCCATAGGGTCCAATGTTAACCAATGCAGCATTGCGCCGCGGTCCTCGACCGCCTACCACAATGGTGTACAACGCCAGTGCAGTTACCTCACATCCCATTGTCCCACTTTAGAGGTCAGGCAGCCGCCATTTCAGGGGCCCACATGGCTTCATTTTCAACTGCCTCACACATACCTAGGCCTAGACTCAACACACAAACAGGCAACTTTTTGAGTATGAATGGTGTTCTGTGTAAGCTGTGGGTACGTACCTCTGAGTTGTTTGACTCTGTGCTGGCTGTTGTCCTTCATAGGCACTGTCCGCTGGGACATGTGAGGAGATGGCGGCATCCTCCGGTGTACCAACCGTTGGTGGACCTGTCGACAATGGAGGAAAGACATGTTATAATCACATACAGGCTTGACCGTGCCACAATCCAGGAACTGTGTACCCAGTTGGAGCCAGACCTGATGTCAGCTATCCACCATCCCACAGGAATCCCCCCTCAAGTGCAGGTGCTGTCAGTGCTCCATTTCCTTGCAAGTGGTTCCTTTCAAACAACAGTGGCCATAGCATCAGGGATGTCCCAGCCTATGTTTTCCAACGTGTTGTCCAGAGTGTTGTCTGCCCTGCTGAAACACATGCGGAGCTACATCGTTTTCCCTCAGGTGGAGGATTTGCCTACAGTGAAAGGTGATTTCTATGCCCTGTGACAAATCCCCAACATCATAGGTGCCATTGATGGTCCCCCCCCACAGGAGTGAACAGGTGTACAGAAACCGGAAGAGTTATCATTCGATGAATGTACAGATGGTATGTTTGGCAGACCAGTACATCTACCATGTGAATGCCATGTGATGGGTCAATTCCAGAGGCACCGTGCGTGGCTATTAGGTGAGCACCTGGAAGCAAGTCAGTGGGAATGGTTGTCTGGGTCTGGGTATATCCCTCCAGGTTAGTGTGTGTCTAACAGTTGTCCCTCGCCATTTCAGGTGACTCTGGTTACCCCAACCTGTCATGGCTACTGACCCTAGTGAGGAATCCCAGGACAAGAGCAGAGGAACGCTACAATGAGGCCCATGGGCGAACTAGGAGGGTGATTGAGCGGACATTCGGCCTCCTGAATGCCAGGTTCAGGTGCCTTCATACGACAGGTGGATCCCTATTCTACTCACCAAAGAAGGTATGCCAGATCATCGTGGCCTGCTGCATGCTTCACAACTTGGCTTTGCGTCGACAGGTGCCCTTTCTGCAGGAGGATGTTCCAGATGGCGGTGTTGTTGCAGCTGTGGAGCCTGTGGACAGTGAGGAAGAAGAGGAAGAAGACATGGACAACAGGGACTCAGTGATCCAGAAATATTTCCAGTGAAACACAGGTAAGGATACAAACCTGCCTACTACATGTACTTAAACACTACTGCCTCTCTACTGTCTGTCTTTTTCACCCAGTGTATGGTCACTGAGTTGTCACTTTCCCTTTCCATTTCACAGATGTGGGTCCCACAGTGTGACATCTGCTTTGATTCCTCATGGACTAGAGCTGTGTGACATAGGTATGTTGACATTACAAATGAAAGAGCTTTTGCCACAGTTATTACTAATACAGTATTCCGAAATCACAGACTGACTACAGATTGTTTTGTGCTTTAAGGGTGTTTATTTTAGTGCTCAAAATTGGAGGGGGTAGCAAAATGGTGAGGGGTGATGGTGGAGGAATGTCCATGGCAGAGTCCAATCTATTAGTCTCACAGGTGCATTGCCCAAATGGGCATAGGAAGTGGTGCTGGGGCATTTTAAGTATGGACAGGGTGACAAAGTTTGACAGTAGGATGACTATCAGGGTGGTCTCATTTCTTGGCGGGGTATTGGCATTGTCTTGTTCCTGGATCTCAGGGACCGTTTGCGAGGTGGTTCTCCCTCTGCAGGGGGTGGGTTGCTGGTGTGGTGGTCCTGTAGCGGTGCCTCCTGTCCACTAGCGCCGGCGGAGATGGTGGGCAGTTCATCATTCAGGCTAGTGTCAGGGGCCCCTTGTAGTGCCACAGTGTCCCTCCTGGTTTTTAGTACTTCCTTCAGCACCCCTGCGATGGTGCCCAGGGTGGAATTGATGGTTCTGAGTTCCTCCCTGAAGCCCATATACTGTTCCTCCTGCAGGCGCTGGGTCTCCTGAAACTTGTCCAGTACCGTTGCCATCGTCTCCCGGGAGTGGTGGTAGGCTCCCATGATGGAGGAGAGGGCCTCATGGAGAGTAGGTTCCCTGGGCCTGTCCCCCCCTGTCGCACAGCAGCCCTCCCAGTTCCCCTGTGTTCCTGGGCCTCCATCCCCTGGACCATGTGCACACTACCACTGCCCCCAGGTCCCAATTGTTGTTAGGTGGTTGGTTAGCCTGGGTTCCCTGTAGTGGTGGACACACTGCTGATTGACGTGTCCTGGGGACGGAGGTATGGGCCGGCTGGGTGGGTGATGTGCTGGTGTTTCCAGAGGGGGGAAGCTCTATAGTGGCCTGTGACTAGGTGTGGGGAACCGACTGTCCCGAGGTCTCCGATGGGCCAGGCTGGTCATCTAGATCCAGTTGGACAGAGGTGCTGTCATCACTGGGGGCCTCTTCTGTTGGTGGTGTGGACATGTGTGGACGCTCTTGTCCGGTGACGTTGGGTAGGGGTCCTGCAGAGGTATAAGGGCATGATTATTGCATCTGTGTGTGTCAAGGTGTGCAATGAGTGGGTGACCGTGTACCCCAGTGCTAGCATTCCTGTGTGGGACCTTGTGTGATGATGGTTTAGGGGGTTTATGGGTATGTGCCGTGGGCATGCTTTAGTGATGGGTGTCCATGCTTTGGTGTTGCATGCAGGGCTTGGTGTTGGGATGTGTGGTTTGTGATGTTGGGACATTTGTGAGGAGTAGGAGTGATGGGGGTGTGGGCCAGGGTGGGGGTATGTGATAGCATGCAAGTCTGGTGGGGGATGTAATAGTAAAGCGTTGACTTACCAGAGTCCATTCCTCCACCTACTCCTGCGCGGCCCTCAGGATGCAGAATCGCCAAGACCTGCTCCTCCCATGTTGTTAGTTGTGGGGGATGAGGTGGGGGTCCGCCGCCAGTCCACTGAACCGCCAGGTGGTATCTTGAGACCATGGAACGCACCTTCCCTCGTAGGTTGTTCCACCTCTTCCTGATGTCCTCCCGATTTCTTGGGTGCTGTCCCACTGCGTTGACCCTGTCCACTATTCTTCGCCATAGCTCCATCTTACTTGCAATGGAGGTGTGCTGCACCTGTGATCCGAATAGCTGTGGCTCTACCCGGACGATTTCCTCCACCATGACCCTGAGCTCCCCCTCCGAGAACCTTGGGTGTCTTTGCCGTGCCATAGGTTGGGGTGTGGATGATGTGTGGGGTGGTGTGTGGGGTGATCAGTGTGCTGATATGTAGTGGGGTGTTGTGTGAGGTGCGTGGAAGTTCTGTGGGTGATGGTGTTGTGTGCCTGTGGATGCTACTGTTGTTGCTGGTGGTGTCTCTCTCTGGCTTTCATTTGTGATTTGTTGTCGTAAGGGTTTGTGGGTGATGTGGGTGTGTGTTTTATATTGTATTGAGTGTGTGGGAGTGGTGTGTGTATGTGTATCAGGTGTGTGTATTTGGAATTGTCCAATGTGGCTGTATTTTGTATATGTGTGTGTATTTTGAGCGCGGCGGTGTGTACCGCCAATGGAATACCGCGGTTGAAAGACCGCTGCGTGGATTCGTGGGTCGTGATAGTGTGGGCGTATTTCTGTTGGCGTGATGGTGGAGGTTTCGTTATCGCCAGTTTATCACTGACCTTTGGTGTGGCGGACTTGTGTGGGTGTCTGAATTTTGGCGGATTCCGAGCTGAGGGTTATAATAGCTGTGGCGCAATTTCGCGACTGCAGCGGTGTGGTGGTGGTCTTCTGCACGGCGGTAAGCTGCTTTTACCGCCAATGTTGTAATGAGGGCCCTAGTCTCCAGGACTAAGGTCATGACATTGCTCCTGTTGTCAATTTGCAATGACAGTTTCAACCTGTCTAGAGGCAAAACACACCACATCAGCCAAACCCTTTCAATAATGGAGTATCATGTTATCTGTTGTATTTACAAGTTCATTTGTTGGAACTGCAGGTAATCGCATTGCTCTCCTCATCAATATTTTATGGGGTGACAAACCAGTTATTCTTTCATGTGTACTTTGTAGATTTGTTAGCACCAAGGCAAGGGTAAAGCATCAGGTCACTTCAGTGAAGTGGATGCACAAACCTTTTCCAATCTTGATTTAATAGTACCGTTTTATTGCTCCACAATGCTTGAAGCCTCTGGTCGATAACTGCAATGTAGCTTCTGTTCAACTTCTAATGCTGCACACAACATTCTTATAATCTCACTATTGAAGTCAGTAACTGAATCTGACTCTAAAGAAGCTGGTACACTGTGCCTTGCTACAGCAAGCATTTCTCCTTGTTGGGTAGGCTTCCACCCATCTTGAGAAGATGCACACAATGACCAGGACTTATCTCAGCCCATTAGAAAGAGGCCTCTCAATGAAGTCCATCTGCATCTGGTTAAAGGGACCACCTGATCTTCCTACGTGACTCAGTATAACTTGTATTTGTTTGCCTACATTTATCTGCTGACATGTTACACATTGATGACACAATTCTTCTGCTTGTCCTCTAAATCTGGGGTTAAATCAGTATTGTTCAAAGGGTCACATCATAGCATACCTTCCTAAATGTGTCAGAACATAGAAATGTCCTATCATTGGGGATAGTAAACTTTCTGGTAGCACTGGTCTTCCATCCATCGAAACACACATATCATTTTCATCTTTTCCACAACCTGGTATAATCCATCCCTGTTGTTCTGTTTCAGACACACTTTCGTGCATTCATTTCAGTTCATCCCGAGTGTCCACAACTTTCATCAATATAAAAAAAATATGTATCTCCTCAGATCTATTTGTGTTCCATACATGTACAAGCCACAATCGCACAATAGCGTGCCACTTCATCTGCATACCTGTTGCTGACTGTAACATAACAATTGTCATGTCTGTGTGCTGCACACCATACTACAGCAATTTCAGTTGGGAGTTGCAGATCTTTCAAGAGTCGTTGATTTGTGAAACAGATTAGGTCCTAAAACCTCTCTGTGACCATACCTGCCCAAAATCATTGGCAGCACCAAAGCTGTACTGACTACCTGTAAATATAGGCACTCTCATTTGGGCTTTCAGGCTGCAAGCTCTAGTAATAGCAATCAATTTTGCAACTTGTGCAGAACTTTGTTCTGGTAAGCAGGACTTCAACCGAGTGAAGTAACATTACAGTTTAATGGTGTCCCATCACTATGTTTAATCATCTTTCAAGACTCACACTTACTGCAGCTGCTACTTTAAGACATCCATGCAAAGCAGCGGATACAGAACCAGGGGTAGAGGAAAAGTAGGCAATTGTTTTTTTAACATCCCCATTTATTTGAGTAAGCAATGAGAGAGCACATTCCTCTCTTTCACTCCAAAACAAGATGAAATCTTCTGAATAACCAGGCATTTCCAGCCCCAGGGATTGACCAAGATGTTCCCTCTTCTCTAGGAATGCTTTCGTGCATTTGTTATCCACTGGATTTCGATCTGGTGTATCTTTATGTGGCAATGTCAGTGAAGGTTTTGCCACCAAGGAAATGTTGGGTATCCACTGTCTACAGTAGCCAACCATCCCCCAAAACATCCTGACTTCTCTTTGTGTTTTAGGAGGAATAATTCACAATATGGCTTTAAATCTTTCTTGTGACACTTTTTCAATTACATGTCCTAAATATGGAGCTCTCTCTTTTTTAAAGCATTGTGATTTATTTGGAGGCATTGTATTTCCATTCCCTGCCAAATATTCAATAGCGCAATTATAAGTAAATCATCAATATACTGCACCTGGACTGAATTACAGGACATCATCAATGTTTCTAGATTGCTTTTCAAGATCTGGTTGAAAGTTGATGGATTCTCAGTATAGCCTTGTGGGACACAACATCGTGCTAATACTTTTCGAACCCTAAGGAGATGAGGTACTGGCTATCTGTGTAATGGAATTGAAAAGAAAGTTTGGCAAGGATAAATTATTGTAAACCATTCATCTGTACATGGAATTTGGTATGGTATGGTATGGTATTTGACATGGTAAGATGTCTGGGCTCAGTACCATGGAACAACATGGGATCACAATATCATTCACTTTTCTCAAATCCTGGACTATCCTGAACTTTCCATTTCATGTTCATAATCCGTAAGTGGTAAATTGCATTGACACCCTATTATTGCTTTCAAATTCCCTTTCTTTACTATGTTCTAAATTATTGTGGTCACTCCTGCTATAACTTCAGGTGACATTTGGTAAGGTGGTGTTCTTAGAAAAATTGCATTTGGTTTAATATTTATTTTGACTGGTTCTACTCCTTTAGATAATCCAATACCCTTTCCAGTGAAATCTCATCCTTCTGGATTCACTGGATTCACTGTTTCTTTTAAATCTGGAGTTAAATCTTCCATTGTCAACATTGGGTAAAGCTGCACTGTTTATTGTTGTGTCAATTTAAAATCAACTTCTTCATCATGGGTGTGAAATTCAAACCCATTTTGTGTACAATAAATAGTATAATTTAGTTTACACAGTAGATCTCTTCCCAACAGGACAATAATTGCATGCAACAAACTGATGGTTTTCCTCATATGTACCTATTTTTACAGGAACCTGGATTTGAGTCTGTCTATTTGCATCTTCTACAGCTTGGATCTTTTTTCGTAAGAAGGGTAGGTATGGTACTTCCACTGTTCTCACAATGGAACGGGTAGCTCCTGTGTCAATAAGGAATGGCACTTGGTGGCCTTTTACTTCACCTTTTACAAATGGTTCACTCTGGTCTACCTCTAAAACTGAGCCACGTTTAAAATCTACCTCCCCTCTGAGGCACCATCAATGTGATGTGGCTGAATCTGACTCTTCAACATTAAACACAAGACATTTTTTAATCACATTTTGATTTTGCATCTGCAACACATTTTGATTTACATGGGGTAACTGATTCTGATTTAATATTGTGTGATTTACATTCTGTTGAGCCACAAGGGCTTGTGGAACTGGGACCTTTTGAACTTGATTTTGTATTGGCCCTTGTACCCATTGTGTAGGGCCATTTTGCATTTGTATTTCTTTTCCTCCCTGCAATTGATTATTGTTTACTCTATCTGGATTAAGCTTCCAATGGCAGCCCCTGTTACAAAAATGGAAAGAAGCCATGTTCTTCAGCGTTACAACATGAACACTTCTACCTGGATCATTCATAGCTCTTTTACTCTACCGTGATACACTATCATTTCTACTTGAATGCCTTGCATTCCTATTTGAAAACCAGCTGCTTGCATTCTATTTAAAACATTAACATTCAATGCTGCATAACTATTTCCCACAAACAACTGATTCTAAAACCCTATTTGCACCAATCTTGTTTTCACCAACATGCTTTTCTCTCTAAGTTTCTGCTGTTTCATCTCTTGCTCGTCACTGCATGTGTCTGCCAACAAATCACATTCTGCTGTGTATGATAACTTATCTCATGTCTCAGAGCAAGCACAAACTGTGAAATAAAAAATCATATATCTGTTCTGTTGGCTTGTGATGCATTTGACCTCTATGGTGCACTTATGCACCATACAGGTCAATACAGGTTTTACCAATCTCTCATAATACGTATGCATAGATTCCTTAATTTCCTGCTGAATTTGATTCAATCTCAAATAACCCAAATCCTTAGAAGGATTACAAGAGGTGAAGGCGCATTTGTGTGAGGATTTCTTGCTGGTTATGCATCTTGCCACTGAACAGCAATCTTGAATTCTGCCCACAAATCACCCAGAACAACATCAAATAACCTTTTTATATCAGTCCACTACAGCTATATCATTTTAACAAACCTCTCAACTTGAAGGTACCATTGCATAGGACTTTCCCTTACCTTTGAAATTTATTTGCAAATGATGCACGGCCTCCTCTACCCTAAGAAACATGAGCATAACCTTCAACTGGTATCTCTTGCAAAGCATAAGCAGTAGCCTCCTTATCCCTTTCAGAATCAGCAACTTGTTTTCTTTTCCTCTCAGTCTCCTTATCTGTTTCTTTTTCTTCCCATGTTTCTGTTACCATTTGTTTTCTAACTTATCAAATTCACTCCATCTTTTTGCATCCTCCATTTTTGCACCCTTTCTTACAGCTTCCTCAAACCATGGAGGAAAAATCTCTTTTCCTACCAAACCTGTTTCCCTTTGCAATGTCTGTGTTCAGAAAACAAACCTACTTCCTTCTCCTAAAGCCTGTATTCTTTGTGGTGGTGTCCACACAACAATCTGTGAGTTTTGAGTTGTTGGGTACATTTTGTTACCAGTGTACCTCCTCTAGCTATCTGAACTACTGTAGCTCGTGCAGGAACAACCTGTGCAGGGATAAATTGAGTTATTTGTGCTGAAGTTTTTTATCACAGAAGTGGAGGCATCTGTAGGTATTACTGTTAGAGCAATTTCCATTTGCACTGGAACACTTGTGATCACATGCTGAGTTACAGGTTGTGCAATAGCAGGCTGTGCTACAATTCACTGTGCCAATACTGTTTGCAAAACTACTGGCTATTTTGCTTGCAGCAGGAGCTGTAGTTGTAGCTGCTGTCACCTTATTAGTCAATTTTCCTTTATCATTTGGTATGAGCCCCACATAAGGTGATGAGCAGGTAGCTAATAATTAATCTAAAATATCATCACTTGAGTCCATTTCAGTATCGGATTTCATTTCATCTTTGGTTTCTTTGTCCGCTTTAATTTTTTTCTTTTCAAGGCTTTTCACACTTTTCTAATTGATAACTCCTTTAATTTGTCATTATAAATATAATATAGCATCCTCTACTTTAAATGTTCTCAATATTTCACCCTGATCATCCCAAACTGCATCTGCATAATTTCTAATTGCCATTTTTGTTCAGATTTAATACTTCTCTCTTACTTTCTGGGACATTTTCTCCCAAGCTCTAAGGCCCATATTTATACTCTGTTTGTGCCATTTTTGTATCATTTATTTTAATGCAAATTCGGCACAAACTTAACTCCATATTTATACTTTGCCGCTAGACCTGTCTAACGCCAAGGTTATGGAGTTTGAGTCATTTTTTGTACGTGAAAACCTACCTTGTGCTAATGACATGCAAGGTAGGCGTTCCTGTGCAAAAAATTACTCTAAGGCATGTGGGTCTTATTTATCCTATGGCGTCAAAATGACGCACAGGAGGAGGCGGGCCTTGAAACATGGCGCCGGGCAGGATTTGCGCAGTTTTTTAACACCTGGGTCAGGGCAGATGTTAAGGGACCTTTGGGCTCATTTCCATGGTGGGAGACAATGGAAGCAGTCCACAGGTGCCCTTCCCTGCACCCAGGGACACCCCCTGCCAGCCTCGCCCACCCCTGGAGGACACCCATGGATGAAGGGACCCATCCATGGTGAGTGCAGGTAAGTGCAGGTAAGTATATATATTTTTTTTTTAAAGTGGCATAGGGGGGCCTAACTTGGGCCCCCTTACATGCCACTGTGCCCACTGCCCATGCCCAGGGGACTGAAGTCCCCTGGGCATGGCCATTGGGCATGGGGGCATGACTCCTATCTTTGCTAAGACAGGAGTCATTTCCATGGGGGTTGTGCGTAAAAAAATGGCGCAAGTCAGGTTAGAGCCAATTTTTTTTACTCTAACCTGACTTGCACCATTCTTTGGCGCACAACCCCCAGTCTTCCCTTCGCCTCCGCTGCCCGGTTACCGTCATTTATTTTTATACTAACCAGGCCGCAGCGCTGGCTAACGTCACTCCATAAATAAGGTGCCCGGCTGGTGCATTGGAATGGCGTTAGCCAGTGGTAAATTTTTTGCCCTTGCGCTGATTTATGTCAAAAAGTATAAATATGAGCCTAAGTGCTTCAAACTGTGTAGGTCTAGGGGGTGGCTTCATTTCACAAAGCTTTTCTCATAATTTGACAATATTTCTTAAATGAAATGTACCTCATCTAGAAAAGCTCAATGCACCTTCTTTCTCTGTGATCTTGCACCAAGATATAAGCTGAAGAGTGAGATCATGAGTGCATGTCATTCAGCCAACTATTCTTACCCTGGGACACTTTTATGCAGAGCACAATGATACAAACATTTTAACCAGATCACCCAGGTTGGCATACAAGTCAGAGCGCCTCACCGAATAATCGAGCAAATGTGATTTGGTGATATCTGCCATCTTTTTATGTAACAAAGGGGTAGATATAGCATAGTGAAGTTATCCGCACTAGAATCCTTGTGGTTCTGGGTGGGCTCTAAACAGGAAATATGTAATGTGTGGGAAGATGGTTAAAGGAAAGTATGATATAATTCACAGTGTGTGAGTGTATGCTGAGGAATAAAGTAATGTTTGACCGCAGCTCCTGCATACTCCTGGACCTGGGGTAGTGGTCACAGTAGAGTTAATGGACTTACACATCCATTCAGTATATAAAACTTCCTTTGACAAAAAAAATAAAATTAACGTGAAGAAGACTCATGTGCATCAGCGCACAGAGACCTACGCATGCCAAAAGCGTGCGTGCAGGTGCACAAAGAATGCAATGTCAGACATACCACGGAGATGTTTGAAAAATATGAAACAAATAGTGCCCCACTGCTTACTATGGAAACCTAGCGAGAAATCTCAAATCAGATGTTTTTGAAAGTGAGCAAAAGAACTAAAAAGTCAGTTTGATCCCTAAAGTCATTCAGCTTGTATGAGCGCACAATTAAGACAAATGAACAATGGGGGCATTGCCTGCTTCTGAATGTTTTTTCTTTTTTTTACTGAAATATAATTTTGATTTTAGTTTATAGTATTCATACCGGATTGCAATCTGAAAAGTTCCAATACTGCCATCATTCAGTCATAATCCTCTTAAATATAGTCATCTGCTCTGATATCTATCTGCTAAAATATGAGAATATGATAAGGAACCTCCTTGCATTAAAAATGAGCGAAAATGGCACATTTTTTGTTGGGCTGGGGAAACCGATTAACCAATGACAAATACAATAGCTCTCATTACAACCCTGGCAGTAAAGTCTGCTGACCGCCATGCTGACAGCTGCCAACATACGGTGTCCGCGGTGGAAATCCGCTACAGGTATTATGACCCACACTTAGAAATCCTCCACTATACAGACACCCACACAAGTCCGCCACACCAAAGGTCAGTGATAAACTGGTGGTACCAAAACCCACACCGTTATGCCAACAGGAATACGCTCACACTATCACGACCCACGAATCAATGCGGCGGTCATTCAACACCGGTAATCCATTGGCGGTACACATTGCTGCGCTCAAAATACACACACATTTACAAAACACAACCACATTGGACAATTCAAAATACACACACCTGATACACATACACACACCACACACACACACACACACTCACAACACTATAAAACAAACACCCACATTACCCATACCCCCTTACAATGACATTTTTGGAAGAAGGAGAGAGACAGAAAAGCTACGACAACACAAGGATCCAGAGGCACACAACACCGTCAGTCATACACCATCCACACACCTCAAAGAAAACACCCCAACAAATCACCCCCACACATCACATCAACCATCATCTCACACATCACCCACACCACATCATGGCACCTCAAAGACACCCCAGGTTTTCTGAGGAGGAGTTCAGGGTCATGGTGGAGGAAATCATCTGGGCAGAGCCACAGCTATTCAGATCACAGGTGCAGCAGACGTCCATTGCAAGGAAGATGGAGCTATGGCGGAGAATTGTCGACAGGGTCAACATAGTGGGACAGCATCCAAGATCACAGGATGACAATAGGAAGAGGTGCCTGCATGCCATCACAAACTTCTACCCCTACCCTCACACCCATCACCCAAAAACCTCACAGATACCCACTATCACAACCCACACATCCCAATACCAAGCCCTGCAAGTGACAACAATGCATGGACACCCATCACAGATCTGCATGGACACCGATCACCACAGCATGTCCAAGGGAGAGACTCACCCAGGGCACACAATCACCACTCACACAAGGGCCAAGGCGATAATGCAAGCACCGTAGTAGAGGGAAACACACCCATTGCACAAGATGGCACACACAGATACAATAACAATGCATTTACACCCCAACAGAACCCCTACACAACGTCATCGGACAGGAGGTGCCAGCCATATCCAGTACCCCCACAGAAGAGGCCCACAGTGACGACAGCAGCTCTGCACGCCTGGATCAAGATGACCAGCCCGGCCCATCAGGGACCTCTGGACAGTCGGTTCCCCTGCCACAGTCCCAAACTACCACAGAACCTCCCCCTCAGGAAACACCACCACAGCACCCACCCAGCGGGCCCATGCCACTGGCCCCAGGACACGTCAATCAGGTTCAGGGGACAGTGGCACAGGATAACAGGGAAACTGGGAGGACTGCTGTGTGACAGGGGGAGGACAGGCCCAGGGAACCCACTCTCCACGAGGCACTCTCCAACATCATGGAAGCATACCACCATTGCCAGGAGACCATGGGCATGGTACTGGGCAAGTTTCAGGAGACCCAGCGGCTGCAGGAGGAACAGTACCTGGGGATCAGGGATGACTTGAAGTCCATTAACACCACCCTTGTCACCATTGCTGGGGTGCTGGCAGACATGGCCAACACAATGAGGGAGACAGTGGCATACCACCGGACCCCTGACACCAGCCCGAACGATGAACAGCCTTCCACATCTGCTAGTGGACAGGAGGTCCCACCACAGGAACAACAGGCCACCAGCACCCCACCCTCTGCAGAAGGAGAACCACCCCGCAAACGGTCCCTGCGATCCAGGCACAAGACAGAGAACATTGCCAAGACCACACCAGGAAATAAGACTCTCTGATAGTCACCATTCTGTCCCACTATGTCACCCTGACCACCTTGAACTGACATTGCTCCACTTCCTATGCCCTATTGGACAATGCACCTGTGATACAAAGAGACTGGACTCTACCATGGATATGCCTCCACCATCACCCCAACCCATTGCACATCCCCCTCTACTTATTAGCACTTAAATAAACACACTTGAATCACAAAGCAATCTGGAGACAAATATCAATGTAAATGTTCATTTGCACATACCAAAGAAGGACAGTTGTTGGGCAGCAGTAAACATAGCAGAAGGCAGAATGTGGTACCCAGATCTGTGAAAAGGAAAGCCAAAGTGAGCTGTCAGGGTCCATACACAGAGGTAAAAATGCTGACTTATACAATGTCCTACAATAGTCAGATATGAGATGAGCAGTGCCAGTCCCCTACCTGTGTCTCAGTGGAAGTACTCCATGATGAGGTTGTTTGAGTTGTCAAAATCTTCTTCTTCTGCCTCCTCTACCTCACTGTCCACAGGCTCAACAGCTGCCACAAGACCAACGTCAGGGCCATTCTCCTGCAGAAAAGGCACCTGGCGTCTCAATGCCAGGTTGTGCAACATACAGTATGCCACGATTATCTGGCACACTTTCTTCGGTGAGTAGTATAGGGAGCCACCTGTCAGATGGAGGCACCAGAATCTGGCCTTTAGGAGGCCGAAGTTGAGTCTATTATCCTCCTAGTTCACCCATGTGCCTCATTGTAGCGTTCCTCTGCCCTTGACTCACTGGAGTCAGTAGCCATGAGAGGTTGATGTAACCAGAGTCACCTGTAAATGTCGAGGGATATCTGTTAGACATACACCAACCCTTAGGGACTACCGCATACCCAGACACCTAGTCATACTGTGTGAGGACCTTGGGCTCACCTATTAGCCACACACAGTGCTTCTGGAGTTGGCCCATCACATAAGGGATGCTGCTATTCCTCAAAATGTAAGCATCATGCACAGAGCCAGGATACTTAGCATTCACATGAGAGATGTACTGGTCTGCCAAACACACCATCTGCACATTCATTAAATTATAGCTTTTACGATATCTGTACACCTGTTCATTCCTGCGGGGGAGGGGGAGACAAATACCACATGTGTACCATCAATGGCACCAATGATGTTGGGGATATGTCCCAGGGCATAGAAGTCAGCTTTCGCTGTGAGCAAATCCTCCACCTGGGGGAAAACGATGTAGCTGCGCATGTGTTTCAGGAGGGCAGATAACACTCTGGACAACACGTTAGAGAACATTGGCTGAGACATCCCTGATGCCATGGCCACTGTTGTTTGAAAGGAACCACTGGCCAGGAAATGGAGCACTGACAGGACCTGCAGTAGAGGGGGGATACCTATGGGATGGCGGATAGCTGACATCAGGTCTGGCTCCAATTGGGCATACAGTTCTTGGATTGTGGCACGATCAAGTCTGTAGGTGATAATGATGTGTCTGTCTTCCATTGTCGACAGGTCCACCAGGGGTCTGTACACCGGAGGATGATGCCATCTCATCATCTGCCCCAGCGGATGTGCCCTATGGAATAGAATGGTGAGCAGAGGGTCGTGTACCACATAGGTTGCACAAGGGTTTTTGCACTAATGTGATTAAATCGGTGTGTGGCGTTGTCTGTCTGAATTTGTGCCCAAAAGTACTGTGACACAGTTAGGTGCCCTGCCATGTGCCACCTTGAAATGGCGGCTGCCTGACCTGTAAGGAGGGACAAGGGGAAATGAGGTAACAGCACTGGTGTTGTGCAGCGTCGCGGTAGGCAGTTGAAGACCGTTGCGCAATTCCGCATTGGTTATGATTGGGCTCTATGGGTTCCAGGAGCCAATGACAATGTACACCGGCGGTGACGATACGCACTGCCGCGGACGTGACCGCCATTTTCTATATGTTTACTCACTTGATATCTGACCTTCAACAGGAGAGGACCTACATTGCAAATGCTGCTGTGACCTCAGTCTGAAGAGACAATGGCTCGAGTGTCTGGGGAAAGGGTCCCTGCCTTCAATGTGGAGGAGTTGGAGAAACTAGTGGATGGGGTCCTCCCCCAGTACACGCTACTCGACAGTCCTCCAGACAAACAGGTGAGTACAATGTGAGCATGATGCATGGGACACGAATGTATGGAGTAGTGTGGATGGAAGAGACATGTTGGGGGGGGCTGAGGCCTGCATGTTAGGATGGTGAGTGTATGTGTGTCAGGGCATGGGTGGGAAGTGGTGGGCAATGAGTATGATGAACCGGACGGGGGAGTAATTTCCTTTCCTCCTGTACCTTTCCTCTAGGTCAATGCCCACCAGAAGAAGGGTATTTGGCGTGCCATCACTAAGGAAGTGCGGACCCTGGGGGTCTATCATAGACGGATCATCCACTGCCGCAAGAGATGGGAGGGCCTGCGCCGCTGAAGCAAGAAGACGGCGGAGGCCCAGCTGGGAATGGCCTCCCAACGTGGAAGGGGTGCACGTCGCACTATGGACCCCCTGATGATCCGGATCCTGGCGGGAGCATATCCGGAGTTGGATGGGTGCTTAAGGGCATCACAGCAGTCACAAGGGGGTGAGTACAGTCTCATTCAGCTGACTCTGCGCGCTGTGTGAGGTGTCTGGGTGGGGGATGTGGGCTGTGGGTTCCTCTAGGTCAGGGCGAACTTGCTAGGGTAGGTCCCTTGTTAGTGAGGCTCTGTGGCACTCCAACCCTTTTAGTGGTAGTGGCCATCTACAACTAGTCAGGCTCCTGTGGGTTCCAGGTGTGCAGCAAATGGGGTTAGGCATAGTCCCCCATGGGCAGGTGATTTTCCTACAAACTGTTAGTGCATGGCCTAGTGCATAGGGCAGCTCCCTGTGTGTTGTGACCACCAACGATAGTGGTGTTGCTGGCATTGACCATGTGTCTCCCCCCCCTTTTTGTTTTGTCACCCTGTCCTTGTGTGCATTAGCATCATCTGGTGGAGGAGCAGTGGCACCGGAGCAGGAGGGAGCTGCAACCCACATGGCCCAGGAGGGTGAATGTACGGAGTCTGAAGACACCAGTGGGACGGAGGGCGAGGGGAGCTCCACAACGGGAACAGGAGGGACACCAGCGACTCCTCCTCTGATGGGACCTCCCTTGCGGTGTCAGGCACCTCTGTGCCCACTGCAACAACAGGTACAACTGCCACCCCCCCCTACCAGCACCGCTCTCCCAGCAACACCTCAGCGTGTTTCCCGTGCCCGCTCACCCAGGAGGGTGGGCATCTCTTATGCCTCAGGTACCTCAGGCCCTGCCCCAGTCAGTCTTGCTGCCCTCAGTGAGGAGGCTTTTGACCTCCTGAGATCCCTCACTGTTGGGCAGTCAACCATTTTGAATGCCATCGAGGGTGTTGAGAGGCATTTGCAGCAAATAAATTCATTCAGGCATGGCAGCCCAACAGAGAGCATTTCAGGCTCTGGCATCAGCACTGATGGAAGCCATTGTCCCTGTGTCCAGCCCCCCTCCTCCAACATCCACTACCCAGACCCAATTCCCTCTACCTCAGCCTATCCCAAGCACACCATCAGACCAGCATGCACACACATCAACACACAAAAGTGGCTCAGGCAAACATAAGCACCACACATCCCACAGGCACTCACACAAGCACCATCCCCATGCAGACACACCAACATCCACTGCCTCCACTGTGTCTCCCTCCTCCTCGTCCACCTCCCTCCCAATAGTGTCTCCACTCACACCTGCATGCACTACATCCTCAGCCACTACCTCCATCACCTGCACACCCATCACTACACACCGCTCACGTGCAATCACCACCCCCACTACCATTCACACATCCCCTGTGTCCTCTTCCAGTGTGTCTGTGAGCCCTCCTCCCAAAGTACACAAACACTGGCACACACCCACTCAAAAGCCATCCACCTCACAACAGCCTCCAACCCATGCACCTTCACCTAAACTCAGCAGACGTACACCTCCTACAACTACTACCTCTTCCTCCTCTCCCAAACGCCCTCCATCTTCCTGTCCCAGTGTGTCTAAAAAACTTTCCCTGGCTACCACTGAACTCTTCCCTACACCTCCCCACCTGTCCTTCCAGGTTGTCTAGAGACCATACCAGCACCTCAGCCACCCATCGTCGTCCACTTGGTCCTGCAAGTCCAGGAGGATCGAAGGGGGCACCCATCAGTGCTGCCAGTGTGCCGCCTACTGAAGCCAAGGACCACCCTATTCCACCACATGCCAAGGTAAAGAAGGGGCCAGCATGCAGACGAGAAAAGCAGCACCACCCACCCAGAACGGCCTCATCCAGAACCAAAGAGGACAGTGCCAAGGTCCCAGCAGCGATTTCCAAGGTGGGGAAGGGACACAAGAGCAAAGGAAAGTCACGTCAGAGCACGGAGCCTCTGGGTGAGGGACTGGTGACCCCCATTTCTCAAGATGGCCAGCATCCTGTACCGTGGTGAGCACCGCCACAACGGCCGCCACCTGCATCGCCATCTGCACTGCCACCTGCACGGCAGCTGCCACAACTAGAGTCACCAGCATCATCCCCAGTGGGCAGCCTTCCGAGGCTGCAGGAGATGATCTGGGGTCTCCCTCCACTACTACAGTCACCTGCACCACGGGCACCACCGACAGCATCTCCGCCACAGATACTGCCGCAGCCACCGCCACCTGCCCCGCAATGTGCCCAGCCAGTGCCACTACAGCGGACATCAGCAGCATCCCCAGTGGGCAGCCATCCGAGGCTGCAGGAGGTGTCCTGGACCCTGCACACACTACATGAGGCACCACCACTAGCACTGGCACTACCAGCAGTTTGAAGCCTAAGTCGACGTAAGGTGGAGTGTGCCTCTGCCTCCAAGGAGTATCATGCTACCTGTTACCAGAAAATCTCATGGCTCAGACACCCAGGTGAGGGAATGGGAACTGCCACAACCCTGGTGCAGCATCACTGGGCACCAACCCGCTTCAGAACCAGCAGAGAAAAGCATCCACTAACCCAGTCCTTGGCAGGATGAAGCACTCTGGGCACAAAGCCCCCTCCAGAACCAGTGGAGAAAAGCATTCACTAACCCAATCCTTGGCAGGATGAAGCACTCCGGGCACCAATCCCCCTCCAGAACCAGTGAAAGAAGCCATCCACTGGAGAGACTGTGGCTTTGCACTCCCCAGGACCTAGCAGTAGGCATACCACCCACTTGAGAGACTGTGGCTTTGCACTCCCCAGGACCAAGCAGTGGGCAAAGCATCCACTTGAGAGACTTAAGAGACTGTGGCTTTGCACTCCCCAGGACCAAGCAGTGGGCAAACCACCCACTTGAGAGACTTGAGAGACTGTGGCTTTACACTCTCCAGGACCAAGCAGTGGGCAGTGCACCCACTTGAGAGACTTGAGAGACTGTGACTTTGCACTCCCCAGGACCAAGCAGTGGGCATGGAGCCCCCTTGAGGAGCAGTGACGTCGTCCCATCAACCGGCTGAGGTGCCCCCCTCCCCTTCCCACTGAGGTGCTGGTTTTTTTCAACCTGATGCCCCTGCAGTGTTTTCTCCGTTTTGAGGCAGCTGTCATGTGTGGGCTTCACCCATGCTTTTTGGGACCAATGGTCCACAAACGTTTAATGGGACAGTGTACGGACTTGTGTACTTGCTGTTTATATTTGTATATACTGATGATTTAAAGTTATCTTGTGCTATCTGATTGTTCGAATATTACACTTGTTAAACTCATTTCATTTAGTCCTTGCGTTCTTCCAGGGGGTGACAGGGTGTATCTGTGATGTGATTGGATATCTGTGTGTGTGTGTTGTTGTGGGTGGGGGGTGCTGGTATTGCGTGCATGTGTCACTCTCTTTTCCCTCCTCCCCTCCCCGGTGTGCTAGGTGCAGTACTCACCATCGTTGTCGCCACCTTCTTTGATGTTCCTGGTAGATGAGGAGGTAGACCAGCATCGGCAGGACCTGAAACTCGGGCTCCATGGCGTCCTGGTTGTTCGTTGACTGTCGGGAGGTGAGTGATTTCCCTTCCACAGACTGTTTCCGCCATGCTTTTGATGGCAATGGTACAGCCCTGGAAAATCTGGTGGATTGGGCCTTGTAATAGGGTGGGCGGTACATTGTATTCCACCTGTCTATTGGCGGTTACTGCTGCGGTGTTTGTTTCTACCGCCGTGGCAGTTGGAGTGTTAAAGTGACTGTCTGTGTTGGCGGTTTCTGCCACGGACAAAATTCAATTATTTTTTTTCGCCGGCCTGTTGCCGATATTACCACCGCTTTATCACCGACCGCCAGGGTTGTAATGAGGGCCATAGTTTTTTTGGCTACTTTGATTTCTACATTTTAGATGTAGAGCTTAATTTGATTAAAAGAATGGTTGCGGGCCCAGAGTTTTTCTTACTAATCCTCTGCTGTTGCAGCCGAATGCCAGGGTTGCCAGATGAGAAGGCTGTCTACTGTTAATTCCACCACTTCATGCTTCTTTTTTCCACCACCAGACAAATCTTGTCTCAGAGTCTCAGGCGTGTGAGTTCTTTCATATCCTTGCTTTTTCACTTTTGTCCTAACTTTTCATTCCCTCCAGCTCTTCTGTCTTCCTTTCCTCTCTTTCTCCATCTTGCTATAGCTCCATGAAAATATGCCTTGCCCACCTCCTTCAACCATCAGCTCTAATTATGCACTGATTAAGCACTGAATATATGACTTCTCATACCTGGCAAGTCATGTAAATTCTTGGTTAAACACCTGCAACATAACATTTTCCACCCAAAAGCAAAACACTTAGGGTCTCATTTACAAGGAACTGGCACATTGTGATTGATGCACCAGTTTTCCTGCAATAAAGTACTCCATAGCAAACAGCGTCCACAGCTGCTCACAAATTCTGACACAGTTGTGTTGCTAAGCCTTAGCATTGCTGGACTAGCATAAAAAATGTTGACACTAGTCCAGGAATGCTAGGGGGACCCCAATGTAAACAGTACAACATCACTTTAACGCCTGCCCTAGGCAGGTGCTAAAAAATGATGCTGTAAAGGTGCAAAATGGTGCCATGAAATCTTGTAGATTTCACTGTGCCTGTTCTGCAGCCCATTTTGTGGGGCAACGCCTATCTTGCGTACATTATACCTAGTGCAGGTATAATGTGGTGCAAGGCTTTACAAACTGGTGCAATGGTCCCATTGTGCCAGTTTGTAAGTGTGGGGGTGTGTGGGGGGAATGCTTGTGCTGCCGTAGCTGAAAAAAAAATTACACTACAATGGGGCAAGGGGTTTGTAAATGAATCCCTTAGGCAAAGATTCACAAAGGTTTATCGTCATGTTTATGTTCCTTTTGTAATGTAAACCCAACGCAAAACCTTGTTGGGGAATTTACAAATAATGCGAAACAGTTTTTAGTTGGTTTGTAAGGACAAGTAGAGCAAACCAGCGCAAAGTGCAACTTTTGCATTATTTAGCATCAACGGTGTGTTACATGGGTGGTACATTGGCATTCCCAGGCAACCACTCATGCTTTTTGATCCAAAACCCTATCTATTGACATTAGTAGACAGTGTTTTGCAACAAAAAATAACACTGCTGGAAAGCAAGTGTAAAAAGAAGAAATGTTTTCGTTCCAACTTTCTTTTCCGACTTTGCAAGTGTGCTGCACTGTGAAGCACACACACAAAGTAGGAAATGTTTTAAAACATGTCTAGTCATAGTACTTTGTACTGGAAGGCTATCCTTCCAGTACAAAAGCTATGTTAGACTCATGCACACAGCCTTGCACTATGGAGCAAAGGAGTGTGTGTGTGTGTGTGTGTAGCTCAGCAGCAACATTCTGCACAGGCGTTAGTGAGAGAAAGGAGTGCCATGTTTTTGTAGATATGGCACTCTCCTGTTCTACCCCTGGCATGAAACACAGCACAGCAACTTTGGGTGCTGTGTTGTGCTGTGTGACACCTTTGTAAATATAGACTTAGGGTCATGCACTCCTGATTCTCTGTGTAAATTTAGGGTGATGTCTTGAAAATTACTTATTCCCAATGGGTGTGGTGGATATAACAACACATAAACAGCCATGACGTATTAGAAAGTATCTCTTTTTGTATGATCACACCCCAACACATGGAGAATCTCCGGGTGGCCAACCACCCTCGGAAACCTGCCCACCCCGCCAGCCAAGCCAGCCCTCCAGCCAAGCCCGGAACCTCAGAATCATCTTGGACCCCGACCTCAGCATGAACCATCAAATCAACTCAGTCATCTCCCCCTGCTTCTGCACCCTCTGCCTCCTACGCAAGACCTTCAAATGGATCCCCCTCGAACATAGGAAGATGCCCTCATCACCAACAGACTGGACTATGGCAACGCACTCTATGCCGGAATAAACAAAAAGCTCACCGGCAAATTGCAAAACATCCAGCACGCCACCGCTAGACTGATCCTTGACCTACCCCGACACTGCCACATATCGCAACACATACATACACTGCACTGGCTCCCCATAGAGAAAAGAATCACTTTCAAGATCTTCACCCACACACACAAAGCCCTCCACAACTCTGGACCAGCCTACCTGAAATAGCGACTCAACTTCCTTGTACCCCACAGGGCCCTACGCTCAGCCCAGCTCTCTCTCGCAGAAGTACCCCGCATCAGGAAAACCATAACAGGAGGATGCTCCTTCTCCTACTGCGCAGCCACCACCTGGAACGCCCTACCCATCCACATCAGACAAACCACCTCCCTCCCCAGCTTCATGAAGGAACTGACTTTTTTAATCCACCTTTCCTAGTCACGCTACACACCCCCCCCCCCCAGTGCCTTGAGACCCTAAAGGATGAGTAGCTGTGCTCTACAAACACTGATTGATTGTGACCGTCTATTTAAGAGTAGGCCTGTCCTTGATCATTTTGTAGATCAATTTTCAGAGGTGTATGTATGTTCCAGGCAAAGAAATGTGTGGATGACTCTTGGGTCCTGTTCAATGGATGTTTTTTTGTTCAGCAGTACATTCCTAGCAAAAGGACACAGTATGGAATTGAATTGTATATGCTATCAGAAAGTAGTACAGGATATGTGTATAATTTCCAGGTCTACACTGGTAGGGATTCCAGTATTGATCCCCCTGGTTGTCCACCCACTTTTGGAGTTAGTGACTCCAATTGAATTGTGTGGGAACTTGGTAGACAGGCCACCATTTGTACGTAGATAACTTCTACACTGGAGTACAGTTGTTCAAGGAATTGTTCAGAGTCCATTCTAACCGGAAAGGCTATCCTAGGGAGCTTGTCTGTAAAATGCTTGAGAGGGGACAGTGCAGTGCCTTGCATAATAATGAGCTGGTAGCTCTGTAATTTGCAGAGGTGAGTGATCTGGAATGAAAACGCAGCAACTACTACCGATGATGCGTCATACACCACCGCGATCAGCTAATATCACATCTAGTACCATACGATTTTGAAACGCTACAATCCTCGCAATTTGGAGCTCCTTGGTAATATTCCCAAGTGCCAGAGCTGCCTGATTGATAACAGCTTCCACAACCCTAGTCAATCGTCTCACTTTCCTACTGTTTAACGCAGCACCCACAAAGGAGAGCAACCCTAAATTAAAATTAACATATTGTTGCAGGCTAGTGTCCGATTGGTCTACTTCATTTGTACCCTTTGTCCTTTTATATCTATTTTTAATGATGTCATTGAACAGTTTAAAATCTTGGTGATATGATGGAAGGGCCAAAAACACAGGGGTTAATAGAAAAGATACATAACACACACCTGACCACCCAACAGGTAGTTGGTAATATCCATAGTTACCACAAACAAAATATGTATTATGTGAAGCTGTAAAACTACTATTATTTACACCCTCAATAGTTAAAATCAAGGTACAATCGCTTATTCCCACTGGAATTCGCCCAATGCTACGTATACATAAATCTGCTTTAGTTTTTGTAACAGAAATCACAAATTGTTCTTTCTTGTCAGAGTCTCTTATATTTGTGAAGACATATGGTATTGAAACATTGTCCGGTTGATACTCTTCCCATTCCCATTTAGTTCCTTTGGCTTGGGGAAACCCATCTTTGTCTTGTTAGCATACTTTATTAAGGAGAAAAAGAAGTCCGCCCGCTGTACATTTTCCAGATGCAAACAAAAGCGTATACCAAGCTTGACAAGAACCATTGTGTGAAAAAGGAAGAGGAATGAAAGGTGTTCATCCTTTCTTTTGATGCACAGGTATCATTCCACATACCCAACAGTTAGTAGTATGTGTAGCATTATGAGTATGATGGAACATCTGAATGAAAGTATTATTGAAGTACGATTGACAGTGCTTCTGCTCCTGATAGGGAAGCGTAAAGTAATAGTGATCCTCTGGTACTGGAGTAGTGGCAACAACAAACTCACAAGCAGGAGCCTTCTTTTCAACTAACCATGTGATTATTTCTATAACCACCAAAACAACAACAAACCCCATAGTACTAAATATCAGTTTGTTATTCATTTTAGCAACAGTGATAATCAACCCTTTCAGAAATTAATTAAAAACAATCGTTGGAGCTCTTATCCCAGGGCAGCCGCTGATTTCTTCACCACGGGCAAATACGGGTGTCACTACTCTAATGCATTGCTGATCCCCCCTCTTACCACATTGGCTCTCCGTTTCACTAACCCAGGGCGGTAGCTCAACCAGTTTTCTTCAGCACTACGGGGTCTTTCCGCGGTCTCAAATTATATTTCGACACTCCAGAAATCGTATGGTCCGGGAAGAACTCCGCAGATTCGTCAGGTGATATAGCACGGCCTTTCTCCGTAGTCAAAATCTCTCGATGATCGGTCAGCATAGCAGGTTCCACAAAGGTGGGTAGCACTCTCTTGCAGTGAGTACTATGGACCCAATTCTTTCGGTTCGTCACTCAAACTGCTGTCCTTGTCGCAAGGAGCACCTGCTCTGGGCCTCACCACCTTGGTTCTAAGCTGCTTGATCTTTCAAAGGACTTAATCATCACCTGGTCACCAGGTCGGAGTTCATGGCCTTCACCTGTAGATCTGTCAGGAAGTGCTTCTCGAACCTGTTGATGAATAGAAACCAAATTGTCGGTTAACTGTGCCAAATAATCATTCATCAGGACACAAGGTACATCATATACAGAATTTGGCTTAGGAACTCCCCAAATGTTCATTGGCCTTCCAAATACTATTTCATAGGGGGTAAGGCCTATTCAAGAGTGTGGCACTGACCTAATAGACAATAATGCCAACGGTAATGCATCCGGCCAAGTTAAGGATGTGGAAGCCTGTATCTTCGCTAACTTCAGCCTCAATGTAGCATTATACCTTTCCACCAACCCTACTGATTGTGTGTGGAAAACAGCATGGAACTTTTGTTTGATCCCTAATCCTTTCAGGACATACTTAATAACTTCCCCAACAAAATGAGGTCCGTTATCATTCCATAAAAGTCTGCAAACACCAAACCTAGGGAAAAATTATTTCAAAAGCACCTTCGCTGTGGTAATGGCAGTATTATCCTTTGTGGGGTATGCCTCTATTCATTTACTGAAGGCACATACCACCACCAAGATATACTATAAATTGTTGCAGCGTTCAAACTGAATATAATCCATTTGTAGAACTTCGAAAGGTGCAGTTGGTGTAGCAAACCCTCCCGCAGGAGTTTGTGTCCCTTTTCCAGGACTGTATTGTAAACAGATCAAACAAGACTGTACTACTCTCTTAGCTGTACTGGAAATTCCTGGATGCTCCCAAACTTGCGTAAGCAACTTCGCTATTGTTGAAGCTCCAACATGTGCCAGCCCATGTGCCATCTGAACCATAGGTTGTACAAAAGCTATAGGCAATTTCCATTTATCCATCTGCTTATTCCGCCAACAGCCCTCATCATCCAATTCTCCTTCTTCAGACCATTGCTCACGTTCTTTCACAGAAGCAGATTTCTGTATATCTAATACGTCTTGTCTAGCATTATGCCAACGTTCAGCTTGAGCCTTCACTACATATACAGAAGTAGTACTTCGCTGCATCGCAGTCTCATGTGCTACGCGGTCCGCAAGGGCATTACCTTGCCCTATCTTATCGGCCACTTTCTTGTGTGCACTACATTTCACAATAGCTAGTTTCTTTGGATATGTCAATGCAGTCAAGAGGTTATGCAATAATTATCCGTGCATTATCTGCATCCCATGGGATGTGAGAAGGCCTCTCTCCTTCGAAAGCAAACCAAAATCATGAGCCACTCCAAAAACATATCGGCTGTCTGTATAAATGTTTACACATAAGTCAGTACTAAGCTCACATGCTCGTGTCAAAGCTATCAGTTCAGCTGCTTGAGCTGACTTCTGTGGTACACGAGCTGTCTCCACTACCGTGTGTATTGTGGTGATTCCATATGCAGCTGAGGTCGTTCCGTCTGGCAACTTCAAACAAGACCCATCAACCCACAATTCCCCATCTACATCTGGAAGGGGCGTATTTTGTAAATCAATACGACCCTTTGTCTGTTCTTTGGTAAGGAATATACAATCATGTGTTTCTTGTGACTGAGGCTGAGTCACCAGATATGGCAACAAAGTGGCTGGATTTAGTGTTGCACATCTCTTCAGTGTAATGTGAGGAGCCAGCAATGTCAATTCATATCCTGTCAGGCGAGCGCTAGTTAAATGTTGCGTCTTTGTTTGATTTAAAAGAGCATCAACCGCATGGGGTACTAACACCAACAGCTTATGTGACAAAACTATCCCTTCACTCTGACGTATTGACACAGCTGTTGGCAACTGAACGAAAACACCCAGGCAACGCTTGAGTGACAGGATCAAGTACTGCTGAAAAATATGCACAGGGACGCTGCTTATGTGTCTGTACTAAAACTGCCAATGCACATCCATCTTTTTCATGTACGTAAAGTGCAAAAGGCTTCATGTAATCTGGAGAACCTAACACTGGTGCTGAACAAAGGGCTTGTCGTAGCTGCCAGAAAGCAGTCTCACATTCATCTGTCCATGGGAGGGGCATTGGAGTATCTTTAGTGAAAAGTGCTAGCAAAGGTTTGACAATGTGTGAAAACCCTAATATCCATTGCCTACAAAAAGAAGTAAGACCAAGGAATGCACAAACATCTTTCTGAGTAGAGGGTACTGGTGTGTCTAAAATTGCTTGAATACAATCTGATGTAAGTGCACGGCCCTCCTTACACAAAACTAACTGACCTAAATAGGTTATCTTTGGTCTACAATATTGCAATTTCTTTCGTGACACATTATGATGGTGTGAAGCAAGAAAAGAAAGTAAGGACAAAGGGCACTTTTCGCATTGCTCAGGGGTATCAGCTGCCAACAAAATATCATCAACATATTGTATGAGAGCCACGCCTTCAGGCAAAACAAAAGAATCAAGTTGTTGTTTAAATGCTTGACTATAAATACTAGGACTCTCAGTATAGCCTTGAGGAACTCTGCAAAATCTATATGATCGTTTATTCAAAGTAAAACAAAACAAATATCAGCTGTCAGGATGAATAGGGATCGAAAAGAAAGCATTCTTCAAGTCTATCACAGAGAACGTAGTCGCTGTCGGGGGAACCAAAGTAAGAAGTGTTGTGATGTCAGATACCACAGGATATTGTGGTACCACAATCCTATTGACTTTTCGTTAATCAATAATGAATCGGTGTATCCTAGTATCAGTATCCTTTTTCAGAATAGGAAGAATTGGACTGTTACAAACATCACACGGAACTTCTTCAACAACTCCAACTGCAATAAGATCATGCAGAATTCGTGTGAGTGCTTCTTCGCCCTTCTGTGAAATTTTGTGTTGAGGCAAACGTGGCAATACAGCTCCCTCCTTGACACTAATATGTACCGTTGGAATAATCATTTGTCCCACATCAGTATCTGAAGTAGCCCACAAAGTACTAGTGAGTGAAGCTAATGCAATATCCTCTTTAACATGACAAACTCCTTCCATCACAGGATGATTATCATTCAAAATAACACGCACCCCTTCAGGAGAGCATCGTATTGTAGCCCTGAAATACTTGAGCATATTAAGACCCACAATATTGTCTGATGTATTTGGAGAAAGCAAAAATGGACATGGAGCAGTACATTTATCAACATGGAATGCAAGTGGTTGTGACAATGGGCTAGGGGAAGGTGTTCCATCGAAACCTATCTATGTGATGGTTAAACCAGACAGTTGAGCCCTTGGAATCAATTGTTTAGACAAGACGCTACGAGTAGCTCCTGTATCAACCAGAAACTGATCAGTAGAACCCAAAACATGTGCTGTAACATAGGGACCCCTCTGATCTACTGGAACTTCAACTGATTCCTTACCCCATCCTAGGCAATCCTATGCATAAGCAGAATCTTGGAAATCAGGCTGCACGTAGTTAGACATCTGGTATTGGTTCTGTCTTTCAAAAGTGTTAAACCCATCCTGCCCTTGTACATTAGCATTAACCCTAGCATGATCATTTGTGCTTCTTCTAGGCCCTGAATATCCTGAGCGATTTCTCATTTGTCCCCGACCACGTGAACACTGCTTAACACGTAGTGCTGGACAATCGGCAGCCCAATGCCCAAATTTCTTACAATACGCACACTGATCAACAGACAAATTCAAACGAGTGTAAGAAGAACCATAAGATCCACGTCCACCTCTATCACTACCTTTAAAAGGCAGACCATAAGCTTGAGCCAACATAACCTTCATCTTTAATTCTTTAATCTTTTTATCCTCGCTATCTTTTGCTTCTAATTCCTGACGTTCATAATACTGAGCCATAGTCAAAAGAGAAACCGGAGTAGAGGTAGTCCATTAACTTTCACTAGCTTTTAGACGACTAGCTTTTCCTAGTAACAGATTTGCGACATATTTATCGACAAACAAATGTCTGTCCGTATCATCTGACAATAACTGGCCGCTAAAATCATGAAATGTTTCTTCAAAGAGTGTAAAGAAATCAGAGACTGATTCATTTGCCTTTAGCTTACAAGACGCTAAAACAGTCCAATCTATCTTTTTAGGGGGAATAATCATTTTTAACTTAACTAATATGGCTGCGGGAAGATCTAGAATCAACTGAGATGGCTTTTTCGCAGGTTCCCTATCCCCGTCCATCTGTTCTAGTTCTTTCCATGACGCCCCAAAAACTACATGATCATCAACTTTACAGTTCTCCACATATCTGGCAGTAATATCAATCCGAAAAATAAATCAATGTCAGCCAAAGTCATAGTACGAGAACTAATTGCTCCCTCAACTTCTTCATAAAAGGCGGCTGGATTTTTCCGCGGGTCAGGTAATGCTGTTTTAAGTGCCATTACATCTGCCCTATTCCAAGGAGTATACACCCAATTATAAATAAAATAACCCTTAGCATCAACAGATGTTTTATTATCACTTGTACCCAATCCTTTAGGAGGAACATACAAAGGCCCGGCCTCCCGCATACGTTTCGCGTGAACTATCATAGTCTTATCTGTTCCAAAGATGGAAGCTTGCACCCCACCGGTCTGAGATGTCCGTGCAACTACATCCACAGCCCTTTTCTCCTCTTGCAAATGGACTGCCACAATACATAATTTCACCAAACGCCTGATTGCATCAGTCACCTGGGAGAAAACAAAAAGACCATCACGCATTTGCTTATGATCAGCTGCTACATCATCAGGCTCTAACTCATCAGAATATTTCTTGTGCCAAATGCCTCAGTAAAATATAGCTGCTCCTTTTCCGTCCACCCTTTCATGTTGTCTAAAAGTTCAGAAGCAGAGACAACGCTAATTGTTTTACGAGCAATAGATCTAAGCTCAGATGCACGGTCAGCAGGCAACATAGAGCGACTGTCTCGTATCTTTTGTTGCTCCAAACCGGAGACCTCAGCTAACTCATGAGGGGCAGAAGGAACGACATTCGGAGGTGGAGGGCGATCTAGTAACAAAAAATCATCGTGCGGTTTATTAAGGATAGGATAGAGAGGTTGCCGAACAGTGTATTGGCCAGTTACCTGTAATTTACGTTCTTTCTCTTCTAGCTCCTTTAAGTCATTTATTTATTTATTTCTCATTTCCAATGCTTTCACATATACATTCTTCTGCTGTTCTTTCTCAAGCAAGGCTTGCTCATGCTTCACTCGTCCACGCATTTCTTTCTCCCACATTCGTACACAGTCAAACGCATCTTGCCTAGACCTTCGCTTACACATACATTGTTCCACATACTCAATCTTTCACAAATCAAATGACCCATGCATAGACCAACGCAACTCAGGATCTGCACGAGTGTATTTATTCCATAATGTGCTGTACATTATAGAAGAAAGACCATGTTTAACATACATATCTCTATTGGGCGTCCCCTCTGGGGGTGCCAGTTGCGATTCTTCCAGTCTCAATTTGGTACCATTACAAAAGCAACACATCCTACGAAATGCGCTAAAAACAGGCATGCCAAAAATAGTGCAGAATATGCAATAATATAATCAAAGTAGCACTTAAGGTGCTGTTCAAATCAAAATTAAATTGGAGAAAATTCTCCTCATTACCTGCTTATATAAATTGCAATTTATATATCAATTCAAAGGACACAAATTGACTAGTCACCCAAAACACGAGAACCACAGTAAGTGGTGCTAAACTTCATTACCAAACAAAGGCATCACAACCCACAGCAAGTGCCGTAAAACGGCTCTTACCAATCACAGGGCATCCAGGTTCCAACTGCCAAGTTCTAAAATCGACCAAATGGTCACTGCATGACGAATGAACAAAAAGGATCTCAGTCAAGGACCGGCACCACCTGGATGGTCAAATCAGAAAGAAGGAAAAATGCTGTGGTTGCCAAGACTCGGGTCTCCTCAGGCACTGATCGTCCGCAGCGAGATCCCAATCATTCGTCGCGACCAATCCGTTGGGTGTCCGAGTCGCTGATGAGTCCCTGTTCGTGTGCCAATTTGTTGAAGTATGCCTCAGCAACAACAACAACGACGCCAACACCGCTTCACTGACCACCAACCTCCACAACTTCGGACTCCACCAACTGGACAACACTCCCACCCACATCGCCGGTCACACGCTTGACCCCCTCTTCACCTCAAGCAACCACATCTCTTTCAGCCACACCTCCGAACTCCACTGGACCAACCATCACTGCGTCCATTTTACCTTCAAGAAAAACACCGAACACCACCGCATCCCTCTACCACCTCACCGCCGCTGGGGAAAAGTCACCAAAGGCCAACTAACCAGCTCCCTCGTCAAACACCCACCACCCGACTCCAACGACCCGAGCGCCACCGCCATCAACCTCCATCAATGGATCCTCGACTGCGCCAACACCTTAGCTCCACTCAAGAAACCCACCACCAACCAAGGAAAGAAAAAAACAGCCTGGTTCACAGAAGAACTGACCAACTCAAAACGCACCTGCCAGAAGCTCAAGAAGAAATGGATCCTCGAGCGCACTCCCGACAACCTTGCCACCCTCAAAGACGCCAACCGTGATCACCACCAACAGATCCGACTCGCCAAGCGCGCCCATTTCACTGAACGCCTCAACAACAACGCCCACGATTGCAAAGAACTCTTCGGCATCGTGAAGGAACTCTCCAACCCTAACGCCAACATCAACGACGTCCCACCCTCCCAGAAACTCTGCGACGACCTCTCCACCTTCTTCCACCAGAAAATCGCAGCCATCCACGACAGTTTTAACACCGCTCCTCCGCCAGACCCCATCCCTGACGACGCCGCCCACGCCTGCCGCCTCACCGCCTGGACCCAAGTGGACGACGCCGAAACCCTAACAACCATGAATTCCATCCACTCAGGCTCTCCCACGGACCCATGCCCACATCACGCATTCAACAAAGCCGACGCCACCACCGCCCCCATACTCCGCAAGATCATCAACCTCTCCTTCAACACCGCCACCTTCCCGGACAGCTGGAAGCACGCAGAAATCCAATCCCCTCCTCAAGAAACCCAAGGCTGACCCCAACGATCTCAAAAACTTCCGACCGATCTCTCTCCTCCCTTTTCCAGCGAAAGTCATCGAGAAGATCGTCAACGCACAGCTCGCCCACTTCCTAGAAGTCAACTCCATCCTAGACCCCTCTCAGTCTGGATTCAGACGAAACCACAGTACCGAGACCGCACTCCTCGCCGCCACTGATGACATCAGACAACAAATAGACAACGGCGAAACCTCAGCCCTCATCCTCCTCGACCTATCAGCCGCCTTCGACACAGTCTGCCACCGCACCCTACTGGCCCGTCTCCACGAAGCCGGCATCCAAGACAAAGCCCTCAACTGGATCTCATCCTTCCTCTCCGACAGAACCCAGAGAGTCCGGCTCTCCCCCTTCCGCTCCAAGGCCACCAACCTCATCTGCGGCGTCCCCCAAGGCTCCTCTCTCAGTCCAACGTTGTTCAACGTTTACATGGCCCCCCTTGCAAAAGTGGCCCGTCAACACAACCTCAGCATCATCTCCTACGCCGACGACACCCAGCTCGTCCTCTCCCTGACCAAAGACCCTCTCACCGCCAAAACCAACCTCCACGAGGGACTAAAATCCATCGCCGAGTGGATGAACAACAGCCGCCTGAAGCTCAACTCCGACAAGACGGAAGTCCTCATCCTCGGACGCTCCCCCTCGGCCTGGAACGACTCCTGGTGGCCCACTGCACTCGGACCCCCACCCACCCCAGCCAACCACGCAAGAAACCTCAGATTCATCCTCGACTCTGCTCTCACCATGTCCAAACAGGTCAACGCCGTCTCCTCTTCCTGTTTCAACACCCTCCGAATGCTCCGCAGAATCTTCAAGTGGATTCCAATAGGAACCAGAAAGACGGTAACTCAAGCCCTCGTCAGTAGCAGACTTGACTACGGCAACGCACTCTACACAGGCATCCCAACAAAAGACATCAAACGACTCCAGCGCATCCAGAACGCATCCGCCCGCCTGATCCTCGACATACCCCGCCGATGCCACATCTCCCCCCACCTGAAAGACCTCCACTGGCTCCCCGTGGAAAAAAGGATCACCTTCAAACTCCTCATCCACGCTCACAAGGCTCTACACAACACCGGACCCACTTACCTCAACACCAGACTCAACTTTTACGTCCCCACACGTCAACTCCGCTCTGCCAACCTCGCCCTCCCCCTCGTCCCCCGAATCCAGCGCAAGACCTCTGGCGGCAGATCCTTCTCCTTCCTCGCCGCCAAGACCTGGAACTCTCTCCCCACCTCGCTACGCCAGACCCAGGACCTCCTCACCTTCAGGAGACTCCTCAAGACTTGGTTCTTCGAACGCTAGCAGCTCCCTCCCCCCCCCCCAGCGCCTCGAAACCCTGACGGGTACATAGTGCGCTTAATAAGTTCTCTGATTGATTGATTGAGCAAGGCATACTAGTGCAAGGGGTTCGCCCTTCTTTGCACAAAGTCCTCAGACCATATAGGAAGAAGTTGGCACAGAAACTGAAATAAAAGACAAAGGTGGTCATTACAACCCTGGCGGTCGGTGTTAAAGCGGCGGTAAGACCGCCAACAGGCTGGCGGAAAAAAATGTGCTATTACGACCGTGGCAGAAACCGCCAACAAAGACAGTCACTTTAACACTCCGACCGCCACGGCGTACAAACAAACAGCATGGCGGTCACCGCCAAGAGACAGGCAGAGGACAATGTACCGCCCACACTATTATGACAGGCCAATCTGGCACCTTTTCTGGGGCGAATTCACCACGGATAAAAACACAGCAGAAACAGGAATTCCGAAGGAAAAACGCTCACCTCTACACACCCCACGAGGAACGAGGACACCATGGACCCGGAACTCCAAATTCTACCTGCGATAGTCTTCCTGCTTCTCTACCAGGAGCACGAATGCCGGCGGTGAAGACCACTGTGAGTACTGCACCTATGACACAGGGGAGGGAAAAAAACAGTGACACTCACACGCAGCGTGCAACACCCCCACCCCCATCCACTACAACACACACACTAATGCATATCAGTACATCACAGTTACACCCCCCAAACCCCCTGAAAGAATGCATAGACAATAGAAAATGAGTGTAACCATTGTAATATATTAAAAGCAAGTAGGCAGAAATATATATATATATATACACCATGTACAAAATATATACCAAGCATAGTAGTGCGGGTAGTGCTCTAATTAAGTCCGTGGAACACTGGGACCACACGGTATGGGCGAGGCCCACACAAGATCCCCGACCATGACGGAGAGAACACTGCAGGGGCATCAGAGAGCAAGAAAACAGGCACCTCAGGGGGAGGGAAGGGGGGGCACCTCAGCCACTTGAGTGCACGACGCCAATTCCACGAGGGGGCCACAAGCCCACTGTTCCATACTGGGGAGTGCAAAGCCACAGTCTCTCAAGTCTCTACAGTGGGTGGGTTGCCCACTGTTCCATCCTGGGGAGTGCAAAGCCACAGTCTCTCAAGTCTATACAGTGGGTGGTTTGCCCACTGTTCCATCCTGGGGAGTGCAAAGCCACAGTCTCTCAAGTCTCTCCAGTGGGTGGGTTGCCCACTGTTCCAACCTGGGGAGTGCAAAGCCACAGTCTCTCCTCTCAAGTCTATATAGTGGGTGGGTTGCCCACTGTTACATCCTGGGGAGTGCAAAGCCACAGTCTCTCAAGTCTATACAGTGGGTGGTTTGCCCACTGTTCCATCCTGGGGAGTGCAAAGCCACAGTCTCTCAAGTCTATACAGTGGGTGGGTTGCCCACTGTTCCATCCTGGGGAGTGCAGAGCCACAGTCTCTCAAGTCTCTACAGTGGGTGGTTTGCCCACTGTTCCATCCTGGGGAGTGCAAAGCCACAGTCTCCCAAGTGGATGACAGTCTCCACTGGTTCTGGAGGGGGCCTTGTGCTCAGAGTGCTTCATCCTGCTAAGGACAGAGGTAGTGGATGGATCTCTCCACTGGTTCTGGAGGGGGCATGGTGCCCAGAATGCTTCATCCTGCTAAGGACAGAGGTAGTGGACGACATTCTCCACTGGTTCTGGAGGGAGCATGGTGCCCAGAGTGCTTCATCCTGCTAAGGACAGAGGTAGTGGATGGATCTCTCCACTAGTTCTGGAGGGGGCATGGTGCCTAGAGTGCTTCATCCTGCTAAGGACAGAGGTAGTGGATGGATCTCTCCACTGGTTCTGGAGGGGGCCTGGTGCCCAGAGTGCTTCATCCTGCTAAGGACAGAGGTAGTGGATGGATCTCTCCATTGGTTCTGGAGGGGGCATGGTACCCAGAGGTGCTTGAGACAGAGGTGCCCTGTTAAGCGGTGCTTGAGACAGTGGTGCCCTGATCAGCGGTGCTTGAGACGGCGGTGCCCTGTTCAGCGGTGCTTGAGGCGGCGGTCTCCATTGCAGGAACTCAGCTGCTGGCAGTCCTTCATGGCCCAGCGGGGCTTGTGCTGACGGTCCTTCATGGCCCAGCGGGGCTGGTGCTGGCAGTGGAGTCCTGGGAGCTGGGCTGGTGCTGGCAGTGGCCTCCTGGGCAGCTGGGCTGGTGCTGGCGGTGACCTCCTGGGCAGCTGGGCTTGTGCTGGCGGTGGCCTCCTGGGCAGCTGGGCTGGTGCTGGCGGTGGCCTCCTGGGCAGCTGGGCTTGTGCTGGCGGTCCTGTCCGGGGCAGCTGGGCTGGTGCTGGCGGTCCTGTCCTGGGCAGCTGGGCTGGTGCTGGCGTTCCTGTCCTGGGCAGCGGGGCTTGTGCTAGCGGTCCTGTCCTGGGCAGGTGGGCTGGTGCTGGCGGTCCTGTCCTGGGTAGCTGGGCTGGTGCTGGCGGTCCTGTCCTGGGCGGCGGGCTTGTGCTGGTGGTCCTGTCCTGGGCAGATGGGCTGGTGCTGGAGGTGGCCTCCTGGGCAGCGGGGATGATGGCGGTGGCCTCCTGGGCAGTGGGGATGATGGCGGTCTTCCCTGCTGTGCTGCTCTTCCCAGACTTGCCGGGTTTCTTGTGGCCCTTCCCCACCATGGAAGGTGTCACAGCTGACTCCACACTCCCATCGGGCAGCTTTGGTGGCTGAAGTCTTCCCCCTCTCCCGCCGGGCACTGGCCAACTTCTGATACTTCACAGTTGTGGGACTGTCTGTGCTATGGCTCCATGCCACACTGGCTGACCTGGTGGACGGTGCACTCCAGATTCCGGTGACTAGAGGAACCACTGGCCCCGGAGATGTTGTGGCTGAGGTGCTAGTTCGGGACCTAAGAGACGGACGGGGTGGGGGAGGTGTGGGAAAGAGGTCAAGGTTGGACAGGAAAAGTTTTTGGGACACACTGGAACGGGTAGCTGGAGGGGGTATGGAAGTGGAGGAAGAGGTGGTGGTTGTAGGAGGTGTTTGTTTGCTGACTTTGGGTGAAGGTGCATGCGCTGGAGGCTGTCGTGAGGTGGATGGCTGTTGGGTGGGTGTGTGCCTGCGTTTGTGTATCTTGGGAGTGGGTGTCACAGACAAACTGGGAGAGGACACACGGGACGTGTGAATGGTAGTGGGGATGGTGACTGCACGTGTGCGGGGTGTGGTGATGGGTGTGCTGGAGAGGGACGTAGTGGCTGTAGAGGTATTGCATGCAGGTGTGAGTGTAGACGAGACAGGGAGGGAGGAGGGAGACGAGGAGGAGGGGGACACAGTGGAGGCAGTGGATGTTGGTGTGTCTGCATGTGTGTGATGCTTGCGTGAGTGCCTGTGGGATGTGTTGTTCTTATGTTTGCTTGAGCTTCCTTTGTGTGTTGACGTGTGTGCATGCTGGTCTGTAGGTGTGCTTGGGATAGGCTGAGGTAGAGGGGATTGGGTCTGGGTGGAGGAAGTTGGAGGGGAGAGGCTAGAGACCCCATCAGAGGACGAGTCCGTGTCACTGGACTCAGCTCCTGTCCCCACCGTGGAGCTCCCCTCGCCCTCCGTCGCACTGGTAAACTCCGAGTCCTTAGTGTGGACCTCCATGGCCATGTGGGATGCAGCACCCTGCTGCTCCGTGCCACTGCTCCTCCGCCTGATGATGCTAATTGTTGGAAAATGGGTTATTGGTAGGGCAGGTAGGTACCTACACCTAGCAACAAGCCACTAACCTCCACATAGGTACAGTTAGGTCTCAGTAAATTAATCCCAGCTCAACCCTTGGTAGCTTGGCAACGAGCGTCAAGGCTTAACTTAGGAGACAAAGTGTAAAGCATTGAAATATCACAAAACAGTAATTAAATAAAACACAGGAAACAGTTTAAAAATCCAAAACCAATTTATAAAAATAGTTCATATGTTTATCTTTAAAATGACACAAAAACGATTAAAATCGGTTCAGGGGAACCGGAGATATGAATTTTTAAAGAATTATTACTTTTCTAGCGCTTAGAAACAAAAAGCGCCAATCGGGTCATCTGGTTGCACCTCGACCGGGGCAAAGTCAAACTTTCAGGCCGACCGCGATGGAGCCCTGCTCGGCTACAAGTCGCGGGAGGCCTCAGTTAAAAAGTTACCTTCTGACTTAGTCTTTATTTTGAAGTTTTTCTTCACCGGGACGAACCTGCCAGTTGAATCCGACCTCCTGGAGCCCTTGTCCGGATACGCGATGTGGGTTTCCTCGGTGGAGACTTTTACCTTCGGACTTAGTCGTTTTTTCGAGATGAAAATCCTTCGACCGGGGTAAACCTGGATCTTGATCCGACGTCCATGGAGCCCTTCTCGGATACGATGGCTGGGAGGTCCCGGTCAACTTTTTACGTTCGGACTTAGTCTCTTTTTTGGATGTTTTTCTTTACCGGGACGAACCACGAAGTCAGGCCGGGTCGCGGTTGAGGCAAGCCGGCTAGAATTTCCGTGGCGGGTCGGTCCCTCTCTGGAGCTTTTTTCCAAAAATTCGCAAATCTTTTCCAAACTTCTGGGGCTTCACCCAGATGTTCTTTTAAGGTTCTTTTGGGGTCCACAGCTCACCCCAAGGGTCCAGAAGTTCTGTGATGGTCCTTGGGGGGTGCGGACTTCAACTCCCAGAATGCACCTGGCACAAACTCCTTATTGGCCACTGGACAGTGGTCAGCTGGTCGCTTTCTTCAGGAGTTGGTGCAGGGGACTCTGGTTAGCAATTTTTCACCTGTAGCAAACAGGGAGTCCCTCCTTGAACCAGTTGAAGCCAGGCAAAGTCCTTCTTGTGGTGAAGCCCAAGTGTGCAGCTGGTGCAGTCCTTCTGAGTGCAGGGTCCAGGTGCAGGCCAGGGGTCCAGCAGGGCAGTCCTTCTTCTTCTTTAGTTCCTTTCTTGTTGAATTCTGGAGGGGATCTGAGGTGTGGGGGCAGGTCTGCCAGTTTTATCCTTGCTCCTGGGTGAAAAGCAGGGGGGTCCTGATCCTCCAATCAGGTACAGGGTCGTCCCCCTGTGATGACTACTTCCTGGGAAGTGTGGCAAAAATCCATCCCAAAAGGCAACAGTCTCTAAAAATCCAACATGGCTGAATCTGATTTTTGGAGGTTACATCTGGCTAAGCCCACCCACTGGTGTGGCTAAAAATCATAAACACACCCCTCTCCTGCCCTTTCCTAATCTAATCAAGGGGGCACCTAATTGTCTGGGGTTGCAGGATGTGGGGGTGTTGCTGGGTGCTCCAAATGTCCTTCTCTGCCTTTGAAGACCAGTTTGGCAGCCCTCCCCCTTCCTGCCTCACCCTCTGCTGAGGGGAGATTCTCTCCCCCAAGCACATTCCTTTGTGTGAAGCCTGGCCACTTCACACCTCATCAAGGCAGCCTGGCAGAAGCTGCTGCAGGCTGGCCAATCAGAGCACAGCAGCAAAAACAATGCAGAGCTGAAATTGGCAACTTTTTAGGTAAAGTCTAAACTTTTTACCTGGACAAGTTATATTAAATCCAACAACTGGAAGTTGTGGGATTTATTACAACAATCAATTTGATACCAAATTCCTGGTATGTAACATTTAAGGAGACTTTAAAATTTAAAATAAAGTCTGCCCATTCTAGCCTATGAGGGCCATTTACTTCAATGAGGGAAAAACAAATTTGGCTGTTTTTACCTCACCAGGGCTTATAAATCTATTTTTATAAAGTCCCTGCTTATAGTTACATGGCACCCAGCCCTAGGGGCACATAGGGCACACCTTAGGGGTGACTTATATGTAAAAATAAGGTAGTTTAAGACTTTGGAAGTACCTTTAATTCCAAAGTCGAATTTGCATATAACTTTAATTTAAAAGCAGCCAGCAAGGCAGGCTTGCTTTTAAAATGACACTGGGCACCTCAGCAGTGCACCTAGGTGTGCACCACCTATGCTGTGGTCCCTAAACCTACATGCCCTACCATATACTAGGGACTTATAGGTAGGTTAACTTAGCCAATTATAATTAGCCTAATTTGCATATCCATTTTACACAGAGCACAGGCCCTGGGACTGATTAGCAGTACCCAGGGCACCATCAAAGTCAGGAAAACACCAGCAAAAAGAGGAAACATGGGGCAAAAAGTTATGGGACCTCTGCAATCAGCCCTGTTTTCTCACACTAATGCACACAAGAACAGGGAGACCACAAAAAGGGGGGGGACGACAGAAGAAAGACATGTTGAGTGCATGCATTACCGCTACCGTTGGCGGACACGACAGACACAGAAGACCCCTGCACTACGCCGCACTCTTGGGCTCCACTGTTCAATTCCTGGGAAATGTCCTACAAGGCTATGAACGACATCTGCACACATAGATGACACAAGGGCATGACTAGGTGTACTTGGCACTCTACAGAGGTGGGGTGGGGTGCCACATGGCCTGCCTTACGGGGGGACCTTGCCTACGGAACTCGCCCTGGCCTAGGGAAACCCACAGCCCACCTCCCCCACCCAGATCCCTCCACTGCGCGCAAAGTCAGAAGAATGAGAGTGTACTCACCCCCTTGTTGCTGCTGTGATGCCCTCAAGCACCCATACAACTCCGGGTAGGCCACCGCCAGGATCCTGAACATCAGGGGGGTCATGGTGCGATGGGCACCCCTCCCGCGTTGGGAGGCCATCCCCAGCTGAGCCTCCGCCGTCTTCTTGCTCCAACAGCGAATGTCCTCCCATCTTTTCCGGCAGTGGGTGCTCCGTCTGTGGTAGACCCCCAGGGTCCGGACATCCTTGGCGATGGCAAGCCAAATATGTTTTTTCTGGTGGGCGCTGAACTACGTGAATTGTACAGGGGGAAGAGAAATTTATTACCAACTGGACCGTCAAAGTGGCCCCCATCCCTACCCTTGCCATGTGGCACATGCATTCACCGTTGTTTCGTGCACGCCGCAATCTCCCCCCTTCCTTCTTACATCCAGCCCTCTCCACACAGGCATAGCCCATACATCATGCTCCCAGTGTACTTACCTGTTTGTCTGAATGACCGTAGAGTAGCGTGTACTGGGGGAGGACCCCGTCCAAGAGTTTCTACAACTCCTCCGATGTGAAGGCAAGGGCCCTTTCCCCAGACACTTGAGCCATTGTCTCTTCCAGACCAAGGTCATAGCAGCACTTGCAGTGTAGGTCCGCTCCTGTCGAAGATCAGGTATCGGGTGATTGAACAGATACAAAATGGTGGTCACGTCCGCGGCGGTGCGTACCGTCACTGCCGGCGTACATCGTCATTGGCTCCTGGGACCCATAGGGTCCAATGTTAACCAATGCAGCATTGCGCCGCGGTCTTCGACCACCTACTGCGACAGTGTACAACGCCAGCGCAGTTACCTCACATCCCATTGTCCCACTGTAGAGGTCAGGCAGCCGCCATTTCAGGGGCCCACATGGCTTCATTTTCAACTGCGTCACACATACCTAGGCCTAGACTCAACAAACTGTGGGTACGTACCTCTGAGTTGTTTGACTCGCTTTTGTCCTTCATAGGCATCGCCTGCTGGTACATGTGAGGAGATGGCAGCATCCTCCGGTATAGCGGCCATTGGTGGACCTGCTGACAATGGAGGAAGGACGTGATTATCACATACAGGCTTGACCGTGCCACAATCCAGGAACTGTGTACCCAGTTGGAGCCAGACCTGATGTCAGCTATCCGCCATCCCATAGGAATCCCCCCTCAAGTGCAGGTGCTGTCAGTGCTCCATTTCCTTGCAAGTGCGTCATTTCAAACAACAGTGGCCATAGCATCAGGGATGTCCCAGCCTATGTTTTCCAACGTGTTGTCCAGAGTGTTGTCTGCCCTTCTGAAACACATGCAAAGCTACATTGTTTCCCCTCAGGTGGAGGATTTGCCTACAGTGAAAGGTGATTTCTATGCCCTGGGACATATCCCCAACATCATAGGTGCCATTGATGGGACCCATGTGGCTTTGGTCCCACCCCACAGGAGTGAACAGGTGTACAGAAACCGGAAGTGTTATCATTCGATGAATGTACAGATGGTATGTTTGGCAGACCAGTACATCTCCCATGTGAATGCCATGTTCCCTTGCTCAGTGCATGACACCTACATCCTGCGGAATAGCAGCATCCCTTATGTGATGGGTCAACTCCAGAGGCACCGTGTGTGGCTATTAGGTGAGCACCTGGAAGCCAGTCAGTGGGAATGGTTGTCTGGGTCTGAGGATATCCCTACAGGTTAGTGCGTGTCTAACAGTTGTCCCTCGCCATTTGCAGGTGACTCTGGTTACCCCAACCTGTCATGGCTACTGACCCCAGTGAGGAATTCCAGGACAAGGGCAGAGGAACGCTACAGTGAGGCCCATGGGTGAACTAGGAGGGTGATCGAGCGGACCTTCGGCCTCCTGAAGGCCAGGTTCCATTGCCTCCATATTACAGGTGGATCCCTATTCTACTCACCAAAGATGGTGAGCCAGATCATCGTGGCCTGCTGTATGCTTCACAATTGGGCTTTGCGACGACAGGTGTCTTTTCTGCAGGAGGATGGTCCAGATGGAGGTGTTGTGGCAGCTGTGGAGCCTGTGGACAGTGAAGACGAGGAAGCAGAGGAAGAAGACATGAACAACAGGGACTCAGTGATCCAGCAATTTTTCCAGTGAGACACAGGTAAGAGTACAGACCTGCCTACTACATGTACTTAAACACTACTGCCTCTCTATTGTCTGTCGTGATCACCCAGTGTATGTTCACTGAGTTGTCACTTTCCCGTACGATTTCACAGATGTGGGTCCCACTGTGTGACATCTGCTTTGATTCCTCATGGACTAGAGCATTGTGACATAGGTATGTTGACATTACATTTGAATGAACATTTTGCCACTGTAATTGCTAATACACTATTTCGAAATCACAGACAGACTCCAGATTGTTTTGTGCTTCAAGTGTGTTTATTTAAGTGCTCAATATTGGAGGGGGTAGTAACATGGTGAGGGATGATGGTGGAGGAATGTCCATGGCAGAGTCCAGTCTATTAGTCTCACAGGTGCATTGTCCAAAGGGGCATAGGAAGTGGAGATGGGGAAGTTTAAGTATGGACAGGGTGACAAAGTGGGACCGTAGGATGACAATCAGGGTGGTCTCATTTCTTGGCGGGGGTCTTGGCATCGTTCTCTGTCTTGTTCCTGGATCTCAGGGACCATTTGCGAGGTTGTTCTCCCTCTGCAGGGGGTGGGGTGCTGGTGTGGTGGTCCTGTGGCGGGGCGTCCTGTCCACTAGCGCCGGCGGAGGTGGTGGAGAGTTCATCGTCCATGCTAGTGTCAGGGGCCCCTTGTAGTGCCACAGTGTCCCTCCTGGTGTTGAGTACCCCTACGATGGTGCCCAGGATGGAGTTGATGGTGTGATTGATTGATGGTTCTGAGTTCCTCCCTGAAGCCCATATACAGTTCCTCCTGCAGGCGCTGGGTCTCCTGAAACTTGGCCAGTACCATTGCCATCGTCTCCTGGGAGTTGTGGTAGGCTCCCAAGATGGAGGAGAGGGCCTCGTGGAGAGTGGGTTCCCTAGGCCTTTCCGCCCCCTGTCGCACAGCAGCCTTCCCAGTTCCCCTGTGTTCCTGGGCCTCTGTCCCCTGGACCGTGTGCCCACTACCACTGCCCCCACGTCCCTGTTGTTGTTGGGGTGGTGGGTTATCCTGGGTTCCCTGTAGTGGTGGACACACTGCTGATTAACGTGTCCTGGGGACGGAGGTATGGGCCCGCCGGGTAGGTGCTGTGCTGGTGTTTCCAGAGTGGGGAAGCTCTATAGTGGCCTGTGACTGTGTCAGGGGAACCGACTGTCCAGAGGTCCCTGATGGGCCGGGCTGGTCATCTAAATCCAGTTGGACAGAGGTGCTGTCATCACTGTGGGCCTCTTCTGTTGGTGGTGCGGACATGTGTGGACCCTACTGTCCGGTGACGTTGGGTAGGGGCCCTGCAGGGGTATAAAAGGATGGTTATTACATCTGTGTGTGTCGTGGTGTGCAATGAGTGGGTGACCGTGTACCCCAGTGCTTGCATTCCTGTGTGGGACCTCGTGCGATGATGGTTTATAGGGGTGTATGGGTATGTGCAGTGGGCACGCTTTAGTGATGGGTGTCCATGCTTTGTTGTTGCATGCAGGGCTTGGTGTTGGGATGTGTGGTTTGTGATGTTGGGACATTTGTGAGGAGTTGGAGTGCTGGGGGTGAGGGTGGGGGTATGTGCTGGCATGCAGGTAGGGTGGGTGATGTAATAGTTAAGATTTGTCTTACCAGAGTCCATTCCTCCACCTACTCCTGCGAGGCCCTCAGGATGCAGAATCACCAAGACCTGCTCCTCCCATGTTTTTAGTTGTGGGGGAGGAGGTGGGGGTCTGCCGCCAGTCCGCTGAACCTCAGGTGGTGTCTTGAGACCACGGAACGCACCTTCCCCCATAGGTCGTTCCACCTCTATCTGATGTCCTCCCGATTTCTTGGGTGCTGTCCCACTGCGTTGACCCTGTCCACGATTCTTCGCCATAGCTCCATCTTCCTTGCAATGGAGGTGTGCTGCACCTGTGATCTGAATAGCTGTGGCTCTACCCGGACGATTTCCTCCACCATGACCCTGAGCTCCTCCTCCGAGAACCTGGGGTGTCTTTGCCGTGCCATGGGGTGGTGTAGGTGATGTGTGGGGTGGAGTGTGGGTGATAAGTGTGCTGATATGTAGTGCGGTGTTGTGTGAGGTTCGTGGAAGTTCTGTGAGTGATGGTGTTGTGTACCTGTGGATGCTGTTGTTCTTGCTGGTGCTGTCTCTCTCTGGTATTCGTTCGTGAATTGTTATCGTAAGGGTTTGTGGGTGATGTGGGTGTGTGTTTTATATTGTATTGGGTGTGTGGGAGTGGTGTGTGTATGTGTATCAGGTGTGTGTATTGGTAATTGTCCAATGTGGTAGTGTTTTGTAAATGTGCGTGTATTTTGAGCGCATCGGTGTGTACGCCAATGGAATACCGCGGCTGAAAGACCGACGCGTGGATTCGTGGGTCGTGATAGTGTGGGCGTATTTCTGTTGGCGTGACAGTGGAGGTTTTGTTTTCGCCAGTTTATCACTGTCCTTTGGTGTGGCGGATTTGTGTGGGTGCCTAGATTTTGGCGGATTCAGAACTGTGGGTCATAATAGCTGTGATGGAATTCCGCAGCCGTGTTGGTGGTCTTCTGCACGGCGGTAAGCGGGATTTACCGCCAATGTTGTAATATGGGCCAAAGTTTATTAAACCTCATGAGGTGGTACTACAGTTCAAACAGCACCCTTCGGTAATGTTTGAAGTAGCACACTGCACTAAGAGAGCATGGTCCTTTTATACCCACGCAGGGGCTAAAAGAAGGTGGTACAATTATGGAAGCAAGACTTACATACATATAGGGTCATATGGAAATGCACAGTCGAAAGGTAGGATGGGCTAACAGTTTTCAAGGACTAGTTGACACATTACTGTCTGTTACTGATTACTAACAGCTGCAGATCTTACTGGACATGTGCGAAAGTGGAAGATGCTAAATATAACTTGTCACTAGACAGATTTTCAAGAGTAGTTAACAGAAAGGTAGGACAGAGCACATGGCGAGCACATGGCAGAGAAAATGGCTGCCATGAATACAAAATGGATTCGCGAAATGTTCACAATAGGTGCTAAATACAAGATGTCTTCTGCTAATACTTAATCTAATCGCTACTGACTTACAACAGAGTGGTGCTTGGCTGGCGGTGTGTGTGGACTGGCGCTTGGCTAGTGGTGTGCATGGGGTGGTGATTGGATTGCAGTGTGTGTGAAGTGGCACTTGGCTGGCGGTGTGTGTGGAGTGGCACTTGACTGACGGTGTGCGAGGAGTGGTGCTTGGCTGGCAGTGTGTGTGAAGTGGTGCTTGGCTGGCAGTGTGCATGGGGTGGCGCTTGTCTGAAGGTGTGTGTGGAGTGGCGCTTGACTGGCGGTGTGTGTGGAGTGGCGCTTGGCTGGCAGTGAGAGTGGAGTGGCACTTGGCTGGCAGTGTGCGTGGAGTGGTGCTTGTCTGGCAGTGTCCTGGAGTGGCACTTGGCTGCCAGTGACAGCCTAACGCCATCCACACACTCCCATCAGCCGGTGTGATTGCTGTATCAGGCATGTGAGCTTATGAAAGTGATGGGCCCTTGGGTGGCGTGGTCTGTCTATGTGAGTGTTGTAATGTGCTGGGCCTGTGGCTGGCAGCGTGAATGGTCTTGTGCATGTGATGTATGAAAAGTGTGTGAATGCACTGTAAAGCGGTTGGTGCCTTGTCACAGCTTTACAGCTCACGAGGTGTGAGTCATTGGTTCAGTTTTTTGGCCAATTCATAACAGTGCATTTCATATTTGTGAAAGCTCTTGTTAACAAAATCTGATCAACTGAACCATCACTCACCCTCGTGCAAATCCAACCACTGTGTGTGGTAAAAAATGGCAAAACCTGCTCCGCTCTAATCAGGCATACCAACACACCTGTGACACGCTAGGTGTCTCGGGTGGGACTCTGATGATGAAGCATGCCACCAACTTGGTTGATGGGTGAGGGGTCTTTTTAACAAAACTTGAGCGCATTTCTTTTCACAATTTTATGTGGACACATCAAAATGATCAATTACAAAACTACCTGTGTTTGGGGGGTCACCTACGTTTTTGGTCCCAGGTGCAGCCTTCATCTAGGGAAACCTACCAAACCCAGACATTTCTCAAAACTAGACACCAGGAGGAGTCTAGGGAGGTGTGGCTTGCATAGATCCCCCAACATTTTCTGACCCAGACTCCTCTGTAAATGTCAAAATTTGCTTAAAAAAGCATATTTTTCTCACTTTTCTTTGCAGGATCACCACTCTGGCACACATTTCCTACATCCTACACCCAGGGTTCCCCTCAGTCTCACATGTAAAATGATACCTCACTTGTGTGGGTCCCCAAAGCAAAGTCAGCCTAAAGATGCATAAAAGGAAAATATGCGCTTATCAACTCGCAGTGGGATCCCCTCAATCTCTACAGGGTTTTGACCTTTTATCTGTTGCCTGCACCTGGGCCACCCACACACGTGAGGTATAATTTTTATTGGCAGACCAAGGGGAATATTGGGTGGTAGGAAATTTGTACTGGCACTGAGACAAAGAAAAGTGTGTAAAATGTGATTTTGTTTAGCTATATGAGGTTTGCAGAGGAGTCTGGGTAAGAAAATGTTGGGGAATCCACGCAAGCCACGCCTCCCTGGACTCCTCTGAGTGTCTAGTTTTCCAGGGTTTGATAGGTTTCCGTAGATGACCGCTGCACCTGGGACCAAAAACGCAGGTGCCCCCCACCCCTTGCAAAAACAAGTTTTGTAATAGATCATTTTGCTGTGTCCATGTTGTGTTTAGGGGCATTTCCTGTTGTGGGCACTAGGCCTACACACACATGTGAGGTACCATTTTTATCGGGAGACTTGGAGGAATGCTGGGTGGATGGAAATTAGTGGCTCCTCTTAGATTACAGAACATTCCATCACCGAAATGTGAGGGAAAAGTGGGTTTTTTGGGCCAAACTTCAAGGTTTCCAAAGGATTCTGGGAAACGTAGCCTGGTGAGAGCCCGACAAGTCACCCCATCCTCGATTCCCCTAAGTGTCTGGTTTAAAAAAATGCAGAGGTTTGGTAGGTTTCCCTTGGTGCCAGCTGAGCTAGAGCCAAAATCCACAGCTCGGCACTTTGCAAAAAACATCTCTGTTTTCTGTGGGAAAATATGATGTGTCCATGTTTGTTTAGGGGCAATTTCCTGTTGCGAGCACTAGGCCTACCCATACAAGTGAGGTACCGTTTTTATAGGGAGACTTAGGGAAACGCTGGGTCGAAGGAAATTTGTTTCTCCTCTCAGATTCCAGAACTTTCTGTCACCAAAATATGAGGAAAAAGGGTTTTTTGGGCCAAATTGTGAGGTTTGCAAAGGATTCTGGGTAACAGAACCTGGTGAGAGCCTCACAAGTATCCCCATCTTGGATTCCCCTAGGTGTCTAGTTTTAAAAAATGCACAGGTTTGTTAGGCTCCCTGTCCAAGCAAGGACCCTCATTCTAGTCAGGGTAAATGAGAATCACCCTCAGCTAACCCCTGCTTACCCCCTTGGTAGCTTGGCACGAGCAGTAGGCTTAGCTTCAGAGTGTTAGGTGTAAAGTATGAGTACAAACACACACAGTAACTTAATGAAAACACTACAAAATGACATAACACAGGTTTAGAAAAATAGAAAATATTTATCTAAACAAACCAGGACCAAAATGACAAAAATCCACAATACACAAGTCAAGTTATCAATTAAAAAGGCAGAAAGAGTCTTGATGTAGTTTGAAACACAAAGCTAGCGCTAGTAGCGTGAAAATGTACCTTGGGTGCATCAAAAATAACCCCGCACAGGGGAGTGTGTGTCAAAAAGGGCTTGCAATGCATCGATATCACTCACGAGTGAGACCTTGTGTCGTTTCTTCTTTCGTCAGGTCAGGGTGCGTCGTTTCTTCTCTCTGCAGGAGAGTGATGCGTTGATCCGGTCAGCACACTTGGGTCCGGACAGGTCTTGCTTTGTTTTTACATGCCCAGTGGTGTTTGCGTCAGAAATCCAGCCACACGATGATGTGAAAACCATGCAGCACCGGTTGCGATCTCACCAGCCTCCGTTAGTGATGCTGCGTGTTGTTTCTCCAGTTCTGTGCATTGATCTTCCGGTCACGTTGCAGGCGATCGTCAATTTTCAGCCGCAAAGCCTGCGGCGCATCGATTTTCCAGCCACAGATCGGAGTCACGTTGATCTTTTCTTCCTCTTAGGCTGCCAGCTTCTCCTTTCAGGGTCCCACAAACTGGATGGGCACCAGTTGGCAGAGTCGGAGTCTCTCCAGAGACTCCAGGTGCTGGCAGTGAGAAGTCTGTGCTGTCCCTGACACGTAAAACAACAGGAGGCAAGCTCTAAATCAAGCCATTGAAGATCTTCACAAGATGGAAGGCTGTTAGAAAAGGGGTCTTTGGTTGACAGTCAGGTTACCCCCTGTTCAAGCAAGGACCCTTACTCTAGTCTGGGTAAAAGAGAATCCCCCTCAGCTAACTCCTGCTTAACCCCTTGGTAGCTTGGCAGAGCAGTAGGCTTAATTTCAGAGTGCTAGGTGTAAAGTATTTGTACCCACACACACAGTAACTCAATGAAAACACTGCAAAATGACACAACACAGGTTTAGAAAAATAGGAAATATTTATCTAAATAAAACAAGACCAAAACGACAAAAATCCACAATACACAAGTCAAGTTATCATTAAAAATGCAAAAAGAGTCTTTAGGTAGTTTTAAACACACACTAGCGCTGCTAGTGTGAAAATGTACCTGGTGCGCATCAAAAATAACCCCGCACAGGCGGGTGTGCGTCAAAAAGGGCTTGCGATGCGTCAATATCAATCACGCGCGAGACCTTGCGCCGTTTCTCCCTTCTGTCGAGTCGCCGTGCTGCGGTTTTTCTCTCCGCAGGAGAGCGATGCATTGATTCGGTCTGCACATGGGTGCAGGCAGGCCTTGAGTTGTTTTTGCCCGCACACGAGGGTTCACGTCAGAAATCCAGCTGCACCATGATCCGAAAGCCCCACAGTACGGGATGCGATCTCCCAGCCTCCGTCAGCTATGCTGCACGTCGTTTCTCCTGCTCCGTGCGTTGATTCTTCAGTCGCGTTTCCGGCTAGCGTTGATTCTCAGCCTCGGAGCCGGTGGTGCGTCATTTTTTCAGCCGCAGATGAGTTGCGTCGATCTTTGCCCTGCACTGTGCGTAGATGTCTTCCTCTTAGGCTGTCAGCTTCTCCTTTCAGGGTCCCAGGAACTGGATGGGCACCAAAGGGCAGAGTTGGAGTCTCTCCAGAGACTCCAGGTGCTGGCAGAGAGAGTCTTTGCTGACCCTGAGACTTCAAACAACAGGAGGCAAGCATTAAATCAAGCCCTTGGAGAGTTCTTCTCAAGATGGAAGGCAAACAAAGTCCAGTCTTTGCCCTCTTACTCTGGCAGTCGCAGCAACTGCAGGATAGCTCTACAAAGCACAGTCACAGGCAGGGCAGCTCCTCTTACTCAGCTCTTCAGCGCTTCTCCAGGCAGAGGTTCCTCTTGTTTCCAGAAGGGTTTCTAAAGTCTGTGGTTTTGGGTTCCCTTCCTATACCCAATTTCTCCTTTGAAGTAGGCCTACTTCAAAGTAAAGTCTCTTTTGAATGTGACATCCTGCCTTGCCCAGGCCAGGCCCCAGACACTCACCAGCGGGTTGGAGACTGTATTGTGTGAGGACAGGCACAGCCCTTTCAGTTATAAGTGACCACTTCTCCCCTCTCTCCTAGCAGAGATGGCTCATCAGGATATGTAGGCTACACCCAAGCTCCCTTTGTGTCACTGTCTAGAAAGAGGTGCAAACAGCCCAGCTGTCAAACTGACCCAGACAGGTAATCCACAAACAGGCAGAGTCACAGAATGGTTTAAGCAAGGAAATGCATACTTCTAAAAGTGGCATTTTCAAACACACAATCTCAAAACCATCTTTACTAAAGGATGCATTTTTAAATTGTGAGTTCTGAGACCTCAAAACCCACATGTCCATCTGCTTGCAAAGGTATTTTACACTTTAATCACATTTAAAGGTATCCCCTATGTTAACCTATGAGAGAGATGTGCCATGCACAGTGAAAACCGAATTTGGCAGTATTTCACTGTCAGGACATATAAAACAAATTAGTATAAGTCCTACCTTAAACATACACTGCACCCTACCCGTGGTGCTACCTAGGACCTACCTTTGGGGTGTCTTTCATGGAAGGAAGGGTAAGGTTTAGGCCTGTGCCAAGACGAATTGGCAGTTAAAACCGCACACACAGGCACTGCAGTGGAAGGTTTGATCCATTTTTACAGGGCTACTTATTTGGGTGGTACAACCAGTGCTGCAGGCCCACTGGTAGCATTTGATTTACAGGCCCTGGGCATCTCTACTGCACTGTACTAGGGATTTACCAGTAAATAAAATATGCCAATTCTGGAAATCTAATTACACATACATTTTACATAGGAGCACTTGCACTTTAGCACTGGATATCAGTGGTAAAATGCCCAGATTATCAAAAACAGCAAAAACAGAGTCCAGCACACATCAACCACCTGGGAAACAGAGGGAAAATGTTAGGGGAGACCACGGCAAGAATGCCAAATCTAACAGTAGGGAAAAATATATATATTATTTTCTAGAAAATATAAATAAATATAGCGCCAACATTCACAAAGCACCAACTGAGGGTTTCTGGTTGCACTTGACCAGGACACAGTCACAAGTTCAGACTGACAGTGATGGAGCACAGGCTAGGCACTAGACCTAGTTAATCCCACTGAGTATTACACCTTATATCTTTGGTGCGTGGTCTGTGAGGCTTTGCTTTGAAAGGCTCTGTTTCTTCAAGCGTTAGCTGCGAGGAGCTGTACAGGCTCTGATGCAAAATCCTGCATCAAGATGTATCATGCTACGTCAGTACCAATAAATCTGTCCGGTGAGGCTTTGTGAAGCTTCACATCAACTTACTTTGGTTCTGTTGGAGCTTACAGTGAAGCTTTGCAAGGCTTTACATTGACTCACGTGGGTTCTGTTGGAGCTGGGCAGCAAGGCTTTGCAAGGCTTCACATCAACTTGCATCAGTTCTGTGGGAGGCTGGCAGCTGAGCAGCGATGCTTTGTACCATTTTGCGATGCATCCCACTGTCTCCCGTCAGTTTGGATGATGCAGCCAGAGGGATCTTGGTTCCTTTGGGAAAATAAGCATCCTCTAGCACTGGCCAAGGATTCAGAGGCTCTGGTTTGCCACATCAGGTCTAGGACTTAATATCCCAAAATGCACTTGAGCAGTCCAGGATAAGTCATTTTTATAACTGGTCAGCTGAGGTGTTCTCTCTTTGGGTTTTCAGGTGACTCCTCCAAACCTTTATACCTGTCACTGCTCAGGGAGTCCACTCTGTTCTTTTTGGAGACAGTAAACAGTCTTTTCTTTTTATAGCCTTGTGATAAAAGGCAATCCTTCGTATTTTCCAGGCAGTGATCTGGGGAGCTCTTCAGAGCTACCTTATTTAACCTTCATATCTGGGCTTGAGGGAGAGGGGCATTTTAATCAATAAGAACTAACCTATCTCCCTCTAGTATGACCACTTACTGTGAGATGTGACAAACATCTAGCCCAGAATGCAACATTCTCCCAAAAGTCAAAATGAAGAGATTCTCTCTTTTGAGTGTGTGTCTGTGCAATCCAACCTAGAGGTGTGACTAGCAACTGGATACACTCCCCTCCCAACCCCTTTATTAATTTAATTGGAGGGGGTCCCATCTGACTAAATGTCAAGGAAGTGTGGCTGGTCTGGGTCCTGTGACATCTGTTTTGTGCAGAGGTCTTTAGCTTTATAGTCAAGTGTTACCCAACCCTTCCTCTGCCTTGCTTCTCCATGAAGAAGATCTCCTCCCACCAAGTAGCTGCATTGGTGCAGCCCTAGGCAGCCTCATACTTACTCAGGGAGCAGCTTGGTGAAGGCTGGCGAAGGCTGACCAATCAGAAGAGGCTGCTACAGGACTGCTTTAGGTAATCTCAGAAGTTTTAATATGACTTTAAATCCAACCTTGGCAAGCTGTTGGGTTTATGTAAGCATTGATTTGATACCTTGAATGATATGGTCAGCTGGCTCCTATCCAAAGTTAGGCATTATTACATTTAATAAAGTCCTCCCAATGTTAGCACCACTATAGTAGGAAAAAAATTACTTTGACATTCTATTTAAAGCATTTTTTAAGTCAGGGCACGTAAAACATGTTTATATTGTCCCTGCTTTTTACAACCATCCACCCTATCCTTCAGGCACCTAGAGCAGGCCCTAGGGGTGGCCTATTAGTAATAAACAAGTGTTTTGGACATTGAAAGTGTTTTAAATTCCATAGTCAAATTTGGACATAGTTATATTTTAAAACTGGCCTACAAGGCAAGTCTGGCTTTAAAATTATATCAGACACTACAACAGTTCACACTTAAGTGCAATAAGGCCACTGGGGTTTCTAACCCTGCACGCCTTACCGTATACTAGGGACTTAAAGTTAGGCTGTACTTACCAATTACATTTATACAAATCATCATATACCTTTAGAGGATAAAGCACTGCCCCAGGTCTGGTTAGCAGAGCCCAGGGCAATTCCAAAATCAGTGCCGAGCAGTATCACTTCAAAAATAGGGGTGATCAGGGCAAAACTAATGACTTTCCTACAGGACCCACATTTAATTGGTTATCATCTGCTTTGGCTTTGTTATTCGATTATACATAAGCAAAGAAATGTTCTATTTCTTCTTGGCTAAAAAATAGTCTCTGCAGTGTTTACACAGTTGTTACAGTTTGGTTAAAACGTGTAAATTGCAACTTCTAATTGGCATAGTATAATACAGCTATTGGGCTGCCCTATTATATAGTCATTGTCATTTTTGCTCTATGAGCATCCAGGTGGGATCTTTTGACTGGATAAAGTAATCCACCTTCAAGAGCATGTCACCTGTATTATTTTTGCCCCTCCATAAGTGTGCTGGTCTGCCAGTCAGTGTGCTCCAGACTCTTTTTGTCCTGGCCTATGTTAGCATGCAAAGGCTTTGCCACTCCCTTAGAACAAAAACACTTAAGTAACTACAATAACTCATTTGTGGTATGTATGTGACCATGTGCTTCTAATTAGAAATTCAATTGAGGCCTGTCTCGAGGGCAGCATTTTGGAACACAAAAGCAACATGCACTGCATATCGTTACAAAGGCAATGAAATATTGTCTTGAATACATTTTGTGACTGTCTTGGAAAAGGTAGCCCACAATAGAGACGCAACAACAAAAATATGGGCATGGCCAATGGGCAGGGGGGCATGACTCCTGTCTTTGCTAAGACAGGAGTCATTTCAATGGGGTTTGTGCGTCAAAAAATGGTGCAACCTGACTTGCACCATTTTTTGACCCACAACCCCAATTCTTCCCTACGCCTGCGCTGCCCAGTTAGAGTCATTTTTTTTTACTGTAACCAGCTCGCAGTGCCGGCTAACCTCAAACCATAAATAAGGCGCCCGTCTGGCACTTTGGAATGGCGTTAGCCAGCGGTAAATTTTTGGCGCTGGTTTGCGTCACAAAATATAAATATGGGCCCAAATGTGTTGGTTGCAACACCTAACAAAGTATGTTTATTTTATGAGTGTGCACAGATGGATTATGCCTCCTTTCTCTAACTGTAATTCACCACTATTTCTTCAAGTAAACAGGTATATTTAATAAATACAAAGAAAAATGTAAAAAAAAAATGTTTCACACTTAAAACCTGGCCAGCAAAAATGCTGATGACACAACCAATTAGGCAGCAATAAAAGCCATTATCAACAAATTCCTGGATGGCAGTTAGAAGCTCAGGCAAATGGGCTTCTAGAAGATTTAGGAAGTCAAGTGGTGACTTTCTAAAAGAACCTTTTGTAAAATATTTTGTATCAATCTGACTTCACCAAAGGATTGAGCTAATAATAAATACTTTTGAAATGTCCAAAAACTAACTTTGTAGGTGCTTTCTAAGTAGGTATAACATTGTTCATTTTATTATCAGACCCCAATGCTTTATCAAGGAACAACTAAACCTGCTAAAGTTAAAATAACTGTTGGGGCCTTGTCACAATAAGAACGTATTGTACACTAAGGGGCATATTTATACTCTGTTTGCACCGGAATTGCGTCGTTTTTTTTTACGCAATTCCGACGCAAAACTAACTCCATATTTATACTTTGGCGTTAGACGCGTCTAGCGCCAAAGTCCATGGAGTTTGCGTCATTTTTTAGCGTAGACACCTACTTTGCGTTAATGAGATGCAAGGTAGGCGTTCCCGTCTAAAAAAGTGACTCCAAGGCATGTGCGCCGTATTTACACTCCCGGGCAAAATTCACGCCCGGGAGTGGGCGGGTCAAAAAAAATGACGTACGGCTGCTTTTGCGCCGTTTTTTTGCGCCTGGAAAAGGCAGGCGTTAAGGGACCTGTGGGCTCTGAAGGAGCCCAGAGGTGCCCTCCCATGCCCCCCAGGGACACCCCCTGTCACCCTTGCCCACCCCAGGAGGACACCCAAAGCTGGAGGGACCCATCCCAGGGACATTAAGGTAAGTTCAGGTAAGTGTTTTTTTTTAAAAAATTGTGGCATAGGGGGGCCTGATTTGTGCCCCCCTACATGCCACTATGCCCAATGACCATGCCCAGGGGACAGAAGTCCCCTGGGCATGGCCATTGGGCAAGTGGGCATGACTCCTGTCTTTGCTAAGACAGGAGTCATTTCTATGGGGGTTGGGAGTCGGAAAAAATGGCGCAAATTGGGTTGAGGCGAAAAATTTGCCTCAGCCTGACTTGCCCCATTTTTTGGCGCCCAAGCTCCATATCCCCCTACGCCGGTGCTGCCTGGTGTACGTCGTTTTTTTCCACGCACACCAGGTAGCGCCGGCGGCTAACGCCGGCTAACGTCATTGATTAAATACGGCGCCTGCATGGCGCTTCAGAATGGCGTTAGCCGGCGCTAATTTTTTCGACGCAAAACTGCGTTAGCGCAGTTTTGCGTCAAAAAGTATAAATATGGCCCTAAACCTTTACATATCTCACTTTACAAATAGCATCCTCCCTGTCATTTTAGGCATGCCTACTTAGATGTGGCTATTAATATGCGAACGAAGTGCTTAGGTGTGCCAAAATCGTTATTTTGACTGATTGGGTTTGCAGTTTTAAAACTGCATAAAGTGCATAAACAGACTACAGTGATAAACCTGCACCGTCACTCCAGTGGGGGCACAATGTGTTCTGCATTCCACTAGAGATGTTTAGATTGCATGCCCTAGGTACACTTTGAACCATATACCAGAGATTTATAGTCAAGTTAAATAGGTTAATTAGGAGCATAGGCAATTTTGACATGTTTTTGATGGGTCAGATCACAAGCACGGGGAACTGGACAGCAGTTTCCCAATGTGAAGAGTCCAAAACAGCTCATACAATTATGCAGAAAAGCAGAGTGACCATGAAAAAAAGGCCATTAAACTGCAGTTCCTATAGGAAACTTTATATTGTATCCCGGTAACATAGCTCTGTTAGAGAAACATAACTAGACGGATTTCATCAGAAGCAAATGTTAAGATGTGCCATGTTGATTTAATGTTGTATTAGAATCAGGGGAACACCAAAACCCCCAGGATAGATCATTCTCATAAAATATCAAACATTAATTAAACAATTCCTGGATCTGTCATGTTTTGTTTATGTCAAACACAGAACAGTTTTGGTACTTTTTGCTTTGTTGAATAATGTTGTATTTAAAAGGTACAGATTATTTTGTCTTGAAGAACAATATAAAATCTAAAATATGCAGCTATCGGTTGCATCATATGTACTACAAGTTAATGTTTACTGTGCATTTCCCTGTTAGCTGTTCATCGTTGAAATTACGGACCAACAAAATCAAAGTCCATTAAAATAATTTACTATACCAAGTTAATTTTGTTTAAATCCAAATATTCTTAACAGCATACTAATTTAAAGTGTACTTACCTTAAAAAATAAACTCAACTAATTCTCCCCATCAATACACAGTCACCAACTCCTGAACATTTTTTACAAGTATAGGTGGATACGTATATCTCTACCTGAAGATACCTTTAGGTTTTTTACACAATTCACAAACGTTTCCATATATGCACCTGGAAGCAGGTTTCCAGGTTTATAGCTGTTATATCAAGTGACATCATCTGTGGGAACCAAGGCCCAGATTTATACTTGCTTTGCACTGAAGTTGCATCATTTTTTAATGCAAATTTGAAGCACAACGAACTCCAAACTTATACGTTGGCACAAGACTCTCCAAGTGCCAAAGTTTTGGAGTTAAAGTCAATTTTTGCTAGTGGGAAACTACCTTGCGTCAATGAGATGCAAAGTAGGTGTTACCATGCAAAAAATGACGATATGGCCTTAATGCCATATTTATCCCCCCATGCTAAAATAAAGCACGGGGAAAGAGGGCCTTAAATAATGGTAGTAAGCTTGCTTATTGCCATTATTTAATGCCTGGGTCAGGGCAGGCATTAGGAGACCTGCAAGTCTATTTCCATGGTCAGAGACCATGGAATTGGCCCACAGGTACCCTTCCCTAGCCCCAGGGGCACCCCCACCAACACCAGAGGGGCACCAGAGGATGGGGGGACCCTATCCCAGGTAAGTACAGGTATGTTTTTCTGTTTTTAAAAAAAATTGCTATCGGGGGTCTAACTTGGGCCCCCCTACATGGCACTGGGCCCAATGGCCATGACCAGCAGACATATGTCCCCTGGGCATGGCCATTGGGGTGGTGGGCAAGACAGGAGTCATGTCCATGCAAGTTTTACGTCAAACATGACGCTTGTCATTTTCATGCCTCTGCCCCTACTAGTGTCATCGTTTGACGCACAACCTCCTGTTTCCCCTACGCCTTCCCCACCCGGCTAGTGTCCTTTTTGTTGACGCTAGCTCGACCTTACCGCCAGCTACTGTCATTCCATAAATATGAAGCCCGGCCGGCGGTATATTTTTTCACCCAAACTGTGTTAACGCAGTCGTACGTGAAAAAGACTAAGGGTCATTACAACATTGGCGGTAAAAGCCGCTTACCACCGTGCAGAAGACCGCCAACACACCACCGCAGCCGCGGAATTCCGCCACAGCCATTATGACCCACAGCTCTGAATCCGCCAAAATCTAGACACCCACACAAGTCCGCCACACCAAACGTCAGTGATAAACTGGCGATAACAAAACCTCCACTGTCAGGCCAACAGGAACACGCCCACACTATCACGCCCCACGAATCCACATGGCGGTCTTACAACTGCGGTATTCCATTGGCGGTACACACCGCCGCACTCAAAATACACACACACTTACAAAACACAACCACATTGGACAATTCGAAATACACACACCTGATACACATACACACACCACTCCCACACGCCCAATACACTATAAAACACCAACCCACATCACCCACAAACCCCTACGACAACAATTGCGACAGAAAGCCAGAGAGAGACACCACCAGAGAGAACAAAAGCATCCACAGGCACTCAACACCATCACTCACACAGCATCCATGCACCTCACACAAAACACCTCTAAATATCACCCCACACACCACAACACACACCACCCCACACATCACCCACACCACCCCATGGCACCGCAAAGACACCCCAGGTTTTCTGAGGAGGAGCTCAGGGTCATGGTGGAGGAAATCATCCGGGTAGAGCCACAGCTATTCAGATCACAGGTGCAACGCATCACCATAGCTAGGAAGATGGAGCTATGGCGGAGAATCGTGGACAGGGTCAACGCAGTGGGACAGCACCCAAGAACTAGGGATGACATCAGGAAGAGGTGGAACGACCTACGAGAGAAGGTGCGTTGCGTGGTCTCAAGACACCAGATTGCAGTTCAGAGGACTGGCGGCAGACCCCCACCTCCTCCCTCACAACATGGGAGGAGCAGGTCTTGGCTATACTGCATCCTGAGGGCCTCGCAGGAGTAGCTGGAGGAATGGACTCTGGTAAGTCAAACCTTTAACTACTTCATGCCCAACCCACCTGCATGCTATCACATACCCCCACCCTCGCCCTCACTCCCATCACTCCAACTCCTCACACATGTCCCACTATCACAAACCACACCTCCCAAACCCAAGCCCTGCATGTAACACCAAAGCATGGACAACCATCACCAAAGCATGTCCATTGCACATACCCATACACCCCCGAAACCATTATCACAGACGGTCCCACACAAGAATGGAAGCACTGGGGTACAGGGTGACCCACCCATTGCACACCATGGCACACACAGATGCAATAATCATGACTTTACACCCCTACAGGACCCCTACCCAACGTCACCAGACAGGAGGGTCAAGACATGTCCACTCCACCCACAGAAGAGGCCCACAGTGATGACAGCAGCTCTGTCCAACTGGATCTAGATGACCAGCCCGGCCCATCTGGGACCTCAGGACAGTCGGTTCCCCTAACACTAGCACAGGCCACTACAGAGCTTCCCCCTCTGGAAACACCAGCACAGCACCCCCCAGCGGCCCATTCCTCTGTCCCCAGGACACGTCAAGCAGCAGTGCGTCCACCACTACAGGGAACCCAGGCTAACCCACCACCCCAACAACACCAGGGACCTGGGGCAGTGGTAGTGGACACAGGGTTCAGGGGACAGAGGCACAGGGAAACAGAGGAACTGGGAGGGGTGCTGTGCGACAGGGGGAGGACAGGCCCAGGGAACCCACTCTCCACATGGGAGCCTACCACCATTCCCAGGAGACGATGGCAATGGTACTGGCCAAGTTTCAGGAGACCGAGCGGCTGCAGGAAGAAAAGTATTTGGGGTTCAGGGAGGAACTGAAATCCATCAATTCCACCCTGGACACCATTGTAGGGGTGCTGAAGGAACTCGTCAACACCAGGCACAACAAGGGGCCTCTGACACTAGCCTGGACGATGAACTGCCCACCACCTCCACCAGCGCTAGTAGACAGGAGGCACCGCCACAGGACCACAACACCAGCATCACACCCCCTGCAGATGGAGAACCACCCCGCAATCGGTCCCTAAGATCCAGGACAAAGACCGAGAACAATGCCAAGACCCCCGCCAAGAAATGCGACCACCCTGATAGTCATCTTTCTGTCCCACTTTGTCACCCTGTCCATACTTAAACTGCCCTAGAACCACTTCCTATGACCCTTTGGACAATGCACCTGTGAGACTAATAGACTGGACTCTGCCATGGACATTCCTCCACCATCACCCCTGACCATTTTACAACCACCTCCACTATTTAGCAATTAAATAAACACCCTTAAATCACAAGACAATCTGAAGTCAGTCTGGCCCATATTTATACTAAAAATTAGCGCCGGATAACGGCATTCTGAAGCGCCATGCGGGCGCCGTATTTATTGAATGACGTTAGCCGGCGTTAGCCACCGGCACTGTCTAGTGTGTGTTAAAAAAAACTACATACACCAGCCAGCGCCGGCGTAGGGGGAAAATGGCGTATGGGCGTCCACAAATGGTGCAAGTCAGGCTGAGGCAAAAAAATCGCCACAACCCGATTTGCGCCATTTTTTTACGACACCCATCCCCCATTGAAATGACTCCTGTCTTAGCAAAGACAGGAGTCATGCCTCCTTGCCCAATGGCCATGCCCAGGGGACTTCTGTCCCCTGGGCATGGTCATTGGGCATAGTGGCATGTAGGGGGCCACAAATCAGGCCCCCCTATGCCACATTTTTTTTTTTACAAAAATACCTACCTGGACTTACCTTAATGTCCATGGGGTGGGTCCCTCCAGCCTTGGGTGTCCTTCTGGGGTGGGCAAGGGTGGCAGGGGGTGTCCCTGGGGGCAGGGGAGGGCACCTCTGGGCTCATTCTGAGCCCACAGGTCCCTTAACGCCTGCCCTGACCCAGGCGCTAAAATCCGGCGCAAATGCGGGTTTTTTAGACCCGCCCACTCCCGGGCGTTATTTTTGCCCGGGTGTATAAATCCGACGCAATAGAATTGGAGTCATTTTTTAAGACGGGAACGCCTACCTTGCATATCATTAACGCAAGGAAGGTGTTCACGCAAAAAAATGATGCTAACTCCATGAACTTTGGCGCTAGACGCGTCTAACGCCAAAGTATAAATATGGAGTTAGTTTTGCGTCGAATTTGCGTAGAAAAAAACGACGCAAATTCGGTGCAAACAGAGTATAAATATGCCCCTCTGTGCTTTGGAAAATGTGTATTAGCAATAACTGTGGCAAAATGCTATATCCAATGTAATGTCAACATACCTATGTCACACAGCTCTAGTCCATGCGGAAACAAAGCAGAGGTCGCTCAGTGGGACCCACATCTGCGAATTCGAAAGGGAAAGTGAAAACTGAGTGTCCATACACTGGGTGAAAATGACAGACAGATGAGAGGTAGAAGAATGAAATCAGATGTAGCAGGCAGTGTTGTCTTCTTACCTGTGTCTCACTGGAAGTATTGCTGGATCACCAAGTTCCTGTTGTCTATGTCCTCTTCTTCTGCTTTCTCATCTTCACTGTCCACAGGCTCCACAGCTGCCACAACACCTCCATCTGGACCATCCTCCTGCAGAAAAGGCACCTGTCATCGTAAAGCCAAGTTGTGAAGCATACAGCAGGCCACAATGATGTGGCTCACCTTCTTTGGTGAGTAGAATAGGGAACCACCTGTCATATGGAGGCACCGGAACCTGGCCTTCAGGAGGCCAAAGGTCCTCTCTATAATCCTCCTAGTCCGCCCATGGGCCTCATTGTAGCGTCCCTCTGCCCTTGTCCTGGGATTCCTCACTGGGGTCAGTAGCCATGACAGGTTGGGGTAACGAGAGTCACCTGCAAATGGCGAGGGACAACTGTTAGACACACACAAACTCTTAGGTACATCCCCATACCCAGACACCTAGTCACACTGTATTGGGTCCATGTTCTCACCTAATAGCCACACACGGTGCCTCTGGAGTTGCCCCATCACATAAGGGATGCTGCTATTCCGCAGAATGTAAGCGTCATGCACTGAGCCAGGAAATTTGGCATTTACATGGGAGATGTACTGGTCGGCCAAACACACCATCTGCACATTCATAGAATGGTAACTCTTCCGGTTTCTGTACACCTGTTCACTCCTGCTTGGGGGGACCAAGGCCACATGTGTCCCATCAATGGCACCAATGATGTTGGGGATATGTCCCAGGGCATAGAAGTCACCTTTCACTGTAGGCAAATCCTCCACCTGATGTAGCTGCGCATGTGTTTCAGCAGGGCAGACAACACTCTGGACAACACGTTGGAGAACATAGGCTGGGACATCCCTGATGCTATGGCCACTGTTGTTATTGAAAAGACCCCCTTGCTAGGAAATGGAGTACTGACAGCACCTGCCCTAGAGGGGGGATTCCTGTGGGATGGCGGATAGCTGATATCAGGTCTGGCTCCAACTGGGCACACAGTTCTAGGATTGTGGTACGATCTGTAGGTGATAATTACATGTCGCTCCTCCATTGTCGACAGGTCCACCAGCGGTCTGTAAACCGGAGGATGCCGCCATCTCCTCACCTGCCCCAGCGGACGTGCTCTATGGAGGAGAACAGCGAGCAGAGAGTCAACCAACACTGAGGTAGGTAAACACAATTTTATCGGAAAATGTTTGAAAATCGACATATGGCTGTATTAGTGTTTAAGCAAGGCCTAGATATGTGTGACGCAGTCAAAATTAATGCCATGTGGCCCCCTGAAATGGCGGCTGCCTGACCTGTAATATGGGACAAGGGGATATGAGGTAACTGCGCTGGCATTGTACACCATTGCGGTAGGCGGTCGAAGACCGTGGCGCAATCCTACATTGGTTAAAATTTGGACCCTATGGGTACCAGGAGCCAATGACGATGTACGCCGGCAGGGACGGTACACACCGCCGCGCACGTCACCGCCATTTTCTCTCTGTTCAATCACTTGATACCTGATCTTCGACAGGAGAGGACCTACACTGCAAGTGTTGCTGGGACCTCAGTCTGGAAGAGACAATGGCTCGTGTGTCTGGGGAAAGGGCCCCAGCCTTCAGCACGGAGGAGTTGGAGAAACTATTGGATGGGGTCCTCCCCTAGTACACGCTACTCTACGGTCCTCCAGACAAACAGGTGAGTACACAGTGAGCATGCTCTATGGGCAATGCCTGTTTGGAGTGGTGTTGATGAAAGATGGGGGGGGTAGAATGAGGCGTGCATGATACGACGGTGCGTGCATGTGTGTCATGGCAAGGGTAGGGATGCGGGCCAATGACTGTGACGGTGCAGACGGTTATATCTTCTCCTTTTCCCCTGTACTATTCCTGTATGTCAGTGCCCACAAGAAGGAGGATATTTGGTGTGCCATCGCCAAGGAAGTCCGGACCCTGGGGGTCCACCACAGATGGAGCACCCACTGCCGTAAAAGATGGGAGGACATCCGCCGCTGGAGCAAGAAGACGGCGGAGGCCCAGCTGGGGATGGCCTCCCAACGTGGGAGGGGTGCCCGTCACACCATGACCCCCCTGATGTTCCGGATCCTGGCAGTGGTGTATCCGGAGTTGGATGGGCGCTTGAGGGCATCACAGCAGCCACAAGGGGGTGAGTACACTCTCATTCAGCTGATTCTGCGCGCATTGTAGGTGTCTGGGTGGGGGAGGTGGACTGTGGGTTCCCCTAGGCTAGGGAGAGTTTAGTAGGCTTGGTCCCTTCTTTAGGCAGGCACTGTGGCACCCCACCCCACCTGTGTTCAGAGCCAACTACACCTAGTCAGGCTTCTGTGACTTCCATGTGTGCAGCAATCGGGCATAGGCCTTGTAACCCATTTCCCTGTGATTAATTAGGGAACTCTAAGTGCACAGCGTAGTGCAGGGGGCTTCTGTGTCAGCAGTGTCCGCCAACGGTAGCGGTATTGGATGCACTCAATATGTCTTTCTTCTGTCTTTCCCCCCTTTTTTGTGGTCTCCCTGTTCTTGTGTGCATTAGCATCATCACGCGGAGGAGCAGTGCTACCGGAGCAGGAGGGAGCTGCATCCCACATGGCCTTGGAGGGTGACATAACGGAGTCAGAAGCCACCAGTGGAACGGAGGGCAAGGGAAGCTCCACGGCGGGGACAGGAGCTGAGACCAACAACACGGACTTCTCCTCTGATGGGAGCTCCTTGCAGTGGCCGGCCCGTCTGTGCCCCCCGCATCTACAGGTACAGCCGCCACCCCCCTCTACCAGCACCGCCCTCCCAGCAGCCCCTCAGCGTGTGCCCCGTAGCCACTCACCCAGGACGGTGGGCATCTCCTTCGCCCCAGGCACCTCAGCCCCTCTCCAGTCAGCCATGATGCCCTCAGTGAGGAGGCCATTGACCTCCTCAGGTCCCTCACTGTTGGGCAGTCTACAATTTTGAATGCCATCCAGGGTGTAGAGAGGCAGTTGCAACAGACCAATGCATACCTGGAGGGTATTCATTCTGGTCAGGCAGCCCAACAGCAAGCTTTTCAGACTCTGGCCTCAGCACTGATGGCAGCCATTGTCCCTGTCTCTAGCCTCCCCCTCCAACTTCCTCCTCCCAGACCCAAACCACTGTACCTCAGCCTATCCCAAGCACACCATCAGACCGGCATGCACACACCTCAACACACAAGGGAAGCTCAGGCAAACATAAGAACCACACATCCCACAAGTACTCACGCAGGCATCATACCCATTCAGACATACCAGCAGCCACTGCCTCCACTGTGTCCCCCTCCTCCTCGTCTCCCTCCTCCCTCCCAGTCTCGTCTCCACCCACATCTGCATGCACTACATCGTCAGCCACTACCTCCATCACCAGCACACCCACCACCACACCCGCTCACGTGCACTCACCGCCCCCACTACCATTCACACATCCCCTGGGTACTCTCCCAGTGTGTCTGTGAGCCCACCTCCCAAGGTACACATACGCAGCCACACACCCACCCAACAGCCATCCACCTCACAACAGCCTCCAGTCCATGCACCTTCACCCAAAGTCACCAAACGTACACCTCCAACAACCACATCCTCTTCCTCCACTCCCAAATCCCCACCATCTACCCACCCCAGTGTGCCCAAAAAACTTTTCCTGTCCAACCTTGACCTCTTCCCCTCACCTCCCCCACCCCTTCAGTCTCCTAGGGCTCGCCTTTCCAGGTCCCAACCCAGCGCCTCAGCCACAACATCTGCAGGAGCAGTGGTGCCAGTAGTAACCGGCTTCTGGAGTGCGCCAGGCAGCAGGGCAGCCAGTGTGCCAAGGAGCCAGACCACTGACAGTCCCCCACCTCAAAAGCACAAAAAAGTTGGCCAGTGCCCGGCAGGAGACAGGCAAAACATCTTCCACCAAAGCCTCTCCCAGGGGTACAGTTGGGAGTGTGAAGACAGCTACGCCACCATCCAAGGTGGGGAAGGGGCACAGTAAAACAGACAAGTCTGCGAAAACCTGCACGGCGGACAAGACCGCCAACAGCACCGCTGAACAGGACACCGCCGCCACCAGCACTGCTAAACAGGACACCGCCGCAACAAGCACCGCTGCCAAGGACATCACCAGCACCACTGAACAGGACACCGCTGCCACCAGCACTGCTGAACAGGACACCGGCGCAACAAGCACCGCTGCCAAGGACACCGCCGCCACAAGCACCACTGCCAAGGACACCGTCGCCACCAGCACCGCTGAACAGGACACCGCCACAACAAGCACTGCTGCCAAGGACACCGCCACCACCAGCACTGATGAACAGGACACAGCCGCAACAAGCACCGCTGCCAAGGACACCGCCGCCACATGCACCGCTGCCAAGGACACTGCCACCTCCAGCACCGCTGAACAGGACACCGCTGCAACAAGCACCACTGCCAAGGACACCGCCGCCACCAGCACTGCTGAACAGGACACCACTGCAACAAGCAACGCAGGCCAGTGAGCGCCAAAGCTTCCGACGCTACTGAGGACGCCATGAGCAGGATGAAGCACTCTGGGCACAAAGCCCCCTCCAGAACCAGTGGAGATTTACATCCACTACCTCTGTCCTTGGCAGGATGAAGCACTGTGGGCACAAAGCCCCCTCCAGAACCAGTGGAGTATCACATCCACTACCTCTGCCCCTGGCAGGATGAAGCACTCTGGGCACAAAGCCCCCTCCAGAACCAGTTGAGTATCACATCCACTACCTCTGTCCTTGGCAGGATGAAGCACTCTGGGCACAAAGCCCCCTCCAGAACCAGTGGAGATTTACATCCACTACCTCAGTCCTTGGCAGGATGAAGCACTCTGGGCACAAAGCTCCCTCCAGAGCCAGTGGAGATTTACATCCACTACCTCTGTCCATGGCAGGATGAAGCAATCTGGGAACAAAGCCCCCTCCAGAACCAGTGGAGATTTACATCCACTACCTCTGTCATTGACAGGAAGAAGCACTCTGGGCACAAAGCCCCCTCCAGAACCATTGGGGATTTACATCCACTACCTCTGTCCTTGGCAGGGTAAAGCCCTCTGGGCACAAGGCCCCCTCCAGAACCAGTGGAGATTGACATCCACTTGAGAAACTGTGGCTTTGCACTCCCCAGGATTAAGCAATGGGCAAACCACCCACTGGAGAGACTTGAGAGACAGTGGCTTTGCACTCCCCAGGGTGCAGCAGTGGGCAACCCACCCACTGGAGAGACTTGAGAGACGGTGGCTTTGCACTCCCCAGGATGCAGCAGTGGGCAAACCACCCACTGGAAAGACTTGAGAGACTGTGGCTTTGCACTCCCCAGGATAAAGCTGTGGGCATGGAGCCCCCTCGTGGATCTGGCGTTGTGTACTCATCCGGCTGAGGTGCCCTCCTTCCCTTCCCCCTGAGGTGCCTGTTGTATTTCTATCTGATGCCCCAGCAGTGTTCTCTCCGTTTTGATCGGGTATTGAGTGTGGGCCTCGCCCATGCATTTTGGGCCCAGTGGTCCACGGACTATGATGGTGGAATACCTTGGACTTGTATTCTTGGTATATATATTGGTTTTTAGTGTAAATATATATATATATATATAAATATATATATATATATGTATATATTTTTGATTACTGTATTTGAATAGATTACAAACGTTCGACTCATTTCCTTTTGTCCTTGCATTCTTCCAGGGGGGGTTGTTAATGTAATGTATCAACATGTACTTGTGTGTGTGTTGTAGTGTGTGAGGGTGGGGGTGGGAGTGTTGCATGTTGCGTGTGTGTGTCACTCTTTTTCCCTCCCCCCTCCCCTGTGTCGTAGGTGCAGTACTCACTGTGGTCTTCGCCGCCGTCTTTGTTGTTCCTGGTAGAGAAGCAGGAAGAGAAAGGCTGGGAGTATCTGGAGCTCGGGTTCCATGGCGTCCTGATTCCTCGTGGGGTGTGTAGAGGTGGGCGTTTTCCCTTCCAAGTCCTGTTTCCGCCGTGTTTTTGTTCGTGGTGAATCTGCCCCGGAAAAGGTGGCGGATTGGCCTGTTGTAATTCTGTGGGCGGAACCTTGTCTTCTGCCTGTCTGTTGGCGGTTACCGCTGCTGTGTTTGTTTGTCCCGCCTTGGCGGTCGGAGTGTTAAAGTGGCTGTCTATGTTGGCGGTTTCTGCCATGGTCGTGATTCCAATTTTTTTACCGCCGGCCTGTTGGCGGTTTTACCGCCGCTTTAACACCGACCGCCAGGGTTGTAATGACCACCCATATCTAGGCCTTATTCCTTCTCTTCCGAAAAGTTACATAGCATAGCTTTACACACAAGCATGCTAACAGAATGCAGTGAAAATGCACATTTGACTATTTTTTACCCATGCGAAACCATATTCTAAATGGAGAAAGCCCTTCTCCTATATTCCAAGCAAAACAGGTGATCTGTTCTCATTATTATCCTGGACAAGGATTACTCCAAACTCTTAGTCTAGTACATTTACGAATACTAACAAATGCATATAAATTAAACCATGCCTCATAGCACCCATATCTGAATATCTTGGGTGGGACATACTTCAGTGGTTTCCCTCACACTCATGGCAGAGAAATTTGCATTAGTAAATCAATCTGTGTTTGGCAGCAATTGTGAATTGCTAGCTGGTGTAAATTGAGATATTTCTAGCTGTAAACTTACATTATGGCTGATAATTCAATTGTGCTTTTTAACAGGAGATGCCACATTGGCCTCCTTTAGGAGGCATCTAGGATATTCTGTAACCACTTTCCCATTAAAATGTATGGATGAAGATTAGGTGTCATTCATTGTAATGTGACATGGTCCATAGGAACAAGAACAGCATTTGCAGATGTAAGTCTGCAGATGTTCACAAAAAATCAAAATGTAATGGGTTTTGAATTACTAAATGCTGTTTTTGTGGTTTTAGGATGGTTGTATGTTCTCTGTGGTCATAGGATAATGTCTTTCTCTTTTGAGAATCTTGTGTGTGACTTTAATGCTTGTAAATTGATTTTGACTGCTAACCACATATCAGGGATTAGCTATATGAGAGTGGCAGTTCAAAGGGAAACATTAGCCCTATCTGTTTTGAGCGGCAGATGCCAGGAAGGCCTTTTCCTTTTCGTTCCCAGGATCCTCACAGACAGCCAGGCTCTGATCAGAGTAGGAGAATACCAGTATTGCCTCTGTCAGATAGGAGGAGAGCTAATTCAAATAGGGGAGTGGCTAAGAAGCTGAAGGAAAACCTGCCTAGAGGCAGCTCGGTTCTGCCATCTTGGAAGATGGGGTCCTAGGTCATTTTGCAGTGAGGAAGTTCTGCAAAAGTATTAGAGAACTGGGAAAAAATAGTTAGGAGTGGACTTTTCAATTTTTCCAATTACTGGTTAGTGCTCAAGAAAAAGCTGCCAACTCAACCACTGCCGCATTAGTATATTCCCAGTCCTGGGGAGACTTCAACTGAAGAAGAAGACAAGTACTGGAAGAAGCCTTCTGACTCCTGCTGAAAGGACAGGACCTTACTAAAAGACTTACGAACTCCTGAATACTTCTGGCCCTCAGGGGCTGGTACTACACTTCAAGATTCAACTTGATGGCCTCTTGCCAGGTTGAAATGGCAGTTTTAAAGTTCACATACAGGCAACAAAGCAGGCCTGAGGCTTATTTTACAGTGCTACCTTAGTGGGTGGCACAATGAGTGCTACAGCCCTCTGGTAGCATTTAATTTAGAGGCCCTGTATACATATGATGACAAGTGCATGGAATTTCCTGAATCCCTGCTTTGGCTCAAAAATAGCTGCAGTGACAATACAGCCACAGGGTATTGTGTTACTATCTGGGAGGAATTCACAAAGTCTAATGTCACCCAACAGGCTGCAGGCACAAAGGGTTAAGGGCAGGAAAATGTCAATTTTCTAAAAGTAGCATCTTGAAAATTATAATGAAAAACCCAACTTTACCATTAAAGAGACTTTGGCCCTCATTCTGACCCTGGCGGTCAGTGTTAAAGCGGCGCCCAACCCGCCAACAGGCTGGCGGCCCAAAAATATGAATTCTGACCCTGGCGGAAACCGCCAACACAGGCCGCCGCTTTAACACTCCGACCGCCACGGCGGTACAAACAAACAGCGCGGCGGTCACCGCCAACAGGCAGGCGGCAGACAATGTACCGCCCACCCTATCACGACCCACCAATCCGCCACCTTTTCCGGGGCGGAAACAGACATCTCCAATGGAAAACGCTTACCTCGACACACTCCACGCAGAATCGGAACAGCATGGAACCCGAACTCCACATCCTCCCAGCCATTGCCTTCCTGCTCTTCTTCCAGGATCACGAACCACGCCGCAGACGACAACGGTGAGTACTGCACCTACGACACAGGGGAGGGGGGAGGAGGAAAGGTTACGGGCACACACATATGCCACACACCCACCCCCACCCTCACCCCCACCGAAATACCTACACACCTATGCAGATAAAAAAGTCAGAGTGACCCCCCCCCAAACAAAGACAAAAGCCAATGCATGTAAAAGTAGAACCATATTATTGCAACAATAAAGTATAGCGACCTTAGCAATATATGAAGAATGAATACACATCTAGAACTCTATCCATACAAGCAGCAAAAGTCCGGCCCAGTCAATCAAAGTCCAAAGGTCCGTGGGCCAATGTGCAGCAACACATGGGCAAAGCCCACACAAGAGATCCAGTCCATTGGAGAGAACACTGCTGGGGCATCACTAAAATAAAAAGACAGGCACCTCAGGGGGAAGGGAAGGGGGGGCACCTCAGCCACATGAGTCCACGACGCCAGATCCACGAAGGGCCTCCATGCCCACTGTGCCATCCTGGGGAGTGCAAAGCCACAGTCTCACAAGTCTCTACAGTGGGTGGATTGCCCACTGTGCCATCCTGGGGAGTGCAAAGCCACAGTCTCACAACTCTCTACAGTGGGTGGATTGCCCACTGTGCCATCCTGGGGAGTGCAAAGCCACAGTCTCACAAGTCTCTACAGTGGGTGGATTGCCCACTGTGCCATCCTGGGGAGTGCAAAGCCACAGTCTCACAAGTCTCTACAGTGGGTGGGTTGCCCACTGTGCCATCCTGGGGAGTGCAAAGCCACAGTCTCACAAGTCTCTACAGTGGGTGGATTGACCACTGTTACATCCTGGGAAGTGCAAAGCCACAGTCCATCAGGTGGATTACAGAGACCACTGGTCATGGAGGAGGCATGGTGGGCAGAGTGCGTCGTGAAGGCCTGCCCGACACAGAACCGGGACTGCCAATGGGCCAGCGGTGCTTGACAGGAAGGGCCCAGCGGAGCGGTGCTTGACAGGAAGGGCCCAGCGGAGCGGTGCTTGAGATGAAGGGCCCGGCGGAGCGGTGCTTGAGATGAAGGGCCCAGCGGAGCGGTGCTTGACAGGAAGGGCCCAGCGGAGCGGTGCTTGAGATGAAGGGCCCAGCGGAGCGGTGCTTGACAGGAAGGGCCCTGTTCAGCGGTGCTCCTCACGGCGGGGCCCTGTTCAGCGGTGCTCCTCACGGCGGGGCCCTGTTCAGCGGTGCTTCTCACGGCGGGGCCCTGTTCAGCGGTGCTTCTCACGGCGGGGCCCTGTTCAGCGGTTCTGCTCATGGCGGGCCCTGTTCAGCGGTGCTCCTAACAGCGGGGCCCTGTTCAGCGGTTCTGCTCACGGCGGGGCCCTGTTCAGCGGTGCTCCTCACGGCGGGGCCCTGTTCAGCCGTGCTCCTCACGGCGGGGCCCTGTTCAGCGGTTCTGGTCACGGCGGGGCCCTGTTCAGCGGTGCTTCTCACGGCGGGGCCCTGTTCAGCGGTGCTCCTCACGGCGGGGCCCTGTTCAGCGGTTCTGCTCACGGCGGGGCCCTGTTCAGCAGTGCTCCTCACGGCGGGGCCCTGTTCAGCAGTGCCTGTCTTGTGTTTCCAGTGAACCACACCTGGCCAATATTTGCCGCTCACTCTGCATCGGACCTTTCCGTTGCGGGGCCTTCCTGTGATGGAGTCCTGGGGCCCTGGCTCTCCTTCGATACCCCCGGAATGGGGCTGGTGGGGCCCTCATGGCCAGGTCGGCTGCTCCCTGCCCTTTGCTCCTTGCTGCCCTTGCCCTCCTTGGCAGACTGTCCGTGGCCCTTGGCTCCCTTACCCGATGTGGCAGGTGACGGTGCAAGGCTACCCTCCTTGGGGGCAGGCGTATCAGGCCTGTCGCGCCTGCCCTTCAGTTTCTTGGTCCTCTTCCCAGGGGGGGGGCTGGCTGTGCCTTTGCTGCTGGACGATGTCCCAGCCCAAGGAAAGGGCGGACTCCAAAAACCAGGCACGACGTTCTTTGGAGTTGCTGGGCTGGTGGTGGCTGAGGTGTTTGTGGAACTCTTATGGGATGGAGGGGGTGGGTCAGGTGAGGAAAAGAGGTCCACTTTGGAGAGGAAAATTTTCTTTGGAGCCATGGGAAGGGTGGCTGGAGTTAGTATGGGAGTGGAGGAAGAGGATGTGGTTGTAGGAGAGTCAAGTGTGCTGTCTTTGGGTGCAGGTGCTTGGGCAGGAGGCTGACGTGAGGTGGATGGCTGTTGTTTGGGTGCCTGCCTGCGTTTGTGTGGTTGGGAAGCGGGGGTGACAGACAGACTGGGAGAGGACACAGGGGACATGTACATGGCAGTGGGGGTGGTGACTGCACGTGTGCGGACTGGTGTGGAGGGTGTGCTGGTGATGGGTGCAATGGCTGATGGTGGTGTGCTTGCAGGTGTGTGTGGAGATGTCACAGGGAGGGAGGAGGGAGACGAGGAGGTGGGGGACACAGAGGAGGTAGTGGCTGTTGGCATGTCTGCATCTGGATGTTGCTTGGGTGAATGCTTGTGTGTCCTGTGGTGCTTATGTCTGGATGAGCTGCCCTTGGGTGTTGAGGTGTGTGCAGGCTGGTCTGTAGGTGTGGATGGGATAGGCAGAGGAACAGGGGAGTGGGACTGGGTGGAGGGAGTCAGAAGAGGGAGGCTGGAGACAGGGACAATGGCTGCCGTCAGTGCTGAGGCCAGAGCATTGAACGATCGTTGATGGGCAGCCTGACCCGAATGAAGGCCGTCCAGGTATGCATTGCTTTGATGCACCTCCCTCTCCACACCCTGGATGGCATTCAAAAGGGTAGACTGCCCAACAATGATGGTCCTCAGGTGGTCAATGACCTCCTCACTGAGGGCAGCAGGGGTGACTGGGGCAGGGCCTGAGGTGCCTGGGGTGAAGGAGATGGCCGGCTTCCTGGCCTTGCGGGCACGGGCCAAGGGCCGAGGGGCTGCTGGGAGGGCGGAGCTGGTGCGCTGGGTGGCGGCTGTACCTGTTTCTGCGGTGGGCACGGATGTTGCCGCCACCGCAAGGGAGCTCCCTTCCGAGGACGTGTCGGTGTCGCTGCCGTCTCCACGGGTCCCCGTGGTGGAGCCCCCCTCGCCCTCCGTCTCACTGGTCATGTCGGAGTCCGTTGCATGGCCCTCCGGGGCCATGTGAGATGCAGCTCCCTCTTGCGCCGATGCCACTTCTCCTCCGCCTGATGATGCTAATGCACACATTCACAGAAAAACAAAGAAAATGGGGGGGGAGGTGGAAAACATAAAGACAAGTTGAGTGCATGCATTGGGGACACCGTTGGCGGAGAGGACAGACACAGAAGGCCCCTGCACTGCGCTGCGCACTTGGGGTACACTACTCATTCACTGGGACATGCCCTACAAGCCTATGGGCGACAACTGCCCACACAGTATACACTGGTCCATGAATCGCGTTACTAGGCACCCTACAGAGGTGGGGGGCGGGGGCACAGGACCATACTTCACGGACAGGCCTATCCTACAGAAATCGCCTTGGCCTAGGGATACCCACAGCCCTCCTCCCCCACCCAGGCACCTCCACTGCGCGCAAAATAGCTGAATGTGCTGGTACTCACCCCCTTGTGTCTGCTGTGATGTCCTCAAGCGCCCATCTAAATCGGGGTAGGCCACTGCCAGGATCTGGGACATCAGGGGGGTCAAGGTACGACTGGCACCCCTCCTAGGTTGGGAGGCCATCCCCAGCAGAGCCTCCGCGGTCTTCCTGCTCCCGCGGCGGATGTCCTCCCACCTCTTGCGGCAGTGGGTGCCCCTTCTGGTGTGGACACCCAGGGCCCGGACGTCCTTGGCGATGGCACGCCAAATGTCAATCTTCTGATGGGCGCTGACCTATGTGACATGTACAGGGGGGGAAGAGAAACATCATCACTTTTCTGCATGCTCGATGTGAGTGTCCCCCCCTCCCCAACCTTGCCATGTGGCACATGCTCTCATCTGTCGTGCCATTCATTCGTCATTCGCTGCCCTCCCCTCCATCGTACATCCTCCCCACTCAGGCCAGGCATTGGGCACTATGCATTGCCCCCCGTGTACTCACCTGTTGGTCTGGAGGCCCGTAGAGTAGCGCATACTGGGGGAGGACCCCGTCCACGAGCTTCTCCAACTCCTCGGAACTGAAGGCGGGGCCCTTTCCCCAGTCGCAGCAGCCATTGTCACTTCCAGACCGAGGTCACAGCAGCACTTGCAGTATAGGTCCTCTCCGGTGGATGCTCAGGTCTCGTGTGGTCAAGCAGAGAGAAAATGGCGGTTACGGCCGCAGCGGTGCGTGCCGCGGCGGTGCGTGCCGCGGCGGTGCGTGCCGCGGCGGTGCGAACCGCGGCGGTGCGTACCGCGATGGCCGGCGCTCAGCACCATTGGCTCCTGAAACCCATAGGGTTCAATGTTGTCCAATGCGGCTTTGCGCCGCGGACTGCGACCGCCTACCGCCACGGTGTGCCACGCTTGCACAATTACCTCACTTCACATTGTCACACTTCACAGGTCAGGCAGCCGCCATTTCAAGGGCGCACATGGCTTCATTCCTACTGCGTCACACATGGCTAGGCCTTGCACCGACAATCATACTAGCCATTCAATCCCGAGAGATACGTGTACTGGGCATGCTGTGGGCACTTACCTGTGGGTTGCTTGACTCTGTGCTCCATGTTGTCCTTCCTAGGCATCGTCCGCTGGGACTTGCGAGGAGACGGAGGAATCTTCCCGTGTACAGACCGCTGGTGGACCTGTCGACAATGGAAGAAAAACACGTCATACTCACCTACAGACTCAACCGTGCCACTATACAGGAACTGTGTGCCCAGCTGGAGCCAGACCTGATGTCACCCATCCGCCAACCCACAGGGATTCCGCCTCTAGTGCAGGTGCTGTCAGTACTGCATTTTTTGGCAAGTGGATCATTTCAAACTACCGTGGCCATTTCATCTGGGATGTCTCAGCCTATGTTTTCAAAGGTGTTGTCCAGAGGGTTGTCTGTCCTGATGAAATACATGCGGAGCTACATCATTTTCCCTGAGGTGGGTGACTTGCCTACAGTGAAGGGTGATTTCTATGCCCTTGGACACATTCCCAATGTCATTGGTGCCATTGATGGTACCCATGTGGCTTTGGTTCCCCCAAAAGACGATGAGCAGGTGTACAGGAACCGTAAAAATTATCATTCGATGAGTGTCCAGGTGGTCTGTTTGGCTGACCAGTACATCTCCCATTTAAATGCCAAATTCCCAGGGTCAGTGCATGACGCGTACATCATGCGAAATAGCAGCATCCCTTATGTGATGGAACAGCTACAGAGACAGCGTGTGTGGCTAATTGGTGACTCTGGTTACCCAAACCTGCCTTGGCTATTGACCCCAGTGAGGAATCCCAGGACCAGGGCAGAGGAACGGTACAATGAGGCCCATGGGCAGACTAGGAGGGTGATTGAGCGGACCTTCGGCCTCCTGAAGGCCAGGTTTAGGTGCCTGCATATGACTGGTGGATCCCTAATGTACTCACCAAGGAAGGTGTGTCATATCATCGTGGCCTGCTGCATGCTTCACAACCTGGCTTGGCGACGCCAGGTGCCTTTCATGCAGGAGGATGGTCCAGATGGTGGTGTTGTGGCCGCTGTGGAGCCTGCGGAGAGTGAAGAGGAGGAAGACCAAGAGGACGACACAGACAACAGGGACAGAGTGATACTGCAGTATTTCCAGTGACACACAGGTAATAATCTACTCCAGCATTGTATTATATCTGTAACTGTAGTGGCTCTCTACTGTCTGACCTTTCACCCCAATGTATGGTAACTTAGTTGTGTATATCACTTCCTATTTCAGTGATCTGATCCCCATGGAGTGCCCTCTGTTTTTTTTCCCCATGGACTACCGCTGTGTGACACTGGTATGTTGTCATCACAACGTAACTAGAAATGTTTTGTTGGTTATATCGAATACATTTGGTTTAAATAAATAGATAGCAGAATCCAGTTGGTTAATGTGCAATAATTGTGTTTATTGAATTTTTAAAATAGGTGTATGGTTCAAACAGGGTGATGGTGGAGGCATGTCCATGGCAGTGTCCAGACTGTCGTTCCTACAGGTCCATTGTCCATATGCCTGTGGAAGGTGGAGCAGGGGCAGTTCAAGGTTGGACAGGGTAAACAAGTGGGACAGTGGGATGACATCCGGGGGTTTCCGTGCATGGCGGGGGTCTTGACATCCTACTCTGTCTTCTTCCTCGCTCTCAGGCCTTTCTTGCGGGGTGGTTCTTGTTCTGCAGGGGGTGGGGTCCGGGAGGGCCATTGCTGTTGTGTCGGGGCCTCCTGACCACTAGCGCCGGCGGAGGTGGTGGGCTGTTCTTCCTCCATGCTAGTGGCAGGGGCCCTTTGGGGGGCCACATGGTCCCACAATGTGGTGACAATCTGGTTGAGTGCCACCACGATTGTACCCATTGCGGAACTGATGGTGCGCAGTTCTTCCCGGAACCCCATGTACTGGCCCTCCTGCATGGCCTGGATCTCCTGGAACATGGCCAGGACCGTCGCCATCGTCTCTTGGGAGTGGTGGTATGCTCCCATGATGGTGGTGAGGGCCTCTTGGACAGTGGGTTCCCTAGGCCTGTCCTCCCTCTGTCGCACAGCAGCCCTCCCAGTTCCTCTTTGTTCCTGGGCCTCTGTCCCCTGGACGGTGTGCCCACTACCAGTGCCCCCAGGTCCCTGTTGTTGTTGGGGTTGTGGGTTACCCTGGGTGCCCTGTACTGGTAGACACACCGCTGCTTGACCTGTCCTGGAGACAGAAGCATGGGCCTGCTGGGTGGGTGCTGAGCTTGTGTTTCCTGAGGGGGGTAGGTCTGCTGTGGCCTGGGGCTGACTGAGGGTAACCGACTGTCCAGAGGTCCCCGATGGTCCGGGCTGTTCATCAGGTTCTAGGTCGACAGAGCTGCTGTCATCACTGGGGGCCTGTTCTGGGGGTGGGATGGACAAATCTGGACCCTCCTGGCCGGTGTGTTGGCGTTCGGGCCCTGCAGGGGTAAAAGAATATGGTTATTGATTTTGTGTGTGCCGTGGCGTGCGATTTGTGGGTGCCCTTGTCCCCCAGTGCTGGCAGTCCCATGTGGGAGGAGTTGTGAGGGTGGTTTGTGGGGGGGGATGGGTATGTGCAGTGGTCATGCTTAGGTGATGGGTGTCCATGGTTTGTGTTGGCATTCAGGGGTTTTGGTTGGGTTGGGTGGGTTGTGCTGGTGAGACATTAGCAGGGAGGATATGTGCTGGGGGGTTGGGGTGAGGGTGGGGGTGTGGGTTGGCATGCTGGTGGTTTGGGGGGGTGAAGTAGTTGAGATTCGACTTACCAGAGTCCATTCCTCCACCTACTCCAGCGAGGCCCTCAGGATGCAGGATGTTCAAGACCTCTTGCTCCCATGCTGTGAATTCGGGTGGAGTGGGTGGGGGTCAGCCGTCAGTCTTCTTAACAGCGATGTTGTATCTTGACACCATCGACCGCACCTTCCCCCGTAGGTCGTTCCAGCGCTTTCGGATGTCTTCTTGATTTCTGGGATGCTGTCCCACAGCGTTGACCCTGTCGACGATCCTTTGCCATAGCTCCGCCTTCCTTGTGCTGAACTGGGCTAAAGTCCACCAACTCTGCGGGTCACAGTTTACCGCACACCACTACTAAAAAGTACATGTCCAACCGTTTAATTACACAGCACCTTGTCCTATGGGAAAGCTAGGGCCTACCTTAGGGGTGACATTTGTAATAAAAGAGGAGTTTAAGGTTCGGCAAGGTGGTTTAAATACCAAGTCATCATGCCAGTTTAAAATTGCATTCAGGCTGCAGTGGCAGGCCTGGGACATGTTTTAAATAGTCCTGTGTGGTAAACCCCGCTCTGCAGGTGGACTTCACAAAGTTTGTGTGACTCTGCACTCTGGAGCGTGGAGTTTGGCAAAAACTCTGCCTACGCCACATAGCGTGGTTTACCTGCGCTCATGGCTTATTGGCATTCACACAGCCCCAATTTATGAGTGATATGGTGCGCTAAGAACATTTTTTATTTATATAACCATTTAGACAAGTATCTGAGATACTTCACTATACTCTGTGCACATGCAGTATCCATATTAAGGGAAATCTCTGCTGTGATCCCTCAGGCGCACAGCACTGTTTCAAAGCCACACAACTGTTCTCTCACAGGGCACCTGATGCAGAAGGGCATCATATTTATCCACCTCAAATCTTCGGAATGAATCTGAGCTGAACAGCTCTCTATTACACCGTCATTAGCACAGTTTGTCCTCAGAAGAGAATGACAAGATGGATGACCCCAAATCAGAAACGGACAGAGTCAAACAAAATAGCAAGCACAGCAATGTGGTTGGAGGCTGGGCTTTTCAGCTGTTGTGACCAAGAACTAAGGGGCATATTTATGAAAAGGGTGCCCCGTAACGCCACCATGTGTGCACCGTATTTAACATATGGCGCACCATGGCAGTAGTTAGAGAACTAACATCAGAATTTTTGACGCTAGTTTGGCACTTTGCTGGATTAGCATCAAATCCTGCAAGCAGGTGTTAAAAGTGCTGAAAAAAAACGATGCAAAGAAATCTCTTAGATTCCTTTCCACCATATTTTTGGCCCCCTAACGGGGAACGCCCCCCTTTGCATACATTATACCTGGTTCAGGAATAATGTAGCACAAAGGTTTACAAAGTGGTGCAATGCATGCAGAATATGTTACTTTTCTGCTGCTGCAGTCATTTGTTTTACCTTTCTTTAGAGATGTGACTTCACTGTATTTCTGCATATTACGTTTCCCAATAATTTTCGCTTTTTCTCTTTCTTCCTCTTCTTGTGTTTGTATGTAAGCATCAGGATGTGCATCCCGCAAAGCCTTCCATTTTCCTTCTGAATCTCATGAAGGATTTTCCCTCTCCCCTCTCAACACCGGATACTCATAGTGTGGGGTTTGTTGTAAACATAAGGCAGGGATATCAAGGGTGGACATTTTCAAAGTTTGCCCTTTGGTTTCTTTTTGGAGGGTCTTTGCTTTTCCAGGTGGCTGCTGGGCTCATTGCAATGATGCCCCAGGGAAAGATGCCACAGCTGAACGGTGACAGGGGCGATGACTGAGAGGCCAATGCTGAGATCAGATAACCTCGTTCAAGGATGAGGGCGAGCAGGAGGAAAAGAGAAGATCTCCAATGACTCATTGGCCGAGTATGACTTCACCGACTTTGTGAAGTCTTCGCTGGTGCATGAGTCCAAGTTGAACTAGAACAGCTCATCTGACTCAGAGTTAAGGGGGCACGGGGATGGGGAGCTGGTTCAGGCATTGCATGATGTGTCTAAAAAAAGTATAAATACAGGCCATAGTTTTAAGATGCGACTTATGTAGATGACACAATACATGCTGCAGGCCCATTGGCAGAATTTAATTTACAGGCCCTAGGTATATGGTATATGTTAGAAATGGGGTCTTTGGTTGGCAGTCAGGTTACCCCCTGTTCAAGCAAGGACCCTCACTCTAGTCAGGGTAAAAGAGAATCACCCTCAGCTAACCCCTGCTTACCCCCTTGGTAGCTTGGCAGAGCAGTAGGCTTAACTTCAGAGCGCTAGGTGTAAAGTATTTGTACCAACACACACAGTAACTTAATGAAAACACTACAAAATGACACAACACCAGTTCAGAATAATAGGAAATATTTATCTAAACAAAACAAGACCAAAACGACACAAATCCGACGTACACAAGTCAAGTTATGAATTTTTAGAGATTAAACTCAAAAATAGCACTTAGAAACAAAAATGCTTCAATGAGATGTTAACACGGTGTCGTGACGGAGTCGTTCCCAACAAGCCGACACCAGCGGCGCCGGACACGGAGTCACGTAGACCCCCAAGTACAGTACCTTTGGTGAAGAGTGAAAACAACCCGATGCGCGAAGTCGGGGATCGCGGCGTCTGTGCGAAACGTTGAATCCGTGCACTTCGAGCTGCGTCGGTCACGACGTGGTGAGGCGACTTCCACGGAGTCGCGGACTTCAGCGGGGCTGCTGCAGCGTCGGGCCTGCGAAGAGCGTCGCGTTCCAGCGAAGGTCACGGCGTCGGGTGCAGGCGGCGTCACCGGATTCAGCAGCGGCGTTGGTCCGTAGTCATCCGAAGTCGATTTCCTTGGATTCCACCAGCTTTCCTTTCAAGGGCCCAGGGACTGGATAGGACACCACTTGTCGGGGCAGGAGTCTCTCCAGAGACTCCAGGTGCTGGCAGAGAGAAGTCTTTGCTGTCCCTGAGACTTCAAACAACAGGAGGCAAGCTCTAACTCAAGCCCTTGGAGATTTCTTCACAAGATGGAAGGCACACAAAGTTCAGTCTTTGCCCTCTTACTCTGGCAGAAGCAGCACTGCAGGAATGCTCCACAAAGCACAGTCACAGGCAGGGCAGCACTTCTTCCTCAGCTATCAGCTCTTCTCCAGGCAGAGGTTCCTCTTGGTTCCAGAAGTGTTTCTAAAGTATGTAGATTTGGGTGCCCTTCTTATACCCATTTTAGTCTTTGAAGTCACCTTTCTTCAAAGGGGACTCACACCTACTTGTGAAATCCTGCCTTGCCCAGGCAAGGCCTCAGACACACACCAGGGGGTTGGAGCCGGCATTGTCAGAGGCAGGCACAGTCCTTTCAGATGAGAGTGACCACTCCACCCCTCCCTCCTAGCAGAGATGGCTAATCAGGAAATGCAGGTTACACCCCAGCCCCCTTTGTGTCACTGTCTAGTGCGAGGTGAAAAACAACCCAACTGTCAAACTGACCCAGACAGGGAATCCACAAACAAGGCAGAGTCACAGAGGGGGTCATTACGACTTTGGCAGGCGGCGGAGGCCGCCCGCCAAAGTACCGCCGTCAGAATACTGCTGCGCGGTCAAAAGACCGCCGCGGTAATTCTGAGTTTCCCGCTGGGCTGGCGGGCGACCGCCAGAAGGCCGCCCGCCAGCCCAGAGGGAAACCCCCTTCCACAAGGATGCCGGCTCCGAATGGAGCCGGCGGAGTGGAAAGGGTGCGACAGGTGCAGTTGCACCCGTCGCGATTTTCAGTGTCTGCCATGCAGACACTGAAAATCTTGGTGGGGCCCTGTTAGGGGGCCCCTGCAGTGCCCATGCCTTTGGCATGGGCACTGCAGGGGCCCCCAGGGACCCCACGACACCCGTTACCGCCAACCAGGTTCTGGCGGTCAAAACCGCCAGAACCAGGCTGGCGGTAAGGGGGTCGGAATCCCCATGGTGGCGCTGCCTGCAGCGCCGCCATGGAGGATTCCTCAGGCCAGGGGAAAACCGGCGGGAAACCGCTGGTTTCCCTTTTCTGACTGCGGCTTTACCGCCGCGGTCAGAATAGGCCTGGATGCACCGCCAGCCTGTTGGCGGTGCATCCGCGGTCCACGGCCCTGGCGGTCCATGACCGCCAGGGTCGTAATGACCCCCAGAATGGTTTAAGCAAGAAAATGCTCACTTTCTAAAAGTGGCATTTTCAAACGCACAATCTTAAAATCAACTTTACTAAAAGATGTATTTTTAAATTGTGAGTTCAGGGACCCTAAACTCGACATGTCCATCTACTCTCTAGGGGAATTTACACTTTAATCATATTTAAAGGTAGCCCCCCTGTTATCCTATGAGAGAGACAGGCCTTGCAACAGTGAAAAACGAAGTTGGCAGTATTTCAGTCAGGACATATAAACCATATTACTATATGTCCTACCTTATCCATACACTGCACCCTGCCCTTGGGGCTACCTAGGGCCTACCTTAGGGGTGCCTTACATGTAAGAAAAGGGAAGGTTTAGGCCTGGCAAGTGGGTACACTTGCCAAGTCGAATTTATAGTGTAAAAATACACTTACAGACACTGCAGTGGCAGGTCTGAGACATGATTACAGGGTTACCTGTGTGGGTGGCACAACCAGTGCTGCAGGCCCACTAGTAACATTTGATTTACAGGCCCTGGGCACCTCTAGTGCACTTTAATAGGGACTTAACAGTAAAACAAATATGCCAATCATGGAGGACCAATTACGTACACATTTTAAACAGGAGCACTTGCACTTTAGCACTGGTTAGCAGTGGTAAAGTGCCCAGAGTAACAAAAACAATAAAATCAGGGTCCAGCACACATCAACAACCTGGGGAACAGAGGCAAAAAGTTAAGGGAGACCACGCCAAGGATGAAAAGTCTAACAGTATACCACTCCACACGGCACTTATAAGTAAATTAAATATGCCAATTAGGTGGATGCCAATCAAACCATGTTTTGAGGAGAGAGCACAAGCACTATAGCACTGGTTAGCAGTTGTAAGGTGCACAGAGTCCTAAGACCCAATAAAGGAAATGCTGTTCTCATTAATGTCTATGGAGCAATTACGTTCCTTCCACACCCCAATTCCCTATAAAAAAAGAGCATAATAGCTACTTAAAGTGAGTGATTTTACAGAAATCCTTCAAATTCTGCTTTGTGTGTTCTTTGCGAAGCAGTATGCCCATTAATTCTACAGTGATTATGGAAAACTGGGTCATTGACCTGCACCTTGCTAAATACCTTCCAGTGTGAAAAGCTTATAGCAAACTGTAATATCCGTTGGATGATGTCATCAGTGATGTCAACGATGATGCTAATTAAGATATGACATCTTAATTAGCATCATCGTTGTCATTCAACATGTCAGGAGGATGTAATATGTAAGGTCAAAAGGAGTGCAGGGGCTCAAGTTATAGTTATCACAATAAACAATAACTGGTGAATTTCTTTTTTTTTTACAAACATATATCTTTGTGTAATTCCAACTTATAAAAATAAAGCCATTTTACCCTTTCTTTTTTCAGTGAAGATCTAGTTTTTTTTTAAAATAAGTTCAAATCCTATAACCTTACCTAACTATTATGCCACTTTACTCTTCTGTTTTTTCAGTGAAATTCTGAGTTTTTTTGCATCATATTCACTCAATTCCCCTGTTCAACAAAGCACAGCCTAATAATAACTGACCACCATGGCATAATTGGTACATGCATATGTAGTTATGACTGGGCTGCATTGAGATATTGATTTTTTTGTTTGCTGTTTCACAATCTTCACCAAGCATTCCACAAAGAAGAATTATACAACTCAACAACTTCCTCAAACGTTTTGTGGTGATCTGTCAAGCAGGGGCAGAGAAAAAGGTGGGGGGGGCAAAACACGATTTCCCTCATGTAATTTTCCATAGAAAAACTGAACAGTGATACAACACAAATAGCTGAGCAGAATAACACCAGTTTGGTATAAAACTAGAGCTTGACCTAGAAAATGTGATTTTTGTGATTTGCTTTAAACTTGTTCAATAGTTTTGAGAACATTAAGGCTCAAAATGTATGTATCTAAGTAAAGTGATGAGTTACCTACATGGTACTTGTGTGATTAGTGTGTGTAGTGTCCTCCCCAGCATCGCTACTCATAAATGACTATGCCACACACAGAGCTTGGTCTTACACATCTTTGTTGCTTCACATGTAACTGCAAACTCAACATTCTAAACATGAAATCTACTCACCAAACCTGAAGACTTACGTCACAGTTCTGGGGAGTCCATTAGGAACCAAAAGGGTCTGTCATCGCTAACTCACAAGACACTACAGTGTGGTACCACAAGCTCAAAATATATGATCAGGTTGGCTATTGGGGTATTCACTCAGCACTACCATGGTAACATGAGGTTCAGACACACGTTATGATTGCCTGGCAGCAACATGAAGAAAAAGTTGTGGCTGCCATTTTATGGATCTGGGATTTGCTCCCTGTGTTGAAAGGAACAACAATAAGGATTAAGGGGTCAGGGTAGCTCTTGTAGTAAGGGTTCCAGAGGGGAACCTCCTGGGGTCAAATTTAAAATATTTTTTTCCACTCAGACATTGTACTACAGCAATGCTCAGAGCATCCCCATGTACTGAGGTATTCCTTGCAAAAATAAATAAATAAAACAAATAAAAATGGATGGGCCTTAAGGTGCTGCAAGACCATGGGGATTGGCAAGCAACCTGGTGTTGGCCATCCATGGGGAGTTGGATGCAGGACCCAGCGCCAGGCCAGGCCCTGCAGCCAACCCCCGGCTCCAGAGACAAAGGCTGTGCAGGGTGGGGTATTGGTAATCTGCAGGGGTTGGGCACAGGGTGTGTTTCTTTAATTAAAAAAGCAGCAAAAAAAACATAGGTTAAAATGACATAGTTAGGTAAACATATCAGTTAAATCACAACATTTTTATATAAAAAAACACTAAAAGCTGATGTATGATGAAACAAACTCACTAAGAGTAATTTTCTTCAAGTGAAAAAGCTTTAGAGAGATTTTGCAAATATTTAGGCAGCCCAGATTTATACTTTGTGCTGAATTAGCATAATTTATTGTGAAGCTAATTCAGCACAAATTTAACTCCATATTTATGTTTTGAAGCTAGACCCGTGTAGCACCAAAATATTGGAGCTGACGTCATTTTTTGGATACGTGAAACCTCCTTGCGTCAATGAGATGCATGGTAGGCGTTCCTGTCCAAAAAATGACTCTAAGCCCGTAGCTCCATATTGATCCACCTGGGCAAAAATGACGTACAGGTGGGAGGCAGACCCAAATGACGTTAACTCAGATTTGCATCAAATTTTAACGCATGGGTCAGACCAGACATTAAAATGAGGCACACACAGCACTACTTAAGGAAAACTCGTAGAAGCAACATCACTAACCCACAGGACAGGATGGAAGTGCTACTGCTCCAGCTTGCGAGATGATGCAGAGGACAGCAACAACAACAGCAACCACCACCACTGCAACACAGCCCACAAAGGCAATGCAGAAGGCAGGCGAAAATATTACGAAACAGGACAACCCTCCTTGGCCTCAGGGAACAAGACATAATAAGGAAATACAGACTCAAGCGACAAGGCATACTACATCTGCTGCACCACATTGAGACACAGATCACAACCAGCCTGCAGATTCCACACAATATACCACCCGTTACAACTCTGCCAGCTGTCCTGCACATGCTGGCAAGTGGCTCTTTTCAAACAACGGGTGCCCTGGTTGCTGGTGTGTCACAGACGTCATTCCCAGTGTTCCTACCAAAGGTGTAAGACGCAATTATCTCTCTGACACCCCGCTACATGAGCTTCCCCAACACCAGCAAAAGCAGCAGGAGCTAAAACAAGGGTTCTATCAATTTGATGGCTTCCTGCATGTGCTCGGTGCAATTGACTGCACCCATGTCCGACTTGTTCCACCTGCAGCAACAGGGCATCTATCCCGGAATCGCAAACACATATATTCCATAAATGTGCAGGCCACAGTGGACAACTGGGGACTATTCACAAACATTTTGGCTAAGTATCCTGGGAGTGTACATGGCACCTACATATTCTGGCACAGCAGGATTAATGAACACTTCCAGGATGTGCAAATGGCCTACTTGTGGGTAAGGCCACAAACCTAGCAATTTACACACAACACAACAATCCTGTAGGACACACAAGACATACACCACTCCAAAAACACATGGCTAGGGTAACACAGATGTGCAGGTAACAACACATATGCACCATGCAGCAGGAGAGCACAATCAGTGCACACCACAAACACATACACCCACATGTACGTAACACACCCACAACTTGACAGGCACACCACGTGAAGGACAGGTGCAGATATGTACCCTTTGATAACAGAAGATGTACACAATCACTACAAGTGCCCACAGGTTGCCCACTACGTACACTTCACACATACAGTACACCAAACAAAGAATTGCACAGCAATGTCAATGGCATACACCATGCTCATGTAACATAAGTCACAAATAGGCACAGATTACTCAAATCATGCCATGCTAGTCTCTGCCAGAACAAACATCACATGCCAGACAACTGGTGCCAATACCAACTACAACTCATCAACACATACCTGACTTACCTGTAGTGTGCATATGCAACTGCCTGATGCATTGGGTCACACACAGAAGAATACAACATCAATAGCCATCACGTACTATGTGCCAGATTTCTGAGAAGTGGCACCACACCTACTGTAGTGCCACCTCACTTGCACTTGCAAATGCTGGTTCATGTTTTGGAAGATAGGATAGACACTGGTAGTGATGTTGATCATCCCAAAACAATTGGATACACACCCTTGGATACCTGATGGCTGGCACAAACATCAGCTGCCACTCAGGATCGTTAGGAGGCCTCTGTAAGAGCTCCTGTGCATTGTCAGGGCCTGCACTGTATTGACAAGTTGGCGGATGACCATTCTTTTGTGTTGGAAATCAACCACCCTCCCTTGCAGCACTGAGCGTAGAAGGGGCTTGCAATGGGTGTAACAGCAGGTCTATCACCACAAGATATATAGCATTATGATGCTGACACAGATGTAGGTGTCACCTAACACCTGAGGCACTGCCAACATTAAAACCACCCAAGGGGTGCCATTTGCAGGTTGCAATAAAGGAATAGACTGTGATTTGACCTCATATGAATGTGACACCTATGCATGCTTCATACAGCTGCACACACAGAAAGAGCCAATTGGCCACCAAAAATGTATATGTATAGGAAGGTGTCCCTACCTGCATAGATACATCCACCTCCACTAGGCAGCTAGCCAAGCACCTGGGTGCACGGTTGGTGGTATTGGTGCATGGCTGCATTTCAGACACCAGTGCAGGTGACAACAACAAGGTAGTAACATGTCACACATGGTGCATTCCTGTATAGTCAAAATATTGCAGCACAGTGTTGCCAATTTTGGATATGTGTTGTGCATTGTCACGTACACATTAAAATGTGCCAAAGTGTTGCACTTCTTCTGTAATGACACATGTCAAAATGGCTGGGATGTTGAGGCTCAGTAGGGCTACCACGTTGTCACCACATCTAACCCCATTGTATTTTGAGGATATGTCATGTCCCTCCTAGTGATAGCACACTGATATACAGGTGCACTACACAACACATGGTACACAAATACTGAGCATCAGTTAGGAATACAAAATATATGTCCCAGGTCCTTGAGCCAATACCCAAGATTGTCATGTTCAACAACAGAGTGCTAAGAAACTTTGCACAAGGCCAGGAACTCACACCATACCACAAACACAAATGAGACACAATCAAATCAAAGTAACAACTGCCATGCTGCATGACAAACCTGTTGCAAGCCTGAAAAAGAACTTACACTTTTTATCTGGTGCAGGGGATCAGGGTTATGGCATACAGCCGTGGATGATGGCCCCATTTGCCAACACAAGCACAGCAGCAGAGCGTGCATACTCTGAGGGACTCCGTAAGACACGCAATCTCATGGAAAGGACATTTGCCATACTGAAGAGAAGATTCAGGTACCTGGACCTCACAGGAGACAGCCTTCTATATGCCTCAAACATTGTGTGCAAAATCATCCTTACATGTGCTATCCTGCACAACCTATGTGTGCAGATGAACATCCCGATGTATGACGAGGTAGATGACCTGCCTGTGGAGGAGGTGGAGGATGGTGGTGATGGTATGGCTGGGTAAAAGCACAACACAGCTGCTGGGGTATGGCAGGGACAGCACATAGTTGGCAACTTTAACTCTTAAGAACCACTGATTTCACCTTGTCAATTTTGTAAATAAACACTTCACTACTACAACTAATCCTGCTTTGGTCTTTTCAATCTCCACTACACATAGCATAGGAATGTGAGTCAAAGGTCAGGGATCATATTACAAATAGGAATCTGACAAGTACTGTTGCAACATCATTTGTGATGTGTAAGATTGTACTGCCACCATCAAACACATCACTGACAGCTTCATCACTGGTATGTGACAACTGAAGGACACAATCTATGGACCACTACATATTTTGTACATCCACGTTGCCGACATGTAAGTCAATAGGTCAGCAGACACAACTACATCATGTCTAAATAGGATGTATGCAAGGGGCCCACACATGATGTAGTGGATGTCAATAAATGCAAATTAAGTCATGTTGGCAATGAATACTGTCACAACTCAGTATGATAGTTGCAATGGCTGCATGGAACATGTGTGCCAAGGGGGTGACATCATTTGTATCAATGGTCATCATGATTTGCCGAGGTATAAAAACCAATGGTAGAAGTTGGGCCTGCACAGTACATCCATGGTAATCTGTCCTGCCACTTAATGGAGCAAAATCCTGACACAGAGTACACATGACCTCACAAATTGAATGGACACGTCAGTAGAATGCACATCAGCATGGATGAGACCATATGCAGCTAGGGCTGCAGGTCCACCACACAGAACCAACAACCATTGGTAATTGCAACGAGCTCAATCAAACTTTCTTAATCAAAATATATTCTGGGTGGAATGTAGGCAGAGTGTGTCATACACACTAAGTACCAAAAATGTACACATGTCAGACAAATATGCAGGCTTCACACAAGTCTCCATAAACTCAAAATCTACGTATGGAGACGGTTGTCGGGTAATTATTCCTCGGTAGCAATGCTTCATCCATCATTAACAATGCCTGACCTGTGTTTGTAGCTTCAAATATCATGCTCTGCATGACAACATCACACATCACAGACAAAAACACATTACACAATCACAAATCATTTAACTGAATGCCAAACATATGTGAATGCACTATTGTCACACATTCATATATATGCACTGTTGGAAATGGCCTTTCTGCAGGGTCACCCCAAAACTTTTTGCCATCCTCCTTCTTTTTTTCTGACCTAATTTTCGCTGGCTTTAGGACTCTGCGTACTTTACCACTGCTAATCGGTGCTAAAGTGCGTATGCTCACTCCTTAAAACATGGTGACATTGGCTCATACCAAAATGGCTTATTTAATTTACTTGTAAGTCCCTAGTCAAGTGCACAATATGTGCCCAGGACCTGTAAATTAAATGCTACTAGTGGGCTGCAGCACTGGTTGTGCCACCCACATAAGTAAACCCTAACCATGTCTCAGGCCTGACTCTGCAGTGCCTGTGTATGCAGTTTCACTGCCACTTCGACTTGGCATTTAAAAGTACTTGCCAGGCCTTAAACTCCCATTTTTCAAAATATAAGTCACCCCTACAGTAGCCCTAGGTAGCCCATAGGGCAGGGTGTTATGTAGGTAAAAGGCAGGACATGAACATGTGTGTTCTATATGTCCTGGTAGTGTACAACTCCTAAATTCATTTTTACACTGCTGTGAGGCCTGCTCCTTTCATAGGATAGCATTGGGGCTACCCTCATTTACTGTTTGAGTGGTAGATCTTGATCTGAAAGGAGTAGCCAGGTCCTATTTAGTATGGCCAGAATGGTAATACAAAATCCTGCTTAATGTTGAAGTTGAATTTTATATTACTATTTTAGAAATGGTACTTTTAGAAAGTGAGCATTTCTCTACACTTAAATCCTTCTGTGTCTTCCAATCCACATCTGTCTAGGTTCAGTTGACATCTCACTTGTGCATTCACTCAGACACACCCCAAATACAAGATACTCAACTCACCTGCAAACATCTGCATTTTGAAGGGGTCTTCCTGTGCTGAGAGGGCGGAGGGCTTGATACTTACATGTCAAAGGATAGTAGCCTGCCCTCACACAAAGGACTGCCACAACCCCTTCTGGGACCCTGGCAGACAGGATGGAAGTGAAAGGGGACCTTGTGCACTTCTACGCCACTCTTTGAAGTTTCTCCCACTTCAAAGGTGCATTTGGGTATTTAAGCAGGGTCTCTGACCCTACCAACTTAGACACTTCTTGGCAAGACACTCTTGTCACAGACACTTCCTGGAGAAGAGAACCTGAACCAGAATCTGCAATCTGCCCAAAAGAACTGCCTGCCTGCCTGCCCAAAGAACTCACCTGACTGCTTTCTGTGAAGGACTGCTGCCTTGCTGTTGCCCTGCTGCTTTGCTGCTCTCTGGCTGTGGTGAGATGTGGTCTCCAAGGGCTTGGATAGAGCTTGCCTCCTGATCCCTGAAGTCTCAGGACCAAAAAGAGTTTGGTGGTCATTATGAACACAGCGGAAACAACCACTGTGTTCATGCTGGCGGTCAAAACACTGACCGCCAGCAACCCCGGAACCCCGCCGGACAGATTATGAACATTTCTGAGAGCCGGGGGGGGGGGAAACATTGTTTCTGCCCGCCGGCCCACTGAACTGCTCGGCCCGGACATTGACGGCGGCTCGACACGGAGCCGCCGTCAATGCCTCTGTGCGGCAGGTGCAGTTGCACCCGTCACGCAGATCACTGCCCGAAAATCAGGCAGTGACCTGCGCGACGGGGCTCTGCACCAATGCCCCTGCACTGCCCATGCAAAATGCATGGGCAGTGCAGGGGCCCCCAGGGGTACCCCCAGGCACACCCTCCGCCAGCCTTTTCCTGGCAGGATATCCCGCCAGGGACAGGCTGGCGGGAAATGAAGCATTATCCGCAGGGGATGGTGTTTCATCCCGCCGCCAGACTGCCTGACGGCGGGAGCCTGGCGGTGCGTGACGGCTGCCACTGGCGGCCATCACCATGTGCATTATATGGCAGTTCGGCCCGCCATGCCGGCTGGTGGCTTCAGCCGCCATTGCCGGCATGGCGGGCCGAACCGCCATGATCATTATGAGGACCTTTATCTCTACAAGAAGAACTCCTTGTGCAGCGGAAATCAATACACAGGCTGCCAGAAATGACACACAGCCTGCATTGCAGTTTAAAATTCACCACACGCCAAACTGGAATGACGCAACTCAACTTTGCAACAAGAAGATTGATGCAGCACCAGTGTAGTGACCAGAAATTTGACACACAGCCCACTGGATCGATGCACAGCCAAGCCGGAATGACGCAGCCCAACTTCCAGAGAGGAATCGACGCATCGCCTGCTGTGCGGTAGAAATTTCCATGCAACGCCTACTGGATCGACGCAGCCCCTGTGACTTCATCCTGTCAGTGCCAGAAATCTACACATCATCCCCGGGGCATCCGAAAAACCCAACCCGAAGAGGATCCAAGACCAAACGCCGAAAATGAACGCAAAGCCTTCCCTGCGTGAAAACTAAACAAAGCGTCGCCATGTGCGGCCCAAAAAATCGACGCACACCTCCCTATTTTCCACGCATCTCGTCCTCTGCGGATCTTTGCAGAGATTTTGAACGTAAATCAGGTACTTTGGCCCATATTTATACTTTTTTAGCACCACATTTGCACAGTTTTTTTACGCAAAAGCGGTGCAAACTTACAAAATACAATTGTATTTTGTAAGATTGTGCCGCTTTTGCACAAAAAAATGACAGAAATGCGGTGCTAAAAAAGTATAAATATGGGCCTTTGTGCTTGAAAGAGACATTTATTGCTTTTAAGAGACTAAAGACATTTTGTATCATTTTTACAGTGATATTTCCACATATACTTATTGCATTTTAATTGTTCTGACCTGCATCTTATCAGATAAATATTATATATTTTTCTAAACACTGTGTGGTGTATTTTTGTAGTGTTCTGCTGTGTTATTGCATGAAGCACAAATGCTTTACATATTGCATTCTAAGTTAAGCATGACTGCTCAGTGCCAAGCTACCAATGGGTCAATTTGGATGTGTGTGAGTTACCCTGACTAGAGTGAGGGTCTTTGCCTGGACGGGTGGTAACCTGACTGCCAACAAAAGACCCCATTCCTAACATGCACGACGTGTAACAATTTGCATGCTGTTGAGTCTGTAACACACACATTGGTGGAACAGACCAATCACACCCTTGTTCCATTGCTGCATGGACTACCACATATAGCCATACCCAAAATGCCACACTGTAGCACCACCCATGTCATATGTATGTTGATTCAGGGTGCATCTAAGGACAATGAAAAAAACAATGCAATCAGGAATTGAGTCAAAAAATGTGACACAAATGCAACTAGAACATCCGCAAACTCAAAGTCAATGACAGATGGGCCCTTAGTGTGGATTCAAACTTCGCACACCTCTCAATGGTGCCTTTAGTGAAATCGACGCATAACCGGCATGTGTCTATAGAAACAACGCACGTGTGTCATGCGTCTAAAAAAACCTACGCAAATGTCAAATGCATTAAAATAAATACATACACAACTGAAAAACGTGATGCATGGGGACAGGAAGTGATATAATAGGACATTCTGTCTACATGCATGGTACAGTGAGTGTAGTTTCACTTTCTCTTTACAGTCTGTGCCTTTCTGACTGTGTGATTGTGTTTTGGAGCTGGTGGTTGTGTCTTGGTTGTTGATTGCAGTTTGTGGTGTCCCTCCTTTTGTGTCCTGTCATTATTTGTGAACATATTGTCCCAGTTGTTGTGATTGTGTGTGTTTACTGTCAAAATGTGTATTTGTACTGTGGGGTGTCTGCCTGGGGTAGTTTAGCATCTGGGATAGTTGGGATTAGTAAGTGCAGTTAAGTTTCTGTTTATTTTTTCTTTTTATCTTGTTATTTGTAGTCTACTTTGACCATTTCAAACATGTCAGGCAGGGGGAGGCTGATGAGGATGTCAGAGGAGGAATTAGGTGGATTTGTGTGGTTGGTATACCACTACCTTCCCATGATGCTTGAAATGGGTGGCCGGGTCATCCATGGTTACCGGACGGGGGCCAGGCGGCTACGGTGCGGCAAGGTGCTCCAGCACCCGAAGAGAGTCTACAGGAGTGGCAGGAATGAGCACCAGCTCAAGCATCACTGGGCATATCTGGTGGCCAGGGAGCAGGATCTGCTTGATTACCTTGGAGTAGACTTCAGTGGACCTGTTGGTGAGTCTCCCATTGGCATACTATTTACTGTTCACTGCTCTTGAATGACAGTAGCAGATGAGTTGGGGTGATGCATGCAATGCTTGTGGACAGGTTGTATGCAACCAGAATGAAGTGAATCTGCGCCAGTCTAGGCCTGGAGTTCACATGTCCAACCAAGATACCAATGAAGGTCAGATGTCTGGTGAGTCCTGTACAACCATCATGCAGGCACACATTTCAGAGGCCTTGGTGACACCTGTGCCCCGGTATAGTGTCATGTATAAAATTCCATGGCACCGCCAGCGTATCACATTTTCCTTGAATTGTGTCAACAAAGTTAGCCAATGCATGTATAGCGCAACTTTGTCATCATTTAACGCACAAGCCCCCTCTCCCTGCCATTATGTTAGCAAAGGGGGCTTACCTGCCTTAGGGGGCAATGTATATGGGGCATTTGATACCATTAGACAACTTTGCCACATCAGTTATGGACTAATCAATGTAAGATCATTGCAGACTTGAATTTGAGCCGCATGTCTATCACAAAGCGCCTCTGGGTGCCTTGCAGGTCAGGCTTGAGTACCCGAGTCATATTTCTTGCAAAGCGCCAGGCTAGTGTCATGTTTGTTTACACAACTCCCCCTTATACCATGTTGTTCTGTATTCTGTAGATGACCCACATATGGTTGTTGCAGGGTGTAACCCCAAATGAGTCCCTGGTTCAGATGTGTGGCTCTTACTCACCTGAGTGTCTGTGTCATTGTGTGATCATAGTGCTGTGTCTGTTGCACTGTTTACCACTAGGATAACCAGCTCACTCCTCTCAACTAGTTCACACTGAAATTTTCTGTCCACTTGCATTGACTGTGATATGACATTAAGCATGGTTTTCCATTCATGTCTTACTGGTGGACCTGCCCCCTACACAATCCGTGAAGTGGCATGATTCGAGGACCCCGATGCACCCAGTTAGTGTCATGTATGTCTTGTGAAGTAATCCAGGGTTTTGTGTGAGTGAGTCCTGTGTTGTGAACGCAGTGGCAGATGTGATAAGCTGTCCAATGACCAGATATCAAAGTAAGCTGAATGCTGACATTATGGCCCTTTTAATGGATCCCCATGCACCACCAGAAGGTCACATCTTGTGAGGCACGTGGTGCACAATGGCCAGCATCATGTACATAAGGTAATAAAAAGCCACATATAGGGCCATATGTGACTAGGAATGACAGAGTGCAACGCTGTGAGAATATTGGCACTCCATCATTCTCACAACACAGGGATGCACCATATTGAACCCAATTTGGTGCATCCCTGTATTGTCACAAAGATGGAGGACTGGGCTGGCAATTGTTCCCCAGCATGACGCTCCGCTTTTGCACTCCATGCATGTCACAATTATGTGGTATGTAATTGGCTTGCATGCAGGTCAAGGCTAGACTTGTGCTGGCATGGAAATGGGTGTGTAGGGAATAGTAGTGGCAGATCAGGTATTGATGGGTGTCTACATCTGGACACATGAATGTAGATGGGATAGTTGTCAGCCTTGCTTACATATGGTCCACTCCTTGACTACATGTATGAGTGGGCATTCCCTGGTGGATGACCAGGACAGTTGAGATAATGGATTTCATTGCCATCCCCCTTTAGACTCGGGGGAGTCAAGTACCAAATTTGTAGGTAGATGTGATGATCACAGTGTAGGTGACAGTCATACTGATCAGGCTTGCATGTGTACCTTTCAGCTCTGACCCCTTATGGTTACCAATAGCATCCCATCCTCCCATTAACTTGTCCAAGTTCCTGGTGATGTATGGTTGTAAATAGACACAGATGATGAGGAATATTGGGCCTGACCTATGTCAAGCTTGCACTGCCTTTGCATTATTGTTTATGATGCAAAAGCGATGCACACTTCTATGTGTCTGGTTTAGTGTTCGCGTTTTGCATCACCTTAGTGGCAATAAAATGATGCTGAGGAATGCGTTGTCGTCACAATTATCAGGGCAATTGTCTTTTCTGGAATGTGAGTTGGAGAGCAAGTGTAATTAGATGTAGTAGTGTAAGCTAGTTATCTGTTCAGTCTCCACACAATGCTTACACTGTCTCCCTTTCACAGCTGCCAACATGAGCAATGACGAGCTACGGGCATTCCGAAAGAGGGCGGTGAGGTACCGCCATATCCTGACAGTGGAATCTGGCTACTGTCAAATGGCTCATCACTACCGTGCTGAGAGGGCAACAGGGGAATGGCAGGCATTCCCACAAGGGTTCCCCACAGTGGCAAACAAGGCACTGCGGACACAGAGCACCTCAGCAGTGCAGGAGGGCACATCTGTCACCACTCCCACTACCTTGTCTGCAAATATATTGTCAACAACAACAGTGCAACAGTCCACACCTCCTGCTGTCATGGACATGCAACGGTTGTAGGATCTGAGAAGGGACATTTCCCTGGTCCTGACATGTTTAGAAACATAGGTGACCGCCAACACCAAGCGGCTGAAGTTCATTGAGAAAAAGCTGAAGAAGGCAAAACTCTGAAAGACCTCTGAACTGACATCCCCAAGTTCTGTCCCCTCCCTTCTGCTTTTATGTTATGTTATGTTGTGGGTTTTAGGGGGATGGTGTCAGGTTAGTGTACGTATGTTGTTTAGTTTAAGTGGATTTAGGGGGTGGGTTTTTCTTTATTACGTGTTAATTTGGGTCATGTTGGGGTATCTATGTGCTCAACACATTTTTTTTTTTTAAATACAAAAAAAATATTTAATTGTTTAGTTTAGTTAGTATATCTGTAGTATTAGTATATGTTGTCCTACATGTGTCCTGTAACTTAAGTGGAGTGGGGGGCTGTGAGTTTAGCATAGGGTAGTTAGCTTTAGTTGTTGGTTAAGTATAGTTAGAATAGGTTAGTTTAGGTCAGGGTAGGTTTTAATCATTTTTTAGTTCAGTTTATTACTTAATAAAAAAAATTCCTTACTCCTATACATTTTGTGTGAAATGATAATGTGTAGGAATGTTGGGGACTGTGGCATATCTGGCAACAGCCTACATTTGAACTCTATCCTGCAAAAGTGATCAGTGGCAATCACTAATGAGGTTAGGTACCTCTGTTTCACACCAGTGTGTTCTACTGGTACTCCCAGCTGACTATATTGCCCGAGAACTGTTTCAAAGCCATTCCTGCCATATGTAGTGAGTGAAGCATACATGTGTTCCACATTTTTGACATACTCAGTGAATTGCTTGTAGGGGATAAGACCAGGATTGACATTTATCATGTAGGAACCTTGCGTGTAAATATGTGCCCCCATATTCCTGCACTCCTGTACTGACACTCTGTGACCAATTACATGGTTACACACATAACAATTCCTAAGCATAGTAGATGTGTCACAATTCACAAAGACATGTTGTTTGTGTAGGAGGTGTTTATTTACAAGTGTCTTAGTGCAATATATACAATGTCCAGGCCAGTGACCCATTTGTGAAATCCATACAATTGTGACACAATACAAGTCCATGCTTGAGGGACATGTCATGAGACATGATTTGCCAATTTTTAGGTGAGAGACAATGACAGTCCATAGCAGACAGATCAACAGTGTGTATTTGAAGAGTGCACATATCCAACTGGACAAAGGAAAACACTGCCCATGTGGCATGGGCTGGTGCTACCGGGTAAAGATGATCATTAACACATGTTCATCTTCGGATGTGTGTGGTGTCTCCTCTGCATTTGATGGTGGTGGTGGGTAGGTAGAGGGGGTCACACACACATCAGATGTTGGAGATGTGGAGTCCCAATTCCCGGCACCTGTCATCTATGGCAATACATATGGCACCACTTTAGCAAGGAGGAACAGTTGATTTTTTAGGACAACAGCAACATCCCTGTGATAGGCAGCCATGTCTGCCCTGATGGAGGCCAGTTCCCAGTTCATGGAGTCCATCTTGTTTTCAAGCACACTGCTGCCAGTTTGGGAGGGCAGTTGTTGTGGCCTCTCCCTCATGACAGCAGCTATGTCCCTCAGACATTACTCGACTCGTGTATGTCTCATTTGGCTGCAGTCTGTTGATTGGCCGTGACAAGGCACATGCGCATACCTTCTAGGCTGGCTCCCACAGTCTCCATCCCCACCCGCACCTCCTTGGCTAGCTCCAGCTGGACTCCTACCACAGTCTTCTCAAAGCTGGTCCCTGGGTCCTCAGAGTCCTCGGCTATGTTGGTGCTGGCAGGTCGTACTATTGGGGTGTTGGGTGGGTCAGCTGGGATGGCTGCTACATCATTTGTCCTCTTTGAAACTGGAGGTGGTGTCTGAAGGGATATGAGGACTACTTGGAGGGTCTCTTGGCTGATGTTTGTCAGCTAGTCATCCAGGTCATCCGGGAACTCCAGGACAGGCAGATCAGCAGGAGAGCCATCATCCTCTGCAATGAGATGGTGTAAAATCAATCTTTCAATGTTGTGGCACTTGACATGTCACATCACTGACTTGCTTTCAGAGGCTCATTGTCATCTTACTTCCCAAACATTGTTCTGGAACATCATGGTTGCTGTCTATCAACTTTTTGCCCCACCTGAGTTTCACATGAGGGACAGCTCAGGTTGTGCAAAAGGCTGCGTCATCTACTAGGTGTGATGCGTATCCTTTTTGTGGCTTGACACTATCTTGTTATTGTCAACCAGACCTAGGCATCCATTTGCATGGTAGGGTCTTGCAATGGGTGTTGCAGTGGTCAAGCCACAGCACCACACATGGCAATATGCCCCTGTCCCAGTCTTGCATGTTTCATATACACCCTTGCGGTACTGAAACCTTGCACGGCCCCAGGGTTGGCATTGCCAGGACACTATGATGTTGTTTCCTTTGATAGCTCCTCATGTTGATGTATGTGAATGTGTGCTACATTGCACAGCACACATGGACCTAGCAAATATCCATTTAATCTTCAGTCTGTGCTGGAAGGTGCGCCTTCCTAAACAACTATAAACTCCCCCTCAATGCAGCCATCCTTGCATTATGATGCAAGAGATGCAGCATAGTGACAGTGCAGCTACATTGACACAAGCACTGGGGTAGACCCAGGTATTTCTAGTGTAGATATAATTTTTTTCTGTGTGCATCATTTTGTATATGACAGTGCCTGATGGTAACTTAGTTCATGGACATAGCCAGTTAACTGGAGTTGAACTTAGGTCAGGGCCTTGAGCTTATTTGATGGTGATTTTGCAGGTAGTCATACTGGTCTCACATTAAAAGTGTGGCAGTCCTATGACCACCTGACTGCCATTGTCTAAATGACCACCCCTAACAGCGCAGGTGTTAGTGGCATACGTTGTCAATGGGGACTGCCCCATGGGCCAATGGCCTGCACTGGCAGTTTTCCAGCAGCTTACAGACTGGTAATGCCATCTTTCTTGTGACACCAGACCAGTATTACGATCAACGCTACCCTCCAGGTCTGTTCTCGCTTTTCCACCAGCCTTTGCATGGCAGTGTAACCCCCATGCAAAGGTTGGTGGTGATGTGGTGTGGTGTGCCCCTGGGTGCCCCTGCACAGCCCATGCACCTGGCTTGGGCAGTGCAGGGGGTCCCATGCCCTGCCCTTTGCCCTTTCCACTGCCTGATTTGCAGGGCTAATTTAAGTGTGTCCTGTCACACCCAATGCACCCCAAAACTGGCACTGACTCTATTTGATCCATTAACAATGTGGTGCTAAGTGCCCCACAGAGCTACAGTGAGCAGACAGATTTCCACCCACCATCCCAACGTGTGACTCATACTGCCAACTGCAAAGGGTACACTGCACTAGCAGTCTTACCAACACCAGACTTGCCCATGTACCCCATCAATGTGGAATTATACACCATTATGTTAACAGTCATACACCATATATTATATGTGTGGGTTTATTTCCCCATTCCTATGTGTCTCACATGGTTGTGTCAGAGTAGTTGTGGGCTCAGCCTGTAACTGTTGTGACTTACGGTTTGCTATCTGTGGTACATTTTTTCTGTAGTGGCACATTTCTGTTCAGCATCAAGATGTGTGGTTTCACACTACACCAGGTTAGTTGGTCTGGGTAGTGGCATGTTTCAAGAGATACAGGACCAGGCTGCTCAGATTATTTTTCCCTGCACCCAGGGTGCATCCTCACTGCATGATGGAGTGATGGGTGCCTTATGTGGATGTGTTGCCAATGTGCAGAGTGGTGGTGCTACCAGCACATGTCTGGGTACTATTGGGATGATTGCAATGAATTGTGTGCTGTGAGCTGCAGCACACACCTGTTTGGGAAACGAGGCAAAGGCAGTTGCAAGGTGTTACTGCAAGAGACACCTCCCTGACTTAACCCCATGAATGGTATTGACTGACTACCTAGTCTCTGAAGTCTTGGTAGTGTTGATAGAGTTAATATGACTATATGCAAGGGATGTTGTGATGACACAACCAGAGGCACACTCATTAAACATGCCATCCATCCCATATGCTGCATATGTACATGTAGGTATTTAGGCCTGGTGATTGACATATGTCCAGGTTGTGTATGTGTTGTGGTGCATGCCACTACCAAGGCGATGGTACATGAGTCGCTTACGTCAGCATGGTGCAACTTGCTTCATGTGCAATGTGTCCCTCTGCGCTCCTTTTACATGCATTGTGTGTGTCCTATGTGCCTCCCCCTTCTTGCACTTGACAATTTAGCATTAAATTTGCCCATGCAACTTACCCTGCAGTTGTGGTGTTTCCTGGTAGTCTGCGCTGTCCTGTCCTGCGATTCCAGTGACCAGTTCCTCTGGGTTGACCGCTGCAACCATCTCCTCCATCTCATCCAAGTCCTATTGTGGCACTGGCGTACCACCTCCAGTTTGCAGCGCTGTCTTCCTTTTCCCTGCCATTTTTTCCTTTGTCCGCTTACAATCATGCCATCGTTTCTTGCACTCGGTTACGGTTCTCCTAACCTCTGCCACACTGGTAATCTTGTCTGCTGTCTGCTGCCAGATTGTCTCTCTGCTGCCAATTGGCAATTTGGAGGTGATGAAGAGTTGATGCTGATGCTCCATCACCTCTCCCCAGTATTTCGTGCTCCTCCGCACTGAAATTACACTTTCTCTTTTTCTTCTCCCTCCTATGGGTCTTGTCTGTCTCCTCCTGGCTGGTTCCTGCTTGATTGGGAGCACCCTGGGGACTCTACTGGCTTTCTGGGTCCATTTTGCCTCTCCTTTGCACTATTTTATCGATTAGCGTCTGTATTTGACGCTAATGCGGGTAAAAATGGTGCGTTTCCATTTTGCGACATGTTTATATGTTGTGAAACAGGTTGGAGTCATTTTTCTGGCGTTAACATCATTTTGCCTTATGACAAGGCGCAATGGGTAACATCGGAAATTTTGACTCTAACCTGAATTTAGCACCACCCAGTGTCGTTGTATAAATATGACGCCCAGGTGGCGTTAAAAAATGGTGCTAGTCAGCGCTAAACTTTTTGATGCAAAAATGCGTTTGTGCAGTTTTGCGTCAAAAAGTATAAATCTGGTCCCCAATTTCTATAGTAGTGATTGATCACAATATCACAATGTATTCCTTTTTTGAACTCCCTAGTCGCCCCTCGTGCAAAATGTTTATGAATAGGCCAGTTTATAATGCAGAACCACCTTTTGTGAATCATAGACGTTTTTTATACTTAACAAATGATGGTGGGATCGGTAAGCAAAATTTACGTTGTTAGATATATGAATCAGGGTCAGAGGGTGTAAAAATGTATCTTAGGTAGAATGGGAAAACTATAGCATCTGCTTGACGGCCAGGTGCGCGGTGATGATCCTCTACCGTTTTCAATTAAGAAGAACATATAGATTGAAAAATGTAGAAATAAATCTCCCGGTCTTGGTTTTATGACGCTCCAGCATAATAATCATTAAACTGACCTTTTGCCAAGTAACAACAGGTTGCTAATCCTAATAACCCATTTTGATCTGAGAGCTCAAGAATAAGTAGTTTGGTTTTATTTACTTCACTAAAGGTGGCATTCTAGGTGGCTTTTCTCTGGGAAGGCCATGTTCGCGTTTAATGCCCATTTTCTCTTTTTTTCAAAGAAGACTGACACTATCTGCAAATATGGCTCAGCAATGACAATCACAATGAAATAGGAACGCAGTTAAGAGCCTCCAAATCATTTTATGTATGTCTTTTTTCCCCACAGCAATCTGATAAGAGTTATCTTTCTTCACTCTGCTCGTGGCTGGATTGGATTGGTCCCAGAATGAAAAGAGCATTGACTAATCCCACATGCCACCCACGGCCCCAGAGACTCAGTCATACATCAATGGGATTATCTTGAAAAGGCTGAAAAGAAAGATTTCCTCTTTGGTCCTTCTGCAGGCTTCAGCATGTTTTTCTCTCTGATAAATGCTGCTAATTTTTGCATTTTGTGCTCTGTGCGTTGCACTGTCATTGTTTACAGTACATTGTTAGATTACTGGTTCCGAATACTCTGATTTATAATGCACAGTTTGCACTCCATATTACCTAGCAGAAAACATAATTTTTCATCTTTTGATGTAAAGTTATCTAGCTAAAGTTAACCCTGTACTGCACCGACTCTTTACTTTTAGCCCCAAGAAAACTGCTTCTCTATCTGCACGCTGTGAAAGGCGAACTAAATCAGTATTTGACTAAAATGAGGCGCCTAGCAAAATGCACAAATGGAAATTTCTTGTGAAGAAAAATGTCCTACTTCAAATAAATAAAAAAAAAAGTAAGGGGCATATTTAAAACCCCCTGGCGCCTCCTTGCGCCAAATTAGTGTCACTTATTTTGATGCTAATGTGGCCCAACAAGGCCAAAATCCCTGTGCAATATTTGCAAGGTGGTGCAATGCATTTTGCCACTTGGTAATCCTTTGCGTTACATTATGCCTGCGCCAGGCATAATGTATGCAAAAGGAGTGCTCCCTGTTAAGGGGGACAAAAAATGGTGCAAAGGAAATCTAAGAGATTTTCGGCACTTTTATTGCCTGCTCAGAGCAGGCATTAAAAGGAGTCTTCCTTTGGGTGCTTTGTAGTATCAGCGTCAGAATTTTTGACTCTAATCCTGCAAAGCGCCGGACTAGCATCAAAAAGTCTGACGTGAGTCCCCTAACTACCGCCATGGTGCACCGTTTTTTAAATACGGCACACACCTGGTAGCATTAGGGGGTGCTAAGAGGCACTAAGGGGCGCATTAAAAGTGGTGCTGCTTTTTCTGAAATATGTCCCTAAATTTATAAACATGTTCACCTAAAATAGTGCCACATTTCATTAGTCATGCAAAAGGGTGTGTGGTGGCACTGCTCCAAAAGTGTTATTGATCAATGGTCAAAGTTGTCCAGATACATTGGCTGGTGCCACAATTGAACGCTGTGGTTATACAAATCTGATAGGGGCGGTAGAACTACTATCTGCTGACAACTGCAAGCCTTTAGGAAATACATTTGTTTCTTCTGATATCTAAAAAATGACAGCGTGTGCCAGATTTTGAGATGCACAGTATGGAGTCAAGATTAAACCGCAAACAATTTTCCACCCAATACCTGGTAAAATCGTCCCAGTTTTATGTAATAATGAGTAAAGCCACATGGAATGTGAAACTATTGTGTGGGACTGATTTTTCTGATTGTCAAACCTCACCATTTACCAGAGAAGAGGGTCTGTGTGCTACTGCAGTGCTTATTTGTGAACCAAAAGAGTGCTGAAGTTGTGCTCAGAAGCCGATGAAATTAAGGGCCATATTTTTAATGCCCTAGCACCACCTTGCACCACATTAACTTCATTATTTTTTATGTTAATGTTGCCCAACGAGGCCGAAATCCCGCACCGTATTTACAAAGTGGCCCAATGCATGCATTGCGCCTCTCTGTAACCCTTTGTACTACATTATGCCTGCACCAGGCATAATGTATGCAAAGAGGGCATTCCCCCATTAGGAGAGCCGAATAAATGGCATGAGACAATCTATGAGATTTCCTTGCACCATTTTCTATGGCACTTTTAACGCCTGCCCAAGAGCAGGCATTAAAAGGGGGCTTCCATTCATTAGAATGGGGCCCTATGACCTCTGCAGGAGTAGCGCCCATATTTGGGCGCTACTTCTGCAAAGTACATCAAAAGCGTCATATGGTGCACACATGGTGGCGGTAGGGGGGTGCTAAGGGGCGCAGGGAAAGGGGTGCTCCAATCAGTGCAGCACCACTTTCCATAAATCTGCCCCTTAATGTGTGTGCACCGAATACCAAGGCTGATAGTTTTAAACCACCTCATGTCTGTTTAATTCACTATGACCCTTTGCCTCACTCCTGCAGGTTGCAGCTTTTCCCCCATGTGAATTTTTTACACATTTTTTTCCTTCTTCGTCTTTCTGCTATTTATTTGTGCTTTCCCTCTCTTGCTCTCTGGAAATATCTATTATGTGGAAAAATAAGTGCACTGGCCCCTACTGGCGTCCACTGACTCAAAGTAAGCACTGTCTAGCTGTATGCTCCCCTGTCAAGGAAAACAAGCATTTGCAATGCAATGGGTCACACATTTGCTCGAGTCAGAGCTAGTAGCAGTGTACATTTCTAACTGGACTTTTTTTGCCACATAAATTGAAAATAAAAAGTAAAACAGTTGACAGAAGCAAGCCGATTTAAAGTGCCATCGCCGCCATGAGCGTGAGAGTTATTGGCTCCCTGCGTGACTGTTTAGAAAGGATTGTGGCAGGGAGGAAAGGTAAATCGAAACCGGAGGAGGGGCCAACACACGCTGTAACAGCAGGAAGTGTGAAATAGTGTGATGGCCAACAGAAATGTTCACTTAGTTAAAATGCTTGGGGAGGGAACTCAGCACACAAAGGAGGGACGTTTCACAAAATGCACCAATAATAATGACACTTTTAAGACAAGCACAATAAACAATTAATAGCAAGAGTGGGTGTGGTAAAAAGCCCATAAGGGATTAGAACAGGCCAGAGCGCTTTTGCGCTGAACCCTAAAAAGTGGATTGACAACACAAAAAGGTCATAAAAACAAAACAGGAAGGAGGAAGGAAGAGACTGGAAGCGAAAGATTAGGAATGAGCTGGGAATAGAATTAATTTAAAAGGATATAGTACAGAGGTAAGATTGAAAAGTGATAGCAGGATAGAAATCAAGTACCAAGGGAGTGATGGCAATGGCAGGTGCTTTCTTGTTTACCAAGACCTACTCTGGACGTGTGAGTGAATGAGGGACAGTGCGCTTTTATTTTTACAGCATTTCGGTGCCTGAATTTTATATTTAACTTTTTTATTAATATTTTATTTGGTAGGCCAGCTACCACTGTGCTTCATCTTGTAACACAGAAGGGTTACACAAGACATTGCAGTTGCTTTGCACCAATAAAAGTATTAGTTAAGGAAGGGATAAGAATTTTGGGGCAAAGTAAATCACATTTTTATTTTATAATTAAAGAAATTGGTTGGCGGGGGAGATTCAGATCCTCACTCTACTTTATAAAATGTTTGGAGAATTTTAAGCATGATGTTCCATTAGGGAATGTGCATGTCACACATACACTAGGTGAGTCATTGGTGTGTACCTATGGTATATTGTTTAATGCTTTGGAGCGTCTACCGCCTGAAACCAGTTAGGGTCCTTTGCACCTGATTCTCAGTATGAGAGGAGCTGTGCTTTTCATATGTGTTGCCTCGCTCCGATGGTAGGTTTATCTTTAAAGCTGCCCACTTTCCTTTTGCTCTTAAGCTCTGAAGACGTTTAAGTGCTGGTATTTAAGGATTTCTAAGTCTGTGCATGGTAGAGAAGACCCAGAGGGGTGGGGCCATCCTGCACTGCAAGTGACAGTGTTGCGTAACAGCATCCTGAGAGAGAAAAAAGGGATGCTGCCTGGTGAACCCAGGCAATGAAAAGTCCCAGCTTTGAGTGTAGCATATGCCAGCAGTATGGCAAACATCTGGCACACTGCTCGCTGTAATTTCTCAATCCTGTCTGAGAGCCCGCTCTGTTAAACTCGAGAAACCGTTTCACCAAAAGTGCTCACAATTACGCTTCTGCAGAGCCGGTCAGCTGTGGTTGATGTTCTACCAGGGCAGGTGATGTTGGAGGAGGTTGATGTGTGCATTGAGCACTATTTGCATCTCGGAGCCCAGGATTATTCTCTCTGTGCACGTTAGTGTGTTTTTCAGTGTTACCCCCATGCCTCCTTCTGGCTATTGTGTAGATGTGTGTGTGTTTGTCATCGTTCTCATTTGTCTTTGTTGCAGTTGTAGTTTGACCATGTGGATGGTGATCATTTTGTGCATCCAGCCAGTGTGTCTTTGCCATGGGCTTGTATGTGTTCTCTGTTTGCCATGCCTCTGTGATCCTTGTTTTTGTTTGACCATGTGACTGGCAGCCATTTTGTGCACCCTGCCGGTGTACCTATGCCATAGGCTTGCAGGTTTTCTTTGTTTGCCATACTTCCTTGCTCATTGTTGTTGTTGCTTGACCATGTGGCTGGCTAGCAGCCATTTTGTCCATGCTGCCAGTGTCCTTTGCTGGAGGCTTGAATGTGTTCTTTGTTCTCCATACGTCTTCCTTGCTCCTTGTTGTCTTGTTTGAACATGTGGATGGCTGGCTGACAACCATTTTGTCCATGCAGCTAGTGTCTCTTTGCCATAGGCTTGCATGTGTTCTTTTTCCCTATGTTTCCTCCTTGCTCCTTGTGGTTGTTGTTTGATCATGCAGCTGGCTGTCATCCATTTTGTCCATCCAACCAGTGTCCTCTGCCATAGACTTTCATGTGTTCTTTGTTTGCCATGCCTCCTTACTCCCTGTTGTTGTTGTTTGACCATGTGGCTGGCAGCCATTTTGTGCATGCAGCTATTGCCCATTTGCCATAGGTTTGCATGTGTTCTTTATTTGCCATGCATCCTTGCTTGTTGGTGTTGTTGTTTGTCCCTGTGGCACGCTGGCAGCCATTTTGTCCATGCAGCCAGTGCCCCTTGCCTTATGCTTGCATGTGTTCTTTGTTCTCCATGCTTCCTCTTGTTGTTGTTGTTTGACCGTCTGGCTAACTGGCAGACATTTTGTCCATCCAGCCAGTGTCCTTTGCCATAGGCGTGCATGTTTTATTTGTTTGCCATGCCTCCTTGCTCCTTGTTGTTGTTGTTTGACCATGTTTTCTGGCTGGCATCCATTTTGTCTTTGCATCCAGTGTCCCTAGCCATAGCCTTGCATGTTTTGTTTGTTCTCCATGCTTCCTTCTTGCTCCTTGTTATTGTTGTTTGTACGTACACTGTGCAGCCAGTGTGTGTTTGGGTTGACATAGGCTTACATACAAACATTGTCTATTTTATTTTTTTACTTTTATTTTTTACTTTAAATAAATTTACTTTTAAGTTAATATTTCTAATTTAGTTTTATTTTTTTTATATTTGTTTCCATTCTTTTAACTTTAATGTATAATATTGTTTGTACTTTTTTTTATATTTATTTTTATATTTTAAGTTTTTTAAATACTTTTTAATGTAATTTTTCTTTTTGCCTTGATTCATCCATCCGATCAATTCCATTCCTCCTTCCATCCATCCACAAAAGCATTTCCCCTGGCCTACCATGCCATGTTATTTTATTTAAAGGATTACTCCATTTACCTATGCACCTCTCTCTGACTACCCAAGGTGTCTCCTAAAACAGATGTAAATAAGCCAAAGAGCTAGATGTGCTGTCCGATTTGAAAGCTTATTTTTTATGGTGTGGTGGTGTGATTTGCCTTCACAATAAATATAAAACATATTACATAAGTAATCAACCACACTAAGATTGCATTTCTCTGTACTATTTTCAACCTGCTGCAACAATGGCATACCACAATTCATTAACTACATGTTTTTCTTGCTTGGCTGTTTTTATGTATGCAAGAGAAGAGGCCCCACATCACACGCAGTGCTGCCAAAGAGAAGGCCCTACAGTTACTTCAGATGACAGGCACCAAACTCTTTCACTTGTGTATCTTAAAGCCACTGCCAACCTAGAGCAAGTTAAGATGGGCCTAAAAAGATGTTGCTCCCAAGAAAGTGGATACTGAGAAGAAGCAGCTTTCCACCAATGGTGTGCCAACCCTAACCTTTTTCGGGAGACGTGTGTCTGCTGCCACATAGACCTCCAGAGAGGAACCTGGGAGCACTCCTGCATCAACAACAGCACCACCCCATCCTAAACCCAAGATGATGACTGTCAGTGAGGAAGCCACTGCAATCATAGCTACCCCAATGAGCAGTGATGTCGAATTTGATGTGTCCCTTTCACAAAGTAGTACCCAATCAGTTAAGGACACACAGCAAAGTTAACAGTAGCCGTAGTCAGATCTTCCAGAAGTTGTAGCAAAACAAGAGGTCGAGCTTTCTGTCGAGAAAGAACCTCCTCTTTTAGAATCAAGGGCTCCCAGATCTCCAGCATGAAAAAGGAAGGGTACTACTCCACCATCTTCTCCAAGCACCACTTCTGATGATGATGATAGAGACATGGAATGGACCCCGGCAGTGTCCTGGTGACAGCAGGAGAGACAAGGGAAAAGAAAAGTTCTAGAAAACCTCAGAATTATCAAAGGGGATGATGATGAGGATAATGACAAAGACACAGGGGGTCATTCTGACCTCGGCGGTAAAAGCCGCTTACCGCCGGTCAGAAGCCCGCCACAATACCGCCGCGGCCGCGATTAGCCGCTACGGACATTCTGACCCACAACTGCCAAACCTCCAAAAATCCGACCTCCACTGCAGTCCGCCACATCAGCGGCCAGTGGTAAACTGGAGATGACCAAACCTCCACCGCCACGCCAACAGAAATACGCCCATGCCATTACGACCCACAAATCCACGCGGCGGTCTTTCAAACGCGGTAGTCCATTGGCGGTACACACCGCCGCGGTCAAAATACACACACCTTTACAAAACACTACCCCATTGGACAATGTGAAAGACACACACCTGAAACACATACACACACCACTCCCACACACCCATTACAATATAAAACACACACCCACATCACCCACAAACCCCTACAACCAAAGATCTGAGACGAAGGAGAGAGAGACACATCAGAGAATAGAGAGCTATACACACAGAGGCACACTACAACATCACACACACCACATAGAAGCACAAAGCCCCACACACCAACACACTCATCACCACATACACCACCCCACACCTCATCCACACCACCCCATGGCACCCCAAAGACACCCACGGTTTTCGGACCAAGAACTCCGGGTCATGGTGGAGGAAATCATAAGAGTTGAACCCTAGCTCTTCGGCTCACAGGTGCAGCACACCACTATAGCAAGGAAGGCGAAGCTATGGCAGCGGATCGTGGACAGGGTCAACGCGGTGGGACAGCATCCCAGAAATAGGTACGACATCCGCAAACACTGGAACGACCTACGGGGGAAGGTGCGCTCGATGGTGTCGCGACACAACATCGCGGTGCAGAAGACTGGCGGCGGACCCCCACCCACCCCACCCGAATTCACAGCATGGGAGCAAGAGGTCCTGAACATCCTGCATCCTGATGGCCTCGCTGGAGTAGGCGGAGGAATGGACTCTGGTAAGTCTAATCTCAACTACTTCATCCACCCTACCCCACCAGCATGCCAACCCACACCCCCACCCCCACCCTCACCCCCAATCCCCCAGCACACATCCTCCCTGAGAATGTCTCCCCAGCACAACCCACCCAACCCAACACCAACCCCTGCATGCCACCACAAACAATGGACACCCATCACCTAAGCATGACCACTGCACATATCCATCCCCCCCCCACAAACCACCCACACAACACCTCCCCCAAGGGAATGCCTGCACTGGGGGATAAGGGCACCCATAAATCGCACGCAATTGCACACACAGAAACAATAACCATACTCTCACACCCCATGCAGGACCCGAACGCCAACACACCGGTCAGGAGGATCCAGAAATGTCCATCCCACCCCCGGAACAGGCCCCCAGTGAGGACAGCAGCTCTGTCGACCTGGAACCTGATGACCAGCCCGGACCATCGGGACCTCTGGGCAGTGGGTACCCCACACACAGACACAGGCCACAGCAGACCCAACCCCCTCTGGGAACAACAACACAGCTCCCACCCAGCGGGCCCATGCCTCTGTCTCTAGGACAGGTCAATCAGCGGTGTGTCTGCCACTACAGGGCACCCAGGCTAACCCACCACCCCAACAACAACAGGGACCTGGGGGCAGTGGTAGTGGGCACACCGTCCAGGGGACAGAGGCCGGGGGAAACAGGGCAACTCGGAGGGCTGCCGTGCGACGGGGGGGCAGGAGAGGCCCAGGGAACCCACTCTCCAAGAGGCCCTCACCACCATCATGGGAGCATACCACCACTCCCAAGAGACGATGGCGACGGTACTGGCCAGGTTCACCGAGATCCAGGCACAGCAGGAGGAACGGTACATGGGGTTCAGCAATGAACTCAGGAACATCTCTACCGCCATGGGGACCATAGTCCAGGCCCTCAACAGGATAGAAGACACGTTGCGGGACCATGTGGCACCACACAGGGCCCCTGTCACTAGCCAGGAACAGCCTACCACCTCCGCCGGCGCTAGTGGACAGGAGGCCCCCACACAACGACAGGCCACCAGAACCCCACCTCCTGTTGAGGGACAACCACCCCGCAAGAGGAGCCTGAGATCCAAAAAAAAGACAGAGTAGGATGCCAAGACCCCCGCCAGCATGAGACACCCCCTGAAGTCATCCCACTGTCCCACATTGCCACCCTGTCCAACCTTAAACAGCCCCTGCTCCATCCTTCCACAGGCATATGGACAATGCACCTATCAGACTGAGTACTGGACTCTGCCATGGACATTACTCCACCCCCACCCATCACCGTTTTACTATGTACAAATATCTAAGCACAAAAAATAAAACAATTATTGCACAGAAAACAGTTTGGAGTCATGCTGTATTACACATAACAGTTCAATATATGTGATGTATTACACATAACAGTTCAATATATGTGATGTCAATTAGTGATGACAACATACCAATGTCAATACGCTGTAGTTCATGGGCAAACCACGCAGAAGTCAGGCTCTGAGTCATAAAGCACTGAGAAGGGAAGGGAAATTAAAAAAGTTTGTTTAAAAGAGCTGGTGGGAAATACAGAAAGTAGAGATGCAGGAGGCTCTAAGTAAATGGGAAATGGCGTGGGTGAATCTTACCTGTGTGCTACTGAAAATACTGTTGTATAACAGTTTCCCTGTTGTCTGTGTTCTCCCCGTCGTCTTCCTCCTCTTCACTCTCCACAGGCTCCACGGCTTCTACAACACCACCATCTGGACCATCCTCCTGCAGGAAAGGCACCTGGCGTCGCAAAGCCAGGTTGTGAAGCATACAGCAGGCCACGATGATATGACACACCTTCTTTGGTGAGTACATTAGGGATCCACCTGTCATATGCAGGCACCTAAACCTGGCCTTCAGGAGGCCGAATGTCCTTTCTATGACCCTCCTAGTTCGCCCATGGGCCTCATTGTACCGTTCCTCTGCCCTGGTCCTGGGATTCCTCACTGGGGTCAATAGCCACGGCAGGTTGGGGTAACCAGAGTCACCTATTAGCCACACACGCTGTCTCTGTAGCTGTTCCATCACATATGGGACGCTGCTATTACGCATGATATACGCGTCATGCACTGACCCAGGGAACATGGCATTAACATGGAAGATGTACTGGTCTGCCAAACACACCACCTGGACATTCATAGAATGGTAATTTTTCCTGTTTCTGTACACCTGCTCATCGTCATTGGGGGTACTAAAGCCACATGGGTCCCATCAATGGCACCAATGATGTTGGGGATATGTCCAAGGGCATAGAAATCACCCTTCACTGTAGGCAAATCATCCTCCTCTGGGAAAATGAAGTAGCTCCTCATGAGTTTCATCAGGGCAGACAACACTCTGGACAAAATCTTTGAAAACATAGGCTGAGACATTCCTGATGACATGGCCACTGTTGTCTGGAATGAGCCACTAGCTGACAGAACCTGCACTAGAGGGGGAATTCCTGTGGGATGGCGGATGGGGGACATCAGGGCTGGCTCAAGCTGCGCACACAGTTCATGGATAGTGGCACGGTCAAGTCGGTATCGTAGTATAATATGGCGTTCTTCCATTGTCGACAGGTCCACCAGCGGCCGGTACACGCGTGGATTCCTCCTTCTCATCGCAAGTCCCAGCGGACGGTGCCTAGGAAGGAGAATATGGAGCACAGAGTCAATCAACTCACAGGTACGTTCACCACAGCTTGCACAGTACACGAAAAGGTATGGATTGCTATGTTTGGATGTGTGCCAATGCAAGGCCTAGGCCTGTGTGACGCAGTTGAAATTAAGCCATGTGGGCCCTTGAAATGGCGGCTGCCTGACCTGTGAAGTGGGACAATGGGATGTGAGGTCAATGCGCTGGCGTGGCACACCGTGGCGGTAGGCGGTCGAAGACCGCTGTACGAAGCCGCATTGGTTAACATTGAACCCTATGGGATTCAGGAGCCAATGACGATGTGTGCCGGCGGTCGCGGTACGCACCGCCACGGTACGCACCGCCGCGGGCGTGACCGCCATTTTCTATCTGCTTAATCACTCGAGACCTGATCATCCACAGGAGAGGACCTATACTGCAAGTGCTGCTGTGACCTCGGTCTGGAAGTGACAATGGCTGCTGCGACTGGGGAAAGGGCCCCTGCCTTCACGTCTGAAGAGTTGGAGAAACTAGTGGATGGGGTCCTCCCCCAGTATGCGCTACTCTACGGTCCTCCAGACCAACAGGTGAGTACACTGAGTGCAAATTGAATGGGTTATGCCTGTGTGGAGTGGGATGGATGTAAGTTGTTGGGGTGGGGAGAAAATGAGGAGTGCAACGCACAACAGATGAGAGAATGGGCCACATGGCAAGGTTGGGGGGGGGGGCATGTACTCCAAACATGCCGAAATATGACGTTTTCTCTTTCCCACCCTGTACATGTCAAACAGGTGAGCGCCCATCAGAAAATCGACATTTGGCGTGCCATCGCCAAGGAAGTCCGGGCCCTGGGGGTCTACACCATACGGGGCACCCACTGCCGCAAGAGGTGGGAGGACATCCGCCGCGGAACCCGAAAGACCGCTGAGTCACTGCTGGGGATGGCCTCCCGACCTAGGAGGGGTGCCAGTCGTACCCTGACCCCCTTGATGTCCCGGATCCTGGCGGTGGCCTACCTTGATTTGGATGGGCGCTTGAGGACATCACAGCAGACACAAGGGGGTGAGTATCTGCACATTCTGCTATCCTTAAGCGCAGTTGAGGCATCTGGGTGGGGGAGGAGGGCTGTGGGTGACACTAGGCCAGGGCGCTTTCTGTAGTGTAGTCCCCTCCCTTAGACATGGCCCTGTGCCCCCGCCCCCCACCTCTGTAGGGTGCCAAGTACAGCTATTCATGGTCCTGCATCACCCATGTGCGCGTCTGTTGTCCCTAGACCTGTTGGCCTAGTCAGAAGTACTGAGTAGTGTACCCCAATTTCGCGGCTTAGTGCATGAGGCACCTGTGTCTGTCCTCTCCGCCAACGGTATTGACAAGGCATGCACTCAACTTTGTTTTATTTCTCCACCCACCCTTATTCTTTGTCTTCTTGTGCATTAGCATCATCAGGCGGAGGAGAATTGGCGTCGGAGCACGAGGGAGCTGCAAGTCACAAGGCCCCGGTGGGCACTGGAACAGACACCGAGGGTACCAGTGATCCGGAGGGCGAGGGGAGCACCACAACAGGGACCGGTGAAGACACCAGCGACACGGACACGTCCTCGTTTGGGAGCTTCCTAGCGGTGGCAGCAACATCCGGGCCCCCCGCCTCAACAGGTACAGCCGCCACCCAGCGCTCCAGCTCCGCCCTCCCAGCAGCCCCTCAGCCTTCGCTCCGTGCCCGCTCGCCCAGGAAGGCGGGCGTCTCCTTCGTCCCAGGCACCTCAGCCCCTGCCCCAGTTACCCCTGCTGCCCTCAGTGCGGAGCTTATTGACCTCGTGAGGACGCTCATTGTTGGGCAGACTACCCTTTTGAATGCCATCCAGGGGGTGGAAAGGGAGGTGCATCGGAGCAATGCCTACCTGGAGGGCATTCATTCGGGTCAGGCTGCCCATCAACGATCGTTCACTGCTCTGGCCTCAGCACTGACGGCAGCCATTGTCCCTGTCTCCAGTCTCCCTCTTCTAACTGCCTCCACCCTTTCTCTGTCTCCTGTTCCTCAGCCTATCCCATCCACACCATCAGACCAGCCTGCACACACCTCAACACCCAAGGTCAGATCATCCAGACACAAGCACCACAGGACACACAAGCATTCACCCCAGCAACACCCAGATGCAGACATACCAACAGTCACTACCACCTCTGTGTCCCCCTCCTCGTCGTCTCCCTCCTCCCTCCCTGTGACGTCTACACTCACACCTGCATGCACACCACCATCAGCCAGTGCTTCCATCACCAGCACACCCTCCACTACAGTCCTCACACGTGCAGTCACCACCCCCACTGCCATCTACACATCCCCTGTGTCCTCTCCCACTGTGTCTGTCACCCCCTCTTCCAAGACACATAAACGCAGGCAGACAACCAAACAACAGCCAACCACCTCACGACAGCCTACGTCTCAGTCACCTGCACCCAAAGACAGCACACCTGACTCTCCTACAACCACATCCTCTTCCTCCACTTCCATCACCACTACTCCTACCCTTTACCTTGGTCCTAACAAATATTACCTCTCTAATCTTAACCTCTTTCCCTCCCCTGACCCACCCCCTCCATCGGTTAAGAGTCCCAAGAGCACCTCAGCCACCACCAGCCCAGCTTCGAGTGTCCAAGTGGTGCATGGCTTCTGGAGTCCACCCTTTGGCGGCAGTGACACTTCACTGAGCAGCAAGGGGACATCCAGCCCACCCCCAGGCAAGAGGACACGTAAACTGAAGGGCCGCCGTGACAGGACTGAGACGGCTGCCCCCAAGGAGCCAACAACAGCCACTTCACCTGCCACAACAGCCAGGGGAGGCAAGGGCCCGAGAGCCCCATCTAAGGAGCGAAAGGGCAGCAGGGCGGAGAGGTCATCCATCAGGTGCGTGGAGCAGGAGGGCCCCGCAAGCCCCATCCCGCCTGCAAGGGACGACAGCAAAGGGCCCAGGACTCCGTCCCCAAAGGGGCCTGCCACTGCACGGTCGGAGGGCGAGTGAGCAGGGTGTCCAGACCAGGTCTGGCTCCCTAGACTTACTGGAAGAGCACCGCTGAACAGGGCCCCGCCATGAAGACAGGCACCGCTGAACAGGGCCCCGCCGTGCAGAAGAGCACCGCTCAACAGGGCCCGCTGTGCAGAAGAGCACCGCTGAACAGGGCCCCGCCGTGAAGACAGGCACCGCTGAACAGGGCCCCGCCGTGCAGAAGGGCACCGCTGAACAGGGCCCGCCGTGAAGACAGGCACCGCTGAACAGGGCCCCGCCGTGCAGAAGAGCACCGCTGAACAGGGCCCCGCCGTGAAGACAGGCACCGCTGAACAGGGCCCCGCCGTGCAGAAGAGCACCGCTGAACAGGGCCCCGCCGTGAAGACAGGCACCGCTGAACAGGGCCCCACCGTGCAGAAGAGCACCGCTGAACAGGGCCCCGCCGTCTCAAGCACCGCTCCGCTGGGCCCTTCCTGTCAAGCACCGCTCCGCTGGGCCCCGCCGTCTCAAGCACCGCTCCGCTGGGCCCTTCCTGTCAAGCACCGCTCCACTGGGCCCTTCCTGTCAAGCACCGCTCCGCTGGGCCCTTCCTGTCAAGCACCGCTCCGCTGGGCCCCGCCGTCTCAGGCACCGCTCCGCTGGGCCCTTCATCTCAAGCACCGCTCCGCTGGGCCCTTCCTGTCAAGCACCGCTCCGCTGGGCCCTTCCTGTCAAGCACCGCTCCGCTGGGCCCCGCCGTCTCAAGCACCGCTCCGCTGGGCCCTTCCAGTCAAGCACCGCTCCGCTGGGCCCTTCCTGTCAAGCACCGCTCCACTCGGCCCCGCCGTCTCAAGCACCGCTCCGCTGGGCCCTTCCTGTCAAGCACCGCTCCGCTGGGCCCTTCCTGTCAAGCACCGCTCCGCTGGGCCCTTCCTGTCAAGCACCGCTCCGCTGGGCCCCGCCGTCTCAGGCACCGCTCCGCTGGGCCCTTCATCTCAAGCACCGCTCCGCTGGGCCCTTCCTGTCAAGCACTGCTCCGCTGGGCCCCGCCGTCTCAACCACCGCTCCGCTGGGCCCTTCCTGTCAAGCACCGCTCCGCTGGGCCCTTCCTGTCAAGCACCGCTCCGCACCGCCGTCTCAAGCACCGCTCCGCTGGGCCCTTCCTGTCAAGCACCGCTCCGCTGGGCCCTTCCTGTCACCGCTCTGCTGGGCCCTTCCTGTCAAGCACCGCTCCGCTGGGCCCCGCCGTCTCAAGCACCGCTCCGCTGGGCCCTTCCTGTCAAGCACCGTTCACGGTTCACTGTGGCCATCATGCATCCTCCTTGACCAGTGGAGCAATTCCTCCACCTGATGGACTGTGGCTTTGCACTCCCCAGGATATGGCAGTGGGTAATCCAACCACTGTAGAGACATTGAGAGACTGTGGCTTTGCACTCCCCAGGATATGGCAGTGGGCAATCCAACCACTGTTGAGACATTGAGAGACTGTGGCTTTGCACTCCCCAGGATATGGCAGTGGGCAATCCAACCACTGTAGAGACATTGAGAGACTGTGGCTTTGCACTCCCCAGGATATGGCAGTGGGCAATCCAACCACTGTAGAGACATTGAGAGACTGTGGCTTTGCACTCCCCAGGATATGGCAGTGGGCAATCCAACCACTGTAGAGACATTGCGAGACTGTGGCTTTGCACTCCCCAGGATATGGCAGTGGGCATGGTGGCCCCTTCGTGGGTCTGGCGTCGTGGACTCATGTGGCTGAGGTGCCCCCCCTTCTCTTCCCCCTGAGGTGCCTGTAGTTTTGTCATCACATGCCCCTGCAGTGTTCTCTCCAAAGGACTCAGGTCTCGTGTGTGGGCTTTGCCCTTGTGTTGCTACACTTTGGCCCACGGACAAATCGTTAATACGTAAAATGTGCAGGACTGATTTCTTCAGTTGTCCACTGCTGTGTATATAGACCTTTTAAATGTAAATATTCTTGCTAGTTGACCAATACTTATCGGAGGCTATTTTGGACATAAATATTTATTAACAATTTTAAAATGTCATTGTATTTCTTACGGGGTTTGGGTGGTGTCACTGTGACTTGTTGCTCTGCATTGGTGTGTACATATTGGGGGGGGGGGTCGCATATGTGTGTGCCCGTAACCTTTCGTCCTCCCCCCTCCCGTGTGTCGTAGGTGCTGTACTCACCGTTGACGTCTGCGCCGGAGTTCGTACTCGTGTAGATGAGCAGGTAGACGAGAGCAGGTATGATGTTCAATTCGGGTTCCATGCTGTCCTCCGTGCTCGTGGAGTGCGTAGAGGTGAGCGTTTTCACATTCGTAGTCTGTTTACGCCGTGTTTTTATCGGCGGTGCTCCCGCCCCGGAAAAGGTGGCGGATTGGTGGGTCGTGATGGTGTGGGCGGTACATTGTCTGCCGCCTGCCTGTTGGCGGTGACCGCCGCGCTGTTTGTTTGTGCCGCCGTGGCGGTCGGGGTGTTAATGTGGCAGGCTGTGTTGGCGGTTCCCGCCAGGGTCAGAATTCCTTTTTTTGGACCGCCAGCCTGTTGGCGGGTTGGCCGCCGCTTTATCACCGACCGCCAGGGTTAGAATCACCCCCACAGTCATTGTAGAAGCTGGCACAGAGGATTCCAACATTACTATCCAACCTGCTCAGAGGGATGTGTGCACAGACAGCAGCACCAGCTCCCATATTTGTTATGCCCCAGCAGAGACCTGCACCAACCCTTACCTCAGTACAAGTATGCAATGCAGCGAGACAATCGACACACCCACGACCACCTACATCCAGTTCTTCTTCAGGCATTGGCACTGGAACAATAAGAAAGTACTCCTCTCCAGTTTGGGACTTTTTTACAACTAGCAAGCAATGAGAAGAACATTGCCATCTGTTCCATTTGCCACGCAAGTGTTTGTCAAGGTAAGCCTGATTCACATTATGATACTGGAGGTCACACAACCCATATGAAAAAACATCACACAATCTGGTGGGAGCAGCACCTTAAATAAATGGTCAATGTTGTGGTGAATGTTGAGGAAAGCCAGGAAACATCAGCTACACCTGGTCAAATCAGAGTGGAAGGTGAGGAAGAAGAGGGTGACATCATCCTCAAGCAAAGCAGCTCATACCCCAGCAGTGTGCCAGAATCACCAACCTCAGCGACCTCACAATGGCACAGAAAGACTTAGGACCATATTTATACTTTATGACGCAAAACTGCACCTGCGCAGTTTTGCGTCAAAAATATTACCGCCGGCTAACGCCATTTTGGTGGGAGTCATTATTTTTGACGCACACAGCAGCGTGAAGCCGTAAAGGAAGACAAAGTTAACGCGGCGGAAATGCCTGTGGGTCGATTTATGACACCGCAAACCGGATATGCGCTGTTTTCTGATGCAATAGCGTAAAAAAAAAAAACGCAAACACTGCCAGTTCACTAGAGGAGAGCCAAAATGGATCCCAGATGCCACTACAGACCCCAGGAAGATGACAGCAGAACAGGAACCAGCCAGGAGGACCCACACAAGAACCAGGACACTTCTAAGAAGAAAAGAAAGTGTCGCTTCAGTGCAAAGGAGCAGGAAATCCTGGTTAAAGAGGTGACGGAACACCAGCACCAACTGTTTGTCACCTCAAAGTTGACAATCAGTAGGAGAGAGGCTATATGGCAACAAATTGTTGACAAGATTAACAGTCTGGCTGAAGTACGCAGAACAGTCATCGAGTGCAAGAAACACTGGCAGGACTGCAAACGCAAGGAACAGGAAGGCAGCACTGCAGACTGGAGGGGGGAGTCCAGCACACCAGGAGGCCCTGGGCCACATGGAGGAGATGGTCGCAGCCGTCATCCCTGAGGAGATCGTCACAGGGATTCAAGGACAGGACAGCGCAGACTACCACGAGACAACGCACATGCAGGGTAAGTTGCATGGGGAATTGAAATGCACTAATGTCAACTGCAACCGGGGGGGGAATACCTACTACACATTGCATGTAAGTCATCATATACGTGGAGTGGCATGGGTAAAGGGGCACAGCAGGGGGGCATGGCCCGTTCTGAGAAGACCTGGGGCACACCATTTTACAACACCAACAACAGTCCCATGGGGGCATGCTGTCATGCCAACAATGGAGCAAAGGGAAAGCCACAACAGGAGGGAAGGCCACTACGTCAAACTGACATCCTGGCACTCGTCAGCCAACAGACCTCCTACATTAACTAGGGCCCTATTAGCAATCCTCTAGCCAAACCGACAACTGCAATGTAACTGCAACAACAGTTGCCACTACCACCTCTGATCTGTGTGCAGCTCAAGTAGCCAATGGCAGTAACCTCCCCATGGAACATACATACCTAAATTAGGGGGTGAGGATGACATCTGCAACAATCTCCTGAAACAAGACAAAGGCCCCAGTACTGTCAAATGTCAATGCCCATAGTTGTCACAAACATCAGCCAAAGTAAACAACAATAGGAGCTACACAGCACTAAAGACTCCCGCATGCTGCATATGTCAGGGTCCATCCTGTGCCTGGGTAACAAGGCAACATCACAAATGTCATACTGCTCAGACAACAGCATTGAGGAGGGGACACATGTAACTGGTCACTGAAATACACCTGCACAGTCAGAGGACGAAATAGGACACTGATACGACTATCAGGGCAATCCAATGTAACACACATTACCCAACATCAACAGGACACATTAACAATGTCAACATCCATATCAGATCATAACATTGCCATGATTAGGATATGCCACATGTCAATTAAATTTAAGTCGATTTGAATGATCAAGGATTGGGGCAGGTCCTGATAGTTAAGTGTGCTGCCAGGGGTATAAGAACACCCACAGCCAGTGAAAGGTCTCACCATGAGAATGGATGTACACGGAGGGTCGAGTAGGACAAGAAGGTGGCAATTCTCGATTTGGCATAAACCAACACCTAGAGGCGATGAGGCTGACAAGTCTGATAACTCAATAACATATGTGTGACACACAGGTGGGCCATAGGCCTGAAACAATGCCCATCTGAAGGACTGCAGATATTAATACAAAACAAGATCACAAAGTGAATTCATCAAAAGGCAGGCACGTCACATCAAAATTGTCACAACACAGACACACTAATTGTACCCTGTTTCATTGCAGAGGAAGATGGATCTCCTGCTGACATGCCTGTCCCAGATTTCCCTGATGACATGGATGACGAGCCGATAAACATTCCCCAGGAGACTATCCAAAAGGTCCTTGAAACCCTCCAGACCCCACCTTCAGTCACAAGGAGGAACACAGAACAAGCAGCCATCGCAGAGGATCCACCCACCACCCCAATTGTAAGACCTGCCAGCTCCAATACAGCTGAGGACTCAGACGACACTGGCACCAGCTTTGAGAGAACTGTAGTTGGAGTACAGCCGGAGCTGGCCAAGGAGGTGCGCGTGGGGATGCAAAATATGGTAGCCAACCTTGAGGAGACGCGTTCGTGCATGATGTCATCTGCAGATCAGGCAGCAGCTATGCAAGCCCTAACATCTATCTTGCAGGAGCTGCAGAAAACCCAGAAGGAAATCAGCACAGCTGTAATACAGTTGACCCAACACCTACAACAGCAATCCTGTCAACGCGTGCGCGAATGCAACATTGAACCCCTCAGGGCCGACCTGGCTGCCTACCATCGTGATGTGGCTGCTATTCTCAAGAACCAGCAGGCCCTCCTTGCAGCAGTACTGCCCTTAAGACCTTCACAGGGAGCAGCCACCGGGATGTCTGACTCCATGTCTTCTAACACTTAGGTGTGTGTTGCCCCTTCACAACCAACAACAACAAGGACAAAGCAGGCAACACACACATCAGAAGAAGAAGACATGGAACAGATCACATTCACAAGGAAAAGTACCCGAAAGCACTAGTCCCTGCCACATGGCCGACATTTACCAAGGTCCTGCGCTTTGTAACTTGCCAGTCGTGCAACAACTGTACTCAAGCACTGTTCTGCAAACCACTGTATATCTTGTCACCCAGCCCAGTGATTGTCTCTCTCCTACTCACTGGCTAAGTCTGTCCCTCTGCACTGTCTGAAACAGCAACCTCAGAATGACAAAAGCATTTTGGTAAACCCTTGTGTTGGATCACAATGGAAGATATCACTATAATGGACTCACAGTCATGGACAATGTACATATAGCACTACAGCACTTTTAAATAAATAGCACTTACACAACAAATCTGTCTCTGGGTAATGTGACATATCAACTGCGCAGTAGATAATTGAAATGTCCCTACTGTCAAATAACGTAGCTTGTCAATACAACAGTCCAGATATTGGCGGTCATTACAACCCTGGCGGACGGTGTTAAAGATGCGGTAATACCGCAAACAGTCAGACGGACAAAAAAAAGGGAATTATGACCCTGGCGGAAACCGCCAACAAAGACAGCCACTTTAACACACCGCCCTCCACTGCGGTACAGAAAAGCAGCGCGGCGGTCACCGCCAACAGACAGGCGGGAGACAATGTACCGCCCACAGTATCACAACAGGCCAATCCACCACCTTTTCCGGGGCAGATTCAGTGTGGATAAAAACACGGCGGAAACAGCTTTTGCTATGGGAAAACGCTCACCTTCTACACATCCCATGAGGAACGAAGACTCCATGGAGCCAGAACTCCAAATACTACCTGCCCTTGTCTTTCTGCTCCTTCACGACCAACAGCGACGTAGGCGCAGAAGATACCAGTGAGTACTGCACCTACGACACGGGGGAGGGGGAGGCAAAAGTTAGGGGGACACCCACCAAACACCCCCACCCCCACCCTCGCATAGTACAACATACACACCAATGCAGTCACAAAAAGAACAGTAACAACCCACAATCCCCCCGGAAGAATGCAAAGACAATGCAAATTAAGGCAAACATTATAATGTGCCAATATACATGTCATACAAAAATATACAAATATATGTATTCCAAAATCACTCATAATTACATAAATAATCCGGGAAGTATTGCAGATATGTACACAACAATGTCCGTGCACAAACAGTCCAAAAATGCATGGGCGAGGCCCACAATAGATACCTGACCAAAATCCGAGAGAACACTGCCGGGGCATCAGAAAGAAACGCTACAGGCACCTCAGGGGGAAGGGAAGGGGGGGCACCTCAGCCAGATGAATGCAAAGCCAGATCCACGACGGGGCTCCATGCCCATTGATGTATCCTGGGGAGTGCAAAGCCACAGTCTCTCAAGTCTCTACAGTGGGTGGCTTGCCCACTGTCCAATCCTGGGGAGTGCAAAGCCACAGTCTCTCAAGTCTATACAGTGGGTGGCTTGCCCACTGTACCATCCTGGGGAGTGCAAAGCCACAGTCTCTCAAGTCGATGCAGGTCCATACTGGTACTGGGGGGTGACTGGCGCCCAGACTGGATGAGTCTCCCCGTGAAAGGTAGTGTCATGTCACTGTCCCAGCTGCACATGGGATAAGGATGCCTGATGTGGTGGGCCATTCATTCCTACCCGGTGCATTGCCCTGTTCAGCGGTGCTTTGCCATGGCTGTTCTGGACTGTTCGGGGGTGCTTTGCCATGGCGGTCTTTGCCCTGTTCAGCGGTGCTTTGCCATGGCGGTCTTTGCACTGTTCAGCAGTGCTTTGCCATGGCGGTTCTGGGCTGTTCAGCAGTGCTTTGCCATGGCGGTCTTTGCCCTGCTCAGCGGTGCGTTGCCATGGCGGTTCTAGACTGTTCAGCGGTGTTTTGACATGGCGGTCTTTGCCCTGTTCAGCAGTGCTTTGCCATGGCGGTCTTTGCCCTGTTCACCGGTGCTTTGCCATAGCGGTTCTGGACTGTTCAGCAGTGCTTTGCCATGGCGGTCTTTGCCCTGTTCAGCGGTGCTTTGCCATGGCGGTTCTGGACTGTTCAGCGGTGCTTTCACATGGCGGTCTTTGCCCTGTTCAGCGGTGCTTTGACATGGCGGTTATGGACTGTTCAGCGGTGCTTTGACATGGCGGTTCTGATACGGACATTGGTGTGTGGCATGACGATCTCCACACTGGACATAGGTGTGTGGCATGACGATCTCCATACTGAACATTGGTGCGTGGCATGACGGTCTCCACACTGGACATTTGTGTGTGGCATGATGATCTCCACACTGGACATTGGTGTGTGGCATGACGATCTCCATACTGGACATTGGTGTGTGGTATGATGTACCATCATTGCCCAGCGAGGCTGTGGCATCATGGCCCCGTCTGGGCTGTGTCTTGTGCAGTGGTCTCTGGACCAGTGACGATACTTGGGCCCTCCTGGGCTGTGTCTTGTGTGGTGGTCTCTGGACCGGTGACGATACTTGGGCCTACCTGGGCTGTGTCTTGTGCGGTGGGCTCTGGACCAGTGGCCCGTATTTATACTTTTTGACGCTAAACTGCGCTAACGCAGTTTAGCGTCAAAAAGTTTAGCGCCGGCTAACACCATTCTGAAGCGCCATGCGGGCGCCGTATTTATTGAATGGCGTTAGCCGGCGCTAGCAGACCGGCGCTGCCTGGTGTGCGTGGAAAAAAAACACGTACACCAGGCAGCGCCGGCGTTGGGGAAAATGGCGTTAGGGCGTCTTAAAATGGGGCAAGTCAGGTTGAGGCAAGAAAATCGCCTCAACCCGATTTGCGCCATTTTTAACGACGCCCAGACGCCATTTACATGACTCCTGTCTTAGTAAAGACAGGAGTCATGCCCCCTTGCCCAATGGCCATGCCCAGGGGACTTATGTCCCCTGGGCATGGTCATTGGGCATTGTGGCATGTAGGGGGACACAAATCAGGCCCCCCTATGCCAAAAAAATAAATAAAAAAATAAAAAAATTATACTTACCTGAACTTACCTGAATGTCCCTGGGATGGGTCCCTCCATCCTTGGGTGTCCTCCTGGGGTGGGCAAGGGTGGCAGGGGGGGTCCCTGTGGGCATGGGAGGGCAGCTGTGGGCTCATTTTGAGCCCACAGGTCCATTAACGCCTGCCCTGACCCAGGCGTTCAAAAGAGGCGCAAATGCGGGGTTTTTTGCCCCGCCCACTCCCGGGCGTGATTTTTGCCCGGGAGTATAAATACGACGCATTTGCGTCACAGTCATTTTTTTAGACAGGAACGCCTACCTTGCATCTCATTAACGCAAGGAAGGCGTTCGCGCCAAAAAATGACGCTCATTCCTCATACTTTGGCGCTAGACGCATCTAACGCCAAAGTATAAATATGGCGTTAGTTTTGCGCCGAATTTGCGGCGAAAAAAACGACGCAAATTCGCCACAAACGGAGTATAAATATGCCCCTTGGTCCCTCCTGGGCTGTGTCTTGTGCGGTGGTCTCTGGACCAGTGACGATACTTGGGCCCTCCTGGGCTGTGTCTTGTGCGGTGGTCTTTGGACCAGTGACAATACTTGGGCCCTCCTGGGCACTGACTCTGGCGGTGGTCTCTGGACCCGTTACGATATTTGGGCCCTCCTGGGCACTGACTCTGGCGGTGTGCTCTGGACCCATTACGATACTTGGGCCCTCCTGGGCACTGACTCTGGCGGTGTGCTCTGGACCAGTGACGATACTTGGGCCCTCCTGGGCACTGACTCTGGCGGTGTGCTCTGGACCCATTACGATACTTGGGCCCTCCTGGGCCCTGACTCTGGCGGTGGGCTCTGGACCAGTGACGACAGTGCTGGCAGTTGTGTCTGGACTGCCGGAAATGATGGCGCACTTCTCCGCCATGACACTCACAACAGGCTGGGCAGACTTCCTCGGGACCTTCCCCACCTTTTTTGGAGTTACAGCTGACTCACCAATCGCCTTTGATCCCATTTCACTTGTTGTCTCACCAGGAGTCTTGACACGGTCCCGTCGTCCACTATCCAATTTCGGAGCCTTTACAGGTGGTGGGCTGCCAGTGCCTTGGCTCCGGGTCCTACTTCCTGCCCTGGTGGACGGTGCACTCCAAAAACCTGGAACACGCACCACTGGTACTGGTGGCTTTTTGGCTGAGGCGCTACAACGGGACTGATGATTTGGAGGGGGGGTGGGGGCAAAAAGGTCAATTTGACAGAGGGACAGTTTCTGAGTGGAGGAAGAGGAGGTGGTTGTAGGAGGTGTCACTTTAGCTGTTTTGGGTGCAGGTACTGGAGGCTGTCGTGAGGTGAATGGATGTTGGGTGAGTGATTGCCGGTGTTTGGGTACCTTGGGAGAGGGCATCACAGACACACTGGGAGAGGACACAGGGGACGTGTAAATGGCAGTGGAGGTGGTGAGTGCAGGTGAGCGGCGTGTGGTGCTGGGTGCCCTGGTGCGAGTCCTAGTTCCTGTAGATGTGGTGCATGCAGGTGTGTGTGTAGACGAGACTGGGAGGGAGGAGGGAGAAGAGGAGGAGGGGGACACAGTGGAGACAGTGGATGTTGCTGTGTCTGTATGGGGTGATGCTTGTGTGAGTGCCTGTGGGATGTGTGGTGCCTATGTTTGCCTGAGCTACTTTTGGGTGTTGACTTGTGTGCATGCTGGTCTGTAGGTGTGCTTGGGATGGGCTGGGGTACAGGGGATTGGGTCTGGGTGGAGGAAGTTGGAGGGGGGAGGCTGGACACAGGGACAATTGCTGCCATCAGTGTTGAGGCCAGAGATTGCAGGGTTCGCTGAAGGACAGCCTGACCAGAATGAATGCCCTCCAGGAAAGCATTACCGTGTGGCAATGCCCTTTCTACACCCTGGATGGCATTCACAATGGTAGACTGCCCAAGAGTGAGTGACCTGAGGAGGTCAATGGCCTCCTCACTGAGGGCAGCAGGGGTGAATGGGGCAGGGCCTGAGGTGCCTGGGGCGAAGGTGATGCCCACCCTCTTGGGTGAGCAGGCACGGGGCGAACGCTGAGGGGCTGCTGGGAGGGCGGTGCTGGTAGGGGGGGTGGCGGCTGTACCTGTAGAAGTGGGGCGCACAGATGGTGCCGCCACCACAGGGGTGCTCACATCGGCGGACAAGTCTGTGTCGCTGGTTGGTGATCCGGTGGCAGACGTGAAGCTCCCCTCGCCCTCCGTCCCACTGGTGTATTCAGAGTCTGTGGTGTGGCCCTCCATGGCCATGTGGGATGCAGCTCCCTCGTGCTCCGGTGCCGCTGTACCTCCACCTGTTGATGCTGATGTACAAAAGGACAGGGAGAGCAGGAAAAGGGGGGAGACAGAACAAAGAGAGTTTTAGTGCATGGCATACCGCTACCGTTGGCAGACAAGACAGACGCAGCAGCCCCATGCACAACGCCGCGCTCCTGCCCTCTGCACATGCAATTTCTGGGATATGGCCTACATGCCATTGGTGGAAATCTGCACACATGGATGCCACAGGGGCAACTATACCTCAACTTGATAATTTACTGAGGTGGGGTAGAGTGCCACATGGCCTACATTACGGAGGGGCCTTACCTACCTAACTCGCCCTGGCCTAGGGACACCCAGAGCCCACCTCCCCCACCCAGAAACCTCCACTGCACGCAAAGTCCGCAGAATGAGAGTGTACTCACCCCCTTCTGTCTGCTGTGATGTCCTTAAGCGCCCATCCAACTCCGGGCAGGCCACCGCCAGGATCCAGAACATCAGGGGGGTCATGGTACGATGGGCACCCCTCCCATGTTGGGAAGCCATCCCCAGCTGAGCCTCCGCCGTCTTCTTGCTGCAGCGGCGAATGTCCTCCCATCTCTTACGGCAGTGGGTGCCCCGTCTCTGGTGGGCCTCCAGGGTCCGGACCTCCTTGGCGATGGCACGCCAAATGTCCCTCTTCTGGTGGGCGCTGACCTACATGACATGCACAAGGAAAGAGGAACAGTCATCACCAACTGCACCATCAATGTGAATGGCCCCCTCCCTACTCTGACCATGTTGCCAATTTATTCCCATGCTTTACTGTAGTATGACTTCTGCCCCCTTCCCTCTTCCACCCAGCCATGTCCACCCAGGCCTAGCCCCTACAACGTGCTCCCTGTGTACTAACCTGTTGGTCTGGAGGGCCGTAGAGTAGCATGTACTGGGGGAGGACCCCATCCACAAGTTTCTCCAACTCCTGTGCAGTGAAGGCAGGGGCCCTTTCCCCAGACGCAGCAGCCATATTCACTTCCAGACCGAGGTCACAGCAGCACTAGCAGTGTAGGTCCTCTCCTGTCGAAGGTCCGGTATCTAGTGATTGAGCAGATAGAAAATGGTGGTGACATCCGCGGCGGTGACGTCCGCGGCGGGGCGCATCATCACCGCCGGCGCACCTGTTCATTGGCTCCTGGGACCCATAGGGTCCAATGTAAACCAATGCAGCATTGCGCCACGGTCTACGACCGCCTACCGCGACAGTGTGCAACGCCAGCGCTGTTACCCCACAATCCCATTGTCCCAGTTTAGAGGTCAGGCAGCTGCCATTTCAGGGGCCCACATGGAATCATTTTCAACTGCGTCACACATATTGAGGCCTACACTCAACACACATACAGGAAGGGTTTTGTGTCTGCCGTAGTCTTGTGTGTAACTGTGGGTACATACCTGGAGGAATAGTGACTGGTTCTTCGCTGTTGTCCTTCTTAGGCACCGTCAGCTGGGACATATGAGAAGATATCCGGTGTACCGACCGCTGGTGGACCTGTTGACAATGGAAGAGAGACATTTAATCGTGACCTGCCGGTTTGACCATGCTACAATCCAGAAACTATGTACCCAGTTGGAGCCAGACCTGATGTCACCAATCCGCCATCCGACTGGAATCCCCCCTGACGTGCAGGTGCTGTCAGTGCTCCATTTCCTTGCAATTGGGTCATTTCAAACAACAGTGGCCATGGCATCAGGGATGTCCCAGCCTATGTTTTAAAACGTCCTGTCCAGAGTGTTGTCTGCCCTGCTGAAACACGTAAGGAGATACATCATATTCCCTCAGGTGGAGGATTTGCCAACAGTGAAAGGTGACTTCTATGCCCTTGGACATATCCCCAACGTCATAGGTGCCATTGATGGGACCCATGTAGCTCTGGTCCCCCCGCAGGACTGAACAGGTGTACAGGAACAGGAAGAGTTATCATTCAATGAATGTCCAGATGGTCTGTTTGGCAGACCAGTACATCTTGCAGGTAAATGCTATGTTCCCTGGATCAGTGCATGACGCCTACATCCTGCGGAATAGCAGCATCCCTGATATGATGGGTGAACTCCAGAGGCACCGTGTATGGCTATTGGGGGACTCTGGTTACCCCAACCTTTCCTGGCTATTGACCCCAGTGAGGAATCCCAGGACCAGGGCAGAGAAACGCTACAATGATGCCCATGGGCGGACTAGGAGGGTGATCGAACGCACCTTCGGCCTCCTTAAGGCCAGGTTCCGGTGCCTCCATATGACAGGTGGGTCCCTATTCTACTCACCGAAGAAGGTATGCAACATCATCATCGCCTGCTCCATGCTCCATAACTTGGCATTGCGACGCCAGGTGCCTTTTCTGCAGGAGGATGATCCAGATGACTGTGTTGTGGCAGCTGTGGAGTCTGTGGAGCCTGTGGACAGTGATGAGGATGAAGCTGAGGAAGACGAAAACGACAACAGTGAGTCAGTCATACAGCAATATTTCCAGTGACACACAGGTGAGAACATTTTCATTTTTACCATTACATTAACTTTCACACATCTACCTCTATCCTGTACCTACATTTCACTCACTATTTGTTAATTGAGCTGTACCCTTCCATTTCAGTTTCACAAGTGTGGTAACCTACGTGTCAACTGTTTGCATCCTTGAAGGGCTTGTGATGTGTGACATAGGTGTGTTAGCCTTCCAATGGGTAACCCATTATGAAACTGTAATTTATAATACAGATGTACAAATCATAGTCTGACTTCATTTGTTTTTAGTGTTTCAAGGGTATTTATTTAAGTGCTCCAAAAATGAAGGGGGTGTTGGAAAATGGGTTATTGGTAAGGGCAGATAGGTACCTACACTTAGCAATAGGCCACTAACCTCCACTTAGGTCCAGCTAGGTCTCAGTAAATTAAACCCAGCTCAACCCTTGGTAGCTTGGCAACGAGCTTCAAGGCTTAACTTAGGAGACAGAGTGTAAAGCATTCAAATATCACAATATTTAAATAAAACACAGGCAACAGTTTAAAAATCCAAAACCAATTTATAAAAATAGATTATATTTTTATCTTTAAAATGACACCAAAACAAATAAAATCGGATAAGGGGAACCGGAGATATTAATTTTTAAAGAATTATTATTTTTTAGCGCTTAGCAACAAAAAGCGCCAATCGGGTCATATGGTTGCACCTCGACCGGGGCAAAGTCAAAGTTTCAGGCCGACCGCGATGGAGCCCTGCTCGGCTGCAGTCCGCGGGAGGCCTCGGTTAAAATGTTACCTTCACACTTAGGCCCTCATTCCAACCCTATGACCGCCAGGGCAGAGTCACTGTTAGACAGTGCAGATCATGGATGCCACAGTGGGACCCTGTAGGAGTAAATAGGACATCACTGTGCTAAGAGACACATATGCTAAGTAGCTAAGCTCCATCCCAAAGCCTGCACTGTGCAAATTGTTTACATCACAAACATGATGGTGTTTTGTATCGGTAAGTGGTGCAAGTGCACGCCACCCTGCAAGCGGTGCTTCCAGGGCCATTCTGACCGCGGCGGTAAAGGGGATCCGGCGGTTTCTCCATGATTCCGACCCCCTTCCCGCCAGCCTGTTTCTGGCGGTTTACACCGCCAGAACCAGGCTGGCGGGAACGCCAAAGTTAGAATGACCCCCTTAGTCTTTTTTTCGAAGATTTTCTTCAGCAGGACGAACCTGCCAGTCCAATCCGACCTCCTGGAGCCCTTCTCCGGACACGCGATGCTGGAATCCTCGGTGGAGATTTTTACCTTCGGACTTAGTCGTTTTTTCGAGGTGAAAATCCTTCGACCGGGGTAAACCTGGATCTTGATCTGACGTCCATGGAGCCCTTCTCAGATACGCTGGATGGGAGGTCCCGGTCAACTTTTTACCTTCGGACTTAGTCTCTTTTTCAGAGATTTTTCTTTACCGGGACGAACCAGCAAATCAGGCCGGGTCGCGGTTGAGGCAAGCCGGCTAGAGTTTCCGCGGCGGGTCGGTCCCTCTATGGAGCTTTTTTCAAAAGTTGTCCAAACTTCTCAAAACTTCTGGGGCTTCTCCCATATGTCCTTTTAAGGTTCTTTTGGGGTCCACTGCTCACCCCAAGGGTCCAGACGTTCTGAGATGGTCCTTGGGGGGTGCGGACTACAATTCCCAGAATGCACCTGGCTCAAACTCCTTTTTGGCCACTGGACAGTGGTCAGCTAGTCGCTTTCTTCAGTAGTTGGTGCAGGGGACTCTGGATAGCAATTTTTCACCTGTAGCAAACAGGGAGTCCCTCCTTGAACCAGTTGAAGCCAGGCAAAGTCCTTCTTGTGGTGAAGCCCAAGTGTGCAGCGGATGCAGTCCTTCTGAGGGCAGGTTCCAGGTGCAGGCCAGGGGTCCAGCAGGGCAGTCCTTCTTCTCATTTGGTTCTTCGTTGTTGGAATCTGATGGGGATCTGAGGTGTGGGTGCAGGTCTGCCAGTTTTATCCTTGCTCCTGGGTGAAAAGCAGGGGGGTCCTGGTTCTCCATTCAGGTGCAGGGTCCTTCCCCCTGTGATGACCACTTCCTGGGAAGTGTGGCAAAAATCAATCCCTGGAGGCAACATTCTCTAAAAATCCATCATGGCTGAATCTGATTTTTGGAGGTTACATCTGGCTGAGCCCACCAACTGGTGTGGCTAAAAATCATAAACACACCCCTCTCCTGCCCTCTCCTAATCTAATCAAGGGGGCACCTAGTTGTCTGGGGTTGCAGGATGTGGGGGTGTTGCTGGTTGCTCCATATGTCCTTCTCTGCCTTTGAAGTCCAGTTTGGCAGCCCTCCCCCTTCCTGCCTCACCATCTGCTGAGGGGAGATTCCCTCCCATAGGCACATTCCTTTGTGTGAAGCCAGGCCACTTCACACTTCATCAAGGCAGCTTGGCCAAGCTACTAGAGCTGGCCAATCCGAGCACAGGAGCAAAAACAATACAGGGCTGAAATGGGCAACTTTTCAGGTAAAGTTTAAAACTCTTTACCTGAACAAGTTATATTAAATCCCACAACTGGAAGTTGTGGGATTTATTACAACAATTAATTTGATACCAAATTCTTGGTATGCATCATTTAAGGAGACTTTAAAAATGTAAATAAAGTCTCCCCATTCAAGCCTATGAAGGCCATTTACTACAATGAGGGAAAAACGAATTTGGCTGTTTTTACCTCACCAGGGCTTATAAAACTATTTTTATAAAGTCCCTGCTTATTGTTGCATGGCACCCAGCCCTAGGGGCACATAGGGCACATCTTAGGGGTGACCTATATGTAAAAATAAGGCAGTTTGAGACTTTGGAACTACTTTTAATTCCAAAGTCGAATTTGCATATAACGTTAATTTAAAAGCAGCCAGCAAGGCAGGCCTGCCTTTAAAATGACACTGGGCACCTCAGCAGTGCACCTATGGGTGCACTACCTGTGCTGTGGTCCCTAAACCTACATGCCCTACCATATACTAGGGACTTATAGGTAGCTTAACTTAGGCAATTATAATTAGCCTAATTTGCATATCCATTTTACACAGAGCACTGGCCCTGGGACTGGTAAGCAGTACCCAGGGCACAGCCAAGAGTCAGTAACCACCAGTACCTGTCCAAAAAGTGTGGGGGTGACCAGAGCAAAAAGGAGGACTTTCCTATAGGGGGGTTGTAAACTGGTGATGGGTAATGGTGGAGGAATGTCCATGGCAGAGTCCAGTCTATTAGTCTCACAGGTACATTGCACATCTGGGCATTGGAAGTGGAGCTAGGTCAGTTCCGATTTGTACAGGGTAAGAAAGTGGGACAGTGGGGGGACAATCAGGGTGGTCTTATTTCCTGGCGGGGTCTTGCCATCTTGCTCTGTCCTGTTACTGGATCTCAGGGCCCGCTTGCGTGGTGGTTGTCCGTCTGCAGGGGATGGGGTGCTGGAGTGTTGGTCCTGTGGCGGGGCATCCTGTCCATTAGCGCCGGCGGAGGTGGTGGGCATTTCATCGTAGTGGCTAGTGTCAGGGGCCCCTTGCAGTGCCACGGTGTCCCTCAAGGTCTTTTGAATGTCCGTCAGCACCCCTACAATGGTGCCCAGGGCGGAGCCGATGGTCCTGAGCTCCTCCCTGAACCCCAAATATTGTTCCTCCTGCAGACACAGGGTCTCCTGCAACTTGTCCAGGATCGTGGCCATCGTCTCCCGGGAGTGGTGGTATGCTCCCATGATGGAGGAGAGGGCCTCGTTGAGAGTTGGTTCCCTTGGCCTGTCCTCCCTCTGTCGCACAGCAGCCCTCCCAGTTCCCCTGTGTTCGTGTGCATCCGTCCCCTGGACCGTGTGCCCACTACCACTGCCCCCAGGTCCCTGTTGTTGTTGGGGTGGTGGGTTCGCCTGGGTGCCCTGTAGTGGTGGACACACCGCTGATTGACCTGTCCTGGGTAGGTAGGTTTGGGCCCGCTGGGTGGGTGCTGTGCTGGTGTTACCAGAGGGTGTAAGCTCGGTGTTGGGCTGTGGCTGGGCAAGGGGAACCGAATGTCCTGAGGCCCACGATGGTCCAGGCTGGTCATCAAGATCCAGTGGGGCAGAGCTGCTGTCGTCACTGTGGGCCTCTTCTGGGGGTGGAGTGGTGTTGTCTGGACCCTCTGGTGTGGTGACGTTCCTTTGGGTTCCTGCAGGGGTATAAGTACATGATTATTGCATGTGTGTGTTTCATGGAGTGCAATGGTTGGGTGTTCGTGAACCCCAGTGCAGGCATTCCTGTGTGGGGGCTTGTGTGCTGATGGTTGGGGGGTGTTGTGGGTCTGTGCAGTGGGCATGCTTTGGTGATGGGTGTCCATGCTTAGTTTTGTCATATGCTTAGTTATGTCATGCAGGTCTTGGGGTTGGGATGCGTGGTTGGTGTCATGGGTAGATAGGTGAGGATTTGGGGTGATAGGGGAGGGTGTGATGGTGGGGGTGTGTGATATCATGCAGGTAGGGTGGGGGGTATGATGGTTAAGATTAGACTTACCAGTGTCCGTTCCTCCAACGACTCCTCCGAGGTCCTCAGGATGCAAGATGGACAAGACTTGCTCCTCCCATGTTGTTAGTTGTGGGGGAGGAGGTGGGGGTCCGCTGCCTGTCCACTGTACTGCGATGTGGTGCCTGGATACCGTGGAACGCACCTTCCCCCGTAGGTCGTTCCACCTCTTCCTGATGTCCTCCCTATTTCTTGGGTGCTGTCCCACACCGTTGACCCTGTCCACTATTCTTTGCCATAGCTCCATCTTCCTGGCTATGGATGTGTGCTGTACCTGTGAGCCAAATAGCTGTGGCTCTACCCGGATGATTTCCTCCACCATGACCCTGGATGATGATGTTGTGTGCCTCTGTGTGATGTGGTTGTCTGTTCTGTGCTGTCTCTCTGGCCTTCTCTCAGAATTTTTGGTAGTAGGGGTTTGTGGGTGATGTGGGTGTGTGTTTTATATAGTATTGGGTGTGTGGGAGTGGTGTGTGTATGTGTGTCAGGTGTGTGTATTTCAAATTGTCCAATTTGGCAGTGTTTTGTAGATGTGTGTGTATTTTGAGCGCAGCGGTGTGTACCGCCAATGGAATACCGCGGTTGAGAGATCGTCGCGTGGATTCGTGGGTCGTAATGGCATAGGTGTGTTTCTGTTGGCGTTGAGGTAGAGGATGTGTTTCCGCCAGTTTCTCGCTGACCTTTGGTGTGGCGGTATTGTGTGGGTGTCTGAATTTCGGCAGATTCCGTGATGTGTGTCATAATAGCTGTGGTGGTCTACCGCGGCCGCGGCGGTGTATTGGCGGTCTTCTGCATGGCGGTAAGCGCCTTATACCGCCAATGTTGTAATGACCACCATTATGTAGTTAGAGAAATCTGCACAGTGACCATGATTGCCTCATACTCTGCCCATCCTGAGGGAATAATCTGATGAAGTGAGAAACCATACACCACCATGCTGTGTTGGACAGAAGAATGCTTCCTCAGGGGATAACTAAGTCATCAAATAGTGCCCGCTAAATGTTGTCAACGTGCAAAAATAACACAATAAACATGCCACACTAATCTAAGTAAACACTAAAAAAACTGCACAAATGAAGGTGTCTGAGTTAACGTACAAATAGGTAATCATGCCGAACTGTGTCACAAATGATGTATGAGGGTCATGAAGACAAGAATACAAGATTGCCAATGAGAACTCATCTTATAAGGGTGTGTATGATCATCACACTGCAGTCAGACCTAAAACTGTTTCCCCAATATCAAGTCTGGAAGCACTGTTAGTGACTTTGAAAACACACTTATCAACAGAAGGGTAGACACTTTGCAAGGTAGCTCTGGGTTATCTGCCAATCGTACAGCTCAGTTGGGATGTGTTTGTAGCATTGGACACAGATGTTATAGTACAAAAGAGATGTACACGGAATCCAAACCCACGATCAAGTACCATTCAAAACATACTATTAAGGGGTAACCAAATATTTATTAAAAGCTAATCATAGATGAGGAAAATGAGGGAAAAATCTTACCTACCCTAATCTGCCCTGACTACTCATTACCCACAACTGTCCCTAACTAACCTAAGCTACACTTACTTATCACATGTAATGAAACGTTCTAAACATCTACCCCACACTCCCCTTATGAGACGGGACACATTGAGGACAACACATACTAACCTAAACACATACTAAACTATCCGAAACAAATATATATTTTTTTTGTAAATTGTTTTTTATGTTTTTTGCTTTTTTTGCTTTTTTTTTATTTTTTTTTACACACAAGAACCCCAACATGGCCCGCCACCCACACATGTAATAAGTCAAAAAAGAAACAAGCAGGACCCCCTACCCCCCAACCACTAACACTGACTAAACTAACAGCCTATACTAACCTAACACTAAGCCCCCTAAGCCCACTAAATATAAGAACAAGGAAAGAGGAGGGAGGGGAGGGTATCATGTCCATCTATGCAACTGTCTAGAGGTTGGCCCTCCGGAGGGTCCTCTTGATATCCTTCACCCGCCGTTTAATGTGCCGCACGTCCCGGCTCAGGTGGCTCACCTTGCGCAGCACTTTGTCCATCTTGTTTTCAAGTCTATTGAAGGCGGCAGGGTCAACAGCTAGAGCAGTGGCAGTCTGGGTACCGGTGGAGAAGGTCTGTGTGGGCTGTCCTGCACCGGTGGCAATGCTGGGGCCAGGAAGTCCAGCAGATGTTGATTCAACAAAGGCAGCTGTGGGTGGGGCCACCTGGCTCTCATTGGTGGTTGTTTCTGTGTTGGCTGTGGTAGGCACTGTAGGCCCACCCTGTGGGAAGGCTAGCCATGCCCCGGAGGCACGTTCATGGCGATATCGCCGGGCCATCCTCCGGAACCCCGTCTCCACCAGCAGGATGTGCTGGTATCGCATGGCCTGACGCTGTAATTCGCAGACCTGGTCTGGAATCATGTTAGCTGCTGTGAAGACAAATGCAGATATGCCACATTAGTAACTGCATTGTGTGAAACAGCAAGGCAAGATAATCACACAATACATTTACTGTACTTCTAACAGATCATATCACGATACAGAGCATCGAATGTCCCTGAGGAAGTACATGGCAGGCAAGACAACAAAGGTCACATCACACAAAGCACATTCATAACCCACAAGATGGGTAACAACTGGCCTTGACTTGCAATCTGAGTTCTGACAGTTAACATCTAAGAATCATGCTGCATATCCTCCACCAAGAGCTGGGCTACAAATGTCAGTGTACGGAAACCAACACTAAAGCCACATGGTCTGCAAGTTGGAACTGGACTTTCCAGTATGGTACCAAATGCCAAACCTGAGTGTGTATACTAGTATGCAACAAAACCGTCAATTATTCACAGGTATGTGTAACATACTGGTAGCATCAATATTAGGTACCCCATTCACAAACCCATGGCCGTGTTTGAGTGGGGGCGGTGGATATACAACTATAATTTGCCAACAACATGTACACCGAGGAGTGTATAGGCTAATCCACACATGTTTATCTCTACAGACACACCACAGGTAAGGTCTATCTACATTTTGGAGTCAGCAAACCCTAGAGCACTCATAGGGTCAGACAAGTCAGGAAATACAGAACTTAGTACACAACATATACTTCCAGTGAGGCCTGACTTACATCAGACACAGAGTTGTTAGAACACCCATGATCATGAATTGCATGCACACCTAGGCCATTGCACTCAGGTTCCACAGACTTGATGCACTACATGTGGAAGTACATGCTGCTAGGAGGTTCTACCTACTGTTTCAAACTTACATAGGTAAATAGTGAAGCAGATGTCTATTGGGAAGCTATTAGCTCCACCAATCTTAGAGAATGTGGGTCTGATGGGCTGACTAAATAGGGGCTGACTTCCATTGCGACTCTTGGTGATACAAGTGTCAGAGACATGACTATCCCCTGTACTCACAGTGGGGCCTACAGGGATGTCCTACAATCCCTACATGATACCATTGGATACGCATTGCCTAACTCAAAACATGTGAAAACTGCATTCCCACTCATGAAACAAGTGAAAAACTTGAACACAGCATCACACCTTGCTATGCGTCCAACTCACACGAGTCCATAACCAGCAAACACAACACATAACAGACATATCAACACTTACTGTAGTGGTCAGGTTCCTCAAATGTCGCCACCTCTCCGACAGTGTAGGGCGCTGGTCCACCTGTAAGGTATGGAAGCAAGAAATGTGCTCAAAATCTGTGCACAGTGCAACATTTTCAGTATCATTTACAATGTGTAGGCTGAATAAGTAAATGGCGGCCATTCAGACATGATGGTACTGCATCTGAGATTTCACGGCCAACTTGTACATAGCATGGGTCTCCTGTGACAGTTACACACATATCTGCACACATACATTGGCCCAAACTATCATGTGGTTGCAAACTTGACCCATAATTGGTGAGCACAAAAAAATATGGAGTGTAATCGTTTCATCATGTGCATCCAAGAGAAACATCCAGCGCCTAGTTACTTGAGGACTGCATTACCAGTCAAACATGCCTTGTAGCCATGCCACATTTAGTGCACATAGGCCCAATGTACAGAGGGAGGGGCAGGGACTCCTGTAAGCCACCCTGTTGTTACAGTATAGTCAATTGATGTGGCCCAGCTATGGTGATTTGCCCCAACCATGGAGATGTAAAGCCATGTGCATACATTTGGACTGCTATCCATATTTGGATTGTGGCTCAACCGGTTCCAACAGACATCTTACGATGTTAGCTGAGGGCACCTTACACCTTTACACGATGTATTCAAATCATGAACTGACATTTATCCTAAAAGATTAAGAAACACAATAATCCCACACATTCATAGTACTTCTGTGAACGCTTTCCTTCCACACTCACCAGACTCACAGGAGACCAATGTTTGAGCCACTTTGCTATTATGAATTGTCGTGAAGGCAGCACACATTTTCAGCATCATGTAGTGATTCTAAAGTCAGTCTAACAATTTGCGTCAACATAGTTGGCCTAAATGTTGGTACATCTGTACTTCTCTGTCAATAATACCCTATATAGACATGATTGGCTCCTATTTTGTTAGCTGTGCTGACAGAAAGGCCGCACCAATTTCCTTCATGGTAAAGTTACCTGTAAGTTTGCTGAGCACGTGCTACCTAACAGCTAGCAATTGTGATCCTTGCCATAGTGCATCAATGATCCCCTTATATGTCCCCAAAATTACACACAGTCATCAAGTTAGCTGGCAGACATTGCACTAATCCACTGATGTCACAACAGAGCATTCATTTGTGCACAATAACAATAGTCATATTCACCAACAGTGCCACCAATCATGATTCCCAGGTGGTCCAAGAGATCCTGCTCCCTGATGATGAGGTCAGCCCACCGGTGCTTCAGCTGGTGGTCACTCCTCTGGCTGGCATACACACGCTGCAGGTGATGCAGCACCTTTCCCCACCGGATTCTGCGCGCCTCTGTTGGGTAGCCCTGTATGACCCTGCCTGGATCATGAGCGGCAAGAAATGTGTCACCAGCCAGATGAAGCCCCCCAACTCCTCTGCCCCCATCCTGCCATTATGTGGCCTACCAGACATACTTCTAATTGAAGTGAAGGAATAGGGGTAAAAGAAATAGAAAGAGGAAATGGGTGAAAGTAGGGGCAAAAAGACAGAAAAAAGTAAACCTAAACACTAAAATAGCCCAACTATCCCCAAATTAACACTACCCACAACAGACTCCCACAAACAAGAAATACACAAAGGTAAATGGACAAATGTAGACAAAACACAGTACTACAGTATACACAAACAAAATGTATTTCATAAAAGGACTTTACAGGTAGCACACAGGACAAATACAGCACAAAACCTCTGGACAACACTCTCTACACAGCCACACAGTCTAGAAGGATCATAGACTACAAAGTGAAAGTGAAAGTACACCCACTGTACAAGATCTATAAACAGGATATCCTATTACATCACTTCCTAAATGAAAAGTCCTGCCTTTTTCGCGTTATGCGTCATTTTTTGTTGCACCAAACTGTATGTGCGTAATTTTTTTTGACGCACCGATGTGAATATTAACCTGCATCCACATAATGATACATGGACTGTACAGATATCTGGATGCGGGCTATATTTCACTCCTATTCGTCAAAAAAACCAAAGCACATACAGTTTTGTGCAACAAAAAATGACGCACACCGCTAGGGACGTCAAAATTACAGTGCATTAACTGGTTTGGGGCATTTATACATGTTTTTTTGGTTATTTTACATTTGGAACACATCACAGATTGGCTAATTGAAGACAGTATGGTGTTGATGGTGTATGTTCACATGTGTGACATCATACTGCAGCGGAACATCATCCACTACACCCTTCACAGTATGTTTACAGTTGGCTGACGTCATAGATGGTCTTATGTGTGGCCCACATACTTGTATGGCACAAATTGTGCATGTTTGCCATAAGGAGAGGATAGCAATGTGACTAACATATGCACAGTACCTAATTGCCTTTGGCTCAAAGTGTGTGCTTTGACAACTAATTTGTTGGTTGACCAGGTGTGTGTCTACATCACATGAAGCATTATTGTACATTTGGTTGTATGACTGTGACGTCCATGTATCCAACCCTAAGATGCAAGTAGAAATTGGAATGAGCAAGGGCATGTGTTAGTCATACATGTAACAACACCCGCAAAGTATACTTCCAAGTTTTAGGGTCACGTAGACACCACATGTGACATAGCAGGCACCAGATGGATGGCAGACACATGTTCATGTCAAAGGTCCACAATTTCTACATCCTATGTCCTGAAGTATTGGTAAGAGCTTCCTAGGCACTAGTTGATGAATCCTACAGTGAGTCATACACATGCATTGAGGAAGTGGGTACCATGTTGTTTGCACAGACAGACAAGGGTCAATCTCATATGTATGATGACACCACAGTTGAGGCCATAGAAGTAAGCCCCAACTATCAAGGGGCTGTGGTGGACCAACATACAAGACAGCACGTGTCCACATATTTCCAGTGATCATTTGCACATAGGTGTCTTGTTCATGTGTGTGGTCCAATGATGATCCTGTATATTTTTGGGGATGTAATTTGTCACAGTTCGGACCAGGACACATCATGAGTCAGTGGCAGCTATTCCTGTAACTACTGAGAATCCTTTGTTGATCAATGTGAGTAAAGTAGATGTGGACATGTGAACCAACATGTGGATGGTCCCACCCTGTCACCAACGACGTGTAATGAGACAGTCAACAGGGCAACCTTGGTGTGCTGAGTGAGATAATGTCTCAATTGTCATGTTCCGGCAGGTGTCATTACAACATTTGTACACAGGTTGGCCTCTGCACTTCCCACTGCATCTGGGAACATCATAGCCTCTGTGCTGTTTATTCTAGCAGCTATTCAGCACACACGGCCCATCACTATGTTGTGCGCACTGTGATACTGTGTGTGAACTGTCATGATTCTGACATTTGTGTCTTAGTCATGTACATTATCAGAGGTTGCTGGTTGTGCTGAAAGCCCCGTACCCAAGCCCTGCCTATAACTCTGGGACACTGTCACACTTTGTCATTCATGCATAAATGCAAACCAGAAAAGGGATGTGACAGGAATTTTGCATTTCCAAGAGGATTTAACTCAAATGGTACAGTTAAAAGGCAGATGATGCTATGCAATGTATTTGTGTATGTATGGTAGAAGCCCATGCCCAATGCCCCCTGATGAATGGCAGGTTTGCCAATGCAAGTGTGGTACATATGTAGACACAGGGATACTTTAGTGTGACGCACAAACAGTTGCCAGTCAGGCTGACAGAATGCAAGATGATTCAGGAGCCAGCTACTGGACAAGTTACATAATCAGTGGTCTGACTGAGACTGTTTGGAGGACAAACTAGACAGTTGACATGTCAATCTGTGTATGTCCTGTGTTTTTAGAAGGTGACATATGAACCCCAGGGCTGTGTTACACGGCTTAATTACTATCAATGGTTGACGATGTATTTGACATAATGGCTACTACTATGCTGTTCCAGGCATCATCAGGGGCAGTGATTTTTGTAATGGGTGGTGTGCATGGAGGTATTCACAGGTGTGGGCTGCATCTGTTTCTCACCAGTCCTGTAGGTGAGACTTGCATTCTAAAGGCCAAAAGACAGTTTCACAAGGGGAAGCAATCTACATGTGCTAACAGGGCTTTGAAACTAGAAGACAGTGTATAAATTGACCTGACGTCCATGCAGTCAGATGTTCTTTGACAATGGCATACCTTAGTAAAGGGTGTAGCACACTGGTTTGCTAATGTTGGTCTGTTTGTTGAGGAGGTATTATCAGGGTACACATCTTAGTATTCCAGGGACTTCTTCCGACAGGTGGGTTGTGACCAGGTGGATGGGTGTGTGATGAGTTTGGAAATGGGCTGACATGTACATGGAATGTCATGTGCGCAATGCATGTCATATGTGTGGCACTTGTGCTGTCTATGTTCTGCTTCTATGGAACTCTAGTCACAGATATTCCTTGCAAATATTGGATGCAGTTGGACTAACTGCTGTCAAGGGTCTTGTCGGACATTCCTGTTAGTGATGCCAAAGCACATTGACTGCCTCATGTATGACGCTTGTTTTCCCCTTATTGAATGATGGTGTTATAGTTGTGTGCCATATGCTGCGTTGGACCTTGCATTCAACATGTATGTGTGAAATAGTTGTGGTCCTCTGCTATAGGCCTTCAAAGGAGATATGTACATGATATATTTCATTAAGAGTGTGTGTGTATGTGACCATTGTATGGTAGGCATCACATAAGCTCTGGGATGTTCTGTGTCCTACTCAGTATCTCAGCAATGCTCCATGAGGCAACACTCTTATTCTGAGAAGTAGAGATGAAGGTGTGTAAAAAGGAATACCCAGACCATGATATGGTGATTATAATAGGTGTTTATTTACATTAGTTAACTCAAGTGGTAAAGGTGATCATATTCAGAAGAAATTATTTACAATCTGTTGCCGCCTGCATATACGAGCAGCTGTGTTCTGTAGTTCCCCCTCCTGTTGCAGGCCATCATCCTTCTCTTCCTCCTCTTCAGTCATGTGTGGCTCTGGTTCCAGGAGGGGAATGTTTCTTCTGATACAAATGTTGTGCAATATTGCACATGTGAGGATGATCCTACAGACCATCTCGGGGGAATATAGGAGGCTACCACCAGTGATGTCGAGGCAGCGGAACCTTGACTTGAGGATGCCGAAGGTACGCTCAACAATGCTGCGTGTCCTCCTATGGGCCTCGTTGTATGCCCGCTCTGCAGCTGTACTCGGGTTGCCAAATGGTGTCATAATCCATGGCTGGATGCCATACCCCTGATCCGCTGCAAGAGAAAATGAATGGGATCATGTTGATGTAGATGGCACTATTAAAAAGACCTTTAATGGCAGTAGTTGTCTTGTGTTGTCTGTGACTCTTTAGTGTACTAATGTGACATCCTATGCTTGTAGGCTATACCATCTGCATTGTGTTGTTTCCTTGGCTGAACAAGTGTTTGTCTGCTAACCGTTTGTCAGCAGTATGTTTTGGAATTTGCAGTACAGTGTGCCCTCCCTAGCATTGTGACTTGTGATACAGGTGTCCGTGTGTCTTCACTGGGGGTGAGATGATAGTTCCATGCAAAGTTAAAATTGAAAGTGTTGTTAACACGTTCGTATCAAAGTACCCTGGACATCCCATACCTTTAGACTTAGGCAATGTATTAATGTAAAGGTCATTGGGACACTTACAAATTGCAAGGTGACATTTAGGCAACCACACTCATTGACGTCTTCACATTAGGCTGTACAGTAATTTCCAATGTGTGACAGGTTCAATGGTGACTTAAGAAACATGGCTAGTGATGTCACGACCTCAGTGTGTTCCTGTTGACATGTTGCTGTTGTGGTGTATGTGTTGTGTGTCCTAGAGGGTTGCTGTGCAGTGTATATATATGTAGGTTTTTGTACTTACCAACAAGTAGTCCATTGCCATAACGTCCATCCTGGAAGTGTTGATTGATGGTGCAGTGACGGAAGATGAAGGAGTCATGTACACTCCCAGGATATTTAGCCACGATGTTGGTGATCAATCCTTGGTGATCGACTATGGCCTGCACGTTGATGGAATGTGTGTGCTTCCTGTTGCAGTAGAGGTGTTCAGTTGCAGCAGGTGGCACAAGGTGTACATGTGTCGATTGCACCAAGGACGTGTGGGAAGCCACTGATTGCGTAGAACCCCTGTTTAGTTTCCTGCTGCTTCTGAGGGTGTTAGGGAAGCAGATGTGGCGGGTGTCAGTCGAAAAATGGCGTCCAGTACTTTGGGAAAAAAGGTGGAGAATGATGGTTGTGATATTCCGCCAACCAGGGCACCAGTTGTTTGAAAAGAGCCACTTGCCAGCATATGAAGTACGGCAAGCAGCTTTGTTTCTGTTGGGATGGTGGGGGTGTCACCAAAGTAGGGGCCAACTGCTGTTCAATGTTTCGCAGCAGCTGCTGAATGGCCTGCCAGGTCAACCGGTACCTCTGTATGATGTTGTGTTCCCTGAGGCCCTGAAGGGTTGTTCTTGGGCGGAATATCCTCTCCTGCCTTCTGCGCTGCCTTTGGGGTCCCTGCTGGTGTTGTTGTAGCTGCTGTTGTTGTTGCTGGGCTCTGTGTCTGCGTGCATGATGGATTAGAATCACCTCCATGGCTCCCTGTTGCTGCTCTGCTGCTCTGCTGTTTGTTCTGTGTGTTCTGATTATATACAGGTGTGTTAGCCCCATTTTAACGCCTGCCCTGACCCAGGCGTTAATTTTTGATGCAAATCGGGCTGTGTGGCATTTTCTGGCTCAGCCTCCTGGCTGTGCATCATTTTTGCCTGAAAGCATAACTACGACGCACAGCCGTTTAAGCCATTTTTTGGACGGGAACGCCTACCTTGCATATAATTAACGCAAGGTGGGTTGCCGCATCCCAAAAATTACACACACGGCGGAATTTTGTTGTCCGCAGGCTCGGGCGTCAAAGTTTAAATACGGGGCAACCTTTGCGCTGATTGTGCGTCAAAAAGTTTGACGCAAAATCGGCACAGACGGAGTATAAATATGCCCCTTAGAGTGAGATGGAGACACCACAGCATACGGTGACTGCAGCACCATGATGCACGTTGAGTCTACCATCAACCACATTTGAAAAGTCGCCTCGCTCAGTAGCCCCACAAAAGAAGAAGATCTAGGCTACAATTACGGGCATGAGGGGCCATGTGACCACAACCACCCAACGGCACTTTTGTACAATGCCAAGCTTGCCAAAATGTTAGTGCTGGAGCTTCTCCCTTTTTCTATTGTGGAAGAAGTGGGATTCTTAGAGTTTGTTGCAGCCTTTTGCCCCAAATGGAAGGTTCCAAGTCCAACCTATTTTGCCAGAGTTGCTGTTTCAGCACTGCATCATAATGTGTTGCAATTGGTTTTACAAGGCTTGCAGCAAAGTGTTGTCCACACTATCCACCTTGCAACAGACATCTGGACCAGTTGTCAGGCGTCTAATTGCATGTGCATTACTGAGCACTGGATCTCTTTTCTGGGGGTAAAGCAAAAGCTATCTACTGGTATTGGCCCAGAAGAAATTTGTAAGAGCGTTCAGTGGCACGAAACAGTAGCCATGTTGACCATGGAGAGGTCACACACAGCTGCAAACATTTTGGAGGAATTTAAAAGCAAGGTGTCTGATTGGCTACAACCAGAGGTCTTGGATTTGTTGCCATGGACAATAGCAGTAACATAGTCAAGACCATGGCAGACTGTGGCTATTTCAGTATCCTGTGTTTGGCGCACTGCATCAGCCTGGTTGTGCAAGACTTTCTTTAAAAATAAGACATAGTCAGCAACATACTGATCACCTGCAGGCACATCTGCACTCATTTCCGTCAATGTTTAAAACCTGGAAACAGCTGCGGATTATTCAGCATCATAACAGAGTATCAGTTAAAGCCCTGAAACAAGAGGTGCCAACACGTTGGAACTCAGCCTATTATATGTTGCAACATTTGTTTGAACAGCACAAACAGATCAATTACTATATCATTGAAAACAGAGATGAATCAATTGTGAGAGCTATGCCCATGGATACAGACAAATGGGGCCTATTCAAATGCCTCACACTGATGCTGCTCCCTTTTGAGGTTTTCACACAGGCAGTAGCAAGGAGGACAGTACAATGGGCCAAGCTATTACATCGTATTACATCTGCTACAAGAGTAGATAAAGAAGATGTCTGCAAAGGTTCTATTCAGGAGTGCGAACGAAATGCCAGGAGCATATTACTTAGTTACTAGCCTAAGCTATTGCTTGTCTTGTAATGTAAGGCTGCAAAATTACATAACCTTGTGCCAGCCTACTTGATCCACGCTACAAAAAAACTCTTCCCGCTATTATTCCTTTCTCTGAAGGGGATGTTTCACAATGCAAGAGTGGATTTTTAAGCAAGCAGGAGAACTATAAGAATGGCTGGAACTTAGAGTCCCACTCTGCGATCCTGGGGTGCTGCCTTAAATTAACAGGGAGGGTAGTCTTGTCTCTCATCCTCTAACCTTGTCTCTCATCCTCTAACCCCACCAACAAAAAAATGGCGGCAACAGAAGAATCAGACCCAACCTCTGCATTGGCGTTGTTTCAAGTGGCAGGTCTTACATCCAGTGCAGAGGCAAAAGAAAAACTGGTCAAGCAGGTGGCAGCGCCAATGAATATTTAAAGGATGTTCCAGGAGTACCTGGATGACCTGAAAGAGGTGTATGTGGATCAAACCTCATTGGTGTATTGGTACAGGAAGATGCACCAATGGCCAGAGCTCAGCAGGCTGGCCCTAAAGTTTCTGACTTGTCCAATAGCCAGTGTATCTGCTGAGCATGTGCTCAGTGCAGCTGGTTCAGTTGTCACAGTGAGAATGACCAGTCTTTCTCCTCTAAACATGGAGAGCTTGACCTTGATCAAAATGAACTAGCATTTCATACCTCCTGCCTACACTATTCCTGAAACACCACAGGGGGAGAAATAGGATGATTAGTCCAAATCAAGCATGTTAGCTGACCAATTTCTGGGTTAACCACAAGAGTTTGAGGGTGAACTCTCTTTCCCAGATTGAGTATGCCTTTGCCACCATAGAACCTATTATTCATTATTTCTCATTCAGCTTCATTTTCTTTTTCTCTGTTTTAAATAAAATGCTAGTGCAACACTTAGACCTAGCATCCTTGGTGTGGACTCCCCTAACTTTATGCCTCTGCTTCCCAGGTTGTTGCTGTGGCCTGGATTCAGTTTTTGCTGTTTTTGCTGTTTTTGCTGTTTTTGTTACTTTGGGCACTTTACCACTGCTGACCAGTGCTAAAATTCAATGTGCTTCCTATGTGAAATTGTATGTGTAATTGGCTTTTCCGTAATTGTCGTATTTGATTTACTAGTAAGTCCCTAGTAAAGTGCCTAGGGCCTGTAAATCAAATGCTACTAGTGAGCCTGCAGCACTGATTGTGCCACCCACATAAGTAGTCCTATAAACAGGGCTCAGAAGAGCTGAAGAGCTAAGGAGAAGTGCTACCCCTGCCTGTACTTTGTTGGGCTATTCTACACTTGCTGCTTCTACCTGTGAAAGGGGACAAAGACTGGACTTTGTTGTGCATTCCTGCTTGAGAGCTATATCCTAGGGCTTGGCCTGAGCTCGCCTCATGTTTTTGAAGCCTCAGGGATAGCAAAGGCTTCACCAACCAGTCTCTGAGTCTGCCTTCTATGGACTCTAGCTTGTCAGAGGGTGCCATGCCAGTTCCTAGGCCCCTGAGAGTGAATTTCTGGTGAAATCTGACACCGGATGATGCCATGCGACTTCGTAAGGATAGCACTGCACCGAACCCATGACGCCATCTGCACCTGAAGCCGCGGACTTCGCAGAAGCATTATGACCTCAATTACTTTGCAAGCTCCGCGTCACCACTAATGTCCCAAGAACTCACAAGATAGGAGTGTCCTAGCACCGACGTTCGTGGCACCCAACTCTGTCACAGCACCTGTGACCCTGTGACGTGACTGCGACCCTGTGAGGTTGCCCCTCAGGCATCGTGACTCCGACCTTTCCGGAGCTGCCCAGGGACCACCTCCTCACAACATATGCTGCCTCACCTCCAACACTCCACAGCAAGGACCCGGCGCCTCTCCGTGATGCCTCCACTCCTTCGCCTCGCAGCACCGGAACCGATGACGCCTCATATCCAGTGATGCCTCGCTCCCTGACTCAGTGCACCAGCCTGTTTTCAATACTCTTCCAAGTTACTGTACCTGGGGTCCATGTGACTCCGTAAACGGCACCAGTGCCGTTGCATTGTGGGAAAGAAGCAATAACTGTCTGGAAGAAAATAATTGAGGCAGAATAAGACCAGATTAAAAAGGTGGTTATTTTTTTTTATAGGCTTTTCTAGTAACTGAATACACACATTTAGTGGAAAAATACTTACCTCTCATTATGATGAGTAAGGCATTATCCACTATGGAGTACAGGTTGCTGTACCAAATTATTGGAAGCATGCTAGCCAGTGCTTCAAGTATGTTGCTAATATCTGCAAGTCGGGCAGCTACAGCTGACAATTATCTATCTTTAATTCCATTGGCCCTGCTCTTTCCCACATGCCTATTACTTAGTTTAGATTCTACCCTGACTCCAAAGAGGCAGATGAATAAATAAGGTACATCACACATTTCGTGTATAAAATGCAGATATGTTTTCCTGTCTGCCATAAATAGATGGGGGTAAATGATGCACTGCACTACAGGGAAAGGAATGGGCTATATAGATTGTACTTGTCACGTTCATCACAGAGTATCCCCTATGCCAAACTTGAAATCAAATTGGGCTCTTACTAGTCCCACTTTACTCACTGGTCTTTCCCACCATCACAAATTCTTTCCAACAAATTGATTTGTTGGGCAGTAAGGAAAGTAAAGAAACTTGACTTACTCTGCTACAGAGTACGGTAGATGGATCAGGCAGGTAGGTATAGCTTTTTCTATAGAAGCATTGAGGGCCATCAATTGTCCTTCATTCTTCCCCTATATATAGTATACATCCATAGCCACCATGATGTAAGCTTCACATTCTCTCAACCAGTATTCTACCCAAATTCACAATCCTTTATCCATCCATTCAATACCCAAAACATCCACCCTTTCTTTCAATCATCCTTTCTTCCATCCATACTCACCCACCCATCCTTTTTGATCCACCCACGTATCCTTTCCTTTCACTCTTTTCACCAATCCTTTTCTTCTTTCTCTGTTCTTTCCTGTTTCCATCAAGCTATCATTTTTAGCATACATTATGTGTGCTTTTGCTGAGTTGCACATAGAAGAGGCCATACGTAACCCAACCTCCACTGTAGCTGTAATGCATCCAATCACAAAAACACCCTTGTGAAAACCAGTAATTGCCAATGAGCAAGCAATTTGATTTAACAGCACCCGTCCCTGCCGCTGAGTCTCCCCTGCTCCATCTGCTCCTGCAGCGGTGGAACTTGAGCTGGCTCCTCCTAGTCCACTAGTGGTTGATGTGGCTATAAAAACAGTATTCAGTTTTTAGATGCCAAATCCCACTCTTAATTTTGAAAATCAAAAAATGCAACCACAATCGTTACAGTTTGGTTAGCACTGCAGTATCTTCTGTCAAAAATATCACTCTGGGCATTGTGTTGAAATGCTAGAAAAGCCAGGTAGACAAGCCAACCAAAAGCTTAACATAATATACGAACAGACATGCCAACCAAAAGCTTCAAGAAATAGAGTTGTAGCCTATGCTTGATGATGACTTGGCATCATTGAAGAGCAACAATGGGATGGAATAAAAAATAGTCTATGAAAGAAAAAAAGATAATGCAGGAATGACAAGAATTAATTAAACAAAACTTGGATAGGGGAGTTGGAAAAACGGGAGACAGTATAGCAAAATTAAACAAGCCAAAATTAAAAATAGTATAAAAGTGGGGAGAGGTGAAAGTTGGGAAAATAATAATAATAATAATAAAAAATGGGACTTAATGGGATAAGCAGAGCTATTAGCATCAGTACTGGTGGTTTTCACCTTCACAGCTCCTGCTGGACCCATTGATGCAGGGCCCTTCTTCTTACCTTTGGGTGCTAATGTCAGGTTAGAAAGAAGATAAACAAATACATTATTGGTACCATTATTCTCCACACAATTATTTAAAAACAGGCAAATGCAATAACACTGTATTTAAATCAGATCGCCTAAGGTACTATAAAAGTATGATAAACTATCGTTGAGTTGGCTATACTTCTAAAAACCCTATTCCCACATTTAGAACTAATGCATTGCAATGAATGATCTTTCATTCTAGCCTTATTTGTCAAGCCCCTTGATGGAACAACTCAGTCTCCCTTTTTTGCAATGCATGCATATTCGCATTAATGTGAAATTGCTTGTGAATGTATGCGCTACTTAAAGTCAGAAAGAACGCTAACTCAATATTATCACTAATTCACTATCGAGTTAGGAGGAGGACAGAGGAGTCTGTGTTGCATTGGCTTCTTAAATAATCAGCCAAAGTGAGTGCCTACTTATGAGTATAAACATCAATGATGTAGCACTGAGCACCTGGCTAGCTCTAACTGGATCACATAACAAATAATAATCTAAAGTAAACTAAACATGGCTTAGCGGCATGCTATTAGGAAAAAACAGTTAGCATTGCAGAACACAAACACAATACATAGATCATACTCACCTACATCTTTTGTGGATACATTTCCAGATGATAAGGCACCTTAGCTTACTAAAAATGACAAGAATTATTTGGAGCTTTTCCAAGTTTGCAAAATACAGGTCTGACAACATTCAACATCCCTCCCCATTGCAGAATGCAATGATGAAGTAAGTAGGTGTCGTTGTACGTTATTGATATTATGAATATGCTAACCTCTTGATGATGCCTCCAACCAATGAGAATTCTGTTCTTGAAAGTGAGGCTGTTATTTCAACTGGAAGAACACACACTTCAATAGGTGTGTTTGCAAGGTCTTGTTTCTCCAAGGTCCATTATAGTTGAATCCAACACATTTGTGCCGTGAGCATGCCTACAGAAATAACCCTTGTGTGTCAGCTTCTTTAGCCAAATTCCAATATACAACTATGACACGTCACTGAATTAAAGTGAAAGATCAGAGCTACTTTATAAAAACAATTTGTCTTGTTGTTACTGAGGAGATTTTCTATGTGATACCCATTCAAAGCTAAATACCCATAACAATAAACATGTTAATTAATAGGCATTTTAGGAAGGGTGTTTAGTAAGTATGAGCAAGCAAGCATAGAAAAGGTCAAAACATATCCACACAGCAGTGGATATTAAATGGCAGACTATCGAGAGGTTTGTTAGCCACAGAGCTCCTTGCTTCACTCAATTGACTTCTAATATACACTTTGTTGTATTCCAGTAATGCAGACGGAGCGGATTTGGTAAGTAAACAGGTTTAATGTGAAATCAAACAGGAGCCACCCACAGCGCGTCCTTCACGCCGACAGCCAACCGCTGATCCCGAGCCTCCGTCCACCCCGTTCCACATTCCACCGTTCTACCTCCCCGCGCCTTACATTCCACATCATAAACAATAGATATACATAGCATAGCATCTCTCCCTTTTGAAACGCAAACAAAACAAAACACAAAAAAAAAAAAATACATATTCAATAATAGGGAAAGTATCTAGATAAAGATTAAAACACATCAGACCTCAATTTCCATTGTAAAAACTTTTCCCTGGGAGATCTACGCAGAGACCCTTCTGAAGAATTCATAGCTGAACTCTGACCATTGGACTCATACGAACTCTGGACCTGCACCCTCGACCTCCCACTATTACAAACCTCCCCACCACCACTAAGATGACTGGGACCTGGAGATGGGTCCTCCGACACCTTAACAATCTTTGACACATTCCACCACTGTCCACCATCAACCATGACCGCACTTCCACACACCTTTCTCACCCTAACTGGATTACTGAACCCAGTATCCCCTTTCTTCACAAATAAACGTTTTTTTATACGCAGTAAGTCACCAGGACAGAACACACGCAACTTAGTAGCTTTGACCGTATCATATCTATTCTTCATGCGCTGTTGACCAGACTCCACCTTTTGCCAGCTGATCCCACCATCCATTACTCTCATTCCTTTATTTTTCAAAGAACTTGCTAACCATGAAGGAAATAAAGTGGAAGTGGGTTTGCGACCTCTCAACGCTTCAAATGGAGACACCTTTGTCAGAGAATGAGGTGTGGAACGATAGACCCATAGCATGGTGCTGACCGCCTCTTGTATGTCATAATTATTGTGTCTGGCCCATTTTATACAGTCCCCAACAACTCTATTCATTCTTTCGACCAAACCATTAGTTTGGGGATGATATAACGAGCTTTTTAGATGTCTAATATTTGCTTGCTGTAAAAAAAATTCCATCTCAGAATTAATAAATTGTACTCCATTGTCAGAAATTATGGTGTTGGGGAAACCTTCACGCCTAAAAACGTCTTTAAGAAAATTAACTGCCTTAGATGCTGACGGGGTGGCACAAAAATAAACCTCTGGCCATCTGCTGTGATAGTCCATGAGAACAAAAGCATAACGCAAGTTATGAGGAAGAAAATTAAAAGGCCCAATCATGTCAATCCCAAGCTTCGACCAAGGTCTATCCGGAACTTGTATAGGATGCAACGGAGGCGTACACACTTTGAGACCCTTCTCAGCAGAATTACAAATTGCACACCCACTAATAACAGCATCCACATCTTTGTCCATAGATGGCCACCAATAACTCTCTGTTAATCTCCTTTTTGTCATAGTAGCCCCAAAATGACCTTCGTGTGCTGAATTAATCAAACCTGAACGAATACCAAAAGGTGGAATACATCTCTCACCCCTCAAAATTAGCTGGTCTTCAATAGAAATCTCATTAGCAACTTTACAAAATGGTTGAAGAGGTAAAGGAACACTTTTCTCTTTCGGCCAACCATTGGTCACAAAATCCTTTACCTGAACTAGAATGGGATCCTCATGTACTGCAGTCTCCCAATCCATTTAGCTAAAAGCCTTGAACACTGGAAGATCCACACTAGCTACAAAACAATCTTCTCTATCATCTTCCGAATCACAATCATCTGAGTCCTCTATGGGAAACCTAGAGAGAAAATCCGCTCTTACATTAAGTTTACCTAGCAAAAACTTAACCTCAATATCATATTGCAGCAACTTAGTAGTAAGACGAGCAATACGCGGAGTGGTATAATTAGTTTTGTCTCCACTGAGAATATAAAGCAGGGGCTTGTGATCGGTTACAATCACAAACTTCCTCCCCCAAACATAGCTCCTGAATTTTTCACTTGCCCAGACACACGCCAACAACTCCTTTTCAATGACGGAGTAATTCAACTCTGCCTCTCTCAACACTATAGAAGCATAACTAACTGTCACTTCTCCTTGCTTGGAATCTTGGACGAGAACAGCACCCAAACCATATTTGCTGGTATCAACCATTATCTTACACACTAACTGGGGATCATAAGGGTGTAGCGCTCTAGCATTGGTCATTTCAATTTTCACCAAATCGAATGTGTCAGCAATTTTTGTTCCAAGAAAACACCACACTTTTCTTCATCATATTAGACAAACACTTCATCTTGGAAGCGTAATTAGGAATAAACCTAGAATAGAATTCACACAAACCCATGAACGAGCGTAGTTCATCCTTATTTTTAGGAGGAGGACAGTTCCTGACAGCATCAACAAGACCAGGTCTTGGTTTGACCCCCTCAGACGACACAACATGTCCCAAAAATTCAATCTCCCTCTTCCAAAATTCACACTTTTGATCCTTCACCACAACCCCGCTCTCCTCAAACACTTTCAGCACTAACTTAAGTATTGTGTCATGTTCAGTCAGATGTTTAGCAAAAACAAGTACATCATCTTGGAACACTATTACTCCATCAATATACCTCAAAAGATGTGACATAATGCGCTGGAAAACAGATGCTGCTGATGCAAGGCCAAAACGCATCCTTCGAAACTGAAAAGTACCAAAGGGTGTGTTAAAAGCTGTACAATGTTTGGAATCTTCTTCAAGAACAACTTGGTGGTATGCCGAAGCCAAGTCAATTTTGGAGAACCATTGGGCTCCATTGAGTTTACCCAACAGATCATTTATTCTGGGAAGCGGAAAAGAATCGACCCATATCTCCTTGTTCAAACTCCTCAAGTCAACGCAAAGGCGCATTTCACCACTGCGCTTGCGAGCAACTACAAGGGGAGATAACCACAAACTAGACTCAACCGGTTCAATTACTCCTGCTGATTGTAACTTTTCTAACTCTAATTTAAGATCTTCTCTCAGGCTGAAGGGAATCGCTCTCAATTTGTGCTTAATGGGAATTTCGCCTTGTTTGATTCTGATTTTATGTTTGAACCCCTTAATGCACCCCAATTTATTCTCAAACACCCCAGGGAAATACTCATGTAAAGACTGCAAATTTAAACTACCACAATCTTTAACAACCATGACTTGTTCAGCGGTACCTGGCCTCAGTACCATACCAAAGAGACCTTGGTGGTACCATCCTAATATGTTAAGACCCTTTACTGCCACATACACCTTTCCCTGGATTCTGCGCCCTTTGAACTCCAAAAAATCCTCAATGAACCCTTCAAGTTCGATCTTCCTTCCTTCATAGGAGACAGGAGCTCTGTCAGGAGGAAGTAACGCTCTGGAACCCCAAGTTTTCTTAAACAAGTCCGATGTAACCATAGTGATACGTGCACCGGAATCAACAAGTAAATGGAGAATTTTGCCACCCACGTTAATATCTACATAGGGGTCAATACACTCCTCCGGAATACCCGAAACAACTTTGTCATCCGTGACTACAACAATCATATCACGGAACTGACTTTTCAAATCTTGATCATTCACCAGAGGAGGATCACACACACTGTTAACTTTGACATTCTTGCTCACAATACTCTGACAAACTTTAGCAAAGTGACCTAACCGGCCACACTTATGGCACACCACATTCTTAGCAGGGCACCCCTTAGAGTCTTTCGCATGTGGTAAGTTACCACATCTAAAGCAAATATTTGTTCGTTTAAAAAAACTGTTCATAGATTTCTGTTCCTTGCGTGAAGAGACAACGTTAATAAAAGTTTTTTCTTCTTCCTTGCGTTGAATTGCAAGTTCCTTAAGTGATGCCTGAGCATTTCTATGCTCTTAGCTTGCTTGATAACATCTTCAAGTGAAGGGTCCCCCATAGTGAGAAGTCTTTGCTAAATATGTTTGTCAAAACAATGTCCTATCATCTGATCTCTAATCAGTTGATCACAGAAAGTACTAAACTGGCATTGTGCACACAGCTTCCGAAGTGCACTGACAAATTCATCAATGGATTCATTTTGTAAGTGGCTCCTCTTGAAAAATTTGTGACGTAACACAACTAGACTGGGCTGTTAATCAAATCTCAGAGTCAACTTTTTAACAGTTTCTTGGTATTCATCCAACTCTTCATTATCCTGTAATTCAATATCTGGGAGATGTTTAAGAATTTCACGGCCTTCAAAACCCAGAGAGTGTAATAACAAAAAAAATTCCTTTCCGATCTAAAGCGTGATGCTCCAATCGCACCTAAATAAGTCTCGAAAGCGTCAAACCATTGGGACCATAGCACAGGTGGTTCTCCAGGTGTTTCCAAGAAAGGCGGGGGAGCAGAAACAGATTGCATTTTGCAATCCGTAGATTAATTTTTACTGTGAATTCGAAATCAAACACCAAGAAACCAAGAGCTTGACTTGATCACTAAGAAGGATCAAAGCTGCAAAATGCAGTTATAGAATAATAAATAGTCAGTGATGTGGCCCAAATTAATAACCAAAATAGATCCACGTAAATACTGCTGCTGTTTTAAAAAAAAAAAAACATGGGCAGACTCGCGTCAGTAAACTAAAACAGCTTCTTGTAAAATAGTTCACATGAATTAGATATTTTACTGCACATTGTAATCAAAGTAGGCCTTTTGCTTTTTCTGGAATATATTATAAGGAAAAGCTACAACAAACATTCTCAAGGCAAATTGGGCCGAAATTGTCCACCAACCCTTTAGCTTTGGAAGTTTTTATATTGTTCTTGTATGGAACTGAAAAGTGTTATAGCTGGGGAAGCTGATGGGCCTTCATCAATCTAATAAAAAAAGGCTAAAAGGCAAAAATATTTTATAGGTCTCAAAAGCACACATTACCATAGTAGTTCCTGGCACCAAGGGGATCTACTTTGAGGGTGAATGTGATCTATGTGAAAGGACAACATGTCACATCTCTGTGATGTCAGTGAATGGCTGGAGTGTGCTGACCATTGTCCCTTGATTCATGCTGTAGTGGGTAGAATTAAAAATGTGAATGACACAACAACAGACTCATGAATGAGGTATGGTTGAAACCCCATGCAACAAACTATGGTATTTAAATAATTTAGGTAAATTCAAAAGGTCTTGGCTAACACTGGGATTAAAAAAGACAATTGGCCTGGCATTGGCTGCCAGCCTCTAGCCTGTGCTAATGCTTTTTCTCCAATGTTTTTGTAAATCTTTATTACAAATAGGGAGGCTTGAAAGTCAGATAGGTAGAGAGGGCTGTATAGATAGATAAAGAGGGCTATATAAATAGGTAGCTAGTGTTTTATAGATAGATAGTGTTGCATAGACAGCGTCTAGTGTTGTATAGATAGATAGTGTTGTATAGTCAGTGCTCTATAGACAGGTAAATAGTGTTCTATAGATAGTGTTGCATCGATAGGTAGTGTTGTGTAGGTAGTGTTGCATAGATAGATAGTGTTGCATAGATACATGGATAGACAGAGAAGATCGCATAGCCTTACGTAGATAGAATTTCAAAGATAGAAAGATAGATAGATAGATAGATAGATAGATAGATAGATAGATAGATAGATAGATAGATAATTAATAAAAATAAGTATGACATAAAAAACACACTGAACGCAAACTCAAAAAAACACAAGGGCCTCATTTACAAAGCTCCTTGCACCACCGCTAGCTAGCAATGCACTACACTGCTGTATATTTACAAAATGATTCAATGGGCCCAATGTATCAGTTTGCAAAGGTCTGTGTCACATTATACCTGCACCAGGTATATTGTATGCAGGGTAGGTGTCCCCACAGAAAAAAAACATGTAGAACTGATGCAGTGAATTTTACATCTTTTCACTGAGTCACTCTACGACTTCACTGCGTCAGAATTTTACTGCCTGCTCAAACCAGGCGTAAAATTGATGCAGAGTTTTTTCCAATGGGGGTCTCCTTGCATTGCTGGAGCTGCGTCAGTTTTACAAGGCAACTCCAGCAATGCGTCACTTTAGCATGCCATCTGTGAAAAAGTGCTTCATGGAGCTCTGTATTGTAAATACGACGCATCTATGGCATTGTTAGGGGATGTGCAGTAAGCACAAGAAATCTGATGCATCAATGACGATGCATCAGTTTCTTGAAAATGAGGGCCCAAGTATACCTGTAGTCCTCAATTAAAGTACATAGCTGCATGGTGTACAGCAGTGCAGTTATAACTGCACTTCATTGCTTGCATACTAAAAAAAGGGATAACGTTATAAAGAAAAGTTTGAAACGGACACATTCTTTGCTGCTGTGAAATAGCAGCAGTAAGATAAAGGATACTCCAAAGGAAATTTAAAACAGCAAGGACAGTAGACAGAAACCGAAAAAGCTGGAATGTACTCTGTTCTCACATCTGAAGCAACATGAAGAACTGTTAGAAAGTATCCTACTGCCACATCAGTCTTCGAACACGAAAGCACAACTAAAGTAATTATAAAGTAAAAACTAAGGCAGTAAAGAGGACTATCTTATGTGTGGGAGTGCTACTTGTGAAAGAGAAAATGCAGTTGTCACGTAGGTTTTCATGATTCTAATGAGACTACTGGATTTGAGCGGCAGCATCACCTGCGCTGTGTGAGACTGAGTCTGAACCCATTACAGGTGATACCTTTCGGCCTAATCCGGGTTTTACTCCGGCTAACTAGCAGTGCCTCATCTCCAGCCAAGAGTAGGGCAGCCAAGCGCATGACACAATTGACTCCTCAGGGAAATCGTGGTCACTCCGATCTCATCCATTTCTCTCAGTTACATCAGTCTCACATATACAAGGAAAATCAGAGGCAGAATATATTTCAATAAGGCTACCATATTGTCACTAGAATCATTCACATAATTCCTACCTCAGCTATGTTAGAGCACAACATGCTAAGCTCTAGTTCTGCCCTTCAAGTTCCCCTGGGAAGACATCATCCCTCATACCTGAGCAAGAGGCCTGTAGTCTACTTAGGCAGCTACAGTGAAGCACTCAGCAATCAGCCTACAGTTGTGGTCATCTGGCTGGAATCTACCTCTAACGTACATGGGTCAAAGTAGTGTTTTTATAATAAAACAGGTGATGTTCCAAGAAAGTATCCCACGTAAGAGTGTGTATGTTTCTATGAACACTAGAGACAAAGGGCCTGATTATGACCCTGGCGGACGGCGGAGGCCGTCCGCCAAGGTACCGCCGCTGAATGACCGCACCGCGGTCAAAAGACCGCGGCGGCCATTTAGACATTTCCTCTGGGCCGGCGGGCGGTCTTCAAAAGATCGACCGCCGGCCCAGAGGAAATGCCCCAGCAACGAGGACGCCGGCTCAGAATTGAGCCGGCGGAGTTGCAGGGTTGCGACGGGTGCAGTTGCACCCGTCGCGTATTTCAGTGTCTGCTTAGCAGACACTGAAATATTTTGCGGTGCCCTCTTACGGGGGCCCCTGCCGTGCCCATTCCATTGGCATGGGCACGGCAGGGGCCCCCAGGGGCCCTGCGGCACCCCCTACCGCCAACCTGTTCCTGGCGGGCGAACCGCCAGGAACAGGATGGCGGTAGGGGGTGTCAGAATCCCCCATGGCGGCGCAGCTTGATTCTAAGGGCAGCGGTAAACCGGCGGGAGACCGCCGGTTTGCCTCTTCTGACCGCGGCCGAACCGCCGCGGTTAGAATGCCCTGCGGGGCACCGCCGGCCTGTCGGCGGTGCTCCCGCCGACCCTGGCCCCGGCGGTCTTAGACCGCCGGGGTCAGAATGACCACCAAAGTGTTACCATACTTGCTAGCAACCTGTCTTACTGCAACCTTGAGAAAGGCACAGAGTGAAGGAAATGTCATGTTTGAGAATGCAGTGCTGGCCTAGGCAAAGAACAGCTAGATGGAGAGAAATAAAACAAGACCACAACTGTGGCTATTGTTAAAATAATAAACAAAGCTGAATAAAATATATCTCGGTTAAACTGCACATTGGCAGGCCTAGTTCACTAAAATAACTGGTATGAAGCTATAACTAAAATAGCTACACAACACAGTGACTCAAAGGAAAGTTCTCTAGAGGCTGAAGTAGGCTGACTCCCTGTCCTATGTTGTATGCTGCAGTTAGCAGAAGCAAAATGTGAATGACACAACATCAAATCAAAGGATGAACAGAGATGACAGAAAATGTCTTTCAGTGAGCATATTATACATATATTTGTAGTAAAATCAAAAGGTATTGTCTAACACCAGACTATAATTAACTGTAGGCAACCAGGTACACTGGGTATGATGAAAGAAAGTGACCTTCATATCTTGATCAAACAATATGGTTACTGTATTGTTTTGAGGTCTGTATTAGTTAAATTAGATTGAGCTGAGCTCTTTCTTTGATCTGTACCAAACTGTGCAATAATGGAACTTTTGCACTATACTGCATGCAGGTTTGTTTCTTTGCATTTGTTTGGACTCCTATTTTTGAAAGGAAGGAAAAAGACTGCAAGTCCCAGAATTCAAAGAAAAAGCCTAGACGTGAGTGGCAGATCTAGCATTGACATAGAAAACATGACAGTGCTGTGCATGTAGCCCACAACTGTGGTTACTGGTTTGTGTCAGAATACCTTCTGCACATAATACTTTTCAGAGGTAGGAATATTTGTAAAACTACCCTTTTCCATAGCTATAATGTGGAAAGGAAGTTGCAGTTCATCAGGCAACATATTTATATGCAGAAATGCAATGTTTTCTCACAATAAACACTGTAACAGTCATACTTCTGTGCTATTTAACAGTTTAGTTCATAAAAAAGGTGTAGCTCACATAATTGTAGGCTGAACAGTTCACTAAATCACACACATAACAAGCTGCAGCAAAGCCAAATGATTTGGCCTTTCATATAGCCGTAATACATATAGGGGGTCATTAAGACTCTGGTGGTCTTAAGACAGCTAGGGCCACGGTGGCGGTCGGACCATCACATTGCAACTGTGGAGGTAGTGCCACGGTCAGACCTCCAGCACTGCCAGATTACGAGGTTTCATTGGTCTTGCGGTGCTGATAGTCCTAATCCGCCAGGGCAGCGCTGCAAGCAGTGATGCCCTGAGCATTACAGGTCCTCTCTCTGCCAGCAATTACTTGGTTGTAGAACCGCTGTTAGAAATGGGGTTTCTGGTTGGCTAGGGTATGCACCTCAGCCAGGCAGAACCTACCCACTCTAGTCAGGGCAAGGCAGTTACACGTCCAGAATAAACCCTGCTCACCCCCTTGGTAGCTTCTGGTCAGCTCACCCACCAGTTCAGAGGAGCCCCCCTGTAACTGGCCTCCCAACCCAGGGTCCTTCCCCTCTGGCTGAGCTGGGGTCAGAAAAGAGCCTTTCCTCCTCCTGCCCCTCCTTCTAGAGTTCCACACCCTCCCATCAGGAGTGATACCCCCAGAAGTAATGGTAGAGAGACTGGGGACAGCCTTCTCCACCTCCACGTCAAGGGAGCTACCCTGGACCTTGTTCTCCAACCTAGGGACGATACCCTTGGGCTGGTCATGAGTTAGGGGGGCGTCCTCCCTCAAACTTTCCCTTATAGGAACTGAATCCCTGGGGACAGCATCAGTAGGGATGCTGGTTACAGCAGTCTCTACTCCCAGATCTACGGGGTTGGCCATGATCTGGTCTTCCAGCCTAGGGACGATACCCTTTTGCTGGACAGGAGTCAGGGAGGTGCACTCCCTCAAACTCTCCCTTACAGGAACTGAATCCCTAGTGCATGCATCTTCCAACCTAGGGACGTTACCCTTTTGCTGGACAGGAGTCAGGGGAGTGCCCTCCAGCGAATCCCCCCTTGTAGGAACTGAATCCCTAGGGCATGCATTAGTAGAGATGCTGGTTACAGCGGTCTCTATTCCCAGATCTCGGGGGTTGCCCATGATCTGGTCTTCGAACCTAGGGACGATACCCTTGGGCTGGACAGGGGTCAGGGGAGTACCCTCCCTCAAACCCTCAAAAGGAAGCGTCCGCACCCCCCTCTGCGGGGTGGTGCTGCTGAACTCCAGAGGTGGAGCAACCCTGTTCCCAGGTTTTCCCACTTCTCCTTCAGACTCTAGGGAATCCCTTTTTGAGGATTGCCCTTTAGTAACAACTACCCTCCTACCTTGGGGCCCCTCTCGGGTACCTTCCAAGACCTGCGGAGGAGGACAGGTCCCTGCACCCTCCCCGCTCAGAACGTTGTCGGGGATGGTTAAATTCCAGCCTTGGGCCCCTTCTGGATGCCTTCCAAGACATGCGTAAGAAGACAGGTCGCTCTGGATCCTGCACACTCCCCGCTCAAAATTTGGCCTGGATTACCCAGAACCTCCCCCACCCCTTCGAGGGGTGAACCTAAGACGACCCTTGATGTCTGACCAGTTCCTTTAGCACTAAGCCAGAGGTCAGCCTCCTTTGCAAGCTCCCTGGGGTCAGAGAACTCACAGTAAGACAGGTGTTGGCGTAGCTCTGAAAAACAGCAACAGAACATGTGTTCTCTCTCTTAGAATGAGACTAAACAGCCCTTCATAAGTGGTTGCTCTGCTACCCTCCACCCATCCTTTTAGTGCTTTGCAACAAGTCCCCAAGTAATCCTCCCAAGACTGGTGAGACCGCTTCTTGCTGCCTCTGAACCTCAACCTGTAGTCTTCAGAGGTGAGACCATACTTTTCTATCAGGGCCTTTCTGATGTAGGGATACCCCTGCCTCTCACTCCCTTCTGGGACCAGTAGGACATCCCTTTCCACCTCAGGAATATAGTTCTCTAGGACAGTTCCCCAATCTTTCTCAGGAATCCTGCATGCAACTAGAGCTTCCTCATACTCCCTAAGCCACTGACGTATGTCATCCCCCTCCTTGAACCCAGGTACCAAATCTGTGGGTAGGTAAGTATTGTGCCTAACACTACAAATGCTGCCACCACTGGACTCCACCTGCATTACTGGTGAGCCCAGATTTGTAAGACTGTGCTCTAGAGCAAGCCTTTCTCTGGCAAATGCCCTTTCAGCCTCTGCCATCCTCTCCTGGACTAAGGCTTTTTCAACCTCAGCCTGTCTCTCTTCTACAGCCAGCCTGGCTAGCTGTAGCCTCAGGTCCCTCTCTTCCCTCCTATCTCTGAGCTCCTCAGGTGACAGGAAATGGGAGGTGGCGCTGCTGCTAGGCAAGGACCCATTAAGGGACTCCCTATCTATGGGGTCCTCTCTCTCTACTGGCGTCCCTGGCCAGTCATCTTCTCCCTCAGTGTCTAACTCCTCTGGGTCATTATCCCGCTGGGGTGTGGACTGGGGACCCTCCTCCGCAGAGTCCTCACTACTCTCGTGGGTCTGTCTAGGGTCTCCCTCAGAACCATCTCCCCCTTGGGCCTCTTTTTGTGCTATATAGTCTGCCTCTTCAAAATTGAACAGGGCTCTCTTGAGGGCCCCTATATTGGATTCACCCTCTATAACAGGTATCCCTCTCTCCCTGCAGAATCCCTTTAACTCTTCTAGAGTGTACCACAACAACTCATCCATGTCAAAGGTAGACTCCATTTTGTAAAGAGCACAACACTAGCGTAAACAACAAGAGTACAAAGTGCGAGTATACAACACAAGAGTGTAAAAATAAAAATGACTATCTTGAGAGAAAAGGAGAATAATTTAAAAAAGAGAATTAAAATATTTAGGCCCATATTTATACTTTTTGACGCTAAACTGCGCTAACGCAGTTTAGCGTCAAAACATTTAGCGCCGTCTAACGCCATTCTGAAGCGCCATGCGGGCGCCGTATTTATGGAATGGCGTTAGCCGGCGCAAGCAGACCGGCGCTGCCTGGTTTGCGTGGAAAAAAAACACGTAGACCAGGCAGCGCCGGCGTTGGGAAAAAATGACGTTAGGGCGTCTTAAAATGGGGCAAGTCAGGTTGAGGCAAAAAAATCGCCTCAACCCGATTTGCGCCGTTTTTTTACGACGCCCAGACGCCATTTCATGACTCCTGTCTTAGTAAAGACAGGAGTCATGCCCCCTTGCCCAATGGCCATGCCCAGGGGACTTCTGTCCCCTGGGCATGGTCATTGGGCATAGTGGCATGTAGGGGGGCACAAATAAGGCCCCCCTATGCCACCCAAAAAAAGTAAAAAAATATAAAAAATAATACTTACCTGAACTTACCTGAATGTCCCTGGGGTGGGTCCCTCCATCCTTGGGTGTCCTCCTGGGGTGGGCAGGGGTGGCAGGGGGGGTCCCTGGGGGCAGGGGAGGGCACCTGTGGGCTCATTTTGAGCCCACAGGCCCCTTAACGCCTACCCTGACCCAGGCGTTAAATAGTGGCGCAAATGCGGGGTTTTTTGACCCGCCAACTCCCGGGCGTGATTTTTGCCCGGGAGTATAAATACGACGCATTTGCGTCGCCGTCATTTTTTTAGACGGGAACGCCTTCCTTGCATCTCATTAACGCAAGGAAGGCGTTCACGCAAAAAAATGACGCTATTTGCCAATACTTTGGCGCTAGACGCGTCTAACGCCAAAGTATAAATATGGCGTTAGTTTTGCGCCGAATTTGCGTCGAAAAAAACGACGCAAATTCGCCGCAAACGGAGTATAAATACGGGCCTTAGTGGTCTAAGAGCAATTTGCGGTGCAAAAATGAGTCAGAAAGGTACTGTGCAAGTGCAAGTCCTATCCTCACCGCTGACAACCAATGTTAGAAATGGGGTTTCTGGTTGGCTAGGGTATGCACCTCAGCCAGGCAGAACCTACCCACTCTAGCCGGGGCAAGGGAGTTACGCGTCCAGAATAACCCCGTGCTCACCCTCTTGGTAGCTTGGAACGAGCAGTCAGGCCTATCTCAGAGGCAATGTGTAAAGCGTTTGCACAACACACACAACACATGTGACGCAAAATGTACACCACAAAGTAAACATAACACTGAGCTATGTAAAAATAATCTGTATTGCACAAAACATAATTAGACCAACATTACACGTAAGTAATACCCTACTACCTTAGCAGTTGTCAGAATGTTACACAAGTTACTAATACTCTGCAAGAATACGCAGTTGTCACATTAGAACACGTAAGCACTCAGGATTCTGCAACATAAGCAGTAGTTACAATAAGAATTATATGTACTTGTCATGAACCATTCATAAATACCCATAAAAGGAACATTAGAGAATATCTCACAAGCCATAGAAATACATATCAGCTAGACATGCCCATAAAAGGAACATTAGCACATATATGTAGTGGTAGAAAAACAGGTAGGCAATCTAAAAACTTCCAAAAGTCTACATTAGGCTTCTGGAGCCCAGATTCCCTACAAAGCAACTGATTTCTGTGGTAGAGGCACTCCCCGTGCCTATAAGATGGACAATGGGGCTCCCCGGCACTCCTATGCGCAAAAAGGGGGCCTCTGAGGTCTCTTGGTAGAGCGGGGCAGTCTGCACCCCCTCTACAATGAAAAGAACGTGCCCCTCTGAGGACCTGTGATCCTTGTGGGGCCCCCCTGGCCTCTACTGGCCCTCTCCGAAGGGGGGGCCCAAAGCACAAAAGATGCGAGTAGTGGGGGCGATCGCGTCCCTAGCGCAGTGACCGGGGGAAAGGGAATTACCTTCTCTCCCTGTGTCCTGCTTGGGAATAGGCAGCCGCCCTCGTCCACGGCGCGGCTGCCTAAAAAGGCAAGAACCAAAGATGCAGAAACCGGAGCGTCCACTCCAAGTGCAGAGACCGGGGAAGGGGCACTCCCCGCGCCTTCCCCGAGTCCTGCTTGGCAGTCCTTGGAAGCTCGGACCCCTCCGGGGCCCGAGGAGACACTCGCTCGCACCCGATGTGGTGCACGAGTGTTGGAAGCTGTTCCCGGGAAGCCGGGATGCTTCCAAGGGACGAGGAGACGGCTGGTGCCCCAGGGGTGCTCCTGGGAGCAGACCATGCCCCGGGGGCGCCGTCAGGAGCACGCTTGCTCTAGTTGGTGTGTCGTGCTAAGGAAAGTCCAGCAACCCAGGCTGCGGCGGTGATTTGGGGTACAAAATAAAGAGCTTTTCCCAAGCGCTAAAGAAAAAAAAATCTACAGCCAAAGAAGAGAGAGCGCTTGCCCCAAGTGCTAAGGCCAAATCTCAGCCTGGGCTGCGGCGGTGAGTTTTCCTCAGTACTAAGAGGGTGCTTTTTCAAAGCGCTTCAGCCGAATCTGTAGGGATGTTTGCAGGGGTCAGGGGCCACAGCACTCTGTCCCTGGGAACAACAAGAAAACAGGAAAAGTACAGGGCTGGTGGGCCCAGCTACAGGCCAGGACAAGGGGTGCAGATGGTGGCAGTTCCTTCTAGTGACCAGGCAGGTTGCAGGTCAGCACAACAGCAGCAGTCCAAGGTGGTTTCCTGATGAGTCCATTCATCAGCGTTCTGTGTCCAGTTGCAAGTTCCAAGAATGTTCAAATTGTGGGGAAAATTCCCCTGTACTTATACTCGGTTTACAGTGTGTTTTCCAATGGTAGGGAGAGGAGGTTCCAGCCACTTACAACTGATTCTGGGAGTGCCCCCTCTCTCCTTTCAGCACAGGCTCCAAACTACTGTGGGGGGGTTAACGACCCTATTGTGTGAGGCCAGGGCACAGCCTTCACAAATGCAGGTGTGCCCCGCCTCTCCCCTCTCTCAGCCCAGGAAGGTTTTACAATATGTAGATGCACCTCTGTGTCACCTCCACCCTCCCTGTGTTCAGGATGTCTGAGAAGTACGCACAAAGCCCCAACTGTCAGTCTGCCCAGACGTGGATTGGAGACAAGCTGCAAAACCCCAAAGTCACAAGCACAGATAAATGCGCACTTTCTAGAAGTGGCATTTCTGTGATAGTAAGAAAAATACACCTACACCAGTAAGCAGTATTGCTCACCACTATCACAACCACACCAAACATGCCTACGCTACCCCTCATAAATCAGACAATACCCCTTACACATAAGGCAGGGTATTTCCAATGCAATCCTATGAGGAGGCAGCACTCACAGTAGGGAGACACCAAGTTAGGCTGTTTGTCACCACCAGGACAGGCCACGCAACATGGCACATGTCCTGCCTTCTACATCCATTGCACCCTGCCCAAAGGGCTAGCTAGGGTGTACCTTAGGGGTGACTTACATGTAGTAAAAGGGGAGTTCTGGGCCGGGCAAGTAGATTTAGATGGCAGGTCCCTGTTGCAGGAAACTGCGCACACAGGCTCTGCTCTAGCAGGCCTTAGATAGGTTTGACAGGCTACTTTAGTGGGTGGCGCAAGCAGCGTTGCAGGCCCACTAGTAGCATTTACTTTACAGGCCCTGGGTATAGGGATACCACTTTACAAGGGACTTATAGGTAAATTAAATATGCCAATTAGATATAATCCAATCATACCAATTTTGTAAAGGAGAGTACAAGCACTTTAGCACTGGTTAGCAGTGAAAAAGTGCTCAGAGTCAAAACGTCAGCCAACAAAGGTCAGAAAAATAAGGAGGCAAAAAGTAAAAAGTCTGGGGGATGACCCTTTAAAAGGGCCAGGTCCAACAACTGCCATGTAAAGGCTGGCAGAGATTGGTCCGGGGGGGGCCTGCACTGCCAATGCACTTGGCATGGGCACTGCATGGGCCCCTCTGGCCACCCCATCATGATGTTCACTGTCTGCTTTGCAGAAAGTAAACATTGCAAGGGGTTTTGGTACATCCTAGGCGCTACAGTATTGCTGCCGGCACTTTTATGAGCCAGAGACAATGCTGTAGGCCATTTCCTGTTGGGCTAGTGGGAAATTCTTAATGGGGGCCACGGGAAGGCAGCCACACTGGCAGCAACCTCCCCATTGGGACTTCAGCGGACGCACTTTTAAGTCCGGTGAAGTCATATTGACCCCCATAGTCATTACTAGATGCCCCTCTTGAATCAGAAGCAAGAGCCTGAAGTCCCGTGAGACTTACAATCTGTCCCTCATGAATCAGATTCAACTGCTTAGAAAGTCTATCACAAAGCTGCAGTACCTCAAGTCTTTACTAGATATTCCTCTCAAGTGAAAAGAAACAGATTGAACAGTCTTTAATAAGGCTGCACTGCTACACATTGTTACTAAATGTTGCTCTCTAGACAACTCAACTTCTTGAAGTTTTCACAAAGTTGCAGTACCTCAACTAATTACTACATGCTTATTTTACTTTGATGCAATTTCTTGAAGTATTCTTCATGAAGCTGAGAGGGTGTGGCTTCATTGTATTAATGTACACATGTGCTATTGTTATTCTAATGATTTGTGCGTGTTTTCTATAGGATAAATAAATATGTCTAAGCTTTTTATTTTTCCATCAGGGACCCTAACTTGGGGATCCCTGCATGGCACAGGGTGCAGTGGCTATGACCAGGGGACACTTGCTGACCATTTGGGTGGTGGGCATGACTCCTGTCTTTCCCAAGACAGGAGTCATGTTTTGATGGTTGGGCGCTAGGAAATGGTGCTAGTCTGGTTAAAACTGCAGAAACAGAATTGCACAAGGAAAATGTTGGTGCTACTCCTACAGAGTACATCAATACCGTCAGGAATTCTGATGCTATTGCCCCTTATCCTGCACCATGGTGCACCCACTTTTAAATATGGCGCGAACATTGTGGCTTGTAGGGGGGCACTAAGGGGCACAAGGAAAGTGGCGCTGCACTGGGTGCAGCACCACTTTTCTTAAATCAGCACCTAAGAGACTTGGGCTTAGCAAAGACAGGAGTTAGGGCCATATGTACCAAACAATATTGCGGCTGGAAATGGCTCATTCTGGCTGTTTCCAACCACAAAAATACACAAATGCCAAAATATGATTGGGTAAGTTGTTATCAAATCACAATTTTTTTAGCGACTTGGTATTTGGAAGGGGTGTGTTTTGGGTGTTCTTTCCAAATATCAAAATTGCAAACCTATGTATGAATGATTGGCAACTGAATTACAGTTGCAAAACAATCATTTTTTCCTGACTTGTAAAAGGTAGTGGTAACTATTCGCAAATGGATAGGGATCTCCAAGGGACCTCTTCCCCTTTGAGAATGTAAATAACATTATATTTTAATTTAAGAGCAGGTAGTAGTCCAAATGGACCTGTCTCACTACTGGCTCTTTCATTTCTTTACCAGTGGATTCTCTTATATCATTTATTGCTTACACTGTAGAGAAGCATAGCAAATCTACAGTCAAAGGGATGATATTTATATATTTTTGTTGTATGTAGTGTTTAAAATATTTTCATTAAGATCCCACCCTGTTTTTCTTAACTGTCTGGTCTAACATCATCATTCTCCGTTAAGAATGCAACTTTTCCTAATTTGTATTTTTCCTGTTAGGAATTTCGTAATTGCAATTGTGAATCTGTAGAAATAGCTAAAGGAACACACGCCTACGTACATTTCATTTTGCAATTCCCTAAAGCAATTTTTACAGATTTGGTATTTGGAAATCGCAAAGCCAAACTTTCATACATATAGCCCTAAGTTAGGCTTTATGAACATCCCCTGTGCCCCGATACATGTTAAACATTCATAACCTATTATTCACCTCCCACTATCATATGGCTGACATCATTGACAGATGGCTTTCAGACACTTTCAGAACTGTTGTTGATGACCTGATCAAGAATATACTTGTAAATTGAGCTTATAAGAGGGAAAACACTAATATACATCAATAACATAAAATTCACCAATGCTCCTGAGTGATCCTACTTATTGTGCACAAGCATAGCAGCCCAATGGTCCATTTATTCCAAAGTAGCCCATGCTAACTGACCCCATCTACACACCTTAGATATCCCCAAAAAAATTCTGGAAATGTAATCCATTAATTGTTTAAAGGCAATAAAATTCTTATTGTGGGGGATGGGTAAACAAGTCCAATTCATAGCTGACAGTAGATTTACTTGAAAATATGTAGGCCATAGGATTCCAACAGGTGGTGAGTGACCCTAGGGACTTTACAGCAGACACACTGAACCTCGTGGTCAGCCACAACATTGAAATATCAAATCTACCTGTTCTACTGCAGATATGGTGTTTACTCCCCTCATTTCCATCAACATGTCCAACATCTAGCATACTGAGAACTTGAAGCTAACCTGCAGTCCCATGAAGACAGACAAACGTGACTACACAGTTTCTTTAAAAGTATCCCCCAAAAGTTATTCAATAGTATGACACAAAAAAAGCAGATCCATATTTAAGAGCCCTAGCTCCATTCCAATGCCACATTAGCTTCTTTTTATTACGCTAATGTTGCGTTCGAAGGCTAAAAATGCTGTGCCATAGTTACAAAGTGGACAAAAGCATGCAATGCACCACTTTGTAACCCTTTGCTCTACATTATGCCTGCAAAGGGGCATTCCCCCATGGGGAGTGCAATAAAATGGTGCAAGGAAAGCACCATTGGTTACAATGGGCCTCTGGGAGCTTTGCAGGATTAGCGTCAAGATTTTTGACAATAATCCTGCAAAGGGCTGGACTACAGTAAAAAATGTTGATGTTAGGCCCCTAACTACCGCCATGGTCGCCATATTTTAAATAAGGCCCACACATGGTGGCGGTAGGGGGCACTAAGGGGTGCAAGAAAAGTGGCGCTGCACTTTGTCCACTAGTAAATTGTGATACCTACCTCAGGAAATCAGTGGCAGAAGAACACCACAGTGCTGCTCTCGCATTCACCCTGCACTCACTCTCACATATCTACTCTGCACTGCTGTGTGGTGCCACAGGTACCAGTCGGCTTGTGCACAGACACACTTGCAATGATTACATAATTATTTTTCAGATGCTATGGGTATAATGATAATCCAACTAATATAGGCTCTGAGTTTCATTTGGAATAATCAAGATAATTTGCCATTTCCCCTACTAACAGAACGCATCACTGCTTATCAAATCATTAGGAGTTGATTCAAACTAGAAATTACATGTTCTTATGGTATCTCTGTGAATCAGATTATCCTATTGCACAAATTTATGAGCAGGGAATTGTTGAATTTAAACATTGATGTCTCATCTGAATAAATGCTTGAATTAATTTCATGATTCACTTGCATGTGTACAAATTTGAAAATCTAAAATGCCAGATCCTTCACAACATACATTTGGTATCCAAATATAACATACAGTCTAGGATTTTCTTCAGATGTTTTCAGAACACTGATACAGAAATGTATGGAATTCTTGAGATTCATTGCACTTTAACTAAAATTGTTTAAATCAGGTGAAGTTCTCCTCTTTTTAATCTGAGCCTGGATAGAATTCAAGAAGTCTTACCTAGTTAGAAAACATATTCTTTTTGTATGAGTGTGAGGAAGGGACTCTTTTGACATGGTTAGTCACCCCACTTTTTGCCTAGAAAATGACGTGGTTTCAAACTGCAAGTGCCATGGTCCCCTGTTAAACAGTTTCTCAGGGCGAGATATGTTTCCCACAAATTGTACTATGTTTGGCACTTTAGCCACATGTGTAAGTCCCTAGTTGATTGTACCTCTGGTACCTAGGGCATGGGTACTGAACAGGGCCCCCCAGAGCTGCAGCAACAATTGTGCCACTCAGAGAAGCTTCAGGCCAACTGCCATTGCAAGTGCATGACAAGGTGTATCAAAAAATTCACATGACACTTACCAAGACTGCCATGCCCACTAACACTGCATGCAATATAGATAATTAACCCCTCTGGCAGGCCTTGCAGTCGTAAGGCTGGGTGCACTATAATTTGTAAGAGGGCATATGTGCTCATGACCAAAATGCCCTTACTGTGTCTTTTTGCAACTCTTGGACAAAGATTTGTTGCACCATTTTTAAGGCATTTTTAATACCTGCTCAGAACAGGCATTAAAAGGGGGCATACCATTGGTTACAATGGGCCCCTATGTACTGTTCAGGGTTATTGCCAACATTTGGCTCTAACCCTGAAAAGTACAACTATAGCATCAACAAAACAAGACCAAAACGACAAAAATCAAATATACCCAAGTCAAGTTATTGATTAAAAAGCAAAAAGAGTTTTTAATCCTTGAGAAAACATGTAAAACATTGTTAGTGTTGAAAAGTACCTGGGCAGCATCAAAATAACACGCACGGGCGAGTGTGCATCCAAAAAGGTAAGCGCTGAGTCAATTTCTCACCTGCAAGCAAGCTTGTGCATCATTTCTCCTTCTCCGGTCGGCATGCATTGTTTTTCCTCCCCGCAGGGGAGCGATGCATCGATCCGGGCAGCACTCGGGTCCAGGCATGCGCTGCATTGTTTTTCCGCACCCACCAAGGTTTGCATCGAAAATCCTCAGCAAAGCCGGGTAATGTGGGTTGCGATGTTAACAGGCTCCGTCAGCGGGTGTGAGCTTCGTTCTTCCAGCTCCGTGCATCGATTTTTCAGCCGTGATGCCAGTTGAGCATCGATTTCTGTCGCGAAGCCGGCAGCACATCGTTTTTCAGCATCTAGGAAGGTGCTTCAAATGTTTCCCCGCACGCCGGCCTGTGCGTGGATTTTCAGTCTTGTTCTGCTAGCTTCTCCTTTCAGGGTCCCAGGAACTGGATGGGCACCACTTGGCACGGCAGGAGTTTCAGCAGAGGCTCCAGGGGCTGGCAGAGAGAAGTCCTTGCTGTCCCTGGCACTTCAACAACAGGAGGCAAGTTCTATTTCAAGCCCTTGGAGATTTCTTCACAAGAAGGAAGGCAACACTAACTCCAGTCTTTGTCCTCTTGCACAGGCAGAAGCAGAAACTGCAGGATGGCTCTACAAAGCACAGTCTCAGACAGGGCAGCACTCCTCCTCAGCTCTTCAGCTCTTCTCCAGGCAGAGGTTCCTCTTGATGTCCAGAAGTGATCTAAAGTCTGTGGTTTTGGGTGCCCTTTTTATACCCATTTTGCTCTTTGAAGTAGGTCATTCTTGTTTGTGAAATCCTGCCTTGCCCATGCCTGGCCCCAGACACATGCCAGGGGGTTGGAGATGGCATTGTGTGAGGGCAGGCACAGCCCTTTCATGTGTAAGTGACCCCTCCTCTCCACCCTCCTAGTACAGATGGCTCATCAGGATATGCAGGCTACACCCCAGCTCCCTTTGTGTCACTGTCTGGTGAGAGGTGCAACCAGCCCAACTGTCAAACTGACCCAGACAGGGAATCTACAAACAGGCAGAGTCACAAAATGGTTTAAGCAAGAAAATGCCTCCTTTCTAAAAGTGGCATTTTCAAACACACAATCTAAAAAACAACTTCACTAAATTTTAAATTGTGAGCTCAGAGACCCTAAATTTTGTATTCCTATCTGCTCCCAAAGGGAATAAGCACTTTAGTAATATTTAAAGGCTGCCCCCATGTTCACCTATGAGTGAAATAGGCCTTTCAACAGTAAAAACTGAATTTGGCAGTATTTCACTGTGAGGACATGTAAAACACATACGTAAATGTCCCACCTTTGACAAACACTGCAGTCTGCCCATGGAGATACCTAGGGACTAACTTAGGAGTGCCTTCCATGTATAAAAAGGGAAGGTGTAGGCATGGCAAGTGGGTACACTTGCCAAGTCGAATTGGCAGTTTAACAGACACTGCAGTGGCAGGTCTGAGCGATGTTTACAGGGCTACTAATGTGGGTGGCACAACCAGTGCTGCAGGCCCACTAGTAGTATTTGATATACAGGCCCTAGGAACCTCTTGTGCACTGTACTAGGGACTTATTAGTAAATCAAATATGCCAATCATGGAAAGTAAGTTACGCACACATTTTACATAGGAGCACTTGCACTTTGGCACTGTATAGCAGTGGTAAAGTGCCCAGAGTAACAAAAACAGCAAAAAAATAGTTCACCCCATATGAACAACCTGTTAAAAAGAGGCAAAAAGTTAGGGAAGACCACGCCGAGGATGCCAAGTCTAACAACCAGTGTTCAGTCAACTGAGTTATAGGGCCAGATGTATCAAAGGATTTTACCCATTCTGTGCCTATGGGAAAAAGCTTTCGTACATACGGCCCATAATCACAAGTTGTCAATGAAAAAAGGTGTGTCTACACCAGTATCTTCACATTTTCTGAAAACCACAGTATCAAAAGCTGTTGAAATTCCTTTGTGAGCATGTGACTGATTATCAAGCTGAAAACAGTTTTGCATTCATGGCACTCAGAAATCTGTTCTGTATTTCAGAAGAGGCAGACAGAGCTAGTGGGCCAGTGAAGGATATGCTACATAAGGTTCACATGCTGCCATGAACCATAAATTTAAAACTTTATGAGGGTGACATAGATCTTTAAAGTTTACTTTGTGTAATGCACACACTGATTTTCAAAGCATATTCATAGTGTCTTTCACATTTAGGGAAAAAAAGATGTTAAGTGGCAGAAGACACTGAGTTTCTGATTATGAATGCCCTGTATGAAGGAGTGACTTCTTGCACATGATAAACTTTGTCATCATTTGAGTTTGGAAAGTATAATATGGGACTTTCCACCTATTCTGGATTTATGGGGAGTAGCATGAAGTTTTTGGTATTTACTGGCCAAAAACCCAGTGCCACAGTCATTTCCACCTTCTTTGTTGAATTCTGAAACGTTGACCTGCTAGCCAGTGCTAAAGTGCAGATGCTCTCTCCCTTAAAACATGGTGACATTGGTTCATACCCATTTTGATTGTTTAATCTATTTGTAAGTCCCCAGTAAAATGCACTACATGTGCCCAGAGCCTGTAGATTAAATGCTACTAGTGGGCCTGCAGCACTGAGTGGGCCTGCTCCTTTCATAGACTAACATTAGGGCTACCCTCATATACTGCTTGAGTGGTAGATTCTGATCTGACAGGAGTAACAAGGTCATAGTTAGTATGGCCAGAATGGTAATGCAAAATCCTGCTGACTAGTGAAGTTGGATTTGATATTACTATTTTAGAAATGCCACTTTTAGAAAGTGAGCATTTCTCTGCACTTAATTCCTTCTGCGACTTACAATCCACGTCTGGCTAGGTTACTTGATAGCTCCCTTGTGCATTTTACTCAGACAACCGCAAACACAAGGTGCTAAGTCACACCTGCACACATCTGCTTACTGAATGGGTCTTCCAGGGCTGGGAGGGTGGAGGGCCTGACACTTACATTTGAAAGGACAGTGGCCTGGTCTCACACAATGGACTGCCAAACACCCTACTGGGACCCTGGCAGACAGGATGGAACTGAAAGGGGACCTTGTGCACTTCTAAGCCTGTTTGAAGTCTCCCCCACTTTATTTAAGTATTTAAGGGTATTTAAGCAGGGTTCCTGACCCTAGTAACTCAGACACTTCTGGACAAGATACCATGGTGAAGAAACTCTGAACCAGACCCTGCAACCTGCCAAGAGGAACTGCCTGGCTGACCAAAGGACTCACCTGACTGCTTTTCTGACTGCAAAGGACTGCTGCCCTGTTGTTGCCCTCCTGACTTGCTCCCCTCTGGCTCTGCTGAGAAGTGCTCTCCAAGGGCTTGGATAGAGCTTGCCTCCTGTTCTTTGAAGTCTCAGGACCAAAAAGACTTCCTCCTTCAAAGAACCTTCTGAGAAAATCACAGCATGCTGAACCGGAACAACACCCAGAGAGCAGATCGACACAGCACCGGCATTGCTACTTAAAGTTTGAGGCATGGCCCACTGGATCAATGCATAGCCGAGCCGGAACAATGCAGCCCGACTTCCTGCAAGAAGAATCAATGCAGCGCCTGCAGTGCAACAGAAATTTCACCACATCGCCCACCGAATCGACACAGCTCCTGTGACTTCGTTCTGCATGCCCAGGATTTCTCTGCATCATCCCCGGGAGGTACGAATACCCTGTAACCCAAAGAGGATCCAAGTCAGCGCACCGGAAATTGACGCAAAGCCTTCCCTGATTGTGCGCCTAGAGAAACCAATGCACATCTCCCCGTTTTCCAAGCATCTCCTTCGCTGCGGTCCCTTGTGGAGAATTTGAACACAAACCAGGTACTTTGTGCTTGCAAGATACACTTGTTGCTTTGTAAAGACTAAAGACTCTTTTTATCATTCTCTAAGGTGACATTTCAATGTGTACTTATCAAATCTTGATTGTTTAACCAAATAGATATTATATATTTTTCCAAACACTTTGTGGTGTATTTTTGTGGTGTTATACTGTGTCATTGATGATTTATTGCACAAATACTTTACACATTGCCTTCTAAGTTAAGCCTGACTGCTCAGTGCCAAGCTACTAGAGGGTGGGCACAGGATAATTTGGATTGTGTGTGACTTACCCTGACTAGAATGAGGGTTCTTGCTTGGACAGGGGGTAACCTGACTGCCAACCGAAGACCCCATTTCTAACAAAGAGCATTACTAACTCCTTAATAGCATCTCACATGGAACATGACCTCAGAACAAGGTTGACAAACGTTATTTAGCAACACAAAAGGATGATGAATGGAATACTGAAACTTTTCAAACACTCACCCTCAGTCACAGATCTGGTTTTAATCCATCATTCATTTGCTCAACAAGTCACACCAGTTTGTACGTAATCATATGCAAATCAGTGCTGACCCTGCTCCCCATGGGAACAGTTCAGCCTTAACTGCCAGGCAAAGTCCTCCCTGGACCAGAAACAGGCACCCTGTGCACAGTTTCTGGGTATCACCCCTCATCAGCCAGGCTAGCTTGAATCCAGTGGCTAAGTGAGCAAGGGACCCATGTCTGGGCATACCCTGGCCTCTTAGGATGACTTTAGCAACACAAAAGAATGATGGATGGAGTGCTGAAATTTCTCAAACACTTACCCCTAGCCACAGTTCTAGGTTTAATCTATTGTTATTTTGTTCAGTTATTTATTCACAACAAAAAGTATGAGTGAAATATATCAAAGCAATTCCAAGGGGGACTCTAGAAAAGAATGCATCTTTCACGCCATGCATATAGAACTGGAAGTAAGCAAGTTTCACACGTGTTTTCAAGTGTGTCAAAAAAATGTGTGTTAAAGTAAAGTTGAAATAAACACAAGGATATTTAACTTAATGATGTAACATAAAAGAATTTTAAAAAAGACACTGTAAAAAAACATGGTTGTATAATCATGGATTTTGAGAGCCCACGGATGTAAGAAATCAAGGATGTAAAAATCAAAGATGCGCAAAGCTAAGGCCCAAGTTTACAAAACTCTCATGCAATGCAGCGCAGTACTATTATGCTCACTCAGGCCCATATTTATATTTTTTTAGCACCACATTTGCGTAATTTTCTTACGCAAAAGGAGCGCAAACTTCCAAAATACAATTGTATTTTGTAAGTTTGTGCCAATTTTGCATCAAAAAACGGTGCAAATGTGGCGCTAAAAAAGTATAAATATGGGCCTCAGTATCACTGGCACACAATCAGACTGTCAAGCACCATGGACACACCTTTACACTGTCATGCATGAATCTAGAATAGTTTTTGTACTAGAAGGATGACTTTCTAGTACAAAATAGTATGGCTAGACAAACTTTAACACTTTTCCCACTTTGGATGTGTCCTTTACTGTGCAGCACACATGCAAAGTGGGAAGAGTTAGCCGAAATAAAAGCTTGTTGCCATTTTAACGTCTGGTTTGAAGTGGCATTATCTTTTGGTGCAAAACAGCGTCTACTACATCAGAGAAAACTGGTGATTTCCCTATGACACTTATACATGGACCTAAATGCCCAAGTTCAGTGCGGCAGAAGACTTAACCATCTTAAGAATGACCTGGCACATAGCCATCTAGGTATGGTTGCTCAGGGTAGTGCAGTGATACAGCTATTTCATGTACTAGAAAAAGGGGTAAATGTCCCAAAAATTGTCCATCCTAGGTCAGTGGGTAAAATCAATAGGGCTCAGATGTCCAAAAAATTGAAAAAACCCTAATCCATTAAAACATGTTCCGTAAGAAAAAATGAAGGATAGAGCTGAGTAGCAAAGTAGCACTTTGTTTTGTTAGTTCAATGTAGCCAAAAGATCTAAGATGAGAATGAAATGGTTCTTTATTTTTCTGATATTTCAGTGAGGTACAGACAACACGTTTCACTCCTTCCCCGCGCACAGGCCTGGGGCTTTTTTCAAGGCTGACAATGTGAATATCATAGAAAAACAGAAGTCAAAGCATTGAGGAACCACATTCTGTATTTATCATTGACAGCAACAAGGGAAAGAAAACGGGGAAAAAAAGAGTAACCCAAAAAGTGAGAACATGGAAATCCCAACACAAAGGAATATTTAGCAAAAGGATTCAATACTATTCAATTGCAAAAATATCAGGAAGTACCAACAGATTAATAGTAAGGCCACCAGCTACAAACAGTGTAATATGCTCCAAAGTTTATAGTGTGATATATTAAATATACATTCACGAAAGAGCATATCATGAGTACATATTCATGGACATACAAACAAAGCAATATGCCAAAAGAATATTATGCAAATCACTAGGCGCAATCAAAAGTGGTCACAAGTAAGTATGTAATGATTGCAAAGGTGTAAAGATATATGTCAGCATAAATATTGGGATAATCATCATTAGATAATACATGTATGATTAAATACAGTAAGACATGCATGAAGGTCTCAAAGTGTGTCAGGAATCTGATATCAAGTTCAATGTAGACATCGCCCCATAATCAGCAAAAATATTATACAAAATACAAAAATATGATCTAACAGAGCGAGTATCCAGCTCCCATAATTTCCACCATGGACCGAGAAGATGGTATAAAACATTACCACACGTAACGAGAAAACATACTATGCAACCACAATTATACAGCAGTAATAGTCGCGAGGTAGCCATGATGTCAGACAGGACCAAACCGATCTCTGTGAATTCTAAAGTCCGAACATGCGGACAATAGAAAATTAACCCATGATCCCTTAAAATAAAGTTGATAAGCAGGGAATCGGGGAGACAGCATGCAAGTTTATAAGCATCTCCAGGTCTTACTGTAAATTAACCATTTCTTATGATGCAACGATTTTATGCATTTGCCTGGACATAAAATTGATCACAGACCATCCCATGTAAAGGATTAAAATCCCTGGTGAATGTAAGCACACATCAAGCAGTGCGTCTATACCTCTGAGCTCCGAAAGGCCTTGCTTAGTATAAGAAGGTTCCCTCTGAAATTCCCAGCTCAATGTTTTGTCGTACACCAATGACCCCGACAATTCAGCCAGATCTATTGGAGCCTTCGTCCTCAACTTGAATGTGGATTCTCATCAACTTTAATATGTATAAACTGCTGATAAAATTGGTTCCCAGTTTGTTTTTAAGAGATTCAGATCTAAGTATTGGAAAGGAGATCTTGGTCTGTCCAGCTTTAGTTCTGCCTATAATCATTTGACAGGTTTACAGTCAACCTACACCATACCGGTGCCTGTTTGGTTCTGAATAGCTGCTTTCTGGAGCATGGGAACTAGCAGCCATCTTAAGCTAAAGTGCTTCTTGGGATCTTAATTCATTTTTTTAGTTAAACATGAATACTTTACTGATGTACTGTTTATTGCCTTAAGAAATTATTTCCTTTAATGACCATTAGAAATTGGGTTTCTGGTTGGCAAAGGTATGCACTCTGTCCAAACAGGAGCCACAAACCTAGTCAGGGTAAGACAGATACATTCTAAAAGTTAACCTGCTCACCCTCTTGGCACAGAGCAGTCCGGTTTAATTTACGAGGCAATGTGTATTTGTGCAACACTTCATACAGTAAAGCAGTGAAAACACGACATAATCCACACCAGGTTAGAAAAATGGAGCTTAATTTAGTGAACAAAAGTCAAGTCGAGACATGAATTTTTAAAGAATGAGGGCCAGATTTACAAAGCCCATGTGCCCCTTAGCGCAACACTTGCGGTAAAAGTTTTGCCGCAAATGTGACGCTAACGGGCCACTACCATAGCACCATATTTACAAGGTGGCGCAAACTAGGTTTGCGCCACTTAGTAAACCCATTGCGCAGCGTCATGCATAATATATGCATGATGTATGCGAAGGGGGCGTTACCTTGTTAGAGGGTTTCTACAAAACTGGCGCAATGAAATCTACAAGATTCTAGTGTCATTTTTAATGCCTGCTTGAAGCAGGCGTTAAAATCTTGCCCCCATTGATTTCAATAGGCCTCTTAACACTATACTGGATTAGCGTAATTTTTTTACGCTAATCCAGTATAGCGTTACAATAGCGTAAAAAAATGACTCTTTTCCCCCTAACATGTGCCATGGGGCGCCGTATTGTAAATACGGCACTAACATGATGTGGTTAGGGGACGCAAGGGGGCTGCAAGAAATGTGGACTTTCTTGTAAATATGGCAATAAATGTGCAAGATGTGCTTAGAAGCAATAAGTGTGTATGGGGATATCCGATTATGCTGAACTGGGACAAAGTCGAGAGTTCAGGCCACATGAGACTGAGCAACAGCACCTTAATCTTTCTCGCAGCACGATTTGCGTTGATGACCCCCGCACAGTTCAGTTGCTGTGCTGGATTTTCCACAGAACTGCTGCAATGTGTCAGTTCTGAGTGCGATACGCTGGTTCCGAGTTTAGTAAGCAGTACTTAAATACAATGTGCCTGGTTGCTGGAGGACAATGTATCAACCTTACCAACGCAGAGGCGGCAGTGAATTGGTGCTGAAGCAGTGGTTCTAGAGGCGATGTGGCAGTTCAGAGGGCGATGCATCAGTCTGGTCCCTGCAGTGGTGGTGATGCTCCTTCCCTGATCTCTCAACAGGTGATGTGCCAGTTCCGATCAGCACAACCGCATCGATGGGTAAGTTCTGACAGATGCAGGATTTTATACTCACTTCCAAGGGTGCTGGACTGGATTGGCACCACTCGGCAGAGCAAGACTTGGAGCATACAAAGTCCATGTGATGTCTGTAGATGGGCAAGAAGTCTTTGATGTTCCTGAGACTTCAGAATATGAGGCAAGCCAGCAAGCCCTTCGACTCCCCAAGGTTCTACGATTTAACGATGGAAGTCCAGTCCTTCTCAGTCCCAGGCAAGAGGGCAGTGGGTGGCACATCACCTCAGCAAAGAATGAGTCCAGCAGAGTAGCAGCTCAGCAGAGCGGCAGTCCTTGTAGCAGAACAGCAGTCCTTCTTCCATGTAGAGTATCCATGGGTCTGAAAGTGTACTCAATTGGTGATGTCAGAGGTCCAGTACTTACACCCAGTTGTGCCTTTGAATTGGGGGAGACTTCAAAGAAGGCTCTTTAAAGTGCACAGTGGCCCTCATTTCCTGCCCTGGCTCCAGACTTACTACAAGGAAGTATGCAGTTCTTTGTGTATGGTAGGACCCTGCTCTTTCAGCCCTTCCACCCATTCTGCCCAGGATGGCCCATCAGGATGTTGATGGTTTATCAGTCACACATAATTTTCCTTTCTGTGTGGCTGGCTAGAGGAAATGGACAGACCCAGCTGTCACCCTACTCCAGAAGTTTATTGGAGACAGGTAGTAGGCACCAAGGGCCAGTTGTACGAAAGTATTTAGCATTACTTAATCGACGGAATCTCAGTTTTGGTCTGTTAAGAAATGCTAAATTGCCTAGTCAGATGTACAAACGCTAATAGGGAATCGCAAAATGTGAATTCTACCCAGTACAAATCGCATTTTGTGACTTCCCACATAAAAAAATGCAAACTTGAAAATGCAAAACCATTCGTACGTGTAGCATTTCTTAAATAGCGATTTCCTAATAGCGATTCCTAGTCTGTAGAAATCGCTATTAGGAAATCTCTATTTGTGTACATTCTATTTTTCATTTACTAAATAATGATTTCTTAAGATTCAATACTGAGGAACCGAAAATAGGAATTTCATGCATCTGGCCCTAAATGGCAAAAGTAAGAAAACACCAACTTTCTAAATGTGGCATTTTCAAAACTGCAACTAAAAAAACCAACTTCACCATCAACTGTGATTTTAAATTGTGAGTTCAGACAGCAAACTTGACAAACTTATCTCTTCCAGATTGGGAATTACAGGGCTTGTAAAACTTAAAAGTACATGTCCTGCCTACCTTAGGGGTGACATATGTAGACAAAAGGGAAGGTCGAGGCCTGACAAAAGATTTATCTTGACAGGCCCAAGTGGCAGTGTAATCTGCACAGACAGGCTCTGCAGCGACAGGCCTGAGACACGGTTAAGGGGCTACTTAAGTGGGTGGCACAATCAGTACTGCAAGCCCACTAGTAGCATTTAAGTTACAGGCCCTGGACACATGTAGTCCATTTTACTAGGGACTTGTAAGTAAATTAAATATGCCACTTGGGTATGAGCCAATGTTACCATGTTTTACTGGAGAGAGCACAAGCACCTTAGCACTGGTTAGCAGAGTTAAAGTGCACAGAGTCCTAAAGACAACAACAATGAGGTCAGAAAATGGAGAGAGGCAGGCAAAAAGCAGGGAGGAAGATGCACATAATGATAGTGTTCATTTTTGGGGGTCTGCTATCAATGACTTTTACTATACTACCGCTAACAAAATCCCTGGACCTTATTTTATGTTTCGAATGATGTTTGGGATTTACTCAAAACATTTTTGATGGAGTGTCCTGCCCATCAACTCTAAGTAAGGCCCTTAGTTTTTAGTTGGTATTTTCACCAAAGGATGACATTAGGGTTCTTTTGTTACATGTGATTAGGAATTCCTATCAGCCTCTACCAAATTAAATTGGGTGATGTTTAAATGCAACTGTGCAAAGTTTGAATATAGTGCATTTTTCTGTAAAATGCATTATTATGCCCAGTATTTATCTTGAATGTTGTCTAAAAACGATTTATATCTGAAAACATTGAAATGGGTATTCTGAAATAGTAATTATGCTTCACAAGATGCATATTCAAGCACTTACAAAGGGCAAGACTGACTCCTACAAAGGAGAGAATGCAAGCTTATTTGACTCATGTGCAGCTATAAAATATTTGCTCCCCATTGGTGCAGATGGAGACCCAGGCAAAAAAGTGAGCTGCAAATTGTAATCCTCTCATTTAAATGGAAACATTTGGAAGGTGGGTCCATGATACTTATTTATAGATGGCAATTCTGAGGCTGGATCCATGCCAAATGTCTAATATCCAGTTTTATGAAAAACCTCCTTACATCAAACTCGGCCCTTACCATTGAGTCACTGAGTTCAATGAGCAAGTTGGATACCTATGCCCAGATTTAAGAAGCTGTAGCGACATATTAGCATATTTTTTTACGTTAATATGGCGTTATGCTTTGAAAACTGCTGTGCCATATTTAAAAAGTGGTGAAATGCATACATTGCGCCACTTTGTAACCCCTTGCAACACATTATGCCTGTGCCAGGCATAGTGTATGCAAGTGAGACGTTACACGTTAGGGGGGCTGAAAAAAATGGCGCAAAATCTAAAAGATTTCTTCACAACATTTTAGCTGCATTTTTTAACGGCTGCTCTGCATTAAAAGGAGGCACACCATTTACTAAAATGGGCCTCTATGTGCTTTTCAGGACTAGTGCCAACATTTTTGGCACTTGCCCTGCAAAGAACATCAATAGCATAAAGAATGTTGACGCTGTCGCTCCTACCCTGTGCCATGATGAGCTATATATTAAATATGGAGCACACATGGTGGCAGTAGGAAGGCGCTAAGGGGCACTAGAAAAGTGGATGCAGACCCATTTTTCTTCAACATGCCCTCTAGTGTCCTCCCATAGTAAAGAAAAGTTATGCCACACTAACCAATGGATCCTATACTTGAAAACACTAAGAGAGGGTTTATTGACCATCACTGATTTTGGTTTGCACAGGCAATGTATAAGTCAAGTGCATATTGCAGAAGCAAAGGAACATCCTCTCCATTATATAATGGGGCTCAATGTAACACCCAAATTGTTTGGACTTACCTTACACACTAGGATGAGACCTCTGAAGTAAGACAGCCTGACTCTCAAAATTAGGTCATAAATCTGCAAGAACATGGAGGATGATTCGTGAATTTAAGAATTTCAAAAAAGTTTCAAGAAATATGCCTGGAAACCTATGGCAACAGCAAGATTCAAGGGTTACTAATAAAATACTTTCAAAACTTAATTTTCTCATGTGAAGGTACGCATGTGCATGTTTTCACATGAGCAGATTGGAAGAACCACTGCAAAGGGACTTGCTATCTTTTTTGGGTTGGTATTTTTCAGATTTAAGAGTAAAAACAGTATTACCTCTTGTGAAACCTGTCCACCCACCAATTTTGGGATGTATGTCATATACCCTTCCTCTTCTCACTAATGAAGAGGAATTATTAATTCTGTGACAGAATTAAATGTAGGACCTTGTTTAGGGTGGAAGAAAATCAAACAAAGTTTGAGAATACCCACAAATATGCAAACTTGTGGATGTTCACAGACTTACAAGGTAGTCCTGCACAGCTAAAATCCACTGCCCACCCAGTGGTTTCTAAGCTAACACACAAAATCTGTTTAGGAGTTAATCCTTTTAGGAGCACAGCGGCAATTTTTGCGAACAGCAATTGGAATACTGATCTCACAACAAAGCATATTTAAGTGTGTAAACCAAACTTATAAGTCACTTTGGAGTTACGCTCACAGAATGTATGACCTTAAATCGCTACAAATTCTGCCCAATCAGTTGTAATTGTGTTCCTAAATTCCTGCTAAATTATTTACATGAGACCTGGAGGCATCATAGATTACTTATTTGTGGGGGGGATTTTCGTTGCTTTTACCTCTCCAAAAATAAAATAAGTAGCTCTTCTAACAGTTTTAAATAATGAGCTTTCCAACCATGGTTTTATTCATAAACGTCAGGAGCATAGATTATCTGTTTGTCACTTGTAAATAGTATTTTAATGTGTTTTGCACATAATTAGTATTTAATGTAAACAACGTGTGCTACATAACATCTCAATTTTCATCTGCCACCAAATAAAGTAGGCTCGTTCTCACAAATGTATTCAATGGAGAGTCTGCGCTAGCCTCGAGCCCAGACCAGATGCGATGACTTTCGCCTTCACTCCATCAAATCGGTGCAGTTTCGAAATTAAAACCCACAGTAATAAAGAAGTATATTACAATGCATGCAAAGACTTGGGGGCTTATAATATGCAAAAAATCTGGCAATGCATGTTTACAATCATATATCAAGTCGGATGTGCTAAAAAGATATAAAGTGTAAAATATGCAAATATGTGTCATATTGTCACACTTGGTCTCTCTAATGGAAATTCCTTTCATCTCAAGCCTTCTTAATTTCATGAATATTGCATGCTCTCACACCTATTTTTTTTATTCTTGCTGTCCCTGAGCTGAGAGGATTAGAAAAAATGTAAATAGTAGCTTGCATCCGACAAAGCCTGCTGTATTGGAAAAAAATGACCTTTTTATGTCTGAACCTATGATTAGAATAGTTTCTAGTATAGTTTTCATAGTTTAGTAAAATAATTACAACTCGCCAATAAAAATGGATATTTGTAGGAACTGCCGGGTAAGCTGCAATTGCTACTTTATTCAATCAATGATCTTTGTTTTTTGTTAGTTTTCAGAGTATTTGCATATCAGAGTAAAATTTAAGTGTGCAAATTCAGCAATTTTCAGTGTGCAATTCCTGTTTCCGGATTAGTGGTATTGGTGGGTTTGCTCAGTTTATAGACTTACTACTGCCAGGTGTGTGAGTAAATGTGTTTTAGGACCGGGGTTGATGCAATTTTGTTGAAGGGCTTTCTTCTCAAGCACGCATAAATATGCAAAATGTACTTTGCATGTGCATAACTCGATATACTTGAGTTCTTCTGAAACTAAGAATCCCCTAGAAATCAGAAGTGTACTAAAATGTAGATTTTCACATAGATAAGTATCTCTTTCTCTTTTGAAAGACCACTGTTACAAATTAGCCATCGCCATCCCATCATCTGATTCGAATGATGTCCTTGAATTGGATTCATATTAGTTTTCCAAAATATGCACCATACTGTATTTTATTTTATTTCAAAGCAAAGATGTACAAAGCAATCGCACGGATAGTCTTATAAAGTTAGCAGATTAGAAAGAGTTGTGGCAGGTAAGTGAGGATGCTGCAGGCACAGTACAAAGATGCGATAATTTACATTACATGTTCATGTTTTCATAGGGCTACATGATTGACCTGCGGGTGAGGAGGGGGAACCATGGGTGCTTAGGGGTGCAGGTTGCCGAACATGCTGAATCTTAAGTTCGAGGAGACGGATTTGAGTTAGGCCTCACATTAAGGGGTGCATGGGACACCTATAATAGCTGCACGTTAAAATACAATTGTATTTTATGATAAATTGTATCACGCACATGAGAACAGTGACATTGCTCCAGCTTTATTCATTGCAACTGAAAGAAGAAAAAGTGTATTAAGAAAGGTCTACCTCTATTGGTTTGAAGACTGCTTCTTATTGCCTGATATAATAATGTAGCTGCTTTAGAAAGGGTTATAGCATACTGCATATAACTGTAGTACATTGCAGTATTGAATGAATCCGGCTGTGTTTTGGAGAAAGATTAGGGGGCTCATTTACAAGCATCGTAATGTCATTTTTTGCGCTATGGTGGCACAAAGCAGTCCCCCATCCTGCACTGCATTTACAAAACTGATGCAATGTCACCATTGGACCAGTTTGTAAATCCTTGCGCCACATTATACCTGTGTTAAAATGGGGCAAACACACCAGTAGTTAAGCAAAACACACAGAGGCAACAGCAGAGCTCAAAAAGGTGCTTTCCATCCAGCATGCACGCAGATGCAGAGCACAGGACCAACAACAGCAGCTTCCACAACACCAGCAGGAACCCCAAAGGCAAAGCAGAAGGCAGGAGAGGATATTCAGGACCAGGACAACACTTCTGGGTCTCCGGCAACAAGACATCATCCAGAGGTGCAGACTCAACTGGCAAGCCATTCAGACCTGCTGCACAACATTGAGCCACAGTTGGCACCCAGCTTGTAAACACCCCACACCATTCCACCAGAAACCAAGCTGCTAGCTGCTAGCTGTCCTCCACATGTTGGCAAGTGGCTCCTTTCAAATCACTGGTGCCCTGGTTGCCGGGATCTCACAGCCCTCATTCTCTGCCTTCCTACCCAAGGTATTGGATGCCATCATCTCCCTCACACCCCCCTCATCATCTTCCCCAACACACAGCAGAAGCATCAGGAGATCAAACAGGGCTTCTACCAATTTAACGGCTTCCCACACGTGCTTGATGCCATTGACTGCACACATGTACGCATTGTACCACCTGCTGCAACCGAACATCTATACCGCAACAGGAAGTACACACACTCCATCAATGTGCAGGCCATTGTCGGTCACCGGGGATTGATCACCAACATCGTGGCAAAGTATCCTGGGAGTGTACATGATTCATTCATCTTCAACACTTCCAGGATGGACGATATGGAAATGGCCTACTCATTGGTAAGTACAGAAACCCAGTTATATACACACAGCACAGCAACCCTGTATGACACACAATACATACACCACTACATTGACACGTGGCCAGGAAGACACTGAGGTTGTGACACTGCTAGGCATGTTTGAATTCCTGACCCAATGGGATACACACCTATGGACAAATGACAGTTCCAAATAACAACAGATGCCACTCCACGGACACAAGGGAACATCAATGACATGGCCTTAACAGGCAGTACAACTTGGAAGTTTAATCTTTCAATATCACATCAATAACACTCAATCAAACACCCTTCCAAGCAATAAGTACTGTGTAAGGGGTGTGCAATGTGTTTTGCTACAGGTCAAACACCATGAGACACATAGCATGATGATGATGACTACAATGAAGGTAACATGGAATCATTGAGGCAGTACCAATATCTTACATCACTCCTGTTCTGACATTGCCCACTACCAATAAGCAAGTGGGCTGTGCTAAGAACACATATTGATGTGACAATATTATAAGTGCACATTGCTACACATATGGTTTGAGACAATTACACATATACAAAACAGATGTACAGGCATATGGACCTTCTGACACTCAAAACGTCAACCTCACAACCAAGTTAGCCAGCTGAACTGGACCAGGTTCAGTAGTATAGGTACACCTTTGAACATGAGTCAACTCGGCAAGGGCAGAGAAATAGGTCTGTAGAGAACTTGTCACACATGGGATATTTGTGCATTGTCAATTGTCAACAATTCAGTACTGACAACTTATGGAGATGTGTTGTACAATGTCACCAAGCCAAATCAAAGGGCCTCACTGATGTTTAACAAATTCTATTGCATATGTTAAATTGGATGGGATCTCCAGGCCATATAAATGCAACCGTGTTACCAACACTGTGGACTTGATTATGTGTATGGAAGTATCATGTCACCCCCAGTTAAGACACATGGACACCTCTTTCACATGACATAATGCAAGGGAGTACACAATGTACAGCAACTCTACAAAAATACTGCTGACATCCGATCAATCAGCCAAACACCAGTTCAGATAATGAAACAACCCAGTGCTGATGGTACATCCTAGAAAGCTTGGAGTCCACACAATAAACACAAACACAGATGAGTCACAGACAACACAAGAGAACAACTGCCATGCAAAGTGATAATCATCGTGCTAGCAATATCAACATTTTCTCACTCATTTTCTCTTTCAGCTGATCAGGGGTATGGGATCCAGCCATGGATCATGACCCCATTTGCAAACCCAAGCACAGCATCAGAGTGTGCCTATAATGAGGCACATCGGAGGACATGCACCATAGTCAAGAGGACTTTTGTCATCCTGAAGACAAGATTCAGGTGCCTCGACATCACTGGAGGCAGCCTCCTATACTCACCAGAAATGGTCGGCAAGATCATTTTGACCTGTGCCATTCTGTACAAAATTTGTGTAAGGAGGAAAATTCCCCTCTATGAACCAGACCCACAAATGCCTGAAGAGAAGGACGTTGTCCATCACCATGAGGGGGACCATCCAAACATAGCAGCAGAATTGCATCGGAGACATCACATTGTCCAAAACTTCTTTTAACTATAGTCACCATCAACACTGTCTTACCATATGTCACTAAACACCTATTCTAATCAGTATATCAGGGTCTGGGTAATAATTATTGCATCGCATTATCCCTAAGATTCATAATCAGAGTGTAGGCTCATGGAGCATTGCAGAAATACATATTAGGATACTGAAAAATCCACATCACATTTGATGGGTATGAATGTACAGCCAACTTCACACACACTGTAAATGAAATATATCCTGTCCATTTCACATTTGAAGGGCAATAGCAGAGGACCACAGCTATTTCACACATACATGTTGGCAATGTGGTTCATTGCAGCATATGGCACACAACAAAGACACCATCATTCACTAAGGAAATAAAATGCCTCATACATGAGGCAGTAGATGTGCTATTGCATTGGTAACAGGAATGTATGACCAGACCCTTGACAGCAGTAAGTGTGACATCAACTATCTTTGCAAGGAGTATGTGTGACAAGAAATCCATGTAAGCAGCAAATGGATAGCACGAGTGCCCCAGGTATGACTAGCATTGCTCACAAGACATCCCCTGCACATGCCATCCCAGGTCATTAGTCCTGCCACTGCCATGTTTTCTGTCTCTCCCCACCCTTCTCGAGGGGGCCCTGGAAATGGACTATTTGTACCCAGATAATCCCTCCTCTACACACACCCAGACTCACATTCTGACTCCAGTGCGCTTCCCTCTTTAGTATGGTATGCCATAGTCATTGTTTATCTGTCTGCATGGACTTCTGGTCGGATAATGCACTGCCTTGTAGTCTGTAGGACCTGTAATCACCTGTCCATTGCTTCCCATGTGAAAGGTACTGTTGGCCCTTTGAACTTGATTCTCACCTACAGGACTTGTGAGAGACTGAAGCTGCACACAGCTGTGAGCACCTCCATGCAGACCAGACATTTGAACATGCACTGCCCTTGCTGCTGCCTGGAACGGCATAGAAACTGCCATTATATGTATATCACTGTTATGCATTGTCATATAAATCACTTGTGTAACACAGGCCTTGGGTGTAACATTGCAGCACACAGGACAAAAACAGTTTACATTTTCCACAGTGCTGTTCCAGCTTTGACCAGTCTCAGTCTGCTCACTGTGTATTTGCCTTGTTCATTTTTGTTCCTGATTGACCCTGCTTCCTGTTTGCCTGACTGGTTCCTGTCTTTGCGTTACCATAAAGGTTCCCTGTGGCTACATTTGTCTCATAGTTGCTTCCCATGCCCTCACTTTCCTCCAGGGGTATTGTGTCAGGTATGTCTAAAATGAATACACAAATACATTATATAGTGTAATCAGTTTACTTATTGTATCATGGGGTGGAACTTCAAATAGCCTAATCACGGCCCATCCCTTATTTGGGTTTCATGTATGCATGAGTGACAAATAGTGACAATGTGCCATTGCTGTATGCATGGATTGGGTATGGTGCCTCCAGTACAACAAACAATGTTAGATAATGTGCATGAAATGTCAACACATGTTTGTATCCTGACGGTCCACACACTGATTGACATCGACCCCAAAATATTGATGGGGCTTGCGTGGTGAATAGCTGTGAGATTAATCAGCACAGAGGCACTGATGTTCCCGGCTGCAGTGGGAATTTTAGAGGCCACCCGGTGTGCAAATGTTGTGAGTAAACCTGCCGGTTTAACATTTCTGATCCATTAACTTTGTCAGCACACCAAGGTTGCCCTGTTGTCAGTCTCATAAAAATTCTGCTGTGCCATAGCTGGACTATCCCCATGTGTGTTCTCAATTCCTCTTTGGCTTTTGTTCAAGTCAGCTGTGAAGGAAACTTTGTTAATGCAGGGAATGGCTCCACAGACTCATGATTAGACCTGCACGTAACTGTGACAACATTGACCCCAATAATGACACAAGCTACACATGGGCCCACACACTTGAACTGGACACCTTTGTGCAATTAACCACTGGAAATATGTGAACACATGCTGCTTGGTCTGCTGGTCCTCCACTGCCACAGGAGAAACATAAGTCATTTATATGTCTCAAACTGTGGAGTGACATTACATTTGTGGATTGGTTTTGGGACTCGGTGTCACAAACACTGTACCCACATAGCATTTTCAAATGCCTGACTCATGGGTAGTATACAAACAAGTCACCAGGAAGTGGTATCCAACATTCCAGGACATGTGATGGCTTAGTCTTGGAACATTGCCATGATCAACCGTCTTCTATCTATCCTGTGCATGGTTTGTCATGGGAGATGCTTATGTCCCAAAAATCTGGGAAGTTCACAGAGCATTTGTTGCTATGTGTATGACAAACACATTTCCTTACTCATTTTCACACTGAATAGCATATGATGGTTGTCCACATTGACAACACATGCATACAAGCACATTTATGAAAACACGTCTTGTGATGCTCACACAGTGGGACAACTAAAATTGTAAGAACCAATGCACACACATTGACACACAGGCAATGAGTTACTGTATTGAGTTGCGTAGCCTTGCTATCCTCTATTGATGCACAACCTGCTCAAACTGGGTAATACAAATTTACATTATTGTATTACAAAAGTTTGGGGATCTATTGTGTCAGTGACGAGTGTAAATCCAGTACAACAACTAGAGGATCATGGTCTGCAGTAGTCTGATCTGCCACATGTGCCCATCCACCGGAATGCACAATGTAGGTGCAAACCGCCTATCTCTGTATAGTTACAGCTGTCATGTACTATAAAATTTGAGAAATGACCCAAACCCAGTAAAAGACATAAATTTTGATGCATATGTCTCAAAAAAGGCTCACATGCATCAAAAAACACTGCATATGTGTAGAAAAATGACGCTCACTGCCATGATACATCCATTGGCCCTTAGCGGTAATTCCCACACTGTACCCCATGAAATTGGTTTACTATGAAAAATAATTGAAAATATGGATGCGGGGTAATTTCTAAGCATGTGCGTAAAAAAAAAATGACGCACAGACTGTAAGCGTTATAATATTTTGACGCATCATAATAAAAACGCACCACATTTGAGGCAGGAAGTGATGTAATAGGATATCCTGTTTACAGAATTGGTACAGTGGGTGTACTTTCACTTTCACTTTGCAGTCTGTGATTTGTCTTGAATGTGTGGCTGTGTTTGGACTTGTCTCTCTGTGAATATTGTGAATTTGTCTCCTGTGTGCTCTTTATATTGTCTTTTTGTGTTTTCTAAGTTACTGCGGTATCCTGTGTAAGTTTATTTTTGTCATTTCTGGTGTATAATTTTGTCTTTGTACTGTTGGGAGTCTTTTGTGGGTAGTGTTAGTTTGGGGAGAGTTGGGCTGTTGTAGTGTTATTTATTTTTCATTTCCCTCTCCTCCTTTCCCTTCATTATCCTCTGTATCCCTTCATTCCTTCATTTCTTCAAGCATGTTGGGTAGGCCACTTCTCTGTAGAATGGGGGGGGGAGGAGCTGGGGGGATTCATTTAGCTGGTGTGCCACTTCCTCCCATTGATGATAGAAGCAGGTGGCCGGGTGATACAGGGGTATCACACAGAGGCAAGGAAGCTCCAGTGGGCAAAGGTCCTGTTACATCTGCAACGCATATACAACACACCGCACAACGACCACCAGCTAAAGCACCATTGGGCTGACCTTGTTGCCAGGGAGCAAGACCTGCTGGACCACCTGGAGATTGTGATTGGTGGCCCTGTTGGTGAGTACAATTCAGAGTAATGTACACATTTAAATGCTCTGTAGTGATAGTAACAGATTTGTTCATATGCTGCAGGCAATGTTTTTGGACATGTGGAATGCAAGTTAAACATACAGTGGCCGTGAGTTATACAATAATTGCTACACATTACCGTCATTTGTTGATGCAACAGCTGCACTGAGTTAAAAAACACAACTGGAGCCTGTAAATTACTGCTGCCTTCACGTCAATAGATGATGCAAATGTGGCTCTAACATATGTTTTAGGCATGGTCTGTGAGTGTACCAGGACAAATATGTTTTTAATCCAGGTATTTTAAAGAATTAATGTGTCCACCAATTATTTCTGATACATGTCTGAGCAGGATTCTGACACATACGTACCAAGTTATTTCTAACCTCAGGTAACATCTTAGGCTGATAGTTTGACTTGGTTATGCTGCAATTAAATTAGAGATGGATGCCAAAAGTAATGCACACAGGTTCATATCTGAATGTTTGGTGCTACTTTCCATAGCTGTGGCACATAAAATGAAGTAAATGATACAAATTGAGGGGTAAAAACTATCCATGGCCCTCTGTTCATTGTACCTGTGTGTTTCACATTGGTCTTGGGCACAATAGCTGTAACAGAACTAATGCATTTGTCATCTGTGTTACTCTATAGCCATGAACTTCTTATAAGTTATGGGATCATCATGGGATACCTGACGTTGGGGAATGCATGATCACAATGTATTACGTGCATGATGTTGTGCAAGGGACCCATGACCAATTCCATCATACATATAAAGTTCCCTAATACTTTGATAGTTTAGTTTGGCACACCCCTGCTGATCTAGTGCAGCATATGTTTAAGAACTAACTTCCCAGTATGGAGGCTATCACAGACATGGGTGTATGCTAATATCAGAAGACCAGCATTCCTGTGACTGCTGCCATTCTGAAGGTACATACAAATTGAAACCTACAGCATCATGATTGACACAGTGGTACATTTGCTAAACCATGTGTTAATAATATAACAGTGTCATTTTCCTGTATAGCCGCTGATCAACCAACTTTGCAAATGTAAGATGATGAATGTGACTCACTGTGATTTCCAAAACCCATTATGGGTACACAAGGCAATGAGTGACACATTTCAGTTGCAATGACTACACCTGTGCCCATGCAGCCTGTCATGGATGACTACAATATACACTGTCAACATATATCTCCTTATTGTATCCAAATATTAAAACTTGTCAAACCATGGCTAGCCTCAAACTATAACCAATTAATGCACAGGATCACTGCCATTATGGTGTCATCAGGGGCATATGTGGCTCAAGGTACACTGTTAATGTAGCATATGTAACCTAGACACAACACAGGGCCTACATGTAAGGGACCATAGACAATATGATAAATCATGACCTTAAATCAACCCACAGGGGCGTCACACAGTAAATGATTGTCCCTTGATGCACAAGCCACAATACATGAGTGACTGGTATTGCAGTGCTCCAGGAAAAGTGGCTTTGCATGTCTCTCATTACTATAAATGATGAGAGGAGTACACTCCATAAATGAGTCTGCAAATAATTGATGGAGCATGTTTGGCAACACATAATAGTTAGGGCCACTGCATGTGTGCAGATATGTGTGTATCACTCACTGGAGTGACCGGGTCTGTACATGTTTGCAGTGGTATGTCTGTTGCAGTATCATCATGCCTGAGAGGCTGGAGTTTCAGATTGAGGGCCATATTTATACTCTGGTTGCGCCGAATTTGCGTCGTTTTTTTCGACGCAAATTCGACGCAAAACTAACGCCAACTAACGCCATATTTATACTATGGCGCTAGACGCGTCTAGCGCCAAAGTTCCCGGAATGTGCGTAATTTTTTTGCGTGAACCCCTTCCTTGCGTTAATGATATGCAAGGGAGGCGTTCCCGTCTTAAAAAATGACTCCCAGGCCTTTACGTGGTATTTATACTCCCGGGCAAAAATGACGCCCGGGAGTGGGCGTGGCCAAAAACGGCGCATTTGCGCCGCTTTTTAACGCCTGGGTCAGGGATGGCGTTAAGGGACAAGTGGGCTCAAAATGAGCCCAGAGTGCCCTCCCCTGCCCCCAGGGACTCCCCCCTGCCACCCTTGCCCACCCCAGGAGGACACCCAAGGACGGAGGGACCCATCCCATGGACATTAAGGTAAGTTCAGGTAAGTATTTTTTTTTTTTTTTTTGTGGCATAGGGGGGCCTGATTTGTGCCCCCCTACATGCCACTATGCCCAATGACCATGCCCAGGGGACATAAGTCCCCTGGGCATGGCCATTGGGCAAGGGGGCATGACTCCTATCTTTACAATGATAGGAGTCATGTTGATGGGGGATGGGCGTCGAAAAAAAATGGCGCAAGTCGGGTTACGACGATTTTTTAGCGTCAACCTGACTTGCGCCATTTTAAGACGCCCTAACGTCATTTTTTCCCAACGCCGGAGCTGCCTGGTCTACGTGTTTTTTTTCCACGCACACCAGGCAGCGCCGGTCTGATTGCGCCGTCTAACGCCATTCCATAAATACGGCGCCCGCATGGCGCTTCAGAATGGCGTTAGACGGCGCAAAAATTTTTGACGCTAAACTGCGTTAGCGCAGTTTACCGTCAAAAAGTATAAATATGGGCCTTAATGTTACAGACAGTAATTTTATTTGGAAGTGTTATATAGTACACAGACATTGAGCACATTTCTCCCTTCCATGCTTTATAGGTGGACCTGCCCCCTACATAATCGGAGAGGTGGCTCGATTTGCGGACCCAGACATATCCAGTAAGTGTTGATATTTTAGTTCTGTGTTGTGTTTGCAGCTGTTGTGTGATTGACTCCTGTGTGTTGGACACATTGCAAGGTAGGATGTACTGGTAAATGATCGGATATGTTACTTGAGCGGAGTATCACTTTTTTCCATCTTTGAGTTGGACAATCATTAGCATATAGTCATATTTTGGGATTGTAGTGCAGCCCTGTAGGCAAGGCCATGTGAATAGGGTGACATTTGTTGTTAAATTTTTTATAAAGAAAATTTAGCAGAGGGCCATATTTATGATTTAGTCAGCAAGTCAGACCCTGAATCTCACAGAATAGGGATGCCAAAGTCTTAACCACAGACTTGAGCCTCCCTGTTCACTAATGAACATGTTTGACTGTATGTTTGACTTCCTAGCAGCATGTAGCTACACGTGTTGTGCTATGTGTATGTGGCACTTGAGTGCAATGTCATAGGTGTGCATGCAGCTCATGGCCAAATGTGTGCTTGCATCTAGCAACTCCATTCCATCCTGGCAATTCCATTTACAAATCACAGATCTTGTGGCCCTTGATTGTCACCCAGAAGATAGTCATTAGTTGGCCTGTCAAATGTGGAGGACTTGCAGCATTTTTTACGTGACACGTGGCTGAACAATGATGCATAGGTCATTTAAGTTGTTACACATCTTTTAGAGCATTGCTGTGCTGTTAGATAGGACATGTGTAGGCTGCGTTGGCATGTACTTCCTCAGGGACAATCTGTGATCTCTATTGTGATATGGCCTGTTTCAGCTACATTAGATGTATTGTCTGATTTTCCTCAGTAGCTATATCACGCAATGAAGTACCTAATGTTTGGCTTTATCTTTTTTAACAGTGGCAAATATGAATGCCATCCAGATTCGGGAGTTTCAGCGCCAGGCGATGCGTTACCGCCACATTCTGGATGTGGAGTCTGGGTTCCGTCAAATGCACAGCGTTTTCGCCATGAAAGAGCCTCAGGAGGTTGGAAGGCATTTGCCCAAGGGGGCCCTTTGGTGTCCACAACAGCTGCCACCACCAGCACCACCACTACCACCCAGGTGGCACCAAGCATATCAGGCACCACTGCAGGACCATCGACCTCCACTGCTTCCTGACCTATTACAGCACCACCTGCACCTCCCCCTACAAGCATGGCACCGACAACCAGACAAACATCTACAACTGGCACCCAGACCACCCCTACTGCAGTCATTGACCCTGCAGATTTCCAAAGGATGCAACATGACATGCAACATATTTTGAGGAGAATGAACAGGCTGCAGCAGGAGGTGTCACAAATTAATAAGAGGGTGTGTGCCATCAAGAAGACCCTGTGGAGGGCGAACTTGTGAAAATTATACACTCTGCCTTGAACCCCTCTCCTCCCTCCTCTTTCCTGGTTCTTTTAATTAGTGGGTTTAGGGGGTTTAGTGTCAGGTTAGAATAAGCTGTTAGTTTAGTTAGTAGTATTGGGTTGGGGGTGTTATAATTTAAAATGATTTTTTATTATGTATGCGTGTTGGTGGGTGGCGGATGATGTTGGGGTTTTGGTGTTTTAAAAAATAAAAAAAATAAAAAAATATATATATATAAATACAAAAATATATATATTTTTTCAGTATAAGATAGTATGGCCCTCATTCCGACCCTGGCGGTCAAAGACCGCCAGGGCCGGGGACGACGGAAGCACCGCCAACAGGCTGGCGGTGCTTCCCTGCCCATTCTCACCGCAGCAGTAAAGTCGCGGTTAGAAAACCGGGTCCGGCGGTTTCCCGCCGGATTTCCCCCGGCTGGGCGAATCCGCCATGGCGGCGCTGCAAGCAGCGCCGCCATGGGGATTCTGACCCCCTTCCCGCCAGCCTGTTTCTGGCGGTTTTTACCGCCAGTAACAGGATGGCGGGAACGGGTGTCTAGGGGCCCCTGGGGGCCCCTGCACTGCCCATGCCACTGGCATCGGCAGTGCAGGGGCCCCCTAACAGGGCCCCAGCCTGCTTTTCACTGTCTGCTATGCAGACAGTGAAAAGAGCGACGGGTGCAACTGCACCCGTCGCAAACCTGCAACACCGCCGGCTCCATTCGGAGCCGGCTTCAGTGTTGCAGGCCTCTTTCCCGCTGGGCCGGCGAGCGCTACCTTGGGTAGCGCCCGCCGGCCCAGCGGGAAAGTTGGAATAGCACCAGTGTTCTTTTGACCGCGGTGCGGCCAAATGGCAGTTCCCGCCAGACGGGCGGCAACCGCCGCCCGCCGGGGTCAGAATGACCCCCAATGTGTTTAGGTTAGTATATGTTGTCCTCCATGTGTCCCGTCTTAGAAGGAGGTTGGGGGTTGATGTTTAGTGTGTTTTGTTAACTGTGATAAGTAAGTTTAGCTTAGGTTAATTAGGGCCTGTTGTGGGTAATGTGTAGTTAGGATAGGTTAGGTTAGTTAAGGTGTTTCCCCAGGTTTTATCTTCCTTTTTTACTGTTAAATAAATATTTGTGGTACTCCTTTAAAGTATGTGTCAAATGCTTGGGGATCAGGGCCTTGCCATGGCTGAACAGTGTCCCTTTAGTATTTGCATTTGTGTCCCATCCTGCAACCAATTCCCAAATGAGCTGTTACATTGGCAGCTACACCAGAGCTACTTTGCTAAGATTCTGCCATCCATTGCACCCACAACTCAAGGTTACTATGGATCCCAATGTGTTGGTAATTTGTGATGTATGTTTTCTATCTCACATACTTTGGGACCAAATTTGGTATTGAGGATACTGGGGGTCATTCTGACCCTGGCGGTCATGGACCGCCAAGGCCGGGGACGGAGGAAGCATCGCCAACAGGCTGGCGGTGCTTCAGGGGCAATTCTGACCGCGGCGGTAAAGCCGCGGTCAGAAAAGGGAAACCAGCGATTTCCCGCCGGTTTTCCCCTGCCCCAGGGAATCCTCCACGGTACGGTACGGTCTTTTGGCGGTCTCCGCCCGCCGCCCGCCGGGGTCGGAATGACCCCCACTGTGTTACTTCTGCCTGCAGCCTGATGTTCAAGTGAAGCCTTATATGGTGAGTGGTGGTATTATCTCATGTAGTATGATATACATAACTCACACCTATCATTTGTTACATTGTTCAGCCAGGTTTCTTATTTGTACGTACACTCATACACATCCATTCCTGCTGTATGTTGTGTGTGAGGAAAAATGTGGGTCAAATGTCACATACGTAAAGATTGTATTGAAGGAAACTTTTAAGACAATAATTTTTGGCTTAGATATCCCTTGAGGAAGACTTATTCTGTCCAACACATCATTATACTGTATAGTTTCTATTTACCTCAGAATTAATCCTCAGGAAGGGCAGATGATGGTACAATCCAGACCCCAGTGCATAGTTATCAGCCAACATTCTTTCAGGGCAGTTGTATTGACATTCTATAATCATTGACATGAGGCAAACATCACTGATCTCCCTCACAGTTGATGTGTCACATTACACAGAGACAAAGTGGTTGTGTAAGTGCTATTTATTATAAAGTGCTGTAGTGCTACATTTACATTGTCCATGATTGTGAGTCCATTAGTGTGACACCTTCCATTGTGATCCTACACAAGTGCAAAAGGAAATGTCATTGGACATGCTGGGGTGAAGTGTCAGACAGTGCAGAGGGACATGATTTGCCAATGAGTTACTGAGAGACAATCAAAGGGCAGAGTGACAAGATAAACAGTGGGCTGGAGAACAGTGCTTGAGAGCAGCTGTTGCAAGACTGGCATGTTACAAAGCACAGGACCTTGGTTATAAGTGGCCACGTGGCAGGGACTAGTGCTACCGGGTACTCTTACGGGTGAAGGTGATCTGTTCCACGTCTTCATCTTCTGATGTGTGTGTTGTCTCCTCTGTCCTTGGTGGTGGTGGTTGTGAAGGGGCAACACACACCGCAGTGTTTGAAGACGTGGAGTCAGACATCCCGGTAGCTACCAACTGTGGGGCTATTAAGGGCAGTACTGCAGCAAGGAGGAGATGCTGGTTCTTAAGAATAGCAGCCACATCACTGTGGTAGGCAGCCAGGTCAGCCCTCAGGGGGTCAATATTGCATTCGTGCACATGTTGAAAAGTTTGTTGTTGGAGGTGTTGTGTCAAGCTGTGCTGATTTCCTTCATACTTTGTTGAAGTTTTTGCAGGATAGATGTTCGCCCTTGCATGGCTGCTGCCTGTTCTGCAGTTGAAATCATGCACGAACGCACCCCCTCTAGGCTGGCTGCCATATTTTCCATCCCCATCCCCACCCACACCTCCTTGACCAGCTCCCGCTGTACTCCAACTACAGTTCTCTCAAAGCTGGTGCCAGTGTCGTCAGAGTCCTCAGCTGGGTTGGAGCTGGCAGGTCGTACAATTGGGGTGGTGGGTGGATCCTCTGTGATGGCTGCTGTATCTGTGCTCCTCCTTGCAACTGAAGGTGGGGTGTAGAGGGCTCCGAGGACATCTTGGAGAGTCTGCTGGCTGATGTTTGTCAGCTTGTCATCCATGTCATCAGGGAAGTCCAGGACAGGCATATCCCCAGGAGAGCCTTTGTCCTATACAATGAGATATTGTTCAATTAGTGTGTCTGTCTTGTTGGATTTGTTAGGTGACGTGCATGCCTTCCTATTTGTTGCACATTGTGATATTGGTTGCTGTTCGTTGTTCCTGTCTATAATATTAGCATTCTCCCAGGCCTATGCCCCACCTGCATGTCACATGTACTGTGGTCAATTCGGGGAACTGTCGCATCACATCCTCTACGTGTTGGTTCTGGCCAAATTGTATATTGCCACCTTCTTGTCCTACTCAACCCTCTGTCTGCTTCCATTCTCATGGTGAGGCCTTACACTGGCTGTGGTTGTTCTGATGGCACTTGCACCACACTTAACAATCTGGAACTGAGCCAGTCTCTGATATTTCACATCCAGCTATATGTTGCTGAGACCTATCATATACTATGTATAGCATTGGCATGGAACACTACAGATGTCAGCATTGGTAGTGTGGAATGTTGATGTTGGGGAATGTGTGCTGCATTGTATTGCACTGACGGTCCTAGCAGTGTTTCATTTCCTCTTCTGACTGTGAGGGTTAATTGCACTAGCCAGTGACATATGTCCTCCCCCTCAATGCTGTTGTCTGAGCAGTATGACATTTGGGATGTTGCATGGTGTCATTGGAGCTATTGTGACCCAGGCACAGGGTGGACCCTGACATATGCAGCATGGGTATGACATTAGTGCTGTGTACCTCATAATGTTTATGACAATGGCTGATGTTTGTAGCAACTGTGGACACTAACATTTGACAGGATTAGAACATTTATATTGATTACAGGGGATTGATAACATTGCCATCCTGAACCCTCTAATTTGGGTGTGTTTGATCCATGGGGACGTTACTACCATTAGCTACTTGACCTGCACACACAGCAGAGGTGGTAGTGGCAACTGTTGTCAATGTTAAATTCCACTTGCAGATAGGCCTGAGACTGTTAATTGAGCCCTAATTCATGTAAGGAGAATACCAGCTGTCGTGTGACAGCAGGACAGTTTTACATTGTACCCTACACTCCTGGACTGGCTTTACCTTTCCAACATCCTTGGCATGGCAGCATACCCCCATGCAAAGGTTGTTGGTGTAGTGTAGTACTGTGTCCCAGGTTTCCTCTAAACAGCCCATGCCCCTGTGCCGTGCCCCTTTACCCATGCCACTCCCTGAATATCATGACTTACATGCATTGTGTAGTAGGTATGTCCCCCCTGCTTGCAGTTAACATTTGTGCATTTTAATTCCCCATGCGACTTACCCTGCACCTGTGTTGTCTCCTGGTAGTCTGCGCTGTCCTGTCCTTGAATCCCTGTGACGATCTCCTCAGGGATGACGGCTGCCACCATCTCCTCCATGTGTTCCAGGGCCTCCTGCGGTGCTGGAATCCCACCTCCAGTCTGCAGTGCTGCCTTCCTGTTCCTGGCCATCTTTTCCTTGGTCCTGCGCTTGCAGTCATGCCAGCGTTTCTTGCACTCGATGACTGTTCTCCGTACTTCTGCCACACTGTTTATCTTGCCAACAATTTGTTGCCATATTGCCTCTCTCCTACTAATTGGCAACTTTGAGGTGACAAGAAGTTGGTGATGGTGTTCTGTAACCTCTTTCACCAGAATTTCCTGCTCCTCTGTACTGAAGTGACACTTTCTTTTCTTCTTCTCCCTGTCCTGGGTCTTGTGCGGGTCCTCCTGGCTGGTTCCTGGTCTGTTGTAATCTTCCTGGTGTGTGTCCAAGGATCTGGGATCCATTTTGGCTCTCCTTAGCACATTTTGCTGTGTTTGCGCTGCTTCTTGACGCTATTACATCAAAAAAGGCGCATATACGGTTTGCAACGTCGTAAACCGGCTCACAGTCATTTTCGCCGCAGTAACGTAGTTTTTTCTTTACGACCTGACGCATTGGTTTGAGTAAAAAAAAGACTCACACCTGTGGTTTGTGCCTCTGTGCGTCAAAGTATAAATTTGATGCCCGAGTGGCACAAATCAATGGCGTTAGCCGGTGGTAAAAACTTTTACCCAAAACTGCGTCTGCACAGTTTTGCGTAAAAAAGTATAAATATGGCCCTAAGTTTTCAGTCATTAACACAGTGTACAGACCCCATCTGGATTTACCAGACATGCAGAACAGACACATCATTAAGCAATGCAGGCTTGACATCATAGAGACATTAAGGGGCATATTTATACTTGCTTTGCCCCATATTAGTGCCATTAATGTTGATGCTATAATGGTGCAAAGTTAACTCCATATTTATATTTTGATGCTAGACTTGTCTAGCGTCATAATATTGGAGTTTGCACTATATTTTTCGATGTGTGAACCCACCGTGAGTCAATGAGATGCAAGGTAGGCGATCCCATCCAAAAAATTACACTAAGCCCTCAGTGCCATATTTATACCCTCCTGCAAAAATGAGGCACAGGTGGGAGGCGGACCCAGATAATGATGCTAAGCTTGCTTAGCATCATTATTTAAAGCTTGGGTGAGACTAGGTGTTAAGATACCTGTGGACCCATTTCCATGGTTAAACAACATGGAATGGGCTCCTAGGTGCCCACCTCCCACCCCAGGAGCACCCCCAACTCCACCAGAGGGACACCACAGGATGGGGGACCCCATCCCAGGTGAGTAAGGTAAGTATTTTTAAATTAATATTAAAGTGCCATTGGGGGCCACTACAAGGAGGCCCCTGCCCGGCACTGGGTGCAATGACCATGGCCAGGGGACACGGGTCCCCTTTGCTGGCAATTGGGGTGGTGGGCATGACTCCTATCTTTTCTAAGACAGGAGTCATTTTTAGTGGGGATAGGCTGGTTACCGGCAATAATTTTGCTGCTAACCAGCCTACAGTAATTTCTATCGCACAACCTCCTCATACCATACCGCCCCCCCAACCGGCTAGCATCTTTTTTGTGTAGCCCAAGCTTAGCGTCAGCTTGTGCCATTCCTTAATATGCTGCCTGTCTGGCGCTGTAGAATGCAGCAAGCCGGCGCTATTCTTTTTGTTGCAAAACTGCATCAAAAAGTATAAATCTTGGCCTAAATAAGCAATTTCAATCTGAATTGTTGACAGACATCAGAATTCAGACTGCCATCCTGCCTATTGTGAAGATGATGGCAGTGTTGCATTTCTGTGTAATTGATTCATTAAAGTTAGAGATTCAAATGGGCTACCTCAGCAAAACCTTTTTCAGCTGTCCCCAACCAGCTTTTTGATGTTATTCTTAGACACACACATGACTACATCCAATTTTCCATGGATATCACAATACTGAATAATGTCAACACAGAGTGGAATTATTTGGGAGGCATACCACATGTAGTAGGTGGCATAGATTGCACCAATATTGCATTATTGCATTGTCTTCCTTTTTTACTGTTAAATAAATATTTATGGTACTCCTTTACAGTAAGTGTCAGATGCTTGTGGATCAGGGCCTTGCCATGGCTGAACAGTGTCCCTTTAGTATTTGCATTTGTGTCCCATGCCTGAAACATTTGCACACCATCCACCTGCAGGTGGTTTACATTGCAGACCTCTCCTTCATCGATTTCTGTTCAATATTTCCTGGTTTTACCTATGGCTTGCTGGTACTGCACAAAAGCATCATCCCACATCAAAATTGCAGGACTTGCTCAGAGGCCTGGCTTGTTGGTAAGTGTCATCCATTATGTTTCAGTCATGTTACCTGTTATAATGTAGGCAGCTATACATCAGAGGGCCTATTTAAAAAAAAGTAATGCGGCGCAGCAAGTCATCTTGCTGCGCTGCACTGTGTGATAGGTAAAGGGCAGGAATGTACCATGTTTAAGGCGGTGCAGAACATTCTGTCTTTTTCCCTGTGCTAGTGCCTTTTTGACAGGCTAGGGCCAGCTCAGGCACCTTTGCACGGCTGCCTCCATTGCATGCAGAATTGTTTTTGTGCAGGAAGGAATACCTTCCTGCACAAAAACAATCCTGAGAGGCATATTTCTTTTTCTTTGTGCGCTGCAGAAGGAAGTAACGAGGAGAAATAAAGATATTTCTCCTTGGCGCATTTCCATGTTTACCAGTTCTGGTAAATTGGGAACTGCATCAAAAACCATGGGAGTTGCATGGGAACACCCACGCAACACCCATGGAATGCCTTCCCAGGGCAGAATAAGGTAATGCAGTGATTTGTGCTTTGTTGCGTTGCTCCAGATTTATGGAGCCACTCAATGCCACACAAAGTGGCCATGTGTGACATCATAAATGTGACTTAAGGTTTATGTCGCTCTTGCAGTGCAAAGCAAACCGCCTTGTAAATAGGCCCCAAGATGTCTAAAGTTAGTTTTTGTGCTAATGTTTTCCAGGTGACCCAGGGTACACTATTAACACCTCTGAGAAACCAATAATGGCAGAGGAAGTTTGTTTCAGTGAGGCCCACATGAGAATGAGGGGTCCTGCAGAGCAGACTTTAGGGCTCTTTGCGGTCTGGTTCGGGTTCATGGACAAGATCGGATGGACCCACCTCTACTCTTCTGGCAAGGCCTTCAAGATTGTGGTGCTCTTTTGTATACTTCACTACACTTCCCTGAGGAGAAATATGCCATTCTTTCCACATGACAACTAAGAGTAACAACCCCAGTCTCATGTTGAAACATGCATCAGCAAGCTAACAGTGGTGATTTAGAAAGCTACAATTGAAACTTTTGCAGGGTTAACATCTCAATCAGAAAACTCCTCTAGAGAAACTTTTAAGACTGAGAAGTCCTTTTTGTTCACAGATACAAGTAAACAAAAATACCTGCATCACAATCCTTGGTTGATAATTGTGCTACCTACTACCAAAATAAGGTGAAAGATACTTATGCCATGTTTTCTAATGGGTTAGTCTTCTCTCTCCATTTTCAGATGGAACTATCTTTAACCATCTGTGAATGAGTGGTTTTGAGGGCCTTTGGTGATATTTCTCTAGCAAAATCCAAAGCCAGCATTTTGCATGTGCTCCTATTAGATCTCTCCTGTCTCTGATTTGTGGAAAATGGGTTATTGGTAAGGGCAGGTAGGTACCTACACTTAGCAATAGGCCACTAACCTCCACTTAGGTCCAGTTAGGTCTCAGTAAATTAAACCCAGCTCAACCCTTGGTAGCTTGGCAACGAGCGTCAAGGCTTAACTTAGGAGACAGAGTTTAAAGCATTCAAATATCACAAAACAGTAATTAAATAAAACACAGGAAACAGTTTAAAAATCCGAAACCAATTTATAAAAATAGATTATATTTGTATCTTTAAAATGATACCAAAACGAATAAAATCAGATAAGGGGAACCGGAGATATGAATTTTTAAAGAATTATTATTTTTTTAGCGCCTAGAAACAAAAAGCGCCAATCGGGTCATCTGGTTGCACCTCGACCGGGGCAAAGTCAAAGTTTCAGGCCGACCGCGATGGAGCCCTGCTCGGCTACAGGCCGCGGGAGGCCTCGGTTAAAAGTTACCTTCACACTTAGGGGGTTATTCCATGACCGCCAGGGCCAACGACCGCGGAAGCACCGCCAAAAGGCTGGCGGTGCTTCTGGGGCCATTCTGACCGCGGCGGTACAGCCGCGGTCAGAAAAGGGAAACCGGCAGTTTCCCGCCGGTTTCCCGCGGCCCCAGGGAATCCTCCACGGTGGCGCTGCAAGCAGCGCCGCCATGGGGATTCCGACCCCCTTCCCGCCATCCTGTTTCTGGCGGTTTTCACCGCCAGAAACAGGATGGCGGGAACGGGTGTCGTGGGGCCCCTGCAGTGGCCATGCCACTGGCAGACACTGCTTGGCAGACACTGAAAATCGCGACGGGTGCAACTGCACCCGTCGCACACCAGCAACTCCGCCGGCTCCATTCGGAGCCGGCTTCCTCGTTGCTGGGGCTTTCCCGCTGGGCAGGCGGGCGGCCTTTTGGCGGTTGCCCGCCAGCCCAGCGGGAAAGTCAGAATGACCGCCGCGGTCTTTTGACCGCGATATGGTCTTCTGGCGGTTCCCGCCAGGCGGGCGACTTCTGCCGCCCGCGGGGGTCAGAATGACCCCCTTAGTCTCTTTTTGGAAGATTTTCTTCAGCGGGACGAACCTGCCAGTCCAATCCGACCTCCTGGAGCCCTTCTCCGGATACGCGATGCGGGAATCCTCGGTGGAGATTTTTACCTTCGGACTTAGTTGTTTTTTCGAGGTGAAAATCCTTCGACCGGGGTAAATCTTGATCCGACATCCATGGAGCCCTCCTCGGATACGCTGGCTGGAAGGTCCCGGTCAACTTTTTACCTTCGGACTTAGCGGGTCATTCCGACCCTGGCGGTCGGTGGCCGCCAGGGCCACCGACCACGGGAGCACCGCCAACAGGCTGGCGGTGCTCCTACGAGCATTCTGACCGCGGCGGTTTAGCCGCGGTCAGACGCGGAAAGCCAGCGGTCTCCCGCTGACTTTCCGCCGCTCGTAGGAATCCTCCATGGCTGCGGAGCGCGCTCCGCAGCCATGGAGGATTCCGACTCCCCCTCCCGCCATCCAGTTCCTGGCGGTTCTCCCGCCGGGAACCGGATGGCGGGAGGGGGAGTCGCGGGGCCCCTGGGGGCCCCTGCCGTGCCCATGCCTATGGCATGGGCACGGCAGGGGCCCCCGTAAGAGGGCCCCTAAAAGTATTTCAACTGCACCCGTCGCACCTTCCCACTCCGCCGGCTCTATTACGAGCCGGCGTCATCGTGGGAAGGGAGTTTTCCCCTGGGCTGGCGGGCGGTCTTGTGAAGACCGCCCGCCAGCCCAGGGGAAAACTCGGAATACCCTCCGCGGTCTTACGACCGCGGAGCGGTATTTCGGAGGGGGGAAGCCTGGCGGGCGGCCTCCGCCGCCCGCCAGGCTCGGAATGAGGGCCTTAGTCTCTTTTTCAGAGATTTTCTTTACCGGGACGAACCAGCAAATCAGGCCGGGTCGCGGTTGAGGCAAGCCGGCTAGAGTTGCTGCGGCGGGTCGGTCCCTCTATGGAGCTTTTTTACAAAAGTTCTCCAAACTTCTCCAAACTTCTGGGGCTTCTCCCAGTTGTCCTTTTAAGGTTCTTTTGAGGTCCACAGCTCACCCCAAGGGTCCAGAAGTTCTGAGATGGTCCTTGGGGGGTGCAGACTACAACTCCCAGAATGCACCTTGCGCAAACTCCTTTTTGGCCACTGGACAGTGGTCAGCTGGCCGCTTTCTTCAGGAGTTGGTGCAAGGGACTCTGGTTAGCAATTTTTCACCAGTAGCAAACAGGGAGTCCCTCCTTGAACCAGTTGAAGCCAGGCAAAGTCCTTCTTGTGGTGAAGCCCAATTCTGCAGCTGGTGCAGTCCTTCTGAGTGCAGGTTCCAGGTGCAGGCCAGGGGTCCAGCAGGGCAGTCCTTCTTCTTCTGTAGTTCTTCCTTGTTGGATGTGGTAGGGAACTGAGGTGTGGGTGCAGGTCTGCCAGTTTTATCCTTGCTCCTGGGTGAAAAGCAGGGGGGTCCTGGTTCTCCAATCAGGTGCAGGGTCCTTCCCCCTGTGATGACCACTTCCTGGGAAGTGTGGCAAAAATCAATCCCAGGAGGCAACATTCTCCAAAAATCCATCATGGCTGAATCTGATTTTTGGAAGTTACATCTGGCTGAGCCCACCCACTGGTGTGGCTAAAAATCATAAACACACCCCTCTCCTGCCCTCTCCTAATCTAATCAAAGGGGCACCTAGTTGTCTGGGGTTGCAGGATGTGGGGGTGTGGCTGGTTGCTCCAAATGTCCTTCTCTGCCTTTGAAGACCAGTTTGGCAGCCCTCCCCCTTCCTGCCTCACCATCTGCTGAGGGGAGATTCCTTCCCACAGGCACATTCCTTTGTGTGAAGCCAGGCCACTTCACACCTCATCAAGGCAGCTTGGCACGCTGCTAGAGGCTGGCCAATCAGAGCACAGCAGCAAAAACAATGCAGGGCTGAAATTGGCAACTTTTCAGGTAAAGTTTAAAACTCTTTACCAGAACAAGTTATATTAAATCCAACAACTGGAAGTTGTGGGATTTATTACAACAATTAATTTGATACCAAATTCTTGGTATGCATCATTTAAGGAGACTTTAAAAATTAAAATAAAGTCCCCCCATTCTAGCCTATGAAGGCCATTTACTACAATGAGGGAAAAACGAATTTGGCTGTTTTTACCTCACCAGGGCTTATATAATTATTTTTATAAAGTCCCTGCTTATAGTTACATGGCACCCAGCCCTAGGGGCATATAGGGCACACCTTAGGGGTGACTTATATGTAAAAATAAGGTAGTTTAAGACTTTGGAACTACTTTTAATTCCAAAGTCGAATTTGCATATAACTTTAATTTAAAAGCAGCCAGCAAGGCAGGCCTACCTTTAAAATGACACTGGGCACCTCAGCAGTGCACCTATGGGTGCACTACCTATGCTGTGGTCCCTAAACCTACATGCCCTACCATATACTAGGGACTTATAGGTAGGTTAACTTAGCCAATTATAATTAGCCTAATTTGCATATCCATTTTACACAGAGCACAGGCCCTGGGACTGGTTAGCAGTACCCAGGGCACCATCAGAGGCAGGAAAACACCAGCAAAAAGGGGAAACTGGGGGCAAAAAGTTAGGGGGCCTCTGCAATCAGCCCTGTTTTCTCACATTGATTCTAAAAATGGCAGTTCCATATATGAATACAAAAATGAGGGCCTGATTATGACCTTGGCAGAGGGGAGTACTCCGTCCTAAATGTGACGGGTATCCAATCTGCCATGTTACAAGTTCCATAGGATATCATGGAACTTGTAATACGGTGGGCGGGATAGCCATCACATTTGGGATGGAGTAATCCCCTCCTCCAAAGTCATAATCAGGCCCTGAGTCAGTTATTTCATTAATCATTAGAACTAGGCTCAGTTCCCCTCTGATAGAAAAAAACCTTTGTGCTACCGCTGATGAAAAAACGTAATTTAGATCCCTTAAATACTAGTAATTGGAAGCCTATCTCCCTGCAATCTATCTTAGTAAAAATCATCAAAACAATTGTAAATAAACAGCTTACCAAGTTCTTAGGATTAAATGGAATCTTACATTCAATACAATCTGGCTTCCGCCCAAGATACAATAATTAGGCAGCACTTTACAGGTCTGCTAATACATCAAATCTAGATAAAGGTAATAAATCTGTTGTCATTCTTTTGGATTTCTCAATGGATTTTGACACTGCATCCCATAATATTTTGCTAGAATGCTAAGAGACTTTCAGTGTGAAGGATACAACCAACTTATGAATAAAATATTTTCTATGTCACAACCAACTTATGAATAAAATATTTTCTATTAGAGTTTAGGCACTAGACCTCATGTCATTAACTTCCAGCTTCAAAGTATTAGTACACAGTGTCCCTCAGGCCTCAGCATTAAGTCACACATTATTTAACTTTGAAATGGCTTCTGTTAGAAATGGGGTCTTTGGTTGGCAGTCAGGTTACCCCCTGTCCAAGCAGGACCCTCACTCTAGTCAGGGTAAGTCACACACAATCCAAATCATCCTGTGCCCACCCTCTGGTAGCTTGGCACTGAGCAGTCAGGCTTAACTTAGAAGGCAATGTGTAAAGTATTTGTGCAATAGATCATGCAATACCACAATATAACACCACACAAATACACCACACAGTGTTTAGAAAAATATGTAATATTTATCTGAATAAACGCAGATCAAAACGATTAAAGATGAAATAAGCAAATGTAGGGATATCACTGAAAGTGATATCAAGTGTCTTTAGAGTTCAAAGATTACTGTAAAAGCAATAAAGTTAAGTTCTCCTAGAAACAACGAGTGTCTCTTTCATGGCAAAGTACCTGGTTTGCATTGAAAAATCCTCGCACGGGACCGCAGAGGAGGATATGTGTGGAAAACGGTGTGTGCGTCGGTTTCGCACCTTCACACACTGACTTGCGTCATTATTTTCAATGCGGGGAAGATGTTGCATCCATTTCCGGCACACGGACTTGGATCCTCTTCAGTTTGTGGGGTTTTCAGACGCCCCGGGGATGATGCATGGAATCCTGGGCTTGTGGAACTAAGTCACGGCAGCTGTGTCGATTCCGGTAGGCGATGTGTGGAAATTTCTTCCGCATGGCAGGCGCTGCGTCGATTCCCCTCAGGAAGTCGGGCAGCGTTGTTCTGAGTCGGCTTGCGTCAATCCAGTAGGACTGTGCGTTGAAGTTCCGGTCGCGACGCAGGCGCTGCGTCGAGTTACTGTCTGCAAAGTCAGCTGCGTCGTTCCAGACTCAGCGTGCAGTGAAATTTTCACCATGAGCAGGCTGTGCGTCGTTCCTGGCAGGCGGTGCATCGAATGTTCGCCGCACTGGGATTTCAGCTGCAGGAGAGGTGTCTTTTTGGTCCTGAGACTTCAGGGAACAGGAGGCAAGCTCTATCCAAGCCCTTGGAGAGCACTTCTGCAGCAAGGAAAGAGAGCAGCAAGACAGAAGGGCAACAGCAAGGCTGCAGTCCTCTTCAGAAAGCAGTGAGGTGAGTCCTTCAGGCAGCCAGGCAGTTCTTCTGCAGGTTCTGGTTCAGGTATCTTCTCCCGGAAGTGTCTGAGTTGGTAGGGCAGAGGCCCTGTTTTTATAACCAGATGTGCCTTTGAAGCGAGGGATACTTCAAAGAGTGGCTTAGAATTGCACCAGGTCCCCTTTCAGTTCAGTCCTGTCTGCCAGGGTCCCAGTAGGGGGTGTAGCAGTCCTTTGTGTGAGACCAGGAACTCCACCCTCCCAACCCAGGAAGACCCATTCAAAATGCAGATGTATGCAAGTGAGGCTGAGTATCCTGTGTTTTGGGTGTGTCTGAGTGAATGCACAAGGAGCTGTCAACTAAACCCAGCCAGACGTGGATTGTAAGGCACAGAAAGGTTTAAGTGCAGAGAAATGCTCACTTTCTAAAAGTGGCATTTCTAAAATAGTAATATTAAATCCAGCTTCACCAGTCAGCAGGAACTAAATCATACTAAATTTGACATTCCTACTCATTTCAGATCAGCAGCTACCACTCAAACAATGTATAAGGGCAGCCCCAATGTTAGCCTATGAAGGGAGCAGGCCTCACAGTAGTGTAAAAACTAATTTAGGAGTTTTACACTACCAGGACATGAAAACTACACAGGTACATGTCTTGCCATTTACCTACACAGCACCCTGCTCTAGGGGTTACCTAGGGCACACCGTAGGGGTTACTTATATGTAGAAAAAGGGGAGTTTTAGGCTTGGCATGTACTTTTAAATGCCAGGTCGAATTGGCAATGAACTGCACACACAGGCCTTGCAATGGCAGGCCTGAGACAAGGTTAAGGGGCTACTGAAGTGGGTGGCACAATCAGTGCTGCAGGCCCACTAGTAGCTTTTAATCTACAGGCCCTGGGGACATATAGTGCACTCTACTAGGGACGTATAAGTAAATTAAACTGCCCAATTGGGTGTGATCCAAGGTTATCATGTTTAAAGGGAGAGAGCATATGCACTTTAGCACTGGTCAGCAGTGATAAAGTGCACAATCTAAAAACCAGCAAAAACAGTATCTCAAAAGTGGAGGGAGGCAGGCAAAATGTTAGGGGTGACCCCCCTAAGGCTGTCAGGTCTAACAGCTTCACTGACCAAGGAGGCAGAACGAGTTTGTTGATGTGTGCTGGACTCTGTTTTTGCTGTTTGTGATACTCTGAGCACTTTACCACTGCTGACTAGTGCTAAAGTGCAAGGTCTCCTATGTAAAATGTATGTGTAATTGGCTTATCCATGATTGGCATATTTGTTTTACTAGTAAGCCCCTAGTAAAGTGCATTAGAGGTGCTCAGGGCCTGTTAACCAAATGCTACTAGTGGGCCTGCAGCACTGCTTAAGCCACCCACAGGAGTAGCCCTTTAAACATGGCTCAGACCTGCCACTGCAGTGTCTCTGTGAGCAGTTTTAAACCGCCGATTCAACTGAGGTAGGCCCTAGGGAGTCCCATGGGCAGGGTGCAGTGTATGTTAAAGGTGGGACCTGTACTTATGTGTGTTACATGTCCTAACAGTGAAATACTGCTAAATTCGGTTTTCACTGTTGCAACCCTATCCCTCTCTTAGGTTAACATGGGGGCTGCCTTTAAATATCAACAAAGTTGCTTGCCTTTGAGACAGATAGAAATATGGAGTTTGGGTCTCTGAACTCACAACACACCTTTTAGTAAAGTTGGTTTTTAGATTGTTAGTTTGAAAATGCCACTTTTAAAAAGTAGGCATTTTCTTGCTTAAACCTTTCTGTGACTCTGACTGTTTGTGGATTGCCTTTCTGGGTCAGTTTGACAGTTGGGATGTTCCCCTCTGGACAGTAAGACAAAGGGAGCTGGGGTGTATCCTGCATATCCTGATGAGCCATATGTGCTAGAGTGGAGGTAGTAGTGATCACTTACACCTGAATGGACTGTGCCTTTCCTCTCACAATGCAGTCTCCAACCCCTTAGCGTGTGTATGGGGCCTGGCCCGGGCAGGGCAGGATCTTGTGATCAACCAAGACCTTCCATTGAAGTTTGCCTACTTCAAAGGAAGAAAGGGGTAAAAGTATTGGACCCAAAACCCCTGAAAATCAGATCATTTCTGTAACCAAGAGGAACCTCTGTCAAGGAGAAGAACTGAAGAGCTGAGGAGGAGTGCTGACCTTGTGTGTGACTGTGCTTTGTTGGGCTATCCTGCAGTTGCTGCTTCTGCCTGTGGTAGGCGACAAAGACTGGAATTGGAGGTATATTCCTGCTTGTGAAGAATATCCAAGGGTTTGAACTGAGCTTACCTCCTGTTTCAAAATCTCAGGGCCAACAAAGACTTCCTTTGCTAACATCTGGACTCTCTGCTGAGACTCCTGCCTGCCAAGTGGTGTCCTATCCAGTCTCTGGGCCCTTGAAATGTGAAGTTGGCAGAACAAGAGCTGAAAAACCACGCACAGAACAGCGTGCAGGGAAATTTTCGACGCACCATCTGCAATGCAGCTTATAAACAAAGCACCACCAGCTTTGTGGGCTGAAATCGACACTCCACCTGCATCGCAGCTGTAAGATTGCCACATTGAGCTGGAGAAACGATGCACAGCACTCACTTGTCACTGCTGATAATGACAGAAACCCCCCCAGCGTTGTTTTCTAACAGCGTGCAGGCAAGTTTTCCACACATCGTCCCTGGACGTCAAAGTCAACCCCACTCCGGGCGGATCCGAGGTGCCCCGTCCGGAAATTGACACATCACTCACTTGCAAGGGAGAAAAACAATGCATTGCCGACCCGATCAGGGAAGAAACGATGCACGGCCTATTGTTCTAAACTGGTGTGGTGTTCATTTTGGAGTTTTTTCACTGTATTACTGTGTGTGTTGGCACAAATACTCTACGCATTGAGTCTGAGTTAAGCCTGCCTGCTCGTGTCAAGCTACCAATGGGGTTAGTGGGGGGTTAACCAGGTGTGTTTCTCCTTTGCCCTGAAGAGAGTGAGAGTCCTTGCTTGGACAGGGGGTAATCAACTGCCAACCAAAGACCCCATTTCTAACAATGGTACTTTAATATAATATCTGATGCTGTCAACACACAGCTTCTGCTTTCCTTTCAGCAGGCAGGTGATGAATTGGTGGAACACTTTCAGAGAGTCTTGCACGGTGGAAAAGTGTATGCAGCGGAGTTGCCTGAAGCTCAATTCCAACAAATTAGAAGACCTAGTATTTGGTCATCCCTCTTCATTTGACCTCCTGAGTCTATGGCCTAAACACCTTGGAGATCCCCTGATGCATGTTATGGTGGTGAGAAACCTTGGCGTAACATTTGACAAAGATCTCTCTTTCAAATTTTATATCCAGAAGATTAATTAAAGATGCTTTGATTTACATAAGCCTATGCAAAAGACCTTAATATTTTTACTTGCTCACATTAGGAATCTGATTGCCCAGGCATTGGTGACTTGAAGGCTGGACTATTCCAGCTCCCTCTTCTTTAGGATCTCTGCAATGCTGCTAAATGAACTATATGTGGTATAAAATGGGCCGGCCAGTTTATTTTAAAATATCCTAAAAGATAGTCAATTCGGTCAAGGCTTAAGAAGCTTTATTGTATACCAGTGAGCAAAAGGGTTATCTTTAAGGCCCTGCTCATTACTTTTAGAGCTGTTCATAAAAAGGGACCTCTCTATCTTTGAGTGGGATTCAGAGAGTAAATGCCAATAAGAGATCTCAGGCCTGCTAATCGGGGTCTTCTCATCATCCACGGAATTGTGGAATGGCTTTCTCAAAGAGCTAAGGAAGGTAGTTTCTGAAGCTTGTTTTAAAAAAGACTTTAACATGGGCAGATGGGAAACTTGAGGCCATCAGTTGAACAATGCGAATTGTCTAAACAGCCACATTAGGACACCAATTGTTGTGTCTGTTGGTGGTAGGCTTCTTGGTGTTGTCCTCAACTGGGCAAGATGAACAACCCCTTCTAAAAGACCACTGGGGCAGCCTGAGTGGGAACAGCGGGGGAAGTCCTGGCAGATGCCTCTGTGGTCACCTGTGTCCCACTTTATGTTGTTCTGCCAGCTTGACATGTTTCACGGACAGGCCTGACTGAAGTTGATGCTTGATCACGGAAACTAGCAGCTAAAATGGACACTGCTGCATTCAGTGTTTTTAAGCAACCCCACACCATTTCAACATTTTGAGTTTTCATACTCAGATGGTTCTCAAGTATGATGTTTTTCTAGACCCTCGTGGAGATTCAATAATCTGCCCATGATGATCCCCCTGTTGTATAGCTAAACCTATCAGGGGTCTACTCATGCTAGAGCCACAGGGGGGTTGTATGGGAACTGATATTGGTAATGGTGACAGGACTCTAAAGCCTGTTCTTTCCTTAGAGAGAGGAAGACGTCTAACCAGTGCTTAATTTGTAAAAGAATCAGTGCTGGCCCAAATGTGTGCTCATAAGCGCACAAAGGGTGCTCCCAAAGGTTAAGGTTGCCAAATTCCAATGTTGCTTAGACTTGATTTAACCTCATCCCCCTTTCATCTACCATCTTACACTCGCTGGCTCTTTATCTCACTTTTGCCAGGTTTTTTTTATTCCTGCTTGCTCCTTGCATCACTATCTCCCCATCTTTCTCTTCCTCCTTCTTATCCCCCTTTTTTCTGTCTTTCTCTGTATCTTGTTATGGGTCAACGTATGATGATGAAACGTGGTTACAGGTAGGTACCACTGGCATTCATTTATGGGGATTGGCACTTACTTTTCTGCATCTGACATTTACCGAACGAGTGAGGGAAAATCACACAATACCAAAACGATGGGGGCGAGGAAGAAAATAAAGGGAGAAAACAGGAACCTAAAGATAAAGGGACTTGGTGTGTTTGGTAATGAATGGAAAAGCCATGAAGTCGATTTTAGGCTGTGCAGCCTTGCTGTTTCGAATGTCAACATTTAATTTCACCAGCTGCAGGCTTCTGAGTAGTTTTCACCACCAGAACTCATTTTATTATAAAGTAAGCACTGTTCTTCCTGGAATTGCCACGATGTGTTGGAAATTGTTAGTTGAATGTTTTAATTATCTGCTGAAATACTGAATGGAATTCAGATGCTCTCCTTGATTTCTTTCTTTACATATGAAGAAACACATCTTTTTGTTGTTTAAATTTATGGTTCTGGTTTACTGTTTTCTGACCCCTTTCCCATGGAGTCACCAGCCACTGTTGTTTTGTTGTAATCATGCAGTATTGTTGAAGCAATTAAAAGGGATTGTTGGCTCCATGGTGCTTTTAGGATCGTGTGGAGAGAGATGAATCACGTTTCACTGCAGTTATTTTGTCCCTGGAGCCTGGGGAGGGCACCTGGGGACTTATTTAATGGTTTTCCACCATAGGAATAGGCCCTCAGGTCCCCTAACGCATGCCCTGACCCAAGCATTAAATAATGGTGCTAAGCAAGCTCAGCACCATTATTAAGGCCTGCCTCCCTCCCACGCACTATTTTTGCACGGGATGGTAAATAAGGTGTCTGGGCCTTAGAGTAATGTTTTGCCAAGAATTGTGATTCAGTAAGTGTAAACTGACTCCAGTGCGAGAACCACAAACAAGACTTAGTGAACCGTAGTGCATGAGTAGGCAATTGTGTGTTGGTGTACAAATAATCCATTGCAATAGGACCACAGTCGCCTGATTTCATACAATACATGGGATGGGAACACGTTTGTTTGCCTAAAACGTTGACAAAATTTTGACTGCAGACCTAATCTAGGGGTCTCATTGGGGCGTAAATACACCTGGGGGACCAACATTATAAAGACACAATTAGAGCCTGGTATGTAAATAAATCCATATATAAATGAGAGAAAGAACATATTTTACTTTCTGTGGCCCAGACATATAGTAAAGGGTACAGGGCAAGGCTGTATCAGTGCGCAAGATGTAACTTCAGTGGATCACTCATTGTACAACAGGTTAAACTCACAGGTATGGTGACCTAATATCAATGATTAGAACATGAGACAAGAGGCAGTAAGTATCAAGTAACTCACCTTTGCTTGGTTTCTAAATAAGAAAGGATAGTATTCATTCGTACCCATGGTAAATCAAAACGATGTCAAAGTAACAGTCACTAAATGCTAGAAAGGGACACAGCTAACACGTTGCCCCAGTGCCTCGTCAGCAATGAATGCGATCCAGAGGGGATGGGGAATCAGGATCGTTATACCTGTGTGTAGGATCTCTTGCAGTGAGACATTAATGGACCAGTGAAGCATGGATCCACAGTCCATGTCCTACCGGAATGACTGTAAAACGCAAAGGCGTCGATGTTAAAGATGGCTGTTCACCCAGAAGAGGCCTTGACTCAAATGCGTTCCGGACAAATTTCTCGTGTTGACAATGAGGCGAGAACCGCAGAATCATTTCACATGGGTGTCGGGAAACAAGTTGTGTCCTAGGGCACCATGGAATGACCATCTTCTAAAGCCACAAAAATAACTGAAATAGGAGAACACCTATGATGTTTGTGCCAGTGGCACATAACCTGGTTGGCAGATTTGAAAAGTAATGAAACCATAAAACTGTGATATCAGGTAAGCAAATTATCTACTAAAATGGACTAGAGCAACCTGACGATTAGACAGTAAGTGGCACCACTGCATAGTAACAATCGTAAAACTTACTAGGGTAATTCAAGTTCAACAAGCCCATAGAGCATACCACAGCAATCTGTGTTCATATACATCCAATCAAGAAAGAAACAGGGTTAACAAAAAGCATAAAAACCAAACCTTTTTCATGCATACATTTAAAGAACATTTACTCATGCATTGCACCACTTTGTAAATATGGCGCAGGGAATTTGGCCTCAAGCCACATTAGCATCATCAAATATGATGCTAATGTGGCGCAAGGAGGTACAAGGTTCTCTTAAATTTGGGCCTACCTTTTTGTAGAATGTGGAAGAGGTCTCCCTTTCTTGGCATTAGTACTGGGGCCACAATCACCTGCTTGTATCAAAATACCCAGGATTAGACAGATACTTGAGTTACTCTTGTTCTTTATGACTAGCTCTATTTGATGTCTTTGTTGTTCCAAACACCTTTTGCCACCACAACATGAAAACAATGGGGCATATTTAAGAGCCCTTTGCACCATTCGAACGAATCATTAGCATAATCGTTTTACGCTAATGTGGCGTTAGGTAAAAAAATGCTGCGCCGTCTTTACAAAGTGGCGCAATGCATGCCTTGTGCCACTTTGTAACCCTTTGCGCTACATTATGCCTGCGCCAGTCATAGGTGGTCATTATGACCTTGGCGGTCAGGTTACTGCCACACCAGCGATGGTGATAGTACTGTTGCCAGGCCGGTGGTAATGACCGCCAAATAATGACCATGATGGTGATCCCTCCCATAGACAGCCAATGTACCAAACCACCTGCCAGCGCAGTACGAACACTGAACACGGCAGTAGCCACCTACAGGCAGGCGGAAGACAAGGATCCACCCACCATATTATGACATAGCACACCGCCAGGATTTCTGGGGCGGTAGCAACAACACCAAAAGTCTGGCAGAAACACATCATATAAAAGGAAACACTCACCTCCAGGGACACACAGGAGTCAGCGGCCGACATGGAACCCGAACTGCAAGTCTTCCCAATGCTGTACTACGCCATGGCTGTCCTGGACCACCAGTGCCGACAAAGACGACAATGGTTAGTACAGCTGCCTAACACACAAGCGAGGGAAGGGGGGAGAGTGACACACACTCGCACAACACACATCATACACACACTACACACCCAGAACCAGCTGCAGAGTAAATCAACAGTAACAGAAGCAATGAACAGCGAAAGCTAGGACACATACCTCTGTTCCAACACTGCATTCTTGTTGGATGAATATTCAAAATGCAAAAACATACACAACTGCATATATATACATATATGAAGGCCCAAAGGCCAGTCCAAAGTCACAAATGCCCAAAGGGCAAAGTCCAAGCCCCAACTTAACTCCTGACAACATTTGTACTCCATCGTTCAGGGGCATCATGTTGGAAATGGGCAGGCACCTCGGGGCATATCATTGGGAAGGGGCACCCTGCCCACTGGTTCTGGAGGGGGCTCCTTGCCCACTGGTTCGGGAGGGGGCTCTCTGTCCACTAGTTACAGAGGGGGCTCCTTGGGCTCTGGTTCGGGATGGGGCTCCTTGGGCTCAATCTTGGCTGGGGCCTCCTTGTCCTTGGATTTGGCTAGGGCCTCCTTGTCCTTGGATTTGGCTGGGGCCTCCTTGTCCTTGGTTTTGGGTGCAGCATCCTTGGCCTTGGATCTGGGAGGGGCCTCCTTGAGCTCAGTTTTTGCTGGGGCCTCCTTGGCCTTGGACTTGGGTGGGGCCTCCTTGGCCTTGCATTTGGGTGGGGCCTCCTTGGACTTGCATCTGTGTGGGGCCTCCTTAGCCTTGGATTTGGGTGGGGCCTCCTTGGCCTTGGATCTGGGTGGGGCCTCCTTGGCTTTGGCTCTGGGTAAGGCCTCCTTGGCTCCAGGTTTTGGAGGTGGCTCCATGGTCTTGGTAGTCTGTCTGGGAGGGGGTTGCACTTTAGCCCTCCGTTTTGGGGGGGAGTGTCCTAGTGTCCTTGCTGCGGGAGGCCAGCGTCGCACTCATGTGCCCCTTAGTGCCAGCTGGTGACTTTGGGGTGGAGCAGTGTCAGACTGGGTGCTCGAGGTACTGGGCTGGGGGGTGGGACCTTCCTCATACGGCCAGGAGGAGGGGGGTGGAGGGAGGAAAGAGGTCAAGGCGGGCAAGAAAAAGCTTCTTAGGGCCAATGGAGCGGGATGTGGGAGGAGGGATGGTAGTGGAGGTAGAGGGAGTGGTTGTAGGAGGAGTTGTGTTGGACTTGGATGCAGGTGCATGGACAGTGTGCGTGTGTGAGGTGGATGGCTGTTGGGGGTCTGAGTGCAAGCATTTGTGTGTCTGTGGTGGGTGTCAGACAGGGTGGGGGAGGACAAATATGAGGTATGGATGGATGTTGTGGTGGTGTCGGCAAGTGAGGTGGGCATGCTGCATGAGGTGGTGGTGACTGAGCATGTGTCATGTCAGGAGTATGTGTACGGGTCTGCTGTTGTGGTGATTGTGGGCAAAGCAGTGCAGGTGGCAGGTTCAGAGACTGTTGATGCAGTGCATGCAGGTGTTAGTGGGGATGTGAGTGAGGGAGGAGGGGGAGACAGTGGAGGCAGTGGTTGATGTTCTGTGTGCATCAGGGTGTTGGCTGTGTGAGTGCATGTGGACTGAAGTGTGCTGCCTGTGTTTGTCTAAGCGAGTCTTGTCTGTTGTTTTGGGTGCATGCTTGTCAGAATGTGTGCGTGGGATGGGTTGTGATGAGGAGACTGGGACTGGGAAGTCATAGTTGCAGGGGGGGGATGAAACAGGGACACTGACTGCCATCAGTGAAGAGGCCAGAGCCTGAAACAATCTCTGTAGGGCCACCAATCCACTGTGAATATCCTCCAGTAAGGCATTGCATTGCTGCATCTGGAATGCCAGCCCCTGGATGGCATTCACTATTGTTGACTGTCCTACAGAGATGGATCTGAGAGGTCAATGGCCTCCTCACTGAGGGCAGCAGGGCTGACTGGGGCAGGGCCTAAGGCGCCTGGGACGAAGGTGATGCCCACCCTCCTGGGTGAGCGGGCATGGGCAACTTGGTGGGAGGGCTACTGGGAGTGCGGTGCTGGCATGGGGGTGGCAGTAGAACCTGTAACTGGGGTGGTCCCAGAGGGGCCGCCACCACCAGGGAGCTCCCATCAGAAGAGGAATCAGTGATATTATCTCCTGTCCCCACCGTGGTGCTCCCCTCGCCCTCCATCCCACTGGTCCATTCAGCATTGGTGGACTCTACCTCCTGGGTCCCGTGGGCTGCAGCTCCCTTACTCGCTGGTGCCTTTGCTCCTTTGCCAGACGATGCTAATGCACAAATGGACAGGATGACAAAAGGAGAGGGGGGGAGAAAGAAAGGGAGCACAGGGTCAATCACAGCACCAAGAGCACAAATGGCATACACATCACTGTCACACACTGAGACTGAGAATTTACAGTATGGACCACACTGGCCTACCATTGGCTAAGTTCCAGAGCAGGTAGGAGCCAAACACTGCCACCAACACACCAACTGGGATCAGCTAAGCCCATCTGCCATGGGAAGCCACCTACATAGCTACCAAAAACATGCATTGCACCCTATTAACCTAAGCTAGACCATGCAGCAATGTCTAAACTGGCATATTGGGGCATCCACTGACTAGTACCCTGCACCCAAACCCCATGCCAGACAACAGAGATGGTTGTCAAACACACTGTACTTACCCCCTTGTGGCTGCTGTGATGCCCTCAAGTGCCCATCCAGCTCTGGGTAGGACACTGCCAGTTTGGGGGCCATCAGAGGGGTCAGGGTCCGATGGGCATCCTGCCCTCATTGGGAGGCCATCCCCAGCTGGGCCTCCGTGGTCTTCCTGGCCCAGCAACTCAGGTCCTCCCACAGTTTCTTGCAGTGGGTGCTCTGCCTGCTATAGACCCCCAGGGTTCACATGTCTTGGTGATGGCACACAACAACCCTTCTTCAGATGGGCCCTGACCTGCAGAGGTAACACAAATAGTGGGACAACATTAACCAGACAATCCACACATATGGCCTACAGAATGCATTATCCCCTCATCAGGCACACACTTGACCCATACCCCTGCATTAGCGCTACCACCAGCCATACCCCCCATGACACACTGCTAGCACACAAACACATCTCCATGCAGCCATGTCTCATGCAACATACCCATGGTGTACTCACCTGTCGGTCTGGAGGCCCACACAACTGCTCATACAGGGGTAGGACGCCATCCACGAGCCTCTCCAACTCCTCCAAAGTGAAGGCTGGGGCCCTTTTCCCTGTTGCACGAGCCTTGGCAGGTTCTAGACACAGGTCACAGCAGCACACGCAGTGGAGATGTCATCCTGTGGAAAGTCAGGAATCATGTGATGTGGTAGAAATAAAATCGCGGTCACATCCACGGTGGTGAACACTGCTGGCATTGATCATCATTGGTTCCATTAATCCATAGAGGGTTATGTTAGCCAATGAGGAATTGCACGGTGGTGCAGACAGCCTACAGCCATGACTCGAACGCCAGCGGAGTTAGGTCACTTCCACCTGTCCCTGTATTCAGGACAGGCAGGTGACAATTTCTAATGCTGGTACACATGTACAGATTGATAAGTCCATCATTGTAGTCAAATGTTCTCACCTATACAATGCCAGTGTCCAACATAAAAGCATACTCTGTGTACACTGCTGTAGTGTGTTCATGGTTCCTGTATTCACTCTCTTCTCACTAATCACTGCGGAGGAATAGGAGGAGGAGGCAAGCACCTGTGTATAGACCCCTTGTGTACTTGGCCACACTGGAGGACAGGCACATCATACTCACCTATCGTCTGGACAGGGCCACAATTAAAGAGCTGTGAGCACAATTGCAGCCTGATATGCTACCTGCTACCTGTTGCACCACGGTATTACCCCCTCTTGTGCAGGTACTCTCAGTGCTCTATTTCCTGGCAACTGGGTCTTTGCAGGTGACAGTGGGCTTGGCTGCAGGAATGTCACAGCCAATGTTCTCTATTTTGCTTTTTTGTCTGCCTTGCTCAAACATATGAGCAGCTACATCGCATTCCCCCAGGTAGATGATTCACCCGCTGTGAAGGCTGGATTCTATGCAATGGGACATATACCACATGTAATTGGGGCCATTGATCGGACCCATATTGCCTCAGTCCCCCCAGGGCCAATGAACAAGTGTACCGGAATCGGAAGAGTTTCCACTCACTCAGGCCCATATTTATACTTTTTTAGCGACGCATTTGCATCATTTTTTGATGCGAAAGCAGAGCAATCTTACAAAATGCAATTGTATTTTGTAAGTTTGCCCCACTTTTGCATTAAAAAGCGGCGCAAATGCGGCGCTATAAAAGTATAAATATGGGCCTCAACGTCCATATAGTGTGCCTTGCTGACCAGTACATCTCCCACGTCACTGCCAAGTATCCTGGGTCAGTGCATGATCCATTTGTCCTGAGGAACATCAGTGTCCCACAGCTGATGGCACAACTACAGAGGCACAGAGTGTGGCTTATAGGTGAGCCTGAGTCCCCACCCAATGTTTGTCAGTGTATGCCTTCAGGAGTCTTAGCCCATGCCATTGTGCAGGGTTAATATGTGTCCCTTACTTCTTGCATGTGATTCTGGCTACCCAAACCTGTCCTGGCTTCTGACCCCTATTTGGAATCCAAGAACAGGGGCTGAGAATAGGTACAATGATGCTCATGGGCATACAAGGAGCATTGTCAAAAGGACCATTGGGCTCCTGAAGGCTAGGTTCAGGTGCCTCATCTGACAGGTAGATCCCTGTGCTACTCCCCTGAGAAGGTCTGCAGAATTGTTGTTGTGTGCGGCATGTTGCACAATTTGGCCCTCAGACGGCATATGCCCTATCTGCAGGAGGAGGGGCATGACAATGAAGCTGTGGCACCAGTGAACACTGAGGACAGTAAGGAGGAGAAAGAAGAGGAGGATGTGGACAACAGGTCACATTTGATCCTGCAGTACTTCCAATGACATTCGGCTAGAACTGTTGAACTAAACATTTCTACGTTTTAGTGTTGTGCTGTGTGACTGTAGCATAATGCAAGTCATTACCTTTGCATCCCACCTGACTGTCACCTATGCCTTCCCTTATTGCAGATGTTGGTGTTGTTCCAACAGTGTACTGCTGTGATGTGTACAGACTGCTGAGACACATTTGTAGGATGGGTCAACATGTTACTGGACATTTACAAAGGATCATGCAGTTCATTACAGTTCTATACATTGTACATTACATGTAGATAAAGCACTATTACTCAAGTTGTGTCCTAGGGTGTTTATTGAAGATTAGTATACAATGGGAAGGCAATAGAGTAGGGTGATGGTTAGGAATAGTCCAGTGTAGTGGGCCAGTCTGTTTGTAGCACAGGTCCAGTTTCCAAGGGGCCATAGGAAGGGGAGCAATGGCAGTTCAGAGTGGACAAGGTGACACACTGGAACACAGGGGGGGCATTCAGGAGGGAATCATTTCCTGGCAGTGGTCTTTGTCTTGGCAAGTGTCTCTGGTGTCTGTCTGGGTCGCAGGGACTGTTTGTGGGGTGGTTCACCTTCTGCAGGAGGAGGGTTGCTAGTGGCCTGTGGGTCCTGTAGCAGGGCCTCCTGTCCACTAGCTCCAGCAGATGTGGAGTGCTGGGAGGACACTGGCTAGTGGAAGGGGCCCACTAGTGTGCTGTGTAGTCCCTCATGATGTTGGCCATGTCACCCAGCACCCCTGCAATGGAGACCATAGTGGTGTTCAGGGCCTGCAATTCTTGCTTGATCTCCTGGAGGTGTTCCCCCTGCAGCCACTGGTTCTCCTGCATGATGTTTATCACCTGACCCATTTTGTCCTGGGATTGTCGATATGCCCCCATGATATTAGAGAGTGCCTCCTGGGCAGTCGATTCCCTGGGCCTATCCTCCCCCTGGCACACACCTGTCCTCCGACCGTCCCTGGCCTCCTGTTCCTGTGTCGCCTGAACGGTGTGCCCACTGCCACTGACTCCTGGGCCCTCATTGTCTTGCCTGTGAGGTGTGGATTGGGGTCCCTGTACAGGTGGGCACACTGCTAATTGACGTATCCTGGGGACAGAGGTCTGGGGACATTGGGTGGGTGCTGTGGTCTTGGATACTGAGGGGGGAGGCTCTGTGGAGGACTTGGTGTGGGCTGGGGTAGCCGACTGACCAGTGTTTCCTGATGTGCCAGGGAGTTCATCCAGATCCAGAACTCCAAAGTTGCTGTCATCACTGGGAGCATCTTCAGTGGGGTCTGGGTAGCCATGGCACCTCCTCTCCGATGAGATTGTCTGGGGCACCTGTGGGGATGTAAGTGCTGTATTATGCTCCATGTCTGTGACATATTCTACATCCTTAGCTTCCCCTATGTTATTGCTGTTGCCCTGTCACATTTGTTTGTGTATGGTGATGGATTGTGGGATTGTTAGTTCTCCATGCTGTTCATGCATTGGTGGTGGGTGTACATGCAAGGCTTTAAGGGATGTGCATGCAGTGGGAATGACATACAGGGCATGGTATTTAGGTTTGTTGATTGTGGTGGTGCACTGTGTGGATGGAGTTGAGTGATGGGAGTCAGGGTGGGGGTTGAGATGGCATGCAGGTATGGGGGTGATAGGTAGTAAATGTTGACTCACTAGTGTCCAGTCCTCAGGCAACTCCAGTGAGTCCCTCAGGATGCAGGATTGCCAAGACTTGCTCCTCCAAAGCTGTCAGCTGTGGGGGAGGAGGTAGGGGTCCACCGCCAGTCCTCTGGATAGCGAGCTGGTGCCTTGCTGCTATGGAACGCACCTTTCCCCATAGGTCTTTCCACCTCTTCCTTATGTCATTCTTGTTCGTGGATGCTGTCCCACGGCGTTCGCCCTGTCCACGATCTCCCGCCATAGCCCCATCTTCCTGGCAATAGATATCTGCTGTACCTGTGCTCCAAACAGCTGTGGCTCTACCCTGACTATTTCCTCAACCATGTCCCGCAACTCAGCATCAGTGAAACAAGGGTGCCTTTGTGGAGACGTGGGTGTTGTGTGGTGTGTGTAGGTTGTGCAGGGGTGATGTGTGATGTTGTGGGGTGTGTGGTGTGTTTTGCGTGTCGGCTGAATAGGTAGTTGTGATATGTGTGCAGTTCTCTCTTGGATTGTCCTTCCAAAGTGTAGCCATCTTGTTGTGTTTGCAAAGGTTTGTGGGTGATGTGGGTGTGTGTTTTATAGTGCTGTTGGTGGGTGTGTGGGGTGTGTGTATTTGTGTCAGGTGTGTTTTTTTTTTTCTGGCCAATGTTGTCTTATTTTGTTTTTGGGTGGCCATTGTAGGAAAGTACCATCTTGCCTGACATGTTACCCCCATTTTTCACCGTATATATGTTGTTTTAGTTGTATGTGTCACTGGGACCCTGCCAGCCAGGGCCCCAGTGCTCATAAGTGTGCCTGAATGTGTTACCTGTGTTATGACTAACTGTCTCACTGAGGCTCTGCTATCCAGAACCTCAGTGGTTATGCTCTCTCATTTCTTTCAAATTGTCACTAACAGGCTAGTGACCAATTTTACCAATTTACATTGGCATACTGGAACACCCTTATAATTCCCTAGTATATGGTACTGAGGTACCCAGGGTATTGGGGTTCCAGGAGATCCCTATGGGCTGCAGCATTTATTTTGCCACCCATAGGGAGCTCTGACAATTCTTACACAGGCCTGCCACTGCAGCCTGAGTGAAATAACGTCCACGTTATTTCACAGCTATTTTTCACTGCACTTAAGTAACTTATAAGTCACCTATATGTCTAACCTTTACCTAGTAAAGGTTGGGTGCTAAGTTACTTAGTGTGTGGGCACCCTGGCACTAGCCAAGGTGCCCCCACATTGTTCAGGGCCAATTCCCCGGACTTTGTGAGTGCGGGGACACCATTACACGCGTGCACTACATATAGGTCACTACCTATGTGTAGCTTCACAATGGTAACTCCGAATATGGCCATGTAACATGTCTATGATCATGGAATTGCCCCCTCTATGCCATCCTGGCATAGTTGGCACAATCCCATGATCCCACGGGTCTCTAGCACAGACCCTGGTACTGCCAAACTGCCTTTCCCAGGGTTTCACTGCAGCTGCTGCTGCTGCCAACCCCTCAGACAGGGTTCTGCCCTCCTGGGGTCCAGCCAGGCTTGGCCCAGGATGGCAGAACAAAGGACTTCCTCTGAGAGAGGGTGTTACACTCTCTCCCTTTGGAAAATGGTGTGAAGGCAGGGGAGGAGTAGCCTCCCCCAGCCTTTGGAAATGCTTTCATGGGCACACATGGTGCTCATTTCTGCATAAGCCAGTCTACCCCAGTTCAGGGACCCCTCAGCCCTGCTCTGGCGCGAAACTGGACAAAGGGAAGGGGAGTGACCACTCCCCTGACCTGCACCTCCCCTGGGAGGTGCCCAGAGCTCCTCCAGTGTGCTCCAGACCTCTGCCATCTTGGAAACAGAGGTGCTGCTGGCACACTGGACTGCTCTGAGTGGCCAGGGCCAGCAGGTGACGTCAGAGACTCCTTCTGATAGGCTCCTTCAGGTGTTGCTAGCCTATCTTCTCTCCTAAGTAGCCAAACCCTCTTTTCTGGCTATTTAGGGTCTCTGCTTTGGGGATGTCCTTAGATAACGAATGCAAGAGCTCATCCGAGTTCCTCTGCATCTCTCTCTTCACCTTCTGCCAAGGAATCGACTGCTGACCGCGCTGGAAGCCTGCAAAACTGCAACAAAGTAGCGAAGATGACTACTGCAACTCTGTAACGCTGATCCTGCCGCCTTCTCGACTGCTTTCCTGGTGGTGCATGCTGTAGGGGTAGTGTGCCTCCTCTCTGCACTAGAAGCTCCGAAGAAATCTCCCGTGGGTCGATGGAATCGTCCCCCTGCTACCGCAGGCACCAAAGAACTGCATCACCGGTACCCTGGGTCTCCTCTCAGCACAACGAGCGAGGTCCCTTGAATCCAGCAACTCTTTCCAAGTGACTCCCACAGTCCAGTGACTCTTCAGTCCAAGTTTGGTGGAGGTAAGTCCTTGCCTCCCCACGCCAGACTGCATTGCTGGGAACCGCGACTTTTTCAGCTACTCCGGCCTCTGTGCACTTCCGGCGGAAATCCTTTGTGCACAGCCAAGCCTGGGTCCACGGCACTCTAACCTGCATTGCACGACTTAATAAGTTGTCCTCCGGCGACGTGGGACTCCTTTGTGCGACTTCGGGTGAGCACCGTTTCACTCCTCTTCGCAGTGCCTGTTCCAGCACTTCTGCGGGTGCTGCCTGCTTCTGAGTGGGCTCCTTGTCTTGCTCGACGCCTCCTCTGTCCCCAGACACAATTGGCGACATCCTGGTCCCTCCTGGGCCACAGCAGCATCCAAAAACGCTAACTGCACTACTTGCAGCTAGCAAGGCTTGTTGGCGGTCTTTCTTCAGGAAAACACATCTACACGACTCTCCACGGCGTGAGCGATCCGTCCTCCAAAGGGGAAGTTCCTAGCCCTTGTTGTTCCTGCAGAATCCTCAGCTTCTACTGTCCAGTAGCAGCTTCTTTGCACCCACAGCTGGCATTTCCTGGGCATCTGCCCATCTCCGACTTGCTTGTGACTTTTGGACTTGGTCCCCTTGTTCCACAGGTACCCTCGACTGGAAATCCATTGTTGTTGCATTGCTGGTTTGTGTCTTTCCTGCAGAATTCCCCTATCACGACTTCTGTGTCCTTTGGGGAACTTTAGTGCACTTTGCACTCACTTTTCAGGGTCTTGGGGTGGGCTATTTTTCTAACCCTCGCTGTTTTCTTACAGTCCCAGCGACCCTCTACAAGGTCACATAGGTTTGGGGTCCATTCGTGGTTCGCATTCCACTTTTGGAGTATATGGTTTGTGTTGCCCCTATCCCTATGTGTCCCCATTGCATCCTATTGTAACTATACATTGTTTGCATTGTTTTCTAATACTATACTGCATATTTTTGGTATTGTGTACATATATCTTGTGTATATTTGCTATCCTCATACTGAGGGTACTCACTGAGATACTTTTGGCATATTGTCACAAAAATAAAGTACCTTTATTTTTAATATATCTGTGTATTGTGTTTTCTTATGATATTGTGCATATGACACTAGTGGTACTGTATGAGCTTCACTCGTCTCCTAGTTCAGCCTAAGCTGCTCTGCTAAGCTACCATTATCTATCAGCCTAAGCTGCTAGACACCCTATACACTAATAATGGATAAGTGGGCCTGGTGCAAGGTGTAAGTACCCCTAGGTACTCACTACAAGCCAGTCCAGCCTCCTACAGCCATATCCGTCACAGCGGTTCACCGCCAATGGTTTGCCATCATTGAATGTCCGCTGTGGTGATTCGTGGGTCATTATTTGGAGGGCGTAGTGTGGGGGACGTAAAGGTATGGGTGGTAGTTCCGTTGGTTTATCACATTCAGTGGGTCTGGCGGATTTGTGGTTGTTTTCTATCGGTTTTGTGTGTAGGTGTCAGAATTTAGTGGACGGATGTTCACCTCCGCGGAGGTATGTTGGCGGAAGTCACTGCAGCGGTATTTGTTTTTTGCCGCCAATGTCATAGTGAGGGCCATAATGTATGCAAAGGGGGAGTTTCCCTCTTAGGTGGGCCCAAAAAATGGCACAAAGAAATCTAAGAGATTTGTTTGAGTCATTGTTTCGTCACTTTTAACACCTGCTCAGAGCAGGCATTAAAAGGAGGCTTCTATTAATTACAATGGGTCTCTGAGTGCTTTGCAGGATTCGCATCAGAATTTTTTATATTCATCCTGCAAAACGCTAGACTAGCGTCACAAATTTTGACACTAGTCCCCTAACTACCACCATGGTGTGCCATATTCTAAATACAATGCACACATGGTGGCATTGGGAGATCGCTAAGGAGTGCAAGAAAAGTGGCGCTACCATGTGTGCAGCGCCACTTTTCTTTAATATGCCCCAAAACTTGTTTAGATGATATTGTGTGACAAAAACAGGTGTGCACTCGAAGAAAAGTTGCTCTCTTGGCATTTTGCTGTGGCTGTAGTGGCATGTGTTCTGTTCTTTTAGGTGCAGCTGTAGGTTTTTCGTTGTATTGTTGAAATGTGATTGTGTTTCATTATCTTTTTGACTATTTTGGTGTGATGCGATTATTTAGAGCCAGGTGTTGCCGGTGGGGGACAATAGGACTTATTTTTGGGAGAGTAATTTATTTTTCCATATCAAATATTTACTGAGAGCAGGAGAATGGAAAGTATGCAGATAGGAAAGACAGATAAAGAAAAACGCAGAAAAACCATCACAAACAGAAAGCAGAAACCTGCAAGGAAAGAGAAAAGGGAAACAAAAAAAAAAATGCTGCTCCAGGTATTCAAATATTTAAGACATGACAGCCCAAATCTGTGGTAGAGACGGTGTGATAGGCGCAATATGTGAATGTTATGTGCACATTTAGGGACATATTTGTTGGTATTCTGGTATTGGGGGGACAATGGACCCCGGGTACTGCCAAACTAGCTCTCTGGGATTTTCTCTGCAGCTACCGCTGCTGCCAACCCTGAGACGGGTGTCTGCCCTCCTGGGGTCTGGCAGCCCAGTCCCAGGAAGGCAGAACAAAGGATTTCCTCTGAGAGAGGGTGTTACACCCTCTCCATTTGGAAATAGGTGCTAAGGGCTGGGGAGAAGTAGCCTCCCCCAGCCTCTGGAAATGCTTTGAAGGGCACAGATGGTGCCCTCCTTGCATAAGCCAGTCTACACCGGTTCAGGGAGGTCCCAACCCCTGCTCTGGCGCAAAACTGGACAAAGGAAAGGGGACTGACCACTTCCCTGTCCATCACCACCCCAGGGGTGGTGCCCAGAGCTTCTCCAGTGTGTCCCAGACCTCTGCCATCTTACATGCAGAGGTGTGAGGGCACAATGGAGACCTCTGAGTGGCCATTGCCAGCAGGTGACATCAGAGACCCCTCCTGATAGGCTCTTATCTGGTTAGGCAGCCAATCCTCCTCTGAGGGCTATTTAGGGTCTCTCCTGTGGGTTTCTCTTCAGATAACGAATTCAAGAGCTCACCAGAGTTCCTCTGCACTTCTCTTTTCGACTTCTGCCAAGGATCAACTGCTGACTGCTCCAGGACGCCTGCAAAACCACAACAAAGTAGCAAGAAGACTACTAGCAACATTGTAGCGCCTCATCCTGCCGGCTTTCTCAACTGTTTCCTGGTGGTGCATGCTCTGAGGGCTGTCTGCCTTCACCCTGCCAAAAAGAAATCTCCCCTGGGTCGACGGAATCTTCCCCCTGTTAACGCAGGCACCAAACTTCTGCATCACCAGTCCTCTGGGTCCCTTCTCATCTTGACTAGCGTGGTCCCTGGAACACAGGAGCTGGATCCAAGTGTCCCGGACAGTCCAGTGGTCCTTCTGTCCAAATTTGGTGGGGGTAAGTCCTTGCCTCCCCACGCCAGACAGTAATCCTATGTACTGCGTGAACTGCAGCTGCTAGGGCTTCTGTGCACTTTTGCAAGACTTCCTTCGTGCACAGCACAGCCGAGGTCCCCAGCACTCTGTCCTGCATTGCCCAACTCGCTGAGTTGGACTCCGACTTCGTGGGACCCTCTTTTGTTGTGCTGAGACGATTGCCGTGCTCAGATCTTCTGAGTGCCTGTTCTGGTGCTTCTGCGGGTGCTGCCTGCTTCTGCGTGGGCTCTCTGTGTTGCTGAGTGAACCCTCTGTCACCTCCTCCAAGGGTCGACCTCCTGGTCATTCCTGGGCCCTGGCAGCACCCAAAACCTTCAACCGCGACTCTTGCAGCTAGCAAGACTTGTTTGCGGTCTTTCTGCGTGGAAACAACTCTGCATCCTCCAACACGCCGCTGGACATCTTCTGACAAAAGGAGAAGTTCCTGGCATGTTCCGTTGTTGCAGAATCTTTGGCTTCTTCCACCTGGAGGCAGCCCTTTTGCACCTTCATCCAGAGTTTAGTGGGCTCCTGCCCCCCCTGGACACTTGTGTGACTCTTGGACTAGGTCTCCTTCTTTTGAAGGTCCTCAAGTCCAGGAATCTGTCTTCAGTGCTTTGCAGTCAGTTGTTGTCTTTGCAGAATCCCCTATCTTGACTTTACTGTCTTTCTGGGGTAGTAGGGTAACTTTACTCCTACTTTTCAGGGTCTTGGGGGGGGGTTTGGACATCCTTAGTGTTTTCTTACACGCCCAGGACCCTCTACACACTACACTAGGTCTGGGGTCCATTCGTGGTTCGCACTCCACTTTTGGAGTATATGGTTTGTGTTGCTCCTAGGCCTATTGTCTCCTATTGCATTCTATTGTGATCTACAGTGTTTGCACTACTTTTCTAACTGTTTACTTACCTGATTTTGGTTTGTGTGCATATTTTGTGTATTTTACTTACCTCCTAAGGGAGTATATCCTCTGAGATACTTTTGGCATATTGTCACTAAAATAAAGTACCTTTATTTTTAGTAACTGAGTATTGTGTTTCTTATGATACAGTGCTATATGATATAAGTGGTATAGTAGGAGCTTTGCATGTCTCCTAGTTCAGCCTAAGTTGCTCTGCTATAGCTACCTCTATCAGCCTAAGCTGCTAGAACACTACTAATCTACTAATAAGGGATAACTGGACCTGGCACAAGGTGTAAGTACCACAAGGTACCCACTATAAGCCAGGCCAGCCTCCTACAATATTTATACTTTTTGGTGCAAAACTGCACTATGGCAGTTTTGCACCAAAAAGTTTAGCACCGGCTTGCGCCATTCCTGAGCACCAGCCGGGTGCCATATTTATGAAATGGCGCAAGCCGGTGCAAAGGATGGGATAGCGCAAAAAAAAAAAAAAAACTTTCGCTGGGTGAGGCTGGCGGTATGGGAGAAGGGAGTTTTGCACCAAAATATGATGTTATGCTGGTTACAGTAAAAAAGGATGACTCTAACCAGCCTAGCGCCCTTGTCTGACACAAACCATCCATACCACATGACTCCTGTCTTAGAAAAGACAGGAGTCATGTCCACCACCCTAATGGCCAGCACAGGGGACCAGTGTCCCCTGGCCATGGCCATTGCACCCTGTGCCATGCAGGGGGGCCCAAGTTGGGCCCCCGATGGCACTTTAATTAAAAAAAAAAAATGACTTACCTATACTTACCCTATTTACCTGGGATGGGGTCCCCCATCCTCCGGTGTCCCTCTGGTGTGGATTGGGGTGTTCCTGGGGCTTGAGGAGGACACCTGTGTACCCATTCCATGGTGTTTTACCATGGAAATGGGTCCACAGGTCCCTTAACGCCTGGTCTGACCCAGGCATTAAATAATGGTGCAAAGCAAGCTTTGCACCATTATTTAGCCCCTCCTCCCAATCGTGCGTCATTTTAACGTGGGGGATAAATATGGAGCTCTAGGGTTAGCATGATTTTTTAGATAGAAATGCCTACCTTGCATCTCATTGACGCAAGGTAGGTTCACGGAGCTAAAAAATGCTGCAACCTCCAATATTTTGACGGTAGACGGGTCTAACGTCAAATTATAAATATGGAGTTAGTTTTGCACTGAATTTGTGGAGAAAACAAATTACGCAAATTCTGTGAAAATGGGGTATAAATATGCCCTTTATTGTATGGACTTCTGTTACGCTATTGACGTGCTCTATTTTTGTGTTGCTGTCTTTTAGTACTGTATTACTGCAATGTGATCTTATTTTGTTTTATTGCAGTTTTTCAATGGTGTTCTGTTTTGCTGTGATGCACCATGTTGTTTTAATTTCGATGCTATGTTACTTTGTGGATGTTATTATGTTATGCTTAAATATTTACTTTAAATAGGGCAACAGATGCTGCTATATATTCAGCTAAGTGCAGCACTTGCCTGGAGATTTCCTCTGAAAAGCAGCCATTTACTATTAGGAAGGTAAAATAGCTCTGCTCCAGCTTTTCAAGGAAAGATACCAAACAGTCCAAACCTGTGGACACCATCAGTGCTCACTTTATCTGACAGGGCCCGAATCCTTAATGAGCCAACTTGCCAATTACAAATCCACATTCTCTAAGTACTGAAAATATTCAAAGTTGCAATTTTCAACCCATATGCTGTTTGTGTATTATTTATTTTATTAGCAGCAAAAGATTAAAATGTTTCTCCTTTCTTTACTTAGGTGAACGAAATAACCATAAATCCAGCCCTTCTACGCGTGTGGAACTGTGAATTATGATAATTATTTAAAAAACAAAATCCATGCACGGCGTGTGACCGTCAGGGAGCATACTGCATGCAGGCTTCATCCATCTGAGGGCATTGATTCTGCAGAGGTGACTGACAGCTCCCAACTGGCTAAGTAGGTTATAACAAGCTGGCCCACGGGCTAGAACAGCCCCTGGAGTGCAGAGAGGCCTGCTTTTAAATTTGTCTTGAGTTCCACGTCGATAAAAAAAGAGAATATTTTTAGTAACTGCTGAAAGTACTTTTCTCTGCTTCATCACTTTGAGGAATAAATTAAGAGGTCTGTTTACGTGACTGAGCAAATATTGCTGATAATCTAGACATCAACATTCAGTAGAGTAATTACAAAAACTTTTCACTTAACTGAGAGATACATTTTCAAATGGTGAAAAAATGGCGTTTACACTTTTAATTTACTCTTTTACTAACCGATTTAATTTTTTGGAATGCATTTTAAAAACACATTATAACATATCAAAATTGTCTGGAAGGGTCACCAGTCTCAAAAGAATCAACCATTCTTCTTAGGGTAGGTAAATTGAATATCATTCAATTTGGTAATTGTAACGAGTGCTTGGTGATGGTGAAATTTAATTCAGCAGGTTCCATTTGAAAGTGTGTTATGTAAAATGTTGTGAAATTTTGTAACGAGAGATTTTGCAAAACTATGTCCTGTGGGAGATCGATTCAAAGAAAAAATGTCTCGTGTGAATAGTAAAACTGCAGCCAAGATATATTTGCTCTTGTGCTGGTATCTCACGCATAATGTAATACTCGAGACGTGCCTTCATGTTCAATTTTAACACAAAATGTCAACCAAGTAGTCTGCATAATTTTGTTTAATGTGTGCAAACGTTTGTGGAGAAAATTACAGAATTACTCCAAACCCTCTTGATGATATCACATAAGAAACAGTCTTATGCAACTCATTAGAATCGCTAACACAAATTTAATATTTACTGTGGATAGCCAGAAGTAGAGTTACCACGCTAGTTTTTATAAAGATATCATTGTATTAACCTTTCGGTGAGATATCAAATCTGAATGTACCAGTGATTATTAATTTTGCAAAGTAGCCACATGTTGTGAGAAATGGGTTCCTAGGTCTTCTAATCCAAAGTTAGGAAAATAACTTTAAAACATTGCAAGTTGTGTCAATTTGTCTATCGGTTGTATCCTTACATGACACCATGGCATCCTGTCCCATATAACCTTTAGAAATAAACAAACATGCAGGAGAGTGTAGATCACATGTTTCAAATCACATTTGCCAGTTGCCATTGGAGTAACAATGTTTGGTGAGAGCTCACGTACTCATGTCAGGTTTTGTATTTAAGTGGCAAAAGCTTTACAATTTAAATTCACATTCAAGCATAATGTTCAGAGCCATATTTCTGCTGTTCAGCTTATTAGAATGTCAAAAGCCTCACTGTGCTCCTCAGGGAGTACTTCTCTTTTATATAACCTTATGCTGTCCACAAAGTAAACTGAAATTTGACAAAAACCTGGTGACAATAGTCAGCATGTTAGGGAAAGGAACATGCTGTTGTGACAATCTGGGGGTTCCCCACGAGCCACAGGGGTCGTATATCTAACCCCCGGTGCAATGACTCAGTTCAGTGCACCAACACAAATTAGAAATCCAGCTGAACTGTAACCCTTACACAACACACCGCGCATTACAGAGCAGGTGGTGTTTTCTGGTCAGCATTAGTCCCACTAGATGAATTCAGAGACACTGTAGAACCTCAAACCCTCTTTCGTAAATGAATAACACACCAAAAGCAGCACCAAGAAACACAGAATTAACTTTAAACTGTTTATTTTTTAAACCCAAGTCTAGTGCATAAAATATGGATAACCACACAGAATGAGAAAATAAATTATGTAATAATAACATGAGCAGTGAAAAGGATATGAATGTTCCTAACCTGCACCCAGTCACTAAACGGTATGCTAAAATTGAGCAAAAGTAGAAAGTTGAAAGCTCTAAATTGAATTAATGGTTCGCATACCTTCTCTCAGTAAAAAGAAACTATTTAGCTATTCTCTACTCACTGCTGTTGCCTTTATGCATGATAAGAAGTGCCTGGCTGAAGGCTCTTCTGCATTGTTCCTTAGGCTTGTTGTCACAGAACACTTGTGTGACCTGTAGCTTTTCCAATTAATGTTGAGAGAGTGGAGTTTTTATAGTGTATGATCCCCGATGGTATCTGATGTTCATAAGTATGAAGTCACTAAAGTCCCACAAGATAAAATAAGTATGATGATAAATGATTTACTTGCAGATAATTTGACCTATAACTAAAACAAATGACAAATATTAGCTTTCATTGTATATTATGGTACCAACAATAATATTGGCAACAAAAATAAGTAAGCCTACAGAGGCGGTGGACATGATGCTAACACTTCTGTGTGTGTCTAAATTAAAACACTTTCTAAGAGAAAGAGGTAAGAGAGTCTGCAGGGAAGCACATGGTAAAAACGCAAGTTTTAAATGAGGAGCCCTGTCACAATGTTCAAAAAGTATTTGGATTGTTAATAGAGACATTTGGATGTTAAAGACATCTCTCTAAAAAGATAATACATTCATAAAACATATTAGCAAGTAGAATGCAATAGCGCATGAAATTAATGAATAAAGGCAGCATAAAATAACATATGAAACATAGCATGAAATAATGAGTAAAATATTAGACACAAATCATAACACGCATTATAGGCAGCTTGATAATAAAAAACGTAATCAAACCATGCATTTTGTTTATGATTAATGTGGCAGGGTGAAAAAGCAGAATAAAAAAATAGAAGAAACAAACAGTATACAAGCTGGTCTTTGACACACTCTTCGACATTTTCCTTTGGAAAAGCAGGAGGGGGTCATGTTGGTCAGGGCCCTCTGAAGAGATGGTTTGAACTTGATATCCAGGGCTCTTTGCCTTTGAGCATGAGGCACCTGCAATGGTGTAGATGTGTTCATTGTATTGTCTTTTGCCTTTGATTTGGCACTGGATGATGAGGGAGGTTGGTGTGTGCACTGGAACAACTCTTGTAGGTCCATCAAATCCAAGAAAGGTGACATCTCTGGTGTACTGGCTCTTATTGGCATTGATTGTTCAAGCATTGAATGATAGGAAAGTGACTGGTACATCATAGAGTGCATATTTTAACTTCTTGTTAACATCTTACACACCCAAACACTGGTCTCACTTTCAGAACAACTAATTTGAGGAACAGACAGCCATTAAAAACCATGACAGAACACTAGGGTCTCCTAACAGTGTTCCACTACGGGATATTAATTTTCAAAACCATCCATGCTGGAGGTTGGACATATTTCTAAGTCAAAAGGAAGATGAGAAGTCCACAAACAGAGATCAGAAGGGTTGTTGTAAATCTGCCAAATAGACTGGAAAACAGTGAATGGAAAGAGTCATAAAGTATTCAACACAAAAGATTCTATGTTCTTGAAGAAATGTGGTATACCAATCATATTGGCTGAATAACAGATGGTGCGCACAAAATCTCTAAAATGAAGAGGATACTTGGTTTGCAGGAGTTCATGGATCTTTGATGCAGCATGAGCTGTCTTTAAGTAAAAGGTTTCTGCCGCTGATGTTAAGCTTACCTCATTCTGCATTGATATGCCAACAAGTGTAAACAATTTAGAATTGAACTTCAGCCATCTTGCAACATGTTTGATTGATAATGATTAAATAGGCACCATTATTCAGAAGTGTGTGGTGGGCTGGAACAGATGAAACACGTGCAGCTAATAATTTACAGCTTAACCCTGGCTTCGAAATATTATGACCTTTGTGCAGAATTATAATGATGCAAAGAAGTAAGTGGCCGAGTATTTGAATATCCAGCTGTACTAATTAATGCAGGATTGCCTTGTTTGTAGCAAGCACATTCAAACTGTGTCCACACATGTTGAAGAAAAGTATCGCACATTTTTCCATACCAACCCAAGGACGGATGCTTCTGTCATTCATGAAAATAAAAAGTAGCCATTAGAAGTGAAATAACTTCATGTTGGAGCCAAATTATATGTGAGTCTTCTGCTACAGAAAACAGGGCACCTTCGATTCTTTATAGGGTGTAGAGGACTTGTTTTGTAGCCATGATTCATTGTGTGGAGTTCAAAATATATGGCTTACTTATAGCACTTTAGTGGATGATCTGGAAAGGGAATGTATTAGATTTCAGTAATACCCACTTTAGCTGTGTAATAGCTTCAACCTAAGTCTATCTATGCGAAAGGAGATTTAAGTCTTCTTTTAGAATATCTAGGTTGGACAGAATTATAGAACTTAAGAATAATCTCATTTAGAGTTTTTGCATGCCTATATCAATACCTTTAAATTTAGTTTGCTTAATTCCCCTGTCAATGTATTCAATTCCTTCCTCAGCTCTTTTTTCTGAATATCTTTGCATCTTATTATAGACCATGTAACCTGCTGCAAATATGATTGGCTGGATATACTAAGCTTTGATGCAGTGCATTGCAGCAAGACAACTGGCTGTGTTGCACTCTGTCAAATGGAGAGAGCAAGAATGTGCAATATTTACTAACACATGGCACAATCCTGATCTCTCTATCTGCTGGTACACTTTTGCTGCCAACACAGGCACCCTTTTGCCATGGTGCAAGGATGCCTGCTTTACAGGCAGGATAGTTTCTGTGCAGGAAGGGGCATCTTACTGTACAAAAACAATTCTTAGAGGCATTTTCTTCTTTCTATTGAAATACCAAGAGAATGTTTCTTCTCATTGCACCTCACCTGGGAAGACATAGCATTTTGACGCATTCCCAGGTTTACTAGTCTTAGTAAATCTGGAAATGCACCAAAAGCCATGGGTGGGTGTGGGGAATACTCATTTTCTACCCATGGAATGCCTTCCCAACCCAGAGTTACACATAGCTGTGACTTGTGGTTCCTCACGTTACTCTGGGTTTACTAAGCCGGGCAGAGCCACACAATCTGGGCTGAAAGTCAGGTGTTGCCTTGTGTCGGCTTGCGTGATATAACACCAATGCAAGCCCTTAATATATCTGGGACAAAGTGTTTAACTTTAGGCGGGTGTGAACCTAAGCATTGTTTCACTAATTGTGGACGTATGCTCCTTCACAGCCAACAAGTAGGAATGTGCCAACCACCATTGGCAGAGATTAACTACACTGTATGTGGTAGCAGGTATAAGGGTATATTTGTATTATATCCAGGGTATGGGTAATTAGCTAAAGGATACATGCATAAATATTAATTGTCCATAGGGCTATCCCTGTGGGGTGTAGCATGGTTGAATTGTAAGTACCATTCTAAATCATTTCATATAGCTCTGAATAAATACAATTGGAATTGAAGATGTATTTAAATCTTCAGTGGACCCACACAACAGACATGTGAGCATTTGATCAGCAATTGTTTTACAGAGCTATGTCAACAGCTAGTGGATAGTAAGCTTACTGGCCCCAGGGAGCATTCTAAGAAGGCAGACTACTGGATCAGCATCAGAACCCATAAGAAGGTACCTGGGACTCACTGCAAGAAGGTTGGTTCAGGATCCTCTCCAGCAGATTGAGAGGGAGTCCAGAGAGACACAGACAGGTCTCAGAGTAACGTGAGGGGAAAGGGTTCCCAGCCTTTCCTGAAAAACAGGGGGAACGTCCTAGTAGGCAGTGGCCTGAGCGACCCATTTCTAACGCTGCTGCTTTGAGTGTTCCAGTTAGGGTACAAGCAGGGGGACTCTGTCTGTCCTAAGAAATCACCCACTGGGGGAACTCTACAGTGGTGACCAATGTAGCCTTAGGGGAAGTAGTCTACAGGGGCAGGTGGTAGAACATGCCCTAATATCTCTTAGTTGGGAGAGAGACTCAGAGGGTAGGCCTGTGATCCCTGCCAGTGGGAGACGTCACTTCTATCAGGTCAAAGTGAAAGGGATCCCTGTCACTGCTCTAAGAGACAATGGGGCACGCCAGACCACTTTTAGTGGAAAGTCTGGTTTCCCAGTATGAGTATAATGGACAGATGTGTGGGGTAACTCAGGCCCAAGGGGAGGACTTTTTCATAATTATGACTCTTGTGTCCCTAGAATGGGGTGTGTGGGTGAGCTTGACTGGATTCTGGGAAATGAGTTGCCACCAGTGTTAGAGGAGCTGGAAATGGTAGCTCAAGGGTACAATGAAAACTCAGTTTTCTGGTGGTGCTACTCCCATTATTATGATATTGATTAGTCTACCCTGGCTTTTGTTGAGAGGGGGTCATGTTGGTCAGGGCCCTCTCTGCAGTGTCAACCCCAACCTTTTTGCCTTCACTACGTGCTACAGTGATAGCCAGTGATGAACCACAACATGAGTTCTACACTTCACGCTATAGCATTAACAGCCCGCAGTGACCACTAATGCAAAGCAGCAGCAATGGCCATTTATGATGCCCAACAGAAGTTATACTACGGTGCCGACGGTTCATATTGCTCTTCATGCTACAGCGACGACCTGTTCCTTAGGCCTCCTCCATTGCAAATTGGGCTCCCTGCTCTAGAGATTGGAAGGTAACTTTTAAAACTAGACTAACCTGGTCCTGGTATCTGGCCCGTGCTCCTTCACAAGCGACCTGAAGTTATGAAACATGAAAATTTTATATCCTTAATTCCAAATAATATGTCCCGGGTGTCAAGCAATAGGAATTCTACTCCCTGTGTCCACAAATATTGCATATTCCAGTCTGTCATTGGCAGCAGCAAACCCAAGGGGTATGAGAGCTGTTCTCTTGCTCTTACCCATAGAGGAGAGTTATTATATAATGAGACCTATGGTGGAATAAATGTCTCTTGTGTTTTGGTATCCTGTCTGTTAGAAATGGGGTTTCTGGTTGGCTAGGGTATGCACCTAAGCCAGGCAGAACCCACCCACTCTAGTCAGGGTAAGGGAATTACACGTCCAAGATAAGCCCTGCTCACCTCCTTGGAAGCTTGGCATGAGCAGTCAGGCCTATCCCAGAGGCAATGTACGAAGCGTTTGCACAACACACACAACACATGTGACGCACTATCCCCGCCACAAAGGAAACACAACACCAAGTTATATGAAAATATACTGTATTGTACACAACACAATTATTAGACCAAACACCACATATCAGTAATATCCTGCTACCTTAGCAGTTGTCAGAACGTTACACATTAGTTACTCTGCAAAACTAGCAGTAGTCACACATAACAGACAGGTTACTTAGTATTCTGCAACATAAGCAGTGGTCAGGAATCATGTTACTACACCAATGCACTTGTCATAGAAATATCATAAACACCCATATTAGGAACACTAACAAACTTATGGCAAGTCAGGAAAACATATTAGCATGTCATGCCCATAAAAAGAACATTAGCATACATATAGTTAATACATCATAAAACAAACAGGTTAACATGAGAATATACTATTTCCATATCAGGAACAGTACAGTATACACTGTATGTCTTTCAAAAGCACCTGTTTATGAAGAGTGGCACTTCCAGTGCCAGGAAAAGATCAAAAGGGGCCCCCGGCACTCCACTGCACAAAACGGGGGCCCACCAGTGATTTGAGGGAAGAGGGGGGCAACACGCACCCCCTCTGGGTTTATGACAGGCCCCCTGGGGCCTGCGATCGCTGGGGCCCCATCTGGACCTTCACTGGCTCTTCCACAAGGGGGGGCCACAACAATGCCCCCAAAGAACAATACTGGGGCCCGGCGGCCACCCCACCCACCTTTGAGCTGCAACACAATAATCAGGGAGGGGGGCCCAGCGAGCCTCGTTCCTCCTCCATCAAGGCCACACAGCCCTCAGCTCCCAGAAAAAGGGTTGCGCTCCTCCTGGAGCGAGTACTGAGCCCGCCGGGGCTCCCGGCCGGCTCAGCCACTCCTCAGGCAAAAAGGAGCACTCAGACATCTGGGACAACCTTGCCGGTTCCCCGCTGATCAGGGGTGCCACGCCCTGGCTGTCCTGCCCGACTGGCAGGCGAACTCACCTTCTCATGGGCTGCGGCGGTGAAACACCCAAAGGAGGTTTCTTGTTGGTGCCCCAGGGGCACTGACCTTATCGCTCGTCACCCCCGGGGCACTATCAGGAGCACGTTGGCTCCTATCTTTGTTGAGTTGCGCCCCGGGGGTCCGGGAAGGTAGCGCATCCTCGTACTCAGTGTAACCAGCCCGCCCTGACTGCGGCAGTGACTCTTAGCGTCAGGAAAGTGGTTCCAAAGTGCTATACAAATGACTCCACAGCCCTCTCTAGGCGCTAGAGGCCTAAAGAAAAGCACACTCCAGGCACTACACAATTGAAAAAAAAAGCGCTCCTCATGCGCTTGAAACAATTGGTTGCAGGGGTAGAGGCCACAGCACCCTGCCCCTGGGGGACAAAGAGCCCTAGAAGAAGGAGCACAGAGGGTAGGACCCAGCAGCAGGCCAGTGCAAGGGGGATGCAGGCAGATGGCAATCTCTCCTAGTGACCAGCAGTCCATGGCCTTTCCTTGTGAGTCCCTCCAGCAGTCTGTGTCCAGTTCCAGTTAAGTTCCAAAATGTCTCCAAATTGTGTGGAAAATTCCCCTGTACTTATATTCAGTTTTTACAGTGTGTTTCAAAGGAAGGGGAGAGGAGGTTCCAACCAGTTACAACTGGTTCTGGGAGTGCTCCCTCTCTCCTCCAGCACAGGCTCCAGACATCAGTTGTGGGTAAACGTCCCTATTGTGTGAGGCTAGGGCACAGCCTTTACAAATGCAGGGGTGCCCCCCACTCCCTTCTCTCAACCCAGGAAGACTATTCAGAATGCAGATGTACCTGTGTGGCACCTCCATCCTCCCTGTGTAGAGGCTGTCTGAAAAGTATGCACAAAGCCCAACTGTCACTCTGCCCAGCGATGGATTGGTGTCAGGCTGCAAAACACCAGAGTCATAAGCACAGAGAAATGCTCACTTTCTAGAAGTGGCATTGCTGTAATAGTAATAAAAAATACACCTACACCAGTAAGCAGCATTTCTTACCACCATTACAACCATACCAAACATGACTACGCTACCCCTCATAAATCAGACATCTCTACTGCAATCCTTGAGAAGGCAGCACTCACAGCAGTGTGATACCAAGTTAGGCTGTTTGTCACTACTAGGACAGGCCACAAAACCTGCCACTTGTCCTGCCTTCTACATACATAGCACCCTGCCCATAGGGCTAGCTAGGGCCTACCTTAGAGGTAACTTACATGTAGTAAAAGGGGAGTTCTGGGCCTGGCAAGTAAATTTAGATGACAGGTCCCTGTGGCAGAAAACTGCACACACAGGCCCTGCAGTAGCAGGCCTGAGACAGGTTTGAAAGGCCACTTCAGTGCGCAGGCCCACTAGTAGCATTTAATTTACAGGCCCGGGGTATAGAGATACCACTGTACAAGGGACTTATAGGCAAATTAAATATGTCAATTAGGTATAAGCCAATCAAACCAACTTCAGATGGGAGAAAACTGCACTTTAGCACTGATCAGCAGTGATAAAGTGCTCAGAGTCCTAGAGCCAATAACGAGAGGTCAGACAAAATAGGAGGTATTAGGCAAAAAGTCAGAGGGTGAACCTGCCACAAGGGCCAGGTCCAACACTGTCTAATGAGATATTTACTCACTCATGTTCTTTAAAGCACTTCCTAGCCTACCTAAAATGTACCAATTGTATGCCGTTTCCTTCTACTTTTGGATATTAGGTGTCATTAATTGTACATGTCAGCCACCCTGCCAAAGGGAACATCACTTTCACAACAGACACTATTGGCACTCTGTTGATTTGCAACTGCCTGCGATGGCAGGGCTGCGTTTCTACTCTTGCATATCAGTCACTGTTGTGGACTTCAGCAGTAAGTGGTTACTAGGTAAGTTCCATCAAATCATACTAGCACTGCATGCATGTATATGTATATATATTGCATTCCATCTTAGTCACCAAGAGCTGCAACACATTCATATTTACATCTGTTCTAATATGTGTGGAATGGTTATTCATTCTGGGGTCACACATTATTATAACAAACATTAAGGGTGTTTGTAGATGGTTATGTTGGTATGTCATGTCTCCCATCTCCTCGTGCTTATCAGACCTCTGACTACACATTCTCAACAGATGTGCCATAGGTGACAATGTGTATGCAAGGAATCACCTAATGCACTTTTGGTATCCTCCAGTCAAGCCTCCAACGACTTAACCATGCAGGGGTGTGCATGCCAGAGAATTTGAGCCTGTTGCATGTTGCAGAACATTACAATGCAATAGATCTCATATGCAGACTTTGCTCATGAACTCGGACTGTATTCATGTGTAACAGATTGCAGTATTTGTTAAGCAGGGTGAAAACCCACCTCAAAAAATAATAGCAATAACAATCCTTGTCATGGAGAACCACAACAGTCACTAAATAAACCTGTGCATAACTGTCTGATAGCTTGGCATAAAGCAGTTTGACTTGACCAAGAAGCCACGTGCCAAGTATTTATGCAATACTCAAACATATTTGGAAAAATAGAGTCAATTTGAATAAATCATCTGACACCAAAATGACAAAAATACAATAAGTGGGACCAAACGTATGATTTGTAAAAAACTTTAAGGTTCAAAATATTGTCAAAAAAAATGTGGTCATCTGATTGTGCTGGACTAGTATGAAGTCAAAAGGTAAGGCTGACCATGATGGAGTGCAGGTCGACTACATGGTCTAAGGGGAATATTTATAATAGGTTTGTTTTGTATGTGTACCACACAATGTGGTACATTTGCGAGGCAAACCGCTAAGACAGATTTATGAAATCACAAAATGCCACTTTGTGTGGCTCTGAGTGGCCTCATAAATCTGGAGTATCGCGATGTAGGCCAAATTGCTGCATTGCGCTACTCTACCCTGGCTAGGCATTCCATGGGCCTTGCGGTGGGTGTTCCCAGGCAACTCCCAGGGATTTTGACAATTCCAAGATTTTCAAGGACTTGTATGCCTGGGAATGCACCAAATCCTTGTGCCTTCCCAGGAGAGACATAACATGGAGAAATATTTTTATTTCTCCTAATTTTTTGTGTGCTGCTTTTATGTGGTCTACTTTGGTAATAGAGCTCCTTGTTTAGGACAGCAGACTGACAATGTGTGGGAGACTGAGGTGGTCATTCTGACCTCGGCGGTAAAAGGCGCCTACCGCCGGTCAGAAATCCTCCATAATCCCGCCGCGGTCGCGGAAACCCGCCACGGTCATTCTGACCCGCAGCAGGCAAACCTCCGAAAATCCGACAGCCACAACAGACCGCCAGACCAGCGGTCGGCGGAAAAGTGGAGGTGACAAAACCTCCACCGTCACGCCAACAGAAATACGCCCATGCCATTACGACCCACGAATCCACGCGGCGGTCTTTCAAACGCGGTATTCCATTGGCGGGACACACCGCCGCGGTCAGAATACACACAAACGAACAAAACTCAGCCACATTGGCCGATTTGAATTCCACACACCTGATACACATACACACACCACTCCCACACACACAATACAATATAAAACACACACCCACATCACCCACAAACCCCTACGACCAAAAATTCTGAAAGAAGGCCAGAGCGAGACACCACCATCCACAAACTAGCAGCCACAGCCACTCAACACCATCACCCACACAATATCCACACACAAAACAACACACACCACCACACTCAACACACTTAACTACACATACTCCACCCCACACATCATACACACCACCCCATGGCACCCCAAAGACACCCCCGCTTCTCAGACGAAGAACTCAGGGTCATGGTGGAGGAAATCGTTCGGGTAGAGCCCCAGCTGTTCGGCACACAGATCCAATACACCAGCATTGCCCGGAGGACGGAGCTATGGCAGAGGATTGTCGACAGGGTCAACGCTGTGGGACAGCACCCCAGAAATCGGGAAGACATCAGGAAGCGATGGAACGACCTACGGGGGAAGGTGCGTTCCATGGTATCCAGGCACAACATCGCCGTGCAGAAGACTGGCGGAGGACCCCCACCTCAACCCCCACAATTTACAACATGGGAGGAGGAAGTCTTGAACATCCTGCATCCTGACGGCCTCGCAGGAGTCGGCGGAGGAATGGATACTGGTAAGTTGAAGCTTCACTACTGCTTCCCCCCCACCTGCATGCCAAATCATACCCCAACCCTCACCCCCATCCTCGAACCCCACCCTCACCCCCACCCCCATCCTCACCCCCACCCTCACCCCCACCACCATCCTCACCCCCACCACCATCCTCACCCCCACCCCCAGCACACCTATTCCCTGCCAATGTCTCACCATCACAACCCACACATCCAAAAACCTAGGCCTGCATGCGTCCACTAAGCATGGACACCCATCACCAAAGCATGCCCAATGCATATACACATCCCCCCCACAAGCCACCCTCACCAAAGCCCCCACACACGAATGCCAGCACTTGGGGACACGGGAACCCACAGATACACCCATATGCCACACATTGAAACTATAACCATACCTCTATACCCCTGCAGGACCCGACCGTCAACACACCGCCGCGGAGGGCCCAGAATTCTCCACACCCCCCACCCAAGAGGCCGTCAGCGATGACAGCAGCTCTGTCGACCTGGACACCGATGACCAGCCCGGACCATCGGGGACTTCTGGACAGTCGGTTCCCCTCACACAGGCCCAGGCCACTACAGACCCAAACCCCTCTGGGAACACCAGCACAGCTCCCACCCAGCGGGCCCATGCCTCTGTCTCCAGGGCGCGTCAATCTGCGGTGTGTCTACCACTACAGGGCACCCAGGATAACCCACCACCCCAACAACAACAGGGACCTGGGGGCAGTGGTAGTGGGCACACCGGCCAGGGGGCAGAGGCCCAGGGAAACAGGGCAACTCGGAGGGCAGCTGTGCGACAGGGGGGGGACGGGCCCAGGGAACCCACTCTCCACGAGGCCCTCACCACCATCATGGGAGCATACAACCGCTCCCAGGAGACGATGGCGACGGTACTGGCCCGGTTCCAGGAGATCCAGGTACTGCAGGAGGAACACTATCGGGGGTACAGGGAGGACATCAGAGCCCTCACCTCCACCCTGGTTACCATGGTAGGGCTGCTGCAGGACCTCATCAACACCAGGACGGACACTCAACAACACCAAAGGGCCCCTGCCACTAGCCTGGACCAAGAACAGCCAACCACCTCCGCCGGCGCTAGTGGACAGGAGGCCCCCGCACAGCAGCAGCCCACCAGACCCCCACCTCCTGCAGGAGAAGAACCACCCCGCAAGAGGGCCCTGAGATCTTGCAAGAAGACAGAGTAGGATGTCAAGACCCCCGCCAGCAAAGGATACCACCTGATGTCATCCCACTGTCCCACATTGTCACCCTGTCCATCCTTGAACTGCCCATGCTCCATCTCTCCACAGGCCTCTGGACAATGCACCTGTGTGACTGTTACTCTGGACTCTGCCATGGACATTCCTTCACCATAGCCCCCACCCACTTGAAACCACCCATCCCATTTTGAGCACTTAAATAAACACCTATTTTGCACAAAACTATCTGGAGTCTGGCTGTGATTTCAAAATATTGTAATTGACATGACAGTGCAAATATGTCCTTGTACATAGTGAAGTCAACAAACAGCTGCCACAAAGCTGTAGTCCATGGGGAAACGAAGCACAGGACTCGTAGTGGGGACCCCAGATCTGAAATAGGGAGGGAAAAGCCACAACTCAGTCATCATACACTGGGGCAAATAGACAGGCAGCAGAGATGCAGGAGAGTAGTTCAGATTTACTAAATTATCTTTGAATTGTTACCTGTGTCCTAGTGGAAGTACTGTTCAATGATTCTGTCCCTGTTGTCTGTTTCAGCCCCGTCGTCTTCCTCCTCGTCACTCTCCACAGGTTCCACCGCTGCCACAACACCACCGTCTCGACCATCCTCCTGCAGGAAAGGCACCTGGCGGCACAAAGCCAGGTTGTGAAGCATGCAGCAGGCCACGATGATGTGACACACCTTCTTAGGTGAGTACATTAGGGATCCACCTGTCATATGCAGGCACCTAAACCTGGCCTTTAGGAGGCCAAAGGTGCGTTCGATCACCCTCCTAGTACGCCCATGGGCCTCATTGTACCGTTCCTCTGCCCTGGTCCGGGGATTCCTTACTGGGGTCAGTAGCCACGACAGGTTGGGGTACCCAGAGTCCCCCAATAGCCATACACGGTGTCTCTCTAGCTGTTCCATCACGTAAGGGATGCTGCTATTCCTCAGGATGTAGGCGTCATGCACTGACCCTGGGAATTTGGCATTTACATGCGAGATGTACTGGTCAGCCAAACACACCACCTGGATGTTCATGGAATGGTAACTTTTTCTGTTCCTGTACACCTGCTCCCTGTCTCTTGGGGGAACCAAAGCCACATGGGTCCCATCAATGGCACCAATGACGTTGGGAATATGTCCAAGGGCATAGAAATCACCCTTCACTGCAGCCAATTCGCCCACCTCAGGGAAAATGATGTAGCTCCTCACGTATTTCATCAGGGCAGACAACACTCTGGATAACACCTTCGAAAACATGGGCTGAGACATCCCAGAAGCAATTCCCACTGTTGTCTGAAATGACCCACTTGCCAAGAAATGGAGTACTGACAGGACCTGCACCAGAGGGGGAATCCCTGTGGGTTGGCGGATGGGGGACATCAGGTCGGGCTCCAGCTGGGCACACAGTTCATGTATAGTGGCACGGTTAAGACGGTAGGTCAGGATAATGTGGCGTTCTTCCATTGTCGACAGGTCCACCAGCGGTCGGTACACGGGAGGATTCATCCGTCTCCTCGCCAAACCCAGCGGACGGTGCCTAGGAAGGACAACATGGAGCACACAGTCAAGCAACCCACAGGTACGTACTCACAGCTAGCACAGTAAACGATTCTCTATGCAGTGAATGGCGTGTCTGAGTGGCTATGCAAGGCCTAGGCCTGTGTGACGCAGTTGAAATTGAGCCATGTGGACCCTCGAAATGGCGGCTGCCTGACCTGTGAAGTGTGACAATGGGATGTGAGGTCAATGCTCTGGCGTGGCACACCGCGGCGGGCGGCGGGCGAAGACCGCGGCGCGAAGCCGCATTGGTTAACATTGAAGCCTATGGGTTTCAGGAGCCAATGGCGAAGGGCGCCGGCGGTGGCGGTACGCACCGCCGCGGTACGCACCGCCGCGAACGTGACCGCCATTTTCTATCTACTTATCCACTTGCGACTTGAACTTTCACAGGAGAGGACCTATACTGCAAGTGTTGCTGTGACCTCGGTCTGGAAGGGACAATGGCTGCTGCGCCTGGGGAAAGGGCCCCTGCCTTCACTGGAGAGGAGTTGGAGAAACTTGTGGATGGGGTCCTCCCCCAGTATGCGCTACTCTACGGTCCTCCAGACCAACAAGTGAGTTTAATTCAATCTGGATTTGGGGCCACTGGCTGGCTTGGGGGCCTGGCGGGGGGCCTGGCGGGGATGGGGGGCATGTTGGGGCTGGCGGGGATGGGGGGCATGTTGGGGCTGGCGGGGGGCCTGGCGGGGGGCCTGGCAGGGATGGGGGGCATGTTGGGGCTGGCGGGGGCCTGGCGGGGGGCCTGGCGGGGATGGGGGGCATGTTGGGGCTGGCGGGGGGCCTGGCGGGGGGCCTGGCGGGGATGGGGGGCATGTTGGGGCTGGCGGGGGGCCTGGCGGGGGGCCTGGCGGGGATGGGGGGCATGTTGGGGCTGGCGGGGGGCCTGGCGTGGGGCCTGGCGGGGATGGGGGGCGTTGGCCCACTGGCAACGAAAATGCAGACAAACTTGAACGTGGTATTTCTCCCTCCCTGTACGTGTCACATAGGTCCGCGCCCATGAGAAGATCGGGATTTGGCGTGCCATCGCCAAGGAAGTCCGGACCCTGGGGGTCCACCATCGACGGGGCACCCACTGCCGCAAGAGGTGGGAGGACATCCGCCGCGGGACCAAGAAGACCGCTGAGTCTCTGCTGGGGATGGCCTCCCAACGTAGGCGGGGTGCCTGCCGTCAACTGACCCCCCTGATGTTCCGGATCCTGGCGGTGGCCTACCCTGATTTGGATGGGCGCGTGAGGGCAGCACAGCAGACACAAGGGGGTGAGTCCAAGCATTATCTACTCTGTTGTCGCGCAGTGGAGGTGTCTGGGTGGGGGAGGAGGGCTGTGGGTCCCCCTAGGCCAGGGCGATATCTGTAGGCTGGGCACCCCCGTAAGCCCCTGTGTCCCCAGCCAACACCCTCAGTAGTGTGTCAGTACAGCCATCCCTGGTCCGTGTCATCCATGGGTGCAGTTGTCAACTCTAGGCGTGTAGGGCATGTTCCACGGAATGCGTAGCGGATCCCAAGTGCGCAACTTAGTGCAGGGGGCATCTGTGTCTGTCATGTCCGCTAACTGTACCGGAGATCCATGTACTCAATATCCCTTTATTTCTCTCTCCCCCCCCCTTTTTGTTTGTCTTTCTGTGCTTGTGTGCATCAGCATCATCAGGCGGAGGAGAAGTGGCATCGGGGCAGGAGGGAGCTGCATCTCACATGGCCCAGGAGGGCCATGCCACAGAGTCTGACTGGACCAGTGAGACAGAGGGCGAGGGGAGCTCCACAACGGGGACGACTGGACCCTGCAGCGACACGGACACGTCCTCGGAAGGGAGCTCCCTTGCGGGGGTGGCACCATCCGTGCCCCCCGCCATTACAGGTACAGCCGCCACCCAGCGCACCATCACCGCCCTCCCAGCAGCCCCTCAGCGTTCGCCCCGTGCCCGCTCTGCCAGGAAGCCGGGCATCTCCTTCGCCCCAGGCACCTCAGGCCCTGCCCCTGTTACCGCCGCTGCCCTCAGTGAGGAGGTCATTGACCTCCTCCGAACGCTCATTGTTGGGCAGACTACCCTTTTGAATGCCATCCAGGGGGTGGAGAGGGAGGTTCATCGCAGCAATGCGTACCTGGAGGGCATTCATTCGGGTCAGGCTGCCCATCAGCGATCGTTCCAGGCTCTGGCCTCAGCACTGACGGCAGCCATTGTCCCTGACTCCTGCCTCCCTCTACTAACTCCCTCCTCCCAGTCTCCTGTTCCTCTGCCTGTCCCACCCACACCATCAGACCAGCCTGCACACACCTCAACACCGAAGAGCTCATCCAAACATAAGCACCACAGATCACGCAGACATTCACACACGCAACATTCCGATGCAGACATGCCAACAGTCACTACCACCTCTGTGACCCCCACCTCTTCATCTCCCTCCTCCCTCCCTGTGACGTCTACACTCACACCTCCATTCACCTCACCATCAGCCAGTGTTTCCATCACCAGCACACCCTCCAGTCCAGTCCGCACACGTGCAGTCACCACCCCCACTGCCATTTACACGTCCCCTGTGTCCTCTCCCACTGTGTCTGTCACCCCCTCTTCCACACCACACAAACGCAGCCACCCACCCACCCAACAGCCATCCACCTCACGACAGCCTATCCCTCCTGCACCTGCACCCAAAGACAGCAAACGTGACTCACCTACAACCACATCCTCTCCCTCCACTCCCATTCCCACTGTACCTACCACTCTCCATTGTCCCAAGAAACTCTTCCTCGCCACTGCTAACTTCTTTCCTGACCCTGAGCCCCCCCCTCCTTCTCGTCGGGGTAAGAAGAGCACCTCAGCCACCACCAGCCCTGCAGCCCCCTTGACAAGGGTGCAGGGGTATTGGAGCCCACCAGCCCGCATGTCTGGATCTTCGCCCAGCAGCAAGGGGACAGCCAGCCCACCCCCTGGGAAGAGGAGCAGAAGGCGGAAGGGGCGCCGCAGGAGCCCGGCTTCTACATCCCCCCCGGACACCACCCAGACACAGTCACCAGCCACAGCTCCAAAGGGAGGAAAGGGCCACAGACTCCCGACTAAGGAGGGCAAGGGCAGCAAGTCGGAGAGGTCAGGCTGCAGGCCTGCTGCCCAGGAGGTGCCCACCACCCCCATAGCCGCTGGCCAGGGAGGACCCAGCCCAGCTGGCCAGGAGGGCCCCACCACCCACAGCCCAGGTGGGCATTGAAGGAGCACCATCCCCGCTGCCCAGGAGGGCACCACCAGGCAATGAGCAGTTGGCCATAGACCGGCCGCCGTCTCAAGAACCGCTGAACTGGGCCCCGCCGTCTCCAGCACCGCTGAACTGGGCCCCGCCGTCTCAAGCACCGCTGAACTGGGCCCCGCCGTCTCAAGAACCGCTGAACTGGGCCCCGCCGTCTCAAGAACCGCTGAACTGGGCCCCGCCGTCTCAAGCACCGCTGAACTGGGCCCCGCCGTCTCAAGAACCGCTGAACTGGGCCCCGCCGTCTCCAGCACCGCTCCGCTGGGGACCGCCGTCTCAAGAACCACTGAACTGGGCCCTTCAAGGCAAGACCCGCTGAACTGGGCCCTTCAAGGCAAGAACCGCTGAACTGGGCCCTTCAAGGCAAGACCCGCTGAACTGGGCCCTTCAAGGCAAGAAGCGCTGAACTGGGCCCTTCAAGGCAAGAAGCGCTGAACTGGGCCCTTCAAGGCAAGAAGCGCTGAACTGGGCCCTTCCAGGCAAGAACCGCTGGCCCTTTGGCAGACGTGGCAGGGCAGGATCTGTCTCGGGCAGGGCTGCAGGATGTCCTCTGGCCAACATGCCTCCTCCAGTGGCAGTGGAGTCTGTTATGGACTGTTTGGACTGTGGCTTTGCTCTCCCCAGGATGGCCCAGTGGGCAGGCCACCCACTGTATGGACTGTATGGACTGTGGCGTTGCTCTCCCCAGGATGGCCCAGTGGGCAGGCCACCCACTGTATGGACTGTATGGACTGTGGCTTTGCACTCCCCAGGATGGCCCAGTGGGCAGGCCACCCACTGTATGGACTGTATGGACTGTGGCAGTGCTCTCCCCAGGATGGCCCAGTGGGCAGGCCACCCACTGTATGGACTGTATGGACTGTGGCTTTGCTCTCCCCAGGATGGCCCAGTGGGCAGGCCACCCACTGTATGGACTGTATGGACTGTGGCTTTGCTCTCCCCAGGATGGCCCAGTGGGCAGGCCACCCACTGTATGGACTATATGGACTGTGGCTTTGCACTCCCCAGGATGGCCCAGTGGGCAGGCCACCCACTGTATGGACTGTATGGACTGTGGCTTTGCTCTCCCCAGGATGGGCCAGTGGTCATGGAGTCCCCTCGTGGATCTGGCGTCGTGTACTCAAGTGGCTGAGGTGCCCCCCCTTCCCTTCCCCCTGAGGTGCCTGTCCTATTTTCTTTCTGATGCCCCTGCAGTGTTCTCTCCGTGGAGTTCTTGTCGTGGGACTGGGCCTTGCCCCTTTGCACAGGACCCCTGTGGTCCACGGACAGTGGTTGGACTACATTTAGTAGCTGTATATATTTTGTACATAGTTTATTTATTTATTGGGATTACTGGTGTCCATATTTCAATATATCTGCCCGTTTATGATCTCTTCTTTTGGTCTTTGCATTATTTCGGAGGGGGGGGTTTGTGGGTTGTGACAGTGATCTGTGGGAATGCATTGATGTGTGTGTTGTAGTGGGTGTGGGTGGGTGGGTGTGTGCCGGTAATCTTTTCCCTCCCCTGTGTCGTAGGTGCAGTACTCACCGATGTCTTCCGCGCCGCCGGGCGTGCTCCTGGTACAGGAGCAGGTATAGGAGTGCGGGGATGACCTGCAACTCGGGTTCCATACTGCCGGAATCTCGCGTGGAGTGCGTAGAGGTGAGCGTTTTCCCGTTCGTAGTCTGTTTCCGCCGTGTTTTTATCGGCGGTGCTCCCGCCCCGGAAAAGGTGGCGGATTGGTGGGTCGTGATAGGGTGGGCGGTACATTGTCTGCCGCCTGGCTGTTGGCGGGGACCGCCGCGCTGTTTGTTTGTTCCGCCGTGGCGGGCGGAGTGTTAATGCGGCGGGCTGTGTTGGCGGTTCCCGCCAGGGTCAGAATTGCATATTTTGGACCGCCGGCCTGTTGGCGGCTTGGCCGCCGCATTATCACCGACCGCCAGGGTCAGAATGAGGGCCTGAGTGTATCCATACAGTTTGTAACTGCCAGCCTAACTCCTGGCTAGCTCACAGTGGCTGACCCACACCTCCAAACCCATCGGAGTAACAGGTGATTGTGGCAACCTGAACATGACACTTCAACTCCCCAGAGAAGCTATGGAAATAGATCTTACCCCTTTCATATTGTTACTCATGCATGCCAAGGTGAGACAAAAAGGTGCAAGATACGTTTTCAATGCAGTTATTGAAGTAATTGCAATTTGGCATATAAAGAGTGAGATGCAATAATTAGGCAGAAGAAACATAGCAAAGTAGTCAGCATGAAGAACATGGTAAAGAAGACAAACAATCCAACCATGATGCATGTGGTTCTAGATTTGCTGAGAGCATATTCAGTGTACCCTTCTGCCTGACCCAATCTAAGGGATTAGCCCCAGCCCCATACCTGGAAATAGTGTCAGAAATCACCCTGTGGTGTAGATGACAATCCTCTCAGGAAGCTGGTGGATCAGCACCAGCCACACTGGAAGTCACACAGCGTGGGTCCCAGAATAGGCGTACCCTAAACCTCTCTGGGTCAGTGCATCATTTATATAATAAACCATACCATATTGGAAGTACAATCCTGATGCAATACTGTGTCTATTGATAGAAGCAATCTCCTGAACACAGACCAGCATATCATGCACTGTGTCCCTTAGCCTTGGACGGAAAGTACTGATTATATGTTGTGCAGAAGCTAACTAAATGAGCAGCATGTTGTTCCCTTTCCTTGAGTGAAGGCAAGCTGATAAAAATATGTAAGAATCATTGCTAAAAAGCAGCATAACTAAAATGAATAAAATGTGAAAAAAACATGAACGGTAAATCTAATTTAAGACAGGAGTGACCAGTCCGGGCCCTTGATGTCCTCATGAGTCTGCATTCTACAGCATACATAGAAAGAGGAAAAAGCCTCTGAGGATTAAAGATTGTTCTTCCTACACAAAAACAGTCCTGCATTCAAAGCAGCCACCCTGCAGGGCAAGGAGGCAAGTTGTGGTCAAAGAGAGCTCCATATTATTATTAGATATCTGTTGGTAAATATTTCAGTGAAGATGTTGATCTTCGTAGGGAAATATTTGAGTGATAGAAATTTGAATTTTGCACCCCAGGATGGTCCCTTGCCAACTGGAAACTTGTTGTGCCTTCAGTTGGTGAAGAATTTTGGGCAAATTTACTAACATTTTGCACCAGTGATGTACCTCTTTTTATCACATCCATGAAACAGTATTATTTGTGATATACAAAGTCACACACATCAGATTTCTGTTGCCTTATGTGAGATTTTTCCCAATGCATCTTGTCTTCCTTTGCATTAGGGAGGTGTTCCATCAATCAGTCAATCAATCATCGTGTTTGTAAAGTGTGGCTTATCACCCCAGGGGGTGTACAGGTGCTCAGGGTTGTCGCTGTGCATTTGAGCAACTCCTCAAAGAGCCATGTCTTTAGTTTCTTCCTGAAGTCGAGGAGGGTGTGCAAGGTGAAGGGGCAAAGGGTCGTTCCAGTTCTTAGTAGCTAGGTAGGAGAAGGAGCACCCTCTGTAGCCGTGGATTCTCGGGACATGGGTGAAGGCGAGGGTTGTCAAGTGTATCTCCCTGGTTGACTGGTGGAAGGAGATTCTGTGATTGATAAGTATGGGTCCAATCATGTGGAGTGTTTTGTAGGCAATGGTGAGAACTTTGAATTTGCACCTCTTGTACACTGACAGCCAGTGTAGACCTTTGAGGTGGGGCGCTGTGGGCTTCCTCTGCGAAGGTATAGGACGAGTCGCGCTGCTGGATTCTGGATGATCTGGTGGTGGTGGAGGAGCTGGGTGGGGAGTCTGATGCAGAGGGCATTTCCGTAGTCTAGTCGACTGGTGATGATGGCTTGGGTGACCATTTTTCTGGTTTCAGTGAGGTTCCATTTGAAGATCTTCTGTAGCGTGCAGAGGTTGTGGAAGCTGGAGGAGGCCACTGCATTTATCTGCTGTCTGAAGGTGAGTGTGCTTTCTAAGATGATGCAGATGTTGTAGGCGTGGTCAGTCGGTGATGGGGGTTGTCCAAGCATGGAGGGCCACAATGAGACATCCCAGAGGAGAAGTTGCTTCTGTAGATGATCACTTCAGTCTTGTCCATGTTCAGTTTCAAGCTGTTGGAATGGGTGACGTTTGTCATGGCTTTGCTGAAGTTGTCTCTGGAAGTGGCGTGGTCTTCAGCAAGGGAGAGCGTTAGTTGGGTTTCATTGGCATAAGAGATGATTTTGAGTCCATGGGAACGCACAATCTTGGCCAGAGGCGTTACATGAACGCTAAAGAGGATGGGTCTGTGACAGGATCCTTGGGGAACGCCAAATATGTTGCTCTTAGGTTCTGAGGTGAAGGGTGCAAGGCAGACCCTCTAAGTGCGACCTGTGATGAAGGCATGGATCGATTTGAGGGTGTTGCTTTGAATCCCGATGTGGTGGAGCCTGATGGTGAGAATTAAGTGGGAGATGCTGTCAAACATTTCAAAGAGGTCCAGGATGATCAGGGCCACTTTCTTTCTGGTATCGAGGAGGGACCTGATGTTGTCTGTTGCAGCAATATGAGAGGTCTCGGTGCTGTGGTTGGTGCAGAAACCGCTTTAGGTGGGGTTAAATAGGTTGTGTTTTTCCAGGTGTTCGGAGAGCTGTTTGTTGATGGCTTTTTCCAGGACCTTGGCTGGGAAAGGGAGCAGAGGTATTTTTTGAGTTCGCTGGAGTCGGGGGAGGTTTCTTCAGGAGCTGCTTGACCGCTGCTTGTTCCATGCTTCGGGGATGATGGCAATCTTGATGGTGGTGTTGAGAAGGGGAGAGAGGATGCTGCTGATTTCCACCTGGTCCAGGTTGAAGATATAATGTGGGCATAGGTTGTTGGATGAGCTGGAGTGGGTTGAGGTCATTAGGATGGCTGTTTTCTGGATGGATAATGGCCTCCAGTCCATGATGAGGTGGCTGGAGGAGTCCTCAGATGGGGTCAATAGGTGTTCGATGCTGGTGGGTTGGGGCTGAAAGTAGTTGTAGATGGCTGTGATTTTGTCATGGAAGTAGTTGGGTAGTGAGTCACAGAGGGCCTGGATAAGTTGGAAAGTGTTTTTGATGGCTGCTGGGCAGGAGAACTCTTTGACAATCTTGAAGGGTGCCTTCGGGCAGATAGTGCTCTCCTTAATGCGGCAGAGTAGGGCGATCTTTTTTGCTTCTTTGAGGCAGAAATTATATTTTTTCAATGCAACTTTAAAGGTGGTCTGGTCTGAGGGGTCCCTGCTACATCACCACCATCTTCCTAGCCTTTTGCATTCTCTTTTGAGTGTCTGAAGTTTGGGGGTCAACCACCATGCAGGCTTGCTGGATCTTCTGGTGGCAGAGTTCCTTGCGGGGGCAACTTTGTTGGCTCTGTTGATGATCCATTTGGAGAGTTTGCCGGTGTCCTGTTTGAGGTAGCCCAAGAGGAAGGGTTTGCGGGCCTGAAAGACAGTAGTCTATAGGGCCTCTGTGAATTTTCCCCATCTGCAGTGGAGCATGGTCGTTCCCATGGGCATTCCTATGCCTCTACCCATGGATATTTCCAGATTTATTGAAGCTAGTTAACCTGGAAATGCATAGAAATGCTACACCTCACTGAATTGAGTGTATATGAGAGAAATATGCGTATTTTTCCATATTACTTCCACTTTCTATGCATGCTGAATTCCGTAGCACACATAGAAAGAGAAATTGCCTTTAAGGGTTGTTTTTGGGTAGGAAGGTAGGACTTCTTGCACTAAAACAATCCTGCCTGTAACTCAGGCAACATGGTGTACGGGTGCCTGCATTGGGGCTAGGCAGCGCACAGTGTGCCAGTGCTCAGAGACAACAGAAATGCACCATATTTTATGGTGCATTTCTGCTGTCACCCATTCACACAATGCAGCGACAGCTGCCATGTAGTGCATGAAATATAGGTAAAACTGCCATTTAGGCTGTTTTTTGGAGCCTGATTCCTCCAGCGGGACAAGGCTGTATCCAAAAAGGGCTCAACAAGTCCAGGCACCTTCTCTGCTACGTGTCAGTGGATGGGATTTGTTGATACAGAGAAAAATATAGTGGATACAACCTGAATCTTTAGCTTAGAACTTTAGAGCAATAAATTGACAAAAAGATTCTAAGCCCCAGGCATCAGGAAACTTCAGGAGGAGTACACGTTGACACCAGCCAAGGGTCGAGGACCAACAGCACTTAGGAGTCAAGACTCACTGCAGCAGAGGCCTGCGGCTGGGTCCTCAGCAGGTCCAGTTGGAACTGGTCAACTAGCAATGCCAGAAAAAGGTCCCTTGGAGCTTTCTATGTCCCTGCAGGCCAAACAGCAAGTAGGCCTTATGACTCCTGCCATTGTCCCACGTGCAAGAGGGAGCACAGGTCCAGTCTTCGAGGTTCTCCTTTTGTCACTTCAAGGTCCTTACCTATGTCTACAAACCCAACTATGACTCAGGCCCAGCTTACCTGAACCACCACCTGAACTTCCACCTACCAACCAGAAACCTCTGCTCCGCACACCACGCACTCCCTCTGCATCTGCTGCAGCCACTTCAGAGGATGCTCCTTTGCCTATCTCACTGCCAGAGACAGGAATGACCTGCCCTTCCACCTCTGCACAGCATCCTCACAAAACCAATTCAGGAAGGGACTCAAGACCTGGCTCTTCAATTGAATACGGCAGCAAAGCACCCCCTCGGGTGATTAGTCGTGCTATATAAATGGGTCTGATTTGATTTGATTAGTCACAGATGTCAGGGTCAGTCCTCTTCTGTTCTTCCACAGGTCCAGAAGTGATTTGAGGAAAGTATGGGAAATGGCACATTACTGCCCAGTGTTAGCCTGTGGATTGGCAAATCTCCAGGGTCACTCCCTAACCAATGAGGTAAATGTTCCTGGGGTGACCCTACCCACTTTTGCAGGACTTTGTGTTTTGCTCTAAACTAACCCACGGTACCCCTCCCTGCCTAAATCCAACTTGGTCGGACCACTGGTTGCCCTCCCTACCTAGAACCAAGATGGCAGAACCCTTCTTCCTCTGGTCACCCTCAGTACCCCTGCCTACCTAAATCCAATGTGGCAGAGCCCTTCTTCCTCTAGTCAGAGCTGCCTGTGCTCACCCAGAGGTGTGGCTAAGATAATTGACACACCATTTGGTTATGCCAAACGAGTCTGGTGGTAGTTCTAGGCCTTAAAATATGGTAATACCAGCTTATCCGTGTTGAACGTGGCCCTTTTTGCCTTCCTCCTCCTGTTTTTCTGATATCATTTTGTTGTCTCTAGGACTCTGGGTACTTTATCACTGCTGATCAGTGCTAAAGTGCATGTGCTCTCCCTTCTAAACTTGGTGTGATTGGCTTAGACCTGATTGGCACATTTAATTTACCAGTAGGTCCCTTGTACAGTGGTATCCCTTATACCCAGGGTCTGTAAATTAAATGCTACTAGTGAGCCTGCAGCTCGGCTTGCACCGCTGCATTCACTTTAACTTCGTGAAACCCACAATGCACCACCACCCGCAGCGGTTTCCCCCCAAAGATGGAACAAGGTCACCGAAGACCAGCTGATCACTACCTTCTCCCAGAACCCACCTCTCCACCACACCAACACAGTCACCCACAACCTCCGGCAATGAAGAAACCTTCAACAAGACGCTCCAACATAAAGGCCTTCTGGTTCACCGCCATTCTCCAAGAATCCAAGCAAACATACCGAAGACTCGAGAAAAAGTAACGCCAAGAACAGACACCGGACAACCACACAGCCTTCAAGAACGCCATCTGCAAATACCACCACCAACTCATTCGAACCGCCAAAAGAGCCGCCTTCAAAGAATGCATCGACAACAATGCACACAGCTATAAGGAGCTCTTCAACATCGTGAAGGAATTCTCCAACCCCGGTTCCAACGTCAAGGATATCTCGCCATTGCAAGACCTCTGCAACTCCCTAGCCACCTTCTTCTACCGCAAGATCACAAATATCCATGACAGCTTCAATATCCAGAACCCCCATCAACCACCAACACCACAGACTCACCGCCCCCCAGCCACACCAACTTCCTGTTCTCCCGGACCCACGTCAACGACAACAACACCATCAAAATCATGAACACCATCCACTCCGGCTCACCATCTGACCCCAGCCCTCACCATATCTTCCACAAAGCAAGCTCCGTCATGACACCCCAACTCCGGAAGATCATCAACAACTCCTTTGAGACCGCCACTTTCCCGGAGAGCCGGAAACATGGTGAGATCAACACCCTCCTCAAGAAACCAAAGGCAGACCCAAAGGACCTCAAGAGCTTCCAGCTCATCTCCCTGCGCCCCTTCCCGGCAAAGGTCATTGAGAAAATTGTCAACAAACAACTGACCCGCTTCCTCGAGGAGAACAACACTCTGGACACGTCCCAATCCAGATTCTGCAGCAACCACAGCACAGAAACCGCCCTCATCGTCACCACCGACGACATCAGGACCCTACTTGACAACAGCAGCCCTCATCCTCCTGGACCTCTCGGCCACCTTTGACACCGTCTTTCACCACACCCTACGCACACGCCTCAACGACGCAGGGATCCATGACAGAGCCCTGGACTGGATCACCTCCTTCCTCACAAGCTGATCCTCTCCCTCACCAAGGACCCTACCACCACCAAAACCAACCTCCATTAAGGAATGAAGGCCATCGCCGAATGGATGAAGAACAGCTGCCTGAAACTGAATTTTGACAAAACTGGGGTCCTTATCTTCAGCTCCACCCCCTCTGCCTGGGATGACTCCTGTTGGCCTGCCACACTGGGAACCGCACCAACACCCATCGACCATGCACACAACCTGGGGTTCATCCTGGACTAATCGCTATCAATGACCCAGCAAGTCAACACCGTCTCTTCCTCCTGGTTCAACACCCTCTGCATGCTTCGGAAGGTCTACAAATTGATCGCCACCGGAACCAGAAGGACGGTCACCCAAACCCTGCAGACTGGACTACAGCAACGTCCTCTACGTAGGAACCATTGCCAAGCTCCAGAAAAGATTGTAACACATACAGAATGCCTATGCACGCCTCATCCTGGACATGCCCCAGCCCACCTGAGAGACCTGCACTGGCTCCCAGTCAACAAGAGAATCATGTTCAAGCTCCTCATCCATGCTCACAAAGCACTGCACAACATCGGACCAGAATACCTCAACAGACTGCTCTTCTTCTACACCCCAACCCGACAGCTTCAATCCGCTGACCTTGCCCTTGCCACCATTCCACGCATCCACAGAACGACCGCCAGTGGCAGATTGTTCACCCACCTCTCCGCCAAGACGTGGAACACTCTTCCTATCCACCTGCAACAGAGACAGGACCTGCCAACCTTCAGGAGACACCTCAAGACATGGCTGTTCGAGCAGTAGCAGCACCCCCCCTGAGGGCCTTGAGACCCTCACAGGTGAGTAGTGTGCTTTACAAATACTATGATTGATTGATTTATTGATAGAAGTAGCCTTTCAAACCTGTCTTGGGCCTGCCACAGCAGGGCCTGTGTGCGTAGTTTACTGCCATAGTGGCCTGGGATCTAAATTTACATGCCAAGTCTGGAACTCCCCTTGTACTTTATATAGGTCACCCTAAGGAAGCCCCTAGGAAGCCCTATGTGCCGGGTGCTGTGTAGGTAAAAGAGAGGACATGTTCCTTATTGTGTGGCATGTCCTGGTAGTGACAAACAGCCTATTTGGTTTCTCACTGCTGTGAGCTCTGCCCCTCTTATAGGATTGCATTGGAAATGCCTTTGCATATGTCTAAGTGGTATCTTCTTATTAATGAGGCACAGCGTGCCATATTTGGTATGTTTGGAAAGATAGTGATAAATGCTGCTTATTGGATTTTTTATTACCATTGTAGAAATGGCACTTTTAGAAAGTGGGCATTTCTCTGTGCTTACTACTATTGTGTTCTTCAGCCTGACTCCAACTCATGTCTGGGGTAGAGAGACAGCTGGGCTTTTTGCTTACTTTTCAGGCAGCCATTACGCAGGGAGGGTGGAGGTGTAACAGGATTATATCTGCATACTGAATGGTCTTCCTGGGTGGGAGACACAGAGGTGGGGTGCACTCAGATTTATATAGGCTGTGTCCTGCCCTCATACAAAGGGCTTGTTTACCCCCTAATGATGTCTAGAGCTAATGCTGAGGTAGAAGGGGGTGTTGTGTACTTCTAAAGGTCCTTTCAAGTGCATCATGAGGTCAAAGACAATATGAGTATAAGTATAGGGTTTGCTCCCCATATTGTGAGAAGAGAGACACAACGTGGACTTGTACCCAGATAATGCCGGAAGGGACAGTGATCGCCATTGGGAGTATCCTGCTTGCTGTGCTGACCTGGGACCTGCTAATTCATCAGAAGGACTGCCACTGGATTGCCACGACCCCCTTTGTCTGGCGGCCCTACATGTACCCTGTTTTGGTGCTCCCAGTGTTCTCCAGAGGCTGGGTGGTGTGCTCCCTTTCGCCCTGCCTTTGTTTTGGTAGCACAAGGGGTGCGCATGACACTGGTGATGCCACGCATGAAGATCTCTGCATTCTCATCATTTGCACCAGCCTATGGGGAGTGACTACTTCCTTTGGTTGGTCGTGGTTGCAGCGCGAGTGGAGCATGCCTGACCTTCATTGTGCTAATGTGGCCCCCTGGCCCAGGAGAAGTGCAAAGGAGCCCTCCGGCAGTGTCGTCGAAGCACGGACAGGGCGCGTAACACAAGCAGGCACCAACTTGGGTGTAATCACCACTGTGGCCCCAGGAGATTGAGTCGGGCCCAGTGGCAGTGCGGTAGCTGCAGCACTACCTTTTTGGGCGGCCTCACCATACCGAGGAGGAGAGGACCCCTGCTGGCCATATTGTGCAACCAACACGGGTGCCCCTGCCAACCAGAGGAGAGAAGGACTGTGCCTCCCGGTGGCACACAGAAGAAGAGAGCAACTGAGGTTAGTAGCTGCCTCACATTTATGCAGGCAGCTGCCCAGTGCTCTGCTCCATGCCAGGGACCCATAAAGGTCTCCCTGCCAGTGTGGGGACCATGGGGGTGATTCTGACCCCGGCGGTACTAGACCGCCGGGGCCAGGGTCGGCGGGAGCACCGCCAACAGGCTGGCGGTGCCCCGCAGGGCATTCTGACCGCGGCGGTTCAGCCGCGGTCAGAAGAGGAAAACCGGCGGTCTCCCGCCGTTTTTCCGCTGCCCTTCTGAATCCTCCATGGCGGTGCAGCTCGCTGCGCCGCCATGGGGATTTAGACACCCCATACCGCCATCCTGTTCCTGGCGGTTCGCCCGCCAGGAACAGGATGGCGGTATGGGGTGTCGTGGGGCCCCTGGGGGCCCCTGCAGTGCCCATGCCAATGGCATGGGCACTGCAGGGGCCCCCGTAAGCGGGCCCCACTTTGAATTTCACTGTCTGCATTGCAGACAGTGAAATTCGCGACGGGTGCAACTGCACCCGTCGCACCTTCCCACTCCGCCGGCTCAATTCTGAGCCAGTGTCCTCGTGGGAAGGGTTTTTGCACTGGGCTGGCGGGCGGCCTTTTGGCGGTCGCCCGCCAGACCAGTGCAAAAGCCAAAATACCCTCAGCGGTCTTGCGACCGCAGAGCGGTATTTTGGAGGGGGGAAGTCTGGCGGGCGGCCTCTGCCGCCCGCCAGACTTAGAATGACCCCCCATATGTCTGCCCCCACCAGCCTTGGGGGAGCATACCTTTGCCAGGGAATGACTTGGCCATTATGTGGGGAGTGGCGTGGTGAGGTCCCCTTCCTTCTTTCCCCCACATTCACAGTACGGCTCATAGGACGGGGAACCTTGATGGATACAGTAATAGGAGCGCAAGAACTCCTGTGTTAGAAGGGGTGCACTTTATTTACCGCCCATCATGTAGAAAGAGCACAGAAGACTCTGGCCCTCATTCTGACCCTGGCGGATACAATCCGCCAGGGCCAACGGGGGCGGGAGCACCGCCGACAGGCCGGCGGTGCTCCCTTGGTCATTCTGACCGCGGCGCTTTGGCCGCGGTCAGAACGGGAAAACCGGCGGTCTCCCGCCGGTTTTCCACTGCCCCCAGGAATCCTCCAAGCCGGCGCAGCTTGCTGCGCCGGCTTGGGGATTCCGACTCCCCCTCCCGCCATCCAGTTCCTGGCGGTTCTCCCGCCGGGAACCGGATGGCGGGAGGGGGAGTCGCGGGGCCCCCGTAAGAGGGCCCCTACAAGTATTTCACTGTCTGCTTGGCAGACAGTGAAATACGCGACGGGTGCAACAGCACCCGTCGCACCTTCCCACTCCGCCGGCTCGATTACGAGCCGGCATCCTCGTGGGAAGGGAGTTTTTCCCTGGGCTGGCGGGCGGTCTTTTGGAGACCGCCCGCCAGCCCAGGGAAAAACTCATAATACCCTCCGTGGTCTTTTGACCGCGGAGCGGTATTATGGAGGGCTGAATTCTGGCGGGCGGCCTCCGCCGCCCGCCAGAATCAGAATGAGGGGCTCTGTGCCTTATGTGGTGGATTTCTAGTTACCATATAGCCTCTAAAAGAGGTGCTGAGTTGCTGAGTGCTGTGACCTTTGTGTAGAAGGTGTGGTTGGTGATTCCAGTTATAGTTGTATTTCACCGGGATATCTCTGCCCTCATGATGTATACTGCATTGTTCATGCGCTGATTATGCCCTTTGCCCTTGGCCTTGGGGTGGTTACATACAAATTTCAGGATTGGTATTGCAGGCATTAGGAGGGTAATGTTTTATATGACGTGCAATATGGAAATGCTTCTCTTTATTCTCCACTCATGATGATGATGGTCTGACAAGTGCCCGTTTGGCACAGTATTACTGATTCATGTCCTTCTTGGTCTAATGATTTATGCAATACAGTTTATTTTTGTTAGAAATTGGGTCTCTAGTTGGTAGAGGTATGCACACAGTCCAAGTAGGGACAACAATCCTAGTGAGGATAAGTCACAACACAACCCAAAGTATCCTGTGTTCACCCACTGACTAGAGTGGTGGTGACTGCCTGTCTGAGGTGCCTACCCTAGCCAACCAGAATCCCCGTTTCCAACAATCTACCATTGACATACTTAGTTTGCCTATAGCTTCCTAGTAAAGGCGTACTACATGTTCTCTAGGCCTGTACATTGACTGAAACTAGTGAGCCTGCAGCACTTGTGGGGTCACCCACTTAAATAGCCCTGCAACCTGACCCAGGTCTGTCATTGCAGCCTGTGCAAACAGTTTTAACATGCCATATCAACCTGACAAAATAATTATTTTGCCAGGTGCAAACCTTCCTTATACATATAACGCACCCCTAGGTAAGGGCCCAAAGAGTCCACAGGGCAAGGTGCAATGCAATTAGAACAATTACTTTTAAGTTTTTCATGTCCTGATAGTGAAAAACTGTTAAATTAATTTGTCACTATTACAAGGGGTACCTCTCTCATAGGATATCATCGGAGTTACCTTATGAAGTGGTAAAAGCTGTAACTTCCAAATGGGAACAGAAAAACAGTTCATGCTTAGTGTATTTAGAATTGTAATGACAAATCAGATATATCTTTGGTTACAGTTTTGAGAATCACACTTTTAGAAAGCTGGCATTTGCATGTTCCTACTACGTCAATTTGTGCCACCAGCTAGTCACATGACTGGATGTTTTGACAGTTGGTCCTTGTGTATTTTTTGTGTATTCCTCCTAGACAGCCACACAGTATAGAGAGCTTAGGTGTGCCTGGATGGGCCATTACTGGCAGAACAGGAGTGCGGAGTAGAGCACAGCCCCACTAACACCTGAATAGCCTGTGTCCTATCTTCACACAAAGGAATGTATACTAGATATAAATATTGGACCTCAGTCACCAACACTTCAGTACCCTTGTGGACCTGTGTGTAACTCTGCCATGAGGGAAGGACTGTTGTGCTGCTGATTGGGCTGCTACTCTGTTGAACTGCCACCCTGAAGGACTACTGCCTGCTGTGCTGACCAGCTGCCTGCTGCCATCTTGCATGGGTGAGAAGGACTGGACCTGCAACCTGTACCCAGGACCACCGGAGTGAATCCAAGAGCTAGCCTCTTATAAACCAGCAACTGGACTCTGCAAATCTGGGTTTTAACCTGCCAAGTGGTGCCTTCCCAGTCCTGGTCCTTGGGAGTGGGCTTGAAGGTTCTCAGCAGAACCAACGCATCACTTCTACTGTGTGAAATTTCATTTTGCACTAGAGCTTGCAGGCTCATCGAAACTGATGCTGCACGATGCATCCTCTATACAGGCCCTTGCCTTGCACCCCCCCTATGACGTCATCCTCGTACATGACACAGGACTGTGCGCTGCAAGTCTGTAACATCTTCAGAAACAGGAGATATGTGATGCATCCTCAATGCAGGACTTCTCATCGCAAAGCCCACATCTCAGACAGTCCCCTTAATGATGACACATGGCTTTACATTGCAGCCTCACAGTTATCCAGAACTGATGTTGTGCGACATAACTCTGACATGGAGCTTGCAGTCACATACTCCTTTTCAGCAGGATCAAGTGGGTCACTGTAGCTAGTCTGTGCTCCATGATGGTCGGCCTGAACTAGTGGCTTTGTCCATGCCCAGCAGAACCAGATTTCCACAATTTGCGTTATTTGATGCTATTTCCACATAAATATTTAAAATTGCATATCTCTGGTTCTACTATTTTTTTTGTTCTATTCTTTTTTTATTTATTGAAAAATTACTCTAACTGAATTGGTAAGGAATGTTTCTTATTAGTGTTTTCACGTTATTACTGTTTGAAGTGTTGCACAAATACGTTACACATTGCCGGTAAGTTAAGCCTGACTGCTCTGTGCCAAGCTACAAGAGGGTTGAGCACAGAATTATTTAAGGGTTTGCTCACAATGTCGCCCTGACAAGGACTTGTGTTACTACAGGAGTTGGGTTTCTACACCCTCAGCCAGTAACCCAATTTCTTACAAATAGGTATTAAATACAAATATAGAGACATGTTTTACAGTGCTAATGTAGCTGGGGGCACAATGTATAGCCTCTAGGTACATATCGTACCATATACTAGTCATATATAAGCAAATATGATGTGGCATCTAGGTGTATGCTAATTTATCTATGTTCAGAAGGGAGAGCACAACCACTGGTGTCAGGGTAAAGTGCACAGAGTGCTAGCGCCAGCAAAATTGAATTCATTATAGGGAAATAATAATCGGGGGGAATACCACACAAAAGGTGGTCCCTCAAACACCAAGGAAGAGATGAGACGCTAAACTGCGTCACAAAGTGTAGACGACACTGGGAGGGAGGAGGGAGATGACGAGGAGGGGGACACAGTGGAGGCAGTGGATGTTGCTGTGTCTGTATGTGGGTGATGCTTGTGTGAGTGCCTGTGGGATGTGTGGTGCCTATGTTTGCCTGAGCTACTTTTGTGTGGTGAGGTGTGTGCATGCTTGTCTGATGGTGTGGTTGGGATAGGCTGGGGTACAGGGTATTGGGTCTGGGTGGAGGACGTTGGAGGGGGGAGGCTAGAGACAGGGACAATGGCTGCCATCAGTGCTGAGGCCAGAGATTGCAGGGTTCGATGAAGGGCAGCCTGACCAGAATGAATGCACTCCAGGAATGCATTACCGTGTTGCAACTCCCTTTCTACACCCTGGATGGCATTCACAATGGTAGACTGCCCAACAGTGAGTGACCTGAGGAGGTCAATGGCCTCCTCACTGAGGGCAGCAGGGGTGACAGGGGCAGGGGCTGAGGTGCTGGGGCGAAGGTGATGCCCACCCTCCTGGGTGAGCGGGCACCGAGCGAAGGCTGAGGGGCTGCTGGGAGGGTGGTGCTGGTAGGGGGGGTGGCGGCTGTACCTGTAGAAGTGGGGTGCCGCCTCCACAAGGGAGCTCCCATCGGCAGACGAGTCCGTGTCGCTGTTTGGTGATCCGGTGATCAACGTGAAGCTCCCCTCGCCCTCCGTCCCACTGGTGTATTCAGAGTCTGTGGTGCGTCCCTCCATGGCCATGTGGGATGCAGCTCCTTCGTGCTCCATTGCCAGTGTACCTCCGCCTGATGATGCTGATGCACACAAGAACAGGGAGAGCACAAAAAGGGGGGGGGGACGACAGAAGAAAAACAGGTTGAGTGCATGGCTTACCGCTACCGTTGGCGGACAATACAGACACAGCAGCCCCCTTCATTACGCCGTGGTCTTGGCCTCTGCAGATGCAATTCCTGGGATCTGCCCTACATGGCTATGGTGGTCATCTGCACACATGGATGACACAGGGGCATGTATACTTGTACTTGGCACTCTACAGAGGTGGGGTGGAGTGCCACATAGCCTGCATTACGGAGGGGCATAGCCTACGGAACTCGCCCTGGGCTAGGGAAACCCACAGCCCTCCTCCCCAACCCAGACCCCTCCACTGCGCGCAAAGTCCGCAAAATGAGTGTGTACTTACCCCCTTGTGTCTGCTGTGATGCCCTCAAGCGCCCATCCAACTCCGGGTAGGCCACCGCCAGGATCCGGAACATCAGGGGGGTCATGGTTCGACGGGCACCCCTCCCACGTTGGGAGGCCATCCCCAGCTGAGCCTCCGCCGTCTTCTTGCTCCAGCGGCGAATGTCCGCCCATCTTTTCCGGCAGTGGGTGACCCGTCTCTGGTGGACCCCCAGGGTCCGGACGTCCTTGGCGATGGCACGCCAAATGTCCTTCTTCTGGTGGGCGCTGACCTACATGACATGTACAGGGGAAGAAGAGAAGTCATTAACAACAGCACCGTCGAAGTGGGTGGCCCCCATACCTACCCTTGCCATGTGGCACATGCATTCACAGTCCTTCATGTTCCCTGACCTCTGCCCCCTTACTACTGACATCCAGCCCTCTCCACCCAGGCATAGCCCATACAACGTGCTCCCTATGTACTTACCTGTTGGTCTGGAGGACCGTAGAGTAGCGTGTACTTGGGAAGGACCCCGTCCGCGAGCTTCTCCAACTCCTGAGCAGTGAAGGCAGGGGCCCTTTCCCCAGACGCAGCAGCCATTGTCCCTTCCAGACCGAGGTCACAGCAGCACTTGCAGTGTAGGTCCTCTCCTGTCGTAGATCAGGTATCGAGTGACTTAACAGATAGAAAATGGCGGTCACGTCAGCGGCGGTGACGTCCGCGGCGGTGCGTCTCATCACCGCCGGCGCACTTCTTCATTGGCTCCTGGGACAGTTAGGGTCCAATGTTAACCAATGCAGCATTGCGCCGCGGTCTACGACCGCCTATCGCGACGGTGTAGAACGCCAGCGCAGATACCTCACATCCCATTGTCCCAGTTTAGAGGTCAGGCAGCTGCCATTTCAGGGGCCCACATGGCTTCATTTACTACTGCGTCACACATACCTAAGCCTTCACTCAACACACATACAGGAAGAGTTTTGTATTTGGTGTCGTGTTCTGTGTAGCTGTGGGAACATACCTGGGAATTTGTTGACTCTGTGGTCGCTGTTGTCCTTCCTAGGCACCGTCAGCTGGGACATGTGAGGAGATGGCGGAATCCTCCGGTGTACCGACCGCTGGTGGACCTGTTGACAATGGAGGAGCGACATTTAATCATCACCTACAGGTTTGACCGTGTCACTATCCAGGAACTGTGTACCCAGTTGGAGCCAGACCTGATCTCAGAAATCCGCCATCCCACCGGAATCCCCCCTCAAGTGCAGGTGCTATCAGTGCTCCATTTCCTTGCAAGTGGGTCTTTTCAGACAACAGTGGCCATGGCATCAGGGATGTCCCAGCCTATGTTTTCCAACGAATTGTCCAGAGTGTTGTCTGCCCTGCTGAAACACGTAAGGGGCTACATCATTTTCTCTCAGGTGGAGGATTTGGCTACAGTTAAAGGTGTCTTATATGCCCTGGGACATATCCCTAACATCATAGGTGCTATTGATGGGACCCATGTAGCTCTGGTCCCCCCCCACAGGAGTGAACAGGTGTACAGGAACCGGAAGAGTTATCATTCCATGAATGTACAGATGGTATGTTTGGCAGACCAGTACATCTCCGAGGTAAATGCTATGTTCCCTGGCTCAGTGCATGACGCCTACATCCTGCGGAATTGCAGTATCCTGTATGTGATGGGTCAACTCCAGAGGCACTGGGTGTGGCTATTAGGGGACTCTGGTTACCCCAACCTGTCATGGCTATTGACCCCAGTGAGGAATCCCAGGACCAGGGCAGAGGAATGCTACAATGAGGCCCATGGGCGGACTAGGAGGGTGATCGAATGCACCTTCGGCCTCCTGAAGGCCAGGTTCAGGTGCCTCCATATGACAGGTGGTTCCCTATTCTACTCACCAAAGAAGGTGTGCCAGATCATCATCGCCTGCTCGATGCTTCACAATCTTGCTTTGCGACGCCAGGTGCCTTTTCTGCAGGAGGATGGTCCAGATGGCGGTGTTGTGGCAGCTGTGGAGCCTGTGGAGCCTGTGGACAGTGATGAGGAGGAAGCTGAGGAAGAAGACATAGACAACAGGGAGTCAGTCATACAGCAATATTTCCAGTGACACATAGGTGAGATTTTTTTTTTCACTATTACATTCACTTTCACACTTCTACCTCTATCCTGTCTGTCATTTAGTAGCAGTATTTGGTAACTGAGTTGTACCTTTCCATTACGGTTTCACAGGTGTGGTTACGAACGTGTGTCATCTGCTTGCATGCTTCATGGACTTGTGATGTGTGACATAGGTATGTTGGCATTACAATAGAAAACGCATTTTGACACTGTCATTGATAATACAAATTTACCAAATCACAGACTGACTCCAGATTGTTTTGTGCTTCAAGGGTGTTTATTTAAGTGCTCAAAAATGGAGGGGGGTTGTAAAATGGTGATGTGGGATGGTGGAGGAATGTCCATGGCAGAGTCCAGTCTATTCGTCTCACAGGTGCTTTGCCCATATGGGCATTCGAAGTGGAGCTGGGGCAGTTCCAATCTGGACAGGGTAACAAAGTGGGAGAGTGGGAGGACAATCAGGGTGGTCTCATTTCCTGGCGGGGGTCTTGCCATCTTGCTCTGTCCTGTTCCTGGATCTCAGGGACCGCTTGCGGGGTGGTTATCCGTCTGCAGGGGGTGGGGTGCTGGTGTGGTGGTCCTGTGGCCGGGCGTCCTGTCCACTAGCGCCGGCGGAGGTGGTGGGCAGTTCATTGTCCACGCTAGTGTCAGGGGCCCCTGGGAGTGCCACGGTGTCCCTCATGGTCTTTTGTATGTCCTTCAGCACCCCTACGATGGTGCCCAGGGTGGAGCTGATGGTTCTGAGCTCCTCCCTGAACTCCAAATACTGCTCCTCCTGCATGCGCTGGGTCTCCTGAAACTTGGCCAGGACCGTCGCCATCGTCTCCTGGGAGTGGTGGTATGCTCCCATGATGGAGGAGAGGGCCTCGTGGAGGGTGGGTTCCCTTGGCATGTCCACCCCCTGTCGCACAGCAGCCCTCCCAGTTCCCCTGTGTTCCTGTGCCTCTGTCCCCTGGACCGTGTGCCCACTACCACTGCCCCCAGGTCCCTGTTGTTGTTGGGGTGGTGGGTTATCCTGGGTTCCCTGTAGTGGTGGACACACAGCTGATTGACATGTGCTGGGTACGGAGGGATGGGCCCGCTGGGTGGGTGCTGTGCTGGTGTTACCTGAGGGTGGAAGGTCAGTGTTGGGCTGTGCCTGTGCGAGGGGAACCGAATGTCCCGAGGCCCACGATGGTCCGGGCTGGTCATCTGGATCCAGTTGGCCAGAGCTGCTGTCGTCACTGTGGGCCTCTTCTGTGGGTGGTGTGGAGATGTCTGGACCCTCCTGTGTGGTGACATTCCGTAGTGGTCCTGCAGGGGTATAAGAGCATGAATATTGCATGTGTGTGTGTCATGGTGTGCCATGGGTGGGTGTGCGTGTACTCCAGTGCAAGCATTCCTGTGTGGGGGTTTGTGTCATGATGGTTAGGGGGTTGTTATGGATATGTGCAGTGAGCATGCTTTAGTGATGGGTGACCATGCTTAGTTGTGTCATGCAGGGCTTGGTGTTGGGATGGGGGGTTTGTGTTATTAGTACATTAGTGAGGAGTTGGAGTGATAGGGGAGGAGGTGAGGGTGGGGGTGTGTGATAGCATGCAGGTAGGTTGGGGGATATGATAGTTAAGATTTGACTTACCAGTGTCCATTCCTCCACAGACTCCTCAGAGGCCCTCAGGATGCATGATGGTCAAGACTTGCTCCTCCCATGTTGTTAGTTGTGGGGGAGGAGGTGGGGGTCCGCCGCCAGTCCGCTGTACCGCAATGTTGTGCCTGGAGACCACAGAACGCACCTTCCCCCGTAGGTCGTTCCATCTCTTCCTGATGTCCTCCCGATTTCTTGGATGCTGTCCCACAACGTTGACCCTGTCCACGATTCTGCGCCATTGCTCCATCTTCCTGGCTATGGAGGTGTGCTGCACCTGTGAGCCAAATAGCTGTGGCTGTACCCGGAGGATTTCCTCCACCATGACCATGAGCTCCTCCTCAGAAAACCTGGGGTGTCTTTGGCGTGACATGGGGTGATGTGGGTGATGTGTGGGGTGGTGAATGTGTTGATGTGTGCGGTGCTGTGTAGTGGTGTGTGATGTTTTGTGCGTGGACTGTTGTATGGGTGATGGTGTTGTGTGCCTCTGTGTGGTGGGGTTCTCAATTGCTGTCTCTCTGTCTCTCGGCTTCCTCAAAATTTCTGGTCGTAGGGGTTTGTGGGTGATGTGGGTGTGTGTTTTATATTGTGTTGGGTGTGTGGGAGTGGTGTTTGTATGTGTATCAGGTGTGTGTATTTAGAATTGTCCAATGTGGCGGTGTTTTGGAGATGTGTGTGTATTTTGAGCACGGCGGTGTGTACCGCCAATGAAATACCGCGGTTGAAAGACCGGCGCGTGGATTCGTGGCTCGTGATAGCATGGGCGTGTTTCTGTTGGCGTGACAGTGGAGGATTTGTTTTCGCCAGTTTAGCACTGACCTTTGGTGTGGCGGACTTGTGTGGGTGTCTGTATTTCGGCGGATTCCGAGATGTGTGTCATAATAGCTGTGGCGGAATTCCGCGGCCGCAGCAGTGTATTGGCGGTCTTCTTCACGGCGGTAAGCGGCTTTTAACGCCAATGTTGTTATGACCCCCTTTGTCTTTTCCCTCAAGGAGTGCTGATGATATATTGGATGGAGACTCAGGGGGTCATTACACCATTGGCGGTAACCACCACCTACCGCCACGGTGACGGCCACTAACATACCGCCACCGTGGCTACCAACCATCTACGCGTATCATGACCGCCAATGGTATACCACCAGAATGCTGGCAGAACACTGGCTGCATGCACTGCATCTACAGGCACTAGGACTCGCACCAGAACACCCAGCACCACACCCCGCACACCTGCACTCACCACCCCCACTACCATTTACACGTCCCCTGTGTCCACTCCCAGTGTGTCTGTGACGCCCCCTCCCAAAGTACACGAACGCGGGCACCCACACACCCAACATCCATCCACCTCACGACAGCCTCCAGTACCTGCACCTGCACCCAAATCACCTAAAGTTACAGCTCCTACAACCACCTCCTCTTCCTCCACTCCCAGACCCCCTCCAGCTACCCATCCCAGTCTTCGTCAGCAACTCTTCCTCACCAACGTTGACCTCTTTGCCACCACCCCCACCCCTCCAATTCATAGGTCCCGTAGTAGCACCTCAGCCAAAAAAAATCCAGTACCAGTGGTGCGTGTTCACGGTGTGTGGAGTGCACCGGCCACAAGGGCAGCCAGTGTGACACGGAGCCAAAACACTGCCAGTCCACCCCCTGTAAAGCACCTAAAGTTGGAAAGTGGCTGACGGGACTGGGTGAAGACTCCTGGCGGCAAAACTGCTCACAAGGATCCCAGGGGGAGTGCCGAGTCAGCTGTGACTCCTCCAAAGGTGGTGAAGGCCAGAAGAAGTCTGCACAGTCTGGGAAGAGCAGCACAGCGGACAAGGGCGCCATTCTCCCCGGCGGCCGGGACGCCACCACCAGCACTGTTGTCACTGGTCCGGAGACCACCGCCAGAGTCAGTGCCCAGGAGGGCAGCACTGTCGTCACTGGTCCGGAGACCACCGCCAGAGTCTGTGCCCAGGAGGGTAGCACTGTCGTCACTGGTCCGGAGACCACCGCCAGAGTTAGTGCCCAGGAGGGCAGCACTGTCGTCACTGGTCCGGAGACCACCGCCAGAGTCATTGCCCAGGAGGGCAGCACTGTCGTCACTGTTCCGGAGACCACCGCCAGAGTCATTGCCCAGGAGGGCAGCACAATCGTCACTGGTCCGCAGACCACCGCCGGAGTCAGTGCCCAGGAGGGCAGCACAATCGTCACTGGTCCGGAGACCACCGCCAGAGTCAGTGCCCAGGAGGGCAGCACAATCATCACTGGTCCAGAGAGCACCGCCAGCGTCATTGCCCTGGAGGGCCCCGGCAGCCACAGCCCCGCTGGGCAATGAGGGACCGTCATGCCACACACCAATGCACAGGTCAGAAACTGCAAAGCAAAGCACCGCTGAACAGGGCACAGACCGCCATGGCAAAGCACCACTGAACAGGGAAAAGACCGCCATGGTGAAGACCGCTGAACAGGGCAAAGCACTGCTGAACAGGTCAGAAACTGCAAAGTCAAGCACCGCTGAACAGGGCCCAGACCGCTATGGCAAAGCACCGCTGAACAGGGAAAAGACCGCCATGGTGAAGACCGCTGAACAGGACAAAGCACCGCCAAATCAAGCATCGTTAGCCCATGTGCAGCTGGGACAGTGACAGAACAGGAACTGTCACGGGGAGCCTGATGCAGTCTGGGCACCAGTCCCGCTCCAGAACCAGTGGAGACTGTTATCCACTTGAGAGACTGTGGCTTTGCACTCCCCAGGATGGTACAGTGGGCAACCCACCCACTGTAGAGACTTGAGAGACTGTGGCTTTGCACTCCCCAGGATGGTACAGTGGTAGAGACTTGAGAGACTGTGGCTTTGCACTCCCCAGGATGGTACAGTGGGAAAACCACCCACTGTAGAGACTTGAGAGACTGTGGCTTTGCACTCCCCAGGACAAAGCAGTGGGCAAACCACCCACTGTAGAGACTTGAGAGACTGTGGCTTTGCACTCCCCAGGATACATCAATGGGCATGGAGCTCCGTCGTGGATCTGGCGTGGTGCTGTAATCCGGCTGAAGTGCCCCCCCCCTTCTCTTCCCCCTGAGGTGCGTGTTGTATTTCTATCTGATGCCCCTGCAGTGTTCTCTCCGTTTGTGGACAGGTATCTAGTGTGGGCCTCACCCATGCATTTTGGGCTCAATGGTGCACGGACATTGATATGTGCATACCTGCACTACTAATCGTAATGTATCAATTCTGGAATGTGTATATATATCTGTATATATTAGCTTACTGTATTTTGATACATTACAAAGTTTGAACTGATTTCCTTTTGTCTTTGCATTCTTCCAGGGGGGTTGGGGGTTGTTACTGTGCTGTTTGGATATGCATTGGTGTGTGTGTTGTAGTGGGTGAGGGTGGGGTTGGGGGTGGGGGTGTTGCGTGTGTGTCCCCCTGACTTTTGCCTCCCCCCTCCCCTATGTCATAGGTGCAGTGCTCACCGTTGTCTTCGGCACCTACGTAGATGGTGATCGTAGAGGAGCAGAAAGACAAGCGCAGGGAGTATTTGTGATTCGGGCTCCATGGTGGCCTCCTTCTTTGTGGAGTGTGTTCAGGTGAGCGTTTTCCCATTGCAAAAGCTGTTTCCGCCGTGATTTTATCCACGGTGAATCCGCCCCGGAAAAGGTGGCGGATTGCGGGTTGTGATACTGTGGGCGGTACTTTGTCTCCCGCCTGTCTGTTGGCGGTGACCGCCGCGCTGCTTGTCTGTACCGCCGTGGTGGTCGGAGTATTAAAGTGGCTGTCTATGTTGGCGGTTTCCGCCATGGTCATAATTCCCTTTTTTTTCCGCCGGCCTGTTTGCGGTATTACTGCAGCTTTAACACCGTCCGCCAGGGTTGTAATGACCACCAAAATCTTTAAAGGGATTAAGCTATGCATAGCTTGGGAAAAAGATGTTTTCGTAAAACACACAACCAACAAGACAAAGAATTAGTGAGATTAGGGAGAAAACACTTTGGCGGTCATTCCAACCTCGGCGGTAAAAGGCGCTTACCGCCAGACAGAAGACCGCCATAACACCGCCGCGGTTGCGGTAAACCGCCACAGTCATTCTGACCCACAACAGGCAAACCGCCAAAATACCGACATCCACAAAAGTCCGCCACACCAAAGGTCAGCGATAAACTGGCGATGACCAAACCTCCACTGTCACGCCAACAGAAATACGCCCATGCCATTACGACCCACGAATCCACGCGGCGGTCTTTCAACCGCGGTATTCTATTGGCGGTACACACCTCCGCGGTCGAAATACACATACTCGTACAAAACACAACTACATTGGACTATTCAAAATACACACACCCGATACACATACACACACCACTCCCACACAGCCAATACAATATAAAACACACACCCACATCACCCACAAACCCCTACAACCAGAAATTCTGAGAGAAGGTGAGAGAGAGACACCACAGTCAACTACCAAGCATCCACAGGCACACAATACCAATACCCACAGAACTTCCACGCACCTCACACAACACACCACTAAATAGCACCCCACCTATCACTTCACACTCCACCCCACACATCATCCACACCGCCCCATGGCACCTCAAAGACACCCCAGGTTCTCAGATGCTGAACTCAGGTTCATGGTGGAGGAAATCGTACGAGTAGAGCCCCAGCTGTTCGGGACACAGGTGCAGCACACCACCATTGCCAGGAAGATGGAGCTATGGAGCAGAATAGTCGACAGGGTCAACGCTGTGGGACAGCACCCAAGAAATAGGGACGACATCAGGAAGCGGTGGAACGACCTATGGGGGAAGGTGCGTTCCATGGTATCAAGGCACAACATCGCGGTACAGCGGACTGGCGGCGGACCCCCACCTCCTCCCCCAGATTTTACAACATGGGAGGGGCAAGTCTTGAACATCCTGCACCCTAAGGGCCTCGCAGGAGTCGGTGGAGGAATGGACTCTGGTAAGTCTCATCTTCACTACTTCATCCCCCCCACCCCACCTGCATGCCAACTCATACCCCCACCCTCACCCTTACCCCCATCACAACTACCCCTTGCAAATGTCTCACCATCACAACCCACCCATCCCAAAACTTAGCCCTGCATGCGGCCCCAAAGCATTGACACCCATCACCAAGGCATGCCCAATGCACATACCCATCACCCCCCCCCCCCCAAAATACCGTCTCAACAGCCCCCACAAAGGAATGCCAGCACTGGGGTACACGGGCACCCACCCATTGCACGCCATTGGCACACACAGAAGCAATAACCATACTTTTATACCCCTGCAGGACCCGAACGCCAGGCCACCGCGCAGGAGGGTCCACAAATGTCCCCTCCACCCCCAGAAGAGGCCCACAGTGATGACAGCAGCTCTGTCTCCCTGGATCTAGATGACCAGCCCGGTCCATCGGGGACCTCGGGACAGTCGGTTCCCCTCAGACAGGCACAGGCCACAGCAGACCTTCCCCCCTCTGGGAACACCAGCACAGCACCCACCCAGCGGGCCCATACCTCTGTACCCAGGACACGTCAATCAGCGGTGTGTCCACCACTACAGGGAACCCAGGCTAACCCACCACCCCAACAATAACAGGGACCTGGGGGCAGTGGTAGTGGGAACACGGTCCAGGGGACGGAGGCCCAAGGAAACAGGGGAACTGGGAGGGCAGCTGTGCGACGGGGGGGGGACAGGCCAAGGGAACCCACTCTCCACGAGGCCCTCTCCTCCATCATGGGAGCATACCACCGCTCCCAGGAGACGATGGAGACGGTCCTGGGCAGGTTTCAGGAAATCCAGCTTCTGCAGGAACAACAGTATATGGGGTTCAGGGAGGAACTGAGAAACATCAGTACTGCCATGGGTACCATCGTAGTGGCCCTGAATGAGTTAATCTCCACATTGTGGACCACTGTGGCACCTCAAAGGGCCCCTGACACTAGCATAGACCAAGAACTGGCTACCACCTCCGCCGGCGCTAGTGGACAGGAGGCCCCGACAGAAGACCAACAGGCCACCAGAACCCCACCCCCTGCAGAAGGAGAACCACCCCGCAAGCGGGCCCTGAGATCCAGGAAGAAGACATAGTAACATGTCAAGACCCCCGCCAGCAAAGGATACCGCCCTGATTGTCATCCCACTGTCCCACATTGTCACCCTGTCCAACCTTAATCTGCCCCTGCTCCACTTCCCACAGGCATTTGGACAATGCACCTGTGAACCTGATAGTCTGGACTCTGCCATGGACAATCCTCCACCATCACCCCTCACCGATTTGCAACCATCCATCCAAATTAGAGCACTTGAATAAACACACTTATTGCACATAAACAATCTGGAGTCTGTCTGTGATTTTAACAAATGTATTAGACATGACAGTGCCAAAATTGTTATTCACATTGTGATGCCAACAAAACCGCTGTCACACAGCTGTAGTCCATGGGGAAACAAAGCAGATGTCACGCAGTGGGGCCCACAGCTCTGAAAACGGAAGGGAAAGTCACAACACAGTTACCATACACCGGGGGAAAAAGTCAGACAGTAGAGAGGTAGGAGTCTTTAAGTAAATGTAATATGCCGGTGTGTACTCTTACCTGTGTGTCACTGAAAATATTGCTCTATTACTGTGTTCCTGTTGTCTATGTCATCCTCTCCGGCTTCCTCTTCTTCACTCTCCACAGGCTCCACAGCTGCTACAACACCACCATCTGGACCATCCTCCTGCAGAAAAGGCACCTGGTGGCGCTAAGCCAGGTTGAGAGGCATACAGCAGGCCACGATGATCTGGCACACCTTCTTTGGTGAGTACATTAGGGATCCACCTGTCATATGGAGGCACCTGAACCTGGCCTTCAGGAGGCCAAAGGTGCGTTCTATCACCCTCCTAGTCCGCCCATGGGCCTCATTGTACCGTTCCTCTGCCCTGGTCCTGGGATTCCTCACTGGGGTCAGTAGCCAGGACAGGTTGGGGTAACCAGAGTCCCCTAATAGCTACACCCGGTGCCTCTGGAGTTGACCCATCACATACGGGATGCTGCTATTCCGCAGGATGTAGGCGTCATGCACTGGCAGGGAACTTGGCATTAACATGGGAGATGTACTGGTCTGCCAAACAGACCATCTGTACATTCATCGAATGATAACTTTTCCTGTTCCTGTACACCTGTTCACCTGTTCACCTGTACACCTGTTCACTTCTGCTGGGGGGTACCAAAGCCACATGTGTCCCATCAATGGCACCTATGATGTTGGGGATATGTCCAAGGGCATAGAAATCACCCTTCACTGTAGGCAAATCCCCCACCTCAGGGAAAATGATTTAGCTCCTCATGTGTTTCAGCAGGGCAAACAACACTCTGGACAACACCTTGGAAAACATAGGTTGAGACATCCCTGATGATATGGCCACTGTTGTTTGAAATAACCCACTTGCTAAGAAATGGAGTACTGACAGCACCTGCACTAGAGGGGGGATCCCTGTGGGTTGGCGGATGGGTGACATCAGGTCTGCCTCCAGCTGGGCACACAGTTCCTGTATAGTGGCTCGGTCAAGCCTGTATGTCAGTATGACATGTCTTTCCTCCATTGTCGACAGGTCCACCAGCGGTCTGTACACAGGAAGATTCCTCCATCTCCTCGCATTGCCCAGCGGACGGTCCCTATGAAGGACAACAGCGAGCACAGAGTCACTCAACCCACAGGTACGTTCCCACAGCTTGCACACAACACGATTCACTATGCATTGAATGGTTTGTATGAGTGTTGCGGAAAAGCCTAGGTATGTGTGACGCAGTAGAAATTAAGCCATGTGGGCCCTTGAAATGGCGGCTGCCTGACCTGTGAAGTGTGACAATGGGATGTGAGGTCAATGTGCTGGCGTGGCACACCGTGGCGGTAGGCGGTCGAAGACCGCGGCGCAAAGCTGCATTGGTTAACATAGAATCCTATGGGTTTCACGAGCCAATGACGATGTGCGCCGGCGATCGCGGTACGCACCACCGCGGTACGCACCGCCGCGGGTGTGACCGCCATTTTCTATCTACTTATTCACTCAATACCTGATCTTCCACAGGAGAGGACCTACACTGCAAGTGCTGCTGGGACCTTGGTCTGGAAGAGACAATGGCTGCTGCGACTGGGGAAAGGGCCCCTGCCTTCACTTCTGAAGAATTGGAGAAACTTGTGGATGGGGTCCTCCCCCACTATGCACTACTCTACGGTCCTCCAGACCAACAGGTAAGTACAGTGGGACCATGCTTTGTGGGCAATGCCTGGGTTGAGTCGGGTGGATGAAAGATGGTGGGGAGGAGAGCGATTGAGGCATGCATCAGACGACAGATGAGAGCATTGGCCACATGGCAAGGGTGGGGATGGGGGGCCACTCACATCAAGCATGCAGAAGGTGATGATTTTTTTTCTCCCCCTGTACATGTCACATAGGTCAGCGCCCACCAGAAAATCGCTATTTGGCGTGCCATTGCCAAGGATGTCCGGACCCTGGGGGTCCACAACAGACGGGGCACCCACTGCCGGAAGAGGTGGGAGGACATCCGACGCGGGAGCAGGAAGACGGCGGAGGCTCTGCTGGGGATGGCCTCCTAACGTAGGAGGGGTGCCAGTCGTCAATTGACCCCCCTGATGTCCCGGATCCTGGCGGTGGCCTACCCCGATTTGGATGGGCGCGTGAGGACATCACAGCAGACACAAGGGGTTGAGTACACTCTCATTCTGGTGACTTTGCGCACAGTGGAGGTGTCTGGGTGGGGGAGGTGGGCTGTGTGTATCTCTAGGCCAGGGCGATTTCTGTAGGCTAGGTCCCTCCGTAAGGCATGGCCCTGTGCCCCCGTCCCCCCCCTCTGTAGGGTGCCAAGTACAGCTATTCATGGCCCTGTGTCATCTATGTATGCAGTTGTCGTCCATAGGCTTGTAGGCCATGTCCCACTGATTGAGTAGTGGACCCCAAGTGCGCAGCGTAGTGCAGGGGGCTTCTGTGTCTGTCCTCTCCGCCAACGGTAGCGGTAATCCATGCACTCAACATGTCTTTCTTTCTCCCTCTCCCCTTTTTTGTGGTCTTCCTGTTCATGTGTGCATTAGCATCATCAGGCGGAGGAGAAGTGGCATCGGAGCACGAGGGAGCTGCATCCCACATGGCCCTGGAGGGCCATGCAATGGACTCTGAGTACACCAGTGGGACAGAGGGCGAGGGGAGCTCCACAGCGGGGACTCGTGCTGATGTCAGTGGCAGCGACTCGTCCTCTGAAGGGAGCTCCCTTGTGGTGGCGGCAACATCCGTGCCCCCCGCAACAACAGGTACAGCCGCCACCCAGCGCACCAGCACCGCCCTCCCAGCAGCCCCTCAGCGTTTGCCCCGTGCCCGCTCACCCAGGAAGGTGGGCATCTCCTTCGCCCCAGGCACCTCAGGCCCTGCCCCTGTCACCCCTGCTGCCCTCAGTGAAGAGGTTATTGACCTCCTCAGGACCATCATTGTTGGGCAGTCTACCCTTTTGAATGCCATCCAGGGTGTAGAAAGGGAGGTGCACCGGAGTAATGCATACCTGGAGGGCATTCATTCGGGTCAGGCTGCCCATCAGCGATCGTTCAACGCTCTGGCCTCAGCACTGACGGAAGCAATTGTCCCTGTCTCTAGCCTCCCCCCTCCAACTTCCCCCACCCAGACCCAATCCCCTATCCCAGACACACCTACAGACCAGCCTGCACACACCTCAACACCCAAGGGAAGCTCATCCAGACATAAGCACCACACTTCACACAAGCATTCACACAAGCAACACCCACATGCAGACACACCAACACCCACTGCCTCCACTGTGTCCCCCTCCTCCTCGTCTCCCTCCTCCCTCCCTGTGACGTCTCCACTCACACTTGCATGCACAACATCTTCAGCCACTACGTCCATCACCAGCACACCCACCAGAACACTCCGCACACGTGCAGTCACCACCCCCACTACCATTTACACGTCCCCTGTGTCCTCTCCCAGTGTGTCTGTCACCCCCTCTTCCAAACCACACAAACGCAGACAGCCACCCACCCAACAGCCATCCACCTCACGACAGCCTCCAGCCTAAGCACCTGCACCCAAAGACACCAGACTTCACACTCCTACAACCACATCCTCTTCCTCCACTCCCATACCCACTACACCTAGCCGTCCCTCTCTTTCCAAATTGATTTTCCTTTCCAAACTTGACCTCTTTCCAACAACTCCCCCACCCCGTCCATCGAATAAGACTGCAATCAGCACCTCAGCCACCACCAAACCAGGACCTATCAAGACTGTTGTCCAAGGACTGTGGAGTCCCCCACCCTCAAGGGCAAATAGTTCTGGTAGGAGCCAAGGCACGGCCAGCCCACCCCCGGAAAAACACCCAAAGATCACCAGTGCCCGGCGCGAGAGGCCAAGGTCACCAGGGACCAAAATCCCTACCCTGGCTCCGGCTGTAAGTGGGGTGCCACCTGGCACACCGCCAAAGGTGGGAAAGGGCCACAGACGACCAGGGAAGGGTGGGAAGGGCAGCACGCCCGGCAAGTCTGGCAGCAGGCCAGCTGCCCAGGAGGGCCCCACCAGCCCCATCCCAGGTGTGCAGGAGGGCCCCGCCAGCCACAGCCCAGCTGCCCAGGAGGGCCCCGCCAGCCACAGCCCAGCTGCACAGGAGGACCCCGCCAGCCACAGCCCCGCTGCCCAGGAGGGCCCCGCCAGCAACAGCCCAGCTGGGCAATGAAGGAGCACCAGCCACAGCCCAGCTGGGCAATGAAGGAGCGCCAACTCAAGCACCGCTGAACAGGGCAAGGACCGCTGAACAGAGCATGGACCGCCAAGGCAAGCACCGCTGAACAGGGCAAGGACCGCTGAACAGGGCAAGGACCGCCAAGGCAAGCACCGCTGAACAGGGCCCTTCATCTCAAGCACCGCTCCGCTGGGCCCTTCATCTCAAGCACCGCTCCGCTGGGCACCGCCGTCTCAAGCACCGCTGCACTGGGCCCTTCATCTCAAGCACCGCTCCGCTGGGCCCTTCATCTCAAGCACCGCTCCGCTGGGCACCGCCGTCTCAAGCACCGCTGAACTGGGCCCTTCATCTCAAGCACCGCTGGCCCATTGGCGGAAGGGGCAGTGCCGCATCTGTGTCGGGCAGGGCTGCACGAAGCACTCTGGGCACCAGTCCCCCTCCAGAACCAGTGGACACTGTCATCCACTTGAGAGACTGTGGCTTTGCACTCCCCAGGATGTAACAGTGGGCAAATCACCCACTGTAGAGACTTGAGAGACTGTGGCTTTGCACTCCCCAGGATGGTACAGTGGGCAAGCCACCCACTGTATGGACTTGAGAGACTGTGGCTTTGCACTCCCCAGGATGGTACAGTGGGCAAGCCACCCACTGTATGGACTTGAGAGACTGTGGCTTTGCACTCCCCAGGATGGTACAGTGGGCAAACCACCCACTGTATGGACTTGAGAGACTGTGGCTTTGCACTCCCCAGGATGGTACAGTGGGCAAACCACCCACTGTATGGACTTGAGAGACTGTGGCTTTGCACTCCCCAGGATGGGACAGTGGCCATGGAGGCCCCTCGTGGATCTGGCATCGTGTACTCATGTTGCTGAGGTGCCCCCCCTTCCCTTCCCCCTGAGGTGCCTGTAGATTTTCTATCTGATGCCCCTGCAGTGTTGTCTCCATTGGTGTCAGGTATCCTGTGTGGGCCTTGCCCATGTGATTTGGGCCCAGTGGTCCACGGACAATGACTGCAAAAATGATCGGACTTTTAACATTTATGTATATATTAGTTTTAAATGTGTGATATTTTTATATGCCGATAATACAATATATTCGACTGTTTATCATCATTTCATTTTGTCTTTGCATTCTTCCGGAGGGTTTGGGGGTTGTAACAGTGATGTATTGCTATGCATTGATGTGTGTGTTGTAGTGGGTGAGGGTGGTGGTGGGTGTGTAGCGTATGTGTGCCTGTAATATTTTCTCCTCCCCTGTGTCATAGGTGCAGTACTCACTGTAGTCTTCTGCGCCGGCGTTCGTGCTCCTGGTAGAGGAGCAGGAATACAATAGCTGGTAGGATGTGTAGTTCGGGTTCCATGCTGTCCAGATTCCTCGTGGGGTGTATGGAGGGGAGCGTTTTCCGTTTGAAATGTCTGTTTCCGCCGTGTTTTTATCGGCGGGGCTACCACCCCGGAAAAGGTGGCGGATTGGTGGGTTGTGATAGGGTGGGCGGTACATTGGCTCCCGCCTGTCTGTTGGCGGTGACCGCTGCGCTGTTTGTTTGTCCCGCCGTGGCGGTCGGAGTGTTAAAGTGGCGGTCTCTGTTGGCGGTTTCCGCCAGGGTCAGAATTCCATTTTTTAAACCGCCAGCCTGTTGGCGGGTTAGCCGCCGCTTTAACACCGACCGCCAGGATTGGAATGAACGCCTTTGTTTACACTCCCCTGACAAAAGGAAAAGACATTGCACAAATGCATTAAGTACATGGGCTGTAAATCTGAAGTTTTATTTGTGAATTTTTAGGAAGACAAAGACTCTTTTTTTAAAAAAAAAAATGAAGAAAAAGGTGAAAATAATTTGTATGAGCAACATTCTCAAAGGATAACCATGAAAAGTGAATCACAGGAATCAAAGGTGAAAAATACAGATTACGAGCACAAGAGAAAGATGTTATTTATCTCGGATAAAGAGAAGCACTCTCTGACATATTGTCCCACATAAGATTGCAGGCCATGTCAAGAATCCTCTGGAAAAAATGAGTGGCGATCTCATTAATGTCAATGTGTTTATTATTTTGGCTATGTAACATGTTTATAAGTTTTATTACAGACTGGCATCTAAATGGTCTGCCTCCGACTCATTCTTCCTTTCATCACCACAGAGGGAAAAGGGGAGAGTGGTCATTCTCCACTGTTAATCTGGAAGTCTATCAATCAGGTAGGAGAAATATTTAATTGTATTATAGTTCCCAATTCGAGAAAGAATTTCAAAGACCACACTTTAGTGAGTCTTCACCTTCAATAGGATCTACTACCCGGTGTTACCTTCCTAGCCCCCTCCTCCCATACCTTCAGACTGTTTGCCATATAATTTTATCCAAGACTGCTGCAGCAAGGTATGGATGGGAAGTGGTTGCATTCTGCTTGTCCATAAGTATCCGTGGACCCCGACAACCCCAAAAAAGTGAATCATCACTGCATACACTGGAAGGGCCTCTGGACTGGGGCATGTTTGAAAGTGAAGATTCTCCTCACTGACAGTACAACAGTATGGTCAACTTCCCACTCTAAGCTGGAGACCCACAAGCAAACACAAGATGGTAAGTCATTCATTGTTTTTCTTTTAAAAAGGGTGCACTTTGAAGTTTTGTTGCATCATGTCTGATGTTGATTTTGTTTATGTCCATGTTGTGAATACTTCACAACAAATTAAAATCTGACCTAGCATAAATGTTCCTTATTAATATATATTTGTGCTTATTATTATCACTTCGCAATAACAATGTATAGTGTGTATACATTATGCTACAGCATTTTTTTAATTTAATCTACTGTTGGCATTTGCCCTTAATTTTGACAATGACTAACTGTTTTTGTTAAATTCACAGAAGACATTTATTTGTGGTGATGCCTATCAGGGCAAATGCACATTGTATACTTTGTTGTACGCATGTTTTAATGTGTATGTCTTAAACATAAAAATGTCACTGTCATGTAAAGTACAAAATTGTACTATTACAAATAGAAATCGTGATATTCCCACATAATACATGTGCATCCTGTCACAATTAGTATTCAGATGTTGTTCCTCAATCATGCTACTGTTCTCAGGTCAAAATTGTGTTGACAGTGACTTACTATGTCTTTGAATACCACACAATTTGATGGCATTATATATCTATTTATATATTAAAAGAGTATTGCTTGATTTCTGAAAAAGTACTTCTATCATATGTTTGCTAGTCATAGCCATGTATTAATATTTAAAAAAAAGATAATTTTTGATTTACTTAAAAAACTGAACATATTCCTTTGTGAATGTTCTTTTTTTCAGTAGGCAGCCAAGGAATATGAAATTAAAAGTTTGGTACATCTGCAAAGTAGAAGGTTGTCAGTGACTACACACAGGAGAGAGCCTCCACCAGCAGAGAGGATGCATGCAGCTGAAGTGTCACTCAATCAAAAGTCAAGAGCTCCAGGTGGAGGCTCAGACACCAATGACAGGTGGTCTATCTTGGCCTCACATGCTAGTAGGAGGCAGATGATAATGTTATGCATCGCCAACAAGAAATATCATTTGTAGTGTGCCAGGACAAGGTGCCTCTGTCATTGGGAATTGAATGCACCCAATGCACCAATCAAATGGTCCTCCATTAATGGGGCCTCTAGCTACTCCCCCTGTCATCCCTCCTCCTGCAAGTGCCTGTCTAGAACAGTAGTGCCATCCAGAGCTCTCATGTGGTCCTCCACTCAACTCAAAGAGAATGTGCCCATTGATGCCTTTTTGCAGATTGACTTCTGTCTTAAGAATGTGGTTCACAGCATAAGAGAGTCCTGAAAAGTCACTTTAAAAAAACCAGATGGAATATGTAGGGTGTGGATTATCGAAACCTATGGTCCTCTACATATTGTCTTGATGACCTATATTTAGTTGTTGGTATTTGTATATGTCTCTCATTGTAGCACCTCCAGCTTGTTTCATTTGAAACTGATCAATATCATCCCCAACAACTTATTTTGAATGTAGTGGATGAATACTATAGTGCTCATTTATGTTTTTTGATTTCTGCTTATCCACTTTTTGTATTTGTCCACTTAATTGCAGTTTTTCATTATCAATACAACTTACTTCTTCAGTAATAGCCACATATTTGTAAAAAACATTATTTTCTTCCATGTTTATTGAAGTTTCTTTTAGTTTATTCACATCCACTAATTCTTGCCAGATTGTTTTACTTTTTGTAGGTACTCCATTCACTAAAATGATGAGTGGTTCATCTACACCAACAGTATCAACATTTTATTTTATATTTAGAGGTAAATAAACAACTCTTCGTTTAACCCCTTCGCTGCTAGGCCTTTTCCCCCTCAGGTGCCAAGCCTTTCTGTGGCTATTTGGTGCAGTTCGTGCTTAGGCCCTCACAATGTTTTGTCCACATAAGCTACCTACGCCAAATCTTTGTTCTTTTTTTCAAACATCCTAGGGATTCCAGAGGTACCCAAACTTTGTGAGTTCTCCAGAAGGAGACCAAGAAATTAGCCAAAATACAGCGAATACTTTTTTTTTTTTCAAGAAATAGGAAAAAAGGTCTGCAGAAGGCAGCTTGTGAATTTTTCCTTGAAAATGCCATCAACAAAGGGTTGGTGGTGCTAAAATCACCAGCTTCCCTGCCTTCAGGAATAGGCAGACCAGAATCAGAAAACCCTATTCTTCAACATAATTTTGGTATTTTACTGGTACATACCACATTGTTACTATTTTGTGTGCTTTCAGACTCCTTCCAGTTAGTGACAGAAATGGGTGTGAAACCAATACTGGATCCCAGAAAGCTATACATTTCTAAGAAGTAGAATAAATTCTGAATTCAGCAAGGGGTGATTTGTGTAGATCCTACAAGGTTTTCCTACAGAAAACAACAGCTGAAATAAACAAAATATTGAAATTGAAGAGAAAAAAACAGCAATTTTTCTCAACTTTTTTCTGCGATGTCAGATTTTTAAAAGCAATATACCGTTACGCCTGCTGGACTCTTTTGGTTGGGGAGATATATAGGGCTTGTAGTTTCATCAAGAACCCTAGGTACCCAGAGCCAGTAAATGAGCTGCACCTTGCAATGAGTTTTCATTCTATACCGGGTATACAGCAATTCATTTGCTGAAATATAAAGAGTGAAAAATAGGTATCAAGAAAACCTTTGTATTTCCAACATGGGCACAAGATAAGGTGCTGAGAAGCAGTGGTTATTTGCACATCTCTGAATTCCGGGGTGCCCATACTAGCATGTGAATTACAGGGCATTTCTCAAATAGACGTCTTTTTTACACACTGTCTTACATTTGGAAGGAAAAAATGTAGAGAAAGACAAGGGGCAATAACACTTGTTTTGCTATTCTGTGTTCCCCCAAGTCTCCCGATCAAAATGGTACCTCACTTGTGTGGGTAGGCCTAATTCTCGTGACAGGAAACGCAACATGAACACATAACATCTTTACATTGAAATCTGACTTGTTCTTTGCAAAGTGCCTAGCTGTAGATTTTGACCTCTAGCTCAGCCGGCACCTAGGGAAACCAACCAAACCTGTGCAGTTTTGAAAACTAGACACCTAGGAGAATCCAGGGTGGGATGACTTGTGGGGCTCTCACAAGGTTCTGTTACCCAGAATCCTTTGCAAGCCTCAAAATCTGACTAAAAAAACACTTTTGTGACAGAAATTTCTGGAATCTAAGAGAAGCCACAAATGTCCTTCCATCCAGCGTTCCCCCAAGTCTCCCGATAAAAATGGTAACTCACTTGTGTGGCTAGGCCTAGCTCCCGTGACAGGAAATGCCTGAAAACACAACGTGGACACATCACATTTTCCCAAAGAAAACAGAGCTGTGTTTTTTTGCAAAGTGCCAAGCTGTGGATTTTGGCCTCTAGCTCAGCCGGCACCTAGGGAAATCTACCAAACCTGTGCATTTTTTAAAACTAGACACCTAAGGGAATCCAAGATGGGGTGACTTGTGGGGCTCTCACCAGGTTCTGTTACCCTGAATCCTTTGCAAACCTCAAAATGTGGACAAACAAAACACTTTTTCCTCACATTTCCGTGACACAAAGTTCTGGAAACTGAAGCCACAAATTTCCTTCCACCCAGCGTTCCTCCAAGTCTCCCGATAAAAGTGGTACCTCACTTGTGTGGGTAGGCCTAGTGCCCGTGAAAGTAAATGCCCCAAAACACAATGTGGACACATCAAAATGATCAAATACTTAACTGCCCGTTTGTGCGGGGGCAGAACCTGCGTTTTTGGTCCTGGGCTCAGCAGCCATATAGGGAAACCAACCAAACCCAAACATTTCTGAAAACTAGACACCCGAGGAAATCCAGGGAGGGGTGACTTCCATGGAACGCCCAATGTTTTCTTAACCAGAATCCTCAGCAAACCTCAAATTTAGCTACAAAATCACATTTTCCCCACATTTTTGTGTGGGATCACCGCACCGGGACACATTTCCTACCACCCAACATTCCCCTCAATCTCCCAGTAAAAATGATACCTCACTTGTATAGGTGGGCCAAGTGCCTGTGACAGGGAATAGCCAAAAACATGTTGAAATTGAGGGGGAACCAGAGCGGGTCAAAAAGAGTAGTTTGAAAACACTATTTTTAGGCTGACAAGTGGGGCAGAATTTTAATCGGTATAGATGAGACAATGCTGTGTGGTAGGAATTTTGTGGATTCCTAGATTCCCGAAGGTTCCATCACAAAAATGTGGACAAAATGCATGATTTCCAGCAAAGTTGGAGGTTTGTAGGGCATTGTGGTTAAGAAAATGGTGCAAGGTGCATGTGAAGCACAGCACCCTGGACTCACCCAGATGTTTTGTTTTCAGATGTGTCTAGTTCTTGTGGATTTTTCTACATGGCAGTGTCCCAAAGTCCGAAAAGTGCAGCCCTCACCATTCCAAGTGGGACGGTTTTGAGAGTTAGCCAGGCCCTCATGGCCCAAATGTAAAACCAAAACCCAAAATAATCAAATGACTTCTTGCTTGTCGTGCGATAAGATGTTTTAGTTTGCGGGGGAGAGCTGAAAGACTGTTATCCCCTTCAGATGGGGTGGGGGCATAACCATGCCCTTACTGGTTGGTAGCCAAAACCACACTATTTTTTTTTTTTTATTCCCTGGCATCTAGTAGACTTTCTGCCCCCCTAGGGTGTGGATCGGAGGTAATTGCCCCATCTGCCCACTGGTGGGCAGAATAACTTTGGCCCCATTTATTTGGGGTGGGGGTATGGCCATACCCCCACCCTCTTATTTTGAAAAAACAATCTTCCCTGGGCTCTGGTGGCCTTTCTGCTGCCCCCCCTTGGGGGCAGATGGGCCTTCCAAAAGGCAGATATGGCCAACAGTAATGTGCCCCCATGGGGAGTGACCCTTGCTCAAGGGGCTGCCCCCCCAAACAAAACACACACATACACACACACCAACCCCTGGTGCCTAAGTGGTTTCTGCCCCCCCCCCCGGAGCAGAATGGCCTAATAGAAATAGGCTGAGCTGCTCCCAAGGGAGGCAGAAGTGGCCTAAAAACAATTCAGCCCCCCGTGAGCAGCCCTTGCCTAAGGGGTCGCTCCCCTTATCAATATAAATAAAAATAAAAAATCCCTGGTGTCTAGTGGCTTCTGCCCCCCCGGGGGCAGATTGGCCTAATTAATATAGGTCAATCTGCCCCCAGGGGGGGCAGAAAAGGCCTAGTGAAAAAATTGCCCTCGGGGAGCGACCTCTTGCCTAAGGGGTCGCTCATCACATCAATATAAATTTTATTAAAAAATCCCTGGTGTCTAGTGGCTTTTGCCCCCCTGCGGGCAGATCGGCCTAATTAATATAGGCCAATCTGCCCCCGGGGGGATTCAGAAAAGGCCTAATTAAATAATTGCCCCCTGGGGAGTGACCCTTGCCTAAGAGGTCGCTCCATTGTCAATATAAATAAAAAAATAAAAACATCCCTGGTGCCTAATGGCATAGTTAATATAGGCTGATCTGCCCCTGGGGAGGGGGCAGAAATGGCCTTACATTAAATGCACCCCCTTGGGAAGCAACCCCTGCCCAAGGGGTCGTTCCCCTTCTTTGTTTACCCAAAGTAAACAAAATCCCTGGTGTCTAGTGGGCAATCCTGTCAGGAATGCACAGAGAGACATGAAAAGGGAAGGAAAAGCCTTTCATTCCATTTTCATGCCTCTCTGCCTCCCCTGCTCCCCGTACCGAGGAGATACTAATCAGTTTCTCCTTGTGTCGCACTGGAAGCATTGCTTCCAGCACGACAGGAGTTGACTTCTGATGAGGTCAGTGCGTGTTGGTGCGATGATGTCATGAGATGTCACTGGGCGGTGGGGGGTTGGGGGTGGAAGGGGAATCGATTCCCCTTCTAGCCCTGCCCTGGCGGTGTGGGGGGGAGGCCCTCGGGGGAAGCACCACTGCTTCCCCTGATGGCCTATCCCAGGACATAGTGGTTACGTCAGTTGCGCTTCAACGCCACACTACCAGACGTAACCACTACATCCGTGGCGGGGAAGGGGTTAAGTCCTTTCTGTAGTTCTTTTAGTGGCTTAGTGTTTTTGGCTCTATTTGAATAATTTCTTGAAATGGTTGGATAGTTCAATCTTCTGCGATTGGCAGTGACTCTAATCTATTATGAGTTGCTCTAGCTGGTTTTATATCATTCTACAATTTCTGATAGCAATACTTACATGTTGTCTCTTTTGCGTCTAAATGAAACCATTCTAGATATGCACCAAATTCCTTCCAAAATCCTTCCACTCATCATTGCTGTTTTCTTCAGTTTTAGAAAATAAAACTACATCACAAGTTTGTTTTTTGTAATGAGAACGGCGGCAACAGATGCATACATAAGCAGGTTTCTCAGAACACCCTGTTTTGAAGTTTTCTATCTTCTTGTAAAATTTTCAGTACTTGTCTGTCTATCCACTTCTACTACAGCTCTCAACACTTCTGCCTCATTTTCTCTATGATCAACTTCCGGCCTAAAGAAATGGAACTGAATATCTTCTGAAACTCTCTTAACCTCTGCTACACTACCATGTAACAGAGCTCCATTCAAATCTCCTAAACATAAAGCTGGAACTTTACAAAATAAATGGCCTCATTTACAAGGCCCTAGAGCCGCCCGAGAATTACTTTTACTGACAAGCCAGTGGCGCTTTGCCATTTTCCATATTTACAGGCCGGAGTTAAGCCTCTTTGTGTGGGTTAACACTGCCTTGTAAATGTGGCCCACCCAACCCAGTGTTCTGCGGCAGAGGGGCGTGCAATTGGTGTTACTGTGGGCGTACCACTGCAATACCCATTGCATTTTGATGCTGCACCTGATTTATAAGGATTCATAAACCTGAGGCAGCACAAAAAACTAACGCCACCCCAGGGGAGGCATTAGCATGACGCTACAAGGAGAAATACTTTTATTTCTCCTCATTGTTGCTTTTCCTATGTGTGTTGCATTCTGCAGCACACATACAAAGAAAAACATTTAATTAATGATTGTTTATGTGCTAGAATTTGTCAGTGTAAGAGTGCCAGTGAGACTGTTACAATGTGACACTGCTTGTGACAGACTCTCTCTAGGTGTGAACTGGATGTGACAGTGTGTGTCTTGGTTTGACACTGTCTGGGTGTGGGCATTGGTGTGTAAGAGTCTCTTTTGCTATGAAGTGTGTGTGACAGTGTCTATGTGGGTGTCAGAGTGGACAGTGACAGCAAGGCTGAGATTCTCTGTATAGATATGAAACTGGGTGTAAGAGTGTCTGAGCATGAGACTGGGTATAACAGACTTTCAATAGATGTACCAAGTGTTTGTGTGGATGTGAGAGTAGTTGTGAGACTCTTTGTCTAGGTTTGCCAGTGACTAAGAGATGGGCTGTATATATGTCAGAGTGAGTGAAAAAGAGTCTGTCTGGGACAGGAACTGTATTTGTGACTGTGTGCCTTTGGGAATGGGTGTGAGAGTGTCTCTTTGGGTGTAAGAGTGTGTGTGAGGTGATATTTCTGGATGTGAGAGTGGATGTTAGAGTGTGTCTGTAGGTGTAACAGTGGATGTGTCAGTTTATCTACCCTTTTCTTAATAGCTATACCATTAGTAAAATAGCATGCACACTGCATTTATAGGTGAGCACAGAACTCTGCAAGTGCATCTGTAACTCACTTAGACTTAGATGGATATCTATAATTTTTTTAACAGAAACCACCTTGCTGTATCATCTATGTTCATGGTAGCTGAGTGGTCAGTTTTGATACTTTCAGGATTGTCAAGCAACCTTTTCAATAGAAAGTCTACCTGACAGTAAAAGTGCACATTAACATTCTGAATTAGTAGACATGCCCCGTGTTTTAAGCAGTACTTGTTTAGATAGGTGAGTAGGATCAGTGAGTAATTTCTCTACATATCTGAGTGTAGCAGTATAAATATGTCAGTGTTCCATGATGTAATCAAGTAAACCTGGTCTACATCTGAGTGAGTGTATGAGTCCCTTTATGGGTGTGCCATCAGATATTTAAGTAAATATGCTGCCCATAGGGATATGTAACTGTATGTATAACTGGCTCCAATACTGTTGAGAACATAAGTGTTGACTGTGTGTGTGATGTATGTATGGGCAGCTCTCTCAGTCTATGACTGGATGTGTCATTGGTTCTATTTTGTTATTAGCTAGGGGCCACATGTAGCAACTTTCAGATTTGCGACCTGCAAATTGCGAGTCAGTGCGGCTCACAATTTGCGAGTCACAAATCCGAATGTTGGATGGTGTCCCTGACACCATCTGCGATTCGCAAGGGGGTTGCAAATGCCCACCTTATGAATAATCATGAGGTGGGTCACAATTTGCGACCCCCTTGCAAATGGCGGCCCTCACAGGGATGGTGGCCTGCTGCGTACAGCAGACCACCATGTCTGTGACTGCTTTTCAATAAAGCAGTTTTTTTTTTTTTGTAATGCAGCCCGTTTTCCTTAAAGGAAAACAAGATGCATTACAAAAACGAAAAATGAAACGTTTTTGTTTCATTTTTTCAGAACAGGCAGTGGTCCACTGCCTGCTCTGAAAAAATGTTTACAGGCCCTTCACAACAGGGAAGGGGTCCCATGGGGACCCTTTCCCTTTTGCGAATGGGTTACCACCCATTTGAAATGGGTGCAAAATGTGATTGGATTGCGACCGCGTTCGCGGTCACAAACCAATCCTACATTGCACTGCGACTCGCAGTTAGGAAGGGGACACCCCTTCCTAATTGCATGTCCCAACCCCGTTTTGCGATTCGGTAACCAGGTTACCGAATCGCAAAAAGGGGTTTGTGCATTGCAATGTGCTTTTTGCACGTCGCAAACAGAAAAATTTGCTGTTTGCGACGTGCAAAAAACTTGCTAAATGTGCCCCTATATGAGTTGTGGTATGACTTGCATACTACATAGTGAAGTGAGGATACGACTCTGTAACTACATATCTAACTCAATATAAGTTAGAAGGATATGTTTAATATTTTAAGCTTGAAGCTATCTGCCTACCTGAGAAGGAAACTTTGCCCAATAAAATGACATTATAAGGACTGACAAGTAGCTTTTGGGATGGGAGCTCCAACTGGCAGTAAAACTGCATACTCAGGGCCTCATTGGGACTTTGGCGGTCCGAGGTCCTCCATGTTGGCAGTGGCGGACCACCCGTCAACAGGCTGGTGGAGAACATCGCCAAATTATGACCTTGGCGTCTTTCCTACGGAATACATCCAAAGCACCGCCAGCACCGCCACTGTGGTCAGACCCCCACAGATGACTGAAGCCACCTGCAGGATGGCGGAGACCATGTTTCTGCCGGACATGTTACAAGGCTGCACACCACAAAGATTTCCGCCATGGTCACACTGCCACGGAATCCCTTGCATAAACAAACTATATAAAAGGAGACAGTCACCTCCAGGAAGTCATAAATGTCCGGAGCCGCCATGGAACCACAATTAGATGTCATCCTACTGCTCCTGCTCGTCCAAAGACTACGGAATCTTCACCGCTGATGATGACAGCAACCATAAGTTCACACACCTACCTGTTACTGTTCTATGTTGTTACATTTTGGACACTTAAACAACATACCATTGGGAAGGGGGTGCAAGGGCAACACACACACACTGTACACTGACAAGCACACTCACATATAGCCACACAGACAACCGCACATACATAGTACACACACTACAGCCAGCACATGTACATGCCAAATACACAGACTTAGGCACGGAAAGACAGCACAGGCCCAGTCTCACACAATAACACACAACACAACAGCATGACACAACAACACCACAAGCACACCATCGTCAACACATTGGCAAGCACTCACAATAGACACTACCCATGGACACATCACACATGCAACACAACCTACAACCAACACAGAACAAACACACACATTTACACAATCAGACAACTTGCCAGTCGACACACACATCATACACACTGCATGTCGTACCTATCTTCACATACACAAAACACGCACACTCACTGTTGGACTTTTTTGCTTATGCAGGGTCATCCCCAATCTTTTTGCCTCCTGCCTCCTATTTTTTCTGACCTGTTGCTGTTGGCTTTTGAACTCTGAGCACTTTACCACTGCTAACCAGTGCTAAAGTGCATATGCTCTCTGTGTAAATTGTATGGTTGATTGGTTTATCCATGAGTGGCATATTTGATTTACTAGTCAGTACTTGTAAGGTGCACTAGAGGTGCCAGGGCCTGTAAATCAAATGCTACTAGTGGGCCTGCAGCACTGATTGTGCCACTCACATAAGAAACTCTGTAATCATGTCTCAGACCTGCCAGTGCAGTGTCTGTGTGTGCAGTTTTAACTCTAAATTTGACTTGGCAAGTGTACCCACTTGCCAGGCCCAAACCTTCCCTTTTCTTAGATGTAAGACACCCCTAAGGTAGGCCCTAGGTAGCCCCAACCAGTGTATGGTTAAGGTAGGACATATAGTAATGTGTTTTATATGTCCTGACAGTGAAATATTGCTAAATTTGTTTTTCACTGTTGCAAGGCCTTTCCCTCTCATAGGTTAACATGGGGGCTACCTTTAAATCTGATTAAAATGTAGATTCCCTTTGGGAGCGGATGGACATGTGGAGTTTGGGGTCTCTGAGCTCACAATTTAAAAATACATCTTTTAGTAAAGTTGATTTTAAGATTGTGCATTTGAAAATACCATTTTTAGAAAGTGAGCATTTTCTTTCTTATACCATTTTTGTGACTCTGCCTGTTTTTGGATTCCCTGTATGGGTCAGTTTGACAGTTGGGCTGGTTGCACCTCACACTAGACAGTGACACAAAAGGAGCTGGGGTGTAGTCTGCATGTCCTGATGAGCCATCTGTGCTAGGAGGGAGGTTAGGACTGGTCACTTACACCTGAAAGGGCTGTGCCTGTCCTCACACAATGCAGTCTCCGGCCCCCTGGTGAGTGTCTGTGGCCTACTTCAAAGGAGAAATTGGGTATAAGAAGGGAACCCAAAACCACAGACTTTAGAGCACTTCTGGAAACAAGAGGAACCTCTGCATGGAGAACAGCTGAGGAAGAAGAGCTGCCTAGCCTATGACTGTGCTTTGAGGAGCTATCCTGCAGTTGCTGCTTCTGCTAGAGTAAGAGGGCAAAGACTGGACTTTGTGTGCCTTCCATCTTGTGAAGAAATCTCCAAGGGCTTGCTTTAGAGCTTGCCTCCTGTTGTTTGAAGTCTCAGGGACAGCAAAAAACTGTAAACTTCACACTTGTATAGTACACTACACACCCATTAGGGTTTCAAGGTGCTGTACGCATACCGCTGTGGAACCCCTCCTGGCTTTTCCCTGTGAGGTACCCACTCCTAGACAGCCCCAGGGTAAAGCCAGGTATCCAAGCTTTGTGAGAGCCGTTGTGGAGACTAAGCAAGCTTTTGCCCAGAGTGGGACCCATTAATTAGATTAGGCACTGAGGTGAGAATTATCTGGTCCAAGGGAATTAAGCCGAAGACCTGCTGAGGTGGGACTTGAACCCTGGTCCCAGGCCAAATTACTGCATCAGGGTCTGCTGCTCTAACCATTGTGCCACACTTTTCCACCAAATACTTCTCTCTCCCAGCACCTGGAGTCTCTAAAGAGACTCCTGCTCTGACAAGTGGTGCCCTATCCAGTCCCGAGGCCCTTGGAAGGAAAGCTGGTGGAAATTCAAGGAACATGACTTCGGCCGATTTCGGACTGACGCCGCTGCTGAATCTGGTGACGCCGCCAGCACCCGATCTTTGTTGGAACGCGATGACCTTCGCAGGCCCGACATCACTGCAGCCCCACTGAAGTCCGCGACTCCCCTAGGTCTCTAGTTTTTAAAAATGCACAGGTTTGGTAGGTTTCCCTAGGTGGCGGCTGAGCTAGAGGCCAAAATCCACAGGTAGGCACTTTGCAAAAAACACCTCTGTTTTCTGTTGAAAAAATTAATGTGTCCACGTTGTGTTTTGGGGCATTTCCTGTCGCAGGCACTATGCCTACCCACACAAGTGAGGTACCATTTTTATCGGGAGACTTGGGGAAACATAGAATAGCAAAACAAGTGTTATTGCCCCTTGTCTTTCTCTACATTTTTTCCTTCTAAATATATGACAGTGTGTAAAAAAGACGTCTATTTGAGAAATGCCCTGTAATTCACATGCTAGTATGGACACCCCAGAATTCAGAGATGTGCAAATAACCACTGCTCCTCAATACCTTATCTTGTGCCTATTTTGGAAATACAAAGGTTTTCTTGATACCTATTTTTGACTCTATTTCAGCAAATGAATTGCTGTATACCCACTGCAAGGTGCAGCTCATTTATTGGCTCTGGGTGCCTAGGGTCCTTGATGAACCTACAAGCCCTATATATCCCCGCAACCAGAAGAGTCCAGCGGACGTAACAGTATATTGCTTTCAAAAATCTGAAATTGCAGGAAAAAGTTACAGAGTAAAACGTAGTGAAAAATTGCACCTCAATTTCAATATTTGTTTATTTCTGTTGTTATTTTCTGCAGGAAACCCTTGTAGGATCTACACAAATTACCCATTGCTGAATTCAGAATTTTGTCTACTTTCCAGAAATGTTTAGGTTTCTGGGATCCATCATTGGTTTCACACCCATTTCCGTCACTGGAAGGAGGCTGAAAGCACAAAAAATCGTAAAAATGGGGTAAGTCCCAGTAAAATGCCAAAATTGTGTTGAAAATTTGGGTTTTCTGATTCAAGTCTGCCTGTTCGTGAAAGCTGGGATGCAGGTGATTTTAGCACTGCAAACCCTTTGTTGATTCCATTTTCAGGGAAAAAACCACAAGCCTTCATCTGCAGCCCTTTTTTCCAATAAAAAAAAAAAAAAAAAATCACTGTATTTTGGCTCATTTCTTGGCCTCCTTCAGGGGAACCCACAAAGTCTGGGTACCTCTAGAATCCCTAGAATGTTGGAAAAAAAAGGACACAAATTTGGCGTGGGTAGCTTATGTGGACAAAAAGTTATGAGGGCCTAAGCGAGAACTATTCCAAATAGACAAAAAAAGGCCTGGCACAGGAGGGGGGAAAAAGCCTGGCAGCGAAGGGGTTAACAAGCAGGCTCTGTAATGGCAAATTTTCCTTAAAGTAAAACTGCTTACTCTGTGTCTACAGTATTAAGTCTGAATCATGTTTAAAGAAATACTTTTGTGGATGAATGAGCAGATGATGTTAGTAAGTGGAACGAATCTGAGAGAGTATATCAGTCCCTCTGTCAGTGTCCCACCAAATGTCTCAATAAATACAGCAAGTACAGCCATAGGTATCTGCATGTGCAACTGACTCACTGTCTATTGGAAACATAACTGCTACCTCCATGTGTGTTTAAAACTAAAAGCAGTTTTTCACAGTCTGCATAGCTGAGTATATCCTTTTCTTAATAGATGTATGAGTTGAACTATCGGTGGGACACTGATTATACAAGTGAGAATAGGAATGTGGAAGTGCATGTTTAACTCACTAAAATGAAGAGGTAAATGTTCAGTGTTTTAACCACAACGCACTGTCCTCTAGCACCTACCTACAGACTACTGAGTGCTCAGTTTACTGTAGTAAATCCACAGTTTGAAAGTTCTCATTCACCCTTTCTAATGGCTACTGAAGCTGACAGTAAAAGTGCCCATATTTATACTTTTTCAGCGCTGCATTTGAGCTGCTTTTTAATGCAAAAGCGGCACAAACTTATAAAATATACAATCGTATTTTGTACGTTTGTGCCGCTTTTGCATTAACAATCAGTGCAAATGTGGCGCTAAAAAAGTATAAACTTGAGCCTTAGAGTATCCAGCAGCAGGCCTCAAGTACATTTATACTAGTTATTCTCTGGATAGGTGAGTAGGCTGTGTCATTATTTAGCTACATATCTGTATGACTGTATCAGTACGTCTATGAGTATCCCATCAGATGTTAAAATAAGTATCTAACTATCTGTGCAACTGGCTCCGATACTGCTGAAGGCATAAATACTGTCTGGTTGCAAGCATGAATATCTAGGCACCTCTCTAAGAATGTAAGTGTTAAGTCACTGTCTCTATCCCTCTGTTAATAGTAAGATGAGTAGTAGTTTCTACATCACAGTTAATACATATGTGAGCATAATGTTCTGCAAGACTCAATTGAACTTAGAGCAACATGATTAATCTCTTAATATCAAGCTACCTTGCTATATATGCTACCTGTGCCCTATATAAGAGTTGACTCTTCTATAGTAAAAAGTAAGTGCAATCTTTCTTTCCTGATTACTATACGTTTCTTTATTATTATTATATAGATATGATTTAAATTCATTTCTAGTGCTTATGAGCATACTACTCATTCTCATACATCTAATATACAATTATCCCTGTACTAACATTTTAATTTAAAAGATGTTATACAACACATACCTCTAAAGTATCTTGCTCTGTATATTCATCTCTCAGAATTGTTTTGAATTTCTTCTCACTTATAATACACAAAAGCCAAGCAGAAAAATATCACACAACCCTCAAGTTAGTGAACCATTAATGGCAACCTTTTTAACTTTGCTTTCAAGGTTACTCAACCACAAAGCCAATCAGAATCTCTGTTTCAGGTATAAGTTATGTTATACATCTCCCCACTGGTTATCATAGTTAACTCTTTGCCACACTCCTCAAAAGATAGCACAATTGCCTACCAGTTTTTGCCAGATCCGTGGATCTACAGCAGGGCTCAGGGCAGCCCCCATGTGAATCCACAGACAGATCCGCAGATCCACACAGGAGGACATAATGTTGCAAATAGTCCTTTTTCAATATAAAAATGTATTGCCACATACTTTTAAACACTTTTTTCCCAGTGAAACAGTAACTAACAAGTCACAGTCTAGTCTTTTCTATAGCCTTCCACTATGCTCCTCTAGCTGCGCTACCATGGTAATGTAGATTCTAACGTTTTCTTGCAGCATTAGGTCAGAATTTCAAAACAGTATCAGCAAAACAAAAGGATGGTGGACGGAATGTTGAAACTTTTCAAACACTCACCCCCAGTCACAGATCTGGGTTTAATCCATCATTCTTTTGCTCACCATGCCACCCCAGTTTGCACTCAAGCATAAGCAAATCCGTCTTGACCCTGTTCCCCATAAGAACAGTCCAGCACCATATTTACTTTTAAATGAAAAATAGCAGGCATGGTTGAATTTTTCAAATAATACACATACCACAAACAACAACACATTTTCTGCTTTCTCAAAAGCAGAAAAAGAACATCTATTTTCTTTTCTCACAACATCACTAACAACCTGTGTGTACCAACATAATTATAACAAGTAATAAAAACTGTTGTTTCAAGTTTCAACGAGAACCCTCCATTTGTAACAATTGTTGTGGGAGAGTGTCTCTGGGTGTTAGAGTTGCTGCCTGTGAGTGAGTGTGAGGGTGGGCATGAGAGTGGATGGGTGTGAGAGTGTGTGTGAGAGTGTGTGCCTAGGTGAAAGAGTGGGTTTAAGAGTGTCTGTCTGGGTGTGCAAGTGGATTTGAAAGTGTCTCTCTGGATGTGAGAGTGGGTGTAATAGTGCCTGTTGTAGTGTGACACTGGGTGTAAGAGTGCCTGTCTGGGTGTGAGAATGGGTGTAAGAGTGTCTGAGTAGGTGAGAGTGGATGTGAGAGTATCTCTGTTGACATGCAAGTGAGTGTGAAGTGTCTCTTTAGATGTAAGAGTGGTGAGAGTGGGTGTGAGAGTGTCTGTCTAGGTGTGAGCGATGGTGTGAGAGTAACTGTGAAAGTGTCTGGGTGTGAAAGTGAATATGAGATGGTATATCTTGCTAAGAAAGTGGGTGTGACAGTGTCTCTGTTGATTTGAGACTGGGTGTGGGAGTGTATGTCTGGATTTGAGACTGGGTGGCGAGGTGTCTCTTGGTGTGAGAGAGGATGTGAGACTGTAGATATGAAAGTGGGTGTAAGAGAAAGTTGCTGGGTGTGAGAGTGTCTGTGTAGATGTGAAAAGTATCTATCTAAGTGTGAGAGTGGGTGTAAGAGTATCTGGCTGGGTGTAAGAGTATCTTATTAGGTGGAAGAGTGGGTGTGAGAGTGCCTCTTTTAGTGTGAATGAGGGTATAAGAGTGTCTGGGTGTGACAATGGGTGTGAAAGTGTCTGTCTTGCCGTGAGAGTATCTCTATTGATATGGAAGTGGGTGTAAGAGTGTCTTTCTGGTTTTGAGAGCAGGTGTGAGAGTGTCTGTCTTCGTGTGAGAGAGGGTGTGCGAGTGTATGTGTAGGAGGCTGGACTGGCTTATTGCATACCAATGGTACTTACACCTTGTGCCAGGTCCAGTTATCCCTTATTAGTAGATTAGTAGTGTTCTAGCAGCTTAGGCTGATGGAGGTAACTATAGCAGAGCAGCCAAGGCTGAACTAGGAGACATGCAAAGCTCCTACTATACCACTTATTTCAAATAGGTACTATATCATAAGAAGACAATACTCAGAGTTACTAAAAATAAAGGTACTTTCTTTTAGTGACAATGTGCCAAAAATATCTCAGAGGATATACTCCCTTAGGAGGTAAGTAAAATACACAAAATATACACACAAACCAAAATCAGGTAATTAAAACAGTAAGAAAGTAGTGCAAACTGTAGAATACAATAGGATGCAATAGGCCTATGGGCAACACAAACCACATACTAAGAAAGTGGAATGCGAACCACGAATGAACCCCTAGGTTAGTGTAGTGTGTAGAGGGTCACTGGGAGTGTTAGAAAAGACTAAGGGTGTCCAAGATACCCCACCCCAAGACCCTGGAAAGTATGAGTAAAATACTACTATTTCCCCAGAAACACACTAAGGTTGTGATAAGGGATTTTGCAAAGACCACAAAAGACTGCAAAGCACTGAAGATGGATTCCTGGACCTGAGGAAATGCAAAGGAAGGGGACCAAGTCCAAGAGTCGCGAAAGTGTCCGGGGGGCAGGAGCCCACTAAACCCCGGATGAAGGTGAAAAATGGCTGCCTCTGGATAGAAGAAGCTGGAGATTCTGCAACAACGAAAGGTGCTAGGAATTTCTCCTTTGTGCAGAAGATGTCCCACGGCGTACTGGAGGATGTAAAGTTGTTTCCTTGGCAAAATACCGCAAACAAGCCTTGCTAGCTGCAAGAGTCGCAGTTAGAGAAAAAGGGTGCTGCCTGGGCCCAGGAAGGACCAGGATGTCGCCACTTGGGAGAGGAGACAGAGGGGGCCCTCAGCAACGTAGAGAGCCCACGCACAAGCAGGAAGCACCCACAGAAGTCCTTGAACACAGGCTCAAGAAGTCTGAACATGGCGGTCATTTCAATACTGCAAAAGGAGGTCCCACGACACCGGAGATCAACTCAGGAAGCTGAGCATTGCTGGACTGAGTGCTGGGGACCTAGGCTCAGCTGTGCATGCAGCCCTTGTAGCTGCAGTTCACGCGGTGCACAGAATTACTGTCTGGAGAGGGGAGGCAAGGACGTACCTCCTCCAAATTTGGACAGTCGGACCACTGGACAGTCTGGGTCACTTGGGTCCACCACCTGTGTTCCAGGGGCCACGCTCGTCAGGATAAGAGGGGTCCCAGAGTACTGGTGAAGCTGAAGTTTTGGTGCCTGCTGAAACAGTGGGAAGATTCCATTGACCCACTGGAGATTTCTTTGTGGCTTTCAGTGCAGGGTGAAGGCAGACAGCCCCCAGAGCATGCACCACCAGGAAACAGTCGAGAAAGTCAGCAGGATTAGGTGCTACAATGTCGCTGGTTATCTTCTTACTACTACTTACATCCTGGAGCAGTCAGCGGTAGATCCTTGGCAGAAGTCGAAGAGAGAGGTGCAGAGGAACTCTGGTGAATTCTTGCAAGTCGTTATCTGAGGAAAAGCCCACAGGAGAGACCCTAAATAGCCCTCAGAGGAGGATTGGCCACCTAGTCAGGTAAGCACCTATCAGGAGGGGTCTCTGATGTCACCTGCTGGCACTGGCCACTCAGAGTCCTCCAGAGTGCCCTCACACCTTTGGAAACAAGATGGCAGAGGTCTGGGACACACTGGAGGAGCTCTGGGCACCACCCCTGGGGTGGTGATGGACAGGGGAGTGGTCACTCCCCTTTCCTTTGTCCAGTTTCACAACAGAGCAGGGACTGGGGGTTCCCTAAACCGGTGTAGACTGGCTTATGGAAGGAGGGCACCATCTGTGCCCTTCTAAAAAATTCCAGAGGCTGGGAGAGGCTAACCCTCCCCAGCCTTTAACACCTATTTCCAAAGGGAGAGGCTGTAACACCCTCTCTCAGAGGAAATTCTTTGTTCTGCCTTCCTGGGACTGGGCTCCAGGAGGGCAGAACCCTGTCTGTGCGGTGGCAGCAGCGGCGGTAGCAGAGAAAACCCCAGAGAGCTGGTTTGGCAGTACCCGGGGTCCATAGTGGAGCCCCGGGGATGCATGGAATTGGCTCCCCAATACCAGATTTGGCATGGAGGGACAATTCCATGATCTTAGACATGTTACATGGCCATATTATGAGTTATCATTGTGAAGCCAAATATAGGTATTGCCCTATATATAGTGCACGCATATAATGGTGTCCCCGCACTCACAAAGCCCGGGGAAATGGCCCTGAACTATGTGGGGGCACCTTTGCTAGTGCAAGGGTGCCCTCACACTTAGTAACTTTGCACCTAACCTTCAGCAAGTGAAGGTTAGACATATAGGTGACTTATAAGTTACTTAAGTGCAGTGAAAATGGCTCTGAAATAACATGTGCGTTATTTCACTCAGGCTGCAAGGGCAGCCCTGTGTAAAGGTTTGTCTGAGCTCCCTATGGGTGGTAAAAGAAATGCTGCAGCCCATAGGGATCTCCTGGAACCCCAATACCCTGGATAAAAGTGGGGGTAACAATGCTAGAAAGAGGAAGCCTTCTCACAGTACGTGTGTGAGAGTGAGTATGTAAGTGTGTCTCTCTGGTTGTGAGAGTGAGTGTGACAGTGTCTGTCTAGGTGTGAGAGTTGGTTTGAGAGTGTCTGTCTGGGTGTGAGAGTGGGTGTGAAACTGTCTGTTTGGCTGTGAGAGTAGATGTGAGAATGTGTGTGGGTGTGACAGTGTCTAGGTGTGAGACTGAGTGTGAGAGTGTCTGTCTGTGTTTGAGAGTGGGAGTGAGAGAGTCTGTCTGTGAGTGAGAGTGGGTGTAAGAGTGCCTGTTTGAGAGTGGGTGTGACAGGGTCTGGCTGTGTGAGTGGTTGTGAGTGTCTATCTGGGTGTGAGAGTGAGTGTGATAATGTGTCCCTGGGTGTGAGTGTGAGTGTGACAGTGTCTCTCTTGGTGTGTGAGTGTCTACATGAATGCCTAAGTGTGTGCTCTAATATTTCAGATATTTTTTTGACGTTTTCCGAAATCCGCAGATCCATTTGTGGGGCTCAGCACAGCCTCCTGTGTGAATCCACGGGTGAATCCGCGGATCTCGCAAAACATTTAAAAAAAAATACTTTTTATGCATTTTTTCAAATTATCTAGTCATCAGCCATATTTACATTAACCCTCTGGGAACTCCTACCCTGACCCCGTTCTATCAATTGCAGACCACATTTCAGCCACGGAGACCGTTCCCCGATACAACAAAATGGCAGCCACAACTTCCTTGTCATGTTGCGGCCAATCAATCAGAAGCTTCCTATGGCTCATGGATCTGCGAATCGATCTGCGGATAATCTGTGGCCCTATATAGCTATATTTTATGGCTTGAAATATCTCTAAAACCACTGAAAGGATTCACACCAAATCATAAAAAGCATGCTTTTGGGACCAAGAGCTAGATTTCTCTCAAATTTGGTGTAATTCTGTTCAGCGGTTCGGGCTGTGGTCATGTTCAAAATGTTGAAAAATCCCAATTACATGGAATGGGGAAAAAGTGTTTTAGGACCCCGCTCCCCTAGTTTTATGGGCCTGACTTGATGGATGACCTCAAAACTTTCAATACAGCCATGTGTGATGAAAGGTTTGATGCATACAGGGGGTTGGCCAGAACCTAACTATAACATCCCTGTAACCTTCGGTATTTCAAGTGAATTTGCATGATTTTTTTTAAATTCTATTTTCCAACTGTAACTCCCCTGTAACCTTTGGCTTTTTCAGTGAATTATATATATATATATGCATATATGCAACACAATAGAGCAGTGACTACCAAGTCATCACAGTCCAGTCTTTTTACCATGGTAATGTAGATTGTAACGTTCTCTTGCAGCACTAGGTCCGAAGTTCACAACAGCTTCCGCAATACAAAAGGATGAAGGAAAGAGTGTCAAAACTTTTCAAGCACTCACCCCCAGACTATATATATATGTATATATTATTCAATACTACAAAAAGATAGCTTCAACAGACGCGTTGTGGCGCTTTGTCTTATCAATGTCAAAGCTGCCCGCATCAAACTAACTGAAATACTCATATCAATTTCAATTTACTACGGCTGCATGTTATACTATCATCAGAGAAGACGTACTTCCTTTGTTTACCACTGCTGCCCTTCAATTACACCATGGCAGCCATCTTACAATACCAGAACTTCCCTTACAGAGTCGCCCCATTAATGCATCATTTTTACTACACTTCATAACTAAAATTGGAGCATGCCAATCAAGGAATACTCAATCCCTCATGATATACGTGGCATAAATGGGGCATAAGCATCATCCTTTAAAACAATTGTCACCATTGCAGAAAAAACTACTTATTGTGCCTTAGTGAACAGTCACATTCAACATATTTGAAAATTCATCAATATGAAAAAAAATTATAAACTTCAGAATTTAAGAACTATTATTCAAATAAAGTGCTAATTTCGCCTATTGCCTCCGCTCAAGAAATTTGGAGCATGTCACTCAAGGTCTGGATGGCCAAATGTGCCATAGTTCTCTGCTACAGGGACACAGTCAGTCAAAATTTACTGAAACCATCCCCACTCTTCTCTACCCGATATGTGTCCACATCTCCTCATAAATATTTAACTCCCTTGGTGTCCTGGTTTGCATTTCAATTTCTTAACTTGCTTTTCCTGTCCCCTCCATTCTCATCTCTCATGACCTCACGCATAAAAAAAAAAAAAAAAGATTCCTGTTACTGTCATGCTTCATTTGGAAATGTCATGCCATCAGATATGGAGGGTTACCCTTTGCTTTGGAATTCTCTTTTTTCCTACATGTCCTGTGCTGTCCAAATATTTCATACACAGGGACAGAGCAAGCAGCGGCCCACATCGTCTGAATTACAATTCAGCAGGTTGGCGATGGGTTTCCTAACCCTTCTCCCTGGCACTTCAGAGTCCTTCATCTTTGCACTATAACTAGCACCCTAAGGTAAATTGAATTACCCCCCGCCACGCATAGTTTTTTCTTCAATAATTTGACTGATAATGTTTCACTTACATTTTTAATGACTTTATAGAAATTGTCATGAGTGCTGTAATATCTGGGGTAATTAGCACTGCACTTTCTATGGCTTTGTGAAAGTAAATTCAGACCTAACTATAACATCCCTGTCATGGTATATAATTTAGACCCATGGAGGTGGTGGTCCACAGGGCCAGGGGTCTGCGACAGACCTCCTTTTTTATTTTTAGCTTTACCCTTAATTTGAATGAATTGCCCCAGTGCCCCAGGGAGGTGATGGTCCCCAGAGCTGGGGGGTTTGCACACAGGCCCCCTTCATTAACTGCATGTTTAGCCCCAGGGGGCATCAGTCCCCCGTCCCGGGCTGCATAGGCCCACACAACCCCCCGTTCCTCTGGTGCAGGCGGGCCCACGGCGCCCGCCTGCATACATATCTTGAAGTGCCCCTGGGAGGTGGTGGTCCCTGGTGCTACCATAAGCCCAAGAAGGGAGGTCCCATGTGTCCAACTCCTTTTTTCACCCCCCAATGCTCCAAGGACCTGGCCCACCAGGGGACAAAAAAAAGGAAAATCATGGGAGACCGCACTTTTTTATATATCAGAAAAATCTGCATATCAATCTGCAGATTTTTCTGAAGTTTATTTGAAAAAATGCCTTTAGCCCTGACGGGATCCCTTGGTCAATCAATCAATCAGTTTTTGTAAAGCACAGCTCTTCACCGTGAGGGTCTGAAGGCGCTTGGGGGAAGAAGGGGCCTCACTCGAAGAGCCATATCTTGAGGTTCTTTCTGAAGATAGTGAGCAATGGGTTTTGTCTGAGTTGCAGGAGAAGGTTGTTTTAGCTCTTTGCTGCAATGTAGGTGAAGGATCACCCTTCAGTGGTAGTTTTGTGGATGTGAGGGATGGTGGCCAGGGCCATCTAGGCGGAGTGGAGGGATCTTGCAGGGGTGTGGAAGGAGAAGCGGTGGTTCAGTTACGCTGGTCCTGCGTTGTGTATGGCCTTGTACCTGTGGGTGAGTAGCTTGAAGGTGATTTGCTTCTCGGCCAGTAGCCAGTTGAGGGTCCTCAGGTTTTGGGACATGTGTTCTCGGCATGTCAGGTCCAGAATGAGTCTGGCAGTGTGTTCTGGATGAGTTGTAGTTTTTTTTTATGTTTCTATTTGAGGTGCCGGCATAGAGGGTGTTTCTGTAGTCGAGCTTGCCTGAGACTAAGGCATGGGTGATTGTCCTGGAACAGTCTGCTGGGATCCATCTGAAGATCTTCTGAAGTCTGCAGAGTGTGTGCCAGCAGGAGGAATTGACTGAGTTTACCTGGCAGGTCATGGATAGGGAGGAGTCGAGGATGATGCCTAAGTTGCGGGGGTGCTCAGTCGGTGCAGGGGGGGCGCTGACGGATGTGGGCCACTAGTAGTCGTCCCAAGTTAAGGTGAGGTGGCATTTCTGAAGAGGATGAGCTCAGTCTTGTAGGAGTTGAGCTTGAAGCAGTTTCTCTCATCCAGGTGGCGACGGCTTTCATTACTGAGTGGAAGTTCCTTTTGGTAGTGTCCTGGTCTTCGGTGAGGGAAATGATGAGTTGTGTGTCATCGGCATATGACACCATGTTCATCCCGTGGCTTCTGACAATGGCTGCGAGAGGGGCCATGTATACGTTGAACAGTGTGGGTCTCAGTAAGGATCCTTGGGGGACTCTGCAGTTGACTCCTGTAGGTCTGGATGTGTAGGGTGGGAGTTTGACTCTCTGCTTCCTCCCGGAGAGGAAGGTGTGGATCCATTCCAGAGCTCTTCTGCGAATTCGTATGTCATGGAGCCTGGTGTGCAGGGTGCTGTGGGAGACCGTGTCGAAAGCTGCTGAGAGGTTGAGGAGTATGAGAGCTGCGGTGTGGCCGTGGTCTAAGAGCAATCGGATGTCGTCTGACCTGACCCCCAGACCTTGGCTAGGGGCTCAGGGTGATCCTACCCTTGACCCTTTTCTTTTTTGTGGAACTCAGCTGAAGCCAAGTCCCACAATGGTTGCCATCACTTCCTTGGTGAAGTGTTGGCAGCACTGGGACAGTTGAATCTTCATATCCGCCACATCCCTAGACATCTATATTTGTAAAAATCTGGTATCTCAAAAACTACTGAATGGATTTACACCAAATCAAAAAGCATGCTTTAGGTACCAAGGGCAACCTTTCTGCCAAACTTGGTGTAATTCCATCCAGCGATTTGAGCTGTAGTCGTGTTTAAATTCCCTATGAGAAAATGCATGGGAAAAATGTGTTTTGGGACTTCCCCTTTTCTCGGCCCCCACTTGACAGATCACCTCAATACTTTCAAGACAGCAGCTGAACCGACTGAAGTATACGTTTTCAAAATTTCAAAATGATTTGTCAAGTTATTAGCAAATCTAAAACACTCTTCCTATAGAAACTAGATCTTAACTATAAAAACCTACTGGCGACTTAAACATATATCTATATCTATAATTATGCACATGCATTTCTGTGCACATGCACATTCACACATATGCGTAGACAAAGTATAACCATACATTCATAGATATACCCAAAAGCTTGTAAAAACACATCTCAGCACACATATAAGCATGTATATAATTCACACTCACACACATAGTACTACATGCACAGAGGCACACACACATAAATACATCTGTATCTAGATACGTATTATTTAATATATGCGGATATGTAGCAGGATGCCATGGAACAGCATCTATTGATAGAAGGCAGGTTTAGTAGGCCTTGGGGAATGTATGCACTACAGCAGTCATGTGAAACCCATGTGGACTTTTTTGACATACCATCTCTCTTACTGTTTATTATGCCCTGCTTTCTGTTCATGTGTTGTCTGTGCACAAAAGTTGTGAAACCAATATCTAGTTTGGTCCAGCAACAACTTAAGAAACACTATGGCCCTCATTTCAACTGGCACCCGCTAAGTTGAATCCGCCGCGCGGCCACACTCCTGCGGTGGCTATTTGGAGATTCACGCTGGGCCGGCGGGGATCTCGGCCGCAACACGGGAACCGGCTCCAAATGGAGCCGGCGGTGTTGTGGCGGTGCAACGGGTGCAGTTGCACTCACCGCGCTTTTCACTGTCTGCTATGCAGCCAGTAAAAAGCTCCATGGGGCCATGGCGGAGGGCCCGCAACTCCCCTTTCCGCCAGCCTTTTCATAGTGGCATCTCACATGCACCAGCATCTGTTTCATTTTCTGACAGCTTTGCAACCCACCAAATGGAGATTGTTCTCTACCCAGCCCCACCTCTTTACCCTGATAACAGATTGCTCACTGAAACTTCCCTCATTCCCTGGTTCACACATCATGACCAGTACACTAACGTAGCTGCCACTTGGAAATGGTGGAGAATGACCGCTTTAAACCTGGCAGTGGTGATGCATGACCATCCCTTCTTCTGGACGATGGAGCTTGTAGTTTCCTCTGCAACAAAGGTTCTGTCCGTCGGACAAAATGGGGCAGCTTTTAGAACTGTGGATTCCAAAAGGCCATGAGCAGAAGGATGGCAGCCATGCAAGGTACCACAGGACATGTCAAGGCCTGATGACGGCACACTGAGCAATCAAAAGGATGGCAGCTTTGGTTCACTCCTGCACCCAATGCTACACAGTCGTAGTGAAACAGGGGTCATAGAAAAAGGACCATCAATGACCAATCACTTTAAAGCACCCTCCCTAATCTTCAAGCAACAACACATTTGGGCACCGCTCTGCTGGTAAACTCTGCCACACGGTAGAGTTTTTGCTGAACTCTGCGCTCCAAGCGCACAGAGTCGGCAAACTGTTCTAACTTAGCCGGCGGAGCAGAGTTTACCTCCCAACCCTACCCATAGGCTAAATGTTACAAGTGAACTCCAACGCTAACTGTACCATCCACTACAGTGACAGTGTAAATATGACTGTAGCCTACCATGTGTAGGCGGTTTCATACAAAAGCACTGGAATATGATATTATATTTATTAATGTCATGTCCAGCTAGAATTTTTTTTACATATTTCATTCTGGTTCTTTTTGAAATACTGAACAGCCTCCTTGATGAGGTGTGAACTTTTCCTAGTGCAGAGACCTTGGGTTATTTTCCTCTGGCAGGATGACCATCAGAGATGTGCCCAAGAACTTGATTAACTTCAAATAAAACTACCCTGTCACATGAAAATGTTAGCTGACACCAGACAGGGCACTTCTTTGTCCACCTTGTGAGCCAGGCACCAATCACTGTTGGTGAGGGGCAACCCCAGAACATGTTGATCATTTCCTTGTCCACACCGTTGGGGTGGTCAAACAGGCTCTGTGCAAGGTGAGAAGTGTTTCAGAGAGGGGCACTATGGGATTGTTTGCAGCAGGCCACCCAGGAAGTGCTACACATGTGTGTAGGGCTGACCCTGGGAACATTTACCTATTGGTTATGTAGCTGCCACAAGTTACACCCACAAGCTGATGCCGACATAATTGTGGCACCCACAGCACCCTCCCAAAACATTTCTATGAACCTGTGGAAGAACAGAAAAGGTCTGAAACCTCTGTCTGTGACCTGAGAAGGGCCTAGAAGACTGGATCTGCTCTCCCTCCTGTACCCAGGACAAAGAAGTGGATTTCAAAGTTCCTAAGGCTCACCTCATGTTCAAGATACAGGGACTAGAGATGGGGAGAACTTGTGGTGATTTACTTCCATAAAAGTGTCAGAATTCTGCCAACACTACTAGTGGAGCAGAATCTATTGCTTACTCCCAACAGGGACACAACAAGTTACAAGAGGCCTTTTCCACAACTGCTTACTTGACCAGTTCCAACTGGAAGTGCACTTAGCCCCGCTGCTGGCTTTTTATGGAGTGAGTCTTGAACCCAAAGTGTTGTCCCAAGATCATGAATGCTTGCATGGTGCCAAAGTGTACTCGTCCTAACTTTCCTGAAACCTGAGACTTAGAAAAGTTTTGAGCCAAAGACCTCCTGAAGCCTGGGACCAACCTGCCAAGCCAATCTAATGATGGTTCCATTGACGACTCCAGATAGTGATAGCTTTCTCTACTCCTAAACACTTGTTCATTCCTCCGGGGGGGGGGGGCAAATGCTATATGTGTACCATTGATGTTAGGGATATCTCCCAGGGTATGGAAGTCAGCTTTCACTGTGGCCAAATCCTCCACCTGGGAGAATACGATGTAGCTGTGCATGTGTTTCAGCAGGGCCAACAACACTCTGGACACCACGTTTGAGAACATAGGCTGTGACATGCCTGATGCCATGGCCACTGTCACTTGTAAGGAACCACTTGCCAGGAAATGGAGCACTGACAGGACCTGCACTAGATGGGGGGATACCTGTGGGCTGGTGGATAGCTGTAATCAGGTCTGGCTCCAATTGGGCACACAGTTCATGGATTGTGGCCCGATCAAGCCTGTCTGTAGGTTAGGATAATGTGTCTGTCCTCCATTGTCGCCAGGTCAACCAGGGGTCTGTACACGGGAGGATGTCTCCATTTCATATTCATCCTTGAAGTCTCGGGAGCAAAACGGTGAGCCGAGGGACATATTCACACTTCTATTGAAGTAATGAAGCATCTCTTCCTTTACAGAAACAGTATGTGAATGTGAGAGTCAGTTGATGTGCCAATGTCTGCTGTGACGCAGTCAGGTGCCATGCCCTGTGCCCCCCTGATATGGCGGTTGCCTGACCTCTGTAGAGAGACAGGTGGAAATGAGGTAATTTCACTGGCGTTGTACACCGTAGTGGTCGGTGGTCGACGACAGCCGCGCAACTTCGCATGGGTTAACATTGGGCCCTATGGGTTCCAGGAGCCAATGGAACGCAGCGCTGCGGATGTGACTGCCATTTTCTATCTGTTCACTCACTTACTACCTGACCTTCAACAGGAGAGGACCTACACTGCAAGTGCTGCTGTGGCCTGTGTCTGGAAACGACAATGGTTCAAGTGTCCGGGGAAAGAGCCCCTGCCTTCACTTTGGATGAGTTGGAGAGACTGGTAGATGGGGTCCTACCCCCGTACACTTTACTCTGTGGTCCTCCAGACAAACAGAGTACACTGTGAGCATGATGTGTGGGCCATGAATGTATGGAGTGCTGTGTGTGTCAGCCTCATGTAGGGGGGGCTGAGGGGTCCTGGGCAGAGTGCTGCATGTATGGTAGTCAATGTATGTGCATAAGGGGATGGGAGGGATATGGTGGGCCATGAGTATGACAGTCCAGATGGTATGACTAATCCTTTTTCTGCTGTCTTTTCCCTGTCTTTTCCCTGCAGGTCAGCACCCATCAGAAAAAGGGTATTTGGCGTGCCATCACCAAGGAGGTGCGGACCCTGGGAGTCTTTGACAGGCGGAACACCCACTGTTGCAAATGGTGGGAGGATCTGCGCCGCTGGACAAGGAAGACGGGGAAGACGGCGAAGGCCCAGCTGGGGCTGGCCTCCCAACGAGAAAGGGGTGCCTGTCGTACCCTGACCCCCCTGATGTTCTGCATCCTGGCGGTGACCTATCCGGAGTTGGATGGGCGCTTGAAGGCATCACAGCAGCCACAAGGCTGAGTACAGATTCAGATTCCTGACTTTGCGCGCGTTAAGGTTTTACGTGGGTGGGGGATGTGGGCTGTGGGTGCCCCTAGGCCAGGTGCGAACATGGCAGGGGAGGTCCCTTGTTGGGCAGGCTCTGAAGCACTCCAACCCCAATAGTGTTAGTGGGCATCTACTACTGGGCAGGGTCCTGTGGGTTTCAGGTGTGCAGCTAATGGCGTTAGGCATTGTACCCCATGGGCTGGTGACTAGCTGTGTAACTGGTAGTGCATGGCCTAGTGCATAGGGCAGCTCCCTGTGTGTTGTGTACGCCAACGGTAGTGGTGTTGCTGGCATTGGCCAAGTGTATCGTCTGTGTCTCCCCCCCTTTTTTGTTTTGTCACCCTGTCGTTGTGTGCATTAGCATCATCTGGCGGAAGAGCAGAGGCACCGGCGACGGAGGGAGCTGCATCCCACATGGGCCTGGAGGCCGAATTCACCGACTGTGAGGGCAACAGTGGGACGGAGGGCAAGGGGAGCACCACGATGGAGACAGGAGGAGACACTACAGACAGTGACTTCTCCTCCGATGCAAGCTCCCTGGCGGTGGCAGACACCTCTGTGCCCACCCCAACAACAGGTACAGCCGCCACCCATGTACCAGCACCGCCCTCCCAGCAGCCCCTCAGTATGTTTCACGTGCCCGCTCACCCAGGAGGGTGGGCATCTCCTTCACCCCAGGCACCTCAGGCCCTGCCCAGGCAGCACTCCTGCCCTCAGTGAGGAGGCTATTGACCTCCTGAGATCCCTCACTGTTGGGCAGTCAAACATACTGAATGCCATCCAGGGTGTCGAGAGGCATTTGCACAAACAAATGCATACCTGGAGGGCATTCACTCTGGCATGGCGGCCCAACAGAGAGCATTTCAGGCTCTGGCCTCCGCACTGATGGCAGCCATTGTCCCTGTCTCCAGCCTCTTGCCTCCAACTTCCTCTACCCAGTCCCAATCCCCTCAACTGCAGCCTATCCCAAGCACACCTTCAGACCAGCATTCCCCCAAATCAACACACAGAAGTGGCTCAGGCAAACACAAGCACCACACTTCATCTCACAGTCACTCACACAAGCACCATCCCCATGCAGACACAGCAACATCCACTGCCTCCACTGTGTCCCCCTCCTCCTCATCGTCCACCTCCCTCCCAGTAGCGTCTCCACTCACACCGGCATGCACTACCCCCACATCCATGCACACGTCCCCTGTGTTCTCTCCCACGGTGTCTGTGACCCCTCCGCCCAAAGTATACAACTGCAATCACACACCCGCCCAACGGCCATCCACCTCACAACAACATCCAGCTCATGCACCTGCACCCAAAAACAGCAGACTTATACTTCCTGCAAGCACTCCCTCTTCCTCCACTCCCAAACCTTCATCATCTTCCCACCCCAATGTCCCTAAGAAGCTTTTCCTAGCCAACATTGACCTGTTTCCTACTCCCCACCCCCATCCTTCACCTCGGGCCAGGGTGGCCAGAACCCAGCCCAGTACCTCAGCCACCAAGTCCACGTCCGCAGCGGTTTCTGCAGCTATCAGAGGCTCTAAGGAGGCACCCGTCATGCCAGCCAGTGTACCACCAACCCCTGCCAAGGCCAAGAAGATTCCTCCACCTGGAAAGGTCAAGAAGGGGACAGCATCCAGCAAGGAGAAGGAGCCACAACCACCCAGCAAGGCCACGTCAAAGACTCCAGCTGGCAGACCCAAGGTGACACCACCATCTGCCAAGGGCAGGAAGGGGCACAGAACACCAGCCAAGGCACTTCAGCCGTCCGAGCCTGCAGGTGAAGGCCTGGTGGCTACCAGCACAACCGGCAGCACCGCCACCTGCACCGCCACCTGCCCTGTCACCTGCACCGCCACCTGCACCGCCGCAAGCACCACTACTGTCAGCAGCAGCCCCAGTGGGCAGCCGTTTAAGGCTGCAGGGGAAGGGCTCGAGCCTCCCCTCACCACTGGCAGCACCGGCACCTGCACCGTGGCCAGCACCGCCACCAACACCGCCACAAGCACCGCCACCTGCTCCTCTGGCACTACCACCACTGTGCAGCCATAGCTGCCGGCGGATGGACTGTAGTCATGCCTCCATAGAGTACCATGCATCCTGGCCACTGCAAATCTCGTGGCTCTGACACCCAGGTGAGGGACTGTGACCTGGCACCCCCTAAGTGCTGCATCACTGGACACAAGGCCCCCTCCAGAACCAGTAGAAGAAGGCATCCACTCACCCTATCCTTGGCAGGATGAAGAGCACTGGGCAGAAGGCCCCCTCCAGAACCAGTGGAAGAAGGCATCCACTCACCCTATCCTTGGCAGGATGAAGCACACTGGGCACCAAGCCCCCTCCAGAACCAGTGGAAGAAGGCATCCACTCACCCTATCCTTGGCAGGATGAAGCACACTGGGCAAAAGGCCCCCTCCAGAACCAGTGGAAGAAGGCATCCGCTCACCCTATCCTTGGCAGGATAAAGCACACTGGGCACAAAGCCCCCTCCAGAACCAGTGGAAGAAGGCATCCACTCACCCTATCCTTGGCAGGATGAAACACACTGGGCACAAAGCCACCTCCAAAACCAGTGTAGTAGCCACCCACTAGAGACACAGAGATGCACAGCAAAGGCTGCACCTATTTAGAGGTGAAATATTTAAAAGTAACTGAGTTCATTTTTTGAGGAAACTACATTTATCATGATGCAATTGGGCAGATTATTTGCTGGGATGTTAGGCAAGTGTGCTCCTAACTGTTTGTGACTTTAAAAAGGCTCCCTTGAGCCACTGGGCTGACGAGCTCTGGAGCATGCCAGTGAAGAGGTATTGAAACCGGATGATTAATGGCAGCATTTCCAGCACCCCGCAAACTTGTTCTCTGCTGAAGAAGGGATTAACCCAGAAACACATGTGTCCAGAGATGCACAGCAAAGGCTGCACCTATTTAGAGGTGAAATATTTAAAAGTAACTGAGTTCATTTTTTGAGGAAACTACATTTATCATGATGCAATTGGGCAGATTATTTGCTGGGATGTTAGGCAGGTGTGCTCCTAACTGTTTGTGACTTTAAAAAGGCTCCCTTGAGCCACTGGGCTGACGAGCTCTGGAGCATGCCAGTGAAGAGGTATTAAAACCGGATGATTAATGGCAGCATTTCCAGCACCCCGCAAACTTGTTCTCTGCTGAAGAAGGGATTAACCCAGAAACACGTGTCCAGAGATGCACAGCAAAGGCTGCACCTATTTAGAGGTGAAATATTTAAAAGTAACTGAGTTCATTTTTTGAGGAAACTACATTTATCATGATGCAATTGGGCAGATTATTTGCTGGGATGTTAGGCAGGTGTGCTCCTAACTGTTTGCCACCCACTAGAGAGTCTGTGCTTTGCACTCACCAGGAGCAACCAGTGCGCAAAGCACCAACTTGAGAGACTGTGGCTCTGCACTCCCCAGGACCAAGCAGTGGGCAAACCACCCACTTGAGACACTGTGGCTTTGCACTCCCCAGGACCAAGCAGTGGGCAAACCACCCACTAGAGAGACTGTGGCTTTGCACTCCCCAAGGCCAAGCAGTTGGCATGGAGCCCCCTCCAGGAGCAGAGATGTTGTCCCATCTTCCGGCTGAGGTCCCCCCCTTCCCCGTCCCCCTGAGGTGCCTGTGTGTTTTTGACCTGATGCTCCTGCAGTGTTCTCTCCGTATTGAGGCAGGTGTCAAGTGTGGGCTTGGCCTATGTGTTGTGGCCCAGTGGGCCACGGACATTTTGAGTGGACATTGTCCCGCCTTTTGTAAATATTGAATATTTTAATACTGTTTTTGAGTTCTAAACGTATTTATACCTATTTCTAATGTAACACTTATTTGACTCAATTCCTTTTGTCCTTGCGTTATTCCTGAGGGTTATGGGGTGTATATGTAATGTTGTTGCATCTGTTTGTGTGTATGGTGTTGGGGGTGAGGGTGGGGGTGTTGCATGTGTGTTTCACTCTCTTTTTCCTCCCCCCCTCCCCTGTGTGCTCGGTGCAGTACTCACGGTGGTCGTCATCGCCGGCGTTGGTACTCCTGGTATATGAGCAGATACACCAGCATGGGAAAGACGTGCAGCTCGGGCTCTATGGCGTCCTGGTTCTTCCTTGAGTGTCAACAGGTGAGTGGTTTCCCTTCAGAACACTGTCTCTGCCATGATTTTGATGGCGTTGGGACAGCCCCGGAAAAGGTGGTGGATAGGCCTCTTGTAATAGAGTGGGCGGAACCTTGTCTTCCGCCTGACTGTTGACGGTTACCGCCACAGTGTTTGTTGCTACCGCCGTGGCGGTCGGAGTGTTAAAGTAGCTGTCTGGGTAGGCGGTTTCCGCCATGGTCATGATTCAATTTTATTTACCGGCTGCCTGTTGGCGGCGTTACCGCTGCTTTACCACCAACAGCCAGGGTAGTAATGAGGGCTTTAGAGTCTTATAACCACACACATCTCAATGTGGTTTTCTTCATGGTCATAGCACAGAATATGCATTTTTAGGAATGGCGGATGATCTTAGATTGATTCTGTACAGAGGAGAAACTGCAGCCCTTATATTTCTGGATTTGTGTGCAGTGTTCAACACTGTCTCGCACCCAATGCCCAGAGGAGATTAGCACAAAGCAGCATCCAGGATATGCCCTGCTGTGGCTTTGATCCTTCCTGCAAAAACTCTTGTTTCATGTTGCTTTGAAACCTCATGAGTCCACAAAGTGGCTGTTGCCATATGGGGTCCCATAAGTTAAACCTTATGGTCTTATTCTGTTTTCTTATGGTGATGATACCTAGATATTTGTGTCTCTGTGTACTAAAGATGATACAAGATCATCTAATCTTAGTTCATTCTTGGAAGAGGTTGCACTGTAACTGGAGAAAGATTGTTTAAAACTTAATGGCAACAAGACCAAGGTTTCAGTGGTTGGGAAAAAGTCTTACATTTGGGACCCGCAATTTTGACCTGAGTATCTTGGACGTCTTCTCAACCTGAAACAGGTGGCTTAAGGTCTAGGATTTTGATTGGATAAAAAGCTCTCCATGGACATATAAACAAGGGCGCTGCTAGCTGTTTTGGTTTACTTAGATGCCTGAGGAAAATCATATGGCTTGCCTTCTCCTACTCAAAGGACAATTTTCCAGGTCTTAATTATTTCCTGACCAGAACATAGCAATGTAATATAGCTGGTAGTTGCTAAATCTTCTGTGAAAAGGTTTCAGATATTCAGAAAGCTGCAGCTTGCCTTTTATGATATATTCAGAAGTATGTTTCTGTTTCTTTAAATCTTTGGAATCGTCACTAGCTCACTATAGACAAGCATATCAAGTTTTAACTCTGTGAGGGGACATGGCCAGCCACACGCCAAGATGGCCACACACTAGCTGAGTTCCCGTGCTTGCCTCCAATACTTGGTGGATACTGCTGAGTGGGGCTGCAATAATCATACTGAAACCTGGGTGGCAAGCGGTACTGGGGAGATTGCTTGTAGCCGACAGAACAGGGCACCTATAAGATGTAACAAGTCATCCCATGAGAGGAGATACTTCTCAAGATGGCAACCACCTGCTGAGCATGGTGGTGGCCACAGTAAGATGACCTCGACCCACACTGTGACAGCATGTTGTGAGAGAGGGGGGAGCAGAGCTTGTCTGCTTCCTGACAGAGATGGAAGGTGAGGGAAGGGAGGTCCCGCCAAAAGCTGCTGAGGAGATATGGTAAGGCCAGCCTGGTGAGTCAGGATACTTGGCACATGCACCTAGCTCCTGGAGTACAATAGAAGGGGAGGCTTGAGATAAGCTGTGCGAACCCTGATGGGCACTGGGATATTGAGGGAAGCTTTGATTGCCCTGAGCACCAAAAGCCCATGAGGCTGAGCTTCCCAATGCATCAGGCACCACAGAGAGGCAACTAACAGGAATGGCGGAAGCATGCATTCCCCTCTATGCAGTGAAGACAATGTGCAGGGTGACACTGCCATTAAGTGACTGAGGACTGGAGCACATGATCCCACTACCTAGTGTTGTTGGCCTTGTGAGGCAGCACTTGCAGGACAGTGAACAGAGGACTGTAGAGGTACAATTTGATTACTTGGGAGCATTTGTCCAGTCTTTGTTTTCTAGACCTGTGCCAGCACCTGATTGCTAGCAAGTTAACTTACCCCAGAAAGCTTGCACAGGAAGTGGACCGGTAAAAGAGCACCAGGGTCCAGAGGAGGTATGGTGGACACCATGCCAAGGGTGGGGAAGGTACCCATTGGAAGAAGTGGGGGTAAGGGTAAACGGGGGAGTTCTCTAAAGGGCTCCAACCTAGTTCCCAGGGTAAGGATTCCCAGCCCCCAGAATAAAAGAAACCATGGATATCTACAGGGAAACCTGCAGAGAAGAGTCCCTGCAAGTGCTCTGCATGTGATCACGTGGGTCACATGAGGGGGGATGTTATATGTCCCAAGGGGACACAGGCACCCACTGGTATTCAGTCACAGGGTATGGCCAGTGTAGCTCTTGGGGACCAGTTGGTTAGAGGTGGGTGAAAACCACCTGAGATGACCCCTGTTTCACTAGGGGACAGTGAGGTGGTCCAGAGAGCCCTTGTGCCTGAGAACACTAAAATGTACAGGCACTGGGTGACCATCAATGGAGAGAGGGTGGAGGCTCTGAGAGACACAGGAGCCAGTGTGACTACTGTGAGAAGTCACCTGCTGTCTGAAGACCAGATAGATCCCCATGCACTTCCCCAATTAGTTGCATTAGAGTGAGGGGGGTCTCAGGTTCTTTGAGGGTAGCTGTGAGTCCAACCATGTCTGTAGATTGTTTGCTTGGCAATGACCTAGAGGATCCCACTTGTAAGGAGGTGGAACACAGGTCTCACTTAGAGATGTTGGGTTTGCCTGGGTGGGTGTGCATGTCCACCTGGTCAATGGTAGCCCGTCAGAGTGATCAGGGGACCCTGGAGCCTGAAAGAGTGGCACAGGTGTATGCCATAAAGAAGAAGGGCAAGGGATGTGGGAAACAGGCCCCAGAAGTTTCCATGGTCCGGGTGGAGGTTGAACCTGGGAGGGATGCCCCAGAGCCTACAGGGGAATTGGTGGCTAAACTGTGGGAGGTCCCTGAGCTGACTCAGTGGCAGCTGGAAAGGGGTCCCACTAGGGAAGCAGTTTGTGAGGCACAGGAGCCATGCCCTACTCTCGAGGGTTTATGGCAGCAGGCTGCAGACCAGGTGTCTCACAAGGAGACTGGGTCACATCTGATTTAGTGGGAGGATGGATACCTCTATAGTGAGCCTAAGGTTGCTGAGCCTGGGGTAGCTCATGTGCTGGTATTACCTCAGTGCTTCAGAGCCTTCTGACTGGGTTTGGCTTATGATGTGCCATTGGCAGGACATTTGGGGCAGGACAAGACTTTGAGAGGCTTGTCACCTACTTTTACTGGCCCCAAATGCATAGACACTCTGATGCATATTGTAGGTCTTGCCAAACTTGTCCGTCACTAAGAGTGGGGGGAAATGTTCCCTTTCAACCTTTTTCTGTTATCAGCACCCCCTTTGACACATGTGGTATTGACATTGTGGGGCTTCTGGATTCCAAGACAGCCATGGGCAACAGGTTTATCCTGGTCTTGGTGGACCATGCTACCCAGTACCCAGAAGCTATACCTCAGAGGTCAATCTTAGCCCCCATAGTGGGACAAGCATTGATGTTTTTTTTGCCCACATGGGGTTCCTCAATGAGGTGGAATCTGATAGGAGTACCAATTTCATATCTACTTATATGAAGTCTCTGTGGCAGGAGTGTGGGGTGACATATAAGTTCACCACTTCTTACCACCCCCAAGGAAACGGTCTAGTTGAGAGATTACACCACACCTCGAAAGGCATGATTATGGGCCCATGAGAGCCCTTGAGGCATGAGTGGGACTTTCTTTTACCATGCCTTTTGTTTGCTTACATGGAAGTGCTGCAAAAGGGACTTGATTTTAGCCCCTTTGAATTTTTGTATGGACACCCTTCGAGAGGTCCTCTGAGTCTGGTTAGGGAAGGCTTAGAGAAGGCCTCCAGGAAGCCCCCCAAGGATATATTTAGCTACATGCTGGCTTTCACGAACCAGACAGCCCACTTCAGGAAGCTCGCACTGTGGGACTGCCATTAGTGCAATAAGCATACACATGACAAATATGACTTATGTGAAGGTGACAACAAAGCTGTGGGAGTAAGGGACCTGCCATGAGTCACAGACACACATTAACAATGATGCAAAATGCACACATGGACTACTTGTACCTGAGTACCCATTCCTAATCTTATCAATGATCTGAGGCATCCAGGGCATGTTTTGCCATTGGAGCATCATATTGTCCACTTGCCAGGATATGCTGGTGTACAGGGAGTGGGCACAGAGCCACAGTTGCATAGCCACAATGACTCTCCCACAGTCAGGACTGGGAGATACAACTGACAGGCCCTGGTCCCTGCAGGCTGAGCAGACAGAACCTGCATGTCACTCACATTTCCATCACTTCCATGCATGACAGCACAGCATGTGGCCATCAGCAATTTGGAAAGTGGTTTGTGACCTGAAGGGCAGAGTGAGTCAGAATATGGATTCCAGACAACAGTTTTGCAAGGCCAGATGTGGGATGAAAGATCTGTGGTACTATACACATTGCTCACAAGACCTGCAAATGACTCATACAAGATGCATACATAGCTCATGCAGTCCTGCACATATATGTTGTCAAACATTTACAACAGCCATTGGATGGCAGTAAAGTCTTCTTACCTAGTTATGTGCATCCAACACAAGAAGGATGTAGGACTCCAAAAAACCCACACAACACATTGTGACTGAACGTAATGTATCATATAGTACTAGCCACCAATAACTGCACCTTGTACATCCCATTGATGCCACACAAACTGCAACAATGGGCACACAAGAAGTCTAACTGGCACACAGAGACACAATGTAGCCTTTGAGGAGGGAAAGGATGGTGTTAAACATTGTCAATTGTGCCAATAATGTTCTTGCCTACTCCTCTGGTGAGCCATAGAGCTGTCTATATAGGGGAAGGTCCTCATTAACAAGCACCTCTAGCTCCTCTGGAGAGAAGCCAGGGGCCCTACCACTTGCTGGCAACAGTGTTAAGAGTCAAGTGAGTGAATGTGTATAACATGGCAGTCATATCTGCCACATACACGGTGATCACTGCTGTCAGACACAGCCATTGGCTGTGACCACCACAGGCAACAGTGTTGGCCCTTGCGGTGTCCACCGCAGTCGAAACTGGCTACCGCCCAGACGACTTCAACCGGCGGTGGCGGGCGGTTCCTAATGTCCATTGGCATATGTCAGGCATCCACCATTTTTGTGGCCTGAAATTCTGTATTTGGCTTTTTAAACTGCATCACACCTACAACATATTTGTTGTAACATCACAAACATCCTTATTCTGTCTTGTCATGTAGGTCATTTTACACAACTACCAGTGTAGTGTGTTGCAGGGCATAGATGCCATTTGATGGTTGTGTACAGTGCACCACCACTGACAGTCTTTTTGGAGGTTGAAAAATACACATTTTGAGGGGCAATTGTGTAGTACACCATGTTGTGGACACATGTTAACAACCATGGGGGGTCACCTGTGACCCTTGTGTAGTTGCCAGGTGTGATGTGTACTACGTGTCATGTCTATCCAGTCAGAAATGCTTTGTCAAATGATATTACTGGCATGCATCACGTATGTTGCTGCGGACACACTGACTAATGTTACACATCATGTCTTGTCACACATCGGTACCCTGGGAGAGGAAGGATGCAACAACCTCCTGTCTACAGTAGACGGCCAGACCTTCAGACCTTGGAGCAACGGCATATAATATTGTTATACCACCTGGGAAGGCAAACAATAGTGGGCTCATGCCATAATTTGGAGCCAGATCTGATTCCAGCTATGAGTTCTCCAACCTGTATACCATCCAATGCACAAGTCATGACAGTATTCCACTTCCTAGCCCAGGGTCCCTCCAACATACAGTAACCATATCTGCTGGGATGTCCCAACCTGTGTTCAGTGTGATGTTGAAGAATCTCCTCTCAGCAATGTTGAAACACATTGAGAGCTATATCAGGTTCCCTGATGTCAGGATTTAGCCAATGTGAAGGCTGAATTTTATGGTTTTGCCCACCTCCCACATGTAGTAGGGGCCATTGGTGACACACTTGTTGGGTTGGTGCCACCGCAGGGCACTGAACAAGTCTATCACAACAGAAAACTTTCATCCTATCAACGTGCAAGTGGTCTGTTTGGTGGATCTCTACATTTCAAATGCCTGTGCCCATTATCGAGGATCAGCCCATGATTCCTTCATTGTGGAACAGCACCATAACCCAGGTGATGTCACAACTGCAACCAGAGAGGGCCTGGCTGGTTGGTAAGTCACGTCTGTCCTGATTGTGTGTGTGCAATGTCAGGTGCTTCAATCAAGAAGTGAGTGACTCATTGTTTCACTTATGTCCCATTCCTTAACAGGAGACTCCACATATGCAACTGTTATTGGTTGTTGATGCCGCTGACAAATCCAACTACTCCAGGGGAAGTCTGCTTCAATGAGGCACATGGAAGAAAAAGGCGACCAGTGCAGAGGGCTTTTGGGCTCCTGAAGGCCAGATTTAGGTGTCAAGACAGGACTGGTGGGGCCCTCCTCTCCCCACCTGGGAAAGTGTGTCAGATCACTGTGGCATGCTGCACAGCATTGCCCTGCGGAGGATTATCCCGTACATCGCAGAGGAGGGGAAGCCAAGGCTACCGGGTGAGACTCCTGAAAAGGCAAGTGAGGATGACAGTGGTCAAGAGGAAGGAGCTGAGTTGCGAGTTGTTCTACTTTTCATGAGTGTATTTCATGTGATGTAATGACTGTGACTGTGCAATGAACTGTAGTTGTGAGAATGTGTGGAGTTGAGTGTTTTGTAAACAGCTAGGGAGCTGATACTCTGCAATATTCAGCAAAAGGATGCTTGATAAGATAGCTTTTTATGATGTTGCTTTGTTTGTGTCAGTTTCCTTGCAATGTACTTAGTTTTCCAGTTGCTTGCTATGTGACTTGTGTCATGGGTATGGTTTCAATTCTATACTGCTTGTTTTTGTTCTTCGTACAGGGACCTTCACCATGACATCTTCATGTGGGCATTTCAGAGTTGTGACATTGGCAGGTATCTGAGGCTGTTTTGATATACAAAGTGGACATTGATTGTTCCTGGTAACGTAGGTCGCAGAGTTTAGATGCATGAGACCTGTACAAAGACAGTGTGCACAGTGTTTGGGCGGAGGTACAAAAGTGCCTATTGTACTTGTTTTGTGTCTTGTGGTGGGCATTAGGCATCATGTGTGTCATCATGTGTGCAGAAAATATGTAGTCCTAATTTTTGACCAAGTCATTTTTCCTTCACGTTGGTTAAAATACTCTTTTTGTAAGACATGTATATAGCTGTAAGATGTGTTTCATCATTGCAGGCCACAATACTAAAATATGTTTCTGTTATACAACCAGATGCAAAGGGATTGGATTATGATGCCCCTGTGATCAGGGACTGTTGTACTTCCAACTTTCTGTATCTTGGATTATGTGATGTTGAATTACTTTGGTGTGGTATGTGATAAGGTTCAAGCTGCTGCCATCAACCACTTTAATGTTTGCCTATTTTACAGGGCAATGTCTGACAAATCCCTGCCTTCTGTGGGCTAGGGGGCTGTACCTGTTAATATATTCATGTATTCCGTATGAGTAACTCATTATTGTTTTCTAATAGTCCAAGCATATTGAAAGCATATGTGCTGAATACTGTAATAAAATTTTTGGTTTGACTAGACACCTGTATGTATGTGTTGGTGTATAATAGTTGTAATCCTAAGCTGGTGGACCGTGTTCCTGTAACATATCCCTGCTTGCACAAGTAGCTTGCATTTTCTTTGTATGGTTCACATGGTCTTACATCTCTACATAGCTAAATGTGAAATTTAAGCAAGCAGACAATGAGTCTGTGATGGGTGAAATTATTACAATGCTAATACAGAAAATAAATATGGGACAGAAAGAAACAAAACTGTAAAGTGAAGAGGTCAGTAATGTTAAATAAAATCATTGGTGTAGATGCCACCCCATTGGTAGTCCAAAGTCCAGAGTACTCCTTCCATTGGTACTAGTAGTAGGGTCAGGATCAGCCAACAGAGTGAATGTGTTGCACACAAAGGAGGTCCTTTAGGAAGAGGTCACTTGCTGGCAGTGGTGGGTATCTTGCCATGCGCACCTCCTGGATTCTTTGCTGGAGGTACCCACTTGCGCGTGGGGATCTGCTGCCACAGAGGCATGGATTTCTGGGGCTGGTTCTTCCTCTGGCATGGCCTCCCTTTCAGTGGATCGCACCCATTCTGATGTGACTGGTTTCGATGACACAAAGGAAGGGGTAGAATGTTGTTGGAAAACCCTGCTCAGGGTGGTATGTATGTCCCTCAGCACCCCTGTTAAGGAGGCCATGTTGTTATTGTTGGCCTTCATCTGTTCCCGCATGTCTCTGTGCATGTCCCTCTTCAGCCGCTTTATTTCCTGGAGTTCGGTTAATACCTGGCCCATCACCCCTTGGAATTCCTGATAGACCCCAAAGACGGGGCTAGTGGTGTCCTGGCCATGAGCAGCCCCACTTGCCTTACCCCACTGGCCCACAGCATCCCTTCCATACACCCTACCCCCACGAGTCTTTGCCCTTGCCACATGGTGCCCTCTCCAACTTGTTCCTGGACCCTCATTGTCTGAAGTGTCATGCTGCAATTCAGGATACAGGACTGGGGCACAAGATGGTAGACACTGTGCTTGGTACACAGGCTGGGGGGTGAATGGTTGCCTGTGATATTGAGGCAACAGGGCTGGGAGGTGAAGTTTTGGCCACAGTGAGACTCACTATTAGCATCTAACCAGGTTGCCTAGACGGGCAGTCATCCAGGATTGTCTTCTTCACTGAGGACTTCAACCAGGGGGCCAGTGGTAGTCTGCTCTGTGACCTCTGTGTGCCCAGCAGCACCTCGAGCTGTTGATGTAAAATGTACAATGTTACTGGTTGTATTGTGACATCTATCTCCAACAGTTTAAAGTTACAGTAAGCAGAGACCTTGTACACAGTTAAGTTGCAGTTAATGCTATTATGCAAGTAACAGTGGTATTGTGTGTATTGACATGACATGTGTGAAGCATGTCAATTCATTTCGACTCAAAGAGCTGCTGAAATGTGCAGATCATTTGTACTTGGAAGGTGGCCTGAAAATGGCAACTTGTCCCCAGTGCAGGCAAAACAGCGGCTAGGCAAGATATGGCTTTGACCATTTGGAGGACTGGTTGAGTGTGAGGCAGGCAAACCCAGGAATTTGTTGTATATGTTGCTGAAATCACCATGTGCACAGTGCAGAGTGAATGTGTCTGCTGCCAGTATTATTCTGGTGATGCATCTTGAGGCCTTATAAATATAAATACTTGCTGTACACACTGGGAAAGGTGTCATTCCTGTCCTCAGATATTTCATCTGTGGTTAGCAAGTGAAGATGGAGCTATATTGACAGATACATCTCTCATTTGGGCATGATCTGTGCTTTATCATTCCCAGGTGAATATACTTCATTTGAGAGTTGGCAAACAAATGTATTTAGACAAGTGACCACTGTGCTGGTGGTTGGAGTTAATGTAACAGGGCCTATTGGGCTTTGCAGTCTGGTCAATCCCTCTACATCCCAACACTTAGCAAATGGTATCCTCCTAGGTGAGTACACTTCAATTGAGACTTAAGGAACAGCCGTCTATGGACAAGAGAACACTGCTCTGGTGTCTAGAGTTGAAGACACAATGCCTCCTTGTAATTACAATCATGTCACTGTCTGTACTACATACAAGATATATACATGTTATCCCCCAGGTGAGTGAATTTAATTTGTGAGTTACCAAACAAAAGGCTTTGGACAAGAGAACACTGGGCTGGTAGTTGGAGTAATTGAAACAGAGCTGCCGGGCCGTAGCAGTCATGTCAATCCCTGTACTACACACACTATACAAATGTTATTCCCCCAGGTGAGTACACTTAATTTGGGAGTTACCTAACAAGGGTCTTTGGACAAGAGAACACTGGGCTGGGATTGGAGTAACAGTAAAAGAGCCACCTAGCCTTAACAGTCATGGCAGTCCCTGTACTACACACAATATACAAATGTTGTCCCCCCAGGTGAGTTCACATCAATTGAGAGTTCACAAACAAGGGTATTTGACAAGTGACCAATGGGCTGGTGTTTGGAGCTAGTGAAACAGTGCCTCATGGGAGTTGTAGTCATATCAATCTCTGTACTACACACACAATACAAGTGGCATCCTCACAGGTGAGAACACCTCAATTGAAAGATTACAAAATGGGTATTTGGACAAGAGAACATTGTGCTGCAGTTGCAGTCAGGTCACCCCCTGCACTACACACTACACAGAAATAGGTATATTTGGACAAGTGAACACTGATCTGGTGTTTGGAGTTAGAGAAACAGTACCTCCTGGGAGTTGCAGTCAGGTAACTCTCTGTACTACACACACTTTACAAATGTTGGGTATTTCATATCTGTATGCAGATTGCATTTAAGTTTGGGCATACATTTACCTGTTGAGACATACCATGAGTCCTCAGATTACTATTGTACATTGAAAGACTTACAGGCCCCATTTGGACATAATCCATAGTAGCTGTGCTGTTGGGTTCAACAATACAGATTGACAGTGTCAACACCCAGATACTCTGGGTATTGAATGTTGGTGGAGTACATGAACAAGACAGTAGCAAAAACTGAGCTATGAGCATGCATGACATAGCATTTTTGTCACGTGTTTTTGTGTTGTGACTTATCAGACTCCACTCCCCCAGGTATTTCTGCTTTCAGGATGCAGAATGGTCAAGACCTTCTCCTCCCAGTGAAAGAGTTTAATGGGGCACTGGGAAGACCACCACCAGTCTTCTTGTGATGCAGCTTGTGCCTGGAAACCAGGGAATGGACCTTGCCCCTCAGGTCATTCACCCCTACCTGATGTCCTCCTTTGTGTGCAGAGTGGTGCCTACAGCATTCACTCTGTCAACAATTCTGTCCCACATTTCAATTTTCTGACTGAAAGTAGTATGCTGGACTTGTGCTTTAAACAATTGTGGCTCTACTCTTATGATTTCATACACCATGACTCAACTCATCTTCTGAAAAATGGGGATTTTTAGAAAGTCATATGGTGGAAAAAAATAAACAATTGATAGTGACTTACTAAACAGGGGAAGTGTAAAAGGGTGTGAATGAACAAAAGTGTGAGCAGGGTTTTCTTTGGGATGGTGACTTAAAAAGGGATACCTAATCTATGAAGTCTATGGAAATTAGAGGGCGTGTGTGTTTTGCGATGGAAATACAAAGGATTGTGGTCTGTGAAGGGATGGGCTTTATAGTGTCTTTTGCAGGTGTATCCTCTGGGCCAATGCGTGTCACCTGTTCAAATTCATCCAATGTGTGTTAGTCTATTTCCTTGCTGACCATGAACCACTGTGGTTCGGACTGCCATTGGCTGAAAGCACTGCCAAGGTGACTGTGTGATTGCAATATGCTTGGTGGTTGGCCACTGTGCTGATAGCGCTGGATGTCGGACGTTGGCGGTCTGCCATTTTTGCTTGGCGGATGGCGGTCTTGCCTGTGTAACTCATAGTAGGGTGGTAGTAGGGTGGTATGTAAGACCACCAGCATAGCAGTTTTTTCAGGACAGCTAACCTGGCTGTCTGGCGGTCCAATCGCCAAATCTAACGGTCCAAGGACCTCTAGACTATTGGTCCAAGGACCACTAGACCATTGGAAGCAGTTGGAACGTTGCACTCCAGGTGGTCTGACCGCCACATTACTACCCTGGCGGTCAGACCACGAGTGGATCGCCATCACCACCAGAAACAAGGGGCCAGATGTACCAAAGGATTGTACCCATTCTGTGTCTATGGGAAAAAACTTTCGTACATATGGCCCATGGTTCCTAACTGGCGGATGGCAGTCAAACTCATCCACGCAGATCTGACCCAGCCCTGGCAAGGCTGGCGGAAACACAGTGTTTGTGTCCACAGGTGGTGTCCTGTACTGCCCATGCTTATAGTATGGGCAGTGTAGCGGCTCCCCTGCCCAGCACCTTCAGAATTGCGCACTGTCTTTTTTGCAAACAGTATATATGTTGAGGTTGCAGTTGTAATACAGTATTGGCTTTGGCTCCCTTAAGGATGCCAAGTATGATTTCAAAGCAGTGTTCCCACCAGGCTGACTGGCGGAAGTGTCGTAATACAATGTTCCCACCGATCAGCCCAGTGGGAACATTGTAACACGGCACGGCAGTGGGGTTGATGGCTGCCTCATCGACCACTAAACTCAAAATTAACCCCTAAATCTGACAAACTCAAAATGAGCCCCCATGTCTTTAGATGCTCTAACAATTCCATAACCAACCTACCTGGTGTTTTAAAATAATAAATGTAATATTCTATTCCATCAGTCAAAACAAATGTATCACCACTCCAATTATATTCAAGACTGACATAGTAAAACTATATATAAAATTATTTAAAATGAAATGCTATTGTCACCAACAAAGAAACGTAAAAAAACAACTCAATCATCACATAAATGAATTACAATGCATAAATCAAACAATGCCACATAACAAATATATAATATTTGCACAAATATTATAAACTGACATTTGCCACCTAAAATAAAATTAAATAAAGAAACATTACTGTTCTGTAGCTGCAGATGTTTCTCTTTATCCATGTGTCACAACCTGAACGCTTCTTACCTCTGTAATGTGGCAGTCTCTGGGCACCACCAGGTTTCTTGCTTGTTCTGGATTGATGAAGGTAGGGGTGACCCTTTCCAGTAGCCATGGTGCTGCTGATAATAGAACACCAAGCAGAACATAACCTCCAGAAGGAGTCCCGGAGGAAAAAAGCCAAACTTGGGAAAAACCTCAGATCAAGTAACTCCTGAAAACGATATAAAGAAAAGAAAACATGAGGCACAAAAAGTCTGGAACAAAAACTGCAGACAGGGAAAAGCAGGTGAAGTCCAAAATCACAGGATACAGGAGCAAGGAGCACAATTGGAACGGAAGTGTTCACAACCCAAGGAATAGAAGACCAACTGTGCTTATATACAGACAAAAAGGAAGTGACATGCAGAAAGTAATGAAGACACCATCTTGGATTGGGAAAACCACATTAACGTAAATGGAAAAATAGCTGTAGTATAAAAAGTAGGAAGCAAGGCATGCAGGTAAGGAAACAAAGACTCCTGGGAAAGAGAAAATATGGCCAAGAAAAAACATTTTAAAAAAGAGAAAAAAGAAGAAAAGAAGAAGAACAGTAAGAAACAGGTAAGTAAAATTAGGGGGGTAAAAGGTGGGCTCAGCGTGAAACAGAGCCCAAAAGGAAAGTTTCAGGTCGTGCTGCGGGCCAAAAAACAGGTTGCGACCCGAAAAGCAACCCACAACAGGAACAGTTGCCCGAGGTGCAGACCGTCGACCACCACAGCCCGCAAATGCGACGTTGTTGGTCTTCACGGTGTCACACCATGTGATAAAACCTTAGCAATCCACTACAAATAGAAAATAGTATCCAAACAGCCCCAAAATGAAAAAATGAAACACAACCAACACAAACCCCTTGCAGCAATCCAAAATACATAGAAACTATAGAAAAATGGATAAAGTGTTTTGAAAACATAAACACTCCAGGAAAACCAAAAAAAGGAAATTGAATTAAAAAGCAATAGTTTGATAATAAGCCAAAAATGATTCCTGAGTAAATTCCCAATGCCCACAGGACTAGTTAGTAGACAAAAATCTGCAAAGTAAAAAATAAATCCATCCAAAGAACATATTACACTCCCAAAAATACATACATAGAGAAGTTAATCACTAAAATAAAATGAACACAGCTTAATTTAACATAACATAGCAACATATTACTGTAATAGTATACTAAAACGCAAAGCAATAAACTAGTGAAAAGCATTAACACTAATACGTCTAAATACACAAACCCACAATCAGCACTATGGGCCTGATTACGGGTTTGGCGGTCGGAAAACGCGACCACCAGACTCGTGGTGAGGAGACCGCCGTTGAGGTGGCGGTCTCCCCACCGTCCTTGTCACAACTTTCCCACTGGGCTGACGGGTGGGAACCAAGGTTCCAGCCTGCCAGCCCAGTGGGAAAGGTGCAGAAACATTGTTTCTGGCTTCTAATTGAGCAGACGATAATGCTGCCGCACACAGGGTGTGCCAGCACCCATGAAATGCACACTTTCTGCACAGGGTGCTGGGCAGTGGGACCCCTGCATTGCCCATGCCGTGAGCATGGGCAGCGAAGGGCCCCCCTCCCCCTGTAGCACCCTGCACTCGTTCTCTGCCAGCCTTTTCATGGAGGTCAGGCCTCCATGAAAAGGTTGGCAGAGAACAAGGTTGTAAAGGGCAGAGCTGGCTGATTAGAAAAAGGACCACCGTCAGCCCTTTGGGATTACTGATCCTGGTGGAGGTCAGCTGTAGGTTGGCGGGTCTGCCCGCCAACCTAGTAAGGTGGTGGTTGGACCACCACAGCTGCGGTGAGCCGAATGCCACCGAAAGGCTGACGCACACAAAGACAGAGGAGGAGAGGGAGGGAGGTAGAGAGAAAAAGATAGGGTGCAAAAGGATCAATACCTACCTATTATTTCCACAGATCAACAAGCACATCTCATCACATATATCATAGCAGGCCATGCCATTACAATGACACACCATTTCTGCAAAAAAACATTGGGTAAATCAAGATGCAATGCTAATAAACCTGATATTGTGGGAACATTTTGACTAGGTGAATTGGTGAATGCTGAAACACTGCATATCAGCATAGTTTCGCCAAGGAGATGTTGTCCATGACATGTAAACATATGTCAGCATCCTAGGCTACAATGCCCACATTTCTGTCCCATTAAGGCCATATATGTAGTGGACCCCTGATACCACCCCCACAATCAGTCCATGCCAGCAACAATACAAAATAGAGATAGCCTCAGTCACTGTGGGAGACAAATACTGATGTCATAGCACTTACACCACAGGTACACTGATGCTGATGGAAGAAGCTGGTCTGACACAATGCGCAGGGTGTCCACACAACCATTGATTATGGTACATACAACATACACTGACAGCATTGTATTTCTACACATAATCGATTTAGTGCCTGCCAGGGTGACTGATACCCGTTGTCGATGTGCATTTACCACTGATCAAATGCACTGCTTCCCACAAGTAAGCCACCAAATCCCAAGCAAGGCCTGTCATGTGCGAGCTAAGAGCCTGTAGTTACCCCCTTGTGGCTGCTGTGCTACCCGCAAGCACCTATCCACCTCAGGGTAGGCCATCGCCAATATGTGGGCTAATAGGGAGGTCAGGGTCTGACGGTCACCCCCTCCCTCGTTGGGCGGATGTCTCCAGCCGGGCCTCCATGGTCTTCCGGGCACAGCGTCTCAGGTCCTCCCACCACTTTCTGCAGTGGGTGTCCACCGGCAATGGATCCCTAGGGTCTGCACTTGCTTGGCGATGGCACCACATCAGCAGCAGTGGACTACACACATCATACTCATCACATGCCCACACTAACATATTTACACACCACAATTGCATTGACTACATGCCCCCTGCATGCATCCGCTCCCAGTGTGGCATGACAACACATTATGGCCTCACACACAAAGCTATCACACAGGCCAATGGAATTGGGCTCACCTGCTCCTGTGGTGCATCATACAGCTGTTCATACAGGGGTAGGACCACGTCCACAGGTTTCGCCAACTCCTCCTGAGTGAAGGCAGGGGCCGTATGACCTGCAGGACGTGGCATGATGGCTCCCAGAGACAGTACAAAGCAGCTCTCATAGTGGAGGTCTTGCTTGCACGAGTATCAAGAGTCAAGTGAGCTAGGTTGCAGGAAATGGCAGTCATGGCCCCTGCATACAGGACCGTTACCGCCGGCAGTCATCGCCATTAGCCCAAGTACCCCATAGGCAGCAATGTTAACCAATGAGAAGTTGAACGGTGGTTGCGACCACCTACTGCCAGGACCTGCATCACTTCCAACTGTCCTGTGCTGCAGGACAGGTGGCTGACATTTTATTTACAGGTAATAGGATTTTCCATTAAATGAAAGTGGGTCATGAGAGTGAAATGTCCATATATTCACACTGGTCCATGTGTTTACATCATGTATGGGCACATACATGTGACAGTCAATACGGATATCACCTAAAGTGCATTTGTCCCTACATGCTGCCCAGTAGGTGGTGTTGCACCCTAGAGCACTGTCATATCTACATGCATGTTCCATGTGGGACACATATGTGCACATGACATGGAACGTAACAGATGTACAGGGCATCAATGGCCAGCACGCATGGCATTAATAGTACTCCACTCCTGCATGCACAAAGAAGTAACTGTCACCCGTTCAGGCATTTCTGCATTGTTTAGTGTGTGGCACACAAAATTGACCTGCTAGCATTTTGGGAGTGCTCATCACATGCTACATATTCTCCTCTACATTCTCGATACCATGTGATGAGGTTAAGGAGAAATGCACCTGCGTACTGTCGGTAAGTCAACCTCACCACCTTGGAAGAGAGACACAATGTGCAGACCTATCATCTGAATCCGGTCACCATCATGAAGCTCTGCACTCAGTTGGAGCCTGATCTACTGCCTGCCATCCACAATCCCTATGTAATCCCTCCCATTGTTCTGGTATTGTCAGTACTGCACTTCCTTGCAACAGGTTCCTTTCAGGTCACAGTGGGCTTGGCTGCAGGGATGTCACATCCCATATACATCATAATGATGTGGGATGTACTGTCAGCTTTCCTAAAACACATGGACAGTTTCATCAGTTTCCCCCAACCTGCAGATTTGCACACTATGAAGGCGGACTTCTATGAGCTGGGACACATCCCTCAAGTGATTGGTGCAATTGATGGCACCCATATTGCTTTGGTTCCACAAAGGGTCAGCCAACAGGTCTATCTTAACCGGAAAATCTTTCACTCCATTAACGTGCAGGTGGTGTGTTTGGCGGACCAGTACATCTCCCAAGTGACTGCCAAGTTCCCGGGATCTGTCCAGGATGCATACATATTGAGGAACAGCAATGTCCCCATACATGATCGCACATCTACAAAGAGAGAGGCCTTGGCTCATTGGTAGGTAGCAGTGTGGATATTTGTTTCTGTTGTTTCACCTGTCAACACTACCTTCCCCGTGCCTGTTCTTGTTTTCCAACTGGTCCTTCCTTTATTCTTTCTGGAGACTCAGGATATCCTAACCTTCCCTGGCTGTTGACACCGGTGAGGTATCCTAACCCAGAAGCCGAAACATGTTACAATGAGGCCCTCAGCAGGAGGGGGCGTGTGATAGAAAGGACTTTTGGCCTACTCAAGGCAAGGTTCCGGTGTCTCCACTTCTCTGGAGGTGCCCTCGTCTACAGTTCCCAAAATGTTTGCCAGATCATTGTTGCCTGCTGTATGCTCCACAATCTGGCTCTCAGACATTAAATCCCCTTACTGGCAGATGAGGAGATGGCCGCTGGACCAGTGGGTGGTGATGGACACATGGACAGTGAGGAGGAGGCATATGATGATGGGGCAGCAGAGTACAAGAAGGAGCTGAGCAATCAGTTCTTCCAATGACATACAGACATGTTGTATGTGTGTAATGTAGCAGGTGAGGTATTTGCACTTGGATTCAGTCACCAGGCTCTCATGGCCAGGTATATCAGTGGGGATGTCACCTTGACACTTACCATAAGTGGGTGGTGATAGACAACTAAGTTTATGTCAGGAGCATTGTCAGTGGTTTAAACACTGCTATTTGTACCATATGCAAGTAACTAGGTTGACATCTACTGTGGACAGTCCTTTAGTGTGCAATGGGTCATGTAATCTCCTATCCAGATGTGATTCATGATATCAGTTCTGTACAGTGTTTTTCTTTTCATATCCTAACAGTTGCCAGAGCATTTTATGGCCAGTTGGGTATACTAACAGTTGGAGTTGTTGTGTTGAACCCATTCCAGATGTCAGCTGCATCTGGGATGGGCTTAAAAAAACACCTCCAACTGTCAGCTAGTTTGTGGTTATGTAATTCATGTGTTTCTTGATGTTGATGTGTAATGTGTTATGCCCTGTTTCCTTGGCACTGCTACGAATTACTGCATATCTGCATAGTGTGGCACCATGGCTCACTTCCTGATTTTTGCCCCTATATTGTTTTTTTACAGATTGAATAACTGGATCTACTCTGGTGGGTGACTGGACTGCTAACTCTCCTTGAGAAGTCGAATGTGACATCTCTGGTGTCCTATGTTCCCTGAGGTGGATGCCTCCCTCTACTGTGATTTGCACTGGTGGTAGGTTGATGGGTGTTATGAAACATGACATTTCAGTTTTCTCACATTTCCACATCATACAATAAAGACACAAATGCCTATGCTGTGCTCTACTGTGCTTAATGTGCAAATATTGTCCTACAGTTGATGAGTAGGGTCATAGTGTATGTTTTAATAGGAGTAGATGGCCTAGCTGTAGGTAGAAGAGATCCAGTGTCCAAGGGCCATCGAAAAAGGTGAGACATGATATTAAACAGTCAGCTTTGTGTGTGTTAGTGGCACACAAGGGAGAATGTTCAGGAGAGGTTCACTTCCTGGTAGTGCTAGTGGTCTTGGTTTCTGCTCCAGCCATATGCCTGGATGGACAACCATGTTTGTAGCGGAGGGTCCTCAGCCACAGAGGGAGGGGTGTCAGTGGCTTGTGGGGCCCCCAGTCCACTGGCTGCCATTTCGCAGATGGCTCTGGTAAGGGAGTGCCAGTGGAAGGGGCCTGCTCGTGGGTGGAGGTGGGATGCTGGATGTTGAGGAGGTCACTGAGCACCCCTGCAATGGTGGACATGGAGGCATGGCCTCCTGATGGTATTCCCTCTGCAGCCTTTGGTTTTCCCCCAAGATGTTGAGAATTTGGCCCATATTGTCCTGGGATTGTTGGTTTTCTCCCAGGACTTGGGAGATGGTCACCTGGTCAGTCGGGTCCCGCAGCAGCCCCATCCTCTGGCCCACAGATGGCCTCCCAATCCCCCCGCACCGATGTGCCTGTGCCTCAGGTACGGTGTGCCCACTCCCACAATCACCAGGACCTTCATTATCTTGCGTTTGTGGGTTAGACTCTGGTCCCTGTACTGTGGGGTGCACAACTGATTAACCAGTCCTTGTGACACAGGCTTGAGGATGAGGGGTTGGCTGTGCTGTAATTGCCACAATGAGGAGGGAGGTTTGGATGTGGGCAGGGTGAGGCTGGTCGTGGTGGACTGACCAGATGTGCCCGGTGGGCGAGGTAAGTCGTCACTGTTGAGGCATCCTGAGGTGTACTTGTCACTGGGGCCTTCATCCTGGGGAGGGCTGGCCGTCTCTGACATCGTCTCCATGCTGCCAGTGGCTGGGGTACCTGTGAATGGAGTGGAAGATAGTTATCTGGTAAAGTTGTGATTGGTTGCCTGTTTGTTGGATTCATAGAGTGGCTTAACTTGATTCCCAGTTATGACAATGACAGATGCAGCACTGCAGGCATTGTTTTTGGGTAGTGGATTGTGAGTGAGATGACATGTTACACTGTGTGTTGGGGCGTGGGGGTTGCATTGCTGTCATTGCCATGAGTTGGTCCTCATTCTAAGTATCCAGTTAATGTGGGGGGGTGCATTGGTTATACATGCAGGGGTTGTAATGTGCAGTGCTGTTAGCAGGTTGTGATGTGGACGAGCAGGTACTTTGTGGGAGTTGTAGTGATTGTTCTTGGCAGCGCTATTCATGCACTTGGGTGGGACTGTGTGGGCATTGTGGCAGGGTAACGGTGTGGCATGCAGGAGAGGGGTATTAGGTTATTGGGTGTGAGGTTGAGTGGTAGATGGGGTGACTTGGGGAGTTGTAGGGTAGTGAGGGGTATGCTGGACAGGGGAGTGATGGTTTCTTACCAGACTCCAGTTCTCCCGATAGTCCAGTCAGTCCCTCAGGATGCAGTAGTGTCAAGACCTACTCCTCCTACAATGAAAACTCGGGGGGGGCACCACCAGTCTTGTGAACGACTTTCTGGTGTCTTAATGCCATGCAACTCGCCTTCCCTGCTAGGTCATTCCACCTCTTTCTGATCTCCTCCCTTGTGCGTGGATGGTTGCCCACGCAGTTGACCCTGTCGACCAATCTCTGCCATATCTCCATTTTCCTGGCAATGGACATTAGCTGGACCTGTGCACCAAACAGTTGTGGGTCTACCCTGAGGATTTCATTGACCATGACCCTCAGCTCATTATCTGTGAGGCGTGGGTGCTTTTGACATGACATGGTGGTTGTGTTGTGGGTGGTGGTGTGTGTTGTGTGCAAGGGTGCAGAATGGGTTGATTGGTGGGGTGGGGGGTGTTTTGTTGTGTGCGCTGGTTGTATGTGGTGTTTGTGAGCAGTGGTGATGTGTGTATTGTGTTGCTGGTACAATTGTGTGGTGTATGGTACATGTGTGGTGTGGTGGTGGCTATGGTATTACAGTGCTGTGTCCTCCGTTTGTGCGCTCCTCGCTGTCAGTGTGCATTTTTCTTGTTGGAAAGGATTGTGGGTGTGTGTGTGGGGGGTTGTTATATAGTGCAGTGAGGAGGTGTGTCTGGTGTGTGTATGTGTGTCAGGTGTGGGGTACTTGAACTGTCCAATGTGGTGTTATGTTCTGACAGGAGTAAGTTCTGAGCGCGGCGGTTCAGGCCATCAATGGTTTTCCGCCATGGAAGGACCGTTGTGCTGATTTGTGGCTTGTAATCTGGTGGGTGGAAGGTTGTCAGAATGGATAGCTGGGGTGCAACTGCCTTTTTCCCGGTCTCCTTTGTCTTGGCGGTGTTAGATTTGTGGCTGTTTTTCAGTGGAATACTTTGTGGAATCTAAACATGCAGGTGGAAAACCGCTACCCTGGTGGTCTTTTGGTGGCCGCCATTGAGGCAGTCTTACCAATAGACTGTGAAAACTCGTAATGAGATCCAGAGTGTCTTGTGTGAGAGGTTGGTCTTCTGCTTAATGCCACATTCAACATGTGTGAGAACTGGCAGAAGTGGCATCAATGTTGCACTACTGGCACAATGTCACTAGCCTGTAATGCAACTGTATCATCATGCCCATGTGAAACCAAGCTGCACATTCCCCTAGTGCCACATCTTAAAAGTCACAAAATGCATGCTTTGATCCACATTCAACATCCTTACACCAAGACATGCCTGTTGCTGATATCTTGTGTGCAAGGAAATGTTCCAAATTCAGGAAGGGACAATCAAGTGGGGCAGACAATCCATATTGGTTGCACTGTCACCTCCAATTAGCACAGGTATGGGGCCTGCTACCGTCAGTTGAAAATGTAACAAAAGCATTGTATGCAATGGACCTACCTTTGCTATGCTGCACTAGTCCCATCATTCATGGTGCCAATGTATCATTGCACCAAAAGAGTGAAAGCACACATTACACTACTGTGGCAATGCCCGCCCATGGTGAATAGGAAGGCTAATTACATGCCACCATTCTGTCAGTATTAGGGACAAGGAGACTGCAAGGAAGTAGGTGGTGTGGAATAAAATCACAAAAGCCCAGATGTAATAGGAAATGGTGGTGTGCCACGCTACCCCATATGTGGCAGCGTTGCGCACCATCATTTTCAAAACTCACTGATGATCAGTATTCCCTAGAATACGGGGCACCCCCGTGCCACTCTCTGTGTCGGGGCTAAATTAGCTGATGTGGGGCAATGCAGTAAATCTTGCACCATAGTGCAGGGATGGCTGTGTTGAGGGGGAGATTTGTTTTTGTGCAGGAAGGAACAAAACCATTCTTAAAAGGCTATTAGCTCTGTCTATGTGTGTTTCTAAATGCAGCACCCATGGAACAAGTTCAAAATGAGGAGGAAATATGGAATTTAAAATCTTTGCACCATGCCATTACCACCCCTGGGGTGGGGTGATATTTTGGCAAGAACTCTGGTTTACAAAAACTCGTAAGTCTGAGGCACTGTCAAAAAGCAAAGAGTGGTGCTGTGGCACGCCCACAACAATACCCATTGTACGCCCCTACCACACAAAGTGCTGCGTGTGAAGGGGCATTTATTATAAGATAGCCTTAAGACACAATAAGTCACTTAGCTCCACCTTGTAAAATCATCACAGGACACAGGTCACAAAAGAAACGCTCAGGTTATGTTAGGGACCTCTAAATATGCCACAAAATACCTTGTGAGCTTGACCCATGTGTGATGCACAATGCTAAACATAATATACAACTACAACTGTGGGTCTGTAACATGTCACTGACCCTCCAGTAGCAAGTAAATGATGTGCCATGTCAACAGCCACAACAATCTAAGATTGACTTTTCACTATCTCATTGCAGAGGATGATGGCTTACCTTCTGCTGACCTGCCTGTCCTGTATTTTACAGATGACATGGATGACCAGCTGCCAACCATCAATATAGAGACTCTCCAGGATGTCCTAGGATCCCTCCAGATACCACCTCTAGTTGCAGGGAGGACACACAGCATTGCAGGGTCTCCACATGAACGACCCAGTTACCAACACACACTACCACCCAGTATTGACACAGCCCTGGACTCCAAGGACCCAGAGATCACCTTTCAGAGGACAGTGGTAGGAGTCCAGCAGGAGTTGGCCAATCCGGTGAGAGTGGGGATGGAGACCATAGCAGGCAGTCTAGAGGGAGGGCAGAGGACCCTCAGTCCAATTAAGGACAACTCAGCTGCCATCAGAGACACCCACTCTCCTCTACGTGGACTCCAATAGACCCTGGCTGTTAGAAATGGGGTCTTTGGTTGGCAGTCAGGTTACCCCCTGTCAAAGCAAGGACCTTCACCCTAGTCAGAATAAAGGAGAATCACCCTTCCTTAACTTCCACTCTCCCCCTTGGTAGCTCTGCACGAGCAGGCAGGGTTAACTTCAGAAGCAATGTGTAAAGTATTTGTACCAACACACACAGTAACACAGTGTAAACACTACTAAATGACAGAACATAGGTTTGGAAAAATAGGTAATATTTATCTGAACAAAAGAAGACCAAAACCATAAAAGTCTGACATACAAAAGTCAAGTTATGAATTTTAATAAGAATAAGAGTCTTAGGCCCTCATTATGACACTTGCGATTGGTGATAAAGTGGCAGTAACTACTGCCAAGTTATGACAATGGTGGAAAGATCTCCGAAAGACAGCCAATGTACCACACTGACCGCCAGGGTGGAAACAACAGCCACCACAGCAGTAGCCGCCTACAGCCAGATGAACGTCAATGTTCCCCCCACCATATTAAGACACTGCAAAACGCCACCTTTTCTGGGGCGGTATCAACGACATCAAAAGCTTGGCGGCAAACGAGCTCAGAAGTGAAAGGACTCACCATTGGAGACACAGAGAACAACCACGCTGCCATTGAATCCAAACTGCATGTTTTTCCGATTATATTCTATGTTCTCCTGCACCACGAACACCAACGCCGGTGAAGACGACGACGGTGATTACAGCCGCCTAGCACACAAGGGAGGCAGGGAGGAAAAAGAGAGTGGCACACACATGCCCCACACACACCCCATACACACACACCATACATACAACCAGCTGCACTACAAAAACAATTTATCCCAGTAAATTGGCTGAATAATGCAAGGACAAAATGATTTCTCCAAAGTGTTTGTAATAAGATCAACACAGTAGAAATAATAAGTTAGGCAGTATAACAGATATATACAAATATACAGAAAAAGGGACACAGCCCAGTCCTCAATTTGCGTGGGCCACACGGCCATAGGCCAAAGTCCAAGGTCCCACTTTTCACCTGCTTCAACACGGAGAGAACACTGCACAGGCATCAGTTGATAAATAGGCAGGCACCTCAAGTGGACGGGGGCACCTCAGCCGGGAGATGAAACGACCACTGGTTCTGGATGGGGCAACATGACCTGTGCTTGATCCTGGGGAGTGATGTGCCACAGTCTCTCAGGTGGGTGTCTTGCCCACTGGTTATGGATGGGGCAACATGCCCAGTGCATGATCCTGGGGAGTGATGGGTCACAGTCTCTCAGGTGGGTGTCTTGCCCACTGGTTCTGGAGGGGGCAGGCCGCACAGCAGTCCATGGAGGCAGGATTACATAGTGTCCACAGACGTTGACGGCTGCACAGTGGTGGTGCTGCTGGTGGGGGGAGGCTCCTGCACATCCCCTGCACCCTCGGACGGATGAACAGTGGTTGTGCTGCTGGTGGGGGAGGCTCCTGCACATCTCCTGTACTCTCGGATGGATGGACAAACATGGTTGGTGGTGGGGACTCCGGCACAGCTGCTGGTGCAGGCTCCTTGTTCTTCCTGCCTGCTGGTGCAGGCTCCTTGTCCTTCCTGTCTGCTGGCGCAGGCTCTTTGTTCTTCCTGCCTGCAGGTGCAGGCTCCTTACTCTTCCGGCCTGCTGGTGCAGGCTCCCTGGTCTTTCAGGTGGCAGGTGCAGGCTCCTTGTCCTTTCGGGTGGCAGGTGCAGACTTCTTGTCCTTCAGTACATGTGGCCTGGATCCCTTTCCACCGCAAGTGTGTGCGGTTAGGACTGGGCCCGTGGACTGTGTGGCTGAGGTGCTTGGCTGGCCATACATGCAGGACGGCGGGAGGGGTAGGTAAGAGGTCAATGGTGGATAGGAACAGTTTTTTAGGGATATTGGGCCGGGAAGAGGAAGATGGAATGGGAGTGGAGGATGAGGCAGTGGTTGCTGGATTTGGGTGCTGGTGCATGGGATGTAGGCAGTTGTGAGGTGGATGGCTGTTGGGTGTCTGAGTGCTTGTGTTTGTGTACTTTAGGAGGGGGACAGACAAAGTGGGAGAGGACACAGGGGATGTGTGCATGGATGTTTTGAAGGTCTCTGCCAGTGAGGTGTGTGTTCTGCTTGGTGTGGTGATGCTGGTAGTGGATGATGATGTACTGCATGCATCTGTGAGTGTGGACGTGGTTGGGAGGGAGGTGGTAGAGGGGAAGGAGTGGATATTGTTGTGTCTGCAACTAGATGGTGTTTGTGTGAGTGCCTGTGTGATGAAGTGTGGTGCTTGTGTTTGCCTGTGCAACTGTTGGGTGTTGTCTTGTGTGCATGCTCGTCTGTATGTGTGCCTGGGATAGGTTAGGATTGAGGGGAATGGGACTGGGCATTGGAAGTTGGAGGGGGATGGTAGAAACAGGGACAATGGCTGCCATCAGAGAGGAGGCCAGAGCCTGGATCGATCTCTGTTGGGCCGCCAATCCAGTGTGAATGCCCTCCAGGAATGCATTAGATTGTTGCATCTGGGCTGCCAGCCCCTGGATGGCATTCACAATCATTGACTGCCCTATAGAGATTAATCTCAGGAGGTCAATAGCCTCCTCACTCAGGGCAGCAGGGCTCACTGGGGCAGGGCCTGAGGTGCCTGGGGCGAAGGAGATGCCTACCCTCCTGGGTGAGCAGGCACAGGCAACTCGATGAGGGGCTGCTGGTAGGGCGGTGCTGGTACGGGGTGTGGCGGATGTACCTGTAGCTTGGGTGGTCACAGAAGTGGCTGCCACCACCAGAGAGCTTCCATCGGAGGAGGTATCTGTGTCTGAACTGTCCCCTCCAGTCTCTGTCGTGGTGCTCCACTCGCCCTCTGTCCCACTGGTGCCCTCAGCATCGGTGGACTCTGCCTCCTGGGTCCTGTGGGATGCAGCTCCCTCCATCGCTGATGCCTCTGCTCCTCCCCCTGATGATGCACATAAGGACAGGATGACAAAACAAGAAAGTGTGGAAGAGACAAAGGATACACTGGGTCAATGGCTGCACCAACACCACCATTGGCGTACACAGCACACTCACACACAGGGAACAGGCCTACGCAGTATGCACTGCACTACCAGGGAAATAGCTTGCCAACAAGGCATGGGGAAGGGCACAAACCACCAAATGCAGCACACCTGGGACCTACGCAGCCCTGACCAGTAGTTGATGTCTACAAGCTAGGTAGCAGGATTATCCCTTCAGAACCCTAGCCACCTGGGGACCTACACTGCAATGTCAGGCCTGGCCCAGGGCACCCACTGACACACATCCACCACCCGGATGCCACCCTACCATGGGTAAGTTGTAATGATGGGCACTGTATTCCCCCCCTTGTGGCTGCTGTGATGCCCTCAAGCGCCCATCCAGCTGTGGGAAGGCTACCACCAGTATGCAGGCCATCAGGGGGGTCAGGGTTCGACGGGCACCCCTTCCTCGTTTGGAGGCCATCCCCAGCTGGGCCTCCGCCATCTTCTGTGCCTAGCGTCTCAGGTCCTCCCACCGTTGGCAACAGTGGGTGCTCGGCCTGCCATAGACCCCCAGGGTCCGCATCTCCTTTCGATGGCAAGCCATATACCCTTCTTTTGATGGGTGCTGACGTGCAGAGGCAATACACACAGGAAAATAGAATTAGACAAACAGTCCTGCCTGTTAAACATATGGCCCACCATACCTGTTCCCATCACCATTTCCACACACAGCCCAGCACACAAACTGTACTCCGCAAAGAGGACATCCACCAACCCCCCTTACATGAGGCCTTCACACACACAACTCAATGGATTCACGCCACATGCATCGTGTTCACAGTGTACTCACTTGTTGGTCTAAAGGCCCATACAGCAGTCTGTACTGGGGTAGGACCCCATCCACCAGTCTCTCCAACTCCTCTGAAGTGAAGGATGGGGCCCTTTCCCCAGTCACATGGGCCATGGTAGGTTCCAGACACAGGTCACAGCAGCACATGCAATGTAGGTCCTCTCCTATGGAAGGTCAGGTAGCAAGTGAGGAATATGATAGGAAAGGGGGTTACGTCCACGGCAGTGCATACCGTCACCGCCAGCGTAGATCAACATTGGCCACTGTACCCCATAGGGCCCAATGTTAACCAATGAGGAGTTGCACTGCGGTTCCAAACCACCTCCTGCAATGGTGCACAACGTCAGAGGAATTACCTCACTTTCACCTGTCCCTCCACAGAGGACAGGCAGACGCATATTAAGGAGAGGGGGACAGACCCTGGAATAATGCTGCGTCACAGGAAATATTAGCACATACTGGACACATCACAATGACCCTTTACATGTTTACAGGATGCAAACTACTGCTGTAGCTCCATTGCTCAGTTTGTGAGCACTCCTCAGTCTTTTGTCCCTTAGATTCCTACCGCTGCGGGTGAATAGGAGATGGAGGCATACCACTGTGTACAGACCCCTGGTATCACAGCCAATGTTCTCAATAGCGCTTTGTCTGTCCTGATAAAGCACATTTGCAGCTTAATTGTTTTCCCCCAGGTTGAAGATTTGACCACAGTAAAGGCCGAGTTTTATGCAATGGGACATGGAACACATATTGCATTTGTCCCCACACCAGAATGAACAGGTGTTCAGGAATCGTAAGAGTTTTCACTCCATGAATGTTCAGATGGTGTGCTTGGGGGACCAGTACAGTAAGTATCCTGGGTCTGAGCATGATGCCTTTTTCCTAAGGAACAGCAGCATCCCAAATGTAATGGGCCAACTACAGAGGCACAGGGTGTGGCTGATAGGTGAGCCCTGGTTCCTACCCAGTAGATGATGGTGTATGTGTATGGTGTGGGCCATATAGGAGAGTGTGTGGCTAAATGTTGCCCCTCAATAGTTGCAGGTGAATCTGGTTATCCAAACCTATCATGAATGCTGACCCCTGTGAGGAATGTCAGGAAAAGGGCTGAAGAACATTATAATGAGGCACATGGGTGAACCAGAAGGATCATTGAAAGGACCTTTGGCCTCCTGAAGACCTGGTTCCGGTGCCTCCATCTAATAGGTGGATCTCTGTGCTATTCACCAAAGAAGGTCTGCCAGATAGCTGGGCATGCTGCATGTTGCATAACCTGGCCCTCAGATGCCATGTCCCATTCCTGCAGGAGGAGGAGACTGGAGATGCCCGTGTGGCAACAGTAGACTCTGTGGACAGTGAGGATGAGGAGGCAGAGGATGAGGACAACAGAACATATGTGATCCGACAATGCTTCCAATGACACACAGGTAGGACAGTGTTACTTCACATTTCAATGACTTTTGTTGTAATTTGTGTGGAAATGGCATGCTGATGTTTTCCACTTCTAGGCCCACTTACTGTTCCCTTTGGCAATTCCTCTTGCAGATGTTGGTGACCTGACATATACTCCTGGTGTGATCACTACAGCCAGCTACAGGTCATTAATCTATGCTCATTCTCTGTACAGTTGATCTGTAATGTTTGTACCTGTTACCATGAATACATATTTGATATACATGACATACTCCAAATGTTTTTTTTTCAAGGGGTGTTTATTGAAGTGCTAATATATAGAGGGGCAAGTGCAATGGGATGGGGTGATGATGGAGAAAAGTCCAGGGTATTGTTTCAGTCTGTTTGTAGCCCAGGTGCATTGTCCAAGGGGACATAGGAAGGGAAGCAATGGCAGTTCAAGGTGGACAGGTTAACTGAGTGGGACACAAGGGTGACAATCAGGAGAGTCTCATTTCCAGGCAGGGGTCTTGGCAATTGTCTCTGGCTTCTGTCTGGATGACAGGGAACGTTTGCGGGGTGGTTCACTTTCTGCAGGAGGAGGGGTGCTGGTGGCCTGTTGGTCCTGTGGCGGGGCCTCCTGTCCACTAGTGGCAGCGGAGGTGGAAGGCAGTTCAGATGTCAGGCTCGTGGCAGGTGCCCGCTGTTGTGAGGCTGCCGCCTTTATAATGTTGGCCATGTCTGCCAGCACCTCTGCAATGGAGATCAGGGTGTTGTTAATGGCCTGTAAGTCCTCCCTGATCCCCTGGTACTGACCCTCGTGCAGCCGCCTGTTCTCCTGCACATTGTCCAGGATCTGGCCCATCATGTCCTGGGAGTGTTGATAGGCTCCAACGATCTCGAAGAGTGCCTCCTCAAGGGTTGGTTCCCTATGCCTGTCCTCCCCTTGGCACACAGCAGTCCTCCCAGTGTCCCTCTTGGCCTGTGCCTCTGTCCCCTAAACCGTGTGACCACTGCCACGGACCCCAGGTCCCTGATTGTCTTGGGAGCGAGGTGTGCTCTGGGGTCCCTGTAGAGGTGGACACACTGCTGATTGATGTGTCCTGGGGACAGAGGTATGGTTACGCTGGGCGGGTGCTGCAGTGGTGTTTCCTGATGGGGAGGGTCTGTAGTGGTATGTGACTGGGCCTGGGTAACTGGGTGTTCAGTGGTCCCTGATGGGCCAGGTAGGTCATCCAAATCTTGAAGACCAGAGTTGCTGTCATCACTGTGGGCCTCTTCAGTTGGGGGACTGGATTGTGCTGGCACCTCTTCCCCATTGACATTGGCTGGGGTACCTGTGCGGATGTAAATGATGTGTTATGGTTTCTGTGTCTGACATACTGCATATATTTGTGACTTCCCCTCTATGGTTGGATTTGCCCTGCCAGCTTTCACTTGTGTATGTTAGTGTATGCTGGGATAGTTCATTCTCTATAGTGTGCATGCTTTAGTCATGAGTGCCTATGCAGGGCTGTGAGGGGTGTCCATGCATTGGTTCCGCATTCAGGGCTTGGCATTGGGATGAGTGAGTTGTGATGGTGGGGTGTGTGGGATGTAGTGGAGTGAGGGTGAGGGTATGTGATGGCATGCAGGTGAGGGGTGATAATAGTAGAGAGTTGACTTACCAGAGTCAAGTCCTCCTCTGACTCCAGCCAGGCCCTCAGGATGCAGTATAGCCAAGACTTGCTCCTCCCATGCTTTGAGTTGTGGGGGAGGAGGTGGGGGTCCACCACCAGTCCTTTGGATAACGGGCTGGTGTCTTGCTGCTATGGAATGTTCCTTCCCCCGTAGGTCGTTCCACCTCTTCCTGATGTCATCCCTAGTTCTGGGGTGCTGTCCCACGGCATTGACCCTGTCCATGATTCTCCCCCATAGCTCCATCTTTCTAGCTATCGATATCTGCTGCACCTGTGCTCCGAATAGCTGTGTCTCTACCCTGACAATTTCCTCCACCATGACCCTTAGCTCCTCCTCTGTGTAAAGGGGGTGTTTTTGCGGTGCCATGGGTTTTGTGTGATGTGTGTTGGTGAGGGTATGTTGGGTGATGTTTTGGGGTGTGTGATGTGGAGTGCGTGAGTGGTGTAAAGGTATGAGTAGTGTGTGGCTCTAGTTGTGTCAGTGGTCTTGGTGTCTCTCTCCTGCCAATAGTTTGTAATGGTAAAGGGTTGTGGGTAATGTGGGTGTGTGTTTTATAGTGGTGTGGGTATGGTGCATATATGGGTGTCAGGAATGTGTGGTGTTTAAATTGGCCAATGTGGTGTTGTTTTGTTTGTGGTTGTCCATTTTGAGCGTGGCGGTATGTACCGCCAATGGTTACCGCTGTTGAATGCCCGCCGGGGTGATTCGTGGGTCATAATGTGGTGGCCGTTGTTCTGTTGGCATAATGGTGTGGGTTTTTATACTGCCACTTTATCACTGACCTTTGGTCTGGCGGATTTGTGTGTGTGGCTGTTTTCTGTCGGATTGGTGTGTGTCATAATATAGTTAACAGATTTCCACCACCATGTTGGTAAGTTGGCGGCCATCAGTGTGGCGATAAGTGGGTTTTACCGCCAATGTCATAATAAAGGCTAGAATCCTGAGAAAACAGTTAGAACGCGGTTATTTCACAAAAGTACCTGGGTAGAGTCAAAATGAAGCCGCACGGGTGAGTGTGCATCGAAAAAGGCCAGCAATGGATCGATTTCTCACCAGCAAGCAAGAACGTGCACCATTCCTCCTTCCGTTGGGTCGGTGTGCGTTGTTTCTTCTCTCCATCAAGAGAGCGATGTGTCGATCAGGACAGGCACCTCAGGTCCGGGCAGGCTTTGCACTGATTTTCAACGGCCAGTGATGTTGCATTGAAATCTGGTTGCACGGTGTCAAGAAACTGCACTGGTCAGGGCTTCCGTCATTAACAGCAGTCACTGCGGGTGTTGTGCTTAGTTTCTCCAGCCACATTGCGTTGATCTTGCAGCCACGATGCAGACGGAGCGCGATTTTAGCCCAGGGGCTGGCGGTGCATCGTTTATCAGCCGCGAAGGGGGTGGTGGTCATCAGTTTCCCCACACTGCTGTCTTTGCATGGATTTCTGTCCTTTTCCACCAGCTGCACCTTTCAAGGGCCCATTGACTGGTTAGGGCAGCACTTGGCAGACAGGACTCTCAGCAGAAAGACCATGTGCTGGCAGAGAGAAGTCTTTGTTGTCCCTGAGACTTCAACAACAGGAGGCAAGCTCAGGCCAAGCCCTTGGATATTATTCTCAAGCAGGAATGCACAACAAAGTCCATTATTTTTCCATTTTCACAGGCAGAGGCAACAACTGCAGGATAGCCCAACAAAGCACAGTCAAAGGCAGCACTTCTCCTCAGCTCTTCTCCTTGGCAGAGGTTCCTCTTGATACCAGAAGTGATCTAATTTTTAGAGGTTTTGGGTGCTTTTCTTATACCCCTTTCTACCTTTCTGCCTACTTCAAAGATAAATATCTGTTGTTTTCAAGATCCTGCCTTGCCCAGGCCAGGCCCCAGACACACACCAGGGGGTTGGAGACTGCATTGTCTGAGGGCAGGTACAGCCATTTCAGGTGTAAGTGACCACTCCTTCCCTCCCCTCAGCACAGGTGGCTGCTCATCAGTATATGCAGTCTACACCCCAGGTCCCTTTGTATCACTGTCTAGAGGAGAGGTGCAAACAGCTGAACTGTCAAACTGACCCAGACAGGGAATCCACAAACAAGCAGAGTCACAGAAAGATTTCAGCAAGAAAATGCCTACTTTCTAAAAGTGGCATTTTCAAACATACAATCTAAAAACAAACTTTACTAAAAGAGGTATTTTTAAATTGTAAGTTCAGAGACCCTAAACTCCATATTTCTATCTGCTCCCAAAGGGAATCTACAGTTTAATCATATTTAGAGGGCAGCCTCAATGTTCATCTATGAAAGAGATAGACTTTGCAACAGTTAAAAACACATTTGGGAGTATTTTCCTTTTAGGACATGTAAAACATATAAGTACATAAGTACCTGGGGCCTACCTTGAGGGTGCCTTACATGTATAAAAAGGGATGGTTTAGGCCTGGCAAGTGGGTACACTTGCCAAGTCGAATTGGCTGTTTTAAACTGCACACACAGACACTGCAGTGGCAGGTTTGAGCCATGTTTACAGGGCTACTAATGTGGGTGACACAACCAGTGCTGCAGGCCCACTAGTAGCATTTGGGGCCCTGGGCACTTCTTGTGCACTGAACTAGGGACATATTAGTAGATCAAATATGCCAATCATGGAAAGTCAATTACACATACATTTTACATAGGAGCACTTGCACTTTAGCACTGGATAGCACTGGATAGCCCAGAGTAACAAAAACAGCAAAAACAGAGTCCAGTATACATCAACAACCTGGGAAACAGAGGAAAATGTTAGGGGAGACCACACCAAGGATGCCAAGTCTAACATGCCCCTCCCCCCAGCTGAAAGTGGGGAGCAACGAACTAACCTCATGGGATTTCTCATCACTAAGGCAGAAGAATCGGGACACACCATAAGCATTTGTGTGTTCTGTGCCAGGGTAGTGCTCCACCGTAAAGTCCATCCCCATAAGGAAATGGAGCACCTCAACAGTTTTGGGTTCTCACCCCTCATCTGCATTTAACCATTTTTTACGTCTGCTTCCTTAGTGTGTGTCGGGAGGTAAATATGGCACTGGAGGGCTACCGTAATGGTTTGGAAGGGAAAGCCTACCTTGCATATCATTGTCACAATATGACGGAAGGTGGGTTGGCGCTCCCAAAAAATGAAGCTAACTCATATTTTGACGCTACACCGGTCTAGCGTCAAAATATAAATACGGAGTTAAGTTAGCACTGCTTTTGCATAAAAAAAATGATGCAAAGGGAGCGCAAACTTTTCATAAATATGGGCCTAGATGTTTTATTTACTCTATTCACTATATAAATGTTTGTTGTTCATATAAAATGTATATCATGAAAAAGTCGGAGGGCCTGATTACGAGGCTAGCGGTCTCAAAACCGCCAGCCTCGTGGTGGTGGTCCGACCACCACATTATGAGGTTGGCGGGCAGACCTGCCAATCTACTGCTGTCCCCGACAGGATCAGTGATCCCAAAGGGCTAACCAAGGTCCTGGTTGTAATCTGCTTATTACAACCTTGCTCTCAGCCAGCCTTTTTATGGCAGTCTGACTGTCATGAAAAGGCTGGCAGAGAACAAGTGCAGGGGGCCACAGAGTGGCCCCTGCACTGCCCATTCCCATGGCAAGGGCAGTGCAGGGGTCCCTCTGCCGAGCACCCTTGAAGTGTGCACTGTCTGCAGCGCAGACAGTGTGCATTTCAAGGGTGTTGGTTCACCCTGCATGCAGCAGCATTTCCACTGGCTCAGTTTTGAGCCGGCGAAATGCTGTCACACATTTCCCACTGGGCTGGCGGGCAGGTGCGCAATGGGTGCTACTGTACCTGCTGTACATCAGCATTGCTGCCGGCTCTATTATGAGCCAGCAGCAATGTTGATGTGACTTTTCCGCTGATCCTGCGGACCGTAACACTGTTATCGTCCGCCGGCCCAGCGGAAAAGTCAAAATAGGGAGCCAGACATACCGCTAGCAATTGTTGTATTCTGGTGCCCACAGCCCGAGGTTGTAATAAGGGCCAAACTGTGAAAATTGTGTGCCATGTCTTTACTGTACAAAACCATGTAAATAATGATAATATTGTATAGAAATGTACACCAAGTTTCTGTATCATTAATGAGCAACAATACTAACAAAATAATCAAAGGGCCTCATTACGAGGCTGGGGGACTGACCCTCGGCCTGCTGCCCCGTGGTGAGAAGGTGTTAGAACTGGCATCCTTGGCGTGCTCTCCCCTACCTTTTTGACTCTGTTTCCCAGGTTGTTGATGTATGCTGGACTCTGTTTTTCTCTTTTCGTTGCTCTGGGCACTTTACTACTGCTATCCCGTGCTAAAGTGTAAGTGCTCCTACGTAAAATGTCTGTGTAATTGACTTTCCATGATTGGCATATTTGCTTTACTAGTAATTCCCTAGTACACTGTACTAGAGGTGCCAAGGGCCTGTAAATCTAAAGCTACTAGTGGGCCTGCAGCACTGGTTGTGCCACCACAATAGTAGCCCTGTAAACATGGCTCAGACCTGCCACTGCAGTGTCTGTGTGTGCAGTTGTAAACTGCCAATTCGACTTGGCAAGTGTACCCATTTGCCAGGCCTATACCTTCCCTTTTTATACATGTAAGGCACCCCTAAAGTAGGCCCTAGGTAGCCCTATGGGCAGGGTGTAGTGTATGTTAAAGGTTGGATTTGTTTTACATGTCCTGACAGTGAAATACTGGCAAGTTCGGTTTTCGCTGTTGTAAGGCCTATCTCTCTCATAGGGAGCAGATAGAAATTTTGAGTTTAGGACCTCTGAGCTCACAATTCAAAAATGCATCCTTTTGTTTAAGTTGGTTTTTAGATTGTGTGTTTGAAAGTGCCACTTTTAGAAAGTATGCATTTTCTTGCTTAAACTATTCTGTGACTTGGATTCCCTGTCTGGGTCAGTTTGACAGTTTGCACCTCTATCTAGAGAGTGACACAAAAAGGAGCTGGGGTGTAGCCTGCATATCCTGATGAGCCATCTGTGCTGGGAGGTAGGGGAAGAGTGGTCACTCACACCTGAAAGGGCTCTGTCTGCTCTCACACAATGCAGTCTCCAACCCCCTGGTGTGTCTAGGGCCTCGTCTGGGCAAGGCATGATCTTGCTTACTTTAAAGGCAGAAAGGAGTATCAGTACTGGACCCAAAACCGCTGAAAATTAAATCATTTCTGGAACCAAGAGGAACCTCTGCCAAGGAGAAGAGCTGAGGAGAAGTGCTGCCCCTGCCTGTGACTGTGCTTTGGTGGGCTATCCTGCAGTTGCTGCTTCTGCCTGTTAAAGGGGACAAACACTGGACTTTGTTGTGCATTCCTACTTGAGAAGAATTTCGAAGAGCTTGAACTGAGCTTGCCTCCTGTTGTTGAAGTCTCAGGGCCATCAAAGACTTGCCCTGCCAGCACCTAGACTCCTGCCCTGCCAAGTGGTGCCCTATCCAGTTCCTGGCCCCTTGAAAGGTGAAGTTGGCAGACAAAAACTGAAAATCTACGCACAGACCTCCATGTATGGAAGTTTTCGATGCCCCTTCCGTGAGGCAGCTGATAACGCGCTGTCGGCTTCGTGGCTGAAATCACCGCTCCACCTGCATCGCGGCTGGAAGATCGACACAACGTGGCTGGAGAAACAACGCACAACACCCGCTAACGAAGGCTGATAATGAGGCAAACTCCTCGCAGCGCTGTTTTCTGATACTGTGCGACTGGATTTTCCACACATCATCCCTGGGCATCCAAGTCTACCCGATTCTGCGCAGATCTGAGTTGCCCCATCTGGAAATCAACGCATCGCTCTCTTGCAAAGGATGAAAACGACGCATCGCCGACCCGAGAAGGAAACTGTGCACTGCCTCACTTGCGAGTAAGGAATTAACGCTTTGCTCACTTCACGACATACGCTCGCCTGTGCGGATTTATTTTTTTGCTAATCAGGTACTTTGTGTAACAACAGCATTCTCACTGTTTTCTAAGGATTAAGGGCCACATGTATCAACCGTTTTTGCATTTGTAAACAGTGCAAATCGCAAAATTCAGCAGTTTGCAAGTGTAAAAATACCTTTCACAATGTATGAAAGGTATTTGCTGTGCAATTTTAAGGAATCGCTAAAATAGCGATTCCTTAAAATTGCGACCCCATTCAGAGAATTGCAAATTGTGATTCTCCTATTAGGAAATTGCAAATAGAGAATTCCTATTTGCGATTTCCAAAGCACATGTATCAAGCATTTCCTAAATGCGAATTGGGCATTTAGGAAATGCAATTACCACCAAATTCAATATGTTGGTAACCATGTGCAAATGTAAAAAATGCTTTATAAATGCATTTATTAAAATTGACATGTAGCGCACACATGCCCCTAAGGCATGTGTGTGCTTCACATGTCCGTAAAAAAAACATTTTGGGGTGCAGCAGAGGGGACCTTAGGCCCCCAGCACCGTGGGATTTGCATTTCCTAATTTGAGAATTCCTAACTGGAATTTGCAATTTGGGAAATGCAAAACCATTTGCACGAGGTCGCATTCTCTATTTGCGATTCGGTAATTGCATTTGTGAATTTTAAGAAATCACTATTACGGGATCGCAAAATTCATATATAACATTTTGCATTTCTTAAATAGTGATTTCTTAAAATTCACTATTTAAGAAAAGCAATTCGGTTTTTTGATACATCTGGCCCCTAGACTTTTAGGGGCATATTTATACTCTGTTTGCGCCGGAATTGCATCATTTTTTTTGACACAATTCCGACGCAAAACTAACTCCATATTTATACTTTGGCGTTAGACACGTCTAGCGCCAAAGTCCATGGAGTTTGCGTCATTTTTTAGCGTGGACACCTACTTTGCGTTAATCATATGCAAGGTAGGCGTTCCCGTCTAAAAAATTGACTCTGAGGCATGTGCGCCGTATTTACACTCCCGGGCAAAATTCACGCCCGGGAGAGGGCGGGTCAAAAAAAATGACGTCCAGCCGCTTTTGCGCCGTTTTTTAGCGCCTGGACAAGGCAGGCGTTAAGGGACCTGTGGGCTCGGAAGGAGCCCAGAGGTGCCCTCCCATGCCCCCAGGGACACCCCCTGCCACCCTTGCCCACCCCAGGAGGACACCCAAGGATGGAGGGACCCATCCCAGGGACATTAAGGTAAGTTCAGGTAAGTATTTTTTTTTAATTTTTTTGTGGCATAGGGGGGCCTGATTTGTGCCCCCCTACATGCCACTATGCCCAATGACCATGCCCAGGGGACAGAAGTCCCCTGGGCATGGCCATTGGGCAAGGGGGCATGACTCCTGTCTTTGCTAAGACAGGAGTCATTTCAATGGGGGTTGGGAGTCGAAAAAAATGGCGCAAATCGGGTTGAGGCGAAAAATTTGCCTCAGCCTGACTTGCCCCATTTTTTGGCGCCCAAGCTCCATATTCCCCTACGCCGGCGCTGCCTGGTGTACGTCATTTTTTTTCACGCACACCAGGCAGCGCCGGCGGCTAACGCCGGCTAACGTCATTGAATAAATACGGCGCACGCATGGCGCTTCAGAATGGCTTTAGCCGGCGCAAATTTTTTTGACGCAAAACTGCGTTAGCGCAGTTTTACGTCAAAAAGTATAAATATGGCCCTTATTCTTTTCTAAATTCATATCCTGACTTGTGTATGTTGGATTTTTGTTGTTTTAGTCTTGTTTTGTTTAGATAAATATTACCTACTTTTCTAAACCTGTGTTGTTTAATGTTGTATTATTTTCACTGAGTTAGTGTGTGTGTTGGTACAAATACTTTACACATTGCTTCTGAAGTTAAGCCTTCCTGCTCATGGCAGGCTACCAAGGGGGTGAGCAAGGGTTAACTGAGGCTGATTCTCCTTTACCCTGACTAGAGTGAGGGTCCTTGCTTGGACAGGGGGTAACCTGACTGCCAACCAAAAACCCCATTTCTAACAGAAGACCACCACGATAAGGCTGGCGGAGAACAAGGTTGTAATCAGCAGGGCGGGGTTAAGGTCAGTGTCACCCTTGCTGATTACAACTAAGACTGCCGTCACCCGTTGGGATCTTGGATCCTGGCAGAGACATCGGTCGATTGGTGGGTCTGCCCGCTAACCTTGTAATGTGATAGCCAGAGCCACACAGCAATCTGTCTACCACTGCAAGGCTGGTACAGCTAGGACCGCCAACCTCATAATTGGACCCAAAATATTTAAAATTAAATATTCACAATGCTGCAAAAGTCATTTGTAAAACAACTGGTAAATACTAAAGGGGTGACATTTACTATTCCCACTCTAAAATAAACACATTTAAGGAAGGTGTTGGACACTAAACTGGTGAAATTTACTATTCCCACTCCATTCTAAACCAATTTATGGAAGAGGTTGGACACTAAAGGGGTGACATATAATATTCCCACTCCAAACATAATCAGTTTGGAGAAGGAAAGTGCTGGATACAGTTTTTAAAGGTTGATGGTACAGGTTGTTGGTGACCGCGTCAACAAGCAGAAGCAGTGACAGTGGTATGATTTTTGTGAATGGCTCCATTCACAAGGAGAGAGGACTCCAGGAGGTGAGTGTCTCCCTTTATAATGTCTGTTTTTGCCAGCTTGCATATTCTCTGTCTGGGTTATACTGACCGCTGGGCTGTTTGTGAAGCTCCACTAGACAGTGACACAAAGAGAGCTGGGGTGTAGCCTGCATATCCTGATAAGCCATCTGGGCTAGAGTCGAGGGAGGAGTGGTCACTTACACCTGAATGGGTTGTGCCTACCCTCACACAATGCAGTCTCCCACCCCCTGGTGTGAGGCTGGAGCCAGGCCTCGGCAAGGCAGGTTCTTGTGAACAATAGAGACTTTCCTTTGAAGTTTGCCTACTTCAAAGGCAGCAAGGGGTATATGTAGTGGACCCAAACTCACAGATTTTCAGATTACTTCTGGAACCAAGAGGAACCACTTCCAAGGAGGAGAGCTGAAGAGGAGTACTGCCCCTCTGCCTGTGACTGTAATTTGCTGGGCTGGCCAGCAGCAGCTGCTTCTACGTGAAGGAGCACAAAGACTGGACTCTGTGGTATATTCCTGCTTGTGAAGAATCTCCAAGGGCTTGGATTGAGCCTGCTTCCTGTTTTGAAGTCTCAGGGCATCAGGACTCTGCTGAGACTTCTGTCCTACCAAGTGGTACCCTATCCAGTCCCTGGGCCCTTGAAAGGTGAAGTTGATAAAACAAGGACTGAAATCCACGCAAAGGAAGCCGTGCAGGGAAAATTTTGCTGCACCACCTGCAATGCGTCTATAAAAACGACGTTCCGCCCGCCTTGCGACTGAAATCGATGCACCACCTGCATCGCTTTTAGAGAAACAACGCAACATCTGCTTGCAGCTGCTGAAAATGACGCAAACATCACGTAGTTCGGTTTTCCAAAACCATGCAGCTGGATTTCTGACTCATCATCTCTGGGTGTCAAAGTCATCGTGAACCTGCACAGATCTCAGGTGCCCCATCCTGAAATTGATGCATCTCTCTCTTGCAGAAGAGAAAACAATACATTGCCTGCCGAACCAGGCAAGAAACAATGCAGGGCCTCACTTGCAAGTAAGAAATTGACGCATCGCTGTTTTTCCAATGCATGCTCGACCATGCTTATTTACGTGTAAAAACAACGTTTCCATTGTTTATATGGAGTAAGACTCTTCACTTTAAAAATTCATAACTTGACTTGTGTATGTTGGATGTTTGCCATTTTGGTCTTTTTGGATTTAGATACATATTGCCTGTTTTTCTACACTGGTGTGGTGTCCATTGTGTAGTGTTCTCACTGTATTACTGTGTGTTGGTACAAATACTTAACACATTGCCTTTGAGATAAGCCTGACTGCTTGTGCCAAGCTACCCAGGGGGTTATGTAAGTGTGTATCTCCATTTACCTGACTAGATTGAGGGTGCCTGATTGGACACAGTGCAAGATTGACTGCCAACCAGAGATCCAATTTTTAACAAATGCCATGACACCTCCATTGCATTCACATACACATACATATACACACAACATATACTCTTCACCTAGGGGACAAAAGCATTGTACACAAACTCACATAGTGCTAATAACAGCAATGGAGCAGCATACAGGGTCAAACAGACACAACAGCAGGCACACAACCAAAGTCAGTCAGGGACAACAAAAAGCTAGAAAAAGAATTGCAGGACAAGGTATACCCAAAACAACTGTCAGGTTTATTCATGATAAATATTAATATTTTCTGAAGTCCATTGGTCAGTCTATGATAAATGCCAATAATGGCACAGTGTTGTGCCCAAACTTGACTCCTGACTGCCATGTAACCTCCACAGGAAGGGGCAACAAGGGGGCAGGAAGGTACCTCAGGGATTACCGGGGGGCCTATGATTTGGGAGGGGAGGTTTGGCCTGGGGAGGGGTAATCTTCTTCTAGGGAGGGGTGGGCCTCTTTTTAGAAGAGGTGGGCTTCTTTTGGTGGGGGTGGCTACTTGCCAGGGGCTAGGGAACTCCTTAGAGGTGGAAGGGATGGACTGGGATCTGGGTGGCGTCCTTCTGGGTGTAGTTCCGGGGGGGGGGAGGGAAACATGGCTAAGGCCAAGGTCACACAGGAAGAGTTTTTTGGAAACACAGGGATAGCCAACAGAAGGGGGATAGGATTTGGAGGTTGAGGGAGTGGTTGTAGGTTGTGTAAGAGTGGATAGCTTGGTTGTGTGCTTATGCGAGGTATGCTTATGTGTGGGTGGTGTCTATTGGGGGGATGAGTCAGGGTGTTTATGTGTTTTGGGTTTGGAGGGGTGGAGGTGTTGGGGGATGCCATGGTGGGTGAGTGTCTGTTGGGGTGGTGACTGCAGGTATGGTGGATGTGGTGGATGTAGGTGTGTTAGTAGTTGTGGTGTCTCTGGTGTGGTGCTTGTGGTGGATGTCTGAGGGTCTGCTGGGGTGGTGTCTATGAGTTGGATGGGTGTGGTGCCTGTGTCAGTGGCTGCTGCAATGGTGTCTGTAAGTAGGCTTGATGTTGTGTTTGTGATGCTGCGGGTTGTGGGGGTGTAAAAGCCAGTTGTGAGTATTGCTGTGTCTGTGGGTGGAAGTTGTTTGAGCACCTGTTGGTGTGTGTGATATGGTGCTAGTGTTTCTGTGCACTACCTTTGTCTGTTGATGTGAATGCATGAGGAGCTGTTTATGTGCTTGAATAGATAGGGGAAGGGAGGATTTGGATTGGGAAGAGGTGTGTGGGGGGGGGCAGAAGGTGACTGGCAGCCGTCAGTGTGGAGGCCAGAGCCTGAAAAGATCTCTGTAGGCCAGACATTGCACCATTAATGCCTTCTAGGAATGCATTAGTCTGTTGTAGCTGTCTTGCCAATCCCTAGATGGCATTCACATTGTCAGTCTGACCCACTGAGATCGTTCTCAGGAGGTACATAGCTTCTTCACTGAAGGCAGCAGGGGTAAAAGGGGCTAGGCAAAGGAGATGCCCACCCTCTTAGGTGAGTGGGCCGGAACAACTGCGTGGGGAGCAAAAGGGAGGGCGGTGATAGAATGGGGATGGTGCTGGGGAGTCTCAGATAGGTCCGCTACCTCTAGGGAGTGGCCACTAGAGGAGGAATCCAATGATGAAGATGTAGATCATGACTCCCCGTGGCACTCCTCTTGCCCTCTAGGCCACTGGGTCCCTCTGTGTCAGAGGAATCGTGACCGGAGGTCCCATGGCCAGATGCTTCCCCACTCAGCTGTGCCCCATTTCCTTTGCATGCCTGTGCTGATGCTGCAAAAAGAATGAAAAATAGGGTCATAACAAATACATGATAACACCTCAATCACAACTCTGGTTGACAAACAATGCCACCATGTCAAGTAGGCTCCATAAGAACAAGTTACTTACCTTCGGTAAGGCCTTTTCTGGTGGATACACTTGTTCTTCTGATGGATACAACTACCTGTGGATTCCTTACCTTATGAACAGAGTCCTAAAGCAGTACCGCACTCGGAGGCGGGTGCCGGAATGGTCACACCCAGAAATCCTGCAGCACAGATCATGCAAAATGGCCGTCCCTCCTAACTTCCGAGTCCAAGCAATAATGCTTAGCGAAAGTGTGGAGGGAAGCCCAAGTTGCAGCCTTACAGAACTCAGCAACCGGGACACATCTTGCCAAGGCTGAAGTGTCAGACTTAGCCCTGGTGGAATGGGCCCTGAAACCAACAGGAGGAACCTTCTTTGCTAAAGAATAACAGAGTTTAATGCAAAGAATGACCCACCTGGACAGTGTTCTCTTGTGGACTGCCATTCCTTTCCTCTTCCCCACATAACCAATGAAGAGTTGATGGTCCACTCGAAACTCTCTGGTCCTTTCAATAGAAAAGCTTAAAGCCCTCCTTGCGTCAAGCCGATGCAGTCTCTCCTCCTCTCGATGGATGGGGAGGAGGGTAAAAGGACGGGAGTGCTATGGATTGCCATATATGAAATGGAGTAACTACCTTTGGTAGGAAAGCCACCCTGGTAATCAGCACCACCTTGTCTGCATGAAAGGATGTGAAGGGGGGTTTTACACTAAGGGGCATATTTATACTCCGTTTGCGCCGATTGTGTGTCAAAAAATTTGACGCACAATCAGCGCAAACGTTGCCCTATATTTAAACTCTGACACCCGAGCCCGCGGACGACAAAATTCCGCTGTGTGCGTCATTTCTTGGATGCGGCAACCCGCCCTGCGTTAATGATATGCAGGGTAGGCGTTCCCATCCAAAAAACGACGCAAACGGCCGTGCGTCGTATTTATGCTTCCGGGCAAAAATGACTCTCGGCCGGGAGGCGGAGCAAAAAAATGACGCACAGCCAGATGTGCGTAAAAATTTAACGCCTGGGTCAGGGCAGGCGTTAAAATGGGGCAAACACACCTGTATTTAATCAGAACACACAGAACAAACAGCAGAGCAGCAGAGCAGCAACAGGGAGACATGGAGGTGATTTTTATCCAGCATGCACGTAGACGCAGAGCCCAGCAGCAACAACAGCAGCTACAACAACACCAGCAGGGACCCCAAAGGCAGCGCAGAAGGCAGGAGAGGATATTCCGCCCGAGAACAACCCTGCATGGCCTCAGGGAACACGACATCATACAGAGGTACCGGTTGAACTGGCAGGCCATTCAGCAGCTGCTGCGTAACATTGAACCGCAGTTGGCCCCCACTTTAGTGACACCCCGCACCATCCCAACAGAAAAAAAGCTGCTTGCCGTACTTCACCTGCTGGTAAGTGGCTCATTTCAAACAACTGGTGCCCTGATTGGCGGAATATCACAACCATCATTCTCCGCATTTCTGCCAAAAGTACTGGATGCCATCATTCGCCTGACACCCCTCCACATCTGCTTCCCGAACACACTGCAGAAGCAGCAGGAAACTAAACAGGGGTTCTACGCAATCAGTGGCTTCCCACACGTCCTTGGTGCAATTGACTGCACACACGTACGCCTTGTGCCACCTGCTGCAACAGAACACCTCTACCGCAACAGGAAGCACACACATTCAATCAACGTGCAGGCCATAGTTGATCACCAGGGATTGATCACCAACATCGTGGCAAAATATCCTGGGAGTGTCCATGACTCATTCATCTTCCGTCACAGCACCATCAACCAACACTTCCAGGATGGACGGTATGGCAATGGACTACTTTTTGGTAAGTACAGAAACCTACTTATATACACACTGCACAGCAACCCTCTAGGACACACAACACATACACCACAACAGCAACATCTAGACAGGAACACACTGAGGTCCTGACATCACTAGCCATGTTTCTTAACTCACCATTGAACCTGTCACACATTGGAATTTACTGTACAGCCTAATGTGAAGACATTAATGAGTGTGGTTGCCAAAATGTCACCTTGCTAATTTTAAGTGTCACAATGACCTTTACATTAATACATTGCATAAGTTTCAAGGTATGGGATGTACAGGGTACTTTGATCTCACCCTCAGTGAAGACACACGGACACCTGTATCACAAGTCACAATGCTAGGGAGGGCACACTGTACTGAAAATCCCAAAACATACTGCTGACAAACGATTAGCAGACAAACACTTGCTCAGTATAGGATGTCACATTACTACACAAAAGAGTCACACACAACACAAGACAACTACTGCCATTAAAGGTCTTTTCAATAGTGCCAGCTACATCTACATGATCCCATTCTGTGTTTTTCTTTCAGCTGATCAGGGGTATGGCATCCAGCCATGGCTAATGACACCATTTGGGAACCCGAGTACTGCTGCAGAGCGGGCATACAACGACGCCCATAAGAGGACACGCAGCATTGTTGAGCGGACCTTTGGGATCCTCAAGTCAAGGTTCCGCTGCCTTGACATCACTGGCGGTAGCCTACTATATTCCCCCAAGATGGTCTGTAGGATCATACTCACATGTGCAATATTGCACAACATTTGTGTAAAAAGGAACATTCCCCTCCTCGAACCAGACCCATACATGCCTGAAGACAAAGAAGAGGAGGATGCTGGCCTGCAACAGGAGGGGGAACAACCAAACACGGCTGCTGGAGTGCGTAGGCGCCAACACATTGTAAATAATTTCTTTTCATAATTATCACCATCACCACTTAATGCACTATTGTAAATAAACACTGATAACAAACACCACATCATGGTTTGGCCTATTCATTTCTGGCCACCTTTAGCTTGAAATATCTGAAGAAGAATGTCGTCTTATTGAGCAATAATGATATAACAATCATGACACAAAAAAATACACCACAAATGTAATGGCCACCATACAATGGTCAAATACACACACAATGTAAATGACAGACATCCTGTACAGTTCACCTTTGAAGGTCAATAGCTGAGGACCACACATATGACTCACATACATGTAGTAAACATGGATCATCGCAGCAGATGGCACACAACTAAAACACCATCACTCAACTAGGGGAAAACAGGCCTCATACATCAGGCAGTTCACATGCTAATGCTTCAGGAACAGGAATGTAGTACTAGACTGTTGACAACAGTAATTCCAACTACTTACTATCATTGCAATGACTATCTGTCACTAGAGTTACACATAAGCAGAACATACACAGCACAAGTGCTACACCTATGACAAGCATCCAGCACATCATATCCCATCTACATGTCAGCCCTTTTCTAAATACATTACACACACTTGCAGCTGCTCACACCCCACATGTCTGAAGAGGTCCCTGGAATGCCGATTTGTGTACACTGAGATTCCCTCATCTACACACACACACTCACAAGAGTCATCCAGTGTGCCACACCCTTTCCTATGCCTACCATTGTCATAGTACCATCTCACTGCATGGAACTCAGCTCATATAATACACTGGCTTAGAGTTTATAAGGCCTGGTATCACCTGTAGATTGATTCTTCTGTGAATGGTACTGTAGGCTATTTAGCAGCAAATCCCATCTGACAGGACTAGTGAGCCACTCATGGAGGCCACACCAGTGATCCCCTCCATGCACACCACCCAAATGTACATGCCCCGTCCCTGCTGATGCCTCCTACTGCATACATGTTAGAATTTCAGCTATGACATCATTAAGCTTTGACACTAATGTTGCCGTAGAAAACTTAATCAGGGTTCAGGTGTCACCTTCAAAACAACACAGGACATACACAGTGTGACATCTCAACTGTCTACTGCTCCCTCTGACCAGTCCTAGTCAGAACACTTGATCATGTAATTACTGAAAGAACTTGCTCCTGATTGACCCAGCATCCTGTCAGCCTAACTGGCACCTGTCCGTGGGTCACTCTACAGATACCTGGGGTCCACCTATGGACCACACGTGCTGTCCAAAACCTCTTGTACCTCAGACACTAATTTGTCATTAGCCTCATCAATGTATACTCAAATACATAGTATTGCATCATCTGACTGTTATTTGTATCCGATTTGTGACAGTGCCCTTGAATAGCCAAATCTTGGCCCTTCCGTTGTCTGGCCGTCATTAATGCCTAAACTACAAAGTGTGACAGTGGACCATCAAAACCAGCAACCTCAGATAATGTCAATGGAAAGTCAACACATATGAGGACCCTGACTGTTCAAACGCTGAGTAACATTGTTCAAATTATAGAGATGAGTCGTGTGTGTTGAATACCAGCCATTTACTTCTGCACAGAGGCTATGATGTTTCCTGATACATTACCATCCACAGAGGCCAACTGGAGTACAAATGTTGCAATGACACATGCCGGATCCAGACACCTGAGACATTCTCTCACTCAGCACACCAAGGTTGCCCAGTTGAAAGTCTCATTACACGTTTTCAGTGACAGGGTGGGACCATCCATGTGTAGGTGACCATGTCCTCAATGGCTTCTCTCAAATTTTTCTACAAACAATACCCAATAGAAACAAGATTAGCTGCCACTAACTCATGAGGAGACCTGGAAGTTACAGTGACAACATACACCCTGACAGTTGATACTGGATCAATATTGGACCACACATATGTACATGTACCATTCAATCAACAAAATATTTGCAAGCAGCCGATCACAGTAGTGTCCCAGTTGTAACCTAGCAGGAAGAATGAAACATGCCACTAAACCAGGTAATGCATAAAGGGCCACATACATCAACAACCTATTTGCTATTATGAGATGAGGAACGTTGAGATTTTGCAAAAAATATCAATGCAAAATGGTATGTCAGATTTCTCCAAAGAATCAATAGGGCAAACGTAAAATGGGCAAATGGGATTACAGAATGGCGGCAAACAGTGAATCATACCCTATTTGCTTCCATGAGCCTGCTGCTGAAGGTTTAGCATCACTGAATTTGGGAAACCCTTGGATAAATTTGCAAGTCTGGAAGAGCAAACCCTAGGGTGCTGGGGGCCTAAGTCCACCTCTACTGCCCCCCAAATATACATTATTTATGCACATGTGAAGCACACACATGCATAAGGCGCATGTGTGCCCTACATGTCAAAAGTAAAACATATTTAAGATACATTAACTCGTAATTAGGACATGGTTACCCCCTTAAAAAGTGTAGGCGACAATTGCACTACCTATTTGGCCTTTATAAAATTTTGATTACCGTGATAAATGTGGACACATTTTTGCTAAGGAATACATCCTGGTATCCCATTCATATTTTGAAAATAGCCATCAGCAATTACCCACATATGTGTACAATTATGAGTAATATCCATTCTGACCAATCATTACTATTGCACTGTGAATACCTTCTATACATCCTATAAGGGACATTTTCCATAGCTAACCCCAAATGTGTATCACTTAGCACCGTTTGGTCATGACAAAATTCATAACTCAAATTTACAAATGAATGACATATTTGTCATAATGCATCATATTTCCACACATACAGCTTGTGCGCCATAATTTTTTACGCACAGGAGTGTAGATAATGCAGAGTCAAAAAATATTTTCAAAAATAGATATAATATCCTGCATAACATGGCCTCCATTTTTTTCCATAATGCGTCATATTTCCAAGCATACAGCTTGTGCGTCATAATTTTTGACGCACAGGATTGCAGATAATACAGAGTCAAAAATATTTTTCATAGTTAGATATCATATTTTCCTGCGGCTTAATTTTCAACTCTAGAACTGTAAAATAAGCCTCAAACAAATATAATAGACCAATGAAGAATTTTTTTTTGACTCTGCATTATTTGCACTCCTATGCGCCAAAAAATATGACGCACAAGCTGTATGCGTGAAAAAATGACGCATAGTGGGGAAAAAAAACGGCGGCCATTTTATGCAGGATGTGATGTAATAGGATATCCTGTTTACAGAATCTGTACAGTGGGTGTACTTTCACTTTCACTTTGCAGTCTCAGATTATTCTAGACTGTGTGGCTGTGTGCAAAGTGTTGTCCTGTGTATTAGTGCTTTTGTGTCCAGTGTACCATCTCAATTGTGCTTTTGTCATCATTGTCTTGTTGTTGAATACTGTCTGAGTCTGTGTTGTATTATTTTGTCAAGTCCAGTGTTTTATTTATTGTCTGTGGGAGTCTGTTGTGGATACTGTAATATAGGGGTTAGTTGGGCTCTTCTTCTTAAGTTTTCTTTGTATTTCACCACTCTACCTTTCCCCATTTCCCCCTTTTCCTTTTTCTACAACTTTTTCCCCTTTGTCAGTGCTGACATGTCTGGTAGGCCACGGCTTTCCAGGATGGGTGAGGAGGAATTGGGGGGATTAATATGGCTTGTTTGCCATTTCCTCCCACTCATGCTGGAGGCTGGGGGTAGGGTGATACAGGGGTATCACACGGAGGACCGTAAAGTCCGGTGGGGGAAGGTGCGCCATCACTTGGTCCGTGTATATGGTAGCCTAAGGAATGACCATCAACTGAAGCACCGCTGGGCTGATCTGATATCCAGGGAGCAAGATCTGCTGGACCACCTGGGAATCAGGATTGGTGGCCATGTTGGTGAGTACAGATCAATTACATGTGCACATTTTAAAGCTGTGTGGCGACATGTGATGATTGTTACCCAATCTGCCAGACAAGTAGCTGACTGTGTGTAAAGCTAGGGAAACCTACTGGGTAATTGATGCACAATGTGAAGGAAGACAAATGCTAGCAGTCAGGTAGCTCATGTTTTCTACACATACCGGTTGCCTGTAGCAGTATGTAATGTAGTGCTGCCTTTGTGTCAGACAAGCGACACATTAATGACGCAATTAGGACTCGACAGGTCACAATAGCCAGTGAAAAATGGATGTTGAAACATCATACCTACATATGTAGACGCCATAGCTAGACTGACATTTGTAAACCCTACATGATGCTATAAATGAGTGCTGCCTTCACGTCAATTGAAGTTAGCAATGTTGTCCACACATATGTCACATGTGTGTCTGGTTGGTGTGTATGGAAACTGACCACATAGGCTGTTTGAGTTTGAGAGGTCATGCAGTCCTCAAGTAACCAGCTTTTGGATGCCTCTCTTAGATGCACATGATGAGATGAATGCACCCCTATATTGTTGGTGCATACTAATGGAGGTGCATTTTTGCCACCACATGACTGTTCAGGCCACTGCATGTGTGTAGTAGGGTGTGTAACTGTAGCAGGAGACTCATCCAATGTAAATGTTGCTCATGAATAATTCCATGCAGTATGAGCATGTGTGAAAGGGTTTCATTACTCATGTCATATTCTCACATTGTCTTTGTAATTGCAATTGTTTGTCAGTGCACGGATTCTGAGTATATTCTTCCTTCCATGCTTTACAGGTGGACCTGCACCGTACACAGTGGGAGAGGTGGCTCATTTTAAGGACCCCGACACCTACAGTGAGTGTTGCATGTGTGCTATTTTTAATGTTTGCTGGTGATGCATGATGGACTACTGTGTGTTCAACAGAATTCAAGGTTTGATGCGTTGCCCATTCATTAGTATTGTTCCATTAGTGGGTTTTCAGTTATCACTTCATTTTGAGTTGACCTATGCTTATCCAATTCTCAGATTTTGGGTCTCTAGGCCATTCTAGTAGGGCCCGCTATGGGGAATGGGGTGAGTCATGTGGAATACACTGGTTAATGTAAGAGTTGCTCTGGGACTTGTCTCGGACTGAGTCTGCATTTCAGACTGACATTCTCCCAGATAGCTTCTGCAAATGGCTTGTCTGAAATCTGCTGCTTCCCTAGTTAACGATGGACTGAGTACATTGTAGGTTGGATCTTCCGGGGGCATGTACTTCCACAAGTTGTACTAGAAGTGTGTGGGACTAGAGTGCAATGGCCTAGGTGTACATTCTACTCATGATCATGGGTGTTCTTGCTCCTCTGTGTCTGTAGAAAAATATGCCTCACTGGTAGTATGTGATGTTGGCCTAAGTCAGTACATTTTGACATGTGTGGACCTTGGATAGGACAAGGTTTAGCTGACTCCGATTTGTTGCTAGCCCTTCACTGGTGTTGTGTGTGTGGAGGCAAAAACTTGTTGAGCTTTCTATACACTCCTGGGTGTGCATTGATTATGGGATTGTTGGATGTTCTGCCCACCCCCCCTCAAAGACTGCCATGTGTTTGGGAATAGGGTACCTAGGACTGTAGCAACCAGTATGTTACACAAACTTGTGACCATTTGAAACTTTGTCTTGAACCTAGTGTACACACTCGGTTATTTCACATGAGTTCTATACTAGCAAATCCAATTACAAATCACACATATTGAGGGTTGTGATTTTTATCACATACACTGACATATGTAGTCAAGGCAATAGGCGGAGGAGGTGCAGCCATAATGTCAGCTGCATTACTAATTATTTTGATGAGAAGTTTAGGCTGATGACACCCATCATGTATAGCCATGTATATGCTAGGTGTGAGATGCCCTTTGTATGCAGGCTTCCCATTTACTTCCTCTGAGACTTTCAATGATCTATGTGGTGATATGAGCTGTTACAACTACAGTAAAAGTAATTTCAAATTGACCCATTGTGCTATTCCACCCAATGCATTTCCTATGGTAAATAGTTGCCCTTTCTCTTCAAAGCTGCAAACATGAGTGCCGCACAGAGGCATGATTTTGAGAGGCAGGCCATGAGATACCCGCACATCCTGCAGGTGCAGTCGGGGTTCCGACGGATGGCCCGAAAATACCAGGCGGATCGGGCCTCCGGAGCATGGTGGGCCTCACCACAGGGTGGGCCAACGTTGCCCACTACAGCCACCACCACCACAACCACCAGTTCTCCCCAAGTGGCCCCAGCAATGGCGGGGACAGTTGTCCCTGCCTCTGCAGCACAACCTGGACCCAGCAATATCAGAGCTGCAGGACAGTCCAGTAGGCTACAAACAACTCCCACACAGAGCACCTCTGCCAGCACACAGACAGCAGCAGCACCTCCAATTGACCCTGCGGCATTCCAGGCTTTAGACCGCAAAATGGACAAGTTCATTCGGAAGGTGGAGAAGCTGAGCCAGGATGTGGCGTACATAAAGAAGTGGGTCAGGTCCATTAGGCGGACCCTACGGAGGGCCAACCTCTAGGACTTATATGGTCTATTTTAATTTATCCCTCCCCTCTCTCCTCTTTCCTTTTTATCATGAAAGGTGGGCATTCGGGATTAGTGTTAGGTTAGTATAGGTTGTTAGCTTAGTTAGTGTTAGGGAGGAGGGTGGGGGGTCCTTATTCTTTCTATTTTTCATTTTTGAGTGTGTGGGTGGGTGGGTGCTGGTCAATGTTGGGATTCCTGTCTGTTTAGAAAAAGAAAAAGTAAATAAAAAGTTTTTAAAAAATACAAAAAAATATATGATTGTTTAGGATAGTATAGTATGTGTGTAGGTTAGTATGTGTTGTCCTGCATGTGTCCTGTCTCATAATGGTGGGTGGGGGGTTGATGTTTAGATCGATTTGTTATATGTGTAGAGTAAGTTTAGCTTAGGTTAGTGAGGGACAGTTGTGGGTTAGGAGTAGTCAGATTAGATTAGTGTAGGTATGACTTTTCCCTTAGTTGCCTCTGGTGTGAATACTTATGAATAAATATATAGTTAACCCTTTGCATTATGTGTTAACTGCTACTTGATCATGGCCTTGCCATCAGTGTAGGTGATTGTTGTTCTATGACATTTGTGTCCTATGCTACACACCGAAGAAGAAAGAGGTTTAAAATGGCAGCTACCCCTGTGCTAACTTGGTAAGTATCCACCATTTGATAGAACCACCATTTGGAGTTTACATGGCTCACAAAGGATTTGTGTTGATGAGTATGTTTTCTACATCACAAAGTGTGCTTCCAGACTTGGTATTGTGGGGAATTTATTAGGTCGGACTGCAGTGTGATGTTCAGGGACACCTTTGTAGATGAGGTGTTGTTAACACTCTTGTCTTCTTGTCTTCATTACTAACATAGATCATGTGTGCAACAATTCTGCATGACTTCCCTTCTTGGGAGTATACTCAGAAAGGGTGATTGATGCTGTGTTTAGTTGTGTTTGCTTAGATTAGACTGCATAATTTAATGTTTTAGTATTGCATGGTGCCCACATTTATCAGCCACCATTAGTTGACTTTGATTGCTATTGATGGAGCATTATTCTGTCTGACACAGCATGATTGTGTGTGGTTTCTCCCTTCATCAGTTATTCTCCTCAGGATGGTCAGGCTATGATGCAATCCTGGCCACTGCACAGATGTATCAGACTACATGATGTCAGGACAGTTGTATTGACAAGCTACATGGTTGTCACACAGGCACTTTTGAGTTATCTACTGCACAGTTGATGTGTCAAATTACACAGAGACATATTAGGTGTGCAAGTGCTATTTATTGATAGGTGCTGTGGTGCAAAATGTACATTGTCCATGTTTGCTGAGTCCGTTCTAGTGCATTCTTACATGGTGATCCTACAGAAGGGGTGTGGATGATGCTCCTGACATGCTGGGGTGATGTTACAGACAGTGCAGAGGGACAGGATTTGCCGATTAGTAGGAGAGAGACATTCACTGGCAATGCTGACAAGTCATACAGTGGTTAGCAGAACAGTCATTGAGTATAGTTGTAGTGAGACTGGCAATTGACAAAACGTAGGACCTTGGTCAAAGTAGGCCATGGTGCAGGGACTAGTGCTTCTGGGTACTCTTCTGTGTGAATGTGATCTGTTCCATGTCTTCTTCTTCTGATGTGTGTGTTGCCTGCTTTGTCCTTGTTGTTGTTGGTTGTGAAGGGGCAACACACACCTCAGTGTTAGAAGACGTGGAGTCAGACATCCCAGTGGCTGCTCCCTGTGAAGGTCTTAAGGGCAGTACTGCAGCATGGAGGGCCTGCTGGTTTTTGAGAATAGCAGCTACATCACGATGGTAGGCAGCCAGGTCGGCCCTGAGGGAGTCATGATTGCATTCGTGCATGCAGTGGAAAGTTTGGGGTGCGAGGTGTTGTGGCAACTCCCTTACTGCAGTGGTGAATTCCTTTATAGTTTATTGTAGTCCTTGCAGTATGGATGTTAGGGCTTGCATAGCTGCTGCCTGATCTGCAGATGATGTAATGCACGAGCGCACCCCCTCAAGGCTGGCTGCCATATTTTGCATCCCCACCCGCACCTCCTTGGCCAGCTCCCGCTGTACTCCAACTACAGTTCTTTCAAAGCTGGTGCCAGTGTCGTCAGAGTCCTCAGCTGTGTAGGAGCTGGCAGGTCTTGCAATTGGGGTGGTGGGTGGTTCTTCTGTGATGGCTGCTTGTTCTGTGCTCCTCCTTGTGACTGAAGGTGGGGTCTGGAGGGTTTCAAGGACCTTTTGGATGGTCTCCTGGGGAATGTTTATGGGCTCGCCATCCATGTCATCAGGGAAATCAGGGACAGGCATATCGGCAGGAGATCCATGTTCCTCTGCAATGAAACAGGGTACAATTAGTGTGTCTGTGTTGTGACAATTTTGACGTAACATGCCAGCCTTTTGATGAATTTACTTTGTGATCTTGTTTGGTATTGGCATCTGCTGTCCTTCATATGGGCATTGTTATAGGCCTATGGCCCACTGTGTGTCACATGTATGATATTGAGTTATCAGACTTGTCTGCCTAATCGCCTCTAGGTGTTGCTTTGTACCAAATAGGGAATAGCCATCTTTTTGTCCTACTCAACCCTCCGTGTATATCTATTCTTATGGTGAGACCTTTCACTGGCTGTGGTTGTTCTGATTGCCCTGGCAGCACACTTGCCTCTCAGGACCTGCCCCAATCCCTGATTGTTCACATTGACTTAATTGTAATTGACATGTGGCATATCCTATGCATGGCAATGTTATGATGTGATATGGATGTAGACATTGTTAATGTGTCCTGCTGATGTTGGGTAATGTGTGTTTAATTGGATTGCCCTGTTTATCGTATCAATGTCCTATTTGGTCCTCTGACTGTGCAGGTGTATTTCAGTGACCAGTTGCATGTGTCCCCTCCTCAATGCTGTTGTCTGAGCAGTATGACATTTGTGATGTTGCCTGGTTAGCCAGGCACGTGAAGGACCCTGACATATGCAGCATGGATGTGTCCTTAGTGCTGTGTCGCTCCTATTGCTGTTTACTTTGGCTGATGTATGTGACAACTATGGGCATTGACATATGAGTGTACTGGGGCCTTTGTCTTGTTTCAGGAGATTGTTGCAGATGTCATCCTCACCCCCTAATTTAGGTATGTATGTTCCATGGGGAGGTTACTGCCATTGGCTACTATAGCTGCACAGAGATCAGAGGTGGTAGTGTCAACTGTTGTTGCAGTTACATTGCAGTTGTTGTTTTGGCTAGTGGATTGCTGATAGGGACCTAGTTAATGTAGGAGATATTTTGGCTGATGAGTGCCAGGATGTAAGTTTGACGTAGTGGCCTTCCCTCCTGTCGAGGCTTTCCCTTAGCTCCATTGTTGTCATGACAGGATGCCCCCATGGGACTGTTGTTGGTGTTGTGTTATGTTGTGCCTCAGCTTCTGTATGTGCAGGGCATGCCCCCCTGTGGTGCCCCTTTACCCATGCCACTCCATGTATATGCTGACTTACATGCAATGTGTAGTAGGTATTTCCCCCCCTGCTTACAGTCAACATTATTGCATTATAATTCCCCATACGACTTACCCTGCATGTGCGTTGTCTCGTGGTAGTCTGCACTGTCCTGTCCTTGAATCCCTGTGACGATGTCCTCAGGGATGACGGCTGCGACCATCTCCTCCATGTGGTCCAGGGCCTCCTGGTGTGCTGGACTCCCCCCTCCAGTCTGCAGTGCTGCCTTCCTGTTCCTGGCCATTTTTTCCTTTGTCCTACGTTTGCAGTCATGCCAGCGTTTCTTACACTCGGTGACTGTCCTGCGTACTTCAGCCACACTGTTGATCTTGTCAACAATTTGTTGCCATATGGCCTCTCTCCTACTGATTGGCAACTTAGAGGTGATAAACAGTTGGTGCTGGTGTTCCGTCACCTCTTTAACCAGGATTTCCTGCTCCTCTGCACTGAAGCGACACTTTCTTTTTTTTCTATATATGTCCAAGTTCTTGTATGGATCATCCTGGCTGGTTCCTGGTCTGCTGTCATCTTCCTGGGGTCTGTAGTGGCATCTGGGATCCATTTTGGCTCTCCTCTGCTGAAAGGGCAGTGTTCGCAGGTATTTTTGACACTATTGGGTAAAAAAAAACGGCGCTTTCAGGGTTGCGATGTCGTAAATCGACCCACTGTCATTTACGTCGCGTTAACGACACACCCGATCTCAGGATTCATCTGGCACCGGAACCGAATCCATCAGCGCCGTGGACTCTCGGGCAGCTTCACTGGTGTCGATCGAACCTGGGGCGACGTCATTGGCTTCACTGGTCTAGCAGGTGAAGACATCGGTGTCAAAGGTCTTCCAGGCGATACCATCGGCATCGGCACCGGACCAACACCATCCGCAAGATAAAAGGGCATAAACGGAGCCGGCTTGTATGGAGCCGGAGTGCCTAATGTAAAGGCCAAAGGACCTGTGGGACCAGCCGGTGCACCACCAGGAGCCATGGTGTTAAAGATATTAAACATGGCATTCAGAAATGCCGCCGGATCTGCTCCCAGAGCGGGGAAGGCAGGATACTGCTGCTCCTCCTGCGGCGTTGGTGCCGGATCCTGAATATCCGACTGTGCTTCAGGTGAAAAGCGACGACTTCCCTGGGGCTCAACCACCTCCAAGACTGACGCCGCTGGAGAAGCCTGAGGACTCTGCTGTGGAGTCACCATCGGACTTACCTCCCATGTCGCATGACGCCGACTGGATGGAGATCTCGGCAAAGACCGAGACCAACTTCTATCTGAACGATGCCGGGAATGATGTCGACGCCGTTTCTTGTGCGACTTCGAGGATTTTCCAGAAGAAGACCTCCGATGACTCCTGTCCTTCTTCTCTTTGGCCAAAAATAATTTGGCCTCTCTCTCCTTGAGCACCTTCGGGTTCATCTTCTGGCAGGACCCACACTCCTCTAGGTCATGCTCAGAACTCAAGCACCACAGGCAATCATTGTGTGGATCACTCACAGACATGCGACCCCCGCACTCCTGACAAGGTTTAAAACCGGATTTCCTAGGGGGAGACATTGTAACAACAATCAACACCTTTGACAACAGTATCCTTTCCCAAGAGCTAGGAGAAAACCGTAATGCTTCGAAGGCACGAAAAAAAGGGAACTGACGTCAGCACGCCGGCGAGGACCTTTTTTTTATTGCAACAATGATGTCAGACGGAGTCGCGTGGAGTCGGGCAATTGTGATGTCCTCGTCGATGTGCAGAGCTGGGAAGAAAGATTTCAGTCGAATGCTGGCGCATTGGGAGACCTCATAAGGTGAAGAATCCGCAGGTAGTTGTATCCATCAGAAAAATATTTCATCCAAGTGACACTTTCAGGTGCCATACCATATGCGTGCATGCCATCTCGACTTACCAAAGTTACCCACAGGTTGATCAGGATCCCAGACAACTACAAGTGCATGGCTGAAGTCTTGCAACCACAATGCTCATACAACAACTAGTTGACCTTTCCATTCTCACAGCTGTGCCACATGCAGCACACCTCAGTTCACTTGTAGCCTAAAATACAATCAGTTGGCAAAGTAAATTCTTTTATTTCACACACAAGTTTATGTACACATCTATTTTGCATATACAAGAGGTGCCAACATTTTGAGTTGATACCAATGAAATCAAGCTATCGCAGATACAAAAGTGAAACATCCTGGAGTAGTTGACATGGAAATACCCATGTAAAAATGGACACATTTCAACAATGTACAGCTCCTGCCCCAATAGAGTCAAGGAGGTAGTATCAACATCACTCTGATAGCCCCTACATGTATCACTGAAAGGAACAACAGTGACGTGAGGTCCAACGTGTTACGGAGACATGTCTTCAGAATACACAGAACAATGAATCAGTCAGCCCGAGGATAGTCACCACTAATATCTGACATCCATTACACGGACACCATCTGAGTATGTCTTTGGTATGCATCTGTACCTTGCATGTTGGAGAGACACATAACTTTCAAGGAAAAATAGAAGGACCCCAACCTGTTGTCCAATGAGAAGCAACATCACTATCCACATCTTACACATGCCAACCCCGGTATCTGTCTGTGGATGAATGCCTAAACCCATACACATGTGATGCCAACATCACTGCAAGTCACTCCATGATAGATGACAACAGCCAGTGAACAATCCTCAATTATTTGATATGTGCATTGCACTTTTCAACAAGATTCCACATCAAGGGCATAGTCAAACACAATCTAGGCCTAAATGTCATGCCCTTCATTGCTATTGCAGTCCTACATGCCAAATGACATACTACAACGTCAGACAATAAACAATGTCGACACGCTCCTGTCTGCGACACGACATGAAATGGATCAGCATTGTAAATGTGCAATTCCACTAACGGATTTCCATGCACATATATGTGAGGGAATACATACATTTTCCCATCAACCTGGGTAGAACATGCATGAAATTGCAGGTTGAGGATGTTTCCTGAACAGAAAAGGACACATGTTGACGTGTAGGCACAAGCAGTGTTGGCTACAGTCATATGACATAATTGTACTTAATGGACATTCCCCACTTACCAAGGGAAAGTAGTTTGCTACAGCTGCAAACCATTAACCATGTAAGCCATGTCACATCTATGCAGGGCACACACACATCACAGACTGCAATGAGGCACCAACTCACATCATACACTGAAGATAACTTGCTTCTGGGTGGGAGATATCTACATACACATATGTCCAGGCACATGGCAGAAGATAGTGATCCATAAACCACTTAGCTTTTGTCTGTGACTTTCAGGGGAGGTGATCTGTGGGTCAGACATTACACACACTACAACAACAAAAAGTACATGAAAGGTCACTGTACACAGCAAGTTCTGGTCCCTGCAGGGAAACTTGTTTGAGGATTCCCCCCAGGTCTGTACCTGATTCTTGGTTCAGAAAGCAGTTTGATACACATGACATCTCAAGACAATCTCCCATTTACTGTCTCACACATGACTAATCCCTAATTGTCAGGGGAGCACTCAGTACCCCACTCAATCACCTGACAAAGGGACAGGCAGGAATCAGCTGTCTACTCACCCTCTTGTGGCTGTTGTGCTGCCCTCAAACTCCCATGCTGCTACGGGTAGGCCACCGTCAGAATGCAGGCAATTAGGAGAGTCATCCAACGTTGGGAGGACAGCTACAGCTGGGCCTACTGGGCCCAGCATCTCAGGTCCTCTCACCCCTTTCTGCAGTAGTTGCTCTGTCGGCTGTGGAACCCCAGGGTCCGCACCTTCTTGTTGATGGCTCTCCAAATCCCTTTCTTCTGATGGGCGTTGACCTGCATGGATGCAAAAGAGAAGACAAGAAATTAAGTTCACAAGTCTCACTCAAGATGGATGAGTCACACAAGTCAGTACACAAAGCTATGAACATTCTTTTTTTAGGCCAAACTTCCCAAGTGTGCCACATACCAGCCACTGAGTACTGGCACATGACTACAAACTGTATCTCATTAGCAAACCTATCCACCACCCTGCTCAGGCACTCCACTGACTAGGTAGGCCAACTGACATCTTGTGGTACAAGATCTAGCAATCTGACTGAGAGCTTTTAAACCAAGGGACACATCACACCTCTGTGGCTTCTGAATGGTACACTCCTAAGGCATGAGGACATTAAAACAATCACACTCTGGTGATTCCCTGCATACACTTCGTACAGGCTACTGCCGATTACAAACACACATTACAGATAGGTGACGATGAAGGGACTGGCATGGTGGGTACAGAAGGCATCCAACCTGTTCATATGTGGGCATGTGTAATGACAAATGCATGCTCATGCCAACTAAGGGGGTGGGGTTCTGAATCATGTACATGTGTCACAGAACATGCTTCTGGATATGTGTCCATACTTCAGAGATGGCATCCAGCAAACAAAGTTATGCATTGTCCATCATCTGCTGTGTGAGCAAACCAATGAGTCACATATCATGGGTTCCCAGGATTCATCACACTGTCTGTACTATGGAACTATCATATATGCAATAAGTCTGCACAGGACAAATATGACCAGTGTGATGCTGTCAACGGGGCTATGGGTGTAAAGGGCCTGTCAGGGGTCAGAGACACACACTGACAGTGATGCCAAGTACAAATAATACATAAATCATTGTATGCCTACTAAAACCATTCACATCCCTAACAGGAAAAGAACCTCAATAAGCCTAAATTATTAACAGAGCCTAGATTGATACACATGGCAGGACATACTTGGATACAGGGAGTGGGCACAGTGTCATAATTGCAAAGTCAAAAATACTTTACACCAGCCTAGAATTGAACCCATACTGGGAGATATATTTTACAGGGGCTGGTCTCCGCAGACTAAGCAGACAGAACCTGCATGGTGCTCTATTACATTCACTTCCATTCATGACATTACATCATGTAGCCAACAACATATTGGCATGTGGTGTGTATGTGGTAAAATGAAGGGCAGAGTGAGTCAGGATATGCCTTCAAAATAACAGTTTAGTAAGGCCAGATGTGGTCCGAAATCTCACAGGCAACACACAGATAGCTCCTGTGATACACACATGACACATACACCATGCATGCACAACATACAACATGCATGCACAGCTCATGCTGTCACACAAATACATGTGGTCTCACATTTACAACATCCATGTGTCAAGTGATGCATGGGGATGGCTGTGATGTCACCTCACCTAGTTTTGTGCATCCACCATAAGGAACAACCAGGTACACTCAAAACAGACACACACACCAAAGTCTAATGACCCAACATCTAGCACTGAACACAGTTACATGAACATTGACTCTCCCATTGATGCCACACTGACTCAACCTAGATGGTCTTGACTTTTCATCCTGGCTATGAGGAGGGAAATATGGAGAAGTACATTGATAAGAAGTGGACATGAGGTACTTACCTGCTCCTCTGGTGCACCATAGAGTTGTTCATACTGCGGTAGGACCTCTTCCACTACATTCTCTGGCTCCTCTGGGAGAACGCAGGAGCCCTGTCACCTGTTGGGCATGGCATGATTGCTCCCAGAGGCGGTACACAGCAGCTCTGGTCATGGAGGTCCTGCTGGCAACAGTGTCAGGAGTCAGGTGAGGGATATTTCAGAACATGGCGGTCACATCAGCCATGTACACATCCGTCACTGCTGGTGGACACAGCCATTGGCCTGCAACTGCCACAGGCAACAACATTAGCCTATGGCTGTGTTCACTGTGGTAGCAAACGCCTACCGCCATATGGACTTCTGCTGGCGGTCGTGGGCAGTTCATAATGTCCAGTGGAGTAGGTCAGGCGGCTGCCACTTTAGAGGCATGTAATGGGCAATATGTCTAATTAAAATGCGTCACAGCTCCAAAAATATGTTATTACCAATGATAAGTGCTTGTCCTGTCCTGTAATGTGGTTCCTCGAGTTGGACACCATTTTTGTACATTGCCTGACACATGTGGCAACTTGTTTTGTGACACAGCTCCCTCCCCCCCAACCTCCCCGGTAATTTTTGTTTTGTCAAGTCAAAGTCCAAGTGGCAAGTATTATGCACATATCCTTTCTGTCAAGATAGATGATGTATACACTTTTGAGGCAAAGCAAAGGGGAAACATGTTGATTTTGTGTCATTGGCAGTGGTGATGTGTAGTGTGTAGCATGTCCTCAACTTATGACATGCCCTGTCATAGTTTTTTCATTAACAAGCCTAATGTATGTTGCAAGGGACAAACAGAGTGATTTCATGTTTTGTGATTACTGTGACTGTATGGTGGACTGTATGGGTCAGGAAGTGTAGAGTAGCTTATTTGTTTCCTATTGACAGGCGTATGAAGCTAGGCAGTATGCAGCCAAGGTTTGCTTGCTAAGTCACACTTGAAAATGTTGCAACCTCGATGATCTGCTTTGTTTGTGTCAGTCTCCTTGCATTGTGAGTGGACCTACTAAAGTTTGTTATGCAGTATGGACCATATGTGTGATTTTTCATGCCTAAAGTCCTTAGTTTGTGTTTTATCCCGGTCTCTTCACCATGCCATCCTCAGTTCAGAGTTGTGACATTGGCAGGTAGCTGTTGTTGTTATGATGCATGAAGTGGACACGGATTGATCCTGGTAATTTTGGTCACAGATATGGGGTATATAAGTCCTGTGTCAAAGCAACGTGGACAGTGGACAGATGGAATTCTAAAGTTCACAATACACTTGTTTAATGTGGTGAGTTTATCCAATAGTCTCAAGTGTGTGATTGGGTGCCCTCGAAACAAGCCATCCAGTGCAATCCATGCATTCTCACTTCACATTGTGTTGACAATGATCCTGTATGAACTATGTGTAGCTTTCGAAGTGTTTCCTCATTGCAGGCAACAGTGCCTGTGTCACAACATGGAGATATGTTTATGTAATGCCACCAGAAGCTTGCTGATTGTAATTGGATGGACCTATGATCAGGGACTATTGCACTGCCCTCTCTCTGTGCCAAGGCATGTATTAAGTTGCCAGACATGGTTTTGGTATGTGATAAGGCTCTAGCTAGTGACAAGATATACTAATTTGTTAGCCTATTCTATGTGACAATATCTGACAAAGGCATTTATTCTGAGGTCTGGGGGACAGTACCTTTGTGATATCTAGTCTGGCTCAAGATGGGTCTGCCATTCCTGGCAATGACAGTTTAGACATTTTAACAACCTCTTTGCTGTACTGTGCAATAAAATGTTTGGTGTGACCAGAAACTTGTGACATTGTGGAAACTCCACTCCAAAAGGTTTAACACTCTCTCCTAATTTTGTAATGCCCTAATTTCATAATTTCGTAATCATAGAGCAGTTTTTTCTTCGATTAAGATAAATAGAACTACAACAAAGTTTTGGTAAGCCCATCATTGTTCCATATTAATACTCCAAATCTTCACTTGCAGCAGGGTTTTGAAAAACAAGTTGAGCCCAGTCTGTAAATTCAGTAGATATTTTATTATGACAAATATAGAGAAGACCAACAGCCAACATGTGTTTCGCACCCTAGCGGTATGCAAAAGGCTGCAAAAATACGAAAATCTATTAAAAGAAAGAAAACCTCTTTTTAGGAGAGAAAAGAAGATGAAACATTCGAACCATCACCCAGAGTACAGAAAAAAAAGAAAATGTATCCAAGTTTTTCAGAGAAGCAGTTATCTGCAAAAGACATGCTTTTCTCCCAAAAAAATATAAATTTTTTTTAAAAAGAGAGAAAAAACATGAAACCGTTATGGAATTAATCTGTGAGTAAGTGCTGTCAAATGACTAGGAGCCAGATGTATGAAACGTTTTTGCATTCGCAAACGGTGCGAATCGCAAAATTTGTCTGTTTGCAAATGCAAAAACATGGTCTGCGATGCATGAAAGGCATTCGCAGACCAAAAATAAGAAATCGCAAAAATTTCGATTTTTTGCGTTGCGACCTGTTTTTGCGAGACGCATTTTGTGATTCGGTATTTCAAGTAGGAAATTGCGAGGCGCACAATGTGATTTGCAAAATCCAAGTCGCAATTCGTTGCATCAAAAAATTGCAAAGTGCGATTTTTGCACATGCAAAATACCACTAAGTGAAACCAGGTGGTAACCAGGTGCAACCTATATAAAGAGGCCCAGAATGCCTCAGACTCTTTTCCACAATGGCTGCACTCTACATAATGGCGAGGAGGATGAGGATCTTGGCAGGTTTGAGGAGAGGGAGGAGCAGACAGGAGCGCAATTTCAGAGTGCGCATTACACTTTTTGACCAGACAGAGGAGGAAATATTTGATAGGTATAGGTTGAACTCAGCCATGATACTTGATCTGATAGCTGAGCTACAACCCATACTGCAGCGCAGAACACATAGGACTCATAGCATCCCCACCCATGTGCAGGTATTATGCTACCTCCACCTACTTGCCTCAGGGAGCTATCAAGGGGTCATAGCAGCAGCTGGAGGGGTCTCACTGAGTAGCCTCTCTACATTTTTTAATGCATTTATTAACGCCATGCTGAGCAGAATCCACCAGTACATCAGATTCCCCCACACCCCACAGGAAATACAGCAGACAAAAATTGATTTTTACCAGATAGCACAGTTCCCCCACGTCCTAGGTGCCATACATGGGACACATGTTGCAATGTGTCCACCATCAGCCACAGAGTATGTGTACCACAACCGTAAATACCAACATTCCATGAACATACAGGTGATATGCAATGCCTCATACATCATAACAGATCTCGTGGCCAGGTACCCAGGGAGCACCCATGATTCATACATCTTTCGCAACAGCGGCATTCACACAAGACTGCAAGCTGGGGAGTTTGGTTATGGATACCTACTAGGTATTGACCCTCTGTACACTGGCGCATTGATGGCGGCTGATGTCAGATGGCTCACTTACTCAATATACCCTCTGTCCCTTCCAGGAGACAGTGCCTACGCAGTGCGCACATACATGATGACGCCCTACCTAAATCCTGAAACACCAGCAGAACGGAGATGCAATGCAGCACACAGGGCGACCCGTAACGTGGTGGAGCGCACCTTTGGCCTGCTGAAGAGTCGCTTCCGGTGACTCCACAAAAGTGATGGGGCACTACAGTACAGCCCAGAGACAACTTGTAGAATAGTGGCTACTTGTGCAATCTTGCACAATATAGCTACCACCAGGGGCATACCTGTGGAAATATCGGAGCCAGACTCAGATGAGGATGATGATCCCATACCACCCCTACAGCCAGCAGACAGGACCAGTGCAGCAGAGGGAAGGCAAAGGCGTGCTGACATCACACACAACCATTTCAGTTGTAAGTATGAAAACACAAATCCCCTGAAAAATGTACCTGTAGTGAGTACATTTATTACCTTAATGTCAGGTAATGTTAGTCCAACGAATACCAACAAAAGTGATAAAAAAAAACAATAGTAGTTCACAGTAAAGCACTATTCCTTCATAGTGTACTCATTCCAGACACACATACAGTCCCCTGTGGCCACTACAGTCACTTCTTTCGGCCACGCACGCCACTCGAGTGCCCAGTTGCCTCACTGGCACCTCGATTGTCTGCCTCTGTGGCAGTGCTGTGCCTGGCACTGTGCCATCTGGTGTCCATTGCGGGCACTGCTAGGATGCTGAGGCTGGATGTGTCCTCCGTGTCCCCCCATTCCAAGCTCGCTAGGTGTGGCTGACCTGTTTCCCATTATATTTTCAATCACATTGGTGATTTGTACTAGTCCTTGAGCCACATCCCTGCTGCTGTTTGCTGCCTCAACCTGTTTGCTGCCTCAACCTGTGCAGCCACTGCATGATGTGAAATTAGGGAGGTGGAATTAGCCGGCCTAGTAACAGAGCGACAAAATTCTCCAAACATGCTCATGAAGTGTCGCTCCTGCCTGCGGTGGCTTACCCTGTCATGGCGCAGCTCCTGGCATAGTTCCCTCACAGCAGTAGTGAGCTCCCTTGTATCCTCCGATGCCTGGACCTGTCCCTCATGCAGCTGTTCAATGTTGGAATTCAGGCACTCCAGCTGGCGATGCAGGCCCCCCATGTTAGCATTATGTTGCTGCATCTGCCTTTGTAATGCTGTGATCTTTTTATTTTTGCAGGCGCTGCTGCTGCAACATAGCCGATTTCAGGCCACCAAATGAGGAGGTTCTTTCACCTGCCTCATAAGCCTGTGCACCTGCATATGTGGGGTGCTGTGGTCTGCTGCGAACTGGGCTCCTGCATCTGGGTGCATCTGCCAGTTGGGGATGGTGTTTGTGGGCCTTCCTGATGCTCATCGGAGTCCTGACTCAGTTCTGGCAGTGGCAGTGACCTAGGCCTGCGTCGGAGTGGCACAATGTTCTGAGACCCACTTGTATTGGAGTCCGAAGTAGGATGGGTGTCTGTCTCCCATACACTGGCACATGCTGTGGCTGCTGGGCCTGGCCCACCTGCAACGATAATATGCAGCATGTCAGGTATGTTTGTTACAATTAAGGTCACACAATGGTAATAAAGGTACAGGTACTTATCTTCACTGTGTTGTGGGTGTTGTGTTCTTCTGTGTGTCGCTCTGCCTCTTACATTGTATGTGCTACTTTCAGCTCTGGGTTGTGGACTACCACTCCCATAAGGCATTGTTGTGCTGTTTCTAAGATGTGGAATGGACTACTTCTCACAATGTTTTACATTACTTGCTAATTCCTAAGGGGCTTTTGTGCATACACATATGGGGTTACAATTCAATATTGCACTTACCTTTACTGGTACTTGGTGTGCCGGAGGTGTCAATCTCAGTGACCCCACTGACTGCTTCCAGGAGTAGTGTGGACTCCACTAGGTCCTACATCGGGGTGGAGGGTGTCTCTGTGGGTGGTCCTCTTCCTGTGCGCCTGGCCTCCTGCAGTCGTCTTGCCACCCTCTCCTTGCCACGGGACAGCAGGTCGTACCACCTCTTCTTGATTTCTTCTACCGAGCACTGTGCCACTCCAACAGTGCAGATCTTTGTCTGGATTTCTGCCCAGAGTCTCAGTTTTTCACTCTCAGGCACCTGGAGTGAGCTTTTGCCAAACAACCGGTCATGGCTCCTGACCACCTCCTCTGTCAGCACCTCCAGGTCTTGCTCGCTAAATTTCAGCTTGCGCTTTCTTTCTCCCTTCTCCTTTCCCTGGGCAGAGGTGTCCATGTTTGTTCAGCTGTGCTGTCTTCTCCAGAGACTTGCTCAGTGTGGCTGGGCTGACTCTCTCTGAGTGCTGGTTTGGGTGTGGCACCTGAAACTGCCTGGAATGACTCACTTCCTGCTTGTGATGTCATCAGGCTCCTCCAGGTGTGCTTTCTCGCAATTCCTCGCAATTTGCGATTTTCAATTACTGAATCGCAATTTGCAAAAATGCAAATTGCGATTCGGTAATTGGGCCTCGCAAACCACAAATAGCGATTTTTAAGAAATCGCTATTTCCGAATCTCAATTATGATACTTGGCCTATTGCGACTCGAAAATAGCGATTTCTTAAAAATCGCTATTTGCGAATCGCAAACCCATTACATGATACATCTGGCCCTAGAAGAGAAGTGGACATTTATTCTAGAAAGGAAAAAAATGAAATATTCAACAAGAAGATAGACGCAACTGAAATGCCCATGAGTGTTAGATTGAAAAGCAAAAAAAACAAAAGTCAAACAAGATGATCTCCATTCTGTGTTAAAATTTTCAACTATTATTCCAAGAATAGAACAGTAGAAAAGTGAAACAGAGAATAAAAAAAGTGGGAAATGGTCAGAATAATAATCCAAAGAGTGTGTATATAGATGAGCCTTCCACCCATGCAAATTTTAGCCGCATTATATAATACCTATTTGTCTGTTCTCAAGCATATATCCATTTGGAAAGTTCCTTATCAGATATTGTTGATCAAAAGAGCACATCTGTACTAAAAATATACAAAGATCACATATATTTCTCTCATCCCCATATATAGTTGATACAATTTGTGAAAACTGTGTCAATAAACGCTAGTTTTACACAACTTATGGCAATGCGATATCACCAAAAAGAGATTTCTACAAGTTACATTTTTCTGAGCACATGTCATAAATTATAACATCAGCAAGTAACGTATGCCTCAAAAGGAGGAGGAAGAACCAATAATCCTTTTACATGTTTTTTACTTTGTTCATTTTTCACTGTTAGAACAAAAGCGTCTGTAATGAACCCGGTATGTGCTATGTATCGCTTAGTTAGGTGATTTACAGAAACTTAGGGGCATATTTATACTCCGTTTGCGCCGAATTAGCGTCGTTTTTTTCGATGCAAATTCGGCGCAAAAGCAACGCCATATTTATACTTTGGCGTTAGACGCGTCTAGCGCCAAAGTATGAGGAAAGAGCGTCATTTTTTTGCGTGAACGCCTTCCTTGCGTTAATGAGATGCAAGGTAGGCGTTCCCGTCCCAAAAAATGACTGCGACACAAATGCGTCGTATTTATACTCCCGGGCAAAAATCACGCCCGGGAGTAGGCGGGGCAAAAAACCCTGCATTTGCGCCTCTTTTTAATGCCTGGGTCAGGGCAGGCGTTAAGGGACCTGTGGGCTCAAAATGAGCCCACAGCTGCCCTCCCATGCCCCCAGGGACCCCCCCCTGCCACCCTTGCCCACCCCAGGAGGACACCCAAGGATGGAGGGACCCATCCCAGGGACATTCAGGTAAGTTCAGGTAAGTATACATTTTTATTTATTTTATATTTTTTTTTGGCATAGGGGGGCCTGATTTGTGCCCCCCTACATGCCTCAATGCCCAATGACCATGCCCAGGGGACATAAGTCCCCTGGGCATGGCCATTGGGCAAGGGGGCATGACTCCTGTCTTTACTAAGACAGGAGTCATGTAAATGGCGTCTGGGCGTCGTTAAAAATGGCGCAAATCGGGTGGAGGCGATTTTTTAGCGTCAACCTGACTTGCACCATTTTTAAGACGCCCTAACGCCATTTTCCCCAACGCCGGCGCTGCCTGGTGTACGTGGTTTTTTTCCACGCACACCAGGCAGCGCCGGTCTGCTAGCGCCGGCTAACGCCATTCAATAAATACGGCGCCCGCATGGCGCTTCAGAATGGCGTTAGCCGGCGCTAAACTTTTTGACGCTAAACTGCGTTAGCGCAGTTTAGCGTCAAAAAGTATAAATACGGGCCTTAGGGAATAATGTCTGCTTCAGAAAAACTATCCCTTATAAGAATTCGAAAAACATGTTATGCCGCGATATTAATGTAATTTTAAAATTGTAATTTGTTGTTAGCAATTTTACATAATATGTACCAGTCATAGCGAGGGAGAAAGAGTGCGATAGCCTACATATTAAATTAATTCCGTCATGAAATTCGAGTCCCAGGTGAGTATGACTGTATTTAATTACATCATGATAATTACACATAAAAGTGGTATATTTCAAAACTTCACTTACCAATACATCATGGAAAGGAAAAGCAAGCTTAAGAATGTCATGGGAGGAGTCCCTGCCCTCGGAACGAACTGAAGTGCAATCTGGCTTCCTAATTCAGGGCCAGATGTAGCAAACTTTTGCGAGTCGCAAATGGCCCGATTCGCAATTTGCGACTCCGCAAAATCGGAAATGGGATGGAAAAATCCCATTTCCGACTCGCAAAATGCGATGCGAGCCGTTACCGTCTTGCAAAATTTGCGACCCCATTTTGCGACCCGCAAATAGGAAGTCGCAATTTGCGAGTCGCAAACCATATGCAATAGCAACTCGCAAATTGCGACTAGTCGCAAAAAGTCCATTTTGCACTTCCAATTTACCACTAACTCAGAGCAGGTAGTAACCATTACCAAAGTATAAAAGGAGACCCAGAAGGCATCTGGGTTACTCAAGATGGCGGAGATATACCTGATAGCAGTGAGTAGGAGAGCCCACGCCGCACATCAGAGGAGGAGGAGCCAGAGACAGGAGAAGATATACAGAACAAGGCAGACACTTTTCCAGCAAACTGAGGAGGAAATCTATGATAAATATAGACTTAGCAGCGCAGCTATACTAGATTTAATAGAATTACTCAAACCACAGCTAGAACGCCAGACTGTGCGCGGCTGCGCCATACCAACACATGTGCAAGTGCTATGCTCACTGCACCTCTTGGCCTCGGGTAGCTATCAGGGGGTCATTGCTGTGGCAGGTGGGGTATCCCAAAGTGCACTATCAAGGTTCTTCAGGGCATTCCTAGACGCCTTACTCACTCACATGTCCCGATACATATACCTACCCAGGAATGAGGCAGAAATCAACACCACCAAGTTGGAATTTTACAGGATTGCCAACTTCCCCCATGTCATAGGGTGTGTAGACGGGACACATATACAAATATGCCCTCCTGCAAACCTGGAATATCTGTTTCGCAATAGGAAGTGTACCCACTCACTCAATATTCAGGTGGTATGTGACGCTCATTATATCATCACTGACATGGTTGCCAAATATCCAGGGAGTACTCATGACTCCTAAATTTTTAGGCACAGTGGGACACACCAACGCCTGGAACGTGGGGAGTTTGAAGACGGATACCTCCTAGGTAGGGCTGAATACACCTTGAAGACATGCACACAGGCCAATGTGCAAAACACCCATGCCTTGCTAATATTGTACGTTTTGCGCCCAACAGGTGACAGTGCATATGCACTACATCCATGGATACTGACTCCGTACTTAACTCCCAGCAATGATTGCGAGAGGCGATACAACAGTGCACATAGGAGGACCAGGAACCTGATAGAACGTACCTTTGGACTGCTGAAAGCAAGGTTCAGATGCCTCCACCGAAGTGGAGGTGCCCTCCAGTATACCCCAATAACGGCTTTCAAAATAGTTGTTGCATGAGCTATCCTGCACAACATTGCCACCCGACGTGGGCTACCTCTCACCCCTGAAGACCCAGAATCTGAGGATGAAGAGCAAGAGCAACCACATCGCCATCATGGGGATAGGAGCATCGCAAATCAAGGCAGACTGAGACGGGAACACATTGCAAACCAATACTTTGGAAGGTACGTGCCAACTTTTACCATACTCACAAATGGAACAAACAAAGAGTCCATGTGTTAAGTGTAAAGAACAAGTGATTTAATTAGTGCAAATAACCAAACTATGTACAATGGGAACAGTTCAGGGGCTTCAATAGTCCACCTGGCATGGGACACATTGACATCATGTGCCCAAAACCCAAGGACAGTGTGGAGCTTATACCCTACGGCGGCCTCGGCCAGCCTGGCTGGTACTAGGGGGGTCAGCAGTGCTCTGCCTTGTGCTTCCACTACGTAGCACCCTGGTGTCACTGGCAGAGACACTGCTGACAGTGGAGCCCTCCTCACTGTCCTGTGGCGTGTCGCCTGTGCCCCAGGCCACCTGCCGTGCCTCCATGAGGTCCATTGCATGGCTGAGAAGGCCCAGTCCCCGTGCCACATCACCCGCAAAGTGGCCCATGTCCACTTGGAGGCTGACTGTGCGCCTAGACAGCCCTGTTGTGTTGACAGCCAGCCTAACTATAGAAGAGGCCATCCTGTCCAGGCGTTGCAGCAGCTGGCGGTCCCTGCGCCGTGCACTGTCACTCTGCGTTAGCAGTCCTGCCACTAGTTGGCGCATAGACAGTGCAAGGTCTCCCGTGTTGTTACCGATCACCTGCAACTCCGAATGTACCTGCTGCATACTGATGGCATGATTTCTTTCAAAGCGCTGCAACACCCCACTAATCCTCTTTAATTGTTGGTTTTGCAGGCGCTGACCCCGTAGCAGTTGGGCCTCTGTTGGTGAGGAGGAGGCATGCCCTGACTCTGCCTGCTGCTCTGCTGTTGATCTCCTACGTCGCCTACAAAGCGGTGGAGGCCCTGGATTGTCTGCTGTGGCACTCTGGCTCGTACCTGGGGCAGGCTCGCTCGCCACTGTTGCAACAGGTGTTTCCTGAGAGGGCAGGGTGTTGGTGGTGCAGGTAGCAGTGGTGGCTGGTCCTGTTGTCTCCTGTGTGTGCTGACTGACCATTGGCCCCTGGCTGCTTGGGCTGGTGGGGGTGTCTTGTGGGAGACCTGTGGGACATAGGGAACACACTGTCAGTGTCTACTATCTGTTATCAACTTCTTAATAAACTATTGCCTATGAACTGCCTACTTGACTACATTGCCCATAATGCATCATTCTGGTGTTTGCTACTCTGAAATGGAGCTATCTTGGTTGTGCATGCCCCTGTGTACAAGGTGGGTGGGGGTATGGCATTAATGAGAGTATATGCATGTCACATGGTACTCACAGGTTGATGGTCCTGGCTCAGAGGTGTCCAGATCTCCCATTCCGCTGACAGCCTCAGGCTCTAAGGTCTCTTCTACCCTTTCCTCCAGGGGTGTGGGTGGTGGTACAGTCGATGGTCCCCCTCCTTCCACACTCTGGTGGCTGACCCCCAGGGAGTTGACCTTATACTGGATCTCCTGCCAAATTATTTTCTTCTCTGTGTCTGGCACGGTGAGGGCTGCCCTGCCAAACAGCTCGTCATGGTGCTGACAGCACTCATCAGTCAGCACCTCCAACTCCTTTTCAGCAAACTTTAGCTTCCTTTTCCTAGGATTCTCAGCCATGGTTGCAGGAGCTCTGATTGTTAGCTGTGCTTAAGTTGAAATGGGTGTGGTCCTCCCTCCTCCCAGGTGTATTTGAAAACTTCCTGGCTGTGATGTTATCATCATGTGCCAGGAAGTGTTTTCCAGAGTGTTCTGCAGTGTTTTCCAGAGTGTTCTGCAGCACCTGCATTCAATTTTCAGCTCAGTTGCAATTTGCGACACCCACTCGCAAATTGCGAGTCCGTTTTTTGCGCGGTCGCAAAAAGCGACCTCGCAAACAGCGGACTCACTTTTTGCGGTGCGATTTCTTGTGCGAGTCGCAAATTGTCCCCGCACTTTCTACCTGCATCGCAGTTAGCGACTCGCAAATTGCGAGTCGAAAATACTCGCAATTTGCGAGTCGCTATTTTTTAGCTACCTACATCTGGCCTTCAGTGCCGTATTTGCTAGGGACCAAGATCTTGTCCTTCTTCTGTCTCTTTCAGTTATATTTGCTCGAGAAGCACAGAGGCAGTCATATTGAAAGGATGTATGTAAAAAAAACAGAGTTTTTTGAGTCCTATTCCTGTTTCTGTACATAGGAATTCTCTCAAAAGGCCATAACGGTGGCCATATTTGAGAGATGTTATATAGAAAAAGGGGGCCGATATCGTTAAGTCATAGATATCAAGACTTTAGTTAATTTTGCAAAAATAAATTTGAGAAAAAGAATTAAGAAAGGAAAAGAAATGATCTCTAATCTATGAAAAATTATACCCTCACTTCTGGGTTCCTTAACTTGTAGAGTATAAAACCGAATTGGATTGACGCCATATTGATAAAGGCAAAAATATGTTAACTTTATAATCAATTATTCATTGGTAGTTTCTATTTTGAAACTTTTTCTAATGCAGCATGAATTACTGGACGAGCAAGTTGTCATTATTGTTAAGGGTTCTAAAGTAATGAAAGGATTGTATACATTTATTATTAGATCTAGACAATAATGTATATCGAGTTCTGTACATATTATTAGGTAAAATATCCATAATTTAGGGCAAATTCAATTTTTTTGGGTTCCTGCTCCATGTTCCTGAACGGAAGAGAAAACATTTGTATATTTATTTAACACATATCCGTTCTGGATAAAACATTCTTGTAGCCCAATTTCCACCCTTAGGCTCAACGGGCAGGTGATACCAGATGTCTCAGAATGATTGATGATTGTATCCACATTAATCAAAGCACAAAGAATGTCATATGATGTTATGTTGTGTATTTTGGCAAAATGTAGATATATGATTTAAAACTGTCCCATGGATGCCTATTCCATGATATTACATAGAGGAAAGAATGACATACTGTAATATTTTACACGTTTCAGTTTAAGACATTCTGCATCTTTGTTCAGACCATGTCGAACTATGTCAAAGCAGATAACAAGGGAGCTTTCACATTGCAGTAGTTTCAATTCTGAGTCTCCTCCTCAAGAAAGATGTCTTAGTTTCAGAAGACCACAGAAGGAAAAAGTCCTGGAATGATGATGACATCATATGAAATGTTCTACCAATGGGAGATTCAGATCATCTCTTTGCATATTTTGAAAGTGTTCTTGTATTCTTTGTTTCAGAGGTCTGATCGTACTCCCAATACAGTATTTGTCACATGGGCAGATGATGAGATATACTACAATAGTACTTTTACAGTTCATAAAGTCACGTATCGCACATTCTTGACCATTCATATTAATATATTTAGATTTTGATAGTCCCAGTTTGCAGATCAAGCAATTGACACAGGTGTAGAAACCAGAGGCTGGTTGAAGAAAGTGTTGCATTATTTTTTTATCAAGGAGGAACAAAGGGCAAAGTTTATCCCTGAGATTGGGTGAACTTTTAAAACACATTTGAGGGAATGGTGGAATGTCCCATGAAATAGATGACTTGGTGGGGATTAAAAAATAAGTGGTGGGAAATAAATAGGTGACGGTTTGTTAATGGGTTTGGGAAGTGTAAATGGATGTGATTGGAAATAGAAGAGTGTTGAGGATGTGGGATATGTACCTAGGGAAAGTTGTGGGGCTGCCTAACCAATGGTGATGTGCTCTGGCTTGGGTGTTTGGTATTGTAGATGCAAAGGATTGTGTTTTGTGAGGGAGTGTGTTTTATAGTGTGCTTTGCAGGTGTGTTGGGTGCGGCAATGTGTGTCCGCTGTGTTGTTTTCAAATCAATCCAATGTGGTGTGGTGTATTACTTCACTGACCGCAAACTGTCATGGTTTAGACCGCCATGGCTTACCACCACTGTGACTTTGTATTTGTAATAAGTTTGGTGGTTGGTTGATGGGCTGTTGGTGCTGGTGGTAGGACCACCTAGTTCCGGTCCTCCAAAGTACTGCGGGTATTGGATATTTGGTAGACTTTTGTCAGTCCTGCCTATGTGACTCGTAATATGTCAGTCTGTATGATCGCCAACATGGTGGCCTTTTGGCAGCCTCCACTATGGCAGTCTGACTGCCAAACCCGCAATCATTCCCTAATTTGTAGAAGGTATAGGACAGTAAAGGGGTGACAATAATAATATTTCCACTCTTATCTAAAGTAATTTGGGGAAGGTGTTGCACACTAAAGAGTGAAATTTACTATTCCTATTCTAATCTAAACCCATTTAGGAAAGGTGTTGGCCACTGAAGGTGTACAATTTACTATTCCCACTCCAATCTAAACCAATTTATAAAAGTGTTGAACACGAAGGGCCCGATTATGAGTTTGGCAGATGGGAACATCTGTCTGCCAAACTCTCAATGGGGTGGTTGCCACCATGCTGGTTATCTCCCCAACGGCCCCATTAAGAATTTCCCGCTAGGCTGACCTGCAGTAACCAATGTTTCCGCGGGTCAGCCCAGCGGGAAAGTGGCGGCAGCATTGTTTATGAGCCAGCGGCAATGCTACAATCTGCAGGGAGATAAGCACTCTCGTAATGCGCACTGTACAGTTGACACTGCATTATTAAGGTGCTGGGCAGGCAGACCCCTGCAATTTCTTTGCCACAGGGATGGTCAGTAAAGGGGCTCACTGTGGCCCTCTGTACCTGTTCTCTGCCAGCCTTTTCATGGCAGTGAAACTGCCATGAAAAGGCTGGCGGAGAACCAGGTTATAATCAGCAGGGTGGTGCTGACTTCAGAACTGCCCTGGCTGAATCCAATCTGCATCTCTGATCCCGGTGGAGACGGGGGTAGGTCGGCGGGCTGCCCGCCATCCTAATAATGTGGCAGCCGGACCGCCACAACTGTGGCAGTCCAACAGCCACCGTGAGTCTGGCGGTCCGAGGACTGCCACAATCGTGATTAGGCCTTTGGGGGTGAACGTTATTGTTCCCACTCCAATCAAAACCAATTTGGGGAAGGTGTTGGACACTAAAGGGGTGAAATTACTATCCCCACTTCAATTTAACCATACTGGAGGAATATTAGACACTAAAATGATATTTAATAATCCCACTTCCATTTGTACCAATTTGAGAAAGGTGTTGGACACTAAAAGAGTGAAATGTACTATTCCCACTCCCATCTAAACCAACTTGGGGACAGTGTTGGCCACTAAAGGGGTGACATACACTACTCCCACTTCAATAGAAGCTTATTAGAGGACGGTGTTGAACACTAAAGGGGTATTATTCAATAATGCCACTCCAATCTAAGGGTATTTGAAAAAGGTTTTGGATGCTACATATATTACATTTAGAATACCCACATCAGTATAAGAAAATTTATAGCAAATAATAGAAATTGAACAATTTAAAAAAAACAATTAACACTTCATAATCAAACATGTTTAAAAAAACATTATCAAATATAATTTTATGTAAAATTAAATAACCAAAATGACAATATATATATATATATATATATATATATATATATATGCAAACTAAATTATTAACATTTTAAAATAATAAATTAATTTGAATTAATCATTTTTTTAAAAAGTTCAATTATTTTTCAACCTTTCCCCCAAAAAAGAACTATAATTTCAAAATTAAAAATGATCACCTCAAAAATTACTAAAAGATTTATAATGTTATAAGTTTTAAATACATATTTAAAATAGAATTCCAATTCCAAAAAAATAAACAAATAGCCATAATTTTAAAAGCAAACAACAAAAATGCATAAAATTAAACATTTTGAATTTGTTTGAAAAATGCGATATTATTATTTGTATAATTGTTCAGAATACTTTCTTATACCGTTAATGCCTATCTTAATAAATAAGCTAGCTAAATTTTGAAAGATAATTTTGAAAAATATGATTTTTAAAATGTGCATATTTTCAGAACTAATAAAATATATGCATAAAATTATACATTTTTAATTTTGATGAAATATGTGGTAATATTTGTTTAGTTGTTTAAAATGTATTAATATACTGTTAATGTCTATCTTAATAAAAAGCTTCCTAAATATTAAAAGACAATTTAAAAAAAGATGGTTTTTAAATTTGCATATTTTGAGCAATATTACAAATATTTTTATTTGAAAATGTACATATTTTAAAAATCTCCCTAACCTTATGCTCTAAAAACTTGATATCACATTGCTAAAAACATAAATTAAACAATTATTTATATTTATTAATTAATACAAGTAATACAAGTAAATATAGAAATTTCAAACATTTCATTGCAAACTATTTAGCTTACTACAAACACTATTCTAAAAAATATGAACAGATGCAAAAAACATAGTACGATAAATTATATACTAATTGACACAAATGATATTAGATACAACATGGGGTCTCATTATGAGTTTGATGAACGGAAAAAGCCCATTCGTCAAACGCCGACAGGGTGGCTGTAACCACCCCGCCGAACCTATTAGGAGTTTCCCACAAGGCCAGGGGGCAGAAACCTCAGGTTCTGCCCACCGGCCTAGCAGTAACTGGCTACAGCATTTTCTCTGGGTCATAATCGAGGGGCAGCAAAGCTGTAGCCCACAGGGTGCACCAGCACCCTCGCAGTGTTCACTGTCTGCAACTGAACACTGCGAGGGTGCTGTGCAGGGGGACCCCTGCACTACCCATGCCAAGTGCATGGGCAGTGCAGGGCCCCACCTCCAACCTCCTGCTCCTGTTCTCTGCCAGCCTTTTCATGGCAGTGAAGCCACTGTGAAAAGGCTGCAGGAGAACAAGGTCGGAATCCGCAGGACAGTGCTGCATGCAGCGCTGCCCTGGTGGATTATGATCTCCACCACTGCCAGGCCGTCGGGGTCAGGGATTCCAGCGGTGCTGGCAGTACCCTGGTGGTCTGACAGCCAAGGTCTTTATATGGCGATCAGACCGCCACAGCAGTGGCAGTCCTCACTGCCACTGGGGAGCTGGCAATCTGAAGACCGCCAGCCTTGTACAAAGGCCCAATATTTCCTTCATCAATATTTTTATAACAATATTAATTATATGGTATTTTTACCTTTGATATTTCTGCCAACAATATTTTTGATCTTCAGATAATTTTTCAACAACTTTTTTGCATCACAATACTTTTATTCGGCATGTCTACCAAATACCCCACAGGAACTGGGGGTTGAGCACAGATTCTCCTAGAGCAGTTTTGGTGTAATTTTATGTATTAAAATGTACTCTATTTTTATGAATTGGGTTGGGATTTTTCTTGTGTTGTGTTGTCTAGTCTTGTGACCTAACCAGTAAGTATTTATTAAGTTGGTAGTGGTACCTGTTAAGGAGTGGACACAGTAAATGTCTCTCTATTGTTCCTCATGCCTGCATGAGAAAAAGGTAACTCCTCTCACTAGTCATGGTTCAACCCTGCACAGTAATGTGCACATGAATGGCATTAAATGTCTCCTTATGAAAGGCTCAATTACAATGAAAAAACAAATTGTATATTGCATTTTATCAACTGATTGTAGTTGATAAACTGGAAGACACCATAACTGTCCTGGAATCAGGATTGAGAAAGAGCCTAAGGGCCTCATTACGAGTTTGGCAGATGGCAACACCCGTCCACCAAACTCCTGAAAGGATGGCCACCACTGTAGTGGCGACCTCCCTGCTGGACCTATTATGACTTCCCCCCTAGGCTAACAGGTGGAAACCACAGTTTCCACCTGTCAGCCCAGCGAGAAAGTGGTGGCAGCATTGTCGCCAGCTCGCAATCGAGCCGGTGGCAATGGTGTCACCCAGATGGTGTACCAGCACCCTTGGAATGCTCAATGTCTGCAGAGCAGACAGTGAGCATTACGAGGGTGCTGGGCAGGTGGACCTCTGCACTGCCCATGCCAAGTGCATGGGCAGTGGAGAGGCCCCCTGTGGCCTATTGCAACTGTTCTCTCCCAGCGTTTTAATGGTGGTAAAACCGCCATTAGGAGGCTGGTGGAGAACCAGGGCATAATCAACAGGGAGTGATGCATGCCGCGCCACACCGCCCAGGCTGATTGTGACCTGCACCCGTCATCTACCCGTCAGGATCACCAATCCCAGCAGAGGTGATGGTTCCTTGGTATTTTGACCACCAGCATCCTAATGTGGTAGTCGGACCTTGCAGCGCTGTCCTAGCTGATTGAGACTGCAGCACTGTCAGGCCATCAGCTGGCAGTAAACTGGCAGTGCCGGTGGTCGGGCCACAGTCATACTATGGTGGTCAGACCGCCCCTGTCAGCGGCAGTCTGAGCACCACTGCAGGCTCGTAATGAAGCCCTCAGTCTCTTTGTACTTCAAGCAGAGAGCATGTGGTACTGGAAAGAGACAATTGCATCATCTAACCAGTAAACACAAACAGTATCTGTGAAAAATCTGGATTGGAGCATTTGATGGCCACCAGAAGTTACTGGGTCCCAGTTTTCAAAATCAGGGTCTTTCAATTGGTGTGTCTAGGGCAGGTGCTACTGATAGCTTTCCATTTACCTGGAAGTAGCTCTCCTGTGTTCAACCCAGCCACTAGTATAGAATCTTTTGCTAGGTTGAATTGATATATGGATAGCAAAATTAAAAAGCATGTATTTGAGATGAAAACGTGTGTATTTTCAGGACCCATAAGCGGATGTTTGGAAAAAAATGGCTAAAATTCCAAAAAGCATTTAAAGCTATTATTTGAGAGATCAATCATGTGGCGGTGAAAATACTTATTAGTCATACTACTACTACCTTGTGGTGCCAGTGGGTTTGCAGCTATGGTTGTTATGTATTACCTATGTAGAGGCATTCCAAATTCATAATGCTTTTTTACTTTACTGCTGGCAACCCTGCGATGTGATGTGATCACTGCTTACAATCTTGAATGGGATGGTCACTATTACATCACTTACATTAGTAGCTCTGGCGATTTTCATCGAACATGAGTAGCACTTGTCATAGAAAAGGCTGGAGACCCCTGGCCTAAGGGCCTTGTTATATGGACTCCCAAACTGGGTACCAAGTATTCATCTTAGCCCATGACTTCCACAATAGCCAGACAAAGCAATCCAAAGCTTACTCAGTAAAATGCTGTTTCATTCTGACTTAAAAATCTATTTAGTGCTGTGAAAAACATGTTGATTCCAATCACACTGCCTTTAAGTATAATGGATGTCAATGAGTCATCAATTGTACTGGAAAAGTAAACGTATCTGGTGAAAACACCAGAAACATTTTTGTTTCTTAAATCAAAGTAGGATGGAAAGGAGCCGCTTCCCTCACGTTTGATATTTTTTGTTTTGCTGCAATGAGTACACTGGCTGCGGTTTCCTTTCACATTTGATCAATGCCAGGGAGCATAACTCTTCCCATTCAACCACTGATGTCGTCAGCACCAATCAACACAGGAGAGTCAGTGTTGGAAAGGGGACAATGTCTCATATCTATCACCCTCCAACCCTAGTTGATCCCTGCTGAGGAATCACAGTGACACGTAATCCCCAAGCACATAATCCTACAAGATAATAGAAACATTTTCTTATGGTGGAGTGGCTCCTCTGGGCATGGGATTGTGCCCGTGGCAGGGGCCAGAAACTTGGGCTCTTATTACAAGTCTGACGGTCCTTGGACCGCCAGACTTGTGGTGGTGGTATTACCACCTTTTTACGACTTCAATGGTTTGGCCGAAGCCAAACCGCCAAAATGCCGCCCATACTGCCAGGGCGGTTGGACCACCGGGCCGGTCGGACCACCAGGCCGGTATTACGACTCAGCAGACTGCCAGCATTTTGTGCCACAAAATGGGGGCCGTCATGAACCCGATGATAGGAATCCCCATTCCTGATGCCGGCACATACACACACATGTCCACACACCCCCATGCACCCCCCCTCTCAACAGCATACATGCACACTCCCCTCTAAATTCACATCCATGCACACACCCCCTTCATCCACACAGATGCACACACCATCACCCCTTCATCCACACAAATACACACCCCCGCCCCTTCATCCACACACATGCACACACACCCCCACCCCTTCATTGACACTCATCTACACAAACATGCCCTCCACGTACACAGACATACTCACGCACAGCCATACAGGCATACATACACAGACACGTCCACACCACACACATGCACCCAACACCCCCCCCTTTCGGATCATCAACTTACCTTTTTTGGTAGGGTGGTCGCTGGAGGGGATGGGTCCTGGCGCCACCGCCAGCACTGATCTGCCATACAAGACTCTGCCATGCCATATTACGTATCGTAATATGATGGGTGGAGGTTTGTTGCCGTGGCAGTGCTGGAACCACCTCTTCAACTCCATCGGGCAGGCCGACGGAGTCAGATGTCTGCCCATCAAAGGGCGGAAGTCCTTTCAGGACTCATAATATGGCGGTCTGCTGGCTGCAGCAGCTACGGCGGTCTCCAAAAAAGACCTCCAAAGTCGTAATGAGGGCCTCAGTCTTTCTGCTGCCAGAGGTGGAAAGTGGCTGTATATGCCTAATCCACCCTCCAAGGGAAGCAAAAAGTCTACTGTGGACCATGGAGTAGTTCACTGTACACTTTCAAGGGGGAGCAGCCCCTCTCTCATGGACAAAACAGTCTTTCTGCTGTAGGATGGATGGGTGGTGTTTGCCCCAATCTGCCACACTAAAGGCAAATCTTGCACTAAAACACCTGGGAATGTTTATTTGCTTTTCTGGAAGGGTGGGAACATCCAATCTTGAAATCGATAAGTGCTCCCCACTTATCCCTGCGCACAACAGCTTTTCTGGCCTCCTGGGTAAATTCTAGGGGGCATATTTATACTCTGTTTGCGCCGGAATTGCGTCGTTTTTTTTTTACGCAATTCCGACGCAAAATTAACTCCATATTTATACTTTGGCGTTAGCGCCAAAGTCCATGGAGTTTGCGTCATTTTTTAGCGTGGACACCTACTTTGCGTTAATGATATGCAAGGTAGGCGTTCCCGTCTAAAAAATTGACTCTGAGGCATGTGCGCCGTATTTACACTCCCGGGCAAAATTCCTCATGTGAGAGTAAATTTGGATTAGTTGGGGTATTATTTTGAAATATATACTGCCAGAATGGGGAGACATCCAAAGTTTCTCTTACTAACCAGGCAGATTGGCTAAGTGGAACTAGTTGGACTTGTGCTTGGCAGAGACCTTGGGAAATCTACAAAATCCAGAAATTTCTTAAACCTGGATAAAGATTACTTCTGGACCTGTGGAAGAACAGAAGAGGACTGGACCTGTGGTCCGTGACCTGAGAAGAAGCCTGAGGACTGGACTTGCTCTCCCTCCTGTACCAGGACAAAGAAGTGGACTGCAAGGGTCATATTACTTTGCTAACGCGTCCTTTTATGTTAATTTATTACACATTAGGACTCGTTTTAGGCCAATGAATCTTTTGACCCAGTGTAGAGACACCATAGGACGAGATAGCAAATCAATATGTCAAGCAATATATCAATAATGTAATCAATAGTTATCACCACAATGCATTTTACATTAGTTAAAGACATTAATCAAATTGTGGACGCAACCATGACCTTTCAGCCATGAATAACCACACCTGTTAATAGAATTTTATGTATTTTATTCCCTATTGGTTACAATCTACGAGCATAAGAGTTAATCTCAATACCGAGAAGCATAACAGCATAGTCACAATATGGCAGCTGTGATAAGATTTCATTAATGCAAGAATCCCAAACATCAATACATAACACGGCGTAAACATAGATCAGAATACAGCAAATGTCATATACGTGTTAGTTCAGCAGAGCATAACATCAGTCATTTTTCTATTTGCGTCAGTCGAAGTGAACTCCTATCCTAACCACTAATTAGCATCAGCATGTTGGGCTTCATGCAAAAGAATTTAGAACCCCAATTTGGAAAACATCTAGCTAAGATCTCTCTCAAAATGAACAGTTGGTACCTAGAAAGGAAAAGCAAACAGACAAAATACAAATTGCATTGTCATAATTACCCTCCAAAGATTAGGTCAGCACACAGGATCAGTCTTTGTCTTCAGGATATCTGTCAAAGCGCCATCAGTCTAAACTTGTCTAAAAGACAGGGGACACTTCTCTCATAAGGAGAAGCAAGTCACCAAACAGAGTGACAGAGTTTCTGGATAAAATCAATAGCATTCCCTACCTCGATCTCCTGACCCTTCTGTGACATGAGTTTTTATCCCTTTTTCGTAATACCTTGCCCCAAGATTTCATTGGACATTTACTATACCCCACTATCTTTAACCTATCAAATTAAGCATTAGGTAATTCTAATTGTCACCCCACATTAATTCATAACACTTTGATTGGTCTTCATAATTGACGTCTTCGGAGGTGGCACATCCGGGGGTTACTTCACAGCTTAGCACGTCTTCTCGGGTCAGCAGTTCCATTGTCCATGGTTTAAACGTCCTTGTACATTACATTAATCTACATTTGTTTCAACATTGCATTCAAACTTTAACTAAGGCACCAAATAAGCGGATGAGAACGGATTTATAAAGATACATTAGTCTTCTAATTTGAAGAAAAGTACAATTTGCAGGGCCATGGCCCCTTGCGAGTAAGCACACTGAAAAACAGAAAAATGCTTTTAATATGAGAGCTAGGCAGCTAAAACCCACAGCTCACGCTAACTTAAGGCCTATGAGATTTTCAATATAAATGCAATAACATAATCGTTAATATAACTTGATTAACCATAGCATTAATGATTTTATTTATGAGTTATTAGTTCGCGTATACATTGGTGGCCACACACATTATAGTCATAATTCAAATGCACGTTTAAGCAAAAAAAAAAAACGCTATTATCATCATTTTCTATGCAGCATCGTTGAGCATTGATATAAGCATTTCATTTTAATACATGTATTATTTAAACTACGCTCTCTCAACTTCACAACATTTTAACTAAAAGTAGTGTAGAAAGCTTTATGTTTGACTGATTTCAGATTACAAGCTATGTACTAATATATCTGAAAGGCAGGTTTGATTTACCGAAGAGTGGGAGGGCAGAGGAAGGGGTAGAGTTCTTTACTGCACTAGCCACACATATTGTGAAAGTGTTACTGTTAGAAATTTGCCCTTTCTGAAGGGTCATCTTAAAGTTTTTTAAAAAATTTTCAGCAGGCTATTTTGGCTAGCTATAGAAGTAAGTGCACTTTATTTGTGAGAACCATGGGTAAAGTGCATGTGCTCCCACTTTCATCCTGATGCAAATGGCATACTCCTGATTGGCACATTTAGTATATCATATAGGCATGGCCATTGCACCCAGTCTCATGTGGGGGGCCCATTTCAGGGCCCTTATTGGCACTTTAAAAAAACAAATTCTTGCCTGTACCTACCTGTACGTACCTGGGATGGGGTCCCTCATCCTCCGCTGTCCCTCTGGTGTGGGTGGGAATGTTTACTAAATCTGCTAAAAAAAAGTGTGTGCCATTTACTTACACCCCTGCACTACTGCCCTCTGTAGCAATATTGACCACTATGGGATGACTGCCATTTCCAACTGTGCCCACAAAAAACTAAATACACACAGACATCCTCTTCAGTAGGAGTTAATTAGTAACTAAACAAGCAAACTTCAATCCATAGTTCTTCTCTCACCTGAATAGATGAAATAAGGGAGTCTTCTTACCACAGGGTTTTTCCATAGGTTGCATCTTAATGGGGTGGTAGGTAGTGGTAGTAGCAGACTAGCGCACTAACAGCAAATAAAGAGGGCCCACCCAGGCAAACTCGAACTGCAGGATTAATCATTGGGCTATCCATCAATGTCAAATAGATTGAAAGAAAATAGGGAGTTAGTGGATCTTATTATATCATATAACTTTAAGACTGAGACCAGACTACCACAATGACAGTATTTGACACACAACAAAGAAGACATGATATGATAATAAAAATTAGCAATATCAACTTCTACTGAGCAAGTGTGGGGAGCTAGTATTTAAAAACTAAATTTAGGAATAATGTAATCAGGAGAAGTTAGTTCAGAGTTTAGAGTGGTTGGACAAGGTTAAGCGTTTACACAACACACAACACAACAGGCCTCAAAGATGATGTTGATGAGGCTGGTGTGGAATATTGCTCAGGTAATAGACAGTCATGCAGGGAGTTGGTGTTGCTTTCACAACATTTGCCCCAGCAAGTGTGTGATCCAGACCTCAATAAATCGCACGGCCTGGGGGAAGAGTGTTAGGGGGCTCAATGAATGGATGGGAAATGGGATTTGGGAAAGGTGTGACAAAGACTAAAAACACCCACAAAAGAAACCATGCCAATATTAAGCGGGGTGCCGGGCAGCACACCATCATCAATGTGCTGTGGAAGGAAACATTGAAGGGATAATTATGACACAGTTCAGTCTAATGCACTGCAAACCGTCCTTCTGCCCAGAGAGACCCAAGATGTATATATCTTAATGTTATGTCTTCTAGGTTAGAAAAATACAAATTATGTAGAACTGAAGTTTACTCACCCAGTTCTAAAAATGATGATTGTTAAAAGGAAAATTATACTGTATTGCCCAATTGGGTGGTGCATATTCATTCTTCTTGGAATATTCATCACCCTTGGGTGCCTGGCTTAACCTGTCCGGTAGGCAAGCTGGAGTCTTGAGCTTTCACCAAGTTTCGTTTGTGCAGAAGAGGACTAGGAGAAGGCCTGCATATTGAAAAAAACACTAACTATATTATAGAGTAAAGGAAAAGGACAAAAGGAAGCAACCTAAGCTTTGTGAGGAGTCAGGAGTGTACCAAGAAGATTTCAGAGGCAAAGCAATAACATAAAGATGAGTTTCCCATTTGAACCAGCAATGCACCAGCAATGCAGTAAACACACACTCAGCAGCATTTCCAAAATCAACACACCTCTCTCCAGTCCACAGAGATGACTGAGTAGTAGCTCTCAGATCCTTCACCACCATCATGGTTTCTCTTTGAAGTCAATAACTTTCTCCTTCTAGCTGTTGAAGTAGTCCCACGCTGAGACCCTCCATTCTCCTCCTCCTAATTCTGAGGAACTCTGTCCTAGTCCCAAACTGAGTGAGGTAGACCTGTGTAGTCAATTGTACTGCTGATAAAGAACAAATAGAGGAACAGAACTTGAGTATTTTGTGTAGATTTATGTTTGGTAACTAAAGTGACTGGTCCGGTCTGAGGAACCAGAAAAAAAGGAGAGAACCCTGCAGGTAAATTTCACTTAGTTTGAAAGAACAATCACTTTCAGGAAAAAATGATCACCCGTCAGCCCCCAAACATTCCAAATCATCAGAATCAAGTTCACACATTTGCTGAACTCCCTCCCTCACTGTCAGCCACTGCATATATCATTAATCATCACTCACAATCACGCCATGTATCACCACTCATTGGTGCAATAGTTCCTAGTTACCTCTTCCAATCCAAGCATGTGGTTGAACAAAATAGTGTCTCCTCCACTGGTAACAAGTAGCAACAAAAAGGAATTTGGCATTGGCACTAGCAGTCTTTTAATCAATTATTCTCTGGGGCAGCCCTGCCAGGTAATGTAAAAAAAAAAGGATAGGCAATGGCATGTGAGGGAGGCAGGCATCATCTCCAATGTCCTGACAGGAATGTGGAGGCTTCCTCAGTGCTCATGGGTCTAAATGCAATCCAGCCATACAATAATATGTGATTAAAAATGGTGGTGTAGCATGAATCCGACAAGAAAGAAAGAAAGAAAAAAAGAAAGAAAGAGCAAAAAAAGAAAGGAGGATGATCAATGATAAATAATTGAAAGGTTCTACTGTGGCACTGGCATGCTCAGTCTGGGAAGTAGAGTTCATCCTCAAACTCAAGTGGTTCACCCAGAACTTGGTTGCTAAACACACTTGATTCTGACCAATCATCCTCCAGACAAAATTGCCCTCTCTGGAAGTTGAAGGCAGCACCCCAGAACTGTGGAGTGGGAATTTTTTTCCAGTTCTCCAACTTGCTCAACAAACCACCTCTTGTATTTTGAAACATCCCCTTCAGAAAAAGGAATAAAAGTGTAAAGATTTTTTGTGTAGTGTAGATCAAATAGGGTGGCACAGTTTTAGCCTTTGGATGAGCTAATGTAATTTTGTAGCCTTGCACTACAAGTCATTTGATAACTTAGGCTCTCAAACAAGGCATGCACTTCTGGTTTTTCATTCACACCTCTGAGTGCAAACCTTTCAGACACCTGGAACAGCAACTCTGGCAAAATATGTCCAACCTGGAACCTTCCATTTTGGGCCGATGGCTTCTAGAAACTCTAAGAATCCCACTCCTTCCACAATAAAAGGTAGTTCCAGCTCTAAAATGTTTTACCAGCTTCCCATTGTACAAATGTGCCATTGGGTTGTTGTGGTCATAGGGTCCCTCCTGACTTAACATGCCCGTAATTGTAGTCTGGATATTCGTCTTTTGTGGGGCCGCTGACGCAGGTGACTTTTGAGATGTAGGTGGTGGTAGACTCAATGTGCACCGTGGTGTCTCCATTTCACTCTGAGTCTTACTGTGCCATTGTGAGGTTGCTGAGGCGGGTGATTCTGGTGCACTGCTGGGGACAGAGCTGCTTTGCATGAGGATGTCACCCTCTTCTTCCTCATCTTCCACCGTGATCTGACCCGTTGTAACTGATGTTTCCTGGATCTCCTCACCTTCACCACTGCGACTACATTCAGCAATTTATTTTAAGGTGCTCCTCCCACTGGATTGAATGATGTTTTTCCATATGGGTCATCCAGCCTCCATTACCATAATGTGAACCAGGCTTACTTTGATGAACAATTGTGTGGAAAATGGAGCATATCACAATGTTCTCCTGTTTGCTAATCATAAAAGGTCCAAAACTGATGAGCAGTACTTTCTTATTGGGCCAATGCCTGGAAAATGACTGGTGGGAGATGGGTGTGCCAATTGTCTCAGTGCATACTTCTACTAAGGTATGGGTTGGTGCAGGTCTCTGCTGGGGCCTTACAAATAAGTGAGCTGGGGGAGCTGCCTGTGCCACATCCCTCTGTGCAGGTTGGGTAGTAATGTTGAACTCCTTTGTGCCAGCTTCCACAATGACTGGCTTGTCTTCATCCTCCTCCTCAACATTATCCCCTTCCATGATTCTAAGGCTTTTGGGAACTTTCTTATCCCTTGCCTCTCCTGGCGTCTCCCGGACTCTGCTGGAGTCCACTCCATGGCCCTATCATTGCCATCAATAGTGGTGCTTGGAGAAGATGATGGAGTAGTGCCCTTCCTTTTTCTTGCTGGAGATCTGGAAGCCATTGATTCTAAAAGAGGAGGTTCTTGCTCGGCAGGTAGCTTGACCTTCTGTTCTGCTCCAGCTTTGGGACTGCTATTGATGGCTGTGGAGGCTGTCCATTTTGCTCTGTTTCCTGAAACGATTGGGTACTACTTTGTGAAAGGTACGAGTCCAATTAAACATTACTGTTCATTGGCACTGCCATGATTGTAGTGGCTACCTCACTTACAGACATGGCATTGGGCTTAGGTTGGTGCTGTTGATGTGGGAGTGCTGCTCCCAGGTTCTTCCCCAGAGGTTGGTGCAGCTGGCACACATCTCCTGAAAAAGGTTGCTTTTGGCACACCACTGGAGGAAAGCTGGATCTTCTTAACGGCCACTTTATTGTGACCAACTATCTTTGGGGCCATCTTAAGCCCTAAGTTGGCAGTGGCACTAAAATGCATGAGTGGAATAGCTTAGAGGGCAGAAGTTACTGTAAGCCCTTCTCTTTGGCAGTACTGCGGGTGATGTGAGGTCTCTTTTCTTGTGCGACCAAAGAAGAAAAACATGTTGTTAGTGAAATGTGGCATTGTTGCAGGTTGAAATAGTACAGACAAATGCAATCTTAAAGCCTCATAAGGAGTCTGGCGGTCGGTCCAGAAAAGTCCTCCACACCAGCGGTCCCACAGACCACCGTATTATGAGATATACAGGCAGGACCGCTGACCAAAAAGCAAAGAAGGCAGACCGGCAGCGGCGAGTCAGTCTGGAGATAGGCAGTCTGACCTCCAGTGCTGTCAGCGCCGCTGCCAACCACCAAGGATATTACAATCACACAATCGTCTTGGTGGTCCCCTTGTGGTGGTCAGCCAATGGCAGTCGACCACCGCAGTCCAGAATCAGCAAAGTAACAGACAACTGCATGTTGGATGACTTCAAAAACAACACAGCTGACACACACTGGCCCAGTGGACGCACCTGTAAAGAACACTACAAAACACTCCCCTTCACAGACCACAATCCTTTGCACTTCCACTGGAAGACAACAAAGCCTGGTCACCTTTTTTTGTATAGTAAATAGATTAGGCACCCCTTTTTTCACCATGCCACAGAACACGCTACACACACTTTTGTCCATTCACACCCTATTGCACTTCTGCTGTTCAGTAGATCCTTGTCACCCTTTTACTTTTTTCCACTATTTCATATTAAACAAAATCCAGTTTTTCTGAAGATTAGTTAAGAGTCATGGTGGATGAAATCATAAGAGTAGAGCCACTGTTGTTTGGAGCACAAGTCCAGAATACTCCTCTCAGTAGTTAAATTGAAATGTGGGACAAGATCTTCGACAGAGTGAATGCTTTAGGCACCACCTTGCACACAAAGGAGGACTTTAGGAAAAGGTGGAAAGGTGCCAGGGAAAAGGTGAGTCGATTCTCTGGTTTCAAGGCACCAGCTGCAGACAAAGAAGACTGGCAGTGGACCTGCCAGTGACCCATTAATACTCTTTTTCTGAGAGGAGAAGGTCTAGGCCATCCTGCATCCTAATGTTTTGACAGGAATACCTGGGGGAGTAGAGTCATGTAAGTCACAACACAAAAACTGTCACAAAAAGGCAAAGTCTTGCATGATCACAGCTCACTTTTTGCCTTTATGATATACCCCACCAACATTCAATACCCAGAGTATTTGAGTTTTAATACTCTCAATGTACATAGTTGAAACCAACATCATAATTACCAAGGCTCATCACATGCCATAAGTTCAAATGGGGCCTGGAAATCTCAAAATAACGAAAACACATTCCAGGATCCATAGTATGTTCCAAAATGAAAATGTATGCTCAAACACAAATACAGCCTGCCTATAGATATCTAACAGTTATCAAGCGCTTGGGAGAAGAGAGAGTGACCTAGCTGCAGCTCACAGCAGGTCTTGTTTCTGTAACTCCAACCACCAGCCCAGTGTTCACTTCCCCATATACCACTGTTTGTCAACTCACAAATAAAGTTTACTCTCCTGGGGGGAGAACATCTGTCAAATATTGTGGAGTAGAGAGAGTGACCTGACTGCTACTCCCAGTAGTCCCTGTTTCTGTAACTCCAACTATCAGTCCAGTGGTCACTTGCCCCTACACATCTGTAAGTGAACTCACAAATGAAGTTAACTAATCGGGGGGGAGAACATTTGTCAATGGTGTGTAGTAGAGAGAGTGACCTGAGTACAACTCCCAGCAGGCCCTGTTTCTGTAACTCCAAATATCAGCACAGAGTTTACTTGCCCATATACCCCTGTTTGTCAACGCACAAATAAAGTTAATTCGTCTGGGGATGGGTCATTTGCCAAATATTGGGGAGTTGATATATCTTGACTCTCCACTGTGTTGGCTGCACTGGTGACAAGATGTCATTTTCAGGCCATCCCTCATAATGCAACTGATCTGCACATCTCAGCAGCTGCTTGAATCAAACTGGGTTGGCATCCTTCACACATGACATGTCAAACCACCCAATACCATGGTTACTTGCCACAAGTGGATTAACTACAACTTAATTTTGTCCAAGGTCTCTGCTCATTGTAACACTAAACTGCTGGAAGTAGATGTCACAATACACCCAATAACAATGTACGTTTTACATCAAAAAGTGGATCTGCCGCTACGCACACCGGGGCCATGGAACAGAGTGCCACTACGCCCCTGGATAAAGCCCTCAGTGACAAACAACACTCCTGGATGCCTGGACATGAAGGACAGTTCTGGCCCATCTGGCAAACTGGTCAGAAGGCAGCAGTGAGTGTCACTGTGCCTACAGCGTCACCTCTCAGCCCGGTTGCTTCAATATCCCAGGCCAACATTCACACCCCAACCTGTGTCCCAAGCACAGTGTCTACCATCTTGCGCCCCCAGTCCTGGATCCTGAGTTGCAGTGTAACACTTCAGACAATGAGGGTCCAAGGACAAGTTGGAGAGGGCATCCTGTGGCAAAGGCACAGGCCCCTGGTTGGAGGCAGGGGAGAGATGCTGTGGGCCAGCGGGGTGAGGCCATTTGGGGCTGCTCTTGGCCAGGACACCATCAGCCACGTCTTGGGGGTCCATCAGGAGTCCGAAGGCATGATGGGCCAGGTATTGATGGAGCTCCAGGAAATCAACCAGCTACAGAGGGACATGCATAGGGGCATGAAGGAACAGATGGAGGCCCACAATAAAAACATGACCTCCCTAACAGGGGTTTTAAGGGATATACACACCACCAGTCTGCCCTATCCTTTGGCTCCTCAACAGCAGGCCCATCAGCATCGGTGCCAGCCACTTGAAGCGAGGCCCTGCCAGGGGAACAACAAGCCCCAGACACCCCTCTCTCTGTAGCAGCTGATTCCCTCCCCCACACAAGCAGGGACATCCAGCAAAGAATCCAGGAGGTGCGGATGGCAAGATACCCACCACTGCCAGCAATAACCGTCTTCCTTAAGGACCTTTTTGTGAGTAACACATTCACTTTGGGCAACATGCCACAGTTATCCAACACACTTTCCCAGGTGAGTAGAGGAGGGCTCCACAAGTCCAGTCCAGATACCAAAATCTGGCCTTCAGGAGTCCAAAAGCCAGCTCCACTGCCTGCTGTGTTTTTCAGTGGGCCTCCCTGAATCAGAATGGCTTGGATATGTTGACTCTCCTGTTAAAGAATGGGACATAAGTGCAACAATGAGCCATTTACTTCTTGATTTTAGCACCTGACATTGCTCACACAAAATCAGGACATACATGACTTATCAACCAGCCAGGTCCTCTCTGGCCACTGTTGTGACATCAGCTCGAGCCTGGTGCTGTTGACAAGTATGAAGGAATCATGGGCTGATCCAGGATATCTGCACACACATTTGAGCTGTAAATATCTGCCAAACAGACATCTTGTATGTTGATGGAAAAGGAAGTTGTTTCTGTTGCAATAGACTTGCTCCATCAATGGTCCTCACCACATGTGGGGAGCGAACAAAACCATGAAATGTGGCCTTCACATTGGCTAAATCCACATGTCGGGAGAACCTGATATACCTGTCAATGTTTGTCAACATTGCTGAGCGGAAAGGAAAGAGTGAATATAGGTTGAGACATACCAGCAGATAGGGCCACTGAATGTTGGAAGGACCCTGTGGGCAAGAAGTGCAATATTGACATGACTTGTACAAATGGGTGGTATGCAAGTTGGATTACTGCTAGCTGGCATTAGATCAGGTTCCAACTGATGGCATAAGTCCACTATTGTTTGCCTATCCAGGCAGTACAACTGGAGGATGTGGCATTCCTCCATGGTCTGAAGGTCTGGCAGTGGCCAGTAGACAGGAGGTTGTCGTATCCTCCCTCTCCCAGGGTATCTATGTGTGACTAGAAATGATTTGTAACATTAGTCAGTGTGTCCAGAGCCACATACATGATGCATGCCAACAATATTATGTGACAAAGAATTTCTGACTGGATAGACATACAGTACACATCAGTATCATTATTTATTGTACAGATATTACAATTCATTACAATAAAAAATTCAAAAGAATGGCTTTGACATTAACATCCAAAACACACAGACTATGATCATGCGCAAATTGTTAAAAGCTTTATTACAATTAGAAACAAACAAATCGCAGATGTTGGGCAATGTAGTCGACAATTAAAAAGTATATGAATTACTGCATGATTTGCTTGCTAGTAATAGCAACATTATTTCCAAAAGTGCTAGTGTGCATAATCCTACAACAGCAGTGATAAACGATGTACACCATTAGACATTACTGCTCAAGTTAATTACTAATAGCGGCAGCATTATTCTCTAAAGTGCTAGCATGCTTGTTGCAGCAATTGCATCAATAAAAAAAATGTGCACCATTAAAAATGTAGAATGTGTCTATAACCTTAACGTTGCAACCAAGGCTTCAGTACAATCTTTGCTTCACAAGGTACACAGCACAGAAGACAATTGTTATTGCATTGTCAGAGAAGAAACCATGGAGCCAGTCAATCAGCAATTGCTCGCAGTGCGCCTAGTCACACAATAGGACAAAGCAAGGGTAAGGAAAGACACAGCTGTATTTCTCAGATTATACAGTAAGTCAATCTTTTGGACCCCAGGACACAAAGCCTATGGGGCCTACAGGCTGTGAAACCTATTTAATGCAATAATGACAAATTGTGTTAACAGGACATTGAAAGTAGTGTTATTGGGATTTAGAGACATAATAATGGCTTGTTGGCATGTACAAACCCCCAACTTATTCCACTCTCCCTGTAGCCTGAATCCGCTTTCCGTCATAAAAGCTGGGCAGAAATACAACGTATCGAGGGATTCTTCCCAACAACCGCAGCCCCTGCAGATTGATCCAGCCAAGGGCTGTTGCCAGTTGGGTTGACGTTTCAAAAATCCCCAATCTCCTAGCCTGAGGGACTGGAATCTTGCCTTCAGGTGAATTTTGTAAGTACACAAGAGGTAACTTGCTGGAGGGCTGTCTGAAAGATACTCAGAACTGGCCAGGTATGCTTATGGTTAGCGAGGAGGGATCAATCTGAATGATATGGCCATAACCAATCACTTTTTCTGATGCCTGCTTTAAATGTTGAATGGCTCAGGTGGCTGTTCCAAAGTTTTTGCACATTTAATAACTGCTGGCAGTCTTCAAGTGTGATTGCCTAGTCCCACTGGAACTGATTTCAGTCCATAATAATAACTCAAGGTAGCCAGCTTGGGCCGTCTGTAGCTCATGCCACAGCTAGAGATATGCACCAGCACCTGCTGCCAGCTGATCTGGGAGACCAAACTGCAGTCTGATCTAGGCAGGAGATAAAATTTTTGGAAGCCAGAAAATGTTTTTGTAAATCTTGGTGACTTGGGCCAGATGTAGTAAACTTCCAAATTACGACCAGCAAATTGCGAGTCAAAGCGACTCGCAATTTGCGAGTCGTAATTAGGAATGTTGAATAGTGTCCCTGACACCATCTGAGACTCGCAAGGGGGTAGCAAAGGCCCACTTCATTAATATTCATGAGGTGTTTGTTCGCAATTTGCGACCCCCTTGCGAGTGGCGGCATTCACAGGGATGGTGGCCTGCTGCGGACAGCAGAGCACCATGTCTGTGACTGCTTTTTAATAATGCAGTTTTTTTTGTTGTAATGCAGCCCGTTTTCCTTAAAGGAAATTGGGAAGCATTACAAAAACGAAAAATGAAACGTTTTTGTTTCATTTTTTCAGAGCAGGCAGTGGTCCATAGGACCATTGCCTGCTCTGAAAAAAGGTTTGCAGTTCCATTCACAACGGGGAAGGGGTCCCATAGGGACCCCTTCCCTTTTGCGAATGGGTTACCACCCATTTCAAATGGGTTCAAACTGCGATTGCTTTGCGACCGCGTTCGTGCTCACAAAGCAATCCTGCATTGCACTGCGAGTCGCAGTTAGGAAGGGGACACCCCTTCCTTATTGCGACTCGCAAATCCGTTTTACAATTCGGCAACCAGGTTACCGAATCGCAAAACAGGTTTTGTGCATTGCAAAGTGCATTTTGCACGTCGCAAACAGCGATTTTCGCTGTTTCGACGTGCAAAATGCTTCCTACATCTGGCCCTAAATTACTCAACATACAGCTGTCACTGCCCATCTGAATTATCCTGGCCATAGGTCAATGAAGGAGCAATCTTGGCTCTCAAAACTTTCAGCAGAGGAGAGAGGCTTGGCCCCCGCAGTGACTTGGATAATTTTGATAAGGTAACCTGAAGGGCCAAGGCTTTTGCTTTAACCTCTTTTCACTGTGTTGTAAAACAGTCCCTGGTGTCAGTTTAAACCCCTAGGTACTTTTATGTTTGATCTTGGGTGATTTTATTGCTATTGTAGTACAAGCCACTTCCTGAATGCTTTTTCCTACCAAAGGTGGAAACTTTTGTTTTCTTCAGGTTCACCTCTAGGTTATTAGAGGCTGTTAGACCTGACAGCCTTAGGGTAGTCACCCCCAACTTTTTGCCTGCCTCCCTCCACTTTCTGGACACTGTTTTTGCTGGTTTTTAGACTCTGCGCTCTTTACCACTGCTAACCAGTGCTAAAGTGCATATGCTCTCTCCCTTAAAACATGGTAACCTTGAATCATACCTGATTGGACTATTAATTTACTTATAAGTCCCTAGTAAGGTGCACTTTATGTGCATAGGGCTGGTAAATTAAATGCTACTAGTGGGCCAGCAGCACTGGTTGTGCCACCCACTTAAGTAGCCCCTTTTCCTTGTTTCAGGCCTGCCATTGCAAGGCCTATGTGTGCTGTTTCACTGCCACCTCGACTTGGCATTTAAAAGTACTTGCCAAGCCTAGAACTCCCCTTTTTCTACATATAAGTCACCCTTAATGTGTGCCCTAGGTAACCCCTAGAGCAGGGTGCTGTGTAGGTAAAAGGCAGGACATGTACCTGTATAGTTATATGTCCTGGTAGTGTAAAACTCCTAAATTCGTTTTTACACTACTGTGAGGCCTGCTCCCTTCATAGGCTAACACTGGGGCTGCCCTCATACACTGTTGAAGTGGCAGCTGCTGATCTGAAAGGAGCAGGAAGGTCATATTTAGTATGGCCAGAATGGTAATACAAAATCCTGCTGACTGGTGAAGTCGGATTTAATATTACTATTCTAGAAATGCCACTTTTAGAAAGTGAGCATTTCTTTGCACTTAAATCCTTCTGTGCCTTACAATCCACGTCTGGCTGGGCTTGGTTGACAGCTCCTTGTGCATTCACTCAGACACACCCCAAACACAGGGTACTCAGCCTCACTTGCATACAGCTGCATTTTGAATGGGACTTCCTGGGCTGGGAGGGTGGAGGGCCTGCTTTCACACAAAGGACTGCCACACCCCCTACTGGGACCCTGGCAGACAGGATTGAACTGAAAGGGGACCTGGTGCACTTCTTAGCCACTCTTTGAAGTCTCCCCCACTTCAAAGCACATTTGGGTATAAAACAGGGCCTCTGCCCTACCTCATCAGACACTTGCTGGAGAAGAAACCTGAACCAGAAACTACATTCTGCCAAGAAGAACTGCCTGGCTGCTCAAAGGACTCACCTGTCTGCTTTCTACAAAGGACTGCTGCCTTGCTGTTGGCCTGCTGCCTTGCTGAACTCTTGTCTGGCTGTGAAAGTGCTCTCTAAGGGCTTGGATAGAGCTTGCCTCCTGTTCCCTGAAGTCTCAGGACCAAAAAGACTTCTCTCTTTCACTTGGACGCTCTGTGCGCCGAACATTTCGACGCACAGCTTGTTCCGGCGCGAGAAAAACGCTGCACACCGACGCTGATCGACGCGACGCTCTTGGGACGACCGAAAATCCGACGCACGGCTTCGCAAGGACAACGCCGCCCGACCTCTAGAGGAGAAATCGACGCGACGCCTGCCGTGAGATCGTAATTTCGACACGCAGCCCCGCAGAACGACGGGCAGCCGGAAAACAAGCAGAAAAATCTGGTAATCCCGCGATCCACGAAAAGAGACTGTCCGCGCGCCGGAATACGACGCACGACTTCGCCGCGTGGAAAATAACGACGCAAGTCCGTGTGTGCTGGGGAGAAGTTGACGCACACACCCTTTTTCCACGCACCTCTTCTTTTGTGGCCCTCTGAGGAGAGTTTTCCACTCCAAACCAGGTACTTGTGCTTGAAAGAGACTTTGTTTATATTCTAAAGACTTAAGACACTGTATATCACTTTTCAGTGATATCCCTACAATTTCCCATTGCAAACTTTATTCTTTTTGACCTACAATTATCCAGATAAATATTATATATTTTTCTAAACACTGTGTGGTATATTTTTGTGGTGCTATATGGTGGTATTGTATGATTTATTGCACAAATACTTTACACATTGCCTTCTAAGTTAAGCCTGACTGCTCGTGCCAAGCTACCAGAGGGTGGGCACAGGATAATCTTGGATTGTGTGTGACTTACCCTGACTAGAGTGAGGGCTTTTGCTTGGACAGGGGGTAACCTGACTGCCAACCAAAAACCCCATTTCTAACAGAGGCTGTATAGGTGAATAGCTGATTGAGCAGCTGCTGAAAAGCTACTCTTGTTCAGCTAAACATTGCCAGGTCATCAGCGTAAAACAGCTTGCTAATCTGTGAACTACTAATCTTTGGGGGGTGACAGTTGGTGGCATCAGGTTGCAATGAGAGGTCCACAATGAACAGGTTAGAACGCAGAGGCGCTAACACACAAGCTCTAAAAGCTTGGAGGGAATTCCCCATCTTTGTAGTTTAGCCCACAAATGCCTTTAAGTCCACAAAGCAGCAGTGTAACATGGAGCACAATGTTGTTACCTGATCAGTCATGATAGATAGGGCCATTAAATTAGTTAGCATTCCAGACTTGGCCACAAACCTGGTTTGGTGCTTTGGAATTGGCCCCTTATGCTCAACCCACTGCCGCAGGTCCTCTAGAAGCAAGCTGGCATAATATTTTGCTTCATTATTAAGGAGTGCTATTACCCTGTAATTACTTGGGTCGAACCTTGAGCCACACCAAAATTCAGGCATTCCTGAACACCCCAGGCAGTAGTCAAAGAGACTGGTGAGCCGGACCGCCCAGAAGGTCGTATCCTGTTTAAAGAGCACCTGGGGCAAACCATTGTGCCCAGGCGCCCATCTGGTTTTGCTTTAGATATAATACTTTGTAAGCATTGTGAAAGGGGTGACGTGGTCCTGACAGCGGAATATGGGTGTCCTGAGTCTGGAGATAGAGAATTGATTGTTACTGCAGTAAAGCTTTGCACGCCTTATATTGTGGATTATCTTCCAACTCACTGGCAAAAGAATGTTCAGCAAGGAAAGATGCCCATTCACCTACCATTATATTTGTACAGCCCAGCCAATTAGACGCGTTCACTTGCTTGTTAACTAAAGCCCGAAAGGTCTTAGAGTTGGAATCTTTGCTAGCACAGAGAAGTTTTGTTAAAAAATAATCTGAGCCCATGTGTTTTTCATCAAAGATGGCCTGCCTTCAGGCTTTCAGTGCCTGCTTGAAAGCATTAAGTAGATCCTTTGACACTGGGTTCTTCCGAGTTTCCCTCATAGCCATGTTGCAGGCTTTCTTCAAACCCTTAATCATGACTGAAGTAATTATTTGCTTAGGTGGGCTGTGCTGACTGGTTTGATGTTAAAATTCTGTCAGCAAGGGGGGAAAAACGGCAAGCCCTTGTCATGACTGGGGACATGTTATCGGCTTCTATGGTGTCTAGGTATTTCACACATTCTGCCATTGCTATATCACAGGTGAAGCCACTCCATTTAAAGTTTTTAGGGTCTCAGTGCATGTTCCTATACCTGCGGCTCTCACCATAGTGTGATGTGGCAGAATGGACCTTATAACAATAATCTGTGAACGGTGATTGCTCTCTGCCCGTGGGAAAATGTAGTATTTTTCAATGAGGGGGAACATTTCAATGTTGCAGACGGTATAATCCAGGAAAGAGCAGGTTTTCCCATCAGTTGTCGCCCAATTTGGAAGGTGTACAAATTCCAGCTGGCAAGAACACAAGGGCGACATGTGACCCCCATAGTTGTCAACACATGTCCACAAAATGGATGCAGTTGAAACCCAACCATCTGCTAAACAATTGCCCTTCGAAATATGATTGTATTTTCCGACCACCAACAATACCGTAGGCAGTGGTGGACCGCGAACAGCAGTTATATGCTATCTGTGCCCTGCAACACACTACACTGGCGGTTGTGAGAAGGACCTACATAACAGACAGAATAAGGATGTTTGCAATAACCAAGCACATATATTGTAGGTGTGACGCAGTTTATGAAGCCATTTACATTATTTCACACTGCCAAAACGGTGGATGCCTAAACTACTCCACTGGACACTAAGAACTGCCTGAGACCACTGGCGGAAGTTGTCTGCGCTGTAGGTGGTTCTAACTGCAGAGGACACAGCCATAGGCTAACATTGTTGCCTGTGGCAGTCGCGGTCCAATCGTTGTGTCTGTCAGCGGTGCTGACCACATACATGTGGATGTGACCACTATGTTGTGAAAAATCAGTCACTTGACTCCTGACAGTGCTGCCCGCAACTCCTCAACTGCTTGAGCTGCTGTGTGCCGCCAGTGAGAGCAATTATGCCATGTCTAGCAGGTGATAGGGCCCCTGACTTCTCTTCAGAGGAGCTAGCAAGGCTTTTAAATGAGGTCCTTCCCCTGTCTGGACAGCTTTATGGCTCACCAGAGGAGAAGGACAGTGCCACATGTACTCACTTGACTCTGTTCAACACCATCCCTACCCTCCTCACAGGCTATAGAGTGTCCTGTGTGCCATTTAGACTTCTTGTGTGCCTGTTCTTGCAGTCTGTGTGGCATCAATGGGATGTACATGGTGCAGGTATTGGAGACCAGTACATTATGCTGTGTTCATTAACATTGTGTTGTGTAATGTTTTTGGGGTCCTAGTTTCCTCTTTGTGTTGGATGCACATAACTAGGCAAGGAGAATTTACTGCCATCCAGTGACATTTCTTTCCTTATGATGTTTGCACATGTTAGACAACATGTATGTGCATGAAAGCATGAGCTGTGTATGCATCTTGTCGGAGTCATTTGAGGATCTTGTAAGCAATGTGTATAGTGCCACATATCTTTCAATCCACATCTGGCCTTGCCAAACTGTTGTCTGGTAGGCATATCATGACTCACTCTGCCCTTCAGGTTGCCACACAAAATGCAAGCCACATTGATGATGGCCACATGATGGAAATGTGATTGACATGTAGGTTCTGTATCCGAAGTCTGCAGAGACCAAAGCCTGTCAAATGTGTCTCCCAGTATGGTACATAGTCCAGGCTATGGGAGAGTCCCTGTGGCTATGCAACTGTGGCATTGTGCTCACTCCCTGTACACCAGCAGATCCTGTCATGTGGCCGATGTGAGGCTCTAGTTGCAACACTTGCCCTGAACGCCTCAGGACATTGACTATGATAAGGAATGGGTGCAGAGGTGCATCCGAGAACTAGTCTATAAGTTCATTTTGCATCATTGTCAATATGTGTCTTCAACTCATGACATGTCCTTTAATCCCACAGCTCTGTTGTCACCTTCACAGATGTCATATTTGTCTTGTACAGGCTTATTACACACATGACAGGCCCACAGTGCAGACATTGTGTATATCCCTGAGAGGCCATGCCATGTGACTCAGTAGCTTGGTTACATAGCAGAAATTGGACAATTCATACCTGTGTATGGTGGTCTATTGATGCCATCTAGTCATAGTTTAGACACATATGTCCAAAGGAGTGTTCTGTCGTACAGGTACGTACCACAGCTACCACCCCCCACAAAGTAGCATGCGTCTGCATTTGGTATGCCACATGTCTACACATGCACAGGGAAGACACTTTCTGTACCCACCATGCCAGCCCCTTCATTGTCACTCAAGTGTAATGATGAAGTCGGTTTTATGGAAACTGCTTGTAGGGACTGTGCAGTAAGTCAATCTCACAGAGAGTAAGTGTGCTGGTCCAGCCAGGCCTAAGGAGCTGACCCTTCTGAAGCCACAGAGGTGTGTAGTATTTCATTGTGGCTCACATCAAAGTACATATTGCTGGAGCAAGTTCTACCTGATGTGAGTAGACTTGCTTAGTCAATGTAGGCCATGAGCAGGGTAATAGGTTAGTCTGCAGATTTTTATACATGTTAAGCCTATAATTATTGGCTTGTGTGCTTTACACTTGTGGTGTGTTGACAAACTGATCATTTTTTGCTTGGTGTTTCTGACATGAGTGTGACACAAACATTTGGGCAAACACTTGTGATTGTAATCGCTTGATTTGTCTCCTGCTTCCATGCAGGTAAATGCCCATCAGAAGGAGGAGATTATGGAGAGTCATTGCCCGGAAGGTGCAGATACCGGGGGTCCACAGCCGGGGGAGTGCCCACTGTCACAGGTGGTGGGAAGACCTGAGACACTGGGCCCAGATCGCGAAGGTCCAGCTAGGGCTGTTTTCCTAATTTGGAGCGGGGGGGTGGGGCACATGCCAGACCATGACCTCCCTAATGGCCCTCATTCTAGAGGGGGAGTATCCAGACATTGATGGGCATTTGACTGGAACACAGCAGCCACAAGGGGGTGAGTAAAGGGCATATTCCTGCCTGTCCCATTGCAAAGTTAATGTGTTAGATTCTGACATCTCCCCTGATGACTAGGGGTGAGCCATGTGTGACACAGTAGATAAGTAACTGTGTAGCTATGTATTGTGGTGCATGCTGATGTGCCTTGCCAATTGACCTAGGACCTAGGACACAACTGGGTACAATCCACAAACAATTTCCTCTCCAAGGACAACACAAGGCTGTGTACATTGATCAATCAAGTAATGTTTGTCATTGTTGTGGACTTAAATTCTATGCTACAGACCACTACTCATCAGTGTTACAGGCCAAAGAAAAAGAAGCAATGGCTCACTGTCCTCAGTCATGTGTCTGGTCAAATGAGTAAATTGTCATCTGTCCCCCAGAGGTTTCTTGTCTTCGATGAGTGCTGGTGCCTCACTACGGTCTGTAATGTGAAGATGGCCATCATACATGTGACAGACATACATTGACCCAGATTTACAAAAAAGTGGTGCAGTGCGGAGCTGCAACAAAATTTTCAGCGCCACGCTGCACCATTATTGAAACATTTACAGAAATATTGCACACCCCTGTGTTCCCCCCTATGGCAGCTCTAAACTTAGCTGCCAGCGGCAATGCAGGCTTCCTTGCACCATAGTGCAAGGGTGTCTGTGTTGAGGATAGTGCTTGTTTATGTCCATGAAGGGATCCCTTCCTGCACATAAGCAATCTACAATGGAGATTTGGCACTTGTATGTGTGCTGCAGGATGCAGCACACATAGAAGTACCAAATTGTCAGTTTTGAATGATTTTTGATGTGCAGGAAGGGACACCTTCCCACACATAAACAATCATTCATGGTCTTTTGCTCTTTCTATGTGTATTGCAAAATGCAGCACACATAAAAAAGAAATGAGGGAAAATAAAAGTATTTCTCCTCGTTGCGCCATTCTAACACAACCCCTGGGGTAAATCTGTGGCAGCATCAAAAGCAATGGGTTTTGCACCGCAACACCCATTGAATGCCCCTCTGCTGCAGAAAATTGCATCAGAGGGGTCCATATTTACAAGGAGGCATTGAGGGCCTTATTGCAACCTTGACGTAGAGGTTTTCCTCCATCACAAACGTGGTGAATATCCCGTCCGCCGTATTACGATCCCATTATATTCAATGGAGATCGTAATACGGCAGATGGGATATCCGTCACATTTGTGATGGAGGAAACCCTCCATCAAGGTCATAATAAGGCCCTAAGTCATAAAAAGTGGCTTAATGCCTCCTTGTAAATATGGTGCAGTGAATAGCGCCAATGGAGAGTCACTAAAAATGACACTCCGGTGGTGCTAGAGCACTATAAATCTGTCAGCTGAAGATCAATACTTTTGCTTGGTAAGTGGGGAATGTCCACTGACATGATTTATGTTCCAGCACTCTTGCCGACATTCCTTTTGCCAACATGTTAGCATGTGTCCTTTCTCTTTTGATGGTCTACCTGTGTTCATGGGATGATTTCTGTATTCCTTCACATGTATCTACATAACAACCTGTGTTTGGAATTGGACATTTGCAATGGAGCTACAGTTCATGTGGTGTTACAGACAGGAGTGTGTCACCATTGATTATTGACTCACACATACTCTCACCTGTCATAGCATGTCATTTGGCATGTACAACTGCAATAGCGATGAGGGACATGATGGGTAGGACTAGAGTTTTTACATTGATGTAGCATCATGTGGAAAAGTGCTCTACACATGTGTAATGGGAAAGGTTTGTTACCTGACTGTTGACATGCATCATGGAGTGATTTGCAGTTATGTTGGAATCATATGTGGTTGGATGCAACCATTCATCCACGGAAATCTGGATTTGCAGGACCAAAATGGAGACAGTAATGTGGCTTACCATTGGGCAACATGTTGAGAGCCTTCTAAAAGTACTTGCAAACATCTGGGCCTCTTCAACATACAAATGTCTACTGGAGTCTAATGATGCAATCAGAGTATGTCAAGGGGTGACATTAGTGGTGATTTCCCTTGGGCTTGCTGATTCATTGTGCTATGAGTTTTAGGGTTCATATCTCCCTGACAATTTACATATTCTGTCTACAGTGTACATTTCCATGCCAAATGTGTAGCATATCTGAGCAACATAAGTACTACCTCCATAACTCCATTAGGAGAAATTACACATTGTGAAGTGTGCGTTGTTAATATGTTTCACGTGTGGCATTAGTATTTCCATGTCACCTTCTTCAGGCTACTGTACTGTTGCCAGCACATTGTCAGGTCTTTGGAGCATCATTTCTTATTGCTGTGTTATTGTGTGTGTGACAAATAGATATCTGCATGACCTTGTGTTGCATCTGTGGGAATGCAGGTGGCATTGGCCTACTATTGTATGACAACAAGTAACTGAGGTATGCTTCATGAGGCAAAACATTGAAGGTGATGTGGTTTTCTACTTGCTCAATGGTTATTGTGATTGCACAACTTCAGCCATACAATTGTAGTTGTCTGAGATCCTGATTTCCCTGTGGGTAACTGCTGACAGTTCAGATGGCATGCATGCACGCATATGGCATGGTACATGTAGGAGGCACTTTGATGTAGTTTGTTACTTGATGTTATGGTAATGTTTGCTAATCACAGCTGTTCTTCAAGTGCGATCAGGAACATGTGGTGACCCTTTTCCTCTTTGTATTTATAGCATCAGCCCAGGCAAGCCAGGAAGACAGGGCACAACCAAGTGGGGAAGCATCTGGCCACATTACCTCCAGTCATGACACCACCAACTGCAGAGGGGCCCAGTGGCCCAGAGGGTGAGAGGAGTACCACGGAGGAGACAGGATCAATGTTGCCATTATCGGATTCTACCTCCAGGGGGTCACTCCTTAGTGGTGGTGGACCCATCAGGACCTACTCTTGTATCCTCTCTGTCCAGCACCCCCGTTCTATTGAGACCCTTCCTGTTGTTCTTCACCCACTTGGCAATGCCCTCTCACCCAAGAGGGTCAGCATCACTTTTGCCGCAGGCACCTTCGTCCCAGCCCCTGTAATGCCTGCTGCCCTGAATGAGGAGGATATTTACCTCATGAGGAGCATCTCTGAGTGACAGACTGCCATTGTAAATGCCATTCAGGGGTTGGCCAGCCAACTACAGCATGCCAATGGTTTCCTGGAAGGCATTCATAGTGCCATGTCTGGCCTACAGAGATCTTTTCAGGCAGTGGCCTCATCAGTGATGGCAGCCAGTCATCCCCCCCCACATTCCTCCCCCATCCGCCTCCCTCTTCACAATCCAAATTCCCTACCTGTCCCAAGCACACAGACACATCTGCATGCACCCTCCTCAACGTACGCAAACAGCATTCATCGACACAAACACCACAAGACACATTGTCACACAGGCACTCAATATACATCCAGAAACACATCAGCCCCCACTTCAGCAGACACACCTACCACCCACACCGACCCACACACCACATCAAGAATACCCACAGACACCACCACAACAGCCAGTGACACATCCACCACACCCACCATACACCCTGACACTAGCATAACACACACAGACATATCTACTACCTCCACCATGTATGCAAACACCACCACAACACTCACAGACACATCTAGCACATCCAGCATACCTGCAGACACCATCCAACAAATACACAAATATCCACCGCATCCAGCATACCCACAGTCACTACCCCACAAACACAAATATCCACCACATCCAGCATACCCACAGACACCACCCAACAGACACACTCATCCACATCCCACATCACCCAGCACCTCCACCTCCCAGCCCCCAAGACACGCAAACACCCACACCTATAGATGCAACAGATACCACCCAAACAGAAGTATACCTCACACACACATGCACCCACGCCATTTACACCCACACAGAAGACAACTACTCCCTCAGCCTCCAAATCCCCAATTCCTTCTGAAAATCCTCCCTGTTTTCCCAAAGAGAATTTCCTTTTATCACTTGCTCTTTCCCCTGTTTCCTCCACCCACCAACCCAGGAGGCCCATATCCCAATCCATCCCTTCCACATTGAAGTTCTTCCTTGTCTCACCTGCCCCCCTGCAAGTACCCATACCCATTCCCTCCAAGAAGAAGCCCACCCCTCCCAAACCCACCCATCCCAAATCTGACCCCACCAAAGGAAGATTACTGAGGTGCCTGCCTGCCCATTTGATGCCTCTTCCTGTGGAGGTTTCCTGGCAGTGATTGGAGTCAGGTGTGGACACAGTGATGTGCATGTACATCTAATTGTACTGGCCAATTGCCTTTGTTTTGAATAATTTGGAGTTCATAAACTCAAGTTGTTGTTTTTCCGGGTACACATTTGTCCTGCAATTCCTTTTCTACCTTTACGTTGTTACTCAGTACCTTGTGTTGTATGCCTACAGTTGTGTGTTTTTCAGCCTGATTGCTGATCCATTTGCTGTTGTATGCAATATCTGAATTTGTGAGCAGTACTGGTGTCACCCAAGACAAATGTAGTTGTTGACTCTATGGATATGTGTGTGTTAATCCAAATGGGGTGTCATTGTGCTATGTTTGATATGGTAAGTATTTCATTGTGTGTTGTCCAATGTCAGATTGTCTGGTGTTAGATTTGCCCCCCTGATATGGAGTGTACATTTGTCTCATGTGTGAAAACTAGAGTTTTGTTTGTCCACACATGGAGGGTGTTCAATTGTGCTAACTTCCTTTGCAGTTAACTGTGTATGTGTCCATTGTGAAGCATGTACCTTGAAGCTACTAGAATCTAGAAGTATGGCCCATGCTGTTGTATTTGATTTATTGACCTGCACTTCCACATTATGTAGATAGGCATTCCACTTGGCTCTACTAGTGTTTGTCCCTGAGATACATGAAGGAGCAGTTCCTGTGCAAATGTTGTTTTAGGGGCATGAGCAAAGAATAATGTGTCCCAGGGCAGCATCCTTCCATGAGTGCTCCTGATGTCCCCATCCTTATTGTGCAGGTATTATTTGCATAGTGAGCTTTGGATATTTGTCTATCAAACTACTGTGCATATAATTGTCATTTCATTGTGTTGTAGTGTGGGTGATGTGTGGGTTGATTGCAGGGCTATTTCGTGGGAGGGATGTTTGTGTTTTATGACACATCTATACACACATGTGTTCAATCTGATGACAGTCCATGGCATGTGTGCAATGTGAGGGTATCAGTTGTATTGGCAGTTGTAGTAGTGATGTGTTGTTGCTATTGTGTGACGTAATGTTGTGTACACTTCTCTGTCCCTGTGCCTGAGATGGTTAGACATGTTTTGTGTAGTGTTGCAGTGCACAGCCCAAAGGGGGCGCTTTGTGGCTGAGAAGGTGTAATTCTTTGTGAATGACTCAGACTGTGGACATAATGAAACGTGTACTTGGTGCTGGTAGCTTGGGCCCCATATCATGTGTAGGACAGTGTAACAAGATGTTGTTGAGCTTAATGACACAGGTTGATGTGTGTACTTACTGTTAGTTTCATCCACAGTGGGTTTTTTGGGCACCTTCGATGAGCAGAGGCAGGACGTGTGTGACAGGCTCCATGCAGCACAGGACGTGTAATGCAGCCTGCAGGTGAGTTGAATCCTTTATGCTCTTCGTTCCGCCAGTTTGGTCATGGTGGTTGGACTGTCATGGTCACATTGCCGGTCTGCAACATCATAATGAATCCAGAAGGAAACACTAGCTCCACTGGCCTGTTTGTCCTGTCTTTTCACTGTGGCGGTCTGTGCTACTTGGCGATGCTGGTGGGACCACAGCGGTCTTTGCTCTATAGGCCTAACAATTTCGTTATACAGTGGTCTAACCGTGAAGCCAATGGCAGTGCATGGACCGCCAAATTCGTAATCAGGCTCTTAGTGACGTTAGTTAGTTATGTAATTAATACCAATTTAATCAAACATTGTAAAGTCAAATCATACCACCACACCATAAAATTTCATTTAAAATCAGGCAGCACAACATGTAGCTATAGCTGTTTGCTGTATCAGAAAGAGATGCGTGGGTAAATGGAATAATCCTTCAAAAACCTGTGGCCGCAAGGTGGTCCAGGAAAATGGAATAATCATTAAAAAAATGAATTATTCTGTTGATTTGTCTGCAATGCTCCACTGGAATTATTATGCACCTAAAGAAACTGAATGTTGTAGTGCTGTTGTGCATCTTTGCTCGATGGATGGAGGAATGGATGTGGATAAAAATTAAAATATAAAAAATATAAACACATTTAAAAAACTAAAATAAAAAACAAGAAATTAAAAGAACAAATTTAAGAAAACTTTAAAAGAAAAAACTAAAATAAAAAAATATAGTAAAAAAGAAAAGAAAATTACATAAACAATTAAACTAAAATATATATAATATAAATAAATTAAAATAGAAAATACAAATAAAAAATAAAATTGAAACTTAAAATAAACAAATGATCAATAATTAACAATATTTGTAAGTAAGCCTATAGCAAAGACACACTGGTTGGATGCACGAAATGTCTGCCAGCTACATGGTCAAAAAAGAAGGAGCAAGGAGGCACGGCAAACAAAAAACACATGCAAGCCTAGGGCAAAGGGACATTGGTTGTATGCACAAATTGGATGGCAGCCACATGGTGAAACAAGAACAACAAGGAGCAAGGAGTCATGGTTAACAAAGAAGGAACAAACACAAGCCTATGGGGCAGGAACACTGGCTGCAGGCTACCAGCCACATGGTCAAACAACAACAACATCAACAACAAGCAAGGACAAAGAAAAAAACACAAAGAACACATGCAGACACATGCACAAAATGGCTGCCTGCCACAAGGTCAAACAACAAGGAGAAAGGAGGCCTGGCAAACAAAGAACACATGAAGCCTGTAGCAAAGGGACACTGGCTAAATGCACAAAATGGCCACTAGCCACATAGTCAAATAACAACAGCACCGAGGAGCAGGGAGGCATGGGACGCAAGGAACACATGGAAGCCTATTGCAAAGAAACACTTGCTGGATGCACAAAATGGCCACCAGCCAAATGGTCAAACAACAACAAGAAGCAAAGAGAACAAAGAACACAAGCAAGCTGTTGGAAAATTGGTTATTGGTAAGGGCACATAAGTACCTACAATTAGCAAAAGGCCATTAACCTCAACTTAGATCCAGTTAGGTTTCAGTAAATTAAACCCAGCTCAACCCTTGGTAGCTTGGCAACGAGCGACAAGGCTTAACTTAGGAGACATATGTGTAAAGCATTTAAAAATCACAAAACAGTAAAGAAGTAAAACACAAAACACAGTAAAAATACAGCAATTTATAATAATAGATTATGGGGGTCATTCTGACCTCGGCGGTAAAAGGCTCTTACCGCCGGTCAGAAGACCACCATTCTACCGCCGCGGCCGCGGTAAACCGCCACGGTCATTCTGACCAACAACTGCCAAGCCGCCAAAAACCCAACATCCACGGAAGGCCGCCTCATCAGCGGGCAGCGATAAACTGGAGATGACCAAACCTCCACCGCCACGCCAACACAAACACGCCCATGCCATTACGACCCACCAATCCACGCGGCGGTCTTTCAACCGCGGTATTCCATTGGCGGTACACACCGCCGCGGTCAAAATACACACCCAGGCTCCAAAACCCAGCCACATTGGACAATTTGAAATACACACACCTGATACACATACAAACACCACCCCCACACATCCAAGCAACTATAAAACACACACCCACATCACCCACAAACCCCCACTAGTTGGAAATCGGAGAGAAGGCGAGAGAGAGCGAGCGAGCGAGCACAGCTATCGAAAACCCCAACACACACAGGAACCCAACATCATCAACCACACCACATCTACGCACACATCACCACACACCACCACTCACACCGCAAACACCACCCCACACCTCATCCACACCACCCCATGGCACCCCAAAGACACCCCAGGTTTTCGGACCAAGAACTCCGGGTCATGGTGGAGGAAATCATAAGGGTAGAGCCCCAGCTCTTCGGCACACAGGTGCAACACACCACAATAGCCAGGAAGGCGGAGCTATGGCAGAGGATTGTCGACAGGGTCAACGCTGTGGGACATCATCCCAGAAACCGGGAAGACATCAGAAAGCACTGGAACGACCTACGGGGGAAGGTACGGTCGATGGTCTCCAGACACAACATCGCTGTGCAGAGGACTGGCGGCGGACCCCCACCCACCCCTCCCGAATTCACAGCATGGGAGCAAGAGGTCCTTAACATCCTGCATCCTGCGGGCCTCGCTGGAGTAGGCGGAGGAATGGACTCGGGTAAGTCTAGTCTCAACTACTCCCCCCCCAACCACCAGCATGCCAACCCACACCCCCACCCTCACCCCCAACCCCCCAGCACACAGCCTCCCTGCCAATGTCTCACCAGCACAACCCACCCAACCCAAAACCAAACCCTGAATGCCAACACAAACCATGGACACACATCACCTATGCATGACCACTGCACATACCCATCCCCCCCACAAACCACCCTCACAACTCCTGCCACAAGGGGATGCCAGCACTGGGGGACAAGGGCACCCACAAATCGCACACCATGGAACACACAGAAGCAATAACCATACTCTTTCACCCCTGCAGGGCCCGAACGCCAACACACCGGCCAGGAGGGTCCAGATATGTCCATCCCACCCCCAGAACAGGCCCGCAGTGAGGACAGCAGCTCTGTCGACCTGGAACCTGATGACCAGCCCGGACCATCGGGGACCTCTGGACAGTCGGTTCCCCACACACAGACACAGGCCACAGCAGACCTAACCCCCTCTGGGAATATCAGCACCGCTCCCACCCAGCGGGCCCATGCCTCTGTCTCCAGGACAGGTCAATCAGCGGTGTGTCCGCCACTACAGGGCACCCAGGCTGACCCAACACCCCAACAACAACAGGGACCTGGGGGCAGTGGTAGTGGGCACCGTCCAGGGGACAGAGGCCCGGGGAAACAGGGCAACTGGGAGGGCTGCAGTGAGACAGGGGGGGGGAGGACAGGCCCAGGGAACCGACTCTCCAAGAGGCCCTCACCACCATCATGGAAGCATACCACCGCTCCCAGGAGACGATGGCGACGGTAATGGCCAGGTTCCAGGAGATCCAGGCACAGCAGGAGGAACGGTACATGGGGTACAGAGAGTAGCTCAGGAACATCGTCCAGGCCCTGAACCTAATAGTCACCACATTGCGGGACCATGTGGCACCCCAAAGGGCCCCTGTCACCAGCCCGGACCAGGAACAGCCTACCACCTCCGCCGGCGCTAATGGATAGGAGGCCCCCACACAACGACGGGCCACCAGAACCCCACCTCCTGCTGAAGATCAACCACCCCGCAAGAGGAGCCTGAGATCACAAAGGAAGACAGAGTAGGATGCCAAGACCCCCGCCAGCCTAAGATCCACCCGGATGTCATTCCACTGTCCCACATTGTCACCCTGTCCAACCTTGAACTGCCCCTGCTCCATCCTTCCACAGGCATATGGACAATGCACCTGTGCGACCGAGAACTGGACTCTGCCATGGACATCACTCCACCCCCACCCATCACCGTTTTACTATCATGGACCTATATGCAGCACTTTAAATAAATCACTTATTGCACTAAAAACACTCAGGAGTCTGCTTGTATTCTTAACAAATGTATTACACATAACGGGTCAAAAATGTACAGTTACATTGTGATGACAACATACCAATGTCAATTTGCTTTACTCCGTGGCCGAACAAACCAGAAGTCACGCAGTGGGTCATACAGCTCTGAAAAGGGAAGGGAAAGTCACAATTCAGTTGAAAGGAACTGGGGGGAAACACAGAAAGTAGAGATGCAGGAGGCCAGAAGTACATGTAAAATGACGTGGGGGATTCTTACCTGGGTGCTACTGAAAATACTGTTGTATGACCGTGTCCCTGTTGTCCGTGTCGTCACCGTCGTCTTCCTCCTCTTCACTCTCCACAGGCTCCACAGCTGCTACAACACCACCATCTGGACCATCCTCCTGCAGAAAAGGCACCTGGCGTCGCAATGCTAGATTGTGAAGCATACAGCAGGCCACGATGATCTGGCACACCTTCTTGGATGAGTACATTAGGGATCCCCCTGTCATATGCAGGCACCTAAACCTGGCCTTCAGGAGGCCGAAGGTCCTTTCTATGATCCTCCTAGATCGCCCATGGGCCTCATTGTACCGTTCCTCTACCCTGGTCCGGGGATTCCTCACTGGGGTCAGTAGCCACGGCAGGTTGGGGTAACCAGAGTCACCTATTAGCCACACACGGTGTCTCTGTAGCTGTTCCATCACATAGGGGATGCTGCTATTTCGCATAACATACGCATCATGCACTGACCCCGGGAACTTGGCATTTACATGGGAGATGTACTGGTCAGCCAAACAGACCACCTGGACATTCATCGAATGGTAACTTTTCCTGTTTCTGTACACCTGCTCATCATCTTTTGGGGGTACTAAGGCCACATGGGTCCCATCAATGGCACCAATGATGTTGGGGATATGTCCAAGGGCATAGAAGTCAGCCTTCACAGTGGCCAAATCACCCTCCTCAGGGAAAATAATGTAGCTCTGCATGTATTTCATCAGGGCAGACAACACTCTGGACAAAATCTTAGAAAACATAGGCTGAGACATCCCTGATGACATGGCCACTGTTGTCTGAAAAGACCCACTTGCCAAGAAATGGAGGACTGACAGAACCTGCACCAGAGGGGAAATTCCTGTGGGTTGGCGGATGGGGGACATCAGTGCTGGCTCCAGCTGGGCACACAGTTCATGTATAGTGGCTCGGTCAAGTCGGTAGTGAAGTATTATATGACGTTTCTCCATTGTCGACAGGTCCACCAGCGGTCGGTACACGGGAGGATTCATCCTTCTCCTCGCAAGTCCCAGCGGACGGTGCCTTGGAAGGACAACATGGAGCACAGAGTCAAACAACCCACAGGTACGTAACTACAGCTTGCACAGTACACGATTGTCAATGCATTGAATGGCTTGTATGAGTGGCAATGCAAGGCCTAGGCCTGTGTGACGCAGTAGTAATTAAGCCCTGTGGTCCCTTGTAATGGCGGCTGCCTGATCTGTGAAGTGTGACAGTGGAATGTGAGGTCAATGCGCTGGCGTGACACACCGTGGCGGTAGGCGGTCGAACACCGCGGCGCAAAGCCGCATTGGATAACATCGAACCCTATGGGTTTCACGAGCCAATGACAAGCTGCGCCGGCGGTTGCGGAAGGCACTGCGGCGGTACGCGCCGCCGCGGGCGTGACCGCCATTTTCTATCTGATTAATCACTCGAGACCTGATCATCCAGAGGAGAGGACCTATACTGCAAGTGCTGCTGTGACCTCGGTCTGGGAGATACAATGGCTGCTGCGACTGGGGAAAGGGCCCCTGCCTTCACTACAGAAGAGTTGGAGAAACTTGTGGATGGGGTCCTGCCCCAGTATGTGCGACTCTACGGTCCTCTAGACCAACAGGTAAGTACACTGGGTGCACGTTGAATGGGCTATGCCTGGGTTGTGTATGGTGGATGTAAGATGGTGGGGTGGGGGGACAATGACGAGTGCAAGGCACGACAGATGAGAGCATGTGCCACATGGCAAGGTTGGGGAGGGGGGGCCAATCGCATCTATCATGCAGAAAATTGATGATATTTCAATTTCCACCCTGTACATGTCAAATAGGTCAGCGCCCATCAGAAGATCGACATTTGGCGTGCCATCACCAAGGAAGTCCGGAACCTGGGGGTCCACAACAGACGAGGCACCCACTGCTGCAAGAGGTGGGAGGACATCCGCCGCGGGACCAGGAAGACCGCCGAGTCACTGCTGGGGATGGCCTCCCAACCTAGGAGGGGTGCCAGTCGTACCCTGACCCCCCTGATGTCCCGGATCCTGGCGGTGGCCTACCCCGATTTGGATGGGCGCGTGACAACATCACAGCAGACACAAGGGGGTGAGTACCAGCACATTCAGCTATCTTTACGCGCAGTGGAGGTGCCTGGGTGGGGGAGGAGGGCTGTGGGTGACATTAGGCCAGGGCGCTTTCTGTAGTGTAGTCCTCTCCTTTAGGCATGTCCCTGTGCCCCGCCCCCCACCTCTGTACGGTGCCAGGTACAGCTAGCCATGGTCCTGCATCACCCATGTGCGCGTTTGTTGCCCCTAGACCTGTTGGCCCAGTCACAAGTACTCAGTAGTGTATCCCGATTGCGCGGCTTAGTGCATGAGGCTCCTGTGTCTGTCCTCTCCGCCAACGGTGTTGACAATGCATGTACTCAACCTTTTATTATGTCTCCTCCCACCCTTTTCCTTTATCTTCTTGTGCATGTGTGCTTCAGCATCATCAGGCGGAGGAGACTTGGCACCGGAGCACGAGGAAGCTGCGACTCACAAGGCCCCGGTGGGCCATGGCACAGACACCGAGGCCACCAGTGATACGGAGGGCGAGGGGAGCTTCACAACGGGGAGCCGTGGTAAGACCAGCGACACGTCCTCGGAAGGGAGCTCCCTAGCGGTGGTGGCAACATCCGTGCCCCCCGCCTCTACAGGTACAGCCGCCACCCAGCGCACCAGCTCCGCCCTCCCAGCAGCCCCTCAGCCTACGCTCCGTGCCCGCTCGCCCAAGAAGGCGGGCATCTCCTTCGCCCCAGGCACCTCAGGCCCTGCCCCTGTTACCCCTGCTGCCCTCAGTGAGGAGGTCATTGACCTCCTGAGGACCATCATTGTTGGGCAGACTACCCTTTTGAATGCCATCCAGGGGGTAGAGAGGGAGGTGCATCGTAGCAATGCATACCTGGAGGGCATTCATTCGGGTCAGTCTGCCCATCAACGATCGTTCAATTCTCTGGCCTCAGCACTGACGGCAGCCATTGTCACTGTTTCCAGCCTCCCTCTTCTAACTGCCTCCACCCTGTCTCTGTCTCCTGTTCCTCTGCCTATCCCATCCACACCATCAGACCAGCCTGCACACACCTCAACACCCAAGGGCAGCTCATCCAGACATAAGCACCACAGATCACACAAGCATTCACCCAAGCAACACCCAGATGCAGACATGCCAACTGCCACTACCACCTCTGTGTCCCCCACCTCCTCGTCTCCCTCCTCCCTCCCTGTGACGTCTACACTCACACCTGCATGCACACCACCAACAGCCAGTACACCCATCACCAGCACACCCTCCAGTACAGTCCGCACACGTGCAGTCACCACCCCCACTGCCGTTTACACGTCCCCTGTGTCCTCTCCCACTGTGTCAGTCACCCCCTCTTCCAAGACACACAAACGCAGGCAGCCACTCACCCAACAGCCAACCACCTCACGACAGCCTGCAGCCCATGCACCTTCACCCAAGGACAGCCCACCTGACTCTCCTACAACCACCTCCTCTTCCTCCACTCCCATAACCACTGCACCTACCTTTTACCTTGGTCCTAAAAAGTGTTACCTCTCCAATCTTGACCTCTTTCCCTCACCTGACCCACCCCCTCCATCTGCTAAGAGTCCCAAGAGCACCTCAGCCACCACCAGCCCGGGTTCACGTGTCAGCGTAGTCCATGGATTTTGGAGTCCCCCCTTTGCCAGCAGTGAGACATCGGTCAGCAGCAAGGGGACAGCCAGCCCCCCCCCTGGAAAGAGGACCCGGAAAGTGAGGGGCCGCCGCGGGAGGAGTGCCACGGCTGCCCCCAAGGACCAAAGTTCGGACACTTCACCTGCCACAACATCCAGGGGAGGCAAGGCCCAGAGAGCCACAGCGAAGGAGGGCAAGGGCAGCAGGGCGGAGAAGTCAGGCAGCAGGAGCGCGGACCAGGAGGGCCCCACAAGCCCCATCCCGGGTGTGAGGGAGGACACCCAAGGGCCCAGGACACCGTCACCGAAGGGTCCAGCAACTGCACGGTCGGAGGGCGACTGAGCAGGGAGTCCTGCCCAGGTCTGACTCCCTGGAATTACAGGACAAACACCGCTGAAGAGGGCCCCGCCGTCCAGAAAGGCACCGCTGAAGAGGGCCCCGCCGTCCAGAAAGGCACCGCTGAAGAGGGCCCCGCCGTGCAGGAAGGCACCGCTGAAGAGGGCCCCGCCGTCCAGAAAGGCACCGCTGAAGAGGGCCCCGCCGTCCAGAAAGGCACCGCTGAAGAGGGCCCCGCTGTGCAGGAAGGCACCGCTGAAGAGGGCCCGCCGTCCAGAAAGGCACCGCTGAAGAGGGCCCCGCCGTGCAGGAAGGCACCGCTGAAGAGGGCCCCGCCGTCCAGAAAGGCACCGCTGAAGAGGGCCCCGCCGTCCATAAAGGCACCGCTGAGAGGGCCCCGTCGTGCAGGAAGGCACCGCTGAAGAGGGCCCCGCCGTCCAGAAAGGCACCGCTGAAGAGGGCCCCGCCGTCCAGAAAGGCACCGCTGAAGAGGGCCCCGCCGTCCAGAAAGGCACCGCTGAAGAGGGCCCCGCCGTGCAGGAAGGCACCGCTGAAAAGGGCCCCGCCGTCCAGAAAGGCACCGCTGAAGAGGGCCTCGCCAAGACAGGCCCCGCTCTGCTGGGCCCTTCTTCTCAAGCACAGCTCCGCTGGGCGCCGCCGTCTCAAGCACCGCTCCGCTGGGCCCTTCCTGTCAAGCACCGCTCCGCTGGGCCCTTCATCTCAAGCACCGCTCCGCTGGGCCCCGCCGTTTCAAGCACCGCTCCGCTGGGCCCTTCATCTCAAGCACCGCTCCGCTGGGCCCTTCATCTCAAGCACCGCTCCGCTGGGCCCTTCATCTCAAGCACCGCTCCGCTGGGCCCCGCCGTCTCAAGCACCGCTCCGCTGGGCCCTTCCTGTCAAGCACCGCTCCGCTGGGCCCTTCATCTCAAGCACCGCTCCGCTGGGCCCCGCCGTCTCAAGCACCGCTCCGCTGGGCCCTTCCTGTCAAGCACCGCTCCGCTGGGCCCTTCATCTCAAGCACCGCTCTGCTGGGCCCCGCCGTCTCAAGCACCGCTCCGCTGGGCCCTTCCTGTCAAGCACCGCTCCGCTGGGCCCTTCCTGTCAAGCACCACTCCGCTGGGCCCTTCCTGTCAAGCACCGCTCCGCTGGGCCCTTCATCTCAAGCACCGCTCCGCTGGGCCCCGCCGTGTCAAGCACCGCTCCGCTGGGCCCTTCATGTCAAGCACCGCTCCGCTGGGCCCTTCCTGTCAAGCACCGCTCCACTGGGCCCCACCGTCTCAAGCCCCGCTGGGCCAATGACTGTGCCGGTTCTGTGTCGTGCCAATGTTCACGCTGCACTCGGCCCACCCTGCCTCCTCCATTGCCTGTGGAGACTATTATCCACTTGATGGACTGTGACTTTGCACTCCCCAGGATATGACAGTGGGCAAGCCACCCACTGTAGAGACTTGAGAGACTGTGGCTTTGCACTCCCCAGGATTGGACAGTGGGCATGGTGGCCCCTTCTTGGATCTGGCGTCGTGGACTCATGTGGCTGTGGTGCCCCCCTTCCCTTCCCCCTGAGGTGCCTGTAGTTTTGTCATCTGATGCCCCTGCAGTGTTCTCTCCAACGGACTCAGGTCTCCTGTGTGGGATTTGCCCATGTGTTGATACACTTCGGCCCACGGGCATTTGCAATTTCTGTGACTGTGCGGGACTTTCTGCCTCTATTTCTCGGTCACGCAATGTTTACATTTGAAATTTTCCATCATTTTCCTATTTTGCCATGTCTTCAATGAACCTATTTTGTACAGAAATGTTGTTTCCCACTTGAATCATATCTTTTCGTTATTCCGGGGGGTTTGGGTGGGGTCACTTTGACTTGGTGCTCTGCATTGGTGTGTAGATAGTTGGGGGGTGGGTGTGATGCGTATGTGTGTGCCCGTAACCCTTCCTCCTCCCCCCTCCCCTGTGTCGTAGGTGCGGTACTCACCGTTGTCGTCTGCGCCGGAGTTCATACTCGTGGTAGATGAGCAGGTAGACGAGAGCGGGTAGGATGTGTAATTCGGGCTCCATGCTGTCCTCCGTCCTCGTGGAGTGTATAGAGGTGAGCGTTTTCCCGTTCGTAGTCTGTTTCCACCGTGGTTTTATCGGCGGGGCTCCCGCCCCGGATGAGGTGGCAGATTGGTGAGTTGTGATAGGCTGGGCGGTACATTGTCTGCCGCCTGCCTGTTGGCGGTGACCGCCGCGCTGTTTGTCTGTCCCGCTGTGGCGGTCGAAGTGGTCAAGTGGCGGGCTCTGTTGGCGGTTCCCGCCAGGGTCAGAATTCCATTTTTTGAACCGCCAGCCTGGCGGGTTGGCCGCCGCTTTATCACCGACCGCCAGGGTCAGAATGACCCCCAATATTTTTATCTTCACAATGACCCCAAAATGAATAAAATTCGATAAGGGGAACTGGAGATATGAATTTTTAAAGAATTAATGTTTTTTAGCGCTTAGAAACCAAAAGCGCCAATCTGGTCATCTGGTCGCACTTCGACTGGGGCAAAGTCAAAGTTTGAGGCCGACCGCAATGGAGCCGTGCTTGGCCACAGCTCGCGAGAGGCCTCAGTCAAAAGTTTACCTTCAGACTAAGGCCCTCATTACGACCCTGGCGGTTGGCGGTAATTTGGGAAAAGGCACTGCCAACAGGCTGGCAGCCTTTTCCCAAATTATGACATTGGTGGTTTGGCTCAATTCAAACCGCCAATATACCATTCTGGCTGCAGGGTGGTAATGGCCGCTGGGCTGGAGACTCTGGTCTCCAGCCAGGCAGCCTTCACAATCCCACCCTCGGGATTATGACCCCCCCACCGCCATGGTTTTCGTGGCAAGTGTACCACCATGAAAACCATGGTGGTAGGCACTATCAGTACCAGGGAGTTCCTTCCCTGGCACTGATAGGGGTAACGTACGCCTCCTCCCCCTCCCCAGAGATCTCCCCCACCTGCCGCCTCCCTCTCCTGCCCCCCACAGTTACACAACCACAAGCGCGCACATACACACAATCATACACACATGCATACCCACATCCACCCACACATGCACACATACATGCCCAGACTCCGCAACACACACCAACATACATTGTCACACACACACATTCACAACACGCAACATACAGGTAGACTCACATTCACACATTCAACTCGACTCACACCCGCATGCACACGTACAATACCAAACACCCCCCACAAACAACACCCCCATACACGTACACACCACCCACCACCCCCCACTCCTGTCAGAGAACCTGACTTACCTGCTTTCAGGGGTTCCTCTGGCAGGAGACTGGATGCGGGGCTGCTGCCAGCAGCAGCATTCGCCAGCAACACACTGCCAGGCTGTATCATTGCTCATGCAGCAGCGCCACCTTACTGCCGTCCGCCGCCATGACAGTTGACGGTATTCCGCGTGGAATTCCATCTACGGTCATAATGAGGGTGGGCGGCTGGTAGCAACAGCGACAGAATGTTGGCAGTCGTCACCTTGGCGGTAGGTGGCAGTTACCGCCAAGGTTGTAAGGAGGGCCTTAGTCGTTTTTCTGGAGATTTTCTTCAACTGGACCAAGTCACCAGTTCAAACTGACCTCCTGGAACTCTTCCTCAGATACACGTCAAGGTAGCCCTCTGTGGAGATTTTTACCTTCAGACTTAGTCATTTTTTTCAAGATGAAAATTCTTCGACCTGAGCAAACCTGAATCTTGATCCAACGTCCCTGAAGCCCTCTTCGGTTACACTGCCTGGGAGGTACTGATCAACTTCGTACATTCAGACTTAGTCACTTTTTATGAGATTTTCTTCACCGGCACAAACCTGCAAGTCAGGCTGGGTCGCGGTTGAGGCAAGCCTAGAGTTGCTGCAGCGGGTCGGTCCCTTTATGGAGCTTTTTTCCAAAAGTTCTCCAAACTTCTTCCAGATGTTCCTTTAAGGTTCTTTTGAGGTCCACAGCTCACCCCAGGTTCCAGAAGCTCTGAGATGCTCCTTGAGGGTGCAGACTACAACTCCCAGAATGCATCTGGCGCAAATTCCTTTTTGGCCACTGGGAAGTGGTCAGCTGGTTGATTTCTTCAGGAGTTGGTGCATGGGACTCTGGTTAGCAATTTTCACCTGTAGCAAACAGGTAGTCCCTCCTTGAACCAGTTGAAGCCAGGCAAAGTCCTTCTTGTGGTGGAGCCCAAGTGTGCAGCTGGTGCAGTCCTCCAGAGTGCAGTGTCCAGATGCAGGTCAGGGGTCCAGCAGGGCAGTCCTTCTTCTTCTGTAGTTCTTCCTTGTTGGAAACTGATAGGTGGGAGCAGGTCTGCCAGTTTTATCCTTGCTCTTGGGTGAAAAACAAGGGGGTCCTGGTTCTCCAATCAGGTGCAGGGTCCTTCCCCCTATGATGACCACTTCCTGGGGTCCCAGGGAGCAACGTTCCTAAAAAATCCATCATGGCTGAAAGTGATTTTGGGAAATTACATCTGGCTGAGCTCACCCACGGGAGTGGTTAAACACCTTAAACACACCCTTCTCCTGCCCTCTCCTAATTTAATCAGGGGGCACCTAAGTGCCTGGGTTTGCAGGATTTGAGGAGGTGCTGGGTTGCTCCAAATGTCCTTCCCTGCCTTTGAAGACCAGTTTGGCAGCCCTCCCCCCTTCCTGCTTCTCCATCTGCTGACAGAAGATCTCCTCCCCCAGGCACATCTCTTTGTGTTGAGCCAGGCCACTTCACACCTCATCAAGGCAGCCTGGCTGGGTTGCCAGAGGCTGGCCAATCAGAGCAAAGCAGCAAAACCACTACAGGGCTGAAGTTGGCAACTTTACCAGGTAAAGTTTAAAACCTTTTACCTGAACACGTTATATTAATTCCAACAATTGGAAGTTGAGGGATTTATTCTAACAATTAATTTGATACCAAACTCGAGGTATCTGTTACTTAAGGGGACTTTTAAAATTAAAATAAAATCTCCCCATTCTAGCCTATGGAGGCTACTCACTACACTGACGGAAATACAAATGTGGCTGTTTTACCTAACCAGGGCTTCTAAAACTATTTTATAAGGTTCCTGGTTATAGTTACATGGCACCCAGTCCTAAGGGCACATAGGGCAGACCTTAGGGGTGACTTATATGTAAAAATAAGGTAGTTTAAGACCTTGGAACAACTTTTCATTCCAAATTTGAATTTGCATGTAACTTTAATTTAAAAGCAGCCAGCAAGGCAAGCCTGCCTTTATAATGATACTGGGCACCCCAGCAGGGCACCTATGGGGGCACCACCTATGCTGAGGTCCCTAAACCTGCATGCCCTACCATATACTAGGGACGTATAGGTAGGTTGACTTATCCAATGATAATTAGCCTAATTTGCATACTCATTTATACAGAGCACAGGCCCTAGGACTGCTTTGCAGTACCCAGGGCACCATCAGAGTCAGGAAACCACCAATAAAATGTGAAACAATGGGGCAAAAAGTCAGGGGGCCTCTGCAATCAGCCCTGTTTTCCCACACAAGCCTATGGCAAAGACACACTGGCTGGATGCACAAAATGGCCACCACCCACATGGTCAAACTATAACTGTGAACAAAGAACACATGCAAGCCCATGGACATAGTGTAGTATTCATTAGAGAATGAGTAGATAATTCTTAGGTGTAGAATAGGACAGTGTGATGCTGTGTAGAAGGCTGGAGGCAGAGAAGCTGGCAGTTGGACGTTGTCTGGATGGGACCTCTGTTACTGGAATAAAGCTCACCCTGGATTACATTTTGGCATCTTTATTTCATCTTGGAGTAATGTACTTTACTACACTGGCAACCGAGTATGGGATGCATGTTTTTTTTTTAACCCAGTGCCATCGTTTCATCGCAAACAGCTGAACAAAGGTCTCAACAAGGAACCTTATAACAGAACCGGAGCAGAAAAGAGGTTAGCACTCCTCCCGTTTTGGTGTTTTCGGAGGTTTGACGCATTTTGAGCGATTCCCGTTTTATTTTTTTGTTTTCTATTTTGTTTTGGAATCGCTGCCTTCGGTTCTATGAGGAAACTTCAGCTGGCCGCGCGTCAGCTGTGCCGCGTGTGTTCCCATGGATTCGGCGGCTCAATAGTTTCAGCTGAGCCGTGTGCCAGATGCACACGTGTGTTTGGGAGAACTGCTGCGTGCGTTCACTGGTTACACTTGAATGGTTTCAGCTGAGTCGCGCATCAGCTGCTCTCTCTTTATATCTTTGTAGCCGTATCTCCATGGTGACGGCTAGTGCAGAGCATAATCCTGGGGATTTTGTCCTGTCAGCTGCTCTCTCAAGACGCAAATGTGTTTTACTCACTGGAGAGGGCGTTTCTGATGAGATAAAGATAACTTTTGATTTTTTTGGAAGCTCTGGATGATGCAGAATGTCACTGCACCTTCTTTCTTGTTGACTATGCCAGGAGAACCACCTACTAAATGGCAGAAGTGGAAGAAGGTTTTCGAGAGATATGCAAAGGTGTGTGGTGCATCTTTAAGCGTTGAAAGGAAAACTGCTTTACTCTTACATTGTTTAGGTTCAGAGGGTCAGGAAGTGTTTGACAATCTACCAGACATATTTGACAAGAACCCAAATGAATATGAGACATGCATAGAAAAACTGGATAGACTTTGTCTGGATGGGACCTCTGTTACTGGAATAAAGCTCATCTTGGATTACATTTTGGCATCCTTATTTCATCTTGGAGTAATCTACAACACATAGACTACACAAAAAGGCCCCTGGCCACACGTCATGACAACAACACACACTGGCCATAAGGAGGCAATACAAAATAAAAAAATTAACTGAGCTATAAAAATTTACAACAACAGTACACATATTCCTATGCCTATCAAATATTACCCCACAACATATACACTTTTTGCAAAAAAAATGAAATGCAAACAATAGCCAACCTTTTTAGTTTAATCCAATGCCATCCCTGCCCTAGATGAAGTTTTAAAAACATATACCACTAAAACATTTATTTTATGCACTGTATACTACTAGCACTGGGCCTACTGGCTAGATGGCCATTTGGAAATCTAGACCACATAGTAAAATAATAATGCAAATTTAACACACATGCATAAAAAGTACTGTGCTGTCAAACAGTTTTCCTTTACAAAAGATAAAAAATCTATGAAATGCAAAATAAATAATAACTAAGCCCATACTTAAACTCCAAGACCACCCACCACTATAAAACTTTTACCATCAAATTAAAGTACAAAGAAATATTGGTGCATGCCCAAGCAAACAAACAACACCCTTATTCGATAGTTTTTGAACTTGAGTGTTTCACAAAAACAAAGTCTTTAAATCCAAGGGTATATCCAGGAGACATAGAGATTGATCCTTCCACCTTGAAATCCAAGTGAAAAGTAACCAGGAGATGGACAAAGCCTTGGGAGGAGCCTTCTGGACGGTAACAGGAAGTTGGAGTCTCTCAGCACTTCCTGCCTGTTTAAAAAAAAGAAAAAAAAGGCTTCTCAATCTCAAAAGCAACATGAAGGGTCAATTGGAGAAGAAAATCTACTCAAATATCACTTCGATGTAATGGAGTAGAAAAGCTACTTCAGGTGCATTTGCACTCGCAAGCAGGACTGTTTTGGATGGCACCTATGGCGGAAACAGCGCGATTGAATGCAAAGCCCTGTATGCTCTTTCTAGCGGACCAGGAGAATTATGGCACACACAAGAGAGCACCAAAAATCAACTTCACGCACATGAATGAACCCCGCTCCACACCTAATTGTGGAATTCAGGAACTCCACGGTACCCCTCATAACGCAAAGTGTCCGAATTCCGCAAACTCCCCCGGCAGAGGTGATTTCTACGCCCGGGCCTTATTGATCTGTGCTTCAAAATGTTGATATTTGTTTAATAGTAATGTATAAAATCTCTTAGAACTAATTTGGGGCCAGATGTATCAACATTTTTGCGATCGCAAACGGCCCAACAGGCAATCACAAAAATGCATATTGGTATGTTAAAAATCCAATTTGCGATTTGGTAACTTGTTGGATTTGTGACAACATACTGATTCGTTATTAGGAAGGGGCGTGTCAAGGGTGTCCCTTCCTAATACTGAATCGCAGAGGTATGTATGATTGTTTTGTGACCGTGAATGCGGTCGCAAAACAATCACAGTTACCACCTACTTCAAGTAGGTGGTAACCAATTCGCCTTTCCCTTTGTGAATGCATGTGAAAACATTTTTTAAGAGCAGGCAGTGGTCCCCCATGTTTCATTTTTAAACGCATCCCGTTTTCCTCTAAGGAAAACGGGCTGCATTTTAAAAAAAGATAGCTTTATTGAAAAGCAATCACAGACATGGTGTTCTGCTGAGCCCAGCAGGCCACCATCCCTGTGATTGTAGTCATTCGCAATGGCTTGCAAATTGCGACCTACCTTATGAATATTAATGAGGTAGGTCGATTTGCGATTCCTTGCAAATCGCACTATGAAACTCCTGGAGTTTCCTACATTCCAATAGCGATTACTTAATTGTGATTCGTTACAAATCGCAATTAGGTAATCGCTATTGTGAAGAATGCAACTCCTAAAAACCTTCCACCAAATAAAGGGGAGTTCCGTAAAATAAAAAGACACTGTGCGACTAACTCTGATATCCCCTTGAAATAACAGGGTTATACTCTTTCCTTGCTGCAAAGCAATGCTCGTTTTCACATTTGCGGTTCCTGCTGGTGTGTAATCAACAGAAAACACTACAAAGGAAGCCTGAGATTGCATTTTAGTACTGTATGGTTGGGAAGCAGAAAATCTACACAGTTCTCTGAAATAAAAGTAAAACGCATGCACTTGTCATAAACTCTAAGGTGGAAGAGGAAAGCAAAGGCTACATAAATTGTCTGTGGATCAATTGGAATTGAAAGAAAAGAAATGTTTCATTTTTGTATTCATCTGGATTCCTTAGCGACTTATCACATTGCTCTAGTTTGTAGCACAATGCTCAAACCTCCAGAATCTTCAAAGATTTTAGATTGTTTGTGCATTGAGGAAAGTGTAACGATAATACACAATAGTTGGAGCATTGTACTTACTAAAAACTAAACTTAGCTGCCAGCGGCAATGCAGGCTTCCTTGCACCATAGTGCAAGGGTGTCTGTGTTGAGGATATTGCTTGTTTATGTCCATGAAAGGATTCCTTCCTGCACATAAACAATCTACAATGGAGATTTGGCACTTCTATGTGTGCTGCAGGATGCAGCACACATAGAAGTACCAAATTGTCAGTTTTGAATGATTGTTGATGTGCAGGAAGGAACACCTTCCCACACATAAACAATCATTCATGGTCTTTTGCTCTTTCTATGTGTGCTGCAAAATGCAGCACACATAAAAATAAAAAAATGAGGGAAAATAAAAGTATTTCTCCTCGTTACGCCATTCTAACGCAACCCCTGGGGTAAATCTGTGGCAGCATCAAAAGCAATGGGTTTTGCACCGCAACACCCATTGAATGCCCCTCTGCTGCAGAAAACTGCATCAGAGGGGTCCATATTTACAAGGAGGCATTGAGGGCCTTATTGGAACCTTGACGCAGAGGTTTTCCTCCATCACAAATGTGGTGGATATCCCGTCCACTGTATTGCGATCCCATTATATTCAATGGAGATCGTAATACGGGAGATGGGATAGCCGTCACATTGGTGATGGAGGAAACCCTCCATCAAGGTCATAATAAGGCCCTAAGTCATAAAAAGTGGCTTAATGCCTCCTTGTAAATATGGTGCAGTGAATAGCGCCAATTGAGAGTCACTAAAAATGACACTCCGGTGGTGCTAGAGCACTATAAATCTGTCAGCTGAAGATCAATACCTTTGCTTGGTAAGTGGGGAATGTCCACTGGCATGATTTATGTTCCAGCACTCTTGCCGACATTCCTTTTGCCAACATGTTAGCATGTGTCCTTTCTCTTTTGACAAAATGTGTATACTGCTGTTTCATGCCTGGTCTACCTGTGTTCATGGGATGATTTCTGTATTCCCTCACATGTATCTACATAACAACCTGTGTTTGGAATTGGACATTTGCAATGGAGCTACAGTTCATGTGGTGTTACAGACAGGAGTGTGTCACCATTGATTATTGACTCACACATACTCTCACCTGTCATAGCATGTCATTTGGCATGTACAACTGCAATAGCGATGAGGGACATGATGGGTAGGACTAGAGTTTTTACATTGATGTAGCATCATGTGGAAAAGTGCTCTACACATGTGTAATGGGAAAGGTTTGTTACCTGACTGTTGACATGCATCATGGAGTGATTTGCAGTTATGTTGGAATCATATGTGGTTGGATGCAACCATTCATCCACGGAAATCTGGATTTGCAGGACCAAAATGGAGACAGTAATGTGGCTTACCATTGGGCAACATGTTGAGAGACTTCTAAAAGTACTTGCAAACATCTGGGCCTCTTCAACATACAAATGTCTACTGGAGTCTAATGATGCAATCAGAGTATGTCAAGGGGTGACATTAGTGGTGATTTCCCTTGGGCTTGCTGATTCATTGTGCTATGAGTTTTAGGGTTCATATCTCCCTGACAATTTACATATTCTGTCTACAGTGTACATTTCCATGCCAAATGTGTAGCATATCTGAGCAACATAAGTACTACCTCCATAACTCCATTAGGAGAAATTACACATTGTGAAGTGTGCGTTGTTAATATGTTTCACGTGTGGCATTAGTATTTCCATGTCACCTTCTTCAGGCTACTGTACTGTTGCCAGCACATTGGCAGGTCTTTGGAGCATCATTTCTTATTGCTGTGTTATTGTGTATGTGACAAATAGATATCTGCATGACCTTGTGTTGCATCTGTGGGAATGCAGGTGGCATTGGCCTACTATTGTATGACAACAAGTAACTGAGGTATGCTTCATGAGGCAAAACATTGAAGGTGATGTGGTTTTCTACTTGCTCAATGGTTACTGTGATTGCACAACTTCAGCCATACAATTGTAGTTGTCTGAGATCCTGATTTCCCTGTGGGTAACTGCTGACAGTTCAGATGGCATGCATGCACGCATATGGCATGGTACATGTAGGAGGCACTTTGATGTAGTTTGTTACTTGATGTTATGGTAATGTTTGCTAATCACAGCTGTTCTTCAAGTGCAATCAGGACATGCAGTGACCCTTTTCCTCTTTGTATTTATAGCATCAGCCCAGGCAAGCCAGGGAGACAGGGCACAACCAAGTGGGGAAGCATCTGGCCACATTACCTCCAGTCATGACACCACCAACTGCGGAGGGGCCCAGTGGCCCAGAGGGTGAGAGGAGTACCACGGAGTAGACAGGATCAACGTTGCCATCATCGGATTCTACCTCCAGGGGGTCACTCCTTAGTGGTGGTGGACCCATCAGGACCTACTCTTGTATCCTCTCTGTCCAGCACCCCCGTTCTATTGAGACCCTTCCTGTTGTTCCTCACCCACTTGGCAATGCCCTCTCACTCAAGAGGGTGAGCATCACTTTTGCCGCAGGCACCTTCGTCCCAGCCCCTGTAATGCCTGCTGCCCTGAATGAGGAGCATATTTACCTCATGAGGAGCATCTCTGAGTGACAGACTGCCATTGTAAATGCCATTCAGGGGTTGGCCAGCCAACTACAGTTTGCCAATGCTTTCCTGGAATGCATTCATAGTGCCATGTCTGGCCTACAGAGATCTTTTCAGGCAGTGGCCTCCTCAGTGATGGCAGCCAGTCATCCCCCCCCGCATTCCTCCCCCATCCGCCTCCCTCTTCACAATCCAAATCCCCTACCTGTCCCAAGCACACAGACACATCTGCATGCACCCACCTCAACGTACGCAAACAGCATTCATCGACACAAACACCACAAGACACATTGTCACACAGGCACTCAATATACATCCAGAAACACATCAGCCCCCACTTCAGCAGACACACCTACCACCCGCACCGACCCACACATCACATCAAGAATACCCACAGACACCACCACAACAGCCAGTGACACATCCACCACACCCACCATACACCCAGACACTAGCATAACACACACAGACATATCTACTTCCTCCACCATGTATGCAAACACCACCACAACACTTACAGACACATCTACCACATCCAGCATACCTGCAGACACCATCCAACAAACACACAAATATCCACCGCATCCAGCATACCCACAGGCACTTCCCCACACACACAAATATCCACCACATCCAGCATATCCACAGACACCACCCAACAGACACACACATCCACATCCCACATCACCCAGCACCTCCACCTCCCAGCCCCCAAGACACGCAAAAAACCACACCTATAGATGCAACAGATACCACCCAAACAGAAGTATACCTCACACACACATGCACCCAAGCCATTTACACCCACACAGATGACAACTACTCCCTCAGCCTCCAAATCCCCAATCCCTTCTGAAAATCCTCCCTGTTTTCACAAAGAGAATTTCCTTTTATCACTTGCTCTTTCCCCTGTTTCCTCCACCCCCCAACCCAAGAGGCCCACATCCCAATCCATCCCTTCCACATTGAAGTTCTTCCTTGTCTCACCTGCCCCCCTGCAAGTACCCATACCCTTTCCCTCCAAGAAGAAGCCCACCCCTCCCAAACCCACACATCCCAAATCTGACCCCACAAAAGGAAGATCACTGAGGTGCCTGCCTGCCCATTTGATGCCTCTTCCTGTGGAGGTTTCCTGGCAGTGATTGGAGTCAGGTGTGGACACAGTGATGTGCATGTACATCTAATTGTACTGGCCAATTGCCTTTGTTTTGAATAATTTGGAGTTCATAAACTCAAGTTGTTGTTTATTTGGGTACACATTTGTCCTGCAATTACTTTCCTACCTTTACTTTGTTACTGAGTACCTTGTGTTGTATGCCTACAGTTGTATGTTTTTCAGCCTGATTGCTGATCCATTTGCTGTTGTATGCAATATCTGAATTTGTGAGCAGTACTGGTGTCACCCAAGACAAATGTAGTTGTTGACTCTATGGATATGTGTGTGTTAATCCAAATGGGGTGTCGTGCTGTTTGATATGGTAAGTATTTCATTGTGTGTTGTCCAATGTCAGATTGTCTGGTGTTAGATTTGCCCCCCTGATATGGAGTGTACATTTGTCTCATGTGTGAAAACTAGAGTTTTGTTTGTCCACACATGGAGGGTGTTCAATTGTGCTAACTTCCTTTGCAGTTAACTGTGTATGTGTCCATTGTGAAGCATGTACCTTGAAGCTACTAGAATCTAGAAGTATGGCCCATGCTGTTGTATTTGATTTATTGACCTGCACTTCCACATTATGTAGATAGGCATTCCACTTGGCTCTACTAGTGTTTGTCCCTGAGATACATGAAGGAGCAGTTCCTGTGCAAATGTTGTTTTAGGGGCATGAGCAAAGAATAATGTGTCCCAGGGCAGCATCCTTCCATGAGTGCTCCTGATGTCCCCATCCTTATTGTGCAGGTATTATTTGCATAGTGAGCTTTGGATATTTGTCTATCAAACTATTGTGCATATAATTGTAATTTCATTGTGTTGCAGTGTGGGTGATGTGTGGGTTCATTGCAGGGCTATTTCGTGGGAGGGATGTTTGTGTTTTATGACACATCTATACACAGAATTCAATCTGATGACAGCCCATCGCATGTGTGCAATGTGAGGGTATCAGTTGTATTGGCAGTTGTGGTAGTGATGTGTTGTTGCTATTGTGTGACGTAATGTTGTGTACACTTCCCTGTCCCTGTGCCTGAGATGGTTAGACATGTTTTGTGTAGTGTTGCAGTGCACTGCCCAAAGGGGGCGCTTTGTGGCTGAGAAGGTCTAATTCTTTGTGAATGACTCTGACTGTGTACATAATGACACGTGTACTTGGTGCCGGTAGCGTGGGCCCCATATCATGTGTAGGACAGTGTAACAAGATGTTGTTGAGCTTAATGACACAGGTTGATGTGTGTACTTACTGTTAGTTTCATCCACAGTGGGTTTTTTGGGCACCTCCGATGAGCAGAGGCAGGACGTGTGTGACAGCCTCCATGCAGCACAGGACGTGTAATGCAGCCTGCAGGTGAGTTGAGTCCTTTATGCTCTTCGTTCCGCCAGTTTGGTCATGGTGGTTGGACTGCCATGGTCACATTGCCGGTCTGCAACATCATAATGAATCCGGAAGGAAACACTATCTCCCCTTGCCTGTTTGTCCTGTCTTTTCACTGTGGCGGTCTGTGCTACCTGGCGATGCTGGTGGGACCACAGCGGTTTTTGCTCTATAGGCCTAACAATTTCATTAAACAGTGGTCTAACCGTGAATCCAATGGCAGTGCATGGACCGCCAAACTCGTAATCAGGCTCTTAGTGACGTTAGTTAGTTATGTAATTAATACCAATTTAATCAAACATTGTAAAGTCAAATCATACCACCACACCATAAAATTTCATTTAAAATCAGGCAGCACAACATGTAGCTATCGCTGTTTGCTGTATCAGAGAGAGATGCGTGGGTAAATGGAATAATCCTTCAAAAACCTGTGGCCGCAAGGTGGTCCAGGAAAATGGAATAATCATAAAAAAATGAATTATTCTGTTGATTTGTCTGCAATGCTCCGCTGGAATTATTATGCACCTAAAGAAACTGAATGTTGTAGTGCTGTTGTGCATCTTTGCTCGATGGATGGAGGAATGGATGTGGATAAAAATTAAAATATAAAAAATATAAACACATTTAAAAAACTAAAATAAAACCAAGAAATTAAAAGAACAAATTTAAGAAAACTTTAAAAGAAAAAACTAAAATAAAAAATATAGTAAAAAAGAAAAGAAAATGACATAAACAATTAAACTAAAAAATGAATAAAACATTAAAATAAATTAAAATAGAAAATAAAAATAAAAAATAAAATTGAAACTTAAAATAAACAAATGATCAATAATTAACAATATTTGTATGTAAGCCTATAGCAAAGACACACTGGTTGGATGCACGAAATGTCTGCCAGCTACATGGTCAAACAAGAAGGAGCAAGGAGGCACGGCAAACAAAAATCACATGCAAGCCTAGGGTAAAGGGACATTGGTTGTATGCACAAATTGGATGGCAGCCACATGGTGAAACAAGAACAACAAGGAGCAAGGAGTCATGGTTAACAAAGAGTCATGGTTAACAAAGAAGGAACAAACACAAGCCTATGGGACAGGAACACTGGCTGCAGGCTACCAGCCACATGGTCAAACAACAACAACATCAACAACAAGCAAGGACAAAGAAGAAAACACAAAGAACACATGCAGACACATGCACAAAATGGCTGCCTGCCACAAGGTCAAACAACAAGGAGCAAGGAGGCCTGGCAAACAAAGTACACATGAAGCCTGTAGCAAAGGGACACTGGCTAAATGCACAAAATGGCCACTAGCCACATAGTCAAATAACAACAGCACCGAGGAGCAGGGAGGCATGGGACGCAAGGAACACATGGAAGCCTATTGCAAAGAAACACTTGCTGGATGCACGAAATGGCCACCAGCCAGATGGTCAAACAACAACAAGGAGCAAAGAGAACAAAGAACACAAGCAATCTGTTGGAAAATGGGTTATTGGTAAGGACACATAAGTACCTACAATTAGCAAAAGGCCATTAACCTCCACTTAGATCCAGTTAGGTCTCAGTAAATTAAACCCAGCTCAACCCTTGGTAGCTTAGCAACGAGCGACAAGGCTTAACTTAGGAGACATATGTGTAAAGCATTTAAAAATCACAAAACAGTAAAGAAGTAAAACACAAAACACAGTAAAAATACAGCAATTTATAATAATAGATTGTATTTTTATCTTCACAATGACACCACAATGAATAAAGTTCGATAAGGGGAACCGAAGATATGAATTTTTAAAGAATTAATGTTTTTTAGCGCTTGGAAACCAAAAGCGCAAATCTGGTTATCTGGTCGCACTTCGACTGGGGCAAAGACAAAGTTTGAGGCCGACCGCAATGGAGACTTGTTTGGCCACAGCTCGCGAGAGGCCTCAGTCAAAAGTTTACCTTCAGACTTAGGCCCTCATTACTACCCTGGCGGTTGGCGGTAATTTGGGAAAAGGCACTGCCAACAGGCTGGCAGTACCTTTTCCCAAATGACGACATTGGTGGTTTGGCTCAAGCCAAACCGCCAATATACCATTCCGGCTGCCAGGGTGGTAATGGCTGCTGGGCTGGAGACTCCGGTCTCCAGCCAGGCAGCCTTCACAATCCCACCCTCGGGATTACGACCCCCCCTACCGCCATGGTTTTCGTGGCAAGTGTACCACCATGAAAACCATGGTGGTAGGCACTATCAGTGTCAGGGAATTCCTTCCCTGGCACTGATAGGGGTAACGTACGCCCCCTCCCCCTTCCCAGAGATCTCCCCCACCTGCGGCCTCCCTCTCCTGCCCCCCCACATTTACACAACGACAAGCGCGCACATACACACAATCATACACACATGCATACCCACATCCACCCACACATGCACACATACATGCCCAGACACCGCAACACACACCAACATACATTGTCACACACACACATTCACAACACGCAACATACACGTAGACTCACATTCACACATTCAACGCAACTCACACCCGCATGCACGCATACAATACCAGACACCCCCCCCACACACACAACACCCCCATACACGTACACACCACCCCCCACTCCTGTCAGAGAACCTGACTTACCTGCTTTCAGGGGTTCCTCTGGCAGGAGACTGGATGCGGGGCTACTGCCAGCAGCAGCGTTCGCCAGCAACACACTGCCAGGCCGTATCATTGCTCATGATACGGTTGGCGGTGTTTTGCTGGTGTGGCACTGCTGCTGGCAGCAGCGCCACCTTACTGCCGTCCCCCGCAATGACGGTTGACGGTATTCCGCGTGGAATTCCATCTACGGTCATAATGAGGGTGGGCGTCTGGTAGCCACAGCGACGGAATGTTGGCGGTCGTCACCTTGGCGGTAGGTGGCAGTTACCGCCAAGGTTGTAAGGAGGGCCTTAGTCGTTTTTCTGGAGCTTTTCTTCAACGGGACCAAGTCACCAGTCCAAACCGACCTCCTGGAACTCTTCCTCAGATACACGTCAAGGTAGCCCTATGTGGAGATTTTTACCTTCAGACTTAGTCATTTTTTTCAAGATGAAAATTCTTCGAACTGAGCAAACCTGAATCTTGATCCGACGTCCCTGGAGCCCTCTTCGGATACACTGCCTGGGAGGTCCTGATCAACTTCGTACATTCAGACTTAGTCACTTTTTCTGAGATTTTCTTCACCGGGACGAACCTGCAAGTCAGGCTGGGTCGCGGTTGAGGCAAGCCTAAAGTTGCTGCAGCGGTCGGTCCCTTTATGGAGCTTTTTTCCAAAAGTTCTCCAAACTTCTTCCAGATGTTCCTATAAGGTTCTTTTGAGGTCCATAGCTCACCCCAGGTTCCAGAAGCTCTGAGATGCTGCTTGAGGGTGCAGACTACAACTCCCAGAATGCATCTGGCGCAAATTCCTTTTTGGCCACTGGGAAGTGGTCAGCTGGTTGATTTCTTCAGGAGTTGGTGCATGGGACTCTGGTTCGCAATTTTCACCTGTAGCAAACAGGTAGTCCCTCCTTAAACCAGTTGAAGCCAGGCAAAGTCCTTCTTGTGGTGGAGCCCAAGTGTGCAGCTGGTGCAGTCCTCCAGAGTGCAGTGTCCAGATGCAGGTCAGGGGTCCAGCAGGGCAGTCCTTCTTCTTCTGTAGTTCTTCCTTCTTGGAAACTGATAGGTGGGAGCAGGTCTGCCCATTTTATCCTTGCTCCTGGGTAAAAAACAAGGGTGTCCTGGTTCACCAATCAGGTGCAGGGTCCTTCCCCCCTATGATGACCATTTCCTGGGAAGTGTGGCAAAAATCAATCCCAGGGAGCAACGTTCCTAAAAAATCCATCATGGCTGAAAGTGATTTTTGGAAATTACATCTGGCTGAGCTCACCCACGGGAGTGGTTAAAAACCTTAAACACACCCTTCTCCTGCCCTCTCCTAATGTAATCAGGGGGCACCTAATTGCCTGGGTTTGCAGGATGTGACGAGGTGCTGGGTTGCTCCAAATGTCCTTCCCTGCCTTTGAAGACCAGTTTGGCAGCCCTCCCCCTTCCTGCTTCTCCATCTGCTGACAGAAGATCTCCTCCCCCAGGCACATCTCTTTGTGTTGAGCCAGGCCACTTCACACCTCATCAAGGCAGCCTGGCTGGGTTGCCAGAGGCTGGCCAATCAGAGCAAAGCAGCAAAACCACTACAGGGCTGAAGTTTGCAACTTTTCAGGTAAAGTTTAAAACCTTTTACCTGAAGTTATATTAATTCCAACAATTGGAAGTTGAGGGATTTATTATAACAATTAATTTGATACCAAACTCGAGGTATCTGTTACTTAAGGGGACTTTTAAAATTTGAATAAAATATCCCCATTCTAGCCTATGGAGGCCATTCACTACACTGACGGAAATACAAATTTGGCTGTTTTACCTAACCAGGGCTTCTAAAACTATTTTATAAGGTTCCTGCTTATAGTTACATGGCACCCAGTCCTAGGGGCACATAGGGGACACCTTAGGGGTGACTTATATGTAAAAATAAGGTAGTTTAAGACTTTGGAACTACTTTTTATTCCAAATTTGAATTTGCATGTAACTTTAATTTAAAAGCAGCCAGCAAGGCAAGCCTGCCTTTATAATGACACTGGGCACCCCATCAGTGCACCTATGGGGGCACCACCTATGCTGAGGTCCCTAAACCTGCATGCCCTACCATATACTAGGGACTTATAGGTAGGTTGACTTATCCAATGATAATTAGCCTAATTTGCATACTCATTTTATACAGAGCACAGGCCCTAGGACTGCTTTGCAGTACCCAGGGCACCATCAGAGTCAGGAAACCACCAACAAAAAGTGAAACAATGGGGCAAAAAGTCAGGGGGCCTCTGCAATCAGCCCTGTTTTCCCACACAAGCCTATGGCAAAGACACACTGGCTGGATGCACAAAATGGCCACCACCCACATGGTCAAACTATAACTGTGAACAAAGAACACATGCAAGCCTATGGACATAGTGTAGTATTCATTAGAGAATTAGTAGATAATTTTTAGGTGTAGAATAGAACAGTGTGATGCTGTGTAGAAGGCTGGAGGCAGAGAAGCTGGCAGTTGGACGTTGTCTGGATGGGAGCTCTGTTACTGGAATAAAGCTCACCTTGGATTACATTTTGGCATCTTTATTTCATCTTGGAGTAATGTACTTTACTACACTGGGGCCTGAGTATGGGATGCATGTTTTTTTTTAACCCAGTGCCATCATTTCATCGCAAACAGCTGAACAGAGGTCTCAACAAGGAACCTTATAACAGAACCGGAGCAGAAAAGAGGTTAGCACTCCTCCCGTTTTGGTGTTTTCGGAGGTTTGACGCATTTCGAGCGATTCCCGTTTTATATTTTTGTTTTATATTTTGTTTTGGAATCGCTGCCTTCGGTTCTATGAGGAAACTTCAGCTGGCCGCGCGTCAGCTGTGCCGTGTGTGTTCCCATGGATACGGCGGCTGAATAGTTTCAGCTGAGCCGTGTGCCAGCTGCACGCGTGTGTTTGAGAGAACTGCTGCGTGCGTTCCCTGGTTACACTTGAATGGTTTCAGCTGAGCCGCGCATCAGCTGCTCTCTCTTCATATCTTTGTAGCCGTATCTCCATGGTAACGGCTAGTGCAGAGCATAATCCTGGGGATTTTGTCCTGTCAGCTGCTCTCTCAAGACGCAAATGTGTTTTACTTACTGGAGAGGGCATTTCTGATAAGATAAACATAACTTTCGTTTTTTTGGAAGCTCTGGATGATGCAGAATGTCACTGCACCTTCTTTCTTATTGGCTATGCTAGGAGAACCACCTACTAAATGGCAGAAGTGGAAGAAGGTTTTCGAGAGATATGCAAAGGTGTGTGGTGCATCTTTAAGCGTTGAAAGGAAAACTGCTTTACTCTTACATTGTTTAGGTTCAGGGTCAGGAAGTGTTTGACAATCTACCAGACATATTTGACGAGAACCCAAATGAATATGAGACATGCATAGAAAAACTGGATAGACATTACATTCCGAAGGTTAGCACCATATTCGAAAGATATCACTTTGTCAGGAGAAACCAAGAAGAATGTGAAACAATAGAAGGCTATGTTACAGCTCTAAGGAAATTAGCTTCATCTTGCAAATTTGGATCTTTGTTAGAGGAGAGGATCAGAGACCAGTTTATGTTGGGCTGTAGCAAAGAAAAAGTTAGGGAGGAAATTTGGCAAAAGGATGATCCATCATTAGATGAAATCTTAGTGTTAGCCAATAACATTGAACACTCTCTCAAGTGTGTGGAAACCATCAAGAAGGAAAAAAGCAAAAGTGACAGTGTACAACTGATCAAGAATAATACGGATAAACGAGAATGTCCAGTAAGACAGAGTTATAAAAAGGAAAAGAGAAGTACTTTTCAAGGGAAGTGTTTTTATTGCGGCAAGCAGGGCCACATGGCAAATGATAGGAGTTGCCCGGCTATTAAGGTGTCATGAAACTTGTGTAAAAAGAAAGGCCTTTTTGCCAGTGTGTGCAGAACTAAAAATGGGAAAGGTAGCGTCTATGAAGTTAATAATGATTCAGACACCAAGGATGGGGATGATTTTGAGTGTGGCCAAATTGTCCTTCAGGTTGAAGGAAAAAGAAGAAAAGGACCTATTGATGAAGTTTTGGTGGATGGTAAAGGAACTAAGGTTCTTTTCGACTCTGGAGCAAAGATTACCATTATATTGAACGAATTTTACTTGGGAAAACTCAAAAATAAAAGTAAAATTATTCAAACCGGATATCACGACTCATGCATATGGTGGAGAACCTATTACGCTGCATGGGTATTTTGGGGGTTTGCTTGAATTTAAACATAAATATACCAATGCAAAGATTTATGTATCCAAGAAGGGTGGCAGTGTTCTGAGTTGGTTTCATCAGAAAGAATTGGATGTGATACTTGATCCAAATAGTGACCCTCCTGTGAAGATTTAGGATCAAGTAGGGGTGAACGAGATTGTAGAACGAGATGGGTCTAGTGGTCAACAAACTACAAGTGATGGTGATTTTGTGGCGGAAACTAAAATTGAGAGTTCCTTTGGTCTTTCAAGATAAATTGGGGTGTCTTCAACACTATGTACATCATATTCATCTCAAAGAAGGAGCAAAACCAGTACGCAGCAAAGTTCGTAGTGTACCTGTAGCTTTGCGTGAAGAATTGAAATTAGAATTGGAGTGTCTTCAGAAGAAGGGATTATTGAGGAAGTCGAAGGAACTGAATGGTTGGCACCAGTGGTTGCAGCCAGGAAAGCGAATGGCAGTCTACACTTATGTGTGGACTTAAGAGAACTGAACAAAAATTTAATTGTAGATAGATATCCCTTACCATATATTTCGGATATGATGATGTTACTTCGGGGGCAAAAGTTTTTTCCACTATAGATCTGACGTCGGCATATCTTCAGATTAGGCTGACTGAAGGATGCAAACATCTTACTGCCTTTGTCACTCCATTTGGAAAATTTAGGTACACCAGGTTACCATTTGGGTCAATATCTGCAGCCTCGGTCTTTCAAAGGATGTTGGAAAAAGTTTTGAAGGGTCTTGAAGGTGTAAGGATATACCAAGACGATGTCTTGGTATTTGGAAAAGATAGTCCTGAGCATGAAAGAAGAGTACTTAGAGTGTGGGAGAGGCTGGGAGAGTGAAGGGTTGACCATTAAAATGGAGAAGTGTAAATTTCAAAGGGACTCCATTGAATATTTAGGACATACAATCACTGGAGAAGGTATATCCCCAAAGAGAGAACTAGTAGATACCATTAATAAGGAGGAACTGATGAAATTCATTGGGATGGCTGAGTATTATGGGAAATTTGTCAAGAGTTTTGCAGAAATATGTGAAAATACGAGAAGGTTGTTACGGAAAGGTATGAAGTTTATATGGAGTGAGGAATGTGAAAGAGAATTTAAAGAGATTAAGGAGAAGTTGGTTAGGGCTCCCAAATAAAAGAATTTTAACCCTAATCTTTCATCAGTTTTAATTACTGACGCAAGTGCAAAAGGTCTTGGGGCTGTTCTACAACAAGGTGATCATAAGTCTGAGCAAGTGTTTTTTTTTTTGTCGCGAGCTCTTAAAAATGCCAAGTTGAACTACTTGGTTATTGAGAAAGAAGCATTAGTGGTACATTGGGCTGTGAAGAAGCTTAAGAATTTGCTTTGGGGCAGCAAGTTTGAGGTTAGGACAGATCATAAACCCCTTTGTGAGATCTATAAAAGAAAAGGAGTTGATGCGATATCAAATAGGATCACAAAATGGGTGGTATCGCTACAGGATTTTGATTTTGAAGTTAAATACATTCCTGGAGCGCAAAAAAGGGTGGCTGACACATTATCAAGGTTGGTACAGTCGACAGAAGATAATCAGTTGGAAGAAGGGAGTAATGAAGATCTGGATGGTGAAGTGGTATGTGAAACTGTAGGAAATGGTTTTGATGACAGTGTTGTGCCAGAAGAAAGATGGAGGAGAGAATGCGAGTTAGATTGCACAATGGTTGAGGTGCTTTCCTTGATAGAGAGAGGTTGGGCAAGCAGGAATGAAGGGAGTTTGGAGACTCAGAAGTTTTGGCATTTGAGAGGGGAGTTGTCAAGTAGAGATGGTCTGCTGTTTAGAGGTACAAGACTAGTTCCTCCTACCACGTTGAGGCAGGAACTTATTTCCCTTGCCCACTCGGGTCATCAAGGGATATCTAAAACCAAAGGAAGATTGCATTTGACGTGCTGGTGGCCAGGAATTGACAGTCAGGTAGAGAGAACTATTAGGGAGTGTATGTAATGTGTGATGAGCGAGAAAACTGTCAAACCCAGGGCTCAGCCCATGGAGATTAGAGATCATCCCATTCGGCCTTGGGAGGAGGTGGTGTGCGATATTCTGGGGCCCATTTGCAGAGAGGTTGTGATGTGTAAATCCTGGTGCTGGTAGATGTTTTCTCAAGGTGGTCAAAGATCAAGTTTACCAGGGGCATTGAGACAAAGCATGTAATTGGGTTTCTGAAAGAAGTGTTTGGTACAGAGGGTTTTACCAAAGTTATCCTCACTGACAATGGCGTACAGTTAGTGTCTAGAGAGAGGGAACAATTTTTGGCAAACTGTACCATACGGCACAAGAAAAGTGCACTGTATCATCCTGAAACCAACGGCATGGTAGAGCGTTTCAATAGGGTGTTGAAGGAGACTATAGCTTTGGCCAAGGGTAATGGATTGAATTGGAAGAAACAGGTGACTAAAAGGGTTGAGGCGTACAGGGTCTCACCACACTCCACTACACGAAAAACACCATTTGAATTGCTTAGAGCCAGACACCCTAATACCTTTGTGGCTCCCAGTTGGGTGAATGGTATGAAGTTAAGGACAGGGGTGGTAGTATCAGATAACTGTTGGAGAGAGAGTGAACGAAAGAAAATAGAAGCTCAGAAAATATATTTTGATTCAAGGAGGTCAGCACAAGTAACTAAAGTTAAGGTAGGGGATTGGGTACTCATTCGTGGACCTGTGAACGAAGGGAGAGGCATAAAAAAATCTAAACCTGTAAGGGTGGTTAAACTGTTCAACAATGCAGTAAGAACAGTGGATTCTAAGATGTGGAATCTCAATCGGTGGTGGTTCTCAAGTGTAATATGTTTGGGAAGTTTCTTAATGATAGTTTGGTTAATTCTGATTCATCAAAAAGCTAATTCAGCAATCTTGTTGAACTTTTGATAGTTTATTGTCTTTTTGTGTTTTTTTCTTTTTTTTCTTCTGTATGTGTCTTTTAATTTTTTTTTTTTTATAAAAGGGGGAGGTGTGTAGTATTCATTAGAGAATGAGTAGAGAATTCTTAGGAGTAGAATAGAACAGTGTGATGTCATGTAGGAGGCTGGAGGCAGAGAAGCTGGCAGTTGGACGTTGTCTGGATGGGACCTCTGTTACTGGAATAAAGCTCATCTTGGATTACATTTTGGCATCTTTATTTCATCTTGGAGTAATCTACAACACATAGACTACACAAAAAGGCCCCTGGCCACACGTCATGACAACAACACACACTGGCCATAAGGAGGCAATACAAAATAAAAAAATTAACTGAGCTATAAAAATTTACAACAACAGTACACATATTCCTATGCCTATCAAATATTACCCCACAACATATACACTTTTTGAAAAAAAAATGAAATGCAAACAATAGCCAACCTTTTTAGTATAATCCAATGCCATCCCTGCCGTAAATTAAGTTTTAAAAACATATACCACTAAAACATTTATTTTATGCACTGTATACTACTAGTACTGGGCCTACTGGCTAGATGGCCATTTGGAAATCTAGACCACATAGTAAAATAATAATGCAAATTTTACACATGCATAAAAAGTACTGCGCTGTTAAACAGTTTTCCTTTACAAAAGATAAAAAATCTATGAAATGCAAAATAAATAATAACTAAGCCCATACTTAAACTCCAAGACCACCCACCACTATAAAAATGTTACCATCAAATTAAAGTACAAAGAAATATTGGTGCATGCCCAAGCAAACAAACAACACCCTTATTCGATAGTTTTTGAACTTGAGTGTTTCACAAAAACAAAGGGGCATATTTATACTCTGTTTGCGCCGGAATTGCGTCGTTTTTTTTTACGCAATTCTGACGCAAAACTAACTCCATATTTATACTTTGGCGTTAGACGCGTCTAGCGCCAAAGTCCATGGAGTTTGCGTCATTTTTTAGCGTGGACACCTACTTTGCGTTAATGATATGCAAGGTAGGCGTTCCCGTCTAAAAAATTGACTCCGAGGCATGTGCGCCGTATTTACACTCCCGGGCAAAATTCACGCCCGGGAGTGGGCGGGTCAAAAAAGATGACGTCCAGCCGCTTTTGCGCCGTTTTTTAGCGCCTGGACAAGGCAGGCGTTAAGGGACCTGTGGGCTCGGAAGGAGCCCAGAGGTGCCCTCCCATGCCCCCAGGGACACCCCCTGCCACCCTTGCGCACCCCAGGGGGACACCCAAGGATGGAGGGACCCATCCCAGGGACATTAAGGTAAGTTAAGGTTAGCGCAGTTTTGCGTCAAAAAGTATAAATATGGCCCAAAGTCTTTAAATCCAAGGGTATATCCAGGAGACATAGAGATTGATCCTTCCACCTTGAAATCCAAGTGAAAAGTAACCAGGAGATGGACAAAGCCTTGGGAGGAGCCTTCTGGACGGTAACAGGAAGTTGGAGTCTCTCAGCACTTCCTGCCTGTTTAAAAAAAAGAAAAAAAAGGCTTCTTAATCTCAAAAGCAACATGAAGGGTCAATTGGAGAAGAAAATCTACTCAAATATCACTTCGATGTAATGGAGTAGAAAAGCTACTTCAGGTGCATTTGCACTCGCAAGCAGGACTGTTTTGGATGGCACCTACGGCGGAAACAGCGCGATTGAATGCAAAGCCCTGTATGCTCTTTCTAGCGGACCAGGAGAATTATGGCACACACAAGAGAGCACCAAAAATCAACTTCACGCACATGAATGAACCCCGCTCCACACCTAATTGTGGAATTCAGGAACTCCACGGTACCCCTCATAACGCAAAGTGTCCGAATTCCGCAAACTCCCCCGGCAGAGGTGATTTCTACACCCGGGCCTTATTGATCTGTGCTTCAAAATGTTGATATTTGTTTAATAGTAATGTATAAAATCTCTTAGAACTAATTTGGGGCCAGATGTATCAAAATGTTTGCGATCGCAAACGGCCCAATAGGCAATCACAAAAATGCATTTTGGTATGTAAAAAGTCCAATTTGCGATTCGGTAACTTGTTGGATTTGTGACAACATACTGATTCGGTATTAGGAAGGGGCGTGTCAAGGGCGTCCCTTCCTAATACTGAATCGCAGAGGTATGTATGATTGTTTTGTGACCGTGAATGCGGTCGCAAAACAATCACAGTTACCACCTACTTCAAGTAGGTGGTAACCAATTCGCCTTTCCCTTTGTGAATGCATGTGAAAACATTTTTTAAGAACAGGGAGTGTTCGCCATGTTTCATTTTTAAACGCATCCCGTTTTCCTCTAAGGGAAACGGGCTGCATTTAAAAAAAAAGATTGCTTTATTGAAAAGCAATCACAGACATGGTGTTCTGCTGAGCCCAGCAGGCCACCATCCCTGTGATTGTAGTCATTCGCAATGGCTTGCAAATTGCGACCTACCTTATGAATATTAATGAGGTAGGTCGATTTGCGAACCCTTGCAAATCGCACTATGAAACTCCTGGAGTTTCCTACATTCCAATAGCGATTACTTAATTGTGATTCGTTACAAATCGCAATTAGGTAATCGCTATTGTGAAGAATGCAACTCCTAAAAACCTTCCACCAAATAAAGGGGAGTTCCGTAAAATAAAAAGACACTGTGCGACTAACTCTGATATCCCCTTGAAATAACAGGGTTATACTCTTTCCTTGCTGCAATGCAATGCTCGTTTTCACATTTGCGGTTCCTGCTGGTGTGTAATCAACAGAAAACACTACAAAGGAAGCCTGTGATTGCATTTTAGTATGGTTGGGAGGCAGAAAATCTACACAGTTCTCTGAAATAAAAATAAACGCCATGCACTTGTCATAAACTCTAAGGTGGAAAAGGAAAGCAAAGGCTACATAAATTGTCTGTGGATCAATTGGAATTGAAAGAAAAGAAAGGTTTTCATTTTTGTGTTCATATGGATTCCTCAGCGACTCATCACATTGCTCTAGTTTGTAGCACAATGCTCAAACCTCCAGAATCTTCAAAGGTTTTAGATTGTTTGTGCATTGAGGAAAGTGTAACGATAATACACAATAGTTGGACCATTGTATCCATTGCATTAAAACCACCTCATAAAATGTATATAAGACTTTTAACATTTTCATTGTGTTACCTCTAAAACCTTAAATAACGAAATTGGTTCACATTAGCATGCAACAGTCACAGCGAGCTGCGGCTGTCTGTATGGCCAAATGTATGAAAGAGGATACTAAAAGCAAATCAACGTGGCCTCTAAGCAAATAGACACAATCTCTGTACCTCTGTAACCCCCGTCTTCTTAAAAAATTATACGTCAAATTCTTCATTGGCCATCAGCATCGAAGCCACTACAGCTATTTATTTGATGTTCCCCCGCTATGCTTCTTTCTCTCACCAAGGCGGGCATCTCTTAGAATGGCACCTACTGAAGTATTCTTGGCAGAACAATAGAGAATATTATGACAAATTTGAATGGCGCATTATAACAATTTTCCTGAAGTACTTAGGGGCATATTTTAGAGTCCCAAGAGCCTTCTACCGACACATTAGCGTTATTTTTTTGACACTGTTTCGTTAGATGGCCCAAATCTCTGGACCATATTTACAAAGTGGCGCAATGCATTAATTGCATCACTTTGTAATCCTTTGCGCTACATTATGCGTGTGCCAGGCATAATGTATGCAAAGGGGGCGTTCCCCCGTTAGGGGGGCCGAAAAAGTGACTTGGATTTTTAATTAGGATTAACAATTTATATTTCTTAAATATTTTTCATAGCTATTCCCATAGGAAAGTTTACTTTTGTAGTAACTTTGTGGAATCTTACACTTTTTTAGTAAGTTCTAAATCCTTGCGTCATTTTTATCGGCCCTTTTAATGCCTCATCAGAGCAGGCATTAAAAGGGGGGGACACCATTGTTTACAATGGGCCACTATGTACTCTGCAGGAGTAGCGCCAAAATTTTGGAGATACTCCTGCAAAGTACATTAAAAGAGTCATAAAAAATGACGCTATTACCACCTACACTGCACACATGTTGGCGGTAGGATGGAGGTAAACGGTGCAAGAAAAGTGGCGCTGCACTGTGCGCAGCACCACTTTTCTCAAATATGCCCCTTAATTCTCAAGGCGAGACATTACTGGGAATTAGAATGTTAGATAATAATGACCGAGGCCAAAGTCTTCCTGTGGGCCTAGACCGAGCATTCACAAGACCTCTGACTTTCTAACCCACACAGGTAAACATATTTGCCTTAATGATTAATACCATGTTAATCCTGGGTTGCATAGCTCAAGAGGCAAAGCCTCCCTCAGTGAAAATGCACGTTCTGTGTGCAAAACAACTAGTCAAACATCAATGCAATTAAAAAATAGTCCTGGCAAGCAGTTATTTATAAAGGAATTGGCAGAAACCGCTGTCACAATGGTTACTGTTTGTTACAGGGCTGAGTCAGAAGGATGCAGTCCTGTAACAACCAGTAATCTTTTAATCTTTAAAAGAAAAAAATCCTGAAACTGGATTTTATTTTTGTAAAGAAAAATATAATGCTTCTCTCACAATTGGAGGATTCTCCCATGGTGGGGGGTGCATTAACATGTTTTTACTGAACCTAGCTGTAAGAAATAGTAAAAAATAATTACATGTCCACCCATCCAAATTGGTCGGGTGGGCCGGTAGTCATTTTTTTAACCACCCTTACTCCCCAGTGCCATTGCAGGGGACTAATCACAGCAGTAGTCTCTGCCTTGAATAATCCAAAAGTCCTGCGGCATCTCAATTTATCCTTTATGCTGCAAAACTGTGCTAACGCAGTTTTGCGGCAAGAGGTTTAGCGCCGGCAGGCATCATTTAACAAAGCCAGCTGGGCGTCGTATTTATTGAATGAACAAGCCGGTGCTAAACTTGGGGGTGGCGGTAGGGAAAGAGGGGGTTGTGCGTAAGAAAATGATGCTAGCCTGGTTAGAGGTAAAAAAAAATGCCTCTAACCAGACTAGTGCCATTTCCTGGTGCACAACCACCAAAAACATTACTCCTGTCTTAGGAAAGACAGGAGTCATGCCCACCGCCCCAATGGCCAGATCAGGGGACAAGTGTCCCCTGGGCATGGCCATTGCACCCTGAGCAATGCACAGGGCCCAAAGTTAGGGCCTGCAATGGCAAAACAAAAATACTTACCTGGAATGGGGTCCCCCATCCTCTGGTGTCCCTCTGGTGAGGGTGTTCCTAGGGGTTGGGGAGGGTACCTGTGGACCCATTCCATGGTGTTTAACCATGGAAATGTATTCACAGGTCCCCTAACACCTGGTCTGACGCAGGCATTAAATAATGGTGCAAATCAAGCTGAGCACCATTATTTAGCCCCTCCTCCCATTTGTGTGTCATTTTAGCTCAGGGGGATAAATATGGGCCTATGGGGATGGCACCATTTTTTGGATGGGAACGCCTACCTTGCATCTCATTGACGCAAGGTAGGTGCACACATCTAAAAAATGGTGCAAACTCCTATATTTTTACGTTAGACATGTCTTACGTCAAAATATAAATATGGAGATAGGTTTGCAGCAAATTTGTGTAAAAACAATGAGTCAAATTCGGCACAACAGAAGTATAAATATGGGCCTGCATTTTTAGTGATGAGGATAGTCTGCAGCCAATGCAATAGAGTATCCTTACCGCCAAGAATTAAACCAGGCACTAAGACCCTTGTTATGATTGACCTGATAATTCTGATGAGGCTGGTAACAGAAGTTGGTGCTTATCTGGAATTCAAAGTTTTGTGGAAACATTACAGCTCTGTAGCATTTCATAACAAGATTTTTACTACTGTAAGGAGACATGATATTCCCCCAAAACTCATACTTCCTTTTATTTCTTCACCCCTAGAATTCCCGAGCAGGGAAATAACAACAATTACTATGGACCGCTTGTAATGAGCGTCATAGGGCCAGATGTCAAACTATTTTCCCAGTTGTAAACAGTCCAATCTGTAGAATCGGGCAGATTGGGACAGGAAAAATGCTTTTTAAAATGTACAAAAAGCAAAATGCAATTTGGTATCTTGTTACTGCATCACATTTTGCATTAGAGATTTGGTATTTTGATAGGGACATGTTTAGTACGTCACTTTTTAATACCAAAACGTATATTATGTATTTCTGTTTTGCTTCCAAATGCCTGTCGCAAAACTGCAGTACTTTACCACCAGTTTAAAACTGGTGGTACCCAGTCGCAAAGGGGAAGGGGTCCCCAAGGGATGTCTTCCCATCTAAGAATGTAAGCAATCATATCTCCAAGGACCACTGCCTCCTCGTAACAAATGAAACGCATCACGTTTTTCATTAAGGAAAAAGGGCTGCAAAAAAAAAATTGCTTTGGTGATATGCTGACCTCAGCAGGTCACCATCCCTGTGATAGCTGTGATTCTTAATAGGTCACAAACTGCAACCTACCTCATTAATATTCATGAGGCAGGTCAAATTACAACCCACAAGCAGTCCCTAAATAAAACACAATGAGTTTCATACATATCGCTTTCCCAATTGTGATTAGGAGAGAATCCAAATTAGGAAGTAGGTATTTCTAATGTTTGTACATCTGGCCCTAAATGTCCTCCAAACTGTCTACAAAAACGGAGGAAACATCTGTGGGTAACTTATCAGTGAATACAGTCAAACAGAAATGGGTTCATTGCCTATGTGAAAGACTGTATTAGGACTATGCAAATAGTTGTGCAGACTGGCATAATTGCATAATTCCTAAACTTCACATTACACAAAAACTGCAAAAGTAGATCTACTTAGCAAAACACAAGGTTGTATGTGACTTTTGCTCATAAGAGTTTTGTTGAGTTTACGTCTCATCTAGAGACATTGGCCCTCATTATGACATTGGTGGCAAATGCTGCCTACCGCCATGGCGACGGCCACCAACATACCTTCGTTGTGGCTACTGAACGTCCATGGCAATATAACCCTAGACGGAATTCCGCCAGAAGGCTGGCAGAATTCTGTCAACGGTTATGGCGGCGGACGGCAGTAAGGTGGTGCTGGTCCCAGCAGCAGCACCACACCAGCAAAACACCGCCTACCGGATCATGTTCCATGAGCTAGCCTGGCGGTGTTTTGCTGGCTGACGCTGCTGCTGGCAGCAGCACCATGTCCCGTCTCCTGCTGGAGTACCCCTGCAAGCAGGTAAGATGGGTCCTCCGACAGGAGGGGAGTGGGGGGCATTGTGTGCGTGTGTGGTGGTATGTGTGACTGTGTGTGAATGCGTGCATGCTTGTGTAATACGTGTGTGCATGAGTGGGTGTGAGTGTACGTGCATGTTGTGTCATGAGATTGTGTGTGTGCCTGTATGTATGTGCGTGAGTGTTGCTGTGAGTGCACATGGATGTATGAATGCTTGGGTGAATGTGTGTATGCGTGTGTGTATGGGTGTGTATGTATGTGCGTGTATGTGTGTAAATGTGCAGTGGGAGGGGGAGGGTGGTAGAGGGCTCTGGGGAGGGGGAAGGGGATCAGGGGAGACCCCTATCAGCGCCAATGTCATAATAGTGGAGGTAGGTACCGCCAGCCTGTTGGCGGTAATACCTCGTCTATACCACCAACCTCTGGGGTTCTAATGACCCCCATTTTCTCCTCAAAACAGTGTCTTGTCAGTTAAGTGAGATTGTGCAAATATATTTTTATGCTATTGGTACAATATTTTGAAAAATACGCATATTTTGCAGAAAATATTCACATGTTTTGGGCACCCCAGAATAAAACATGTGGTCAAAATCTATTCCAAGTCAAGAAAATATTCAATGGAGCAAACCTGTGAGCTATAGATTGCAATGGTTCTTCAAGGATAGGAATGATATCCAAGGGCTCCTGCATCAGCTGTGTACTTCTCTGCAAAAGGTATAAGTAAAAACAAAAACATTGAGCACAAATTTTTTAGGTACAATTGGTAGAATGCACCTGATCTTTCAGCAATGAATATTTTAACAAACTCAAAGTTTTTACTTAATTTCTCATAGCAGTCCTTCCTTTAAAGAAAATCCTCAAATCTTCAGAACTGGCTCCTTAGATTCCCATAACAAAATGTGGTTCAGGGACAAATATCAAAGAGCTGAGGTAGTTACTAGAAGGACCATACTCACATCAGTCATTTGTAGAGTGGAGTGGACTCATAATTTCTGGGTCAAAATAGCAGAAGTAGGCTTTTTTGCATAGGACTTTACATCTCTCACATGCAGGTTTTCCATGACTTGGTATACCATTAAAAACCAGTACAACTATGCTGTTAGGCAGGAGACTATAATTTAAGGAGGTTCTAGACCGGATGAACACAGATATCTGATGAAACATGATTGGGGCATTTTTAGCCACTGTTCTAATTCGTATAATTATTGCTGAGCTGTCTGTAATACGTGAAAGTCACTACTTGTAGGTTTAAGGGCCTGCATCATAAAGGCAAGATTCACTTTTGAGTAAGTTTATAATTTTGAGTATGTTTACTGCTTTTTGGTATTCGCAATCTGCACTCTTGTACAAATTCACACTTTTGTAGCAAACACTGAACTTCAAATGGCCAACTACACGTAATACAGTGTCCTCAAACAGAATATAATGGATTTAGAACTTACTAAAAAAGTGTAAGATTCCACAAAGTTACTACAAAAGTAAACTTACTTATGGGACTAGCTATGAAAAATATGTAAGAAATATATATTGTTAATCCTAATTAAAAATCCAAGTCAATGGTGAAGTCAGATTGTTTCTAGAAATTATGGAAAAGTAACTTTTTAAAAGTCAGCTTTCCCTACCTGAAATCCCTGGAAGCTAAATCTGCACTTTACTTTCTAGCTTCTGCCAGCTAGTGATTAGCATTTCAGTAGTTGTGAATAAGGCTTGAACTTGCTCCCAGAACACAGATAAAAGGCCTTGGGTGTGGGTAGTTGATGTTGTGCCCTTGACAGGGTGGCATGTAGGCTATTCCCAAGGACTTAATTACCTTCAAATAGGCCTACACCATCACCAGCAGATGTCGCCAATACCTTGGCCTGCACCCTTTTATATTATTCCTACTGGCAGATCTATCAGAGTATGCCTCTTATTGACATCACAGTGTCATATAATGCTGAAGTGTCAGCCCCTGTGTGGCAGGGTTGCAGGACTTTCATATGACATTTGGGGAGCATTTCAACAGAGGGAAACAGAATGACAAAATAATTTGTGAGTATCTGGTTGCTGAATTCTCACCTTTGTCCTACCAGAGTTCTGTCTTCAAGTTGGTTAGGGGTACTGGGACTGCCTAAAACTAGATTTTGGTATTAGATATGGGAAGATACTAGGATGACCAAATTACACTTCCCAAGTACACACTGTGCCTTCAGAGCCCAGGTTTAGTGGGCCACCATCTCCAGGTACCTGCTTCAGAAAACTCCTGGACCTATGGAAGCTCATCAGAGGACTAAACCTTCTCTCTGATGTCTAAGAAGAACCTAGAAGAATGGACCGGCTCTCCCTCTTGTACCCAGGACAATTGGATTGCAAAGGGCATAAGCCTGACCTCTTTCCTGGACCTGTCCAGCTGACAAGTAGTAACTGGACCCGGATTGGACCATCTTGTGGGCGATACCTGCCAAACTGTGAGTCTCTAAGTGCATAACTAGAGGTCTTGTGAGGCTTTAGAAGTATATTCCTTTAATGTTTAACATTCGGAAAAATCTTTTCCATTTGTTTTCTTGGTTTCTTCTGTTCTGTGATGCAAGTTGGTGCCAGTTTGTGTGGACTGTTTCTTTGATTTTAGACACTATTTGATCAAACTTTGGCCCACAAAGACTAACAAAAGCCAGCTATTGAATGACCCTTGGGGTGTAGGGTGATAGGCTTACTATAAATGATATTATGAACCTCCACACTGTGAGTGACATGCTTTAATGTATTACTGTCAATTACAAATGGGACAAGGTTAAAAGTGTGGCAACGTATTATTCTTCTGCATGTACCACCTTTTTGGGAGGAGAAACCTATTATAGTGCAATAGTTGGTAATGAACCTCATTTTTGTTGTCATGTTTTAGGGCCTGATTTAGATCTTGACTGGAATTCTGTTGTCCAGGATGTGACAGCAGTTTTTAAGTACTACATCAGCTGACGGTGATCAGACAACTGTATTGACAGAGTGTAGTCCGCTGCATAAAAGGTCTACTGCTGCCAATGCTGGCTAACAGTACTCCATCGCCATCAGGGCGGAGGGATGGTACCAAGCATATTTAGATTTCAGTCATGCTAGCATTTTTTCTGGCAGTGAATTCCTGATGGCAGGAGTCTTTGCGGGACCCACTCAACATTGTACAATGGCTGTGGCTATTGGATGGATGACAGCAGCACACATGTATGTATATTGGCCAATTGTGAACACCTGCATACCACACTATAAAACACACTCCATTTTAGACTATGATCCAGTGCCACTCCACTGCAGAACATCATTTAGCTGCTGAATTTGTCACTCAGAAGTCAGGTTATTTTTGTGTTTACTCCCTCTATAATTTTGTAATTTGTCTTATTTTGAAATTTTTTGATTAACTTGTGACCAGTATTTTTTTCAGTTAATCCTAATGACAGAGAGGAGAAATCCATGTTTTACAGAGAGAAATTAGTTGAGTATAGTGGATAAAATTATTAGAGCACAGCCACAACTGTTTGGAGCCCAAGTATGAAATATAGCCAGATCTCACAAAAGCAAATATGGTCCACAATAGTTGACAGAGTGAATGCTGTACCAAACAGCCTGTGCACACTGGAGGAAATTAGAATGATGTGGAACGACCTGCAGGGGAAAGTGTATTCATTGGTCTCCAAGCATCACCTGAAGGCCCAGAGGATTGGTGGTGGTTCTCTCAGCCCCCCATTACAACTTTTCCCCTGGGAGTAGACGGTCTTGCAGATCCTACATCCTGAAGGCTTGAAAGGAATCCCTGGTTGAATGGAGACTGGTATGTTAGACCTATGTATGTCTCAGTAAATATAAATGTTGTTTTTGCTCTTACATCAACTGCACACAATGGGGCATATTTAGGAGCCCCTAGCACCACCTTAGCACCACAATAGCATCATTTTTGTGATGCTAAGGCGGTGCTAAAATGACTTTTCTGCCATACCATATTAACAAAGTGGTGCAATGCATGCATTACGCTACCTTGTAACCCCTTGCACCACATAATGCCTGTTCCAGGCATAAAGTATGCAAGGGGGTATTCCAGCCCTAAGAGGCCCACAAAAATGACACAGTGAAATTTAAAAGATTTCACTGCATCATTTTTGGCATAATTTTTAATGCCTGCTCAGGCGTTAAAATGACACTCCCATAGTGACCTATGAGCCTCCTAGCACTTTGCTGAACTACAGTCAAATATTTTGATGCTAGAGTAGAAAAGCACCATAATAGCGTCAATACTTTTTACACTATTGTGCTAACGAATGCCATGGTGCGCAACCATGGTATTGTTAGGTGCCGGTAGGGGCGGGGCGCAAGAAAAGTAGCGCATCATAGCTGATGCGCCACTTTTTCTTGAATATGGGCCAATGTGTTTTACACCTTTGTAAAACTTTGTAAGCCCAATGTTTGAAATCACAAATCTATTGTTATCAACCATTTATTTGCATTATGGTGCCAACACTCCTTTTACTACTGGGCAATAACTATGCTCAATATGTGTGTTATCATTTATTGTTTGAATGTATTTTGTTGTAGTTAAGATGACGGTTTCAAAACCCTACCCATGATACCATGAAGGTGTGGTATTTGTATGTCTTTCTTCAACGTTTAACAAATTTCACGTCATCATTTATTTGTGTGTGCACATCTTCACTGCATATATTTTACTAGGAGTGTTCATCGTACAATTTTTCAAGTGTTGTCAATGTGAAATTGAAAGAACTCCAACTACGATGATTCCTTCTTTTTCAACATATATGTTTGCACTGCGATGTTGGTTGTTCTCTCTTTTCTTTCATATATGCACATGTCAACATGTCAGCCATTTCTCAAACCAAATTTTATGAAATGAATGTTGTCACTTTGTTGTCATTTCAGTAAAGTGATGTAATTGCTTTCACAACTAAAAGTATGTTGACTTAAAGATTTCATATCATGTCATGTTGTTTGCAGAATATAGGTATTAATGATAATAATTTTACTTAGCAAAGTTCATAAGATGACCAATGCTATTAAAACTGCTAAGTTGTATAATAGTCTGAATTCTAGCCAGCTAGGCCTTAGAATAGCTAACTTCTTATTTCTCCTCTATACTGAGTTGAGTTGAATATGTAGTATCATTTATACACACTTCCGAAGTAAACGTTTTCTTTTCAGGACATCTTTTCACATAGCTTTTTTTGGAAGTTTGCATGTTTGTAATTTATATTGTTTAGGTAATGAGCATGAGATCACTGAAAGGTCTAAACATACTATAAATAACAATTTATTAATTTTAGTTTGCTTGTAGCTCAAAACACATTTGACACATAATCCAGACTTTTACAATTTGTTTTCTTGTATTTCGTATTAGGGACTACACCCAGATTATGTGGACAGCCATCTGCCACTGAGGATACTTCCACTTCAGACCAGAATCAAGCCTTCAGTGAGGACTCCATTCCTGCAATTCCAGATGATGTGGAGCATCCTGGTCCATCGGGTCTGTCTGGGCAGACAGCTCCAGTAAGTCTCAGTCAGACCACACCTACACCTCCCACTCCAGCTGTTACAACACCTCAGTCAATTGACACCTCTACTTCCTGGATCTAAAGGAACATCACCACAATAATGTGTCCCCCATTCCTGGCTGCTGTTGAGCCAACACTACCACCACCTCGAGCTCAGCCAGAATCAGTAGGATGGGGCACACTGGCTCAAGGGCACAGGGTACTGGGGGTAGGGTGCATGCTAGGGAATCTCTAGGACTGCAAAGTGAGACAACTGTGTTCACTGTCTCCCAGACCAGCATTGAGCAAGTCTTGGGATCGATATTACAGTCTCAAGACATGATAGGCTAGGTCCTTACTGAGTTCAGCGACATTAAGAAGTTCCAGAGGGAGCACAATGTAGACTTGCAGACTCTAAAGTCAAAATTGAGCTCCCTGACTGGGGTGTTGTTTGACATTTACAGCCATATATCTCTACCCTTTTCTGAGGTCCTACAACAGCTGGGTCCACTGTACCTGCCTCAGTCACAGTAAGGTAGGCCCTGCCACATGCAGGACACCTACAACCACCTCAGTCCATGCAACTGTGGACTGCCCCAGGAGGGGACGTTCAATGGAATCACTAGAAGAGGAAGGCAAGCTCTCCACTAACACCAACAAGAGATGGGGAACCTAGGGGCATATTTAAGAAAAGTGGTACTACACCAAGTGCAGCGCCACCTTCCTTGCACCCTTGGCGCTCCCCTAATGCCACCATGTGTGCACCGTATTTAAAATACGGCGCACCATGGTGCAGGGTAGGGGTGCAGGAGGCTGGCCTGGTTTGTAGTGGGTACTAAAAGTACTTACACCTTATACCAGGCCCAGTTATCCCTTATTAGTGAAATGTAGTTAGTGTCTAGAAGCCAGGTTGTCTAGGAGCAGCTGTAGTTGAGCAGCCAAGGCTTATCTAGAAGACATGCAAAGCTCATGCAATACCACTGTAGTCACACAGTACTTACACACATGAAAGAAAATACTCAGTGTTACAAAAATAAAGGTACTTTATTTTTAGTGACACAATGCCAAAAATACCTCAGAGACTATACTCCCTTAGGAGGTAAGTAATATACACAGTATATACACTAGAATGCAGAAATAGCTGCAAAAACAGTTAGAAAACAGTACAAATAGTGAAAATTACAATAGTTTGCAATGAGCGTAGGAGGAACACAAACCATATGCTAAAATAGTGGAATGCGAAAGTCGGCTTCCCACCTAGGCAAGTGCAGTGTGTAGAGGAGTGTTGGAAGTGTAAGAAAACACCAAAGGTAAGTAATAGAACCCACCCCAGAGCCCAGGAAAGCAGGAGTGAATCAATGTAAGTTTCATGGAACACGCAAGAATACCTTATAGAAGATAATGCAAGAACCAGAAGAGACTGCAAGAAACCAACAATGGATTCCTGGACCTGAAGACCTGTGGAGGAAGGGTACCAAGTCCAAGAAGCACTGAAGAGTCCAGGGAGAACAGAAGCCCCTGCTAACCCGGATGAAGGTGCAAAAGAAGAACCACCAGTGAAGAAGAACAGTCAGTACTGCACCCAAGAGGACGGATGCGGTTTCCTGGTTGGTGCAGATGATGTCCCACGCTGGATGAAGAATTGCAGTCTGGTTTGCGTCACTGAATTCTGCTAGCAAGCCTTGCCACACGCAAAGCTGGCAGTTAGCAGAAAATGGTGCTGCCCAGACCAGGAAAAACCTTGTGGCCTCTACCCAGGAGGGGGGGCAGGAGGGGCTCTCAGCACTTAGAGAGCTCTCAGAAGACCAGTCAGAACCCACAGGAGTCAACCAGCATGGAGACAAAGAAGGTGCAAATGAAGGCCAACGCAGCACGACACAAAGGGATCCCATGCCGCCGGAGAGCCACTCAGGAAGCTGTGCGTCGCAGGAAGGAGTGCTGGGAGCCAGAGCTGTGCTGTGCACACAGAACTTCGTGAAGGTCACACACAAGCCTTGGCAACTGCAAATCATGTGGTGCACTGGGGTACTGTCTTGCGTGAGGAGGCAAGCTCTTACCTTCACCAAAGTTTGACAGCTGGACCTTAGGACTGTCAGGACAACTTCAGTCCACCACACGTGTTGCTGGATCCGTGCACTTCGTCAGGAGAGGGGAGCCACACCACTGGTTGTCACTGCAGACGGGTTCCTGCTGAAGCAGGGAAGTGACTCCTTCACTTCAAGGGAGATTTCTTCAATCTTCTGCTGCAGGTGGAAGACGGGCATTTCTTGGAGGATGCATGACCTGGAAACAGTTGCAGTTGCTGGCAGGAGCTGAAGGTACATTGTTGCAGAAGTCGTCTTTGCTTCTTTGTTGCAGTTTGTTTAGCTCCTGGAGGATCCAGATGCAGTGTTGTCGGTAGAAGGTGAAGTAAAAGGTGCAGAGGATTCCTGCTGGAGTCTTGCAATCTGAATCTGAGGAAACACCCAGAGGAGAATCCCAAAATAGCCCTGAAAGTGGGATTGGTCAGCAACACAGGTAAGCACCTATCAGGGGAGAGCTCTGATGTCATCTGCTAGCACTGGTCACTCAGATGCTCACAGAGTGCCCCACCACCTTGGAATCCAAGATGGCAAAACCCAAGGACACTCTGGAGGAGCTCTGAGCACCACCCTGGGGTGGTGATGGACAGGGCAGTGGTCACTCCCCTTTCCTTCGTCCAGTTTTGCGTCAGAGCAGGGACTGGGGGTCCCTGAACTGGTGTAAACTGGATTATTCAAGGAGGGTACCATCTGTGCCCTTGAAAGCATTTCCAGAGTCTCTGGGAGGCTACCCTTCCCATGCCTGTAACACCTATTTCCAAAGGGAGAGGGTGCAACACCCCTCTGCCAAAGGAAATGCTTTGGTCTGCCTTCCTGGGCTTGAGCTGCTCAAAAGGCCGGTACAGCAGTAATGGGGTCTACTGTGGAGCCCCCAGAGTGCATGGAATTGTAAGGCCAATACTAGAATCAGTATTGTGATACAATTCCCAAATGTTAGACACCTTACATGGCCATATTTGGAGCTACTTTTGTGAAGCTGGACATCGGTATTGACTTATGTCCAGTGCACGCATAAAATGACATCCCCGCACTCATGATTTGTGTTTGTAAAATAAATTTAAAAAAAAAAAAAAGTCAGGGACTGCTGTTGTATTTCTTGTGGTTTAACTTTTTTTTATTTCTTCCTTCCCTCATAACTATTTAAAATTCAAGTAATATAAAAACAACTATTAGCCAAAAAAAGTTATATTGAGGTAATGTTTCTCCCATGTTCAAAAAAGTAATATACAACAAACACCACAAATCTTAATGTATTAATGTATTAATTTTATACATTGGTAAGAAATGATATTTTTTCTAATGAAGAAAGAAAAATTAGAACATATGCATCAACAATATAATTTTTTCACAGATCCATACCTTGACACCAAAAACAATTATAAAACAGACATATAAAACAGATTGAATAGGCAAACCATTATTGATTCATGTCATCAGTTGGAACCAGGCCTCCTGCCTCACAATAGGAACCTCAAATCAATAACACCAATTGTCAAAACCTCGGCAGGAAACAATTTTGTGAAAGACAGGCTCATTCCAATATACTGTGGCAGTAATTGTTGGCATGTCACAATGAACTTTAAGTGTGCCGCAACCAACTTTAAGTGGTATGCTACAAAAAATGATTTCTACACTGATGAGACACATTAACAGATTCCTACACTTAACACAAGATGAGGATTTTGCAAATGTGAAAGGAGATGAGTACACTATGGGTCGAATTAGACATGTGGTCAGAGAAAGTTAAGCAGGACATATTGACTTTATGGCAACATTCAACAGACAACAAGTCTGATGCAATCTCATAAACTTCCATTCAATCACTGTGCAAGTTGTCTTCGTACAAGATATGTATGTCCAAAGTGCATTCACAGAATCAACCTGTTTCCTTTATACTTTGCAACAGCAGCATATAACAGCAAATGTCACAACTTTGAAATGTCCAAATGAAGATGACATGGTGAAGCATCCTAAAACAGAATAACAGGAAAAATTTATTAATTTAAACGACAAAAGAGGCACATTACAAATGACAAATAATGAGGGCACATTTACTTGGAACAATCAGAGATAACCAATTTAAATGAACATGGTAGTCAATGTGTCAGAAATTTCATCAAAAACTTTTTTGCCGTGAAATTTCCTAAACTACCTATTCCTAAAAACATGTCCTGCACAGACTGATATGCTCTTTATATGACAAGTTCTTTAGACATTAAGGGCCTCATTACGACCCTGGTGGTCTAATGACCACCAGGGTCGTGGTGGCAGTCGGACTGCTGCCAATGCAGCAGTCTGACTGCCACAATTCGACCACGGCAGTAGGTCCGCAGTCAGACCGCCAACACTGCCAGTTTTTGTTGACACGACGGTCTGGCGGTGCTGGTGGTTCTGTAATGTTAGGTAAAGATATACTTACATTAATGTGAAGAAGTTGTCAATGACATCTTGACATATGTCAATTTCTTCTTCTTCACCACTATCATCTTGATTAGGCATGTCAACATTCTGACCCAGGGGGCTCATCATGGTCTCCATCCTCTGCAATGACTGGGATGTTCCGTTGCAGGGCTATGTTGTGCAACGTGCTGCAGGACATGGTGATTTTGCACAACTTATCGGGTGAGTAGAGGAGGGCTCCACCAGTTTTATCTAAAGAGCAAAATCTGGCCTTTAAGAGCCCAAAAGCCTACTCCATTGGCCACCATGGTCTTGTATGGGCCTCACTGAAGCAGACCCTCACTAGCATTGTCAGATTCCTCAGAGGTAATGACAACCATGATTGGTTAAGAAAAGCTAAGTCTCCTATATGATATAAAAATATATTGAGCAAAAATATCTGATCTCAGTATAGATTTTTAAATAAGAAATTATTCAAATACTCATATGGGCAGATTGTATTTACCAACAAGCCAGGCCCTCTCAAGTCCAAGTTGTGACATTTGCAGAAATATGTTGTTCCTATGTAGTGCAAAGGAATCATGTGTTGACTCTGGGAAATTGGCACACACGATTTAGATGTACAAATCAGGTAGGCAGACAACTTGCACACTGATTGAATGGAAGTTCTTCCATTTGTGGTAGACGTCTTCCCCGTTATGTGGTGGGACTAAGGCAATATGTGTCATTAATTGCTCTATCCCCATGTGGTATGCCACCAAAGCATAAAAAATCTCCCTTCACATTTGTAAAATCCTAATTTTGTGGAAACTGGATGAAGCTGTTGATGTGTTTTATCATTGAAGAAAGGACTTCTTGCAGCACACCACAGAAATTTCTTAGTGACATGCCTCCTGAATCTGACACAGTGTTCTGGAAGGATTCTGTGGCCAAAAAATGGAGTACTGTCATATGTGCAAGGCACTCCCAGGAAATCTAACCCTTTCTGTGACCCTACAACATCAGGGTTCACTACACCTGCCTCAGCCACAGAAAGGGAGGCTCAAGCATGTGCAGAAGACCGGCAACCATCTCAGTCCTTGCAACTGTGGACCCCCCAGCCGAGGAACAAGCATTAATCTGGACTACCAGGTGAGGATGGCAAGACCTCTGCCACCACCAGGAAGAGACAAAAATACCTAATTCCCCCCAGTATGTGACTACCATTCACTCTGTGGTCTAGATTCCGGGCACATTTGATTTTTAGATGCCTGATGTATTTCGGACATTGGACTTCAAACAATTTTGCCACTAAAATAATAGTTTCTATGATGGACTCTTTTTTTTTGGTTTTCCACTTTGTTATTTGGTTTTCATCCAGTATCAGTTAGTTTGTGTTTGTAAAATAGAGTCTTAAACACATAGGCCCTCATCATGACATTGTCGGTAAATCCCGCTTACCACTGCGGTGACGGCCACCAACATACCGCCGCAGTGGTGGATATCCGTTTGTCATATTATGACACACAGTCCCCCAACAGAAGATGCCCCCAGTGATGACAGTAAATCTTGACTTCTGGATCTGGATGAACTCCCTGGCCCATCAGGGACATCTGGTCAGTCGGCCTCCCCAGCACACTCAAAGTCCACCACAGAGCCTCCCCCATCAGTATCCAACACCACAGCGCCCCCCCCCCCAACATCTCCACACCTCTGTCCCCAGGACACGTCAATCAGCAGTGTGCCCACCTGTACAGGGACCCCAGTCCACACCTCACCCCCAAGACAATCAGGGACCTCGGGTCAGTGCCATTGGGCACACCATTTAGAGGACACAGGGGAACAGGGTCACTGTGAGGACCGCTGTGCACCAGGGGGAGGACAAGCCCAGGGAACCGACTCTCCAGGAGGCACTCACCAATGTCCTGGGGGCTTACCAACAATCCCAGGACACGATGGGCCAGATCCTTACCAACATGCAGGCGAACAAGTCGCTGCAGGAGGAACACCATCAGGAGATCAGGGAGGATTTGCAGGTCCTCAACACCACCCACCGTGATCTCCATAGCAGGGGTGCTGGCAGACATGGCCAACATCATGAGGGAATGGACAGCACACCAGTGGGCCCTACCACTAGCCAGCCTACTGACCAGCCCTCAACTTCCACTGCAGCTAATGGGCAGGAGGCCCTGCCACAGGACCCACAGGCCACAAGCACCCCTCCCCCTGCAGAAGGTGAACCACCCCGCAAACATTCCCCGCAACCCAGACAGAAGCCAGAGACACTTGCCAAGACCAAGACCACTGCCAGGAAATAAGACCCTCCTGAATTTCCCCCTTGTGTCACCCTGTCACCTTGTCCACATTGAACTGACTTTGCTCCCCTTCCTATGGCCCCTTGGACACTGGACTTGGGCTACAAACAGAATTGAACAATAACCTTGACTTTCCTCTACCATTACCCCATCCCATTGCACTTTTCCATCAATTATTTGCACTAAATAAATACCCTTGAACACAACTTGACTGATATTGTTTTATGTGATGAAAATGTGCATTTATGGAAACAGTCACATCACGTGCAAATGATCTGAAAACTGTGATATCTTACAATTAATGACTGGTAGCTGTCTGTAGTCATCACATCAGTACACTGTTGTAAAATCACCAACATCTGCAATATAAGAAGCCATAGGTGACAGTAAGTTGAGATGCAAAAAAAGTAAATGCCATCCTTCTACAGCCACACAGATAAAACAATAGTCATAGGAATGGTCAGTTACACTGTCTCACCTGTGAGTCATTGGAAGTATTGACGTATAACTGATGTTCTGTTGTCCACATCCTCATCCTCTGCCTCCTCATCCTCACTGTCCTCAGGGTCCACTGCTGCCACAGGGGCATTTCCAGTCTCCTCCTCCTACAGATAAGGCACATGTCGTCTGAGGGCCAGGTTGTGCAACATGCAGCATGCCACTACTATCTGGCAAACCTTCTCGGGTGAGGAACACAGGGATCCACCTGTCAGATGCAGGTATCTGAACCTGGCTTTCAGGAGGCCAAAGGTCTTTTCATTAACTCTCCTGGTTCACCCATGTGCATCATTGTAATGATTCTCAGCCACTGCCCTTGCATTCCTCACAGGGGTCAGAAGCCACAATAGGTTTGGGTAGCCTGAGTCACCTGCAAGTATTGAGACACAAACATTAGCCCTACACAATGGTATGGGGTTAACACCAGAAGGCATACACTGACATACATTGGGTGGGCACTCAGGCTCACCATTTAGCCACACTCTGTGACTCTGTAATTGTGCCATCACATTTGAGATGCTGCTGTTCCTGAGAACAAAGGCGTCACGCACCGACCCAGGATACTTGGCAGTGACGTAGGAGATGTACTGGTCCACCAGGCAGACCATTTGCACATTGAGTGAGTGGAAACTCTTCCGATTTCTGAACACTTGTTCATTCTGGCGTGGGGGGGCAATGCAAGATGTGTTCCGTCAATCACTCCAATAATATTGGGTGTATGTCCCATTTCATAGAATCCTGCCTTCACAGTGGCCAAATCATCCACCTGGGGGAAAGCAAAGTCGCTGCACATGTGTTTGACCAAGACAGACAGAACCCTTGCCAGCACAATTGAGAACATTGGCTGTGACATTCCTGCTGCCAAGCCCACTGTCACTTGGAAAGAACCAGTGGCCAGGAAATGGAGCACTGATAGAACTTGCAAAAGAGGGGGGATTCCAGTTGGATGACGAATAGCAGATATCAGATCAGGCTCCAATTGGGCACACAGCTCTGTGATTATTGCCCTGTCCAGTCTGTAGGTGAGTATTATGTGCTTGTCCTCCAGTGTAGCCAAGTCCACAAGGGGTCTGTACATGTGGGCTTGTTTTCTCCTCCTCCTATTCCTCCAGAGTTGTAAGTATCTAAGGAACACAAGAGCGAGTAGGTTGTCACAATTTTAACAATAGAACCACAACCTCAATGTACATAGAGCATGAATGTGATGGGACAGTGGGAATGGCAATGTACGTGCAATCTTTAGCAATGAGACTGTTATGGATTATCTGAATGTAGTCCACCACCATTAAAAGGCGACCACCTGTCCTGTATGAAGGGACAGGTGGAAGTGAGGTAACTCCGCCAACGTTGGGCGTCATGGAAGTGATCTCACACCACCATGCAATTCCTCATTGGCTAATATGGGGCTCTATGGAGTACAGTGACCAATGGGTGTCAGCGGCAGCAGTGATGGTGTACACAGCCGAGGACGTGACCACCATTTTCTATCTAAATCTTCACTTGATTCCTGACTTTCCACAGGAGAACACCGACACTACGTGTGCTGCTGTCTTTTGTGACCGGAACCTACTATGGACCGTGTGACCGGGTAAAGTGCCCCTGCCTTCACTTCGGAGGAGTTGGAGCATTTGGTGGAAGGGGTCCTACCCCAATATGGACTGCTGTATGGGCTTCTAGGCCAACAGGTGAGTACACCTTGGGCACGATGCATGTGGCAAGGTTGTATGGAGATGTGTATGCAAGAATTGTGCCTTTTGGGGGGGTGGTATGTCTGTTGGTAGTATGCATGTGGGTGCCGGGTGATGTGTGTGCCAATGGAGATGGAAATGGGATTTGTGGGCCATATGTGTGACAGGCTGGATTGTATGTGTAGTTGTGTCCTCCCATTTGTATTATCTCTGCAGGTCAGCGCCCATCAGAAGAAGGGATTGTGGCGTGCCATCACCAAGGATGTGCGGATCCTGGGGGTCTACAGCAGGCGGAGCACCCACTGTAGGAAAAGGTTGGAGGACCTGAGATGCTGGGCACGGAAGACTGCGGAGGCCCAGCTGGGGATGGCATCCCAACGAGGAAGGGGTGCCCGTCAGAACCTGACCCCCCTGATGGCCCGCATACTGGCGGTCGCCTACCCAGATCTGGATGGGCACTTGAGGGCATCACAGGAACCACAAGGGGGTGAGCACAGTGGGAATAACTACAATAATTGGTAGGTGGCATGGGATCCGGATGGTGGGTGTGAGTCAGTGGGTCCCCCTTAATGCTAGGTCAGACTTTGCAGCGTGATCCAGCTCAAGGGTAATGGGTGTACAGCAAATTCAGGTAACCTAGATAGGCTGTATTCCATGTCAGACAGGGCTTGGTGGGTCCCAGGAGGGCTGCAGTTGGCGGTGCTTGGCCCTCATCTTGCTGTGGCACATAGCCAATTGATTGCCAGTGTGGTGCATAGTGCTCAATCCTGAACCCTGTGTGTGATGGTAATGTGTATGCCAACTATGGTGTTGGTGCTGTAATTGACCCAGTGTTCCCTTTCTCCCTCTCTCCCCTTTTTTCTTCTGTCATCCTGTCCATGTGTGCATTAGCATCATCTGGCTGAGGAGCAGGGGCACGGGTGACAGAGGGACCAGCATCCCACAGCACCCAGAAGGCAGAGTCCACTGACGCCGAGGGAACCAGTGGGACGGAGGGCAAGTTGAGCACCACGGAGGAGACAGGAGGTGACAACACGGACTCTGATTCCTCCTCCGATGGGAGCTCCCTGATGGTGGCAGACACCTCTTGACCACCCCAGCTACAGGTACAGCTGCCACCCCTGTACCAGCACTGCCCTCCCAGTTACCCCTCACTGAGTTGCCCGTGCCCGCTCACCCAGGAGGGTGGGCATCTCCTTCACCCCAGGCACCTCAGGCCCTACCCCAGTGAGCCCTGCTGCTCTGAGTGAGGAGGCTATAGACCTACTGATAACCATCTCTGTAGGGAAGTCAACCATAGTGAATGCCATCCAGGGGCTGGCATCCCACATGCAGCAATGCAGTGCATTCCTGGAGAGCATCCACAGTGGATTTGTGTCCCAACAGAGATTGTTTCAGGCTCTGACCTCCTCTCAGGTGGCAGCCATTGTCCCTGTTCCTACCGTCCCCCCTCCAACTACCACATCCCAGTCCCAGTCTCCTCAACCTCAACCCATCCCATACAACCATACAGACAAGCATGCACACAAAACATCACACAAGAGTAGCACAGTCAAACACAGACAGCACACTTCAGACCACAAGCACTCACACAAACAAGACAGTTGCACACACAACAACATCCAGTGCCTCCACTGTCTCCCCTACTCCTCCCACACAATCACATCCGCACTCACACCTGCATGCACTGCTTCAACAGCCAGCACCACCATCACCACACCAAGCAGCAAACACACCTCACTAGAAGACACCTCCACAACATCCATCCACACTTCCCCTGTGTCCTCTCCCACCCTGTCTGTCCCCCCTTCCTAAGGGACACAAATGCACACATTCAGACACCCAACAGCCAGCCACCTCACATCAGCACACTGCCCATGCATCAGCAGACATACACCTCCAACAACCACTCCCTCAACCTCCACTCCCATCCCTCCTCCCTCATCCCACCCCACCGTCCCTAAGAAGCTTTTCCTCACCCAACTTGTCCTCTTCCCTCCCTCTCCACCCCCCATCCTGCCCGTAAGAGCAGTGTCCCAACGACTCAGTCCAGCACCTCAGCCAAACAGTCCAGGGGGACAGTGGAGGCACCTCCTAGTCCTGGAGGCAAAAAAGTGAAGGATCCCACTGCACCAGCCAGGAAAGGGAAGGATCCCACTCCACCAGAAAGGAAAGGGAAGGATCCCACTCCACAAGTCAGGAAAGGGAAGGATCCCACTCCAACAACTAGGAAAGGGAAGGATCCCACTCCACCAGTCAGGAAAGGGAAAGATCCCACTCTACCAGCCAGGAAAGGGAAGGATCCCACGCCACCAGCCAAGAAGGGAAAGGTTCCCGCTCAACCACCAATGACAGGAGCAGTTCTTCCTCAACCACCAATGACAGGAGCGGTTCCCACTGAACCACCAATGAAAGCCAAGAAGCCCTCACCTCCAGCTGTGACACAGCAGTACTCACCTCCAGCAGAGGCTGCCCAAGGCACACCTCCTCCAGCAGAGACACAGTAGCTCTCACTTCCAACAAAGGCTACCCAGGGGACACCTCCCCCAGTAGAGACAATGCAGCCCTCACCTCCAGCAGAGGCTGCGCAGGGGACACCTACCCCAGCAGAGACACAGTAGACCTAACTTCCAACAAAGACTGCCCAGGGGACTCCTCCCCCAGCAGAGATAATGCAGCCCTCACCTCTAGCAGAGGCTACCCAGGGGGCACCTCCCCCAGCAGAGATGATGCAGCTCGCACCTCCATCAGAGCCTGCCCAGGGGACACCTCCCGCAGCAGAGACAATACAGCCCTCACCTCCAGCAGAGGGCATGTAGGCCACCCTTCTGGGACTGTTGTACAAGGAGCCTACTCCAGGAGCAGTGTGTGAGTTCCCCACCTCAGAGACTGTGACCTTGCACCCTCCAGCATTGGGAAATGGGCATGGAGCCCCTTCCAGAACCAGTGGGCAAGTTCCCCACTTCAGCTGAGGTGCCCCCGACCCCTCTTCTCCCTGAGGTGCATGCCCACTTCCAACATGTTGCACAGTTTGGTGTGGAGAATGTCAGGATCCAGTTGGGGCTTGGACAGTGCCCTGTGGCCATGTGGGCCTTTTGTACTTTGGACTGGGCATTGGCCTTTTCTGGACAATTTTGTCACTTCAGTACTTATGGTGGTTCCTGGCATGCAAATACATTTCCGATTCTGCCTTACTGTTGTCCTTGCATTATTATGAGGTGTGTGCTAAGCCATTGTTTTTCGTCTGCAGCTGGTTGTGTGTGTGGATGGTGTGTGTTGTGCGTGTGTGTGTCACTCTCCTTTTCCTCCCTCCCTCCCTTGTGTGCTAGGCAGCTGTACTCACCATCTTCGTCGGCGTTGGTTCCAGGTGAAGCATGGCGTAGAAAAGCATCGGGAAGACTTGCAGTTCCGTTTCCATGGCGGCGTTCATCTTCTCTATGTCTCAGATGGTGAGACTTTGGTCCTCTGTGTTGTGTTTCTGCCAGACTTTTGATGGCTTTCGTATTGCGCCGGAAATCGTGGCGGTCTGCTTTGTCATGATATGGTGGGTGGTAGCTTGTCTTCCGCCTGGCTGTTGATGGCTACCGCCATGGTGAGTGGTGTTAACGCCCTGGCGGATCATGTGGTACATTGGCTCTCTATGGGAGTTATCATCGCCATGGTTTTAATTTGGTGGTAATTACCGCCAGCCTGTTGGCGATATTACTGCCACTTTAACAGTCACCGCCAATTTCATAATGACCACCACAGTCAAGGACTGGTGTTTTATTTCTTGTGGTTTCACATGTGTAATATGTTTCTTGCCATGATTTTCACTATAAGTGTTATTGATGTGGGATTCCTATTGTGAGGCAGAAGATCTGACTCCAACTGATGACACAAATAATCAATAGTTTGCCTATTCAATCTGATTGTTTTTAATAATCATTCCTTCTTCCATGGTGGCAAGGTCTGTAAATGGTCTAAACACTTGAGGTTGTTGTCTTCTATCTCTCCCTGGATTCATATGTATGCATTGAAGAATAAAGAGAAATATAATTTTAAATGGGCAAACAATACTTTGATAATCAACACACATCTCATGTCCATGTAAAAATCCATATGCTTTTGAGATATATATGAACACATCATTTATAGTGATGTTGTAACTGAGAATAACAATTTTTAGGATGATATTTTTTTAAATAACGTACTATTTAAAGAAAATTGTTTTTTTTTAAATACAAAATTAAGATATATAAAATTAACTGTGTCATTATTGCATTTAAACACAGTAATGCATTACATTATACCATTTCAAATTCATCAACAAACAGTGATGTGTGCATTTTACATATGTAAACAAACAAGCCACCATTTTGAGTGCTGGTGACACACTTAACACTTAAAAATAAACTGGTTTAAAATGTCAGCTGCCTGACCTTGCCATCAGGACATTTGTATTCTAAAAGCCATCAGCAGAAGTTGACTGCTTAGTGGGTGTAAAACTCCAGAATGGACACAGTCATAGGCTAACATGTGTGACAGCAATGTACGAAATCCAATGGCTGTGTCCGTCTCTGTTGATGACCACGTACATCGTATACAATTACACAGCATGATGAAAAAGCTCACTTAGCTTCAAACACTGCAGCCAACAGTGCCTCCTCAAGTTCTGCTGCTTTTACCAACCTCTGGAAGCCATGATGCAAGGCAAAGCAAGTGACACGGGTCCTGACTTCTCAGCTGAGGGGTTGGAACTCCTGAGAATGGAAGTTCTGTCTGTGTACAGCCAGCTGTATGGGAACCCTGAGAAACAGGTACATGTTTGAGTGTAAAATGTATTTCTAAACAGCTTTTTTAACATGAGCTAAATTGTTCCTTTTAGTTCCTGAGTGGTGTTGTGATTGGAGTGTAGTCAACTCAATAATTTAACTGGGAACAAAATGTTTAACAAAGTTTTTAACTGTCTGTAAATTGAAATGAAAAGTTATCTTGATGAATAAGGTGACTTTTCATTTCAATGTACTCATAAATAAATAAATTCAATTCTCCAGCTGCATGTTCCTTCCTTCCAGTGGCCAGTAGGAAATGTGCAAGGATAATTGAAAATTTCAGCCATCTGTTGACATTAGAGAAAAGTAAAGTGCAGGTAGAAAATGTAAGTTATGAACATGTCTCAATCTTTTTGTGTTGTACCTTAAATGTATCCCATTGTCTGAGTAATGAGTATCTGTATGTATAACACATGTAATGGTGCCACGTATGTGGAAAGGCACTTTCTGTGTTGCAAGTATATATGACACAGGCTCTCAGTCACCCATAAAAATATGTCCCAGTCTTTCATTCACTTATTCATACATCACTAAAATCTGTGCTCCCACTGACCCATGTGGCAGCCCTTCCGTATTGCCCTTAGTCATAGTATGTAGTTCTAACCATACTATCTGGCTCTAAAAACACTAGGCATTGAGCGAATGCAGCTGGGTGTAGGTGTGTGTGCTAGCAATGTACAAGTTGTTAAGCCTTCAGTAGCTCAGAATGATGTGTACTATTCAGAAGAAACTCTCACTATAGGAAATGTTTCAGACCCCTAGCCTAGATAATGTTTGTGCCCTGGATTGTTAAAATGAGGGCATTAAAAGTGATGAGGGTACTCCACAGGCCACTACACATTAGTGATTCCTAGGAAATAATATATTTTAGGAAATAATTTGTACTAACTCTTTAGAAATGCTTGTGAGAGATTCTACAAGATTGTGTTACAGCTATACAGACAAACGAAACCTCACAAAACATTTTTCTCTTTCTTTTTTTGTATCCCTGCAGGTCAACACCCGTCATAAAAAGGCAATATGGAAGGCCATCATTAAGAAGGTGCGGACCCAGGGGGTCTACAAGTAGTGCAGCATCCATTTCCACAAGAGGTGAGAGGACCTACAACGCTGGACCCGAAAGTCATCTGAAGTCCAGCTCGGCCAGTCCTCCCAATGTGGGAAGCACATGCATCACACACTGATCCTCCTAATGGCCAGTATACTTGGGGTGGCCTATCCGGACCTTGATCAGCAGTTGAGAGCCCAGCAGCAGCAACAAGGGGGTTATTTTGTGAGCTCTTATTGATAGTTAACTATTTCTTGTTACAGCGATAAATTCTGGCATCAAGAGAAAGGTTGACACACATCCAACTCTCAAGAAGAGTTCTGGAAAGTGTACGTTTTGCACAAGGTGTATGATGAGATGTTTTGTGTATTTATTTGCATTAAAGGTTGCCACTAGATTCATTATCACTACCAAAGGACTGCTTTGAGAAGACATATGCCAGACTAAGAAAAAAGAGGTAGCTGGATTTTGTCTGTGTTATGAAGGAAAGTTATAACAAACAGGCCACAATTGATGATTCTGTCAGGAGTGATGCTCCCCCACAATTGTGAGGAGCTTATGTTAGCCCTATTACAAGTAACATATCATACAATGCACTTACAATATAGTGGATGTTTCTGACTTTGCATTGGTGAGTTGGTAAAATGACCAAACAATATTGAGCATCTGATCCAAAATGACTAGGAACATGAGAACAATGGGACTATTTCTTAGCAAAAACATTTCATAAAAATGTTTTCACTGCAAGAAATTCAAGTCAGTTTTTTCATGTTAATGGTAGTAAATTGGCATGACGCCTTACTCCTTCACAAATGTGCATGTAAGCCAGTCTGTCTCAACAAACATTTATTTAGTAGGCAAACGTTATTAATTGAAACAGACAGGAATGTGTACACATTAGTGATATAGTTACACATACCCCAAACAACCTGTTTGTGTTCTTTGTTTTGTCCAGATGATAAATCAATGTTGAAGCAAATGAGTTTTTGAAAGGGACTTTTGCAGAAAGGCCATTGTAAATGGTACAAAATTTCTTTGCCAGATATTTATTTTTGTGAAACTAGTTCACTATTACAAACATGTAATCTGTACCATTCAGAGGTGTTAAACAGTTCTATGAGACATTTGAAGTGTTTAAGAGAAATGATCAAAACTGAAATGGACTAATGATGGTAATATTCAGAACTGTGAGCAAATGGGTCCATAATATGTTCCCTACATGCATGGGGTAATGGTAAAGCATATCTACGTTTTATTGCCTTGAAGAAGGTGAAGATCTGAAAATAGGAAATGTTTTGTTTACCAAGTGATCATGGAGAGTGCACAACTAGAATACAAATGTTGCATGTGTTTTTTCAGCATCTTCAGGAGTAGGTGAAAGAGACATTGTCCAGGATCATGGGAAAGCAGCTGACCACAGTGTGTAGGGTGGAGAAACATTGCATACCAACAGACACAGTGGCATGTAGGTTAAGGGTACTGGCACGGAGGCCATCAGCTCAACATCTTCTTCTGAGGCCTCCACAAGTGACCACTCCCTAGTAGTAGTGGACCACTCCAGTTTTCTTCGGATAATGCTAAGGTGGGCTATCTGATCAGCGCCTTGTCTGGTCCAGCGCTTGCTTGGGCGACTCCTCTGGTTTCTGCAGATGACCCAGTCCTGGCTAACTATTCCGCTTTCCTGACTGTTTTCAAACAAATGTTTGAGAGACCTGGGGTAGAAGCAGCAGCTGAAGAAGCCTTATGTGACATTCAGCAGGGTAATCAGGATGTACTGCAGTATATAACCCGCTTCAAACAGCTGGCAGCTGAAACCTCCTGGGTAGAACGCACCTTCGTAACCCTTTTCCACCGAGGCCTGCGTGAAGAAATTAAAGATGAGCTTGTACACTCTTCTCCAGCTTGTTCTTTGAAAGAATTAATGGATCAATCTATGAACATCGGGTATAGACTTCGAGGCACAAGATGGAAATACATAGAACTAGAGCTCCATACCAGTCCGGTACCTTCCGTGCTAGCAGTCGGCGAACGGAAGATAGTCCATCTGACGCCTCTCCACCTCCCCATGAAGAACCCATGCAGATAGATCTGGTTCGTGGGCCATTGACGGAGTCAGAAAGGGAGGAACGACGATGAAGGGGACTTTGCCTATACTGTGGTAAGGCTGGCCACCTGATCCGTAGTTGTCTGGTACGTCCCTCAAGGCCTACGGGAAACGCCAGCTCCCGTCCCCTGTAAGGAGGAAGGAGACGGGAGGAGCTGAAGTACCATCAATATGTTCCTCCAAAGAAAGCATGTCCACCCTGTTTATCCTCTCGGTCAAGTTACAAAGTTCACAAGATCAAGAAGAACATCTTCTGGCTCTCCTTGATTGTGGAGCCAGTGGACTCTATCTGGATGAGACCTGGGCTACGAGTAAAGGAATTCCCCGCATTCCTAAAGAAACTCCTGAGTAGGTTCACACGGTGGATGGCTCTCCGTTAACCTCAGGACCTGTGGTGGCCTCAACTCCTACTCTTTGTTTGACATTTGGGGGGCATCAAGAACACGTTGCCTTTGATCTCATAGCCTCACCAAATCACATCATGATTTTGGGAATTCCCTGGTTAGCCCGACACAACCCCTATATCAACTGGGAAACACGAACTATATCCCTAACGTCTTCATTTTGTCAACAGAATTGTTATTCCACTACTTCTTATTGGACTCCAAAAAGGTCCTGTCAGTCAACTAAGGATAACACTAACTCTATCAATATTATCCAGGGGGTTCCAGATTGTTATCAGGAATATATTAGGATTTTTCAGAAACCTAGTAATCCTATTTTGCCACCTCATCGCAGTTATGACTGTGCTATTCCTTTAATTCCTGATGAAGTCGTCCCCTTCGGTCGAATGTATTCTCTGACAGACCAAGAAAAGAAGGTGCTAAGGGAATATTTAGACGACAACTTACACAACGGTTTGATTGCTCCTTCCATGTCCCCCGCTGGGGCTCCTCTCTTCTTCATCCCAAAGAAGACTACGGATCTGCGTCCTTGTGTGGACTTTCGTGAACTCAACAGAATAACGATTAAGGATCGATATCCACTGCCTTTAATCAGAGATATATTGGATGCCATTCAAGGAGCCAAGATATTTACCAAATTAGACTTAAGGGGTGCCTATCATCTCCTTCGGATCAAGGAAGGAAATGACTGGAAGACAGCTTTCCGTACCCCTTTTGGGCACTATGAGTACCGTGTTATGCCCTTTGGACTGACCAACGCCCCTTCTGTTTTTCAACAATTTATGGATTCAGTATTCTCTGATGTACTCAATCAATATGTAGTCATTTATTTGGATGATATCTTGATATATTCCCGTGATCCTGAGCACCATGTAGATCATGTCCTGCAAGTCCTGGAAAGACTCAAGAAAAACCAATTGTTTTGTAAACCTGAGAAGTGTGAGTTCCATAAATCTGAAGTAAGGTATCTCGGGTTTTGTATTGATCAACACAGAATATCCATGGATCCTGACAAGGTCAGTGCCATATTAGATTGGCCTTCTCCAACATCCATTAAAGAAACGCAATGTTTTCTTGGTTTATCAAACTTTTTTCGTCAGTTTATTCAGAACTTTGTCCACCTACAAAGTTTCATAACACAAAACATTAAGAAAGAGAACTTGAAGAAGGGTTTCATTTGGACCAAGGAGGCTGAACGCGCATTTCAAGAATTAAAGACAGCCTTTATCCAAGCACCAGTGTTGCGTCATCCTGACAATACCAAGAAATTTATCGTCGTGACTGATGCCTCAGACAGAGCTATTGGAGCAGTTCTGCTGCAGAATCAAGACAATGATGGATTGGAACATCCTATCTTTTATCTGTCTCATATCCTATCAGAGGCTGAACAAAATTATTCTGTACTGGAACGAGAACTACTCACCCTCAAAGTAGCATGTAAGGAATGGAGGCATTTCCTGATGGGTTCCAGAGAGCCTTTTGAAGCTAGGACTGATCACCGTAATCTCCAGTGTCTTCGGAGCTTTCAGTGTCGCAACAGTCGTCAGGCTCGATGGGCTTTCTTCTTTAGCCAGTACGATTTTGTGATCACGTACATACCTGGTTCCCAGAATTTAGGGCCAGATGCCTTATCCCGCAGATATCCTGACATAGCCCAGAACTCCTCTCCACATCTTATTGAGTCTAGCAAAATCATTGGAGCTACTCAATCTTTTCAAGAAAGCATTCAATCCGAGTACCAGTTTCTGTCTGCTTCAGAATGGGATAGAGTGACTCCTTTTTTGCAGAAGAAGGACAACTACTTCTATCATCAACATGCTCTTTTTCTACCTACCAAGAAAGTGCAGACAGAAGCTCTGCAAATGTGCCATGATTCTCCTATAGCCGGTCATCGAGGTATCAGGAAGACCCAGGAGCTGCTTCAGCGATCTTTTTGGTGGCCTTCGCTAAAGTCAGACACTGAAACCTATGTGTCAGCATGCCCAGTCTGTGCCCAGATTAAGATACCCCGAACTAAGGTGGCAGGTTTATTAAGACCTTTACCGGTTCCTTCCGCTCCTTGGTGTACTCTATCCACGGATTTCATATGCTCTCTACCTACCTCCTCTGGTAACCAAGTAATCATGGTGACAGTAGATCCGTAGATTCATTCACCAAGATGGCCCATTTTTCAGCCTTGAAGAAACTACCAACGGCCCCAGAAATGAGCCGCATTTTTCTACGGGATATTTTTCGCTTCCATGGTCTTCCTCAAGAGGTCATTTCGGACAGAGGGCCTCAATATGTATCACTTTTCTGGAGAGCCTTTTGTGCCTTCTTTAACATTGAGATTTCTTTATCCTCGGGTTTCCATCCACAAACGAATGGGCAAACTGAACGAGTGAATCAAGAACTTCAGCAGTATCTGAGATGTTACTGAAATGCCACACAAAGCAATTGGTCGGAATATCTTGCTCTTGCCGAGTTCTCCTATAACAACACAATACATAGTGCGACCAAGACCACACCCTTTTATTGTACTTATGGATTTCATCTGAGGATTTTCACTACTGTTTCTCGAACATCCTCTTCTGTGCCTGCAGTCACTTCTTTTTCATGACAGATCCGTCGAATCCAGGGCCTACTTCACACAACTCTCCTAGCTTCGAAACAAGCTATGAAGTGAAAGGCGGATCGTTATCGGCAAGCCGCACCTTTGTATCAAGTGGGACACAAGGTGTGGCTTTCTTCCAGATTTCTACCATCCCGGTTTTCCACCAATAAGTTCAAACCACGTTTTTATGGACCCTTTCGAATTTCGCACATCCTGAATCCTGTAGTTGTGCGTCTCCGCTTACCTCATACCTGGAGGGTTCATCCTGTTTTCCATGTGTCCCAGTTAAAACCCTTTGTTCCTGATCCTTACCATCGCCAGTTCCAACGTCCACCTCCTCTTTCTATCAACGGACAGCCTGAGTATGAAGTCCAGGAGATCTGTGATTCCAGAATTTGTCGACGCAAACTACAGTTTTTGGTCCATTGGAAAGGATACCCCCTCAGTGACTGTTCTTGGGAGGATGCTTCCTCCGTCCATGCTCCCCGTTTGGTTCGCCTGTTTTTTGACAATCATCCTGACAAACCTGGTGCCTCGGGGAGGGGACCTACTGTAACGCCGCGCTCTGACGTGGCGTCTCTTTCGCGGTGGATATTCGGAGCGCCGTTCCCCGCGTTTTTTGACTATGCTTTCTGGGAAGCATATATTTAGCTCCCGGTCGCGCTACACTTACTTGTAGCCCTTTTTTCTTCTTTTGTTGTTGGTGGTGGGTTTTTGTTCGTCCTTTTGCCTGTCTCTATCCATGTTGTGTCCATCTTGTCTTCTTCGTGTTTTTGTCCCAGCATGCTCTTTTTTTCTTTCATACTACTTTCTTTTTCCTGTACTGGTCTATGGGCTTTTCCCAATCCAAGATGGTGTTACTTCCTTTTCCTGTGATGTCACTTCCCTTTTCTCAGTATATAAGTCAGTCAGTCTTGTTCCTCCTTGCGTTGCAAACACTTCCTTCTGGTTGTGCTGTTCGCTCCTGTTCTTTGTTCCTGCTTTTTTGCCTTGAGAGATTTTTGCCTGTTCTTTGTTCCTGCTTTTGCCTTGGGAGATTTTTGCCTGTTCTTTGTTCCTGCTTTTGCCTTGGGATATTTTTGCCTGTTCCTTTTTTCCTGCCTTTTACCCTGGATATTGCCTATGTTTGTTTCCTGTTGTCAAGTCCTGTTTTTTCTTGTTTTCCTTCAGGAGTTCCTGTTAGAGGTTTTTTCCCCAGTGTTGGGGTTTTTTCCCTCTGGTACTCCTTCTGGAGGGTACGGTCTGCTTTGGCGTAGCCTGTCAAGCGGCACGTGGCTACTAGAAGGGGTCGCCCTTATCTGGGAGTATCCAGGACCTGTAGAAGACTTGGGCCATATTTATACTTGTAGACGCACAACTGCGCCAACGCAGTTGTGCGTCAAAAAAGTTAACGCCGGCTAACGCCATTCTGAAGCACCATGCGGGCGCCGTATTTATTCAATGATGTTAGCCGGCGGAGCTGCCTGCTGTGCGTGAAAAAAAATGACTTACACCAGGCAGCGCCGGCGTAGGGGAAAATGGAGCTTGGGCGCCAAAAAATGGGGCAAGTCAGGCTGAGGCAAAATTTTCGCCTCAACCCGATTAGCGCCATTTTTTTTTACCCCCAACCCCCATTCAAATGACTCCTGTCTTAGCAAAGACAGGAGTCATGCCCCCTTGCCCAATGGCATAAGTCCCCTGGGCATGGTCATTGGGCATAGTGGCATGTAGGGGGGCACAAATCAGGCCCCCCTATGCCACAAAAAAAAAAAGAAAAATACTTACCAGCACTTACCTTAATGTCCCAGGGGTGGGTCCCTCCATCCTTGGGCGTCCTCCTGGGGTGGGCAAGGGTGGCAGGGGGATGTCCCTGGGGGCATGGGAGGGCACCTCTGGGCTCCTTCCGAGCCCACAGGTCCCTTAAAGCCTGCCCTGACCAGGCGCAAAAAAACGACGCAAAAGCGGCTGGACGTCATTTTTTTTGATCCGCCCACTCCCGGGCGTCATTTTTGCCTGGGAGTATAAATACGGCGCACATGCCTCGGAGTCATTTTTTAGACGGGAACGCCTACCTTGCATATCATTAACGCAAGGAAGGTGTCCACGCTAAAAAATGACGCAAACTCCATGAACTTTGGCGCTAGATGCGTCTAACGCCAAAGTATAAATATGGAGTTCGTTTTGTGTCGAATTTGCGTTAAAAAAACGACGCAAATCCGGCGCAAACAGAGTATAAATATGGCCCTTGGTGTATTCGCCAATCCGAAATACAAAGGTGAGAAGTCCAGCGGAGTACGTAACACACGCTCAAAATCACCTGAATACAAGACACCAACAAAACCACACATATCCAAACATACACCAGACAGACATGCATCTACAACACATAGACACACGCACCACAACCACACCAATCACCTCAACAGCACACTCATCCAAATAAATACACTCACAGAAAAGTCCACATGCACCAACACCCACAAAATGCAAAGACATACTCACCCAAACACCACACCTTCAAAGAAACACACCCAATCCTACACCACATACACCAGACCCATATACACCTGCCAAACAGACACACACAATACCCACTCCAGTTCTCTCTACCTCCCAAACACATCCTCTCCCACCCCTTCTACTCATTCTCCTGCACACACTTTTACTGCTTACCTGTCTCTAACCCCCTAACAAACCAAAACCCACCTCTCTCAAGAAAGATCATTCAGGTGCTTGCTCTTCCCACTAGGTGCCCCCTACTGAGGAGGTTGTCCTGTCCTTGGTAGTGTCTTTAGGTGAGAAGGTTCTTGGGCAAAAATCCCAAATTGTTAAACCAAAGATTTTATGGAAAATTATTATTATTTTATTTTCAACATTATTTCTGGGAGAAATATCTAATTTGTTGAATACATTTATATTTTTTTATTAATTGTAATTGTTTAATGTCAAGGTTATTAATGTAAATGTGAGTAACATGAACTTAATTTCATTTATGACAGTGACACAGGTTTTAATTTTGACATATTTGTATAGAGCATGCATTAGTTGTGAACATTTGTAATAGACCTATTTATTTTTGTGCAAGCATTCATCATGATAATGGACAATTACACCAAAGTTAAAATCTTTATATTTTTGTAACTTGTGAGTGCAGGTGTGTTAATGTTACAATGATAAGAGTTAAATATAAACACATATGTATTACACATGCAAAAACACTTTTGAGCTAAATAAAATCTAAAGATTAACATAAAATCCATTAGACAAGGGGAAATGTGGCATTAATACATATATGATATGTTTTAAGTTTAGAGGTGACAGTGAACGTAAATTCCTTGTTAACCCACTTGTTGCATTGTGCAGTGCAATTACAGCATTTTAGTAGGTGTGTGTAGTTACAATAAAGTGTAATGTATATCTATCTCATTAGATAGTTTAATGAAAATTAGTGAAGACACATGAATGGACACATTTTGAATTTGGGATTAATGTGACTTCTTGTGTCGTTGTCCAGTATCATGAAGGTAGTTTGGACCAAACTAGCAAATGTAAATAAAATATGGAGATATGTTTCTTTACATTTCTAAAACCACATTACAGACATATGCATTGGACGTCATTATACTATTGCTAACAAGTCGAGAGCTAATGTGCACAGACAATTCCGAAGGTAACAAGTAAAACAGTCACTCATCTTTGGCTACTGGTGATGAAGGGGTTGATTTTCATCATGGTCCAGTAGCAGCAGCAAAGGTAGGACTCGTACAATTGGGGTCATGGAGGCAAGGAAAGTGAAAAATAGGAAGAATGTATGTTTCAACCTTATATGCCTTTGATTCCGCAAACTCGGGTGTGGAGGTTTAGCCACCACAGTTACATCAGCTGGAAGGCACATCGTGATTGCCCAGAGGTAAAACTGACTGTGGTCCCACTGCCAACCACTTTTGCCTAAGGCGCCACTGACACAGGTGGAAAATTATGGTGATGACGGCAGTTCATTGATGGACTTTTGTCTATGCGCCTGCCAGCTTCTAAATAGAGCGGGCGGACTGCCAAGTCAGTGGATGGATTATATGACAGAAAAACAAAAGGGGGACCAATTCTGCCAAGATCTAAATCAGACCCATAGCTTCTAGTATGTCTAGTGTGGTATAGAAGCATCACCCTTGCTCAATCATTATTATGGGGGAGTATGGCCGCTGCCACAGGATCAGGAGATTGATTGCCTTCAATTGTGATAATGGGTAAAATGAATTCAAGCCATCCATGTGCTTTAACTCTTTAAGCAGGGATACAAGTAATATCACATTCATCATTTGGCCCCATTCCACAATAAAAAAGAGTTACTTGGAAATGTACCATCTTTGTTCTATGTCCAGCTTTATCCTTGTACTGTGGGTCTCAGAACTCCCAATACTGAAGTAACTCCTTTAGCTCCTCTTGCTGTCCCAAACTGTGTTCAAAATGAGTTGCATCAGTTACAGAGCTCTCATTACCAGTACCCAAGCTGATCTTGTTGACAGGATTTCTGGTAGTTCTGAGATCACCCACAGCCAGTACACCAACAGACATCAGACTAGGAATAGTACAAAAGGAAAAACAAGAAAAAACTCCTTTTCCATCTATGCACCCAGGATCTGGAACAACAAACCCAAACCCATCAGAAATGCTCCAGCACAGCTCCAATTGGGGAAAAAGATGAAGGCTCACCTCTTTAAAGTACACCACCATTCTCAAGCAAGCTGTGGCTCAAGCAGCGTCTCCTCTTACTCCTTGACTCTATACTTGTGTTTACACAGCACTCTGCAGCCTTTTGGCTAGGTTTCCGGTAAACAAATGCCATGTAGATGTATAAATATATAATTGTGAACATAATAGCTTATTATCCATTGCACATTTAAATGCAATTTAATTTGTATTTTGAACAATTTCATACAATATCTTTATGAAATCCAAATAGCTTCCAAGAAGTATGATATATAATATTTCATTCCTAGATGGTAAGAATTAATTTTGTATTTCAGACAGTACCAATGATAGAGTACTGCTTAGAAGTGAATCAATTTTCCTAAATAGCTTCTAGGAGATTGTTACATTGGGTGGGACCTAGCAGATTTTGATGCATTCTGAAACCTACCCTTTCTTTAAACTCAAATTGTATATTGGTATGCTGTACATCTCTTTAGAGAGTTGGATTAACAATTAGGGAACTCACGGGAGAATCATAACTTTTGTTAGGATCATGAACAAATAATGACCCCAAAACAGCAAAAATTCAACACGCCTAGCCAGAGAAATGAATTTTCTAAGATTTAAGTAAAAATAAGGCCGCAAAAAACAAAACACCAATGGTAGTTAATGGTTGTCTAGTAAATGTTTGAGCAATTTAAACCTGAGCTATTCCCCTAGTAGCTACGGCACAAAGCAGACAGGTTAACTTAAGAAAATGTGTAAAACATTGAGAAGTACCAAACCAGTTAACAAGTCGAAAACACAATGCAATAAAAATCCCACTCCAAGTTATACAAATAGTTTAACAAACAAAATGACATAAAAATGACAAAAATCCAGTAAAGGGGAACCCGAGATAACAGTGTTTAAAAAGTAGTAGTGCCAAAAAGTGCCAAGCCAACTGCTGTCCTCTGGATGCACTTGACTGTGACCTAGGCGCAATTTAAGACTGACAGCAATGGAGCTTTGGTCAGATATAAAAACCAGGTTCATCCAGGTAGGAAGTTTTACCTTCTGACAGAGGGCCTGATTTAGAGTTCAGTGGACAAGGTTACTCTGTCACAAGTGTGACAGAAATCCTATCCGCCGTATTACAAGTGCATTACATCCTATAGAACTTATATTATGATGGAGGGTATATCCATCACGTTTGTGAGAGCACCCCACCATTTAACTCTAAATCAGGCCCTTAGGGGCTCATTATGAGAATGGCGGTTTCATGACCACCATGTTGGCGGTGGTGGTCGTACCTCCATCAGACTGGCGGAGAAGACTGCCAAATTAAGACCATGGCAGTATTCACAATGGAATACAGCCAAAACACTACCGGCACTGCCACTGCAGTCTGGCCGCCACAGACGGTTACCACCTGCAGGCCAGTGTAGACCATTTTTCTGCCAGACAGATTACAAGGTTGCACACCGCCAAGGTATCCAGTGTGGAAACCCAGGCAGAAACCAACTGCATAAAAGTAGACACTCACCTTCAGGAACCCATTCTTGTCCGGAGCCGCCATGGAACCAGAACTACACATCTTCCCGCTGCTTGCCCAAAGACTTTGGAATCTGACACAATAACAGCAACCATAGGTACACACACTTACCTGTCAGTGTTGTATATTGTAAATTTTTGTACACTTACACAACCTACATTTGGGAAGGGGGTGCGAGGATGAAACAAACATGTAACAGCACACTGACACGCACACTCACATACAGCCACACACATACTTGCATATATACAATAAACATGCCACAGCCACCAAACACACATCGCTAACACGCACAGATACACACAGAAACAGTGAATAGGCCCACACTCACACAGTAACACACAACACCACAACATGTCACAAATACAACACAACCAAACCATCTCCAATCACTTGGCAGGGACCCACAGGGGACACTACCCGGGGATACATCACACATACATCACAATGTAACACCAAAAGGCAAAAAATACATACAAATACACAATCATACTACTTACTGATCAACTTAGCAAGAACACCATATCTAACATTTAATGCACATAACATGCACATAGTCAAAGCAGACAAAGCCACACAGCACACCAACAAACACACCTCAACACAAACAACACATAATAACAACACAACAAAACATCTCAAACACACAAATGTCTATCACACAACACATAGAATACCAGTTCAAGACAAAAGAACTGCACACAACCTCACATACTGCCTAAACAGCACACATAGCCCAAGCAGAACCCACAACTAATGAAAGCCAGGAACAATTCCACACTAGGGAAATAAATGTATGACAAAGATGTAACCAGGAAACCAACTTCATGTTGGTTCAAGTAATTATTAAGTTCTCACTTTTGGAAAAAAAACAAAGGCCTTAGGCCAGTCCTTTTTTATCAACAGTCTGTATGCACACAGTGCACAGATGTGTGCCCCGAACTTGACTCCTGACTGCCATGTAACCTCCTCATCAATGGGGCAGGCAGGCACCTCAGGCGTTATCTGATGGTGGGTTTGGGTTCAAGTCTTGGAGGAGGGCATTTGGGATCTGGCTTAGGAGGGGGTTAGGCTTGGCCTTAGGTTTAGGGGAGGCTTGGCTTTTAGGTGGAAGGGTTGACTTCTTGGCAGGGGGCGGGCATGGGAACTTGCAGCGGTTGGCAGGAGAGGTCTTGGAGGTGGAAGGGCCAGACTAGGGGAGAAACACAGAACAGTTACAGTTATCACAGGGTGGGAGAGAAGTAGGGAAAAGGGCAAAATCCAAAAGGAATGTTTTTTTTTTTTTACACCAAGGGGACTCTCAAAGTAAAAGGGGTTGGGTCTGAAGCGAAAGGGAGTGGTTGTCTGAAGTGTTGGTGTGGCTGCCTTGGGTGAATGGTTGTGGGTGGTGTGTGTCTTTTGGGTGGGTGAGTGAAGGTGTTTATGTGCCTTGGGAAAAGGGAGCTAGAGGTGCTGAGGAATGCTGTGGTGGGTGGATGACTGTCAGTTGGGGTGGTGACTGCAGGTATGGTGAATGTGCTGCATGTAGGCATGCCTGTGGTTGTGGGGTCAGCTAGTGTGGTAACTGGGGTAGATGTCAGAGAATCTGCTGTCGTGGTATCTGTGGGTAGGATAGGTGGCTGAATCTGGGAATGTGGGTGAGGTGTCTGCAGGTATTTCAGGTGTGTTGTCAGTGATGTTGGGCGTGGTGGGGATGTCAGGCCAGGTTGTGACTGTTACTGTATGTGTAGGTGTATTTTACTTGTGTACATGCTGGTAGTGTGTCTTATGGTGCTTATGTTTGTCTGAGCTACTCTTGGATGTTGAGGTGGATGTATGCTTGTCTGTCTGTGTGCTTTGGCTGGGTCAGGGAAGAGGGGTTTGAGATTGGGAAGAAGAAGGTGGAGGGTGGGATGGGAGGCAAAGGATGACTGTCTGCCATCAGTGTGGAGGCCAGAGCCTAAAAGGATCTCTGTAGGCCAGCCAGTGCACCGTGAATACCCTCCAGGAATGCATTACGCTGTTGGACTAGAGTTGCCAGTCCCTGGATGGCATTCACAATAGTCGACTGACCCACAGAGATCAACCTCAGAAGGTCAATAGCCTCCTCACTGAGGGCAGCTGGGCTAACAGGGACTGGGGCAGAGGTGCCTGTGGCAAAGGAGACACCCACCCTCTAAGATGGGCAGGCACAGTCTACTGGGTGGGGAGCTACAGGGAGGACAGTGGTTGGAAAGGGGGTGGAGGACTGAGATGGTGCTAGAGTGGTCCCAGATGGGACCGCCACCACCAGGGAGTGTCCACTGGAGGAGGATTCCGAAGATGACAAACTCAATCCTGTCTCCCCCGTAGCACCCCCCCGCCCTCCAGGCCACTGGGTCCCTCCGTGTCGGTGGTATCAGCACTTCAGGTCTTGTGGTCAGCAGCTTCCCCACTTGGCTGTGCCCCGAATCCTTCACCTGCCGATGCTGATGCAGAGAAACAGAGAGAGATAGAGTGTCATCACAATCTTAACATGCACAATCGTTACATTATATACAACAGTAACATCACATCTATGTCTTAGAAAGCCCCAAGTAGGAAACATTTAGAGACTACATCATGTCACAACTGCAAACCTCCAGCAATCCTATATGACAACAGTCTCAACAACAACATGAGCCAACCATCTGACCACTACATCACCATCCCATCAATTTAGCTGGTACACAAACTATTCATGCACAAGCTGAATTGGCAACATAATAGGTCTCTCCGTATTCAGGTCATCACTGTGCATCACCAAATCAGCCTTAGCAAATGCTGTTAAATGACATCATAATATTGTGTCTATTCTTAATCCACACTTGCCCAGTCCATCACCATTACTCATGTTCCATGAAATTAAACTCATCTTACTTCCACTACAACACAGCATTGTGCTTTGCAATCACATACCTAGCATATGACTCTGTCCATAACATTCACAATGTCAGACACCTTACATAAAATCACTACATATGGAATGCCCGAAGAGTGAGGCCCATAAAAGTACCTAGCATGTGATTTAAACATCTATCAAAGGTCATTTAAAAATTCTTAGATAGAGTTTCTGGACCCACTCATCTTAGTCATTGACACAAAAACAACAAATTCATGTCCAGCAATAGGGGCCTACTTAGCACACAGGATAAACCCACAGACAACCACAAGGAGTATACCAACAACTCCAATACAATGGACACTAATCATGTGGATTAAGGCCACATATTATTCCACTATTCATGCTGGGAAGAAACCTCTACATGACTACATCAAAAAACCTACATCACTAACATCTCTCCAGACACATGTAATCTTCCTAGGACTGAAGTAACACTGACATAATCTACTTCTAATGTAATCATCAAATTGACTGACAACAGATCTTATTTTACCAACATGTTTATGTCAAATGGAAGATCTGCTACACTATTGAGTCTGGCTGAAATGAGCTGACCCATTACAAAATCTGTCTGAACAGCCTCAGATTAGCAAAGGTAAGTATGGCAAAGTAGAGGCCTCAACATAACAAAAGGCATGAAGTACCAATTGGCACATTATGTAGACCCAAAACAGTGCCTGTTCCAGCAATATAGGTATGGTACTTGACATAATACATGGCCTAAGGGACCAGCAGGCTAGCCACTTACCTTCTCAATACCATAAACATCATAAAAAAAGATTTAGAAGATATTTCAATACAAATATCTTGTACTGTTAATGTATAATTACCACCATCCTTTTCAATATGTAGCATGCCCACCCTAATCAAACATCACATTTGCCAATGCATAGTTCAAACATAACAATGGGGATACCTCCTCACACCTCAGGGGAGTTTGTAAGTATGCCATGTTGAATTCCTCATTGGGATGACAGCCTCACATGGCGTTTCCATCAATTTCAGAACACAGGATTATTTGGCCCTGTTACCCATCTGTCAGGCCCTATGTAGTATATAGAGCTAGATCCAGTGGAATAGGACTGGTCAGAGACCAAAGAGCTGGACAACTTACAAATTGGGTATATGGAATGTGGATCAGTAGGTGGGAAGGATGACACAGTAGGTGACATATATGTACAGTAGCGTAAAGACACACATTTGACACTGTCCCTACACACAATAGAATGTCCAAGGTGGCAACTGTGGTACTATATCTTCCTAGGAGACTCTGTACCCATAGCACATACCACATTGTCACAACAGAGGTACTTAGACATCATACACCTAACTGGCAGATGCATATACATGTGCTTAGTCAGTACTTACCCCTTTTTGGCTGCTGTGCTGCCCTCAAATGCCGATTCACCTCAGGGTAGGCCACTGCCAAAATGTAGGCCATTAGGGCAGTCAAGGTCTGACGGGCACCCATCCCTCATTGGGAGAACATGCCCAGCTGGGCCTCTGTGGTCTTCTGGGCCCAGCGTCTCAGATCCTCCCACTGCTTCCTACAGTGGGTGCTCCGCTGGATGTGGAACGCCAGGGTCCGCACTTGCTTGGTGATTGCACGCCAAATTTCCCTTTTTTTGATGGGCGTTGACCTGCATGGATGAAACAGATAAAAGCAAAACGTCATGTACACATGCACTATACCAACACAAGTGGACAGAACACTTCGATGACAGCAAGTAGGCAAACATTACCATCCTCTCAGTTCACACCTTTGCACAATTTAGCATCTGCATGCATCAACACCTTCACAACTTTACATTTCATGTACACCATCATACACCCAACCTTTCACACAATAGTATACCATTGGACTCACCTGCTACTCTGGTGTACTATATACCTGTCCATACAGAGGTAGGATCTCCTCCATGAGCTTGTCCAGCTCTTCTGGGGTGAAGGCTGGGGCCCTATCACCTGCAGAACGTGTCATGATAGCTCCCAAAGGAAGTACACAGCAGCTCAGGTAGTGGAGGTCTTGCTAGCAGCAGTGTCAGGAGTTAAGTGAGCAATACTGCAGAAGATGGTGGTCACGTTCTCCACGTACAGGACCGTTACCACCGGCGGACATCGCCACTGGTCCAAGTCAGCCAAAGGCAGCAATATTTTACAATGGTATTTTCTACTGCAGTAGTGACCCCCTACCGCCATGACACCATCCGCTGGAGGAGTTAGGTCACTTCCACATGTCCAGGTCAGGCAGCTGCCATAGTGAGCACATTTCATGTATGGAAACGTTTTGCGTCATTGACAAATCCCTATATTGTGCTAGTTATAAGTAACTACTGCCTTCAAATGTATAAATCTATTTGTGCATGTGAGTAGTTAAAGCAGAGTAACAGAGTGATTTGTGGTGTAGAAATGTACACCTATTTTCAACATTCTACATGCGCTGGTAATGTAGATAATGTGCTACAAAATGTGTTTTACATGTAAAGTCGGTTGGACTAACAAACACTGACAGTCACAGATAAATATGCATGTATTGTACATTATGTAATTGAGGGAAGGTGCACCGAGGGGAGTGTCATAGGATGCATAGCAATATGTGGTCCTGTAGATGTCAGATGTTGTACCCAACCTCAATTGCAGATATATGTGAGTTGTGTATGTACATGTTCATAATGTTCATGTCACATACAAATTTTATGTTTCCACGTAGTTAACCTGGCATGAGGAAAGGAAGACAACCTCCAGTGTACTGCCCACTAGTAGACATGCACACCATGGAAGAGAGACATACTAACTAGACATATCGCCTGAATAGGCAGACAGTCATGGATCTTTGTGATCGGTTGGACCCTGATCTGATGTCTGCCATTCACAATCCCTATAGCATACCTCTCATCATTCAAGTAATGTCAGTGCTACACTTCCTAGCCACTGGGTCATTTCAGAATACAGTGACCCTAACTGCAGGGATGTCTCAGCCCATGTTCAGTCTGGATTTGAGGGATGTACTGTCTGCATTGTTTAAACACTTGGAGAGCTACATCAGGTTTCCTCAACATGCAAATTTAGCCTATGTAAAGGCAGAGTTTTATGCAATGGGACACATTCCACATGTGGTTCGAGCCATAGATGGCACCCATGTAGCCTTGGTTCCCCTCAGTGCCAAGGGACATGTACATAGGAATGGGAAAAACTACCATTCCATGAAAGTTCAAGTGGTGTAGTAGGCAAACCAGTACATTTAGGGGGTCATTCCTACCCTGGCGGTCATAGACCGCCAGTGTAGGTGAGGGAGGAAGCACCGCCAACAGGCTGGCGGGGCTTCCGGGGGCATTCTGACCGCGGCGGTAAAGCCGCGGTCAGAAAAGGGAAGCCGGCGGTTTCCCGCCGGCTTCCCGCTGCCCCAGGGAATCCTCCACGGCGGCGCTGCAAGCAGCGCCACCATGGGGATTCCGACCGCCTTCCTGCCAGCCTGGTTCTGGCGGTTTTCACCGCCAGAACCTGGCTGGCGGGAACGGGTGTCGTGGGGACCCTGGGGGCCCCTGCAGTGCCCATGCCACTGGCATGGGCACTGCAGGGGCCCCCTAACAGGGCCCCACATTGATTTTCAGTGTCTGCGTGGCAGACACTGAAAATCGCGACGGGTGCAACTGCACACGTCGCACACCAGCAACTCCGCCGGCTCCATTCGGAGCCGGCTTCCTCGTTGCTGGTGCTTTCCCGCTGGGCGGGCGGTCGCCCGCCCGCCCAGTGGGAAAGTCAGAATCACTGCGGCGGTCATTTGACCGCGCTGCGGTGTTCTGGCGGGGGAACTTTGGTGGGCGGCCTCTGCCGCCCGCCAAAGTTAGAATGACCCCCTTAATGTCAGTGCAAATTAATAAGGATGAGTCCATGATTCCTTCATCATGTGGAACAGCAATATCCTACTGCTGATGACACGACTCAACAGAGACGGGCTGGCTGGTTGGTAAGTCAGATCTGACATGCGTGTTTGTAAAGTTTTCTCCTGCTATCACAATAGTGCATGTCCTCAATATGTGTTTGTGTTTTTCTACCTATTTGCTTACATGTGACTCTGGCTATCCAAACTGTCCTTGGTTGTTGACACCAGTGAGGTACCCAACCATGCATGGAGAAATCTGCTACAATGAGGCCCACGAAAGGACAAGGCGTATCGTGGAGCCGACTTTTAGGCTCCGGAAGGCAAGATTTTGCTGCCTGGGCAGATCTGGAGGAGCCCGGTCTGCTCACCCAACAACACTGGTCAAATAATTGTTGCCAGCTGCATGCCCCACAATCTTGCCTGAGACATCAAATACCATTCCTACCAGATGAGGGGGAGGCAGCAGAACCTGTGGGTGGAAATGCAGAGGTGACAAGTGATGATGAGCCAGATGAAGATGAAGTAGGAGACTTCAGGGCAGATCTCATCAATCAGCACTTCAACTGACTCAAGCTATGTGATGTCTTCTCAATGCTGTGATATGTTTGTAACCAAGAGTTGATGGGTAGCACGTCATCTCCTTTCAACCATCAGCTATGATGTTTTAGGTAGATCCAATGCCTATGAGTGAGTTGTGCATGCAGACTGTTAATTTGTATTTTGTACCAAACAGAGTGGTCTACAGTGTCACGTTTTGTTAATGTACATGCAAAGGCATTTTTGTGTACATGTTTTGTCTTAATTGAGGAATGTTCTCTGCTATGTCTTATCTCTTATCTCTGTTTAGCACAGATTTGCTGAGTTCCAGTTTCGCTCCTCATCCTTAGCAAGTCACAGACAGTGTCAGAAGCAGATGGGAATTCCAGGCAGACATGTGAAGTGGACATGAGAAGTGGAAGCAGGTACTAATTGCCATGAGTATGTGGAGTGTGACTAACATGGCCAGACTATCATGACACTGGGTGGATTTGTGTTTTCCCATCAAGATAACCTCTACGGTACTGGAGCTGGTAAGATGGTATAATTTGTGTGTCCATATGTGTCTGACACATGTGAAAATTGTAGAAACATATCTTCTACCATGTCAATGGTTTCTGCTGTATGTAAACTATCTTGAAACTAGCTGTCAGTATGTTGCGACTGTGCAGACCAATGTTCATGTTTCTTTGGACTGACATAGGTGAGTGGCAAGCCTACAGGTTTGTGACCAATGTAAGTGAAAGATCCCTTGACTGGGGGCATCATTCTGTCTGTACCACTGGGTATAAATATTGGGAAGCTAAGGAATGTGTTAAGGCTTTACCCGGTGATACAAAGGACCAATCTGTATGACTCCTTGCTTGTAGGAAGACTGACATGTCCCTAACTTCTATATCTTGTGGTTTAGCACTGTCTGACACCTTAGCAAACATCCCAATGTTACTGACAGATATACTCTATGTGCTCTTTGCATATCTACCAATAAATGTGTGTAGATGTAGTACACAACTGTTTGTGAATCTGTCCATGTTACCATCCTAATGTAATGAGTCTCCTGCTGCTAGATTCCACATGTGATGTCCATAACAAAGATTGTACAATACAAAGGAACAAATGGATACTAGAGTTGGCATACATGACAGTTTTACATGGTTGAGAAATGACACGTACACAGGACCTGTGTTAAAGTGTTATTTATTGGGGAGTGCAAAATAATATGTGTGAATACTAACCGTAAAAATGCAAAGTAAACAGTGGCAGGTTCAGTCATGGTGGGTGAAATCATCTGGGTAGCTGCTACACCATTAGGAAACACAAGACCAGTGTCCTTGCACCACAGGAAAATGGAGTCCGATTTCAGAACAGTCAACAGGGTGTATCTGTGGCACAGAAGGGGAACAAGTCAGAAGAGGGTCACTTCCTGGCAGTGAGCTTGGTCTTGGCATCTACTCCTCCTGGATGTCTGGGTAGATGTTCACATTTGAGGGGGTGTTCCTCTGCTACAGAGGGTGGGGAGCCTGAGGCATGTCACAGCATAAATTCCACTAGCAGCTGCAGATGTTGAAGGATCTGAAGAATCATTACTAGTGGAAGAAGCCTGATGTTGTGTTGCAGACCTGATCAGGGTAGTGTTGATGTCCCTCAGTTCCCCAGCAATGGAAGCCAGGATGGTAGTTTGTGCCTGCCACTGCTCCATGACTTCCTGGTGCTTGCAGCATTTGGATTTTCCCCATCATGGTGATTACCTGGCTCATCATGCCTTGGGAATTCTGGTAGGCTCCTAAGACTTGGGAGATAGTTTCCTGGTCAGTATTGTTCCTTTCAGCCCCCATCCTCTGGCCTGCAGCATCCCTCCCACGCACCCTAGCCCCATGTGCCTGTACCCCTGGCATAGTGTGCCCACTCCAAGTGGAGGCAGAACCATCATTGCCAGGGGTGACAAGTGGAGACTCACGTACCTGTACTGTGGGGCACACAATGGATGAGACAGTCTTTGGGAGACTAGAATGAGGACTGTGATTTAGATGCAACAGGACTGAGTAGTCGATGTGGGCAGGGTGAGGCTGACAGCTGATGACTGACTAGGTGTCCTTGATGGGCCAGCTTCCTCTTCAGTGTTCACACATCTAGGGGTATTGTCCTTACTGGGACTTTCATCCAGAGGGATTGTGGCAGTCTCTGCTATCCTGTCCATGGTGGCACTGGCAAGGTTACCTGAGGGAGAAGTGGAACACAGAGTCGCTGTTACATTTAGGGTATTATTGATGTTGTGTGAGAGGCAGACAGTGCCTTAACATAATCCCCATAAATTACAATGACAGCTGCTGCACAATCCTGCTTTGCACAACATGAGACTCTAATTTCAATACCATATACCATGCTTGAAGCTGTTTAACTATGTTGGTAGTGATTGGACTGTTGATACCATCTTATGTGGTGTGATTTCTGACATAGGTGTCTACCTTTGTTTCTTACTGAAGTGTCTGACATGATACATGGCAGAAAAAATAGGTGTTCAATGCACAATGGTGTCAGAGTAGTGACACAGTATGGGAGTAAGCAGTAGACATTGACTTGTAACTGGGTGTACTGCATGGTATCCACTTTGGCATTTAGATGTCCACCCCGGTGGGTATATTTCAATCTTAGGAATCTTTATTCTACAGGCATTGTGATTGGGCCCTCATCTATAACTGTGTATTGCTAGTGATGATAGAGGGAGTGGGCCATTGCATTGCTGTCATTGGCATTATCTGTTTTACATTTGCACATGCAAGATGGGTTACATTAGTAATTAGTTTTACATGCATGACATCTCACATTTGGTGCACTGTCAGATTTTAACATATATTGCATTCTGGGAATAGTAGTGCTATGAGTTGTCACTTGCCATTCCCAAGGGCTATGAAGCCAGGTGAGTTTAGTGGACATGTGGCATGCCAGAGAGGGGTAATGGAACATTTGGACAGAGGTGTAGTGGGTGGTGTGCTTATTGCCACAACTCAATTTTCCTGGTATTTGATGTTTGCTGGCCCTGTGCTCCGAACGGGTGTGGCTCTACCCTGACAATTTCGTCCACCATGACCCTCAACTCATCAGCAATAAAAAGTGGGTGTTTTTGAAGGGACATGGTAGTGGTAGTGAACACGGTGTAGTAGTGATCAAAGATAAAGGCTGGAGAAAAAGGTAAATGGTGAGGTGTGGGTGCTGTGATGTAAGCGAGAGACTGTTGTTGGGGATTGTGTGTGGTAATAAAATGTGTGTTGTGTATGCTATTCTCCTGTGTTATGTGTGCGTAGTGAAATGTAAATAGGTGCCTATTTTTGCTTTTTGTATCCTTCAAAAATGTCTGTGGCTGTGTGTGACGTTCTGTTTGCAAAGGATTGGGGATTGTGCAGGGGTGTGTTATATTGTGCAATATGTAGGTGTGTGGGGTGTAGGGATGTGTGTCAGATGTGGGGTATCCAAAGTATCCAATGTTGGTTCAGTGTGATGTGAGTTCAGACCGCCGCACATCGCACCGCCAATGGTTTTCCACCATGGAAGAACAGCTGTCGTGACTTGTGGATTGTGATCTGATGGGAGGATTTTTGTCGGGCTGGCAGTGCTGGTGGTAGAACTGGCTCTTTTCCATCCTCCAGTTTCCTGGCAGTTTTGGAAATGTGACTGTTTTTTAGCAGACTTCACAGTGTGACTCCTAACATGGTGGTCGGTTTACTGCCAATGTGGTGGTCTTTTGTCGGCCGCCATCGTGGCAGTCTTACCGTCAGAACGCAAAAGTCATAATGAGGCCCTTTGTTTCTGACATTAAAGTAAAAAAGCATCAGTATGGCAAGGCACCAGGCTGTGGTCAAGAAGGGCTTCTTAAGGCTCGAAAGCCATCATAGAAGGTCCCAGTGAAGCTGTTTACTTTTGAGCGAAAGCTTAAGGTGGGCGAAATTCAAAATTTGCAACCAGGGAAGGTCTTTCATGGGCCGGATACATTTTTTGCACCACTGCCCGGCGAAGATTTCTGCATTTGGACTCAATCTGATTGACTTGGCAGGAGTGTCCTGCTCATCTGGAGGTTCCAAGCTTTTCAGGACTTTGACACAGCCAAAGCTCATAAGGACCAGCACTTAGACCAGCACTTGGGAGTTAAGATTCACTCCAGGACAGTAATACGTCCCCTTGGAACTGTTCAGCTGGGCTATTCAGGAAAGGGGCTTCTTGCAGCTTTTTGTAGCCCTGAACCTTAACAGGAGGTCACTCAATTGACCCTTGGCTTGGAGTCCATTTCTTTTGTCGCGTAGGCTCTCATTATCCTAATGAGACTACTGGATTTTCGGGTAGCAGGATCGTTCACAGTGTGGGGGACTAAGTCTAACCCACAGAGAAGGACCCTTGTCGCCCTCAATCCGGTTTTGCTCCGGCTAACTAGCAGTGCCTCATCTCTCCCAGAGGGAAGGGATGATTGGGCAGCCGAGCGCATGACATCTTAGGGCTTCTCAGGGAAGTCGTGGTCACTCAGATCCCAACCAGTTCTCTCATACCAAGTGTGGTCTCATATACAAATGACAGAGGCAGTTTAAGTTTTACAGATTGATTTAATAAAACGACTGCATTTTAGATAACAAGGTGTGAGCCGCAATAACCAGAACCATACAACACAGTAGGATTGAAATAGTAACGAGGAGAGTGAAACATAAGAATGACGCTATCATAGTGTTACTAGATTACATTCTCTCTTCTAAGTTCTATTTTGAGCACAGCATGTTAAGCTCTAAGCCTGCCTTTCAGGTTCCCCCGGGAGGACATCAACCCTCATACCTGAGCAAAGGCCTGTGATCTGGATCAGCATCTGCAACAGGGCAGTCAGCGTCTAGTTGTGGTTCCCTGGTCGGAATCTCCCTCTTCCGTGTACTAGGACTAGGAAGTGTTTTTATACTTGTTGGAAAATGGGTTATTGGTAAGGGCAGGTAGGTACCTACACTTAACGATAGGCCACTAACCTCCACTTAGGTCCAGTTAGGTCTCAGTAAATTAAACCCAGCTCAACCCTTGGTAGCTTGGCAACGAGCGTCAAGGCTTAACTTAGGAGACAGAGTGTAAAGCATTCAAATATCACAAAACAGTAATTAAATAAAACACAGGAAACAGTTTAAAAATCCAAAACAAATTTATAAAAATAGATTATATTTTTATCTTTAAAATGACACCAAAACGAATAAAATCGGATAAGGGGAACCGGAGATATGAATTTTTAAAGTATTATTATTTTTTTAGCGCCTAGAAACAAAAAGCGCCAATCGGGTCATCTGGTTGCACCTCGACCGGGGCAAAGTCAAAGTTTAAGGCCGACCGCGATGGAACCCTGCTCGGCTACAGGCCACGGGAGGCCTCGGTTAAAAGTTTACCTTCACACTTAGTCTCTTTTTTGAAGATTTTTCTTCAGCGGGACGAACCAGCCAGTCCAATCCGACTTCCTGGAGCCCTTCTCCGGATACGCGATGCGGGAATCCTCAGTGGAGATTTTTACCTTCGGACTTAGTCGTTTTTTCGAGGTGAAAATCCTTCGACTGGGGTAAACCTGGATCTTGATCCGACGTCCATGGAGCCCTCCTCGGATACGCTGGCTGGGAGGTCCCGGTCAACTTTTTACCTTCGGACTTAGGGGGTCATTCTGACCCCGGCGGGCGGCGGGAGCCGCCCGCCTGGAGGGAGCCGCCATATGGCCACTCTGCGGTCGAAAGACCGCGGAGGCCGTTCTTGGTTTCCCGCTGGGCTGGCGGGTGACCGCCAGAAGGCCGCCCGTCAGCCCAGCGGGAAACCCCTCCCCATGAGGAAGCCGGCTCCGAATGGAGCCGGCGGAGTGGAGGATGTGCGACGGGTGCAATGGCACCCGTCGCGAATTCCAGTGTCTGCAAAGCAGACACTGGAATTCAAAGTGGGGCCCTCTTACGGGGGCCCCTGCAGTGCCCATGCCATTGGCATGGGCACTGCAGGGGCCCCCAGGGGCCCCACGACACCCCTCACCGCCATTCTGTTCCTGGCGGTCGGAACCGCCAGGAACAGGATGGCGGTGAGGGGGTCGGAATCCCCCATGGCGGCGCAGCAAGCTGCGCCGCCATGGGGGATTCCCAGGGCAGCGGAAAACCGGCGGGAGACCGCCGGTTTTCCTGGTCTGACCGCGGCCAAACCGCCGCGGTCAGAATGCCCTGCGGGGCACCGCCAGCCTGTTGGCGGTGCTCCCGCATCCCCGGCCCCGGCGGTCCTTGACCGCCGGGGTCGAAATGACCCCCTTAGTCTCTTTTTCTGAGATTTTCTTTACCGGGACGAACCAGCAAATCAGGCCGGGTCGCGGTTGAGGCAAGCCGGCTAGAGTTGCTGCGGCGGGTCGGTCCCTCTATGGAGCTTTTTTACAAAAATTCTCCAAACTTCTCCAAACTTCTGGGGCTTCTCCCAGATGTCCTTTTAAGGTTCTTTTGGGGTCCACAGCTCACCCCAAGGTCCAGAAGTTCTGAGATGGTCCTTGGGGGGTGCAGACTACAACTCCCAGAATGCACCTGGCGCAAACTCCTTTTTGGCCACTGGACAGTGGTCAGCTGGTCGCTGTCTTCAGGAGTTGGTGCAGGGGACTCTGGATAGCAATTTTTCACCTGTAGCAAACAGGGAGTCCCTCCTTGAACCAGTTGAAGCCAGGCAAAGTCCTTCTTATGGTGAAGTGCAAGTGTGCAGCTGGTGCAGTCCTTCTGAGTGCAGGTTCCAGGTGCAGGCCAGGGGTCCAGCAGGGCAGTCCTTCTTCTCCTTTGGTTCTTCCTTGTTGGAATCTGATGGGGATCTGAGGTGTGGGTGCAGGTCTGCCAGTTTTATCCTTGCTCCTGGGTGAAAAGCAGGGGGGTCCTGGTTCTCCAATCAGGTGCAGGGTCCTTCCCCCTGTGATGACCACTTCCTGGGAAGTGTGGCAAAAATCAATCCCAGGAGGGAACATTCTCTAAAAATCCATCATGGCTGAATCTGATTTTTGGAGGTTACATCTGGCTGAGCCCACCCACTGGTGTGGCTAAAAATCATAAACACACCCCTCTCCTGCCCTCTCCTAATCTAATCAGGGGGGCACCTAGTTGTCTGGGGTTGCAGGATGTGGGGGTGTTGCTGGTTGTTCCAAATGTCCTTCTCTGCCTTTGAAGACCAGTTTGGCAGCCCTCCCCCTTCCTGCCTCTCCATCTGCTGAGGGGAGATTCCCTCCCACAGGCACATTCCTTTGTGTGAAGCCAGGCCACTTCACACCTCATCAAGGCAGCTTGGCCAAGCTGCTGAGGCTGGCCAATCAGAGCACAGAAGCAAAAACAATGCAGGGCTGAAATTGGCAACTTTTCAGGTAAAGTTTAAAACTCTTTACCTGAACAAGTTATATTAAATCCAACAACTGGAAGTTGTGGGATTTATTACAACAATTAATTTGATACCAAACTCTTGGTATGCATCATTTAAGGAGACTTTAAAAATTAAAATAAAGTCTCCCCATTCTAGCCTATGAAGGCCATTTACTACAATGAGGGAAAAACGAATTTGGCTGTTTTTACCTCACCAGGGCTTATAAAACTATTTTTATAAGGTCCCTGCTTATAGTTACATGGCACCCAGCCCTAGGGGCACATAGGGCACACCTTAGGGGTGACTTATATGTAACAATAAGGTAGTTTAAGACTTTGTAACTACTTTTAATTCCAAAGTCGAATTTGCATATAACTTTAATTTAAAAGCAGCCAGCAAGGCAGGCCTGCCTTTAAAAGGACACTGGGCACCTCAGCAGTGCACTACCTATGCTGTGGTCCCTAAACCTACATGCCCTACCATATACTTGGGACTTATAGGTAGGTTAACTTAGCCAATTATAATTAGCCTAATTTGCATATTGATTTTACACAGAGCACAGGCCCTGGGACTGGTTAGCAGTACCCAGGGCACCATCAGAGTCAGGAAAACACCAGCAAAAAGTGGAAAATGGGGGCAAAAAGTTAGGGGGCCTCTGCAATCAGCCCTGTTTTCTCACAATACTTAACACGTCGATGTTCTAAGAAACATCCCTACATAAGAGTGTGTTTTCTACGAGCCCTAAAGACTAAACTCCCACCACGTCTATCGGCAATGTACCAGACTGTATCCTTGACTGAAGCACAGAGCGAGCAAGAATGTATTGTTTGAGAACTCCGGTGCTGAAGTAAGCTAAACAGTGTGATAGAAGAAAATAAAACAAGACCCTGAAACTGGTTATTGAAAAATAGCAGTGCGAGGCTAAATAAAATTCATCTAGAGCAAAGTGCACAGAGGCCTAATGCTTTAAGCAAATGCGCAAAGGCTATATTAAAAATGGCTACACTACACTTTGTTGTAGGTACACATGGGAGCAGATCCAACTCTTCTGGTCTCCTCACAGGCCTCAACATAATATGCAGTTCTTCTCCCTTCCACAGGCCTAGTAGTATTCTGAAGAAGGTACCCATGTGTGCAGAATGTATGCCTGGCAATAGCTTGTGGGTGATGAAATCTCATGGCTCCTCCTTAACCAATAGGGAAAATGTTCCCACTGATATCACTTCCCACTTTTATTGCAGTTTGTGTGTAGATTACTGCAAACTGTTCAGCAGTGCTCTCTCTGGTTAAATCCAGAGAGGCACTACATCCAAAATAGTGAAAATGTCCCCCCATGTTCAGGGCCTGTGTGCCCAATCCAGAGGTGTGGTCAGAGAAATGAGCAACCCCTCCTCTGAGTTCCCAAACCTGTTCTGGGGGCTGCTCCTCTCCTACTGGGATTGGTACCTATATGACTAGGTAAACAAAGAAGGACTCTGCCCAGATGTCAAACAATATTGGCCTGTGGCTGGGTAGGTCTTAGTGAAGTTAATCAAATTCCTGGGCTCAAATTAGATAGTCATCCTGCCAGAAGAATAGCCTCTCCCTATCACCTTCTCTGGGAACAGTTTTCACAGCTCATCAAGGGGGCTATTCGGGTACGGGGTGACAGATGGAGCTTATAGAAATAGGTCTCCAAAGTCTTTAAGCAGGGACAATTTATTTTCAAAATACTTTAAACTCAAAATAGCTATTAAAAGTGTTGGAGAATTTCTATCTGTTTCCTGAGCAGAAAATTGCATTATTATGTATAATAATGTAACACAGTGCTTCCCTATAGAACAACTAGCTTTTCTACAGCAAAACTATTTTCTTGAGTTTTCCCACTGTAAGGATGTGTGTACATTTAAAGTTCTACATGTTCTAGTTTTAAAACTATGCCCCCTGCCTTAGGGTATATAAAGCCTACATAGGAGTGATGTATTATTTAAAATAAAAGTTTTTACCTGTCAAAAGAGGTCAAATTGCAGTTTAAAACTGCACAGCCAGACTACAAAGGTAGGACTTATTTTAGCACTGTCACTGTAGTGCGAGGCACAATGGGTGCAGTCCATTAGTGACATTTAACTTACAGACCCCAGGTATACTTTGTACCATGTACGTAGAACTTAAAGGTAAGTTAAATATGCAAGGGAAAAGTATAACCAATGTCAAAATGTGGTAGGTCGGTTAAAGCACATGTACTGGAACCTCGTTTCAGATCTCAGAGTCAATAACCAGCAGCGTCAATCTAGAGGGTGATAGTGCAATGGTGAAGGTCTTCAGCCACACTAAACTGGGGCTCTGAGGGCTGTGGATATGCAGGGAAGTGCCTTCTGATCATGACAAGTGCCTTCCCAAATTAACACTAAAATACTGTTTGAAGCAGGCACTGTACCCACATCAAACTCAGTGAGGTAAAACAAAAGCGGGTTTCTTCAGCAACCAGACAGTTGATACACTAGAATTGTCCTGGTATCCTCTTCTCCCACTTTCAAGTGTGACATGTGGCTCAACAGACATTTCAGGCAGATTTCAACACTGTGTTGTCAACAGAATGCCTACATCCCCACCCTAAATATTGTTTTGAGGTCGTTAGTCATCTCCACTAATTCAGGTCAGCATATTGCGTACTGCTGGGAGGAATTTTACACCTATTCTACATCTCTTTCTAGCACAGTCTTGAATTTGCTTAAGAGGTACTGCAAATCAGCCTCCAGGTACGTCTGACAGGGAAAACGTTTTAAATGTGTTTTAAAAATCTAACTTCAAAACTGAATTTGATTTTTAATAATGATTAAAAATAGTTGTTTACTTTTTTACTAGCTGGTCCTATTCTTGAGTTATGGTATTAGTGTTTTAATATGTATTCTTATTTTCTTCATAAGACAGTTTGCCTTGCAAAAAATGAAGGTAGCTTTTAGACTTGTCACTTTAGGGGTATGTTAATTTTACTTTTCTACCTAGCCCACTTTTTGGCAGAACGCACCATGCCTTGTGGGCATATATAGGAGCGACTTAGTATGTAATATATTTAAAAGTGAGGATTTTATCTATCACAAATAGTTATTTTGCTGTGTCACAATTCAGCTTTTATACTGCAGGGCTCAGGCTACACAGGGTAGGCATGTAGCGATGTTTCATCTTTCACATTTATGTGCCGCTTTCAGTGACTTAGGTAGCACAAAATCTTGATAAATCTCTTCTTTAGTGTTTTCATGAGTGTATAAGGAATGACTGATTCTGTCCTAAAACAGTTTGGTGGAAATATTAGGATGATAAAACAAACTAACAATTATAAAAACAAAAGTAGCAATATAGTGGTATTGATGAAATACACCATCAAACCTTTTAAAAATATACACACTTCATTAACTTTATAGCAACAGAACCATGTCCTTCACATATTATTTGAAACTACCAACAGATTTACTTATTTTCTAAAGGACATTAATTTCTTGGTCAACCATTTAGAAAGTGTAAGCATGTTATATACTTGCTGCCAAACTCAATAGGGGGGTGATGATTGCTTGTTAATTATATGACGAAAGAAGACATTCTTTATACAAATAGTCCCCAAGGCTCTTTCCCATTAAGGAATTACAATGTCTTGCCTTGACACATACATTCATGTGCCACTAAATTATACTTACAAGTTTTAACACTAGGGGTCAGATTTATGGAAAGTGGCCCTGCACTAAGTGCAGCACCACTTTCCCAGCACCCCTTAGAACCCCCCTACCACCACCATGTGTGTGCCGTATTTAAAATACGATGCACAATGGCACAGGGTAGGGGGCAATAGTGTAATTATTAATGACGCTATTGATATACTCCGCAGGAGTAGCGCCAAAATGTTGGCGCTACTCCTGCAGAGTATATAGGGGCCCATACTAAAGAATGGAAGCCTCCTTTTAATGCCTGCTCTTGAGCAGGCGTTAAAAGTGCCATAAAACATGGTATAAGGAAATCTCATAGATTTCCTTATGCCATTTTGCCGGCTCCTCTAATGGGGGAACGCCTCCTTTGCATACAGTATGCCTAGTGCAGGCATAATATAGCGCAAAGGGTTAAAAGGTGGCACAATGCATGCATTGCGCCACCTTGTAATTAAGGTGCAGGGATTTCAACCTCGTTGGCCCACATTAACTTAAAAAACAATGACGTTAATGTGGCGCAAGGTGGCGCTAGGGCACTATAAAGATGCCCGAAATGTTTTCATTGCATTGCGTCGAACCGTATTTAGAACACCTTTTTCATGTGCCAAGCTATTTATTCATTATTTCAGTTTTCATGAATAACATTTTAAATGAGACTTAGGCAGTCATTATGTACACGGCAGTAAACACTGCCGACCGCCATGGCGGCGGTGAACAGAAGGCCGCCGTTGGCGGTGAATAGAAACCCTCCATATAATGAACCAAAATCCCATGGCACATAGGCCAGGGAGCCCCCCCAGAGATATGTAGACAACGAAATCTAACCTTCAGGAGACCTACTGTGCTCTCCATGTCCATGGGTCTCATTGTAATTCCTCTCTGCATCTGTCCCAGGATTCCTCGCTGGTGTCAGGAGCCAATGCAAGTTTGGATAGCCAGAATCACCTAGACAAATGTGCAAAACAGAGCAGTCAGTGTCAAGCCTCTGAGTCTGGCTGTCTGCTAGGTGGCAGTTACTGACAGAAACACCTACCTATGATCCACCCTCTGTCCTCTTGTAGTTGTTCCATCTTTAGTGGAACACTACTGTTCCTCAGCACAAAGGAATCATGGACTGAACCGGGGAACATGACATTCACATGTGAGATGTACTGGTCTGCAGTACATACCAATTGGATGTTCATGGAGTGAAAGTTCTTTCTGTTTCTGTACACCTGTTCACTTGACATTTGGGGGTATTATAGGTAGGTATCAATGGCACCAATCACATGGGGTATGTTTGCAAACGCAAAGAAGTAAGATTTGAGGGCAGGGAGGTCAGTACTTTCAGGAAACCTCAGATAGGACTGCAGGTGTCGTACAAATGCATTTAGAAATCTTGTCAATATCATGCTGAACATTGGCTGAGAAAATCCTGCACCCATGCCCACTGTCACTTGAAATGGCCAGGAAATGGAGTGCAGAGAGCACCTGCACTTCAGTAGGGATAGCATGCTGATTATGATTTCCCGGTCTCAGTGCTGGATCCAGTAATGCGCAACGTTCGAGAATAGTTGCACGGGTGAGTCTGTAATTGATTATGATGTGACGCTCCACCATGGTCCGCAAATCAACAAGTGGTCTGTACACCGATGGGGCCCTTCCTCGCCACAAGTGTCGGTGTGGAAGTGACCTCATACCGCTAGCGGTTGACCTAACAGCGTAAGCCGGTGTTTACTGCCTTTCGCACCGTCACTGTTTAACATGAATGCCAATGGGGAATCCTGGCGTATCATGATCGCTGGCGGCGGTGACGGTGTACACCGCTGCAGTATGTACGCAAATTCGTCACCCCAACTTCACTTGACTCCCTGATCTTGTGCGAGCAGGTACTCCACAAAGTGTACTGCTGTATCCTGCCTCTCGTCATGGAAGTGGCTTGTGTTGCAGGGGAAAGGGCCCCGGCCTTCACCCAGGAGGAATTGGAGAGGCTAGTGGACTGGGTCCTGCACCTGTATGCCAAGCTCTAGGGACGGCCAGAGGTACAGGTGAGTCAGTGGTTTGGGGGCACTGTTTGGGAGTAACGGATGGTGTTGTAAGTACATGTGTATGCACGTCTGAGCCTGCATGGGCCATGGTTCATGCCATGCTGCATGCGTATGTCCTGTAAGTACATCAGTACTGTCCATCCCATAGTGGACGTATAGCCAGCTGTACATATCTTCCAAGTGCCTGACCTCTGTGTTACATTTCTGTGTCTCCCTTTTAGGTCAGCGCCCACCAGAAGAGGGCACTTCGGCATGCCATCGCAAAGGAGGTGCGGACCCTGGGGGTCTACAAACGGCGGAGCACCCACTGTAGGAAGAGGTGGGAGGACCTGCGGCGCTGGGTGTGAAAAATCTGTGAGGCCCAACTGTGGAAGTCCTCCCAACGTGGAACCCCCATCATGGTACGCATCCTGGCAGTGGCGTACCCAGATCTGGATGGGTGCCTGAAGGCTACACAGCAGTCACAAGGGGGTGAGTACTAATGTCACATTCTTAACCCTTGATGGATGTCTGTGTGTGCATTAGGGTTAATGCTGCTTAGTTGCAGGGACTCTCACTGAAATCCATCTACATGATGGCCCCGTAGGGTGTAGGGGTGTTTTGGTCAGGTCTTCTACACGTCGGGTCCTTAGGTAGTTCAGTGGATGGGTGTAGAGCAGGGTTCTGGTCACTAGTCAGGGGCATGGCCATGGGCATAGTGGAAGGGGCTGCCTGTTGGGGGGGTCTTCTGGGTGGGTGTTTGTATGGCCACTATGTTCGCTCCTTTCAGATATTTACAATTGTCTCTCCTGTTTTGTCTCCCCATCCCTTTTCTCTTGTGTTGTTTGTGTACATCAGCATCAGCTGGTGAGGGAGCTGAGGCACTGGCAAGTGGGGATGCAGTGGCCCACCAATCCTCGGAGGCAGAGTCATCCGATGTCAAAGGGACCAGTGGGATGGAGGGCGAGGGGAGTACCATGGGGGAGGCAACTACCACTGGAGGTAGTGACTCCGATAGCTCCTCCGATGGGGGCTCCCTGGCGGTGGCGGATCCTAGTGAGCACACCCCTACAGTAACATCTTCCGCCACCCCCCATGCCATCGCTGCCCTCCCTTTTGCTCCCCACCGAGTTGCCCGCGCCCGTTAATCCCAGAAGGGTGGGCGTCTCCTTTGCCCCAGGCACCTCCTCCCCTGCCCCAGTCAGCCCTGCTGCCCTCACAGAGGAGGCTATTGACCTCCTGAGAACCATCTCTGTAGGGCAGACATCCATCCTCAATGCCATCCAGGGGCTAGCATCAGCGATGCAGCAGACAAATGTCTATCTGGTTGACATTCACGGTGCTGTGTCTGGCCTACAGAGATCTTTTCAGGCTCTGGCCTCCTCTTGGCGGCAGCCAGTTTCCCTGGTCATTCTGTCCCCCCTCCAACCTCCTCTACCCCTTCCAGCACCCCACTACCTTCACCCGTCCAAAGCACACAATCTGACACCCAGTCAAGCACCTCAACACACAAGAAACACACTTCTAAACAAAAGCATCACACCTCCCACCACAAGCATTCACACAGCCAAAATACACATGCACACACAGCAACATCCACTTCCCCTAGTGTGCCCACCTCTTCTGCCTCCCTGTCTGTCCCCTCTACATGCACAACCACAAGCACTGCACCTTCAGTCACTGTTGCTGAGCCTATTCCTGTACTCACCACAATATCAGACATCCAGACATGCACCCAAGACACCACACCTGCCCTCACCACAACTACTGTAGTTGACACATGCAGCACTCACCAGACTTGCAGACACCCACACAACATACATCCACACTGGCAGCCTGTCTTCTCCCACTGTGTCCATCCCGCCTCCAAAAACACACAAACGTACCAAGACACCCACCCATCACACATCCACCACACCTCAGTATACTGTCCAGTTACCTGCACCCACAACACGCACACCTACACCACTTACGACCACACCCTCTACCTCCACTCCCACGCCCTCCTCCAGGCCCAACCCAATTGCACCCAAGAAACTTCTCCTCTCCCGTGCTGACCTCTTCCAATCCACTGGCCCACCCCGTATTGTCCCTAAGCGTGCGCATCTCCTTGCCCTTTCCACTCCTTCCACTTCACAGCCTGCCCCTGTCCGCCCTTCACATTCCCGTGCCCTTTCCCCAGAGAGGAAGAAGCCCAGTGCAGAGCCAATTCCATCTGGCTCCACCAGGTCGAAGCACACACCCCCATCTTCCAAAACCAAGCCCAAGCCCCCTCCACCTTCTGAGCGCAAGTCCAAGACCCACCCCGTCACAAATCCCCACCCCCTGCCCCTGTTCCCTGAGGCGCCTGAATGCCCCATTGTTGCCCCAAAATAGTTAGCTCTGTGAACTGAAATAAATATTTATGTGTGCCCTGTGTTTTGGCGGCACACTCTTGATCCCTGGTCTCTTGTTTCATTGTTTGTGGGTGTGGGACATTTGTATGTACTATGGTCAGGTTGGATTTGCCTTGTGCCAGGTAAGTAACGCTTGGTGTGGGGTGTATGGCTTGTGCTGCTGTGAAGGGTTGTGGGAGCGTTGCAGGGTGGGTGGAGTGGGTGGGTATGTAACTGTGCCCTTTCTTCCCTTGTTTAGTAGGTCGTGGTACTTACCGTCTTCATCGGCAGTCTCGGTCGTGGAGGTATATGGCAAGGAGCAGGGCTGGCGTGATCTGCAGCTCTCTATCCATGTCTGCTTCGGTGCGTTGCATTGGACTCCGGTGAGTGTTTCCTTATATTAGCTTCGTTTCCGTCTGGCTTTACATGGCGGTGGTTCCCGCCCCGGAACTGACGGCAGTCTAGTGGTTCATTATTTGATGGGCGGGTTGGGCCTTTCCATCGGCCTGTAGGCGGACTCTGCCGTCGTCGTCGCCACTCCTCTAATGGCGGTGGGTGGTTTTCAGGATGCCTGTGTTTCAGTTCTTTATTTGCCGGTCCGGACCGCTCCTCTGTTGGCGGTTTTTACCGCCACCGCCGGTGGCACGGTTTGGACTGCCGTGTTCATAATGAGGGCCTTATTCTGCAGCAAATAGAGATGTTTCACTTTACACACAAACGTATAAATACTGTTTTTTTTCATTTCCATACCCTTAAGAGTGACTAAAATAAGCAAATGTCACCAGTGTCTTAAGATTAGAAGTGCTTAATTTGTAAAAGAAATGCCGGTGCCCAACGCTCTGCTCCGGTGGTACTATTAAAAAATCGGCACGCCAAATACCAATGCTGCGTAGTTTTGAATTCAGCTCAGGCATCCTTATTCCACTGCTATGCTCTGCTAACACTTTTTTGACGGTTTTTCGTGTTTCTAGTTTTCCTTATTTCTCGATTGTGTGGTTTTATCGAAGCTGCTCATGGTCAATATCTGATGTGGAAAAATAAGTGATGGTGGGCCACACAGGCAACCACCAACTCGCATTAAGCACTGGCTATTAACTGCCGCCCACTCGGCATTTGACCTTCTGTTGCCTTTGTCATAATAGGTATCCGGACATAGATTTAACATGTGCACATAGATGAACAACTACTGCAAAATTACTTTTTCACCTCACATGCTTTGAGCAATCCTACCTCTGCTATACCTGCCCCAATGGGCTGTCTTGTTTTAGAAGTGGCTCAGCACAAGTATACTCATTTCCATCTAATTGGCTTCCAATGAAGAAACTAATCAGGTTTAAGCTTTTGCCCATTATCGGTAAGGCACTGTTTAGTGAATTATGTTGCAATACATCTTAAAACTAGCCAAGAAGCGTGATTGTATCTGTTCAACATTGCTGCCTACCAGACACCTAAGGATGCCCCTTCAACTAAACAGAATCTGTTTTTCCTTGCTATACACAAATTATTGGGTGTCTGAATGCTACACATGCAAGAATCCTCCCACTTGGCCCCATTAACTTAATCCCTCTACATCAGTGACTTCTAACCTGTGGGCGGGGACCCCTTGGGGTCTGCTAAGCCTCCTCTGGGGGTCTGCGACTGCTTAGAAAATTAAATAATATTAACAGATTAGGTTTCCTGCTTTCAGCAATGAGTCAGTGGGGGGGTCCCGGATTCCAATAATGATTCAGTGGGGGTCCCCGGGTTCCAGTAATGATAAGGTTGAGGTGCACAGAAGTCAAAGGGTTGGGAACCACAGCTCTACATTGCACCTGAACTCATGAGATTGATCATAATGCTGAAAATTTTTCTATTACAGCAACTTTCGGAATAGACCTCAGTTTATAGTGTCAAGTAGTGATCTATTAATATATTCTTCAGTGACTTCTTCCTTCTCTTACATGAGCTGAGCCTGATGTCAATAGATTGACTAGTTTGGGGGGTATTTTGTAGGACTTCTCACTATACTGTAGATTGAATATGCACAGAATATAACATTCTTTCATATCACATTCTTTTAAGGGTTTACAAATGGAGCACGCTGTATTCTTGGATGAAACCTCTCTTACCTGAAATGCTTCATCATCAGGTCTCTCATCTAGCGTCGAGAAGCACCCTTGTGTACAACTGTGCTCTGCCTGTTCTCTTTGGCTGTTGAGAGAGACTCATAGGGGCATATTAACAAGAAAGTGGCGCATCAGCTCTGATGCGCCACTTTTCTTGTGCTACAGAGTTGAGCTTTAGGTAGGCACTAGACATCCTGGTTAAGGTGATGTACAGGTTGTATATGAGACATGAATTGTAGCAGTATGGAACTCTAGGAGACTCCCGAGGTCATTTAGAGCTTTTGGAACCTGGAGGTGACCATGTGAACTGCATGTCATTGGCATAGCTGTGGAAGCGAACATTATGCTTTTTTAATGATAATTCCAAGGGAAGCTGTAGGAAGCTGGCTTGGCATGTGGTGGGTACCTACGGTACTTACACCTTATACCAGGTCCAGGTATCCCCTTTTAGTGAAGTGTAGGCAGTGTCTAGAAGCCAGGTTCTCTAGAGGTAGCTGTGGATGAGCAGCCAAGGCTTATCTAGGAGACATGCACAGCTCATGCAATACCACTGTAGTCACAAAGCATTTACACACATAAAAGAAAACACTCAGTTGTCCAAAAATAAAGGTATTTCATTTTTGGAACAAATCACCACAAAATACTAGACAGGTAACCCACCCTTCGGAAGTAACTAATACACTAAATATATACACTAGTAATCAGAAACAGGTATAGAAAAGGTTAGAAAACAGTGCAAATAGCATTAACCAATATTGACCCTAGGGGAGCACAAACCATATACTAAAAAAATGGAAAGGGACAAGGTACCCCTACCTAGGTAAGTTAAATGTGTAGAGGGGAGCTCTGACTACTAGAAAACAACAGAGGTAAGTAACACAGTACCGCCCAGTGACCAGGAATGCAGGAGTACAACACTGTATTTCCCCCAAACCACCCAAAAGGAGGAAAAGGAGAAAAAGAAGACACCCAGACAAGACTGCAAGAAAACCATTGGTGGATTCCTGAAGAAAGAAGACCTGCGGAGAGAGGGGACCAAGTCCAAGAGTCACAGTGGAGTTCAGGAGGGGTAGGAGTTACTACACACCCAGCTGTGGATGTAGGAGTTGGTCGACGTTGATGAAGAACAGGTCAGCACTGCATCCCTGGAGCCGAAGAAGAGTTCCTGGTGGATGCAGATGGAGTCCCACACCGGAAGGAAGATTGCAGACAGGCGTCAGTGCAGGAATTCCACTAACAAGCCTTGGCAAAGCCAAACTTGCGATAAATGGAAAGAGGTGCTGCTGGGGACCAGCGAGGCCCAGGAGGACTCAACCCAGGTGGGGGGTCACAGGGGATCCTCAACATCACAGAGACCCCACAGGGGCAGAGGCAGCTCCCACGGGAGTCCCACAGGATGGAGACACAGGAATCGCAGAAGAAGCCCATGCAGCACTACAAAAGAGGATCCCACGCCGCAGGAGAACCACACAGGAGGCTGTGCTTTGCAGGAGGGGTTGCTGGGAGCTGGAGCTACATGTCACCTGAAGGAGGATATGCAAACAAGCCTTGGCAGCTGCAAGAGATGCAGTGCATGGGGGTACTGTCCTGCATAGGAATGCAAGGGCTTACCTTCACCAAAGTTGGACAGCTGGCAGAGAGGACCAAGAGGACTAATCCAGACCACCACTCGTGATGCAGGATCCATGCAGCTCAAGATGAGTGGAGGTCCATGCAGCTGGTTGTCGCTTGTTGTAGGTGCCTGCAGTTGCAGGGAAGTGACTCCTTCACTCCATGGGAGATTCCTTCTTCTTCTTGTGCAGGCTGAAGTGTTGCAGTCCTGGGAGGCTGCACGGCTCGGGAAATATTGCAAAACTGGCAGGAGATGTGGAAACAAAGTTGCAAAAGAGTCTTCTTCATTGTAGCAGCATTTTCGGGTTCCTGGAGGGTCCAGTCATGCTTCCAGTGGCCAGACGTCTAAGCAGAGGTTGCAGAAGAGTATTGCAAGCTGAATCTGAGGAACCACCCAAGAGAGAGACCCTAAATAACCCTGAAAGGGGGACTGGGGACCTAACCAGGTAAGCAGCTATCAAGAGGGGGCTCTGACGTCGCCTGCCTGGCCTGGCCACTCAGATGCTCCCAGAGTTCCCTGCTAACCTTGGAAACAAGATGGCAGATCCCAGAGACCCTCTAGAGGAGCTCTAGGCACCACCCCTGGGGTGGTGATGAACAGGGGAGTGGCCACTCCCCTTTCCATTGTCCAGTTTCATGCTGGAGCACGGAATGGTGGTCCCTGATGTACACCACATGTACCCTTCAAAGCAAACCAGTGGCTTGGGGAGGCTACCCCTCCCAAGCCAGTCACACCTATTTCCAAAAGAAGGGGTGTTACCTCCCTCTCCCAAAGGAAATCCTTTGTTCTGCCATCCTGGGCTTCATAAGATCAAGCAGCAGGAAGGCAGAAATGTGTCTGAGGGGTGGCAGCAGCTGGGCTGCCTGGAAAACTCTGCAATTCTGGGGGTGGCAATGCTAGGGGTCCTCTAAGGAGCCCCCAGAGTACATGGAATCATACTTCCAATACTTACAACAGTCTTGGGGTATGATTCTGACATGGTTGATACCAAATACGCCCAGGTTCTGAGTTACCATTATGGAGCTGAACATAGGTACATGCGTAAAATGGTGTTCCAAAGTCCAGGAAAATGGATCTGGAGTTTGCAGGGGCACCTCTGCTAGTGCAGGGGTGCCCTTACACACAGGTGCCTGCGCCCTGCCCTCTGAGCTGAAAGTGCCTACCATAGGGGTGACTTATAGTATCTTGATGTAGTGACCTGAATTGAAAATGGGTGCATGCACCCGTTTTACGCAGGTTGCAATGGCAGGCCTGCAGAACCCTTTGCATGGGCTCCCTATGGGTGCCAGAATAACTTCTGCAACGCCATAGGGATCCCTCTGAACCCCAATGCCCTGGGTACCTACGTACCATATACTAGGGACTTACACAGGGGGACCAGTATGCCAATTGTGAGAAAAAAGGTACAATTTACAGGAGAGAGCAAAACTACTGGGGTCCTGGTTAGAAGTAGGTAGGACCGCCATGCAAAGGCTGGCAGAAGGGGGACGACGGGTGGCAGTGCAGGGGCCCCCATGGACAGCCCTGTCACACTTTTCACTGCCTGAATTACGGGCAGTGAAAAGCACGACGGGTGCTACCGCACCCGTCGGACCGCCACATTACCGCCGGTGTCAATGTTAAGGCCTTTTTCCCCACTCGGCCGGTGACCGGAAATGCTGTTTCCGCCCGCCGGCCTAGCGAGGGAACTTGTAAATGTTAACTCTTAAATGTTGCTCCATCATAATGAGGGCCTTAATCTCTTCTGTAAACTCCTTGTGCGTCGAAAATCAACGCACCGCCTGCCAAAATTGGCTCAAAGCCTGCACTGCAACCGAGAAATTGCTGCACAGCCAACTGGAATGATGCAGCCCTGACTTCCCGACTGGAAATTTGATGAAACGCCTGCCTTGCAATGGAACATTCAACACATCACCTACTGGATCGACGCAGAGCCTGTGCCTTCTTCCAGCGCATCAAGGATTTTCCCTGCATCGTCCCTGTGCATCAAAATATCCCTGCACCGCAGTGAGAAACTAAAACTGCACACCAAAAAAAGATGCAAACCCCTTGCAGCGTGGAAAGAAACGACTTATCGTCTGTGCCACGTCCAAAAATTAGACACAAAACCCTATTTTTCCACACATCTCCCCCTCTGCGGACTCCGTGCATCATTATTTTGGACATATACCAGGTACTGTGTGTAAAAAGAGGCAATTTATTTCTAGGGAAAGGCAATTTATTTCTAGGGATTAAGACTCATTTAAACCTTTTGAAACTGATATTTCAACTTGTGCTTATTGGATCTTTGTCATTTGACCTTATTTTATTCAGATAAATATTATCTATTTTTCTAAACCTGTGTGGTGTATTTTTGTGGTGTTTTCACTGTGTTACTTTATGATTTATTGCACAAATACTTTACACATTACCTTCAAGTTAAAACTGACTGCTCAGTGCCAAGCTACCCTAAGGTGGGCACAGGATAATTTGGATTGTGTGTGACTTAACCTGACTAGAGTGAGGGTCCTTGCTTAGACAGGGGATAACCTGGCTGCCAACCAAAGACCCCATTTCGAACAGTAGGGACTTACGATGGTCCACCAGTGTGCCAATTGTGGGTGAAATACAGACTTTTGGGAGAGACAGCATAATCACTGGGGTCCTGGTTAGGATTGTGGTCCCTACTGGTACAAGGGTGTATACCTCTGCCAACTAGAGACACCATTTCTAACAGATAGCTTTTAGAAACATTTGTGGCTCACCCTCCAATGACAATGACATTATTGATCTAATTCAGTAGTCATGTAAATCCTAAATGTGGGCTAGGTTCTTTTTTTATAGATGAAGCAACATTATAGTCTTTTAAATCAAACATAAGCGGTTGTACAGCATACATCCTAAACACAAATATTTAAAAGTATGCTTATGTATTATAATAAAGGAAAAGAAGGCTCTGTGAAATACAGTTTTTCCCTACAATCACACAATTCGGACAAGCTGGGAACCCAGCATTAATTCCAGGTTGTCTGATTTCACATTATGAAACTCAGCCACCATATAGGTATCTCTGCCTCTCTCCATCTCTCTCTCAATTTATATATTAATGAATTGTCTTGTCTTGAATTCTTGGGTCATGATGAGAAAAATCAACACAGAGATAGCAGACCCAATTAAGGGCCCCCAGTCAAAACTTCCAAGCCAATAATGTATTTATTTTGGGGGGATGTCACATCCCAAACATCATCTGAAGCTCTGACCTTGTTATTTTAAATAATGTTTAGATGCAAGGTTTTAACATGCAAAATGTTCATTTTTATTATGGTATGTGCATCTAATTGCACTGATAAAGCTGTAGCGAATGAATATAGAACAGACTTTTTTTAAGAGAATATTCGCTGGTCAAACTATAAGTAATTCTTAATGACAATAAACATGCTACATTCCTTTTCCCTTCATTCAGTCAGCCAAGACAACTCATTTGGGATCACCGTGTTTCACACAATATTGTCCCTCTTCACACAGTGACCCAGTGAAGAGCCAATGAGCAACCGAGGAGCTGGAAAAAATTGCAAGGGCGAAAGTGCTTCCAGCTCTTCATTCAGAGACAATGCCCCATTATGGGTGTTTAGAAAATCCCAGGACATCAGGGCAGCCTTTGAAGCTTTTGTATTTGGTGGGTGGTGGTGGCAGGGTTTAAGTGCTTCTTGGGCGGTTCTCAACACAAAACTCCACCCCTTTCAAGGCTCCACCCATTCTCACACTGTAAATATTTCTGCGAACTTGGCAGGACTGTTGTTTTACACTACAAATTTAAATTGAAAACATGCACACTAAGAGATACATTTCTTCCTCATTATGATCTTGCATCTCTATTCATAGCAGCCATCATTACTAATGGTGAGCATAACTTGCGTAATACTGTGTAGCATAATCAAGTGAAATTACCAAAAAGTCTCTGAGATTATGCGGAATTATGTGAGAAGAGTAATCCTGCATTTAGAGCTATTTTCTTAGTGCTTAAATTCTCACTTGTTTCCTAAATGGACCCAAGGATGTATTTTGCGCTGAGAAATAGCGCTAAATGCAACAGAGCAAAATAGCAAGCGTGAGCTGCTGGTTGCACAGGCTAAATATGCTCTTGAGGCTGGAGTTTTTCCCTAAATTACTCTCAGTTATGTGAGCAGGCATATTCACTTTTTTATCCTAATTCTGTGTCACAGTGTAGCACGGAATTACCAAAATTACTCCAATTACTCCAGCGTAAATGAAATCCTGCCCAGCCCTAATCACCACCCCCACTTCCGGAAGAGGGGTAAGCAAATTCCTTTGCCGTCCTCCCAACTGTAGCCTGAACATAATCATTTTTCAACATCAAAGTCAATGTAAGTGCAGTTTTCGAATGTTCTCGTGCTGGTTTTTTAAAGGCAAACTGCCATTGCCATTATAAAGATATTATTTTTTCTTTTACCAATATTTCACCGTTTCAGCTCATCAAAGTAAAAGCGCACGCACAGGGACAGTGAGTGAATGCCTTTCAAACATCCATCCACAATATAAATTGGCAGAAACCGGTTACATACTGAGCATTGTCATTCAAACAATGAAGTAAGTGTGCCATTAGGCGGAATGCTCGAATTGCGTCCTTGAACTTGCCCTTGTCAGATGCAGGAGGAGATGGGGCATCCTATAAATCCATCTGCCAAACGTGCTCATAACTCACTGCTTGATGCCCATTTCCTTCCGCACTTACTTTAAGGGGAAAAAATTACTTCCAGTGGGCAATCTTTAAATAATAACAAGTATGTTTTATACACCATTTTTAAATAACGCTGCGAATCTCATAAAATACCTTTTAGAACATGTTAGGGGTTAGTCTTTGAAATGTGTGCCCTTCATGGGGGAAATGTGCATATTTAATATTTCTCCACAGTACACATATTTGACGTAAGAGTTCCACGTAGACGGCTTGTACAAGTAAAGAGGGCTTGATGGTAGATATATGTGTGCAGTCCATGTGTGTGGGTTGCTATGGATGGCACTAACTGCACATTCTACGCAGTCGAGCGATTTATTCATCTATTTATTTAGTTTTGGGTTTTCAGAACATCCTTTATCCCTTTATACATACAAACGTGACTGTCATTCCACCCTTGCGTGAAAGATGAGTTTACCGTCAATGTGCTTAGGAGTAGTGCAGCAATTGTGCCATTGGCCCAGATGCATTCAATCAAGGCTGGCTTTACTGACACCAGGGGGCAGATTTATGCAGCACCACTTTCCCAGTGCCCATTACCACCCCCCTACTGCCACCATTGGTGCGCCGTATTTAAAATGCGGTGCACCATGGCACAGGGTAGGGGGCAATAGCATCATTATTCATGAAAATATTGATGTACTCTGCAGGAGTAGCGTCAAAATATTGGCATTACTCCTGCAGCGTACATAAGGCCCCAGTCTAAAAAACGGAAGGCCCCTTTTAACACTTGCTCTTGAGCAGGCATTAAAAGTGCCATAAAAATGGTGTAAGGAATTCTCATAGATTTCCTTATGCCATTTTTCCAGCTCCGCTGACGGGGGAACGCCCCCTTTGCATATATTATGCCTGGCGCAGGCATATTTTAGTGCAAAGGATTACAAGGTGGCGCAATGCATGCATTGCGCCACCCTGTAAATAAGGCGTTGGGATTTCAGCCTCGTTAAACCTCTGTAATTATGCGATTGCACAGCCACGGCGATGTTCACATAGTTGCAAATGTGCCACATTTGCCACATAATCCATCATCTGCATAATCCACAGATTTTAACAAAAAATGATTGTTTCTAGCTCAAACGGTTCAAAAGTTACTAAAAGTGCATTGACACGTGTTGCCATCAAATGGATCTTTGGCATTTGCCACGTTTTATGTACTGAGTGGGCATTTCCTCACAAGGAATTCAGAATTATGATGGGGATATAAAAATGTGTACTTAACCATGCAATTTGAGTTGTCTCCCTCATCCAGTGCTAATTCTCACAAACAGTTCAGATGCAGTGTGGGCTCAAAGACCCAAAACTTGACCTAAGGAAGTCTGCAGTATAAATGTAATTTACCTTCATACTTGGAACAACGTCCATCTCAAAGTTGAGATCAATGAGGATGCTGCTGAATAATTTTTTTGGGGTCCAGTAAACATGTCTCTTGGCATAGTTAGTGCTACTGAAATGATTCCACCACACACATAATTCATTTGGAATTCCCTAAAAATACTTAAAAATGTCTCTGTATCCTCTAAAGTATAAGGGGAAGAATGACAATTTCAATACCTTTGTTGTCAATACATCAGAGCCTCCTCACTTCTTGAGTTCTGCAAGAAGCTGAAGACCTGGCTCTTTCAGTAATCTCTGTGAGCACCTCACACCTACACACCTGCCCAACCTCCTGGACACCATCTCAGTTGATTAATGTGCTATAATTACATATAATATAAAATAACATAACATAACATTTGTTATTAGGGCAGCTCCTAGACGGTCTTGACTAACTGAAGTATCCTTGATAAAGATTTTCCAGTGAGTAGGCTCATCGAAGGTATGCATTAGAGCAAGAAAGACCTCTTCGTGGCAAGCTTTGCCTGGCACATCTTGCAAGCAAGTAAGCTCTGTCTCTAAATAGATCAAACAACTAAAATCTCATGTAAGACTCTGGAATTTGCTCCTCTCTGGAGAAAGAATAGCACTTGAGCTAACCTTTATTTCTTTGCTCATTAAATTTGTACTTAAAAAGAAAACTGTCCTCTCTGAGGGCACATTTTTCTTGTAGATAAATGTGATAGCCATGGGATGTTCATTTGCTCTGGAGCCAATGACCTTATGCATTGAATAGTTTGAAGATAAATGAATCTATACTAGCAACCTACAAACAAGATATCCTCAAGCCTAGGTTACATAAATTGTGGGTCATTATGACCCTGGCAGTGTTAAGACTGCCAGGGCTGTGGTGGTGGTTGGACTTCTGCCAATGTGGTGGTCTACATTACAACCACGGAGGTAGCACCACGGTCAAACAGTTTTTCGGCAGTCTGGTTGTGCTGGCGGTCCTACTCCTTCAGGGCAGCGCTGCTAGCTGTGCTGCCCTGGGGATTACGAATCCCTTTTTCGCCAGCCATTTCATGGCGGTAGCACTGCCATGAAAAGGCTGGTAGAGACGGGGTGCAGAGGGCCCCAAGGGGCCCCTGCACTGCTCATGCACTTGGCATGGGCAGTGAAGGGACCCCCCTGGCCAGCCCGTTGCAATGTGCACTATCTGCTTTGCAGACAGTAAACACTGCAACAGGTGCTGGTGCACCCTACACACTACAGCATTGCCAATGGCTCTATTGTGATCCAGAGACAATTCTGTAGGCTGTTTCCTGCTGGGGCATTGGTCAGAAACACCGTTTTCGCCAGCTGCCCCAGTAAGAAACTCTTAATAGGGCCCGCAGGAAGGAGGCCGCACTGGCAGCAACCTGCCTGTCGGGACCTCAGCAGATGGGCTTTTCGGTCATCCAAAGTCATAATGACCCCCATTGTGTCTTTTGCAGGTTTACTGGCATGGAAGAAGAGGTGTACTTTTTCTTGAAATGGAACCCTAACCCTAGCAACAGATAAGAACAACACACTCAGATATTATAGCTTTTACCCCATAAGCCTGGGAGGCAACCTCCCATTTGGTAAATTCTTCAGAATCCATTGCAGTTGCACCGTGAAATGTGATTATCTAGAATGTGTCACTCCTGTGAAAATAACAGAACAAGTTGCTAAACTCCCCCAAAAAACATCACTCCACGAAAAGCTCTACTGAAAAAGGGGACAATAGCGAGAGAGGGACAAAACCATCTGTGTACTCACCTTGTGACAGAGTACCGAAGATTGAAAAAAGCATCAACCAATTTGATATATTATTTCCAACCTCAATTGTAAACCAGAAAAAAACATAATTTGCCTTGAAAAAAAGCACAGCCCAAGGGACCATCTAGTAAGTGCTTACACAGCACCAGACGTTCTTACAAGAAAATTGAAATTTACAAACCATGCAGGGGCAATCAAAGAAATAGTTTTTTCTCACAATGACAAAAAATGGATCCAGCTGAATTTTTCAAGCTGTAAAATAAAAAACGTGATGCGCTGAATGATCACTCCCTGCAACAAAGTATATACTGCTAAGATGAACCCAGAAGTACATAAGAAGATATGCCAAACTTAATCTATAATTTGTTGTAAGAACATGAGAACACTTGAGTACCATTGATTAAATACTTCATAGAGAATTTTCAGGTTGAAATGATATGAAGTGCATTGCACGCAAAGATACATCCAAAAAACAAGGAGGTAGCATTGATACCTTTCTCATGAGAAAAGAAGCTAGCCTTATTTTAAGACCAGGCAACTTAATCGCAGACCTTAACAAAGCCTCAGAAATGCAAAATGTCTATTTTGATCATGCACCATTGATGTGCCACCCTGCATATCACTTTCTTTTTAAGTTTGGTGATCCAAAATTCTTTAAAAAAATAAGATTAAAATGCTGAGGGAGGCAGCAATGTGTTGGCATCAGGTGAAATCCATATTTAAGATCGACTATTACAATCAGCGAGCTCCTATTTGGGACTCTCTGGGCACTCCAGAATGCTTGAAAGATGCCTTGGCCAAACCAATAAGAGAAGCCGGTTTGGAATACTGGGGTGATCTTATACAGGACGTGGTGCTACTCTCCTGGGAAGAACTGAGAGATGTGACAGGAGGCACTTTGTCCAGGTTTAAATATTTCCAAATGGCAGCCTGGGCACAGTCTACTCGCTGAAGCCGGTTGGGGGAAAATCCCCTATCAGGAGACCTTTTTAATGGCTCCCCCAACGGCAGTAAGGTTGCAAAGTGGTACTGGGAGATTCTCGAGTTGATCAATGGTGATTTTAAGTTGCCAGAGCAGTTGTGGCAAGGCACTATGACAAAAGAAATAGCGCAGTCGGGGTGGCAAGAATCCATGAGAATGTGTTTTGAGGTAGTTAAGGCTGCCCCGCTGAGGAAGAACCACTTGTATGTGATACACAGAGCTTATATCACCCCAGCAAAACTTAGGAAAATAAAGAAAGGGGAAGTGGTGAATGGTGTTAAATGTGGAGCTCCAAACGCCTCAGACGTTTATATGTTTATGGAGTGCCTAGGAGTTGTCTCTTTTTGGTCAGAGGTGGTAGGAACGTTGTCTCAGATTATAGGGAAGGAATTGACTGTAAATCTCCCTCTTATTATTTTCGGCAAACCCGATGACTCGGTAGGGTGGTCGGGAAATAGTAGGAACTTGTTGTTTTTTGCTATTTTATTAGCCAGAAGGGAGATTTGTTTGAATTGGGTGATGGCAGCCCCCCTATTGCATAGGAGCTGGTTGGACATGCTCGTGAATACAGCCAAATTAGATCTTAAGGTGGGCGGTCCTGAACAGAGGTGGAAAAAAAGGAAACTATGGGCTCCGCTCCTGAAATGGGCCCCTTCCGAGGGGTATATTGTCCAATGATTAAAAAAAAACCCTCTTACATCTGTGCCAGCCACGGGGGGCGACCCCAGGCAGGCTGAGCAGGTGATACGGGGTCCTCCTTGGGCGGTATGTCCACTTTTGTTTTGGATACAGAAGTGAGAACCCAGTGGGAATAAGGTGCGACTTACCAGTGAGGTGTATGAGGACACAAAAAACAAAAAAACAAAAAAACAATATGCCACCCTGTGATCAATTCTCTGAAGTTGTTTCAATATTATGGTGCACATTACCATACAGCTTAGATCACAAGCTGAAAATTCTTGCTAACTATAAATGCCCCTTGTCTAAGTAATTGACTCTAGACCACAATTCTTCCCATCCATAAATAGGTGCACCACAAGTCCCATTAAGTGTGGGATATATGGCATCCTGAAAAAACAAAAATCTCAGCAGCCTTTAGTGATGGACGTACCATATCCTTTGATGTTACCTTTTACAAAAATTCACACCATGACCCAGCATTTCGCAAACCTGTATTACATCAGTGCTGAACAAAAGACACAGCCAGTGGCCTATCCAAAAGCATTCCCATACAGAGACCCGCCACCCTACAAATTCACAATTCAGCTGCCAAAGAATCTGAGGTACGCTAAGCCATTACCAACATAGGACAGCAGTGACCAGCCTCTAGATATTTAGCCAACTGAATAGCTAAGCCATCTGCACCCCAGCTTTCATCTTACATGAATCATGAAAGTTCTCCTAAGCGTTCTCCACAGTCCTAGTGTACGGCCCTCACAGTTCTCACTGAACTAAAATGCGACCTAACGGACAGAGAAACTACCTGCTAAAGATACATGCCTTATTCAAAATATTTGTATTTACTATATAATGATGGATGGAATTCTGATCTTTGCATTTTGTGATCAACTAATTGACTTCACACATTTCTTCCACAGAATTGTTCTCCTTCTCTTCGAGGATGTTTAGAACATTTTAATTCAAAGAAGGAATGCCCTACTTGCCCACTACAAACATATGGGTACCTCCTACTACGAACTATGGGGCATATTTACAAGAAAGTGGTCCAGTTGCGCTACATTTCTTGCGTCGCCCCTGCCCACCTAACAACCCCATTGTTGCACTGTATTTAAAATACAATGCAGCACTCCATGGCAGTCGTTAGGTAAATAGCGTCAACATTTTTTATGCTATTGTGGCGCTTTGCTGCACTAGCTTCTAAAATGTTGAAGCTAGTGCAGCAAAGCAAAGGGAGGCCAGTTGATTAAAATGGGTGAGTCATTTTAAGGCCTGCTCTGAGCAGGCGTTAAAAATGACAGAAAAAATAGTGCACTGAAATGTTGTAAATGCCACTGAGCCTTTTTTGTGAGCCTGCCTGCATCGGAATACCCCCTTGCATATATTATGCTGGCACAGGCATAATGTGCCGCAATTGCCCCACTTTGTAAATATGGTGAATAGGGAGAAAGGCCTCCTTAACACCGCCTTGGTATAAAAAAAATTATGCTAGGGTGGGGCAAGGACGCATCAGGGGCTTGTAAATATGCCCTTATGATGTCTAATATGAAGTTGCCCAGACATCAGCGCTATCAAGAAGACACCTGAACAAGACAAGATCAAATTACGTCAACACCAACCTTTGCTTTGTGGCCTTGAAAAAGTCAAATGTGACAAAACACGTGTCAGCGGATGTACCAGACTGTTTGGATTTACCATTGTCTATGCAAGAATAAACCTCAATGGTCAACGCTCGTTCCGTCCACAAGCACGCCGTTGAACTCTGGGACCTCCTGGACTCCACAGCCCCAGACGTCGCCTTCATCACGGAGACCTGGATGAACGCCTCCTCTGCTCCAGACATCGCCACCGCCATCCCCGAAGGCTACAAGATCTCTAGAAAAGACCGCACCAACCAAGTAGGAGGAGGTATCGCCATCGTCTTCAAAGACTCCATCAGCGTCACCACCTCCACCGAAGACACCCCTCTCGCCGCTGAACACCTGCATTTTCAGATTCGCACCGACCCGAGGACCACCCTCAGAGGATCCCTCGTCTACCGTCCTCCCGGACCGCGCGCCCCATTCAGCGACGCCATCGCCGACTTCATCTCCCCGCACGCCCTCGCCTCACCGGACTACATCCTCCTAGGCGACCTCAACTTTCATCTGGAACAAAACAACGACCCCAACACCACCACCCTGCTCGACAACCTCGCCAACCTCGGCCTCAAACAACTGGTGAACACCGCCACCCACATCGCCGGACACACGCTCGACCCTATCTTCTCCGCCAGCAAACACATCTTCTTCAGCCACACCTCCGCTCTACACTGGACCGACCACAGCTGTGTCCACTTCACATTCCGACGTGAGACCCGCCACCTCCGCACTCAACCCATCCCTCGTCGACAGTGGAACAAGATCCCCGAAGAGCAACTCTTCTCCGCACTCGCCGCCAACCAACCCACCCTCACCACCGACCCCAACGACACAGCCCTCAGCCTCACAAACTGGATCTCCAACTGCGCAGACAACCTTGCTCCCCTCAAACGCACGCATCGACAGACCAACACCAAAAAACCTCTCTTGTTCTCTGACACCCTCAAAGAATCAAAGAAAACTTGTCGCGCTCTCGAGAAGGCCTGGCGCAAGGACCACACCGCTGACAACATGACCGCCCTCAAGAACGCTACCCGCAAACACCACCACCTGATCCGCGCTGCTAAAAGGAACTTTTTCACCGACAGACTGGACAAAAATAGCCACAACAGCAGAGAACTCTTCAGCATCGTCAAGGAGTTCTCCAACCCCAACGCCAACGCCGTCACGCCCTCACAGGATTTGTGCGAATCCCTCGCCACCTCCTTCCACCGCAAGATCAGCGACCTCCACGACAGCTTCGGACACCAGACCCAACCAAACACCACCGAACCCGCACCCCCGACCATCACCCTCAACAACTGGACCCACATCAACACTGAAGAAACCAAATCCACCATGAACTCTATCCACTCCAGCGCCCCTTCGGACCCCTGCCCTCACTTCATCTTTAAGAAAGCCGACGACATCATCGCCCTGCACCTCCAGGCCGTCATCAACTCTTCTTTTTCTTCTGCTACCTTCCCCGAATACTGGAAACACGCCAAAGTCAACGCCCTACTAAAGAAACCTACGGCTGACCCGAGCGACCTGAAAAACTTCCGCCCCATCTCTCTCCTGCCTTTCCCAGCCAAGGTAATAGAGAAGACCGTCAACAAACAGCTGACCACCTTCCTGGAAAACAACAACCTGCTCGACCCTTCACAAACCGGATTCCGAACCAACCACAGCACGGAAACCGCCCTCATCTCAGTCACAGACGACATCAGAACCCTGATGGACAACGGTTAAACAGTCGCCCTCATTCTCCTCGACCTTTCGGCTGCCTTCGACACCGTCTGTCACCGCACCCTAATCAGGCCCTGGACTGGATCGCCTCCTTCCTCTCAAGCCGTTCCCAAAGAGTTTACCTCCCTCCGTTTCGCTCAGTACCCACCGAGATCATCTGCGGCGTACCCCAAGGCTCATCACTCAGCCCGACACTCTTCAATGTCTACATGAGCCCCCTCGCCAACATCGTACGCAAGCACGACATCATCATCACCTCCTACGCCGACGACACCCAACTTATACTCTCCCTCACTAAGGACCCCGCCAGCGCCAAGACCAACCTACAAGAGGGTATGAAGGATGTCACAGATTGGATGAGGCTCAGCCGCCTAAAGCTGAACTCTGAAAAAACGGAAGTCCTCATCCTCGGCAACACCCCGTCCGCCTGGGACGACTCCTGGTGGCCCACGGCCCTCGGCACCGCACCGGCCCCCGCAGACCACGCCCGCAACCTCGGCTTCATCTTGGACCCTCTTCTCACCATGACCAAGCAAGTCAACGCCGCGTCCACCGCCTGCTTCCTCACCCTCCGCATGCTCCGCAAGATCTTCCGCTGGATCCCCGCCGACACTAGAAAACCCGTGACCCACGCCCTCATCACGAGCCGCCTGGACTACGGCAACACCCTCTACGCTGGGACCACAGCCAAACTCCAAAATCGCCTGCAACACATTCAAAACGCCTCGGCCCGCCTCATCCTCGACGTACCCCGCAACAGCCACATCTCCGCACACCTGAGACACCTGCATTGGCTCCCAGTCAGCAAAAGGATCACCTTTCGACTTCTCACCCACGCACACAAAGCCCTCCACGACAAGGGACCGGAATACCTCAACCAACGCCTCAGCTTCTACGTCCCCACCCGCCTCCTCCGTTCATCTGGCCTCGCACTCGCTTCCGTCCCTCGCATCCGCCGCTCCACGGCGGGTGGGAGATCTTTCTCCTTCCTGGCGGCCAGGACCTGGAACTCCCTCCCCACCAGCCTCAGGACCACCCAGGACCACTCCGCTTTCCGGAGACTCCTAAAGACCTGGCTTTTCGAGCAGCAGTAACCCCCTCTTTCCCCTAGCGCCTTGAGACCCGCACGGGTAAGTAGCGTGATTTATAAATGTTAATGATTTGATTTGATTTGATTCAATTGACTACTGAACAAATTCTGAACTTTGAACTTATTTTTCCACTTTGGATACAACTTGGACTACTGTGGTGTGCCATGGTGTATATTTAATTCTGTTCAGTTCTGTTTGGCTTCACCAACCAGTATCTCCTCAGCCGTGGTGGTTGGGTGTGACACCGGGATGGCAGCCACGATATCTGTTAACACACCAACCAATTTTTCACAATGGTTACTCATATGATTGGAACTGGATGTGCAAACTGTGAGGCGCTAACCACCTGAGGCTTTTTTTGTATGATTCTTCACAGAGGTACTGGTTAAAAGGCCTGTACATCTGGATTAGTAAACACTGCCACCACCGGTAGTCACTAGATAGCTAGGAGAAAGGGGGCAATACAGTGCAGATACTGATTGGATGTATTGATTTCAGGGACTAGCTCCGGTGACAAACAGTAAATGAAAATAAAATGGATCACCTACAGCATATGTATGTGACCATGGAATTCAGTGGAAGAAAAAATATAGATATAATACATAAAAAACCAGGATGAAACAAATTGTGTAAGCCATGCAGTGGCCTTTCCTTCAACAATCGTGGCAATGTTTTTTTTAATTAAATTTGAAGAACACTTCTTTTAATTTTCCTTTAAATTAATATTATTTGTATCCCAGATTCTTGTTGCATTTTATCCTTTTTACCAACTATATTGGTGATCCTTTGGCAAAAGGCTCATGGAAAAAAACAGAAAATAAAAACATAAAGCACTGGGGGCAGAAAGACAAAATAGGCACATAAAATCCTAGTCTACCATTTACAAAGTGCAAGGGACGGGGCGCTGCTGCCAGCACCAGCGTCCGGCAGCAGAACACCGCCAGGTCATGATACCTTCTGCGGCGGTCTACCGGCGTGGCGCTGCTGCTGGCAGCAGCGCCACCTTACCGCTATCTGCCGCCATGACCGCAGCCGGAATTCCACCATCCTTCTGGCGGAATTCCGGCTACGGTCATAATATGGCAGATGGTAGATAGCCGAGGCGATGGTGTTTTGGCGGCCATCGCCACGGTGGTAGGCTGTCAATACCGCCAATGTTATAATGAGGGCCAATGTGTTTAAATTAAACTGTTTTGATTTTTGTTACTATTGTATTTCTGTATTTAAGAATTATTAAACTTTATTATGTTTTCCTATATTTTACAGTAAGGAGATTTCTCCCCATTTACAATGATCTCTGCCTATATATGAAAAAATACTAGTAACAACTTTGCTCTCATTAATTCAGTCTTCTGAAATGAGTGCAAATCTACTCTTCAAAATGGTGAATAGCAACAAAGGGTAGACTTACACCTAGGTGCAAGAATACATTTACAAATGAGTAAGTGTGCCCCTGTAAATTGTAAATAGTGTCTATAGATGAAACTATGTACAGTAACGTCTACATAATACACAAATGGCCTGTATCCTCATAAATAAAACCTGCACTTACAAGTTTACTGATTAATAGTTTTCAGACTCCTTAAGGTTTAATAGGCTTCCCTGTGTGGCAGCCGGGCCTCTCCCTAACGAATGCTGCCATTCAACATAGCAAGTAAGAAAACGTTTTGGGCTTACCCCCACTTTCTCAGTTCATACATCAACACTATACACTATACACTATACACTATACAAAGCTGAACAGCAGGAGGAAAAACTGTAAGCATTGGGGTTTGGTGCCAGCCAGTCATGGCATTGGGCCAATCTTTCAGTCATCAGATAATATTTCTGCCAGACCATATGTAAAAAATACCAAAATAATTAAATTTTCCTCCTGCTTGTCATGTTGAATTGCAGTAGCTTTTGGGCTTTAGATCAGCTGACACCATGGGACACTACTAACCTTTGCTTTTTCTGAAAATCGTTACTTCCATGGATCCACACACATTTTCTTACCTGGAATGTCCTACAAATGTCAAAATGGGGGTTAAAATTACTCAAATATACTTGACAGAAATATCAGGTGCTTCAAGACAATGGAAAATGTCTTACTATCCTGCAGCCCCCTCATGCATTTCCATACACCTCTTGAGATAAACTGTACCTCACATATGTGGTTGGACTTAACACATGTGATATGAATGGACCAAAACTGTGACCATATGAGGACCACATTGACACTACAGTGACTTCGATTGGTCCACATTTTGACCAGTTCATTCAAGGCACGATAAGCCCACCCACACATGTTTTTAGTCAGGAGCATGGGAACAGAGATGAGTAGAACATAAGTAATTATCTACTGACATTCCTTGCATTTTTGTCTTTCAAATGTACGCCAGTGTGCAAGAAAGAAAACATTCTGCAAAATGCTTGTTGAATCACACAATATTATTGATAATCCTAAATTCAGAGTAATATAAATAACCACTATTCCTAAACTCAGATTCATAGGAGCATTTAAAAAATGCAAAGTTTTTCTTCATACCCATTTTTCTTTCTTTAGATTTCCTTGTGAGTTGAAGAGTTTTGGCATATATTGAAAATTTGCTAGCTCAGTTGAGGGGATACTGCATGCTTTTCAATAACCTACAAACAGTATACATCACTATGACCATGAATGTCACTCAGATGTCAGAGTAAATTACTTTTGTAGACTAACCATTAAGACAAAAAGTTGCAGATTAGAACATTGTCACCTATGTTTCATACTTACTTTCCTTATTCTTTTTTTTTATAATTAATTGTTTTGGGGGAAAGCATAAGCAATTTACATAAATTACTCCTTGCTCAATTCGGAATGTCACTTAACTCTCAAAAATATTCAACTTTCTGAGTTCACCCATGGGTTTCAGTTAGATATTTGAAAAACAGTGGCGAAAAACAAATTACAGCTCTGCCTGTGCCTAAAAGCTAAGAATATGGTGTTCTTAGCACAGGAAATTATTTAAAAACAAAACATACACTTTCTTGCAGAGCACTTTATTCTCATTTTTTGTAAAATACACCTAATTTTGCTACATTAAAACTATTTTCTCGATTTCCTTGATGGAACCCACAGACCCTGGATGCCTTAATAATCACCAACTCATGGACAAATAAAACAGACGGTTAGCCTGGATATTTCAGTGGGAAAAAGTTAGGAAGGCTCAAATCCAAAATTCCCCAAATAAAAAAAAGTGCCAGCATGTAGGGGTCGGAGGAGGAATCCTCAAAAAATAATGGGTTAAGGAGTTATCAATTTACAATTACTATTAGCCAGATGCAATTAATCAATTGTTAGAAGGAAAAGAGTATGCAAAATGTATTTGATTGTGAAGGGAATACCAACATGGTCTACCCACACATCAGGTATGAGGTTATTAACAGTGATCCAGTAGCCAGAGCAAAAGGAAAGGTCCAAAACATGCTCTGCTGAATTTGTAGCCGACATATAGTGATAGTTTAGGTTTTTAGGTTTAAAACAGATAGAAATCATATTAATGTTAATCAGCGGGTCCTAGTGAGCACCTCCAGACCAACATTAAAATCATCATCAATAACTCTCAAGCTATATCAGGGAATGCAGTGAAAAATCTCCAATAAAAAGTCAGAAAGTTGGCATATAAAAAGGAGTTCAAAATACAAATTTGGAGAGACGTAGGCAGTTATGTAATATACCTTATGTGAGAAGGTGGATTTTTAGTTGAGGTGAATGGCAGTGCAGCCAAAGTAATAATGTCACTATTCTTGTTGAGAAAATGGTTCAATAATTAAAATTTTAGCTCAACCCCAGGTCGCTATGGAAAAAGCATGCAGGCTTAACTGAAGAAAATGTGTAAAGTCCAGGCCCAGCTATCCCATGCTGCTCTATCGCTCTGCTTGCTCACGTTTTCTACATGCTTTCTCTGCTTTTCCCTCATTTAACACTCCTTTCTCCCTCGTTTCTTCCTGTTTTCTGAGTGCTTCCCCTGTTTTCCCCTAATTTTTCACTGCTTTGTCCCTCCTTTCCTCTGTCTTTTAAGTGCTTTCTCTGCTTTTCCCTCATATTTCAGTGCTTTCTCCTTCCCTTCTCCCTGTTTTCTGAATTCTTTCTCCTGCTTTTCCCACATGTTTTACTGCTTTGACCTCCTTTCCCAGTTTTCTGGGTGTTTTCTCCTGCTTTTCACTCATTTTTCACTGCTTGTTCCTTGCTTTTCCCCACCTTCACTGCTTCTCCTTGTTTTTCCCTCATTAGCAGCTCCTGCCTGCTGCCTGTTTTCCCACCCCTCTCCTAGCCCAGCCCACTGCCTTCCAGCACTTCTCTTTTCTCCAAGGGCCTACTTAATGGAGACCACAGGCTTGCCATATAGCAGGCGCTTTCAGCGGCTGCGCCAAAGGCAAGCCCTTCTGTGGCCTTCTGAGTCTGGACCACACCCAGGAACCATGGTTCTTTCAGCCTGCTACACCATCACAAGCTTCCGAGCCCTGGAACCCGAGAGCATTGACAGCAACAACTGCTGCTGCAGAGCTCCATGCACCACCAGAGGACTGTTCTCCTGCTAGCACTGGCATTTCACCTGCAACACTGAAGCAACCAACAACCCCGAAGACACTGCAAACATGACTGCATCCACCACGCCAAACGAGACCGCCACAGCACAGCTCCATTGCATTCTAAGCAATGCACAATTAAACTGCAAATATGCCACGGAGAGCTGGGACACAATCTCATCCCTGAGCCCGTACTCCATCTTCCTCACAGGGACCTGGCAAACCCCAACTCCACGTCAAACATCGCCATCACCACACCTGAAGGCTACAAAATAACACACCAGGACTGAATAAACAAACACTGAGGTGGAATTGCCATCATCTGCAAAGAAACCACCCACTGCACAACCTCCTCAGACAACTCAACCCAAATAATGGAGTGTCTCAATTTCCAACTTCAACCAAAAGCCCCATAAGAGGCACCCTCGCATACAGACCACGGGGACATGCCCCAGCTTCTGCAATGCCATCCCTGACCTCATCACCTTAATCACCAGTGACACTGAGCACTACATCTTCCTAGGACATCTTAACTTCCACCTCGATGACCCTGACAACACCAGCACAAACAACCTCCTGGAAAGCATGTGCAACATCAGCCTCCAACAACTTGTCACCAACGCCACCCTCATCCTAGGACAAATGCTCAAACCCAATTTATATGTCCAGCAACTGAGTAAAGTACAACTACATCTCAATGCTCACCTGGACCGACCACTTCACCATCTCAGGGTCTACCAACACTGGCACCACACGCCCCAGCTCCATACTCATAAACTGGTAAAAAGGTATCAGAAGACCAGTGGAGCAAGGTTCTCAACTCTCACCTCCCATGCACATCACCCAACCAAGATGGGTTGCGAAGAACGTCTCCCAGTGGATCATGAAATGCAGCAACACAATAGCCCCCAACAAGCCATCTAAACCTAAAGTACGAGCCAGAAGAGACGGCTGGTTTACTGCAGAGCTGAAATCCTTCAAACACAACTGGTGGCAACTAAAAAGGAAGTGGCATACTAGCAAAATGACAGAAGACCATACTGCCTTCAATACAGCAGTCAACCAGTACCACCGTTCCTGAAAGAAACAAATAAGAACAGTCTAGCAGACCACATAGCAGCCAGCATAAACCGCAGCAAGGAGCTCTTCGCCATCGTGAAGTTCTCCAACCCTGCAGCCACCAGGAACAACATCACTCCCTTCCAAGAACTTTGTGACTCCCTGGCAGACTTCTTCCATGACAAGATCTCAGCCATTTATGGGAACTTCAAACACCAACCCCCTGCCACTGACAGCATCAGCCTACTCACTTCCACAAACACCCGATCACATGCTCACCCATGGGGACCCTCTCAAACCATAATCTCCATCAAGAATTCAGTACACTCGGGAGCACCCACGGATGCAGGTCCCCACCACATCTTTAACCTTGTTAGCAAGACGATTGGTGACACACGCAAGAAAGTCCTGAACCCTTCCATCACCATGGCCTCCTTCCCTGAGGACTGTAAAGATGCTGAAGTGAGGCCCCTCCTGAAGAAACTGCCTGCTGAAGCAGAAGGTCTGAAAAACTACCGGCCCATCTCCCTGCTCGCCTTTCCAGAGAATTTTCTCCAAAAGGTAATCAACCAGAAACTCACCAAACACTTGGAACACTACAACCTCATGGACCCTTCTCAATCCAAATTCCGAGACAGCCACAGCACTGAGGCAGCCCTGATTGCCCTCCTAGACCGTGGAGAAACAGAATCCTTCATCCTCCTAGACCTGTCAGTTGCTTTTGACACTGTCACACACCACATCTTGATCATCAGACTCCACCTAATCAGTATCCAGGGAGACGCCCTCGAATGGATCGCCTCATACCTCACCGGAGGAACCCAGAGAATCTGTGTCCCACCATTCATCTTGGGAACCAAGAAGATCATCTGCAGGATCCCAAAAGGATCATCCCTCAAGCACAGTCACTTCAAAATGTACATGACCCCTGGCCAACACCATCAGATCGCATGACTGAACATCAACATCATCTCATATGCTGATGACACCCAGCTCATCCTCTCTCTGTTAGAAGACCCCTCCACCACCACAACCAGCTTCCACAGATATATAATGAACGTCACCGACTGGATGAAGGACATCTGTCTATAGCTCTACATGGACAACACTTCCAACACGGACAAGACAGAAGTCCTCATATTGGGGAACAACACCTCGCCATGCAATGACTCTTGGTGGCCTGCTGAACTCGGCCCTTCCCCCAGACCAACAAATCACACCCACAACCTCAGCATCATCTTGGACAGCAAGTTATCTATGCAGAAACATGTAAACACAGTCTCGTCCACCTGCTTCCACACCCTATGCATCACCCGTAGGATCTTCAGGTGGCTCCCAGTCAACACCAGAAGGACTGTCACTCATGTCCTCGTCACCAGCAGGCTTGACTCTTTACATACAAATCATTGTACTACCCCTGAAGAGACTACAGGCAAAACAAACTCAGTGAAGAGACCTCCCCAGATGGAGTCACATCACCCACACCTCAAGAAACTACACTAGCTTCTGATCCAGAAGAGATGCCAATTCAAGATGGTGACCCACACATAGAAATCCCTGCACAACAAAGGACCATCATACATCAACAAATGAATGACCTTCCACCAACCAAGTAGCCATCTTCAATCGGCCTCCCACTTCCTCACAAACACCCCCCGGATCTGCAGATCCAACAGCGAAGGAATTGCCCCATTACTCAGGGAATTCAGAAAAGGACTCAGGGCATGCCTGTTCAAATGAACAGAGTACCACAAAGCTTCTAGGTGATTGACACGCTATATAAATCCTGATTGATTGATTGATTGAATTAGCTGTACCAAAACACTTCAAAAGTCGTAACAATACAATAAAAATCCCACTCCAGTTTACAAAAGTAGAGAATCATTTTTTGGCTGTAGAAGGGTAGAAAGGCAATGGAAGGGGGAAGGCCAAGGGGTTAGTTATATCTGCCTGTGCGAGGCAGTGGTCTCCCGCATTTGAGGTGAAGAGAGATGATTGAGGGCCCTGTCTGGGGGTGTGCTAGGCTAGCCTGGGATCCTCAGTGCACAAGCAGGTGCCTGGTGACAAGCAGTAGTGGTAAAGAGCAGCCTCGACTGTATGCACCCGCCACCCTACCCCAGAGCACACAATGGGCCTGATTCTAACTTTGGGGGACGGTGTTAAACCGTCCCAAAAGTGGCGGATTTACCACCTACCGTATTACGAGTCCATTATATCCTATGGAACTCGTAATACGGTAGGTGGTATATCCGCCACTTTTGGGACGGTTTAACACCGTCCTCCAAAGTTAGAATCAGGCCCAATGTGTGGGATTGTAACCACTGAGTCAGTAGTGAGGGCCTGTGGCCCTACCTGTAAGGTGTATGGTGCAGAGCTTGTGGTTCTTGGGGTGTGGATCAATGTCCAGTGCCAGACCACAGGAGGTGTGGAGTGCTTGGCTTTAGTGCACTGGGCCAGAGGGACAATCCTTGCAGGCAAGGACCAATTTGCTGGGCTCATGTCCCATAGGTCCTGGTGACCTATACCTGGGCTGAGCTCCCCATAGCAGAGGAGGGGAGAGAGACTGGGGGCCTGGCCTTTGAAACTGACCTGGCTGGAGTAGCTCATGGTGTAGACCCGAGCCTGGAATGGACCTAGGACAACACAAAGGAGACTAATGCCTGGGGGAGTGCTAGACTGGCCACATAGCAGCAGTGGTCAGCGCTATACTGACAACCTGGTGGGATAGTGAAACTCATCCAGTACATCACACACTAGTGAAACCCTGGAGCAGATGGACATTGTCTCCCGACCTTGGCTGTAGGTGACTTGCATTAGTTCGGACTGGAGGAGAGCAGTGCCACTTGGCTTAGGCTGCAACAGAGGGCACTATAAACATAGGGGTAATGTACTATTCCTAAGCCCATACTTAGGGGGTCATTCTAAGTTTGGCGGGCGGCGATTGTCGCCCGCCAAACGGGAACCGCCAATTGGCCGCTCCGCGGTCAGAAGACCGCTGGGGCCATTCAGACTTTCCCACTGGGCCGGCGGGCGCCCGCCAATGGAGCGCCCGCCGGCCCAGCGGGAAAGGGCCTGCAACACTGAAGTCGGCTCCGAATGGAGCCGGCGGTGTTGCAGGTGTGCGACGGGTGCAGTAGCACCCGTCGCGCTTTTCACTGTCTGCTATGCAGACAGTGAAAAGCTTAATGGGGCCCTGTTAGGGTTTTCTGACCCGGTTTTCTGACCGCGGCTTTACCGCCGCGGTCAGAATGGCCCAGTAAGCACCGCCAGCCTGTTGCCAGTGCTTTCCGTGGTCCACGGCCCTGGCCAGTGGCATGGGCAGTGCAGGGGCCCCCAGGGGCCCTAGGAAACCCGTTCCCGCCATCCTGTTCCTGGCGGTGAAAACCAGGCTGGCTGGAAGGGGGTTGGAATCCCCATGGCGGTGCTGCTTGCAGCTCCGCCATGGAGGATTGGGCCAACGGGGTTAATCCGGCGTGAAACCGCCGGACCCGGTTTTCTGACCGCGGCTTTACCGCCGCGGTCAGAATGGCCCAGGAAGCACCGCCAGCCTGTTGCCAGTGCTTTCCGTGGTCCACGGCCCTGGCGGTTTTTACCACCAGGGTCGGAATGAGGCCCTTAGTTGCCTATTTATGAGGTGGTTTGTGTCATTCTTGCACCGCGCAACATGGTGCAAGAGTGATGCAAACATTGAGTCACATTTATGAAGCCATGCAAGAATACCCTGAGTGGCTCCATATTTTTGGAGTAAGGCAACACAGTGCAAATCACTGCATTGCCTTACTCTGCACTGAGAAGGTGTTCCATGGGTGTTGCATGGGTGTTCCCATGCAACTCCAATGGTTTTTGATGCATTTCCGGATTTACCAGAACGGGTAACCTGGGAAGGCGCCAAAAACATATCTTCTCTTTATTTCTCCTTGTTACTTCCAGGATGCATCAAACATAGAAAGAGGAATATGCCTCTCAGGATTGTTTTTGTGTAGGAAGGGGTCCCTTACAGCGCAAAAATAATCCTGTGTGCAATGGAGGCACCTTGCACCAAGGTGCAAAGATGCCTGCATTAGCACTAAGCTGCCAATGAGCACCAGCATAGAGAAAAAGGCCGGAATGTATATGGTGTATTCCTGCCCTTTCTCTGTCATGCAGTGCAGCACAGTAAGGTGACTTGCTGCACTGCGTGACTTTTTCGGAAATAGGCCCCTTTGTTTCTATCTGATCCGATTTTTCCTCATATCCTCAATTGTCTTTAAGTAGATGCTTTGGCTTGGTCAAACTACGAAAACTTGAACCGTGCTAGACCATTAGATGTTTGTTAGCTACGCCTGTGGAGATAGCGGCAGGTCAAAACAAAAAGTGCAAAAAATGTTCCAAAAAAATAACCCACACAAATCTTGAATGTGTACTGCATATAACCTTCAACTAATTACTTGGCTTCAGGTATGCTGTGGAGGGAGGTAGAATCAAATACTATCCCCTACTCCTGGGGAAGTGACCTCAGCTTGATTTGGAATTAAATAATACAGATCATCATTTAGGAAGTGAGCTACTATGGCAAGTTTGCAGCCTAGGTTTTCAATGACTGAATGGACTGATTGTTTCTAAAGCACTTGAGGCACACTAATGAGTTTGCTGAGTGGCCAATGGCCCTTTCTATCGAACGTTGGGGTTCAGTAATGTTGTGTAGTCTTGATTCCATTCTATGCCTCTTTAATCCACCACCGGACTCTCCCTACCTCTTTATCTCACTCTTGCAAGGTATTTTTAGGGTTGAGCGCGCTAGTGCTCTGTCCCTGTTGCAATCTCTCTAGATGGCTTTTAACCACGCCCATCACTTTCGTTGGTTCGTGGGCTTGCCTTTTAAAATTAGCTTGATTTAATTAGTGAAAGACATGTATTCACCAAGCCTTTTCTGGTGTTTAGCCCTCCTCGAGCGCACTGGCCAACTACAGACACATACGAGGCTCCATGTTTTCAGCATGGTTTCTGGACTGCTTTTTCTTTTTATTTCCCACACAGTGCAATCTCGTTGGGTTTTGCACAGCGCAATCACGCTTGTTTTTTAAAAACATTTTGTTTATATATTTCCCCCGTCCCCATCCACAACCCCGCGCACCCTCCCCTTGAGATTTCGGGATGCCGCTACACATAAGCATTGACACGTGTCCTCTAGTTTACAATGCTAATAACTCTAACTCGAGCAAACGCAACACCCATTGCACTGAAAATGCGATTCAAAATGTTGCAGTCATTGCAGAATGACTGCAACATTTTGAATCGGATTGATCATTACTGAAACTTGTATAATATTTTCTGACGCCAAATTATTTTGTAGGCCTTGAGAAAGCCCTGGTTGACACACCCAAGAGGTCGAAACATGTATTGGCTGAGCACTTCACATGTTCTACTTGTTACCTCTACATGGCTGAGCATTCCACATGCTCTATGTGATACTCTTATTTTGGATGAATATGGTAAATTAAAACTATCTTGAAACAAGAATCAACTTGTCTATTGACTATAATTTAATGGGAACTCACCTTTTCTAGTTAAAATGAGGCAAACTCACCACTACTTAAGGAAAACACACACAAGCAACATTACAGACCAACAGGACAACATGGAGGTGTCACTGATGCACCTTGCAAGACAATGCCAAGCACAGGACCAGCAGCGGCAACCACCACCACCCCAACACGGCCCACAAAGGCAACGCAGAAGGCAGGAGAGGCTTTTCAGAAACAGGACAACCCTCCGTGGACTCAGGGAACAGGACATCATCCGGAGGTATTGATTCAACTGACAAGCCACACAGCAGCTGCTGCGCCATATTGAACCACAACTAACAGCTAGCCTGCAGGCACCACACAACATACCACTGGTGACCAAGCTGCTAGCTGTCCTGCATATGTTGGCAAGTGGCTCCTTCCAGACAACAGGTGCCCTGGTCGCTGGGGTATCACATCCCTCACTCTCGGCTTTCCTGCCCAAGGTGTTAGATGCCATAATCTCCCTCACACCCTGCCACATCTGCTTCCCCAACACCCAGCAGAAGCAGCAGGAGATAAAACAGGGGTTTTATCAAATTCATGGCTTCCCGCATGTGCTCAGTGCAATTGGCTGCACCCATGTCCACATTGTCCCACCTGCAGCAACAGAGCACCTACTCAGGAATAGAAAGCACACGCATTCTATCAATGTGCGGGCCATAGTTGACCAACAGGGATTGTTCACAAACATCTTGGCCAAGTATCCTGGGAGTGACTCATTCATATTCCGGCACAGCGGGATCAATCGGCACTTCCAGGATAGACAATATGGCAATGGTCTTCTTGTCGGTAAGTCAATAAATCTAGCAATATAAACACAGTACAACAACCCTGTAGGACACACAAGACATACACCACTACATTGACACGTGGGGAGGGTAAAACTGAGGTGTGACACTGATAGTTATGTTGTAAACCCTGACACAATGGGATACAAACCTCTGGACAAATGACGGCTGCCACAAACATTAGCTTCCACTCTAGAGCACCAAGGCACCAAGGGACCAATGTCAAAGCCCACGGTGACAATGACATGGCCTGCACTGTAAGTACAACTTGGAAGATGAACCATTTACAATTACATTAGGCAACATAGTCAATCGGCCACTCTCCCAAGCAGTATGTAGCATGGAAGGGGTATGCAGTGTGTTTTGCAGCAGGTCTAACACCGACCATGAGACGCATCACATAATGATGCAGACTCCCATGTGGGTGACACAGAACTACTGAGGCAGTCCCACCATCATACACCACTCCTGGGGTGCCATTTGCAGGTTTCAAAAAGGAAGTGGACTGTGCTTTAAACACATATTGATGTGCCACCAATGCAAACTGCACACTGCTGCACACACTGAAAGAGCCAATTGTCCATCAAAAAAGCATATGTACAGGGAGATGGCCTTTCCTGCACAGATACATCCACCTCCACAAGGCAGTTAGCCAGGTTCCCTAGAGCAAGTTTGGTAGTGAAGGTGCACGGTTGCACATGAGCTACTGGCAGAGGGAACACCAAAAGCTTGCCTAGAAACAAATCACACATGGGACAATCATGCATTGTCAATACTGAATAGCTCAGTGCTGCCAACTTATGGAGATGTGTTGTGCATTGGCACCTACCCTATTCAAAGGGCCTCAGTGTCACCATTTCATCTGCAATGAGATATGTCTAAATTGATGGGATGTCCAGGCCATGTATTGCAACCGTGTTACCACCACATCTGAACCCATTGTGTGTGTGGATGTATCATGTCCCGTCCAGTGAAAGCACATTGATACATGTGGGAAACTACACAATGCATTGCACATACATACTGACCAACAGTTCGAAACCAAATCATAGGTCCCAGGTCAATGAGCAAAACGCAAGTTGTCATGTCAATCAACCTAGTGCAGAGAAGACCTCACAGAAGCTCAGGAACTCACACAATACCACAAACACATATGAGTCACAGACAATACAAGATATCAACTGCCATGCTACATGACATTCCTGTTGCAAACACTAACAAAATACTCACTCCTATTATCTTTTGCAGCAAATCAGGGTTATGGGATCCAGCCATGGATCATGACCCCATTCCCCAACCCAAGCAGAGTCTGCCTATCATGAGGCACATCGGAGGACACACACCATTGTGGAAAGGACTTTTGGCATCCTAAAGTCCAGATTCAGGTGCCTGGACATCACAAGAGGCAGCCTCCTATATGTCCTACACATTGTGTGTAAAATAATACTGTCCTGTGCTATCCTGCACAACATTTGTGTGAGGATGAACATCCCATTATATGAACCGGACCAAGAACTGCCTGAGGAGGAGGATGAATAGGAGGAGGAGGATGGTGGCAGGGAAAATGAGGAGGAACAGCAGAACACAGCTGCAGGAATGTGCCGCAGACAGCAAATTTTACACAACTTTTTCCCTTAATAGTCACTCTACACACCTTGTTAAGATATGTAAATAAACATCTTACTTGATCACACAATCCTGCTCTGTGAATGTAACTTAGGAATGTGAGTATTACCTCAAAGAGCATGTTACAAATACAAATGTGACTACTTTTGATGCACCACACATGTGATGTGTATGATTGTACAGCAAACATCACACACATATAAAAAAGACTCATCTCTTGAATGTCACAAATGAAGGACACAATCAATGGACCACAATATGAGTCACATCCACTTTGCCAACATGGTCAACTGTAGCATGACACACAACTATGACATCCCCAATCATAAGGTAAATAAGGGCCTCACACATGAGGCAGTGGATGTGAAATATCAGTACTACAGGAATGTATGAACAGGCCCCTGACATTACTAAGTATGACGCTCTGCAAGGAGCTTGTGTGACAAGGGGGCATCATTTGTGACAATGGATAGCATGATTGTCCCAGGTATGACAAGCAATGTTCACAACACATGCCCTGCGTAGTCCATCCCTGGAAATCAGTCATGCCACTGCCATGGATCCCAATCCTGACACAAGGTACACATGCCAACACACTTGAACTGGACACTTCTGTGGAATGCACATCTGAAAATTTGTGAACAAATGCAGCTAGGGCAGCAGGTCCACCACAGCAACACAAGTAACATAGCTAATTGTAATGAGTCAAACTAATGTGTACGAAACATTTTATGGGTGGAATTTAGGCACAGTGTTTCAAACACAGTAAGTACCAAACATGTATACATGTCAAACATTTGTGTAGTTCACACACAAGTCACCATGAACTCACAGCCAACATTTAATGACATATGAGGGGTAACATATCCTACATAGCACTCATTAACCATCCTCAATGATGCCTAAGTTGTGTTTGTCGTCTGAAATGTAATGTCCCCTAAGTCAAACAACTACACACATCACATGAGTCAACACATGTCACAAACACATACCATGACAGTTGTAGATCACTGACTGCCATCAGATGTAGATACACATTTGGCACACATTCATACATTTGCATGACGTCCCAATTATTGCATGCCTTCCTTCAGAAACACACACATTGTTGTTACAGACCATTCACACACAAATCACAAAGTTGCATGCTCTACCACATGTAGCCATACACTATATTATGCACTGCAGGCCATACCATCCTATCTTCATGTTGATATAGGGTGCATCCATGTTAAATATTACAAAATCACGCAATCACAGATAAAGTCAAAAAATTTGGCGCAAATGCGTCAAAAACACCTACAAACGCAAACTAACCACACATGGGCCCTTAGCGTGAATTCCACTAGCGCACCACACTCATTCGAATATCCATTGAAATTGAAGTATACAGGTAATGTGTTGTATATTGCCGCACATGTAGGTGATGCGTCAAAAATATTCATGCAAACATCGTATGCGTCAAAAAAATACACGCATGAAATAAAACATGTTGCAAGGGGACAGGAAGTGATGTTATAGGAAATCCTGTTTACAGGCATGGTACAGTGGGTGTACTTTCACTTTACAGTCCCTGCATTTGTTGTGTGGCTGTGTCTCAGTGTTGATGGTGTGTTGATCGTGAATATTGTACCTTGTGGTGTCTCTCTTATTGTGTCTGTTGTGAAATCTGTTTGTTACTTGTACCAGTATGTGATTTTGTGTAGTTTAGTGTATTTCATATTGTATTTGTACTGTTGGGTGACTGTCTGGGTGTTAGATTAGATGGGTCAGTTGAGGTTCTTAAGTTTGGGCAGTAAGTTTCCTTTATTCTCATTTCATTTCTTTTTTTTCAATATTTACTGTTTTAACTTGTGGTTGAGTGGCATGTCATGTCATGGACCACTGCCTGCTCTGGAAAAGTTAGTTTTTTTGTTTTTGACATGCATTCTGTTTACCTTTAATGAAAACGGGCTGCATTTCAAAAAAGAAATACTGCTTTATTTAAAAGCAATCACAGACATGGTGGTCTGCTGACCCCAGCAGGCCACCATCCATGTGAGTGCCGCCATTCACAATGGGTTTGCAAATTGAGACCTACTTCAGGAATATTCATGAGGTAGGCCATTTTCTACCCCATTGTGAATTGCAAACAGTGTCATTGACAGTGTTATACATCAGGTTATTTGACTCACAAATTGTGGGTCGCTAAGTCTCAATTTGTGACTCACAAAACCTGATCTTCGTACATGTGGCCCTTAGTCACACATTTCATGTGCCATGGCAACACCTCTGCCCATGCATTCTGTCAAAGATGAACAGGTAAGGCTCCATCAGTATACCATATTTCACAGGATCCTGACAGCAAAGTGGGCAATCCATGTTTAGTGCTACATTTTCATCATTACACACACATGATCCCTGCCATTATGTTGGCAAAGGGGGCATACCCGGCTTAGAGGACACTGCCAATGAGGCCTTTGTTACCAGGATACAGCACTGCCACATCTGTCATGGACCACTGAACGCATAATTGCAGACTGAAAATTGAGCCATATGCCCATCACACAGTAACTCAGTGTGCCTTGATGCACAAGCCACAATACCTGAGTCACTTGTATTTCCACCCAAATACAAATTATACAATGGAGTACCATCTTAAATGGATTAGCCATATATGGTTGTTGTAGGGTTTAGCACCACATGATTGTTAGGCCCAGTGCATCTGTGCAGATGTGTGGCTCTCACTCACCGGAGAGTCAGTGTCAATGTGAGTTTGCAGTGGTATGTCTGTTGTACTGTCTTCATGCAGGATCACTAGCTCACTCATGTAAAATGTTACACACTGTGATAAGTTGTCCACTCGCATGTACAGTGATATGACATTGAGCATATATTTCCATTCATGCCTTACAGGTGGACCTGCCCTCTAAACCATCGCAGAAGTGGCAAGATTTCAGGACCCAAGTAAGTGTGATAATGTCTGTCCCGTGTAGTGATTGCAGCTGTTGTGTGAGTGACTCATTGCAAGATATGAGCTGGCACGTGATCAGATATCTTAGTAGGCTGGATGGTGATATAAAGTCCCATGCAAGAGTTACCCATTCACAAGCAGAGAGTCATATCTTGGGAGTCTTGTGCTGCGCAATAGGCAGCAGCGTGTGAACAAGGTGATTAGTAGCCACATGTAGGCCCACATGTGACTTGGAGTGCACAAGTGTTAGTATTTTGGCACTGGGTCATACCGTCATTCTCACAACACAGAGATGCACCAGGTATCCACACAAATTGGTGCATCCCTGTATTGTAATGTGCATGTAGGACTGGATGGGTAACTGTCCCTCAGCATGTAGCCCCATAAGTTGTACTCCATTTACGTCACACATGTGGTAATAGGCGTGCATGCAGGACAAGGCCAGACGTGTGCTGGCATCAATGTGGGTGTTTTAGGAATTGTGTTGGCAGATCAGGTGTTGATGGATGTCCACCCCTGGACACATGAACATAGATGTGAATGTCCTATGGATACCTTATTCCTAGGTGGCAGCCCTCCTCACATGTGTTCCACTCCCTAAATCCATGTATAAGTGGACATGCCTTTGTGGTTGACCTCGACAGTTGTGATGATGTATTGCATGCTCATACCCCCTGAGGCACAGGGGTAGGGGAACAACATATATGTAGGTAGATGTGATGATCACAGTGTAGATAACAGTAATCTCATTCAGGCTTGCATGTGTCCCAATCAACACTGAACCCTTATGATTAGCAACTGCATACCATACTATCAATTACATCTTCTACTCACTGGTGTTGTGTGCTTTGAAGTTGACTCAGATGATAAAGATTAGTGGGCTTGGCCCATGTGAAGTAGTTGCTGCCTTTGCATTGTGATACATTGCACTAAATCAATGCACAGATTACTTTATTTGGTCCAACTCTTGTTGTGCTTTGATTTGGTGTAAATGACACAATGGGTAGGCAGCGTTGCCATTACATTCATCAGGGTCATTGTATTATCTGGACTGTGATTCGGGCTGCATGTGCAAATCGAGGCAGAGTGTTAGAGCATCATCTGTACATACATCACACAATGATGACACTGATGCTTGCCTATCTCAATTTTACAGATGCCAACATGGATGTTGCGGAACTCAGGGTGTTCCAAAAGAGGGCAGTGCGATATTGCCACATATTGGATGTGGAGTCTGGGTACTGCAAGATGGCACAACGATATTGAAAAGAGTGAGCCACTGGGGAATGGCGGGTATTCAGCCAAGGGGGACCTGCATTAGCCACAAAGAGTAGACCGAGCACAACACCTACACAGGGGACCACAGCCGCCACAGTCACATCTGCCCCACCTGCAGCACCATCAACATCAGCACCACAGCCCAACACGCCTGCTGCAATGGACATGTCAGCAATAAAGGAGCACCAGAGGGACATGAAACCGGTCCTCAAAAAGCTGTCAGCCTACTGAAGGATGTGGACCGCAATACAAAGGGCCTGAAGGCTATCAAGAGGACACTCAGGAAGGCCAACCTCTGAACTGTTGCCTCCCTTCACCCCTAGTTCAGACCCCTCCCTTCTCATTCCTCATCATGTTTTGTAGTGGGTTTAAGGGAGTTAGTGATAGGTTAGAGTAGGGTAGTTGTTTAGATAGGACAAGTAGGTTTGGGGTGGTTTTCATATTATTACATGATAGTTTGCGGATGGGTGGGTGGCGGTTATTGTTGGGGCATTTGTGTATAAACAACATTTTTTTAAAAAAAATACATACAAATATTTGTTTAGGATTAGATAGTATATGTTTAGGTTAGTATATGTTGTCCTGCATGCATCCCGTCATATAAGGGGTGTGGGGGGCAATGTTTAGAGTGTGCTGTTAAATGTGGTAAGTAATCTTAGCATAGAGTAGTTAAGGCCAGTTGTGGGTAATGTATAGGTAGGATAGATTAGGTTAGTATAGTTGTTTAACATAGTTTTAAGTTCAGTTTTATACATATATAATGAAACTTTGGGTACTCCCGTACTGCATGTGTCATATGCTTGGGGCTCAGGGTCTTTGCATGAGTCTACAGTGCCAATTGTCTGTTGGCCTGGGGTTTCCAACCTGCATCCAGATCCCTCTCTTGACATGTTAACTCCCACTCCCAACTGAGCTGTCACATTGGCAGCTACAACTACTAATCTACTTCTCAATGCATCTGCCATCCAATGTACCCACCACTCAAGGTGACTATGGCTCCCATGTATTGGACACGTAGGTGTGCTTTTTAAGCTGTCATTGTTTGGATCCTGTTTCAGGATGTTGGGCACTGTGTGATGTTTTCCTGCAGCCTGAAGTTCATGTCAACACTGCTAAACTGAGCAGTGCCAAATTGCAGTCCATAGTGAAAAGGTTAACAGTTTGTCGGCGAAGAGTGCATGTCACCAACTATTGCAACACAGGCATGTTGTCAAGCACTGGACAAAGGAAAATCATTGCCCATGTGGCATGGGCTGGCGCTACTGAGTACTCCTACGGGTGAAGATGATCTGTTCCACATCTTCATCCTCTGATGTGTGTGTTGTCTCCTCTGCCCTTGATGGTGGTGGTGGGGTTGAGGGGGCCTGTGAGAAAACAGGGCTGATTGCAGAGGCCCCCTAACTTTTTGCCCCCATTTTCCACTTTTTGCTGGTGTTTTTCTGACTCTGATGGTGCCCTGGGTACAGCTAACCAGTCCCAGGGCCTGTGCTCTGTGTAAAATCAATATGCAAATTAGGCTAATTATAATTGGCTAAGTTAACCTACCTATAAGTCCCTAGTATATGGTAGGGCATGTAGGTTTAGGGACCACAGCATAGGTGGTGCACACCTAGGTGCACTGCTGAGGTGCCCAGTGTCATTTTAAAGGCAGGCCTGCCTTGCTGGCTGCTTTTAAATTAAAGTTATATGCAAATTCGACTTTGGAATTCAAAGTAGTTCCAAAGTCTTAAACTACCTTATTTTTACATATAAGTCACCCCTAAGGTGTGCCCTATGTGCCCCTAGGGCTGGGTGCCATGTAACTATAAGCAGGGACTTTATAAAAATAGATTTATAAACCCTGGTGAGGTAAAAACAGCCAAATTCGTTTTTCCCTCATGGAAGTAAATGGCCTTCATAGGCTAGAATGGGGAGACTTTATTTTAAATTTTAAAGTCTCCTTAAATGTTGCATACCAAGAATTTGGTATCAAATTAATTGTTGTAATAAATCCCACAGCTTCCAGTTGTTGGATTTAATATAACTTGTTCAGGTAAAGAGTTTTAGACTTTACCTAAAAAGTTGCCAATTTCAGCCCTGCATTGTTTTTGCTGCTGTGCTCTGATTGGCCAGCCTGCAGCAGCTTAGTCAAGCTGCCTTGATGAGGTGTGAAGTGGCCTGGCTTCACACAAAGGAATGTGCTTGTGGGAGAGAATCTCCCCTCAGCAGATGGTGAGGCAGGAAGGGGGAGGGCTGCCAAACTGGTCTTCAAAGGCAGAGAAGGACATTTGGAGCAACCAGCAACACCCCCACATCCTGCAACCCCAGACAACTAGGTGCCCCCTTAATTAGATTAGGAGAGGGCAGGAGAGGGGTGTGTTTATGATTTTTAGCCACACCAGTGGGTGGGCTCAGCCAGATGTAACCTCCAAAAATCAGATTCAGCCATGTTGGATTTTTAGAGAATGTTGCCTTCTGGGATGGATTTTTGCCACACTTCCCAGGAAGTGGTCATCACAGGGGGACGACCCTGTACCTGATTGGAGAACCAGGACCCCCCCTGCTTTTCACCCAGGAGCAAGAATAAAACTGGCAGACCTGCACCCACACCTCAGATCCCCGCCAGATTTCAAGAAGAAAAGAACTAAAGGAGAAGAAGGACTGCCCTGCTGGACCCCTGGCCTGCACCTGGAACCTGCACTCAGAAGGACTGCACCAGCTGCACACTTGGGCTTCACCACAAGAAGGACTTTGCCTGGCTTCAACTGGTTCAAGGAGGGACTCCCTGTTTGCTACAGGTGAAAAATTGCTATCCAGAGTCCCCCTGCACCAACTCCTGAAAAGTGACCAGCTGACCACTGTCCAGTGGCCAAAAAGGAGTTTGCGCCAGGTGCATTCTGGGAGTTGAAGTCCGCACCCCCCAAGGACCATCTCCAAACTTCTGGACCCTTGGGGTGAGCTGTGGACCCCAAAAGAACCTTAAAAGAACATCTGGGTGAAGCCCCAGAAGTTTGGAGAAGATTTGAGAATTTTTGTAAAAAAGCTCCATAGAGGGACCGACCCGCCGCGGAAATTCTAGCCGGCTTGCCTCAACCGCGACCCGGCCTGACTTGGTGGTTCGTCCCGGTAAAGAAAAATCTCAGAAAAAGAGACTAAGTCCGAAGGTAAAAAGTTGACCGGGACCTCCCAGCCATCGTATCCGAGAAGGGCTCCACGGACGTCGGATCAAGATCCAGGTTTACCCCGGTCGAAGGATTTTCACCCCGAAAAAACGACTAAGTCCGAAGGTAAAAATCTCCACCGAGGAATCCAGCATCGCGTATCCGGACAAGGGCTCCAGGAGGTCGGATTCGACTGGCAGGTTCGTCCCGCTGAAGAAAATCTTCCAAATAAAGACTAAGGTGGTCATTCTGACCCTGGCGGTCAAAGACCGCCAGGGCGGAGGACCGCGGGAGCACCGCCGACAGGCCGGCGGTGCTCCAATGGGGATTCCGACCGCGGCGGTAAAGCCGCGGTCGGACCGGCACCACTGGCGGGCTCCCGCCAGTGTACCGCCGCCCCATAGAATCCTCCACGGCGGCGCAGCTTGCTGCACCGCCGCGGGGATTCTGACCCCCCCTACCGCCATCCAGATCCCGGCGGTCCGACCGCCGGGATCCGGATGGCGGTAGGGGGGGTCGCGGGGCCCCTGGGGGCCCCTGCAGTGCCCATGCCACTGGCATGGGCATTGCAGGGGCCCCCGTAAGAGGGCCCCTACATGTATTTCACTGTCTGCCGCGCAGACAGTGAAATACGCGACGGGTGCAACTGCACCCGTCGCACAGCTTCCACTCCGCCGGCTCGATTCCGAGCCGGCTTCATAGTGGAAGCCTCTTTCCCGCTGGGCTGGCGGGCGGTCTGAAGGCGACCGCCCGCCAGCCCAGCGGGAAAGTCAGAATTACCGCCGCGGTCTTTCGACCGCGGAACGGTAATCTGACGGCGGGACTTTGGCGGGCGGCCTCCGCCGCCCGCCAAGGTCAGAATGAGGGCCTAAGTCAGAAGGTAACTTTTTAACCGAGGCCTCCCGCGACTTGTAGCCGAGCAGGGCTCCATCGCGGTCGGCCTGAAACTTTGACTTTGCCCCGGTCGTGGTGCAACCAGATGACCCGATTGGCGCTTTTTGTTTCTAAGCGGTAGAAAAATAATAATTCTTTAAAAATTCATATCTCCGGTTCCCTTTATCCGATTTTATTCGTTTTTGTGTCATTTTAAAGATAAAAATATAAACTATTTTTATAAATTGGTTTTGGATTTTTAAACTGTTTCCTGCGTTTTATTTAATTACTGTTTTTTGATATTTGAATGCTTTACACACTGTCTCCTAAGTTAAGCCTTGACGCTCGTTGCCAAGCTACCAAGGGTTGAGCTGGGATTATTTACTGAGACCTAACTGTACCTAAGTGGAGGTTGGTGGCTTGTTGCTAGGTGTAGGTACCTACCTGCCCTTACCAATAACCCATTTTCCAACATTTGTGGTGGCAGCGGTGGGATCCTGTACTTGTGTTCAGTATCACGTTACAGTTTTGAGTAAAACAAATTAAAAATCCTTTAAATTGTCTTAGTGCAAAAATTGTTTTAAAAAAATAATAATAATAATAATTTTTAATTTTTTTACATTTTTTTATTTGGATTAATTTCAATTATTGAATTTTTGTAATTTTTCTAAATTGTTGTTTCCAATTTTTGCAAAAAGTTTTTGTTGACACAAAACCAGGGAACCATGGAGCTTGATCTGGCTAGCCTACCCACACTGACAGTAGTCCAGCTTAGGGGGTTGTGTATTGAAAGAGGGTTGCCTGCAACCACTGATCTCAGGAAGCAAATCCTGATCAAATCCCTGACAGCATGGGCTGAGGCCCAAGAGGTAGACTCAGAGGAAGCTCCAGAGGAGGGAGAAAAAGGGGAGGATGCTAGCTCTAACCACTCAGGGGAGGGAAGGCATCTGAGCCTAAGTAAGGATGAGGAAGAACGGTCCTCAGTAAATACAGTCACTAGGGGCAGACCCAAAGCTAGTGGTGGGAAGGGGGTCCTTTCAGGAGGAGAGAACCCATCCATCAGAGAAAGAGAGCTGGAAGCCCAGCTAGCATACATAGCTTTGGAAGCAGACAAGCTGGCCCTAGAAAAGAAAAAGTGGGCAAACAAAGAGAAAAGAGATGGTGGCAGCGATAAAGAAGCTGAGGTGTCCCTGGGTGGGGGTTTTTCCCCCAGATTACCCAAAGGGGTGGTTCCTGCCTATGTAGAGGGGGATGATATAGATAAGTGGCTGGGGGCCTTTGAGAGGGCCCTCCAGATGAGGAGAGTCAAGCCTCAGTACTGGGGTTCACTTCTTTGGGAGTTAGTTCCCAACTCTGGGAGGGATAGGCTCCTAACCATGAGTGGGGAGGATGCAGACTCATACCCCAGTATGAAGAGTTGCTTGACTAAAAAGTTTGGTCTGACCCCAGAGCAGTATAGGCTCAAGTTTAGGGACACCCAAAAGACAAGCACCCAGTCCTGGGTGGACTTTGTAGATACCTCACTAAAGGCACTAGAGGGCTGGATTATTGGTAACAAAGTAAATACTCATGAGGGGTTATACAATCTGATCATGAGAGAGCACATCTTGACCAATTGTACCCAAGAAAGGTTACGCCAGCATCTAGTGGACTCTAAGCAGACCAACCCTAGAGAGCTAGGGGAGGCAGCTGATGAGTGGTTGAGAACCAGGGTGGTTGTCAAATCCCAGGGGGGAGACTCCAAGAAGGGGGGTCAGGTCCCCAAAAACCTAAGGAGGGAGGTGGGAAGCCCACCACAGAGACTCCCTCTGTACCCCAGAACCCTAAGAAGGAGGAGAGTAAATCCCACTCCCACTCTGACAAGCAGAGACAGGGAGACCCAGGGTTAAAAAAGCTCTTGGACAGTAGGGCTTGCTTTGACTGTCAGCAGACAGGTCACTTCAGAGGAGATGCAGCCTGTCCAAAGAAGGTGGTTAGCACTGGGCTGTCCAGTGTAGCCATGGAGGAGGACTTCTCAGATGATGAAGTCCTCCTAGCATTGAGCTGGGAGACAGGACCAGATGGTAAGCTGGTGATCCCTGAGGGTGGGAGTAGGCACTTCCACCCCATTCAGGTGAATGGGATCCCTACCACTGGCCTGAGAGACACCTGTGCCAGTCACACTATAGTGAGTGACCGGTTAGTGATCCCAGACATGTATGTCCCAGGAGAGACTAGGAAAGTCAGGATAGCCACAGGGGACGTCACCACCAAACCTGTAGCCATAGTGCCCCTAGAGAGGGAGGGTATCCTTGACTGGTTTAGGGTGGTAGTCAGTGCTGACCTCCCCTAGATTGTATCCTGGGCAATGACCTCCCAGAGGTGGGTCTGGTCCCAGATGGGGCGGTCGCCCAGGGCGCCCCCCCAACCCAAAGTCCTGGGGAGTCAGTCCCTACAGTTAGGAGACAAGGGTCCCCAAGAAAAGGAAAGAAGAAAAGGAAGGGTAGGCCACTCTTAAAGAGAGTTCCAGGGAGCCAAAGGCCTTCTGCCCCAGTAGAGGGGGAGCCCAGAGTTGGCACTGGTGAGGCCTCCCCTGACCCCAAGGAAGTCCTGAGTAGTCAGGCAGCTGTCCAGATGCAGGGTGTTGCCCGTGCACTGACAGAAGGGAGAGTGGAAGGAGGGTGTCTGCCACAGGAGGTGGTAGCCCCCCACTCTAGACAGCAAGAGGGGTGCCAGGACCCCAAAGTTGCCCCTAAAGCAGCTCAGCCACCTGTCAGTGGAGAGCATAGGGTGTGGTTCTGGGTACTGACAGCTGTCAGTAGCCTCTGCTGGGTGCTAGCCTTCCTGGCAGCACTGTACTTGTCCTGGGAGGCAGACTCCAGGGCCAATAGCAAAGTAGGCCCCCTGACCCTATTGGTCATGGTGGGGTTGCTCAAGTGTTGGGTGACCTCTTTGGGTAAGCTAGGTGTTGCCCTAGCAAAGTTAGGAGTAGGGGAGGTGGGCACCTCACTACCCAAGTTGGCAGAGAGAGAGGAGGAAGACCCCCCTAGAGGGAAGTTTCAGTTTGAGATGGGTCCTTTCACTGTTGGGATGGCGTCACTACCCAGAGGGAGTGACCATGACAGGAGGATGTAAGGCAGAGTAGGCCCTGCAAAGGGACAGCCAGTTTTCTTCACTGTCTTCCTCGCCTAACAAGCCAGGAAGACTCTCCCAGGGTTGGGCTGAGTCTCCTGGGCGTGTGGGCTGGGGGGGGCTTGTGTGAGAAAACAGGGCTGATTGCAGAGGCCCCCTAACTTTTTGCCCCCATTTTCCACTTTTTGCTGGTGTTTTTCTGACTCTGATGGTGCCCTGGGTACAGCTAACCAGTCCCAGGGCCTGTGCTCTGTGTAAAATCAATATGCAAATTAGGCTAATTATAATTGGCTAAGTTAACCTACCTATAAGTCTCTAGTATATGGTAGGGCATGTAGGTTTAGGGACCACATCATAGGTGGTGCACACCTAGGTGCACTGCTGAGGTGCCCAGTGTCATTTTAAAGGCAGGCCTGCCTTGCTGGCTGCTTTTAAATTAAAGTTATATGCAAATTCGACTTTGGAATTAAAAGTAGTTCCAAAGTCTTAAACTACCTTATTTTTACATATAAGTCACCCCTAAGGTGTGCCCTATGTGCCCCTAGGGCTGGGTGCCATGTAACTATAAGCAGGGACTTTATAAAAATAGATTTATAAACCCTGGTGAGGTAAAAACAGCCAAATTCGTTTTTCCCTCATGGAAGTAAATGGCCTTCATAGGCTAGAATGGGGAGACTTTATTTTAAATTTTAAAGTCTCCTTAAATGTTGCATACCAAGAATTTGGTATCAAATTAATTGTTGTAATAAATCCCACAGCTTCCAGTTGTTGGATTTAATATAACTTGTTCAGGTAAAGAGTTTTAGACTTTACCTAAAAAGTTGCCAATTTCAGCCCTGCATTGTTTTTGCTGCTGTGCTCTGATTGGCCAGCCTGCAGCAGCTTAGTCAAGCTGCCTTGATGAGGTGTGAAGTGGCCTGGCTTCACACAAAGGAATGTGCTTGTGGGAGAGAATCTCCCCTCAGCAGATGGTGAGGCAGGAAGGGGGAGGGCTGCCAAACTGGTCTTCAAAGGCAGAGAAGGACATTTGGAGCAACCAGCAACACCCCCACATCCTGCAACCCCAGACAACTAGGTGCCCCCTTAATTAGATTAGGAGAGGGCAGGAGAGGGGTGTGTTTATGATTTTTAGCCACACCAGTGGGTGGGCTCAGCCAGATGTAACCTCCAAAAATCAGATTCAGCCATGTTGGATTTTTAGAGAATGTTGCCTTCTGGGATGGATTTTTGCCACACTTCCCAGGAAGTGGTCATCACAGGGGGACGACCCTGTACCTGATTGGAGAACCAGGACCCCCCCTGCTTTTCACCCAGGAGCAAGAATAAAACTGGCAGACCTGCACCCACACCTCAGATCCCCGCCAGATTTCAAGAAGAAAAGAACTAAAGGAGAAGAAGGACTGCCCTGCTGGACCCCTGGCCTGCACCTGGAACCTGCACTCAGAAGGACTGCACCAGCTGCACACTTGGGCTTCACCACAAGAAGGACTTTGCCTGGCTTCAACTGGTTCAAGGAGGGACTCCCTGTTTGCTACAGGTGAAAAATTGCTATCCAGAGTCCCCCTGCACCAACTCCTGAAAAGTGACCAGCTGACCACTGTCCAGTGGCCAAAAAGGAGTTTGCGCCAGGTGCATTCTGGGAGTTGAAGTCCGCACCCCCCAAGGACCATCTCCAAACTTCTGGACCCTTGGGGTGAGCTGTGGACCCCAAAAGAACAGTAAAAGAACATCTGGGTGAAGCCCCAGAAGTTTGGAGAAGATTTGAGAATTTTTGTAAAAAAGCTCCATAGAGGACCGACCCGCCGCGGAAATTCTAGCCAGCTTGCCTCAACCGCGACCCGGCCTGACTTGGTGGTTCGTCCCGGTAAAGAAAAATCTCCGAAAAAGAGACTAAGTCCGAAGGTAAAAAGTTGACCGGGACCTCCCAGCCATCGTATCCGAGAAGGGCTCCACGGACGTCGGATCAAGATCCAGGTTTACCCCGGTCGAAGGATTTTCACCTCGAAAAAACGACTAAGTCCGAAGGTAAAAATCTCCACCGAGGAATCCAGCATCGCGTATCCGGACAAGGGCTCCAGGAGGTCGGATTCGACTGGCAGGTTCGTCCTGCTGAAGAAAATCTTCAAAATAAAGACTAAGTCAGAAGGTAACTTTTTAACCGAGGCCTCCCGCGACTTGTAGCCGAGCAGGGCTCCATCGCGGTCGGCCTGAAACTTTGACTTTGCCCCGGTCGTGGTGCAACCAGATGACCCGATTGGCGCTTTTTGTTTCTAAGCGCTAGAAAAATAATAATTCTTTAAAAATTCATATCTCCGGTTCCCTTTATCCGATTTTATTCGTTTTTGTGTCATTTTAAAGATAAAAATATAAACTATTTTTATAAATTGGTTTTGGATTTTTAAACTGTTTCCTGTGTTTTATTTAATTACTGTTTTGTGATATTTGAATGCTTTACACACTGTCTCCTAAGTTAAGCCTTGACGCTCGTTGCCAAGCTACCAAGGGTTGAGCTGGGATTAATTTACTGAGACCTAACTGTACCTAAGTGGAGGTTGGTGGCTTGTTGCTAGGTGTAGGTACCTACCTGCCCTTACCAATAACCCATTTTCAAACATTTGTGGTGGCAGCGGTGGGATCCTGTACTTGTGTTCAGTATCACGTTACAGTTTTGAGTAAAACAAATTAAAAATCCTTTAAATTGTCTTAGTGCAAAAATTGTTTAAAAAAAAAAAAATAATAATAATAATTTTTAATTTTTTTTAATTTTTAAATTTGGATTAATTTCAATTATTGAATTTTTGTAATTTTTCTAAATTCTTGTTTCCAATTTTTGCAAAAAGTTTTTGTTGACACAAAACCAGGGAACCATGGAGCTTGATCTGGCTAGCCTACCCACACTGACAGTAGTCCAGCTTAGGGGGTTGTGTATTGAAAGAGGGTTGCCTGCAACCACTGATCTCAGGAAGCAAATCCTGATCAAATCCCTGACAGCATGGGCTGAGGCCCAAGAGGTAGACTCAGAGGAAGCTCCAGAGGAGGGAGAAAAAGGGGAGGATGCTAGCTCTAACCACTCAGGGGAGGGAAGGCATCTGAGCCTAAGTAAGGATGAGGAAGAACGGTCCTCAGTAAATACAGTCACTAGGGGCAGACCCAAAGCTAGTGGTGGGAAGGGGGTCCTTTCAGGAGGAGAGAACCCATCCATCAGAGAAAGAGAGCTGGAGGCCCAGCTAGCATACATAGCTTTGGAAGCAGACAAGCTGGCCCTAGAAAAGAAAAAGTGGGCAAACAAAGAGAAAAGAGATGGTGGCAGCGATAAAGAAGCTGAGGTGTCCCTGGGTGGGGTTTTTTCCCCCAGATTACCCAAAGGGGTGGTTCCTGCCTATGTAGAGGGGGATGATATAGATAAGTGGCTGGGGGCCTTTGAGAGGGCCCTCCAGATGAGGAGAGTCAAGCCTCAGTACTGGGGTTCACTTCTTTGGGAGTTAGTTCCCAACTCTGGGAGGGATAGGCTCCTAACCATGAGTGGGGAGGATGCAGACTCATACCCCAGTATGAAGAGTTGCTTGACTAAAAAGTTTGGTCTGACCTCAGAGCAGTATAGGCTCAAGTTTAGGGACACCCAAAAGACAAGCACCCAGTCCTGGGTGGACTTTGTAGATACCTCACTAAAGGCACTAGAGGGCTGGATTATTGGTAACAAAGTAAATACTTATGAGGAGTTATACAATCTGATCATGAGAGAGCACATCTTGACCAATTGTACCCAAGAAAGGTTACGCCAGCATCTAGTGGACTCTAAGCAGACCAACCCTAGAGAGCTAGGGGAGGCAGCTGATGAGTGGTTGAGAACCAGGGTGGTTGTCAAATCCCAGGGGGGAGACTCCAAGAAGGGGGGGTCAGGTCCCCAAAAACCTAAGGAGGGAGGTGGTAAGCCCACCACAGAGACTCCCTCTGTACCCCAGAACCCTAAGAAGGAGGAGAGTAAATCCCACTCCCACTCTGACAAGCAGAGACAGGGAGACCCAGGGTTAAAAAAGCTCTTGGACAGTAGGGCTTGCTTTGACTGTCAGCAGACAGGTCACTTCAGAGGAGATGCAGCCTGTCCAAAGAAGGTGGTTAGCACTGGGCTGTCCAGTGTAGCCATGGAGGAGGACTCCTCAGATGATGAAGTCCTCCTAGCATTGAGCTGGGAGACAGGACCAGATGGTAAGCTGGTGATCCCTGAGGGTGGGAGTAGGCACTTCCACCCCATTCAGGTGAATGGGATCCCTACCACTGGCCTGAGAGACACCTGTGCCAGTCACACTATAGTGAGTGACCGGTTAGTGACCCCAGACATGTATGTCCCAGGAGAGACTAGGAAAGTCAGGATAGCCCCAGGGGACGTCACCACCAAACCTGTAGCCATAGTGCCCCTAGAGAGGGAGGGTATCCTTGACTGGTTTAGGGTGGTAGTCAGTGCTGACCTCCCCTAGATTGTATCCTGGGCAATGACCTCCCAGAGGTGGGTCTGGTCCCAGATGGGGCGGTCGCCCAGGGCGCCCCCCCAACCCAAAGTCCTGGGGAGTCAGTCCCTACAGTTAGGAGACAAGGGTCCCCAAGAAAAGGAAAGAAGAAAAGGAAGGGTAGGCCACTCTTAAAGAGAGTTCCAGGGAGCCAAAGGCCTTCTGCCCCAGTAGAGGGGGAGCCCAGAGTTGGCACTGGTGAGGCCTCCCCTGACCCCAAGGAAGTCCTGAGTAGTCAGGCAGCTGTCCAGATGCAGGGTGTTGCCCGTGCACTGACAGAAGGGAGAGTGGAAGGAGGGTGTCTGCCACAGGAGGTGGTAGCCCCCCACTCTAGACAGCAAGAGGGGTGCCAGGACCCCAAAGTTGCCCCTAAAGCAGCTCAGCCACCTGTCAGTGGAGAGCATAGGGTGTGGTTCTGGGTACTGACAGCTGTCAGTAGCCTCTGCTGGGTGCTAGCCTTCCTGGCAGCACTGTACTTGTCCTGGGAGGCAGACCCCAGGGCCAATAGCAAAGTAGGCCCCCTGACCCTATTGGTCATGGTGGGGTTGCTCAAGTGTTGGGTGACCTCTTTGGGTAAGCTAGGTGTTGCCCTAGCAAAGTTAGGAGTAGGGGAGGTGGGCACCTCACTACCCAAGTTGGCAGAGAGAGAGGAGGAAGACCCCCCTAGAGGGAATTTTCAGTTTGAGATGGGTCCTTTCACTGTTGGGATGGCGTCACTACCCAGAGGGAGTGACCATGACAGGAGGATGTAAGGCAGAGTAGGCCCTGCAAAGGGACAGCCAGTTTTCTTCACTGTCTTCCTCGCCTAACAAGCCAGGAAGACTCTCCCAGGGTTGGGCTGAGTCTCCTGGGCGTGTGGGCTGGGGGGGGCTTGTGTGAGAAAACAGGGCTGATTGCAGAGGCCCCCTAACTTTTTGCCCCCATTTTCCACTTTTTGCTGGTGTTTTTCTGACTCTGATGGTGCCCTGGGTACAGCTAACCAGTCCCAGGGCCTGTGCTCTGTGTAAAATCAATATGCAAATTAGGCTAATTATAATTGGCTAAGTTAACCTACCTATAAGTCTCTAGTATATGGTAGGGCATGTAGGTTTAGGGACCACATCATAGGTGGTGCACACCTAGGTGCACTGCTGAGGTGCCCAGTGTCATTTTAAAGGCAGGCCTGCCTTGCTGGCTGCTTTTAAATTAAAGTTATATGCAAATTCGACTTTGGAATTAAAAGTAGTTCCAAAGTCTTAAACTACCTTATTTTTACATATAAGTCACCCCTAAGGTGTGCCCTATGTGCCCCTAGGGCTGGGTGCCATGTAACTATAAGCAGGGACTTTATAAAAATAGATTTATAAACCCTGGTGAGGTAAAAACAGCCAAATTCGTTTTTCCCTCATGGAAGTAAATGGCCTTCATAGGCTAGAATGGGGAGACTTTATTTTAAATTTTAAAGTCTCCTTAAATGTTGCATACCAAGAATTTGGTATCAAATTAATTGTTGTAATAAATCCCACAGCTTCCAGTTGTTGGATTTAATATAACTTGTTCAGGTAAAGAGTTTTAGACTTTACCTAAAAAGTTGCCAATTTCAGCCCTGCATTGTTTTTGCTGCTGTGCTCTGATTGGCCAGCCTGCAGCAGCTTAGTCAAGCTGCCTTGATGAGGTGTGAAGTGGCCTGGCTTCACACAAAGGAATGTGCTTGTGGGAGAGAATCTCCCCTCAGCAGATGGTGAGGCAGGAAGGGGGAGGGCTGCCAAACTGGTCTTCAAAGGCAGAGAAGGACATTTGGAGCAACCAGCAACACCCCCACATCCTGCAACCCCAGACAACTAGGTGCCCCCTTAATTAGATTAGGAGAGGGCAGGAGAGGGGTGTGTTTATGATTTTTAGCCACACCAGTGGGTGGGCTCAGCCAGATGTAACCTCCAAAAATCAGATTCAGCCATGTTGGATTTTTAGAGAATGTTGCCTTCTGGGATGGATTTTTGCCACACTTCCCAGGAAGTGGTCATCACAGGGGGACGACCCTGTACCTGATTGGAGAACCAGGACCCCCCGTGCTTTTCACCCAGGAGCAAGGATAAAACTGGCAGACCTGCACCCACACCTCAGATCCCCGCCAGATTTCAAGAAGAAAAGAACTAAAGGAGAAGAAGGGCTGCCCTGCTGGACCCCTGGCCTGCACCTGGAACCTGCACTCAGAAGGACTGCACCAGCTGCACACTTGGGCTTCACCACAAGAAGGACTTTGCCTGGCTTCAACTGGTTCAAGGAGGGACTCCCTGTTTGCTACAGGTGAAAAATTGCTATCCAGAGTCCCCCTGCACCAACTCCTGAAAAGTGACCAGCTGACCACTGTCCAGTGGCCAAAAAGGAGTTTGCGCCAGGTGCATTCTGGGAGTTGAAGTCCGCAACCCCCAAAGACCATCTCCGAACTTCTGGACCCTTGGGGTGAGCTGTGGACCCCAAAAGAACCTTAAAAGAACATCTGGGTGAAGCCCCAGAAGTTTGGAGAAGATTTGAGAATTTTTGTAAAAAAGCTCCATAGAGGGACCGACCCGCCGCAGAAATTCTAGCCGGCTTGCCTCAACCGCGACCCGGCCTGACTTGGTGGTTCGTCCCGGTAAAGAAAAATCTCAGAAAAAGAGACTAAGTCCGAAGGTAAAAAGTTGACCGGGACCTCCCAGCCATCGTATCCGAGAAGGGCTCCACGGACGTCGGATCAAGATCCAGGTTTACCCCGGTCGAAGGATTTTCACCTCGAAAAAATGACTAAGTCCGAAGGTAAAAATCTCCACCGAGGAATCCAGCATCGCGTATCCGGACAAGGGCTCCAGGAGGTCGGATTCGACTGGCAGGTTCGTCCCGCTGAAGAAAATCTTCAAAATAAAGACTAAGGGGGTGATTCTAACCCTGGCGGTCGGTGTTAAAGCGGCGGCCAACCCGCCAACAGGCTGGCGGTAAAAAAAATGGGATTCTGAGCCTGGCGGGAACCGCCAACACAGACAGCCACCTTAACACTCCGACCGCCACGGCGGTACAAACAAACAGCGCGGCGGTCACCGCCAACAGACAGGCGGCAGACAATGTACCGCCCACACTATTCCAACTCACCAATACGCCACCTTTTCCGGGGCGGGAGCACCGCCGATAAAAACACGGCGGAAACAGACTACGGACGGGAAAACGGTCACCACTACGCACTCCAGGAGGAAGGAGGACAGCATGGAACCCGAATTAAACATCCTACCTGCTCTCGTCTACCTTCTCATCTACCACGAGTACGAAGTCCGGCGCAGACGACAACGGTGAGTACTGCACCTACGACACACGGGAGGGGGAGGACGAAAGGTTACGGGCACACACATATTCGACCCCCCCCCCCAACTATGTACTCACCAATGCAGAGCACCAAGTCACAGTGACACCACCCAAACACCCCTGAAAAATGCTAGGACATAATCATATTTGGAATAAATATTTATGTACCAAAAAGCTCCAGAAAATTATCGTACAACCATGAAAGATATTCACAACAAAACTAATGACATACACATCAGTGTATAACTGAAGTACCAAGTCCTGCACATCCTACGAATTCAGCATGTCCGTGGGCCAAAGTCTTGAGAAACAAGGGCAAAGCCCACACAGGAGACCTGAGTCCTTTGGAGAGAACACTGCAGGGGCATCAGATGTAAAAACTACAGGCACCTCAGGGGGAAGGGAAGGGGGGGGCACCACAGCCACATGAGTCCACGACGCCAGATCCACGAGGAGCCACCATGCCCACTGGACCATCCTGGGGAGTGCAAAGCCACAGTCTCTCAATGTCTCTACAGTGGGTGGGCTGCCCACTGGACCATCCTGGGGAGTGCAAAGCCACAGTCTCTCAATGTCTCTACAGTGGGTGGGCTGCCCACTGGACCATCCTGGGGAGTGCAAAGCCACAGTCTCTCAATGTCTCTACAGTGGGTGGGCTGCCCACTGGACCATCCTGGGGAGTGCAAAGCCACAGTCCATCAGGTGGATGACAGTCTCCACTGGTCAAGGAGGAGGCATGGTGGGCACAGTGAACCATAAACGGTGCTTGAGACGGCGGTGCCCAGCGGAGCGGTGCTTGACAGGAAGGGCCCAGCGGAGCGGTGCTTGAGACGGCGGTGGCCAGCGGAGCGGTGCTTGAGACGGCGGTGCCCAGCGGAGCGGTGCTTGAGAGGAAGGGCCCAGCGGAGCGGTGCTTGAGACGGCGGGGCCCTGTTCAGCGGTGCTCTTCTGCACCGCGGGCCCTGTTCAGCGGTGCCTATCTCCACGGCGGGCCCTGTTCAGCGGTGCTCTTCTCCACGGCGGGGCCCTGTTCAGCGGTGCTCTTCTGCACCGCGGGCCCTGTTCAGCGGTGCTCTTCTGCACCGCGGGCCCTGTTCAGCGGTGCTCTTCTCCACGGCGGGGCCCTGTTCAGCGGTGCTCTTCTCCACGGCGGGCCCTGTTCAGCGGTGCCTATCTCCACGGCGGGCCCTGTTCAGCGGTGCTCTTCTCCACGGCGGGGCCCTGTTCAGCGGTGCCTATCTCCACGGCGGGCCCTGTTCAGCGGTGCTCTTCTGCACCGCGGGCCCTGTTCAGCGGTGCCTATCTCCACGGCGGGCCCTGTTCAGCGGTGCTCTTCTCCACGGCGGGGCCCTGTTCAGCGGTGCTCTTCTGCACCGCGGGCCCTGTTCAGCGGTGCCTATCTCCACGGCGGGCCCTGTTCAGCGGTGCTCTTCTCCACGGCGGGGCCCTGTTCAGCGGTGCTCTTCTGCACCGCGGGCCCTGTTCAGCGGTGCCTATCTCCACGGCGGGCCCTGTTCAGCGGTGCTCTTCTCCACGGCGGGGCCCTGTTCAGCGGTGCTCTTCTCCACGGCGGGGCCCTGTTCAGCGGTGCTCTTCTGCACCGCGGGCCCTGTTCAGCGGTGCTCATCCAGCAGGTCAAGGGAGCCAGACCTGGCCTCGACTCCCTGCTCAGTCGCCCTCGGACCGTGACGTTTCTGGACCCTTCGGGGACGGACTCCTGGCCTCCTTAGTGTCCTCCTTCCCAGCTGGGATGTGGCATGTGGGGTCCACCTTCTCCGCGCTCCTGCTGCCCTTCCGCTCCTTTGATGGGGCTCTCGGGCCCTTGCCTCCCCTAGATGGTGTGGGTGGTGAAGTGGCCGCACATTGCTCCTTGGGGGCAGCCCTGTCGGTCCTCGCATGGCGGTCCTTGTTTTTGCGGGTCCTCTTGCCGGGGGGGGGCTGGACGTGTCCTTGCTGCTGATCGATGTGTCACTGCTGGCAAAGGGTGGGCTCCAGAACCCAGGCACAACAGTGACACCCGAAGCTGGGCTGGTGGTGGCTGCGGTGCTCTTGGGACTCTTTGAAGATGGATGGGGGAGCTCATCGGGGGGAAAGAGGTTAAGGTTAGCCAGGAAAAGTTTTTTAGGGCCAAGGTAAAGGGTAGGAGAAGTGGAGATGGAAGTGGAGGTAGAGGAGGTGGTTGTAGGAGAGTCAGGTGTGCTGTCATTGGGTGAAGGTGCTGGTGCTGTAGGCTGTCGTGAGGTGGATGGCTGTTGGGTGGGTGGCTGCCTGCGTTTGTGTGTCTTGGAAGAGGGGGTGACAGACACAGTGGGAGAGGACACAGGGGACGTGTAAATGGCAGTGGGGGTGGTGACTGCACGAGTGTGGACTGTCCTGGAGGGTGAGGTGGTGATGGAAGCACTGGCTGATGTTGGGGTGCATGCAGGTGTGAGTGTAGACGTCACAGGGAGGGAGGAGGGAGACGAGGAGGAGGGGGACACAGGGGTGGCAGTGGCTGTTGGCATGTCTGCATCTGGGTGTTGCTCGGGTGAGTGTTTGCGGGATCTGTGGTGCTTGTGTTTGGATGAGCTGCTCTTGGGTGTTGAGGTGTGTGCAGGCTGGTCAGATGGTTTGGATGGGATAGGCTGAGGAACAGGAGACAGAGACAGGCTGGAGGCAGTCAGAAGAGGGAGGCTGGAAACAGGGACAATGGCTGCCGTCAGTGCTGAGGCCAGAGCAGTGAACGCTCGTTGATGGGCAGCCTGACCCGAATGAATGCCCTCCAGGTACGCATTGCTCTGTTGCACCTCCCTTTGCACACCCTGGATGGCATTCAAAAGGGTCGTCTGCCCAACAATGAGCGTCCTTACCAGGTCAATGAGCTCCGCACTGAGGGCAGCAGGGGCAACAGGGGCAGGGGCTGAGGTGCCTGGGGCGAAGGAGACGCGCGCCTTCCTGGGCGAACCGGCACGGAGCGAAGACTGAGGGGCTGCTGGGAGGGCAGGGCTGGTGCGCTGGGTGGCGGCTGTACCTGTAGAGGCGGGGGGCACGGATGTTGCCGCCACCCCTAGGGAGCTCCCATCCGAGGACGTGTCGCTTTCGCTGCTCTCACCAGCGGTCCCCGTCGTGGTGCTCCCCTCGCCCTCCGGATCACTGGTGCCCTCGGTGTCTGTTCCTGGGCCCATCGGGGCCTTGTGTCCTGCAGCTCCCTCGTGCTCCGATGCCATATCTCCTCCGCCTGATGATGCTAATGCACACATGCACAAGAAGATGAAGAGAAAGGGTGGGGGGAGAAAAAAGAAGACCAGGTTGAGTGCATGCAATGTCAACACCGTTGGCGGAGAGGACAGACACAGGAGCCTCATGCACTAAGCCGCGCATTCGGGGTACACTACTCAGTACTTCTGACTAAGATAACAGGTCAAGAGACGACAAACGCGCAGATGTGTGAGGCTGGAGCATCAATAGCTGTACTTGTCACCCTACAGAGGTGGGGGCCGGGAGCACAGGGCCATGCCTAAGGGAGAGGACTACACTACAGAAAGCGCCCTGGCCTAATGTCACCCACAACCCTCCTCCCCCACCCAGACGCCTCCACTGCGCAGAAAGTTAGCAGAATGTGCTGATACTCACCCCCTTGTGTCTGCTGTGATGTCTTAAAGCGCCCATCCAATTCAGGGTAGGCCACCGCCAGGATCCGGGACATCAGGGGGGTCATGGTGCGACTGGCACCCCTCCTAGGTTGGGAGGCCATCCCCAGCAGTGTTTCTGCGGTCTTCCTTGTTCCGCGGCGGATGTCCTCCCACCTCTTGCGGCAGTGGGTGCCCCGTCTGTTGTGGACCCCCAAGATCCGGACTTCCTTGGCGATGGCACGCCAAATCTCGATCTTCTGATGGGCGCTGACCTATTTGACATGTACAGGGTGGAAAGGAGGAAATCAGGAGTTAGATGTAATTGGCCCCCCCCACCCACTTTGCCATATGGCACATGCTCTCATCTGTCGGGCGTTGCACTCCTCATTCGCCCCCCACCCCACCAACTTACATCCACCCCAATCCACACAGGCATAGCCCATTCCATGTGCACCCGGTGTACTCACTTGTTGGTCTGGAGGACCGTAGAGTAGCGCATACTGGGGGAGGACCCCATCCACGAGCTTCTCCAACTCTTCAGACGTGAAGGCAGGGGCCCTTTCCCCAGTCGCAGCAGCCATTGTATCTTCCAGACCGAGGTCACAGCAGCACTTGCAGTATAGGTCCTCTCCTGTGGATGATCAGGTCTCGAGTGATTAAGCAGATAGAAAATGGCGGTCACGCCCGCGGCGGTGCGTACCGCGACCGCCGGCGCACTTCGTCATTGGCTCCTGTAACCCATAGGCTTCAATGTTAACCAATGCGGCTTTGCGCCGCGGTCTTCGACCGCCTACCGCCACGGTGTGCCCCGCCAGCGCATTGACCTCACATCCCATTGTCCCACTTCACAGGTCAGGCAGCCGCCATTTCAAGGGCCTACATGGCTTAATTTTGACTGCGACACACAGGCCTAGGCCTTGCATTGACACACATACACGCCTTTCAACCCATTGCCATTCTTTAACTGTGCAAGCTGTCTGTACGTACCTGTGGTTTGGCTGACTCTGTGCTCCATGTTCTCCTTCCTAGGCACCGTCCGCTGGGACTTGCGAGGAGAAGGAGGAATCCTCGCGTGTACCGACCGCTGGTGGACCTGTCGACAATGGAAGAACGCCATATAATACTTCGATACAGACTTGACCGTGCCACTATCCATGAACTGTGTGCCCAGCTGGAGCCAGCCCTGATGTCCCCCATCCGCCAACCCACAGGGATTCCCCCTCTGGTGCAGGTTTTGTCAGTCCTCCATTTTTTGGCCAGTGGGTCATTCCAGACCACAGTGGCCATGTCATCTGGAATGTCTCAGCCTATGTTTTCTAAGATTTTGAGCAGAGTGTTGTCTGCCCTGATGAAACTCATGCGGAGCTACATCATTTTCCCCGAGGAGGGTGACGTGCCTACAGTGAAGGGTGATTTCTATGCCCTTGGACATATCCCCAACATCATTGGTGCCATTGATGGGACCCATGTGGCTTTGGTACCCCCAAAAGACGATGAGCAGGTGTACCGAAACAGAAAAAATTATCATTCGATGAATGTCCAGGTGGTCTGTGTGGCTGACCAGTACATCTCCCATGTAAATGCCAAGTTCCCAGGGTCAGTGCATGACGCGTATGTGATGCGAAATAGCAGCATCCCCTATGTGATGGAGCAGCTACAGAGACAACGTGTGTGGCTAATAGGTGACTCTGGTTACCCCAACCTGCCGTGGCTACTGACCCCAGTGAGGAATCCCCGGACAAGGGCAGAGGAACGCTACAATGAGGCCCATGGGCGTACTAGGAGGGTGATTGAGCGAACCTTTGGCCTCCTGAAGGCCAGGTTTAGGTGCCTGCATATGACAGGTGGATCCCTAATGTACTCACCAAAGAAGGTGTGCCATATCATCGTGGCGTGCTGTATGCTTCACAAACTGGCTTTGCGACGCCAGGTGCCTTTCCTGCAGGAGGATGGTCCAGATGGTGGTGTTGTAGGAGCCGTGGAGCCTGTGGAGAGTGAAGAGGAGGAAGACTCAGAGGACGACACAGACAATAGGGACAGAGTGATACAACAGTATTTCCAGTAACACCCAGGTAAGAATCACCCACGCCATTTCCCAATTGCTTCTAGCCTCCTGCATCTGTACTTTCTGTAGTTCCCACCAGATCTTTTTGGGTAATTTTTGATTTTCCCTTCCCTTCTCAGTGCTGTATGACGCAGTGCCTGACTTCTGCTTGGTTTGCCCATGAACTACAGCGTATTGACATTGGTATGTTGTCATCACTAATTGACAGAACAGATATTGAACAGTAATATGTAATACATTTGCTAATAATACAGCATGAATCCAATCTGATTTGTGTGCAATATGTGATTTATTTACAGGGCTAGATATTGGTACATGTGATTATAAGGGTGATGGGTGGGGGTGGAGTAATGTCCATGGCAGAGTCCAGTTCTCAGTCTCACAGGTGCATTGTCCTTTTGCCTGTGGAAGGATGGAGCAGAGGCAGTTCATGGTTGGACAGGGTGGCAATGTGGGACAGTGGGAAGAGTTCAGGGGGTATGTCCTGCTGGCGGGGGTCTTGACATCCTACTCTGTCTATTTTTTGGATCTCAGGCTCCTCTTACGGGGTGGTTGTTCTTCAGCAGGAGGTGGGGTTCTGGTGGCCTGCCGTGGTGTTGGGGCCTCCTGTCCACTAGCGCCGGCGGAGGTGGTAGGCTGTTCCTGGTCCGGGCTAGTGACAGGGGCCGTGTGTGGTGCCACATGGTCCCGCAACGCCTCTTCTATCCTGTTGAGGGCCAGGACGATGGTCCCCATTGCGGTCCCGATGATTCTCAGCTCCTCCCTGAACCCCATGTAGCGTTCCTCCTGCTGTGCCTGGATCTCAGTGAACCTGGCCAGTACCGCCGCCATCGTCTCTTGGGAGTGGTGGTATGCCCCCATGATGGTGGTGAGGGCCTCTTGGAGAGTGGGTTCCCTGGGCCTCTCCTCCCCCCCCTGTCGCACAGCAGCCCTCCGAGCTGCCCGGTTTCCCCCGGCCTCTGTCCCCTGGACGGTGTGCCCGCTACCACTGCCCCCAGGTCCCTGTTGTTGTTGGGGTGTTGGGTTAGCCTGGGTGCCCTGTAGTGGCAGACACACCGCTGATTGAGCTGTCCTAGAGACAGAGGCATGGGCCCGCTGGGTGGGAGCTGTGCTGGTGTCGGCAGAGGGGGTCGGGTCTGGTGTGGCCTGTGGCTGCCTGAGGGGAACCGACTGCCCAGAGGTCCCCGATGGTCCGGGCTGGTCATCAGGTTCACTGTCGACAGAGCTGCTATCCTCAGTGTGGGCCTGTTCCGGTGGTGGGATGGACACTTCTGGACCCTCCTGGCTGGTGTGTTGTCGTTCGGGTCCTGCATGGGGTAAGAGAGTTTGGTTATTGTTTCTGTGTGTGCAATAGCATGCATGTTATGGGTGCCCTTGTCCCCCAGTGCAGGCATTCCCTGGAGGGAGGTGTTGTGAGGGTAGTTAGTGGGGGGGAGGGGTTAGTGCAGTGGTCATGCTTAGGTGATGGGTGCCCATGATTTGTGTTGGCATGCAGGAGTTGGTGTTGGGATGGGTGGGTTGTGCTGGTGAGACATTGTCAGGGAGGATGTGTGCTGGGGGGTTGGGGGTGAGGGTGGGGGTGTGGGTTGGCATGCTGGTGGGGTGGGGGGGATATAGTAGTTGAGATGGGACTTACCAGAGTCCATTCCTCCGGCTACTCCAGCGAGGCCCTGAGGATGCAGGATGGTCAAGACCTCTTGCTCCCACGATGTAAATTCGGGAGGGGTGGGTGGGGGTCCGCCGCCAGTCTTCTGGACCGCGATGTTGTGCCTGGAGACCATCGATCGGACCTTCCCCCGTAGGTCGTTCCATCTTTTGCGGATGTCCTCCCTATTCCTGGGATGCTGTCCCACCGCGTTGACCCTGTCCACGATCCGCTGCCATAGCTCCGCCTTCCTGGCTATACTGGTGTGCTGCACCTGCGAGCCGAAGAGCTGGGGTTCCACTCTTAGGATTTCCTCCACCATGACCCGGAGTTCTTGGTCCGAAAAGCGTGGGTGCCTTTGGGGTGCCATGGGGTGGTGTGGGTGAGGTGTGGGGTGGTGTATGTGATGAGGAGTGTGTTGGTGAGTGGTGCTTTGTGCTACTATGTGGTGTGTGTGATGGTGTAGTGTGCCTCAGTGTGTCTTGATATGGATTGTCTGCTGTGTCTCTCTCTCCTTCTCTCAGTAATTAGGGTTGCAGGGGTTTGTGGGTGATGTGGGTGTGTGTTTTATAGTTGGTTGATTGTGTGGGAGTGGTGTGTGTATGTGTATCAGGTGTGTGTATTTCAAATTGTCCAATGTGGCTGTGTTTTGGTGATGTGTGTGTATTCTGACCGCGGCGGTGTGTAGCGCCAATGGAATACCGCGTTTGAATGACCGCCGTGTGGGTTCGTGGGTCGTAATGGCATGGGCGTATTTCTGTTGGCGTGACGGTGGAGGTTTGGTCATCTCCAGTTTATCGCTGCCCGCCGATGTGGCGGGCTGCAGTGGAGGATGGATTTTTGGCCGTTGTGGGTCAGAATGACCGTGGCGGTTGACCGCGGCCGCGGCGGTGTTATGGCGGTCTTATGACCGGCGGTAAGGGCATTTTACCGCCGAGGTCAGAATGACCCCCTAAGTCAGAAGGTAACTTTTTAACCGAGGCCTCCCGCGACTTGTAGCCGAGCAGGGCTCCATCGCGGTCGGCCTGAAACTTTGACTTTGCCCCGGTCGTGGTGCAACCAGATGACCCGATTGGCGCTTTTTGTTTCTAAGCGCTAGAAAAATAATAATTCTTTAAAAATTCATATCTCTGGTTCCCTTTATCCGATTTTATTTGTTTTTGTGTCATTTTAAAGATAAAAATATAAACTATTTTTATAAATTGGTTTTGGATTTTTAAACTGTTTCCTGTGTTTTATTTAATTACTGTTTTGTGATATTTGAATGCTTTACACACTGTCTCCTAAGTTAAGCCTTGACGCTCGTTGCCAAGCTACCAAGGGTTGAGCTGGGATTAATTTACTGAGACCTAACTGTACCTAAGTGGAGGTTGGTGGCTTGTTGCTAGGTGTAGGTACCTACCTGCCCTTACCAATAACCCATTTTCCAACAGGGCCACACACACTTCAGTGGTTGGAGAAGTGGACACCAAATTCCCGGCAGCTACCATCAGTGGAACTAAACATGGCATCACTGCAGCAAGGAGGAGCTGATGATTATTGAGTATGGCAGCAACATCACTGTGGTAGGCAGCTATGTCTGCCCTGAGGGAGGCCAGTTCCTGGTGCATGGAGTCCTGCTTGTTGTCATTCATGCAGCAGCAAGATTGGGAAGGCAGGTGTTGTGGCAACTCCCTTGCGGCAGTGGTTAGGTCCCTCACACACTGTTGGACTACATGCAGTGGGGATTGTGAGCCTTGTTTAGCTACTGTCTGTTCATTGGCTGTTATGATGCACATGCGCAAACCCTCAAGGCTGGCTGCCATAGTTTGCATCCCCACCCGCACCTCCTTAGCCAGCTCCCGCTGAACTCCACTACTGTCCTCCCAAAGGTGGTCCCTGTGTCATCTGAATCCTCAGCTCTGTGTGAGCTGGCAGGTCGTACTACTGGGGTGTTGGTTGCTCCCTCTGGGATGGCTGCTACATGAATGCTCCTCCTTGCGACTGGAGGTGGTGTCTGGAGGGTTCCAAAGACATCTTGGATGATTTCCTGGCTGATGGTTGTCAGCTGGTCATCCAGGTCATCATGGTAGTCCAGGACAGGCAGATCCACAGGACAGCCATCGTCCTCTGCAATGAGATACAGTACAATTAGTGTGTCTGTGTTGTGCCAGTTGTAAAGTGACGTCACTAACTTCCTATTAGTGGTACATTGTCAACTTGGTTCCCATGCATTGTTCCTGTCATTAATGTTTACAGAATCTCAGCCCTATGCCCCACCTGCATGTCACATATAGTGAAGGGCGGTTTGCGCAATTGTCTGCGTCACATCCTCTAGGTTCTGTCCAATTTGTGGATTGCCACCTTCTTGTCCTCATCAACCCTCCCTCTGCTTTCATTTGTGTGGTGAGGCCTTGCAATAAATGCTGGTGTGCTGATGCCACAGCACCACAAATGACAATATGGACCTGTCCCAGTCTTTCATTTTTCACATACACCTATGCGGTGCTGAGACCTGGCACCACCACATGCATTGCATCGCCACGAGACAATGCACTTGTTACCATTGGTAGTTTCTAATGTTGATGTTCACGTATGTGTGCTACATTGCATTGCACTGATGGACCTGGCAGAGTTCCAGTTCCTCTTGTGACTGTGCGGTGTGTTCGCCTTCCTACACACATATGTCCTCCCCCTCAATGCAGTTGTCTTTGCGCTATGATACCTGAGATGTGGCATGGTGGCATTGCAGCTAATGTGACACAGGCACAAGGCTAAACCCAGGGATGGCCAGCATGGGTATGAGATTACTGCTGTGTATATCATTATGTATGTGACTGATGGTTGTTGAGTCTATGGACATGTCCAATTGACAGGAGTTGCACTAGGATAAGGATTGATGGGAATTGATCACGTAGTCATACTGAGCCCTCATTTTTAGTGTGTTTGTTCTATGGGAATCTAACTGCCATTTCCTAACTGACCAGCGCATACAGCACAGGTAGTAGTGGCAACTGTTGTCAATGGGGAATGCCTCTTGAGCCAATGGCCTGACACTGGGCATTTTCCTAGAGTTTACATTCTGACAATATCAGCTGTCCTGTGAAACCAGACCAGTTTTACATTCTATCCTACCCTTCTGGGCTGCTTCAGCATTTCCACCAGACTTAGCATGCCATGAAATGGTTGTTGGTGACTTGCCATGAAAAGGTTGTTGGTGCTGTGTTGTGCAGTGTCCCTAAATGCCCCTGCAGGGGGTCCCATGCCCTGCCTCTTTGTCCTTTCCATTACCTGATTTGCAGGGCTAATATGCATTGTGTAGTAGCTATGTGCCTCCCCCCCTTCTTGCTCTTGACATTTTGGCATTTTTGTCCCCCATGCAACTTACCCTGCATATGTGTTGTTTCCTGGTAGTCTGCGCTGTCCTGTCCTGTGATATCAGTGATGATTTCCTCCGGGTTGACTGCTCCAAACATCTCCTCCATCTCGTCCAGGTCCTCTTGTGGTGCTGGCCTCCCACCTCCGGTCTACAGTTCTGCCTCCCTTTCCCTTGCCATGTTCTCCTTTGTCCTCCGCTTGCAGTCATGCCAGCGTTTCTTGCACTCAGTGGGGTGCCTCTGCCCTCTGCCCTCTGCCACACTGTTAATCTTTTCCACAACCTGCTGCCAAATTGCCTCTCTCCTTCCAATTGGCAATTTAGAGGTGATGAAGAGTTGATGTTGGTGCTCGGTCACCTCTCTCACCAGTATTTCATGCTCCTCTGCGCTGAAGCGGCACTTCCTCTTTTTCTTGTCTTTCCCCTGGGTCTTGACAATGTCCTCCTGGCTGGTTCCTGGTTGCCTGGGGTCTCCATGGGGCCTCTCCTGGCTTTGTGGATCCATCTTGCCTCTCCTTTGCACTGTTTGCTCCGTTAGCGTAGCTTTTTGATGCTATTGCGGGCAAAAATTTCGCATTTCCTGCGTTAACGTCATTTTGCCTTATGACAAGGCGCAATGGTTAGTATCAGGAAAAATGACTCTAACCTATTCTTAGCGCCACCCAGCGTTATAGTATTAATATGATGCATGGGTGGTGTTAAAAAATTGAGCTAGACAGCGCTAAACCTTTTGACTCAAAACTGTGTTTGTGCAGTTTTGTGTCAAAAAGTATACATCTGCCCCTACGTTTTCTTCCTGATATCACCTTTTGAATGTTTCTGCTACTTCAAAGGACCGGGGCTCATAGTTGTTTATTTTAACAATATTCCAATATATTTGCAAGAGTCTGGCACAGCTATCTGTTTAACAAGGTGAAAGCAGTAGAGACACTGCAGTGCCAGAGGGAGGCCAGGATAACGTACAGACTCTATGTCTGTTAAGGCACAATGACAGGTGCCCGCAGTGTTACTAACAGGCACTTTATTCATTAAAGCGGTGAGGTGGCACTGTAACATTTAGCCACTGCAGAGTACCAGTAACGGGAGCTCCAGAGCAACACACAGACCCAGATACAGGAAGATGCCACTGTAAGCTACAGTCAAATGTGCAGGAAAGAATGCCTGTCTGGCACAGTAATGCCGGCAGTGTACAGGTACAAGCACAGTAACAGGACTGGCATAGCAAGAGATTACCTAGTCGTGGGAGCAGTGTCAAGGGGTGGCGCACACAAACAGGCTGTTAGAGTAACAAAGGCTATAAAGCCACAGGTGCAATGACGAAGGGAGGCGCTGGTATGCACAAATTTGCAGCACCTAGAAGGCAGCTGCATACACAGTGTGCTATGATCCTGAGCACCTCTGGCATGACTGCTTAGGCTGGCATTCCAGGAGGTAGACGGAAACAGACTGAGCAAAACCAATGCTCATAGTAACAAAAATAATAAGGTGCTTTTCAATAGCGCATCATGCAGCAGATTTCCATTCACTCAGTGACATTAATAGCAGGTGTTACTCATTCACCTAAATTTATATTATTCCTTCCCCTTACCCATTTTGATGACAGCATGACTACTTCAATGTGGCACCCAAGCCGACTCAGGTGTGTTTACACACACAAATGCACACTTACACTATTAGTTTGTGTGGCACCCAGGCACGCTCTGCCGCCTCCACATACACACGCTCAATGTGACACCCACAGGGACTACCTTATTTATCCACAAGGCTGCTTCATTTTCTGTTTATTTTAAATATTCTTTAAACCTCCCAACCATCACTTAATCTTCCTCTCTATGGTTGAAAGATATATACAACCAGACCGAAATCAATCACACACTCTAGTATGTATTGTTTGATTCCTTCCTCCTCGAGGGTCTTGGAATAACATGAATGCTAGAAGAGGATGTGGGGTGGGGGCCAGAGCTGCTGTTTTTAGAACTGGGAAACTCCGCTCCAGTCCACTGCCTTCACTCAAAATTCTTGGCTCGTGCCATGGCGATTTGAATCTTTTCGCTTATGTGAAACTGTTTTACTTTTTTATTTTCAATTTATGTGGCAATAAAAGTACAGTTAGGAGATCACAACGCTAATAGCTCTAACTCGAGCAAATGCCAGACCCATTGCATTGCAAATGCTTGTTTAATCATTGCTTTCTTACTTTGTCCCTATTTTTCTTCCTCCTTCCTTCTGCCTTTCTATGTTTTTCTTTCTTTTGTTCTGGATCAAAGTCTGCTGAGGAAAAATAGGTGCTGGTCCCCAGAAATGAGTGCAGGCGATTTATCATGATGGTCGGTTATCACGATAATCTATTTCAACGTCTTTGGTCCCTGACCTCATCATTCTGCTAGGTTAATTTCTTACAGCAGGTGATGTGTCAAAACACTGAATATATCAGAAAAGTTTATATTATTTTAAAGAACAGTCTTTTGACTTTGAGCCCTACTGCATGGAAATGATCTTGTTAGGTTGAACCTCGGTTTATAACCCATAAACCTAAATATATGAATGCATATCCTTACGAATATAGACTCACACGAGATGAAGAAATGTTCTCCTTGTTCCACAAACCTCTACGTTTCTATCTGACTTACAATGAATTTTTATCCTTTTTTTTCTTTTATCCTTTTTCAGTATTCATCTTAAATCAACAGGGAAGCTTAGTAAATACAAATAGGAAAAACCCGCCAACAAATATACACATCTCGCGCTCGTGAATTTAGTTAAAGTAGATACAGAATTTCAAATAAGAATGTTGTCTTGCATCCTGCCTGTTGGGGACGGTGCCTTTGAAAATCAAATGTGAACTTATTCCGAAAAACTCTCTGCGGTTTAAAGTAACCTATTTACAATGAAACTATGCTTTCTGATTGCCATCATCTTTGCAAAAATTAGCAGTAACGAGCTTGGGTGTCATAATGTAATTTCCTAGCAAAAAATCACACGAGCTTCATTACTGTTTACATAAATTGTCATAAATACCAATTATGGCTGAACATAAAGCGTAAAAGCTCTTTTTCAATCATTATAAGGCAATTGTTCTCTAATTCATATGCAGTGTGAATCAAGTTGATTCTGCTGTTGTGGTCGGGGATTTTTTTTTTTGCTTCTAGTTAAGGGACTTTGTTTGCAAGATTGGCCTATTATCAAATACCATACTTGCACCTAAATTACTTTGCCCTTGGCTCTCCTTTGCCAGAAATGTATTCTAGTCAGAAAAGCATGCAGAAACAAGGAGATGGGCTGGAGTGGAGGTAGAAAAACTAACATCCTTCATTAGGTTAAATGTAATATTTTTTTCTAATTGGCTTTAGCACGTGATTCTGGATAATTACTGAGAAGGACATATACAGATGTAATTAAATACAACATCAGAGCACAGAAAAACAGGCAAATATGTCGCACAGCTGAGTAAATTCACTAAGAGGGTCCAGGGACACGTATGAATAATAGTGTATACTGTCAAACACAAACTAAGAAGTTCTGACAATGCCAAAAGGTGTGGTTTGTTTTAGGTAGATGTCTTTGCTGTTGTGTGTTATATGTGGAAGCACTAACAGAAAAAATGCACATGGAGGCACTAAAATACTGGGCAGGCAGCAGTATGGTGACGCCGTTAATGGCACAGACCATGCCACTAGTAAAGTAATTCTAATGACAGTTTCTAGGCACCCATTTTAGGTACCTCCCTATTTTATAGCCTACTTAAATCACTCCGTTGGTCCCGAAAATGTCTGGGGTGGCTTTGAGAGATCATAGGAGCCTTTAGTGCATGTATGACAATAGTCGCTTTGCCAGCGCACCATAACTGTTCCTTTAAATCCTGCCACTTCTATTCTAGCAACAGGACCCTTACAAGCAGCTCTGTGATTGCTTTTACGATGCAACCTAAAGCCTGTTCCCTTTCTGGCTGCAACATTTGTCAAACCAAACCGGCAATACTGTCCCCTGTTTCCCAGACTGTTTTGCTGTAAATGTCAGTCCTGTCCTGCAGCACTCCCCTTGACCTTCATAACCCCTCCCATACATGCAAGGGACACCCAGCCCATCCATGCAGGCAAACCTCCCCACAACTCATGATCCCCCAGGATCCCTTTGTTTGCCTCTCCCCCACAAATGCAAGGGAGCCTTTTTTGGAATTGCTGATGGCTGCAGTTTACCACATTATGTAATAGTGACATCACATGGTACATCAACATTGCATTTAGTTTATTATCCTTTCAATGTGAAAGGATTTGCAGCGCTTGCTGCTGGAGTGGGGTGTGACGCTCCTCTGCCATAGCAGAGGAGCCGCCACTGTTCAGCTTGCTTTTTGATCTCCCTGGTCCCTCCCCCCTCTCCATTCTGCTCTTTCCATGATTCCTAATCACAGGACCTCAGCAGGGTGCAACAGCCGTGCTACCACTGTGAGGCCCGACACTAGTGCCGCTAACAGATCCTTCCTTTCCAGACCGGCTAAGTCCTTACCCCCAGGTGTATCATCACGGCATCTGGCTTGTCTTCCCATCGCAGGGCATGTTTTATGTCAGGGAGCAAGTGGAAGCACCTCATGCCAGGCCTTCCTAACAAGGTCACAGCTGTGTTCTTGAGCCAAATCCCTCTGTAGTCCTTACACGCCATCACCCACTGTTGCACCCTTGTGATGCATGAATGGCCACCCAGCCAAACCATGCACATTTTGTTGGCATGGCCTGCTGAGGTAAAGAAACTAGATGACTTAAGGGCCTGTGAGCTGGATGTAGTGCTTGCCAGCATCAAATGGCCAGCACCCTAGGCTCTTAATGTGGTCCTCCTCTAAGCCGTTTATCGCAGAGCCATCTTGAGTACCGCTAATAACTGGAAATTGCTCCTCTCTGAAACCCCATAGACATGTAGGCCCTCATGTTACACACAGGGCAAAGCGTGTCATCATCTATGAAATCCAGCCTATAATATGTCTCCTTCTCCATTTGATCGGTTTTGGACCGTTGCTAGCAAAGCGTCATGTATCTGTTGTGGCATAGGTCCTCCCCTTGTAAGCATGCATCCCCAGGGTCAGTTCTGGAAGGGGTAACAATCTCACTTATTCAATAGGCTCCGAAAATGGCCAGCATGAAGGTTGCTCTAATTATGATGTTCTTGTGTCCTGAGCTACACACCTTGGCTAATACTGCCAAACCTCTACCAGTGTAGATAATTCCAAGGGCCTACATTGATCTCGCGATCTGAGTTACAGTCTACCCCACCCTTTCATAGCTGCCTTGCAGTAGAAGGATTTTGTTTGGTCTACCCATGAGACCAACCTCATGTAATAAGACACTGCAGTTAGGTGTGCCTGTGCCGAAGTGCTGGTTCTGCCAAACTTAAACATCCAGCCAATAAACAGCTGCACATCTTTCTCAGTGACGGACCCCCACCCTGGCACACCAGTTACTCCTTGAAAGACCCCCCCCCCAGCACTTATGATACCATGTTGCAGTTTTGCTGGCCAGCGCACTGTCCACTAGCATAATCTAATTAGGTTGACCAGTCCCTATAGCATCTTGGGTTTCTGGTGCAACTTCAATTTAAAGTTCACTGGGTCCCTGCTAAACAGGTCCCCAGGGCCAGATCTCTTTACCTAAAACTGCACAGTTGGTTTTCCCAATTGGCAAACCTTTAGTTGCCACTGTAAGTACCTAGTAAATGGTATCCCTGGTTCCGAGGGCATGGGATACTAAAGGAAGGGCCCTGAGGGCTGCAGCACAAATTGTGAGTTTCTCGGGTATCCTCTCACCCAAGTAGCACACAGTGCTGCCTTCGCATGCTGTGTGGCTTTGTGCAAACCTAAAATGAAAACATGACATGGCACATAGCCTTTGTGCCTTGTCCCCTGCACACCACATGCAATATATGTAAGTCACCCCTCTGGCACGCCTTCCAGCCCTAAAGGCGGGTGCAATATATTACATGTGAGAGCATACCTGCAGGAGCAGATATGCCCCTTTTTCTTTGTCCATTCTCAGATATAGTAAGTGACCGGTGCAACCATTTTAAGTACATGTGCTGGACACTGGTCATTACAAGTTCCCCAGCTACATGATGGCTTCACTGACTATAGGGATGTTTGGAATCAAACATCTCATATTAACCAACCCTCAATGAATTCAGAGATGGACTTATTAATACATGCTCTCAGACAGCACCTTAGAGGTATGCCCTTGAAACCAACCAACTCCTACAGTGTGCACTGACTGGTCAGAACCAGTGCAGCCACTACAGACAGAGTCCTGGCCCCCTGAGGTGAGAGCCAATGCTCTTGAGGGATAAGAAGAAAAAGGCCAGCTCTGAGCAGAGGTGTGACCTCCTCTCCCAGGCAGGATGGACATTTCAAGGCGGGAAGCTTCAAAGGTTTTCCCACTTTTCAATGCAACCTAGGCCTCACCAAATGGTGAAGGAGGACGCCCCCCCAGCTCCTCATCCCACTTTTGGCAGCAGGACTGGTGGGAAAACTAGGAAAATTAGGAGGAGTGTCCACCTCATGCCAGTCCGACCCCCATGGTGGACGAGCTGAAGTGGACACTACGTTTTAAATTCCTCCATCTTGCTTGGAAGGAATCAAGCCAATAGGGTTAGGGCTATGCCACTTCCCAAAGGAAGTGGTCATAGGAAGGGTGTAGTCACCCTAAAGGGGAATAGCCCATTGGTTACCACCTGGCACTCACTGTATCACCCCTAAATTCAGTATTTAGGTGGCACTTATGAGGCTCAAAATCAGATTCCTGTCAACCTAACAAGAGCTGGACAAAACAGAAGTCATCCAGTTGAGAAAACTGAAGACACCAACCGACTTGGCCCCAGCCCTACCGGCCTGTCTGCAGCCTTCAAAGAAACCTGTACCCAGAAGACGACTGTTCTGCAGCCCAGCGGCATCCAGAGCCTTGGAAGGACTGCCTTACTCAATAAAGAACAATAACTCCAGTGGACAGCAGACCTGTCCAAAAGAAACATCTCCCAAGAAGAAAGAAATCTGCCTGATGAACCGAGAAACCACCACCTGGAACCACCTCTGCACCCGACACTCATGTCCAGAGTCCCAGTGACCCACCGGTCCATTGAAGGTTCCCCATCACTTCTGACCCAGGGTCCATCATGGGCTGACCTCTGCCAGACTCCACAGCCACACCTACAGCCTAAAGCCAAGGGTTCCCCCTGACTGCGATCTGCCCAGTAAGCTGCTTCTGATGCCAAAAGACACCTCTGCAACCGGAGCCCCTGGACATTGGGGACCTAGACCGTTTGTGTCCCTCCAACCCCTAGCAGCTTAACTTAGCTAGGCAGATGTCGGTTGACCACTCCCAGCCCCCTGGCCTGAACCTGATGTCCATTGCTGAAATTGATCTCCTACATTTTCTAACATTGGGAGCCCTAGGCTGTGTTGGCACTCTGCACCCGCCTGCTCCTCTGCCGCTTACAGTGTAAGTTTGGTGCTGCCTTCTGGCCTCCCTTGTCCTTGCTTCAACCCCAGGAGATTCACCCCTGACCCCATCCTACTCACCTGTAAGCAGCACTGCAGCAGATACCCCAATTTCCATTTGATAGCATTCAGTGCCCAACAATCTGTGTTGGAACACTGCACCTGGCCACATCTATGCTGCTGAGGGTGTACGTTTGGTGCTGTCTTGTGCCCCCCGGTGCTTGGCTTACCCCCTGGAGACTAACCTCTGACACCGCCTGTACTTACCTGGAAGCAGCACATCTTCAGTCCCCCCCCAGTCTCCATTGGCTAACATTGGCCACCGACTACGACTTCAACCTTGGCACCCAGCCTTCCATTCCTTCCATCCTTCCATAGACTAACATTGAACACTCTGAAAATTGCACTATGTCGATTTCTGAAACAACAAAGCATTTTTAACATAAAAACTGTTAACCTTGCAACAAAGTTATTGGGTTCAAAGCATATATAAAGACAGTTGTTGTTTTTCTAAACTGGCCTCAGATTTATTCTTTGAGTGTGTGTCTCATTTGTTCTGTGTGGGTACAACAAATACTTAACAAGACTCCTTGATAAGCCTTGTTGCTCGCCCACACTACCACAAATAGAGCTCTATCTATTTCTGTCCCTGCACATCTTTGGGGATCCAGTGGACTCTCAGCACAGTGTACTTCATTTTAGTACACTGTATTGAAAGCCAGCTTCATACATTGTCCTTAAGCAGACACTCTCCCAAATGGCATAAAAGACACAATACTGTAGGGCAACGGGCTGTCCCCAGATTCAAGGCTTGGACCACCCTGTGGTTATCTGACGATAATGTGATCGGCTTATTTGTGAGCCTGTCTCCCTATATGGAAAAGGCAACTACAATAGGAAAAAGCTTCAGGAAGGTTATAATCTTGGTTTTCCTGTTCTTACACCATGCATCAGGCCATCAAGCTGCCATTGAGGCCATGCCCATGACTGCTCCGAACCTTTTGCCCCCAGTAATCAGTAAATAGCTCCAGTTGTTTCACTGACACTCAGGGTTCCCACCACATGATCGTCCTCTTGAAGTCGCCAAGGAAGTTGAGCCACTGGCTTAGATCCTCTGTTATCCCTTGTGTGGCTCTCACCCTGTAGTGTTTCTCGGTCACACCCCTGCATAGCCATGCTAACCTCCTCGTAAATGGTCTGCTTGGTGGTATTACCCTGCTTATGAATGTGAGACAGCTGATGAGTTGCTGCAGCTTGCCCAGTGTTGCCTTCTTTTTTGCCAGTAGTGATTCAATGGCGTGCTTTAGCTTGGAAACCTTGGTTTGTGGCAGCCTGCACAACCCAGCCCCTGCGTCCAACTCTATTACCAGGAATGACAGGTGTGTTGTTGGGCCCTCAGTTTTCTCCCTTGCCAGTGACACCCCAGATCCTCTACTAATGCCGCAAAGGCCTGTAGCAGCTCTGAGCTCTCCATGGTGCCCTCTTTCCTAATGCACAGGAAGTCATCCAAGTAGTGAGTGATCTAGCCTTTCCCACATTTCTCACTCAGCACACATTCCAGGAATGAACTAAATGTTTTGAAGTACGCACAGGAGATGACGCATCCCATCAGATGTTCATACTAGAATGCCCCATCTAAATGGAATCCCAGCAGGTGGTAGCCTTCCAGGTGCAATGGTAGTAGATGAAAGGCAGACTCTGTGCCTGTTTTTGCTCCCAGCAAACCCCTCCCCCCAGCCTTAATCCAATCCACTGCATTGTCCAAACTCACACAGGATACTGAGCAGCTGTCCTGCTCAAGGCCATTGTTTACCGACTCGCCCGGGGGGGGGTTAAAACAGGTGACGGATTAACCTAAACTGGCCTTCTGACCCTCACTGATTTCAGGTGTTTGCACCAGCGGAACTTCTCGAGGCATTTGTAAGGGATAGTGAAGCCATAACTGAACCCAGAAATGCCTATCTTTCTCCTGGGGGTAAATAGCAGGTAGGCATAACAATCGACCAATGTGAATTCAAGTAGGGGGAGCTGTGATGTGGGCCTGGCTCCCCCCTTACCAGGTTGAATTGAGTCTATGTCACTTTCTGCTGCTGGTGTCATTCCCTTCAGAGGCCTCTTTAGCTTTTTCACGTTTGATTGATGGGTGTGCCTTCCCTCAATTGCTGCAACTATGCCAGAATTTGCAAGACCGTCCCCACTTGCATGCATCTTTGATACATCTCTAGCATGCCATGGATCTGGGCTTGCCCTGTCTGCTTACCACCTGTGCATTTGAAGGGTTGGCATGTGAGATCCCCTCAGCTTTTCCTTTGCCCCCTGATGAATGAAAGCTATAGTTGTGTCCACCTACACCCTCCTTGGCAGCCACCATGTGGTTGGTGAAGCCCTCAACATCCTGCTGATCCCTCTCAATGACTCACCAGGTCTGCATCTTCTCCCTAAGTCCTTCATCATAGTACAGCCAAGCATCACCTTGGTACTTTAGTTGTGTAACGTGCACTCTTTGTTTGTGGAGGAAAAATGCGCCCGCGCTTTCTCTAAATGTTTTTACAAATACATTGGCCAAAGTGCAAAATACCTTGAGCCGGTCTTCTATAATCTCTCTTGTCTCTCATATCGTCATCATCCTGTGTAGTCAGATCTAAACCCACCTGTCACACTTCAAGCAGTACAAATATGCTGATAAATTCCTGTCTCCAAATTCTTACTTTAACCACCAGAGGGATCAGCTAACAAAGCCTGTTTCCCTCACCATTATGGGGGTCACTTGGTGATGGTCTGACATATTCACTTGCTGACTTTCCTACTCCCCCTTTTAGTGTCACCCCACCACACCAAGCTTTTGTATGTCAGGCCCTCCCTCTGGTGCATTGGCATTCGCTGATGCCAGCCCCTTCTCCCTTGTACCTCCTTCTGGGACTTTTTCATTCGCCCCTTTTTGACTTTCTTCCCCAACACCATCTTTCGACTTAGCCGGGTCCATATCTACTGGCTGTGTATAGCTGTCTGGAATTCCAGATGGCCCTGAGTCCTGACCTATCAGCATGGGACCAAACTGTGCCATGTCAGCAGGCACAATCCCCACCACTGGGAAATGCCAGGGTGTCATGTTAGGCCACTGAACTTGCGGGTAACCTGTGGCGAGAGGAGTTGCAGCACCAGGCCACACCCACCACGGATTAGCCACAAATGGGGGTACAGAGGAATGTCGCGGTGCCCAGGGACACCTCCCCCCCGGAACCAGGGATGCCTTTGCTGGTGCTGCACTAGATTGGGCCCACTCAAAAACCCTGCAGTATCCTGTTGTGTTGCACTGACTACCCCTACTTGTGTCCTATAGTTGGTAATGCTCCTGTTAGCTCGCCCACGCTGTGCACCCCCACCCTGCTTCATGCCTGCATCTCACCCTCTTGTGCAGTTCTTGTCCTCTGCTGGGTCCAGAGGTTGCAGCCATGTAGGCCACAGGCACCTCATCTAGTTCACTCCTGCAGTCCCCATCCATGGCTTCAGACAAAGCCTCCTTGTCTTGAGAAATGGTAACGCTATATCCACCTTGATCTTTATGTCTTTGTGGTTCTGTGGCCACCCTCCACACTTTGGTGGTGTTCCTTTTTCTCCCTGTCCCAGGGCCCCTGGACCATTTGAGGGAATTGCCGTTCTTACCACATGCACCCCCTGCCTGGGGCCACTGGGGTTACCTGCCTCCTTGCGGCTAATAACATCATTTTGTTGCCTTTGCCCCATGCATGGCACCATTAGACCCACGTTTGCCCCGTAGCAAAGAGCCTTGTGCCTTCCTTTGTTTGTCAAGTAATTTGGACAATTACTTGTCCAAGGATAGGAGTGCCCAAATCAGAGTCCAACTCGGCCTTAGCTCGCGGTTACCGATGTCTGATTCTTCAGTGCCAGGGTGCTCCCTTCATCATCTCTGAAGTGAGTGGGGTGTTCTACCTGCCCCGGACCGTGTGGCCTTTCTTCTGCTCCATCCTATTGACTTGCCCTAGTACGCTTAGTGAACAACAGCATGTGCAATATGAAGTTCACTAGAATCCCACAGTTCAATTTGGTTCAATTCAAAGGTCATTTGCACCGATTAAAGTTTAACCACCAAGAGCCTGAAGCAGTCTTGAAGCTGTGCAACCCTTTACTGGCTGCTCTAATGCAGGAGCGATCTCCTTTGCCAAAATGCCAGTTTCCCGGGGGTTATCTGTGCTGTTCCACCCAAAACCTTTTTTTCCATTGCTGTTTAATGCACCCGCACTTTGCTGCACCAATTTTAATTTTGGGTTACATTAAACACCAGTTACCCCTGGGTTAATTGTGCTGTTGCCACCCAAACCCTTTTGTTCCAGTGCTGTTTATTGCACCTGAACTTTGCTGCACCAGAATTTAATTACGCGTTACATTAAACTTAGTCAGAAGGGGGACCCGAACCAATGACTCCAGAGGAGGTAGCAACCTGTACACTGTGCCTTACCTGCTAGGCCGCGTTGCACACGTGATCAGTGTGCGACCAAGTGTTACTTTTGTTCCGGCACTCAGCCTGTTTCCCCTCTGAAGCTGCACAGCCCCTGCCGCCACTCACTTTCCCACGCTGAGCAGACGGTTCGGTCGGGATCCTGGGCGTCTTTGGTTTTCCTAAGGTGGGTCTCCTTTTTCTTTGTCGGGTCCGGTTGGCCAACTTCAGTGAGGGCACTGAATACTTTCAAGAGGCTGGGTTAGCTGGAACAGTTAGGATTTGGGAAAACAGCTGCGATGACAGGATCCTCCGACGGCAACGGTCCGAGCTCCCATAGCAACAGCTCACACAGCGAATCCCTCTGGCATCAACAAGCACACCCAACAAAGCTGCGGGTAACCATAATGTGGGGTGTCTGCAGTTTACCCCTTTTTAACTCTGCTTGGTGATTGGTGGGTTCCAAATCAGCTCTTCAACATCACCTCATTTAGTGGTCTGCCACTCTCATACAAACCTGTTTTAATTCATGACTACCTCAAAAAAGCAACTTTTCTTGTACAAAAGAAGACATATTGGGTGCGATTTCGAGCCCCGGGCAATAGCGTGCCCAATATGAGCAGCTTGTGGGCCTCTGCACTCACTTTTGGGGTGAGGGCTTATTTTTTTATCATCAGTTTTCAACCTAGAGATGGTGAGTGAAAAGCAGAAAAGGTTGAAAGAAGGGGGAACAGCGACAATTTGAGTAAGTATGAATGAAAAAGTACCTCAAAGCGTGAAATAGAGAGGAAGTGTATGGTTGAGAAAGAAAGAGACTATACTTATAATTTTTACAAATAAATCCCAGGGTCATTAGGGCAGTGCAATGTTGGATGTGACCCTGTTCTGCTTCACTATTACTATTCATAGAAGGCCATTGCAGACCAAATTAAATAAATATATGAGGCAAAGCAACTGCATGTTTGCCCAGCGACAATTATCTCCCTACATGGATTCAAAGCCTTAGTTCATATTTTGTATATTCTGACGATGCAGTAGCTGTGCGTGGGGTGCCGACGTACAGGGACAATGTTTTACTATACAGCCTCAGTGTCTGACTATATCAAGCTTTTTAGGGCACCACCAAATCCGTACTTAGGGGCCTATATATGAGATTGATTTACAGTGCAGCGTAGCATCTCATTTTGCTGTGCCTCACTGCATGACAGGTGAAGAGCAGGAATGTGCAGCATTTAAGTTATTCTGCCTTTTCCCCTGTGCTGGCACCTTCTTGGCTGTGGCCCATGGTGCAAGGGTGCCTACATTGTAAGAAGGATTGTTTTTTTGCAGGAAGGGGAACCTTCCTGCACAAAAACAATACCCTGAGGCATTTCCTCTTTCTTTGTGTGCTGCAAAAAGGAGAAATAAATATATTTTTCTTTGTGACGCCTCCCCTGGGAAGGCGTATCATTTTGCCACAATTTGGGAATGCGTCAAAATCCACGGGAGTTGCATGGGAACACCCATGCAACTCTCTTGGAATGCCATCCCAGGGCAAAGTAACACAATGCCGCAATTTGTGCTGTGTTGCACTACTCCAGATTTATGAATTCAAGCAAGACCACCTTGAGTTGGCCTTGCATGGTGTCAAAAATCTGCCTGAAGAGTTGCATCACCTATGCACCACATTGCACCATGCCACGTGGTGCCTGGGCGACGCAACTCAGGTCGTAAACATGGCCCCTAGTCTATTGTGTCTTACCACAATAGAGCCCCATTAATCCAACACTGAGAAAATTGCCCATAGAAGTGGCACCTGGTTCTTACAATGCAAAAAAAGATCAAATCTCCATGGGGTGGATTCTGCATTTCTTCTTTCTGAGGTCGTTCAAATGAACCATAGTGAGTTGAATAACAGTATTACCTCATATTTACGGCATTACAAAACCACTGAAATATGTGGTCCCCAATGCTTTTAGATTACCATCAGAGTACTGTGTCAGTACCAGTACAGTCAGGGAGTAAGGCAAGCATAGAAGGAACATGAAAGGCCTCCAAGAGGCAAGGCACATCTCGTAGGCTGATTCATGAAGAAGCATAGTGAAAGGAGAGAGAAGATGCACAAGCGTAAAGAAGTATTCACCCCAGAGAGATGAGTAACATAGAACTGAATATGCAAATATTTCTCTCTGAGGGTTAGCTTTATGAATATTGCCAAAGGGTAAACTTGTATATTAATTGTTTATTAATTGTAGGTAACAAAGTCCTAGTCGTATCTATGTAAATTAATTGTCTCATTCACAGGTACATTGTTTTATTGTATGTGACAAAAAGGTACTGTATTCTTTTCTTGTGTGCTATTGTTTATTTATTTCATCATTATGCCAAATACACTTTAAGAGCCATTAGCTTAAAATACATTTCTGATAATAAATGAATGAATACAAAAGAAAATAATGTTTTTCTCATAAGATAGCTAGTGTGTCATAACACTGATGTCCAGCCACCTTCAAATAAGAGGGTTCTGACATAGTCAGGGCGTAATTTCATCCTGGTCTACCTAGAGCGGGCATCAGTATGATGGGAAAATTAGCCATGCGTCCCTCTGGCCATGTGTGTTTAATTGGGGCCAATCTCCGGGGGCTACTATAGTCTTGTTGCCTATCTGTGAAAACTAATCCAAGGTTCCCTGTTAGTGCATTTGATTGTTGGATAAGTGTTACCCCACCTGTGACCTGTCAGTCACTAACATTCAAGCCTGGGTTGCAGAGCCTGCCTGACCACGTACTTATGTGTTGGGGTTGATGGAGAGTTCATGACAGGGGTATCCAACAGAGGTGATGCGACTTTGTTCGTGTATATAAATGGATTGTTCTTGTATGGAGGTGTCTGGTTGTCATGGACATTGATTAATCCAATTTCAATATTCCCCCCAGTTAAATTGCCAACTACACCACCAAATCCATAAGTCATGACAATCACAGTGTTGGCACTTTGTTGTTCCACCTCCCTCGCTACTTGTAACTTACTACATTTGAGAGGAAACTCCAAATTGAAGGAAAGCACACAAAAGAGTAACACAATGAAAACGAGCAACAATGACATGCACAAACTGATCAGCTACCTGGTGAGCCAGGAGAACCACTTCATGTACCAATCCTGCTGAGGGGCACCTCCCTCTTCACGCATGTCTGTCTGTAGTCAGTGCAATGCTTGAATGGCAAATGTCAAAGCTCCATTGTTCATACCATTTTCAGGTATGAAATTGCTGCAGGATGTATCGATCTTGGTACACACACCTCCCACCATCACGGTCATAAAGTCCAAGACATACTGATGTTGCCTCAACATGAGGATGTTAGCTTTCAGTTCTTCCTTTGCTGCATTAAGACCAAGCTCAGTACTGTTCATAATTTTGAGCATTTCCCACCATATTATTTGCAACCAGCAGGCATTTGCTTTTGGACCCTACCTTCAATACTTGGGCATCAGTGAACAGTCTAAACTCCTTACGAATGTTCTTGTATTCAGCCTAGCCAAAATAATCAGTAGCTTTTTGCTTTCAAGCCTTATGCAACAGTGTTGTTTTCAGTGGATGTAGGTACAGTTCAGACAGATCTTTTAAAAGGGATGACTAGGGTTGAGGTGTGTATGGTGATGAGGAAGCAGAGGCCATGCCATCCACGTATGAGTTAGGTGTAAGTGAACTCGCTGCACTGCCAGAATGTGTCCATCAGCGTGGAAGTGGCCTATTGCATGTCCGGAATGTGCAGTATTGTATCATAATTCTTGTTCGTAGCCAGTGGAATGGTTCCTTTGTCATTGAAACATAAGGGATACAATGTGAGTTTCCGTACAATTAGGAGTTGCCCCTTCCATTGTATCCATGTGTATCTATCTATATCAGTGTCCCAGATCTCCTGACACGGGGTATCTATGCTGTTATTTAACCCTCCCCTACGAGACCTGCTTCCCTTCATGTCATCAAAGTGGATGGCTCTGCACTGAAACTCCGTGTCTGGGTTCCATTTGTTGTTAACGAGGACATCCATAGACATGCTAAGGGCCACCCTGTGACCGCAGATGGAGGTGGGGCAGGCATGCTTCTGCATTGGATAGTTTTTTTTAGCTACCTCCAAGAATATCTTCTCATGAAATTCTTGGGGCCAAACAATGTCTTCTCCTATAACTCTCTTCCTGAGCATCTAGTTTCATTTGGATGTCGTTAGGCTTGGTAAGAAGGTACAGTGCTGTAGGACGGGTCTAATAGTGGGTCAGATTTGCTACTACCCTATGGGGCTCCACTTTGTTAGGTTGTAATTTGGTGCAAATTTTACACAGGTACAGATGGAGAAGGCATTTTGCTCTTTCAGGGGCTACCTCTTGGGATAAGTACAATCTATCTGCGCCTACTATGTGTGGTATCACTGAATAGACATAGAATCACCCGGCAGTAGTCATGTGCTGGTATCGCATGTTGTGCAAAAGAGCGCTGTGTAGTTCATGTGGAATGCTAGTGTTAGGTGTGGTGTAATTAAAGGTGATGTGTGTGAGGTCCCTACGCAATCATGGTAACATTTTTCCAATAGACTCCATTAAATCAGACTGTTCTTTGGAACTTACTAGTATATCAAACATGCTCTCATGGAGAAACTAATCAGCAAAACTATTTAGACAGAGAGCATGTGCCTTTTAGCATTGGTTAGCAGTGGTAAAGTGCCCTGAGCCTTAAGCTAACACAAACAGGTCAGAAAAGATAGGAGGAAGAAGGCAAAGAGTTTGTGGATAACCCTGCAAAAAGGGGCAGGTCCAACACAACTCCCTTCCAGCCTAAAGCCAGGGTATACCAATCAAGCCTTGATAGACTTCCCTGCTTACAACAACAGAAAACATAGACCATGGCCTGCAACAGCAGAGGCGCATTTCAGTTCTACACCTTCCTAAACCCAGTTGGATCCCTCTGTCCAGAATCTCAGGGCCAACTAAGCTAACCCATGGGGAATCCTCACCTGTGAACACCATCTGTGCAGCACCTAACCTTACTTTTCACAGAGATGTATCCCAGTAGGCTGACAGTACCACCATGGCCAATGTAGTGGTGTGGCCCATTCCACCCTCAGGGTGTGACTTCTGAACTCAACCCAAGGACAACTCTGTCCACAAGGACAGCAACCCATAGTGGCCATTGACAGCTGTAAGTGATGAGAGCCAGGCCTCAGCCCTTACAGAGCTCTCTGTCAGGAAGGCAATTGCTTGTGCAAATACTTGCTCTTGAAATTTGCTTCTTACCCCCGCTGATGGCTGCAATGTCCCCATGCTAAGCTGCCCTTACAGAAACTGCTCTTAGAGCTTGCCTCCGTCAGTCACATTGCCAGTCTGAATCACTTCCACGACTGCTCTCTAGTTCTCTGTATCAACATGGTAATCCAAGATGGTAGCCGACATTTAGATATCAACGCTCTAGTCTTTCCTCACCCATCTCGCACTGCAGTGTTTTTGTACTGTGCGCGCATTAGGCACGGTGAACTTCAACTGCTCCCTTAGGAGAGAACAGTGTTCCTAGTACACCCCTGCTCTGAAGAAGAATTCTTAGAGATTTCATTATTTTTTACCCCGCCTTTTTTCGAGCGATGTGCACAGCAGGGGTTTTCATCCTTAAGAGAAGGAGAGTTTTCATCTGAGAAACAAGTCGTCCTTGCAATTTCCTGAGGATAGTTTTCAGACTTTAGCAGACGATAAGGGCAGTAAGAATTCTCTGGAAGGGCAAAGATATATATATATATATATATATATATATATATATATATATATATATATATATATATATATATATATATATATATATAAGTATATATATATATATATATATATATATATATATATATATTTATATATATATATATGCATACATATTTATAGAACAGACTGTTATTATCTTATCTTACCTATCTTCAAACACAGTTGATGCTATTTATTATTGATTACGAAGGAATTGAAGAATCTACAGTTTTTTGGGCAACAATTGGCATACACACATAAACATCTACATTTCATATATATATAAGCGTGACAAGTTTCCTATTGCATAGGAAGGAACAGCAAAGAAAGAATAAATTGAATCTAATATATAAAATATTATTCAGAGAGGAGCTAGTATAATAAATGATTCAGGTTAGAAGAGAGATAGAATTATGGGAAAGATGCTAAAGATGGAGCACCCTGGGCCTCTGCCCACTCTCAACCCTTCTCCTACTCCTGGAAAGGATGTGGGTCTCTCCTCTCCCTCTACCACACTGGGACCTGTCTGGGACACTAAATCCCTCCCTCTCACTCTGATGGGGAAAACCTGAGCCATCTTTCTTGGCATTACTCCCAATGCCATTCCAGACATTCTGGCACTCACCCAGTGGTCTCCCCTCAGTACAAACTCCCTGGGGTCAGAGAACTCCACCAGATGTTGGCTTAGCTCTGTAAAAGTGTGACGGACCATATGCTCTCCAGCAATCAAATTGTACAGCCCCTCACATGAGTTAACCATACTACACTTCACCCAACCATCTAGTGCCTTGAAAAAGTATCTCATCCCCATCTGTTGAGACAGTATCTGACTGTCCTTCAAACTGAACTGAGCCTCCTCTGGGGTGACTCCGCGCTTACCAGGGCTTCCTCTAAGGGGCTGCATTTCTCCCTGTAACTCTCTTCTAGAGGTAGTAGAGTGTCCCTCCCACCACCAGGAATATGACTCCCCATGACATTTCCCCAATCCTCTTCATGGACCCTGTGCACCTCTGAAGCTGTCTCATATGCCTGAGCCCACTAGTGTATGTAATTTCCCTCTTTAGAAACCAAGTGTTTGGGTATGTGGACCTTTTCTTCAATACTGGAAATTGTACTTTTGCTGTCACCACCTGAGCTTAATTCAGCTTTCCTGGCTTCCAGCTCCATCAGACTGAGCTCCTGCGCTAAAAGAGCTTTCTTCTCTTCACAAGCCAGTCTCATTTCTATCTCCTGCTTTAACCCGAGCTTTACCAGCTCTAACTTGAGCTTCCTGGCTCTCTGCCTATTCTCTAGCTCCCCTGGACACAGATATGGAGAGGAAACGCTGCTGCCAGCTCTGGAGGGAGATCTTCCATCATTCAGGCTGGCCCCCTGCACCACAATCAATCAATCAATCATTGGATTTATAAAGCGCACTACATACCTGTGAGGGTTTCAAAGCGCTGGTGGGGGGGGGGAGCTGGAGTTACTGGTCGAAGAGCCAGGTCTTGAGGAATCTTCTGAAGGTGAGTAGGTCTTGGGTCTGTCGCAGGTTGGTGGGGAGGGTGTCCCAGGTTTTGGCAGCGAGGTATGAGAAGGATCTGCCGCCTGAGGTTTTTCTTCAGATGCGGGGGACAACGGCGACGGCGAGGTTAGAGGAGCGGAGCTGACGTCTGTTGTTTAGGTAGGCTGGTCCGGTGTCGTGGAGCGTTGTGTGAGCGTGGGTAAGAAGCTTGAAAGTGATCCTTTTGTCCACGGGGAGCCAGCGAAGGTTTCTCAGGTGGTGGGAGATGTGGCTGTGGCGGGGTACGTTGAGGATCAGTCGGTCGGAGGCGTTTTGGAGGCGTTGGAGGCGTAGTAGGTCTTTCGCTGGGATGCCTGTGTAGAGTGTGTTGCCATAGTCCAGCCTGCTGCTGACGAGGGCCTGTGTCACTGTTCTTCTTGTTTCTGTCGGGATCCACTTGTAGATTCTGTGGAGCATGCGGAGTGTGTTGTAGCAGGAGGAGGAAACTGCGTTGACCTGTTTAGACAAGGTGAGGGACGAGTCGAGGATGAAGCCCAGATTGTGAGCATGGTCGGTCGGTGTCTGTGGGGTTCCTAGTGCTGTGGGCCACCAGGAGTCGTCCCAGGCGGAGGGGGTGGATCCGAGGATGAGGACCTCCGTCTTGTCCGAGTTCAGTTTCAGACGTCTGATTCTCATCCATTCAGCGATGGATTTCATCCCCTCATGGTTTTGGCGGTGCGCGGGTCTTTGGTGAGTGGGAGGATGAGCTGGGTGTCGTCGGCATAGGTGAGAATGTTGAGGTTGTGTTGTCGGGCCACTTGTGCAAGGGGGGCCATGTAGATGTTGAACAGCGTCGGGCTGAGGGATGAGCCTTGGGGGACGCCGCAGATTATGTCGGTGGCTTCGGAGCGGAAGGGGGGAGGCGGACTCTCTGGGTTCTGCCGGAGAGGAATGAGACGATCCAGTCGAGGGCTTTTCCTTGAATTCCGGAATTCCACAGGTGATGCCATTTCCTCCAGTCATTCCAGGTGCAGGTGTTCTTCCTCCTCCATACAATCATTCTAATCCTCTTTGTGCTCATCAGCCTCCCTCGCTGCCATCCAGGCCCACAGTGCATTTTGCAGCTCCTCTTTTTAATGAGGCCCTTAAAAGGACATTTGGACTCCCTGCAAAAACATTTTGAGCTGAGTCACTGTATAGGTTTCTAACCTCTCCTGCACAAATACCAAATCTGCAGTGACAGTTAATGGCTCACTAGACTGAGACATGACTATGGCCAAAACTCAAGAAAACAGAAAGAGAAAAATAGTATGGTCTGTCATATGAAAGTAGTGTACACTAATCACTGTATGTAAAGTACAAATACAAGTCCTATCCTCACTGCTGTTTGAAATCGGGTCTCTAGTTGGCAGTGGTTTGCACCCTGTCCAACTAGGGTCTCTCACTCTAGTCTGGGTAAGGGAGCCACACAGCTAAGATAACCCCTACTCACCCCCTTGGTAGCTTGGCACAAGCAGGCAGGCTTATCTCGGAGACAATGAGTAAAGTATCTGTACACACACACAGTAACACAGTAAAAACACCACAAAAGTACTGCACACTAGTTTAGAAAAATAGCCAAACAAGACCAAAACAACAAAAATCTAACATACAAAATTTAGAAATATCACTTTTAAATGATTAAATGCAATTGTAGCGCCTTGAAATCAATGAAGCACTTGACTGATGCAAAGTACCTGAGATGCGTCAACAACAAAGACAATGTGAGCCACAGGTGAGGTGATGCGTTGAAAGAGTTAGAGATGTGTCTGTCCCTTACTGGGGGGCTGCTGCGTCAGTTCCTTACTGCTAGACAGGTAGGTGATGCATTGGTTCCTTACTGCCACATGGGAGGTGATGTGTCATTTGCAGCACAAAGCGTTGGTTTCTTACTGAGGTGCGGTGTCAGTGAAGAAAATGGCACCCAGACGATATGTTAATTTTCTTCCCGCAGCACCAAGAACCTCCTTCAAGGGCTCAGACTGGATTCGGCACCACTTGGCCGGACAGGGCTCTCAGCAGAGGAGCCCAGTTGCTGGCAGATGAAGTCTGTGATGTTCCTGAGACTTCTTCACAGGAGGCAAGTTCAGCTTAAGACCTTGGAGAACCTTGGAAAGCAGGGTGCAGAAAGCAAAGTCCATTCATTTCACTCCAATGACAGAAGCAGCAATCAGCAGGCCAGCACAGCAAAACAACAGACAGATTGGCACTCCCTCCGACAGCATCCAGCTATTCTTCCTGGCAGACTATCCTCAGTCCAGAAGTGTTCTAACTATGTGGTATCAGAGGTCGAGTACTTATACCCATTTCTGTCGTTGAAGTAGGCAAACTTCAAAGAGAAGACTTTGTAGTACAGAACACCCTAACATTCCCTGCCCTGTTCACAGAGACTGCTTTGTGTGAGGACAGGCACAGCCCTATTCAGGTGCAAGTGTCAGCTCTTCCGACCATTCTACCTCAGGAAGACCCATCAGGAAATGCAGGGTGCACCTCAGCTCCCTTTGTGTGACAGTGTGGAGTGAATACACAAACAGCCCAACTGTCATCTTGACCCAGATGTGTATTCGGCAGACAGACAGATGCACAGAATGAATAAGCAAGAAAATCCCCACTTTCTAAAAGGGGCATTTTCAAACTTACACTTCAAAAACCAACTTCACCGAAATATGTGTTTTTAAATTGTGAGTTCAGAGATCCCAAACTCCATACCTCTATCTGCTACCAATGTCAAATTACACTTAAACAATATTTAAAGGCAATCCCCATGTTACTCTATGGGAGAGATAGTCCTTGCAATAGTGAAAAACAAATTTCGCAGTATTTCACTATCAGCCCATGTCAACCACACTAGTTCATGTTCTACTTTTTAAATACACTGCACCCTGCCCATGGGGCTGCCTTGAGACTACCACGGGGTGACTTACATGTATTAAAAGGGAAGGTTTGGGCCTGCCAAGTGGGTGCACTTGCCTGGTCAAAATAGCAGTTGAAAACTGCCCACACAGATACTGCAGTGGCAGGTCTGAGACATGTTTCCAGGGCTACTCATGTGGGTGGCACAATCAGAGCTGCAGGCCCACTAGCAGCATTTGATTTACAGGCTGTGGGGACACATACTGCGCTCTACTAGGGACTTACTAGTAAATCAAGTACGCCCATCATGGAGAAACCAATCATCAATACAATTTAGACAGAAAGCATATACACTTTTGCACTGGTTAGCAGTGGTAAAGTGCCTAGAGTCCAAACGCCAGCACAAACATGTCAGAACAGATAAGAGAAAGAAAGCAAACAGTTTGGGTATATCCCTGCAAAAAGGATCAGGTCCAACACTTAGGCATCATTGTAGATCTTGAGGTGATTACGGCTGAGGTGTTAACTATTTTCTCGGTGACAGGAGTTTCTAAATCGAGAAAAACAGATTGGAAAGTCTTGGGGCAAGATTTGGCACAGGATACCATTGCGGATGTGGATGCAAAAGATGTCCTGTGTTGTAGCTATTGATACTGTTTTGTGTAAAAGTTCTTTGGAATAGTCTGTGGCCCTTGATCCTGCTGTTGATTCTTGTGCGGCGGCTGGGAAGGAGATGGTTCAATGTGGAGGTTGTACACTTACGGCTCAAATGCAGACATGTTGGGCAAGAGCTAGGTTTGGTTGTTAAAAGAAAAAGACTGAATATCTGTATGTCATTAATTAATCCTTAAGAATTGCTATGTTTTCCTTGAATTTTGGTGTGGCACCGGAGGGTGGTCCCCAATAGTAACCTTGCTATGGAAAAAATAGGTAATTTTTATACAAATTTAATTTTTACACAGTCAGGTCTCGCTGCCACTCATGTCTTCCCCCTCTCAGTGCTTAGCCAAATATAAATTTGAGAGGTATGCTGTACGGGATAATTCTCATGTATACAGGTAGTTTTAAACTTTTTGTTGGTGCTATGTGTGCATTGTCTGCCCTTCAGTGCCCTGGTGTGTGCACGGGCAGTGTCATCAGATCTGGGTGGTGTTTCCAGCTTACACGTGTGTGGGATGCAAAGAGGCGGTATCTTGCACTGAATGTTGGTCGGTGAACACAACGTGCTCTGAGGTGATGTAAGGACCCCTCTAGTCCGAGCATGTGGCGTGCCCTGTGATCCTTCTGAGGTGTGCCAGGTATGCCCTTTTTCTCAAGGCTTGATTTGGGCAATTTCCCAGTCCTCTTAAATGTATTGTTGTGTACTGGTAGGGGTTGAGTTCCATGCCCTTACGTCTCTGATTTGTTAAACTCGATCCTGGAATTGCTGCTCCCTAAGAACAATATGTCCTTGCGTGTTGCCCGACTTCCAGACATTTTGCCGGGAAGAGCTGCTCAGACCCAAAATGGAGGTTTTGGACTCACTTCCCTGGCCCCACTCCTCACTTGGACAATATCTACTTTGGCCTACTGTTTCCGTCTACTGTTGGGAAACCATGAGGGTGAGGAGGAGGACGCAAAAGGGATTGCAGTGTGGAGGGTCTGGAGCAAGGCTGGAAACTCAGCAGAGGTTTTCCTGCATTATGGGAATGGACTGGAGTGACTGGATGTCCTGGTGAGCCCCTCTCTACTGACTCAATGCAGTGTGGTGCTTCAACGTAACTCGTGTGGCTGTGACCATTATGGGCACCATTACCCTGAGCACATAGGAAGCCTAGCTCCTGCCACTGGAGGACAAACATGGGAGCCCCCATTTGACTAGGGGCCGCTGAGGGCACTACTGCTGCTGGCGCTATCCGACAAAGATATTTTGGCCCCGGCTGGGGCCAGAGAATGGGGACCTTTTAATTTGGTAATTGGAACCCATTTCATTTGGTTGTGGGTTCAAGGACCTGGGACACCTGCCTCTTATATAGTAGTTGGCCACTTGGGTGTGGCTTGCTAGCCTCACCCTGAGGGACCACCAGCGAAGTAGGGCCCAAGCTCCGGTGGACACCCTAATGACAAATTTCTATGAGGATTCCACAGCCATACGGCAGCCCAGGAAGGCGGACTCTAGCGAGAACACTCGGTCGACAACAACAACCCTGCATGCCCCGAGTATGAGTAGATGTTGAAATCCCTAATGTTATTCTCATTTATCATTTATTTTGAATTCTACTGTAATTCATTTTTAAGATGTGGTTGGAATGTATACTTTGTACCGGGGGTGCTAATACTTACTGCACATTTGGGTTCTGGGTCTGCATGAAAGTATTGCTTCTCCAAATGGCTATCCGTCCCTGCCGTGGCTGTGGCCCCAGTCCATACTGGGCCTGGTTCTCCAGTTGTGGCTGCTGATGCCATGCGCTGATCTAGTTGCCTATCACCTGCTGTGTTGGTGTAGCAGTGGACTAATTTCTATGTGACTGAGTATAAGGTAAGGCTAGGTTTCCCTGGGCCTGATTCTGTGGATGGGTGTTCTGCAGGACCTGGCCTTGGCTCATTGACTTCTGCACATGGTGTGTCTTTAGTCAGCACCTGTCAGCCATGTAGCCCATTCTATGGCAATAGTAGCATTGCACGGAGTCTGTCTGTTGCCAACCACATTATTTTCCATCACTGTAGTCATTTTTGAATCCTTGGGAGTCCTGCGGCTTGTGTTTTCTTAATAACTGGTGCCATTTGTATGCTTGCACCCAACATGGCCCCCTCGAGAGCTGTCTTTCTTAGCTTATGTTAGATCAACTTAGCATTGTCCCTCTGGGCCTGTTCCTGACTCTTCTTATATTTTTCTTGTTTCCTCTTGTGGAAGTACAATATATGTGCTTGCATCTCTCACCAGGGCTTGGTACCCAGCTGTAGGAGGCTGGACTGGCTTGTAGTGAGTACCAAGGGGTACTTGCACCTTGCACCAGGCCCAGTTATCCCTTATTAGTGTATAGGGTGTCTAGCAGCTTAGGCTGATAGATAATGGTAGCTTAGCAGAGCAGCTTAGGCTGAACTAGGAGACGTGTGAAGCTACTACAGTACCACTTAGTGTCATATGCACAATATCATAAGAAAACACAATACACAGTTATACTAAAAATAAAGGTACTTTATTCTTTATTCTTATGACAATATGCCAAAGTATCTTAGAGTGTACCCTCAGTGAGAGGATAGGAAATATACACAAGATATATATACACAATAGCAAAAATATGCAGTATAGTCTTAGAAAACAGTGCAAACAATGTATAGTTACAATAGGATGCAATGGGGAAACATAGGGATAGGGGCAACACAAACCATATACTCCAAAAGTGGAATGCGAACCACGAATGGACCCCAAACCTATGTGACCTTGTAGAGGGTCGCTGGGACTATTAGAAAATAGTGAGAGTTAGAAAAATAACCCTCCCCAAGACCCTGAAAAGTGAGTGCAAAGTGCACTAAAGTTCCCCTAAGGACAAAGAAGTCGTGTTAGAGGAATAATGCAGGAAAGACACAAACCAACAATGCAACAACTGTGGATTTCCAATCTAGGGTACCTGTGGAACAAGGGGACCAAGTCCAAAAGTCACAAGCAAGTCGGAGATGGGCATATGCCCAGGAAATGCCAGCTGTGGATGCAAAGAAGCTTCTACTGGACAGAAGAAGCTGAGGTTTCTGCAGGAACGAAAAGGGCTAGAGACTTCCCCTTTGGTGGACGGATCCCTCTCGCCGTGGAGAGTCGTGCAGAAGTGTTTTCCCGCCGAAAGAACGCCAACAAGCCTTGCTAGCTGCAAATCGTGCGGTTAGCGTTTTTGGACGCTGCTGTGGCCCTGGAGGGACCAGGAGATCGAAAATTGGACCAGGAGAGAGAGGGGACGTCGAGCAAGACAAGTAGCCCTCTCAGCAGCAGGTAGCACCCGGAGAAGTGCCAGAAACAGGCACTACGAGGATGCGTGAAACGGTGCTCACCCGAAGTCGCACAAAGGAGTCCCACGTCGCCGGAGACCAACTTAGAAAGTCGTGCAATGCAGGTTAGAGTGCCGTGGACCCAGGCTTGGCTGTGCACAAAGGATTTCCGCCGGAAATGCACAGGGGCCAGAGTAGCTGCAAAACTCGCGGTTCCCAGCAATGCAGCCCAGCGAGGTGAGGCAAGGACTTACCTCCACCAAACTTGGACTGAAGAGTCACTGGACTGTGGGGGTCACTTGGACAGAGTCGTTGGATTCGAGGGACCTCGCTCGTCGTGCTGAGAGGAGACCCAAGGGACCGGTAATGCAGCTTTTTAGTGCCTGCGGTTGCAGGGGGAAGATTCCGTCGACCCACGGGAGATTTCTTCGGAGCTTCTGGTGCAGAGAGGAGGCGGACTACCCCCAAAGCATGCACCGACAGGAAAACAGTCGAGAAGGCGGCAGGATCAGCGTTACAGAGTTGCAGTAGTCGTCTTTGCTACTATGTTGCAGGTTTGCAGGCTTCCAGCGCGGTCAGCAGTCGATTCCTTATCAGAAGGTGAAGAGAGAGATGCAGAGGAACTCGGCTGAGCTCTTGCATTTGTTATCTAAAGTTTCCCCAGAGACAGAGACCCTAAATAGCCAGAAAAGAGGGTTTGGCTACCTAGGAGAGAGGATAGGCTAGCAACACCTGAAGGAGCCTATCACAAGGAGTCTCTGACGTCACCTGGTGGCACTGGCCACTCAGAGCAGTCCAGTGTGCCAGCAGCACCTCTGTTTCCAAGATGGCAGAGGTCTGGAGCACACTGGAGGAGCTCTGGACACCTCCCAGGGGAGGTGCAGGTCAGGGGAGTGGTCACTCCCCTTTCCTTTGTCCAGTTTCGCGCCAGAGCAGGGCTAAGGGGTCCCCTGAACCGGTGTAGACTGGCTTATGCAGAATTGGGCACCTCTGTGCCCAACAAAGCATTTCCAGAGGCTGGGGGAGGCTACTCCTCCCCTGCCTTCACACCATTTTCCAAAGGGAGAGGGTGTCACACCCTCTCTCAGAGGAAGTTCTTTGTTCTGCCATCCTGGGCCAGGCCTGGCTGGACCCCAGGAGGGCAGATGCCTGTCTGAGGGGTTGGCAGCAGCAGCAGCTGCAGTGAAACCCCAGGAAGGGCAGTTTGGCAGTACCAGGGTGTGTGCTACAGACCACTGGGATCATGGGATTGTGCCAACTATGCCATGATGGCATAGAGGGGGCAATTCCATGATCATAGACATGTTATATGGCCATATTCGGAGTTACCATTGTGAAGCTACATATAGGTAGTGACCTATATGTAGTGCACGCGTGTAATGGTGTCCCCGCACTCACAAAGGTCAGGGAATTGGCTCTGAACAATGTGGGGGCACCTTGGCTAGTGCCAGGGTGCCCTCACACTAAGTAACTTTGCACCTAACCTTTACCAGGTAAAGGTTAGACATATAGGTGACTTCTAAGTTACTTAAGTGCAGTGTAAAATGGCTGTGAAATAACGTGGACGTTATTTCACTCAGGCTGCAGTGGCAGGCCTGTGTAAGAATTGTCAGAGCTCCCTATGGGTGGCAAACGAAATGCTGCAGCCCATAGGGATGTCCTGGAACCCCAATACCCTGGGTACCTCAGTACCATATACTAGGGAATTATAAGGGTGTTCCAGTAAGCCAATGTAAATTGGTAAAAATGGTCACTAGCCTGTTAGTGACAATTTGGAAAGAAATGAGAGAGCATAACCACTGAGGTTCTGATTAGCAGAGCCTCAGTGAGACAGTTAGTCACTACACAGGTAACACATTCAGGCACACTTATGAGCACTGGGGCCCTGGGTTACCAGGGTCCCAGTGACACATACAACTAAAACAACATATATACAGTGAAAAATGGGGGTAACATGCCAGGCAAGATGGTACTTTCCTACACAACCCCCCCCCCCCAAACGAAGGACAATAAGACTAGCCATGACCTGATGAGTCTTCATTGTCTAAGTGGAAATATCTGGAGAGTCCATCTGCATTGGAGTGGCTACTCCCAGGCCTATGTTCCACTGTATAGTCCATTCCCTGTAGGGAGATGGACCACCTCAACAATTTAGGATTTTCACCTTTCATTTGTTTTAGCCAAAGTAGAGGTTTGTGGTCTGTCTGAACAATGAAGTGAGTGCCAAACAGGTATGGCCTCAACTTCTTCAGTGCCCAGACCACAGCAAAGGCCTCCCTCTCAATGGCAGACCAACGCTTTTCTCTAGGGGTCAACCTCCTACTAATAAAAGCAACAGGTTGATCCTGGCCCTCAGAATTAAGTTGTGATAGGACTGCCCCTACTCCTAATTCAGATGCATCAGTTTGGACATAGAATTTTTTAGAGTAACAAGGGCTTTTCAGGACAGGTGCAGAGCACATGGCCTGCTTCAGCTCCTCAAAAGCTTTCTGACAGTTTGCTGTCCATAATACCTTTTTAGGCATTTTCTTGGATGTGAGGTCATTAAGAGGGGCTGCAATGGAGCCATAGTTCTTAATGAACCTCCTGTAATACCCAGTGAGGCCTAGGAAGGCTCTCACCTGAGTCTGAGTGGTAGGGGGAACCCAATCAATAATTGTTTGGATTTTCCCCTGAAGTGGTGCAATCTGTTCCCCACCAACAAGGTGTCCCAGATAAACCACCTTACCCTGCCCTATCTGGCACTTTGAAGCCTTGATAGTGAGGCCTGCCTTTTGCAGGGCCTCCAAAACTTTCCATAGGTGGACCAGGTGATCATCCCAGCTGGAGCTAAAGACAGCTATATCGTCCAAATATGCTGCACTGAAAGCTTCCAGCCCTTGCAGGACTGTGTTCACCAACCTCTGAAAAGTGGCAGGTGCATTTTTCAAACCAAAAGGCATTACAGTAAACTGGTAATGTCCAATGGTTGAAAATGCAGTCTTAGGTTTAGCATCTTCTGACAATTTGATCTGCCAATACCCTGCAGTCAAGTCAAAAGTGCTTAGATACTTAGCAGATGCCAGTGTATCTATGAGCTCATCTGCCCTGGGTATAGGGTGAGCATCAGTTTTGGTTACCAAGTTGAGACCTCTATAGTCTACACAAAACCGCATTTCCTTCTTTCCATCTTTGGAATGGGGTTTTGGTACCAGTACCACAGGAGAAGCCCATGGACTGTCAGAGTGCTCAACTACTCCTAGTTCTAACATCTTCTGGACCTCTTGCTTTATGCAGTCCCTGACATGGTCAGGCTGCCTATAGATCTTACTTTTGACAGGTAAACTGTCTCCAGTATCTATAGTGTGCTCACACCAAGAAGTGGTACCTGGCACAGTAGAGAAGAGTTCAGAGAATTGATCTAGGAGGTTTATGCAATTGTCTTTCTGCTCAGCAGTAAGACAATCAGCCAAAACTACACCTTCCACAAGAGCATCTTGTTCTGTGGAGGAGAAGAGATCAGGTAGAGGATCACTGTCCTCTTCCTGTACCTCATCTTTTGCCATGAGCAGGGTGAGATCAGCCCTGTCATAGTAGGGTTTCAGGCGGTTGACATGGAGCACCCTAAGGGGACTCCTGGCAGTGCCTAAGTCAACTAAATAGGTGACTTCTCCCTTCTTTTCAACAATTGTGTGGGGTCCACTCCATTTATCTTGGAGTGCTCTTGGGGCCACAGGCTCCAAGACCCACACTTTCTGCCCTGGTTGGTACTGAACCAAAACAGCCTTCTGATCATGCCATTGCTTCTGGAGCTCTTGGCTGGCCTGAAGGTTTTTACTGGCCTTTTTCATGTACTCAGCCATCCTTGATCTGAGTCCAAGTACATAATCCACAATATCCTGCTTAGGAGCTTTTAAAGGTTGTTCCCAACCCTCCTTTACAAGTGTGAGTGGACCCCTAACAGGGTGTCCAAAAAGAAGTTCAAAGGGGCTGAAGCCCACTCCTTTCTGGGGTACCTCCCTGTAGGCAAAAAGGAGGCATGGTAGAAGGATATCCCATCTCCTGCGGAGTTTTTCAGGGAGACCCATAATCATGCCTTTGAGAGTTTTATTAAATCTCTCCACCAGTCCATTTGTTTGTGGATGATAGGGTGTTGTGAACTTGTACGTTACACCACACTCCTTCCACATGGCCTTTAAGTATGCAGACATGAAATTGCTTCCCCTGTCTGATACTACTTCCTTTGGGAAGCCCACCCTGGAAAATATTCCCAGGAGGGCCTTTGCCACTGCAGGTGCTGTAGTGGTCCTTAAAGGAATAGCTTCAGGATATCTTGTGGCATGGTCCACTACCACCAAGATAAATCTATTGCCTGAAGCAGTAGGAGGGTCAAGGGGGCCAACTATGTCAACCCCTACCCTTTCAAAAGGAACCCCAACCACAGGCAGTGGAATAAGGGGTGCCTTTGGGGTGCCACCTGTCTTGCCACTGGCTTGACAGGTTTCACAGGACTTACAAAATTCCTTTGTGTATTTTGTGTCCTCAGACATCCTAGGCCAATGAAATAATGGAACCAGTCTGTCCCAAGTTTTCATTTGACCCAGGTGCCCAGCTAGGGGAATGTCATGTGCCAGGGTTAGGAGGAACTTTCTGTACTCCTGAGGAATCACTAATCTCCTGGCAGCTCCAGGTTTAGGATCCCTATGCTCAGTGTACAAGAGGTTGTCCTCCCAGTAAACTCTGTGAGAGTCACTGACATCCCCATTAGCCTGTTTGACAGCTTGCTGTCTGAGACCCTCTAATGTGGGACAGGTTTGCTGTGCCACACTCAGCTCCTCTCTGGCAGGCCCCCCTTCACCCAAAAGCTCAGCAGTGTCTGCTTCCAGCTCCTCTGGTGTAGGTTCTGCACAGGGAGGGAATTCTTCTTCCTCTGAAGATGAATCCACTGTAGAGGGAGGGATAGTAGGAAGTGGTTTGCTTCTACTAGCCCTAGCTTTAGGGAGCACTTGGTCCATTGTTCCAGGATCCAAGCTTCCCTGTCCTTTTTGCTTTTTCTTTTTGGCCTGAGCCCTTGTCAAAGCAAAAATATGCCCTGGGATGCCCAGCATTGCTGCATGGGCCTCCAACTCCACATCTGACCAAGCTGATGTCTCCAAATCATTTCCCAGTAGACAGTCTACAGGTAAATCTGTGGCTACCACAACTTTCTTTGGCCCAGTAACCCCCCCCCCCCAGTTGAGATTAACAACAGCCATAGGGTGGCTAAGTGTGTTGTTGTGAGCATCGGTTACTTGGTACTGGTGACCAAGCAGGTGTTGTTCAGGGTGGACCAGTTTCTCTATGACCATAGTCACACTGGCACCAGTGTCCCTGTAGGCCTGAACCTCAACACCATTTATTAGGGGTAGCTGCTTGTACTTATCCATATTAAGGGGACAAGCAACTAAGGTGGCTAAATCAATAGCCCCCTCAGAGACTAACACAGCCTCTGTGGCCTCCCTAACAAGGCCAACCCCAACTAAGTTACCAATAGTGAGCCCAGCTACTCCCTTGGATTGGCTATTAGTAGGTTTGCTCCCACCACCACTGCTATTAGTAGGGACACTAGGGGTAGCAGTAGGGGTTGTAGTGGTAGGAGCATTGGTGCTTTTCTTTGGACAACTGGGATCTGTTGTCCAATGGCCTTTTATTTTACATAAATAGCACCATGGTTTCTTTTCCTTGTTCTGATTAAAAGAGGATTTGGGCCCACCACCCCCACCAGAGTGTTTTTGTGGGCCTGATGACGACTCATTTTTAGATTTGTCCCCACCCTTGTCAGAAGACTTACCATCCTTCTTTTTGTTGCCATCTTTGTCACCCCCTGTATGAACTTTTCTGTTCACCCTTGTTCTGACCCATTTGTCTGCCTTCTTTCCCAATTCTTGGGGAGAGGTCAGATCAGAGTCCACCAAGTACTGGTGCAACAAATAAGACACACAATTATTAAGAATATGCTCTCTCAGGATCAAGTTATACAGGCTGTCATAATCAGTAACTTTACTGCCATGTAACCACCCCTCCAAGGCCTTCACTGAATGGTCAATGAAATCAACCCAGTCTTGTGAAGACTCCTTTTTGGTCTCTCTGAACTTTATCCTGTACTGTTCAGTGGTTAAGCCATAACCATCCAGGAGTGCATTCTTAAGAACTTGGAAATTATTAGCATAATTTTCTTTTACAGTAAGGAGCCTATCCCTACCTTTTCCACTAAATGATAGCCATAGGATAGCAGCCCACTGCCTTTGAGGGACATCCTGTACAACACAGGCCCTCTCAAGTGCAGCAAACCACTTGTTAATGTCATCCCCCTCCTTATAAGGGGCAACTATCCTGTGCAGATTCCTGGAATCATGCTCTTTTGCAGGATGACTATGGGGAATACTGCTGCTGCCACCATGGGTATCTAAACCCAACTTCTGTCTTTCTTTCTCTAGTTCAAAAGACTGTCTATCCAAATCCAGCTGTTGCTTTTTAAGCTTCAGTCTGGTTTGTTCCACTCTCAACTTATTGAGTTCCCTCTCTAACATTCTGTCATCAGGGTTGGTGGGAGGGACATTCTTAGACACAGAAGAATGAACAGAAGGAGACCTGTCCCTTACAGAAGCCACCCTAACAGCTTGGCTAACAGAAACATCACTACCAGTATGGTGAGAATAAATGCTTTTGATATGATGTGAGACAACACTATTTCTATGGTGAGGCTCTCCATCATTACCAACTATGCTAGACTGTCTAGTAATGGGCAGGCTAGGAAGTTTCTTTCCTGAATCTTTTCCTGGGGGAGTCCCTGGATCAGATTGGGAACCATTTGCTACTTTTTCAACAGATGTGGCCCCTATGGCCTTATCTTGTTCTCTAAGCATGTTAAGCAATAATTCCAAAGAAGGATTCTTCCCTACACTCAAACCTCTCTCTACACAGAGACTCCTTGCTCCTTTCCAGCTAAGGTGGTCATATGCAAGTTTGGACAGATCAACATTTTGGCCTGTGCCAGACATTTTTAGAGAGAGTTAAAGTGATAGAAAAAGAGAAAAAAGTTTTCAGAACTTTTTAGAAAGACAGAAAAAAACTTTTTAAACTTTTAAGAACTTTTTGAAAGTTTAGAAGTACTTTTCAGCACTTAGAAAAGAGTGAAAAGAGGAAATGCAAAACTTTTTGGCTATGTGTATATACACTGACCTTGTTTTGTATATTTTTCTCTTATGAAAAGTACAATGACAAGAGTGGTAAGTAGTCTCAAAGCACTTATCCCACCGCTGCACAACCAATGTAGGAGGCTGGACTGGCTTGTAGTGAGTACCAAGGGGTACTTGCACCTTGCACCAGGCCCAGTTATCCCTTATTAGTGTATAGGGTGTCTAGCAGCTTAGGCTGATAGATAATGGTAGCTTAGCAGAGCAGCTTAGGCTGAACTAGGAGACGTGTGAAGCTACTACAGTACCACTTAGTGTCATATGCACAATATCATAAGAAAACACAATACACAGTTATACTAAAAATAAAGGTACTTTATTCTTATGACAATATGCCAAAGTATCTTAGAGTGTACCCTCAGTGAGAGGATAGGAAATATACACAAGATATATATACACAATAGCAAAAATATGCAGTATAGTCTTAGAAAACAGTGCAAACAATGTATAGTTACAATAGGATGCAATGGGGAAACATAGGGATAGGGGCAACACAAACCATATACTCCAAAAGTGGAATGCGAACCACGAATGGACCCCAAACCTATGTGACCTTGTAGAGGGTCGCTGGGACTATTAGAAAATAGTGAGAGTTAGAAAAATAACCCTCCCAAAGACCCTGAAAAGTGAGTGCAAAGTTCACTAAAGTTCCCCTAAGGACAAAGAAGTCGTGTTAGAGGAATAATGCAGGAAAGACACAAACCAACAATGCAACAACTGTGGATTTCCAATCTAGGGTACCTGTGGAACAAGGGGACCAAGTCCAAAAGTCACAAGCAAGTCGGAGATGGGCATATGCCCAGGAAATGCCAGCTGCGGGTGCAAAGAAGCTTCTACTGGACAGAAGAAGCTGAGGTTTCTGCAGGAACGAAAAGGGCTTGAGACTTCCCCTTTGGTGGACGGATCCCTCTCGCCGTGGAGAGTCGTGCAGAAGTGTTTTCCCGCCGAAAGAATGGCAACAAGCCTTGCTAGCTGCAAATCGTGCGGTTAGCGTTTTTGGACGCTGCTGTGGCCCCGGAGGGACCAGGAGGTCGCAAATTGGACCAGGAGAGAGAGAGGACGTCGAGCAAGACAAGTAGCCCTCTCAGCAGCAGGTAGCACCCGGAGAAGTGCCAGAAACAGGCACTACGAGGATGCGTGAAACGGTGCTCACCCGAAGTCGCACAAAGGAGTCCCACGTCGCCGGAGACCAACTTAGAAAGTCGTGCAATGCAGGTTAGAGTGCCGTGGACCCCGGCTTGGCTGTGCACAAAGGATTTCCGCCAGAAGTGCACAGGGGCCGGAGTAGCTGCAAAAGTCGCGGTTCCCAGCAATGCAGCCCAGCGAGGTGAGGCAAGGACTTACCTCCACCAAACTTGGACTGAAGAGTCACTGGACTGTGGGGGTCACTTGGACAGAGTCGCTGGATTCGAGGGACCTCGCTCGTCGTGCTGAGAGGAGACCCAAGGGACCGGTAATGCAGCTTTTTGGTGCCTGCGGTTGCAGGGGGAAGATTCCGTCGACCCACGGGAGATTTCTTCGGAGCTTCTGGTGCAGAGAGGAGGCGGACTACCCCCACAGCATGCACCGACAGGAAAACAGTCGAGAAGGCGGCAGGATCAGCGTTACAGAGTTGCAGTAGTCGTCTTTGCTACTATGTTGCAGGTTTGCAGGCTTCCAGCGCGGTCAGCAGTCGATTCCTTATCAGAAGGTGAAGAGAGAGATGCAGAGGAACTCGGCTGAGCTCTTGCATTCGTTATCTAAAGTTTCCCCAGAGACAGAGACCCTAAATAGCCAGAAAAGAGGGTTTGGCTACCTAGGAGAGAGGATAGGCTAGCAACACCTGAAGGAGCCTATCACAAGGAGTCTCTGACGTCACCTGGTGGCACTGGCCACTCAGAGCAGTCCAGTGTGCCAGCAGCACCTCTGTTTCCAAGATGGCAGAGGTCTGGAGCACACTGGAGGAGCTCTGGACACCTCACAGGGGAGGTGCAGGTCAGGGGAGTGGTCACTCCCCTTTCCTTTGTCCAGTTTCGCGCCAGAGCAGGGCTAAGGGGTCCCCTGAACCGGTGTAGACTGGCTTATGCAGAATTGGGCACCTCTGTGCCCAACAAAGCATTTCCAGAGGCTGGGGGAGGCTACTCCTCCCCTGCCTTCACACCCTTTTCCAAAGGGAGAGGGTGTCACACCCTCTCTCAGAGGAAGTTCTTTGTTCTGCCATCCTGGGCCAGGCCTGGCTGGACCCCAGAAGGGCAGATGCCTGTCTGAGGGGTTGGCAGCAGCAGCAGCTGCAGTGAAACCCCAGGAAGGGCAGTTTGGCAGTACCAGGGTGTGTGCTACAGACCACTGGGATCATGGGATTGTGCCAACTATGCCAGGATGGCATAGAGGGGGCAATTCCATGATCATAGACATGTTACATGGCCATATTCGGAGTTACCATTGTGAAGCTACATATAGGTAGTGACCTATATGTAGTGCACGCGTGTAATGGTGTCCCCGCACTCACAAAGTTCAGGGAATTGGCTCTGAACAATGTGGGGGCACCTTGGCTAGTGCCAGGGTGCCCTCACACTAAGTAACTTTGCACCTGACCTTTACCAGGTAAAGGTTAGACATATAGGTGACTTATAAGTTACTTAAGTGCAGTGTAAAATGGCTGTGAAATAACGTGGATGTTATTTCACTCAGGCTGCAGTTGCAGGCCTGTGTAAGAATTGTCAGAGCTCCCTATGGGTGGCAAACGAAATGCTGCAGCCCATAGGGATCTCCTGGAACCCCAATACCCTGGGTACCTCAGTACCATATACTAGGGAATTATAAGGGTGTTCCAGTAAGCCAATGTAAATTGGTAAAAATGGTCACTAGCCTGTTAGTGACAATTTGGAAAGAAATGAGAGAGCATAACCACTGAGGTTCTGATTAGCAGAGCCTCAGTGAGACAGTTAGTCACTACACAGGTAACACATTCAGGCACACTTATGAGCACTGGGGCCCTGGGTTACCAGGGTCCCAGTGACACATACAACTAAAACAACATATATACAGTGAAAAATGGGGGTAACATGCCAGGCAAGATGGTACTTTCCTACACCAGCCCTACCACTTTGTCCAAACCACTTTATATTTTGGCGGGCAGCCCCTTCTTGAGGATGTTGTGGAAGAAAATGACTTGAGGGCCCGTATCAGTCCACAGCTGTCCTTCTCCTGTCGCCACCATTCTCTCATCCTCTCTAGGACGTCTACTATAGTCTCCCCATGTTCCATGGTTTCTGCCATTAACACTCCTACATCTGGCCTGTCAGAGAATAGTTCCCTCAGGGCCATCCATATCTGGTTCCTGAATTAAATAATTGCAGCCCAGTCGAATTGGTCAGCATAACCACTGGGATGTGGGCACGGGCGGACACTGTGTTGGTATATTCACCGATAATGCTGCTTAGCAGACTATGGACATCACCGACTGCTAGAGTAATCCCTGTGATATTCTTTTCGAAGCATGAGATCCATTTCCTGGCCCCATCCAACAATGGCAGTAGCTTATCTCTTAGCGCCTCTTTGTTCTTCTAAGCCCAGCTCCCTGATGAGCCCTTCTGTAGTAGTAGACTGATCCTCATTTTGGACATCTCTACCGGTTTTCCTTCTATATAGTGTTCCCACCTTCTCAGACACTCCTGCATGTAAGGGATGGTCCACTTGGGATCTCCCCCTCCATGCCAGATGCAATATTCAGCAATTGCTATCTCCTCAAGGGAAACCTCCTATGGCCAATCCCAATCGTATTGATCACTTCTCTTGGTCTAGGGGGCGATCAGGTGGCAAAGGGGTCAGGGGAAGATTTCACCTTCCTCCTGAGCTACTATGTCTCTTGGGGTTGGTTCACCCATCCTATACGTTCAGGAGTTGTAACGACATCCTCATCACTGCCCTTGTTGAGTACATGCAATGGTGCCATTTTGGTCCTCCTGTGTCTAAGCTGGGTCTGCACCAGGCTGCCTTGGTTCCTAATTTCTTGATCAGCTTCTCTCCTTCCTCAGGTGGAGAGCATGCTATTCTGATCTCTCGCTGGGCTTCTAAGGTGTGAGCTCTCTCTCCTCAGTTCACACCTTTCCTGCCTTTTCCATCTAGACCTTCTCCTTGGCTCTGAACTATGTGCTATCCTAAGTCAGGACCTCTCTCATGTTAGCTCTCCGTGGTTTCCTTGGCTGCCCGAGTTTACCCTGTAGCTCCCTCCTCACCTCCAGATCTCAGAGGACTGGGACCTCTTCCCTCACTCTTGTTAGCAGTCTCTCTGTTTTCCATGCATGATGGCTTGGTGTGTCGACCGTGACCAGTGTGGGGTCCAACACTGAAGTACTCTAGTGCTGGACTGGAGTGGTGCAGTGAGTGTCAGGGCATGTTGGTCTGTCGGTCCTCCATGCCTAGATTTAACAGCCTGCTGTTTGATAGGGGCCCCTTGAGCTCCCTCGATTGGTGGGTTAGTCTATCCCAAAGCGAGTATAGCTTGCATCGGGGAAAGCACCTCTATATCTACATATGGTAGGGGAGGTGCAGACACCTTGCTTGCTGATGATGAGTCCAAGTTTTCAGCCACAAGAAGGGCGGAAATCCGGCTGTGGCCATACTGGCGGATGGTGTTATAACAAATATTACAGCTTGGCGGTGTTTTGCTGGCGGACACTGATGGCGGTAGCAGCGCCCCATCCCATTCCTTGCCGGAAGACCCCCTGGATGCAGGTAAGTTGGGCTTCCAACAGGGAGGGGTGTTGTGTGTGTGTGTGGTTGTGTGCATGAAGGTGTGAGTGTGCGTGCAACTGTGTCTGTAGTGTTGTTTGCATGGGTGTATGCATGTGTGAGAATGCATGTATGAATGGCAATGTGAATGCGTGTCTGCGTGTCAGTGTGAATGTGTATAGGGATGTGGGTGAGAATGAATGGATGCATGTGTGAATAAATGCGTGTATGCCTGTGACAGAGAATGCGTCTATGTGTGGTGTGTGTCTGCGAGTGTGCGTGATTGGAGGACTAGAAGGGAGGGAGCATGTATGAACAGGGTGTGGGGCATCTGTGGAGTGTTGGGGGGGTGGGTGAGGCTCCTACCAGTGACAGGGAATGAATTCCCTGTCACTGGTAGGGCCTACTGCCATGTTCTTGTGGCGTTGCGAATGCCAAAAAAACCATAGTGGTAGGCTGGCTCAAAATGACGCCGATGGTACAATAGCGTCCGCCAGGCTGGAGATTATTATCTCCGGCCTGGCGGCTGCTACCGCCATTGCAGTAGGAATGGTCAGCCAACCTGCCAATGTCATAATGTGGTGGTATGTACTGCAAGCCTGTTGGCGGTACTACTGCCACATTATCACCTACCGTCGGGGTCACAATGACCCCCTATGTCTCTTGAGGTTGGTTTACCCATCCTATATGTTCAGGGGTTGTAATGACATCCTCATCACTGCCCTCGTCGAGCACATGCAGTGGTGCTATTTTGGTCCTTTCTGTGTCTAAGCTGGGTCTGCACCAGGCTGCCTTGGTTCCTAATTTCTTCATCAGCTTCTCTCCTTCCTCAGGTGGAGTGCATGCTATTCTACTCTCTCGCTCAGTTCACACCTTTCCTGCCTTTTCCATCTAGATCGTCTCATTCCCTCTGAACTATGCACTGTCCCAAGTCAGGACCTGCTCTCATGTTAGCTTTCCGTGGTTTCCTTGGCTGCCTGAGTGTACCCTGTGGCTTCTCCTCGTCTCCAGATCTCAGAGGACTGGGACCTTTTCCCTCACTCTTGCTAGCAGTCTCTCTGTCCAAGACCACTAAAAATCTCCCTTTCACTTGCATTCAGTCCCCAGAACCAGCAAGGTTCTGAGTTTTCCACGCACAGAGGCTCAGTCCGTCGACCGTGAGAGGTGCGGGGGTCCAACACTGGAGTACTCTAGTGCTGGACTGGAGTGGTGCAGGGAGTGTCAAGGTCTGTTGGTCTGTCAGTCCTCCATGCCTAGACTTAACAGCATGCTGTTTAGTAGGGGCTCCTTGAGCAACCTCGATTGGTGGGTTAGTGTATCCCAAAGCGAGTATAGCTTTAATCAGGGGAAAGCACCTCTATACCTACATACGGTAGGGGAGGTGCGGACACCTTGCTTGCCGATGATGAGTCCAAGTTATCGGCTTGGCCTTACTCAAAAATGACCCAAAGCTTTCGTAATGCTTCCTTTTTGTCCTTTTTTTGCCCTGTATATTTTGTTTGTATATATATATATCCTTATAGGTGTGATATTAGTGCTGAGGGTTCCCTCCTTTGGCCAGGGGAACGCGTTTGTCTTGGTATTTTCTTATAACTTATGGCAGAGCTTGCTAAGTTTTTTAGCCATAAAGGGGAACATACGCTGCACATGCTCTAAAGGAAATCCCATGCTGGTATCTGGTAGTCTTTTCAGGGTATAGTTACTCTGATAAGTTTGCATTTTTTAGGTGATTTTTAAGTTGTACTTGTACTAAATTTCTATTTTTATAGGGTTTTCTTTTTTTAGCTGCTAGTTTTCTGTTTTCATAGATTTCTATATTTTTACTGTGGTGACAGGAGGTATGTACAAGGGAATTGCTGTATCACTCTTGTAGTGGGGAAATATATACACTAGGGGTTTACAGAATCTAATCTGTGTGGGAGGATATACACACGTGGAAATGAGCTCAAAGTTATTCACAGAATCATCAAAATAAAAAAAAATCAACAAACAAATGTCCAAAGAGTCACGTTCCTAGTAAATGTGCAATTGTTAGATCTTGGCAGCCTGCGATTTGGCGACAAAATAGCAAGAATTACTTTAGCATCAAACAATTTGTGCTAATCAACAATACCTTCATTTATAAATTAAACATTGACAAAGAACACAACATTCAATATTTAAGAAAAACACAGTCACAATGGTCTACCAGCATCATAATATAAAAACAACACAATTTCCACTGGCAGGGGAGATGCTAACTGGGCCCACAAAATCAGGGGAATGGCTACCCGCAATACCTTATCCCTGCCCACTCCTACCGCATGTTATCCTGTGACCAAGGGAAGCTCTGTGCTGCCTGGGACTAGGGGAGTATGATAATCTTTTTGATACATGCTCGGGGAAAAGATTGCAACAATTTATGTGGCAAAGAAAGGACTTACATCAATGACCATAGACCCTTCTTTGCAAAAACAGCTTTGCCTAATCTCCGTGTTCCCATTCAGACGAGTTCACTAACATCCAAATTCCCCCTATGTCACACCCAGGAGGTCCTGCGTACCATCAGTGCCTTGCCAAGTGGTCCAAGCAAAGTGCATCTCTCACTTACCAGTGTTAAAAAACTGGTAGCAGTGAGAAAGCCAGGATAGCCTAATAAGTTCGAGATGTGGGCCCTATATCACACACAGCCATGAGTACAGACTGGAGCATGCCCAGCAGTCTAATTGAAGCTCCTCCCAAAACAGAGAGGTGGCCCTATGTCACACCCAGAGCCATATACATACCATTTGTGTCACGCCCAGCAGTCCAAGTGGCTAGCAACCCAAAAACCTAGTATTACACCCAGGTGTCAAGTGTACCATCCGTGTTATGCCCAGCAGTCCAAGCGATTACCTTCCCAATGCTGACAATCAAGTATGTGACTTCAACGGACTATGCTTTTTCCTAGTTTGCCACATGCCAAATGGTAGGGCTAAGGCTCAGATGTAATCTTTTACCCTTGAGATGGCAGCTTCAGTCCGGACCCCCACCCTGCCCATTCAGCAGAACTTTCAATTAGTTGCAGCACCTGCTCACCTTTCTTGTTTACCCAAATTTGAATCCAGATAGGATCCCCTTACGTTGGTTTCAGTTGAGTTGCAAGAACCAATCAGATCCTGGCTGGCTCACCCAAATGTTGTTTAAATGAGAATTTACCTAAAAAAACAAGACACAAGAGACGTCTAGCATAACAGGAAACAGTCTGTTAAATTTAACAATACGGCCGAGAGAGAAGTTACAGCACTGAGGTTAGAGGACTGTCTCTCACTGTACACTGTGTTGAGGTGTGTTTCATAAAATTCTCTGTGTGCAGTAAAGTCATAAAAACATTCCTTCCTTGGTTAAAAATGCGAACAGTTTCAGATAGGGACTGCAAGTGGGCCTCGACCTGGTGTGTACACAATGTAGGTCAGCAAATACAAGTCCAGATGGTCAACCTGAGGGGTGCGTCATCACTGCATGTGTTGTACATGCGTTGTCCCGATTGGCTAACTGTACCTAACATCATGTGGCATCTAAATTTGTGATGTCTCAGGAATGCATGCGTCCTTCTGACCATGTGTGCTTTATTGGGGCAAAGTTCTGGGGACCATCATAGTGTTGCTGCCTATCTGTGGGATCTGAACTAAGTTAATTCATAGAAGTTCTAAATATTGCAGACATTAGTCTGGAAAATGTGACTCAGTCTCTGAAATTTCTGACTATTTAACTTCAAGAGTTCTACAAGGCTCAATTTGGAAAAGTGTATATGTGCACTTCCTAGAATATGGCTCACTGGTGCACAATATATGCTGCGTTGAATAACTTGTGCTTAGGTATCGTGTAAACATGTGTATATGTTGGGCAGGTGAAGAGATGGCAGAGAGTAATAACCCTCTCTGCATAAGAATCATAACCTTTGTGGCGATCAGTAGGGGGCACCCTCAGAGAAGTGTTACCCATGCCAACTCCTCCCACCCCCGCTTTATTACTACTGCACGATACCGCAGACCTCTGTGACCTTCCACGGCCGCAACGTCACTTATTACACACGGCATTGGCCACAGCCAAAGTCTGTATACTCAGACACTGGTGTGCAGAAACTACCCCCTCCCATGAGGAATGGATTACTGCAATGTATCAGGCCGCTGCCCATGAACGACTCATATACAGCTTACAAGATAAACTGGACGTGTTCCTACAAACATGGACCCCCTTTCTGTCAGGACCAGTGGTCTGAGTATCCATCGAGGGTGCTGCCGTTCATGATGACCAAATGGGGACATGCACATCTAGGAATCATATACCTACGTACCAACATACTACCACCCATTTTGGGTCGCTCTGGTTCCGGTAGCACACAGATCTACGCCTCCGTTTGCTCTCCTCTTGAACCCTTCCCCCTTCCCTACATCTCTTTATCCTTTCCGCTGTGCCCCCTACTCACGTTATTTCCGCTTACCCTTCCTCACTGTGTCATCTACACATCACCCCCCATTCCCTATACCCATTTTCCACCTCGGTCATTTCAGCTATCATTTCAGCTTTCACCTGCATATACTCTATGCTACTATCATCTATGCCCTCGTTTGCACGCTTATATTCGCTCCTTCTTCCCCACTCACTTTCACTATCAATTCTTTCTATCACCTCTGTTTTGGCGATCACTTACACCCGTAGAAATACATTCCTCTATCCGTATTTCTTGTTATGTTTTCATTTTTCTTTTTCTTTTCTCAGACACACTCCTTGCTAAATTGAGACCTAATTCATGCTATTATCCAGGAGCGCCACTCTCTCCTCCATGCTATGCACTTTGTAATATGTCACCCCTCCTCGGTCCACTCCCCCCCTTTAGGTCCCCCCACATGCAACCTTCCCTCCCTCCCTTAGGTACGGATTTCCTCCATCCCTCCAGGATGCCAGAACTCTCTCACCCCCCCTTTCATCAGTTCTTATATACCGACTAGGGGGCTTACAGTACCGCCCACTTACCTGACCTGATCAACTTTTTGAACTGTCCTAACACTCTTTGCCCCACACCCTCTCATGCGCACTTTGGGGGAGGGATAGGGGGGTTACGAGAAACTTGGAGGAGAGACAGCTAACGGAGACATGTCCAATGTCCATTTTTTTTTTTTGGACCTCTTAAGTATAGGCTCATAGAAAGGGTTGAAGTAAAGACCGAGGATGAGGAGTCTTATACTTGGCTTGTCTCATTTGTTTATTTCATATTAGTTCCGGTTTTGTGCAACAGATACATTACAGGTGTACCTTAAAAATTCTTGTCACTGTGTTATGTCAGAAGGTCGTTCTCTTCTTACCAGCTAAAAAATCTTCTGCATTGCTCCACTGGAGAAGGTTGGTTGTATTGTGAACAAGGCTACGGCTGAAACGCGTCAATAAAATAAGATTTTATGGCCATGGTGTCCGGCTTTCCTTTCCTGGATTGAGGAAATTGCTTTAAATTGAGATTTTGGGCTCCTGGGACCCGCACCGGACCGTTTAAGAATCTGCCTCGACACTTTACCAGGACATTGTTTGTTTGTTTGGATATATATTTTACACAAATATCCCAACAAGACCCCTCCACCCAACCCCAGAAAAAAATAAGTAAAAAAAACCAACCCCACAACTATACTTAATGCATTCTATGTCTACCTTACACTACTACACTAACCTAACACTACCCATCTAAAACCCAATATATAACTATTTACAACAGTAAAAGCAAGAGGGCAGGAAATGGGAGGTAGTGTGTGCACCACATCATCATTTTTTAAGCTTTTTGTTGTAGTACTTCAAGTAAATTGTAAGTTGTAAGTTTATTATTAATGTATAGTTAATTAAAACCTTACATAAACATAAAAGAAACAATTAAAATGTCACCATGCTTACACAGTAAGCATATAACCACTATAACATACACACCTGCAAGGTGAGTCGTGATATAAGGCTGGGGATGCCAGGTAGTACATGTATAAAGGACAAACCAGCTGTGAGGTTGTCTGCCATGTCAGCTTTATCAGATGTCCAAGAATAAAGTTTGTAAGCCTTGTTGATGCTTTTAAACAAAGGGAAGGCAATGTTAGTATCACATGCTACTTGTAAGGTCAAGTTAGTTAATGCTTGCCTCACTGCAGATGGCCAACATAAGCTATTGTCAGGGTGCAGCCCCATTTCAGTCCAACATATGGTGGCCAACGTGTCAGCAGGAGCAGCTCTTTATTTCCAGCATATTTTTATTATTGCTCCCCAACAAATTGGAGCTTGATAGAACAATCCAAATTCCAGCCTCACCTGTGTTTGAGATATATGCTTTGGTAGGTGGAAAATGTACTTAAACTGACTGACGCCGGTTATGCTAGGGGCATCACACCCTTTACGGATCTCCAATTCATAGGTTAGTGATGAAAGGAATTTTGCTCCGATAACCTTCAATAGATAGCTCTGCGAGGTGATGCCCAACTTTTTTTGTAACTGTATAAAGGCAAAGCATAGCTTGTAAGCCACCCTTTGTATTTGCAAAAAATGATCTTTGAAAGTTACATTTGAATCCAACATTGCTCCAAGATATTTACAGTGTTTAACATGCGCTATCGGTTTTGCTGGCCACCTCCTATTTGAACTTGGTGTGACTGGTGTTTTGTTTACCTGAAAAGCAGATCACTTTGGTTTTGTGGTGGTTTAATTTGAGACTCCACGTGGTCAGGAAATCCACCAGTTTGGAAATTAAGCACTGGAGACCCAACTGCATCTGGCTGAAAAGCACAATTTTGTCTGCATATTAGAAGACATGCACCAGTTTGTTTGCTAATTTTGGTGGGTCGCAAGCTACTTCCGCTACTTTAGGGTCAAGATCTGCAATGTAGATGTTAAACAGAGTTAGGGCTAACACGTAGACCTGGTTTAATCCATTATACGCAGGGATCTTCCAGGTAATTCTGTTGTCATTTCCAATTTTGACCTGAACCCAGGTGTCTGTCTGTAGATTTCCAGTCACATCTAATATTTTCGATGGTATGTCCCAGTTGGCCATTTATGCCCATAATATCTGGTGCTGCACCTTATCAAAGGCAGCTTTTAAATCTAAAAGCAGGCATAAAGTGCCAGATGTTTTCTCTTGGCTTTTTCTGCAAGAACCAAGACTGCTAAATGATTGATCAAGGTGTCCATTCTGCCCTAAAACGTATCTGTGTTTTTAGAATGATGTTAGTTGCAGATGTCCACGCTTCCAGGTCCAGTAATAAATTTGAAGCATAAACCTTAGCTTACATGTCTATCAAGGCAACTAAGCAATAATTTGTTGCTTCTGAATGTGAACCACCTTTATGTATGGGAGGCAGAATGCGTCCTCTCCATGATGATTATATAACATTTGTGGTAAAGGCTGGATTGAACAGTGAAGTAAGGATCAATGGCCAGAACGGTTGAGCTTGCTTAAATAAATGGTTGGGAAGACCATTTGGGGCATGAGCCCCATCAGATTTTAGCTTCTTGAGTGCTAACCACAATTTTGCATTGGACAGCCATTGGGTGGATTTTGAGGGGGGACGTTGCACTTTGGGCAGATTGGGCAATTTGTTTCTTGCTTCCTGATCTTCTGAGAACGCTACCGTAATGAAGGTTGACCATTCCATTTCCGATGTTCCTGGGATGGTTCTCCCATTAGCAAGGGAGTTGATTTCAGCCCAAAAGCAGTGACTATTTTTCATTTTGCATGCGTGTAGAAGCTGTGACCAAACTTGCATCTGATAAGACTGCTTAGCAGACCATGGGGGTCATTACGACATTGGCGGGCGGCAAAGCGGTAACCGCCGTGCGGCCGCACTACCGCGGCCCCCATCACGACATTCCCGCTGGGCTGGCGGGCGCAAACTTGCGGGAATGAGGCCGCAACATAGGAGCCGGCTCCTAATGGAGCAGGCGGTGTTGCGGCCGTGCGACAGGTGCAGTTGCAGTTGCACCCGTCGTGCTTTTCACTGTCTGCTATGCAGACAGTGAAAAGCTGGCCGGGGCCCTGTTAGGGGGCCCCAGGACACCCCTTACCGCCAACCTCTTCCTGGCGGTGCAAACCGCCAGAAATAGGCTGGCGGTAGGGGTGTTATAATCCCCAGGGCAGCGCTGCTTGCAGCGCTGCCCTGGCGGATTATTACCGCCGGGGCTAAAACGGCGGTAAACCGCCGGCCCCGGTGGTGCGACCACGGCGCTACCGCCGCAGTCGTAATAGGCCAGGAAGCACCGCCAGCCTGTTGCCGGTGCTTCCGTCATTTTAGCCCTGGCGGTCTCGGACCGCCGGGGTCAAAATGACCCCCCATATGTTATTCTTATGTTGTCGCCTTACGGCTGTGATTTGATGCCTGGAATCATGGCCAGCCATTGAAACATGTGGCCGAAGCTTTCTAACTGCCTTATTTAATTTTCTTTTTTCCGTCCGAAGTGCCTTAGTAAACCATGCAGCCCTTCCTTATTGGTTTTATGATTGATATGATTCTTGGCGCCGACTGCTGCAAAATGACCCAGGAGAGTCATAGGGGGTCATTACAACCCTGGCGGGCGGTGTTAAAGGTGCAGTAATACCGCAAACAGGCCGGCGGACAAAAAAAGGGAATTATGACCATGGCAGAAACCGCCAACATAGACAGCCACTTTAACACACCGCCCGTCACAGCGGTACAGACAAGCAGCGCGGCAGTCACTGCCAACAGACAGGCGGAAGACAATGTACCGCCCACAGTATCACAACCCGCCAATCCGCAACCTTTACCTGGGCGGATTCACCGTGGATAAAACACGGAAGAAACAGCTTTTGCAATGGGAAAACGCTCACCTCAACATACTCCACGAGGAAGGAGGACACCATGGAGCCGGAATTACAAATACTCCCTGCCCTTGTCTTCCTGCTCATCTACGAGCACCAGCAACGGCGGCGCCGAAGACAACGGTGAGTACTGCACCTACGACATAGGGGAGGGGAAGGCAAAAGTCAGGGGGACACACACGCAACACCCCCACCCTTGCACATTACATCACACACACCAATGCATTTCCAAACATCACAGTAACAACCCACAACCCCCCCAGAAGAATGCAAAGACAAAAGGAAATCAGTTCAAACATTGTAATGCATCAAAATGCAGTTCCAAATATATACAGATATATATATACATTCAAAATTATATACATTACGAGAAGTAGTGCAGGTATGCACATATCAATGTCCGTGCACCACTGGTCCAAAAATGCATGGGCGAGGCCCACACTAGATACCTGTCCACAAACGGAGAGAACACTGCATGGGCATCAGATAGAAATACAACAAGCACATCAGGGGGAAGGGAAGGGGGGCACCTCAGCCGGATTACAGCACCACGCCAGATCCACGACAGGGCTCCATGCCCATTGATGTATCCTGGGGAGTGCAAAGCCACAGTCTCTCAAGTCTCTACAGTGGGTGGTTTGCCCACTGTACCATCCTGGGGAGTGCAAAGCCACAGTCTCTCAAGTCTCTACAGTGGGTGGTTTGCCCACTGTACCATCCTGGGGAGTGCAAAGCCACAGTCTCTCAAGTGGATAACAGTCTCCACTGGTTCTGGAGGGTGACTGGTGCCCAGAGTGCTTCATCCTGTTAAGGACAGACGGAGTGGATGCATGTCTTCACTGGTTCTGGAGGGGGAATGGTGCCCAGAGTGCTTCATCCTTTTAAGGACAGACGGAGTGGATGCATGTCTCCACTGGTTCTGGAGGGGGAATGGTGCCCAGACTGCATCAGGCTCCCTGTGACGGTTCCTGTTCCATCACTGTCCCAGCTGCACATGGGATAACGATGCTTGATGTGGTGGTATTTTCCTTGTTCAGCGGTGCTTTGCCCTGTTCAGCAGTGCTTTGCCATGGCGGTCTCTGACCTGTTCAGCGGTGCTTTGCCCTGTTCAGTGGTGCTTTGCCCTGTTCAGCGGTGCTTTGCCATGGCGGTCTCTGACCTTTTCAGCAGTGCTTTGCCCTGTTCAGCGGTGCTTTGCCATGGCGGTCTCTGACCTGTCCAGCGGAGCTGTGGCTGCCGGGGCCCTTCTGGGCACTGACTCCAGTGGTGGTCTTCTGACCAGTGACGATACTGCTGCCCTCCTGTGCACTGACTCCGGCGGTGGTCCCCTTGTCCAGTGACGATGTTGCTGCCCTCCTGGGCACTGACTCTGGCGGTGGTCTCCGGACCAGTGACGACAGTGCTAGCGGTGGCGTCCCGGCCGACGGGGAGGATGGCGCCCTTGTCCGCCGTACTGCACTTCCCAGACTGTGCAGACTTCTTCTGGCCCCTCACCACCTTTGGAGGAGTCACAACTGACTTTGAAATCCCCCTGGGACCCTTGTGAGCAGTTTTGCTGCCAGGAGTCTTCACCCTGTCCCGTCGGCCACTTTCCAACTTGAGGTGCTTTACAGGGGGTGGACTGGCAGTGCTTTGGCTCCGTGTCACACTGGCTGCCCTAGTGGCCGGTGCACTCCACACACCTTGAACACGCACCACAGGTCCTGGACTTTTTTTGGCTGAGGTGCTACTATGGGACTTATGAATTGGTGGGATGGGGGTGGGGGCAAAGAGGTCAATGTTGCTGAGGAAGAGTTGCTGACGAAGACTGGGATGGGTAGCTGGAGGGGGTCTGGGAGTGGAGGAAGAGGAGGTGGTTGTAGGAGGTGTAACTTTAGGTGTTTTGGGTGCAGGTGCAGGTACTGGAGGCTGTCGTGAGGTGGATGGATGTTGGGTTTGTGGGTGCCCGCGTTTGTTTACTTTGGGAGGGGGCGTCACAGACACACTGGGAGTGGACACAGGGGACGTGTAAATGGTAGTGGGGTGATGAGTGCAGGTGAGCGGGGTGTGGTGCTGGGTGTTCTGGTGCGAGTCCTAGTGCCTGTAGATGTAGTGCATGCAGGTGAGAGTGTAGATGACACTGGGAGGGAGGAGGGAGACGACGAGGAGGGGGACACAGTGGAGGCAGTGGATGTTGCTGTGTCTGTATGTAGGTGATGCTTGCGTGAGAGCCTGTGGGTTGTGTGGTGCCTATGTTTGCCTGAGCTACTTGTGTGTGTTGAGGTGTATGCATGCTTGTATGATGGTGTGCTTGGGATAGGCTGGGGTACAGGGGATTGGGTCTGGGTGGAGGAAGTTGGAGGGGGGAGGCTAGACACAGGGACAATGGCTGCCATCAGTGCTGAGGCCAGAGATTGCAGGGTTCGATGATGGGCAGCCTGACCAGAATGAATGCCCTCCAGGAATGCATTAGTGTGTTGCAACTCCCTTTCTACAGCCTGGATGGCATTCACAATGGTAGACTGCCCAACAGTGAGTGACCTGAGGAGGTCAATGGCCTCCTCACTGAGGGCAGCAGGGGTGACAGGGGCAGGGGCTGAGGTGCCTGGGGCGAAGGTGATGCCCACCCTCCTGGGTGAGCGGGCATGGGGCAAACGCTGAGGGGCTGCTGGGAGGGCGGTGCTGGTAGTGGAGGTGGCGGCTGTACCTGTAGATGTGGGGGGCACAGATGGTGCCGCCACCACAAGGGACCTTCCATCAGCGGATGAGTCCGTGTCGCTGGTTGGTGATCCGGTGACCGACGTGAAGCTCCCCTCGCCCCACTGGTGTATTCTGAGTCCGTGGTGTGGCCCTCCATGGCCACGTGGGATGCAGCTCCCTCGTGCTCCAGTGCCACTGTACCTCCGCCTGATGATGCTGATGCACAAAAGAACAGGGAGAGCAGAAAAAGTGGGGGGGAAACAGAAGAAAGAGAGTTTTAGTGCATGGATTACCCCTACCGTTGGCGGACAAGACAGACGCAGCAGCCCCCTGCATTACGCCGTGCTCCTGCCCTCTGCACATGCAATTTCTGGGATATGGCCTACATGGCAATGGTGGACATCTGCGCACATGTATGCCACAGGGACAACTGTACCGCGACTTGGCACTCTGCTGAGGTGGGGTAAAGTGCCACATGGCCTACATTACGGAGGGGCCTTGCCTACCTAACTCGCCCTGGCCTAGGGACACCCACAGCCGACCTGCCCCACCCAGACACCTCCACTGCACGCAAAGTCAGCAGACTGATGTTGTACTCACCCCCTTGTGTCTGCTGTGATGCCCTCAACCGCCCATCCGACTCCGGGTAGGCTACCGCCAGGATCCGGAACATCAGGCGGGCCATGGTGCGACGGGCACCCCTCCCACGTTGGGAGGCCATCCCCAGCTGAGTCTCCGCCGTCTTCTTGCTGCTGCGGCGAATGTCCTCCCATCTCTTACGGCAGTGGGTGCCCCGTCTCTGGTGGGCCCCCAGAGTCAGGACCTCCTTGGCAATGGCACGCCATATGTCCCTCTTCTGGTGGGTGCTGACCTACATGACATGCACAAGGGAGGAGAAAGAGCCATTACCAACTGCACCTTCGTTGTGAGTGGCCCCCTCCCTACTCTGGCCATGTGGCCCTTTCATTCCCATGCATTGTTGTTCTATGAACTCTGCCCCCTTCCCTCTTCCAACCAGCCCTGTCCACCCAGGCCTAGCCCATACAACGTGCTCCCTGTGTACTAACCTGTTGGTCTGGAGGACCGTAGAGTAGCGTGTACTGGGGGAGGACCCCGTCTACCAGTTTCTCCAACTCCTGTGCAGTGAAGGCAGGGGCCCTCTCCCCAGACACAGCAGCCATCGTCGCTTCCAGACCAAGGTCACAGCAGCACTAGCAGTGTAGGTCCTCTCCTGTCGAAGGTCAGGTATCTAGTGATTGAACAGATAGAAAATGGCGGTGACGTCCGCAGCCGTGCGCATCATCACCGCCAGCGCACCTGTTCATTGGCTCCTGGACCCATAGGGTCCAATGTTAACCAATGCAGAATTGCGCCACGGTCTACGACCGCCTACTGCGACAGTGTGCAACGCCAGCGCAGTTACCCCACAATCCCATTGTCCCAGTTTAGAGGCCAGGCAGCCGCAATTTCAGGGGCCCACATGGCTTCAGTTACCTCTGCGTCACACATAGCTAGGCCTACATGTAGGAGGCTGGACTGGCTTGTAGTGAGTACCAAGGGGTACTTGCACCTTGCACCAGGCCCAGTTATCCCTTATTAGTGTATAGGGTGTCTAGCAGCTTAGGCTGATAGATAATGGTAGCTTAGCAGAGCAGCTTAGGCTGAACTAGGAGACGTGTGTAGCTACTACAGTACCACAAGTGTCACTTGCACAATATCATAAGAAAACACAATACACAGTTATACTAAAAATAAAGGTACTTTATTTTTATGACAATATGCCAAAGTATCTTAGAGTGTACCCTCAGTGAGAGGATAGGAAATATACACAAGATGTATATACACAATAGCAAAAATATGCAGTTTAGTCTTAGAAAACAGTGCAAACAATGTATAGTTACAATAGGATGCAATGGGGACACATAGGGATAGGGGCAACACAAACCATATACTCCAAAAGTGGAATGCGAACCACGAATGGACCCCAAACCTATGTGACCTTGTAGAGGGTCGCTGGGACTATTAGAAAATAGTGAGAGTTAGAGAAATAACCCTCCCCAAGACCCTGAAAAGTGAGTGCAAAGTGCACTGAAGTTCCCCTAAGGACAAAGAAGTCGTGTTAGAGGAATAATGCAGGAAAGACACAAACCAACAATGCAACAACGATGGATTTCCAATCTAGGGTACCTGTGGAACAAGGGGACCAAGTCCAAAAGTCACAAGCAAGTCGGAGATGGGCATATGCCCAGGAAATGCCAGCTGTGGATGCAAAGAAGCTTCTACTGGACAGAAGAAGCTGAGGTTTCTGCAGGAACGAAAGGGCTAGAGACTTCCCCTTTGGTGGACGGATCCCTCTCGCCGTGGGGAGTCGTGCAGAAGTGTTTTCCCACCGAAAGAACGCCAACAAGCCTTGCTAGCTGCAAATCGTGCGGTTAGCATTTTTGGATGCTGCTGTGGCCCAGGAGGGACCAGGAGGTCGCAAATTGGACCAGGAGAGAGAGGGGACGTCGAGCAAGACAAGGAGCCCTCTCAGCAGCAGGTAGCACCCGGAGAAGTGCCAGAAACAGGCAATACGAGGATGCGTGAAACGGTGCTCACCCGAAGTCGCACAAAGAAGTCCCACGTCGCCGGAGAACAACTTAGGAGGTCGTGCAATGCAGGTTAGAGTGCTGTGGACCCAGGCTGGACTGTGCACAAAGGATTTCCGCCGGAAGTGCACGGAGGCCGGAGTAGCTGCAAAAGTCGCAGTTCCCAGCAATGCAGTCTAGCGAGGTGAGGCAAGGACTTACCTCCACCAAACTTGGACTGAAGAGTCACTGGACTGTGGGAGTCACTGGGACAGAGTTGCTGGATTCGAGGGACCTCGCTCGTCGTGCTGAGAGGAGACCCAAGGGACCGGTAATGCAGCTTTTTGGTGCCTGCGGTTGCATGGGGAAGATTCCGTCGACCCACGGGAGATTTCTTCTGAGCTTCTAGTGCAGAGAGGAGGCAGACTACCCCCACAGCATGCACCACCAGGAAAACAGTCGAGAAGGCGGCAGGATCAGCGTTACAGAGTTGCAGTAGTCGTCTTTGCTACTTTGTTGCAGTGTTGCAGGCTTCCAGCGCGGTCAGCAGTCGATTCCTTGGCAGAAGGTGAAGAGAGAGATGGAGAGGAACTCGGATGAGCTCTTGCATTCGTTATCTAAAGTTTCTCCAGAGACAGAGACCCTAAATAGCCAGAAAAGAGGGTTTGGCTACTTAGGAGAGAGGATAGGCTAGCAACACCTGAAGGAGCCTATCACAAGGAGTCTCTGACGTCACCTGGTGGCACTGGCCACACAGAGCAGTCCAGTGTGCCAGCAGCACCTCTGTTTCCAAGATGGCAGAGGTCTGGAGCACACTGGAGGAGCTCTGGACACCTCCCAGGGGAGGTGCAGGTCAGGGGAGTGGTCACTCCCCTTTCCTTTGTCCAGTTTCGCGCCAGAGCAGGGCTAAGGGGTCCCCTGAACCCGTGTAGACTGGCTTATGCACCTCTGTGCCCAAGAAAGCATTTCCAGAGGCTGGGGGAGGCTACTCCTCCCCTGCCTTCACACCATTTTCCAAAGGGAGAGGGTGTAACACCCTCTCTCAGAGGAAGTCCTTTGTTCTGCCATCCTGGGACAAGCCTGGCTTGACCCCAGGAGGGCAGAAACCTGTCTGAGGGGTTGGCAGCAGCAGCAGCTGCAGTGAAACCCCAGGAAAGGCAGTTTGGCAGTGCCAGGGTCTGTGCTACAGATCACTGGGATCATGGGATTGTGCCAACAATGCCAGGATGGCATAGAGGGGGCAATTCCATGATCTTAGACATGTTACATGGCCATATTCGGAGTTACCATTGTGAAGCTACATATAGGTAGTGACCTATATGTAGTGCACGCGTGTAATGGTGTCCCCGCACTCACAAAGTCCGGGGAATTGGCCCTGAACAATGTGGGGGCACCTTGGCTAGTGCCAGGGTGCCCTCACACTAAGTAACTTTGCACCTAACCTTTACCAGGTAAAGGTTAGACATATAGGTGACTTATAAGTTACTTAAGTGCAGTGTAAAATTGCTGTGAAATAACGTGGACGTTATTTCACTCAGGCTGCAGTGGCAGGCCTGTGTAAGAATTGTCAGATCTCTCTATGGGTGGCAAAAGAAATGCTGCAGCCCATAGGGATCTCCTGGAACCCCAATACCCTGGGTACCTCAGTACCATATACTAGGGAATTATAAGGGTGTTCCAGTAAGCCAATGTAAATTGGTAAAATTAGTCACTAGCCTGTTAGTGACAATTTAGAAAGAAATGAGAGAGCATAACCACTGAGGTTCTGATTAGCAGAGCCTCAGTGAGACAGTTAGTCACTACACAGGTAACACTTTCAGGCACACTTATGAGCACTGGGGCCCTGGTGAACAGGGTCCCAGTGACACATACAACTAAAACAACATATATACAGTGAAAAATGGGGGTAACATGCCAGGCAAGATGGTACTTTCCTACACAACCCCCCCCCAAACGAAGGATAATAAGACTAGCCATGACCTGATGAGTCTTCATTGTCTAAGTGGAAATATCTGGAGAGTCCATCTGCATTGGAGTGGCTACTCCCAGGTCTATGTTCCACTGTATAGTCCATTCCCTGTAGGGATATGGACCACCTCAACAATTTAGGATTTTCAACTTTCATTTGTTTTAGCCAAAGTAGAGGTTTGTGGTCTGTCTGAACAATGAAGTGAGTGCCAAACAGGTATGGCCTCAACTTCTTCAGAGCCCAGACCACAGCAAAGGCCTCCCTCTCTATGGCAGACCAACGCTTTTCTCTAGGGGTCAACCTCCTACTAATAAAAGCAACAGGTTGATCCTGGCCCTCAGAATTAAGTTGTGATAGGACTGCCCCTACTCCTAATTCAGATGCATCAGTTTGGACATAGAATTTTTTAGATTAACAAGGGCTTTTCAGGACAGGTACAGAGCACATGGCCTGCTTCAGCTCCTCAAAAGCTTTCTGACAGTTTGCTGTCCATAATACCTTTTTAGGCATTTTCTTGGATGTGAGGTCATTAAGAGGGACTGCAATGTAGCCATAGTTCTTAATGAACCTCCTGTAATACCCAGTGAGGCCTAGGAAGGCTCTCACCTGAGTCTGAGTGGTAGGGGGAACCCAATCAATAATTGTTTGGATTTTCCCCTGAAGTGGTGCAATCTGTTCCCCACCAACAAGGTGTCCCAGATAAACCACCTTACCCTGCCCTATCTGGCACTTTAAAGCCTTGATAGTGAGGCCTGCCTTTTGCAGGGCCTCCAAAACTTTCCATAGGTGGACCAGGTGATCATCCCAGCTGGAGCTAAATACAGCTATATCGTCCAAATATGCTGCACTGAAAGCTTCCAGCCCTTGCAGGACTGTATTCACCAACCTCTGAAAAGTGGCAGGTGCATTTTTCAAACCAAAAGTCATTACAGTAAACTGGTAATGGCCTCCAATGGTGGAAAATGCAGTTTTAGGTTTAGCATCTTCTGACAATTTGATCTGCCAATACCCTGCAGTCAAATCAAAAGTGCTTAGATACTTGGCAGATGCCAGTGTATCTATGAGCTCATCTGCCCTGGGTATAGGGTGAGCATCAGTTTTGGTTACCAAGTTGAGACCTCTATAATCTACACAAAACCGCATTTCCTTATTTCCATCTTTGGAATGGGGTTTTGGTACAAGTACCACAGGAGAAGCCCATGGACTTTCAGAGTGCTCAACCACTCCTAGTTCTAACATTTTCTGCACCTCTTGCTTTATGCAGTCCCTGACATGGTCAGGCTGCCTATAGATCTTACTTTTGACAGGTAAACTGTCTCCAGTATCTATAGTGTGCTCACACCAAGAAGTGGTACCTGGCACAGTAGAAAAGAGTTCAGAGAATTGATCTAGGAGATTTATGCAATGGTCTTTCTGCTCAGCAGTAAGACAATCAGCCAAAACTACACCTTCCACAAGAGCATCTTGTTCTGTGGAAGAGAAGAGATCAGGTAGAGGATCACTGTCTTCTTCCTGTCCCTCATCAGTTGCCATGAGCAGGGTGAGATCAGCCCTGTCATAGTAGGGTTTCAGGCGGTTTACATGGAGTACCCTAAGGGGACTCCTTGCAGTGCCTAAGTCAACTAAATAGGTGACTTCACCCTTTTTCTCAACAATTGTGTGGGGACCACTCCATTTATCTTGGAGTGCTCTTGGGGCCACAGGCACCAAGACCCACACTTTCTGCCCTGGTTGGTACTGAACCAAAACAGCCTTCTGATCATGCCATTGCTTCTGGAGCTCTTGGCTGGCCTGAAGGTTTTTGCTGGCCTTTTTCATGTACTCAGCCATCCTTGATCTGAGGCCAAGTACATAATCCACAATATCCTGCTTAGGAGCTTTTAAAGGTTGTTCCCAACCCTCCTTTACAAGTGTGAGTGGACCCCTAACAGGGTGTCCAAAAAGAAGTTCAAAGGGGCTGAAGCCCACTCCTTTCTGGGGTACCTCCCTGTAGGCAAAAAGGAGGCATGGTAATAGGATATCCCATCTCCTGCGGAGTTTTTCAGGGAGACCCATAATCATGCCTTTGAGAGTTTTGTTAAATCTCTCCACCAGTCCATTTGTTTGTGGATGATAGGGTGTAGTGAACTTGTAAGTTACACCACACTCCTTCCACATGGCCTTTAAGTATGCAGACATGAAATTGCTTCCCCTGTCTGATACTACTTCCTTTGGGAAGCCCACCCTAGAAAATATTCCCAGGAGGGCCTTTGCCACTGCAGGTGCTGTAGTGGTCCTTAAAGGAATTGCTTCAGGGTATCTTGTGGCATGGTCCACTACCACCAAGATAAATCTATTGCCTGAAGCAGTAGGAGGGTCAAGGGGGCCAACTATGTCAACCCCTGCCCTTTCAAAGGGAACCCCAACCACAGGCAGTGGAATAAGGGGTGCCTTTGGGGTGCCACCTGTCTTGCCACTGGCTTGGCAGGTTTCACAGGACTTACAAAAATCTTTTGTGTCCTCAGACATCCTAGGCCAATGAAACAAGGGAACAAGTCTGTCCCAAGTTTTCATTTGTCCCAGATGCCCAGCTAGGGGAATGTCGTGGGCAAGAGTTAGGAGGAACTTTCTGTACTCCTGAGGAATCACTAATCTCCTGGCAGCTCCAGGTTTAGGATCCCTATGCTCAGTGTACAAGAGATTGTCCTCCCAGTAAACTCTGTGAGAGTCACTGACATCCCCATTAGCCTGTTTGACAGCTTGCTGTCTTAGACCCTCTAATGTGGGACAGGTTTGCTGTGCCACACTCAGCTCCTCCCTGGCAGGCCCCCCTTCACCCAAAAGCTCAGCAGTGTCTGCTTCAAGCTCCTCTGGTGTAGGTTCTGCACAGGGAGGGAATTCTTCTTCCTCAGAAGTTGAATCCACTGTAGAGGGAGGGATAGTAGGAAGTGGTTTGCTTCTACTAGCCCTAGCTTTAGGGAGCACTTGGTCCATTGTTCCAGGATCCAAGCTTCCCTGTCCTTTTTGCTTTTTGGCCTGAGCCCTGGTTAAAGCAAAAATATGCACTGGGATGCCCAGCATTGCTGCATGGGCCTCCAACTCCACATCTGACCAAGCTGATGTCTCCAAATCATTTCCTAGTAGACAGTCTACAGGTAAATCTGTGGCTACCACAACTTTCTTTGGACCAGTAACCCCCCCCCCAGTTGAGATTAACAACAGCCATGGGGTGGCTAAGTGTGTTGTTGTGAGCATCGGTTACTTGGTACTGGTGACCAAGTAGGTGTTCTTCAGGGTGGACCAGTTTCTCTATGACCATAGTCACACTGGCACCAGTGTCCCTGTAGGCCTGAACCTCAACACCATTTATTAGGAGTAGCTGCTTGTACTTATCCATATTAAGGGGACAAGCAACTAAGGTGGCTAAATCAATAGCCCCCTCAGAGACTAGCACAGCCTCTGTGGCCTCCCTAACAAGGCCAACCCCAACTAAGTTACCAATAGTGAGCCCAGCTACTACCTTGGATTGGCTATTAGTAGGTTTGCTCCCACCACCACTGCTATTAGTAGGGACACTAGGGGTAGCAGTAGGGGTTGTAGTGGTAGGAGGCTTGGTGCTTTTCTTTGGACAACTGGGATCTGTTGTCCAATGGCCTTTTACTTTACATAAATAGCACCATGGTTTCTTTTCTTTGTTTTGATTAAAGGAGGATTTGGACCCACCACCCCCACCAGAGTGTTTTTGTGGGCCTGATGAAGACTCATTTTTAGATTTGTCCCCACCCTTGTCAGAAGACTTACCATCCTTCTTTTTGTTGCCATCTTTGTCACCCCCTGTATGAACTTTTCTGTTCACTCTTGTTCTGACCCATTTGTCTGCCTTCTTTTCCAATTCTTGGGGAGAGGTCAGATCAGAGTCCACCAAGTACTGGTGCAACAAATCAGACACACAATTATTAAGAATATGCTCTCTCAGGATCAAGTTATACAGGCTGTCATAATCAGTAACTTTACTGCCATTTAACCACCCCTCCAAGGCCTTCACTGAATGGTCAATGAAATCAATCCAGTCTTGTGAAGACTCCTTTTTGGTCTCTCTGAACTTTATCCTGTATTGTTCAGTGGTTAAGCCATAACCATCCAGGAGTGCATTCTTAAGTACTGTAAAATTATTGGCATCACTTTCTTTCACAGTAAGGAGCCTATCCCTACCTTTTCCACTAAATGATAGCCATAGGATAGCAGCCCACTGCCTTTGAGGGACATCCTGTACAACACAGGCCCTCTCAAGTGCAGCAAACCACTTGTTAATGTCATCCCCCTCCTTATAAGGGGGAACTATCTTGTGCAGATTCCTGGAATAATGCTCTTTTGCAGGATGACTATGGGGAATACTGCTGCTGCCACCATGGGTTTCTAAACCCAACTTCTGTCTTTCCTTCTCTAATTCTAAAGACTGTCTATCCAAATCCAGCTGTTGCTTTTTAAGCTTCAGTCTGGTTTGTTCCACCCTCAACTTGTTGAGTTCCCTTTCTAACAATCTGTCATCAGGGTTGGTGGGAGGGACATTTCTAGATACAGAGGTATGATGGGAATGAACAGAAGGAGACCTGTCCCTTACAGAGGGCACCCTAACAGCTTGGCTGACAGTGTAATGTGAGAGCACATCATCTGTATGATGTGACTCCACCTCAGTACCAACTATGCTAGACTGTCTTGTAATGGGAAGGCTAAGACGTTTCTTTCCTGAACCTTTACCTGGGGGAGTCCCTGGATCAGATTGAGAACCATTAGCTGCTTTTTCAACAGATGGGGCACTTTTAGCCTTATCCTGTTCTCTAAGCATATTAAGTAACAGTTCCAAGGAAGGATTCTTCCCTACACTCAAACCTCTCTCTATGCAGAGACTCCTTGCTCCTTTCCAGCTAAGGTGATTGTTGGACCTGGCTTTTTGACAGGGACATCCCCAAACTTTTTGCCTCCTTCCTCCTATTTTGTCTAACCTGTTGTTGTTGGCTTTTGACCTCTGGGCACTTTACCACTGCTAACCAGTGCTAAACTGCATATGCTCTCTGTGTAAATTGTACTACTGATTGGTTTATCCATGATTGACTATTTAATTTACTTGTAAGTCCCTGGTAGAGTGCACTACATGTGCCTAGGGCAGGTAGATTAAATGCTACTAGTGGGCCTGCAGCACTGGTTGTGCCACCCACCTCAGTAGCCCCTTAACCTTGTCTCAGGCCTGCCATTGCAAGGCCTGTGTGTGCAGTTTCACTGCCACCTCGACTTGGCATTTAAAGGTACTTGCCAAGCCTAGAACTCCCCTTTTTCTATACATAAGTCACCCCTAATGTGTGCCCTAGGTAACCCCTAGAGCAGGGTGCTGTGTAGGTAAAAGGCAGGACATGTACCTGTGTAGTTATATGTCCTGGTAGTGTAAAACTCCTAAATTCGTTTTTACACTACTGTGAGGCCTGCTCCTTTCATAGGCTAACATTGGGGCTGCCCTCATACACTGTTGAAGTGGCAGCTGCTGATCTGAAAGGAGCAGGAAGGTCATATTTAGTATGGCCAGAATGGTAATACAAAGTCCTGCTGACTGGTGAAGTCGGATTTAATATTACTATTCTAGAAATGCCACTTTTAGAAAGTGAGCATTTCTTTGCACTAAAATCTTGTTGTGCCCTTCAATCCACGTCTGGCTAGGTTTAGTTGACAGCTCCTTGTGCATTCACTCAGACACACCCCAAACACAGGGTACTCAGCCTCACTTGCATACATCTGCATTTTGAATGGGTCTTCCTGGGCTGGGAGGGTGGAGGGCCTGCCCTCACACAAAGGACTGCCACACCCCCTACTGGGACTCTGGCAGACAGGATTGAACTGAAAGGGGGCTTGGTGCATTTCTTAGAGACTCTTTGAAGTCACCCCCACTTCAAAGGCACAACTTAGTATAAAACAGGGCCTCTGCCCTACCTCATCAGACACTTGCTGGAGAAGAAACCTGAACCAGAAACTACATCCTGCCAAGAAGAACTGCCTGGCTGCTCAAAGGACTCACCTGTCTGCTTTCTACAAAGGACTGCTGCCTTGCTGTTGCCTTGCTGCCTTGCTGAACTCTTGTCTGGCTGTTAAAGTGCTCTCCAAGGGCTTGGATAGAGCTTGCCTCCTGTTCCTTGAAGTCTCAGGACCAAAAAGACTTCTCTCTTCCTCTTGGACGCTCCGTGCGCCGATCTTTTCGACGCACAGCTTGTTCTGCGGCAAGAAAAACGCCGCACACCGACGCTGATCAACGCGTCGCCTTCGGGACGACCGAAACTTTGACGCACGGCCTCGCAAGGACAACGCCGCCCGACTTCCCGGGAGAAATCGACGCGACGCCTGCCGTGAGATCAAAACTTTTACGCACGGCCTCGCAAGGACAACGCTGCCCGACCCCGCAGGAGAAATCGACGCGACGCCTGCCGTGAGATCAAAACTTTGACGCACGGCCTCGCAAGGACAACGCCGCCCGACTCCGCAGGAGAAATCGACGCGACGCCTGCCGTGAGATCGAAACTTCGACGCGCAGCCCCGCAGAACGACGCACAGCCGGAAAACAAGCAGGAAAATCCACGCACAGACCCGGGACATCTGGTAATCCCCGCGACCCACAGAAAGAGACTGTCCGCGTGCCGGAAAACGACGCCCGACTTCCCCGCGTGGAAAATAACGACGCAAGTCCGTGTGTGCTGGGGAGAAATCGACGCACACACCCTTTTTCCACGCACCTCTTCCTTTGTGGCCCTCTGAGGAGATTTTCCACCAGAACCCAGGTACTTTATGTTTGAAAGAGACTCTGTTTACTTTCTAAAGACTTAAGACACTTTATATCACTTTTCAGTGATAACTTTACAAATTCTTATTGCAACTTTGATCGTTTTGACCTGAAGATACCCATATAAATATTATATATTTTTCTAAACACTGTGTGGTGTATTTTTGTGGTGTTATGCTATGGTGTTGTATGATTTATTGCACAAATGCTTTACACATTGCCTTCTAAGTTAAGCCTGACTGCTCGTGCCAAGCTACCAGAGGGTGAGCACAGGCTGATTTTGGATTGTGTGTGACTTACCCTGACTAGAGTGAGGGTTCTTGCTTGGACAGAGGGCAACCTGACTGCCAACCAAAAACCCCATTTCTAACATTGGTGATCAGCGGTGAGGATAGGACTTGTGTTTTTGCAGTGACATACAGTAGCTAAGTATTTCACTACCTACCCACAGTTGAAGGTCAACTTGATTTTTCATCTTTTTTGGCTCTTGGTTCTCTGATGTCCTCCTGGATATACTATTGATATTTTGGACTTTGGATTTTGGTTTTTGCTGATAAGATCTTATCAAAATGGGATTGTGTACCTACTCATTCTTTGTTCGTACTGACCACCTCACTAAGGCTGACCTAAGGAAGCTTTGCAGAAAATGGGGCCTTCCTGTAGCAAGGAGATCTACTAAGGCGGAGATGCTCCATCACTACATAGTCTGGGGGGAGGAAAGATGGGCAGAGAGAGAGGCAGCAAAAAACCAAATGACTAAGTACCCCTCAGATGAGGAGGAGGACTACGCACAGGAGGAGGAAGACTTCTCACATGAGGAGGAAGACTACTCAGAGTTGGACAGTGACCCAGAAGTAGATGAATGGCTCCGAGGTCAAAGGCGACAGGAGCAACAATTAGAGGAGTATCTTGCAGAGGTTGAGGCAAAAAGACTCTTAGCCCTGGAAGAAGAAAAGATTGCAGCTCAAGAGCTGAGCTGTAAAGAGCTGAAACTGGAGGCCGGAAGGGCTGAGTCCAGTGCAGATGGTGGCAGCAAAAATCTTGCATCTAGTACTGCTGAAGAAGGGCACAAGCCCAGAGATGTGGTGCCCAACTTGAAGAAGGGAGTTGACACACCCCAGGCGGTTCAAGGGTATGAGGTAGTTCCCGTTATGCACAGGGTCCCTGAGAAGGATTGGGGAATTGGCACAGGGAGTCATATTCCTACTGGGGGGAGGGACACTTTACTGACTCTAGCAGAGAGTGACAGAGAAAAGGGTTCCCCCCTGGTGGACGTCCTGGATATAGAGTGTAGAGACATCCCAGAAGAGTATGGGTTGAGTGTCAGGGACAGACAGATACTGTCTCACCAGTCTCAGGAGGGTGAAGTAGAGTGCTTTTCCAAGGTTGAGTTACTGGGTGGTTGGGTGAAGGGTACTGTGGTTAATACATGTGAAGGGCAGAATGATGTAATTGCTGGAGAGCATATGTCTGGTCCTTATTTTCCAGAGCTACGCCAACACCAGGTGGAGTGTGAGTTCTCTGACCCCAGGGAACTTACAATGGAGGCAGACTTCTGGGTGAGTACCAGAGAGTCTGAAGAGGCATTTGGGGGTGCTCCTGAAAGGAGTGGTCTAGGTGGTTCCCAACCAAGTGAGGTGGGAAAGGATTGCAGTGTCCCAGGTAGGTCCCAGGTCCTAGAGTGTTCCATGAGGGAACACCATGAGGGAATCCTAGCCTGTACCGTAGGGCCACCTTTTGAGGGAAGCCCGCAGTGTCAGAAGAACTTGGGGGGGTGACTGTAGCCAGCATCCCAACAGTTCTGGTGGCTGGCAGTACCCCTCCTAGTGAGGGGGTGCAGAAGTCCAGACATAGGGTTGAGAGGGGGTGCAGACCCCAGTGGAGGACCTTGAGAGTCAGGGGACAGCTCTGAGAGCAGAGCCCCCCAGGAATGACCCAGGTGAAACCGTTTCTGGTTTGGGGGAAACCCAGACTCTGCCGGATGGGCAGAGGTCGGGAGACCTGCGCCAACCAGACTCTTGTGTGGCCCTTGGGGACGGTGTGTCCCTTGTGGGGGGTGAGAGTGCCCCCCAGGAAGTCCTGGCATGCCAGGCAAAGATTCAACCTCAGGGTGGTGACTCTGGGTTGGATACCCAGGTTCAGAGGTTAAACTCTGACCTGGTGGGGGGTAGAGGTGCCACCCAAGAAGTCCTGCTGTGCCAGGCAATTGTCCAACCTCAGGGTGTTGACTCTGGGTTGGATGACCAGGTTCAGAGGTTAAACTCTGACCTGGTGGGAGGTAGGTGTGCCCCCCAGAAAGTCCTGGCGTGCCAGGCAATTGCCCAACCTCAGGGTGGTGACCCTGGGTTGGGGAACCAAGCTCAGAGGTTAAACTCTGACCTGGTGGGAGGTAGATGTGCCTCCCAAGAAGTCCTGCTGTGCCAGGCAATTGTCCAACCTCAGGGTGTTGACTCTGAGTTGGATGACCAGGTTCAGAGGTTAAACTCTGACCTGGTGGGGGGTAGTTGTGCCCCCCAGAAAGTCCTGGCGTGCCAGGCAATTGCCCAACCTCAGGGTGGTGACTCTGGGTTGGGGAACCAGGCTCAGAGGTTAAACTCTGACCTGGTGGGAGGTAGGTGTGCCTCCCTGGAAGTCCTGGCCTGCCAGGCAATGGTTCAACCTCAGGGTGGTGACTCTGGGTTGGCTAACCAGGTTCAGGGGATAAGCTCTGGCCTGTTGGGGGGTAGGCGTGCCCCCCAGAAAGTCCTGGTGTACCAGGCAGTTGTCCAACCTCAGGGTGCTGACTCTGGGTTGGATAACCGGGTTCAGAGGTTAAACTCTGACCTGGTGGGGGGTAGGTGTGCCCCCCAGAAAGTCCTGGCGTGCCAGGCAATTGTTCAACCTCAGGGTGGTGACTCTGGGTTGGATGACCAGGTTCAGAGGTTAAACTCTGACCTGGTGGGGGGTAGGTGTGCCCCCCAGAAAGTCCTGGCGTGCCAGGCAATTGCCCAACCTCAGGGTGGTGGCCCTGGGTTGGGGCACCAGGCTCAGGGGTTAAACTCTGAACTGGTGGGAGGTAGGTGTGCCTCCCTGGAAGCCCTGGTGTACCAGGCAGTTGTCCAACCTCAGGGTGCTGACTCTGGGTTGGATAACCGGGTTCAGAGGTTAAACTCTGACCTGGTGGGGGGTAGGTGTGCCCCCCAGAAAGTCCTGGCGTGCCAGGCAATTGTTCAACCTCAGGGTGGTGACCCTGGGTTGGAGAACCAGGTTCAGAGGTTAACCTCCGACCTGATGGGAGGTAGGTGTGCCTCCCAGGAAGTCCTGGAGTGCCAGGCAATTGTTCAACTTCAGGGTGGTGACTCTGAGTTGAATGGCCAAGTTCAGAGGTTAAACTCTGACCTGGTGGAGGGTCAGTGTGCCCTCCAGGAAGTCCTGGCGTGCCAGGCAATTATTCAACTTCAAGGTGGTGACTCTGAGTTGAATGGTCAGGTGCAGAGGTTAAACTCTGACCTGGTGGGGGGTAGGTGTGCCTCCCAGAAAGTCCTGGTTTGCCAGGCAGTGATCCAGTCTGAGGGTACAGACCCTGGGCTGGAAGACCAGGTTCAGGGTGTCCCCCCGGACCTGGAGGGAGGGGCTACTGATAACAGTGCCCCTACCATGTTGTCTTCTGAGGAGGCCACTCCTAGTTGGAGGGTGCTGGACCCCAGAAGGGAGGGCAGGGGGAGGGAAGCCTCACCCCGGGCCCTAGTCCAACCTGAAGGTACAGACCCCAGGTTGGAGGGCCAGTTGCAGGTTAACAGCCCTGCACTGGTGGAGGAATGGTACAGGGCGACTTCTGTAAGCACCCTCACCATGTTGGACTCTGGGGGTACCGCTCCAGGAGGGAGGGCACAGAGCCCCAGAGGGGAGGACCAGGTTCAGGCTGTCATCCCTGACCTGGTGGAAGGGAGAGTGGTTAAAGGGTGCCCAGCACCTGGGGCTACCGCCCCCCACTCTCCACAGCCACAGTGGTTGGAGAGCTTTGAGAGGCCTGGGGCCTGGCTCTCATCCCTGACAGCTGTCAGTAATCACTGTGGCTTGCTGTCCGGGTGGACAGAGTTATCCCTGGGGAGGGGACAAGTATCACACCCCGGGGGTAGATTGGGCAACACCACTGTGTTGGTCATGGTGGTACTATCCGGCTCCTGGGATACATCTGTGAGCAAAGTAAGGTTAGGTGCTGCACAGATGGGATCCGCAGGTAAGGAGAAAGGTTCCCCATGGGTTGGCTTAGTGGGCCCTGAGAGTATGGACAGAGTGATCCAATTGGAGTCAGGAAGGCGAAGAACTGGAGCATGCCCCTGCTGTTGTGGGCCTGGGTCCTTGTTCTGTCGCCTCAAACAGGGAAGTACATCAGGATAGTGATTGTTCTCCCTTGGCTTTAGGCTGGTAGGGGGTCATGTTGGACCTGGCTTTTTGACAGGGACATCCCCAAACTTTTTGCCTCTTTCCTCCTATTTTTTCTGACCTGTTGTTGTTGGCTTTTGACCTCTGGGCACTTTACCACTGCTAACCAGTGCTAAAGTGCATATGCTCTCTGTGTAAATTGTACTACTGATTGGTTTATCCATGATTGACTATTTAATTTACTTGTAAGTCCCTGGTAGAGTGCACTACATGTGCCTAGGGCAGGTAGATTAAATGCTACTAGTGGGCCTGCAGCACTGGTTGTGCCACCCACCTCAGTAGCCCCTTAACCTTGTCTCAGGCCTGCCATTGCAAGGCCTGTGTGTGCAGTTTCACTGCCACCTCGACTTGGCATTTAAAGGTACTTGCCAAGCCTAGAACTCCCCTTTTTCTATACATAAGTCACCCCTAATGTGTGCCCTAGGTAACCCCTAGAGCAGGGTGCTGTGTAGGTAAAAGGCAGGACATGTACCTGTGTAGTTATATGTCCTGGTAGTGTAAAACTCCTAAATTCGTTTTTACACTACTGTGAGGCCTGCTCCTTTCATAGGCTAACATTGGGGCTGCCCTCATACACTGTTGAAGTGGCAGCTGCTGATCTGAAAGGAGCAGGAAGGTCATATTTAGTATGGCCAGAATGGTAATACAAAGTCCTGCTGACTGGTGAAGTCGGATATTACTATTCTAGAAATGCCACTTTTAGAAAGTGAGCATTTCTTTGCACTAAAATCTTGTTGTGCCCTTCAATCCACATCTGGCTAGGTTTAGTTGACAGCTCCTTGTGCATTCACTCAGACACACCCCAAACACAGGGTACTCAGCCTCACTTGCATACATCTGCATTTTGAATGGGTCTTCCTGGGCTGGGAGGGTGGAGGGCCTGCCCTCACACAAAGGACTGCCACTCCCCCTACTGGGACTCTGGCAGACAGGATTGAACTGAAAGGGGGCTTGGTGCTTTTCTTAGAGACTCTTTGAAGTCACCCCCACTTCAAAGGCACAACTTAGTATAAAACAGGGCCTCTGCCCTACCTCATCAGACACTTGCTGGAGAAGAAACCTGAACCAGAAACTACATCCTGCCAAGAAGAACTGCCTGGCTGCTCAAAGGACTCACCTGTCTGCTTTCTACAAAGGACTGCTGCCTTGCTGTTGCCCTGCTGCCTTGCTGAACTCTTGTCTGGCTGTGAAAGTGCTCTCCAAGGGCTTGGATAGAGCTTGCCTCCTGTTCCTTGAAGTCTCAGGACCAAAAAGACTTCTCTCTTCCTCTTGGACGCTCCGTGCGCCGATCTTTTCGACGCACAGCTTGTTCCGTGGCAAGAAAAACGCCGCACACCGACGCTGATCAACGCGACGCCTTCGGGACGACCAAAACTTTGACACACGGCCTCGCAAGGACAACGCCGCCCGACTTCCTGGGAGAAATCGACGCGACGCCTGCCGTGAGATCAAAACTTTGACGCACGGCCTCGCAAGGACAACGCCGCCCGACCCCGCAGGAGAAATCGACGCGACGCCTGCCGTGAGATCAAAACTTTGACGCACGGCCTCGCAAGGACAACGCCGCCCGACTCCGCAGGAGAAATCGATGCGACGCCTGCCGTGAGATCGAAACTTCGGTGCGCAGCCCCGCAGAACGACGCGCAGCCGGAAAACAAGCAGGAAAATCCACGCACAGACCCGGGACATCTGGTAATCCCCGCGACCCACAGAAAGAGACTGTCCGCGCACCGGAAAACGACGCCCGACTTCCCCGCGTGGAAAATAACGACGCAAGTCCGTGTGTGCTGGGGAGAAATCGACGCACACACCCTTTTTCCACGCACCTCTTCCTTTGTGGCCCTCTGAGGAGATTTTCCACCAGAACCCAGGTACTTTGTGTTTGAAAGAGACTCTGTTTACTTTCTAAAGACTTAAGACACTTTATATCACTTTTCAGTGATATCTTTACAAATTCTTATTGCAACTTTGATCGTTTTGACCTGAAGATACCCATATAAATATTATATATTTTTCTAAACACTGTGTGGTGTATTTTTGTGGTGTTATGCTATGGTGTTGTATGATTTATTGCACAAATGCTTTACACATTGCCTTCTAAGTTAAGCCTGACTGCTCGTGCCAAGCTACCAGAGGGTGAGCACAGGCTGATTTTGGATTGTGTGTGACTTACCCTGACTAGAGTGAGGGTTCTTGCTTGGACAGAGGGCAACCTGACTGCCAACCAAAAAACCCATTTCTAACAGTGATCATATGCAATCTTAGACAGGTCAACATTTTGGCCTGTGCCAGACATTTTTAGAGAGAGTTAAAGTGATAGAAAAAGAGAAAAAAGTTTGTCAGAGCTTTTAGAAAGACAGAGAAAAAAAACTTTAAAAACTTTTTAGAACTTTTTAGAAAGTTTAGAAGTACTTTTCAGCACTTAGAATAGAGTGAAAAGAGGAAATGCAAAACTTTTTGGCTATGTGTATATACACTGACCTTGTTTTGTATATTTTTCTCTTATGAAAAGTACAATGACAAGAGTGGTAAGTAGTCTCAAAGCACTTATCCCACCGTTGCACAACCAATGTAGGAGGCTGGACTGGCTTGTAGTGAGTACCAAGGGGTACTTGCACCTTGCACCAGGCCCAGTTATCCCTTATTAGTGTATAGGGTGTCTAGCAGCTTAGGCTGATAGATAATGGTAGCTTAGCAGAGCAGCTTAGGCTGAACTAGGAGACGTGTGAAGCTACTACAGTACCACAAGTGTCACTTGCACAATATCATAAGAAAACACAATACACAGTTATACTAAAAATAAAGGTACTTTATTTTTATGACAATATGCCAAAGTATCTTAGAGTGTACCCTCAGTGAGAGGATAGGAAATATACACAAGATATATATACACAATAGCAAAAATATGCAGTATAGTCTTAGAAAACAGTGCAAACAATGTATAGTTACTATAGGATGCAATGGGGACACATAGGGATAGGGGCAACACAAACCATATACTCCAAAAGTGGAATGCGAACCACGAATGGACCCCAAACCTATGTGACCTTGTAGAGGGTCGCTGGGACTATTAGAAAATAGTGAGAGTTAGAAAAATAACCCTCCCCAAGACCCTGAAAAGTGAGTGCAAAGTGCACTGAAGTTCCCCTAAGGACAAAGAAGTCGTGTTAGAGGAATAATGCAGGAAAGACACAAACCAACAATGCAACAACGATGGATTTCCAATCTAGGGTACTTGTGGAACAAGGGGACCAAGTCCAAAAGTCACAAGCAAGTCGGAGATGGGCATATGCCCAGGAAATGCCAGCTGTGGATGCAAAGAAGCTTCTACTGGACAGAAGAAGCTGAGGTTTCTGCAGGAACAAAAAGGGCTAGAGACTTCCCCTTTGGTGGACGGATCCCTCTCGCCGTGGGGAGTTGTGCAGAAGTGTTTTCCTGCCGAAAGAACGCCAACAAGCCTTGCTAGCTGCAAATCGTACGGTTAGTATTTTTGGACGCTGCTGTGGCCCAGGAGGGACCAGGAGGTCGCAAGTTGGACCAGGAGAGAGAGGTGACGTCGAGCAAGACAAGGAGCACTCTCAGCAGCAGGGAGCACCCGGAGAAGTGCCAGAAACAGGCACTACGAGGATGCGTGAAACGGTGCTCACTCGAAGTCGCACAAAGAAGTCTGACGTCGCCGGAGAACAACTTAGGAGGTCGTGCAATGCAGGTTAGAGTGCCGTGGACCCAGGCTGGACTGTGCACAAAGGATTTCTGCCGGAAGTGCACGGAGGCCGGAGTAGCTGCAAAAGTCGCGGTTCCCAGCAATGCAGTCTAGCAAGGTGAGGCAAGGACTTACCTCCACCAAACTTGGACTGAAGAGTCACTGGACTGTGGGAGTCACTGGGACAGAGTTGCTGGATTCGAGGGACCTCGCTCGTCATGCTGAAAGGAGACCCAAGGGACCGGTAATGCAGCTTTTTGGTGCCTGCGGTTGCAGGGGGAAGATTCCGTCGACCCACGGGAGATTTCTTCGGAGCTTCTAGTGCAGAGAGGAGGCAGACTACCCCCACAGCATGCACCACCAGGAAAACAGTCGAGAAGGCAGCAGGATCAGCGTTACAGAGTTGCAGTAGTCGTCTTTGCTACTTTGTTGCAGTGTTGCAGGCTTCCAGCGCGGTCAGCATTCGATTCCTTGGCAGAAGGTGAAGAGAGAGATGCAGAGGAACTCAGATGAGCTCTTGCATTCGTTATCTAAGGTTTCCCCAGAGACAGAGACCCTAAATAGCCAGAAAAGAGGGTTTGGCTACTTAGGAGAGAGGATAGGCTAGCAACACCTGAAGGAGCCTATCACAAGGAGTCTCTGACGTCACCTGGTGGCACTGGCCACTCAGAGCAGTCCAGTGTGCCAGCAGCACCTCTGTTTCCAAGATAGCAGAGGTCTGGAGCACACTGGAGGAGCTCTGGACACCTCCCAGGGGAGGTGCAGGTCAGGGGAGTGGTCACTCCCCTTTCCTTTGTCCAGTTTCGCGCCAGAGCAGGGCTAAGGGGTCCCCTGAACCGGTGTAGACTGGCTTATGCAGAATTGGGCACATCTGTGCCCAAGAAAGCATTTCCAGAGGCTGTGGGAGGCTACTCCTCCCCTGCCTTCACACCATTTTCCAAAGGGAGAGGGTGTAACACCCTCTCTCAGAGGAAGTCCTTTGTTCTGCCATCCTGGGACATGCCTGGCTTGACCCCAGGAGGGCAGAAACCTGTCTGAGGGGTTGGCAGCAGCAGCAGCTGCAGTGAAACCCCAGGAAAGGCAGTTTGGCAGTGCCAGGGTCTGTGCTACAGACCACTGGGATCATGGGATTGTGCCAACAATGCCAGGATGGCATAGAGGGGGCAATTCCATGATCTTAGACATGTTACATGGCCATTTTCGGAGTTACCATTGTGAAGCTACATATAGGTAGTGACCTATATGTAGTGCACGCGTGTAATGGTGTCCCCGCACTCACAAAGTCTGGGAATTGGCCCTGAACAATGTGGGGGCACCTTGGCTAGTGCCAGGGTGCCCTCACACTAAGTAACTTTGCACCTAACCTTTACCAGGTAAAGGTTAGACATATAGGTGACTTATAAGTTACTTAAGTGCAGTGTAAAATGGCTGTGAAATAACGTGGACGTTATTTCACTCAGGCTGCAGTGGCAGGCCTGTGTAAGAATTGTCAGATCTCTCTATGGGTGGCAAAAGAAATGCTGCAGCCCATAGGGATCTCCTGGAACCCCAATACCCTGGGTACCTCAGTACCATATACTAGGGAATTATAAGGGTGTTCCAGTAAGCCAATGTAAATTGGTAAAATTAGTCACTAGCCTGTTAGTGACAATTTAGAAATAAATGAGAGAGCATAACCACTGAGGTTCTGATTAGCAGAGCCTCAGTGAGACAGTTAGTCACTACACAGGTAACACATTCAGGCACACCTATGAGCACTGGGGCCCTGGTGAACAGGGTCCCAGTGACACATACAACTAAAACAACATATATACAGTGAAAAATGGGGGTAACATGCCAGGCAAGATGGTACTTTCCTACACTACACTCAACACACATACAGGAAGGGTTTTGTGAATGGTGCAGTCTTGACTGGTTCTACGCTGTTGTCCTTCATAGACACCATCAGCTGGGACATATGAGAAAATGTCCGAATCCTCTGGTGTACCGACCGCTGGTGGACCTGCTGACAATGGAAGAGAGACATGTCATCGTCACCTACCGGTTTGACCGTGCCACAATCCAGGAACTATGTACCCAGTTGGAGCCTGACCTGATGTCACCAATCCGCCATCCGACTGGAATCCCCCCTGACGTGCAGGTGCTGTCAGTGCTCCATTTCCTTGCAAGTGGGTCTTTTCAGACAACAGTGGCCATGGCATCAGGGATGTCCCAGCCTATGTTTTCCAACGTGTTGTCCAGAGTGTTGTCTGCCCTGCTGAAACATGTAAGGAGATACATCATTTTCCCGGAGGTGGAGGATTTGCCTACAGTGAAAGGTGACTTCTATGCCCTTGGACATATCCCCAACGTCATAGGTGCCATTGATGGGACCCATGTAGCTCTGGTCCCCCCCCACAGGAGTGAACAGGTGTACAGGAACAGGAAGAGTTATCATTCAATGAATGTCCAGATGGTCTGTTTGGCAGACAGTACATCTCGCAGGTAAATGCTATGTTCCCTGGCTCAGTGCATGACACCTACATCCTGCGGAATAGCAGCATCCCTGATATGATGGGTCAACTCCAGAGGCACCGTGTATGGCTACTGGGGGACTCTGGATACCCCAACCTTTCCTGGCTATTGACCCCAGTGTGGAATCCCAGGACCAGGGCAGAGGAACGCTGCAATGAGGCCCATGGGCGGACTATGAGGGTGATCGAACGCACCTTTGGCCTCCTGAAGGCCAGGTTCAGGTGCCTCCATATGCCAGGTGGATCCCTATTCTACTCACCAAAGAAGGTGTGCAACATCATCATCGCCTGCTCCATGCTCCATAATTTGGCTTTGCGACGCCAGCTGCCTTTTCTGCAGGAGGATGATCCAGATGACGGTGTTGTAGCAGCTGTGGAGTCTGTGGAGCCTGTGGACAGTGATAAGGATGAAGCTGAGGAAGAAGACAACGACAACAGGGAGTCAGTCATACAGCAATATTTCCAGTGAGACATAGGTGAGAAAATTTAAATTTTTAGCATTACCTTAACTTTCACATGTCTACCTCTGTCCTGTTTCTCGATTTAAATCACTATTTGGTAACTGAGTTGTACCCTTCCATTACAGTTTCACAGGTGTGGTTACCTACGTGTCAACTGCTTGCATCCTTCAAGGGCTTGTGATTTGTGACATAGGTATGTTAGCCTTACAATGGTAAACCCATTATGACACTGTCATTGATAATACATATTTTCTAAATCACAGACTGACTCCAGATTGTTTTGTGTTTCAAGGGTGTTTATTGAAGTGCTCTGAAATGTGAGGGGTTTGTAAAATGGTGAGGGGTGATGGCGGAGGAATGTCCATGGCAGAGCCCAGTCTATTAGTCTCACAGGTGCACTGCCCATCTGGGCATAGGAAGTGGAGCTGGGGCAGTTTAAGTATGGACAGGGTAACAAAGTGGGACAGTGGGATGACAATCAGGGTGGTCTCATTTCCTGGCGGGGGTCTTGCCATCTTGCTCTGTCCTGTTCCTGGATCTCAGGGTCCGCTTGCGTGGTGGTTGTCCATCTGCAGGGGGTGGGGTGCTGGTGTGTTGGTCCTGTGGCGGGCGTCCTGTCCACTAGTGCTGGCGGAGGTGGTGGGCATTTCATCGTCCATGCTAATGTCAGGGGCCCCTTGGAGTGCCACAGTGTCCCTCAAGGTCTCCTGTATGTCCTTCAGCACCCCTACGATGGTGCCCAGGGCGGAGCAGAAGGTCCTGAGCTCCTCCCTGAACCCCAAATACAGTTCGTCCTGCAGACGCAGGGTCTCCTGCAACTTGTCCAGGACCGTCGCCATCGTCTCCTGGGAGTGGTGGTATGCTCCCATGATGGAGGATAGGGCCTCGTGGAGAGTGGGTTCCCTTGGCCTGTCCACCCCCTGTCGCACAGCAGCCCTCCCAGTTCCCCTGTGTTCCTGGGCCTCTGTCCCCTGGACCGTGTGCCCATTACCACTGCCCTTAGGTCCCTGTTGTTGTTGGGGTGGCGGGTTAGCCTGGGTTCCCTGTAGTGGTGGACACACCGCTGATTGACCTGTCCTGGGTAGGGAGGTTTGGGCCCGCTGGGTGGGTGATGTGCTGGTGTTACCAGAGGGTGGAAGGTCAGTGTTGGGCTGTGCCTGTGCAAGGGTAACTGACTGTCCCAAGGCCCACGATGGTCTGGGCTGGTCATCAGGATCCAGTAGGGCAGAGCTGCTCTTGTCACTGTGGGCCTATTCTGGGGGTGGAGTGGTGTTGTCTGGTCCCTCTAGTGTGGTGAAGGTCCTTCGTGTTCCTGCAGGGGCATAAGAGCATGATTATTGCAGGTGTGTGTGTAATGGTGTGCAATGGGTGGGTGTTTGTGTACTGCAGTGCAAGCATTCCTGTGTGTGGGTTTGTGTGATGATGGTTGGGGGGGTGTTCTGGGTATGTGCAGTGGGCATGCTTTAGTGAGGGGTGTCCATGCTTAGTTGTGTCATGCAGGGCTTGGTGTTGGGATGTGTGGTTTGTGTTATGGGTAGATTAGTGAGGATTTGGAGTGATAGGGGAGGGTGTGAGGGTGGGGGTGTGTGATAGCATGCAGGTAGGGTGGGGGGTATGATGGTTAAGATTAGACTTACCAGTGTCCGTTCCTCCAACGACTCCTCCGAGGCCCTCAGGATGCAAGATGGACAAGACTTGCTCCTCCCATGTTGTTAGTTGTGAGGGAGGAGGTGGGGGTCCACCGCCAGTCCGCTGTACCGCGATGTGGTGCCTGGATACTGTGGAACACACCTTCCCCCGTAGGTCGTTCCACCTCTTCCTGATGTCCTCCCTATTTCTTGGGTGCTGTCCAACAGAGTTGACCCTGTCCACTATTCTGCGCCATAGCTCCATCTTCCTGGCTATTGATGTGTGCTGTACCTGTGAGCCAAATAGCTGTGGCTCTAACCATACGATTTCCTCCACCATGACCCTCAGCTCCTCCTCGGAGAAGCGGGGGTGTCTTTGGCGTGACATGGGGTGGTGTAGGTGATGTGTGGGGTGGTATATGTGGTGATGAGTGTGGTGAGTGTAGTGGTGTGTGGTGTTTTGTGCATGGATGTTGTGTGGGTGATGGTGTTGTGTGCCTCTGTGTGATGGAGTTGTCTATTCTGTGCTCTCTCTCTGGCCTTCTTTCTGAATTTTTTGTCGTAGGGGTTTGTGGGTGATGTAGGTGTGTGTTTTATATTGTATTGGGTGTGTGGGAGTGGTGTTTGTATGTGTATCAGGTGTGTGTATTTTGAATTGTCCAATGTGGCGGTGTTTTGGAGATGTGTGTGTATTTTGAGCGCAGCAGTGTGCACCGCCAATGGAATACCGCGGTTGAAAGACTGCCGCGTGGATTCTTGGGTCATAATAGCATGGGCGTGTTTCTGTTGGCGTGGAGGTGGAGGATTTGTTTCCGCCAGTTTATCACTGACCTTCGGTGTGGCGGTGTTGTGTGGGTGTCTGAATTTCGGCGGATTCCAAGATGTGGGTCATAATAGCTGTGGCGGAATACCGCGGCGGCGGCGGTGTATTGGCAGTCTTCTGCACGGCGGTAAGCGCCTTTTACTGCCAATTTTGTAATGACCCCGTGTGTGAAAATGTCCGTGGACATGCAATAGACACTCAGGGGCCTGGTGTCTTTTTGCTGAACAGGAAAGTATGATGTTTAGGTGTTAGCGTCAACATTTTTGATGCATGATGGGAATGCATGGAAATGTGCTATGTAGGCCTTGATTGCACCCAGATTAACATACCATGTCACATGGGCTATGCAACAATGTTGTCATTATGGTATGGCTACATGTGTGTGACTATCTGTCAACATAGGGCAGTGCGTGCTCTACGGGCAAATAAAATGCAAAAACTCAACCTTTATGCAAGGACCTGATTCATGTATTGTATTTATATGCAATATGTTAACCTTTTGCATTGCAGACTTTAACCCTGAAAAACACTATTAATGAAGTTTGCAACAACTGTTCATTTGCAATGTATTGCTGCAGGCTTACTGAGCGTGTTAGGGTGTGGTCCCTTTCTAGGACCTTCTAGAATATTTCCCTGCAGCATGACTGGGCGTGGGCTGGGCCAGACTCTATATAAGGGAGCCAGCCCAGCTCCACATGCTCACTATTCAGAGGTCCTGGTACAGAGCAGCAGCAACTTCCTGAGCTCCTGTTCCGGAGGCCTACTTTGATCATCCAGGCCGTGCCCTTCATTGTTTTGGGGATCATTAATCAGGGCGGTAAGACGGAGGTCGGGCCGGGCCCCCGATCCCGTTTTTCAAAGGCATTCGAATTCTTGGGCCTAATTTTCATATTGGGAGATTTTTCCTTGTGCGTGTGAATGTGCTCCTTGCTTCTGGCATTTACATGTTGATATTTGAATCAGCAAGACGCGCAATTCATTTCTGGCATTTGACTTTTGAGATTCAGGTCGGCAACAGTGTGCGCGACCATTTCTAGACATTTGCATATTGGCATTCGAATCGGCAAGACGCTCGATTCATTTCTCGTGTTTAACTCTTGATACTCATTGTGCGCTACCATTTCTTGGCAGTTACATGGTGGCGATCGAATCAGCAAGATGCGCAATTCATTCCTGGTGTTTAACTCTTGATACTCATTGTGTGCTACCATTTCTTGGAAGTTACATGGTGGCAATCGAATCGGCAAGACGCAAGATTCATTCCTTGTGTTTAACTCTTGATACTCATTGTGCACTACCATTTCTTGGCAGTTACATGGTGGCAATCGAATCGGCAAGACGCGCGATTCATTCCTTGTGTTTAACTCTTGACACTCATTGTGCACTACCATTTCTTGGCATTTACATGGTGGCGCACGAATCGGCAAGACGCGCAATTCATTTTCCTTGCATTTAACTCTTGATACACATTGTGCGCAACCATTTCTTGGCATTTACATGGTGGCATTCAAATCGGCAAGAAGCGCAATTCATTTCCTTGCATTTAACTCTTGATACACATTGTGCTCAACCATTCCTTGGCATTTGCATGGTGGCGTTCGAATCGGCAAGACACGCGATTCGTTTTCCTTGCATTTAACTCTTGATACGCATTGTGCACAAGCATTTCTTGGCATTTACATGGTGACACTCAAATCGGCAAGATGCGCGATTCATTCCTTTCATTTAAATTTTGATATTCATTGTACGCAACCATTTCATGCCAGTTGCATATACTTGTTGGAATCGACAGTGTGCGCGGTTCATTTCCTGCATTTAAACCTAGGAGTTCAGACCGCTTACAGTGTGCGCGATCATTTCATGACAATTAAAACTTTGAAGTGTAGTATTTCCTGAAGTGCACCCAACTATCCAGGACTTTTGAATGTTCACAAAGGTGTTAAATTCAAGATGTTACATTTTTTTTTTTTTTTTTACATATTTTTATTAAATTTTCAATAAAATCAAACATTTCGATGCATCCATTTAGCAGCAGTGATAGGATGTTTACAGTTACAATAGTTTGCTGGGCGCTTATTTATTAGATTTAACAAACAACCAATAACTTTCGTACACCGCTAGATCCGCGCTTTTATGTCTGTACTTACAGGCATTGCTAGTTCGCGCATTTGATACTATCTTTCGTGCGGAGGTTTCGATGCCTGCAAGAGTTCTAGTTCAGGACGAACCCTAAGATGGACGGGAGAGAGCGGGGGGCGGGGGAAGGGGCAACTTAACTTCTGAAGACCCTGAGTTTACTAGTTGGGGACGATGGGCTGTGTGTATTAATTGGCTAGTGTGTATTTGGGGGTGCAGTGTATTTATATCTGTGCTTAGGCACCATTGGCAGGTGTGTGCGCTACTCATGATTACTGTGGTATTGCAACCGGGGTGAAACCTACAATTGTCTATGTTATTGCGTCTGACTGCTATTCAGCGAGGTTTTTCGTCATTCTTTGTTTCTAGTTTGGAGACCAATGTACCCCAGGTTTCACAGCCCGAGTGTTGAGGACCACCTCGCGCCAGTTTCGTTAGTACCTGATATTCAGCACGTGTCCAGCGAAGCGTAAGAGCGAGCCAAGCACCATGGTCAGGGGCCTTAGAGGCCTTCCAGTTCATGGCTATTAGTCTTTTGTACATTGCATAAGCCAGGTCTACGAATCTGTGCATAAATTTGCTCCTTTTTGTTCTGGTCCTGAGGCCAAGTAGACAGGATTTGGGGTTCGCGTCCAAGCCCAGGCCAGTCATTTCCGACAGTGCAGTGGTCAGCGCGGTCCACTCCCCCCTTACCTGCGGGCACTCCCAGACCATATGATAAAACTGTGCTGCTGGGGTTTTACATCTAGGGCAAGTTGGGTCCGATCCAGGGAACATACGTTTAATTCTGGCTGGCGCTAAATAAGTCTGATGTAAGTAATTAAATTGTGTGTATCGGAATCTGGGGTTCCTTGAGACCTCGCGTGTGTGGCTCAGGGCTTTTGACCATTCTGTCTCTGTGATCGGGTCAGGCAGTACGGCATTCCACCTTTCTCGGGCTTTCTGCAGATTAGACTCCGGGGGCTTATTTAGTAGTTTGTATGTATTTGAGACTACTTTTTCACGTGTGTCGTAGCTCAGCATATGGTGTAGGTTTATTGAGATGTCTGGCTCAGCGTCCCCGGGCCCCCATGTACCTCTAATTGCATGACATATAGCGTGGTATGTCAGAAATTGCCCTGGGCTGATCTCTGTGAGGGCCTGTATATCTTCGAAGGACATTAGTTTTCCTTCCTCGAAGCATTCTCCTACCGTGCTTATGCCCGCTTCTATCCAGGTTGCGGATAGGTGAGAACCAGTTGTCACCCATCCAGGGATTCGTTCTAGTGGTATGAGAGGTGAGTAGGGAATTTTTTTGGCATCTTTTTGAATATACTTCTTCCAGTATGCATGTGCTGCTGCCATCAATGGGTTTGCGCATGTGCTTTTAGTTTGCTTGCTCGAGAGCCACTCAAGCAGGGGGACTCCCCGGAGTCGGGTTACCAGCCAGGCAGCTTCCGCCGACCCCGAGTTATGAATCCAATTTGAGATCCACTGCAGCTGTGCTGCCGCAGAGTAGAGCTCAAAGTTAGGGGCTCCCAGTCCACCCGCCGCCACTGGGTGATATAGTGTGTTGAGTGCGACTCGCCTTCTGCCATCACCCCATACCAGCTGCACCAATGCAGAATTTAAACTGTTGAAGAAACTTTTAGGAATTATGATCGGCAGGGCAGCGAAGTGATATAGCAGCCTGGGCAGCACTAGCATGTTGGCTATGGCAACTTTTCCCAATGGTGAGAGCGGTAATTTATTCCAGAAACGCAATGAGCTCTTTATAGATGTCACCGCTCTCCCCAGGTTGCCATCCCTGAGGTCTTCAGCACTGTGATAGACGTTAACCCCGAGATATTTGAATGTGTCGAAGCACCATTTTAATGGGCCTGGTGAAGTGTTCTCTCGTCTCGCTGGGGACCGGCCAACCAGTGGGAATATACAGGATTTCCCCCAATTAACTATCAAGCCCGATATCTCTCCAAACTCGCGTAGCAATGACATCACCGGGGGCAGTGCCTCCCCAACACTGCGTATATAGATCAAAGCATCATCTGCATACAATGATATGACGTGGGATGTGCCGTTCCTTACCACCCCCCATTCTTCTGTTTTTGCACGGACACGCGCGGCCAGTGGTTCCATCGCCAGGGCGAACAACAGGGGGGAAAGGGGACAGCCCTGCCTTGTTCCCCTGCTAATTGGGAAGCTCTCTGATATGACTCCTCCTGTCTTCACCCTGGCCTGCGGGTTGGTGTACAGTATGCGTACCCATCTTATAAATTTTGGGCCTATGCCCATTCGCTGCATGGTGGCAAACAGGAAGTCCCATTCTAGTGTGTCGAATGCTTTTTCGATGTCTAGCGAGATCACTGCTTCCTCAGATGCACTCGGGGGGGTATCGCCCATTACGCTTAGTAGCCTACGAATGTTGAGAAAGGTGTTGCGTTTTGGGATAAATCCATTCTGGTCTTCGTGTACTAAAGTGTGCATATGAGGAGCTAGCCTGTTGGCTAGTATTTTGCCAAGTAGTTTGCAATCTAGATTTAGTAGAGACAGGGGTCTATAGGACCTAACGTCAGTGGGGTCCCGCCCCTGTTTCGGGAGGACCACTATCATTGCCTCTCTCATTGTGGGGGGGAGACTTCCCTTGATCTCTGCTTCTTCCATGACTTTTAGGAGATGTGCGACCAGGTGTGTTGCAAAAGTGGAGTAGTATTCTGATGGCAGGCCGTCTGCCCCTGGAGCTTTATTTCTAGGTAGTTGTTCAAGAGCCTTATTTAGTTCTCCTAGTGTGATGGGGGCCTCTAATGTCTCCCTGTCATTTTGTGTGAGTTGGGGCAGAGAGGATTCCACCAAAAAGGACTCGAGTTGTTGGGGGGTGCATGATGTGCGTGTGCTGTATAGCTGTGTGTAGTATTTCCTGAACGCATCATTAATTTCATCCTGTGTGGTTGCTATTGCGCCTACGCCTAACACTATTGCCCCTATTGGGGGGCATTGCCGTTCCTCCCGCAGGAGCCATGCGAGCAGCCTACCCGATCTGTCGCCTTCCGCTTGTAATCTGGTCAAGTGATATTTGTAGTCATGTAGGCGTAGTGTGGCGTCTGCAGCTGCGTATTCTGCGCGCGCATCTTTTAATGACGTATATGGTGTTTCGCTGCGGGCCACTGCGTTTTCTAGTGCTCTTAGTTTCTTTTCCAGTTTGGTAACCTCTGCATGGAGTGTGCGTCTTACCCCCCATGTAGTGGAAATGCAGTGCCCGCGGGTCACTGCTTTATGTGCGTCCCACTCTACTGCTCTTAAGCTTGTAGTGCCAGCATTCAATTCCCAGTACTGCTTGAGCGCTGTACTCAAAGCGTCTTTAAATGCAGGGTCCTGCAACGCTTCCACTTGTAATCTCCAGGTTGGGATCGCTTGTCGCCTCCTGCCCCAATCTAAAGTTATTTTAAGCGGTGAGTGGTCTGATAGTGACTTAGCTAAGTATTCAATCCCGTTGGTTACTGTGCAAATGTCCCGGGTACCCCATAGCAGATCTATCCTAGTGTATACTTTGTGTGGTACTGAGTAAAATGAGTATTCTCTGCGCTGCGGGTGCTTCATGCGCCACAAATCGCAGAGACCCATGTCACTGGCCCATGTCACCAGTGGGCACCCGGGGCGTCTGTTGGCCGCTGAATGTGTGGGGGGGCTTGACCTATCCAATGTCAGGTCCGGCGTATTATTGAAATCACCACCCCATATTGCAGGTGCTGCAGGGTTAGTCAATAGAGCTGGGGTGAGCGTGTTCAGGAACACAGGCAACGCAGTGTTCGGGGCGTATACTCCTATGAGTGACAATTGTTTTCCGTCTAATTTACCCTCCACCACCACGTACCTACCTCCCTGGTCTATCCTGTATGATGTTAGAAGAAATGGAACACTCCCTGCCATCCATATCAGGACCCCCCTCGCAAAGGTTGAATAAGATGTGCCTACGATCTGACCTCCCCATCTATTCCGCAGTTCTTGTAAGTCTGGGTCCAGTAGGTGGGTTTCTTGTAAAATTGCAATGTGTGTGCCCTGGCGTTTGAGTCTTGCATGCACCCTGGACCTTTTTCTGTGGTTCCCTAGACCCCTGACATTCCAGGTGACTATGATATATTTGCTTACGTTGTGGGCTGTTTGCTGGGCCATGTTTGTTTCGTAGTGGTGCATCTAACAGTCTGGTCCCTGATGGGGTCCAAGCAGTCCTCCCCCTCCCCATCGCCACTACAGCCCGTTCCCCAACCTCCATCTATGTGTCTTGTGTTATGCGCAGACCTGCGGTGTACAAACTGGTGATTACCCTCCCTCCCTCCCCAACTGGATCCCAACCCCAACTGTGAACCAACAAAAAAACAAACGCACACCCCAGAGAGGTGCGACCTAGGCAGTGTCCGTGTGGATGCCTGCGGGGGAGCTATAATACTATCCGGGTGCGGCTCATTATAGGGGCTCGCATCCTTCTGCAGATTCAGCCTGCAAGTTGTGTGGGGCATCCCCGGGGCGCAGCAAGCCAACCCTCCCCTGCCGCGCGTCACCTCCAATTACACGCAGGCTAAATACAGGAGTTGACTCTGAAAGCAGAGAAACAAGGATACATAATTTCAAGCGATATATCCAGCCGCTGTCGGCGGGACACACAATATTCAATCCTGTTCTCCTTCTGTGGCAGCGGGTCCCGCCCTGGTGGTAGGTCAGCATCAGTTGTTCAGAGTATGTCCGCAGTCCGGGGAGTAATCTCCGGGCCTTTCAGCGACCCCGTCAGTGTGGAATCCGAGCTTATTGAATCCAATTTCCGAGCCCTCCTCCGGATGGGTTCTGAGTGTCTCAAAAGCATTTTGTGTCAGCAGGGGAGTTTCCTTCAGGACCCTGGCTCTCTCTTCCGCAGCCTGTTTCTCCGTAGGTTGACCCCCGGGTCGTCTTTTGGGGCGTTTCCGATTGGATGCTGTGGACCAGTTGTCGTTAATACCGGTTTCTTCTCGGGGTTGGGCAAACCCCTTGGCATGTAGCCATGTCCAAGCGTCTTCCGGAGATGTGAACACGTGGGTGCGTTCATCTGTTAGTACTCTTAATTTAGCAGGAAATAGCAGAGCATACTTTATGTCATGTTCATGGAGACGTTGCTTAATTTGAGCAAAGGAGTTGCGTTGTCTTTGCACTTCCTGAGTGAAGTCTGGGTAAGCGTGAACAGTTGAGTCCTCATATTGAAATGGACCATTGCTGCGGAATTGTTGCAGAATCGCATCCCGGTCTCTAAAGTTCAGGAACCTGGCTATCAGCGGTCTTGGGGACTGGCCCGGTACTGGGGGGCGCCCGGGAGTCCTGTGTGCTCTTTCTACTGAGAAGAATTTCGACGGGGCTCCGTTCAGGACCTCTTTGGCTAACCACTGTTCCAGTTGAATCTCTGTGTTTTGTTCTATTGATTTTTCCGGGAGACCAAGAAACCGTATGTTGTTGCGGCGTGATCTTCCCTCCGCCTCTTCTGCTCTCCTCAGCAGTGTTTTTACCTCTAGGTCCAGGCGGAGAATTTGTTTTTGGTTGTCCGTTACTTTGGGGCACATGTCATTTAGCGTCTCTTCACTTTTTCGGATAATTTGCGGTGGTCCGCTCTAAGAATATTTAGATCTTGCGATACCGTATCTATTCTATTTTCTAATGAAATTTTAGTGTCCATAATTGCTTGGAGTACTCTCTCGAATTGTGTAGAATGGGCCAAAAGTGTAGATTCCAGTGATTGTAAGGTAGGAGTAGGTTGTTGGTCCCCAGGCGCTGGTCCCTGCGTGCCCCGGTCCTGATTCCTCGCTGATTTTGATCTCCCGGCCATTTTGACTCGATTTATGGGTCTCTGTTTCTACTGCGCTTACATGAGCTCCTCGAGCCCCCGGTTGGACGGATATGGAGGGCCGTGTGTACTCACGGATCCCCACCGTCATGCGCTTTAAGTTTTTTGGATTACAAACTGCCTAATATTCCACGAAATGAGTTCCTGCTTGGTTGCCCGTTTCCAGGTCCCTCACCCGGCACCAGCGGGGGGGCGACGGATAGCGGGATGATCTCCGAAGTCAATCCAATATGCCCATCATGTCGGCTCCAACGATTCAGTGCCTGGGCGTGGGTCCCCCACCCTCACAAGGTCAATTACCATATGCACTCACTTCCAATTGGGCTTCCATGCAGGGTTCTGCTCCTCTTACCGGGGGAATGGTGGAGTCATAATATACTTCGGGGGGGGCCCCACTCGTAGCCCGCAGACGTTCCTGAATTGCAGGAGCCACTAGGAGTGACCAGGGGGGCGTGTAGAGCAAACCGCTAGGGCTCCAGATGCGCACCGTGACTTTTACTGCGCGATCCCCCTAAGTCGAAGGGGGGGGCACGCCTTGCAGCCGGAACGCAGGCCAAGGGGGGGGAACCGCCAAAGGTCCCCAATCACGGCTTCACTGCCCCTCCGCTCCTCCCCACCACGGCAGTGGAGAGGGTTGTTCAGCGGTAGAGGGGGGGGGAGGGAGAGCCCCGAGGCAGGTCCGCTGCCCTTCCGCAGCGGGATCCCCCCACCGCCGCACCCCCACCTCACCTCAGGGGCTCCGGGACGGAGCTCCGAGCCTCGCACCGAGGCAAAATGGCGGCCGCAGTCCTGAGGCGATGTCGTCCCTCGGCGGCTCCTCCGTTCAGCCCCGTAACTTTTACTGCGCGACCCCCCTAAATCGAAGGGGGGGGGCACGCCTTGCAGCCAGAACGCAGGCCAAGGGGGGGGGAACCGCCCAAGGTCCCCAATCACGGCTTCACCGTCCCACCGCCCCTCCCCACCACGGCAGTGGAGAGGGTTGTCCAGCGGTAGAGGGGGGGGGGGGAGAGCCCCGAGGCAGGTCTGCTGCCCTCCCGCAACGGGATCCCCCCACCGCCGCACCCCCACCTCACCTCAGGGGCTCCGGGACGGAGCTCCGAGCCTCGCTCCGAGGCAAAATGGCGGCCGCAGTCCTGAGGCGATGTTGTCCCTCGGCGGCTCCTCCACTCAGCCGCCCCAGCGCCCCCGTGGCCGTCAGCAAGGGGAGAGAGGCTCCTAGAGCGGGTTACTCCTCTGTATGAGGATATTGGCGACCCCAGGGTGCCCCGCAATCGTTTTGGAGGCGAGCCCGAGACGGAGCGCTTTACGAAGCGTCCTTCCCGGTCGCCATCTTGGCTCCTCCCCTTCAAGATGTTACATTATATGTGCATATTAAGTTCTTGGTACAATTCCTATTGTTTTCTAGGAAATGTTCAGATTACTTTTTATCCTCATGTAGAAAGACAATGGGGGTCATTTTGACCCTGGCGGTCCGAGACCGCCAGGGCTAAAATGACGGAAGCACCGCCAACAGGCTGGCGATGCTTCCTGCCCTATTACGACCGCTGCGCACCGCCGGGGCTAGTGGTTTCCTGCCGTTTTAGCCCCTGCGGTGAAAATCCGCCAGGGCAGCGCTGCAAGCAGCGCTGCCCTGGGGATTATGACACCCCTACCGCCAGCCTGTTTCTGGCGGTTTGCACCGCCAGGAAGAGGCTGGCGGTAAGGGGTGTCCTGGGGCCCCTGGGGGCCCCTGCACTGCCCATGCCACTGACATGGGCAGTGCAGGGGCCCCCTAACAGGGCCCCGGCCAGCTTTTCACTGTCTGCATAGCAGACAGTGAAAAGCGCGACGGGTGCAACTGCACCCGTCGCACGGCCGCAACACCGCCAGCTCCATTAGGAGCCAGCTCCTATGTTGCGGCCTCATCCCCCCTGGCCCGGCGGGCGCAAACTCCCCCAGCGGGGATGTCGTAATGGGGGCCGCGGGAGTGCGGCCGCATTGGCAGCCACACGGCAGTTACCGCTACCGCCGCCCGCCAAGGTCGTAATGACCCCCAATGTTTGTTCTGGAAACATAATTCTAGAAGGTTCTTATATTTTTAGACAAAATGAGACATTTCATGAAAAGTTCATGTGAGAAGTTGTATTAACCATTCTTGATTTCCTTCCCAGGTACCCAGACGTTTTGAGGCCTAGTTATAGTCCTTTCTTAAGTTATCCATTGTTACAGTATGACAGTGCTTAGAATCATAGTCTAGTGAAAGGCAATGTGATAAAATCTTGATATTGTGTGGTTTAACCTATGCTTCCTACAGGTCTCCTTCCCAGCTGTTCCCTTTCTAATCCCCGTTTCCCCACTTGGACTCTTTTAGATTCTGTGACATTCTAATCAGAGTATTGGAGCTGTCTTGTGGTGGACATGTTGGGAACGTGCGCAGACCCCGAGGATCTGGTCTCCCTGACAGAATAGTGAGCCCACAAATTAATTATCCTCCTGGTTTGCGTGTGTTCTCAGCATGGCCACATTAGAGATGCTAGTCAAGGTTATCACGCAGCTCCAAGCCGAGGTAGTGTCATCAAAGGATATAGCAGCCAGCCTAGCTGAGAGAGTGAGTCAGTTGCAGGAAAGGGTAGAAAAAAAGGAACAAAGTCCTTTGGGTGTGTCTTGGCCTGGTCCTTCTTTTCAAGCTTCTGGAGGTAATCCTCCTATGGACAGTTCCCTCAACGTTCCTTCAGCCATTCCCCTAGCTCCTCCAGAACATTTCTCAGGCGATCCCCTGAAAGCTCAATCTTTCCTGGTTCAAGTGGAATTACATTTTACCTGTTGACCACACACTTTCCCTGATGCCCAATCCAGGGTGGCCTTCTTGTTATCATACCTGACTGGAGACACAGCCACCTGGGCAATTCCTCTTGTGCGTAAAGACAGTTCCCTGCTTTACAATTGGAGAAATTTTGTTCGCGAGTTTGAATGAGTGTTTGATCGTAGAACTGTGACATTGTCAGCAGATCGTGAACTATAAGACTTGCAACAAGGTAACCAAGATCTAGGGGGTCATTACAACATTGGCGGTATAAGGCGCTTAACGCCGTGCAGAAGACCGCCAATACACCGCCACGGCCGCGGTAGACCGCCACAGCTATTATGACACACATCACGGAATCCACCGAAATTCAGACACCCACACAATACCGCCACACCTAAGGTAAGCGAGAAACTGGCGGAAACACATCCTCCACCTCCACGCCAACAGAAACACGCCCATGCCATTACGACCCACGAATCTACGCGGCGGTCTTTCAACCGCGGTATTCCATTGGCGGTACACACCGCTGCGCTCAAAATACACACACATCTCCAAAACACCGCCACATTGGACAATTACAAATACACACACCTGATACACATACACACACCACTCCCACACACCCAACACAATATAAAACACACACCCACATCACCCACAAATCCCTACTACCAAAAATTCAGAGAGAAGGCCAGAGAGACAGCACAGAACAGACAACCCCATCACACAGAGGCACACAACACCATCATCCACGCAACATCCAAGCACAAAACACCACATACCACTACACTCACCACACTCATCAACACATACACCACCCCACACATCACCTACAACACCCCATGTCACGCCAAAGACACCCCCGATTCTCCGAGGAGGAGCTCAGGGTCATGGTGGAGAAAATCATCCGGGTAGAGCCACAGCTATTTGGCTCACAGGTAAAGCACACATCCATAGCCAGGAAGATGGAGCTATGGCAAAGTATAGTGGACAGGGTCAACGCAGCGGGACAGCACCCAAGAAATAGGGAGGACATCAGGAAGAGGTAAAACGACCTACGGAGGAAGGTGCGTTCCACAGTATCCAGGCACCACATCGCGGTACAGCGGACTGGCGGCGGACCCTCACCTCCTCCCTCACAACTAACAACATGGGAGGAGCAAGTCTTGTCCATCTTGCATCCTGAGGGCCTCGGAGGAGTCATTGGAGGAACGGACACTGGTAAGTCTAATCTTAACCATCATACCCCCCACCCTACCTGCATGATATCACACCCCCCCACCATCACACCCTCCCCTATCTCCCCAAATCCTCACCTATCTACCCATGACACCAACCACCCATCCCAACCCCAAGCACTGCATGACATAACTAAGCATGGACACCCATCACCAAAGCATTCCCACTGCACAGACCCACAACACCCCCAACCATCAGCACACAAGCCCCCACACAGGAATGCCTGCACTGGGGTTCACGAACACCCAACCATTCCACTCCATGAAACACACACATGCAATAATCATGTACTTATACCCCCGCAGGAACCTGAAGGAACGTCACCACACCAGAGGGTCCAGACAACACCACTCCACCCTCAGAAGAGGCCCACAGTGACGACAGCAGCTCTGCCCCACTGGATCTTGATGACCAGGCCGGACCATCGTGGGCCTCAGGACAGTCGGTTCCCCTTGCCCAGCCACAGCCCAACACCAAGGTTACACCCTCTGGTAACACCAGCACAGCACCCACCCAGCGGGCCCAAACCTCCCTACCCACGACAGGTCAATCAGCGGTGTGTCCACCACTACAGGGCACCCAGGCGAACCCACCACCCCAACAACAACAGGGACCTGAGGGCAGTGGTGGTGGACACACGCTCAAGGGGACGGAGGCACAGGAACACAGGGGAACTGGGAGGGCTGCGTTGCGACAGAGGGAGGACAGGCCAAGGGAACCAACTCTCAACGAGGCCCTCTCCTCCATCATGGGAGCATACCACCACTCCCAGGAGACGATGGCCACGGTCCTGGACAAGTTGCAGGAGACCCTGTGTCTGCAGGAGGAACAATATTTGGGGTTCAGGGAGGAGCTCAGGACCATCGGCACCGCCCTGGGCAACATCGTAGGGGTGCTGACGGACATTCAAAAGACCTTGAGGGACACCGTGGCACTCCAAGGGGCCCCTGACACTAGCCAGGACGATGAAATGCCCACCACCTCCACCGGCGCTAGTGGACAGGACGCTCCACCACAGGACCAACACACCAGCACCCCATCCCCTGCAGACGGACAACCACCACGCAAGCGGTCCCTGAGATCCAGGAACAGGACAGAGCAAGATGGCAAGACCCCCGCCTGGAAATAAGACCACCCTGATTGTCCCCCCACTGTCCCACTTTGTTACCCTGTCCAAATCGGAACTGACCTAGCTCCACTTCCAATGCCCAGATGTGCAATGTACCTGTGAGACTAATAGACTGGACTCTGCCATGGACATTCCTCCACCATCGCCTATCACCAGTTTACAACCCCCATCATTTTATGAGCACTTAAATAAACACCCTTGAAACACTAAAAACAAATGGGTCCCGTGCTTCCCATGCCACTGGATTCAAGCTAGCCTGGCTGATGAGGGGTGAAACCCCGAAACCGGTCCCAGGATGCTTGTTTCCGGTCCAGTGAGGACCTGGCTTGGCAGTTCTGTCTGGACTGTTCCCATGAGGAACAGGGTCAAGACTGATTTGCATATGGTTGGGTCCAAACTGGGGTGGCATGGTGAGCAAAAGAACAATGGATTAAACCCAGATCTATGACTGGGGGTGAGTGTTTGACAATGTTCAGCATTCCGTCCATCACTTGTTGTTTTTGCTTTGTCACCCTAAGTGGGAAGGGTATGCCCAGACGTGGGTCCCGTGCTTCCCATGCCACTGGATTCAAGCTAGCCTGGCTGATGAGGGGTGAAACCCTGACTCCGGTCCCAGGATGCTTGTTTCCGGTCCAGTGAGGACCTGGCTTGGCAGTTCGGTCTGGACTGTTCCCATGAGGAACAGGGTCAAGACTGATTTGCATATGGTTGGGTCCAAACTGGGGTGGCATGGTGAGCAAAAGAACGATGGATTAAACCCAGATCTATGACTGGGGGTGAGTGTTTGACAATGTTCAGCATTCCGTCCATCACTTGTTGTTTTTGCTAACATACCTATGTCACACATCACAAGCCCTTCAAGGATGCAAACAGTTGACACGTAGGTTACCACATTTGTGAAACTGAAATGGAAGGGGACAACTCAGTTAACAAATAGTGAGTGAAATGTAGGTACAGGATAGAGGTAGATGTGTGAAAGTTAATGTAATGGTAAAAATGAAAATGTTCTCACCTGTGTCTCACTGGAAATATTGCTGTATGACTGACTCCCTGTTGTTGTTTTCATCTTCCTCAGCTTCATCCTCATCACTGTCCACAGGCTCCACAGCTGCCACAACACCGTCATCTGGATCATCCTCCTGCAGAAAAGGCACCTGGCGTCGCAATGCCAAGTTATGGAGCATGGAGCAGACGATGATGATGTCGCACACCTTCTTCAGTGAGTAGAATAGGGACCCACCTGTCATATGGAGGCACCGGAACCTGGCCTTAAGGAGGCCGAAGGTGCATTCGATAACCCTCCTAGTCCGCCCATGGGCCTCATTGTAGCATTCCTCTGCCCTGGTCCTGGGATTCCTCACTGGGGTGAATAGCCAGGAAAGGTTGGGGTAACCAGAGTCCCCCAATAGCCAGACACGGTGCCTCTGGAGTTCACCCATCATATCAGGGATGTTGCTATTCCGCAGGATGTAGGCGTCATGCACTGAGCCAGGGAACATAGCATTTACCTGCGAGATGTACTGGTCTGCCAAACAGACCATCTGGACATTCATTGAATGATAACTCTTCCTGTTTCTGTACACCTGTTCACTCCTGCAGGGGGGGACCAGAGCTACATGGGTCCCATCAATGGCACCTATGACGTTGGGGATATGTCCAAGGGCATAGAAGTCACCTTTCACTGTAGACAAATCTTCCACCTGAGGGAATATGATGTATCTCCTTACGTGTTTTAGGAGGGCAGACAACACTCTGGACAACACGTTGGAAAACATAGGCTGGGACATCCCTGATGCCATGGCCACTGTTGTTTGAAATGACCCACTTGCAAGGAAATGGAGCACTGACAGCACCTGCACGTCAGGGGAGATTCCAGTCGGATGGCGGATTGGTGACATCAGGTCTGGCTCCAACTGGGAACATAGTTCCTGGATTGTAGCATGGTCAAACCGGTAGGTCACGATTAAATGTCTCTCTTCCATTGTCAACAGGTCCACCAGCGGTCGGTACACCGAAGGATTCCGCCATCTTCTCATATGTCCCAGCTGACGATGCCTAAGAAGGACAACAGCGAAGAACCAGTCACTATTCCTCCAAGTATGTACCCACAGTTACACACAAGACTACAGCAGACACAAAACCCTTCCTGTATGTGTGTTGAGTGTAGGCCTCAGTATGTGTGACGCAGTTGAAAATGAATCCATGTGGGCCCCTGAAATGGCGGCTGCCTGACCTCTACAATGGGACAATGGGATTGTGGGGTAACAGCGCTGGCGTTGCACACCGTCGCGGTAGGCGGTCGTAGACCGCGGCGCAATGCTGCATTGGTTAACATTGGACCCTATGGGTCCCTGGAGCCAATGAACAGGTGCTCCAGCGGTGATGATGCGCCCCGCCACGGACGTCACCGCCACGGACGTCACCACCATTTTCTATCTGTTCAATCACTAGATACCTGACCTTCGACAGGAGAGGACCTACACTGCTAGTGCTGCTGTGACCTCGGTCTGGAAGCGACGATGGCTGCTGCGTCTTGGGAAAGGGCCCCTGCCTTCACTGCACAAGAGTTGGAGAAACTTGTGGATGGGGTCCTCCCAGAGTACATGCTACTCTACGGTCCTTCAGACCAACAGGTAAGTACACAGGGAGCACGTTGTAGGGGCTAGGCCTGGGTGGACAGGGCTGGGTGGAAGAGGGAAGGGGGCAGAAGTCATACTACAGTAAAGCATGGGAATAAATGGGCCACATGGTCAGAGTATGGAGGGGGCCACTCACATTGATAGTGCAGTTGGTAATGACTGTTCCTCTTTCCTTGTGCATGTCATGTAGGTCAGCGCCCACCAGAAGAGGGACATTTGGCGTGCCATCGCCAAGGAGGTCCGGACCCTGGGGGCCCACCAGAGACGGGGCAAACACTGCCGGAAGAGATGGGAGGACATTCGCCGCTGCAGCAAGAAGACGGCGGAGGCTCAGCTGGGGATGGCCTCCCAACGTGGGAGGGGTGCCCGTCGTACCATGACCCCCCTGATGTTCCGGATCCTGGCGGTGGCCTACCCGGAGTTGGATGGGCGCTTAAGGACATCACAGCAGACACAAGGGGGTGAGTACACTCTCATTCTGCGGACTTTGCGTGCAGTGGAGGTGTCTGGGTGGGGGAGGTGGGCTCTGGGTGTCCCTAGGCCAGGGCGAGTTAGGTAGGCAAGGCCCCTCCGTAATGTAGGCCATGTGGCACTCTACCCCACCTCAGTAAATTATCAAGTTGAGGTATAGTTGCCCCTGTGGCATCCATGTGCGCAGATTTCCACCAATGCCATGTAGGCCATATCCCAGAAATTGCATGTGCAGAGGGCAGGAGCGCGGCGTTGTGCATGGGGCTGCTGCGTCTGTCTTGTCCGCCAACTGTAGCGGTATGCCATGCACTAAAACTCTCTTTGTTCTGTCTCCCCCCCTTTTCCTGCTCTCCCTGTCCTTTTGTACATCAGCATCAACAGGCGGAGGTACAGTGGCACCGGAGCACGAGGGAGCTGCATCCCACATGGCCATGGAGGGCCACACCACAGACTCTGAATACACCAGTGGGACGGAGGGCGAGGGGAGCTTCACGTCGGCCACTGGATCACCAACCAGCGACACAGACTCGTCCGCCGATGTGAGCACCCCTGTGGTGGTGGCACCATCTGTGCGCCCCACTTCTACAGGTATAGCCGCCACTCCCCCTACCAGCACCGCCCTCCCAGCAGCCCCTCAGCGTTCGCCCCGTGCCCGCTCAGCCAGGAGGGTGGGCATCACCTTCGCCCCAGGCACCTCAGGCTCTGCCCCAATCACCCCTGCTGCCCTCAGTGAGGAGGCCATTGACCTCCTCAGGTCACTCACTGTTGGGCAGTCTACCATTGTGAATGCCATCCAGGGTGTAGAAAGGGCGTTGCAACACAGTAATGCATTCCTGGAGGGCATTCATTCTGGTCAGGCTGTCCTTCAGCGAACCCTGCAATCTCTGGCCTCAGCACTGATGGCAGCAATTGTCCCTGTGTCCAGCCTCCCCCCTCCAACTTCCTCCACCCAGACCCAATCCCCTGTACCCCAGCCCATCCCAAGCACACCTACAGACCAGCATGCACACAAGTCAACACCCAAAAGTAGCTCAGGCAAACATAGGCACCACACATCCCACAGGCACTCACACAAGCATCTCACCCATACAGACACAGCAACATCCACTATCTCCACTGTGTCCCCCTCCTCCTCTTCTCCCTCCTCCCTCCCAGTCTTGTCTACACACACACCTGCATGCACCATATCTACAGGCACTAGTACTCGCACCAGGACACCCAGCACCACACGCCGCTCACCTGCACTCACCACCTCCACTGCCATTTACACGTCCCCTGTGTCCTCTCCCAGTGTGTCTGTGACGCCCCCTACCAAAGTACCCAAACGCCGGCAGTCACTCACCCAACATACATCCACCTCACGACAGCCTCCAGTACCTGCACCTGCACCCAAAACAGCTAAAGTGACACCTCCTACAACCACCTCCTCTTCCTCCACTCCCAGACCCCCTCCAGCTACCCATCCCAGTGTTTGTCAGAAACTGTCCCTCTGTCAAATTGACCTTTTTGTCCCCACACCCCCTCCAATTCATCAGTCCTGTCGTAGCGCCTCAGTCAAAAAGCCACCAGTACCAGTGGTGCGTGTTCCAGGTTTTTGGAGTGCACCGCCCACCAGGGCAGGCAGTAGGACCCGGAACCAAGGCACTGGCAGCCCAACCCCTGTAAAGGCTCCGAAATTGGAGAGTGGACGACGGGACCGTGTCAAGACTCCTGGTGGGACAAGTGAAATGGGATCGAAGGCGATTGGTGAGTCAGCTGTAACTCCAAAAAAAGTGGGGAAGGTCCTGAGGAAGTCTGCCCAGCCTGTTGTGAGTGTCACGGCGGAGAAGTGCGCCATCATTTCCGGCGGTCCAGACACAACCACCAGCACCGTCGTCACTGGTCCAGAGCCCACCGCCAGAGTCAGTGCCCAGGAGGGCCCAATTAACGTCACTGGTCCAGAGCCCATCGCCAGAGTCAGTGCCCAGGAAGGCGCAAGTATCGTAACGGATCCAGAGCCCACCGCCAGAGTCAGTGCCCAGGAGGGCCCAAGTATTGTAACGGTTCCAGAGCCCACCGCCAGAGTCAGTGCCCAGGAGGGCCCAAGTATCGTCACTGGTCCAGAGCCCACCGCCAGAGTCAGTGCCCAGGAGGGCCCAAGTATCGTCACTGGTCCTGAGACCACCGCACAAGACACAGCCCAGGAGGGCCCAAGTATCGTCACTGGTCCTTAGACCACCGCACAAGACACAGCCCAGGAGGGCCGAAGTATCGTCACTGGTCCTGAGACCACCGCACAAGACACAGCCCAGGAGGGCCGAATTATCGTCACTGGTCCTGAGACCACCGTACAAGACACAGCCCAGGCGGGGCCAGGATGCCACAGCCCTGCGGGGCAATGATGGAACGTCATGCCACACACCAATGTCCAGTGTGGAGTTCGTCATGCCACACACCAATGTCCAGTGTGGAGTTCGTCATGCCACACACCAATGTCCAGTATGGAGATCGTCATGCCACACACCAATGTCCAGTGTGGAGTTCGTCATGCCACACACCAATGTCCAGTATGGAGTTCGTCATGCCACACATCAATGTCCAGTGTGGAGTTCGTCATGCCACACACCAATGTCCAGTATGGAGATCGTCATGCCACACACCAATGTCCGAATCAGAACCGCCATGACAAAACACCCCTGAACAGTCCAGAACCGCCATGGCAAAGCACCGCTGAACCGTCCAGAGACCGCCATGGCAAAGCACCGCTGAACAGTCCAGAGACCGCCATGGCAAAACACCGCTGAACAGGGCAAAGACCGCCATGGCAAAGCACAGCTGAACAGTCCAGAATCGCCATGGCAAAGCACAGCTGAACAGTCCAGAGACCGCCATGGCAAAGCACCGCTGAACAGGGCAAAGACCGCCATGGCAAAGCACCACTGAACAGTCCGGAGACCGCCATGGCAAAGCACCGCTGAACAGTCCAGAGACCGCCATGGCAAAGCACCGCTGAACAGGGCAAAGACCGCCATGGCAAACCACAGCTGAAGAGTCCAGAACCGCCATGGCAAAGCACTGCTGAACAGTCCAGAACCGCCATGGCAAAGCACCGCTGAACGGTCCAGAGACCGCCATGGCAAAGTACTGCTGTACAGTCCAGAGACCGCCATGGCAAAGCACTTCTGAACAGGGCAAAGACCGCCATGGCAAAGCACCGCTGAAGAGTCCAGAACCGCCATGGCAAAGCACCGCTGAACAGTCCAGAACCGCCATGGCAAAGCACCGCTGAACAGGGCAAAGACCGCCATGGCAAAGCACCGCTGAACAGTCCAGAACCACCATGGCAAAGCACCGCTGAACAGTGCAAAGACCGCCATGGCAAAGCACAGCTGAACAGGGCAAAGACCGCCATGGCAAAGCACCGCTGAACAGGGCAATGCATCGGGTAGGAATGAATGCCCCACCACATCAGGCATCCTTATCACATGTGCAGCTGGGACAGTGACAGGACACTACCTTTCACGGGGAGACTCATCCAGTCTGGGCACCAGTCACCCCCCAGTACCAGTATGGACCTGCATCGACTTGAGAGACTGTGGCTTTGCACTCCCCAGGATGTAACAGTGGGCAACCCACCCACTGTAGAGACTTGAGAGACTGTAGCTTTGCACTCCCCAGGATGTAACAGTGGGCAACCCACCCACTGTAGAGACTTGAGAGACTGTGGCTTTGCACTCCCCAGGATGGCACAGTGGGCAACCCACCCACTGTAGAGACTTGAGAGACTGTGGCTTTGCACTCCCCAGGATACATCAATGGGCATGGAGCCCCGTCGTAGATCTGGCTTTGCATTCATGTGGCTGAGGTGCCCCCCCTTCCCTTCCCCCTGAGGTGCCTGTACTGTTTCTATCTGATGCCCCGGCAGTGTTCTCTCGGATTTTGGTCAGGTATCTATTGTGGGCCTCGCCCATGCATTTTTGGACTGTTTGTGCACGGACATTGTTGTGTACATATCTGCAATACTTATCGGATTATTTATGTAAATATGAGTGATTTTGGAATACATATATTTGTATATTTTTGTATGACATGTATATTGGCACATTATAATGTTTGCCCGAAATTCGCATTGTCTTTGCATTCTTCCGGGGGGATTGTGGGTTGTTACTGTTCTTTTTGTGACTGCATTGGTGTGTATGTTGTACTATGCGAGGGTGGGGGTGTTTGGTGGGTGTCCCCCTAACTTTTGCCTTCCTCCTCCCCCATGTCGTAGGTGCAGTACTCACCGGTATGTTCTGCGCCTATGTCGCTGTTGGTCGTGAAGGAGCAGAAAGACAAGGGCAGGGAGTATTTGGAGTTCCGGCTCCATGGAGTCCTCGTTCCTCGTGGGATGTGTTCAGGTGAGCGTTTCCCCATAGCAAAAGCTGCTTCCGCCGTGTTTTTATCCACGGTGAATCCGCCCCGGAAAAGGTGGTGGATTGGCCTGTTGTGATACTGTGGGCAGTACATTGTCTCCCGCCTGTCTGTTGGCGGTGACCGCCGCGCTGCTTGTCTGTACCGCTGTGGCGGGCGGTGTGTTAAAGTGGATGCCTTTGTTGGCAGTTTCCGCAAGAGTCATAATTCCCTTTTTTTGTCCGTCTGACTGTTTGCGGTATTAACGCATCTTTAACACCATCCGCCAGGGTTGTAATGACCCCCCTAGTGTCTTACTTAGCTAACTATAATCGGCTGGTAGCCAAGACATCCTGGCCTGAAGAAAAGCAAGCGGCCTTGTTCTACAAAGGACTCAAGGATGAGTTAAAGGACATCCTTTCTCAAATAGACCCGCAGCCTACAGATTGTCGAGATCTAATAAACCTTGTTTTGAGACTGGACCACCGTTTAGCAGAACGAAGGGGAACACGCAAAAAGACTGAGAAATATTCCTGGCGTGTTCACGATAATAGAGAATCAAGAACTCAGAAAGAAAGAACTCCAGAACCTATGGAAATCGGAACAATCAGGAGGCCTTTGACCAAAGACAAACAGGACCTACGTAGAAAGAATGGACAATGTCTTTATTGGGGGAGCAAGGGTCATTTTGCCAAAGAATGTCCAATCAAACCAAAGAGCAAACGAGGTCCTGTCCAGAAACTTGCAGCCAATGCACAAGTCAAGCCGGAAAACTAAATCACACAAGATGTAAAGAAGGGTTGCTCTTGGGTGTCACCGTGGACCCTTCACAGTCTAGACATCTCAAGCTGGGCATAAAAGTTCAAGTAAAGAAAAATAATTATTTCAAGAAGGCCCTCGTAGATTCTGGGACTACCGGGAACTTTGTTGACGCCCAATTGGTTCACGCATGGGAGATCCCATGTATCGAGAAGAGGACTCCAGAAATAATACAAGCAGTAGATGGAAAACTCTTAACTGGAGGCCCAGTAACTCTTCAGACTGTCCCCTTGTCGGTGATCTGTGATGGGAAGAACCAAAGAACCAAACATGAAGAGAAACTCATTCTTGACGTGATCCATGCTCCTCAGTATGGAATTATCCTTGGCTTACCCTGGTTAACTCATCGCAATCCTGAGATTAATTGGGCAGAACGGAAGGTCGTGTTCTCTTCAGCTCAATGTAAAGAAAAATGCATCCAGACGTCTCAAGTAACCAAAGATTGCAACTCTTACATAGCCACTGAAGCAGAGAAAGAAGTAAAGTTGCCCAGACAATATTCATCCTATGAAGATGTATTCGATTGCCTCCTAATAGACCTTATGACTGTCAAATTGATCTAATCCCAAGTGCGATACTCTCCAGCTGTCGTGTATACGCCTTGTCAGAACATGAAAATCAACATTTACAAAAGATCATTTCTTGGAGAATGGTTTCATCCACCCTTCCAAGTCTCCTGCAGCCTCTCCTTTGTTTTTTTTTCCCTAAGGCGAATGGAGGTCTTCGAACTTGTATTGACTTTAGGGGTTTGAACAAGGTCACAATCAAGAACAAATACCCCTTGCCCCTGAGTCCTGTCTTGTTGGACCAATTAAAAAAAGCAAAAATCTAAGCTCGATCTACGAGGTGCATACCCTCTAGTCCGAATGAGAGAAGGCGATGAATGGAAAACTGCGTTCAAGACAAGATATGGGCCCTCATTCCTACTCTGGCGGACGGCAGTCGCCACCCGCCAAGCGGGAACCGCCAAACAGCCGCCACGCGGTCAAAAGACCGCTGGCGGCATGCCGACCTTCCCGCTGGGCCTGCGGGCGCTAACTATGTTAGCACCCGCTGGCCCAGCGGGAAGGTGGCCTGCAACACAGAAGCTGGCTCTGAATGGAACTGGCGGTGTTGCAGGTGTGCGACGGGTGCAGTTGCACCCGTCGCGCTTTTCTCTGTCTGCTAAGCAGACAGTGAAAAGCTTCATGGGGCCCTGTTAGGGGGCCCCTGCACTGCCCATGCCAGTGGCATGGGCAGTGCATGGGCCCCCAGGGACCCCAGGACACCCATTCCCGCCAGCCTGTTCCTGGCGGTGAAAACCGTCAGCAACAGACTGGCGGGAAGGGGGTCAGAATCCCCATGGCGGCGCTGCTTGCAGCGCCGCCATGACGGATTCGCCCAGCCGGGGGAAATCTGGCGGGAAACCGCCGGACTTGGTTTTCTGGCAGCGGCTTTACCGCCGCGGTCAGAATGGGCCAGGAAGTACGCCAGCCTGTTGGCGGTGCTTCCGTCATTCGCGGCCCTGGCGTTTTTTACCGCCAGGGTCGGAATGACCCCCTAAGTCTCTTTGAATATACCGTCATGCCTTTTGGCCTGTGCAATGCTCCAGCAGCATTTCAATTTTTCCTGAATTATGTTCTTAGAGAGTATCTCGACATATTTGCAATAGTCTATATCAATGACATTTTGATCTACTCTGACAATGAAACCGAACATGTACAACATGTCAAGAAAATTCTCACAGCTCTCCGAAAGCATCATTTATATTGCAAACTAACCAATTGTGAGTTTCATGTTACCACAGTTGAGTTTTTAGGGGTCATCCTTACCCCTCAAGGTATGGTCATGGCAGAAAAGAAAGTACAAGCTGTATCTGATTGGCCCACTCCAAAGACTGTTCGAGATGTACAATGTTTCCTGGGGTTTACAAACTTTTATCGCAGGTTTATAAACCATTTCTCTCAAACAGTGGCCCCAATCACCAAGTTATTGAGAAAGAAAGAAAAATGTGTATGGTCTCCAGAAGCTGACCAAGCCTTTTCAACTTTGAAAAAAGCTTTTTCGACTGCCCCAGTCTTGACTCACCCTGATGTGGATCATCCTTTCATAGTGGAAGCTGATGCCTCAGATGTGGCGGTTGGTGCAGTCTTGTCACAACGAAGTAAAGACACTGGCCAACTTCATCCTGAAGCCTACATGTCTTGAAAGCTGACCTAAGCCGAACAGAACTATGTTGTTGCTGAAAAAGAGCTGCTGGCGATCCGTGACGTCTTTAAAGAATGGAGACATCATTTATTGGGTCCAAATACACAGTCACAGCATATACTGATCACCGTAATCTCCAGTTCATGAGTTCAGCCACACTTTTGACTCCTCAGCAATTACGCCGGATGTTGTTTTTTGCCGAATTCAATTTTGTGGTAACTTTTCGGCCTGGTAAAGACAATCGCAAAGCGGACGCGTTGTCCCGCCAAGAGTCTACCACATTGCCTACAGTACAACCTTCCAGAGCTATCATTGTTCCAGACAAAGTCCAATGCATCATAAAAACTGAAGACATCCGTAATTCCTTCAACATTGAGAAATGGCAGGCATGGGCTCAAGCAGATCCCAAAAGATCAATCAAGCAAGGACTACCTTTCCATGACGCTCGTTTGTTCATGTCCACCACCAAGCTTCGCAAGTTAGTATTTCATTGTTTGCATGTTATACCTACGGCAGGTCAGCCAGGTACGCCTAAAACTCTTGAATTAATCCAACGCTACTTTTGGTGGCCTATTCTGACAAAAGACGTCAAAACAATGGTGAATAACTCACATCAAGACAAGCCATTTAAAACCGAAAGCTTTGTTGCATCCGATCCCAACTCCATTTCGACCTTGGGAACACATCTCTTTAGACTTTATTACAGGACTACCAGTGGTTCAACAACACTCAGTAATCCTTGTGGTGGTAAATATGGACATTTCATTGCCTGTAAGAAATTGCCCACCTCCAGTGAACTGGCAACCATCTTACTGAATAGAGTGGTCCGTTCTCACGGGCTGCCGAAAATGATTCTCTCCGATCGAGGGTCACAATTTGCCTCCAATTTCTGGAAAATATGGTGCAAAACGCTTCAGGTCACGTCCACATTATCTACTAGCCATCATCCTCAAACAGATGGCCAAACTGAGAGACTGAATCAGACATTGAAGCAATATCTATGTGCTTAAGCTGAGAAAGCACTTCATTCCTGGACATCAATGCTCTGGCTAGCTGAGTTAGCCTACAATAACTCATTTCACACCTCCACTGGTGTTACACCCTTTTTTAGTCTGTTTGGCTATCATCCTGACACTTTGCCCATCATGATTCCTCAAGAAAGTTCTCTTAATCCAGCTGTGTCGGAAACGATTCAACACCTCCATCAAACCCAGAAACGGATTCAACAGCATTTAGAAAAAGCTAAACAAAAATACAAAAAGCACTATGACAAGAAACATTGTGACGGACCTCAGTACCAACCAGGTGATAAAGTGTGGCTTTCTACAAGACATATAGGGGGTCATTACAACATTGGCGGTAAAAGCCACTTACCGCCGTGCAGAAGACCGCCAAAACACCGCAGCGGAATTCAGTCACAGCTATTATGACCCACAACACGGAATCCACCGAAATTCAGACACCCACACAACTCCGCCACACCAAAGGTCAGTGATAAACTGGCGAAAACAATTCCTCCACTGTCACGCCAACAGAAACACGCCCATGCTATCACGACCCACAAATCCACGCAGCGGTCTTTCATCCGCAGTATTCCATTGCCGGTACACACCGCCGCGCTCAAAATACCCACACATCTCCAAAACACAGCCACATTGGACAATTCCAAATACACACACCTGATACACATACAAACAACACTCCCACACACCCAATACAATATAAAACACACACCCACATCACCCACAAACCCCTATGACCAAACAATCTGAAAGAAGGACAGAGAGAGACTACAGCAATAGACAACCCCACCACACAGAGGCACACAACACCATCACCCACAGAACTTCCACGCACCTCACACAACACACCACCACACATCACCGCAGTCATCAACACACACACCAACCCACACATCACCTACACCACCCCATGTCACGCCAAAGACACCCCAGGTTTTCCGAGGAGGAGCTTAGGGTCATGGTGGAGGAAATCCTATGGGTAGAGCCACAGATATTTGGAGCACAGGTGCAGCACACCTCCATAGCCAGGAAGATGGAGCTATGGCGAAGAATCGTCGACAGGGTCAACGCTGTGGGACAGCACCCAAGAAATCGGGAGGACATCCGGAAGAGATGGAACGACCTACGGGGGAAGGTGCGTTCAGTGGTCTCCAGGCACAACATCGCAATTCAGCGGACTGGTGGCGGACCCCCACCTCCTCCCCCACAACTAACAACATGGGAGGAGCAGGTATTGACCATCATGCATCCTGAGGGCCTCGGAGGAGTCGGTGGAGGAATGGACACTGGTAAGTCAAATCTTAACTATCATATCCCCCACCCTACCTGCATGCTATCACATACCCCCACCCTCACCCCCTCCCCTATCACTCCAACTCCTCACTAATGTACTCATAACACAAACCACACATCCCAACACCAAGCCCTGCATGACACAACTAAGCATGGACACCCAGCACTAAAGCATGCTCACTGCACATACCCATAACAACCCCCCAACCATCATCATACAAGCCCCCACACAGGAATGTTTGCACTGGGGTACACGCACACCCACCCATTGCACACCATGACACACACACATACAATAATTATGCTGTTCCACCCCTGCAGGACCACTACGTAACGTCACCACACAGGAGGGTCCAGACATCTCCACTCCACCCACAGAAGAGGTCCACAGTGACGACAGCAGCTCTGGACAACTGGATCCAGATGACCAGCCCGGACCATCGTGGGCCTCAGGACAGTCTGTTCCCCTTGCACAGGCACAGTCCAACACTGGCCTTCCACCCTCTGGTAACACCCTGATTGTCCTCCCACTGTCTCACTTTGTTACCCTGTCCAGATTGGAACTGCCCCAGCTCCACTTCCTATGCCCATATGGGCAGTACACCTGTGAGACTAATAGACTGGACTCTGCCATGGACATTCCTCCACTATCACCCATCACCATGTTACAACCCCCCTCCAATAATTTGCACTTCAATAAACACCCTTGAACCACAAAACAATCTGGAGTCAGTCTGTGATTTTGAAATTGTATATTTGCAATGACAGTGACAAAATGCGTTTTCAAATGTAATGCTAACATACCTATGTCACACATCACAAGTCCATGAAGGATGCAAGCAGATGACACACTTTGGTAACCACACCTGTGACACCGTAACAGAAATGTACAACTCAGTTACCAAATACTGCTACTAATTGACAAACAGGTAGAAGTGTGAAAGTGAATATGATAGTAAAAAAATTGTTCTCACCTGTGTGTCACTGGAAATATTGCAGTCTGACTGACTCCCTGTTGTCTATGTCTTCTTCCTCAGCTTCCTCCTCATCACTGTCCTCAGGCTCCACAGACTCCACAGCTGCCACAACACCGTCAATTGGACCATCATCCTGCAGAAAAGGCACCTGGCGTCGCAAAGCAAGATTGTGAAGCATCGAGCAGGCGATGATGATCTGGCACACCTTCCTTGGTGAGTAGAATAGGGAACCACCTGTCATATGGAGGCACCTGAACCTGGCCTTCAGGAGGCCGAAGGTGCGTTTGATCACCCTCCTAGTCCGCCCATGGGCCTCATTGTAGCGTTCCTCTGCCCTGGTCCTGGGATTCCTCACTGGGGTCAATATCCATGACAGGCTGGGGTAACCAGAGTCCCCTAATAGCCACACACGGTGCCTCTGGAGTTGACCCATCACATACGGGATTCTGCAATTCCGCAGGATGTAGGCGTCATGCACTGAGCCAGGGAACATAGCTGTTAGAAATGGGGTCTTTGGTTGACAGTCAGGTTACCCCCTGTTCAAGCAAGGACCCTCACTCTAGTTAGGATAAAAGAGAATCACCCTCAGCTAACCCCTGCTTACCCCCTTGGTAGCTTGGCAGAGCAGTAGGCTTAACCTCAGAGTGCTGGGCGTAAAGTATTTGTACCAACACACACAGTAACTTAATGAAAACACTACAAAATGACACAACACCAGTTTAGAAAAATAGGAAATATTTATCTAGACAAAACAAGACCAAAACGACAAAAATCCAACATACACAAGTCAAGTTATGATTTTTTAAAGGTTTAAAATAAAAAGAGTCTTTAGGTAGTTGTAACAACACACTAGCGCTGCTAGCGTGTAAATGTACCTGGTTTGCGTCAAAAATAACCCCGCACGGGCGGTGTGCGTCGAAAATAACCCTGCACGGTTATATGCGTCGAAAACAGCTCGGCACGGCGAGGCGCGTCGAAAAAGCCAGCCACGCGACGGTCCGAAAGTCCCGCGGCGCTGGTTGCGATCTCTCAGCCTTCGTCAGCGATGCTGCGCGTCGTTTCTCCTGCTCCGGGCGTCGATTCTCCGGTCGCGTTTCCTGCGGCGTCGTTTCTCAGCTGCGGAGCCGGCGTCGCGTCGTTTTCTCAGCCGCGATCGGATTCGCGTCGATCTTTTCTCCGCACGGCACTCGGTGCGTGTATTTTTGTCCTTAGGCTGCCAGCCTCTCGTTTCAGGGTCCCAGGAACTGGAAGGGCACCACAGAGCAGAGTAGGGGTCTCTCCAGAGACTCCAGGTGCTGGCAGGAAGAAGTCTTTGCTATCCCTGAGACTTCAATAACAGGAGGCAAGCTCTACATCAAGCCCTTGGAGATTTCTTCTTCAAGATGGAAGGCACACAAAGTCCAGTCTTTGCCCTCTTACTCAGGCAGAAGCAGCACTGCAGGAAAGCTCCACAAAGCACAGTCACAGGCAGGGCAGCACTTGTTCCTCAGCGATCAGCTCTTCTCCAGGCAGAGGTTCCTCTTGATTCCAGAAGTGTTTCTAAAGTTTGTAAGTTTGGGTGCCCTTCTTATACCCATTTTAGTCTTTGAAGTCACCTTTCTTCAAAGGGGACTCACACCTTCTTGTGAAATCCTGCCTTGCCCAGGCAAGGCCTCAGACACACACCAGGGGGCTGGAGACAGCATTGTCAGAGGCAGGCACAGTCCTTTCAGATGAGAGTGACCACTCCACCCCTCCCTCCTAGCAGAGATGGCTAATCAGGAAATGCAGATCACACCCCAGCTCCCTTTGTGTCACTGTCTGGTGTGAGGTGAAAAACAACCCAACTGTCAAACTGACCCAGACAGGGAATCCACAAACCAGGCAGAGTCACAGAATGGTTTAAGCAAGAAAATGCTCACTTTCTAAAAGTGGCATTTCCAAACTCACAATCTTAAAATCAACTTTACTAAAAGATGTATTTTTAAATTGTGAGTTCAGGGATCCCAAACTCCACATGTCCATCTACTCTCTAGGGGAATCTACACTTTAATCATATTTAAAGGTAGCCCCCATATTATCCTATGAGAGAGAGACAGACCTTGCAACAGTGAAAACGAAATTGGCAGTATTTCACTGTCAGGACATATAAACCACATTACTATATGTCCTACCTTATCCATACACTGCACCCTGCCCTTGGGGCTACCTAGGGCATACCTTAGGGGTGCCTTACATGTAAGGAAAGGGAAGGTTTAGGCCTGGCAAGTGGGTACACTTGCCAAGTCGAATTTACAGTGTAAAAATACACATACAGACACTGCAGTGGCAGGTCTGAGACATGATTACAGAGCTACTTATGTGGGTGGCACAACCAGTGCTGCAGGCCCACTAGTAGCATTTGATTTACAGGCCCTGGCACCTCTAGTGCACCTTACTAGGGACTTACTAGTAAATCAAATATGCCAATCATGGATAAACCACTTACATACAATTTAAACAGGAGAGCATATGCACTTTAGCACTGATTAGCAGTGGTAAAGTGCTCAGAGTTGAAAAGCCAACAGCAACATGTCAGAAAAACATAGGAGGCAGGAGGCGAAAAAGACTGGGGATGACCCTGCATAAGCAAAAGTCCAACACGACCCCCTACCAGCCTAAAGCCAGGGGAGAACAATCAATACCTTGATGTACTTCCCTGATTGGGGCGATAGAACAGGGACCCAGGCCCACAACAGCAGGGGCATGTTCCAGTTCTACGCCTTCCTGACTCCAGTTGGATCCCTCTGTCCATACTCTCAGGGCCCACTAAGCTAACCCATGGGGAACCCTTCTCCACATCTACAGACACCATCTGTGCAACACCTAACTTTACTTTGCTCACAGATGTATTGCAATGGGCAGATAGTACCACCAGGGCCAACACAGTGGTGTTGCCCACTCCACCCCCGGGGTGTGACTCTCGTCCTCCCCCCCCCAGGGGCAACTCTGTCCACCAGGACAGCAAGCCACAGTGGCCCCAGACAACTGTCAGGGATGAGAGCCCGACCTCAGGCCTCTCTAACCACTGTGACTGTGGAGAGTGGGGGGTGGTAGCCCCAGGTGCCTGGCACCCTTTGACCACTCTCTCTTCCACCAGGTCAGGGATGTTAACCTGACCCTGGTCCTCCCCTCTGGGGCTCTGTACCCTCCCCGCAGAAGCGGCACCCCCAGAGTCAAAAACTGTCAGGGTGCTTGTAGAAGCAGTCCTGCACAATTCTTCCATCAGTGCAGGGATGTTAACCTGCAACTGATCCTCCAACCTGGGGTCTGTACCTTCAGGTTGGACCAGGGCCAGGGGTGAGGCTTCCCTCCCCCTGCCCTCTCTTCTGGGGTCCTGAACCACCCAACTAGGAGTGGCCCCCCCAGAAGACAACATGGTAGGGGCACTGTTAGCAGTAGCCCCTTCCTCCAGGTCAGGGGGGACACCCTTAACCTGGCCTCCCAATCCGGGGTCTGTACCCACAGACTGGATCACTGCCTGGCAAACCAGGACTTCTTGGGGGGCATACCTACCCCCTACCAGGTCAGAGTTTACCCTCTGAACCTGGTCATCCAACCCAGGGTCACCACCCTGCGGTTGAACCACTGCCTGGCACACCAGGACTTCCTTGGGAGCACACTTACCCCCCATCAGGTCAGAGTTTACCCCCTGAACCTGATCATTCAACCCAGGGTCACCACCCTGCGGTTGAACCATTGCCTGGCACACCAGGACTTCCAGGGGGGCACACTTACCCCCCTCAAGGGACACACTGTCCCGAAGGGCCACACAAGAGTCTGGCTGGCGCAGGTCCCCTGACCTCTGCCCATCTGACAGAGTCTGGATTCCCCCCCAACCCAGAAATGGTCTCACCAAGGTCATTCATGGGGGGCTCTGCTCTCAGAGCTGACCCCTGACCCTCCAGGTTCTCCACTGGGGTCCGCAACCCCCTCTCAACCCTCTGTCTGGACTTCTGCAACCCCTCACTAGGAGTGGTACTGCCAGACACCAGAACTGGTGGGACGCTGGCTACAGCCGCCCCCCCAAGTTCTCCTGACACTGTGGGGTCTCCCTCAACAGATGGCCCTATGGTACAGGCTAGGCTCCCCTCCTGGTGTTCCCGCAGGGAACCCTCCAGGACCTGGGACCGGATCTCGGGCACCTTGGGCCTCAACCCATCCCCATTCCCTCTCCTCTGAGACTGGACATGGGGTCCCTCACCCATCCCACTACACTGGGACCTACCTGGGACACTACAATCCTTCCCTACCTCACTTGGTTGGGAACTACCTAGACCACTCCTCTCAGGAGCACCCCCAAATGCCTCTTCAGACTCTCTGGTACTCACCCAGAAGTCTGCCTCCATTGTAAGCTCCCTGGGGTCAGAGAACTCACACTCCACCTGGTGTTGGCATAGCTCTGGAAAATAAGGACTAGACATATGCTCTCCAGTAATTACATCACTCAGCCCCTCACATGAATTAACCAAAGTACCCTTCACCCAACCATCCAGTGACTCTGCTTTGAAAAAGCACCCCACATCACCCTCCTGAGACTGGTGAGACAGTACCTGACTGTCCCTGACACTCAACCCACACTCTTCTGGGATGTTTTCACACTCCATAACCAGGACTTCTACCTGGGGGGAACCCCTCTCCCTGTCACTCTCACCTAGAGTCAGTAGAGTGTCCCTCCCACCAGTAGGAATATGACTCCCCATGCCAGTTCCCCAATCCACCTCAGGGACCCTGTGCATCACTGGAGCTACCTCATACCCCTGAACCTCCTGGCGTGTGTTAACTCCCTCCTTCAAGTAGGGCACCACATCTCTGGGCATGTGCACTTCTTCAGCAGTACTGGATACAAGATTTTTGCTGCCACCATCTGAACTGGACTCAGCCCTCATGGCCTCCAGCTTCAGCTCTTCACAGCTCAGCTCTTGAGCTGCAATCCTTTCTTTTTCCAGGACTAAGGCTCTCTCCTCCTCAGCCCTCTCAAGCTCTGCATCTAGCTCTTCCAGACTCCGGATTCGAGCTAGGAGCCACTCATCTCTTTCTGTTCCCTCCTCCTCAGAGTAGTTATCCTCCTCCTCAGAGTAGTTATCCTCCTCAGACTCATTTGGTGGTGTTGCCTGACAACGTTTCAATTCATACTGAAACAGGGCTGATTCAAGATCCTCCCTTCTGGATTTCTTGTTCACAGCCAGTCCCCTTTCCATGCAGAATGCTTTAAGCTGCCACTTTTTATACATAAATAGGTGCCAGAAATGGACTTCCATTCTGCAAAGGCTTCACAACCAAAAAAACAAAGTCCAAAAATATTAGCAATACTTCCAGGAGGACATCAGAGAACAAAAAGCAGAATCACAAGACAAGTAGTATGTGGTCACGTAGTGGTCTGAACTCAAAACAGTAGTGTACACTTAATTACTGTATGTCAAGTACAAATACAAGTCCAAATCCCGACCGCTGGTCACCAATGTTAGAAATGGGGTCTTTGGTTGACAGTCAGGTTACCCCCTGTTCAAGCAAGGACCCTCACTCTAGTTAGGATAAAAGATAATCACCCTCAGCTAACCCCTGCTTACCCCCTTGGTAGCTTGGCAGAGCAGTAGGCTTAACCTCAGAGTGCTGGGCGTAAAGTATTTGTACCAACACACACAGTAACTTAATGAAAACACTACAAAATGACACAACACCAGTTTAGAAAAATAGGAAATATTTATCTAGACAAAACAAGACCAAAACGACAAAAATCCAACATACACAAGTCAAGTTATGATTTTTTAAAGGTTTAAAATAAAAAGAGTCTTTAGGTAGTTGTAACAACACACTAGCACTGCTAGCGTGTAAATGTACCTGGTTTGCGTCAAAAATAACCCCGCACGGGCGGTGTGCGTCGAAAATAACCCTGCACGGTTATATGCGTCGAAAACAGCTCGGCACGGCGAGGCGCGTCGAAAAAGCCAGCCACGCGACGGTCCGAAAGTCCCGCGGCGCTGGTTGCGATCTCTCAGCCTTCGTCAGCGATGCTGCGCGTCGTTTCTCCTGCTCCGGGCGTCGATTCTCCGGTCGCGTTTCCTGCGGCGTCGTTTCTCAGCTGCGGAGCCGGCGTCGCGTCGTTTTCTCAGCCGCGATCGGATTCGCGTCGATCTTTTCTCCGCACGGCACTCGGTGCGTGTATTTTTGTCCTTAGGCTGCCAGCCTCTCATTTCTGGGTCCCAGGAACTGGAAGGGCACCACAGAGCAGAGTAGGGGTCTCTCCAGAGACTCCAGGTGCTGGCAGGAAGAAGTCTTTGCTATCCCTGAGACTTCAATAACAGGAGGCAAGCTCTACATCAAGCCCTTGGAGATTTCTTCTTCAAGATGGAAGGCACACAAAGTCCAGTCTTTGCCCTCTTACTCAGGCAGAAGCAGCACTGCAGGAAAGCTCCACAAAGCACAGTCACAGGCAGGGCAGCACTTGTTCCTCAGCGATCAGCTCTTCTCCAGGCAGAGGTTCCTCTTGATTCCAGAAGTGTTTCTAAAGTTTGTAAGTTTGGGTGCCCTTCTTATACCCATTTTAGTCTTTGAAGTCACCTTTCTTCAAAGGGGACTCACACCTTCTTGTGAAATCCTGCCTTGCCCAGGCAAGGCCTCAGACACACACCAGGGGGCCGGAGACAGCATTGTCAGAGGCAGGCACAGTCCTTTCAGATGAGAGTGACCACTCCACCCCTCCCTCCTAGCAGAGATGGCTAATCAGGAAATGCAGATCACACCCCAGCTCCCTTTGTGTCACTGTCTGGTGTGAGGTGAAAAACAACCCAACTGTCAAACTGACCCAGACAGGGAATCCACAAACCAGGCAGAGTCACAGAATGGTTTAAGCAAGAAAATGCTCACTTTCTAAAAGTGGCATTTCCAAACTCACAATCTTAAAATCAACTTTACTAAAAGATGTATTTTTAAATTGTGAGTTCAGGGATCCCAAACTCCACATGTCCATCTACTCTCTAGGGGAATCTACACTTTAATCATATTTAAAGGTAGCCCCCATATTATCCTATGAGAGAGAGACAGACCTTGCAACAGTGAAAACGAAATTGGCAGTATTTCACTGTCAGGACATATAAACCACATTACTATATGTCCTACCTTATCCATACACTGCACCCTGCCCTTGGGGCTACCTAGGGCATACCTTAGGGGTGCCTTACATGTAAGGAAAGGGAAGGTTTAGGCCTGGCAAGTGGGTACACTTGCCAAGTCGAATTTACAGTGTAAAAATACACATACAGACACTGCAGTGGCAGGTCTGAGACATGATTACAGAGCTACTTATGTGGGTGGCACAACCAGTGCTGCAGGCCCACTAGTAGCATTTGATTTACAGGCCCTGGCACCTCTAGTGCACCTTACTAGGGACTTACTAGTAAATCAAATATGCCAATCATGGATAAACCACTTACATACAATTTAAACAGGAGAGCATATGCACTTTAGCACTGATTAGCAGTGGTAAAGTGCTCAGAGTTGAAAAGCCAACAGCAACATGTCAGAAAAACATAGGAGGCAGGAGGCGAAAAAGACTGGGGATGACCCTGCATAAGCAAAAGTCCAACAATAGCATTCACCTGGGAGATGTACTGGTCTGCCAAACATACCATCTGTACATTCATTGAATGATAACTCTTCCGGTTCCTGTACACCTGTTCACTCCTGCGTGGGGGGACCAGAGCTACATGGGTACCATCAATAGCACCTATGATGTTAGGGATATGTCCCAGGGCATAGAAGTCAACTTTCACTGTAGGCAAGTCCTCCACCTGAGGGAAAACGATGTAGCTCCTTACGTGTTTCAGCAGGGCAGACAACACTGTGGACAACACGTTGGAAAACAAAGGCTGGGACATCCCTGATGCCATGGCCACAGTTGTTTGAAATGATCCACTTGCAAGGAAATGGAGCACTGATAGCACCTGCACTTCAGGGGGTATTCCTGTGGGATGGCGGATTGGTGATATCAGGTCTGGCTCCAACTGGGTACACAGTTCCTGGATTGTGACACGGTAAAAACTGTAGGTGATGATCAAATGTCGCTCCTCCATTGTCCACCAGCGGTCGGTACACCGGGGGATACCGCCATCTCCTCAAATGTCCCAGCTGCCGGTGCCTAAGAAGGACAACAGCGATCACAGAGTCAACAAATTCCCAGGTATGTACCCACAGCTACACAGAACACAACACCAAATACAAAACTCTTCCTGTATGTCTGTTGAGTGTAGGCCTAGGTATGTGTGACGCAGTAGTAAATGAAGCCATGTGGGCCCCTGAAATGGTGGCTGTCTGACCTCTAAACTGGGACAATGGGATGTGAGGTATCTGCGCTGGCGTTGTACACCGTCGAGGTAGGCGGTCGTAGACCGTGGCGCAATGCTGTATTGGGTAACATTGGACCCTATGTGTCCCAGGAGCCAATGATAAAGTGCGCCGGCGGTGATGATACGCACCGCCGCGGACGTCACCACCGCAGACGTGCCCGCCATTTTCTATTTGTTCAATCACTCGATACCTGATCTTCGACAGGAGAAGACCTACACTGCAAGTGCTGCTGTGACCTCGGTCTGGAAGAGACAATGGCTGCTGCGTCTGGGGAAAGGGCCCCTGCCTTCACTGCTCAGGAGTTGGAGAAGCTAGTCGACGGGGTACTCCCCCAGTACACGCTACTCTACGGTCCTCCAGACCAACAGGTAAGTACACAGGGAGCACGTTGTATGGGCTATGCTGGGTGGAGAGGGCTGGATGTCAGTAGCAAGGGGCAGAGTTGAGAGACCATGAAGGACTGTGAATGCATGTGCCACATGGCAAGGGTAGGGATGGGGGCCACTCACTTCGACGGTGCAGTTGTTAATGACTTCTCTTCTTCCCATGTACATATCATGTAGCTCAGCGCCCACCAGAAGAAGGACATTTGGCGTGCCATCGCCAAGGATGTTGGGACCCTGGGGGTCCACAAAAGACGGGGCACCCACTGGCGTAAAAGATGGGAGGACATTCGCCGCTGGAGCAAGAAGACGGCGGAGGCTCAGCTGGGGATGGCCTCCCAACCTGGGAAGGGTGCCCGTTACACCATGACCCCCCTGATGTTCCGGATCCTGTTGGTGGCCTACCCTGAGTTGGATGGGCGCTTGAGGGCATCACAGCAGACACAAGGGGGTGAGTACACGCCCCTGTGTCATCTATGTGTGCAGATGTCCACCATAGCCATGTAGGCCAGATCCCAGGAATTGCATCTGTAGAGGCCAAGAGCACGGCGCAGTGCAGGGGGCTGCTGTGTCTGTATTGTCCGCCAACGGCAGCGGTAAGCCATGCACTCAACCTGTCTTTCTTCTGTCGCCCCCCCCCCCTTTTTGTGCTCTCCCTGTTCTTTTGTGCATCAGCATCATCAGGCAGAGGTACAGTGGCAGCAGAGCACGAGGGAGCTGCATCCCACATGGCCATGGAGGGCCACACCACAGACTCTGAATACACCAGTGGGACGGAGGGCGAGGGGAGCTTCATGTCGGTCACCGGATCACCAAACTGCGACACGGACTCATCCGCCGATGGGAGCTCCCTTGTGGTGGCGGCACCATCTGTGCCCCCCACTTCTACAGGTACAGCCGCCCCCTACCAGCACCGCCCTCCCAGCAGCCCCTCAGCCTTCCCTCCGTGCCCGCTCACCCAGGAGGGTGGGCATCACCTTCGTCCCAGGCACCTCAGGCCCTGCCCCAGTCACCCCTGCTGCCCTCAGTGAGGAGGCCATTGACCTCCTCAGGTCACTCACTTTTGGGCAGTCTACCATTGTGAATGCCATCCAGGGTGTAGAAAGGGAGTTGCAACACGGTAATGCATTCCTGGAGGGCATTCATTCTGGTCAGGGTTCCCTTCATGGAACACTGCAATCTCTGGCCTCAGCACTGATGGCAGCCATTGTCCCTGTGTCTAGCCTCCCCCTCCAACTTCCTCCACCCAGACCCAATCCCCTGTACCCCAGCCTATCCCAAGCACACCGTCAGACAGGCATGCACACACCCCAACACACAAAAGTAGCTCAGGCAAACATAGGCACCACACATCCCACAGGCACTCACACAAGCATCACCCACATACAGACACAGCAACATCCACTGCCTCCACTGTGTCACCCTCCTCGTCGTCTCCCTCCTCCCTTCCAGTCTCATCCACACTCTCACCTGCATGCACTACATCTACAGGCACTAGGACTCACACCAGAACACCCACCACCACACCTGCTCACCTGCACTCACCACCCCCACTACCATTTACACGTCCCCTGTGTCCACTCCCAGTGTGTCTGTGACGCCCCCTCCCAAAGTACACCAACGCGGGCACCCACACACCCAACATCCATCCACCTCATGACAGCCTCCAGTACCTGCACCTGCACCCAAATCACCTTAAGTTACACCTCCTACAACCACCTCCACTTCCTCCACTCCCAGACCCCCTCCAGCCACCCATCCCAGTGTTCGTCAGAAACTCTTCCTCAGCGACGTTGACCTCTTTCCCACCACCCCCACCGCTCCAATTCATAGGTCCCATAGTAGCACCTCAGCCAAAAAGAAGTCCGGTACCAGTGGTGCGTGTTAAAGGTGTGTGGAGTCCACCGGCCACCAGGGCAGCCAGTGTGACACGGAGCCAAAGCACTGCCAGTCCACCCCCTGTAAAGCACCTTAAGTTGGAAAGTGGCTGACGCGAGAGGGTGAAGGCTCCTGCCGGCAAAACAGCTCACAAGGGTCCCGGGGGAAGTGCAGAGTCAGCTGTGACTCCTCTCAAGGTGGTGAAGGGCCAGAAGAAGTCTCCAAAGTCTGGGAAGAGCAGCATGGAGGAGAAGGCCGCCATCGTCCCCGCCGGCTGGGACGCCACCGCCAGCAGTATCGTCACTGGTCCAGAGACCACCGCCAGAGTCAGTGCCCTGGAGGGCACCATTATCGTCACTGGTCCGGAGACCACCGCCAGCGTCAGTGACCTGGAGGGCCCAGGCAGCCACAGCCCCGCCAACCTCCAACAAAGGCATCCACTTTAACACACCGCCTGCCACAGCGGTACAGACAAGCAGCGCGGCGGTCACCGCCAGCAGACAGGCGGGAGACAATGTACTGCCCACAGTATCACAACAGGCCAATCCACCACCTTTTCCGGGGCGGATTCACCGTGGATAAAAACACGGCGGAAGCAGCTTTTGCTATGGGGAAACGCTCACCTGAACACATCCCACGAGGAACGAGGACTCCATGGAGCCGGAACTCCAAATACTCCCTGCCCTTGTCTTTCTGCTCCTTCACGACCAACAGCGACGTAGGCGCAGAACATACCGGTGAGTACTGCACCTACGACACGGAGGAGGGGGAAGGCAAAAGTTAGGGGGACACCCACCAAACACCCCCACCCTCGCATAGTACAACATACACACCAATGCAGTCACAAAAAGAACAGTAACAACCCACAATCCCCCCGGAAGAATGCAAAGACAATGCGAATTTCGGGCAAACATTATAATGTGCCAATATACATGTCATACAAAAATATACAAATATATGTATTCCAAAATCACTCATATTTACATAAATAATCCGATAAGTATTGCAGATATGTACACAACAATGTCCGTGCACAAACAGTCCAAAAATGCATGGGCGAGGCCCACAATAGATACCTGACCAAAATCCGAGAGAACACTGCTGGGGCATCAGATAGAAACACTACAGGCACCTCAGGGGGAAGGGAAGGGGGGCACCTCAGCCACATGAATGCAAAGCCAGATCTACGACGGGTCTCCATGCCCATTGATGTATCCTGGGGAGTGCAAAGCCACAGTCTCTCAAGTCTCTACAGTGGGTGGGTTGCCCACTGTGCCATCCTGGGGAGTGCAAAGCCACAGTCTCTCAAGTCTCTACAGTGGGTGGGTTGCCCACTGTTACATCCTGGGGAGTGCAAAGCTACAGTCTCTCAAGTCTCTACAGTGGTTGGGTTGCCCACTGTTACATTCTGGAGAGTGCAAAGCCACTGTCTCTCAAGTCGATGCAGGTCCATAATGGTACTGGGGGGTGACTGGTGCCCAGACTGGATGAGTCTCCCCGTGAAAGGTAGTGTCCTGTCACTGTCCCAGCTGCACATGTGATAAGGATGCCTGATGTGGTGGGCCATTCATTCCTACCCGGTGCATTGCCCTGTTCAGCGGTGCTTTGCCATGGCGGTCTTTGCCCTGTTCAGCGGTGCTTTGCCATGGCGGTCTTTGCCCTGTTCAGCATACTTCCCTCCAGAAAAAAGCAGTCCAGAAGGTACACTCACAACCAGCTCCAGTTCTAGTACAGGCGAATACGAAGTCAAACAGGTGTTGGATTCCAAACTTTGAGGTCCTAACCTGTGGTATCTGATCTCTTGGAAAGGTTACAGTCCTGAAAGTAACTCATGGGTGTCCGCATCAGATGTTCATGCTCCACGACTAGTGAGACGTTTTTATCATCTTAACCCAGGCAAACCAGGCCCTAGAACGCACTTGGGAGAGGGGAGTTCTTTCAACATCAGGGCAGTGCACGCTCTACGGGCAACTAAAATGCAAAAACCCAACCTTTATGCAAGGACCTAATTCATGCATTGTAGTTACATGCAGTATGTTAACCTTTTGGATTGCAGACTTTAACCTTGAAAAACACTATTAATGATGTTTGCAACAACTGTTCATTGCAATCTATTGCTGCAGGCTTACTGAGTGTGTTAGGGTGTAGTGCCTTTCTAGGACCTTCTAGAAGCTTTCCCTCCAGCATAACTGGGTGTGGGTTGTGGGCTGAGCCAGACTCTATTTAAGGGAGCCAGCCCAGCTCCACGTGCTCACTGTTCAGAGGTCCCGGTGCAGAGCAGCAGCAACTCCCTGAGCTCCTGTTCTGGAGGCCTACTTTGATCTTCCAGGCCTTGCCCTTCATTGTATTGGTGATCCTTGATCAGGGCGGTAAGACGGAGGTCGGGCTGGGCCGCCGATCCCATTTATCAAAGGCTTTTCAGTTCTTGGGCCTAATTTTCATATTGGGAGATTTTTCCTTGTGCGTGTGAATGTGCTCCTGGTTTCTAGCATTTACATGTTGATATTCAAATCAGCAAGACAGGCGATTCATTTCTGGCATTTGACTTTTGAGATTCGGGTCAGCAACAGTGTGCGTGACCATTTCTAGACATTTGCTTATTGGCATTCAAATCGGCAAGACGCGCGATTCATTCCTGGTGTTTAACTCTCGATACTCATTGTGCGCTACCATTTCTTGGCATTTACATGGTGGCAATCAAATTGGCAAGACGTGCGATTCATTCCTTGTGTTTAACTCTTGATACTCATTGTGCGCTACCATTTCTTGGCAGTTACATGGTGGCAATCGAATCGGCAACACGCGCGATTCATTCCTTGTGTTTATCTCTTGACACTCATTGTGCGCTACCATTTCTTGGCATGTACATGGTGCCGCTCGAATCGGCAAGACGCACAATTTGTTTTCCTTGCATTTAACTCTTGATACACATTGTGCGCAACCTTTTCTTGGCATTTACATGGTGGCGTTCAAATCGGCAAGACGCGCAATTCATTTCCTTGCATTTAACTCTTGATACACATTGTGCGCAACCATTACGTGGCCTTTAGATGGTGGCGTTCGAATCGGCAAGACGCACGATTAGTTTTCCTTGCATTTAACTCTTGATACGCATTGTGCGCAAGCATTTCTTGGCATTTACATGGTGACACTCGAATCGGCAAGACGAGCGATTCATTCCTTTAATTTAACTCTTGATATTCATTGTACACAACCATTTCATGCAATTGCAATTGCATATATTTGTTGGAATCGACAGTGTACGCGATTCATTTTCCGCATTTAAACCTAGGAGTTCAGACCGCTTACAGTGTGCGCGATCATTTCATGACAATTAAATGTGTTTCCTGAAGTGTACACAACTATCCAGGGCTTTTGAATTTTCTGCAAAGGTGTTAAATTCAAGACGTTACATTATATGTGCATATTAAGTTCTTGGTACAATTCCTATTGTTTTCTAGGGAATGTTCAGATTACTTTTCATCCTCATGTAGCAAAACAATGTTTGTTCTGGAAACATAATTCTAAAAGGTTCTTATATTTCTAGACAAAATTAGACATTTCTTGAAAAGTTCATATGAGAAGTTGTATTAACTATTCTTGATTCCCTTCCCAGGCACCCAGATGTTTTGAGACCTAGTTATAGTCCTTTCTTAAGTTATCCATTGTTACACTATGACAATGCTTAGAATCATAGTCTAGTGAAAGGCAATGTGATAAAATCTTGATATTGTGTTGTTTAACCTTTTGCTTCCTACAGGTCTCCTTCCCAGCTGTTCCCTTCCTTGGACACTCTTAGACTCTGTGACATTCTAATCAGAGTATTGGAGCTGTCTTGTGGTGGACATGTTGGGAACGTGCGCAGACCCCGAGGATCTGGTCTCCCTGACACTATCCAGTAATATTTTTACTGTGACATTGGTATATTCAAGCTATGGGGTTGTTTATGTGTCTGCTGCATGCAATGACTTACAGCTTGTGAATATGTGCATGTGCAGCTACATTGTGTCCACATATATATAACCACATGTGTTCTATGAGTGTACATATGTGTTCACATACTTATTTATGCATGTACCACATTGTTATGTGTGATATACAAATTTACACATACCAACACAATCGATAAGATGGCCTATGTCCAAAACATGGTAAGGCATGTGACAGCCATGGCAATTTGTACTCAGAGGATGCTGTGGACTAGGACTGGGTCGACATCACGTTATCCCTGGCAATTTTGCGTGTGCATGTGTGTGCACTCTGTTGTGTGTTGTTGGTTTAGCCTTCATGATTCTCTGCTACATGTGTGACATATAGCTTCCCATGCATCTTAGTTGAAGAAGATGAGATAAATACATGTGTCAGTGAAGGTTGCTACATGCCGTGTATGTTGAAAGATATGTGTAGCGTTATTTCTGTGACCACAGTGGTGTGTTCATGGGATATGAAACCTCACATATCTATCTTGCTGCATGGGCACATGTTGTACTTTGACAAATGTCTGTGTAGTCACATCAGTTCCACCTTTGTTTCTGTATGTTGGAACACATGTGAAGGTCATTTATTTCTGTCAATGATCTTGTGATACATATGCACTTACATTTGCAGTACGTTGTCTTTTGTTCAGACAGCAATATACATTACCATACCTGAGCCATTTCAGTGGCATGTGTGTGCTGAGATATCTGGTATATGTGTGCATGCCACCAACTAGGCACTCACATTCTCCATATCATGTCATTTATGACTGTCATATACACTGGCATTCCACTGTGTAGCAGTGTTGCAGTCTGGCATAGTTGGCAGCCTATTCTTCATCACTACTGTGGGATTTATTTATGCCAGCACAAACCCATGGTTGCATGTGAAGGGGCAGGTTTACAGAGCTTCAGACTACTCAGTCCACTGTGCACATGCATCAGGCACCTGACAATGCTAAAAGTTTATGTGGCCAGAGCAGTGGTGTTAAGGTGTTTTGAGCGGGGATTGTAGGAGGCTGGCCTGGTATGTCGTGGGTACCTATGGTACTTACACCTTATAGCGGGTCCAGGTATCTCTTATTAGTCTGGTGTAGTCAGTGTCTAGAAGCCAGAATCTCTAGATATAGCTGTGGATGAGCAGCCAAGTCTTATCTAGGAGGCATGCAAAGCTCATGCAATACTATTGTAGTCACACGTAGTACTTACATACATGAAAGAAAACACCCAGTGTTACGAAAATAAAGGTACTTTATTTTGGTGACACAAATACCTAAAATACCATAGAGGCTATATTCCCTTAGGAGGAAAGTAATACACAAGGTATATACACTTGTATGCAGAAATAGGCATATAAACAGTTAGAAAACAGTGCAGTTAGTGAAAATCACAATAGGAAGAAATAGGCCTAGTGGGAGAACAAACCATATACTAAAAAAACTGAATGCAAAGGTTGGTCCTCCACCTAGGTAAGTGTAGTGTGTAGAAGGGAGCTGGGAATAGTAGGGAAACCCAAAGGCAAGTACCACAAACCAACCCAGCGACCAGGAAGGCAGGAGTAAATCACAGTAAGTTTCCCAGAACACACACAGAGAAGTAAAGAATAATAATGCAAAATCCAGAACAGACTGTGAGACACCGACAGTGGATTCCTGGACAAGAAGACCTGTGGAAGAAGGGGACCAAGTCCAAGAAGCACAGCAGAGTCCAGGAAGGGCAGGAGCCCCTACCCACCAGGATGAAGGTACAAAAGGTGAACCACCGGTGAAGAAGAAGAGTCAGCACTGCACCCAAGAAGATGAAGTTGGGTTCCTGGAGGATGCAGGTGATGTCCCATGCCGGAAGGAGGATTGCAGATGGCTTTGTTTCTTCGTGTTCCGCCAACAAGCCTTGGAACACGCAAAACTTGCAGCTAGCGGAAAGTGGAGCTGCCGGGGACCAGGAAGGACCAGGTGGACTCTACCCAGGAGGAGGAGTCAGAGGGTGTCCTCGGCAACACAGAGAGCCCACAGAAGCCCAGGCAGCACTCACAGGAGTCCCACAGGATGGGGACATAAAAGTCGCAGAAGAGGCCCATGCAGCACTTTGAGAAAGGCTGCCACGACGCGGGAGAGCCACTCAGGGTGCTGTGCGTAGCAGGAAGGTGTGCTGCGGGCTGGAGCTTCAGGATGCTTGAAGATCTTGGAGGATGGATGCCAACAAGACTTGGCAGTTGCAAAGGACGCAGTGCACAGGGGTACTGTCCTGTGTGCGCAGGCAAGGGCTTATCTTCACCCAAGTTGGACAGTTGGAAGAGAGGACCATTGGGCCCACCCGTGATGCAGGATCCACGCAACTCAGCAGGAGAGGGGATCCACTCAGCTGGTCGTCATTGCAGTTGGTGCCTGCGGAAGCAGGGGAGTGATTCCTTCACTCCAAAGGAGATTCCTTCTTTCTTCTGATGCAGGCTGAATATGGGCTGCCTCAGAGGATGCATGACCGAGAAAATATTGCAGCTGCTGGAATGAGCCAGAGATAAAGTGTTGCAGAAGGCATCTTGCTTCTTTGTTGCAGCTTGAGGGGTCCTGAAGAGTCCAGATGCAGTTTCTTTGGTCAGAAGCCGAAGTGGAGGGTGCAGAGGATTCCTGCTGGAGCCTTGCAATCCGAATCTGAGAAACCACCCAAAGGAGAGACCCTAAGTAGCTCTGAAACAGGGGATTGAACCCCTAGCTGCGTGACCACCTATCAGGAGAGGGCTCTGACGTCACCTGCCGGCACTGGCCACTCAGATCCTCCCAGAGTTCCCTGCCAACCTTGAATCCAAGATGGAAAAACCCAGTGATCTTCTGGAGGAGCTCTGAGCACCCCCCTGGGCTGGTGATGGACAGGGGAGTGGTCACTCCCTTTTCCTTTGTCCATTTTAATGCTAGAGCAGGGACTGGGGGTCCCTGAACTGTTGTAGACTGGTTTCTGCAAGGAGGGCACCAAATGTGCCCTTCAAAGCATTTCCAGTGGCTTGGGGAGGCTACCCCTCCTAAGCCTGTAACACCTATTTCCAAAGGGAGAGGGTGTAACACCCCTCTCCCACAGGGAATCCTTTGTTTAGCCTTCCAGGGATCGAGCTTTTCAAGCAACAGGAGGGCAGAAACCTGACTGGGAGGTGGCAGCAGCTCGGGCTGCCTGGAAACCCTCAGAAGGCTGAAATGACAATTCTGGGGGTTCTCTAAGAAGTCCCCCGAGTGCATGGAGCCATACAACCAATGCTTGCAAAACCCTTGGGGTATGATTCCAACATGTTTGATACCAAACATGCCTATGTTCGGAGTTACCATTATGTAGCTGGACATAGGTAGTGACCTATGTCCAGTACACGTGTAAAATGGTGTCCCTGCACTCACGGAGTCCAGGGAAATGGGCCTGGAGTTCGTGGGGCAACCTCTGTTAGTGTAGCGGTGCCCTCACACACAGGTAGTGAAAAGTGGCATTGAAAGGGTGCTTGCACTGTTTCACGCAGGCTGCAAAGGCAGTCATGCAGAACCCTTTGCTTGGGCTCCCTATGGGTGGAAAAATAAATGCTGCAGCCCGTAGGGATCCACTGGAGCCCCAATGCCCTGGGTACCTAGGTACCATATACTAGGGACTTATGATGGGCCACCAGTGTGCCAATTTGTGGGTGAAATACAGACTTTTGGGAGAGAGAGCATAATAACTGGGGTCCTGCTTAGCAGGGTCCCAGTGAACATAGTTAAGCACACTGACACCAGGCCGAAAAAGGGAGCAACCATGCCAAGAAAGCGGGTACTTTCCTACAGGGATCTAGCCTCTTCATGATTGCTAATTAGCAGGACAATGCACAGTCCCCTGCGGTACCTGACTTCACCTATAAAGTACAGAGGACTGGCTACTTGCACGTGTTGGGCATGTCTCATTATTTGATGTACTTGGTACTTTCCAGGTGCAGCTTTGTTAAGGGTTCTATCTCTGTTGTGACTTCTATTTTGTGAATGTGCCATGGGACAGATGGTGTTATATATCACTGTCTCCTGTCATGTTGGCATGCTATGGCCAACTACTAGGTTATTGTAGTGGCAAACATGACAGGGCTATGTACTGACCTAGCCACCCTCTCTGTACATATGTTGGGTGTTCACATGTGGACATTGATGTGTTGCACAGTCAGTATTGGTCTATGTGTGTTCCTTCTCTGCGTTTTCCCTCATTACTTGTAAGATATATTTTGTGTCTGACATTGCTGCCATTCTTTAGGCTGCTTACACTTTGTACACATCTTCTACAGCGACATTGGCTGGTCATACATGGACAGGATGCAACATGTGACTTGTTTAAATTGTAATGAACACATCTTCTACTTCTGGCTACATGATAGTTACTGCCCCTTTGCCGATATTTGTGAGATGTAATGAGTGCCACACACACCTGACATTACACCAGCCACAGCACTTGTGTCATCTCAAAATGACCTCCCATGTTGTATTTCAAAGTATCTGTGGGAATCTCTCAGCTGTCCATCCATATCCTCAGTTGAACATGGGTATGCATGTATTCCTGTATGCCACAACTTATATAACTCTTACCACGAGTGAATGATGTTGATGTGTGAAATCATCTCAATGCTGCTTTTTTCATTAGCCAAATGCAACATATATGGCTACCTCTATTCCCATTCATGTTTTGGATGGGTCTCTGACATTTTTGGACATTGCTGGAGATAGTTGCAGATCCCACAGCTGATTGCTATGTTGGAGCCAAACACATGTTTGGAATAATTTGTAACGGTTGGTACCTTGCTCTTGGTCTGGCATGTGAGTAACAAAGAATGTTGTGTATTGCTATGTGCTCTTGTTATACAGAGCATACTAGGCAACCATGTGGACATGTGTCAGCCATTGTTGGTACTAGAAATACTTTGATACCTAGGACATATACCCGTGCATCAGTCTTCACATGTATATCTGGACTTGCTGTAGACATGTGCCAAGACAGCAGATTTGAGTGACAAGTATGCATCTTATGTAGATAGGGAGTGTAACACACTCTGCCTACATTCCACCCAGACAATAATTTGGTGGTGCATTGTCCCATTTTATTCTTTGATCCTGACAATGGGTCATATGTTTGGAGAGTGAATCAGCACCCATTGCTCCTTCATTTGTTGTGCAACCCATAGCGCACCTCACAGCCACTGTGTGTGTGCCATTAGTGAGGTACTGCTCAGCATGTGTCAGGGTTGGGCCCAATGACAGTGCCAGGACATAACCCCATGGATATACAGTGCAGGTTCCGCCTCTAACATTGGTTACAAACACTGTACAGTTGCTGAAGGTCCATAGTTTCCAATGATGGCCCCCACTTGTCACACATGCATAGTGAGGGTGAAGCAGCAATGCCCCTGAGATGTGACAGTGTTCAGTTCTGACATTACTTACACATCATTTGATCACAGCCCCTACCTTGTGTATGCCCTCCTTGCCTACCTCCTGGCAGGAGTGGTGATAATGTGGGAATAAGGCTACGAATTAGCACATTCACCTCTTAACGGCACGTTATATGTTGTGGTGCATGGATCTAGGCCTTCAAGAGTTACATGCCTGTGATGTGGGTGTCACTGATATGTGAAATGGAGGCAATAGACCCTCTAACATCAAAAACAGTATTGCCACCATACTTGTAACTATTGTGTTTCTTTCCTGCTCTCTGAGGTTTGAGTTACATTCTAATGGTATATGTATTGGAAAATGAGTAGACCAAGGATATTCAGGTGCAAAATATTTTATTGGTGCTATTTACAATGTGATGATGATTGTACACTCACTGTGTATAACATTTCTGTACTATGTGGAGACTCCTGCAAACTCCTGCATTATGTAGTTCCACCTCAAAATGTGCTGCACCATTGTCATCATCATCATCCTCGTTAGGGACATAAGCCAGTTCATTCCTGGGAACATTTGCCCTTATACAAATATTTTGCAAGATTGCACATGCCAGTATGATCTTACATACCAGTGGTGAAGAATACAACAGGCTTCCTGCAATCAGGGCCAGGTATCTGAACCTTGCCTTCAGAAGCCCAAATGTCCTCTCCACCACACTGAGTGTTCTTCAGTGCCCTTGATTATATGCACACTCTTCCACTGTTTTGGGATTGGCAAATGGAACAATGAGCTATGGCTTTATGCTATAACCTTGATCGGCTGCAAAGGAATGAGAAAAGATGTACTGGTAAAACTTGATAGTGTTTGGAATATACCATGGAAGTTGTTAGTTGTAGGTGGAGTGGTGTCTCTTACTTGCTTCTGGTATAGTATATGTTCCTGTTTTGTGAAATGGTTTAATAGGTCTATGTTGATGGATATGACAATCTTGTGTTGTGGCTCAGGGACCTGGGAATTCTCAAATTAAATCCAAACTGATAGTTAAAGCATTGCAAAGATGTGTTGTGTAGTCCATATTTCAGAAAGTGTCCTATTGTTGGATGGAGACTACCACCTCCTTGCACCACAGTGGTGTCATATGTAGAGACACCATGGTAGCCCTACAAAGCCAAACTCTGGCCTCCATGTCACCATGTGGCAGTACGCATGCAGGGCAACACTTTGTGACCCTTTATGGCAGATAATGGCTATGTTAGCCATTAAGTGTACGAGGGTGTGAATCACACATTTGTAGGATGATCAAATTTGGTGCTGTGGAATCTCCTAGATTCCAATACATGATTTATCACAGACACTTTCATCACATGCACAGTGCAGGCATTGGGAGGGGGAACACCATTTCTTTACATGGGCCACTATGTACGGTACATGAAAGGTCAGGTATGTCCTCTATACTACTACAGAGTCCTACTATGGTATCCATTATCTTTACAGTTTTACACAAACTCTGCACCATGGTGGACTGTTTCTTGTATACGGAACACACATGGTGGTGTTGGGGGCACTAAGGGGCACATGTGAGGTGGCACTGGAGTAGGTGCTGCACCATTTCTCATTATTCTGCCTCATGGCAGGTTAATTTGTATTCCTATGTGTGCCACACAATGCAGCAAACAGTTGAGTGTGCACACTACTGGTATGTTAGGAATGAGTAGGTGATATGTAGTTGGTGATGGCACCAGTTGGGTAGCATTTTATATTGGTGCAGCCACAGGCTTACACACCACGATTAATGAGGGGCTGTGCCTATATATGACTTTCTTTACATGGCCATGGCCTATGCCATTCACATAGTTGAGCTGTTCATTGTTTGGTGTGATGTGTGTGGGATCTGTATTTAGTTGTCAACCAGTGGACACTTGTAGTGTTTTGTGGACAGCTTCTGACACAGCTCCACCTGTCCTTACGTGGTGTGCCAGCCAGGTTGTGGCTGTGTTATGTACATGTGGGTGTGTGATGTGTGATGTGCAATGACTGTGGTGTAGTGTGGCATGTTGCATATCTGTTGTTTTCAGTGCATTTGTGTTTCTGTGTCCATGGGTATTTAGTGTGGTGTTTGTCTTTTTTGTCCTTCATGGTTGGTGTGTTGTGTGTGTACTGATAGGTATTGTGGCTTACCTACGAGTAGTCAAATGCCATATGGCCCATTCTGGAAGCGCTCGTTGATAGTGGAATGGCGAATATGTAGGCATCATGGGCGCTGCCGGGATATTTGGCTAGGATATTAGTGAAGAGCCTGCGGTGGTCCACAATGGCCTGCACATTGATCGAATGGTTGTGCCTTTGGTTCCGGTATAGATGGCTGGTTGCCGCAGGTGCCACCAGTTGGACATGGGTGCAGTCCATTGCACCCAGCACATGAGGGAGCCCGGCAATTAGGTAGAAACATTGCTTGGTCTCCTGCTTCAGTTTCTGGGTGTTAGGGAAGCAGATGTGGTGGGGTGTGAGGCACTGGACCACGACCTTAGGAAGGAAAACTGAGAAGGATGGCTGGGAGATACCAAAAAGATCCAGACGCCAGCATATGGAGGACCGCAAGGAGTTTGGTCATGGATGGAATAGTTGTTAGAGTTTCCAAACTTGCAGTGATGTCTAGCGCAATGTGGTGCAGAAGGTGCACAATGGACTCCCAGTTCAGTCAGTACATCCTGATCACATCTTGTTCCCTGAGCTCAAGTCTGGTTGTACATTGTCTGAAGATCCTCTCCCCCTTCTGTGCTGCCTTTGTGGCAGCTGTGGTGGTGTCTCGGGTTGCTGCCGTGGTGGTGGAGGTGTTAGTGCATCTGACCTCAATAAGTAAACTTACAAGGGGATGCGAATAGGTCGATGAGCCTTTTGACTCGCAATTAAGATGTTCTTACCATAGCTCCAGTACATAATAAATAACCAATACACAATAGTCAATAATCAACAACAATCAATAATATCAATAGTCAATGGAGTCAGTAATTGTCACGCACCATGACCTGTCAGTCATGAATAACCACACCCTTTAGTAAAAGTTAGAATATTTATTTCCCTATATTAACAATGCTATGGTCATGTAGATTAATCTCAATATCAAACGAAACATATACAGAAACAATGCTGTCTGTCTGAAGCGGCGGAAGAAACGTAATCTAATCAAAGCTTGAACTACAAAACATTCTAAGGTTACAGTGCAAATTAATAGCAAAGTCAACTGTGTCAAGTAATCACATACTTTAACAGAGAAATTTGTCAAGCATTATTCCTCGTTAGCACAATTTCATCAGAGAGGATCCTTAACTAACACCAAATTAGCTTCAGCATGTTGGGCTTCATGCAAAACAATTTAGTAACACAAATTTTGAAAAACATCTAACTATGGCTCTATCAAAACAGTGCAGTTGGTACCTAGAAAGAAAAAGCAAATATGCATAATAATCAACAATCTATTTCATTATACCTATCCTCGATGTGGATCAGCAAGCAGAGTCAGTCTTCGCTCTATCAGCAGCTAACTCAGTATCTATGAGGAGTATGACCCCTGCGAAATTTGTCAGCATGTTATCCACAATAGTAGACAACTTTTGAATCTTTAGCGAATTCAGAATGACTCCCACTGAAGGAATCACTGCTCCAAATATATCTCCCACTATCCCAGACGAGGACTCCCTCCTCTGTCTCATGGGATGTAATTCAGTCACTTTCAGAAACTTCTTCAAATCATTAATTTGATAAATCTTTGGGAAAACTATCCCCAAATAACATGTCCCATACCATCCTATTGGAAGACAGTAATAAGCATTAAGACCATAAATAAAGTAAATTCTGGGAATTGCCCGGACCTGTCCATTCAACATAAACGTCCATTTACCCTGAAACAAAAACACATGCTTACATTAACTCGTTCCCACAGAAAAAGTGTAAGTGCGTGATTTAGGCCTATATATACAAAGTTTCCCTACATGTTGCGCATCTAAAGCTAATTTCCCTTGTGTTTTAACTGCACTATAAGCATAATCATTCTTGAAAGTCCTTTTCTCTAAACCTTTTTCTAATTTCTCCTTTAATGCCTTTTTTACTGTCATCTGTGTGATCTAAGAAGCTTTTCTCTAAAGGTGTAAGCAAGCATGTTAGATTATTTCTATGTGCATAAGCTGTGCCAAACGTCAATGTAGTCTCAAAGAAACCTCTAACTACTACTATGTCATTATCCTTAGCCACTGTACTCCAATACCTAATTATAGGGACTAAGGAAAACACAACATCATAGCTTGAGTAAAAGTACTGTATGTACTCCTGGCTATAAAATCTTGCTAGTAGCAGACTAGAACTTATTATAAAAGTTAATGGCAAGTTATGGTAGGTAACTCCTTCCTCAACTGATGAAGGAATCTGCGTACACACATAACAATTCCTCGCATCCATTGTCTAAGCATACTCACTCAACAAGCGATAGAAAACATTAGAAGAAAGTTCTCCTTGGGCATTAGTATCCCCATGCGAATATTTCTCATCTAACCTAAATCTCTCCATTGCCGTTAGTGCAGTATTCATCTCAAAAGCAGCAGTATGGTTAGCTTCACTCTTATCAAGAACAGACATACCCACAATCAACACCACAAACAATATCCAACACATAATCGCCAAACCAATACACATATATATACATTACCTAGCATTCCTACTCTGTCGACTAATGTTACTCATGATCTGTAAAGAATCAGAAAGCAGAAGAAAATTTTGAAAACCTTGCAGCAAAAATATAAATTGGCAACTCTTCCTTCAACAGTTATTTACAACCCTCAGTCTCACTTCCAAGATCCCTTGTCAAAATCAGTTAGCAGCTTTGTCAAAATCAAGTTTCATAAGTCAAATCCGGTTATCAATGTCTCTTCCGGTTACTTTCAACAGTGTCTTTCTCAAAAACATTTTTCTCAGATTGTTTCAACAGTTCAATTCATCAGCTTCCTTTAAGTGCCAAAATACTGACCCGGAGTGTCTCTATCAAAACAAAAAGACAGAAACTATTGCTGCCATTCACTTGTAGTTGCATACACCCATTCAGGACCTGCGTATCTTCGACTTGCTATTCTCTTTATTTTCAGCTTTTGGCCACCATTCAATTCTCCTTCACTTAGATCCTCTCTCCTTGTTGTATCTACTTCTTCCTCAATTGTTGTCTCAGTAACCACTTCTTTCCCTTTTTCTACTTGTCTCCTTTCAGTGGACCTTTTGTCAGTGTTCTCTCCAGAGTCGAACTTTAACCTTCTCCTTGTTCTGCGTTTTTTTTCTCTTGACGGACCTTCAATCGGTTCAGGAGGGATCAGATCACAGTGACTGTGATCCATCTCAACTCCTTTCCCCTCTGGGTCTGGCAATTGCTCTGTTTGTCTCTCAAGATCGTCTGCTTCTGGGAAAGCCCTCCTCTGACTAGGCTCTCCTGCTGCCTCAATTGAGATAGGCTCTCCGTCACCCTCCTGGAGGTCTTCTCCTTCGTCTCTCATAGGAGTGACTGAACCGTCCTGAACAGGCTCAGATCCGGTCTCAGTTCCCCTTTGTTCTCTTTCTGGCCCTGAGACTTGTTTTGCTGTTGTTGGTATTCTCAACAACTTTTCTTCTTCATGATCCAGTGGACATGCCACTTTCTTCGTATGACTTGCAGGAATCCAGTTTGGAATTCCAGCGCACTTCACAGCTGTGGTAGTTGTCAAAACTACCTGATAAGGTCCCTTGCAATGAGGCTCCAAACACATTTTCCTCACATGCTTCCACCTGCTGAGAGAAAGAGCGAAGCACATCAACCAGACCTTTGCAGTAGTCCAACACCATATCATCTGTAATGTTGACAAGCGAATTTGCAGGCACCACTGGTATCCTCATTGCTCTGCCCATGAGGATCTCATGCGGCGACAATCCTGTCTTCCTGTTAGGTGTGTTTCTCATTGACATCAACACTAAAGGTAATGTGTCATGCCATTTCAAATTTGTGGACGCACACATCTTTGCAACTCTTGACTTCAAGGTACCATTAATCTGTTCCACTAGTCCTGATGCTCCAGGGCGCTAACTGCAATGCAACTTCTGCTCAATGTTCACTGCTGCACACAGTAATTTAATTACTTCATTGCTGAAGTGACTTCCCCTATCTGATTCTAAAGAGATCGGAAAGCTGAAACACGGTATCAGTTCCCTGAGCAGTAGTTTCGCTACTGTGAGACTATCATTTCTCCGTGTAGGGTAAGCTTTAACCCAGTGACTAAAGATGCAAACAATCACCTTCACATATCTCAAACCTCCACACACAGGCATCTCAAAAACATCTTTCTGCATTCTGCTGAATGCACCTCCCGCTCTTCCAATGTGGCTCAAATTAACCACTGTCCCTATTCCTTGCGTTTAGTTGTTGGCAAATGACACAATGATGGCAAGCTGCTTCAGCAACTTGCCTAAACTTTGGGTTGAACCAATCATGTTTTAAACAACCAAATCATTTCATCCCTCCCAATATGTGCTTGACCATGACAGTGCCTCGCCATTTGAGTCAACAAGATATTTGGCAAAACCAATTGACCCTCTTCTGAAACCCACAATTCATCTTGTCTTTGCACACATTTCGTTTTGCACCATGGACGTTTTTCCTCCCTGTCAACTTTATTCTGCAACATTTTCAATTCTTCCAAAGTGTCAATTACTTTCAACGCATAGCTTGTACAGGTTTCATTTTCTTCAGATAACAGTTCCCACTTGTCTTTGAATAATGTACAGTTCAATGTGCAAAACCTTTCGACTTGATCCGCACATCCATTTTCCAATGACACAAAGTCTTGTGACAGAATACACTCCTCGAAGCCAAGAAGCTTCCAAAGTACCTGTAACTGTGCACACAGCATATCCTGCTCTCAGTGTCCCTGCATTGTCTCTCAGACAAGAACCATTAACAAAGATAATTTGGTCATTTTCTTCCAAACGGGTGTCTCTAATGTCAGGTCTCTGTTGTGTGCACAAGTCAGTTACTTCAAGACAATCATGCTCAATATCTTCTACTTGCTCAATTTCAACATTTTCATTTGGAAGTAAGGTTGCCGGGTTCAGCACTTTACATCTTTTCAATGACACATTTGGGGACCCTAGAATACTCGTTTCATATCTGGTCAACCTCGCACCAGTCAAATATTGGGTTTCTGTCCTTGTAAGTAGAATCTCAATATAGTGAGGGACCATTACAGTCAGGGGAGGTCCCATCACAATGCCTTCACACTGGGTAAGGTTATGACCAACTGCTGCAACTGCACGGAAACAACCTGGTAAGGCTGCTGCAACTGGGTCCAAAGTAGCTGAAAAATATGCTACTCAGCGACTTACACCTCCATGGACCTATGTCAAGACAGACAAAAAACATGCATCACGCTCATGACAAAACAATGTGAAAGGTTTAATGTAATCAGGCATACCCAACACATCCTTTCTCAATCTGGTGACCCAAGTATTTCACTACCTTCTGACAGTACTGCAATTTAAGCTGAGACACTTTGTGACGATTCTTTCCCAAATGGTTGAACAGGGATTGTATCATACTTACATTTGTCCCTTGTTTTGGACGCATTCAGCAAATCATCAATGTACTGCACCAGGGTCGATTGGAAAGGCAATTCCAATGATTCCAAATTATCTTTCAAGATCTGATTGAATATGGAAGGTGACTGAAAACCCTTAGGAATTCTGCACAAGGAATAAACTTGATCAAGCAATTTGAAACAAAAGACAAATTGACTATCCTCATGAAGAGGCACAGAAAAGAAGGCTTGTGACAAATCAGTGACGGTGAACCACTCAGCATCACATGGAATCTGAAACATTATCACAACTGGATTTGGCACCACGGGGCAACATTTTACCACAATCTAATTTATTTTTCTCAAAACCTGAACTATTCGAACTTTCCCACAGGGCTTTCGCAAACCCATTATCGGTGAATTACATGGGCTGCGCAATATTTCCTTCGAACCCCTTGCTTTACAAAGTCTGAAATTATCTGAGCTACCTTCATGAGGGCATCCTGAGGCATGTGGTACTTTGGAAGTTGAGGAAAAACTGCATTCGGCTTCACAGTAACTTTAACTGGCTCAACTCCTTTATCAGACCTACTTCTTTTCCTGTCAATCCCACACTTTGTCCTTAACTGTTCCCTGCAAATCAGGAGGAAGCTCTTTCACTGTGAACATCAGGAAAAATTCAATCAGAGGGTATTCCTCATTTATAGTTTCACCTTCTACCTCTGGGGCTTGGTCATCTTCATCATCACTATTCATCTGAATCTCAATTCTCTCATTTGAACAAGTAATCAAACACTTCATTTTACACAGCAAGTCTCTCCCCAGTAGGGATACTGGACTTGAATCGCAGAATACAAAGTTGTGCAATCCCTGAAAGTTGCCAATCTCAAATTGAACTGGATCTGTAATCGGGTTTGTCAAATACTGGTTTGCTACTCCCACAACCTGTACTGTTCTACCTGAAAGGGGCAAATTTGGCACTTCTGCAGTTCTCACTGTAGAGTGTGTAGCTCCCGTTCAACCAAGAATGAAACTGTTAGAAATGGGGTCTTTGGTTGACAGTCAGGTTACCCCCTGTTCAAGCAAGGACCCTCACTCTAGTTAGGATAAAAGAGAATCACCCTCAGCTAACCCCTGCTTAACCCCTTGGTAGCTTGGCAGAGCAGTAGGCTTAACCTCAGAGTGCTGGGTGTAAAGTATTTGTACCAACACACACAGTAACTTAATGAAAACACTACAAAATGACACAACACCAGTTTAGAAAAATAGGAAATATTTATCTAGACAAAACAAGACCAAAACGACAAAAATCCAACATACACAAGTCAAGTTATGATTTTTAAAAGGTTTCAAATAAAAAGAGTCTTTAGGTAGTTGTAACAACACACTAGCGCTGCTAGCGTGAAAATGTACCTGGTTTGCGGCAAAAATAACCCCGCACGGGCGGTGTGCGTCGAAAATAACCCTGCACGGGTATATGCGTCGAAAACAGCTCGGCACGGCGAGGCGCGTCGAAAAAGCCAGCCACGCGACGGTCCGAAGTCCCGCGGCGCTGGTTGCGATCTCTCAGCCTTCGTCAGCGATGCTGCGCGTCGTTTCTCCTGCTCCGGGCGTCGATTCTCCGGTCGCGTTTCCTGCGGCGTCGTTTCTCAGCTGCGGAGCCGGCGTCGCGTCGTTTTCTCAGCCGCGATCGGATTCGCGTCGATCTTTTCTCCGCACGGCACTCGGTGCGTGTATTTTTGTCCTTAGGCTGCCAGCCTCTCCTTTCAGGGTCCCAGGAACTGGAAGGGCACCACAGAGCAGAGTAGGGGTCTCTCCAGAGACTCCAGGTGCTGGCAGGAAGAAGTCTTTGCTATCCCTGAGACTTCAACAACAGGAGGCAAGCTCTACATCAAGCCCTTGGAGATTTCTTCTTCAAGATGGAAGGCACACAAAGTCCAGTCTTTGCCCTCTTACTCTGGCAGAAGCAGCACTGCAGGAAAGCTCCACAAAGCACAGTCACAGGCAGGGCAGCACTTGTTCCTCAGCGATCATCAGCTCTTCTCCAGGCAGAGGTTCCCCTTGATTCCAGAAGTGTTTCTAAAGTTTGTAAGTTTGGGTGCCCTTCTTATACCCATTTTAGTCTTTGAAGTCACCTTCCTTCAAAGGGGACTCACACCTTCTTGTGAAATCCTGCCTTGCCCAGGCAAGGCCTCAGACACACACCAGGGGGCTGGAGACAGCATTGTCAGAGGCAGGCACAGTCCTTTCAGATGAGAGTGACCACTCCACCCCTCCCTCCTAGCAGAGATGGCTAATCAGGAAATGCAGATCACACCCCAGCTCCCTTTGTGTCACTGTCTGGTGTGAGGTGAAAAACAACCCAACTGTCAAACTGACCCAGACAGGGAATCCACAACCCAGGCAGAGTCACAGAATGGTTTAAGCAAGAAAATGCTCACTTTCTAAAAGTGGCATTTCCAAACGCACAATCTTAAAATCAACTTTACTAAAAGATGTATTTTTAAATTGTGAGTTCAGGGATCCCAAACTCCACATGTCCATCTACTCTCTAGGGGAATCTACACTTTAATCATATTTAAAGGTAGCCCCCATATTATCCTATGAGAGAGAGACAGACCTTGCAACAGTGAAAACGAAATTGGCAGTATTTCACTGTCAGGACATATAAACCACATTACTATATGTCCTACCTTATCCATACACTGCACCCTGCCCTTGGGGCTACCTAGGGCCTACCTTAGGGGTGCCTTACATGTAAGGAAAGGGAAGGTTTTAGGCCTGGCAAGTGGGTACACTTGCCAAGTCGAATTTACAGTGTAAAAATACACATACAGACACTGCAGGGGCAGGTCTGAGACATGATTACAGAGCTACTTATGTGGGTGGCACAACCAGTGCTGCAGGCCCACTAGTAGCATTTGATTTACAGGCCCTGGCACCTCTAGTGCACATTACTAGGGACTTACTAGTAATTCAAATATGCCAATCATGGATGAACCACTTACATACAATTTAAACAGGAGAGCATATGCACTTTAGCACTGGTTAGCAGTGGTAAAGTGCTCAGAGTTGAAAAGCCAACAGCAACATGTCAGAAAAAAATAGGAGGCAGGAGGCAAAAAAAGTCTGGGGATGACCCTGCAAAAGCAAAAGTCCAACACGACCCCCTACCAGCCTAAAGCCAGGGGAGAACAATCAATACCTTGATGTACTTCCCTGATTGGGGCGATAGAACAGGGACCCAGGCCCACAACAGCAGGGGCATGCTCCAGTTCTACGCCTTCCTGACTCCAGTTGGATCCCTCTGTCCATACTCTCAGGGCCCACTAAGCTAACCCATGGGGAACCCTTCTCCACATCTACAGACACCATCTGTGCAACACCTAACTTTACTTTGCTCACAGATGTATTGCAATGGGCAGATAGTACCACCAGGGCCAACACAATGGTGTTGCCCACTCCACCCCTGGGGTGTGACTCTCGTCCTTCCCCCCCCAGGGGCAACTCTGTCCACCAGGACAGCAAGCCACAGTGGCCCCAGACAACTGTCAGGGATGAGAGCCCGACCTCAGGCCTCTCTAACCACTGTGACTGTGGAGAGTGGGGGGTGGTAGCCCCCGGTGCCTGGCACCCTTTGACCACTCTCTCTTCCACCAGGTCAGGGATGACAACCTGACCCTGGTCCTCCCCTCTGGGGCTCTGTACCCTCCCTGCAGAAGCGGCACCCCCAGAGTCAAAAACTGTCAGGGTGCTTGTAGAAGCAGTCCTGCACAATTCTTCCATCAGTGCAGGGATGTTAACCTGCAACTGATCCTCCAACCTGGGGTCTGTACCTTCAGGTTGGACCAGGGCCAGGGGTGAGGCTTCCCTCCCCCTGCCCTCTCTTCTGGGGTCCTGAACCACCCAACTAGGAGCGGCCCCCCCAGAAGACAACATGGTAGGGGCACTGTTAGCAGTAGCCCCTTCCTCCAGGTCAGGGGGGACACCCTTAACCTGGCCTCCCAATCCAGGGCCTGTACCCACAGACTGGATCACTGTCTGGCAACCCAGGACTTCCTGGGGGGCATACCTACCCCCTACCAGGTCAGAGTTTACCCTCTGAACCTGGTCATCCAACCCAGGGTCACCACCCTGCGGTTGAACCACTGCCTGGCACACCAGGACTTCCTTGGGAGCACACTTACCCCCCATCAGGTCAGAGTTTACCCCCTGAACCTGATCATTCAACCCAGAGTCACCACCCTGCGGTTGAACCATTGCCTGGCACACCAGGACTTCCAGGGGGGCACACTTACCCCCCTCAAGGGACACACTGTCCCGAAGGGCCACACAAGAGTCTGGCTGGCGCAGGTCTCCTGACCTCTGCCCATCTGACAGAGTCTGGATTCCCCCCAACCCAGAAATGGTCTCACCAAGGTCATTCATGGGGGGCTCTGCTCTCAGAGCTGACCCCTGACCCTCCAGGTTCTCCACTGGGGTCCGCAACCCCCTCTCAACCCTCTGTCTGGACTTCTGCACCCCCTCACTAGGAGTGGTACTGCCAGACACCAGAACTGGTGGGACGCTGGCTACAGCCGCCCCCCCAAGTTCTCCTGACACTGTGGGGTCTCCCTCAACAGATGGCCCTATGGTACAGGCTAGGCTCCCCTCCTGGTGTTCCCGCAGGGAACCCTCCAGGACCTGGGACCGGATCTCGGGCACCTTGGGCCTCAACCCATCCCCATTCCCTCTCCTCTGAGACTGGACATGGGGTCCCTCACCCATCCCACTACACTGGGACCTACCTGGGACACTACAATCCTTCCCTACCTCACCTGGTTGGGAACTACCTAGACCACTCCTCTCAGGAGCACCCCCAAATGCCTCTTCAGACTCTCTGGTACTCACCCAGAAGTCTGCCTCCATTGTAAGCTCCCTGGGGTCAGAGAACTCACACTCCACCTGGTGTTGGCATAGCTCTGGAAAATAAGGACTAGACATATGCTCTCCAGCAATTACATCACTCAGCCCCTCACATGAATTAACCAAAGTACCCTTCACCCAATCATCCAGTGACTCTGCTTTGACAAAGCACCCCACATCACCCTCCTGAGACTGGTGAGACAGTACCTGACTGTCCCTGACACTCAACCCACACTCTTCTGGGATGTCTTCACACTCCATAACCAGGACTTCTACCTGGGGGGAACCCCTCTCCCTGTCACTCTCAACTAGAGTCAGTAGAGTGTCCCTCCCACCAGTAGGAATATGACTCCCCATGCCAGTTCCCCAATCCACCTCAGGGACCCTGTGCATCACTGGAGCTACCTCATACCCCTGAACCTCCTGGCGTGTGTTAACTCCCTCCTTCAAGTAGGGCACCACCTCTCTGGGCATGTGTACTTCTGCAGCATCACTGGATATACAATTGTTGCTGCCACCATTCCAGCTGGACTCAGCCCTCATGACTTCCAGCTCTTTCAATTTAAGCTCGTAAGCATAAATCATTTTTTTAATCTCTAAGTCCCTCCTCCTTTCTGCCAGGACTAAGGCTCTCTTCTCCTCGGCCCTCTTAAGCTCTTCCAGACTCCGGATTCGAGCTAGGAGCCTTTCATCTCTTTCTGTTCCCTCCTCAGGGCCACTGCCCTCCTCTTTGGAGTAGTCCTCCTCCTCAGAGTAGTTATCCTCCTCAGACTCATTTGGTGGTGTTGCCTGACAACGTTTCAATTCATCCTGAAACAGGGCTGACTCAAGATCCTCCCTTCTGGATTCCTTGTTCACAGCCAGTCCCCTTTCCATGCAGAATGCTTTAAGCTGCCACTTTTTATACATAGATAGGTGCCAGAAATTGACTTCCATTTCTGCAAAGGCTTCACAACCAAAAAACAAAGTCCAAAAATATCATCAATACTTCCAGGAGGACATCAGAGAACAAAAAGCAGAATCACAAGACAAGTAGTATGTGGTCACGTAGTGGTCTGAGATCAAAACAGTAGTGTACACTTAATTACTGTATGTCAAGTACAAACACAAGTCCAATCCCGACCGCTGGTCACCAATGTTAGAAATGGGGTCTTTGGTTGACAGTCAGGTTACCCCCTGTTCAAGCAAGGACCCTCACTCTAGTTAGGATAAAAGAGAATCACCCTCAGCTAACCCCTGCTTACCCCCTTGGTAGCTTGGCAGAGCAGTAGGCTTAACCTCAGAGTGCTGGGTGTAAAGTATTTGTACCAACACACACAGTAACTTAATGAAAACACTACAAAATGACACAACACCAGTTTAGAAAAATAGGAAATATTTATCTAGACAAAACAAGACCAAAACGACAAAAATCCAACATACACAAGTCAAGTTATGATTTTTAAAAGGTTTCAAATAAAAAGAGTCTTTAGGTAGTTGTAACAACACACTAGCGCTGCTAGCGTGAAAATGTACCTGGTTTGCGGCAAAAATAACCCCGCACGGGCGGTGTGCGTCGAAAATAACCCTGCACGGGTATATGCGTCGAAAACAGCTCGGCACGGCGAGGCGCGTCGAAAAAGCCAGCCACGCGACGGTCCGAAGTCCCGCGGCGCTGGTTGCGATCTCTCAGCCTTCGTCAGCGATGCTGCGCGTCGTTTCTCCTGCTCCGGGCGTCGATTCTCCGGTCGCGTTTCCTGCGGCGTCGTTTCTCAGCTGCGGAGCCGGCATCGCGTCGTTTTCTCAGCCGCGATCGGATTCGCGTCGATCTTTTCTCCGCACGGCACTCGGTGCGTGTATTTTTGTCCTTAGGCTGCCAGCCTCTCCTTTCAGGGTCCCAGGAACTGGAAGGGCACCACAGAGCAGAGTAGGGGTCTCTCCAGAGACTCCAGGTGCTGGCAGGAAGAAGTCTTTGCTATCCCTGAGACTTCAACAACAGGAGGCAAGCTCTACATCAAGCCCTTGGAGATTTCTTCTTCAAGATGGAAGGCACACAAAGTCCAGTCTTTGCCCTCTTACTCTGGCAGAAGCAGCACTGCAGGAAAGCTCCACAAAGCACAGTCACAGGCAGGGCAGCACTTGTTCCTCAGCGATCAGCTCTTCTCCAGGCAGAGGTTCCCCTTGATTCCAGAAGTGTTTCTAAAGTTTGTAAGTTTGGGTGCCCTTCTTATACCCATTTTAGTCTTTGAAGTCACCTTCCTTCAAAGGGGACTCACACCTTCTTGTGAAATCCTGCCTTGCCCAGGCAAGGCCTCAGACACACACCAGGGGGCTGGAGACAGCATTGTCAGAGGCAGGCACAGTCCTTTCAGATGAGAGTGACCACTCCACCCCTCCCTCCTAGCAGAGATGGCTAATCAGGAAATGCAGATCACACCCCAGCTCCCTTTGTGTCACTGTCTGGTGTGAGGTGAAAAACAACCCAACTGTCAAACTGACCCAGACAGGGAATCCACAACCCAGGCAGAGTCACAGAATGGTTTAAGCAAGAAAATGCTCACTTTCTAAAAGTGGCATTTCCAAACGCACAATCTTAAAATCAACTTTACTAAAAGATGTATTTTTAAATTGTGAGTTCAGGGATCCCAAACTCCACATGTCCATCTACTCTCTAGGGGAATCTACACTTTAATCATATTTAAAGGTAGCCCCCATATTATCCTATGAGAGAGAGACAGACCTTGCAACAGTGAAAACGAAATTGGCAGTATTTCACTGTCAGGACATATAAACCACATTACTATATGTCCTACCTTATCCATACACTGCACCCTGCCCTTGGGGCTACCTAGGGCCTACCTTAGGGGTGCCTTACATGTAAGGAAAGGGAAGGTTTTAGGCCTGGCAAGTGGGTACACTTGCCAAGTCGAATTTACAGTGTAAAAATACACATACAGACACTGCAGGGGCAGGTCTGAGACATGATTACAGAGCTACTTATGTGGGTGGCACAACCAGTGCTGCAGGCCCACTAGTAGCATTTGATTTACAGGCCCTGGCACCTCTAGTGCACATTACTAGGGACTTACTAGTAATTCAAATATGCCAATCATGGATGAACCACTTACATACAATTTAAACAGGAGAGCATATGCACTTTAGCACTGGTTAGCAGTGGTAAAGTGCTCAGAGTTGAAAAGCCAACAGCAACATGTCAGAAAAAAATAGGAGGCAGGAGGCAAAAAAAGTCTGGGGATGACCCTGCAAAAGCAAAAGTCCAACAGAAACTTTGGCCCATATTTTTACATTTTTAGTGCCGCATTTGCACCGCTTTCTGACGCAAAAGTATTTTGTAACTTTGCGACGCTTTTTTTGTCAAAAAATGACGCAAATGCGGCACTAAAAAAGTATAAATATGGGCCTTTGTGACCCATAACCTTACCCTTCACATAGGAAACTCTTTGATCTACTTCTAAGGAAGTTGCAAGCACACATGGCTCCTCATCTGAAATATCACTCGTCCAATCATCATTTATTCCATTCTCACTGTGTAATGGGAATTGGTGCACTGTGTTACTACTTTGGTTAAGCCTCTGACATGTGACTTGTTGAGAAACCATCATCTGTTGCTGTTCCATCGCGGCTTGAGGTATTTGAATTTGCTGTCTAGGAACCATGGGAACCTGCTGTTGCATTAGCTGCAACTGTGACATTTGTACATGTGGCATTTGCACCTGCTGTATAGGCTGCACATTCTGCATTTGATTCACATTATTCTGACAATTTGCATTAGGACCTCTCACTCTTGGTCCTTTCACATTCTAGAATGAATTGGTGTCATTACTCTGCTGAACTACACCCTCCTACACCATCACTGGACACTCCCATTTCCAATGTCCATTGGCTCCGCAAACGTGACATGACAATAACTTTTTCATTCCCTGCACATCATTCTGAACCATTACAGTATTCAAGTCTGGACCACAAGTCATATTTCCTCCACAACCTCTACCTCTCATATGGGGCAGAAACATCTTGTTCCCCTGCTGCTGCTGTGGTACCTGCTGCAGAAAATTCCCTTGCACCCTGTTTGATGTGCTTTAATCTGCATCACTATCGCCTTCTCTTTCAACTTTTTCTGCTTCAACTCAATCTCATCACTATAGTATTTTGCATACTATAACACCTCATCAATCGGCTTTGCTTGCCAGCAAATCAAATGACTCTTAATCATCTGGCTAATTTCAGGTCTCAATCCTTCCACAAATCTGAACACAAAATGGAACATGTCTTTCCTCTCAATTGTCTCTATACCACTGTAATGCTTGAATGCCTGAAACAATCTCTCATAATACATATGTATCGACTCCTTTGCTTCCTGAGCTGTCCTGTTAATCCACTGCCAATCAATATTCTTGGGTGAAATTCTCATTTTCAAAAACTCAATCACCTTATGGTAATATTTCATTACCTCAGGAGATGGTGCACCTGTATTCTTATCTCTCTCTGGGTCGCTTGTTGGCCAATCTACACTCCTCTTACACTTGATCCATCGATCAGCTGGAACCACTATCTCTAGTAATGTGGCGTCAAGTCTTCCCACAGGCACTTTGCAAGTTTCACAAACCTGTCTGTCTGCTGATAGCACTCTACTGGCTTCTCTCTCAATTTTGGATAATCATTTGTAAATTACAGAATGTCACTTCTGCTCCACGGGACATGAACAAATTCTCCCCCGGAATCTCTCTCATTGGTAAAATTTTCACTGGATTTTTATCCTGCTGCTTATTTGCAGTCAGCTCCAAAGAATCCTTTTTCCTTTTGTCTCTTTTCTTTATCCATCTGCCTTCCCATCTGTCTAATGTTCTCGAGGTCTGAGCACTTTGAAGCAATTGCAAGGTATGCCTTCATTCCAGCAGATCTCATGTGTTCAAAATCTTTAGCCTCAAAATCTAATCTGTAGCTCCTTTTCAAATGCTTCATTGTCTCTATTTCTATGCCGTACTTCTCTGCCAAGTCTGCTAGTTTCTGATGTACACTGCTTACTTTTCTCGTAATCTTCGGGCACAAATATCTCAACTCTGCCTCTGTGTAGGATTCTAACCTATTCACCCCCATAGTTCCCTCATTGAGTTCACTGGCTTCCATGCATAGCCTAGCACAATTCTAATACTCCTCTCCCTTAGGAGCACTCTGTGGGGTATTCAGCTTGTCTAAAGATTCAGTCAACTGGTGAGCTGTCAAACCTTGCAATGCTACTTGCTTGAACCAGTGGCATCTGCTGTGCAACTACATTTGGGGTCTGTGGTGTTAACAATTTCAAACTCTGACTAACGTTTGACCCTGCCATAGTACCTGGAAGTGTTACAATTGGACTAAGGTCTAGCAATGATCTTGATCCGTCAAAAGTCTGTCCCATAGGAGAGACAACTTGAGCATTTTCATTATTTCCTCCCCTCATTACATTCTTGGACATTGCTCACCTACAGTTGTCTTCTTTGGTGCAAGTAAGGGTACAGCTGGACCAACAGTAGTAGGTAGCGATATAGCATCTAGAGCTGTTCTGGCACTTCCACTCTGTGGGAGAGTAACTCCCATATTCTGATTCATCATCGGAGTCATATCTGACTGTGTCCCTGTTACTGGAGTATATCTTGGCATTACCTGCGGCTGCACTTTGGGCAGTAAAATTGGAGTTGGTTGAGACTGAAACAATATTGGTCTCTGGGAAATCTGTTCCGTTGGCACCATTAAGTTCAAAGTTGTTTCCATAATGGGCATATCAGGATAAATTATCTGAACCTGTGGGGATGCACCTGATTTTGCATTACAGGAGTAGAAGGCACGTTAAGACCACTCTGCATCACATTCTGCGTCAGGCTAGCATTAGCCTGCACCAGACTCATTGTCCCATTAACCTGTGTTGGGGCTGTCGGATCATAACTGGTACTTGGACCACTCTCATGTACTGTACATGATGGTGGGCGATGTCTCAATATCTGTGTAATAAACTCACCATCATCTGATTCCTCTTCCACTGCTGAAGACTTTCTAGTCTCCCTACTCTCGGACGGATGTCTGTTAGTCTCCCTAATAGCTTTCCTTCCTTCCTTCTTGATAGAAATGGGGTCTTTGGTTGGCAATCAGGTTACCCCATGTCCAAGCAAGGACCCTCACTCTAGTCAGGGTAAAGGAGAATCACCCTCAGTTAACCACTGCTCACCCTCTTGGTAGCTTGGCACAAGCAGTCAGGCTTAACTTCAGAGTTCTAGGTGTAAAGTATTTGTACCAACACACACAGTAACTCAGTGAAAACACCACAAAAGGACACAGCACAGGTTTAGAAAAATAGGAAATATTTATCTAAACAAAACAAGACCAAAACAACTAAAAATCCAACATACCCAAGTCAAGTTACTAATTTATAAAGTAAAAGAGTCTTAAATCGTTGAGAAAACAGTAAAAACACTGTTAGTGTTGAAAGGTACCTGGGTAGCATCAAAATACCTCGCTCAGGTGAGTGTGTTTCGAAAAAGGTAAGCAGTGCATTGATTTCTCACCCGCAAGCAAGACCGTGCGTCGTTTCTCCTTCTCTGGTCGGGTCACGTGCGTCATTATTCCTCCCCGCAGGGGAATGATGCGTTGATCCGGGGGCACTCGGGTCCGTGCAGTCGTTGCCTAATTTTTCCTCGCCCAGCAAAGTTTGCGTTGAAAATCCTTCCTCACAGTATCAGCAAAGCCGCGCAACGTGGGTTGTGACGTTTTTTCAGCCTCTGATTCATATAGCACCATCTTTAAATGTTCCAAAACCCTCAAATTGAATGTCCCATTTGTAGGAAACGTTAAATTCCCGTCCTCTGTCAATTTACACCATTGTTTTAACCAAAGACATGGTGCGACACCCTTCTCTTCCATTACAATTTAAGCTGGTTTACCTTCTCGCGGTGTGGCCGTGCCTACACCTGTTGTAATATACGTATCTCCCCTTAGGGCACTTTTTAAAGCTTTAACAAATGTCATCTATGCAGCCCTTTTTGTTACTCAAAATCAAATCAGGAAGTGACTTTTAATCCCAAGATTCCTTTCAACTACGTTCTCAACCACTTGCCTCTCACAGATGGCTGCCAATCTGTGCATGACCCTTCTCACTAACCGACCTATCCCAGCGCAGCTCCAATAATGTCACGTACTGCAGCTGACAAAGTCTTGGGGCATGTCCTTCCAAACTCCAGTTCACACAAACAGATGAAAAGTTTGCAACACTAATCTAAAAAAAAAAAAAAAAAAAAAAAAAAAAAATCTGCTGGTTTACTACAGGAAAAGTAACACAATCGCTTCAGAATCCTTACGGGTTTTTCACTGATGGCTCTTCCCGCACTTACAGCTACTCCTCCTTTCTCGGTCTCCCAGACTCGCAAGTGAAATTCAACCTGCAAATGTTACTCTCAACTGATCAATGGGTCTGTCCTGGTGCACATAGGACTCGCCAAATCTCAGTCAAAAACTTTCTTTCACTCACTTTACTCACACTCTGACTTGTTGACCTCGCCTGATCAACTTACTAAACCAGACAGATTACAACATACAACCAAGTATCTCATACACTTTTCAATATACTCCGGAGTCTTAGACCACGCAGGGTCTGTACATCAACAACCACGTGGACAATTGTTTAGCACAAAGTGGCACACAAATGTGAAGTTCGAAGACTTCCCTACTCTCACACTGCGGAGTACGCACACTCCTTCTACAACTTCATTTGGCGTACGCAAACTCCCAAAAAACCTCACAAACCTCACAATTCACCTGCAATTTGCATAGGCTGTGCAAGTGCAACCTGCTTCATTCAAACTGTCACTAGAACACCAAGAACATCCTCAAACAACCATTAGCAGGATCCAGGATTCTAGGAAAGTTATTTCTGGACTTAAGGGAACATTTTCTCTCAAATTAGCATCATTGAAATTTTTTTTCCAAATCTCAATAATAATGAACTCTCAAAGTACCTACTCATCAAGCTGTTACCATCTCTGGGAACATCTATACCAGGCTCTTAGGGAGACGAACCTTCACCTCCCTTTACCAACTCTTTTAACACCTGTTACTCTGTGTCGGACATCTATGATGAGCTCTTAAGGAGACTAACCATCAGTCTCTCCTACCATCTCTGTTAACACCTGTTACTCTGTACCGGACGTCTATGATAAGCTCTTGAAAAGACAAACCATCATACTGCTACCTTCACTGTTAGCGCATCTGACCTTAATAAGTAAACTTACAAGGGTTATATGTTGAAACAACGAGTGCCTCATTCATCCATGCCTCAACAACAAGGTCGGAACAACGATCTCATTGTTATCACTAATGCCTTTACCATGAATGCCTTAACAACGATTTTTTGTTGTAAAGAAATTCCTGGTAAAGGCATTAGTGATCAGCATGCACAGTCCCAGCAGGCGTACCTCCTTGGCCCCCAACCCCTAAAAATAAGAGCGACCCCCAACCCCCACAACCACCCCACCCCCAAAATTACCACGACTCCAACCCCCTCCCCTAAAACCTAAAGCACCCCAACCCACCCCTGAAACCTAAACCCTGAACACCCTCCCCCACCCCTAAACCCTAATCTACCCAAGCCCCCCACGCCACCCCCAAAAACAAAAAATACCCGAGTCCCCACCCTGCCCCTAAAACTTAAAGCACCCCAAACCCCCAACCCGCCCCTAAACCCTAAACACCCAGAGCGCCCCACCCCACCCCCAAAAAAACAGCCCCAGTCCCAGCCCAACTTACCTCCTCCTTCACCGCATCGACTCCCTTCTTCTGTGCCTTAACCACGCATGTACTTGGTTCACACATGCGTGGTTAAGGCCCTAAAACAAGAAAGTTGTGGAAAACGAAAGCGTTGTTTCGCTTTCGTTTTCCACGACTTCGTGGTTTAGGACTCGTTGTTCCGGGTGTTTCCCCTTACAAGGGGACATGAATAGGTCGATTAACCTTTTGACTCGCAGTTAAGGTGTTCTTACCATAGCTCCAGTACATAATCTATAACCAATACACAATAGTCAATAATCAACAACAATTAATAACATCAATAGTCAATGGAGTCAGTAATTGTCACGCACCATGACTTTTCAGTCATGAATAACCACACCTTTTAGTAAAAGTTAGAATATTTATTTCCCAGTATTACCAATGCTATGGGCATGTAGATTAATCTCAATATCAAATGAAACACATACAGAAACAATACTGGCTGTCCAACGGGGTGGAAGAAACGCAATCTAATCAAAGCCTGAACTTCAACACATTCTAAGGTTAGAGTGCAAATTAATAGCAAAGTCAACTGTGTCAAAGTAATCACATACATAAAGTTTAGCAGAGAAATTCATCAAGCATTATTCCCTGTTAGCACAATTTCATTAGTGAGGATCCTTAACTAACACCAAATTAGCTTCAGCATGTTGGGCTTCATGCAAAACAATTTAGTAACACAAATTTGGAAAAACATCTAACTATGGCTCTATCAAAACAATGCAGTTGGCACCTAGAAAGAAAGAGCAAATATGCATAATAATCAACAATCTATTTCATTATACCTATAATCGATGTGGATCAACAAGCAGTCAGTCTTCGCCCTCAGATCAGTAATTCGATCAGCAAGGCATCAGGATTCAGTATCAAAGTTCAGAAAACGCAAAGACTTTAGGCAACTCCAAAGAATAGAGGTAATCCCTCCAGAAGAATAGGGAATAAATGGCGCAATGGCAAAAGCTTGAATGTCTGTCTCCTCTCTGCGCAGTCCGGCTATGTTAGATCTCCTAAAACTATCTCCCAACTCCCTATTGGCCAGTTAATCACATGTTCACACTTTGTCCAATAAAACGAAAACTCCAAATCTATTAATTCTACTATTACTCCATTCACATGTTGTTGATTCGTTTGTCCTGCAGTGTCCTCATCATCCGGCTTGATAGGTAACAATATTGTTGCAGCTTACACTCCAGTCAGGATCTCCATTGTTCTCCTCCTGAGAAAGTCAGTCTCACATGCATCACACACAAAATGTTACATTAACGAGAACAGCATCTTCTAGCAGTCGATTCTCATGGGAAAGGTTTCTCAGTTATGGGCACATAATGCAAAATGGAAAATCACAGTTTAACTCTCAAGGACAGCAATCTATTGAACGTTAGGAAATACAGTTTTAACATGAGACCTGGCAAACTAAGCCAAGACATTCGCTAAGTTAAGGCCTACAATTAATAAAGCTAGAGCATAATGCATAACCCTTAATATGAGATATTACAGCATGAATCAAACATATATTCAACATTTCACAATATTAATTCATTAGTTAATTCATTAGTAAGTACACTTTGTGAGCATTGGCGGCCACTCATTGTAATCACATTTTCAAATGCATGCATATTTTCCACATAAACTTAATATTCAGAATACATGAACACTCATTAATAATTTTTACTAAAACACCTACACTAGCAGAGGGACCTGCTGTCTTTGCTGATGTCTGCAGCGTGTGGCCAACTAGAGCTGTACCACTTCCATGTTGTCCTGGAGGTCGCAAATACTCCTTCTGTGTGTTTTCCTTAAGTGGTGCATTGTCGGCCTCTTTTTACCGCGTGGTCTGACCAGGGGTTAAACTTTGATGCAAATGGGCTTTGCATCATTTTTTGGGTCCGCTTCCTTAGGGTGCGTTGTTTTTGTGTCGGGAGGTAAATATGGCACTAGAGGGCTAGCATCATTTTTTGGAAGAGAACGCCTACCTTGCATATCATTGTCGCAAAACAACGTGAGGTGGGTTGGCGCTTCCAGAAAATGACGCTAACTTAGATATTTTGATGCTAAATGTGTCTAGCATCAAAATATAAATATGGGGTTAAGTTAGCTCTGCTTTAGCGTAAAAAAATGACACACGGTGGCGCTAACTTCCCAAATAAGGGCCGAAGACTCTTTTCACTTTAAAAATTGATATCTTGTTTTAAGTATGTTGGATTTTGTCGTTTTGGTCTTGCTTGGTTGATTTAGATAAATATTTTTCTAAACAGTTGTGGAGTCCTTTTGTAGTGTTTTCACTCTTACTGTGTATGTTTGTACAAATACTTTACACATTGTCTCTGAAATAAGCCTGACTGCTTGTGCCAAACTAACAAGGGGGTTGAGCAGGGGTTACCTGAGCTGTGTATCTCTCTTACCCTGACTAGAGTGAAGGTCCCTGCTTGAACCGGGTGTAAACTGACTGCCAACTAGAGACCCCATTTCCAACAATCCTTCATTAAACTGTGTATTTATAGGTTAATAGGCCAAGCGATCGTAATAGGCTAAGTGATATTTTGGGAAGGCTTACTAGAATGGGAATGATAAATGCTCTGATTTAAATTGACTCAAAAGAGTGGAAAAAGCACCTTCTCTGATTAACAAAAACTGAAAGCTTGTGCAAACTGCGCCAAAATTGGCTGGTGGAACAAGAGAACTAACTAAACTGGAGAATCCAGCTTGCTAAAAGATACAGGACACTTTATAAATTGGGTAGGGGAGTACTCCTAAATAAGATAATAATCAGCCCATTTATAACCCGTCCAGTGTTCCCTCACCCTTACTTTGAAGTACAGGAACACTGGGCTGGATATTATCATCTGAAACTTTCCAAGATCCTGATCAAACTTGTCCTATGGCACCAGAAGGGGGGCAAGTAAATTCCTCTCCTTCCAGCCGTGTCTTTGTCTGGACCCTGATGCCCCTATGCTCCCCGCCTCTCGACATCCATTAGCCTCCTACTTCCACTAACCACCTGGCCAAACAAAGTGGGAAATAAAAGTATATTTGTCATCAAAATGCGGACATTATAAGTGGATTAGGACCATGTTAGTCTGCATGGTAGTCATCATTATGGATACAACTACGCATAAGAGATATATTTAATTGCAGGGATATGTTCTAGAAATGTAATTCCTGGCAACGTGGTATCCCCACACATCAGTGTGGCAACCTTGTTCCATAGATGACAACACTTTTGACAGTGACTTCTATTTGGCACTCGCAGGTGGTCTTTCTACTATTTCAAACATTTTATCATTTAAAAAAGAGTTTACCTTTTTGAGAAGAGATGTTCACAGGAACACAGTGGCAATGACATTAAAGTAGTGCTAGTAATCTAAACATAGATTGTACTCACTGTTAGACCTAACAGCCTTAGGGTGGTCTTTCACCAACGTTTTGCCTGCCTCCCTCCATTTTTCTGATTCTGTTCTTGCTGATTTTAGGACTATGCAAACTTTACCACTGCTGACCAGTGCTGAAGTGCATGTGCTCTCTCCCCCAAACATAACATAAGCATGGTAACTTGTGCTGCTACCCAATTGGCATATTTAATGTACCAGCAAGTCCCTGGTAAAGTTCACTAGAGGTGCCCAGGGCCTGTAAATGAAATAATTCTAGTGGGCCTGCAGCACTGATCGGGCCACCACCATAAGTAGCCCCTTAGCCACGACTCAGGCCTGCCATTGCAAGGCCTGTGTGTGCAATTTCACTGCCACTTTCACTTGACATTTAAAACTAATTGTCAAGCCTTAAACTCCCCTTTTTCTACAAATAAGTCAAACCTAAGGTAGGCCCCAGATAACCCTTAGGCCAGAGTGCTATGTAAGTGTTTTACTTGTCCTAGTAGTGAAAAACTCACAAATTAATTTCTCACTACTATGAGGCCTGCTCCTCTCATAGGCCAGCATCAGTACTTCCCTTATATACTTTTAAGTGGTACATTCTGATCTGAAAGGAGTAGCCCTGTCATGTATAGTATGGCCTGAGTTGTAATAGAAAATCCTACTTATTGGTGAAGTTGGATTTGACATTACTATTTTTTATGCTTGGCATCCTTGGCTTGGTCTCCCCTAACTTTTTGCCTGTGTTTCCCAGGTTGCTGATTTATGCTGGACTCTGTTTTGCTGTTTTTGTTACTCCGGGCACATTACCACTGCTATCCAGTACTAAAGTGCAAGAGCTTCTATGTAAAATATATGTGTAATTCACATTCCATGATTGGCATATCTTATTTACTAGTAAGTCCCTAGTACAGTGCATTAGAGGTGCCTATGGCCTTTAAATCAAGTGCTCCTAGTGGGCCTGCAGCACTGTTTGTGCCACCCACATAAGTAGCCCTGCAAACAAGGCTCAGACCTGCCACTGCTGTGTCTGTGTGCAGTTTTAAACTGCCACTTCGACTTTGCAAGTATACCCACTTTCCAGGCTAAACCTTTCCTTTTTATACATGTAAGGCACCCCTTAGGTAGGCCCTATGTAGCCCCATGGGCAGGGTGCAGTGTATGTAAAAGGTGGGACATGTACTTATGTGGTTTACATGTCCTAACAGTGAACTACTGCCAAATTCGTTTTTCACTGTTGCAAGGCCTATCCCTCTCATAGGTTGACATTGGGGCTATCTTTAAATATTAGTATAGTGTAGATTCCCTTTGGGAACAGATAGACATGTGGAGTTTGGTGTCTCTGATCTCACAATTTAAAAATACATCTTTTAGTGAAGTGAAGTTTTTAGATTGGGCGTTTGAAAATGCCTCTTTTAGAAAGTAGGCATTTTCTTGCTAAAACCATTTGGTGACTCTGCTTGTTTGTGGATTCCCTGTCTGGGTCAGTTTGACAGTTGGGCTGTTTGCACCTCTCTCTAGACAGTGACACAAATGGAGCTGGGGTGTAGCCTGAATATCCTGATGAGCCATATGTGCTAGGAGGGAGGGAAAGAGTGGTCACTCACACCTGAAAGGGCTGTGCCTGCCTTCACACAATGAGGTCTCCAACCTCCTTGTGTGTGTCCGGGGCCAGGCCTGGGCAAGGCAGAATCTTGAAAACAACACAGACTTCTCTTTGAAGTAGGCCTACTTCAAAGGCAGAAAGGGGTATAAGAAGAGCCCCCAAAACCCCAACAAATTAGATCACTTCTGGAATCAAGAGGAACCTCAACCAAGGAGAAGAGCTGAGGAGAAGTGCTGCCCTTGCTTGTGACTGTGCTTTGTTGAGGCTATCCTGCAATTGCTGCTTCTGCCTGTGAAAGAGGACAAAGACTGGACTTTGTTGTGCATTCCTGCTTGAGAAGAATCTCTAAGGCCTTGAACTAAGCTTGCCTCCTGTTGTTGAAGTCGCACTTCGCGGGAGAGAAGAAACACCGCACCCCGACCTAACTGGAGGAGGAACGACGCACGGTCTCACTTGCGAGTGAGAAATCAACGCATTGCTGGCCTTTTTTTACGCACACTCGCCCGTGCGGCTTTATTTTGACACTACCTAGGTACTTTTGTGAAACAACAGCATTCTCACTGTTTTCTAAGGATTAAGCGCCAGATGTAGCAAAGGTTTTTCCCCATTCTGTGTCTATGGGAAAAAAGGGTTTGTACATATGGCCCTAAGACTCTTATTCTTATGAAAATTCATAACTGGACTTGTGTATGTTGGATTTTTGTCGTTTTGGTCTTGTTTTGTTTAGATAAATATTACCTTTTTTTCTAAATCTGTGTAATTACATTTTGTAGTGTTTTCACTGACTTACTGTGTGTGTTGGTACAAATACTTTGCACATTGCTTCTGAAGTTAAGCCTGCCTGTACGTACCAAACTACCAACTGGGTTGGGGGGTTAACTGAAGGTGATTCTTCTTTACCCTGACTAGAGTGAGGGTCCTTGCTTGGAGAGGGGGAAACCTGACTGCCAACCAAGGACCCCATTTCTAACAGTATTTTAGAAATAGCACCTTTAGAAAGTGGGCATTTCCATGCACTTACTGCCTTCTGTGCCTTACAGCCTGTCGCCAATCCATGTCTGGGCTTCGCTGGTTGACCGCTCCCCTTGTGCATTTCACCCAGACAGCCAGAAACACAGGATCAGTCACATCTGCATTCATCTGCATACTGAATAGGTCTCCCAGGGCAGGAAGGGTGGAGGGGCTCTCACTTACACTTCAAAGGCCAGTGGCCTGACCCCACACAAAGGACTGATAACCTCCCCATAAACACACACACAGGGATCATGGCAGACAGGGCTGGGTTGAAAGGGGACCTTGTGCACTTCGAAACCACTCTTCGAAGTTTCCCCCACTTCAAAGGCACTTTGGGATATATATCCTGGGTCTCTGACCCCACCAATCAGACACTTCTGGATCTATCACTAGACTCTGTCAGAGGGACTACCTGGCTACCCAAATGACTCATCTGTCCTGCTTTGCTGGAAGGACTCCCTTCCTGCACAATGACACTCATTACTTGCATCCCATACAGCAAAGAGATCTGCTCTGCAAGGATGACTGTTGTTGTGCAGGAAGGGAAGCCTTCCTGTATGAACACATACACAAGTGGTGGTTGATCCTTAGAGTGTGTGTTGCATGATGCAGAACACGACTCAAGGTGACAAAGAGGATGCATGGGGATAGCTCACCCCCTTTCAGCACTCTTACAACACACATGTGGTGGCATAAGCACCAAACACCATTTTCAAACTCGTTTATGTGTGGATGCATCAGGTTGCTAGGCTACTTCAGGGGTGACATTGTAGTAGTTCTACAAAGAACTGACCTTGATGTTGGCCTAGTTTTTGCATCTATGTGTGTTGCATTCATCAACAGTCACTGTAAGTGGCAGACAGCATTCCTGTTAGTTGATGTTGCAGGATGTGTCCCTTCCTGCAGATGTGCATTTGTACCTGCAACAGAGGCACCCCTACACCATTCAGAATGTGTGACTGTGTTGGCCATTGTTGATTGGCCCATCCCCAAGGATAGTAAAGGTATGCTTTGCATGTCAGTAACAACCACACATCCCTGTACATTAGGAATGATGCAGCACAGCACGCTGAGCTGCAGCAGTGCATTGCATCATTCCATTATACATGGGTATAAGTGTCCCACATTTCCCAGACACTGACACCATAGTGCCCCCCAGTGCACATTTTTCACTGGTCTGAGCAGGTGTTAAAAGTTCCGAAAATTATGCTGCAAGGAAATCTCTTAAATTTCCTTGAGCCTTTTTTTCCCGGCGTCCCTAACGGGGGGAACGCCCCCCCGCAAACATTATGCCTGACCCTGGCATAGTATGGCACAAGGGTTTATAAAGTGGCACAATGCTTGCATTGCGCCACTTTGTAAATATGGCGTGGGGTAAATGCCACTTTAGCGCCACTTTCGCGCAAAATAAATTATGCTATGGCAGTGCTAAGGTGGTGCCAGGGGCTCTTAAACCTGCCTCACAGTTTGAAGTTTTTTAGTGCTAGGTCTGCTGAACATAGTTTTTATTTTTTTACATGCGCTGGTGTAATATTTCCTTGCACTTTTTAATGTAGCCAAATTAAAAGCAGAATGTAACCTAAAAAAAAGTCAATAAATGATTGCCAAATGAAAGTATAGCAACACAGGGCACATTTCCCATATTAGATAAATGGAAACGCTCCGCCGTAAGCCCATCTAATGGCTGTTTTGGATGAGAAATACAACAATTCCCTCTTACTTCCTGGTTCGGCTCCAAGTCTAACTGGCCGCACCAAATGTCACTCTCATTAGAAACCTCAGAAGGTCCCAGAGAGAAATGATTTCAGAGGTTTGCACTCGGCTCCTGGTGGACATTTATCTTCATTAGAACCCCGGGCACACTTGGCACAGTTTGAACTTCTGCCTTTAAACAGTTTCATAATTTAATGAGTACGAAGATTGAAACATTTGCCATTGCTGTGTACCCGGTGCAAGGAGACGCGAAGCCCTTCAGCTCCGCGCGCGCGCTTTCTAATTTTTCACGAGCATTAGATTTTCTTCCTGTAATTGCTTTTAGAAAGATAGATGGTAAACTTTATTTCGTGCCGGAAATTTACAAAGGCTAAGTATTCATTATTTAACTCAGCTCTCCTTAAGGTAACATTACTATTTTTTTTACGATTTTTCCCCTTGTATTTGTAATTGAATTCGCAGATTCTATAACCACGCAACCGGTCGGCTACTTCCGCCTTGGCAGCAGCCTAGCAGGGCTTGTTTTTGTCGTGAGTAATAGGTGTCGCTTTACCGCTTCCCTGCTGTAGCTTCTGCCCAGTGCAGTCACCGTCATTTGTTGCCACAGCCTTGAACTCCTGATGTTGGTTTTTACTGTCAGAACTATTATTCCTCCAGTTTTACACAGAGAGGATACTTTAAAAGCTTGCCTACTGTCGTGTTAAACATGTGAATATTATTTCTTGCTTCTGTTTAAAGTTATCTTGCACCGGCTCCAGCACATTTCTTGCTTGACGTTCTAATGCTTCGCGTCAGTATGACCTTAATCAAGCCCAAACACTCCTATGGAGACATTAATAGGCAAATAAAAATGCAATACTTTACTCTTAATGAGAACGCGCTCAATAAAAATGACTGTTGAGTGGAGATTGAAATTCGGAACCCATTTCGGGAGCACAATGTGTGCCACCTATAGCTGTTTTATGAACTACACTTGGGATTGGGACCAGAAATGTAGTTTAAGTTATGAATGAGTCCACGTTTCTAAAACGGGTTAATTTTCATGATTTTTATGGGCTCTGAGCTTTGCTCTAAGGAATTGTATAAATGTCTACAGAGTAACAGAACGCTACACGACATTCTATTTACATTCCCATTCCAGGTAAAGGGGGATCTGTTTATGTACAGATTGGAACTTGAAGGACAAGGCCGATCACAACAAGTGCCAATTGGTGAGTGATGTCATAGTTCTTCTCAAAAACTAAGCTGACATCATCAAGCAAAGCAACATCCTAGAACTATTGTTGGTGATTGCCAGGGATGCAAGACTAGGTAAACAGACATTTTTTCTACTCTAGATGGCCCCTTGAAAGTATCAGAGATTCAGCTGGACTGACCGCACTAGTGCTTACAATAATCCACGCCAGCACATGGTATGGCATAATATAACAAACACCCCAACACAACACCACTGGTAATCCATTGGCTGAAACAGAGTTTCCTGAGCTAGAATTGTGAAAACATGAGCTGTAATTCTCAGGTCCAAGGGATTTAAGAGAATCTCCTGCCATTTTACATCCAGCAGGAAAGGCTACTGATTGATGTGGACTTTCAGATGCTTTCTATGCCTCTTCTGGTGCCACTGAAGAGTTTGATTTGTGGTGTTTTTCTTGTAGATAGACTTACAAAAAAAGGTGTTCTGTGCAACTTTGGAATTCTCTCCTTGTTAAATTGTGGATCCCTGAAGATGAAGCTAGTTTCCAAAGCCAACTCAAGGCCTATCTGTGTAACGATCAGGAGTTCCCTTATATAAATCAAACTATCTGGCTTGGTTTTATAATCTCTTTGTAAAACAGATCATCAGGTTTATTTCCTGCCCGTGCACTGCTTATGGTCTACTGTTGATGGAAAAGGGAATAATGCTGAGCAAGGCCAAAGTACCATGTACAGCACGAGGACTGTTGAGTGTTGCTGCTTCATAAAACAGTGATTGAATTTGCATCTGTCAGTGTCCAGGGACACATGACAGTGAATGGTTCTTCTGTGGTGTGTTGTGTAAATCTTCCAGACACATGGGGACAAAACTGCCTTAGGTGTAGGGCGGAGTGTTCCTATCCTGATCTTGGTATCATGAGGGGTTGTACTCAGCCCTCCCTGGATTTCGAAGGATAGGCTAAGGGCTGTGTCCATCCCCTTCCTGCCTTCTAGGACTTCCTGCCCTGCCGTTGACAAGTGCAGTTCACACCTAGGCCTACTTGCCCTTCGTTAGTGCTGCAAATAGGTTCCAACCATTTAGTAAGCCCACCATTTTTACTTTTTGATCACCCGGTTTTGGACCTTTATTGTGGGTGAGTCTCACTATCTGAGTCTCACTCCTAGCAATTTCATTGTGTTTGCCATACAAAAGGCTGCTTTGGCACAGCTAGGGTAAGGGGCACTGGGCTGTTAACACATGAACACATGGGCACTGTTGGACCTAGACCTTTTTGCAGGGTCATCCCCAAACTTTTTGCCTCCTTCCTCCTTTTTTTTCTGACCAGTTTTTGTTGGATTTAGGACTCTGGGCACTTTACCACTGCTACCCAGCGCTAAGGTGCATATGCTCTCAGTGTAAATTGTATTGGTGATTGGCTTCTCCATGACTGGCATATTTGATTTACTAGTAAGTCCCCAGTAAAGTGCACCAAAGATGCCCAGGGCCTGTAAATCAAATGCTACTAGTGGGCCTGCAGCACTGATTGTGCCACCCACGTGAGTAGCCCTATAAACATGGTTCGGACTTGTCTCTGCAGTGTTTGTGTGTGCAGTTTCAAACAGCCAATTCGACCTGGCAAGTGTACCCCCTTGCCAGGCCCAAACCTTCCCTTTTTATACATATAAGGCACCCCTAAGGTAGGCCCTAAATAGCCCCATGGGCAGGACGCAGTGTATGTTAAAGGTGGTACCTGTACTGATGTGTTTTGTATGTCCTAACAGTGAAATACTGCCACATTCGTTTTTCACTGTTGCAAGAACTATCTCTCTCATAGGCTAACATGGGTGCTGCATTTAAATATCTTTTAAGTGCAGTTTCCCCCTTGGGAGCAGATAGAGATTTGGAGTTTGGGGTCTCTGAACTCACAATTTAAAAATACATCTTTTAGTGAAGGTGGTTTTTAGAATGTTAGTTTGAAAATGGCACTTTTAGAAAGTGGGCATTTTCTTGCTTAAACTATTCTGTGACTCTGCCTGTTTGTGGATTCCTTGTCAGTCGGGCTGTTTGTGCATCTCCACTAGACAGTGACACAAAGGGTGCTGGGGTGTAGCCTGCATATCCCGATGGGCCATCTGGGCTAGAGTGGAGGGAGAAGTGGTCAATTACACCTGAAAGGGCTGTGTCTGCCCTCACACAAAGCTGTCTCCAACCCCCTGGTGTACGTCTGGGGCCAGGCCTGGGCAAGGCAGGATCCTGCAAACAACAGAGACTTTTCTTTGAAGTTGGGTACCTCTGCCAGGAGAAGAGCTGAAGGAGAAGTGCTTTCCCTGTCTGTGACTGTGACTGTGCTTTTTTGGGCTATCCTGCAGCTGCTGCTTCTGCCTGAGAAAGGGGGCAAAGACTGGACTTTGTGGTGTATTCTTGCTTGAGAGGTATCTCCAACGGCTTGGGCTGAGCTTGCCCCCATGTTTTGAAGTCTCAGGGCCACCAAAGACTTTCTCTGCCAGAACCTGAACTCTGCTGAAACTCCTGCCCTGCCAAGTGATGCCTATTCCAGTCCCTGGGCCCTTGAAAGGAGAAGCTGGTGGAAAATCAAGAAGAACCAAGTGCACCGTCTTCGGACAACCCCGGACTGACGCAGCTGCCAGATTCCGAGAATCCGCCTGCAACTAAAGCTGTGGTCTTCGGTGGAGTGCGATGACCCCGCAGCCCCAATGCCGCAGCAGCCCCGCCAAAGTCCGCAACTCTGTGAGTCCCGAAGTCTGTGACACCGATCTCCCCGCACCATTTCATGACTGACGGATATCAACTCCTCCAGAAGTGCACAGATCCAACGCTTCGCACCAACACCGCCTCACGTCCACCTCTCTGGAGCAAGTACCTGATGCGTCTTTGTGACAGCTCCTCTCATTTGCTCCTCAAACCGACACCACACCGGATTCAGCGATTCCATGATCACCGACTCAGTGCACCAGCTTGTTTCCTCATTTTCACAAGGTACTGTACCTGGGGGTCCGTTGGGGTCCGTGTGACTCCTTTACCAACGCCATTAGCATCAGATTGTTGGGAACAACTCCGTCACAATGCTGTGATATCACCAATGTGAAGCATTTGTGTTTCTAAGCGCTATATTGAAGTAATATTTAAACTTCATAACTTTGCTTGTGTATATTCGATTTTTGTTGTTTTGGTCTTGTTTTGCTCAGATAAATATTGGCTAATGTTCTAGCCTGGTGTTGAGTCATTTTGTAGTGTTTTCACTGTATTACTGTGTGTGTTTGTACAGATACTTTACACATTGTCTCTGGGTTAAGCCTTTCTGCTCTGCTACCAAGGGGGTTAGCGGGGATTAACTGGGTAAGTTTCTTCTTTGACCTGACTAGAGTGAGGGACCTTGCTTGGACAGGGGGCAACCTGACTGCCAACCAAAGACCCCACTTCTAACAGGCACACACATGTGTGCATAGGTACAGGTTGCATGTAAGACAGTCGTGCACAGCCTCGTAGCTGCGCATAATAACCTGCCTGTGGCAGTTTAAAACTGCAGAGTTAACATTTAAAATACCTACTTTTACATGGCCTAAACCTTCCTTTTAAATATTAATGTCACCCATATGTAGACCTTATTACCCATAAAGGCAGGGTGCACATATTTAAAAGTAGGGCATGTAGAAATTAATGCTGAACATATCTTTACAATGAAATATGCCCAAAAATGATGTTCACTGTAGCAAGGAGGGCTGCTGCCAGAAGAATCATCCAGGCCTGGCTGCTGCCAATGGAAATCATTGGGCTTACTGAATGCTAAATTCGGATTGGTGTCAGCTAGAAAAACAATTCTTCCACTCTTTTGAATTATAAATTAAAGTCATCTTTAAAGGTGAGGTCTGATTTGAAATTATTATGTTTGAAATGCTTCTTTAGAAAGTTATTATTTTTCTGCCTTAATATTCTGGGAGTATCCAGCTGCCTGGGCTGGTGATGTTGGTCCCACTTAAAAATCTGAATTGGAACCAGACAGTACACAAAGGGGCATAGGTGTGGAGAGGATGGGCCACCCTGAGAGAATGACTTTTGTGTCACTAGCCGGGCTGGAGCAAAACCCAGGAAAAGGCAAAGTTTAGACAAAAGGGAATCCCTCACCAACAAGCATGAATGGGCATAAAAGAGCCATCCCAGAACCTGAAGGAGAGCAAGACCCTGAACCCGGACTATGACAGCGGCAACACCATGGACAGCCTGAAGGACAAGCCCCTTGATGCCTTAATGGGCTGAGGAATCTGTCTACAGCTGACCACAGGACAAGTGAGCGATGCAGGCTCAATATTCCCCTGGAGTATCAGTTGGTGAAGATTTTGATGCCAATGCCCCCCAGATGACTTGCATGATGGCCAGGAAGCCATGGGGGTTTGTGGAAATGCTCGTGGTTGCTAGAGCTCACCATCAGGAGTAAAATGAGGAGCCCAAGATTGTTGAAATGTGGCCAACAGGGGCCCAGTATTCATTGTTAAAGAGTTTGATCTTTGACCTTTTGTAAAAAAAAAAACCCAGAGCAGGTGGGTTTCCACCGTGTCTTCATGAAATTAGCTTTGGCGTGGGTCAGTGCCCAGGGGTCGACACAGGTTCATTATAATTAATTTCTCAGGAGAAGCTGTGCCTGGGGCCTCTACCTCAGAGCTCTGTGAGGCTTGGGGACACCATCCCTGGGCCTGCGTATGTCAGAAGGGGCCTCAGACCCCATCCCAGGGTCTCTGACAAGGAATAAGGAAGAGGAGAGTTGTCACAACCCCACAATGGCCATCATGAACCCCACAATGTCAGTGAGCTTACTCCTTCTGCTGATGCGCATGTTTGTGGGGTGTGGTGCAGCCACAATGAGCAGAGAATACAAGGGCCAGTGGACAGCAGAGTCGGTCAGGCAGGGAGATAACTAATGATGTGGAATTGGGCTCCCCCAATTGCCGCCACAGAAATATTCATTGGGGGTGTCTGGTTGGCTTGGACACCTCTAACAACATGCAATAAAAAAGAAAATGAAGATGCAGGGTGGCAAGCCCTATGCCAGTGGTTCCCAAACTGTGGTCCGGGGACCCCTGGGGGTCCGCGAAGCCTCCTCAGGGGGTCCGCGACTGCTTAGAAAATTAAATAATATTAACAGATTAGGTCTCCAGCTTTCATTAATGATTCATTGGGGGGGTCTCCGGATTCCAATAATGATTCAGTGGGGGTCCCCAGATTCCAGTAATGATAAAGTGGGGGTCCACAGAAGTCGAAAGGTTGGGAACCACTGCTCTATGCAACAAAAATAAGCTGTGGGTGAAGCCATTGAAAAGACGCTCATAGCCCCGGCTGAGGAAGCGTGCACAATACCCTGCAGGACTTGTTTGCATAATTTTTCTTTGCTTTGACATGCCCCAGGATGGCAGGGATACCACCAACAGGGTTAAAAACTGAGGTGAGTGCTGCAGGAGGCACAACAGCCCCCTCCTGTAACCTTTTTTAAATCTAACCATAAGTCTCCCAAGTCTTAGGAAACTAGAACTCAGGAGAACTTTTTCTTCAATAAGGGTAGGACTTTTATTCTACAGCCTGGGAGTTCAGTGGGCTCTAGGGCTTATATCTATGGTAGCATTTTATGTTGTCTACATGTGTTAAAGAAAGATACAGACACATGTTACGTTGATTTCTAATTTACTGCTATTGCATATTTTTGATCAATGTTTTATTGACAATAACAATTGAATTTAAACATGTTTATCAATTGTTATGGTAGAATGGTGATTTTTCTCATGTGGTTGCTGGACGTTTGTTTACTGTGGTGGCCATTGACAAAGCCCTTAGCCTTGTTTTATCCATATTAATGTGGTGACCCTTAATAAAGCCCATAGTCTTGCTTTATATATTGATGTGATGATCTTTGACAAGGCTTGCCTTACAGTATTATTGTGATGACCCCTTGATGAAATCAATGGGCCTGCCTTAATTAGAGTGATAGCCCCCTATATTGTGTTGCTTTATCTGATAAAGGTGGGGGGTACTGTGATTTTACAGCCACCTTGACATCACTAAGATGGATTTGAGGTTGAAGTTTTTTGTGTCTCTGACATTGGGTAGAATATCAGACTTATCTAAAACCACCCATGTAAAATTATTAATGGAATTATTATGTTCAAGGAAATGTGTTGTCAGTTTCTTTGGTGTTCCATGATCCTAATCTTTACTTTCCTGTTAGTCATACCTATATATACTAGATCACAGAGGCACCTGATTATGTAAATCACATTCTCTGAATTGCATGTTGTGTGTTTGGCGGGGATCCATGGGTATTTCATTCCTACAGCAATTATTTTAGTGTTTTTTTGTGAGGTGACATACCTTACATGTCTCACATGCATTGCATCCAACTACTGGGGGTAAATTCCAGTGTCTAGGTTCCGGTACTGGTTTATTATTTTGAGGTCTTGTGTGTGGTAGGATATTCCTAATAGTAGCACTTTCCTTGAAAAAGAACATAGACTTTGTAGCCCCAGGTTGTTGGAATTCTAAATGCATCAATTTCTATTTATGATTTTCTTGATGTGACTGGAATCTGTGTAGAATGTGGTCTCTCAAATGAGTCTATCCTTTGTGGGTCTCTTGGTTGTTTCTAATAATGTTTTTCAGGTATTATTACTTGCTCTTTTGAACGCTCGTGAAATCTCATGGTCCGGTTATCCTGTATCCTATAATTTCATGCTTACAGTAATTTCTCAGCTTCTTTATTGAAATCGTCAATACATGTACAGTTTCCATGTAAATGAAGGAACTGACCAAAGGTGTGCCGATAGTGCATCAGCTACATATAATTTCTCTGTCAGGGTGCTCTCCATGTTATTTTTTGTTTAATAATGCTTTATTAAGTAAGATAAAATACCTTAGTACAAGAGGAAATATATAGAATTATATTACATGTTTCCGACAAAATAAAAAATAAAAATAAAAAAACATATTGAACTAGAGAAGTTAGAGCTAATCATGTCTACCAAACAGCTTAAACACTCTATAGGATAATGAACTTGTACTATAAAATACTGGCATTTTTATTAGGTTTTAGTAAATTGGAAGAAGAGAAGAGAGAAACAGAATAAAAGAAGAGTAAGAAGATAAGAAGAGAAGAATAAATAATGCAATTTGAAAATCACAAAACTATAGTAGAGTAATCATGGATTATAAATAGGCAATCAAGGAGGTTCAGAAACAGCATTGGCATTAGTATGAAAAATCTTTTGTTTCAAAGAAAAGAAGTAAGAAGTCATAGCTTGTCTCTTTTGATTAGCATTTGGGTAGTGTTAGCATTTGTACAATCCATTCTGTGGTTACACAAAATCAAATTCCACCAAGCGGCAAACAATATTTTTGTGGTATCTTTCCAGTCAGAAGTCATAATTTGCAATGCACTAGCAATAAGTAGCTCAACAAATTTATCAAGCATGGTTTGGGACTGCCATAATGAAGAAGTGCTGCCCAAACATATATGTAGAATATTGAAAGGTATATTGGTAGAAAAGATGTGACTGTATCCCAAACCTGTATCCAAAATGTCTTAACTAAAGGTCATTCAAAAAACATATAATGACTGTTGACTTGAGAACATGACCAACATTTGTTGTCCGCAATAAGCTTACATTTATATAGATCTGTAGGAGTATAATACAGTCTGTTATAAAAATAAAATAGTGTTTGGGTTGAAGAGGGTGAGCGAGATGTTGCGTGGAGTTTTAAGCATATTTATTTCCATATATGTATGGAAACTGTTGGTTCAAGTCTAATTCCCATAGTAATTCTATTTTAGACTTTGGTCTCACAATGTAGGTATTTGTGAAGGTTTTGTATATAAAGGACGCTTGAACTAGTAATGAAAAATTATGAATTTGGGAAATGGTCTGTGGGGGGGAGGGAATTAGAATATTGAAATAAAAGTTTGTAGAGGTTATTTTGGAGGAACTGATATTGCACAGCATAATGAGAGGAAATGTGAAATTTGTGTTGTATATCTTGAAAGCCAAGTATACTGTTTTTCGAAATTAAATGATCTAAGTTATTATAACTTTATGCATCAATTCTTTCCAGGCGAGAACCCTATTATTTAATTTGATATCTTTATTATACCATATAGGAGTTTCCTTGAGATTCTCCTGTGGGGAATGAGCAGCAATAAGTAATGGCGTAGCAATTGAGATGGAGTGGGTGATTATTAGAGAAAATAAGGATTTGGGGGATTTTGAAAGCTGGATTGCATCTTTGAAAGTAAAAGTAAAAGGTATGATTTGTGAGTGTTCTAATGGACTCCAAATGGTGGTTTTGACTTGGAAAGTAGAGGAAAGGGACGTCCATATTTGTTTTAGGACAAAAGCGGAGTTATATCATTTAAGACAGGGAAAATTGACACCTCCATTTTCTCTAGATTCCTGTAATTTAGTCAATGATATGCAATGATATGCAAGATTTGAGTTTATTCCATAAAAATTTCATAAAAAGTGTAGTTATCGTTTAAAAAAACAAAACAAAAAAAAAACAGAGGGAAGTTTCACGAGAAGCATAGACAAATAACAATTTAGGACAGGAAATATCATCATTTTAATTGAGGCCAGTCTTTCCCACCAGGTTAAATATAAGGGGTACCATCTATCAGACTATTTAGAAATGTTTGACAGAACTTCTTTGAAATTGAGTTAGATAGTGTCTTTAATAGAATTAGAGTATAGGATACCCAGACATTTGATATGCTTAGAATTCAAATTAAAGCCAGTAACTTTGAACATGTTGGATAAACAATAAGCATTTAATGGCAAAACCTCCAATTTGTCTACATTAAGTTTATATCCTGAGACATTGAAGTATTTTCGCAATAAGTGAAAGAATCCAGGAATAGTATTTTGTGAGTTAGAGATAAAAAGCAAAATTTAATCTGCATATGCTGTGAATTTGATCTCCAAATCGTTATGGTTAAATCCATAGAAATTAGAGGATCTACATATTTTCTCTAATACAGGTTAAAGAGCTAAAATAAATAAAAGAGGTGATAATGGACATCCCTGTCTAGTACCTCTATATAAGGCAAAATATTGGGACTGTTTACCATTTACTAAAATAGATGTAGATGGTGAGGAGTATAAAAGTCTAATAAGTTTAAGACTGAGGGCTGAAACTGTGCCATTTTAATGCTCCAAACATGAAGTCCCCTAGAGATTCAATCAAATGCCTTTTAGGCATCTAAAGTTATAGCAGCTATATGATCTTTTGATTTAGAAGCAAGATGGAGAATGTTAAGAAAGGTTCTGGAGTTATCCAATATATATCGTCCTTTGACAAAACCAGACTGAGATATATCTATTAGGTCTGGGATGAACTGATTGATACGTAAGGCGAGGACCTTTGCATAAACTTTACAGTCAGTATTTATAAGGGATATATGCCTGGAATTTCCGCATTTTGATAGATCTTTATCTTTTTTAGGAATTAGACATAACATGACTTCAGAAAATGTACCTGTTGTTTGATCTTGTGTTATGAAAAACTGAATGAGTGATAATAGCTGTGGGACTAGAATAAATACAAATTTTGAATAAAATTCAATTGAGAACCCGTCAGGACCAGGCTTTATCTTTTGAAAGGTTTGAAATGCCATTTTTTATTTCTGCCTCAGACTCTAAATGAGACAAATCTACCTCTTGTGTCGTCGTTTTGGAGATAGATTGGAAGAACATATATATTATGAGTATATAATATAGTATAGTAGTCAGTTAAGCAGTCTAGAAGTTTTGAGTCACTGGTGTGTCTGTTTCCATGTTTGCCTGTAATAACAGTAATTTTAGATTTAAGTTTCTTGATTTTTAAATAGTTTGCCAATAATTTGTCCTCTTTATTCCCTGCCCCCATAAAATTTGGAGTTAATTTTAAGTAGAGTACCACAAGCACTTTCCAAAGACTGCTTATTATATTGAAGTTTAGCATCAATTAGTCTGGATAGAGCATCTGGTTTGTTAGAGGAGAAATATACATGTTCAAGATGTTTGATTTGTGAAAGCAATTGTGAGGAAGCTTTAAGATTTGCTTTCATTTTTTTGTTGCAACATAACTTATAATAAAACCTCTAGCAGTAGCTTTAAAAGCATCCCATATAAAATTCATTTAAGTTTCAGAGAGTAAATTATTCATTAACAATCTTTAAAAAAAACTGTACATTTTTCAATAAATGAATTGTCCTGTAATAGAGAATTGTTAAATCTTCAACATTTAGAAGAAGAGGAATTGCTGGGGATACCCAAATCAATGATAACCGGAGCATAACCGGATATAAGAATAGATCCAATATCCGCATGTAAAATTGATTGTAGTATATTTTGTGTAACAAATATGTAATCTATTCTTGAGTATGAGTGGTGAACTGGAGAATAAAATGTAAATTCTAATGTGTCAGGAAGAGCAGTTCTCCATACATCATGTGGTCCTCTAGAGGAAATTTCTCGACGGAAAGCTTTTTGCATTTTGTTAGGGATATAACGAGTTTGAGAGTGATGATCTACAAAAGGATCCAATAGTTGGTTACAAACTCCACCGACCACAAAATTATCTGATTTGCAAGATAATAGTAAAGAAGAAAAATTAACTGAACATTGAGGTTCTACTCCAGTGAGTCCATAAACATTACATATGGAAAATAGAGTGCCATTAATCTTAGCTGTCAATAGAATCCATCTGTCTGCATCATCTTTAACTTCATCTATAACCTGTAATTGTAGAGATTTGTGAAACAAAATTATTACCCCATTTTTATTGTGAATTGTAGAGGAATGAAATATATGACCAACCCAATTTCTACTCAAACTTTTAAAGTTTTGTTCTTTAAGATGGGTTTTTGTATAAGAGCAACCTGACAATTTAACTTAGAGAGGTGTTGGAGTATTCTTTGTTTCTTAACCGGATTATGTAAGCCCTTGACGTTCCATGAAATAATACGAAGACTAGTCATTCATAAAACAATGGGAGACATTTAGACAACAAAACCATAAGTAAACTTAAAGTGCAGAAAACATATGGATGGTGTAAAAAGATAGAATGGAAAATTGTGGGCTTGCATCTGTGTGTTGTTGCTTGTTGATGCCAACGTTGCATTATAAAGTGAAAAGTGAAGTGAAACAAAAGAGAGAGATAAAAGAAAACATAAAGGAGAAAAAGGAGTAGGGAGGTAGCAATAACACCCCAGTAATAGAGGAAGAAATATATGACTAAAGGCCAAAGAGCTTTGGTCAGAATTATCTTGAAAAAAGGAGAGAAAATAATTTGCATGGGAGAAGGGATGGAGCAAGAGGCCAGTCAACAGCGATGTCCCCGGGGTATTGGAATACTAAATAGCACAAAGGAGGAGAGAGATAAAAATAGATATATGTACTGACCAATGTTATCATTTGATGACAAGACTTACCAACAAGGGAAAGAACAATGTGGTGATGAGATTTACAAAAATATGGACACACTTGGAGAAGGGGAGTTCTTAACTTGATGTAGAGGAGCAGACTTTTCCTAGGGCAATCTGCCCATGGGAGGGCGGGAGAAAACCACTAAACACCAGCAAATATGTTTCTGTATGTGTTTGGCTGATGGTGTGTTTGAACTGGGGATTTTGCTTGTGGTGTTTATGGACTGGCTTCTGAATGGCGATGTATGTGGCTGGTGTTTGGATGGTGGTGTGCGTGAACTGGTGTTTGACTTGTGTTTGGCTGGTGGCTGAGGTAAGGGTCATTCTCCTCTGGGGTGCCAATTTTTTGCCATTGTTTTGTGCCCCCCTTGGGGGCAGATTGGACATTTGTGATGCTGATTGGTACCTAGGGCAAACTTCATTGAGTTTTATATTGTTAACTGTTTTATTTCTAGTCATAATTTGTATTTGTGATCTTAATGTTTTATGCCTTCATGTTTTATTCCTTCTTTTTATTGCAGTGCAAAGCTTTTGATTTCCTTGGGGTGAATCCTGTTTGCGGTTTGGACAGTTGCATATGCTTTTTTGTAATGTTTACTTCAAGTGAGTTGCCCTGCTTGAATGCTTCTTTAAATTGTTGTAATAATCATAGCATATTTTGCTTATGATGTTTACATTCTAATGGAAAATTGGTGCTTGCTGTGTCTGTGCAGAGTATGAGCAGTTGATCCTCAGTTTACCTGTCTGTGGCAAGTGAGAGGTATCTTTTTTAGAGTATCAAGTTCATTGTGTGGATTGTAGTGATAGTTTCTTTCCAAATCATATTTTAATAGTTATATTTACGGTTTGATACAGCTGAGTCTGTTGAGTTCTAATTTGGCACAGAGTTGTTTATTGTTGTCTTGTTTGCCGTGCCAGTTTCATAAGTAAGCATTATGGCTGCTCACAAGCTGACCACCCAGCAGGTTGTAAGTTTGCTTTATGAATCTGCCTCTGAACATGGCTCTGTAACTGACTCTGCATCAGAGGCAGAGGATCAATTTTAACATTCTGAAAGTGAATCTCCTGTTTCAGAGGAGCCATCTGATGATGAATCCACTGTCAGTGCTGGTGAAGTGACTCCTTTAGAGGAGGACAGTGCAGAAATACCAAGTTCGACTGCAGCCAGGGGCTGGAAGGCTGAAGCTTGGGTTGCCGCTAACATGGTGCAGTCTGTTTTGCCTGCCTTTGGTGGTGTTTCAGGGTGTATAGTTGGTGCATTTCCTGTCATCACCACTGGCTCTATCCACACAAATGTGGTCACATTTTCATCAAGAGACTTGGGGGAATGGTAGATGGTAGAAAATTTGGTGCTCCCTACAGATTCCATAGCTTTCCTTCACAGAAGTCTGAGGAAAATGTGTTTTAGTCAATGTTTGAGGGCTGCAAGGTCTTCTGGGTAAGAACACCTGCTGAGATTCACATGTCACCCCACCCTGGATTCCCCCAGGTGTCTAGTTTTGAAAAATGTGAAGGTTTGATAGGTTTCCTCAGGTGCCGACTGAGCTAGGGCACAAAATACACAGCTAACCGCAATGCAAAAAGGACCAGTTTTAACTGGAAAAATGTGATGTGTCAATGTTACTTTCCTGTCATGGCCACTAGCCTTACGCACACAAGTAAGGTACCATTTTTTATCAGGAGACCTGGGGAAATGGTGGGTGGTAGTGAATCTGTTGCTCCCTGCATATTCCACAACTTTTTATCACATAAATATGAGGAAAATGTTTGTTTTTATTCAAGGTTTTATGTTTACAAGTGCTTCTGGTTAAGAAAACCTGATGAAAGCCACACAAGTCACCCTACACTGCATCCCCCTGGCCTCCCCCCATGTCTAGTTTTAGAAAATGTGCAGGTTTGCTAGGTTTCTATAAGTGCCGTTTGATCTAGGGCCCAAAATCTGTAGTTACCTCCATTGGGTCAGTTTTTGGCAAAAAAATATGATGTGGCCCTGTGTGGTACCATTTTTATCAGGAGACTTAGGGTAACAGAATAGTTAAACAAGGGTTATTACCAATTGTGTTTCTCTGCATTTGTGTCTTCAAAACGTAAGCCAGCATGTAAGAAAGAAGACAATTTGAGGAATGTCCTCTAATTCACATACCCACAAATTCAGACATTGTCACAGTCTGCACGACTCTTACCACCGTAGGCTGAAGAACTTTGAGGAACGCCTGGTTGCTTACTGGTTCTGGACTGGCCAAGATAGGGGTGACCATTTCTAGTAGCCCCATTGCTGCTAACTGGAAAAGACACCAAGGCAGACCGTACTCTCCAGAAGGAGTCCCAGAGGAAAAACCCCAAAAATGGGAAAAAACCTCTACCACAGGAACTCCTGAAAAAGAGGAAAAAACTATGAAAAAAAAGGAAAAAAAATAAGATAATTCTGCAGGAAGAACCAGGAGCATGGAGAAAACTGGAAACAGGAGTGAGGATCACCACCAAGACAGAAGTGTTTGCAAAACAAGGAAGGAAGGTACTGCAGTGTTTAAATACCATGAAATGGGAAGTGACACAACAGGAAGAAAGTACAACACCATCTTGGATTGGGAAAGACCACATAGAAATGAATGAGAAAAAAGACCAAGTAGAAACGGAAAAGGAAAAAAGTAATGCTGGGAAGAAGAACACCAAGGAAGAAGACAATATGGAAGAGCAAGAAGAAAGAATAAACGAAGACAGAAGAAAAAGAAAAAGGAAGGAAGAAGAGAATAGACCCAAGGAGGTAAGTAAAAGGAAATTCAGGGAGGCTGTTGGGCTGCTGCACAACCCAGAGCACGACATGTGCCTCCTGGACTGCACCACAGCAAAACGAGCACAGAAAAACGGGCCGCAGCTGTTCCGGCGTCCTGAAATGTGAACTGCCGGCCCGACCGCAGTACAAAAGTGGGACGCCGCAGTAGTTTGCGCCGTCACAGACATGCACTAATAACCACTGCTTCTGAAGTCCATATCTTGTGCCCATGCTAATGAAGGCTACAGGTTGATCTAGGCCCTCTTCATTGAGCTGTGAGTGTACTGCTCCAATACCATGCTCTGAGGCGTCGGTTTGCACAACAAACTCCTTGGAGTAGTCAGGTGCCTTCAACGCAGGTGCTGTGTACATGGCAGCCTTCAGGGCATCAAAAGCGGTCTGGCAAGCCTCTGTCCAGATCACCTTCTTGGATTGCTTCTTAGAAGTCAACTCAGTCAAGGGGTTAACAATGGTACCGAACCCCTTGACAAACCTCCTGTAGTAGCCAGTGAGGCCTGAAAAGGCTCTCACCTCAGTCTGGGTTTTGGGAGGCTCCCAAGCCAGAATGGTGTCAATTTTTGGCTGTAGGGGTGCCACCTGGCCACTCCCTACCTGGTGTCCCAAGCACACCACAGAACCCTGCCCTATTTGGCACTTGCTTGCCTTAATAGTGAGGCCTGCCTTCTGAAGGTTGTCCAACACTTTGCAGAGGTGTTTCAGATGTTCCTCCCAATGTGATCCTGGTAGGGGGCACTGAGCTCATCCATCCCAGCCAACACCTGGTTGACCAACCTCCGAAAGGTAACAGGGGCATTCTTCATCCCAAATGTCATCACTTTAAATTGAAAGTGCCCATCTGGGGTAGAAATGCAGACCTCTTCTTGCCCCCCTCAGTCAAGGCAATCTGCCAATACCCAGACGTTAAGTCAAACGTGCTGGGGTAGGTGGCAGCTCCCAACCGGTCAATGATCTAATCTGCTCGGGGGATGGGGTGTGCGTCAGTCTTGCTGACCGCTTTGAGTCCCTGGTAGTCCACACAGAACCTGAGTTCAGGAGTGGCACCAGGTGCACCAGCCTTTTGACCCAATACCATTGGGCTGCCCCAAGGACTGCTGGAATGCTCAATAATCCCTAGGGTTAACATTTTGGATACCTCATCCTTAATGCGGATCACCCTGTCAGTCACCCTGTAAACTTTCTGTTTAATGGGTGGACTGTCCCCAGTGCCCACATCATGTGTGCACAAGTGTGTGACCCCTGGGATCAGGAAAAACAGTGAGGCGAACTGTCCCAACACCTGGCAACAGTCCCTCTGCTGCTCTTCAGTCAGGGAGGGGGAGAGGATCACTCCCTCCACAGACCCATCTTTTTCTCCTGCAGACAGGAGGTCAGGAAGAGGCTCACTCTCCTCCTCCACCCCATCATCTGTTGCGAGGAGCATGGACAGTTCAGTCCGCTCAAAGTGGGGTTTGAGGCGGTTAACATGCAGGACCCTTAAAGGGTTCCTGGGAGTCTGAAAGTCCACCAGGTAGGTGACTTCACTCTTGTGCTCCACCACCTCATAAGGCCCAGTGCACTTGCTAGGAGCACCCTATGCTCCACTGGTGCCATCACCCACACTTTTTGACCAGGTTGAAACTCGACCAGAGTGGCATTCCGGTCAAACCACAGTTTCATATCGTCCTGGCTTGCTTCCAGGTTCTCTTGGGCGAGACTTCTGAAGTGGGCAGTCTGGTTTCTCCGAGCCAGCATGTAGCTAAATACATCCTGGGGTGGTTTACTAGGATCTTTCTCCAAAGCCTCCTTCACCAGACTTAAAGGTCCCCTCACAGGGTGGCCATAGATCAGCTAAAAGGGACTAAACCTAAGCCCCTTTTGAGGCACCTCCCTGTAAGCGAACAGAAGGCATGGCAAGAAGACGTCCCACTCCGCCTCAAGGGCTCTGACAGGCCAATAATCATGCCTTTCAAGGCGTGGTTGAGTCTCTCAACCAGACCATTAATTTGGGGGTGGTGAACTTGTAGGTTACCCCACACTCCTTCCACAGAGACTTTATATACGTGGATATGAAGTTGGTACCCCTATCAGATACTACTTCTTTGGGGAACCCCAATGCGGGTAAAACCCCCCACCAAAGCAGGACCGACCACAGGGGAGGTAATTGACCTCAGAGGAATGGCTTCTGGGTACCAGGTGGCATGGTCCACCAAGATCAGCATGAACCTGTTGGACATGGCTATCTTGGGATCTAGAGGTCCCATAATGTCGATACAAACCCTTTCAAAACAACAGGAAAAGGTTGGAGGGGAACCTTACATTTCCCCCCACTCTTGCCACTTGCCTGATAAGGGGACAGTGAAAGTGAGTGACAAGCCTCTCAAAGGTCTTGTTCCACCCCAAATGTCCAGCTAAAGGCACATCATGAGCCAACCCCAGTAGGAAGGCCCTGAAGCACTGGGGTACCACCAGCACATGGGCTGACCCAGGCTCAGGAACATTAGGCTCACTATACAGGAGATCGTCCTCCCAGTAGATCAGGTGAGATCCTGGCTCCTTGCCAGCCACCTGGTCTGCAGCCTGTTGCTGCAAACCCTCCAGAGTGGGGCATGTCTTCTGTGCTGCACAGAATGCTTCCCTAGTGGGTCCCCCTTCCTGCTGCCACTGTGACAGCTCAGTTACCTCCCCTAGTTCAGCCACCTGTTTCCCTATAGGCCCCGGGGCATCAACCTCAGACTCTGCCACCTCCCGGACCGTGGGAACTTCCGGGGCTGGTTTCCCATGCCCCCTGCCCATCCTCATTTTGTCGGTCCCCTGCGCCACTTTTTACTGTAAAGCTCCTCATTTGTTGTTTTCTTATTGCCCTTCACCCAACCATCCAGTGACCTGAAAAAATAATCAACACATTCCAACCATGTTTGGGATTCCTTCCTCTTATAGGACCTGACCATTTCCTTATACTGCTCAGGGGTGTGACCATATCTTGTGAGTAGGGCATCTTTCATGACAGGGTAGGTGCGCTCCTGAGAATCCCCTAAGGCTGTCAGGGTATCCCTCCACTCTGCCTCAAAGTGCTTCCATAGAGCTGCCCCCAGTGTGCTTCAGGTACCAGATTCATGTGGAGAGCAGACTCATACCCCTTGAACCACAGGTATATGTCATCCTCCCTCTCATAATCCTTCACAAGGTCTTTTGGAATGTGTAACCTTCTCTTAGGCTGCACTATGCTGTTGCTGCCACCATCTCTACTGGACTGGTTCCTATGATCTAACTTCTTTAAGCTAAGCTCATGAGCCAGCAGTATCTTCCTTTCTTTCCTAAATAGCCATCCTTCTCTCTTCCATCTCTAGACTGAGCTTCTTCAGCTCCAATTGGTATTCTCTCCCTGCCTGTCTGTCCTGTAGCTCTTCAGGTGTCAGACCCTTGAAGGACACACTGCTACACGCCCTGGAGACTCTCCCTGGACATAAAAGGCCCACCCACTACATCATTGTGAGTGGCCTGCACCCCTTCCTGCTCCTCATCTGTGTGCCCCTCAGCTTCTTTCGATGTCACCCAGGCCCTCAGCACCTTTTGCAGCTCCTCCTTCTTGGATGAGCTCGTAATGGGACAAGCAAAATCTTTGCAGAACTGCTTCAACTGAGCCACTATGTAGCTCTCCAATTTCTCTATGTCAAAAGCTGCTCCAGCTGATGCATCTCCAGATTGAGACATGACGAAGAGTTAAAAAAGTGCAAAGTTCCAAAGGCATAAAAACAAGTTCCTAACTGAAGTTTCAAAAAAGGCAATCAAGGGATCAGCAAAAAGTGGAACAAAAAGAATCCCCAAAGAGAAAAGCAAAAATCACAAGACAAGTAGTATGTGGTCACTGTTGGACCTGGCCCTTTTACAGGGTCATTCCCTAGACTTTTAGCCTTTTGCCTCCTTATTTTTCTGACCTTTGTTGGCTGACATTATGACTTTGAGCACTTTTTTTACTGCTAACCAGTGCTAAAGTGTATGTGCTCTCCCTTGTAAAATTGGTATGATTGGCTTATACCTAATTGTCATATTAAATTTCCCTATAAGTCCCTTGTAAAGTGCTATCCCTATACCCAGGGCCTGTAAATTAAATGCTACTAGTGGGCCTGCAGCGCTGCTTGTGCCACCCACTGACGTAGCCTTTCCAACCTATCTCAGGCCTGCTAGTGCAGGGCCTGGGTGTGCAGTTTTCTGCCACAGGGACCTGGCATCTAAATTTACTTGCCAGGCCCAGAACTCCCCTTTTACTACATGTAAGTCACCCCTAAGGTAAGCCGTAGGTAGCCTATGGGCAGGGTGCCATGTATGTAGAAGACCGGACATGTGCCAGGTTGTGTGGCCTGTCCTGGTAGTGACAAACAGCCTAACCTGGTGCCTCACTGCTATGAGTGCTGCCTTCTCATGGGATTGCATTAGAAATGCCCTGCCTTGTGTAAGGTGTATTGTCTGATTTATGAAGGGTAGCGTAGGCATGTTTGGTATGGTTGTAATAGTGATAAGAAATTCTGCTTACTGGTGTAGGTGTATTGTTTATTACTATTACAGAAATGCCACTTATAGAAAGTGAGCATTTCTCTGTGCTTATGACTCTGGTGTTTTGCAGTTTGACTCCAATCCACGTTTGGGCAGACTGACAGTTGGGGCTTTGTGCATACTTTTCAGACAGCCTGTACACAGGGAGGGTGGAGGTGTCACAGAGGTGCATCTACATATTGTATTGTCTTCCTGTGCTGAGAGATGGGAGAGGCGGGGCACACCTGCATTTGTAAAGGCTGTGCCCTCGCTGCGCACAATAGGGTTGTTTACCCCCACTGATGTTTGGAGCCTGTGCTGGAGGAGAGAAGGGGCACTCCCAGAACCAGTTGTAACTGGTTTGAACCCCCTCTCCTCCTCATTGTAAGAGACACTGTAAACTGAGTATAAGTACAGGGGAATTTCCCCCACAATTTAGACTTTTCTTGGAACTCCAGTAACTTACTGGAAACTGGACACAGGATGCTGCTGAAAGGACTCACCAGGACCCACCTCGGACTGCTGCTGCTGTGCTGACCTGTGACCTGCCTGTGACTAGAAGGAACTGCCACCATCTGCATCCCTTGTGCTGGCCTGTAGCTGGGCCCGCCAGCCCTGTGCTTCTTTTGTTTCACTTGCCTCCAGGGGCAGGGTGCTGTGGCCCCTCTCCCCTGCAACAATCCCCATCACAAGGGGTGCTTCATCATTTGTTTGGCCACTATAGCACTGAGTGTAGCGCTTCCTGGACTGTCTTAGCGCTTTTGTAGGCACCTCACTGCAAAGGAAATCACCGCAGCGGCCAGGTACCCATATCGATTGAATTGCGTCAGAAACGTGCTGTGTCTTGTGCCCCTAGGGCACCAGGACAACGAAGGCAGGAGCCGGCTGCTAGTGCCCCCAGGGACCCGGTGTCCTGAGCGGTGCCCCCGGAGTACAAGCTGGCCCCTGTTCTAGGCAAGATCACCGCCGCAGCCCAGAAGAAGGGCTCAGGACGTGCTCGTACACCGCATGGGGTGCAACTTGTAGAGCGAGTTGGCCGGTCCTCATTGGAGGCCCCACTCCCCCAAGCCTGCAGAGTCCACAAGGACGCGTGCAGCCACCCCCAGAGCAGGAGGAAAGCCTCATTGGAGGCCCCTGCTCCATTGTAGCTGTTGTTTAGGTAGCCGCACTGAGGACGCGTGTGACTGCCTGCAAGACGCAAGGCACGGGGAGCAGAAAGGGAATTCCTTTCTCCCCGGCCACTGCCTTAGGGGCGCGATCGCCCCAGTAACTTAACTTTTGGTGGCTCCCCCCTTAGAGGTAGGGCCAGTGGTGGCCCGGGGGTCCCCCAGAAATTGTGGGCCCCGGAAGGGGTCAGTTAGGAAATCAGTAAGGGTGCCTACCGCCCCTCTCCCCCAGGAGCCGAACGTGGCCCCCATTGAACGCACAGGAGTGCCGGGGGCTCCACATTGTCATTCCAGGCACTAGGAGTGCCTTTTTCTGCAGAACCATGTATTTTTTGGGGACACTGGGAGAATGGTACGCTCCAGGCTCCTTTTTCTGAGGATTTATATTTGCTACATGTTCCTGTTACGGGCATGATAGGCTGATGTATTTTTTTCTTTTTCATGACTTGCCATATCATTTTATAATGTGCCTGATATAGGCCTGTATGTGATTGTCTATGACAAGTGCATTTATTTACTGTGATTCCTGACTGCTGCTTACATTGCAGAATCCTGAGTACTTATGTGTTCTAAGGTGACAACTGCTTATTCTTGCAGAGCATTAGTAACTTGTGTAACATTCTGACAACTGCTAAGGTAGCAGGGTATTACTGACGTGTAATGTTTGGTCTAATTATGTTTTATGCAATACAGTTTATTTTTACATAGCTCAGTGTTGTGTTTACTTTGTGGTGTACATATTGCATCACGTGTGTTGTGTGTATTGTGCAAACGCTGTACACATTGCCTCCGGGTTAGGCCTGACTGCTTGTGCCAAGCTACCAAGGGGGTGAGCAGGGGTTATCTTGGATGTGTAACTCCCTTGCCCTGACTAGAGTGGGTGGGTTCTGCCTGGTTTAGGTGCATACCCTAGCCAACCAGAAACTCCATTTCTAACAGTCACGTAGTGGTCTGAACTCAAAACAGTAGTGTTCACTTAATGACTGTATATCAAGTACAAATACAAGTCCAATCCCAACCGCTGATCACCAATTTTAGAAATGGGGTCCTTGGTTGGCAGTCAGGTTACCCCCTGTCCAAGCAAGGAGCCTCACGCTGGTCAGGGTAAAAGAGAATCAGCCTCAGCTAACCCCCGTTCACCCCCTTGGTAACTTGGCATGACCAGGCAGGCTTAACTTCAGAGTGCTAGGTGCAAAGTATTTGTACCAATGCACACAGTAACTCAAGGAAAACACTACAAAATGACACAACACAGGTGTAAAAAAATAGAAAATATTTATCTAAACAAAACAAGACCAAAACGACAAAAATCCACCATATACTAGTCAAGTTATTATTTAAAAAGCAAAAAGAGTCTTCATGTTTTTTTAAACACAATGCTAACGCTGTAAGCATGAAAATTTACCTGGGTCGCATCAAAATGACCAGCACGGGTGAGTGTGCATTGAAAAAGGTAAGAGGTGCGTTGATTTCTCACCCGCAAGCGAGGTCATGTGTCATTTCTCCTTCACCGGTCCGATCGGCGTGCATCGTTTCTTTCCCCGCAGGAGAGAGATGCATCGATCCCGACAAAACACCTCAGGTCCCGGCAGGCTTGTGTTGTTTTTCCACACCCAGTGATGTTGCGTTGTTGCAGCCTCCGTCAGCGATGCCGACGTGTTGTTTCTCCAGCCACGTGCGTCGATTTCACAGCCACGCTGCAAGCACTGTGTCGATTTAAGCCGCGGAGCCGTTGGTGTGTCGTTTCTTTAGCCGCTCTCGAAAGTTGCGTTGGAAATTTGTCCCGCACAGCAATCTGGGCGTGGATTTCCAACCTTGGGTCACCAGCTTTACCTTTCAAGGCCCCAGGCACTGGATAGGGCGCAACTTGGCAGGGCAGGAGTCTCAGCAGAGGCTCCGGGTGCTGGCAGAGAAAAGTCTTTGCTGTCCCTGAAACTTCAACAACAGGAGGGAAGCTCAGTTTCAAGCCCTTGGAGAGTTCTTCACAAGCAGGAAGGCACACAAAGTCCAGTATTTGTCCTCTTGTATAAGCAGAAAAAGCAACTGCAGGATAGCTTCACAAAGCACAGTCACAGGCAGGGCAGCTCTTCTTCCTCAACTCTACAGCTCTTCTTCAGGCAGAGGTTCCTCTTGGTTTCCAGAAATGATCTAAAGTCTGTGGTTTTGGGTACCCTTCTTATACCCCTTTTGCCCTTTGAAGAAAAGTCTCTCTCGATTGTGAAATCCTGCTTTGTCCAGGCCAGGCCCCAGACACACACCAGGATGTTGGAAACTGTGTGTGGCTTTTCAGTCTTGGTCTGCTAGCTTCACCTTTCAAGGGCCAAGGAACTGGATAGGGCACCACCACTTGGCAGGGCAGGAGTCTCAGCAGTGAGTCCAGGTGCTGGCAGGGGAAGTCTTGGATGGCCAGAAACTTCAATAAGAGGAGGCAAGCTCAGTTCAAATCCTTGGAGATTCTTCACAAGCAGGAATGCACAACAGAGTCCAGTCTTTGTCCCCTTTCACAGGCAGAAGCAGCAATTGCAGGATAGCCTCAACAAAGCACAGTCACAGGCAAGGGCAGCACTTCTCCTCAGCTCTTCTCCTTGGTTGGGGTTCCTCTTGATTCCAGAAGTGATCTAATTTGCTGGGGTTTTGGGGGCTCTTCTTATACCCCTTTCTGCCTTTGAAGTAGGCCTACTTCAAAGGAAAGTCTCACTTGTTTGTGAGATCCTGCCATGCCCAGGCCAGACCCCAGACACACACCAGGGGTTGGAGACAGCTTTGTGTGAGGGCAGGCACAGCCCTTTTAGGTGTGAGTGACCACTCCTCCCCTCCCTCCTAGCACGGATGGCTCATCAGTATATGCAGGCTACACCCCAGCTCCCTTTGTGTCACTGTCTAGAGAGAGGTGCAAACAGCCCAACTGTCAAACTGACCCAAACAGGGAATCCACAATCAGGCAGAGTCACAGAATGGTTTAACCAAGAAAATGCTCACTTTCTAAAAGTGGCATTTTCCAACACACAATCTTAAAATCAACTTCACTAAAAGATGTATTTTTAAATTGTGAGCTCAGAGACCCCAAACTCCACATGTCTATCCGCTCCCAAGTGGAATCTACACTTTAATAATATTTAAAGGTAGCCCCTATGTTAACCTATGAGAGGGATAGGCCTTTCAACAGTGAATACCGAATTTACCAGTATTTCACTGTTAGGACATTTAAATCACATTAGTATATGTCCTACCTTAAACATACACTGCAACCTGCTCCTGGGCCTACCTTAGGGGTGCCTTACATGTAAGAAAAGGGAAGGTTTACGCCTGGCAAGTGGGTACACTTGCCAAGTCAAATTGGCAGTTTAAAACTGCACACACAGACTCTGCAGTGGCAAGTCTGAGCCATGTTTACAGAGCTTCTATTGTGGGTGGCACAACCAGTGCTGCATGCCCACTAGTAGCATTTGATTAACAGGCCCTGGGTACCTCTAGTGCACTGTACTAGGACTTACCAGTAAATCAAATATGCCAATCACAGATGAACCAATTACGTTCACATTTTGTATAGGAGCACTTGCACTTTAGCACTGGTTAGCAGTGGTTACGTGCCCAGAGTTACAAAAACAGCAAAAACAGAGTCCAGCTCACATCAGCACCCTGGGAAACAGAGGCAAAAGGTTAAGGGAGACCACACCAAGGATGAAAAGTCGAACAGTTACGATCTCGCAAAATTCTTTTGAGATTGTTTAAAAAGAAGGGGGTGGTAGAGAAAAGTGTTTATAGCGAAAGCGGTAATTGCACAGGATTATGGGGGTGATTCTCACCCTGGCGGGCGGCGGAGGCCGCCCGCCAGAGTTCCCCCCTCCAGAATACCGCACCGCGGTCATTAGACCGCTGCGGGTATTCTGGGTTTTAAACTGGGCTGGCGGGCGACCGCCAAAAGGCCGCCCGCCAGCCCAGTGTAAAACAACCTTCCCACGAGGACGCCGGCTCCGAATGGAGCCGGCGGAGTGGGAAGGTGCGACGGGTGTAGTGGCACCCGTCGCGAATTTCACTGTCTGCAATGCAGACAGTGAAATTCATTGTGGGGCCCTCTTACGGGGGCCCCTGCAGTGCCCATGCTATTGGCATGGGCACTGCGAACCGCCAGGAACAGGATGGCGGTATGGGGTGTCTGAATCCCCATGGCGGCGCAGCGAGCTGCGCCGCCATGGAGGATTCAGAAGGGCAGCGGAAAACCGGCGGGAGACCGCCGGTTTTCCACTTCTGACCGCGGCCGAACCGCCGCGGTCAGTATGCCCTGCGGGGCACCGCCAGCCTGTTGGCGGTGCCCCCGTCATTTTAGCCCTGGCGGTCGACGACCGCCAGGGTTAGAATGACCCCCTATGTTTTTGATTACTCAACTATCCACACTGAAGGATAGAGACCTGTTGTCCATGACAAATACACTAAATCTATCATGAGATACCGAGAAATATACAGGTGTAAGTAGGCATGCTCACACTTGTGAGAGTCTCAAGGGATCATAAAAACAATAGTAGTGGGGTGGAGAAAATCTGTTGCTAGAGAGAAGTTTTAGTGCAGAATGATGTGTGTGCAGCCTGTAGTGCTGAAAATACTATGTGCAGCTATTATCTGTGAAATATATGTTAAATGTTTTAGCTTACAAGGCTCTCACGAGAGTCAGGCAAATACATGGGTGGAAGAAGGCATTTGGGTACTCCCACTCTTGTTAGACTCTTTAAAATACTAAATAGAAATTAAATATGCTTGGTCTCAAGCCTTGGCTGATTGGGTTTTTCAGCTATTGTTGAGTTCATAGCTGTCTATGAAGATATTTTTAATTTAGGATCTAGATGTTTTTCAAGCATGGTTGAACTTCAAAACTTACTGTATATATTCATGGACATTGGGTATCCTAAATACAGTTAAAAATATAGTAGAGTGTTTTTGTAGTAAAGAGGGTGTTCACTAAGTGCACTTGGCGATAGATTCAGGTCACTCAAAGAAAATATGTTTCGATAATGAATGAATGGGTTTGTAAAGTGTTTAACACTGAGATTGTACCCTATGCAAATGTATTTTGAGCAGAGTGTATGTTAACATTAAACTGAAGCGTTCATACACTATAATGTTGTAAAGGTTTTGTCAAATTGCAGTTTATTCAGGCGGTCATTCTGACCGCGGCGGGCGGCGGTAGCCGCCCGCCATGCGGTCACCGCCATTTGGCCGCTCCGCGGTCAAAAGACCGCGGAGGCCATTCTGGCTTTCCCGCTGGGACGGCGGGCGCCTGCCAAAGGAGCGCCCGCCGGCCCAGCGGGAAATGCCCAGCAACATAGAAGCCGGCCCCGAATGCCAGTGGCATGGGCAGTGCAGGGGCCCCCAGGGGCCCCACGACACCCGTTCCCGCCATCCTGTTCCTGGCGGTAAACACCGCCAGAAACAGGGTGGTGGAAAGGGGGTCGGAATCCGCCGCCATGGAGATTCAGCCCAGACGGGAAATCCGGCGGGAAACCGCCGGATCCCCTTTTCTGACCGCGGCTTTACAGCTGCGGTCAGAATGGGCAGGGAAGCACCGCCAGCCTGTTGGCGGTGCTTCCGTGGTCATCCACTGGGTTGGAATGACCCCCTCAATCTTAAGAGTGTTAAATTGTACTGTACTCTGCAGTGTGAGTACTGTTCCATAAAACACTTACACATGTTGTTTTCTGACAGAAAAGGATTTATAGAGTAATGGGTTTACAATAAAACTGTTTAACAACTAACATTTAACATGTGGGGAGGTTTCAGTATGGAGGCTATTTGGTTATAACAGTGTTAGACTAGTAATTTTTTGAAATTATAGTGGAGTATTTTGCATACTGTATTTACCATTTGCTAAGGTGTCAACAGAGAAGTGAAATGTTCAGTAAAGCATGTTACTACTATGAGGTAATGCATTTAGACTTTATACACTTATATGAAAAGGAGCTTCTCTCTCCTGAAAATGAACTATATATAATCTGAGACTTGTTGAGGTGTAATTTTTCATAGATCCTCTTACATGCATATCGTATCCTCTTCAGAGGTGTCAGCACATAGATAGCTCTTTCCGATTTGAAGAAACACCCTCTTCAGTTTGAGAAACCTGGGTCTATTACGATATCTCTTCACACCAGTGTATAACTTGTATAGGGCTGTCAGGAGACATGCTGTGCTGTTTTAAATCTGAACCATTCACAGTTTATGGGCTTGTATGAGAGGCAGTTAGTACCATGACCAAAGTGTACCCTGTTTAAATTTGTTAGCAGAGGGCCTAGTGTTTGACTAACATTTTCTACAGCAACTCTTTACTCTCTTTAAAGGAATCAGTAAAAACCTTGCTGTCTTTAAAGCGATTAATATAGCATATTCTGTAAATAGAGATGCCTTTATGCAGGGATGAATTAATTACTAAACCCTGTTACACCCAATCGATAACCTCAAAACATCTATTAGGAGAGAAGGAATGTTCTTAGAAAAGTGAGCCATTCACTCTGTATGCAAGTTTATTACAAAGCTCTCCTTTTAAATGAAACTTCACTATCCTTCATCTCCCCTCTGATAAAATGTAATAGTACAGGGTCTAGTGTTTGTGTAAGGCCTTTTACAGATACTGTTTACTCGGGTCACAAATATCAGTACACAGCTTGTTGCTTCTAGAGCCATGTAACACTTGAGGGGTTAGCTCTCAAGAGTCTTCTACACCACACATTAGCTCTCTGTGGAGCTCTCACTTAGAGAGGTTGCTCCTGCAGTGTGGGATAGGATCACTGTTTGATCAAACTGCAGAATGGATAGCATTCTGAAACCTACTTGCTCAGAGCGAGCCTACCTGCTCTGTTAATGCTTTTACAGAGACTATTCTGCTCAGAGAAATCATTAGAGAGGGTACTGTGACTGCACTGAACTAAATATCCTATTCACTCAGATAACACATCTCTAGTGAGGGATGACTGTCTCAGTAAAGCCTTTCACAGGCAGCTGTCACTGTGAACAGATCTCTCAGTAGAGAGGCTATGTTATCATAAAAAAGTAAGATACATTTAGTCATTATACACTTATAAGAAAAATAGCTGCTCCCTCCTGAAACTGAACAAAAAAGAATCTGTGGATTGTTAAACTTTGCTAATACCAGACATACTTTTTCCATAGATATTTCTACATACAACCTTTATCAGCTTCAGAAGTGACAGTACACAGTGTAGTCACTCTCATCTGAACCAAACAGTATTCACTGTGAGAAAACATCTTTTAAGAGACATGGGTCTATTACTGAATCCCTTCACACTTAGGGGCATATTTACAAGAGAGTGAAGCATCAGCTCTGATGCGCCACCTTTCTCATGTCACCCTGGGCCCCCCTAACATAACCATAGCAGCACTGTATTTACTATACAGCAGACCGAGGCGCATGTTAGCACAATAGTGTCATATTTTATGATGCTATTGTGGCGCTTTGCTAGATTAGCACCATAAATTATGGCTCTAGTCCAGCAAAGCACAGGGAGGCCTATAGGTAATTATGGAAGGTCAGTTTAATGGCTGCCCTGAGCACGTATTCAAAATGATGGAAAAAATGTTGCAGTGAAATCTTATAAATTTCACTACACCATTTTGTTTAGGTCTCTCTGTGTGGGAACGCCCCCTTTCATACATTATACCTGGCGAAGGTATAGTGTGGTGCAAGGGGTTACAAATTGGCACAATGCATGCATTGTGCCACTTTGTAAATAAGGCACACAGTGGGGATCTCCTTAAGGCCTCCTTAGCGTAATCAAAAATAGTGATAGGGCAGCACAAGGAGGTGCAAGGGGCTTGTATATAAGCCCTCTAGGGGCATATTTACTCAGGAGTGGTGCAGTGCGGCGCTGCACCGAAATTGGAAGCGCTGCACTGCGTCACTTCTGAAATGTAGGGATGCTCTATGTTTACACAAATACAGTACACCCCTGTGTTTCCCCTACATTTCCCCTAAATTTAGCTGCCAGTGCAGGCATCCTTGCACCATAGTGTATGGGTATCTGTGTTGAAGGGAATGATTGTTTATGTGCAGGAAGTGGTCTCTTCCTGCACATAAACAATCTACAGAGGTGATTTGGCGCTTCTATGTGTGCTACAGAATGCATCACACATAGAAGGAGCAAATGGTCATTATTGAATGATTGTTTATGTGCAGGAAAGAACACCTTCATGCACATAGACAATCATTCATGGTGTTGTGCTCTTTCTATGTGTGCTGCAGAACGCAAGACACATAAAAAAAGTGAAAACAAGGAGAAATAAAATTTCTCCTAGTTGTGCCATGAATACTTGTAAATCAGGGGCAGTATAAAAAGCAGTGGGGATTATAGTGGAATTGTGCCAGAGGGGCCCATATTTACAAGGTGGCATTAAGCCACAAAAATTGGCTTAGCGCTGCCTTGTAAATATGGCGCAGTGCATAGCACCACCAGAGCATCACAAAAAAGTGATGTTCCGGTAGCTCTAGGGGCATGTAAATATGCCCCTTAGTGTCTAACCTGTACAGGGCTGTCAGGAGAGTTGGTGTGCTGTTTTGAATGTCAACCATTTACTGTGTATGGGTTATATATGAAGGAGTTACTATTTCATAAAACAATACCACAACCAAAGTGTACCCTCTGTACATTTGGAAGCAAAAGGCATAGTGCTTATCTAAAACCTTCGTTAGTAACTCTTTAGTTTCTTTAGAGGTATCAGTATAGGCTTTCTTGTCTGTAAACCCATTCATACACCATGTTCTCTCACAGGAGATACCTCTGTGCACAGGTGAACTACTCCGTAAACCTTTTTACACTCAACCTACAACCTCTTCAGACCTATTAGTAGAGTTGGAATGATCAGAAACAAAAAGTAAACACTCTCTATAAAATTATATTACTAAGCTTTAGTTTTATATCAACCCTTATTATCCCTGATGTTCCCTCTAGTAAAATGTAGTAGCACGGGGGCCAGCACTTGTCTGAGGCCTTTTAGGCATACCCTTTAATGTGGACAGAGATATTAGTAGATGCTATGCTGTTTATAAACCCAAGTAATACAGGAGGTACTAGCTCTCAAAGGTTACCTACACTAAGGAGTTGGTGGTTATTGATTTGTGACTTAGAGAGACTGCTGTTACAGGGTTATATAAGATAGGGTCAGTGTTTGATGAAACAGTACCATGGAGAATGTGTAGCATGCTGAAACATAGTACCACAAAGCCTACCTTTAATTAATTAGTAAGTACTATTTAAAAGCAGAAATAAATAGTATGTGTTGTCTGATGCATCTGTAGGGTTTCTAGTAAGATCAAATTGCCATCAAAGCAACATAATAGGAAGAAGACAAAACAACAGCACTACAAAGAATTCTGCAAATATGAAGCCAAGTTGCAGAAAGAAAATGATCGTAAAGAAAAATTAAAACCTAGTAAGAGTACCATTTAAAAAAAAAAAAAAGATTAATAACATCATGTAAACTTTCTTGCACAGGTGGGAGTAGAATGTAAAATATGTTAAAATCTTACAAAAAAACTGCATTATTCTTCTAAAAAATAATGCCACAAAAAAGGCACAGTCAGACATGTTTAAGAAAGAAAAATTAAAATAACTTCATCAGATGTTTTTTTTCAAGAGTAGAGTGTAACATTAAGAGAAGCATGTAAATAGTAAAAAGCAAAAGAGCTTTGCAAAACCAGAAAACATTGTTGAGTGTCTACTTGACAAGGCTTTTGTATGAAAAAGAAAGCTATTATTATTATAATTGGAATGCAATATTTAGTTAAACTGATTAATTCACTTTAGAAAACATGGCATCAGAAGGTTCAACTGAGTAGAGCAAACTTCTGCAGTATCTTCCAGGGAGTGTAGACACATATGTCTAGTACCAACAAAGTTTCTAATAAGGAGAGTTATTTACAACAAATTCAGTTCAGGCCTGATTCACAAAGTTAAACCTAGACCAAAAGTCTAAGTTTAGACCAAACATGTAAACTTAGATCAAAAGTCTAATTTTACTAGTAGTAGAGTTAGACTTTTGCGATTGACAGAGATGGTCATGGGTATGAAATCTATGAAGTTACACCAATTAAAAAATAAAAATTAGTGCCTATAAATGTAGAAGAAGAGGCAACTAATGAAATATTAGGCCAATGTCCTCAATACCCATTTTGAGTGAAAATGTAGAAGTTTATGCAACATAAGACAAAAGTCTATTGACAAACTTACACTGTTCCTAGACAAATACAGCAAAGGAACTGTAAAACAAAAAATGAAACCACTCCAAAATCTTGATCATTGTTGTGTTAGAAAAATTACAAACCTGATGAACATACATTCGCTTGCTTATCACAGCAGATCTGTGACAGTACTTTCCATCACATATGGATGCTGTTTGTACACCACACTAGAATGTGCAATATAGTAAGAATATTGTATTTTGTAAAAAAGTCCATCTGTGTAGCTTCAGAAACTAAATGATAAACTATTAACAGGTACCCATTCTTAAGTCAATTATTTAATAGATGACATTCAGATGCAATACTTTGGGTCTGAAAGACCAAGTGAAGAGATTGAGGTGGTTGTTGAGAGTAACACTGAAAATTCTAATGCTAGCACATTGATAGATAATTTAAAAAAGGAAATTGATTCATTTGCAATAACAAGTAGAGAAATTCGAGAAAAGGTGTTTGTTTCTTGCAGGCAAATTCACTATTAATCGCCAAGTTAAAAATAATGATATTTGTGAAAAAACAGAAGACAGAGATCCAGCATAGAGTTTTAAACCTTCTCTTTATTTGACCTCTGATGATAGGTTTGACTTGTGCATAAGCTAGTATGTTTGTAAATACTGTATTGACAAACCAGGTGATAATAAAATGCCTGCTCGAAGAATTCATATTGAATTGGAAGTTTGAGACTATTCTAATACAGACAGTGCATCCCCTCCAAGCCACTGTTAAAATGGGAACTAAAAATAAAAAAAAACTCTTTCTGAACTACTAAAATCTTTGAAAGGTAAAGTTGTGTTCTTGCCTTTAAATATGAAGGAGAATATTGAAACTATAGGGGTAGATTGAGAAGATGAAGAACCACTAGTGTTTCTATTGAATGCAGTTCCTGAGCATTGATAGGGTTAAGAGAGCTTTACAATATCCTAAAATAGAAAACTTATTTTACAAAGATATTGATGTAGAGGAACACGTTACCTGTCTTAAGACAGAAAGGTCAACATCAGCTCCTTCTGCTCAGTTTGAAAAGTTGAATTCAAGTGAATCAGAAGAAATATATTTATATTATAGTATAGACCCTCTGCATTCCAGAGATATGATGGGTGATGCTTTAGAATTATACATACTGAAGCAAGCAAAAAGAGAACCAGTAAGTGTGAGAGGAGAAAGTTTGAACGACAATGTTTTCTAATTATGTTTTCTACAGTGCAAGGTGGTTGTTATGAGGGCTGTCCTCTATGGGTTCCTGCATTAGAAGATAGATACAGTAAGTGATATTTTGAGGATCACCACTTTAGGCAAAATATAATATACATTTTCCACCTTTTGTTTGAAGGTGGTCTCTCAGTGTTGTCCTATGCAGTGGGCCATGTTATCAGAACAGGGAGACAGTTTAATGACATGAGTGCTGGAGATTTTGTGGAAAAGGTAAATGGTAAAGGTGAGGTACTATAAAGAAAATTGATACATTTTATGGCTTGCCAGTGTGGTACCAAAGAATATTTGTTCCATTGTTGTGAGCTGAAATGTATGTTACACAACGTAGGTGATCCCATCTGGTTTGCTACTTTGAGTTGTGCATAGTATGCTTGGGATGATCTTCATCAGTTCCTCAGGCAAGCTCAAGCAAACATTCCATAGACTGATTTGCAGTCTGGAATGTTTGTAGATCATCAATCATAGATTTGAAGCCATGCTTAATTTTGTCTCCAATTAAATGAATCCACCACTAGGTGAGGTTGAAGACTTCTTCTGGAGAAAAGAATACCACACTAGAGGAGCATCATATATACATATGTTATTGTGGGTGAAAGATGTACCATAGTTTGGTCAAGATACTGATGTCTCAGTATTGTCATTCATTGATCAATATGTAACTTGTCCTATTCCAGAAGAGGGCCATAAAATAAATAGGAGGCAACAGGTCTTGTGATTCCAGTCCCAAAATGTGGCAAATATTGTCAATGGAGATACAGAGTAAAAGGGAAATACTACACTAAGTGGTATATTTACAATGCCCCTGCAGCTTTGTGGCCAGCAAATATTTACAAAGCCATGTAAAGCCACCTTGCATGGCATTTCATGACTTTGTAAATATGGCCCCCATTTCAAGCATAACTCTTGTGAAAGGGCATTCCATGGGTGTTGCGGTGTGTGTTCTCACGAAACACACATGGAATCAGATACATTCCCAGACTTACAAGGCCAGGAATGATTCAGAATGGTATGCCACCCCAGGCGAGGCATAAAAGTGGAACAACAAGGAAGAACTACCTTTATTTCTCCTCAGCTTTGCTCTTTCTGCATTCTGCAGCACACATAGAAGGAGGAAAAACTCATTAATGATTGTTTATGTTTGCATTCTGTAAGGCCATTACCAGCCTCATTGCCTCCCTAGTCATTGACTCGACAGACTACCTATTCAAAGGAGACCTGCATTTCCATCTGGGCAACCCCAGCAATCACAACACCACCATTCTCCTGGACAACCTAATTAACATCAGACTCAAACAACTAGTCACCAGCCCCACACACACAGCAGGTCATACCCTTGACCCCATCTTCACAACCAGTGAAAAACTCAGCCACACAACGGAGCTCACATGGACCGACCACCACCTGGTGCACTTCACCATAACTAGCAGACCGGAGCTGTCCAACATACCCTAACTGACCCCTCTGTGCAGATGGGGAAAAGTCACAGGGACCCAATGGACCACTGCCCGCCAGGCCAGCAAACCCACCCTCTCCGACAACGTAAAACAAGATGCCTGCAATCTCTCTAAATGGATAATCAATGGTGTCAACAAAGCGGCCCTCGCAAGGAACTGCAACCTGGGAAAATCCAACAAGCCTGCAAGGTGGTTCACCCTCAAACTACACACACTCAAGAGAGAGTGCAAAAGGCTAGAAAGATGGTGGCAAGGTAGCAGGGAACCTGCAGACCGGTCCACCTTCAAAGTTGTGCTGAACAAATATCATCTCCACCTCAAAGAAGCAAAACAGTTCACCCTACTCAGCTGCATCGAGATGAGCACCAACCACCCAGAGGAACTCTTCAAGATCGTCAAAGAGTTCTCCTGCCCAGCAGCCATCGAAAACATCCAACCCACCCAGGCCCTCTGTGATTCACTAGCCATCTACTTCCATGACAAAATCACAGCCATCTACTGTAACTTTCATTCACAACCCACCAGCATTCAACACCTTCTGACCCTGTTGGAGGACTTCCCCAGCCAACTCATCACGGTCTGGAGTCCACAGTCCATCCTGGAAACAGCCACCCTCATGACCTCTACCCACTCCGGCACACCCAACAACCCTTGCCCACATTACATCTTCAAACTAGGGCAGAAGGAAATCAGCAGCATCCTCTTTCCAAATCGCAACACCTCGATCAGGACTGCCACCATCCCCAAAGCATGGAAACAAGCAGAGATCATGCTGCTCTGGAAGAAACCTTTCACTGACCCCAGCAAATTAAAAAAATACTGTCCCATCTCTGTGCTCCCTTTCACAGCTAAGGTCCTGGAAAAAGCCATCAACAAACAGCTCTTTGAACACCTAGAAAAACACAGCCTACTTGACACTTCCCAATGTGGTTTCTGTTCCAACCAAAGCACAGAGACCACCCTTATTGCCTCAATGGACGATATCAGGTCCCTCCTTGACCTCCTTAAGAGAATGCGCCCAGATTCTCCTAGACCTCTCTGTCACATTCCAAACCATCTCCCACTTCACCTTCACAGCCAGACTCCAACACATCGGGATCCAGGCAATACCCTCAAATGGATCCACGCCTTCATCGCAGGCCACACTCAGAGGGTCTGCTTCCTACTTTTCACCTCAGAACCTAAAAGCAAAATATGCAGCATCCTCCCAGGATCCTGTTTCAGCCCTACCCTCTTCAACATCTATATAATGCCGCTGCCTGAGATTGTTCCTTTCCATGGACTCAAATTCATCTCTCATGCCAACGACACCCAACTAACACTCACCCTTGCCAAAGACCACCGCACCCCCAGAGACAACTTCAGCGATGCCATCAAACACATCACTAACTAGATGAAATCCAACTGCTTGAAACTGAACACAGACAAGACAGAAGTGATCATCTTCTGAAGCAACCCCTTCCCTTGGGATTACTCATGGTGGCCCTCCACGCTTGGACAACCCCCTTCACCAACGACCATGCTCGCAACCTCAGCATCATCATCAAAAGCAAACTCACCTTCAAACAGCAGATAAACACAGTGGCCTCCTCTAGCTTCCACAACCTCTGCATGCTATGGACGATCTTCAAATGGATCCCTATTGAAACCAGAAAAACAGTCACCCAAAACATAATCACCAGCAGACTAGACTACGGAAACGCCTTCCACGCCTGTCTCCCCACCCAGCTCCTCCACCATCTCCAGACCATCCAGAACACAGCAGCAAGACTCGTCCTAGACCTTTCCAGAAAAACCCACATCACCCGCCACCTCAGAGGTCAATACTGGCTGCCAGTGCACAATAGGTGGAAATTCAAATGTCTCACCATTACCTACAAAGCCCTGCACAACATGGGACCCAAGCTAAACAATCACAGACTCACCTTCCTCCAGCCAAACAGAGAGCTCCACTCGGCAACCCTTGCCCATGTCCCGAGAATATGCCACAGCTGCTGCGAAGGGCGCTCCTTCTCCTACCTAGCAGCCAAGAACTGGAACGACCTTCCACCCCACTCCCCCTTCAGAAAAAAACTCAAGACTTGGCTCTTTGAGGGGTAGCTCGGGCTCACAGCGACTACCCTTAGTGCCTGGATAGGCCCTAGGGTTATAAGCTGCACTTTACAAATGCTATGATTGATTGATTGATTTATGTGCAAAATGGTGTCCCTTCCTGCGCATAAGCAATCATCCTTGCAGTTCAAACATGCTCTCACACAGAGAAGTTGGATCCTATGAAAGTTGTGACAGAGCCTGATTTAGATCTTGGCAGAATCAAATCTGCCATTGTTTTTCCATCAGATTATCAGTCCGATGACTAAGCAGTCCACCTGCTCTGTTTAGATGCTGGTGGGCCTATGGACGAAAGTCCGACTGCAAACTGCTGCCATCATTTTCCACCTGCGTTAACGGTGCCAGAGGCAAAAGTGGCTGGTGGTGGGGCACCAGAGAGTTTTATGCCCAGGCTAATCATGATGTGCTTTCCCCGCTGACATAATTGTGATGGCTAAACCTCCACACCTGAGTTGGTGGAATTAAAGGCATATAAGGTTGAAACTTCCCTTTTTTCTACTCTTCACTTCCCTTGCTGCCATGAACCCGATCATACAAGTCCTACCTTTGCTGCTTCTTGTAGACCACTATGAAAATCAACCTTCTCATTGCCGGAACCGAAGGTAAGTCACAGTTTTACCTTTTACCATTGGAACTGTCTGGGTACATTAGCTTTGGACTCGTGTAATTTAAAAAATACTTGCAAGCAATAGCACAATAATGTCCCATGTATAAGTGTGTAATGTGGTAGTTTAAGAAATGTAAAGAAATACACCTCTATTTTTTATTTATATTTACCCATTTGGTTCAGACTGCCTTCATGCTAATGGACACCTACAGAAAAAGCCACATTAATCTCAAATTCTAAATTTGTCCATACATATGTATGTATTACACATTATTGTAACTACATAAAACTAATAAAATTTAGTAATTGCACTACGTGATGTAACAACTGCGTTAACAAGAAATGTACATACAATATCCCCTTTAAACTTAAAACATGTCATATATGTATTAATGGCACATTTCCTCTTGTCTAGTGCATTTTCTGTTGATCATTAGATTTAATTGCATTCATACGTGTTTTTCATGTGTAATGCATATGTGTTTATTATTAACACTTATCATCATTTACAAGTTACAAAAATAATAAACATGTTTAGTTTTGGTGTAAGTGTCCATTATCATGATGAATGCTCGCACCAAAAATAACATGTCCACTACAAATGTTCAAAAATAAAACCTGTGTTTATCACTGTCATAAATTAAAGTAACTTAATGTTATTCACATATGCATTAATAACATTGTCATCAATCAATTACTAGTAATTTAAAAATAAAGTCAGGATTAACTTTTTGAAAATAAATGATCATTTATTGAACAAATGAGATACTTCTTTCAGGATCAAATACGTAACAAGAAAATGATAAGAATTGGCAGCTAAATATGTGGGTAAACAATTTAGGTACTGGCCCAGAACTTGTCTTCTAATGACACTGCCAAGGACAACTTCCACAGTAAGGGGCATCTAGGGGGCAGAGCTGGCAGCTCAATGATCTTTCATAGGAGAGGGGATCTTTTTTTTTATTTAGGGGTCAAGCATAGGTAGTCAGTGTTAGACCTGACAGCCTTAGGGTGGTCACCCCTAACCTTTTGCCTGCCTCCCTCCACTTTTTGGACACTGTTTTTGCTGGCTTTGAGACTCTACGCACTTTACCACTGCTAACCAGTGCTAAAGTGCATATGCTCTCTCCCTTAAAACATGGTAACCTTGAATCATACCCGATTGGACTATTTAATTTACTTATAAGTCCCTAGTAATGTGCACTCTATGTGCCTAGGGCCTGTAGATTAAATGCTACTAGTGGGCCTGCAGCACTGGTTGTGCTAACTACTTAAGTACCCCTTTTTCCTTGTCTCAAGCCTGCCACTGCAAGGCCTGTGTGTGCAGTTTCACTGTCACCTCGACTTGGCATGTAAAAGTACTTGCCAAGCCTAAACCTCCCCTTTCTCCACATATAAGTCACCTCTAATGTGTGCCCTAGGTAACTCCTAGAGCAGGGTGCTGTGTGGGTGAAAGGCAGGACATGTACCTGTGTAGTTTACATGTCCTGGTAGTGTAAAACTCCTAAATTCGTTTTTGCACTACTGTGAGGCCTGCTCCCTTCATAGGCTAACATTGGGGCTGCCCTCATACAGTATTGAAGTGGTAGCTGCTGATCTGAAAGGAGTAGGAAGGTCATATTTAGTATGGCCAGAATGGTAATATAAAAACTTGCTGACTGGTGAAGTTGGATTTAATATTACTATTCTAGAAATGCCACTTTTAGAAAGTAAGCATTTCTTTGCACTTAAATCTTTCTGTGCCTTACAATCCACGTCTGGCTGGGCTTAGTTGACAGCTCCTTGTGCATTCACCCAGACACACCCCAAACACAGGGCACTCAGCCTCACTTGCATACATCTGCATTTTGAATGGGTCTTCCTGGGCTGGGAGGGTGGAGGGCCTGCTCTCACACAAAGGACTGCCAAACCCCCTACTGGGACCCTGGCAGACAGGATTGAACTGAAAGGGGACCTGGTGCACTTCTTAGCCACTCTTTGAAGTCTCCCCCACTTCAAAGGCACATTTGGGTATAAAACAGGGCCTCTGCCCTACCTCATCAGACACTTGCTGGAGAAGAAACCTGAACCAGAAACTACATCCTGCCAAGAAGAACTGCCTGGCTGCTCAAAGGACTCACCTGTCTGCTTTCTACAAAGGGCTGCTGCCTTGCTGTTGGCCTGCTGCCTTGCTGAACTCTTGTCTGGCTGTGAAAGTGCTCTCCAAGGGCTTGGATAGAGCTTGCCTCCTGTTCCCTGAAGTCTCAGGACCAAAAAGACTTCTCTTTTTCACTTGGACGCTCCATGCGCTGACATTTTCGACGCACAGCTTGTTCCGAGGTGGGAAAAACGCTGCACACCGACGCACGGCCTCGCAAGGACAACGCCGCCCGACCTCCAGAAGAGAAATCGACGTGACGCCTGCTGTGAGAGCGAAACTTTGACGCACAGCCCCGCAGAACGATGCGCAGCCGGAAAACAAGCAGGAGAATCCACGCATAGACCCGGGACATCTGGTAATCCCCGCGATCCACAGAAAGAGACTGTCCGCGCGTCAGAAAACGACGCACGACTTCTCCGCGTGAAAAATAATGACGCAAGTCCGTGTGTGCTGGGGAGAAATCGACACACACACCATTTTTCCACGTATGTCTTCTTCTGCGGCCATCTGAGGAGATTTTCCACACCAAACCAGGTACTTTGTGCTTGAAAGAGACTTTGTTTGCTTTTTAAAGACTTAAGACACTTTGGGGGTTATTCTAACTTTGGAGGAGGTGTTAATCCGTCCCAAAAGTGACGGAAAAGTGACGGATTTACCACCAGCCGTATTACGAGTCCATTATATCCTATGGAACTCGTAATACGGCTGGTGGTATATCCGTCACTTTACCGTCACTTTTGGGACGGATTAACACTCCTCCAAAGTTAGAATAACCCCCTTTATATCACTTTCCAGTGATATCTCTACAAATTCACATTGCAACTTTATTTGTTTTGACCTACAATTATCCTGATAAATATTATATAGTTTTCTAAACACTGTGTGGTGTATTTTTGTGGTGCTATATGGTGGTATTGTATGATTTATTGCACAAATACTTTATACATTGCCTTCTAAGTTAAGCCAGACTGCTCGTGCCAAGCTACCAGAGGGTGGGCACAGGATAATCTTGGATTGTGTGTGACTTACCCTGACTAGAGTGGGGGCTTTTGCTTGGACAGGGGGTAACCTGACTGCCAACCAAAAACCCCATTTCTAACATTGGTGATCAGCGGTGAGGATAGGACTTGTATTTGTGCAGTGACATACAGTAGCTAAGTATTTCACTACCTACCCACAGTTGAAGGTCAACTTGATTTTTATCTCTTTTTGCAAATTCGTTTTTTCCTGACAATTTTCAAAAACTAAATCCTCACTCAACATGTCTCTGACTGGGTCTCAGATAGGAGACTTTGACCTAGTCCTGTTGGATACATATACGGTCAAACAACTAAAAGGATTCTGCAGGGCAATGAGGGTACCCACCCAAGGGGACTCCAAAAAGGAGAACTTTCAAGTGGCGCTGAGGGCCTGGGCAGAAGCCCATTTAGAAGAATATGATGAGGAATAGGAGCCAGAAAAGGGCCCCTCAGAGGATTTGTTGCTATCTGTGGATGGTGTTACCACTGCAATTGTGCCCCCTTCCAGACCAGGGAGCAGTGTCTCTGTGCAAAGCCTGACCACAGAGGAAAGGAGAGAGGAAAGGGAGTTCCAATTGCAAATGGCAAAATTGAGGCTCAACAGGAGGAAAGAAGGGCAGAGAGAGAAGCCAAGCAAGCTGAGGCTGAAAGAGCAGCCAAACAGATTGAAGCTGAAAGAGCTGAAGCTGCAGCTGAGAGAGCCTTGGCTGAAAAGAAACTGTTATTGGCTCATGAACTGAGTCTCAAGGAGCTGGATTTCAAGGCAAAGCAGTCTGAATCCAGCAATAATGGTGGCAGCATACTGACAGAACCTGCTGGAGAAAAGAAGGTTCGTATACCCAAAAATATGGTGCCCAGTTTTGTGGTGGGAGATGACATAGATAAATGGTTAGCTGCTTATGAAGTTGCACTAAGGGCTCATGAGGTTCCTGAAGGGCAATGGGGGGTAGCTATGTGGGGTTATGTGCCGCCATTGGGGAGGGACACACTTCTCACATTGGATCAACCTGATCAAAACACATACCCACTTCAGAAAGCCACTTTACTTGCCAAGTTTGGGCTGACCCCTGAGGGATACCGTCAGAGGTTCAGGGACAGCACCAAACAAACAATACAAACATGGGTAGATTTCTTTGACTTTTCCAGTGAGGCACTGAATGGATGGGTGCGGGACAACAAAGTAGATGATTATAAAGGGTTATATGACTTGATTCTGAGAGAGCATATGCTTAATTCTTCTTTTACAGAGTTGCGCCAGCACTTAGTGGATAGTAAGCTGACTGATCCCAGGAAGCTTGCTGTGGAGGCGGACCTCTGGGTTAGCACCAGAGTGTCCAAGAAGGTACCTGGGGAGGACACCCACAAAGGTGGTCAGGGTTCCCAACAGAAGAAAGAGGGGGAAGATAAACTTACAGATAAGGAACTCTCCAAAGGCCCCCAAAAGAATTCCCAGGGAGCGGGTGGCAACCATACCTTTTCCAGATTTGGGAAAAAGCCAGGGACATATGATAGGTCAGGGAAATCCAACCCAAATGCATGGAGTGTTACCAGTATGGTCACAATAAAGGCGACACCCAGTGCTCCAAGATAGCACCGTCCACTACCGGACAGACACCTGGGTTGACTAGTGTAGCGCTCGGGGGGAGATGGACCCAGATAGCTTTGGGGAACAGGTAGAGATTTCCCTAGTGTCCCTGGGAGAAGGAGAAATGGTGCCCAAAGCCCACATGCCCCAAAATACTTCCAAGTACAGGCAGTGGGTCACCATTGATGGGCAGAAGGTTGAGGCTCTGAGTGACACAGGACCCAGTATGACTACTATCAAGAGTCAGCTGGTGTCAACAGAGCAGATAGTCCCTAATACATTCCACCAGGTCATAGTCGTTGACAATCGTGAGAGTCACCTACCGGTGGCTCTGGTTTCCTTTGAGTGGGGGGGGGTCTCTGGTACTCTGAAAGTAGCTGTGAGTCCTGCCATGCCTGTAGATTGTCTGTTAGCAATGATCTTGAGCCTACTGCTTGGAAAGAAGTGGAGCTCAGATCTCATCTGGAGATGTTAGGGTTACCTGAGTGGGTCTGCATGACCACACGGTCCATGGCTGACCGAGAGGGAAGTCAAGGGCGTCTGGAGCCTGGAACAATGGCCCAGAGAGCTGCCAAGAGGAGGGGCAAGGGGCACGGGAAACCGGTCCCAGAAGTTCCCGCAGTGGTTGACAGGGCTCCTGAGGAGGAGGCTCCCGAGCCAACTGGGGAAGACATTGCCACCTTAGGTGACCTACCTGAGCTTGCTGGCTGGCAAGTTGAGGGTGGACCCACCAGGGAGGAATTCTGCAAGGCGCAGAAAGAATGTCCCACTCTAGAGGGTCTGAGGAAGCAAGCCTCAGACCAGGCGGCAGGTGAAGCCTCTAGCGATCACCACATATATTGGGAGAATGATCTCCTCTACAGTGAGCCTAAGGTTCCGGCCTTTGGGGCAGCGCGTGCGCTGGTGGTCCCCCAGTGTTACCGAGCCTTCCTACTGGGTCTGGCTCACGACATTCCCCTGGCAGGACATTTGGGGCAAGGCAAGACCTTTGACAGGCTTGTCACCCACTTTTATTGGCCCAGAATGAGGACAAACTCAGATAAGTTCTGTAGATCTTGTCCTACCTGCCAGGCCAGTGGTAAAGCAGGGAAAAGGGTTAAAACACCCCTGATTCCACTTCCTGTCATTGGCACCCCCTTTGAAAGGGTGGGCATCGACATTGTTGGTCCATTGGACCCCAAAATTGCCTTAGGCAACAGGTTCATCCTGGTTTTGGTGGACCATGCCACCCGTTACCCCGAGGCAATCCCTCTGAGGACCGTAACTGCACCGGTGGTGACCAGAACTCTGATGGGGCTATTTACCCGTGTGGGATTCCCAAAGGAGATAGTGTCTGACAGAGGCACTAACTTCATGTCTGCATACATGAAGTCTCTGTGGGATGTGTGTGGTGTAACCTACAAGTTCACCACACCCTATCACCCCCAATCTAATGGTTTTGTGGAGAGATTCAACAAGACCTTGAAAGGCATGATTGGTGGCCTCCCTGAGGCCATGAGGCGTAAGTGGGACGTCCTCTTACCATGCCTTCTCTTTGCTTACTGAGAGGTCCCCCAGAGGGGGATGGGGTTCAGTCCCTTTGAGCTTCTCTATGGGTACCCTGTCAGGGGACCCTTAAGCATTGTCAAGGAGGGGTTGGAGAGAGCTCCAAAGGCGCCCCCTCAGGATGTGGTCAGCTACATGTTGGCCCTTCGCAACCAGATGACCCGCTTCTGGAAAGAGGCCCAAAGTAACCTTGAGGCCAGTCAAGAGGTAATGAAACGCTGGTATGACCACCCTGGTAGAGTTTCAACCTGTAGACAAAGTGTGGGTAATGGAGCCAGTAGAGCCTAGAGCTCTCCAGGACCGCTGGTCTGGCCCATTTGAAGTAAAGGAGCGGAAAGGGGAGGCCACTTACCTAGTGGACCTCCAAACCCCTAGGAACCCCCTAAGGGTGCTCCATGTCAACCGACTAAAGGATCATTTTGAGAGGTCTGAGGTCAACATGCTTCTGGTCACAGATGAAGAAATGGAAGAGTAGAGTGAACCTCTCCCCGACCTCCTCTCTGCCCAAGAAGGTGATGGGTCAGTGAAAGGGGTCATCCTCTCTGATTCCCTGACTCTAAACCAGAAAGGAGACTGCTATGAGCTGTTGGAGCAGTTATCCCCCCTGTTCTCCCTTACTCCTGGACTGACCCACCTCTGTGTTCATGACATTGACACCAGTGACATTCTCCCTGTGAAGAACAACATTTACAGGTTATCAGATAAGGTGAAAGCCAGCATCAAGGAGGAGGTCTCCAAGATGTTAGCTTTAAGGGTTATCGAGAAATCCAGTAGTCCCTGGGCCAGCCCAGTGGTGTTGGTCCCTAAGGCTACTGCCCCAAGTGCGAAGCCAGAACTCTGGTTCTGTGTGGACTACCGGGGTCTCAACTCAGTCACCCGGACTGATGCTCACCCCATCCCCCGAGCTGATGAGCTCGTTGACAGGCTGGGCGCTGCCAAGTTCCTGAGTACGTTTGATCTTACTTCAGGGTACTGGCAGATCGCCCTGACTGAGGGGGCTAAAGAGAGATATGCATTTTCAACCCCTGATGGCCATTACCAGTTCCGGGTGATGCCATTTGGATTGAAAAATGCCCCCGTAACCTTCCAACGGTTGGTTAACGGGGTCCTAGCTGGCAAGGATGCCTTCTGTGCAGCTTACCTGGATGACATAGCTGTCTACGGTTCCAGCTGGGAGGAACACCTGCTCCACCTCAAGGAGGTGCTTCAGGCCCTGCAACAGGCAGGCCTGACCATCAAGGCTAGTAAGTGCCAGATTGGGCAGGATTCCGTGGTGTACTTGGGACACCTAGTGGGTGGTGGCAAGGTGCAGCCACTCCAGGCCAAGATTGAAACTATCAAGGCCTGGCAACCACCTAGAACTGAGGTGAGAGCCTTTTTAGGCCTCACAGGATACTACCGCAGATTTGTCAAGGGCTATGGTACCATTGTGTCACCCTTGACAGAACTCACTTCCAAGAAACAACCTAGGTTGGTGAATTGGACAGAGGCTTGTCAGAAAGCCTTTGACTCCCTGAAGGAAGCCATGTGCACAGCCCCCGTGCTCAAGGCCCCTGACTACTCCCAGTAATTTATCGTGCAGACAGACGCTTCAGAGCATGGCATAGGGGCGGTCCTAGCACAGCTAAATGAGGAGGGCCTAGACCAACCAGTAGTCTTTATTAGCAGAAGTCTATTACCACGGGAACAGAGGTGGAGTGCTATTGAAAGAGAAGCTTTTGCTGTGATCTGGGCACTGAAGAAGCTAAGACCCTACCTGTTTGGGACTCACTTCCAGGTTCAGACAGACCACAGGCCCCTCAGATGGCTCATGCAGATGAGGGGTGAGAATCCAAAACTCTTGAGGTGGTCCATTTCCTTACAGGGGATGGACTTTACGGTGGAACATCGCCCTATCACCCACGCCAATGCTGATGGTCTCTCCAGATACTTCCGCCTTAGTGATGAGAGCTCCCAGGAGGTCGGGTAGCTCTCCCCACTTTCAGCTGGGGGGGACACATGTTAGACCTGACAGCCTTAGGGTGTTCACCCCTAACTTTTTGCCTGCCTCCCTCCACTTTTTGGACACTGTTTTTGCTGGCTTTTAGACTCTGCGCACTTTACCACTGCTAACCAGTGCTAAAGTGCATATGCTCTCTCCCTTAAAACATGGTAACCTTGAATCATACCTGATTGGACTATTTAATTTACTTATAAGTCCCTAGTAATGTGCACTCTATGTGCCTAGGGCCTATAGTTTAAATGCTACTAGTGGGCGTGCAGCACTGGTTGTGCCAACCACTTAAGTAGCCCCTTTTCCTTGTCTCAGGCCTGCCACTGCAAGGCCTGTGTGTGCAGTTTCACTGCATTTAAAAGTACTTGCCAAGCCTAAACCTCCCCTTTCTCCACATATAAGTCACCTCTAACGTGTGCACTAGGTAACTCCTAGAGTAGGGTGCTGTGTGGGTGAAAGGCAGGACATGTACCTGTGTGGTTTACATGTCCTGGTAGTGTAAAACTCCTAAATTCGTTTTTGCACTACTGTGAGGCCTGCTCCCTTCATCGGCTAACATTGTGGCTGCCCTCATACAGTATTGAAGTGGTAGCTGCTGATCTGAAAGGAGTAGTAAGGTCATATTTAGTATGGCCAGAATGCTAATATAAAATCCTGCTGACTGGTGAAGTTGGATTTAATATTACTATTCTAGAAATGCCACTTTTAGAAAGTAAGCATTTCTTTGCACTTAAATCTTTCTGTGCCTTACAATCCACGTCTGGCTGGGCTTAGTTGACAGCTCCTTGTGCATTCACTCAGACACACCCCAAATACAGGGTACTCAGCCTCACTTGCATACATCTGCATTTTGAATGGGTCTTCCTGGGCTGGGAGGGTGGAGGTCCTGCTCTCACACAAAGGACTGCCACACCCCCTACTGGGACCCTGGCAGACAGGATTGAACTGAAAGGGGACCTGGTGCACTTCTTAGCCACTCTTTGAAGTCTCCCCCACTTCAAAGGCACATTTGGGTATAAAACAGGGCCTCTGCCCTACCTCATCAGACACTTGCTGGAGAAGAAACCTGAACCAGAAACTACATCCTGCCAAGAAGAACTGCCTGGCTGCTGAAAGGACTCACCTGTCTGCTTTCTACAAAGGACTGCTGTCTTGCTGTTGGCCTGCTGCCTTGCTGAACTCTTGTCTGGCTGTGAAAGTGCTCTCCAAGGGCTTGGATAGAGCTTGCCTCCTGTTCCCTGAAGTCTCGGGACCAAAAAGACTTCTCTTTTTCACTTGGACGCTCCGTGCGCTGAAATTTTAGACGCACAGCTTGTTCCGCGGCAAGAAAAATGCCGCACACCGACGCTGATCGACGCAACGCCTTCGGTGCGACCGGAACTTCGACGCACGGCCTCGCAAGGACAACGCAGCCCGACCTCCAGAAATCGACACAACGCCTGCTGTGAGAGCGAAACTTTGACGCACAGCCCCGCAGAACGACACGCAGCCGGAAAACAAGCAGGAGAATCCACGCACAGACCCGGGACATCTGGTAATCCCCGCGATCCACAGAAAGAGACTGTCCACATGCCGGAAAACGACGCACGACTTCCCCGCATGAAAAATAACGACGCAAGTCCGTGTGTGCGGGGGAGAAATCAACGCACACACCATTTTTCCATGGATCTCTTCTTCTGCGGCCCTCTGAGGAGATTTTGAACTCCAAACCAGGTACTTTGTGCTTGAAAGAGACTTTGGGGGTCATTCTGACCCTGGCGGTCATTGACCGCCAGGGTCAACGACCGCGGGAGCACCGCCAACAGGCTGGCGGTGCTCCCAAGGGCATTCTGACCGCGGCGGTATGGCCGCGGTCAGAAACGGAAAACCGGCGGTCTCCCGCAGGTTTTTCCGCTGCCCTGGGGAATCCTCCATGGCGGCGCAGCTTGCTGCTCCGCCATGGGGATTCCGACCCCCTCACCGCCATCCTGTTCCTGGCGGTTTTGACCGCCAGGAACAGGATGGCGGTGAGGGGTGTTGTGGGGCCCCTGGGGGCCCCTGCAGTGCCCATGCCAATGGCATGGGCACTGCAGGGGCCTCCATAAGAGGGCCCCTAAAAGATTTTCAGTGTCTGCCATGCAGACACTGAAAATCGCGACGGGTGCTACTGCACCCGTCGCACCCTTCCCACTCCGCCGGCTCCATTCGGAGCCGGCTTCCTCGTGGGAAGGGGTTTCCCGCTGGGCTGGCGGGCGGCCTTCTGGCGGTCGCCCGCCAGCCCAGCGGGAAACACAGAATAACCGCGTCGGTCTTCTGACCGCGCAGCGGTATTCTGGCGGCTCCCGCCGGCACCGCGGTTACCGCGGCCGGCGGGAGTCAGAATGACCCCCTTTGTTTGATTTTTAAAGACTTAAGACACTTTGGGGGTCATTCCGACCCCGGCGGTCAAATGACCGCGGCGGTCATTCTGACTTTCCCGCTGGGCGGGCGGGCGACCGCCAAAAGGCCACCCCCCCACCCAGCGGGAAAGCCCCAGCAACGATGAAGCCGGCTCCGAATGGAGCCGGCGGAGTTGCCGGTGTGCGACGGGTGCAGTGGCACCCGTCGCGATTTTCAGTGTCTGCTTTGCAGACACTGAAAATCTGAATGGGGCCCTGTTAAGGGGCCCCTGCAGTGCCCATGCCAGTGGCATGGGCACTGCAGGGGCCCCCAGGGGCCCCATGACACCCGTTCCCGCCAGCCTCTTCCTGGCGGTGTAAACCGCCAGGACCAGGATGGCAGGAAGGGGGTCGGAATCCCCATGGCGGCGCTGCTTGCAGCGCCGCCGTGGAGGATTCTCTGGGGCAGGGGAAAACCGGCGGGAAACCGCCGGTTCCCCTTTTCTGACCGCGGCTTTACCGCCGCGGTCAGAATTGCCCCTGAAGCACCGCCAGCCTGTTGGCAGTGCTTCCTCCGTCCCCGGCCCTGGCGGTCCATGACCGCCAGGGTCGGAATGAGGCCCTTTATATCACTTTACAGTGATATCTCTACAAATTCACATTGCAACTTTATTCGTTTTGACCTACAATTATCCTGATAAATATTATATAGTTTTCTAAACACTGTGTGGTGTATTTTTGTGGTGCTATATGGTGGTATTGTATGATTTATTGCACAAATACTTTACACATTGCCTTCTAAGTTAAGCCTGACTGCTCGTGCCAAGCTACCAGAGGGTGGGCACAGGATAATCTTGGATTGTGTGTGACTTACCCTGAGTAGAGTGAGGGCTTTTGCTTGGACAGGGGGTAACCTGACTGCCAACCAAAAAAACCATTTCTAACAGTCAGTAAAAACGGGAGGTAGAGGAAGCTGGAGTGGGTGTTGTGTGTTTGTCTTTTTTGCAGGTGCATATGGATCTGGTGTATGGTTTGTATGTTTAGGTGTGTGTTTCTTTGAAGGTATGTGATGTTCGGGTGCGTGTGTACATATGTGTTTTGTGGGTGTTGATGTGTGATGGTGGTGCTTGTAGGTGTGGTAGTGGGTATGTGGTTATTGTGGTACCTGTGGGTATAGTGTCAGTAGTACGTCTGTTGGATGGGTATATGTTTGTGTTTCCTGGTGTGTTTGTATTTATGTTTGGGTATGCTACTTTTGTCTGTTTGAATGGGTCGTGCAAGGAAGTAAGTGTGTTTGGGATTTGCGTGGGAGTTGGAATTTGGGTTGGGCTGGTTGGGGGGCTGCGGTCAGTGCAGAGGCCATTTTAGCTAGCGATCTCTGCATGCCAGGTATTGAACTATGAATGGCATCCAGGAATGGAACCATCTGTTGCATTTGGGAACTAATACCCTAGATGCCATTCACAACTGCTGTCTGGCTCACAGAGATACGGTGTAAGAGCTCAATAGCCTCTTCACTGAGTGCATTCAGGGGGACTGGGTCAGGGGGAAGGTACCTGAAACAACCTTTTAGGGGGTGGGTTTGGCCAACTGGGGAGTAGTAAGAGGGAGGGTGAGGATGGGAATCCAGGTGGCGGACAAGGATGCAGATAGAACAGGTCCTGTATGATCTGCCACCACTAGGGACTGGTTGCTTGTGGAGGCCTCCAAAGAAGATGCCACTGTGTCCCTTGGTGTCCAGTGTTCCTCCACCTGACACAGAGTGGCCAGCTGCATCCTTGCCTTCCTGGCCAAAGTCTCCCTCACCTGCTCCTGAAGATTCTGAAAAGACACATACAACATTTTTATTCTATATGTCCAAATCAAAATGATCACAAGGTTATTTAACAAAACATATACTAATTTCAAGGTTTCACCTGCTTCAAGGCTATAAAACTTAGATATATTTTACCACTATCCCATGCAAGTAGGTAACATATTATGGACCCATTTGCTGACAGTTTTGTAAATTACCATCATTAGTCTCATTTCACTTCACATCATTTATCTTAAACACTTTGAATTTCTCATGACACTGTTCACCACCTCTGAATAGTACAGATTAGCTGTTCTGAATACTGAACTCATATCACAAAAATAAATGTAGCAAGAAACCTTTGTACCATGTACATTGGCAATCTACAAAAGTCCCTTTCAATAACCCCTTTGCTACTTATCATCTGGACATGACAAAGGACACAAAAATGGTGTTTGGGATACTTGAAACTCTGTCACAAATGTGTACAGATTTCTGTCTGTTTTAATTAATAATGTTTGCCTACTAGATTCATGTTTGTTGACACAGACTGGCTTAAGTGCACATCTGTGAAGGATTAAGACGTCATACTAATCTGCAACTGTTAACATGAACTGACTTGAATTTTGCAGTGAAAACATTTCTGAGTTGTTTTTGCTACGAAATGTTGCCATTGTTCTCATGTTCCTTGTCATTTTGTATCAGATACCTAATATTGTTTGGTCCTTATACCAACTCACAAATGTGAAGTAAGAAACAACCACTGTATCATAAGTGCATTTTATGCTCTGTCACCTATATTAGAGCCACCATACCCCTTCTCAGTTGTGATGGAGCATCACACCTGACAGAATCATCAATTGATGATCCAGGAACCTATTTTGTCTTAGGCAAGCATGTTTCTGCTCAAACCAGTCCTTTGCTAGTAGTCATGAATCTAGTGGCACCCTTCAACACAAATCAGTACACAAAATGCATCATCATACACCTTCTGCCAAACTTACACCTTCCAGAACTCTTGTAGTGCATTGTATGTCAGTCAACAAAAATGTGTACTACCATGATTTTGACTATTGGTGTTATTGATGTGGGGTTCCTATTGTGAAGCAGGAAGTCTGTCTCCATCTGATGATATGAATCAATAATTGTTTGCCTATTGCATCTGTTTTATATGATTATAACATGTTCTTCCATGGTGTCAAGGTCGGGACTGTAAAAAATATAATTGACACAGATTTATTTGCTTCTGCATGTGTTCTAGGTTTTCTTCTTACATTTGGCAAACTATTCTTACTTACTGATGTATAGAATTAATGCATTAAGATTTGTGCTATTGTTTTATGTAACATTTCTTGAAAATTAGAGAAATATGACCTCAATTTAACATTTTTGGGTGAAACATGTTTTGAATATTTGCATTTTAAAAAGTAATGATGGGAGGAAGGAATACAAAAAGAGAACCCACACGAAATACCAGTCCTTGACTTTGTGTTTTTGGAATTTATTTTACGAACTCAAATAAAATGATAGAGGAAGAAAAACAAAGTGGAAAAACAAAAAAAAGAGGCAACCATGGTGAATGCAACTATTACTTTGGAGGCAAAATTGTTTGAAGTCCAATGTACAAAATACAATAGGCATCTAAAAATCGAAATGTATCCAGAATATAGGGGGTCATTCCGACCCTGGCAGTCATAGACCGCCAGGGCCGGGGACCGCGGATGCACCGCCAACAGGCTGGCGGTGCATCCAGGCCAATTCTGACCGCAGCGGTAAAGCCGCGGTCAGAAAAGGGAAACCAGCGGTTTCCCGCCAGTTTTCCCCTGGCCTGAGGAATCCTCCATGGCGGCGCTGCAGGCAGCGCCGCCATGGGGATTCCGACCCCCTTGCCGCCAGCCTGTTTCTGGCGGTTTTGACCGCCAGAACCTTGCTGGCGGGAATGGGTGTCGTGGGGCCCCTGGGGGTCCCACAAAGATTTTCAGTGTCTGCATAGCAGACACTGAAAATCGCGACGGGTGCAACTGCACCCGTCGCACCCTTTCCACTCCGCTGGCTCCATTTGGAGCCGGCATCCTCGTGGAAGGGGGTTTCCCGCTGGGCGGGCGGGCGGCCTTCTGGCGGTCGCCCGCCAGCCCAGCGGGAAACTCAGAATGACCCCCATAGTTTGCAGAGTGAATGGTAGTCACAGACTACAGGAGATTAGGGGGCATAATTATACTCCATTTGCGCCTAATTTGCGTCATTTGTTTGATGCAAATTCAGCGCAAAACTAACTGCATATTTATTCAGTTTGCAACATTTTTTAGATGCGTGAACCTACCTTGCTTCAATGAGATGCAAGGTAGGTGTTCCCATCTAAAAAAGGGTGCTAACCTGATAGCCCCATATTTATCCCCCTGTGCTAAAATGATGCATGGTAGGAGGAGTCAGGCCAGGCGTTAGGGGGCCTGCGGACCCATTTCTATGTTTGAACACTATGGAATGGGTCCACAGGTGCCCTCCTCAAGCCCCAGGACGACCCCCCACCCACACCAGAGGGACACCAGAAGGGGGGACCACATTCTAGGTAAGTAGGGTAAGTATAGTTTTTTTTTGTTAATTAAAGTGTCATCGGGGGCCCACCGTTGGCCACCGTGCATGGCACAGGGTGCAATGGCCATGCCCAGGGAATACTAGTCCCCTGTGCTGGCCATCGGGGTGGGGCATGATTCCTATCTTTTATAAGACAGGAGTCATGTGTTATGGATGGTTTTGCGTCGGAAAATGGCTGGTTAGAGGCTAACGTTAATGTTATTTTTTGGTGCCTAACCCCCTTCTCCCATACCACCACCCCACCCGGCTGACATCATTTTTTTTTCTGATAGCCCACACTTTGCGCCAGCTTGCAGCATTCCATAAATTTGGTGCCCGGCTGGCGCTCTGGAATGACACAAGCCGGCGCTATACTTTTTGACGCAAAACTATGGCCCTCATTATGACATTGGCGGCAAATGCCACCTACTGCCACGGCGATGGCCACCAACATACCATCGCCGTGGCTACCAACTGCATTATGACCGTAGGCAGAATTCTGCCAGAAGACTGGCAGAATTCCATCGACGGTCATGGCCACCATGGTGGTAAGGTGGCACTGCTGTTCCATGATACTGCCTGGTGCTGTTTTGCTGGCGGACGCTGCTGCTGGCAGCAGCACCGCATCCCATCTCCTGCCGGTGGATCACCTGCAAGCAGGTAAGTCGGGTTCTCTGACAGGAGAAGGGGTGGGGGTGTTGTGTATGTGTGTATGTGTGGGGGTGTGTGTCTGTTTTTGTATGCATGCATGCGGGTGTGATTCGCGTGGAATGTATGCGTGAATGACTGAATGTGAGTGTACGTGTCTGTTGTGTGTTGTGAATGCGTGTGTGCGACAATGTATGTTAGTGTGTGTTGCAGTGTGTGGGTATGTATGTGTGCATGCGTGGGTGGATGTGGGTATGCGTGTGTGTATGAGTGTATATGTCTGCATGTGTGGGTGTGTGGATGTCGGGGGATCAGGAGAGGGAGGGGAAGGGTGGGGGAGGACTCTGGGGAGGGAGACGGGGAGACCCCTATCAGTGCCAGGAAAGGATTTCCCGGCACTGATAGTGCCTACCGCCATGGTTTTCATGGCGATAAGAATGCCACGAAAACCATGGCGGTAGACGGGGTCATAATCCCGAGGGTGGAATTGTGATGGCCACCTGGCTGGAGACCGAAGTCTCCAGCCCAGCGGCTGTTACCACTCTGACGGACGGAGTGGTACATTGGCAGTTTGGCTTGAGACAAACCGCCAATGTCATAATTTGGGGAAAGGTACCACCAGCCTGTTGGCAGTACCTTTCCCCAAATTACTGCCACCTGCCAGGGTCGTAATGACCCCCATAGTTTGCACAGTTTTGCATCAAAAAGTATAAATATGGACCTAGGTTCTTTGTGTCTTGCTGGTGGTGGTGGAGAACTTGCTGTCCTCTCCTGGTGGTCCTGATGATTGTGCCATCTTGTGGGGGTGGTGCACAAATGCAGGGACTATGTTGGTTGCAGGTGTTACTGTTTGTGGCTTACTTTACTTTAGAGTCTGCATCTCTACATTGTGCCCCCTCTGCAACTGCTTAATGTCCTGGAGCTCTGTAAGGACCTGACCCATCTTGTCTTGGGACTGATATAGGGATCTCAAGGCTTGCTAAATGGTGGTCTGGGTGACAATTAACCCAGTGACCTCACTTTGCTGCCCACGGATTTCTTCTCACATACCCTACCCCACTATCTTGTGCCCTTGAGCCAGTGTGTCCCATATCACTGGAAACTGGCTGAACTGAGGTGGTGGTGTCTCAACAGCAGACAGGACTGAGGGGGGGCACAAGATTGGAGTGATGTTTCTTTGGACACAGGAAGTGGAAGTGTCCATTGGCTGAGGTGTTGTAACAGCTAGGGTGAGAGGTATAGGTGCAGGCAGAGTAGGACTTATTGGAGCTGTCTTCCCAAACAGACCAGATGGACCAGACTGCTGCACATCATTCGGATTTGCAGAAGTGGAATCCTCACTGACGGCTTGATCTTGGTCTGAAGTGGAGGTATCCTCAGTGGCAGATGGTTGTTCACGTACTCTGGGTATAAGACCCCATGTGAATTACAAGAAAAGAAATGACAATGGAAAGTATGGATTGTGCTTCAAATATATTTTGTGCTACAAATAAAGCAAACTTAAGTTAATACATTGTTGTTTAAAGTATTTTCAGACCTTCAAGTTTTTTTCTGGTTATTACCAATATATAATAAATTGCACACATTGAAACTTGGAAAGAGATGGACTGAGAATAAAAAAGATTTCTTAGGAAGTTTACATAAAGGATACCATATATTTAACCCAACTGAATATAGAGGAAAAATTAAAAGTTAATAATTCCAAGGCCTAGCAGACTAAGGCGGTCATTCTGACCGCGGCGGTCGGCGGTCGCCGCCCGCCAAGCGGTTCCCGCCGAAAGACCGCTCCGCGGTCAAAAGACCGCGGCTGTCATTCCGGCTTTCCCGCTGGGCCGGCGGGCGACCGCCAGAAGACCGCCGGCCGGCCCAGCGGGAAAGCCCCTTCAACAATGAAGCCGGCTCCAAATGGAGCCGGCGGAGTTGCAGGGGTGCGACGGGTGCAGTGGCACCCGTCGCGATTTTCACTGTCTGCAAAGCAGACAGTGAAAATCTTTGTGGGGCCCTGTTAGGGGGCCCCACGGCACCCGTTCCCGCCATCCTGGTTCTGGCGGTGGACACCGCCAGAAACAGGCTGGCGGGAAGGGGGTCGGAATCCCCATGGCGGTGCTGCAAGCAGCGCCGCCATGGCGGATTCCCTGCCCAGCGGGAAACCGGCGGGAAACCGCCAGCTCACCTTTTCTGACCGCGGCTTTACCGCCGCGGTCAGAATCGCCCAGGAAGCACCGTCAGCCTGTTGGCGGTGCTTCCGCTGCCCTTCGCCCTGGCGGTCATGGACCGCCAGGGTCGGAATGACCCCCTAAAAGTCAGACTGGTATACAACTTAGTAGGATTAACAGCATTCTCATATGAACGTTGCTACGTAAAGTTATTCTACAAACGACATGACATTATTTAAAATCTTTGTCAACATACTTTGAGCTATGAAGCCAATTACATCAATTCAATGTAATGACAAGAAAGTGACAGCATACAAATTTACATAAATAATCCACATTTTATTCATTGCATAAAATGTAAGTTGTGAAATGCCTGACATTTTGACATATGTGCATATATGGAAGAAAAGAGAGAAAGAGTAACATCACATTGCAAACATATTTTCCATGTACAAAAACAAGGCAGCAGGGTAGCTGTACTTCTTTTAATTTTATATTGCCAACAGTTAGTTGAAAAGCCCCAGTAAAATATGTGCAGTGAAGAGGGCCTCGCAGGAGTCGGTGGAGGAATGGACTCCGGTAAGTCAAACCTTTAACTACCATATCTCCCACCCTACCTGCATGCTATCACATACCCCCACCCTCGTCCCCACCCCTATCACTCCAACTCCTCACAAATGTACCAATATCATAAACCACACATCCCAACACCAAGCCCTGCATGCAACAACAACGCATGGACACCCATCACTAAAGCATGCCCACTGCACATACCCATACACCCCCCTAAACCATCATCACACAAGCCCCCACACATGAATGCCAGAACTGGGGTACACGCTCACCCACCCATTGCAAACCATGACACACACAGATACAATAATTATGCTTTTACACCCCTGCAGGACCACTACCCAACATCACCAGACAGGAGGGTCTAGACATCTCCACCCCACCCACAGAAGAGGCCCACAGTGATGACAGCAGCTCTGTCCAACTGGATCTAGAAGACCAGCCTGGACCATCGTGGGCCTCGGGACAGTCGGTTCCCCTCACACAGGCACAGGCCACTACAGACCTTCCCCCCTCTGGTAACACCAGCACAGCACCCACCCAGCGAGCCCATACCTCCGTCCCCAGGACACGTCAATCAGCTGTGTGTCCACCACTACAGGGAACCCAGGATAACCCACCACCCCAACAACAACAGGGACCTGGGGGCAGTGGCAGTGGGCACATGGTCCAGGGAACAGAGGCCCAGGAACACAGGGGAACTGGGAGGGCTGCTGTGCGACGGGGGCGGACAAGCCAAGGGAACCCACTCTCCACAAGGCCCTCTCCTCCATCATGGGAGCATACCACCACTCCCAGGAGACGATGGCAACGGTCCTGGCCAAGTTTCAGGAGACCCAGCGCATGCAGGAGGAACAATATTTGGGGTTCAGGGAGGAACTCAGAACCATCAGCTCCGCCCTGGGCACCATCGTCGGGGTGCTGAAGGAAATACTCAACACCAGGAGGAACACTGTGGTACTCCAAGGGGCCCCTGACACTAGCATGGACGATGAACTGCCTACCACCTCCGCGGGTGCTAGTGGACAGGAGGCACCGCCACAGGACCACCAAGCCAGCACCCCACCCCCTGCAGACGGAGAACCACCCCGCAAACGGTCCCTGAGATCCAGGAACAAGACAGAGCACGATGCCAAGACCCCCACCAAGAAATGAGACCACCCTGATTGTCAACCCATTGTCCCACTTTGTCACCCTGTCCATATTGAAACTGCCCCAGCTCCACTTCCTATGCCCATATGGGCAATGCACCTATGAGACAAATAGACTGGACTCTGCCATGGACACTCCTCTGCCATCACCCCTCACCATTTAACTTCCCCCTCCAATATTTTGCATGTAAATAAACACACCTAAAGCACCAAAATATCTGGAGTCTGTCTGTGATTTTGAAATAGTGTATTTGCAATTACAGTGACAAAATTTTCAGGAAATAGTAATGTCAACATACCTATGTCACACAGCTCTAGTCCCTGAGGAATCTAAGCAAATGACACACGTTGGGACCCACACCTGTAAAACCGTAAGGGAAAGTGACAACTCAGTGACCATACACTGGGTGAAATCGACAGACAGGATAGAGGTAGAAGTGTAAAAGTACTTGTAGTAGGCAGGAATGTATTCTCACCTGTGTGTCACTGGAAATATTGCTGGATGACTAAGTCCCTGTTGTCAATGTCTTCTTCCTCTGCTTCCTCCTTATCACTATCCACAGGCTCCACAGCTGCTACAACACCGCCATCTGGACCATCCTCCTGCAGAAAAGGCACCTGTCATCGCAAAGCCAAGTTATGAAGCATACAGCAGGCCACGAGGATCTGGCACACCTTCTTTGGTGAGTAGAATAGGGATCCACCTGTCATATGGAGGCACCAGAACCTGGCCTTCAGGAGCCCGAAGATCCGCTCGATCACCCTCCTAGTACGCCCATGGGCCTCATTGTAGCGTTCCTCTGCCCTTGTCCTGGGATTCCTCACTGGGGTCAGTAGCCATGACAGGTCGGGGTAACCAGAGTCACCTAATAGCCACACACGGTGCCTCTGGAGTTGACCCATCACATAAGGGATGCTGCTATTCCGCAGGATGTAGGTGTCATGCACTGAGCCAGGGAACATGGCATTCACATGGGAGATGTACTGGTCTGCCAAACATACCATCTGTATATTCATGGAATGATAACTCTTCCGGTTCCTGTACAGCTGTTCACTCCTGTGGGGGGGGGGACCAAAGCCACATGAGTCCCATCAATGGCACCTATGATGTTGGGGATATGTCCAAGGGCATAGAAGTCACCTTTCACTGTAGGCAAGTCCTCCACCTGAAGGAAAATGATGTAGCTCCGCATGTGTTTCAGCAGGGCAGACAACACTCTGGACAATACGTTGGAAAACATAGGCTGGGACATCCCTGATGCCATGGCCACAGCTGTTTGAAAAGACCCACTTGCAAGGAAATGGAGCACTGATAGCACCTGCACTTGAGGGGGGATTCCTGTGGGATGGTGGATTGCTGACATCAGGTCTGGCTCCAAATGGGTACACAGTTCCTGGATTGTGGCACGGTCAAACCTGTAGGTGATTATCAGATTTCTTTCCTCCATTGTCGACAGGTCCACCAGCGGTCGGTACACCGGAGGATTCCGCCATCTCCTCACCTGTCCCAGCGGACGGTGCCTATGAAGGACAACAGCGACCAGAGAGTCAAGCAAGTCCAAGGTATGTACCCACAGTCTACACAGAACACGATTCATACACAAAATCTGGCCTGTATGTGTGTTGAGAGTAAGCCTAGGTATGTGTGACGCAGTTGGTAATTGGGCCATGTGAGCCCCTGAAATGGCAGCTGCCTGACCTCTAAAGTGGGACAATGGGATGTGAGGTAATTGCACTGGCGTCGTACACCGTCGCAGTAGGCGGTCGAAGACCGCGGCGCAATGCTGCATTGGTTAACATTGGACCCTATGGATCCCAGGAGCCAATGACGATGTACGCCGGCGGTGATGGTACGCACCGCCGCGGACGTGACCGCCCCGGACGTGACCGCCATTTTCTATCTCTTGAATCACTCGATACCTGATCTTAGACAGAAGAGGACCTACACTGCAAGTGCTGCTGTGACCTCGGTCTGGAAGAGACAATGGCTCGTGCATCTGGGGAAAGTGCCCCTGCCTTCACATCGGAGGAGTTGGAGAAGCTCGTCGACGGGGTCCTCCCCCAGTACACGCTACTCTTCGGTCCTCCAGACCAACAGGTAAGTACACAGGGGGCATGTTGTATGGGCTATGCCTGTGTGGGGAGTGCTTGTTGTAATAAGGAAGGGGGCAGAGTTCTGAGTGCATGAAAGACGGTGGGTGCATGTGCCACATGACAAGGATAGGGATGGGGGCCACTCACTTTGACGGCGCAGTTAGCAATGACTTCTCTTCTTCCCCTGTACATTTCATGTAGGTCAGCACCCACCAGAAGAAGGATATTTGGCGTGCCATCGCCAAGGACGTCCGGACCCTGGGGGTCCACCACAGACGGAGCACCCACTGCCGGAAGAGATGGGAGGACATTCGCCGCTGGAGCAAGAAGACGGCGGAGGCCCAGCTGGGGATGGCCTCCCAACGTGGGAGGGGTGCCCGTCGAACCATGACCCCCCTGATGTTCCGGATCCTGGCAGTGGCCTACCCAGAGTTGGATGGGCGCTTGAGGTCATCACAGCAGACACAAGGGGGTGAGTACACTCTCATTCAGCTGACTTTGCGCGCAGTGGAGGGGTCTGGGTGGGGGAGGAGGGCTGTGGGTGTCCCTAGGCCAGGGCAAGTTCCGTAGGCTAGGCCCCTCCGTAAGAATGGCCCTGTGGCCCCCGCCCCACCTCTGTAGAGTGCCAAGTACAAGTATTCATGCACCTGTGTCGTCTATGTGTGCAGATGTCGTCCATAGCCTTGTAGGCCATTTCCCAGGAATTGCACTGTAGAGCCCAACAGCGTGACGTAGTGCAGGGGGCTGCTGTGTCTGTCTTGTCCGCCAACGGTAGCGGTAAGCCATGCACTCAACCTGTCTTTCTTCTGTCCCCCCCACTTTTTTGCGGTCTCCCTGTTCTTGTGTGCATTAGCATCATCAGGCGGAGGAGCAGTGGCACCAGAGCACGAGGGAGCTGCGTCCCACATGGACGGAGGGCGAGGGGAGCACCACGGCGGTGACAGGTGCTGAAACCAGCGACACAGACTCGTCCTCCGATGGGAGCTCCCTTGTGGTGGCGGCAACATCTGTAAACCCCACTACTACAGGTACAGCCGCCACCCCCCCTACCAGCACCGCCCTCCCAGCAGCCCCTCAGCGGGTGCCCCGTGCCCGCTCACCCAGGAGGGTGGGCATCACCTTCGCCCCAGGCACCTCAGCCCCTGCCCCTGTCACCTCTGCTACCCTCAGTGAGGAGGCCATTGACCTCCTCAGGTCCCTCACTGTTGGGCAGTCTACCATTTTGAATGCCATCCAAGGTGTAGAAAGGGAGTTGCAACAAACAAATGCATTCCTGGAGGGCATTCATTCTGGTCAGGCTGCCCTTCATCGAACCTTTCAAACTCTGGCCTCAGCACTGATGGCAGCCATTGTCCCTGTGTCTAGCCTCCCCCCTCCAACTTCCTCCACCCAGACCCAATCCCCTGTACCTCTGCCTATCCCAAGCACACCTTCAGACCAGCCTGCACACACCTCACCACACAAGGGAAGCTCAGGCAAACATAAGCACCACACATCCCACAGGCACTCACACCAGCATCACACACATACAGACACACCAACATCCACTGCCTCCACTATGTCCCCCTCCTCCTCGTCTCCCTCCTCCCTCCCACTCTTGTCTACACTCACACCTGCATGCACTACCACTACAGCCACTACGTCCCGCACCAGCACACCCACCAGCACACCCTGCTCACGTGCAGTCACCACCCCACTACCATTCACACGTCCCCTGTGTCCTCTCCCAGTGTGTCTGTGACGCCCCCTCCAAAGATACACAAACGCAGGCACACACCCACCCAACATACATCCACCTCACAACAGCCTCCAGCGCATGCACCTGCACCCAAAGCCACAAAAGTTACACCTCCTACAACCACCACCTCTTCCTCCACTCCCAAACAACCCTCCAGCTACCCGTCCCAGTGTCTCAAAACAACTTTTCCTGTCCACCCTTAACCTATTTCCCACCACCCCCCTGTCCAACTCATAGGTCCCGTACTAGCACCTCAGCCACAAATTCACCGGGACCAGTGGTGCCTGTTGTCGCAAGTATGTGGAGTGCACCGGCCACCAGGCCAGCCAGTGTATCACGGAGCCAGAGCACAGCCAGTCCCCCCCCTGTGAAGCACCAGAAGTTGACCAGTGCTCAGCGGGAGAGGGGGAAGACTCCAGCCACCCAAGCCGCTCACAGGGGTTCCGGTGGGAGTGTGGACTCAGCTGTGACTCCTTCCAAGGTGGGGAAGGGGCAGAAGAAACCCGCAAAGTCTGGGAGGAGCAGCATGGCGGAGAAGACCGCCATCATCCCCGCTGGCCAGGAGGCCACCGCCAGCCCCATCGTCGCTGCCCAGGACGCCACCGCCATCCCCATCGTCGCTGTCCAGGAGGACCCCGCCAGCCACAGCCCAGCTGCCCAGGAGGACCCCATCTGCCACAGCCCAGCTGCCCAAGAGGGCCCCGCCAGCCACAGCCCAGCTGCCCAGGAGGGCCCCGCCAGCCACAGCCCAGCTGCCCAGGAGGGCCCCGCCAGCCACAGCCCAGCTGCCCAGGAGGACCCCGCCAGCCACAGCCCATCTGACCAATGAAGGGCCGCTAGCCCAAGCCCAGCTGAGCAATGAAGGACCGCCAAGTCAAGCACCGCTGAACAGGGCAAGGACCGCCAAGTCAAGCACCGCAGAACAGGGCAAGCACCGCTGAACAGGGCAAGGACTGCCAAGTCAAGCACCACTGAACAGGGCAAGGACTGCCAAGTCAAGCACCGCTGAACAGGGCAAGCACCGCTGAACAGGGCAAGAACTGCCGAATCAAGCACTGCTGAACAGGGCAAGGACCGCCAAGTCAAGCACCGCTGAACAGGGCAAGCACCACTGAACAGGGCAAGGACCGCTAAGTCAAGCACCGCGGAACAGGCCAAGGACCGCCGAATCAAGCACAGCTTAACAGGGCAAGCACCGCTGAACAGGGCAAGGACCGCCAAGTCAAGCACCGCTGATCAGGGCAAGCACCACTGAACAGGGCAAGGACCGCCGAATCAAGCACCGCTGAACAGGGCAAGGACCGCCAAGTCAAGCACCGCTGAACAGGGCACTGCCATCTCAAGCACCACTAGCCCATGAGCGGCAGGGGCAGTGACACAACTGGGACCGTCACGGGGTGAGTGATGCACTCTGGGCACCAGTCCCCCTCCAGAACCAGTGGAGACATGCATCCACTACCTCTGTCCTGCACAGGATGAAGCACCCTGGACACCAGTCCCCCTCCAGAACCAGTGGAGACATTCATCCACTCCGTCTGTCCTGCACAGGATGAAGCACTCTGGGCACCAGTCCCCCTCCAGAACCAGTGGAGACATTCTTCCACTCCGTCTGTCCTGCACAGGATGAAGCACTCTGGGCACTAGTCCCCCTCCAGAACCAGTGGAGACATGCATCCACTCCGCCTGTCCTGCACAGGATGAAGCACTCTGGGCACCAGTACCCCTCCAGAACCAGTGGAGACATGCATCCACTACCTCTGTCCTGCACAGGATGAAGCACTCTGGGCACCAGTCCCCCTCCAGAACCAGGAGAGACATTCATCCACTCTGTCTGTCCTGCACAGGATGAAGCACTCTGGGCACCAGTCCCCCTCCAGAACCAGTGGAGACATTCATCCACTCCGTCTGTCCTGCACAGGATAAAGCACTCTGGGCACCAGTCCCCCTCCAGAACCAGTGGAGACATGCATCCACTACTCCTGCACAGGATGAAGCACTCTGGGCACCAGTCCCCCTCCAGAACCAGTGAAGACATGCATCCACTCCATCTGTCCTGCACAGGATAAAGCACTCTGGGCACAAAGCCCCCTCCAGAACCAGTGGAGACTGTCATCCACCTGAGAGACTGTGGCTTTGCACTCCCCAGGATTGAACAGTGGGCAAACCACCCACTGTAGAGACTTGAGAGACTGTGGCTTTGCACTCCCCAGGATAAAGCAGTGGGCAAACCACAAAATGTAGAGTTGAGAGACTGTGGCTTTGCACTCCCCAGGATAAAGCAGTGGGCAAACCACCCACTGGAGAGACATGATAGACTGTGGCTTTGCACTCACCAGGATGGAACAGTGGGCAAACCACCCACTGTAGAGACTGTGGCTTTGCACTCCCCAGGATAAAGGAGTGGGCAAACCACCCACTGTAGAGACTTGAGAGACTGTGGCTTTGCACTCCCCAGGATTGAACAGTGGGCAAACCACCCACTGTAGAGACTTGAGAGACTGTGGCTTTGCACTCCCCAGGATAAAGCAGTGGGCAAACCACAAAATGTAGAGACTTGAGAGACTGTGGCTTTGCACTCCCCAGGATAAAGCAGTGGGCAAACCACCCACTGTAGAGACATGATAGACTGTGGCTTTGCACTCCCCAGGATGGAACAGTGGGCAAACCACCCACTGTAGAGACTGTGGCTTTCCACTCCCCAGGATAAAGGAGTGGGCAAACCACCCACTGTAGAGACTTGCTAGACTGTGGCTTTGCACTCCCCAGGATAAAGCAGTGTGCAAGCCACCCACTGTAGAGACTTGAGAGACTGTGGCTTTGCACTCCCCAGGATAAAGCAGTGGGCAAACCACCCACTGGAGAGACTTGAGAGACTGTGGCTTTGCACTCCCCAGGATTGAACAGTGGGCAAACCACCCACTGTAGAGACTTGAGAGACTGTGGCTTTGCACTCCACAGGATAAAGCAGTGGGCAAATCACCCAATGTAGAGACTTGAGAGACTGTGGCTTTGCACTCCCCAGGATAAAGCAGTGGGCAAACCACCCACTGGAGAGACATGAGAGACTGTGGCTTTGCACTCCCCAGGTTGGAACAGTGGGCAAACCACCCACTGTAGAGACTGTGGCTTTGCACTCCCCAGGATAAAGGAGTGGGCAAACCACCCACTGTAGAGACTTGAGAGACTGTGGCTTTGCACTCCCCAGGATAAAGCAGTGGGCAAACCACCCACTGGAGAGACTTGAGAGACTGTGGCTTTGCACTCCCCAGGATGGAACAGTGGGCAAACCACCCTCTGTAGAGACTTGAGAGACTGTGGCTTTGCACTCCCCAGGATAAAGCAGTGGGCAAACCACCCACTATAGAGGCTTGAGAGACTGTGGCTTTGCACTCCCCAGGATTGAACAGTGGGCAAACCACCCACTGTAGAGACTTGAGAGACTGTGGCTTTGCACTCCCCAGGATAAAGCAGTGGGAAAACCACCCACTGGAGAGACTTGAGAGACTGTGGCTTTGTACTCCCCAGTATTGAACAGTGGGAAAACCACCCACTGTAGAGACTTGAGAGACTGTGGCTTTGCACTCCCTAGGATAAAGCAGTGGGCAAACCACCCACTGTAGAGACTTGAGAGACTGTGGCTTTGCACTCCCCAGGATAAAGCAGTGGGCAAACCACCCACTGGAGAGACTTGAGAGACTGTGGCTTTGCACTCCCCAGGATTGAACAGTGGGCAAACCACCCACTGTAGAGACTTGAGAGACTGTGGCTTTGCAGTCCCCAGGATAAAGCAGTGGGCAACCCACCCACTGTAGAGACTTGAGAGACTGTGGCTTTGCACTCCCCAGGATACATCAATGGGCATGGAGCCCCCTCGTGGATCTGGCGTTGTGCACTCATCTGGCTGAGGTGCCCCCCCTTCCCTTCCCCCTGAGGTGCCTGTTGTATTTCTATCTGATGCCCCTGCAGTGTTCTCTCCGTCATGTTCGGGTATCTTGTGTGGGCCTCGCCCATGTATTTTGGGCCCAGTGGTCCACGGACTATGAATGGTGCAAAACCTAGACTACTAATCGTGGTGTATATTTTGTTAATAGTGTATATATGGATATATTTGCTTACTGACTTTTGATATATTACAATGGTTACCCTCATTTCCTTTTGTCTTTGCATTCTTCCGGAGGGGGGTTGGGGGGTGTTACTGTAATGTTTGGATATGCATTGGTGTGTGTGTTGTAGTGGGTGAGGGTGGGGGTGGGGGTGGGGGTTGGGGTGTTGCGTGTGTGTGTCCCTGTTTTTTGCCTCCCCTATGTCGTAGGTGCAGTACTCACCGTGGTCTTTGCCGCCGGCGATGGTGCTCCTGGTAGAGGAGCAGGAAGACTATTGCAGGAAGAATATGGAGTTCTGGCTCCATGGTGTCGTTGTTCCTCGTGGAGTGTGTAGAGGTGAGCGTTTTCCCTTCGAAATGCCTGTTTCCGCCGTGTTTTTATCCGTGGTGAATCCGCCCCGGAAAAGGTGGCGGATTGGCCTGTCATAATAGTGTGGGTGGTACATTGTCTCCCGACTGTCTGTTGGAGGTGACCCCTGAGCTGTTTGTTTGTACCGCCGTGGCGGCCGGAGTGTTAAAGTGGCTGTCTTTGTTGCCGGTTTCTGCCACGGTCGTAATTCCAAAAAGTTTTCCGCCGGCCTGTTGGCGGTCTTACCGCCGCTATAACACCGTCCGCCAGGGTTGTAATGACCACCATTATGTGCATTAAGAGCAAAAAAATACATTTGTGTTTAGTGAGACATACAGAAGTCTAACTTACTAATCTCCACTTCACCAGGAACTCCTGTCAAGCCTTCAGGATGTAGGATCTGCAAGACCTTCTCGTCCCAGGGAAAAAGTTGTAAAGGGGGCTGGGAGAACCACCACGAGTCCTCTGGGCCTCAAGGTGATGCTTGGAGGCCAGTGAATGCACTCTCCCCTACAGGTCATTCCACCACTCCCTAATTTCCTCTCTTTTACCCAGGTTGTTTGCTACAGTATTCATTCTGCCAACTGCTCTGGCCCACATTTCCCTTTACTGAGATATGGTTGTATTTTGTTCTTGGGCTCTAAACAATTGTTTCTCTACTCTAATGGTTCCATACACCATGATTGACAAGTTTCACTTCGTAAAACATGGATTTATCCTGCCATTATGAGTAACTCAAAATAAATGAAATAATGGGCCACAAATTAATGAAAAAAATGAAACAAATTAAACAAATTAAAAATGAACAGATAGAGTGAAAGAAAAAAAAATAACGTGACATCTGAGTGGCAAATTCAGCATCAAAATGGTGTCCTGCAGTGGAATGGCAAGGGATCATGGTGTATAATGGAGTGTGTTTTATAGTACGGTATGCAGGAGTTCACAATTGGCCGGTATACATCAGGTGCGTGCAATGTTTAACGGGTCCCGTGATCGACTCCAGCCATCAGCAATCCTCTGCCAGAACAATACCAGCACAACTGTGAAATCTAAATATGCTTGATGCAACTCCACCGCCCGGACAGCAATGAAGTATTGTTAGCCAGCACTGGAGTTGGCTGTGTCAGAAATGGTAGACTGCTTACACAGCGGGCTCCACTCTGTCAACATGGACAGATGTTCATCCAGTCAAGATTAGGCCCTTAGGGGGTCATTCTGACCCCCGCCGGCGGCGGATGCCGCCGGCCTGGCGGGAACTGCCAGAAGACCGTACCGCGGTCGAAAGACCGCAGCGGTCATTCTGAGTTTCCCGCTGGGCTGGAGGGCGACCGCCAGAAGGCCGCCCGCCCGCCCAGCGGGAAACCCCCTTCCACGAGGATGCCGGCTCCGAATGGAGCTGGCGGAGTGGAAAGGGTGCGACGGGTGCAGTTGCACCCGTCGCGATTTTCAGTGTCTGCTATGCAGACACTGAAAATCTTTGTGGGGCCCTGTTAGGGGGCCCCTGCAGTGCCCATGCCATTGGCATGGGCACTGCAGGGGCCCCCAGGGGCCCCATGACACCCGTTCCCGCCAGCAAGGTTCTGGCGGTCAAAACCGCCAGAACCAGGCTGGCGGGAAGGGGGTCGGAATCCCCATGGCGGCGCTGCATGCAGCGCCGCCATGGAGGATTCCTCAGGCCAGGGGAAAATCGGCGGGAAACCGCCGGTTTCCCTTTTCTGACCGCGGCTTTATTGCCGCGGTCAGAATTGGCCTGGATGCACCGCCAGCCTGTTGGCGGTGCATCCGCGTTCCCCGGCCCTGGCGGTCTATGACCGCCAGGGTCGGAATGACCCCCTTTGTCTTTCCACCTTATAGGGGAAGACCAAAGCAATAATTTGGCATAGCTTAGGCCTGGCATCAACACGAAAAGTTGTGCTGATATCTTTTCCTGAAATTGAGCATCTAGCTCAGATTGACCCAGAAAGTACTGAGCTTCACAAAATAAATATGATGGACAATTAGGGGGTCATTACAACCCTGGCGGACGGTGTTAAAGCTGCGGTAATACGGCAAACAGGGCGGCGGACAAAAAAAGGAAATTATGACCCAGGCGGAAACCGCCAACAAAGACAGCCACTTTAACACACTGCCCGCCACGGCGGTACAGACAAGCAGCGCGGCGGTCACCGCCAACAGACAGGCGGAAGACAATGTACCGCCCATAGTATCACAACCCGCAAATCCGCCACCTTTTCCGGGGCGGATTCACCGTGGATAAAAACACGGCGGAAACAGCTTTTGCAATGGGAAAACGCCCACCTGAACACATCCCACGAGGAACGAGGACTCCATGGACCCGGAACTCTAAATACTCTCTGCCCTTGTCTTTCTGCTCCTCTACGACCACCATCTATGTAGGTGCCGAAGACAACGGTGAGTACTGCACCTACGACATGGGGGAGGCAAAAGTTAGGGGGACACCCACCAAACACCCCCACCCTCGCATATTACAACATACACACCAATGCATCCACAAAAATCACAGTAACAACCCACAATCCCCCCGAAAGAATGAAAAGACAAAGCAAAATCCGTTCAAACATTGTAATATTGCAATATACATGTCTTTCAAAAATATACAGATATATACGAAATTCAGTCAGAAATATATACATTACGAGAAGTAGTGCAGATATGTACATAACAATGTCCATGCACCAACAGTCCAAAAATGCATGGGCGAGGCCCACAAAAGATACCTGACCACAATCGGAGAAAACACTGCCGGGGCATCAGATAGAAATACTACAGGCACCTCAGGGGGAATGGAAGGGGGGGCACCTCAGCCGGATTACTGCAAAGCCAGATCCACGACGGGGCTCCATGCCCATTGATGTATCCTGGGGAGTGCAAAGCCACAGTCTCTCAAGTCTCTACAGTGGTTGGGGTGCCCACCGTGCCATTCCGGGGAGTGCAAAGCCACAGTCTCTCAAGTCGATAACATTCTCCACTGGTTCTGGGGGGGACTGGTGCCCAGAGTGCTTCATCCGGTGCAGGACTGAGGTAGTGGATGCATGTCTCCACTGGTTCTGGAGGGGGACTGGTGCCAGACTGGATGAGTCTCCCCGTGAAAGTTCCTGTCCTGTCACTGTCCCAGCTGCACATGGGATAAGGATGCCTGATGTGGCAGTCTATTCATTCCTACCCGGTGCTTGCCCTGTTCAGCGGTCTTCACCATGGCGGTCTTTGCCCTTTTCGGCGGTGCTTTGCCATGGCGGTCTCTGGACTGTTCAGCGGTGCTTTGCCATGGCGGTCTCTGGACTGTTCAGCGGTGCTTTGCAATGGCGGTTCTGGACTGTTCAGCGGTGCTTTGCCATTTTTACCATTTACCATTTATTTATTTAATTGTTATTAGCCTATCCGGCCTTAACAATAATCACACAATAGATATCAATCCCTCGAACTCAATAAAAATCACATTAAAATAAAAACATCTCAATAAAAGGAACTATGCTTGAATTTTTGATTTAACATGTGCCAAAATGTATCCAATTTACCATGCATTATCGTAAAACCTGATTTGACCATAATTTACATAAAAACTTAACTTATTCTAGAAAAACATTATGAATCTAATATTTAAAATGTCTTATTATGGGACGAGTCATTTGGGGCCTTGCATTGCCTTCCAGCCATTTAATAAAAGACCGAGGCCTAACCCAGTTTACATTACCCTGCACCGATTTCCCAAGCTAAATAGGTACGGGATAACATAGGCTATTGTGCCTGTGCCAACTGTAGGTGCATTGATAGACGTAATTTCCATGCTTCCAAGATATAAGTTGAGACCTTTGTCACAATGTATTTCTCATCTGAACGCATACATAGCGCTTCCGCCTCCTTGCACTTCCTAACTCCGAAAGTTCTGAAAAGTGGACGAAGGTACAATTTACGGAGTCTGAGCGTAAAGTGACATAGTAAAAGGAAATGGGAAAGTGTTTCCGGACCACCATGAAGGCATGGACAACATTCTAAACTACCCGGAGGAGCGGATTGCCATCTGTTGACCACCGCTGTCACTGGTAGTGTGCCCATACGGAATTTAAAGTAGAGAGCCCTTTTTTCCTCCGGATAAATACTGTCTATGAATATTGCTGGTTTAAGCTCTTGGTTAAACGAAATATACCGCTTGAATAAAGGGCTAAATGACTCGCACATAATCTCTGTCTTTCGCTCCCAATATGCCTTTTTTATGACAGCAAGACTAGGCCTTCCGATTTTTTCAGGATGGAGCCAAAAGTCATCCTGGCCGATAGCAGCCAGGATAGTTGAAATATGTTTGAACCAGGGCAGTTTCCGATGGTTTTGCAGCTTCATGATATCCTTAAGTACGTCTCTGAATGGTTTGAGAGCCTCTTTTGTCCAAATACGGATCCAGTATCTTACTGGAGCCAGAGCGATGGAGTCCTCAACCTTTCTCATCTGTAGATCAATTCTTATTGCGTTCATTGGTGTAGCATTACCTAGACAAAGTAATTGGCGTAAAAATTTGTTCTCGGTTACTTGTATTGATGGAATCTTTCTGAATCCCCAGATCTCTGCGCTGTAAAGTGCTGCGGCTCTTGCTTTTGTTTTGTATGCAAGCAGCGCGGAGCTCACGGAGTGATTGCCTGTAGCCTTTGCAAATCTGAGTACTGCTCCGGCTTGTTGGGCCAAGGAAATTCTGCTTTTGTAGATTTGTGGTTTCCATGTCTGTTTTTCATCTAATCTGCAGCCCAGGTAATCATAGGAGGCCACTCGGGCCAAAGGCTTATTATTTACCCTAAAAGTCGATTGCAACGTCTGTTTTTGGTTGAGAATCATAAACTTTGTTTTCCCCTCATTGATTACCATGCTCCTTGAGGTACAGAAAGATTCGAAGCCCCTAAGTAGACCATGCATTGCTATCTCAGTTCTTGCCAGTAATACGGCGTCATCAGCAAAGAGCAAGATAGGTATACTTTCATTGGCTAGTTTTGGCACGTCCAGATTTAGGGCCTTATTTATACTTTTTGGTGCAAAACTGCACTAAGGCAGTTTTGCCCCAAAAATTTTTGCACCGGCTTGCACCATTTTTTAGCACCAGCTGGGCACCATATTTATGGAATGGTGCAAGCTGGTGCAAAGGGTAGGCTAGCTTAAAAAAAAATGATGTTAGGCAGTTTTGAGTCAAAATCAATGATTCTGACCAGATTAGCATCATTTTTGGACGCTAAGGGGCATATTTATACTCTGTTTGCACTGAATTAGCGTCATTTTTTTTAAACTTTAATTCAGTGCAAAACTAACTCCATATTTATACTTTGGTGCTAGACCCGTCTAGCACCAAATTTATGGAGTTAAAGTCATTTTTGGGAAGTGGAAACCTACCTTGCCTTAATGAGATGCAAGGTAGGCGTTCCCGTGCAAAACAATGACTCTATGGCCTTAACACCATATTTATACTCCCATGTAAAAATGGTGCAAGGGAGGGAGGAGGGGTCAAAAAACGGGGCAAAGCTTGCTTTGCCCCATTTTTTAAGACCTGGGTCAGGGCAGGTGTTAGGGGACCTGTGGCCCTATTTCCATGGTGGAACACCATGGAATAAGCCCAGAGGTGCCCTCCCTAGGCCCTAGGGGCACCCCAACCCACACTAGAGGGACTGCAAGGATGGGGGACCCCATCCCAGGTAAGTAAAGGTAGGTGCATTTTATTTTTGAAAGTGCCATAGGGGGCCCCAAAATGGGCCCCATACATGGCACAGGGTGCAATGGCCATGACCAGGGGACCCCTGTCCTCTGTGCTGGCCACTGGGGTGGTGGGCATGACTCCTGCCTTTTCTAAGGCAGGAGTCATGTGGCATGGTAGGTTTAGCACCATAAAATGACACTAATCTGGTTAGAGTCATTTCTTTTTATTCTCACCTGCCTAAAGCCATTTTTTGGTGTTAAACCCTCTTCTTCTATACTGCCAGCCCTACCCGACTAAAGTCATTTTTTAAAACTCTAGCCTACCCTTTGCACCGGCTTGCACCATTCCATAAATATGGTGCCCGGCTGGTGCACAGAAATGGTGCAAGCCGATGCTAAACTTTTTTCTGCAAAACTGAGTTAGTGCAGTTTTGCAGCAAAAAGTATAAATAAGGGCCAATATTTTGTAAGTTTGCGCCACTTTTGTGTCATAAAATGACGTTAATGCGGTGCAAAAAAAGTTTAAATCAGGGCCTTGGTGCTAGATGGGTCTAGCACCAAAGTATAAATATGGAGTTAGTTTTGCACTGAATTAGAGTTAAAAAACATGACACTAATTCGGTGCAAACAGAGTATAAATATGCCGCAGAGTATAAATATGCCCCTAAAAATGGCGTTAAGGCCATAGAGTCATTTTTTGCACGGGAACGCCTACCTTGCATCTCATTAAGGCAAAGTAGGTCTCCACTTTCAAAAAATTACTTTAACTCCATAAATTTGGTGCTAGAGGGGTCTAGCACCAAAGTATAAATATGGAGTTAGTTTTGCACCGAATTAGAGTGAAAATAAATGACACTAATTCGGTGCAAACAGAGTATAAATATGCCCCTTAATTCCTTCAAAACTTGACTTACTTTATTTATATAACAATTGAATAAGGTTGGGGCCAAAACGCAGCCTTGTTTTACACCTCGCTCAATTGGAATTTTGGCCGTATAATCATTTCTCGTAGAATATCTGACCCTGGCAGTGTTTCCTGTATGCAATAGAATTAGCAGCCTTAAGATTTTTCCCTGTATGCCCATGTCCGACAATAGCTGCCATAATGTTTGGCGATTTACGCTGTCGAAGGCTGTTTGGAGATCCACAAAGACCAGGTATAATGGACTGTTTTTAAGGGTGGCGTATTTAGCACAATCATGTTTAGCTTAAAAAGTTGGTCTGTTGTACTTTGGCCTCTCCTAAAACCAGCTTGGTGTGTTGATATTAAATCTCCGTCCTCTAGCCATTGGTCTAGACGCGACTGAATCAATTTGGCAAAAATCTTTCCAACACTATCAAGCAGTGAGATAGGTCTATAATTGCTCACCATGTCCTGAGGCCCTTTTTTGTGAATTGGAACGATTATTGATTCCTTCCAAGAAGGAGGGATTACCTCGTAATGCCAAACACTGTTGAATAGACGGGCTAGAGCAGGTAACCATAACGTTAGCTGGTTACGGTAAGCATCTGAAGGGATGCCATCTGGGCCTGCAGCCTTATGCGGCTTTTGAAGGAGGATAACTTGTTTAATCTCTTTTTCACTGAATTCCGGTATTAACTTCATTGCACGTAGAATGACGTGGGCTACTTGCGTGGAATTTGTGCTGGAAAATTCGTTAGAGACTAGTACATTCTGGGTTCCGTTTACCGATCTAAAAAGACAATTTGAAGATGCTGCGTGGGTCTTTTGAAGAGGAAATACTTTGCTTGATCTTTGATTTCTGCCTCCCAGCCCTTGAGTGAGGATGTTTGAGTTAATGGTCATCCCTGGTTCTGTCTTGGCCACTTCCTGATACAAGGCAGTAAAGTGCTTTACCCAAAGTTGAGGGTTAATATTCAGTTCTAGGTTTTTCGGGGGGCCTTCGCATCCCCACCTGACTATCTCCCAAAACTTTTTGGAGTTCCCTGCCGTTATTGCTTGCAGTAAAGTTTTCCAAAGTTTATGTGGAAATATCTTCCTTTTGTATCTTAATAATTTTTTGTACTGTTGCCTACATCCATGAAAATGTTGCTCGTTGGAATCATTCAAGTGCCGGTTCTTCAGTGCTTGTGATAAGGTCTTTTTTAGCTTTAAACACTCTTCATCGAACCAGCCCTCCATCATTTTAGGATTGATTTGAGGATGCTTGATCTTTTCCTTTTTTGTTTGCAGTAGCAAATTATTAAAGTTATGCAGGAGGGGTATAGCGTCATTATCTGATGGGTTTAAGAACGTGCTAAGTGATGACAACCAGGTTTGGCTGGGAACACTCATATAAGGTTCATCCTCATTTGACCTTAATATGTTTTTCCTGTTTGGTCTCATAGTTATTGTTAGGCTATTTCCGTTGAATGGAGACTCCGCCTTCCCTGGGCTCGTGTCCGGATGGACTATCTCTATTAGCAGTGGGTCGTGATCACTCTCGATTCTGTCCCTTATTTCCATATCGATGACGTAATGCCAGGCTTCGATGTTTATTGCCATATAGTCAATTATGCTTTGCCGTTTTCCAGTTCGAAAGGTAGATTTAAAGGTTTTATCTGACTTTGTTCTCCCATTTAATGTGCGAAGTCCTCCTTCTATTAATGCTTCAAAGATTAATTCTCCTTTCTTGGAGTCATTACAACGTTGGATAAGAGGCGTTGGGATATTCCAAGCATAATCTTCCTCTGCTACTTGTTCGTCCCAGAGGATAGAATGAGGTTTAGTGTTGAAGTCACCACATATCAATAAAAAGGTTTTACAAGGTTGGAGAGAGCGATTGTTCATGTGACCTGGTACTGGGTTCCTCCGATCCATGGTTCTTTTGTTTAGGATATGTTCTTTAAGGAGCCGCACCCCTGGCGTAACTTGAGCCCGGCTTGCAGTGTAGGTGGGAAGTACACATTTACTATTTCAAGTGACCATTCCTCGTATTTGACTGCGAGCGTCTGGATTCCCTTGCTTTGTACGGTGTGAGTTACTACGGAGTTCCTCAGTAATGAAGTTCTAATCCAAATACTCAGACCTCCCGAGGGTCTTCCTTTTTTTTGCTTAATTGCAGGTGAGTGGAAGGTGGCGAACCCATCTAGGTCAATAGCATGAGTAGACCAAGTTTCTTGGAAGCAGCTGATGTCTTGTTTTTTAATAAATTCAACCCAGTCTTTATCTTCCATTTTGTTTTTTAAACCTGCTATGTTCCAGCTTAGAATTTTTAATATGGGACTGGTTTTATTTTTTATGTTCGAGTTATCCATTTTTTGCTACGAGCTTTTAAATGATTGCTCTTTGCAATTCTGTAACTGTGGGGGATTACCCCTACTGTTTCTAGAGGAATTAGCTACCAGGCAGAACCTCATGTTACTCAAGTTTATTCGTTCAGGGAGTTGTTGTTTGGAGCTGATTGCTCCCTGAAGTATCGAGCCAAAATTGCCTTTTGCCTCTTGCCTACGCATCATGTTTCGGTCTGTAGCTTTTTCAAGAAGTATTGTTGGATATAGTTCTTTTTGCGGAGTAGCAATGGATATTCCCCAGGTCTTCATCGTGTTTGAACATTTTAAGATCTGTTCTGCTATCCAAGGTGAGGCCCAGACTGTTTCTGTTAATTCCCCGATCTCTAATTCTTTTTTTGGTATGAATCTTACTGAAAGGAGATCTTTAGTTGTTACATTCTGTAAGGCTGGCAGGGAGTTAACAAGACATAAGATGTTAGACCTGTTCAGGATGTCGTGACTTCCTCTTGAGGAGTACTCAGGCATAAACAAGATCGTGGCTTCGGGCTTTTTAGTTGTTTCAGACCGGATCACAGTGTGCCCGCCACATTCCTGCGACAGTCTACCTTGGAGTTGGGTGTTCTCATTTTGTCTGTCTTGAGTGGTAACTGCCCGACTAGTAGATGTTCGATTTACCTGGCCTTTTTCCCTCCCCAGTTGCACTTCTTTGTTCCTTTGTTCTTCGTAGGGTTGCCTTTTTGGAGGCCAATTGTCCCTTTTTCCTTTGATTTCATTGGTTTCCAGGTCCAGTGCTGGGCGCGATGGTGCAGGCGAATCAGTGATCCACCCAGGCTGGTTGCTGAGATTATAATTTCCAGGGCTGCCCTGAGAACAATATTTTGCCTTTGTCCGGGGTGCGGGAACTGGGGCTGTTGTGTTGTCCACGCACATGGTTGTTCTTATACTTTGTCCGTTTTGTATATACTCTGGGGTCTCTGCCCTTCTATTTTCGCCTTTGCTATTATTTTGTTCTGCCCCCTCACTAATGGAGTTCGGAGGCTGCTGGTATTTTCCGTAGTGGTCTTCTACTATGTTTGAGTAGTGTACCTGAACTAAATGTTCAGTTTTTGTAGCTGGGAGGTGCTTATCGATACAAATGCTGGGTTTGGATGTTCCTGGGCTCCATTTGGGTTGTTCGTTGGCTGGAGGATCATTTACCTCGTTTATCCCATGATTTGTTCCAGGGTCTTTTCCGGACCACCTTTCTTTGTCTAAGTCATGCCCAGATGCTTGGTGTCCCCTGGGGCCAGTGGGTATGCGGTTTATATGGGAATGGTGAGTGCAACTTTTGTCGCACAATAATCCAGGATTTTTATTTATAAAGTTAAACACTTTATCAGTAGGTTTCTCAAAGCTCTCCGACTTAATGCTTTTATCTTTATACTGATGTTGGGCACTCTCATCACCTGTGTTCCTGATTTCTCCTATTAGGCCTATCTGTTGTAACATATTTAAGGCCTTTCCTGCTGGTGCTTTTTTTTTTCCTCTAGCTTTCTTCCATGTGTTTTTCCATCTGCCTGTTAGTTGAGGCCTTTTACCCGGTGGCCTTTTTTCTACTGTGTTTGGGACTTTGCTTCCAAATTCAGGACTTCCATTTGTTCTCTCCCTCTTAGGTGTCTGATTTTTTACATCTGGGTAGTTCTCTCGTCCTGGGCCGAAGTGACTTTCTATATTTTCTTTGTCTGCTGGCCCTTCAATTAAACTAGATTCTGTTTTTCCTAACTCGTGAATGCACCCCTGTGTGCTTTTAAGGTTATGTTTGCAGTCTTCGATTATGTCTTTGATTACTTTTGGGACTTCCAATAGTTTTTCCAGCAGTGGTCCACAAACTTGTCCATCCAACTTGTCCATTTTATCGGCCACTGCTTGGTGCAACAGGTTTTCCCTAATTACGCCCTCTACTAGGGCCATCCTGTAATCTATAGACTGTATTGAGGATGTAAGTTGTTTGGTCAGTTCAAGTTGATCATCAAATTTTTGAGACTGGGCCATGATCGTTGTTGCGATTGAGCCCAGTGTTGCACATATAACTTTCATGATACTAAGAATTGGTTGATCTAGTGAGAGGTCATCTCCATTGCCACTTTGTTCGTTGGTTATCTGACCTTCTGGATTTTTACCTTCCTTTCCTCTGTGGCCTATGATTATACTACCTTCCAGGAAGTTTAGATCTTCTGATGTTATGCTGTTTAGTTGAGGGTCTGTGTTGCCAATAACGGAGTTGTCGAGTGAGGACAGCTCCAGACTGAAAGAACTACTGTTGAGTCTGCCCAGCATTAAATTAGTTTTAACAATTTGTCTTCCGCAGTGAAGCTGTGGCGCTGGGGTTTTATGGGTCTGTTTAGATGGTGAGCAGTCTGTTTCTGGACCCATTACATTTTGGAGTGCTGTGAATTCTGCTTGGGCACATTGTGGAGAGGATGTTAGTGAAAAATTCCCGGAGTTCAATAGTCCCGTTTGGGGGTCAGGATAAGGTGAATCGTTGCTTTTTCTTTGCTCTCCCGAAAAGTTGCTCCACTTTGGGGGGTTATTTAACTCCACTTCACCATCCCCAAGAGGATTACTCATTGGGCAGAATAATTGCGATAAACCAGCCGGTTGCTGTTGCTGCTGAAGTGGGCGAGTATCCTGGAGCCTGGTCGCTGGTAGCTCCAGTTCACCCCCCCCCATGTTGTAGCCACCCACTTCCCCCGGTGGCTGTGATCGGAGGCCACTGGCTCTGGGACTTTGCGTTTGCGGCTGTTCTGAGTTCGAGTTCACTTGGTCTTTGTTTTTGGTCTAGTTTTCCTTACTCCCGTAGATCCACCCGGGCCCGGGTGTGTCGGTGTATACTTATGTCCCCTGCACAGAGGACTTAGAAGGCCCCCCACAGTTTCGCCTACAGTTTCTCCTGCATTCGGTAGGGCACCCCCTATATCGTCAGAGTCAGTATGGGCTGGCAAGCAAGGCAGTGTCACCACTTCTAATGTCCCGCCTGACTCTTCTCCTGGCTCGGAATCGCTTTTGTTGGCGGGAGACCCGAATTGGACACCCTCTGCTGTGTCTGCTGTGTCCTCACCTAGGTTTGCGAATCCCCCCTGGGATTGCTGGATGGTTCTGGGGTCCTGGTCCTGGTCCTGGTCCTGATCCTGATCCTGGTTCTGGTCTAACCCTAGACTTTGTAGACTTTTGAGCTCCTGCTCCTGCTCTGGTCTTTGGGAATCCGCTAGGTGAGTGAACGCCTTATTGGCCTCCCTAGCCTTCTTTGTTTTTCCTCTTGTCCCAACCATCCTCCGGTTACCGTTCACTGCTCACTGCTCACCGTTCACCACTCACCACTCACCGCACCCCTCCCCTTGGCTCCTTGGTTCCTTACTGGGTTCCTTCCTTCCTTGCTTGGTCTTTAGAAGAGACCACCAATCAACAACGGCAAGTCCCAGTCCCAGTCCAAATCCAAGGCCAAAGGCCGGCTAGGGCCAACTAGGGCTATGGCTAGAGCTGTTGCTGTGGCTGTGGCTGTGGCTGGGTAAGGCTGGGTGAGACGACGTGGCGCGGTTGAGTACCGATGCCGGAGCCGAGGGCAGGAGCAGGAGAGGGAGAGGGAGAGGGGTTCAATGGCCGGGATGGTGGACAGGGACCCCCCCCTCCCACGAAGTCTGCTTACCCGGTCTCTCCTGGTCAGTCCTGGTCTCACCCGGTCTGCTCTCCTGCTCAGCGTCTTTTCCAGGAGGGGCTGTGGGAGGTCACAGGAGGTCCACAGGGGGACGGCCTTCCTTCTGGCTCCCTCTGACTAGTTTAATAATCTCCTTGGCTTCACCTAGTCCATGTGACGGCAGGGCAGGGCAGGGCAGCAACTCCAAGCTCCAAGCTCCTCTGGTACCCCTCTAGTGCTCCTCTCGTGCTCTGGGACTCCGGTACTCCTCTGGTGCTCCTTCTGGCTTACTGCCTTCTGGCTTACTGGCTTACTTAGTGTCCAGACCACGCCGTAGTCCGCACCGTGACAGCGTGACGGCGCTGGTGAAAAACAGGCAGCAGCCCTGGTCGCACCCGCCTGCTCGCGGAAGCTGCTCCCCCCTGCCAGCAGCTTCTGCCCCCCGGACCGTGCTCACTCGGCTTCTCGGCTTCCCGGCTTCCCGCGGCTGTTTCTCCTGCTAACACGGACGCCGCGCACCTTGCGCTCACACTTGCACTCGCGGTGAGCCAACCGCGACGCGAGCCACCCGGCACCAGCGCCGTACGCCTGAGCTCCTCTCTCGTCTCTCGTCTCTCTCGTCTCTCTCTCGTCTCTCTCGTGTGTCCGGAAGTTGTTTACTGTAGCTGTGTCTCTGGGACATCACTTGATTTGCCATGGCGGTCTCTGGACTGTTCAGCGGTACTTTGCCATGGCGGTTCTGGACTGTTCAGCGGTGCTTTGCCATGGCGGTCTCTGGACTGTTCAGCAGTGCTTTACCATGGCGGTCTTTACCCTGTTCAGCGGTGCTTTGCCATGGCGGTCTCTGGACTGTTCAGCTGTGCTTTGCCATGGCAGTTCTGGTACGGACATTGGTGTGTGGCATGACGTTCCCTACACTGGGCATTGGTGTGTGGCATGACATTCCATCATAGCCCACCTGGGCTGTGGCAGCCGGGGCCCTCCTGGGCACTGACTCCGGCGGTGGCGGTGGTCTCCTGACCAGTGACGATACTTGGGCCCTCCTGGGCTGTGACTATGGCGGTGGTCTCCTGACCAGTGACGATACTTGGGCCCTCCTGGGCTGTGACTCTGGCGGTGGTCTCCTGACCAGTGACGATACTTTGGCCCCCCTGGGCTGTGACTCTGGCAGTGGTCTCCTGACCAGTGACGATACTTGGGCCCTCCTGGGCTGTGACTCTGGCGGTGGTCTCCTGACCAGTGACGATACTTGGGTCCTCCTGGTCTGTGACTATGGCGGTGGTCTCCTGACCAGTGACGATACTTGGACCCTCCTGGGCAATGACTCCGGCGGTGGCGGTGGTCTCATGACCAGTGACGATACTTGGGCCCTCCTGGGCACTGACTCTGGCGGTGGCCGGGGTCTCCTGACCAGTGACGACGGTGCTGGCGGTTGTGTCTCGACCGCCGGGAATGATGCCGCCCTTCTCTGCCGTGACACTCACAACAGGCTGGGCAGATTTCCTCCGGCCCTTCCCCACCTTTGATGGAGTCACAGCTGACTCTCCAATCCCCTTGGAACCAATGTCAGTTGTTTTCCCACCAGGAGTCTTCACACGGTCCCGTCGTCCACTCTCCAATTTTAGAGCCTTTACAGGGGGTGGGCTGCCAGTGCCTTGGCTCCGGGTCACACTTCCTGCCCTGGTGGCCTTTGCACTCCACAAACCTTGAACAGGCACCACTGGTATTGGAGGCTTTTTGGCTGAGGCGCTACGACGGGACTGATGAATTGGAGGGGTGGGGTGGGGGCAAACAGGTCAACTTTACAGAGGGACAGTTTCTGACGTACACTGGGATGGGTAGTTGGAGGGGGTCTGGGAGTGGAGGAAGATGCGGTGGATGTCAGAGGTGTCACCTTAGGTGTTTTGGGTGCAGGTGCAGGTACTGGAGGCTGTCGTGAGGTGGATGGATGTTGGGTGTGTGGTTGTCGGCGTTTGTGTACTTTGGGAGGGGGCGTAACAGACACACTGGGAGAGGACACAGGGGATGTGTAAATGGCAGTGGAGGTGGTGAGTGCAGGTGAGCGGCTTGGGGTGCTGGGTCTCCTTGTGCGATTCATGGTGCCTGTAGATGTGGTGCATGCAGGTGTGTGTGTAGACGAGACTGGGAGGGAGGAGGGAGAAGAGGAGGAGGGGGACACAGTGGAGGCAGTGGATGTTGCTGTGTCTGTTCGTGGGTGAGGCTTGCGTGAGTGCCTGTGGGTTGTGTGGTGCCTATGTTTGCTTGAGCTACTTGTGTGTGCTGACCTGTGTGCATGCTGGTCTGTAGGTGTGCTTGGGATGGGCTGGGGTACAGGAGATTGGGTCTGGGTGGAGGTGGTTGGAGGGGGGAGGCTGGACACAGGGACAATGGCTGCCATCAGTGCTGAGGCCAGAGATTGCAGGGTTCGCTGAAGGACAGCCTGACCAGAATGAATGCCCTCCAGGAATGCATTACCGTGTTGCAACTCTCGTTCTACACCCTGGATGGCATTCACAATGGTATACTGATCAACAGTGAGTGACCTGAGGAGGTCAATGGCCTCCTCACTGAGGGCAGCAGGGGTGACTGGGGCAGGGCCTGAGGTGCCTGGGGCGAAGGTGATGCCCACCCTCCTGGGTGAGCGGGCACGGGGCGAATGCTAAGGGGCTGCTGGGAGGGTGGTGCTGGTAGGGGAGGTGGCGGCTGTACCTGTAGAAGTGGGGCGCACAGATGGTGCCGCCACCACAAGGGAGCCCCCATCGGCAAACGTGTCTGTGTCGCTGCTTGGTGATCCGGTGGCCGACGTGAAGCTCCCCTAGCTCCTCCGGCCCACTGGTGCATTCAGAGTCTGTGGTGTGGCCCTCCATGGCCATGTGGGATGCAGCTCCCTCGTGCTCCGGTGCCACTGTACCTCCGCCTGATGATGCTGATGTACAAAAGGACAGGGAGAGCAGAAAAAGGGGGGGAGACAGAAGAAAGAGAGTTTGAGTGCATGGCATACCGTTGGCGGACAAGACAGACACAGCAGCCCCCTGCATTACGCCGTGCTCCTGCCCTCTGCATATGCAATTTCTGGGATATGGCTTACATGGCAGTGGTGGACATTTGCACACATGGATGCCACAGGGGCAACTATACCTGTACTTGGCACTCTGCTGAGGTAGGGTAGAGTGCCACATGGCCTGCATTACGGAGGGGCCTTGCCTACCGAACTCGCCCTGGCCTAGGGAAACCCACAGCCCACCTCCCCCACCCAGACACCTTCACTGCACGCAAAGTCAGCAGAATGAGAGTGTACTCACCCCCTTGTGTCTGCTGTGATGCCCTCAAGCGCCCATCCAACTCCGGGTAGGCCACCGCCAGGATCCGGAACATCAGGGGGGTCATGGTGCGACGGGCACCCCTCCCACGTTGGGAGGCCATCCCCAGCTGAGCCTCCGCCGTCTTCTTGCTGCAGCGGCGAATGTCCTCCTATCTTTTCCGGCAGTGGGTGCCCTGTCTCTGGTGGGCCCCCAGGGTCCGGACCTCCTTGGCGATGGCACGCCAGATGTCCCTCTTCTGGTGGGCGCTGACCTACATGACATGCACAAGGAAAGAGGAACAGTCATTACCAACTGCACCGTCGATGTGAGTGGCCCCCTCCCTACTCTGGCCATGTGGCCCATTCATTCCCATGCATTAATGTTCTATGAACTCGGCCCCCTTCCCTCTTCCAACCAGCCCTCTTCACCCAGGCCTAGCCCATACAACATGCTCCCTGTGTACTAACCTGTTGGTCTGGAGGACCGTAGAGTAGCGTGGACTGGGGGAGGACCCCGTCTACCAGTTTCTCCAACTCCTGTGCAGTGAAGGCAGGGGCCCTCTCCCCAGACGCAGCAGGCATCGTCGCTTCCAGACCGAGGTCACAGCAGCACTTGCAGTGTAGGTCCTCTCCTGTTGAAGGTCAGGTATCTAGTGATTGAACAGATAGAAAATGGCGGTGACGTCCGCGGTGGTGACGTCCGCGGCGGTGCGTATCATCACCGCCGGCGCACTTGTTCATTGGCTCCTGGGACCCATAGGGTCCTATGTCAACCAATGCAGCATTGCGCCGTGGTCTACGACCACCTACCGCGACGTTGTGCAACACCAGCGCAGTTACCCCACAATCCCATTGTCCCAGTTTAGAGGTCAGGCAGCCGCCATTTCAGGGGCCCACATGGCTTAATTTACCTCTGCGTCACACATAGCTAGGCCTACACTCAACACACATACTGGAAGGGTTTTGTGAGTGGTGTAGTCTTGTGTGTAACTGTGGGTACATACCTGGAGGAATAATGACTGATTTGTTGCTGTTGTCCTTCGTAGGCACCATCAGCTGGGACATGTGAGAAAATGGCGGAATCCTCCGGTGTACCGACCGCTGGTGGACCTGTTGACAATGGAAGAGCGACATGTCAGTCATCGTCACCTACCGGTTTGACCGTGCCACAATCCAGGAACTATGTACCCAGTTGGAGCCAGACCTGATGTCACCAATCCGCCATCCGACTGGAATCCCCCCTGACGTGCAGGTGCTGTCAGTGCTCCATTTCCTTGCTCGTGGGTCTTTTCAGACAACAGTGGCCATGGCATCAGGGATGTCCCAGCTTATGTTTTCCAATGTTCTGTCCAGAGTGTTGTCTGCCCTGCTGAAACACGTAAGGAGATACATCATTTTCCCTGAGGTGGCAGATTTGCCTACAGTTAAAGGTGACTTCTATGCCCTTGGACAAATCCCCAACGTCATAGGTGCCATTGATGGGACCCATGTAGCTCTGGTCCCCCCCCCACAGGAGTGAACAGGTGTACAGGAACAGGAAGAGTTATCATTCTATGAATATTCAGATGGACTGTTTGGCAGACTAGTACATCTCGCAGGTAAATGCTATGTTCCCTGGCTCAGTGCATGACGCCTACATCCTGCGGAATAGCAGCATCCCTGATATGATGGGTCAACTCCAGAGGCACCGTGTATGGCTATTGGGGGACTCTGGTTACCCCAACCTGTCCTGGCTATTGACCCCAGTGAGGAATCCCAGGACCAGGGCAGAGGAACACTACAATGAGGCCCATGGGCGGACTAGGAGGGTGATCGAACGCACCTTCGGCCTCCTGAAGGCCAGGTTCAGGTGCCTCCATATGACAGGTGGTTCCCTATTCTACTCACCGAAGAAGGTGTGCCAGATCATCATCGCCTGCTCGATGCTTCATAATTTGGCTTTGCGACGCCAGGTGCCTTTTCTGCAGGAGGATGATCCAGATGACGGTGTTGTGGCAGCTGTGGAGCCTGTGGAGCCTGTGGACAGTGATGAGGAGGAAGCTGAGGAAGAAGACAACGACAACAGGGAGTCAGTCATACAGCAATATTTCCAGTGACACACAGGTGAGAACATTTTCATTTTTACCATTACATTAACTTTCACACGTCTACCTCTATCCTGTCTGTCGATTTCAACCAGTATTTGGTAACTGAGTTGTACCTTTCCATTATGGTTTCACAGGTGTGGTTACCAACGTGTCATCTGCTTGCATCCTTCAAGGACTTGTGATGTGTGACATAGGTATGTTAGCTTTCCAATAGGAAATGCATTATGACACTGTCATTGATAATACATATTTACTAAATCACAGACTGACTCCAGATTGTTTTGTGTTTCAAGGGTGTTTATTGAAGTGCTCAGAAATGGGAGGGGGTTGTAAAATGAGGATGGGTGATGGCGGAGGAATGTCCATGACAGAGTCCAGTCTATTAGTCTCACAGGTGCACTGCCCATCTGGGCATGGGAAGTGGAGCTGGGGCAGTTTAAGTATGGACAGGGTAACAAAGTGGGACAGTGGGAGGACAAACAGGGTGGTCTCATTTCCTGGCGGGGGTCTTGCCATCTTGCTCTGTCCTGTTCCTGGATCTCATGGTGGTGGTCGTGGTGGTCGTCCGTCTGCAGGGGATGGGCTGCTGGTGTGGTGGACCTGTGGCGGGGCGTCCTGTCCACTAGCGCTGGCGGAGGTGGTGGGCATTTCATCGTCCTGGCTAGTGTCAGGGGCCGCTTGGAGTACCACAGTGTCCCTCAAGGTCTGCTGTATGTCCTTCAGCACCCCTACGATGGTGCCCAGGGCGGAGCTGATGGTCCTGAGCTCCTCCCTGAACCCCAAATACTGTTCCTCCTGCAGGCGCAGGGTCTCCTGCAACTTGTCCAGGACCGTGGCCATCGTCTCCTGGGAGTGGTGGTATGCTCCCATGATGGAGGATAGGGCCTCGTGGAGAGTGGGTTCCCTTGGCCTGTCCGCCCCCTGTCGCACAGCAGCCCTCCCAGTTCCCCTGCGTTCCTGTGCCTCCGTCCCCTGGACCGTGTGCCCACTACCACTGCCCCCAGGTCCCTGTTGTTGTTGGGGTGGTGGGTTCTCCTGGGTTCCCTGTAGTGGTGGACACACCGCTGATTGACCTGTCCTGGGTACGGAGGTTTGGGCCCGCTGGGTGGGTGCTGTGCTGGTGTTACCAGAGGGTGGAAGATCGGTGTTGGGCTGTGCCTGTGCAAGGGGAACCGACTGTTCCGAGGCCCACGATGGTCCGGGCTGGTCATCAGGATCCAGTAGGGTAGAGCTGCTATCGTCACTGTGGGCCTCTTCTGGGGGTGGAGTGGTGTTGTCTGAACCCTCTGGTGTGGTGACTGTCCTTCGGGTTCCTGCAGGGGCATAAGAGCATGATTATTACATGTGTGTGTGTAATGGTGTGCAATGGGTGGGTGAGCGTGTACCCCAGTGCAAGCATTCCTGTGTGGGAGCTTGTGTGATGGTGGTTTAGCGGGTTGTATGGGTATGTGCAGTGGGCATGCTTTAGTGCTGGGTGTCCATGCTTAGTTGTGTCATGCAGGGCTTGGTGTTGGGATGGGTTGTTTGTGTTATGAGTACATTAGTGAGGAGTTGTAGTGATGGGGAGGGGGTGAGGGTGGGGGTGTGTAATAGCATGCAGGTAGGGTGGGGGATATGATAGTTAAGATTTGACTTACCAGTGTCCCATCCTCCACCGACTCCTCCGAGGCCCTCAGGATGCATGATGGTCAAGACTTGCTCCTCCCATGTTGTTAGTTGTGGGGGAGGAGGTGGGGGTTTGCCGCCAGTCCACTGAACCGCGATGTTGTGCCTGGAGACCGTTGAACGCACCTTCCCCCGTAGGTCGTTCCACCTCTTCCTGATGTCCTCCCTATTTCTTGGGTGCTGTCCCACGGCGTTGAAACTGTCCACGATTCTTCGCCATAGCTCCATCTTCCTGGCTATGGAGGTGTGCTGTACCTGTGAGCCAAATAGCTGTGGCTCTACCCGGATGATTTCCTCCACCATGACCCTGAGCTCCTCCTCGGAGAAGCGGGGGTGTCTTTGGCATGACATGGGGTGGTGTGTGTGATGTGTGGGGCGGTGTGAGTGTTGATGTGTGTGGTGATGTGTAGTGGTGTGTGGTGTTTTGTGCGTGGATGTGGTGTGGGTGATGGTGTTGTGTGCCTCTGTATGGTGGTGTTGTCTTGGCTGTGCTGTCTCTCTGGCCTTCGTCTCGAAATTGTGGTCGTAGGGGTTTGTGGGTGATGTGGGTGTGTGTTTTATATTGTGTTGGGTGTGTGGGAGTGGTGTGTGTATGTGTATCAGGTGTGTGTATTTTGAATTGTCCAATGTGGCGGTGTTTTGGAGATGTGTGTGTATTTTGAGCGCGGCGGTGTGTACCGCAAATGGAATACCGTGGTTGAAAGACCGCCGCGTGGATTCGTGGGTCGTAATAGCATGGGCGTGTTTCTGTTGGCGTGGAGGTGGAGGTTTTGTTTTTGCCAGTTTAACACTGACCTTTGGTGTGGCAGAGTTGTGTGGGTGTCTGAATTTCGGCGGATTCCGAGATGTGTGTCATAATAGCTGTGGCGGACTACCGCCGCCACGGCGGTGGATTGGCGGTCTTCTGCACGGCGGCAAGCGCCTTTTACCGCCAATGTTGTAATGACCCCCTTATTATCCTAACTGAACTGCCCATCTAGAAAACATGTATTTGTATGAATTACTGCAGTAATACACATACAGAAATAATGTAGATTAAAGCATTGCACAAGGAAAGTTTACAGTTACTGGCTGGAACAGATGTTTAGTGAGACATGCCTAACCAAGTACCATTAACCATTATAAACTGAGCTGTCAAACAGCAAAGAAACCTGGCTCTCTTGCAACTTTTTAAACCTTGGCGTTCAGAGACGGAACTACTAGGTGATTGAGGCTGCTATGAAGGATGTTCAGAGACTAAGGGGGTCATTTTGACCTCAGCGGTAAAAGGCGATTACCGGCGGTCAGAAGACCGCCATAACAGCGCTGCGGTCGCGGTAAACCGCCACGGTCATTCTGACCCGCAACTGGCAAACCGCCAAAAACCCGACATCAACAAAAGTCCGCCACACCAAAGGTCAGCGGGAAACTGGCGATGACCAAACCTCCACCGTCACGCCAACAGAAATACGCCCATACCATTCCGACCCACAAATCCCGCAGCGGTCTTTCAACCGCGGTATTCCATTGGCGGTACACACCGCCGCGCTCAAAATACACACACCTTTACAAAACACTACCACATTGGACAAATCAAAATACACACACCTGAGACACATACACACACCACTCCCACACACCCAATTAAATATAAAACACACACCCACATCACCCACAAACCCTTACGAACACAATTGCGACTGAAGGACAGAGAGAGACAGCACAGCATAGAGTAGACCATCACACAGAGGCAAATCACAACATCACCCACACAATTTCCACGCACAAAACACCATACACCACCACACTCACCACACTCTACAACACATACACCACCCCTCACCTCATCCACACCACCCCATGGCACCCCAAAGAAACCCCAGGTTCTCTGACGCAGAACTCAGGGTCATGGTGGAGGAAATAGTTTGTGTAGAGCCCCAGCTCTTCGGGGCACAGGAGCAGCACACCACCATTGCCAGGAAGATGGAGCTATGGAGCAGAATAGTGGACAGGGTCAACACTGTGGGACAGCATCCACGCAATCGGGACGACATCAGGAAGCGGTGGAACGACCTACGGGAGAAGGTGCGTTCCATGGTATCAAGGCACAACATTGCGGTACAGCGGACTGGCGGCAGACCCCCACCTACTCCCCCAGAATTCACAGCATGGGAGGAGGAAGTCTTGCACATCCTGCATCCTGAGGGCCTCGCAGGAGTAGGCGGAGGAATGGACTCTTGTAAGTCAAATCTCCACTACTTCATTCCCCCCACCCCACCTGCATGCCACATCATACCCCCACCCTCACCCCCACCCCATCACACCAACTCCTTGCAAATGGCTCACCATCACAACCCACCCATCCCAAAACCTAGCCCTGCATGCATCTCCAAAGCATGGACACCCATCACCAAAGCATGCCCACTGCACACACCCATAACCCCCACAAGCCACTGTCACAAAAGCCCCCACAAGGGAATGCCAGCACTGGGGTGCACGGCCACCCACCCATTACACGAAATGCCACACACAGAAGCAATAACCATACTCTTATACCCCTGCAGGACCCGAACGCCACCACACCGCCACGGAGGGTCCAGAGATGTCCATCCCACCCCCAGAAGAGGCCCCCAGTGATGACAGCAGCTCTGTCTCCCTGGACCCAGATGACCAGCCCGGCCCATCGGGGACCTCAGGACAGTCGGTTCCCCACAGACAGCCACAGGCTACACCAGACCTAACCCCCTCTGGGAACACCAGCACAGTTCCCACCCAGCGGGCCCATGCCTCTGTCTCCAGGACACGTCAATCAGCGGTGTGTCCACCACTACAGGGCACCCAGGTTGACCCACCACCCCAACAACAACAGGGACCTGGGGGCAGTGGTAGTGGGCACACCGTCCAGGGGACAGAGGCCCAGGGAAACAGGGGAACTGGGAGGGCTGCTGTGCGACAGGGGGGGACAGGCCCAGGGAACCGACTCTCCAAGAGGCCCTCTCCTCCATCATAGGAGCATACCACCGCTCCCAGGAGACGATGGCTTCGGTACTGGCCAGGTTCCAGGAGATCCAGGTACTGCAGGAGGAACAGTACATGTGGTTCAGAGAGGAACTGAGAAACATTAGTTCCTCAATGGGGACCATCGTCGTGGCCCTTAACCAGATAGTCACCACATAGCGGGACCATGTGGCACCACAAAGGGCCCCTGTCACTAGCATGGACCAGGGCAGCCTACCACCTCCGCCGGCGCTAGTGGACAGGAGGCCCCCACACAACGACAGGCCACCAGAACCCCACCTCCTGCAGAAGAAGAACCACCCCGCAAGCGGTCCCTGAGATCTCACAAGAAGACAGAGTAGGATGCCAAGACCCCCGCCAGCAAAGGATACCCCCTGATGTCATCCCACTGTCCCACATTGTCACCCTGTCCAACCTTGAACTGCCCCTGCTCCATCCTTCCACAGGCATATGGACAATACACCTGTGAGACTGAAAACTGGACTCTGCCATGGACATTACTCCACCATCACCCATCACCGTTTTACAATCATGTTCCTAAATGTAGCACTTTAATAAAATCACTTATTGCACTTAAAAAATCTGGAGTCTGCTTGTATTTTGAACAAATGTATTAGACATAACGGTGCAAAAATGTTCAGTTACATTGTGATGACAACATACCACTGTCACACAGCTGTAGTCCATGGGCAAACAAAGCAGTGCTCACGCAGTGGGGCCCACAGCTCTGAAAACGGAAGGGAAAGTCACAACTTAGTTAACAGGAACTGGGGGGAAACTCAGACAGTAGAGAGGCAGGAGACTTTAAGTAAATGTAAAATGGCGTGGTTGATTCGTACCTGTGTGCTACTGAAAATACTGTTGTATCACTGTGTCCCTGTTGTCTGTGTCGTCCCCGTCGTCTTCCTCCTCTTCACTCTCCACAGGCTCCACAGCTGCTTCAACACCACCATCTGGACCATCCTCCTGCAGGAAAGGCACCTGGCATCGCAAAGCCAGGTTGTGAAGCATACAGCAGGCCACGATGATATGGCGAGTACATTAGGGATCCACCTGTCATATGCAGGCACCTAAACCTGGCCTTCAGGAGGCCGAACGTTCTTTCTATAATCCTCCTAGTTCGCCCATGGGTCTCATTGTAGCGTTCCTCTGCCCTTGTCCTGGGATTCCTCACTGGGGTAAGTAGCCACGACAGGTTGGGGTAGCCAGAGTCACCTATTAGCCACACACGGTGTCTCTGTAGCTGTTCCATCACATAAGGGATGCTGCTATTTCGCATGATGTACGCGTCATGCACTGACCCAGGGAACTTGGCATTTACATGGGAGATGTACTGGTCAGCCAAACAGACCACCTGGACATTCGAATGATAACTTTTTCTGTTCCTGTACACCTGCTCACTTCCACTGGGGGGAACCAAAGCCACATGAGTCCCATCAATGGCACCAATGATGTTGGGGATATGTCCAAGGGCATAGAAATCACCCTTCACTGTAGCCAAATCGGGAAAACAATGTAGCTCCGCATGTATTTCATCAGGGCAGACAACACTCTGGACAAAACCTTAGAAAACATAGGCTGAGTCATCCCTGATGATATGGCCACTGTTGTTTGGAATGATCCACTTGCCAAAAAATGGAGTACTGACAGAACCTCCACCAGAGGGGGAATCCCTGTGGGTTGGCGAATGGGGGACATCAGGTCTGGCTCCAGCTGGGCACACAGTTCCTGTATAGTGGCTCGGTCAAGTCTGTATGTCAGTATGACATGTCTTTCTTCCATTGTCGACAGGTCCACCAGCGGTCTGTACACGGGAGGATTCCTCCATCTCCTTGCAAGTCCCAGCGGACGGTGCCTAGGAAGGACAACATGGAGCACAGAGTCTAGCAACCCACAGGTACGTAACCACAGCTTGCACAGTACACGATTCGTAATGCATTGAATGGCTTGTATGATTGGCAATGCAAGGCCTAGGCCTGTGTGACGCAGTAGAAATTAAGCCATGTGGGCCCTTGAAATGGTGGCTGCCTGACCTGTGAAGTGTGACAATGGGATGTGAGGTCAATGCGCTGGCGTGGCACACCGTGGCGGTAGGCGGTCGAAGACCGCGGCGCAAAGCAGCATTGGTTAACATTGAACCCTATGGGTCTCATGAGCCAATGACGATGTGCGCCGGCGGTCGCGGTACGCACCGCCGCGGTACGCACCACCGCGGGCGTGACCGCAATTTTCTATCTGCTTAATCACTCGAGACCTGATCATCCACAGGAGAGGACCTATACTGCAAGTGCTGCTGTGACCTCGGTCTGGAAGAGACAATGGCTGCTGCGACTGGGGAAAGGGTCCCTGCCTTCACATCTGAGGAATTGGAAAAACTTGTTGATGGGGTCCTCCCCCAGTATGCGCTACTCTACGGTCCTCCAGACCAACAGGTAAGTACACAGGGAGCACGTTGTATGGGCTATGCCTGTGTTGAGTGGGGTGGATGTAAGATGGTGGGGAGGGGAGCGAATGAGGAATGCAACGCACGACAGATGAGAGCATGTGCCACATGGCAAGGTTGGGGAGGGGGGACCACTCACATCGACCATGCAGAAAAGTGATGATATTTCTTTTCCCACCCTGTACATGTCACATAGGTCAGCGCCCATCAGAAGATCGACATTTGGCGTGCCATCGCCAAGGACGTCCGGGCCCTGGGGGTCCACAACAGACGGGGCACCCACTGCCGCAAGAGGTGGGAGGACATCCGCCGCGGGAGCAGAAAGACCACCGAGGCTCTGCTGGGGATGGCCTCCCAACCTAGGAGGGGTGCCACACGGCAATTGACCCCCCTGATGTCCCGGATCCTGGCGGTGGCCTACCCCGATTTGGATGGGCACGTGAGGACATCACAGCAGACACAAGGGGGTGAGTCTCAGCACATTCTGCTATATTAGCGCACAGTGGAGGTGTCTGGGTGGGGGAGGAGGGCTGTGGTTATCTCTAGGCCAGGGCGGTTTCTGTAGGCTAGGCCCCTCCATTAGGCATGGCCCTGTGCCCCCGCCCCCCACCTCTGTAGGGTGCTGAGTACAGCTATCCATGGCCCGGGCTCACCTATGTGTGCATTTGTCGTCCATAGACTTGTAGGCCAAGTCACAATAATTGAGTAGTGTACCCCGAGTGCGCGGCGTAGTGCAGGGGCCTTCTGTGTCTGTCCTCTCCGCCAACGGTGCCACCAATGCATGCACTCAACATGTCTTTCTTTCTTCTCCCCCCCTTTTTTTTGGTTTTCCTGTTCATGTGTGCATTAGCGTCATCAGGCGGAGGAGAAGTGGCATCGGCGCACGAGGGAGCTGCATCTCACATGGCCCCGGAGGGCCCTGCAACCGACTCCGAGTTCACCAGTGAGACGGAGGGCGAGGGGAGCTCCACAACGGGGACCCGTGGAGACGTCAGCGACACCGACACGTCCTCGGAAGGGAGCTCCCTTGTGGTGGTGGCAACATCCGTGCCCACCTCAACAACAGGTACAGCCGCCACCCAGCGCACCAGCTCCTCCCTCCCAGCAGCCCCTCAGCGTTCGCCCCGTGCCCGCTCGGCCAGGAAGCCGGGCATCTCCTTCGCCCCAGGCACCTCAGGCCCTGCCCCAGTTACCCCTGCTGCCCTCAGTGCGGAGATCATTGACCTCCTCCAGACGCTCATTGTTGGGCAGTCTACCCTTTTGAATGCCATCCAGGGGGTAGAAAGGGAGGTGCATCGGAGCAATGCATACCTGGAGGGCATTCATTCGGGTCAGGCTGCCCATCAGCGATCGTTCAACGCTCTGGCCTCAGCACTGACGGCAGCCATTGTCCCTGTCTCCAGCCTCCCTCCTCCAACTCCCTCCACCCAGTCCCACTCCCATGTTCCTCTGCCTATCCCAGACACACCTACAGACCAGCCTGCACACACATCAACACCCAAGGGCAGCTCATCCAGACATAAGCACCACAGATCACACAAGCATTCACCCAAGCAACATCCACATGCAGACATGCCAACAGCCACTGCCTCCTCTGTGTCCCCCTCCTCCTCGTCTCCCTCCTCCCTCCCTGTGACGTCTCCACTCACACCTGCATGCACACCACCATCAGCCAGTACGTCCATCACCACCACACCCACCAGAACAGTCCGCACACGTGCAGTCACCACCCCCACTGCCATTTACACGTCCCCTGTGTCCTCTCCCAGTGTGTCTGTCACCCCCTCTTCCAAACCACACAAACGCAGGCAGCCACCCACCCAACAGCCATCCACCTCACGACAGCCTCCGTCACAAGCACCTGCACCCAAAGACAGCACACTTGACTCTCCTACAACCACATCCTCTTCCTCCACTCCCATACCCACTGCACCTACCCTTCCCATTGCTCCTAAAAAGTTGTTCCTCTCCAAAATTAACCTCTTTGCATCACCTGACCCACCCCCTCCATCTCGTAAGAGTCCAAACAGCACCTCAGCCACCACAAGCCCTGCACCTACTAGGACTATCGTTCAGGGCTATTGGAGTCCACCAGCTCCTAGGGCAGGAACATCGGCCAGCAGCAAGGGGACAGCCAGCCCACCCCCTGGGAAAAGAACCAAAAAATGGAAGGGCCGTCGCGACAGGCCTGAGACGGCTGCCCCCAAGGACACCACCCTTGCACCGTCACCTGGCACATCCACAAAGGGAGGCAAGGGCCCCAGAGATTCGTCGAAGGAGGGCAAGGGCAGCAGGGCGGACAAGTCCAGCAGCAGGCGAGCTGCCCAGGAGGGCCCCACCAGCCCCATTTGGGGTGTGACGGAGGACACCCACGGGCCCAGGACTCCAGCACACGAGGGCCCGCAAGCGAAAGGTCGGATGGCGACTGAGCGGGAATTATTGGCCAGATCTGGTTCCCTAGGAACACAAGACAAGCACCGCTGAACAGGGCCCCGCCGTGAGAAGCACCGCTGAACAGGGCCCCGCCGTGAGAAGCACCGCGGAACAGGGCCCCGCCGTGAGAAGCACCGCTGAACAGGGCCCCGCCAAGACAAGCACCGCTGAACAAGGCCCCGCCGTGAGAAGCACCGCTGAACAGGGCCCCGCCGTGAGAAGCACCGCTGAACAGGGCCCCGCCAAGACAAGCACAGCTGAACAGGGCCCCGCCGTGAGATGCACCGCTGAACAGGGCCCGCCGTGAGAAGCACCGCTGAACAGGGCCCCGCCAAGACAAGCACCGCTGAACAGGGCCCCGCCAAGACAAGCACCGCTGAACAGGGCCCCGGCGTGAGAAGCACCGCTGAACAGGGCCCCGCCGTGAGATGCACCGCTGAACAGGGCCCTTCCTGTCAAGCACCGCTCTGCTGGGCCCCGCCGTCTCTGAACTGGTCCGCTGGGCCCTTCCTGTCAAGCACCGCTCCTCTGGGCCCTTCCCGTCAAGCACCGCTCCGCTGGGCACCGCCGTCTCTGAACCGCTCCGCTGGGCCCTTCCTGTCAAGCACCGCTCTGCTGGGCCCGCCGTCTCTGAACCGCTCCGCTGGGCCCTTCCTGTCAAGCACCGTTCCGCTGGGCCCCGCCGTCTCTGAACTGCTCCGCTGGGCCCTTCCTGTCAAGCACCGCTCCGCTGGGCCCTTCCTGTCAAGCACCGCTCCGCTGGGCAACGCCGTCTCTGAACTGCTCCGCTGGGCCCTTCCTGTCAAGCACCGCTCCGCTGGGCCCCGCCGTCTCTGAACTGGTCCGCTGGGCCCTTCCTGTCAAGCACCGCTCCGCTGGGCACCGCCGTCTCTGAACTGGTCCGCTGGGCCCTTCCTGTCAAGCACCGCTCCGCTGGGCCCTTCCTGTCAAGCACCGCTCCGCTGGGCACCGCCGTCTCTGAACTGCTCCGCTGGGCCCTTCCTGTCAAGCACCGCTCCGCTGGGCCCCGCCGTCTCTGAACTGCTCCGCTGGGCCCTTCATCTCAAGAACCGCTGGCCCATTGGCTGGGCCGGATCTGTGTCGGGCAGGGCTTCACAAAGCACTCTGGCCAACATGCCTCCTCCATAACCAGTGGAGTCTTTAATCCACCTGATGGACCCGGCGCTTTACACTCCCCAGGATGGTACAGTGGGCAATCCACTCACTGTAGAGACTTGAGAGACTGTGGCTTTGCACTCCCCAGGATGGTACAGTGGGCATGGAGGCCCCTCGTGGATCTGGCGTCGTGGACTCATGTGGCTGAGGTGCCCCCCCTTCCCTTCCCCCTGAGGTGCCTGTGGTTTTATTATCTGATGCCCCAGCAGTGTTCTCTCCAATGGAATCGGGTCTCGTGTGTGGGCTTTGCCCATGTGTTTATGCACATTGGCCCACGAACAATGGAATGTAGCCAATATGTGCCGGACTTTTGGACTATGTATATATTGTTCATGTTGTAATATATTTATTTTATATATTTCATATTTCACTTAACTTCAAATATGCTATAATATACTTCAATTTTTGATGATCATTTTATTTTGTCTTTGCATTATTCCGGGGGGTTTGGGGGTGTCACTCTGACTTGTTGCTCTGCATTGGTGTGTAGGGATTTGGGGGGTGGGTGTGTTGCGTATGTGTGTGCCCGTAACCTTTTCTCCTCCCCCCTCCCCTGTGTCGTAGGTGCAGTACTCACTGTTGTCTTCTGCACCGGCATTCGTGCTCCTGGTAGAGGAGCAGGAAGACAATGGCTGGTAGGATGTTTAATTCGGGTTCCATGCTGTCCAGATTCCTCGTGGAGTGTGTATAGGTGAGCGTTTTCTCGTTCATAGTCTGTTTCCGCCGTGTTTTTATCAGCGGGGCTCCCGTCCCGGAAAAGGTGGCGGATTGGTGGGTCGTGATAGTGTGGGCGGTACATTGTCTGCCGCCTGTCTGTTGGCGGTGACCGCCGCGCTGTTTGTTTGTCCCGCCGTGGCGGTCGGAGTGTTAAAGTGGCGGCCTGTGTTGGCGGTTCCCGCCAGGGTCAGAATTCCATTTGTTTTACCGCCTGCCTGTTGGCGGGTTGGCCGCCGCTTTAACACCGACCGCCAGGGTTGGAATGACCCCCTAAATTGCTTCCAACAAGAGGAAACAATTGCTATAAAAGTTGCAAAGGACAGCACACAAGACAGCTAGAGCTCAGGACCTGATAGTCAAAACCCCTTTGGCCAGTCCATCATTCAAAATGAGGTGTCCATTGCTGTGGATGAAGTAGAAATTGCTATGGGTCAAGTGAGGAGCGGGAGCCTTGATTTAGAAAGTTTGATCTGTCAGCTAAATGAAGAACAACTGAAGATTTTTCAGCAAACAAAATCTGTAAAGCATGGACTGCTACATGATAATTCTGAATGTAGTTGCAAAACATTAAAGCCTACACTTCTCTGTGTTAGTGGTTGGGCAAGTACAAGAAAAGGTTTTCTAATTAAAGTTGTCACTGCATTTGTTCAAGGGAAAACTAGCTCTGCTCTTTCATATGTTGAAACTGCTCCTACTGGACTAGCTTCATACAACGTTGAAGGAAGCATATTGCACAGACTACTCATGTTGCCTATGGAACAAACTTGAATACCTAAAGCTATCTGGTGATGCTTGTCAGGATGAGCCCACAAATTGAAAGTTGTGATTATTGATAATGGTATCAAACCTCATGCTAGCTTTTATTCATCTCAGGATGCAAGAACTCCTCAGAACTGACTATGATGTTTTGTTTGTACGCAAAAATGTCATCGTTTTAGGTGACCTATTACAGTTGACTCTGGTCAAAGGCCAACCAGTTTTTGTTTTTTTTAACTTGCGCTTGATGAGTAAAAAAACTCCTCAGGCAGTTTAGGAAATTTTAACACCTGATTTTTCAAGTACGCTGAGTTATCACAAAATATGAGGTGGGCGGCCGATATAGAGTATTAGAAAGTATTAAAAGACATCAAAAAAGGTATAATTAGCAAAGAAGCTAAAAAAGCTATAGCTTCTTGCATGGTTACATCTCTATTCCCATACAAGCTTCTGTAAGGCAACACATAACTCAGAAACAGGTTAGATGAGTTTGCACAAACTAACTTAGAAATGCTTCATTTAGAGAAAAAGGAAATAGTGACTCTTAATAGTAAAGACAAAATAAAACATCAAAGTTTAAACTTCTACTATGTCAATCAGAGGTAAGAAAGCTGGAGTCTTTAAATAAAGTAGTTTCACATACTGCTGGCTTAGAAAAGACATTAAACCTTGGTAAAAACAGCAGAATACTTTTACGACTAAATATGAATGTCAAGGAGGAATTAGTAAATGGTGCAATTGGGAATGTAATAGACTTCATGTTATGTCCCTAACAGTAAAAGTATGAATAATTAAATTTGATCACATTGAGGAAGGAAGACTAATTGGAAGGTGCACTGCCAGGTTTCTGCTGGCAAATGATCTGCAAGTTTCCTCTGTGCTCAGCCCATGTTGTCACTATTCACAAATCTCAAGAATTAAGATTGGATGCAACTATAATAAATGTAGGCACACGGGGGGTTATTACAACTTTGGAGGAGGTGTTAATCCGTCCCAAAAGTGACGGTAAAGTGACGGATATACCACCAGCCGTATTACGAGTTCCATAGGATATAATGGACTTGTAATACGGCTGGTGGTATATCCGTCACTTTACCGTCACTTTTGGCACGGATTAACACCTCCTCCAAAGTTGTAATAACCCCCACAGTCTTTAAGGAAGGAATGTCTTTTGTAGCTTTATCATGACTCAGGGCATTGCCAGGGTTGTACCTTCTTGAATTTGATAAGAGCAGTGTCAATTCTGACACATCATGTGTGACAGGGTACAATCAGTTGGGAGGGGTCTATGCTTCTCATCTGAGCTTCAAAACTATTGTTGACAGGCATCCAATTAATAAAAAGCAAAATGTTGTGAGATGGTAAACTTTCTAAAAGTTTCAAAACAAACTGAGTATCTTGAAAGAGTTAAAAAAAGATAAAAACTAACCAAAATCGTAACATAATAGGGTTTCCATTTTCAAACAATTCAGGAATTACATATCAGTGCAATGTAGTAGTTAATGTTGTATTCTACCTACAGTTGGTGGTTGAAAACATTGTTAAACAAAAAGAGAAACCTTTATCTGAAGCTTTGACATCTCTTTTTAATTTACTACACACTGAAAAACCGATGTAATTCAGCTGCATTTATAAGTGATGCTGGTACACAGTTCACTTTGAACATGCAGAAAAATGCACATGAGTTTTTAATGTGAGTGCTAAGGGGGTTATTCTAACTTTGGAGGAGTGTTAATCCGTCCCAAAAGTGACGGTAAAGTGACGGATATACCACCAGCCGTATTACGAGTTCCATAGGATATAATGGACTCGTAATACGGCTGGTGGTAAATCTGTCACTTTTCCGTCACTTTTGGGACGGATTAACACCTCCTCCAAAGTTAGAATAACCCCCTAAATGTCTTGGAAAATTAGGGAAATCCAATTAATGAGTTATTTACAACAAACTATTCATGGAAACGTGTACATTGTAGCTATTAAGGCAGAACAGAAATTCAATCTGAGTGATTTATGTACCTTATTGTACCTGCTTGAAATTTAGGGGGTCATTCTGACCCCGGCGGTCTCAGACCGCCGGGGCCAGGGTCGGCGGGAGCACCGCCGACAGACCGGCGGTGCCCCGCAGGGCATTCTGACCGTGGCGGTTCGGCCGCGGTCAGACAAGGAAAACCGGCGGTCTCCCGCCGGTTTTCCGCTGCCCTTGGAATCCCCCATGGCGGCGCAGCTTGCTGCGCCACCATGGGGGATTCTGACACCCCCTACCGCCATCCTGTTCCTGGCGGTTCGCCCGCCAGGAACAGGATAGCGGTAGGGGGTGCCGCGGGCCCCCTGGGGGCCCCTGCAGTGCCCATGCCAAGAGGGCCCCACTGTGTATTTCAGTGTCTGCAATGCAGACACTGAAATACGCGACGGGTGCAAACTGCACCCGTCGCACCCCTGCAACTACGCCGGCTCAATTCTGAGCCGGCGTCCTCGTTGCAGGGGCATTTCCTCTGGGCCGGCAGGCGCTCTTTTGGAGAGCGCCCGCCGGCCCAGAGGAAATGTCTGAATGGCCGCCGCGGTCTTTTGACCGCGGTGCGGTCATTTGGCGGCTCCCTCCAGGCGGGCGGCTCCCGCCGCCCGCCGGGCTCAGAATGAGCCCCTTAGTGTCATTTGAAAAACGATTTGTCCAAGCTGAACAGAACAACTTCCGTCCACCCTAATCAAAACTGTTGTCTACATTAGTTGTAAGGCAGTTATTAATATCTAATTCTCATGCTACATAAATGCAGAGCTGATGGTAGCAAAATCATTACTGATATCACCAACTTTAATGCTGGTCAGACAGCAATTTATAAGAAAACATACACTGCTGTGGCTATTGTTTTCCTTCATGGACAGTCAGTCAACTCTTGTCACTACACAGTCTACCTTGCAAATTAAGCTGGCTGGACTGACTGTGGAGATGCTTCTCTGACAGTAAAGCAGAGATTGCCCTGTAAACTTACAAATGTGTATCTTATATGTCTCCAACCAATATCCTAGAACAAACAAGAACATGTATGCTGATATAAATAGGCAGAAAAACATTAAAGTTAATTGTCATTGTCATGTGGCATAGCAAGGATAACAACCATATAATGATTGAACATATTTGAATATTAATAAAAGGTCTGAAAACAAATAAATTAGTATGAATGTTTGCTATGCACCAATGTTGGTCTCACGCACATAAACTATGTAGGTTTTTTTCATAATTCTAAGTGAGTTGTTTTTCTCTCCAATTTTATAATGGATTGTATTTCATGAAGGAAAACTCACTGTAACTGTTCTGGTGTACATGGACTATAAATGCTACATCAGGATATTCTCAATGTAATGCAAATTCCATTATAAAAAGTACGATCTTGCGAGAACAAACCAGAAACCACTGGTATGTCTTGGCCAGTAGGCAAAGGGATAACTCCCTGGCTCTCGCAAGAGACTGTTGTGAGAGCCACCGGTTATAGTGGGGTCTCACAGGAGTCTTGTGTGTCACTTTAAGTACAAAAATAAAAGGGGAATCAGCACAAAACAATATGTATGATAAAATAAGAGGTTATCTCTCAAAAGATCTGTTTTACTTAATAGATTAGTGGGTCATGTGTGAGTAATGGCACCTTAAAAACAGATTGCTGGTATGTAGCCCTATGAGTGTTACAGGAACTGAGCAAATAAACATTCATCCCTGAAATATCAAATATTTATATGTATAGTACAAACACGTATTTTATAAACATTTTGGAAAATTTAAACCATATCCTATTATGTCACAAAAAAATTCCTTTTAAAAAATGTCTAAGCACTAGATATATTACAAAAACATTATACCATATATAGGCACACATAATTAATTTACTTTAAAAAACAAAACACTGAAACACTGAAAATCATTGAAAAAAACAAAGGTTAAAGTAACGTTATAGTTAGGTGTAATTAAAATCTCTGTTTTTGAGTAAAAAATACTTTAAAAAGTCACTGAAGAAAACAAAGGTGAAAGTATCATCATAGCTAGGTCAATATCTCAGTGACAACGTTAAAATTTTGCAGTAGAAAGAAGAACAGAAATTAACCATAGTTAGCAGCACTAACTATAACTTGCACTCCCACCATACACTGCTTATGATCTCACATATGATATCAATCATGATATGACACTCATGACTTCTGAGGAAAATGAAGGCTGCAATTCCAGATCCTGCATTGTGGATACATCATGCAGCTGCGGTTCTGATATGGCTGCGACTAGATGTGTTGCGTTGCACCAGTTCTGCTCACAGAATCACAGTAGGTCCATTTGCAAGGCTCCAGGACTGAGGTGGCACCACCTGGGGAATAGGACTCACAGTCCAGGTTTCTATGTTCAAGGTAGTCGAAACTTTTCTGTCCCTGGGGCTCTGATCAAGAGGCTAGTCAATTATCCCTTGGAGTCACTCTGGTGGTCAGGGGTTCAAGATGCAGGTCCAGTCCTTCTCACACAGGTAACAGGACAGCATGGCAACAGAGTAACAGTCTTTCTGAGTCTTTCACAGGTCCAGAGGTGCACTGAAAAGTTATGTATGAGGGTCCAATATTTATTCCTCGTGCCAACTTTGAAGTAGGAGATGGCTCTGGATGTTTCCACCCCAAGATTGTTTTGGAATTTCATGCCTCCCTGTCCTGGCATCAGCTTATCTGGGGCACAAAAGACTAGTATCAAACCCTGTGAGTACACTAAATTAGAGTCTTTGTGATAGACAAGTGTAATAGATAACAGCTCCTCCACCGCATCAAGTCAGAGATGGCCCATGCTGTCAACACCTATTCCCGCTTTTCCTGTTTGTCTGGGAGCAACACACAAAGACCAACTGCCAGTTACACCTAGTCACATGACCCAGGGTAAAGGCACCAAATGGTTAGGACACAAAAATCAAAACTTTCTAATAGTGGTATTTTCAGAATGGTGACTTAAAATCCAACTTTACTATTAAAGAGGTTTTTAAATTACAATTCTTTAGACATCAAACTCAACACTTTGACTTGTTCCTGGTTGAAAGCTATTGCTAATTAAATGTAACAAATTAACCCAATGTTATCCTAGAGGGGAGATAGACATCACAGTAGTGAAAAACACATTTAAGAGATTTTCACTACAGGACATGTAAAACATAAAAGTACATGTTCAACTTTTTAAATACACTGCATCCTCCTGTATGTGCTGTTTGAGGTCTCCCATAGGGGTGACATATATATTATAAAGGGAGGTTTAGGCCTGGCAAAAAGCTTATTTTGCCAGGCCAAAATGGTAGTTTAAAACTGCACACACAGGTGGTCATTGCGAGTCTGGCAGTCCGTGGACTGCCACGGTGGAGATGGCGGTCGCACTGCCACGGCCCCAGCATAGCGGACTGCTATATGAGCATGGGGATAGAACCCATAGAACACATCCAAGTTGCCACCCTAATCGCCACTGCAGACGGAACGCTGCAGCCGGTAGCAGGCATATCAGGGCCGGCGGGGAGGCTGTTTCCCATGACCCTATTACAAGGCTGCACACCGCCAGGACTTCCAGGGCGGTCGCACCACCACCGAAAGCCTGGCGGAAACTAATCACTCAAAAGGGAACACTCACCTTCAGGAACACAGGCAAGTCCGCAGCACCATGGCGCGCGAATTGCAAGTCTTCCCGGTGCTCCTGCTGGCTGTTGAACTCCACGACCAGCATAGAAGACACCAACCGTAAGTACACCCGCCTAGCACACACTGGAGGGAAGGACATTAGTACACACACAACACACACACACGGCACGGTACGCCACCCCCACACACACATGCAAACACCCCTACCAACACACGCACACACCCTCACACATGCCAAATTGCATATTTACCACACATACATGTGGAAGGAGAGCCAGGACAAGGTTGTTACCATATACACCAACAGTGCAGTGCTCCATATATATATTAAAACCATCACGAATAACAATGTACAAAGGGGCCCAAGTCCAAGTCCATATTGTCCACAGTGCCCCTTGCACACTGGGCACAGAATGAGAGCACAACTTGACTCCTGACTGCACTTCAGGGGTGAGGGAGGGCCCGGGGTGTTGGCTTGGAGGGGGGTCCTTAGGCTTGGGGGGAGTTGGGCTTAGACTTTGGTTTTGGTGGAGTGGATTTGGGTCTGGGCTTGGGAGGGGTGACTGTTGACTTGGTGGGGGTGGAAGTCTTAGGCAGGGAAGGGCAGGGCAGTGACCAGCGGAGGACTTGGAGGTGGAAGGCAGGGGCGTGGGGAGGGTAAAAGGGCGCTTGGGGGGCCAGGGACAACTTCACTGTTGGGGAGCAGGGAAAATTCACATAGGAAATGTTTCTTACGGGTAAGGGGATGGTCAAGGAAGTAAGGTATGGGAGTGGAGGTAGAGGGAGTGGTTGAGGTGATTTCGGTGCAGGTGCGTGCATGGATGCCATGTGTGTGCTGCATGACTGTTGGGTGGGTGACTGTGGGCATTTAGATGTACTGGAAGGAGATGCAGGGAGATGGTGGGCGATGTGTGAGTGAATGTTGTAGTCGTGTCTGCAGATAGGGTGGGTGTGCTGCATGTGGGGGTGTTGATAGTCATTCTGAGTGCTCATGTGGTGTATGGAGTGCATGTAGGAGGTTCTGATGTTGTGGTGATGGTGGCCGTGAGTGCAAATGTGGCAGGATCTGGGACTGATGAGGTGGTGACTGCAGGTTTGAGTGGTGCAGTGCCGGTGAGGGGGTGGTGGTGAGGAAGTCGATATAGGGAGTGGATGTTGTCATGTCTGCATCTGAATGGTGTGTGTGTGCATGGCGGCGGTGGCATTTGTAGTGCTTATGGCTGTCCTTGCGTACCATGTCTGTAGATGTAGATGCATGTGTGTCAGATAATGTGCCTTGGATGGATGAGGGGAGAGGGATGTGGGATTGGGAACAGGTAGGTGGAGGGGGACAGAAGAAGCAGGGACACATGCTGCCATCAATGAGGAGGCCAGAGCCTGAAACTGTCTCTGCAGGCCAGCCAGGGCACTGTGAATGCCTTCCAGGAATGCATTGGACTGCTGCATCTGTGATGCCAGTCCCTGGATGGCATTCACAATGGTTGACTGCCCCACAGAGATGGACCTCAGGAGGTCAATACCCTCCTAATTGAGGGCAGCAGAGCTGACTGGGGCAGGGGCAGAGGTGCCTGCAGCAAAGGAGATGCCCATGGCAACTGGGCAACTAGGTGGGGAGCTACATGGAAGGCAGTGCTGGAAAGGGTGGTCGTGGACAAGGATATAACTGGAGTGGTCTTAGATGGGTCTGCCACAGCCAGGAAGCCGCCATCGGATGGCGAATCTGAAGATGGTATGGTTTATCCTCACTCCCCTGTGGCACTCCCCTCGCCCTCCATCCCACTGGTCCCCTCGGCTCCACTGGATTCAGCTTCCTAGGTCCCTTGGACTGCAGCTTCCCCACTCGCTGGTGCCCCTTCTCCTTTGCCAGATAATGCTGATGCACACAGTGTAACAACATCATCATCTGCTGCCATGCCACGCCATGCCCTCACCTATATATGCTACAACAGTGGGACACCATGGGGCAAACTTCAGGTATGCTGATCTGTAATGCTGATGATCATCCAGTTGTACCCCTGTACTTGATGTGAGTCACACTAGTCACACATGCCCAGAATATGCCAACTCCACATGGCCGTTTATGGAAACAAAACCTGTACTCCTGTATCGACTGAATCCTACATGGGTAGGTAGCATGCCTACTAATACAGTGACATCTATAGCACTGACATCCTGACCCACTCTGCCTCACTACACATACAGTACAAGGCAGCAGAATGAGGACTCACTCATCTCCCCTGGCACATTGGTCGGAAAACACAGATGACAATGCCCTGACACCTCAGGTGTACTGATGACGTTGGTAGGAGCTGGGTACCAAAACATTACACATTGGAAGTACTTGTCCTCGTAAGTCACTTACTGCATGGAATGGGCACACATCTGTGATACCAATCCTGGTAGTGTGACTGAGATCCATAGTGGACAGGCTTCTACCTAATACCTATGTTACAGCTTCCCACTAGTCCACAACCCAAAAGCACATAAGCAACACATTAACAAGGTGAGAGTGTGTACTTACACCCTTGTGGCTGCTGTGCTGCCGTCAAATGCCCATTCACCTCAGGGTAGGCCACTGCCAAAATGTGGGCCATTAGGGGGGTGAGGGTCTAACAGGCACTTCTCCATTGTTGGGAGGACGTCCTCAGCTGAGCCTCCACAGTCTTCCAGGCCCAGTGCCTCAGGTCCCCCCACCTCTTTCTGCAGTGGGTGCTCCACCAGGCATAGACCCCAAGGGTTCACACTTGCTTGGTGATGGCCCGCCAAATCCCCTTCTTCTGATGGGCAGTGACCTGCATGGGTGACACAGACAGAAGAACAAAGGGGGTCATTCTGACCCTGGCGGTCATCGACCGCCAGGGTCGACGACCACGGAAGCACCGCCAACAGGCTGGCGGTGCTTCCTTTTGTATGCCGACCACGGCTGTGAAGCCGTGGTCGCCCAGCCAGGTCCGGCGGTTTCCCGCCGGATTACCCCCGGCTGGGAGAATCCTCCAGCGCCACCATGGGGATTCCGACCCCCTTACCGCCAGCCTGTTTCTGGCGGTTTTCACCGCCAGAACCAGGATGGCGGGAACGGGTGTCGTGGGGCCCCTGGGGGCCCCAGAAAGATTTTCACTGTCTGCATTGCAGACAGTGAAAATCGCGACGGGTGCAACTGCACCCGTCGCACCACTGCAACTCCACCGGCTCCATTCGGAGCCGGCTTCATTGTTGCAGGGCCTTTCACGCTGGGCCGGCGGGCGCTCCTTTGGCGGGCGCCCGCCGACCCAGCGGGAAAGCCAGAATGGCCTCCGCGGTCTTTTGACCGCGGAGCGGCCAAGTGGCGGTTCCCGATTGGCTGGCGGCTACCGCCGCCAGCCAAACTCAGAATGAGGGCCAAAGTCATGTAGAGTGGCATCACAGGGACAGCTGTTGACAGTACACATCTCATGGCAACATTCACATGTCTACACACCACTAACGGTCAGACTCCTCACCCATCTCCATGCATCCACTCTATCTGCCACATCCCTATTCCTTACATCCACATACACTAGACGGTGACATTAGACTCACCTGCTGTTCTGGTGCCACATGCAAATGTCTATACAGGGGTAGGACCCCGTCCACAAGCTTCTCAAATTCTTCCTGGGAGAAGTCTGGGGCAGTATCACCTGCAGGATGTGGCATCTTTGCTACTAGAGTCAGAACACAGCAGCACACGCAGTGGAGGTGTTGTGTACAGGAGTGTCAGGAGTCAAGTGAGCATTGCCACTTGAAATGGTGGTCACATCTGCCGCAGACATCACTGTCACTGCAGGCGGCAATCACCATTGGCTCCAGTCTCCCATAGACAACTATGTTATCCAATGATGAGTTGCACAGCGGTTGCTACCATCCACCGCCATGACGTCTAACGCCGGCGGGATTAGGTCACGTCCATCCGTCCTGTGCATGTGACTGCCATTTTGCGTGTATGTTGTGAATAGGGGCTGCATCATGGGTGAAAATTTAAACTTGTATGCAGATTTATAGTATCTACACAGTCCATGCAGCTTTTTCTGATTTCTCCCCCTCCTATTCCCAGATACGGTGCAGTATTGAGGATGAGACATGCTCCTGTGTACAAGCCCCTAGTCAACCTTGCCACCCTGAAAGAGCAACACGTCATTCAGACATATCGCCTGAACTGTCAGACCATCACGGAGTTGGTGACCCAGTTGGAGCCTGATCTGTTGCCTGCCATCCATCATCCCAATGCCATCCCTCCCACAGTACAGGTGTTGTCAGTCCTCCACTTTCTTACCACAGGGTCATTCCAAATGACAGTGGATTTGGCAGTGGGAATGTCACAGCCGATGTTTAGTAACGTTTCAAGGGATGTTCTGTTTGCCCTGTTCAGCCTTGCTACATCAGGTTCCCCAGCGTGCTGATTTAACCACTGTAAAATTTGCCGTCTACGATTTTGTACATGTCCCTCATGTGCTAGGGGCCATAGATGGCATACACAATGCCTTCGTGCCACCCAGGAGAAATGAACAAGTGTTCAGCAACCGTAAAAAAAACTATTCTATAAATGTGCAGGTGGTGTGTCTCGCTGACCAAAGTATCTCACAAGTGACTGTCAAGTTCCCTGGTTCTGTGCATGACTCCTACATTCTGGGGAACAGCAACATCCCACACATGATAGCACCACTACAGAGGGACTGGGCCTGGCTCATCGGTATGTATCCAATAGTACATGTGGCCCTGTACTCAACTCTCTTCACACCCTGGCCTATATCCCTCCCGTCTTGACATGGTTCCTATCTCTGTTCACACATGTGACTCTGGATATCCCAGCCTTCCCTGGCTACTGACACCTGTGACATATCTGACTATAGATGCTTAAAACCGTTTCAGTGAGGCCCCTGGTAGAACAAGGCGTGTGATAGAAAGAACCTTCTGGTTACTGAAGGCCAGATTCCGGTATCTACACATCTCTGGAGGTGCCCTACTCTACAGACCACAGAAACTGTGCCAGATTGTGGTTGCCTGCTGCATGCTACACAATCTGGCCCTGATATGTCACATCCCATTGTTGGATGCAGAGGATGTGGCAGCTGGACCAGTGGCTGATGAAGGGGATATGGGGAGTGAAGTGGAGAAAAATGAGGAGGATACAGCTGACTCAGGAGCAGAGTTGATACGACAATACTTCCACTGACGACAGGTATGTGTCAGGTGTATGTCATGTGACCTGTACTCTTGGCTGCATTGTGACATCCATCTGGAGTCTGTTAGCACTGGTGGAATTGTGTTCAGCTCTGCCTCTGGGTGGGTTGAGGGGTTCACATGTCACCATCAGTAGGATTACTGTACACATTTCTGTTCAGTCACCTGCTGTTGTGTTGCTTCACATGTGACATTGTTACCTGTACTGCCACTTCAACTGTAATATGTGTCCTACACATTGGGGTGTCAACAGTATTGCTAACTCGCATAAGAGTACACATTTGAGGCAGTGCAACATTTCTGTGTTGACTGTGGAACATTCCTTAGGTTTAGCTTTACCTGCTGTAATGGAGGGACCATTGGGTATGGATGTCGTGGACATGTGGGTCTCACATGGACATATGGCCAGAGCTGACACTTGCCAAATCACCCTTGGGACTTTGTTATTGTGGTGCATGTGTGAGGGCATTTTTAACTCCTACAGTAAATGTTGTTCCTGTCTTGTTCTACTTGCAGAACATTTGTATGGTGCACTCTGGTTCCTGCATCCGCTGTTGCCTCCCTTAACACTTGTCCAGCCCCTGCCTGCTCTACTATTACCCATGCTGCATATTGCTCCCCCTTCTGTCACTTACACAAACTTTGGCAGGACAATGGGTTGACAGTTAAAAATGCAATGCCACAGTAAATTGTACTTCTTGCAATAAAGCACGTAGACAGTAGCTGTACTCATTGTGACTGACACGTGCAAGGGGGATTGGTGGGGTCATGGTGGGTTGACTCATCAAAGTAGTCTGGCCAGCTTTGTGTAGTCCGGTACCAGTATAGGGGCCATGGGAGAATGGAGACATGACAGTGGACAGACAACAGGGTGTCTCTGTGGCACATAAGGGAGAATGTTCAGGAGAGTGTCACTTCCTGGCTGTGGTGTTGGTCTTGGCATCAGTACCTGCAGGATGTCTGGTTGGACATCCTTGTTTGCATGAGGGTCCCTTAGCTACAGGGGGAGGGATGCTGGTGGTCTTTGGGTCCTCAGGCACGGCCTCCATTCCACTAGCTGCCGCTGTAGTGGAGGCCTCTGTTGGGATGTGACTTATGGAAGGGGTTTGCTGGTGGGTGGAGGACTCACGCAGGATGCTGTCAAGTTCCTTCAGCACCCCTGCAATGGTGGCCATGGTGGCATTAAGGGCCTGCCACTGCTGCATGGCCTCCTGATGGTGTTCCCCCTGCAGCCTCTGGTTCTCCTGCACGGTGGTGAGTATCTGGCCCATCGTGTCCTGGGTTTGGCAGTATGCACCCAGGACTTGGGAGAGGGCTGCCTCTGCAATCTGTTGTTGTGCCTACCCAGTCCCTTGGACCACAGGTCCCCTCCCACTACCCCTGTCCACCCTGTGCCTGCACCCCTGGCACAGTGTGCCCACTCCTATTAGCAACTGGACCTTCATTGTCTTGAGTGTGTGCCCTTGACTCTGGCCCCTGTACTGTGGGGCACATTTCTGATTGACCCATCTCTGGGGACCTGGTTTGGGGAGGAAAGCCTGTCTGAGGTGTGGCTGCCACATGGGAGGGGGAGTCCGGTGTGTCCAAGGTGGGGCTGCTGTGTATGGACTGACCAGTCATCCCTGCTGAGTCAGGCAAGTCGTCACTGTGTGGACATCCACTGGGGCCTTCATCCTGGGAAGGGCTGTCTGACTCTCGCATGTGTTGGCGGGTGGTAGTGGCAGCGGGACATGTGGACGGGAAGGGAGTGAGTTCAATGTTGTTGGCCACATTGTGTGATGCATCGTGTAGCCTAACTTGCTTTCCAGTGATTGCAATGACAGCTTCAGTGATGCAGACTTTGTTTGGGGGATGCGGATTGTGCCATTGTTTCCATGTGTCATTGAGAGTTGAGAATAGTGGATGACATTGCTATTATTGCCATGTGTTGGAAAGCTATTGAGGCTGCCAGTTGGTATGGCATGTGGATTGGTTTTCCAGGCAGGTGTTCTACTGTGAAGTGTGACTGTGTTCCTCTGATGTGTAGGGAGTGTTGCAATGTGCTTGGTATCGTGCATTGGGGGTGACTGTGTGGGGATGGTGGCAGTGGGGTGGTGTGGCATGCAGGGGTGGGATGTGGTGTGCCGGGGGGCATGCAGAGGTGTAGGATGGGATTCATTGGGGAGTGATGGGTGGTGAGGACGCATGCTGGGCAGGAGTGGCTGATGCCTGGGGCTTGTTGTTGACTTACCAGAGTCGATCCCTCCAAGGATTCCAGTCAGGCCCTCAGGATGTATGATGTCCATGACATTCTTCTCCCAGGATGTTAGCTTAAGGGGTGGAGGTAGGGGCCAACAGCCAGTCTTGTTCATGGCGATCTGGTGCCTGGACGCCGTGGAAAGCACCTTCCCCTGTAGGTCATTCTACATCTTCCTGATGTCCTCCCTTGTGCCAGAATGTTTACCAACTGAGTTGACCCTGTCCACGATCCTCTGCCATAACCGTGTTTTCCTTGCCACCGATGTTTGCTGGACATGGGCTCCGAAAAGGTGTGGCTCTACTCTGACAGTTTCATCTAGCATGACCCTCAACTCTTAGTCAGTGAAACGTAGATGCTTTTGATGAGCCATTTGGGTGGGGTAGGAGGGCTTGGTGGTGGATGCAGGTGGGTTGTGGTTTTATTATGTGAGCGTGATGTGTACCTAGTGCAAAACGTGCAGTTGTGTGGTGTGTGCTGACTGTTCAGTGAGAATATGCCTGTGGTGTATGGATTCTGTGTAAATGGATCGTCATTGTGTGTGCTGTTCGTAGGGTTCGGAAGGGATTGTGGATGTGTGTGAGGGGCTAATTTATAGTGCCATGAGCAGGTGTGTGTGGTTTGTAAATGTGTCTCAGGTGTGAGGTATTCAAACTATCCAATGTGGTGTTTTGTATTATTGGGAGTACCTTTTTGAACCATGGCGGTGCGCACCGCCAATCGTGTTCTGCTGTGCATGGACCGCTGGGCAGGGATCTGACACGTGGTGAATGGAACGGTGTCAGCGTGGCTGGGCTGGTGGTCTGACAGTCGTTCATTCACTGTAGGTCAGTCTGGCGTTATTGGATTTATGGCTTTTTTTTTACGGTTTCACTGTACCGCCGGCACTGACAGTGTGTTGCAAGTATTGTGCAAGGCGGTCTTGCACGGATCCCACCAAAGTCATAATGAGGGCTACAGTCTGCAATGGCAGGGCCAAGACATGTTTAAAAAGCTACTTTAGTGGGTGGCACAATGAGTGCTGTAGTCCGACTGGTAGCATTTAATGTGCAGGCCTTGGTTACATGTAGTACACCTTTACTAGGGGATTGTGTCATGTGGATGTAAGCCAAAGTTATCATGTTTAAAGGAGAGCGCAAATGCACTTTAGTACAGATTAGCAATGTTAATGTGTGCAAAGCCTAAAGTTCACCAAAAATGAAGTCAGAAAAACCAGGACACTGGAAGGCAAAAAGTTTGGGAATTACCCGATAGAAAAGGCCAAGTCCAACAATATATTTTCTAGTTGCATCTCATCTTAGCCCATCACTTCAGTGCACAGAGGGAAATATTTTGTTATATATAACAAAAGGGGTTTGCAATATTTTCATGCTGTGGCTAAAATACATTTAAAAAGTGGATTACATGTAATTGCCTGTAACAGTTTATTTTGATGTCAAAATTTCAGTGATGTTTGGAATTATATTTTTAATTACCTTTAAATATATTAAACAATTTTCTGGGCACTATTTAAATAGCAAACGTGTACATGACTGTATTGGGATTCATGCAATAATCAGTCCCAACGTCTCAGCTCTTCAGAATCTGGAACATCTAAATCTAAAGAAAATATTATCAAAATAGCCAAACAAAATTAGTTTTTCAATTAACTGAAGCAAAGGTATAGTTAGCCGTCGGCTCAGTTTTAGGACCAGTTCATTTAACTCAGATGCTATCCAGTATTAAAAAATATACCTGCATTTTGAGTGGTCACACAAATGAACCAAACTGAGATACTTATAGGTTCTTGCAATGCATTCGAAAACATTTTGATTTGACTTTGGTCAGCAAAAACATAAAATGCAAAAATGTGCATCATCATTAAACAGGCCTGAAGTGTGTTCAAATGTCTTCTAGCTGGTTAAACAAAACCATATCACTCTATGTTTCAGAATATTTCAAAATATCTTGGTATTGTCTGTGGTGAGTATAATTGTTCCAGTGTACTTTTGACAGATTTGAAATATTGTGAAGTGTCTTTTCTGTTTTCTTCATAGTTTTAATATATCTATATGGGGATGTGCATTCATTAACATACACATATTTTAAATGTTCCACAGGAGATAAAGCAATAAGCCATCAATAGTATTAAAACCAGATGTACTCCTCTTTTGATCTAAAACATTCTGTGGTTATAAATAATAAAGCTTCACCAGGTAAGTGCATAAAGAATATTTATTCCAAACAAAGACAGAGCCACCCCTCAGCCTGTTCTGATGCCATCAGCTGCTGCTTAAGAGGGTGCTGAGGTGGAAGCTTTCTCTACATTTTGTATTCTTAATTCAATCACACGTGAGCTACAACATTATCTCTTTTTAAAAAAAACAATGCATATATCTACACATCAAAGAAACAATATACAATGACAAAATATCAAACAACCCTATTATCCTACAACTCCATAACGTGAATACTAGCACCTACAATGAGGGAGGGATAAACATACAAATAACATCAACAAAATACTGCTATACCATAAAATGAACCAAAAATACATATTATACTATCAAAATTAAAATAATAATGAACACCAAAATAGGCTAAATAACAATCACCAATAATACAATTCTCTGAACCTACATGTCTTGCCTCAGCTTCTAAGGTACAAATTTTTACCCTGTAGATCGGCGTAAGCCCATATTCTCTGCTACATTGGATCTATCCTGGGACCTTCTGGTGGACAATCCTCTGCTGGGCAACCCCCATTACCCTCAACACTCGTAAAAATCTTCTCCTGTACCTTTACAATTTTAGCCATGTTCCACCATAGACTCCCTTGCACCATTACTGCATTACCACTTCTTTTCTCCACTCTCACAGGATCACCAAAGTAGGCTTCTTCATTTCTTATGAATGTACTGTTTTTTACACATACTTTGTCACCTGAGCGTATATGTTGTTGTTTAATTGCTTTTATGATATCATATCTGCTCTTCATTCTATTTTGTCCCAACACTACTTTCTTCAACTTGTCTGCACCCACCAATTCTCTTGGGTACTCTTCCCTTACTGACTTGGCTAACCACGCAGGGAAAAGAATGGAAGTAGGTTTGTGACTTCTTAGTACGTCAAACGGAGATACCTCCATGAGTGTGGTGTCATCTGGTAAAATCATAACATAGTTCTAACTGCCTCCTCTCTATCATTTTAGGTATTCTCCCACTACTCTATTCATCCTCTCAATCAAACAATTGGTTTGAGGATGATAAAGAGAACTGTTTAGGTGTCTACTCCATTTTAAAACTAACAAATTGTACTAAATTGCCCAAGATGATTGCTTCAGGAAACCCTCCCTCATGAAATGTTTCAAAAACCTTGTCGCATTAGACACAGAAGGCATGGCACAAAAACATACTTCCGGCCATTTACTATGGTAATCCATCAGTACGAACACATAGGGGGTTATTCTAACTTTGGAGGAGGTGTTAATCCGTCCCAAAAGTGACGGAAAAGTGACGGATTTACCACCAGCCGTATTACGAGTCCATTATATCCTATGGAACTCGTAATACGGCTGGTGGTATATCCGTCACTTTATCGTCACTTTTGGGACGGATTAACACTCCTCCAAAGTTAGAATAACCCCCATAGTGTAAATTATGAGGAAGAAAATTAAATGGGCCAACCATGTCAATACCAAATCTCACCCAGGGTTTCTCAGGAAAATCTACAGGTTGTAGTGGTGGTGTTCTGAGTTTAAAACCTTTCACAGCACTGCTGCAAACCACACACCCTTTTACAACTGCATCAACATCTTTATCAATTGAAGACCCCCAATAATACTTCTTAGTCTCCGTTTCATCACTGTAGCCCCAATGTGACGGTCATGGACCATGTTAATCAATCCAGCATGAATACCATACAGTGGAATACACTCCTCACACCTCATTAGTACCCCATCTTCAATCGAAATTTCCTCTGCAATTTTGCAAAATGGTGTAAGGCCATCTCCAAGTTTTTCCCCTTTGCCTAGCCATTCACCACGTTTCCTCACCTTTGCTAGTACCACATCTACTTTCTCAGCTTCTTTCCAGTCGGGTTTACTACATGCTCTACATTCAGGTAAATACATACTAGCGACAAAGCAATCTTCCTTATCTTCCTGCACATCCATCTTGTCAGTTCACAAATAGGTAGTCTTGAAAGGAAATCAACTCTTATATTATCTCTGCCTGGGATATACCTAACATTTAGGTCATACTGCAGCAACTTTGTAGATAGCCAAGCTATGCTTGGTGTGGTATATTTGACTTTGTCCCACCAAGCATATACACAAGCAGTTTATGGTCAGTTTATATCACAAACCTTCTTCCCCACACATAGCTCCTACATTTTTCACAAGCACAAAAGCACACTCAAAGTTCCTTTTTTAATCACAGAATAATTCAACCCAGCCTTTCTGAGAACCCTTGATGCGTAACTAATGGTGGCCTCTCCCTGTTAAGACTTCTTGGTTACAACTGCTCCCAAACCATATTTACTGGCATCTACCGTAATAGTATATGTCAACTGGGAATCATAACTTAGCATTTGCCATTTCTGATTTAACCAAATCAAAAATGTCTTGACAATCCTTGTCCCACTCAAATGCAACATACATTTTCAGCATATTGATTAAAATCCCCATTTTGGTGGCATAATCAGGAATAAACTTAGCATAAAATTCACACAAACCAACAAAGGGTCATAATTTGGCATTGCTTTCACCAATCCTGGTCTGGGGCATCACTGGCTATAGAATGCCCTAAAACCTCAATGTTTATCATCCAAAATTCAAATTTTTGTCTTTTCACTACTACCCCACTTTTTGAAAAAACACGCAGTACCAACTTGAGCACCGCATCATGCTCTTCCAAGTGTTTTGCGAAAATGAGTACATCATCCTGGAATATCTTGACTCCCTGAACATCCTTTAATAGTTGATACAAAATCTGCTGGAAAACTGAAGCTGCTGATGCCAGACCAAATGGCATCCTACAAAACTGGAAACTGCCAAAAGTTGTGTTGAAAGCAGTGTAATGCCTTGAACTTTCTTCAGGCAAAACTTGGTGGTTCTTCTAATAGATCACCAATTTTAAGCAGAAGGAATAAATCAACCCAAATCTCCTTATTAAGGCTTCTTAAATCAACGCACAGGTGCATATCCCTATTGCTCGTACGTCTTACCACAATAACTGAAAGCCATAAACTTGACTCATTTGGTTCAATCACGCCACTCATACGTAACTTTTCCAGCACTTGGGATCATCTCTCAAACTAAATGGTAATGCCCTGAGTTTGTGTTTAACAGGAACCACTCCCCATTTTACTTTTATTCTATGTTTGAATCCTACAATGCATCCTAATTTACTCTTGAAAAGTTTAGGAAATTCATTGTGTAATGTGTCAACATCAGATGCAAATGGTTCTTTTACCACGATCACCTGTTAACTAGTTCCAGGTTTGAGTACTATGCCCTGATAGAACCAGCCTAATATATTGGGTCCCTTCACCACCACATAGACCTTGCCCTGTATTTTGCACCCCTTAAATTCTAGGACATCCTCAATATATCCCTTAAGCTCAATCTTCCTGCCTTCATACAAACCAGGGGCTCTCTAAGGTGGGAACATCTTCCTGCTTCCCCACATCTTCATAAAGAATTTTGAAGTCACCATAGTTATACGTGCCCTTACGTCCACCTGTAAATTTAATGTCTTATCACCAACCACAACATCCACATATGTTTCAACACACTCACTCGAATCACCTGGGACCACATCCTCATTAGACACCATGACAATCATGTTTCGAAACTCCAATGCCAATTGCAGGCCTGTAATATTGTCCGCTTCAATGACACTATAGGTTTTCAAACTTTTGTTAGACACACTTTGACATACTTTTGCAAAGTGACCTGTTTTTCCACATTTGCGACGCACAACTGCCCTTGCTTGATACCCTTTGGAATCCCTCCCATGGGGTGCATTGCCACATCTAAAACATATATTAGGTCATTAAAAAAATTGTTTATCCATGCTTTTGTCATCTTTTTGTGTAGAAAAAACATCAGTAGTAGCACTGACCTTATCATCCACTTTAAGCTGAATTGCAAGTTCTTCGAGTGACACTTGTACTAGTTCAATACTCTTCACAACCCTAAAAACCTCTTCACAAGAAAGATCTGCCATAGTCAGTAATTTCTGTTGAATGTGATTGTCAATAAAATGACCAATAAATGGATTCCTGACCAGCTGATCATGAAATACCCCAAATTGAACAAAATTTACTCAGGGCCCTTATATAGACATCCACATTTTCATTGTGTAACTGTGCTGCTCTTTTGAAGAATTTGTGATGTAATACAACTAGGCTGGGTTGTCTGTCAAACATTATAGTCAGCTTCTTTAATGCTTCCTGATATTTATTCAAGTCTTCATTATCTCAAGCACAACATCAGGTAGATGCTTAAAGATCTCTCTACCTTCGAACTCTAAATAGGGTAGCAATAAAAAATAAAAAAATACTCTCGGGCCTTAAACGTGACAAAGCTATGCGCAGTCGTTCCAGCTATCGGGACCTGTAAGCTGGTGTTGCTCGTTGCTTAGCGACTCCTGATGAAGGAATATGTGGTGATGCCACGTCCTCGCGACTCCCGTTTTACGTCTTGAGCTCATGACAGAGACCTCGAGACACTCGGAGTCAAGAGGACGGTTGGGGCGGTAGCTGCGACATCGCAGCAGTCTACATCTTCAATAAAAGAGCTTAACCTTACCTATACATGTAGTCATGTTTACTACAAGTATTTCTGGCGACGAGTAGACCGCTGCATCGGACCCATTTTCCTCGTCGAAACCAAGCAGGAAGTACAGCTAATAATAGTAACGTCAATCTGAAGAACTGAAGCAGTTACTTTGAATTTTTTTGGGCCAATACTGCCATCTCATGGAATTAAGAGGTACTGCACTTTGATTTTAAAAAAAAAGATAATTTTGACAGTTCATCTTAATTTTTTTTTTGGGCTGCTTATATTACAAGGAACCATCAGTGTTTTTTTTTTGTCTGTGATCTGCTGTGGCTCTTATATTGATACAGACGTAAAAGTGAACAAGGTTAAGTAAAAATTGTTGCTGGGTTTCTTCAGCCTTCATTTTCTTCTGCGTCACACACCCTGTGATATTACTTATCTTCTGCACTTGTACTGTTTTAAGAATGCAGTCTGTGAATCCACCTCCATTTTTTTTGGAAACACCGGGTAACCCTCCAATTCCATGGAAAAATTGGTTTGATGCATTTGAAATGTACTTAGGAGCAATTGGTGCAGCACGCTTCCGTCCTGAAAGAAAAAAAAATATTTTACTCCATTCCCTAGGATTTGAAGGGAGATCTGTTTTTAAATATCTTCCTGCCTTGGTATTGGAAGAAGGAGAAGAGATTGATGAGTATGCCGAAACAGTAAAAAAATTGGAACGGAGGTTTGACATATAACCCAGTTTAGTCGTTATTAGACACAAGTTTTTCAAAAGAGAACAAAATCCTGGTGAAGACGTGGATACCTTTGTATCAGCACTGAGAAAACTTGTAGCTGATTGCCAATTTCAGGCGTTTAGTGACCAGCTGGTCAGGGACCAATTTATTGCTAAATGCACAGACAAGACCATCCAACAAAAACTTCTTTCCTTGAGCAATCCGTCACTAGATGAGACATTACGACTGGCAAAGAGCATTGAGACGTCTAAAGTGTCTGTGAAGGAACTGGAATCCAGAACGACAGAAAATATAGGATTGGTGAATTCTCAGGATGGAAATTTTTTTAAATCAACTAAGACTTTTTCCAAACCATTTTTTAAGCAAAGCAACATTTGTTTTCGTTGTGGTAATCTGAACCATATTAAGAGTGGCAGGGGATGTCCTGCTAAGAATGCCACATGCAGGAAGTGCAACAAAGTTGGGCACTTTGCCAAAGTGTGTCAGAGTGGCACAATGAGTGTTGGTTATCAACAGGGTTCAGGGAGGTTTCCAAATGGTTCAGGGGTAGCGTATGTTACAGAAATGGATGATAGTGATGTAGATAGAATCCGAGAAGAATTCAGAGACATGGTGATGATTGTCACAGAGGATCACATAGTGACTGGAGATCCTACGAGGTGTGTGGATCCTTATGTTGAAATTGGTGTTGGTGACAAAGTGATCAAACTTTTGGTGGATTCTGGTGCTCGGATCACAATGATTACTCAAGAGCTGTGCAAGGAGGTTTGGGGAGAGAGAACTTTCTGTGCACCTGACAGAGCACCTGTCTCCTATGAAGGGAGAAAGATTGAATTGGCTGGTTATTTCGAAGATGTACTTGAGTTCAAGGGAAGGAGAATTTTTGGCAAGGTTTATGTGGCGATTAAGGGACTAAACATTTTAGGTTGGTTCCATCAAGTGTTATTCCAAATGGTTTTGAGGCCAGGCACTAAGGAACAAGTATCTGTTGTAGAATCAGGTGATTATGCAGCCAATCTGATAAAAGATTTTCCTTTGGTATTTTATGAAATATTGGGCACTATTGAAGGATTTACTCATGTGATCAAAGTAAAGGAGGGAGCCATTCCAGTGAAACACAAATTTAGGAGTGTACCATTCAGTGTGAGGGACAAATTGGAAAAGGAGTTGAAGGACCTGTGTATGAAAGGTATCATTGAACCTATAGATTCCTCTTTGTGGTTGTCTCCCTTGGTTATTGCAAGGAAGAAAAATGGCGATTTGAGGGTCTGTGTGGATGTGCGCAGTTTGAATAAACATATTTGGGTGGACTTGCATCCTTTACCTAATATTACAGAAATGCTGGCCACTATTGGTGAATCAAGGTGGTTTTCCAAGTTGGATTTAGCTACAGCATATCATCAGATTGTTCTAGACCCAGCCTCAAGGCATCTTACTGCTTTTGTTTCACCTTTGGGCACATTTCAGTATTGCAGGATGCCTTTTGGGTTAGCCTCAGCAGCAGCTGTTTTTCAGCGAGTAATGTCTCAGATGTTAAAGGACATAAAAGGGGTAGCTGTATTTCAAGATGATGTTTTGATCCATGCAGCATCCAAAGAGGAACATGATCACATTGTGAGGAAGGTGTTAAGAATCATGCAGGAAAAAGGAGTGGTTCTCAAAAGTGAAAAATGCCAATTTTTGCGTAATAGAGTTGAATATTTAGGACATGTTGTTTCCGAACAAGGGATTGAACCCAAACCAGGGTTAGTCAAAGCGATTATGAATGCTTCTCCACCATCAGACAAAACAGGATTGAAGTCTTTTATTGGTTTGTGCAAATTGTATTCACGGTTCATGAGTGATTACGCTACTAAAACTAAACCTTTAACGAATTTGTTAAAGAAAAATTTTGTTTTTGTTTGGAGTAAGGATTGTCAGGAAGCGTTTGAGTGGATTAAGTCACAACTAGTTGGGCCTAAAATTTTGAAACCATTTGATCCAGACGTGCAGTGTATTATAACTGTTGATGCAAGCAGTTTCGGTGTGGGTGCTGTGTTGACTCAGGCGAAAGAAGGTACTGAAAAAACTTTGGGATATGCATCAAGAGTTTTGAGAGGGTCTGAATTAAACTTTTCTGTTATTGAAAAATAATTGTTGGCATGTTGGTGTGCTATAAGGAAGTTTCATCCGTACGTCTGGGGAAACAAGTTTGTGTTGTGCACAGATCATAGTCCTCTTATTTCTATTTTGACTGGAGACAAAATCTGAGAATCAACACCTCGCATTTCTAGATTGGTCACAAAATTATTGCAATATGATTTTGAAGTCTGTTATGTTCCAGGTAACAAGAATGTTAGAGCAGATTTTCTATCTAGATTTCCACTGGTTGAGGATGCGGGTGTTGGGGAGGATGAAGATGAAGATGATGTTGATAACTGTTTTATAGCAGCTGTTGATCTGGAAGATATGTGCGCAATAAGTGAATGTGAGTGGAAAAGGGAATTGGCGAAAGACTTGGTATTGGCTCAAATTGTAAAATTTATAAAAGAAGGGTGGCCCAGAGAAAGAAATGTACCTATTCAATTTCAAACTTTTGTCAAGGTGTCAGGTGAAATGTCAGTTGAGGATGGCATTCTGATGAGGGGTGAGAGATTTGTTCCCCCGGAGAGCCTGAGGAAAAGAATAGTTGCTGCTGCGCATGAGGGACACTTGGGCAGGACACTTACTAAGCGCAGATTACGTGAAACGTTTTGGTGGCCTGGAATGGACCAATGTGTTGATGTCTGTGTGGATGAATGTGTGATTTGCAACAGTTGTAAAAAGGGGTTCAAGGTGAGGACTCCACCATTTCAACCTATTGAACTACCCGCTAGGCCGTGGGAAAAGCTGGGAATTGATCTTATTGGTCCTTTCTATGCTTTGCCAAGTCCATGTAGATTTGCTGTAGTCTTAATTGATTACTATTCGAAGTGGCCTGAAATCAACTTTATAAGTGAGCCTTCATCAAAAAATGTAATTGAATTCCTGAGAGATGTATTTCTACGGGAGGGGTTCCCTTCGGCCATTGTTTCTGACAATGGTGTGCAATTTGTTAGTCAGGAATTTAAAGAATTTTTACTAGAAGGTGATGTCAAACACATAAGGAGTTCACTATATCATCCTCAAACCAATGGCCTTGTAGAGCGCATGAATCGAGTGTTGGGAAATTGTGTACAATGGGCTATTGCTAACAAGTCAAATGTTCAAATTTCTGTACGTACTATGCTTTGGTTTTATCGCACAACCCCCCATTCTTCTACAAGTGTTTCTCCATTTGAACTGTTGCGTGGAAGGAAACCATCTTAAAGGATCTGTCCTGGTTGGATGTCCAAGTGGGTGAAACGAAGTGATTTGAGTGTAATTGATGATACTGTCAGAAATAATGTCCGGAGGGCACAAATGAAGCAGAAGGAATACTTTGATTTAACAAAGAGGGTCTACCCCCATGAATTTGAAGTAGGGGACAAGATTAGAATCAAACTTCCTGTTCACAGAAAAAAAGGAGAAAAGAGATTTTCAGAACCCATGATAATTGACAAAGTATGTGGTAATGCTGTTAGGGTTAATTGCGGAATTGGTGGAATGTTGACAGGGTAGTTAAAGACAAGGAAATGCCTCACAAAATGTGTAAGTCTGATCATTCTATGGAATGTCTGAACAAACCATCTCACAGTGAACCAGTTACTGATGAAACGAATCCGACGGATGTTGATAAAGTCGTTTTTGAATGTTATGTACGCAGGAGTGGCAGACAAAGAGTGAAACCTTTGAGATACCGTTAATTCTGTGACATGTATTTGAGTTATGATTTTGTGTTTCATCTTTCTTTATAATTTGTATCTTTAAATGTATTTTTATTTATTTTGTGTTATTGTTTTTTTTCTGTAGACTGTTATCTTAATGAGTAATGGTTAAATTGTTATTTGCTCGTTTGTAAGGGAAGAGGATAATGTGGTGATGCCGCGTCCTCGCGACTCCCGTTTTACGTCTTGAGCTCATGACAGAGAGCTCGAGACACTCGGAGTCAAGAGGACGGTTGGGGCGGTAGCTGGGACATCGCAGCGGTCTACATCTTCAATAAAAGAGCTTAACCTTATCTATACTTGTAGTCATGTTTACTACGGAATAATATGTTGTTCTGCCGGATGCCTCAGCGCGTCGTACATAAGATCCAAGAATGACGTTTGGCTGGAGCAGCATGTGAGTAAGTGCGCGAGCCACGTGAAGTATTAAAATAGAAGTACTTATGAATCCACCGAACCGGCTCTACAGGACACACCTATAACCACCAAAAGAGCTGGGCATAACACAACCGCAGAGGAATCCAACTTAACCGTGGATAATGTCTACATCCTTTCTTAGCGTGTTTCAGCTATGAACCTCCGCCGCCCACTGGAATGAAGTTGCGTGGATACTTCAGGTTGCTCAAGTCCCTTGTCGCCTAATTTATGCAGTGATAATTAAGAAAGCTTAACCGGGTAAGTGCATAAAGAGTGTTTATTCCAAACGTATAAAGCACCACCTCTCAGCTCGTGTCAATGCCATCCACTGCCACTTAAGAACACCAGACAGTGCTGAGGTGGAACCTTTGTTAATTCAAGCACACGCGAACTACAACACATTCACTTTTATTTAGTCTACATCAAGAATAAAACTGGTTTTGTAAGGTTACAACAAATACAGCAAGTTAACAGGTATTTCTGAGACCACCCCTTCATCAAGGTTGTTAAAAAATAAATACATATACTCAGAGAACTATCCAAAAATAATACAATGTCAATAAACCAATATAGATAGCTACATGATTGAAATATGAATATTGATGCCTTATTGCTTTACCTCGTGTGGAACATTTATATACAAGACTGCACTGGTGAGGTGTGGTGTTTGGAGGTTTGTGGCACTGTGCTATTAATTTCTTTTTAACAGTCAGCTACACCCAGTCATGTGACCCAGAGGCAAGCTACAGGCACTTAATACCTAAGGCAACAATTTGCATCTAAAAGTGGTATTTTTGAAAGTGTAACTTAAAATCCATCATTACCATAAAAGAGTATTTTTTCTTACAATTCCAAAGTCACCAAACATGCTTTCCTGTTTTCATTCGGAAGTTACAGCTTCTTAAATCTTATAAGGTAACTCCAATCTTATCCTATCGGATAGTCAGGCCTTGCAGTAACGAAAAACTACCTTAGAACTGTTACATTACCAGGACATGTTCAAGTAAAAAGTAAATGTCCAACTTATAAATACAGTGTGCCCTGCCCCCAGGCTGTCCAAGGCCTACCCTAGGAGTAACTTATATATATTATAAAGGTAGGTTTTGGCCTGGCAAAATGTTTATTTTGTAGTTCACAATGGTGGTATAAAACTGCACACAAAACCTGCAATGGCAGGCCTGAGACATGTTAAAAGTGCTACTTAAGTGGGTAGCACAATAGGTTCTGCAGGCCCACTAGTAACACTTGATTTACAGGCCCTGAGTGCATGTAGTACTACTTTACTAGGGAGTTATAGTAAACAAATATGCCAGATGAGCATAAGACAATGTTACCATGTTTTAAGGGGTGTACAAGTGCTCTTTAACACTTGTTAGCAGTGGTAAACTGCACAGAGTCCTAAGAGAGATCAGCAAAAATGGATGAGGAAGGCAAAAGGTTTGGGAGAAGACCACCTTAAAGCTGACAGATCTAACAATATACAAAGGTGCTAACCCTTTCAAGCACACCCAACACCTTTTTCAAATGCCAGTAGCTGAAACCAACAGAAGTGCAGTTTCTGAGTCAAGTTCTAGTCTAATGCTTATGGTTGGATGTGCAAGCACATTTTCTTACTGAGCTAAACTGGGAAAAAACATATTTTTTGACCCCTCTCCCTTAATCTTTTTTTTTCCTGCGCTTTTAAATGAATGAAACTTGGATGTCGAACCTTATGCTAATGTGCTACAGATGCACTGGCTGTGGCCAATATTAAATTTTTAACTAATGGCCGTTTTCCTTACAGACATTTTAATTGTGCAATAACTTCAATTCCATCTTCTCCGAGCTGCAAAAATGGCAAAGCCTTTTGCCATTTTTAACCAATGTTTTAAGCATAGAGCTAGCAAGTGCAAATGCATTTTATCGTTCAATTCACAGTTTTAGCATTTTTACTTATTCCAGATTGCCTCAAGTGGTATTTTTCCACTCTATACTCAAATGCGTTTTGCTGCTCCAAATGTTTTGGGAAGAGTTGGGTGAGGAGCACCTGTGATTTCTTGAATAAATTAACATAAAATCAGTTCCTAGTATGACCTGTAATCGTTTTATAGATTTGTCAAATAAAGTTCAGAACTGACTTGTACTTAACAATTGCAGTCATAAAGTTGTGCACAACACAAATTTGTGGCCGACAATGAAATACATATGAATAATTTAATTAAAAAACAAACATATCAAAGGCATTTCTATACGTACATTTGCTAATTTCTTCTACCTTTCATTACATCTTCAAACAGGGTGTCTGTTAGGTGGTCATTATGACATTGGTGGTGAGTGATAAAGTGGTGGAAATACCACCAACAGGCTGACAGTAATTACAACTAAATTAAGACCGTGGCAGTGAGAACTCCCATAGACAGCCAATGTACCACACCATCCGCCAGGGCGTTAACACCACACACCACAGCGGTAGCCATCAACAGCCAGACGGAAGACAAGGTACCACCCACCATATCATGAAAATGCAATCCGCCACGATTTCAGGGCAGAACAAACACCATCAAAAGCCTGGCAGAAACACTGCACAGAAGACCAAAGACTCACCATCAGAGATGCAGAGAAGAACAACGCCGCATGGAACTGGAACTGCAATCTTCCCAATGCTCTTCTACGCCATGCTCCACCTGGAACACCAATACCGACGAAGACGACGATGGTGAATACAGCCTCCTAGCACGAAAGGGAGGGAGGGGGGAAAAGGAGAGTGACACACACACGCACGACAAACACCATACACACACACATCATACACACAACCAGCTGCAGACGTAAACCAATAGCACACGACGCATGGCATAATAATACAAGGACTAGAGTACGGAAGTAGTGAAAATGTATTTGCAGGGCAAAAGCCACAACATAAACCAATTTGAAAACAAAAATATATGTACAATTGTCCACAAAGGGCCAATTCCCAGTCCAAAGTACTAAGGGCACACATGGCCACAGGGCACTGTCCATGGCCCAACTGACAACATCCTCACAGACCTGTGTAGGGGCATCATCATTGAAGTGGGCAGGCACCTCAGGGCAAAGGGGGGTAGGAGCACCTCAGCCGAAGTCGGGGACTTGCCCACTGGTTCTGGAGGGGGCTCCATGCCCATTTCTCTGTGCTAGTGAGTGCAAGGTCACAGTCTCTGAGGTGGGAAACTTGCCCACTGGTTCTGGAGGGGGCTCCATGCCCATTTACCAATGCTGGTGAGTGCAAGGTCACAGTCTCTGAGGTGAGGAACTTGCCCACTGTTTCTGGAGGGAGCTCCGTGACCAATTTACCAATGCTGTTGAGTGCAAGGTCACAGTCTCTGAGGTGGGGAACTTACCCACTGGTTCTGGAGGGGGCTTCATGCCCATTTCTCTTTGCTGGGGAGTGCAAGGTCACAGTCTCTGAGGTGGGGAACTTGCCCAATGGTTCTGTAGGGGGCTCCATGCCCATTTCTCTTTGCTGGGGAGTGCAAGGTCACAGTCTCTGAGGTGGGGAACTTGCCCACTGGTTCTGGAGTTGGCTCCTTGTACAGCAGTACCTGGAGGGTGGCCTACATGTCTGCTGCCGGAGGTGAGGGCTGCACCCTCTCAGTTGGAGGTGAGAGCTCCGTGATCACTGGTGATGGTGGTGGTGGTGGTGGTGGTGGTGGTACCCTCCCAGCCTCTGCTGAAGGTGAGGGCTGCAGTGTCTCAGCTGGTGAAGGTGCCTCCTGGGCAGCCTCTGCAGGAGGTGAGGGCTGCTGTGTCTCTGCAGGGGATGAGGGCCCTGTGCCCCCTGGTGGTAGTGGTGTTGGTACCCTGTCAGCCTCAGCAGGAAGGGAGGGCTGCTGTGTCTCAGCAGGGGAAGGGACATCCTGTGCAGCCTCTTTTGGAGGCGAGGGCTGCTGTGTCTCAGCTTGAGGTGAGGGATTCTTCCCTTTTATGGCAGGAGGTGAGGGTTCCTTCCCCTTCCTGGCTGGTGGAGTGGAATCCTTCCCCTTGCTGGCTGCTGGAGTAGGATCATTACCCTTCCTGGCTGGTGGAGTGGGATCTTTACACATCCTGGCTGCTGGAGTTGTAGTGAATCCTACTTCATTTTAATGGGATAACAGGAGTTAGCTTAGCCTTTGGCTTGCAGACTCATGCCCCCGTCACCTAGTGACTTTTAACCTACTTAGCTTGCTCTGTCTTAGCACATTTAATTATTTATTTCTTCTAAAATGGCTACCTTGTTTAGAGTTAGGCCACTTGTTATGAGTTACATTATCAGTGTCACCGCGCTAAGGCGTCAAGAACAAGCACCAAAGACAAACAAACAGTAGGTGTTCACACTTAGGGATTTTCCCTTTCCATACTTTCGAGGGATTGTTGATATTAATTGCCGTCCCAAGCATGTCTGTTATCTATTGTTTGGGAACACACCTACGTCAGGAGTCCTTGAAGATCTGTATAAATATATCGCACTTTAGACAGATAATCAGAGGGGTTCCGACCAGAGGGCATCGCCACCATCGCTGATATCGATGCTGCAATCGTCTTGACGCTGACCCAGTTTTCGTGTCCCTGCGGAGTCTGAGATAGAGACCTCATTCCAAGGTAACAAGGGTTGGGGGCTCCTCTCATGGACATGGCATTGGCAGATTAGGTTTAACAAACCCAGCTCTCCTTTAGGTAGGAGGTTAGGCCTTTCACATTAGGGTATTAGGGCATATTACATCTTGTATGTCTTTTCTATGCATTGCAAGATGGTGGTTGTCTTTGTAATAATGACTCTCGTCTTCACAATTCTGTTACTTGCATTACTCATTATACCAAGTAATTGCAGCCCATGCAACTTATCGCAAATTGCAGTTATGTTAAATAAAAACTATTGAAACTTTACTGCATCTTTGTCATTGCCTGTGTTTGAATGAGACATGATATATCTGTGAGAAAGGGGTAATCTCCGTTTAACCACGACACTCCCTGAGATGTCTTACTCTCAAGTCCATGCGTAAAGGCTGCCACAAATCACCTTTTATTATTGTGTTTCTGGTGAGGTGCTGCTAGTGAGCCGGTAAGGTTGGGACAACAGTTGCGACTTGTGGTAGGAAAGACGTAGTCGCCTACAAACAAAAGTACTGTCATCCTTTAACCAGCAGTTTTGCCTAGAGCAAGAGTCCAAACTACGACAGAGTGGGATCCTTACCCTTCTTAGCTGCTGGAGTGGGATCCTTCTCAGTCTTGCCTCCACTACCAGGAGGTGCCTCCACTGTCCCTGTGGACTGTTTTTGCTGAGGTGCTGGGCTGGGTCGTTGGGACCCTGCCCTTACGGGCAGGACGGGCCGATGGAGAGGGGGGTAAAGGTCAAGTTGGGCAAGGAAAAGCTTCTTAGGGACGGTGGGGTGGGATGAGGGAGGAGGGATGGGAGGTGAGGTTGAGGAAGTGGTTGTTGGAGGAGTACGTCTGGACTTGGGTGCAGGTGCATGGGTCGTGTGCTGAGGTGGATGGCTGTTGCGTGTCTGAGTGCCTTTGTTTGTGTCCTTTAGGAGGTGGGGACAGACAGGGTGGGTGAGGACACAGGGGATGCATGCATGGATGTTGTGGAGGTGTCTGCCAGTGAGGTGTGTGTGCTGCTTGGTGTGGTGATGCTGGTGGTGGCTGTTGAAGCAGTGCATTCAAGTGTGAGTGTGGATGTGACTGTGAGGGAGGTGCAGAAGGAGGAGGAGGGGGAGACAGTGGAGGCAGTGGATGTGGTTCTGTGTGCAACTGTCTGTTTTTTGCATGAGTGCTTGTGGACTTAAGTGTGGTGCCTGTGTTTGCCTGTGCCAATCTTCTGTGTAGTCTTGTGTGCATGCTTGTCTGTATATGTGCATGGGATGGGTTGGGGTTGAGGAGACTGGTCCTGAGAAGTGGTAGTTGGAAGGGGGACTGTAGGAACAGGGACAATGGCTGCCATCAGAGAGGAGGCCAGAGCCTGGGGTGAAGGAGATGCCCACCCTCCTGGGTGAGCGGGTCTGGGCAACTCTCTGAGGGGCTACTGGGAGGGCGGTGCTGGTACGGGGGTGGCAGCTGTACCTACAGCTGTGATGGTCACAGAGGTGTCCATCACCACCAGGGAGCTTACATCGGAGGAGGTATCTGAGTCAGTGTTGTCACCTCCTGTCTCCGCCGTGGTGCTCCCCTCGCCCTCTGTCCCACTGGTTCCCTCGGTGTCGGTGAACTCTGCCTCCTGGGTCCTGTGGGATGGAGCTCCCTCTGTCGCCGGTGCCCCTGCTCCTCCACCAGATGATGCTAATGCACACATGGACAGGATGAGAGAAGAAAAAAGGAGAGAGAGAGACAAAGAGAACACTGGGTCAGTTACTGGGTCAGTTACAGCATCAACACCAGAGTTGGTATACAGAGCACCGTCACACACAGGGATCGAGCACTATGCATTGCATTGGCATTGTTTTGGCTAGATACCTCACCAAGATGAGGACCAAACACTGCCAACTGCACACCTCCTGGGACCCACAAAGCTCTGACTGACTTGGAATGCAAATGAGCTAGGTTACCTGTAATTGCCATACACCCATCACCCATCATGATGCAATGTCTGACCTGGCATTAAGGGGCACCCACTAACTCACACGCACCAACCGGATCCCATGCCACCTACTACTAATTGTAATAACGCCCACTGTACTCACCCACTTGTGGCTGCTGTGATGCCCTCAAGCGCCCATCCAGATCTTGGTAGGCCACCGCCAGTATGCAGGCCATTGGGGGGGTAGGTTCCGAATGGCACCCCTTCATTGTTGGGAGGCCATCCCCAGCTAGGCCTCGGTGGTCTACCATGCCCAGTGTCTCAGGTCCTCCCACCATCTTCTGCAGTGGGTGCTCAACCTGCTGTAGACCCCCAGGGTCCACACGTCCCTGGCGATGGCACGCCACAATCCCTTCTTTTGATGGGCGCTGACCTGCAGAGAGAATTCAGACAGGGTGACACCATTACACATACAATCCAGCCTGTCACACATATGGCCCACCAATCCCGTTTCCATCACCATTGGCACCCGCATCATCCGGAGCCCACATGTACACTACTGCCAGGCATTCACCCCCTTGGATACATTATGCTTGCATGCAAATCTCCATGCATCCTTCCCAAATGCATTGTGCCCAGAGGGTACTCATCTGTTGGTCTGAAGGCCTATAAAGAAGTGCATACTGGGGGAGGACCCCTTCCACCAGTCGCTCCAATTCCTCTGAAGTGAAGGCAGGAGCCCTTTCCCCGTTCACACGGGCCATGGTAGGTTCCAGGGACACGCAGTGTAGGTGTTGTCCTGTGGAAAGTCAGGAAACAAGTGGGGATTTAGTTAGAAAATGGTGGTCACGTCTGTGGCGGTGTACATCGTCACCAGCGGCGCTGATCCCCATTGGCCACTGTACTCCATAGATACCAGTATTAGCCAGTGAGGAATTGCACTGCAGTGCAAGACCTCCTTCCCCCACGACGTCCAACGTCAGCGGAGTTGCCTCACTTCCGCCTTTCCCAAGAAACAGAACAGGCGGTCTCCATTTCAAGGTGGTGGACAACAATCAGATAAACCATAACTACGTCATTGCCCAAAATTGCACATACATTGCCATTCCCACTGTCTCATCACACTGATGCTATATGTACACTGAGGTTGTGGTTCCATTGATCAAACTGTGACAGCCTGCTCACTCTTATGTCCCTTAGATACCTACCACTGCGGATGAATAGGAGGAGACAAACCCCTCTGTACAGACTCCTTGTGGACTTGGCTACACTGGAGGACAGGCACATAATACTCACCTATAGACTGGACAGGACCACAATCACAGAGCTGTGTGCCCATTTGGAGCCTGACCTGATATCAGCCATCCGTCATCCCACTGGGATCCCCCCTGTTGTGCAAGTGCTAGCAGTGCTCCATTTCCTGGCAACTGGTTATTTCCAAGTGGTAGTGGGCTTGGCAGCAGGAATGTCACAGCCAGTGTTCTCAATCGTGCTGGCAAGGGTTTTGCCTGCCCTGGTGAAACACATGTGCAGCTACATTGCTTTCCCCCAGGTGGAAGATTTGGTCACTGTGAAGGCAGGATTCTATGCAGTGGGGCATATCCCCAATATTATTGGGGCGATTGACTATACACATATTGCATTTGTCGTCCCCCCCCGAACAGGTGTTCAGGAATCAGAAGAGTTTCCACTCACTGAATGTGCAAATGGTGTGCCTGGCGGACCAGTACATCTCCCATATCACTGCCAAGTATCTTGGGTTGGTGCATGACACCTTTGTCCTGAAGAATAGCAGTATCCCAAATGTGATGGCCTGACTACAGAGGCACAGGGTATGGCTAATAGGAGCCAGATTCCCCGCCCACTGTATGCCAGTGTATGCATTCAAGTGTTATCCTCATAGCATTGTGTTAGGCTAATGTTTGTCACTCAATACTTGCAGCTGACTCTGGCTACCCAAACCTATTGTGGCTTCTGACCCCTGTGAGGAATGACAGGACAGGGGCTGAGAAACATTATAATGAGGCACATGGGCGAACTAGAAGAATAATCGAAAGGACCTTTGGCCTCCTGAAGGCCAGGTTCAGGTGCTACTCACCGGGGAAGGTCTGACAGATAGTAGTGGCATGCTGGCTGTTGCACAACCTAACCCTCAGACGACATGTGCCTTTTCTGCAGGAGGCAGAGACTGGAGATTCCCCTGTGGCAGCAGTGGATCCTGAGGACAGTGAGGATGAGAAGGCAGAGGATGAGGATGTGGACAACAGAACATCAGTTATACGTCAATATTTCCAATGACACAGGTGAGACAGTGGAACTGATCATTGTTCTGACTATTGATTGCATCTGTATGCCTGTAGCATGATGGTATTCCCTTCATTTGCATCTCAACTCACTATCACCTATGGCTTGTTATTTTACAGATGTTGGTGATTTGACAACAGTGTCCTGATGTGATTACTACAGACAGTTACAGGTCATTAATTGGATGTTATCATAGTGTTCATATCATTTGCACCAGATGTGACTGTTCCCCTAAATGCACATAAAATACTATCAGTCAAGGCGTGTTCAAGGGTGTTTATTGCAGTGCTATAAAATGGAGGGTAAAGTGTAATGGAATGGGGTGATGGTTGAGAAAAGTCCAGGGTATTGTTCCAGTCTGTTTGTAGCACAGGTGCAGTGTCCAAGGGGCCATAGGAAGGGGAGCAAAGGGAGTTCAAAGTGGACAAGGTTACAGGATGGGACACAAGGGGGGCAATCAGGAGAGTCTCATTTCCTGGCGGTGGTCTTGGTCTTGGCAAGTGTCTCTGGCTTCTGTCTGGGTCGCAGGGAACGTTTACGGGGTTGTTCACCTTCTGCAGGGTAAGGGATGCTGGTGGCCTGTTGGTCCTGTGGCTCCTGCCCACTAGCTGAGGCGGAAGTGGTGGGCTGGTCAGTAGACTGGCTAGTGGTAGGGGCCCGCTTGTGTGCTGTTGATTACCTCATGATGTTGGCCATGTCTGCCAGCACCCCTGCTATGGAGATCATGGTGGTGTTGAGTGCCTGCAAGTCCTCCCCAATCTCCTGATGGTGTTCCTCCTGCAGCGGCTTGTTCTCCTGCATGTTGTGAAGGATCTGGCCCATCATGTCCTGGATTGTTGGTAGGCCGCCAGGATCTTGGTGAGTGCCTCCTGGAGAGTCGGTTCCCTGGGCGTGTCCTCCCCCTGGCGCACAGTGGTCCTCCCAGTATCCTTGTTCCCCTGTGCCTCTGTCCCCTGAATGGTGTGCCCACTGCCACTGACCCCAGGTCCCTGATTGTATTGGGTGTGAGGTGTGGACTGGGGCCCTGTACTGGTGGGCACACTGCTGATTGACGTGTTCTGGGGACAGAGCTGTGGGGACTCTGGGGGGGTGCTATGGTGTTGAATACTGTTGGGGGAGGCTCTGTGGTAGATTGTGAGTGGACTTGGGTGACCGACTGTCCAGTGGTCCATGATGGGCCAGGTTGTTGATCCAGATCCTGAAGTCCAGAGTTATTGTCATCACTGGGGGCATCTTCTGTTGGGGGACTGGTTTGTCGTGGCATCTCCTCTCCGCTGACATTGGCTAAGGCATATTGTACATCCCTAGTGTTAGAAATCAGGTCTTTGCTTGGCAGTCAGGTTACCCCCTGTCCAAGCAAGGACTCTCACTCTAGTCAGAGTAAGTCACACACAATCCAAATTGTCCTGTGCCCACCCTCTGGTAGCTTGGCACTGAGCAGTCAGGCTTAACTTAGAAGGCAATGTGTAAAGTATTTGTGCAATAAATCATACAATAACACAATATAGCACCACAAAAATACACCACACGGTGTTTAAAAAAAATATATAATATTTATCTGGATATTTGCAGGTCAAAACGATCAAGGTTTGCAATAAGTAAATGTAGATATATCACTGAAAAGTGATATATAGGGGGTTATTACAACTTTAGAGGAAGTGGTAATCCATCCCAAAAGTGACGGTAAAGTGACGGATATACCACCAGCTGTATTACGAGTCCATTATATCCTATGGAACTCGTAATACGGCTGGTGGTAAATCCGTCACACCTCCTCCAAAGTTGTAATAACCCCCAAAGTGTGTTAAGTCTTTTTAAAGCAAACAAAGGGGGTCATTCTGACCCTGGCGGTAGACTACCGCCAGGGCCAACGACCGCGGATGCACCGCCAACAGGCTGGCGGTGCATCCATGGGCATTCTGACTGTGGCGGTACAGCCGCGGTCAGAAACGGAAAACCGGCGGAGTCCCGCCGGTTTTCCGCTGCCCTGGGGAATCCTCAATGGCGGCGCTGCAGGCAGCGCCGCCATGGGGATTCCGACCCCCTTACCGCCAGCCTGGCTCTGGCGGTTTTGACCGCCAGAACCTGGCTGGCGGTAACGGGTGTCGCGGGGCCCCTGGGGGCACCTGCAGTGCCCATGCCACTGGCATGGGCACTGCAGGGGCCCCTTAACAGGGCCCCACCAAGATTTTCTGTGTCTGCCAAGCAGACACTGAAAATTGCGATGGGTGCCACTGCACCCGTCGCACCCCTTCCACTCCGCCGGCTCCATTCGGAGCCGGCATCCTCATGGAAGGGGGTTTCCCGCTGGGCTGGCGGGCGGCCTTCTGGCGGTCGCCCGCCAGCCCAGCGGGAAACTCAGAATAACCGCGGCGGTCTTTTGACCGCGCAGCGGTATTCTGGCGAAGCTCAGAATGACCCCCAAAGTCTCTTTTAGCACAAAGTATCTGGTTCGCGTGAAAAATCTCTGCAACGGGCCTCAGAGGAGGAGAAGCGTGGAAACAAAGGAGGTGTGCGTCAATTTCTCGGGCCGCACACGGTGATGCATCGTTTAGTTTCCACACTGGGACGGCTGTGCGTCGATTTCCAGCGCTCCGTCAAGGATCCTCTTCAGGTTGCGGGGTTTTCCGACGCCCCGGGGTCTGTGCATGGAATCCTGAGCTTGTGGAGCAAAGTCACAAGCGCTGTGCCATTACGGTGGGCGTTGCAGGGAAGTTTCTCCCGCACAGCAGGTACTGCATCGATTTCCCCTCTGGAAGTCGGGCTGCGTCGTCTCAGGTCGGCTGTGCGTCGATCCGGTGGGACATGCGTTGAAGTTCTGGTCGCAACACAGGTGCCGCGTCGATCTTCTCCTTGTGAAGTCGGGCTGCATCATTCTGGTTCAGCGTGCAGTGAATTTCTCACCGCGGGACAGGCTCTGCGTCGGTTTTAGCAAGCTGGGCGTCAAATTTTAGCCGCACAAGAAGTCCAGTTGCAATAGAAAAGTCTTTTCGGTCCTGAGACTTCAGGGAACCGGAGGCAAGCTCTATCCAAGCCCATGGGGAGCACTTCTTCACCACAGCCAGGGAGCAGCAAGGCAGCAGGGCAACAGCAGACAGCAGTCCTTCATAGAAAGCAGTCAGGTGAGTCCTTTGGGCAGCCAGGCAGTCCTTCTTGGCAGGATGCAGGTTATGGTTACAAGTTTTTTCTCCAGGAAGTGTCTGAGTTGGAAGGGGCAGAGGCGCTGTTTATATACCCAAATGTGTCTTTGAAGTGGGGGAGACTTCAAAGAGTGGCTTAGAAGTGCACCAGGTCCCCTTTCAGTTCAATCCTGTCTGCCAGGGTCCCAGTAGGGTGTGTGGCAGTCCTTTGTGTGAGAGCAGGCCCTCCACCCTCCCAGCCCAGGAAGACCCATTCAAAATGCAAATGTATGCAAGTGAGGCTGAGTAACCTGTGATTAGGGTGTGTCTGAGTGAATGCACAAGGAGCTGTCAACTAAACCCAGCCAGACGTGGATTGTAAGGCACAGAAAGATTTAAGTGCAGAGAAAGGCTCACTTTCTAAAAGTGACATTTCTAAAATAGTAATATTAAATCCAACTTCACCAGTCAGCAGGATTTTATATCACCCTTCTGGTATATCACCCTTCTGGTACTCAATACGACCTTCCAACTCCTTTCAGATCAGCAGCTACCACTCAAACAATATATGAGGACAGCCCCAATGTTAGCCTATGAAGGGAGCAGGCCTCATAGCAGGGTAAAAACGAATTTGGGAGTTTTACACTACCAAGACATGTAAACTACATAGGTGCATGCCCTGCCTTTTGCCTACACAGCACCCTGCCCTATGGGTTGCATAGGGCATAATTTAGGGGTGTCTTATATGTAGAAAAAGGGGAGTTTTAGGCTTGGTAAGTACTTTTCAATGCCACGTCGAATTGGCAGTGAAACTGCACATACAGGCCTTGCAATGGCAGGCCTGAGGCAAGGTTAAGGGGCTACTTAAGTGGGTGGCACAACCAGTGCTGCAGGCCCACTAGTAGCATTTAATCTACAGGCCCTGGGCACATATAGTGCACAGTACTAGGGTCTTATAAGTAAATCAAATAGTCCAATTGGGTATGATCCAATGTGACCATGTTTAAAGGGAGAGAGCATATGCACTTTAGCACTGGTTAGTATTGGTAAAGTGTGCAGAGTCTAAAAACCAGCAAAAACAGTGTCCAAAATGCACAGGGAGGCAGGCAAAAAGTTAGGGGTGACCACTCTAAGGCCGTCAGGTCTAACACCTAGCTTCCCCTCTATCATTGCTGTTGCCCTGCCATCTTGGTTTGTGTATGATGATGTATTGTGGGATTGTTAGTTCCCCTATGCTGTGCATGCTTTAGTGATGGGGTTCCATGCAGGGCTGGGAGGGCTGTCCATGCATTGGGTTAGTCATATGTGTAGGTGCAGTGTGTGGGATGGAGTGGAGTGGAGTGATGGGAGTGAGGGTGAGGGGGGTGTGATGGCGTGCAGGTATGGGGGTTGATAAGTAGTAAATGTTGACTCACCAGTGTCCAGTCCTCCGGCTACTCCAGTGAGTCTCTCAGGATGCTCCTCCCATGCTGTGAGCTGTGGGGAAGGAGTTGGGGGTCCACTGCCAGTCCTCTGTATGGCAGACCTGTAGGTCGTTCCACCTCTTCCTGATGTCGTCCCTTGTTCTTGGATGCTGTTCCACGATGTTCACCCTGTCCATGATTCTACGCCATAGCTCCATCTTCCTGGCAATGGATATTTGCTGTACCTGTGCTCCAAACAGCTGTGGTTCTACCCTGACTATTTCCTCCACCATGACCTTCAACTCCTCATCTGTGAAACGGGGGTGCCTTTGTGGGGACATGGGTGTTGTGTGGTGTGTGTAAGTGTGTGGGTGTTGGGTACTGTGGTTGGGTTTGCGTAGAAAGGTGCGTGAGGGATGTATGGATGTATGTGGTTTGTGTGTCTAGTTGTCACAGTGGTCTTGGTTTCAGTCTGGTGGCAATCATCTGTGTTCATAAAGGGTTGAGTGTGATGTGGGTGTGTGTTTCATAGTGCTGTGGGTGGGTGGGTGTGGTGTGTGTATGAGTGTCGGGTGCGCATTTTTGTTATTGGCCAATGTTGTGCGGTTTAGTATTTGGGTGTCCACTCTGAGCATGCCGGTGTGTACTGCTAATGGTTTACCGCCATTGAATGCCCGCCGTGGTGATTCGTGTGTCATGATGTAGTGAGCATTGTTTTGTTGGTGTAATGGTATGGGTGTTGGTACCAACAGTTTAACACTGACCTTTGGACTGGCAGATTTGTGTATGTGGCAGTATTCTGTTTGATTGGTGTTTATGAGTCATAATATGGCGAATGGATATTCGCCACTGCAGTGGCATGTTGGCGGCCTTCACCGTGGCGGTAAGCAGAATTTACCGCCAATGTCATAATGAGGGCCTTAGTCTATTTTGGCTGCCTATCACCAAGATGAATTATTTTTGTGTGAGCATTGTAGGCATCTCTTCTCTCTCCTGTCACTTACTCACTCACTGACCCATTCACCTACTCACTACTGTACTTCACCTACTGAAAACTTTGGCCCTGATTTAAGAGGGCCTACCACCACTTTAGTGCAGTCTTAGCATAATTAGGGGGGGCTAAAAATGGCGCAAAGAAATTTCAGAGATTTCTTTGCATCATTTATTTCTGGATGTTTAACGCCTGCTCAAAGGAAGCACACCATTCTTTACAATGGGCCCCTATGTACTGTTCAGGGTTAGCACCAAAACACTACATCAATAGTGTCAGAAATTCTGATGCTATTACCCCCTACCCTGCAACATGGTGTGCTGTATTTTCCATATGGCGCACACATAGTGGCGGCAGGAGGCGCAAGGGGCCACAAGAAAAGTGGCTTTACATGCAATGTAGTGCCACTTTTCATAAATCTGGCACTTTGTTATCCAAATATTCGTTTCAATACCATCCCCTTTTCCTCCATCTATTATCTTGTTTTCCTTACCTAAATGTTAATCCCTCCGTGTGTCCCAAGAGTCTTCCGAAGGAAATGAATTGCCTAAGCTGCGTAAATCCTGCCCAGTGCTAAACTGCTGATATTTCACTTAAAGGTCAGTCGTACCTTCTTTCTACTTAACTTAAAGCTTTAGCCACCCCTGATGTTAATTCATGATGCTCTTGCTGAACCCATAGTCCATATTAGAAACGCTCGTTAATCCTTCATATGAGGAAAGTTTGCCTCTAGTTCCATTGCGAGGAATGTATTCCCCTGCAAAAACAAACAAGTGACGTTTGTCCAGTGAAGCCAAGCTTCTGTCATAAACAGTGAATATCTATTGGTCTGCAAACACATGTTCCCACCTGGGACTACTAGAAAAATAAGGGTGTTACATAGACCTACAACAAGATACTGAACCTGTTGCATGCATCTTTCTTGCTGGATCCTTTATAATGGGAAAAGTAATTCTGCATTACTGAAACACGTCCGAAGCATCTCATGCAAATATATTTCATAAAGTGATGGAAGCCCGCAGAAACACACCAACTCATTTCATTTCACTAATATGTTTTGAGTAGGGTATCAAAAAAGAATATTCTCATAGTTGAACACGTCCTGCATATAGTGCACCGTTGGACAGAATTACATTTGTTTTTAGAAATTCAGTTTTCACTCATTTGCTGAGAGTTAAGAAAAATTAAAATTGTGATGTGTCAGTAACCTGTGGTTTTTTTCTTACACATTTGTCCATAAGTACCTTACATAAAAATTATGATGTAAGATTTACAGAACTTTAAGGCCCAGATTTACTCTCACTTTGCACTGAGTTTGCATCACTTTTGTGATGCAAACCAGGTGAAGAGTTTTAGTGTGGTATTACCTGTCAACAGCAATCCAGGATTTGAATTAGAAAGTATCCCAAAGTGATGCAAAGTTAAACTATGTGCTACCTGCGCTACTGGCCATCAAGGGGACATTCCATGGGTGGTACATGGGAGTACTCAGGCAACCACCAATGGGTTTTAATGCACATCACTAGTACTATAATTTGTAGACAGAGCTTTGCACCAAAACCTTATGCCTCCACAAGGCAGGCATAATGAGTAACTGTTTCATTTTTCTTAGCTTGTGCTGCATTGTAGAGCACAAATAGCAGTAACTATTAAAGTTTTTTTTTGTACTAGAAAGCTGTGCTTCCAGCACAAAACCTATGCCTAACAGGGCACACATGTACTAAGGTGTGTGGTGTGCAATTCAGCTAAAAGTGTGCCAGGAATGGGGAAAGAAAAAATGCACCCCGTGTGAGTAGATATGGAAAAAATGTTCTGTTTTCTTCTAACGCAAGGCATCATCAAATATTAGTAAATATTGACTTAAATGTCACATATGAGGGATGCAAGATGTAATCTACTCCACTTCACTAAAAAAAGCTTGGCAAAATTATGGTCTGCTAGGTTATTAAATTCTGCAAAAGAATTGAAGAAAGTCACAAAATCTAATTGGCCAAATTTATGAGCCCAGTATCATCACACTTGCAATGCAACGTGGTGCATGCACAATGCAACTCAAAAATGAGACTTTTGAAGCCATGCAGGGCTTCATAAATCTGGAATAAAGCAATGCTAATTGCTGCATTATGTTACTCTGCCCCAGGGAGGCTTTCCATGTGTGTTGTGCGGGTGTACCCACACAGCATCCATGGATTTTGATGCATTTCCAGATTTACCAAAAGTGGTAGACCAGGTAATGCATCAAAATGCTACACCTTCCCAGGTCAGGCATAATAAGGAAAAATATATATATTTTTCCCTGTTGTTTCCTCTTTCTATGTATGCTAGGTTTTTCACACCTAGAAAGAGGAAAATGCCTAAGGGATTGTTTTTGTGCAGGAAGGTGTCCCTTCCTGCAGAAAAAAATACACCCTAAGACGTAGGCACCTTTGCACCATGCTTTAAGGGTGCCTGCATTGGCTCTAGGCTGCCAAAACAGTGCCATTGCATGGACAAAAGTAGGAATGCGCCATATTCTTTTAAAATTAACACATGCCATTACTGCCGTTTTCCTTTAATGCAGCAAGGTGACTTAATGCGCTGTGCCACTATGCCCCTATGTTTCTGGAAAAGAAAAACATAGCAATGCCTATTTTTTGCTCAGAAATTCTTAATCTTGAAAACATATCTTAGTGGTAAAACAAAAGTGAAAATGGATAAGATGAATAGACTTCCAACTTCATGAATGCAAAGTCTACACTGCATCCGATTGCAATGGTGAGATTGCAATTTTGAGCATTCCCACTCAAGGCATCAATTGTTATTATAGAATTAAATGAGGAAAAAGTTAAATGTTTTCAAAGCAATTAGGACACATCATATTAAAATGTAATGTTTTTGTATGGTTACCGGTAACTACGTCTCTATTTTTTTTTTTTTGTATAAAACAATAAAATGCACAGGTTTAAAATGTAAAAAAAAATGCACACATTGATCATCATATAAATATGCAGATACACTAATTGCTCTCATGTATCTTTAGTACTGGTGTCCTGCCATGGCCTGATAAATAATCCATGTCCTAGGAAATTGTGAGAGCTAGTGGTAAGACAGTCACTACACCTAATGAGAGGCCTAATCTGGTTTAATCTTAGAGAAGTATATAGGGCAGAACTATAAAGTGGTCACCTACTGCAATCAAGTCTCCCAGACAGTCACAAATAAGCTTCAACCACCATCCCTTCTGCTGGACGTTGCTACGACCTGAGCTATTATGCTGGGGATCAGTGCTGTGTCTTTCAGTGGCTCACAAATGTGCCTCACTTAGCTATCTTGATCAATGTTCCTACATTCTTAGTTCTGTGTATTGAAGTGTATGCAAAGTGTGGGTGAAGCCAAATAAATTCTGTTTCTGCCCCTGAATTTAAATGAAGATAACATTAGACAGGTTGACAGAGCAGTCTGATAGTGGAACTAATATTGGAGGTGTATTAATTGTCACATCACACACATGGAGGAAGAGATTTACAGAGTTGCGCAGTGATTTAATATTGAATAACACTTTAATCCCTGTCCAATAGAGTATAGCCCCTACAGGGCTTCATGTACTCATCATGCAGACAGAACGAAGTCTGCCCCACTAAAATACCTGTTAATTTTAAGAACCAATAATCCAGACAGAAAAACAAGCATTAAGGCAGTCGGATAAGGTTAGTGGAGTCGAGTTTCACTCTAGTTCCCATCAGTAAATCAAGGAATCTTTAGTGGAGACAATGAGGGCTTTAGGACTGCACGACAAAACAACGACTTCAAAAATATTTAGTTGTAAAGGCATTCCTGATAAAATCATTAGCAATAGGCACCATTCACCCTACATCACTCACCCCACCCCCCCCACCCCACCCCACCCCAAAACCTAAAACCCCCTGACCACCACCCACTCCCCAAAACCAAAAACACCCCACCACCCCAACCCCACCCCAAAACCTAAAACCCCCTGACCCCCCATCCCCTCCCCAAAACCTAAACCCACCACTTACCTTCGCCAACTCACTTCTTTGTAGCTTAACCACGCATGTTCGTTGTTCAGAACATACGTAGTTAAGGCACAAAAAAACGGAGTCGTGGTTAAAAAAAGCGTTGTTGCGCTTTCGTTAACCATGACTTTCGGAAAAAAAAAGTCGTAAAAAAGGATGTTCCCCGGGCTTTAGCATTAGAAACAACATAACAAATCCACTCAACGCTTTTTCAGATTCCTAGCTGAATAAAAGGAAGAGCATAGCATGCTTGTCATTGAAGCATGATCAGGTCATTCTCAGTCATACTTAGTTTATTATTGATCTATCCCTCATTTATGTTTATTATGCTTAAACTCCTCAATGCGTCGGCTGGCTGGTAGCCATCCGATGCCATGGTGCTGGTGTGCGTCTGAAGGCTCCCGTCCATCTGCACACATGGCACTGCAAATCCTTCTCTTGCGGGCACCAGAGGGATTTCCTTTCTTCCAAAACAGCCTCACAAGCTGGGGAATAGCTTCTCCTGCTCCTGAGGCTCTTGTGGGTTTTCAGTGAAATGACGATCAGCGCACATGGCACGCTGACGTCATTTCACTGAAAACAAAAGTGAAAACAGCCAATGAGCTCATTTCACTTTCACTGCCTAGGTGCTCAGGGGGCCATCTCAGCCCCGATCTCTGGGTAAGGTATCATTAGAAAGGGGAGAATCTCCCCTTTCCAACAGTACCTCCCCCCGGAAGGATCCCTGCTTGGGAGTTCGGTCATCAAGCAGGGATCCACCCACTAGACACTAGGGAGGGGGAGAGGACTTTTGGGCAAGATCCTTTGCTCCACACTTTATATTTCGGTCATATTCAGTCTTTCTGACCCCACCCCCCTTCCCCTCCCCCAGGGCAGAAAACCCACTAGGAACCAGAGATACATTTTTTATGTATATCTATGGATGGGGGCTGCCCTGCACTGCCATTGTAATGCTGCAACCCTTCCCAAAAATTGGCAGAGTTTTTCTACCCCCTAGGGGGACAGAAAGCCTACTAGGCACAAGGTATTTTCTTTTTTTTCATTTAGGGGTGGAGGCTGCACAGAATGGTCATTGCAATGTCCCCGCCACTCCTCTAAAAAAAAGAGCGCAGTCTTTCTGCCCCCCGGGGGGGCAAATGGAAGCATAAGCCCCCAATCTGCCCTCATGGTGGGGGGCAAGAACACCCATTAGGCACCAGGGATTTTTTTTATTCATCTAGGGGTGGGGGCTGCCCAGAATGGGCACTAAAATGCCCAACCACTTCCCTCAAAAAATCAGCACAGTCTTTCAGACCCCCCCTAGGGGGTAAATGGGATAATAGTCCCCATTCTGTCCCCCGGGTACAGAAAGCCCACTAGACACCAAGGATGTTTTTTTTTATTCATCTAGGGTTGGGAATTGGCCACATCGGGTACGGCAAGGCCTCCACCTCTCCCCCTCAAAAACAAAATCATCACAACCTTTCTGTCCCTTAGGGGCAGATGGGTGCAATAGGCCCCATGTGCCCCCTGTGGGGCAGAAAGCCAACTAGGCACCAGGGAAGCATTTTATTTTTTAGAGTAGAGGGGAAGGGGTTGCCCACCACCATGGGCAAGGTTATGCCACCCACCCCACCAAAAGGGAGCAACAGTCTTTCTGCCCCCCTTCATGGACTAAAGCATCTCATCCCAATGGCAAGCAAGAGGACATTTGACTCTTTTGGGTTTTGATTTTACATATGGGCCAAGATAGCTTGGCTAACTCCCACTATCGTCCCACATCCAATAGTGCGCACCTGTTCTTTTTGGACTGGGATACAATGTCACCTTGAAAAACCTACTAGACCCAGACACTTCTTAAAACTAAACATCTGGGGGAGTCCACGGTGGTGTGCTTCACAGCACCCCACACCATTTTCTGACACACAATGCCCTGCAAACCTCAAACTTTACCTGAAATTAGGCATTTTCCCTACATTTCTGGGATGGAAACTTCCGGAATCTGCAGGAATCCTCAAAATACCACTGAGTGCTGCTCCATCTGCACTGATAAAAACTCTGCCCCACATGTGTGGGTGCCCAAAGCAGAATCAGCCTAAAAAAGATATATACACAAAACTCCCCTTTTGAACCCGCTTTGGTTCCCCCTCAATTTAGCCACATCTCCCTGGACTCCCCCAGGCACCTATTTTTAAGAAATGTGTGGGTTTGGTAGGCTTCCCTAGATGGCCGCCGACCTTGGGACAAAAAACACAAACACATCAAAATTATCACAAAACAACCTTTTTTGGGTCCTTACCTGTCCTGGGCACTTGGCCCACCCACACGGGTGAGGTAGTATTTTAACAGAAGACCTGGAAGAGTACAGTAAGAAAAATTAAAGAGAACTTGAGACTGATGTCAGCATAAAGAGGGAAGAAAAAATGATTGGACTCTAAACCCCCCATAAAAAAGAGAGTGTCTGGTCTTTCCACAAAACATGCTCATTCAGGTATGAGTACTCCTGAGAAACAGAAGTTGGGCGAAAGCGCTTCTAGAGATCGCTGCACAAGTCACAATAGTACATCAGATGCTTCAGAGGTTTCTGGATGTGAATCCAGCTGATGACTTCATGAAGATCAAAACTCCAGTTCAACAGTTAAATTCTCCTGATAGGGTTTACAACCTAAAAATACAAATTGAAGTGGACATAACACAGTATCAAGGCAGTCTTCTGGACCCAACTATCTGATGATTATGACATCATCCAAGCAGAAGAAGACAAGCCCCCAGTTTTCATTGGGGAGGGCGAGTCATAAAAGTAACCTTATTTCCCATAGTACCTAAAGGTATCAGAGAGGTTTACGTAGGTGAATGGGCAGTGAGACAGGCTTCAGCTGTATATAGAAATTTAGTGGGGTGGGATCAACATTTTAATATACATGTTATTCCCCTGCATTGTGAACCAGAACCACAAGCACAAACACAATGCCTGTGAAACTATAAGCCAAATATGTCATTATAGCAATATTGGACCAATTGCAGTATCAAGGTATAATAGAACCTTCCCTCTCACACATGGGCACAGCTATTCTTCAGTCTCTAAACCAGGCTGATCCTGCAGAATAGTCTTAGACAACAGAAATCTGAATTCACACACCCAAACATATGCAGTACAAAATTCTCACAGCACTTTTGATGATGAATCTAGTACAGAAAAAATGAATAATAACCCTGTATATTCCCTGTATATTTCCAATGGAATTTTCAGAATGGGCTGTTACAATAGTACTGCCTTGTTTTCTGCATGGATCATAGAGATCTTATCCTGAGGTATTGTCATACATTGATGATATCTATGTAACGGAGGAGAACGTGCATGAATATCCTACCAGGGTACACACAGTAGTAAATATGTTGACATCACATGGTTACAAGATTAATGTTAACAAATGAACGATCACCTACCTGACATTAACCTTCCTTGGATATGAATTATCCAGTGGGAGCAAAGGTCTAGTTTCATGCTTCCTCCAGAAGTGTGCTACCTTGCAACTTCCTGAAACACTGAAAAAGTTACAGTAGTTGTAGTTTCTCAATTTTGAACATACTTATTTGCATCACTATGCAGAGAGAGTGAAGTCTTTGTATGACCTGATTTCTCACATTTTACTCTGTGACTGTACGCACATACTGATATTTTGTTTGGTCTACAAGCAGATATGCTTGAGACTAAGGACCTGATTTATATTTTTTGGGCACTGCATTTGCATCATTTTGTGACACAAAAATGGGGCAAACTTCAAAATTCAATTATATTTTGTACGTTTGCGCCGCTTTTGTGTCAAAGAATTGCGCACATGCAGCACTAAAAAAGTATAAATCAGGCTCTAAATATTTTCAAACTACAGACAATAAAACCAACTTAGATATCTGTGCCATACCCAGTCGGTGACCTAGCAGCAAAAACTCAATTCAGACTGTCCCAGTGGCATCCCAGCCAGATCTCAAACAAAGATCAACATAGATATTTCAACAGCCATAAATTCAACCAAGCAATCTAGGAAAACTCCTGCAGGTTTTCGTACCAAATACTCCTACATCCTGAATTCAGAAAACATTTGGTTAGGTATGATACTAGGGCCCATATTTATACTTTTTGGTGCAAACCTGCGCTAGGGCAGATTTGCGTCAAAAAGTTTAACGCAGGCTGCCACCATTTCAAAGCGCCACCCGGGTGCCTTATTTATGGAATGATGGTTGCGGCGCTGCAGCCTGGTTAGCATCAAAATAAATGACGGTAACTGGGCAACGGAGGCGAAGGGAAGAGTGGGAGTTGTGCGCCAAAGAATGGTGCAAGTCAGGTTAGAGTAAAAAATATTGGCTCTAACCTGACTAGCATCATTTTTTGATGCACAACCCCCATGGAAATGACTCTTGTCTTAGCAAAGACAGGAGTCAGGCCCCCCTCCCAATGGTCATGCCCAGGGGACTAACGTCCTCTGGGTATGGCCATTGGGCACAGTGGCATGTAGTGGGGCCTAAGTTAGTCCCCTCTATGCCACTTCTACGTAAATAAAATAATACTTACCTCTTATTACCTCTACTTACCGTAGATGGGTCCCCCCATCCATGGGTGTCCTCCAGGGGTGGGTGAGGGTGGCAGGGAGTGTCCCTGGGGGCAAGGAAGGGCACCTGTGGACTGCTTCCATGCCCTGACCCAGGTGTTAAAAAATGTCTCTAAACCGGTTTAGAGTCATTTTTCAAGGCCCTCCCCCTCCTGTGCGTCATTTTTGCACTGGAGTATAAATACGGCATTAGAGTCATTTCTTGCCCCGTAATGCCTACCTTGCATCTCATTAACGCAAGGTAGGTTTCCACTGTAAAAACATGACTCAAACTCCATAAATTTGGCGCTGGACAGGTCTAGCGCCAAAGTATAAATATGGAGTTAGGTTTGCACCAGATTTGCGTAAAAAAAATGACGCAAACTTGGCACAAACAGAGTATAAGTATGCCCCTAGGAGTGGGAGACTGAATAATACCTATTAATCTGTCTGGATCAGAACCAATCAAAGAAGTACACAAAGGGTTGGCCTCTGCACATGCAGGAATAAATCCTACCATAGAAATGCTACAGTAACGCTACTGGTGGCCTAGTTTATATAATTATACAAGGGACTATGATAGTGTAACATTTGTCAGCAGATTAAAACCCTCCATTGTCAAAAGACCCTGCCTGCACCCCTTGTGATCTCGGAATAGCACCTTCCGAGTGATTTATTTGAACCCTGTTGGTCCCCTAAATTCAGCTAACCAATACAAGTTTATATTGATAGCTCTTGATTCATGTTCTCAGTTCCTATGGGTTTGGCCATAGCGAAATGCAAATGCTTCAGCAGTCATAAAAGATTTGCAGTGCCTAGTGTCAAAGGGGCAGTTAATTAATTTCCTTTAGGTAATGGTTCTGCATTTGCCTCCAAGTCTTACAGGGATCCCATGGCTGCTCTGGGAGTTTGTCTACAATTCAGCAACCCTTCAAAGATGAATCTAGGAGCCTTGTAGAGAGAGCCAGTGGCATGATCAAACATGTTTTGACTGCTAGGGTGTTAGGTTCAGGTCTTAATTTATACCATAATCTGTATAGTCTTCCAAGAGCATCGAATAACTTGCTTAGATGAGTACTGGGAGGCTGCATTCCATATGAGGTCCTCCTCAGAGTTGCTATCTATGTGCCTGGCTTAGATAATTCTGGGAAGGTGATGACTAAAGGTAAAGTTTACTTGGAGAAATGTTTGAAAGTTTTACAGAGTATCCAAGAAGTCAGGGACAAGCTGTCTAACACAAACCACTCCGACCCTACCTGTGAAGAAAAGGTTATTATTGCTACCAACAGGTGGATTGACAGAGTTGGGGATATAGTTTGGGTGAAAATCCAAAACTAGCAATCTTTTGATCCCATGGACCAACTATCATTCTTCTTAGGGTAAAAAGCATTTTCTTCCTTCTCTGCCTGGATCAACAAAGAAGCAGACAGGTGTTGATCACCTATATTAAAAAACACTATGTGGCCAGTGCTCTGTAGTCAGCTGTCACAGACACCATGAAGGATTTAGAGAAGTACCTCCCAGCCTCTCCCTACTCTGAATACCCTACCCCCTGAACAAAGCAGTAACATTCCTAGCTCAAGTCCCCAGCCAGGGATGTTTGAGCTTAACACTCTACGTAAATCACTGAGTGCAGCAAATACAGAAATATAGCAGATGTTGCCAATACAACAGTGGCTACTGTCCAACACAATCCCATGGTTTACTCTGAAATTATAGTAACAGACTCCTCTGTGGCAGCTTCCACAATGACTGGCTCTTCATCATACTCCTCGTCATCCCCCCCTTCCATGAACTTTTCTTCACCCTTGCTTCTCCTGGCATCTCCCAGACTCTGCAGTGGTCCATTCCATGTCCCTATCACCATGATCAGAAGTGGTGCTTGGAAAGGATGGTGGAGTAGTACCCTACCTTTTTGTTGCTGAACATCTGGGAGCTATTGCTTCTAAAAGATGAGGCTCTTGCTCAGCAAAAAGCTTGACCTCCTGTTCTGCTCTAACTTTGGAAAGATCTACTGTTGCTGGCTGTGGCTGCTGTCCACTTTGCTCTGTTTCCTGAACTGATTGGGTAATACTTTGGAAAAGGGACAAATCCAATTCAGCATCACTGCTAATCGTCATCGCCATGATTGCAGTTGCTGCCTCACTGATAGACATGGTCTTGGGCTTAAGTTGGTGTGGTGCTGTTGGTGTGGGAGTGCTGCTCCCAGGTTTCACCACGGAGGCCGCTGTGGCAGGAACACATCTCCCAAAAAAAGGTACGGTTGCCACATCACTGGTGAAAAGCTGCTTCTTTTCAATGACCACTTTCTTAGGAGCAATTTTCTTTGGGGTCATCTTAAGCTTCAAAGCTGGCAGTGACACTAAGATGCACAAGCGAAAGAGTTTGGAGGACCGAAGTAAATGTAAGGTCTTCTCTTTGACAGTGCTGCAGGTGATGTGAGGTGTCTTCTCTTTTGCACCTAAAAGCAACCAAGCAAGAAAAACATGTAGTAAGTGAAATGTGGCATTGATGCAGGTTTAAATAGTACAGACAAATGCAGTCCTAGTGCAGTGGGTTAGTTATGTAATAAATACCAATTTAATCAAACATTGTACATCCAAAACACATCACCACACCATAAAAGTGAATTTCAAATTAGGCAGTACAACATGCAGATATAGCCCTTTGCTATTCCCATCTGTTGTAATGGAGACACTAGGGGTAGTCAGACAAAGTTGCATGGGTAAGTGGAATAATCCTTAAAAATGCCTACATCGGCAAGGTGGTCCAGGGGAAATGAAATAATCATTAAATTATTGAATTATGCTGCGATTTGTCTGTAGTGCTCAGCAGCCAGGCTGTCCAGAAGGAAATGGAATTATTATACACCTAAAGAAACAGAATGCTGTAGGCCGCCCGAGCGTCTTTGGTGGATGGATGGGTAGATGAATGGAGGAATGGATGTGTATGGATAGATCAAGGCAAAATGTAGAATTAAATCCAATGAAATAAAAAAAAAAAAAAAAAAAAAAAAAAAAAATATTAAACTACAAAAAAGTGAAAGGGAAAAAACAAATTAAACAATATTAGAATTAAAATGTAAAATACAAATATTATATTAAAAAATAAAAATAAAATATATACTTAAAATAAACAAATGATCAACAATTAACAATGGTTGTATGTAAGGATATGGCAAAGAATCACTGGCTGGATACAGAAAATGTCTTCCAGCCACAATGTAAAAACAACAAGGAGCAAGAAGACATGGCAAACAAAGAACACGTGCAAGCCTATGGCAAAAGGACATTTGGCTAGATAGACAAAATAGGCACCAGCCACATGGTCAAGCAACAAGGAGCAAGGAGGCATGAGGAACAAAGAAAGAACACATGCAAGTCTATGGCAAAGGAACAATGGCCGCATGCACAAAATAGCTGCCAGCCACATGGTAAAACAACAAAAAGTAGCAAGGTGGCATGGCAAACACAGAACATATACAAGCCTATGGAAAACTGACCCAGACTGGATGGACAAAATGGTCATCAGCCACATGTTCAAACAACAACAACAAACAGTGCAGAGGCAAGGGGAACAAAGAAAGAACACATGCAAGCCCATGGCTAAGGAACACTGACTGCATGCACCAAATGGCTGCCAGCCAAATGGTCACACAACAACAACAATGAGCAAGCAAAACAGAGAAGAACGCATGCAAGCTAATGGCACAAACACACTGGCTGAATGAAGAAAATGGCCTCCATCCACATAGTCAAACAACAACTGCAAACAAGGAGGCACGGAGAACAAAGAGAACCTGCAAGCCTATGGACATAGACTACACAAAATGGCCCCTGGCCACATGACATTGGAAAACAAAGACAAATGGCGAATGATCACAAACACACACAAACACCCTCGCCATAAGGAGGCATGGTGGTAACAATGTTACAAACATGTAGAAAAGGACAGGAACTGAGCTTTCTTACAAAAGATGGAAAATCAATGAAATGCAACATAAATAATAACTTGGCCCATAATTAAACGCCAGGCCACCCACCACTATACATTTTTAAAATCAATGTAAAGTAGAAAGAAATTCTGGTGCATGCCCAAGCAAACAAACAACACCCTTATTCACTAGTTTTGGAATTTACTTGTGTGATTTCACAAAAACAATGTCCTTAAATCCAAAGGTATATCAGATCCAAAGAGAGTGATCCATCCACCGCGAAATCGAAGTGAAAGGTGACCAGGAGATGGACAAAGCATTGGGAGGAGCCTGCTAGACAGGAACAGGAAGTTGGAGTATCTGGGCCAATGCCTTCCTGTTTGAAAAAAAAAGGCTTCTCAATATAAAAGGCAACTTAAAAGGTCCATTGGAGAAGAAAATCCACTCAAAAACCACTTCTTGACTAGATTTACTCTAGGTGCATTTGTGCTCAGGAGCAGGACTGTTTTGTACCCATTGTGGCCAGAGGCAGCATGAGTAAATGTGAAGTGTTCTGCACACAGGCAGAAACAGCATGATTGAACACAAAGGTGGTCATTACAACCCTGGCGGACGGCGTTAAAGCGGCGGTAAGACCGCCAACAGGCCGGTGGTAAAACAATTACGACTGTGGCGGAAACCGCCAACAAAGACAGCCACTTTAACACTCAGACCGCCACGGCGGTACAAACAAACAGCGCGGCGGTCACCGCCAACAGACAGGCTGGAGACAATGTACCGCCCACACTATTATGACAGGCCAATCCGCCACCTTTTCCGGGGTGGATTCACCGCAGATAAAAACACGGCGGAAACAGGCATTTCTAAGGGAAAACGCTCACCTCTACACACCCCACGAGGAACAAGGACACCATGGAACCGGAACTCCAAATTCTACCTGCGATAGTCTTCCTGCTCCTCTACCTGGAACACTACCGCCGCGGCGAAGACCACAGTGAGTACTGCACCTATGACACAGGGGAGGGTGGAGGCAAAAAACAGGGACACACACACGCAACACACCCACCCCCACCCCCACCCTCACCCACTACAACACACACTAATACATGTTGATACATTACAGTTACACCCCCCCAAGTCCCCCGGAAGAATGCAAAGACAAAAGGAAATGATTGTAACGATTGTAATCTATTAAAATCCAGTACTCAAAAATATAAATACACTATAAACAAATATATACACCAATAATACAAGTCCGGGTATTGTACCATTTATAGTCCATGAACCACTGGGCCCAAAATGCATGGGCGAGGCCCACACTCGATACCCGATCAAAACAGAGAGAACACTGCAGGGGCATCAGTTAGAAATACAACAGGCACCTCAGGGGGAAGGGAAGGAGGGCACCTCAGCCGGATAAGTGCACGACGCCAGATCCACGAGGGGGCTCAATGCCCACTGTTCAATCCTGGGGAGTGCAAAGCCACAGTCTCTCAAGTCTCTACAGTGGGTGGCTTGCCCACTGCACTATCCTGGGGAGTGCAAAGCCACAGTCTCTCAAATCTCTACAGTGGGTGGCTTGCCCACTGCTGCATCCTGGGGAGTGCAAAGCCACAGTCTCTCAAGTCTCTCCAGTAGGTGGTTTGCCCACTGCTGCATCCTTGGGAGTGCAAAGCCACAGTCTCTCAAGTCTCTCCAGTGGGTGGTTTGCCCACTGCATTATCCTGGGGAGTGCAAAGCCACAGTCTCTCAAGTCTCCACAGTGGGTGGGTTGCCCACTGCTGCATCCTGGGGAGTGCACAGCCACAGTCTCTCAAGTCTCTCCAGTGGGTGGGTTGCCCACTGTAACATCCTGGGGAGTGCAAAGCCACAATCTCTCAAGCGGATAACAGTCTCCACTGGTTCTGGAGGGGGCATTGTGCCCAGAGTGCTTCATCCTGTGAAGGACAGAGGTAGTGGATGGATCTCTCCACTGGTTCTGGAGGGGGACTGGTGCCCAGAGTGCTTCATCCTGTTAAGGACAGAGGTAGTGGATGGATCTCTCCACTGGTTCTGGAGGGGGACTGGTGCCCAGAGTGCTTCATCCTGTGAAGAACAGAGGTAGTGGATGGATCTCTCCACTGGTTCTGGAGGGGGACTGGTGCCCAGAGTACTTCATCCTGTGAAGGACAGAGGTAGTGGATGATCTCTCCACTGGTTCTGGAGGGGGACTGGTGCCCAGAGTGCTTCATCCTGTGAAGGACAGAGGTAGTGGATGGATCTCTCCACTGGTTCTGGAGGGGGACTGGTGCCCAGAGTGCATCACTCACCCCGTGACGGACCCAGTTGCGTCAGTGCCCCTGCCGCTCATGGGCTAGCGGTGCTTGAGTTGGCGGTGCCCTGTTCAGCGGTGCTTGAGTTGGTGGTGCCCTGTTCAGCGGTGCTTCAGTTGGTGGTGCCCTGTTCAGCGCTGCTTGAGTTGGCGGTGCCCTGTTCAGCTGTGCCTGAGTTGGCGGTGCCCTGTTCAGCGGTGCTTGAGTTGGCAGTGCCCTGTTCAGCGGTGCTTGAGTTGGCGGTGCCCTGTTCAGCGGTGCTTGAGTTGGTAGTGCCCTGTTCAGCGGTGCTTGAGTTGGCAGTGCCCTGTTCAGCGGTGCTTGAGTTGGCAGTCCTCGTGGCCCAGCGGGGCTTGTGCTGGCGGTCCTTCATGGCCCAGCGGGGCTTGTGCTGGCGGTCCTTCATGGCCCAGCGGGGCTTGTGCTGGCGATCCTTCATGGCCCTGCGTGGCTTGTGCTGGCAGGGCCCTCCTGGGCAGCTGGGCTGGGTCTGGCGGGGCACTCCTGGTCAGCGGGGATGATGGCGGTCTTCTCCGCCGTGCAGCTCTTCCCAGACTTGCCGGGTTTCTTGTGGCCACAGCTGACTCCACACTCCCACCAGGACCCCTGGGAGCGGCTTTGGTGGCTGGAGTCTTCCCCCTCTCCCGCCGGGCACTGGCCAACTTCTGATGCTTCACAGGGGGAGACTGGCTCTGCTGTGGCTCCGTGCCACACTGGCTGTCCTGTGGCCCGGTGCACTCCACATACCTGTGACTACAGGCACCACTGGTCCCGGAGATGTTGTGGCTGAGGTGCTACTTTGGGACCTATGAGATGGGGAAGGGGAGGTGTGGGAAAAAGGTCAAGGCTGGACAGGAAAATTCTTTTGGACACACTGGGACGGTAGCTGGAGGGGGTTTGGGAGAGGAGGAAGAGGTGGTGGTAGTAGGAGGTCTACGTTTGGTGACTTTGGGTGCAGGTGCATGCGCTGGAGGCTGTCGTGAGGTTGATGGCTGTTGGGTGGGTGTGTGCCTGCGTTTGTGTATCTTGGGAGGGGGCATCACAGACACAGTGGGAGAGGACACAGGGGACGTGTGAATGGTAGTGGGGGTGGTGACTGCACGTGAGCGGGGTGTGCTGGTTGGTGTGCTGGTGAGGGACGTAGTGGCTGTAGAGGTAGTGCATGCAGGTGTGAGTGTAGACGAGACTGGGAGGGAGGAGGGAGACAAGGAGGAGGGGGACACAGTGGAGAAAGTGGATGTTGGTGTGTCTGCATGTGGGTGATGCTTGCGTGAGTGCCTGTGGGATGTGTGGTGCTTATGTTTGCCTGAGCTCCCCTTGTGTGGTGAGGTGTGTGCAGGCTGGTCTGATGGTGTGCTTGGGATAGGCAGAGGTACAGGGGATTGGGTCTGGGTGGAAGAAGTTGGAGGCTAGAGACGGGGACAATGGCTGCCATCAGTGCTGAGGCCAGAGTTTGAAAAGATCGGTGAAGGGCCGCCTGACCAGAATGAATGCCCTCCAGGAATGCATTAGTTTGTTGCAACTGCCTTTCTACACACTGGATGGCATTCAAAATGGTAGACTGCCCAACACTGAGGGACCTGGGGAGGTCAATGGCCTCCTCACTGAGGGCAGAAGGGGTGACTGGGTCAGGGCCTGAGGTGCCTGGGGCAAAGGTGATGCCCACCCTCCTGGGTGAGCGGGCACGGGGCGAAGGCTGAGGCGCTGATGGGAGGGCAGTGCTGGTAGGGGGGGTGGCGGCTGTACCTGTAGATGCGGGGGGCACAGATGTTGCCGCCACCACAGGGGAACTCCCATCAGAGGACGAGTCTGTGTTGCTGGTCTCAGCTCCTGTCCCCGCCGTGGAGCTCCCCTCGCCCTCCGTCCCACTGGTGAATTCCGAGTCCATAGTCTCTCCCTCCAGGGTCATGTGGGATGCAGCTCCCTCGTGCTCCGGTACCACTGCTCCTCCGCCTGATGATGCTAATGCACACAAGAACAGGAAGACCACAAAAGGGGGGGGGAGACAGAAGAAAGACATGTTGAGTGCATGCATTACCGCTACCATTGGCGGACAAGACAGACACAGAGCTCTTCGCGCTCTTGGGCTCCACAGTGCAATTCCTGGGAAATGGCCTACAAGGCAATGGCCGACATCTGCACACATGACACAGGGGCATGACTAGCTGTACTTGGCACTCTACAGAGGTGGGGTGGAGGGCCACAGGGCCATGCCTTACGGAGGGGCCTAGCCTACGGAACTCGCCGTGGCCTAGGGACACCCACAGCCCTCCTCTCCCACCCAGACACCTCCACTGCACGCAAAGTCAGCAGAATGAGAGTGTACTCACCCCCTTGTGTCTGCTGTGATGCCCTCAAGCGCCCATCCAACTCCGGGTAGGCCACCGCCAGGATCCTGAACATCAGGGGGGTCATGGTTCGACAGGCACCCCTCTCACGTTGGGAGGCCATCCCCAGCTGAGCCTCCGCCGTCTTCTTGTTCCAGCGGCGAATGTCCTCCCATCTTTTCTGGCAGTGGGTGCTCCGTCTGTGGTAGACCCCCAGGTTCCGGATGTCCTTGGCGATGGCACGCCAAATATCTTTCTTCTGGTGGGCGCTGACCTACATGAAATGTACAGGGGAAGAAGAGAAGTCATTACCAACTGCACCGTCAAAGTGAGTGGCCCCCATCCCTACCCTTGCCATGTGGCACATGCACTCACCATCTTTCATGCATGCAGCACTCTGCCCCCTTCCTTCTTACATCCAGCCCTCTCCACACAGGCATAGCCCATACAACATGCTCCCTGTGTACTTACCTGTTTGTCTGAAGGACTGTAGAGTAGCGTGTACTGGGGGAGGACCCCATCAATGAGCTTCTCCAACTCCTCCGATGTGAAGGCAGGGGCCCTTTCCCCAGATGCACGAGCCATTGTCTCTTCCAGACTGAGGTCACAGCAGCACTTGCACTGTAGGTCTTCTCCTGTCGAAGATCAGGTATCGAGTGATTGAAGTGATAGAAAATGGGGGTCACGTCCGCGGCGGTCACGTCCGCGGCGGTGCGTACCATCACCACTGACGTACATCGTCATTGGCTCCTGGGACCCATAGGGTCCAATGTTAACCAATGCAGCATTGCGCCACGGTCTCCAACCGCCTACCGCGACGGTGTACAACGCCAGCGCAGTTACCTCACATCCCATTGTCCCACTTTAGAGGTCAGGCAGCCGCCATTTCAGGGGCCCACATGGCCTCATTTTCAACTGCGTCACACATACCTAGGCCTAGTCTCAACACACATACAGGCCACCTTTTGTGTATGATTGCTGTTCTGTGTAAACTGTGGGTACATACCTCTGAGTTGTTTGACTCTGTGCTCGCTGTTGTCCTTCATAGGCACCGTCCGCTGGGACATGTGAGGAGATGGCGGCATCCTCCGGCATACTGACCGTTGGTGGACCTGTCGACAATGGAGGAGCGACATTTGATAATCACCTACAGGTTTGACCGTGCCACAATCCAGGAACTGTGTACCCAGTTGGAGCCAGACCCGATGTCAGCAATCCGCCATCCCACAGGAATCCCCCCTCAAGTGCAGGTGCTGTCAGTGCTCTATTTCCGTGCAAGTGGGTCTTTTCAAACAACTGTGGCCATGGCATCAGGGATGTCCCAGCCTAAGTTTTCCAACGTATTGCCCAGAGTGTTGTCTGCCCTTCAGAAACACATGCGGAGCTACATTGTTTTCCCTCAGGTGGAGGATTTGCCTACAGTGAAAGGTGATTTCTATGCCCTGGGACATATCCCCAACATCATAGGTGCCATTGATGGGACCAATGTGGCTTTGGTCCCCCCCCCACAGGAGTGAACAGGTGTACAGAAACCGGAAGAGTTATCATTCCATGAATGTACAGATGGTATGTTTGGCAGACCAGTACATCTCCCATGTGAATGCCATGTTCCCTGGCTCAGTGCATGACGCCTACATCCTGCGAAATAGCAGCATCCCTTATGTGATGGGCCAACTCCAGAGGCACCGTGTGTGGCTATTAGGTGAGCACCTGGAAGCTAGACAGTGGGAATGGTTGTCTGGGTATCTCCCTAAAGGTCAGTGTGTCTAACAGTCGTCCCTCGCCATTTGCAGGTGACTCTGGTTACCCCAACCTGTCATGGCTACTGACCCCAGTGAGGAATCCCAGGACCAGGGCAGAGGAACGCTACAATGAGGCCCATGGGCGAACTAGGAGGGTGATCGAGCAGACCTTCGGCCTCCTGAAGGCCACGTTCAGGTGCCTGCACATGACAGGTGGATCCCTATTCTACTCACCAAAGAAGGTGTGCCAGATCATCGTGGCCTGCTGTATGCTTCACAACTTGGCTTTGCGACAACAGGTGCCTTTTCTGCAGGAGGATGGTCCAGATGGCGGTGTTGTGGCAGCTGTGGAGCCTGTGGACAGTGATGAGGATGAAGCAGAGGAAGAAGACATGCAGAACAGGGACTCAGTGATCCAGCAATATTTCCAGTGAAACACAGGTACGAATACAATCCTGCCTACTACATGTACTTTTACACTACTACCTCTATCCTGTCTGTCGTTTCCACCCAGTGTTTGGTCACTGAGTTGTCACTTTCCCTTCCGGTTTCACGGATGTGGGTCCCACTGTGTGACATCTGCTTAAATTCTTCATGGATTAGAGCTGTGTGACATAGGTATGTTGACATTACTATTTCAAAAACATTTTGTCACTGTAATTGCAAATACACTATTTCGAAATCACAGACAAACCCCAGATCATTTTGGGATTTAGGTGTGTTTATTTAAATGCAAAATATTGGAGAGGGAAGTTAAATGGTGAGGGGTGATGGCGGAGGAGTGTCCATGGCAGAGTCCAGTCTATTAATCTCACAGGTGCATTGCCCATATGGGCATAGGAAGTGGAGCTAGGGCAGTTTAATTATGGACAGGGTGACAGAATGGGACAGTAAGATGACAATCAGGGTGGTCTCATTTCTTGGCGGGGGTCTTGGCATCGTTCTCTGTCTTGTTCCTGGATCTCAGGGACCGTTTGCGGGGTGGTGCTCCCTCTGCAGGGGGTGGGGTGCTGGTGTGGTGGTCCTGTGGCGGGCGTCCTGTCCACTAGCGCCGGTGGAGGTGGTGGGCAGTTCATCGTCCATGCTAGTGTCAGGGGCCCCTTGTAGTGCCACAGTGTCCCTCCTGGTGTTGAGTACTTCCTTCAGGACCCCTACGATGGTGCCCAGGGTGGAGCTGATGGTTCTGAATTCCTCCCTGAATCCCAAATACTGTTCCTCCTGCATGCGCTAGGTCTCCTGAAACTTAGCCAGTACCGTTGCCATCGTCTCCTGGGAGTGGTGGTATGCTCCCATGATGGAGGAGAGGGCCTCGTGGAGAGTGGGTTCCCTTGGCCTGTCTGCCCCCTGTCGCACGGCAGCCCTCCCAGTTTCCCTGTGTTCCTGGGCCTCCATCCCCTGGACCGTGTGCCCACTGCCACTGCCCCTAGGTCCCTGTTGTTGTTGGGGTGGTGGGTTATCCTGTGTTCCCTGTAGTGGTGGACACACAGCTGATTGACGTGTCCTGGGGACGGAGGTATGGGCCCGCTGGGAGGGTGCTGTGCTGGTGTTTCCAGAGGGGGTAAGGTCTGTGGTGGCCTGTGCCTGTGTGAGGGAACCGACTGTCCAGCGGTCCCCGATGGTCCGGGCTGGTCATCTGGATCCAGTTGGACAGAGGTGCTGTCATCACTGTGGGCCTCTTCTGTGGGTGGAGTGGACATGTCTGGACCCTCCTGTCTGGTGACTTTGGGTAGGGGTCCTACAGGGGTGGAGAAACATGATTATTGCATCTGTCTGTGGCATGGTGTGCAATGGGTGGGTGACCGTGTACCCCAGTGCTTGCATTCCTGTGTGGGACCTTGTGTGATGATGGTTTAGGGGTGTGTGTGGGTATGTGCAGTGGGCATGCTTTGGTGATGGGTGTCCATGCTTTGTTGCTGCATGCAGGGCTTGGTGTTGGGATGGGTGGTTTGTGATGTTGGGACATATGTGAGGAGTTGAGGTGCTGGGGTGAGGGTGAGGGTGGGGGTATGTGATAGCATGCAGGTAGGGTGGGGGATGTAATAGTAAAGCTTTGACTTACCAGAGTCCATTCCTCCATCTACTCCTGCGAGGCCCACAGGATGCAGAATCGCCAAGACATGCTCCTCCCATGTTGTTAGTTGTGGGGGAGGAGGTGGGGGTCCGCCGCCAGTCCGCTGAACCGCCAGGTGGTGTCTTGAGACCACGGAACGCACCTTCCCCCGTAGGTCGTTCCACCTTTTCCTGATGTCCTCCCGATTTCTTGGGTGTTGTCCCACTGCGTTGAACCTGTCCACTATTCTTCGCCATAGCTCCATCTTCCTTGCAATTGAGGTGTGCTGCACCTGTGATCCAAATAGCTGTGGCTCTACCCGGACGATTTCCTCCACCATGACCCTGAGCTCCTCCTCAGAGAACCTTGGGTGTCTTTGAAGTGCCATGGGGTGTTGTAGGTGATGTGTGGGGTGGAGTGTGTGGTGATAAGTGTGGTGATATGTAGTGGTGTGTTGTGTGTTGTGCGTGGAAGTTGTGTGGGTGATGGTGTTATGTGCCTGTGGATGCTGTTGTACTTGCTGGTGGTGTCTCTCCCTGGCCTTCTTTCTGGATTTTTTGTCATGGGGGTTTGTGGGTGATGTGGGATTGTGTTTTATATTGTAATGGGTGTGTGGGAGTGGTGTGTGTATGTGTCTCAGGTGTGTGTATTTTGAATCGTCCAATGTGGGGATGTTTTGTAGATGTGTGTGTATTTTGAGCACGGCGGTATGTACCGCCAATGGAATACCGCGGTTGAAAGACCGCCACGTGGATTCGTGTGTCGTCATAGTGTGGGCGTATTTCTGTTGGCGTGATGGTGGAGGTTTTGTTTTCGCCAGTTTATCACTGACCTTTGGTGTGGCAGACTTGCGTGGGTGTCTGAATTTTGACGGGTCCCGAGATGTGGGTCATAATAGCTGTGGCGGAATTCAGCGGCTGCGGTGGTGTGTTGGCCGTCTTCTGCACGGCGGTAAGCGGCTTTTACCACCAATGTTGTAATGAGCGCCAAAGTCTGATGCGTTCTCGCTAGCAACCTGTGAGTATTGTGGCGGTCGCAAGAGAGCAACAAAACCCAACCTCACAAACATGAAAGAACTCCGCTCCACACCGGATTGTGGAATTCTGTAACTCCTTGCTACTCTGCATAGCGTGAAGTACCAGAATTTTGGAAACTCTGCCAGCGGAGCAGATTTCTATGCCCGGATATAATTAAGGCAGCCTTTGCTGTCAACAAGTTTTGCAGTGCGCATCTTCTCCTTAAGAAACTCTAGATTGAAAGTTGCACTGCCTTTCATGCTCTTATAGTATAGCGAATTGAAGTAGCCATAGGGTGTTGTCTTCTAAATTTAAAATTACATTTTAACAATCCTGGAAAAGTTCATTCATTTATGATGTGTTAGTAGATTCTGTGTAATTATGCTAGATATCTAAGAAACAGATTGGTCCTCTCATAATAAATACCTTTAACTTTAAAAGTGTTAATTCTTCTTAGTACAGTGTGTGTGATACTGTGAATAACAAAACAGGGCTGGTGTTGTTTCCACAAGGCCCTGATTCTTTAATGGGACTGTTATTATCCCAAAAGCAATACTTCTATATCAATTACACACTGAATAGAGTTTACGGGGCTTTCTCATTCATTGCTGGTGCATTGAACCAAGTTCACCTGTGACACCTGTGGGTGGGAAAGCACACCTTGTTGTGCTACCCCAAAGTCATAACTTACACAACAACTTTCTGGACCTCTTAAGATCAGAAAAGGGCTGTACCTGCTCTTAGGACCTAATAGGAGTCATGAGGTACTGGACCTGCTTGGTGTTTCAACCAGAACAAACAAGGGGACTTCAAGGTCAATGTGGCTGGAGAGGCTCAACAAGATGCATGAAACCTTTCCCCTGAAGCTACTAGGTGACCAGTAGCAACTGGACGCAGACTGGTCTTTGCTGTTTACCTCTGGCTGCCTGGGTTCCAGAAGAACATTTGGAAATGTTTGAAGGCTTTTTCTTTAGAGCTCCAGATTTTCAAAGGGACCCACATGAACACTATCTGACTAGCAGTTTCACAGCACTGGTTTGAATTTGAACTTCATCCCAAGCAGAGCTCTCCACACCCTAAAATAAAAAATATTAAATCTCCATATTGAGATTGTTAGATCTGACATCCTTGGTGTGGTCTCCTCTGTCTTTTTTGCCTCTGCTTCTCATGTTTTGACTGTGTGCTGGACTCTGGTTTTACTGGTGTTGGTACTTTGTGCACCTTACCACTGCTGACCAGTACTAAAGTGCAAGTGTTCCCTGTGTAAATTGTATGTGTAATTGACTTTTCCATGATTGGCATATTTAATTTACTAATAAGCCCCTAGTAAAGTGCACTAGAGTACACAAGAGCTGCCTATGGCCTGTAAATCAAATGCTAGTAGTGGGCCTGTAGTGGGCCTACTGCACTGATTGTGCCACCCACATGGGTAGACCTGTAAACATGGCCCAGACCTGCCACTGCAGTGTCTGTGTGTGCAGTTTTAACCTGCCAATTCGACCAGAGAAATGTACTCAATTTCCAGGCCCAAACCTTCCCTTTTTATAGATGTAAGACATCCCTAAGGTAGGCCCTAGGTAGCCCCATGGGCAGGGTGCAGTGTATGTTAAAGGTGGGACATGTACTGATGTGTTTTATATGTTCTAAATACTTCCAGATTCGGTTTTCACTATTGCAAGGCCTATCTCTCTCATAGGTTAACATGGGGGCTGCCTTTAAATAGCCTTAACGTGCAGTTTCCCTTTGAGAGCAGATAGAGAAAGGAGTTTGGGGTCTCTGAACTCACAATTTAAAAATACATCTTTTAGTGAAGTTGGTTTTTAAATTGTCTGTTTGAAAATGCCACTTTTAGAAAGTGGGCATTTTCTTGCTTAAACCATTCTGTGACTCTGCCTAGTTGTGTATTCCCTGTCTGGGTCAGACTGACCGTTGGGCTGTTTGTGAATCCCATCTAGACAGTAATACAAAGGGAGCTAGGGTGTAGCCTGCATATCCTGATGAGCCATCTGACCTAGAGTGGAGGGAGGAGTGGTCACTTACACCTGAATGGGCTGTGTCTACCCTCACACAATGCAGTATCCAACCCCCTGGTGTGTGTCTGGGCAAGGCAGGATCTTGTGAACAACAAAGACTTTCCTTTGAAGTTTGCCTACTTCAAAGGCAGAAAAGGGTATACGTAGTGGACCCAAAACCCCAGATTTTTAGATCACTTCTGGATTCAAGAGGAACCTCTGCCAAGGAGAAGAGCTGGAGGAGGAGTACTGCCCCTCTGCCTGTGACTGTGCTTTGACAAAGACTGGACTTGATGATATATTCCTGCTTGAGAAGAATCCCCAAGGGCTTGGATTGAGCTTGCCTCCTGTTTTGAAGTCTCAGGATCATCAAAGACTTCCTCTGCCAGCACCTGGACTATCTTCTGAGACTCCCTCCCTGTCAAGTGGTGCCCCATCCAGTCCCTGGGTCCTTGAAAGGTGAAGCTGGTAGAAAAAGGATGAATATCCACGCACAGGAAGCCGTGCAGGGAAAATTTGAACGTACCACCTGCAACGCTGCTGAAAAACAACATACCACCCGCTTAGCAGCTAAAATCAACATCTTACCTGCAACGCAGCTGGGAGATCGAGACATTGTGGCTAGGGAAAATGAAGCAATACCTGATTGCCGCTTGTGATAACAATGCAAACCCCACGCAGCGCGGTTTTCCAACACTGTGCAACCGGATTTCTCACACATCATTGAGGGGCATCAAAGTCATCATGACCCTGTGTGGATCCGAGGTGATCTGTCCAGAAATCGACACATCGCTCTCTTTCATGAGAGTAAAATGATGCAGCACCTACCTGACCGGAGAAGAAACAACGCACGGCCTCATGTGCAAATAAGGAATTAAAGCATTGCTGACTTTTCTGACACGTGCTCAGCCATGCAGCTTTATTTTTTTATGCAAACCAGGTACTTTATGTAAAATCCACGTTTCAATTGTTTTATATGGAGTAAGAATATTTTAATTAGAAAATTCATATCTTGACTTGTGTATGTTGGATTTTTGATGATTTCATCTTGTTTGATTCAGATAAATGTTTCCTATTTTTCTAAACTGGTGTGGTGTCCATTTTGTAGGGTTTTCACTGTATTACTGTGTGTGTTGGTACAAATATTGTACACCTTGCCTTTGAGATAAGCCTGACTGCTTGTGCCAACCTACCAAGGTTGTGGGCAGGGGTTATGTAACTGTGTATCTCCATTGCCCTGACTAGAGTGAGCGTCCCTGCTTGAATAGAGTGCAAACTGACTGTCAACCAGAGACCACATTTCTCACAGAGATGTATACAATTTTCAGCAAGAAATCTAAAACCTCCAGAGCATCATCAGGACCAGCCTTCTTCAGGTATCCAGCCTTTTTTTTCATGACAGTGGCTGCGGTTTCTGGGAGGGTCGTGTACAGGAAGGATTTTACTTCATAAAAGTTAGGACATAGAAAAAATTTCAATGTTTTCCTTCAAGAAAGTTCAAAAGTAACTTTCTGTATGGGTTAGAAACTTTTTTAAACTTTGCTGCTTCCAGACTTTCACCATGACCAATCCACTCGTATAGCTGACCTGGGCTCCATAGCAGTTGGCTGTAAATCACACCATGGTGTTGGTCTGCCATGAGCACCATTGCCATTTTGCTGTTTTTGATGCTATTTTCACCGAGCACTTTTAAAATTCAAATTCATATCTCCAGTTGCTTCACTGGATTTGTGTTGTTTTGGTGTTGTTTTGTTGATTATATTTTACTCTATTTTTCCATTTCTTTTGGGATTTTTATTAGTTGATGTTTTGACTTTAGTACTGGTTTGGTACTGAATAAATACTTTTCACATTCCCCTATCTTAAGCCTATCTGCTCTGTGCCATAGCTCCAATGGAGTTGAGTTCAGGTAATATAGGCCCAGATTTAAGAGGGCCTAGCGCCATCTAACGACACATTAGTGTCATTTGTTTAAACTAATGTGGTGTTAGATGACCAAAAACGCTGCTCTATAGTTACCAAGGATAGCAATGCATGCATCGCGTCACTTTGTATCCCCTCGTGGCACATTATGCTTGCGCCAGGCAAAATGTATGCAAGAGGGCTGCAAACATGGCACAAAGAAATCTAAGAAATTTATTTGCATCATTTTTTCAGCATTTTTAATGCCTACTTTAAGCAGGAGTTAAAAGGGGGCATGCCATTGTTTTGGCACTAACCCTGAACAGTACATCAGTAGCGTCAGAAATTCTGACGCTATTGCCCCCTACCCTGTGTCATGGTGTGCCATATTTTAAATGCAGTGCAGACATGGTGGCGGTAGGGGGGTGCAAGTGGCCGCAAGAAAAGTGGCGCTACATGTAATGTAGCGCCACTTTTCTTAAATCTGGCCCATAGTGACTTCTATAGTTTTCCACTTTCACATACTAATATTCCTAATATTGAAGACTGAGATAAAAAGTTAGGCTTTGAATGGTAATGATGGCGTAACGGGTGTTATGGGGGTGATTATGAGTTTGGCGGATAGAAAAGGCCATCTGCAAAACTCCCACAGTCAAGTTACCACCAGTGCGGTCTCCTTCCTGCGAGCCCCAGAACGAGTTTCCCACTGGGTCTGTGGGCCAGAACAGAGTTTTGACCAGTTGGTCCCACGGGAAACAGCCCACAACATTGATGCCAGCTCGTGATTGATCCCGTGGCATTGCTGCAGTGCGTAGGGTGCACCAGCACCTGTCACTATTTTCTCTGTCTGCTTGCAGCGCTGCCCTGGCAGATTAGGACCGCCAGCACTGCCAGCCCCTCCATTGAAGGAGAAGTTACGTTGCTGGCAGTCCGACCGTGGTGCAACTGCCATGGTCGTAATGTGGCTGTCGGACCACCACATTGGCGGTGGTCTGACCGCCACCGCGGCCCTGGCGGTCTTAGGACACCCTATGTGTTCATGGGGGTTCTGAAATTTAAGGAGATGCTCTTTTCTTTAGAAAGTAGTTTAATGCAAATATACAAACTATGAAAGTAGAATCTGAAGACTGTTTTAGGCTTCCTTTTCCCACACAGTGATATTGGTCTTCAATAAGTGTTTCAGCTTTCTCTCCCACAAGCTTCTGCTTGAAATTAATAGTTGAGTTTTTGGAAGTATTTGCTGAGTAGACTATGTTGTAGGAGTAGGATCTGATTTCGGCATACCGCAAAAATGGTTTGTCCATGTGGCCCATAGTCATCTGTACCATGTAGAGGGAAGCCTATAAAGCAGAGGGAGCTCTGATATCTAAAACACTTAGGGGCATATTTATAGGCCCCTAGCGCCACCTTGCGGCACATTAGAATCATTTGTTTTTACGATAATGTGGCCCAATGAGGCCAAAATCCTAGTGCCATATTTACAGAGTGGCGCAATGCATGCATTGCGCCACTTTGTAACCCATTGCGCTACATTATGCCTGTGTCAGGCATAATGTATGCAAAGGGAGCATTCTGCCATCAGGGGGGCTGAAAAAATGGCACAAGGGCATCTAAGAGATTTCCTTGTGTCATTTTGTAAGGCACTTTTAAAGCCTGCTTAGAGCAGACATTAAAAGGGGGCTTCCATTATTTATAATGGGCCCCTATGTAATCTGCAGGAGTAGCGCCAATATTTTGGCACTACTGCTGCAGAGTACATCAATAGCGTCATGAAAAATGACACTTTTGCCCTCTACCCTGAGCCATGGTGCACCATAGTTTAAACGGGGTGCACACATGGTGGCAGTAGAAGGGCACTAAGGGGCGCAGGGAAAGTGGTGCTGCACTCGGTGCAGTGCCTCCTTCCATAAATCTGCCCCTTAGAGAAGGTCAAGAGCAGATCTAAGAAGTAGTTGGCAAACAGCTGGAGATTCTGCTGGAGTTAGAAACAGCTGCTACAGAACATAAACGAGAGAAACAGGTCCATGTTCACTTACAAATAACATGTGTCAAGTTTAAAAATGAAAATGAAAACACTAGTTGTATTCTGTATGTAAGAAAACTGAGGACAAGAAACAAGCACTATTCTGTTAGCAGATAATTAGAGAGCAGCAATGATCTAGAACAAGCAAAGGGACTAACAAATATGGGGACATAGACTCAGTTAAACAATGTTAAGAGAAGGTTAATAAATACTCTTTAATGCAAATCTTAGGTTGGCACATTTGTAAGTAGCAAGGGATCATAACTGAAAGACTTCAGCAATAATCCGGCTGAAGACAGAAATGTTTACATAAATAACCACAATAACTAAAGCTGCAACTAGTTCTCTTTAACAACTAACTAGCAAAGCAAAAATAAATGACTAGACTAGAGCATTGCATGTTTATCACCCTCACACGTGGTATCCAGATCAAAGAAATGTGGCAGCTGAGAATTAAAAACATGGATTTGTAACAGTAGAGACAGCCAAAAGTAACATAAAGGCCCTCATTACAACCTTGGCGGTCGGTGTTAAAGCAGCGGTAATACCGACAACAGGCCGGCTGAAAAAAAATGGAATCACGACCATGGTGGAAATCGCCAACATAGACAGCCACTTTAACACTCCGACCGCCACGGCGGTAGAAACAAACACTGCGGCGGTAACCGCCAACAGACAGGCGGAACACAAGGTTCCGCCCACTGTATTACAACACGCCTCTCCGACACCTTTTCCGGGGCGGTACCAACACTATCAAAAGCACGTGGAAACAGGACTTGGAATGGAAACCACTCACCTCTCGACACCCAACGAGGAACCAGGACGCCATGGAGCCCGAACTACAGGTCCTGCCCATGCTAGTCTTCCTCCTCTTGCATCAGGAGCAGGAAAGACGCCGTCGCCGACAATGGTGAGTACTGCACCTAGCACACAGGGGAGTGGGGAAGGAAAAGAGAGTATCACACACACGCAACATGCAGCACACCACCCTCCCCACCCTCATCCACAACACCATACACACAAATACATGCAGCAACATTACATATACATCCTGTCACCCCCTGGAAGAATGCAAGGACAAAAGGAAATGATTGTAACAAGTGTAATCAATACAAATCAGATAGGCCAAATTCAAAAATCAGTATATACAAATATGTACACCAACTACACAAGTCCGGATATTAATTAAATCATTGTCCGTGGATCAGTGTCCCAAAATGCATGGGCGAAGCCCACACAAGATACCTGACTAGAAACGGAGAGAACACTGCAGGGGCATCAGATGGAAAATAAACAGGCACCTCAGGGGGCAGTGGGCACCTCAGCCGGATGAACGGACGACGCCACTGCTCCACGAGGGGGCTCCATGCCCACTAATTGGTCCTGGGGAGTGCAAAGCCACAGTCTCTCAAGTCTTTGCAGTGGGTGGTTTGCCCACTGCTGTATCCTGGGGAGTGCAACGTCACAGTCTCTCAAGTGGATAACAGTCTCCACTGGTTCTGGAGGGGGCTTGGTGCCCAGAGTGCTTCATCCTGCCAAGGACTGAGGTAGTGGATGTCATTCTCCACTGGTTCAGGAGGGGGCTTTGTGCCCAGAGTGCTTCATCCTGCCAAGGACTGAGGTAGTGGATGTCATTCTCCACTGGTTCTGGAGGGTGCTTGGTGCCCAGAGTGCTTCACATGCAGTGTGGCAGGTCCCATTCCCTCACCTGTGTGTGTGTGTGCCACGATATTGCCTGGGAACAGGTAGCATGATACGCCATGAAGGCAGAGACACAATCCACCCTGCTGCGACTTCGCCTGCAGGTACAAACAGTGCTTGGAGTCATGCCTCATGGACGCTGGGCAGGGTCCAGGACATTTCCAGCAGCCTCGGACGGCTGCCCACTGGGGATGATTGCCATGTCAGCTGTGGTGGCACTGTCTGAGCACGTCGCGGGGCTGGTGACGGTGGTTGCGGCGGTGTCTGTGGTGGAGGTGCTGGCAGTGATGCATGTATCTGCACCTGTTGAGGGACACAGCAGGACGTCTCCTGCAGCCTCGGACGGCTGCCCAATGGGGATGATGCTGGGGACTGTTGCTGAGGCAGCAGACGTGCAGGTGGCGGTGCTGGTGGCGGTGCTGGTGGTGGTGCAGGTGGCGGTGTCCACCGCCGTACAGGTTGATGTTGTAGTTTACAGAAGTGGAGACTCTGGTCCCTCAGCTGGAGCCACTGTGCGCTGTCCTGACCTGCTCTTCGGCTTGTGTCCCTTCCCCACCTTTGATGTTGCCACTGTCCCCTTTTGGTTTGGAGGAGCCCTTGCTTGCTGGTAGGTGCGGCTTCTCCCTCCGGCATGTGGGCACGTTCTTCACCTTGGCAGGTGGCGTAATGGCCTGCTCCTTGGCCTCGCTAGGTGGCACACTGGCAGCCCTGATGGGTGGTTCCACGATGAGACCGGAGTTGCTGGGACCACTGTCCTTGAGGATTTGGTGGCTGAGGTGCTGGGCTGGGACCTTGACAGCCTGGCACTAGGGGAAGGACAGGGCGGGGAGGTGTAGGGAAGAGGTCAATGTTAGCCAGGAAAAGTTTCTTAGACACACTCGGACGGGAAGATGGAGGGGGCTTGGGAGTGGAGGAAGAGGTAGTGGTTGTAGGAGGTGTACGTTTGCTGAATTTGGCTGTTGGGTGGGTGTGTGCCTGCCTATGTGTAGTTTGGGAAGAGGGCTCACAGACAAACTGGGAGAGGAAACAGGGGATGTGTGAATGGTAGTGGGGGAGGAGAGTGCACGTGAGCGGTGTGTGCTAATGGGCGTGCTGGTGATGGAGGTAGTGGCTGAGGATGTAGTGCATGCAAGTGTGAGTGGAGATGAGACAGGGAGGGAGGAGTAGGACGTGGAGGAGGGGGACACAGTGGAGGCAGTGGATGTTGCTGTGTCTGCATGGGGATAGTGCTTGTGTGAGTGCCTGTGGGATGTGTGATGCTTATGTTTGCCATGTCCACTCTTGTGTGTTGATGAGTGTGTATGCTGGTCTGATAGTGTGCTTGGGATAGGCTGAGGTACAGGGGATTGGGTCTGGGTGGAGGAAGTTGGAGGGGGAGGCTGGACACAGGGACAATGGCTGCCATCAGTGCAGAGGCCAGAGCCTGAAATGCTCTCTGTTGGGCAGCCTGGCCAGAATGAATGCCCTCCAGGTATGCATTTGTTTGCTGCAAATGCCTCTCAACACCCTGGAAGGCATTCAAAATGGTAGATTGCCCAACAGTGAGGGATCTCAGGAGGTCAATAGCCTCCTCACTGAGGGCAGCAGGGCTGACTGGGGCAGGGGCTGAGGTGCCTTGGGCGAAGGAGATACCCACCCTCCTGGGTGAGTGGGCACGGGAAACACGCTGAGGGGCTCTTGGGAGGGCAGTGCTGGTAGGGGGTGGTGCCTGTTGATGCGGTGGGCACAGAGGTGCCCACCACCGCAAGGGAGCTCCCGTCAGAGGAGGATTCGCTGTCCCTGGTGTATGCTCCTTTCCCTGTCGTGGAGCTCCCCTCGCCCTCCGTCCCACTGGTGCCTTCAGACTCCATTACTTCACCCTCCAGGGCTAGGTGGGATGCAGCTCCATGCTGCTTCGATGCCATTGCTACTCCGCCAGATGATGCTAATGCACAGGGTGACAAAAACAAAAAGGGGGGGGAGACAGAAGAGACACATGGTCAATGAATGCAACACCACTACTGTTGGCGGTCACAACACACAGGGAGCAGCCCTATGCACTAAGCCAAGCGCTAACAGTGCAGGGGAAAAGCACATGCCCAAGGGGGACTCTGTCTAGACCCATTTCATGCACAGCTGGAACCCATGGGAGACTGACTAGGTGTAGAGGGCAAATACCACCTTTGGGGTTGGAGTGGGAATGAGGCTACAAAACAATGGATCTACCTTTGTGGGTCTACCCTGGCCTAGGGGAACCCACAGCCCACCCCCCCCCCCCCCAACCAGACACCTCGTCAAGCATGCAGAGTCAGCTGAATGAGAGTGTACTCACCCCCTTGTGGCTGCTGTGATGCCCTCAAGCGCCCATCCAACTCCGGTGGATATGCCACCACCAGGATCCGTACATCTGGGGGGTCATGGTGCAACGGGTACCCCTTCCACGTTGGGAGGCCATCCCCAGCTGGGCCTCCGCCATCTTCTTGCTCCAGCGGCGCATGTCCTCCCATCTTTTCCGGCAGCGGGTGCTCCGTCTATGGTAGACACCCAGGGTCCGCACTCCCGTGGCGATGGCACGCCAAAAACCCTTCTTCTGGTGGGCGCTGACCTGGAGGAAAGGTGAAGTTATAATGGATGTTAGTCTCCCATACAGTTCTTCTCACACATTGCCTACAAACCTCCCACCCTGGCCCAGACATACATACACACACACTATCCTCACATGCTGGCCTGCCCCCCCTCCCTCTTCCATCCACGACACTCCATACAATCATGTGCCATCCACCATGCTCACAGTGTACTCACCTGTTTGTCTGGAGGACTGTACAGTGCGTGTACTGGGGAGGAAGTGAAGGCAGGGGCCCTTTCCCCAGACACTGTAGCCATTGTCGCTTCCAGACACAGGTCACAGCAGCACTTGCAGTGTAGGTCCTCTCCTGTTGAAGGTCAGGTATCAAGTGAGGAAACAGATAGAAAATGGCGGTCATGTCCACGGCGGTGCGTACCGTCACCGCCGGGGTACATCGTCATTGGCTTCTAGAACCCATAGGGCCCAATGTTAACCAATGCTGATTTGCGCCGCGGTCTTTGACCGCCTACCGCGACGGTGTACAACGCCAGCGCAGTTACCTCATTTCCCCTTGTCCCACCTTACAGGTCAGGCAGCCGCTATTTCAGGGGGCCACATGGCAGGCCAAATAACTGTGTCACACCTATTTAGGCCAGGAATACGGACAGACAAAGGCACATAGAGAAAATTTTACATTTTTGCTAACCAGCCTTGTGATACCTAAGTGTTGCATGACCCTCTGCTCACCGTTCTCCTCCATAGGGCACATCCGCTGGGGCAGGTGATGAGATTGCGGCATCCTCCAGTGTACAGACCCCTGGTGGACCTGTCGACAATGGAAGACAGACATATCATTATCACTTAAAGACTTGATCGTTCAACAATCCAGGAACTGTGTGCCCAGTTGGAGCCTGACCTGATGTCAGCTATCCGCCATCCCACAGGAATACCCCCTCTAGTGTCGGTCCTATCTGTACTCCATTTCCTGGCAAGTGGGTCTTTTCAAACAACAGTAGCCATGTCATCAGGGATGTCCCAGCCAATGTTCTCTAACGTGTTGTCCAGAGTGTTGTCTGCCCTGCTGAAACCCACGTTTTCCCTCAATTGGAGGATTTGCCCACAGTGAAAGGCGACTTCTATGCCCTGGGACGTATCCCCAACATCATTGGTGTCATTGATGGTACACATGTGGCATTTGTCCCCCCCGCAGGAATGAACAGGTGTACAGAAACCTGAAGAGCTACCATTCTATGAATGTGCAGATGGTGTTTGGCAGACCAGTACATCTCCCATGTGAATGCCAAGTATCCTGGCTCAGTGCATGACGCTTACATTTTGAGGAATAGCAGCATCCCTTATGTGATAGGGCAACTCCAGATGCACCGTTGTGTGGCTAATAGGTGAGCCTAAAGTCCCCACACAGTTTCATTTGCTGTCTGGGTATGGGAGATTCCCTAATGTTTGGAGGATGTCTAACAGTTGTCCCTCGATATTTGCAGGTGACTCTGGTTACCCCAACCTGTCATGGCTACTGACCCCAGTGAGGAATCCCAGGACAAGGGCAGAGGAATGCTACAATGAGGCACATGGGCGAACTAGGAGGATAATCGAGCGCACCTTCGGCCTCATGAAGGCCAGATTCCGGTGCCTCCATCTGACAGGTGGATCCCTATACTACTCACCGAAGGAGGTGTGCCAGATCATCGTGGCCTGCTGTATGTTGCACAACCTGGCTTTGCGACAGCAGGTGCCTTTTCTGCAGGAGGATGGGCCTGATGCTGGTCTTGTGGCAGCTGTGGAGCCTGTGGACAGTGAAGAAGAGGAGGTAGAAGAAGAAGATGTAGACAACCGAAACAACATCATCATGCAATACTTCCAGTGAGACACAGGTAAGAAGATGGACCTGCTTCCCACATCTCATACTATTGTAGGACCTAGCATAAGTCTGCCTCTTTACCTCTGTGTATGGACCCTGACTTGTCACTTTGGCTTTCCATTTCACAGATCTGGGTCCCAATTTGTGCCCTCTGCTATGTTTACTCCTGGCCTACCGCTGTGTAACATTGGTATGTGAACACGTACATTGACATTGCTATATTTACAATTACACGTTTGTGAAATCACAGACTGACTCCAGATATTTTGGTGATTCAAGTGTATTAATAGACTTCAAGTCCTCCCTGAATCCCCAGGTAGTGTTCCTCCTGCAGCCGATGGGTCTCCTGAAACTTGGCCAGTACCGTGCCTATGGTCTCCTGGGAATGGTGGTAAGCTCCCATGATGTTGGAGAGTGCCTTGTGGAGTGTCGGTTCCCTGGCCCTGTCCTCCCCCTGTCACACAGCAGTCCTCCCAGCTTCCCTGTTATCCTTTGCCTCTGTCCCTTGAACAGTGTGCCCACTGCCACTGACCCCAGGTCCCTGATTTTTTTGGGTTGGTGGGTTTGCCTGGGTTCCCTGTAGTGGTGGACACACTGCTGATTGACGTGTCCTGTGGACAGATGGATGGGCCCGCTGGGTGGGTGCAGCGGTGGTGTTTCCTGAGGGGTGAGGTTCAGTGGTGGTTTGGGACTGTGTCAGGGTAACCGACTGTCCTGAGGTCCCTGATGGGCTGGGCTGGTCATCTTGATCCAGGCGTGCAGAGCTGCTGTCATCACTGTGGGCCTCTTCTGTGGGGGGACTGGATATTTCTGGCACCTCCTGTCCGGTGACGTTGGGTATAGGTCCTGTTTTGGTGTAAATGCATAGTTTTAGTATCTGTGTGTGCCATCTTGTACATTGGGTGAGGTACCCTCTACTCCTGTGCTTGCATAATTGTGTTTGCCCTTTTGTAATAGTTGTTTTGGGGTCTGTGTGGGTATCTGTACTAGACATGCTTTGGTGATGGTGGTCCATGCATAGGTGTTGCATGCAGGGCCTTGGTATTGAGATGGGTGGTTTGTGATAGTGGGACATATGTGAGATGATGGAGTGATGGAAGTGAGGGTAAGGGTGGGGGTATGTGATGGCATGCAGGTAGGGTGTGGGGGATGTAGTAATAGAGATTTGCCTTACCAGAGTCCAGTCCTCCTGCTACTCCTGCGAGTACTCTCAAGATGCAGTATTGCCAAGACTTGTTCCTCCCATGTTGTTAGTTGTGGGGGAGGAGGTGGGGAACACCGCCAGTCCTCTGTACAGCAATCTGGTGTCTTGAAACCACGGAACGCACCTTCCCCCGTAGGTCATTCCACCTCTTCCTGATGTCATCCCGTGTTCTTGGATGCTGTCCCGCTGCGTTGACCCTGTCGACGATTCTCCGCCATAGCTCCATCTTCCCCCTCAATATAGGTGTGCTGCACCTGTGATCCAAAAAGCTGTGGCTCGACCCGGATGATTTCTTCCACCATGACCCTGAGCTCCTCCTCTGAAAACCTGGGGTGTCTTTGAGGTGACATGATTTGGTGTGGGTGATGTGTGAGGTGCTGTCTGTTGTGATGTGTGGGGGGAGGTGTTGGTGTGTGTTGTTTGAGGTGTGTAAATGTTGTATAAGTGATGGTGGTGTGTGTCTGTGGATGCTGGTGTTGTGTTTGCTAATCTATCTCTCTGGCCTTCTTCAAACTTTTACGTTGTAAGGGTTTGTGGGTAATGCAGGTGTGTGTTTTATAGTGTTGTGAGTGTGTGGTGTGTGTATGTGTATCAGGTGTGTGTATTTTGAATTGCCCAATGTGGTTGTGTTTTGTAAGTGTGTGTGTATTTTGAGCGCGGCGGTGTGTACCACCAATGGATTACCGCGGTTGAAAGACCGACGCGTTGATCCGTGGGTCGTGATAGTGTGGGCGTATTCTTGTTGGCGTGACGGTGTTGGTTTTGATATCGCCAGTTTATCACTGACCTTTGGTGTTGCGGACTTGTGTGGGTGTCTGTATTGTGGCGGATTCCGAGATGTGGGTCGTAATACCTGTAGCGGAATTCCGCCGCCACGACGGTATGTTGGCGGTCTTCAGCACGGCGAAAGAGGGATTTACCACCAGGCCAAAATAAGCTAAATCGCTTCATCACAACACAGCTCCTAGAAATATTGAACATTGAATTCAAATCTGATAGTTTTGAGAGTTTTCAAATTGTGAATCGAGAACAAACAATGGTTTACCGATAATAGCGTTACAACGTGTATTTAATTGAATTGCGTTCATTAAAGAAGCGTTCATTAGAGAAAAGAAGAAAATAACAGAAATTGTATATAATTAGAAACAGATGAAACCGAAAATTTCCCAAAGAAAGCGTTTAGGATTATGGGAATAAACCTAACTAAAAAACGTAGTTGTCCTTAACCTAGTGCCTTCCATAACAACTACTAATACCTAACTTGCATTCCCAGCAACCCCTTATGACTAGCAACCAAGAAACATGGGCCGATTCAATGAAAACAAATTTAAAAAGAAGAAAACATAGATTAGGCTATCAAAATGAGGCATAGACTATAGATTGCAGAACAAGAACACACTATTATAGTAAGTGAGAACCAAAGAATGGCCTGTGTTTAACCATATCCAGACACACACCGTAAATAGGCTTTAAAATCTGGACATGACAAGGCGATTGGGAAATGGTGAATTAAAAAAATAAACTTGAAATTAAATGAAAGCAGAGAAAGGATTTAGTAAAGCACTTCTCCAAGACACAATCGAATAGCTTGGAGAAATATAAGAGGAACTCAGCTATACTGTAGTAAAGAAAATAAAGAGGGCGATGCACCCGAATGCTTAGGGACTAAAGAGTAGTGGAAAGGTCAGATAAAAAAAACACATGTAGCAACGAAATCCTCACACAAGGCACTGTTGCAAGAGACACGTTTGCAATAAAAGATGCTGTGTGGAAAAAGTAGAAAGAGCAATAGTATTCACCCATAAATAATTAATATCGAATTCAACTAGAAGCGAATTAATGCTTCTTTGGAATGTGAATAATGCTGACATGTCTGTGGAGAACATGGACTCGAACTGAAGACTGTGACCGTCGGTTTCTTGTCAGTAAAGAAATATAGTACTGATAGGCAATCCTTTCGAAGAAGTATGTTGTCCAGTGTGCATTGCTGATTCTGCTTTCTTTCTCTCATGCATTACTGCGTCTTGTCTCCTTGAACTGAAGTGGTACATGGAGGTATCTATTTTTTCAGTCAAGCACTCATTTGTCACTTTATGAATATGCGAAAATCTGAAAGGATTTGTCTTTTCACCGGTAATTAAAACAAATAGATATTGATATAAGTAATAAGAAAATGACAGGAAAACAGTACACAATATTAAGGAAGGAGACGAAGGATATTGTAAACTGCCTATGTTTGTAGGAATTGTGTTTGTACTTCATGACATGCCAAAATAAAGTGCTGCTAGGGGCTTTTAGCAGTCAGGCTTCAAGGAATAAACAGGTTACCACATCGATGCTGGGTACTGATGCTTGAGGACGTGGCTATATTCCACAGTTACTGCATTTCCTAAGCAAGGTTTAATTGACTGGTTATGAACGACTGTGTGACTGTACATATTTGTGGCACAATATTTTACTGGTGACCTTTCTGTTGGTGGAAGTCCATAGGCATAACGGAGGTCCCTCTAGCCCCTGCTGCACAGAGGGCAGAAGGGGCTTAAACCCTTCTGGTGACCCATAACTCTCCAGGGGTACATTCAGCCCAAGGCCAATTAATAATTGTGAGATACGGGAATGTCTGGGGCCACATTGCATTCTACAGATGGGAGTCCCTTCGTTTAGCGTTACACCACTGTAGAAGCCAAGGGATGGAAGCGGCTATGTACTTTGCATTACACCACTGTCAAGGGAGGTTTATATTTTTCCGACATCAAAGATCTTTTGCTTGGGGCTTGACTAGTTGTCTGCTTCAGTAAGGCCAGGGAAGGGGGTCGGAATCCCCATGGCGGCGCTGCTTGCAGCGCCGCCGTGGAGGATTCCCTGGGGCAGCGGGAAGCCGGCGGGAAACTGCCGGCTTCCCTTTTCTGACCGCGGCTTTACCGCCGCGGTCAGAATGCCCCCGGAAGCACCGCCAGCCTGTTGGCGGTGCTTCCGCGGTCGTTGGCCCTGGTGGTCCATGACCGCCAGGGTCAGAATGACCCCCTGAGGCTTTAACCATATTGATTAGATCCGCAAAGGTGACACCAATTCAAAGCCAGGAATAGCAGTAATAAGAAGTGAAAACAGGGTCAATTCCTCTTCTGAACTAAGAACTTGTAATGATCTTTAGAATATGCCAACGATGCTGCATGGCCCCATAGCAGAGGCCCTTGGACCAGGTGTCTACTGCAGCATTCCGAGAAAGCCCTTTCCCAAAACTCTATTGTGTATACAATACTTGTGGCAGGAGAATCTTTTAAGTAGGCCCCTCCCTCAAATAACCTGCCATGTAGGGGTCAAGCGAACACCCCAATAGGTGACTGCCATTTGGCTGACTGTTGCCTGTGATATTCTTATTGTTTGAGTGATATAAACTAGTTTTGATTACACCTACATCGTATCAGTTATGTATGTGAGGGAAACTTGCATTTCTGTTGTCTCTTCTGTAGCTGATCTATGTTTGAATGAATGTTTGCAGCTCCTTTTCTACACAAACAATAGCCTATTGTCCTTCCATCAACACCATCTAAATGAATTACTGATAATATCGCAAATGACCGATAGCATCAATGCTGAAATTGTCTATTAGTGTACAACTCACTTGTAACCTTGCAAATAACTGGGCAGACAGGACTGGGCTGAAAGGGAACTGGTGCACTTCAAAACCTCTCTTTGTAGTCTCCCCATTTTAAAGGTACATTTGGGCACATGTATTGAGGCTCTGACCCCATCAAATCAGACACTACTGGACCTGGAACTGAAACCCTGTCAGTCGAACTGCTGCCTAAAGGACTGAACTGGACTGCTTCCCTGGAAGTACTGCTCTTCTGCTTTTTTGCCCTTCTGTCTCCTGCTTTCTGACCCTCCTGAAAGGACTCTGCCTTCTCACCAAAGTGATATCCAAGGGCTTGATGGCTTGCCTTTTGTTTTCCCCAAGGTCTCAGGGACATCAAAGACATTGTGAAGAGCTTTCCATCACAGTACCAGCGCTGCTCTGACCAGGTGGAACTGTGTCACGGATTATCGCTAGTGAGTGCAGTGTTTCTTTGTAGCCCCCATGCCCCTCTTCTGGAGTTGTGCCTACTGTTCCAGGTTATTGATAGGGGGTGTAGTGCTTTTTCACATCCCTTACACCTCTCTTCCGAAAGTTGTGCCTGCTGTCATGGATTTCCGCCAGCAAGCGCGGTGCTTCTTTGCAGCCCCAAGTCGCTCTACTGAAGTTGTGCCTACTGACCCAGAGTCCCATCTCTCTAGCACGGTGTTGTTCACACCTGCTGAACCACTCTGCTGATGGAAACCCACACTGTGGACTGCAACAAATATTCTAGGAGGAGTGTTTTTTACTCACCATTTTTCCTGCAACCGTGTTACCATGTATGGCGAAACTTCACTCACAGGTACTGAACTATCTACAAAGAATCAGGAACAGCCTGAAGCTTCCCAACCAATCCTGGTTAGATTTCATTGATTACTACAATAAGGCAAGTCACTGAATGGCTGGGTGCGTGGCAGCAACGTTAAGGATTATATTGGGTTGTTCAATTTAATCATGAGAGAGCACATGCTCAGTACCTGTTTTACAGAGTGGTCCCAGCACCTAGTTGACAATAAGTTGACTGACCCCAGAAAGCTTGCTGAGGAGGCAGACCTTGGGGCTAGCATCAGAGTGTCCAAAAAGGTAAATAGTTGGTTTGGAGACACCATAAGGGTGGTCAGGGTTTCCAGCATAAAAAAGTGGTGGGAGACAAAGTTGAAAATAAGGAGTTCTCTAAAGGACTGCAAAGTAATTCCCAAGGGATTAGTGGTAATCAGTTCACGATTGATTCCAAGAAGAAGGGGTTCTTTGGCCTTAGGACTGGGAGGGTGTACCACAATGTACAGAGTGCTCGAAGTATGGTCACTCTAAGGGCAACTTCAAATGTCCAATTAGGGCACAGCCCCTCACTGGTGGGCAGACACCTTGGTTGACCAGTGTAGCCCTCGGGGAGAAGATAGATCCATCTAGTTTCGGGGAACAGACAGAGGTAACCCTCGTGTCACAGGGGAACACAAATATGGTGCCAAAAGCCCACATGACTGCCAATATTTGAAAGAATAGGCAGTGGGTCACCAATAATGGACAATGGGTGGAGGTTCTGTGAAACACGGGATCCAGCATGACAACTGTCAAGTGTCAGCTGATGTCCCGAACACATTCCCCCAAGTCATAGTCGCCGACAATCATGAGAGCCATCTACTGGTGGCTCTGGTTACCTTTGAGTGGGGGGGGTCACAGGTACTCTGAAAGTTGCTGCGAGCACTGCCATGCCTGTACACTGTTAGGCAATGACCTGGAGCACTCTACCTGGTGGGAGGTGGAGCTGACGTCTCACTTGGAGATGTTGGAATTGCCTGAGTGGGTCTGTATGATAACTGGGTTCATGGCTGCTCGAGAAGGAAGTCAAGGGGTGTACGGAGCCTGGCATAGTTGCCCAGATAGCTGCAAAGGAGATGGGCAGGGAGTGTAGGAAACTGGTCCCAGAAGTTTCCACAGTGGAGGTTTATGGGGTACCTGAGGAAGATGCCCCTGAGCCAGGACATTGCCGCCCTAGGTGGCCTACTTGAACTTGCTGGCTGGTGAGTTGAGGCTGGGGCCACCAGGGAGGAGTTCTGCACAGTGCAGAGATAGGGCTTGAGGTGATAGGCCTCAGCCCCTGCAGCAGGTGAAGCCTCTGGGGATCACCAATTCTACTGGGAGACAGATCTCCTCTACAGCAAGCCTAAGGATCCAGTTACTGGATCAGCCCATGTGTTGATGGTCCCCCAGAGTTACTGGGCCTTCCTACTGGGTTTGGCTTATGACATAATCCTGGCAGGTTATTTAAGGCAAGATAAGACCTTCACCAGGCGTGTCACCCTTTTTCACTGGCCCAGAATGAGGGCAGCCTCAGATGCATTCTGCAAGTCCTGTCTCACCTGACAGGTCATTGGGAAGACGGTAAAGAAGCTGACATTTTCACTGATCACACTCCCCGACATTGGCACCCCCTTTGAAAGGGTGGGCCTCAATGTCATGGGTCCCTTCGACCCACGACAGCCCTAGGCAACAAGTTTACTCTGGTCTTGGTGGACTATGCCACATGCTGCCCAGAGGCAATCCCTCTGAGGACAATGACTGCACCTGTGGTGACTAGAACTCTAATAGGGATCTTTATCCTTGTGGGGTTTCCCAAAGAGACAGTGTCTGACAGAGGCACTAACTTGATGTCTGCATACATGATGTCCATGTGTGATGTGTGTGATGTAACGTGCACGTTCACCACTATCACCCTCAAACCAATGGTCTAGTTAAAAGATCTAACAAGACCTTGAAGGACATGATTGCAGGTCTACCTGAGTTTCTGAGGCATAAGTGGGACATCCACTTCTCATGCCTTCTCTTTGCCTACAGGGTGGTGCCACAGCAAGGACTAGTGTTCAGTTCATTCAAACTCCTCTATGGCTACCCTGTCAGAGGACCTCTGAGCATTGTCAAAGAGGGTTGAGAGAAAGCTCCCAGGAACCTCACCCCCCCAGATGTGGTCAGCTACATGTTGGCCCTCCAAAATCAGATGCATCGCTTCTGGAAGAAGGTCAAGAGCAACCTTGAGGCCAACCAGGAGGTAATTAAATGCAGGTATGACCAGAAGACCACTCTGGTCTAGTTTCAAGCTGGTTAGAAAGTATGGGTCATGGAGCCAGTAGAGCCCAGAGCTCTCCAGTACTGGAGGACAGGCCCTTACAAAATCAAGGTGCATAAGGGAGAGGTGAGTTATGTGGTGGACCTTCATAGCCCTAGTAACCCTCTAAGGGTGCTCCATGTCAATAGACTCAAGCTTCACTTTGAGAGGTCCAAAGTAAGCATGCTACTTGTGACCAATGAGGGTATAGATGAAGAGAGTAAAAACCTCTCCTGGACCTCCGCTCTGCACATGAGTACAATGGGTCAGCGGAGGGTGTCAACCTCTCTGCCACCTTGACCCCAGAGCAGCAAGGTGACTGTCACCAGTTGCTAAAACAGTTTGCCTCACTGTTCTCACCCACCACTGGACTCACACACCTGTGTGTTATGATATTGGCACAGAAGACAGTCCCCCTGCAAAAAGCAAAACTTACAGGTTGTCAGACAGGGTGAAAGCCAGAATCCAGGAGGAAGTCACCAAGATGTTAGCTTTAGGGGTGATTGAGCCCTCTATCATTCCCTGGTCCAGCCTTGTGATGTTGGTACCAATGCAGCCCCTCTGGGCACCCAACCAGAACTCTGGTTCTGTGTAGACTACATGGAACTCAGTTCTGTCACCAAGACTGATCCACACCCATTCCCCAGAGCTGATGAGCTTGTGGACAGGTGAGGCACTGCCAAATTCCTCAGTACTTTTGATTTGACATCAGGAGCAACTGATGAAGTAAGAGACAGGTCAGCATACGCAACTCCTGAGTACCTTTACCAGCCCCTGCTACCTTCCAATGGTTGGTTAACAGGGTCCTGGCTGGTAAGGAGGCTTTCTGTGGTGCCTACTTAGACAATATTGCCATCTACAGTTCCACCTGGGAGGAACACCTTCATCACCTCCAAGAGGTGCTTCAGGTCCGGCAACAGGCATGTCTAACAATCAAAGCCAGTAAGTGCCTAATTGGGCAGGGTTTTATGATGTATTGGGACGTCTGGTAGGTGGTGGCAAGGTGCAGCCCCTCCAGGCCAAGATTAAAACCATCATGGCCTGGCAACCACCTAGAACCCAAACAGAAGTGAGAGTTTTCTTAGGCCTCGCTGGCTACTACAGGAAATTTGTTGTGAGTTGGTCTGTCTCCATACAGGGTATGGACTTTATGGTGGAGCATCGCCCGGGGACTGACCACGCCAATGCTGATGGTCTCTCCTGATTCTTCCGTCTTAGTGAAGAGAGCTCCCAAGGTGTTGGGCAGCTCTTCCAACTCTCAGATTGGGGGACACATGTTAGACCTGAGAACCTTAGGGTGTTCTTCCCTCAACTTTTTTGCCTGTCTCTCTACATTTTTCTGATCTCACTTTTGCTGGATTTAGGACTCTGTGCACTTTACCACTGCTGACCAGTGCGAAAGTGCTTGTGCTCTCTTCCCTAAATATGGTAACATTGGCTCCTACCCAAATGGCATATTTAATTTACCTCTAAGTCCCTAGAAAAGTGCACTACATGTGCCCAGGGCCAGTAAATTAAATGCTACTAGTGGGCCTGCAGCGCTTGTTGTGCACTCACAAAAGTAGCCCCTTAACCACATCTCAGGCCTGCCATTGCAAGGCCTGTGTATGCAGTTTCTCTGCCACATTGACTTGGCATTTAAACCCCTTTTGCCAAGCCTTAAATCCCCCTTTTATAAGGTACCCCTAAGGTAGGCCCTATGTCGGTGTAGTGTATGTGAATTGCAGGACATGTTATTTTTAAGGTTTACATGTCCTGCTAGTGAAAAACTGCCTAAAGTCATTTTCAGTATGGGGAAACCTGCTCTCCTCATAGGCCAGTATTGGGAATTCCTTTGAAATTGAATTTGTAATTCTTGATCAGGAAGGAGTGGCTACCTCAGGTTTCATATCTTTGGAATGGTAATGATAAGCCCTCCTTATTGGTAAAGTTGGATTTGACATTGCTATTTTAAAAATGCCACTTTTAGAAAGTAGGCATTTCTCTGCTCTTACTGCTCTATGTCCCTTACAGGTTGCCTACAATCCCCATCTGGCCTGTACTGGGTGACAGCTCCACTTGTGCATTCGATCCAGAGAGCCCTAAATACAGGAAACACAACTGCATCTGCATTGATCTGCATACTGATGGGTCTTCTTGGACAAGAATTTGGAGGGTCTCACACTTACATTTCAAAGGGTAGTGGCGTGACCCCACACAAGGGGCTCACGACCCCTACAGATACTGTGGCAGACAGGACGGGGCTGAAAGGGAAAAGGCGCACTTCACAACCACTCTTCAAAGTCTCCCACCGATTCAGAGGTACGTTTGGGTATAGGTACTGGGACTCTGACAACCTCAAATCTGCCATTACTGGACCTGGAACTGAAACCCGCCAGAAGAACTGCTGTGCTGTCTAAAGGACTCAACTGGACTGCTTTCCTGAAAGGACTGCCCCTCTGCTTGTTGCCCTGCTGTCTGCTGCTCTCTGACCTTGCTGGAAGGTCTCTGTCTTCCCACCAGAGTGATCTCTATGGGATGTCTGTCTTGCCCCCTCTTTTCCATGAGGTCTTAGGGACATCAAATACCTTGTGAACACCACTCCATCCCACCCCCGCACCGCTCTGACCAGGTGTAACTTTGTCACGGAATATCGCCAGCAATCACTGGGCTTCTTTGACACCTCCGTGCTGCTCTTCTGAAGTTCTGCCTTTTGTCACAGATCATCGCTAGCAAGCGTGGTGCTTCTTTATAGCCCCCGGACCACTATTTGGAAGTTGTGGCTGTTGTAACAGATTACCACTAGCGAGTGTGGTGGTTCTTTGCAGCCAATGCACTGGTCTTCTGAAGTTGTGCCTCCTGTCCCAGATTACCTTGAGTGAGCGCAGGTCTTCTTCGCAGCCCTGTGTCACTCTACTGAAGTAGTGCGTACCGACCCGGAATCCCACCTAATGAGCGCAGTGCCGCCTGCACCCACTAAACTACTCTGCAATTGGAAACCTGCCCTGTGGACTGCAGAAGGAGTGTTTTCACTCACCATTTTTTCCAGAGATGAGTTGCAGAGAAAGTCCACACTTCACTCACAAGTAACGAACAATCCAGGAGTACAGCCTCTGGGCCCATAGCCACTCATCACTGTATTACTCCTAAGAGCATTGCAAGTGATTCCTAAGGCACTGCTTGAATACGCTTTTTGGATTTCTGCCGTTATGGTCTTAATTCACTTGGCTTAATAACCTCAATTCTTCTAACTTGGTGTGGAGTACTTTTTGTGGTGTTTTCACTGTATTACTATATCAGTTATTGCACAAATACTTTACACATTGCCTTCTAAATTAAGCCTGTCTGCTCTGTGCCAAGCAACCAGAGGTTGAGCACAAGATAATTTAGGTTGTGTTGTGACTTACCCTGACTAGGATTGTGGTCCCCACTTGGACAGGGTACATACCTCTGCCATCTAGAGACCCAATTTCTAACATGTTGTGACTTACCCTGACTGGACTTGTAGCCCCTACTTGGTCCGGATGCATACCTGTGCAAATTAGTGACCACGATTTCTAACAATGTCACATTTTCTATGCATTCTTTAAGAAACCAATCATTCGTTGTAGTTTGTTCTCATCACTAGCAATGGCAATGGGACTGGCTTTAATGAATAAAGCAGTATTTCCAGATGCAACTCATGCAAACAGCATTTGACCATGCCTGTATTTCAATACTTTAGCGCTTTAAACCCAGACCTGCTAGCTTTGCCATTTCTTGCTTTCTGATTACTTTTTACATTATGGTATATATTACTATTTGTGTATGTTTAAAGAAAAATTATCTGATCTAGTCATACTTTTACATTTCAGCCGATATGGCCTCACCAGTAAAAAAATAATGAAATGAATGCATGAGGAAGAGTAAGACCAAACATCATTCATAGTCACCAGGTGGTGCTGCTTGTACACTCAAACATACCAGCCATATTCCAATGGGTAGAAATTACATTCTTACAGCCACCAAGACCTTCTTTTAATCCACAGGTAGGCATGACTTACTCTTTGGAAATGAGGTGTAAGCCAAGTAAGAGAGACAAATTTGACCATTGATGAGCAATATTCACTATTTCTTTTACTTAAGCTTTAAATTATGTAGTGTTGTGACCATGATGTAAGCCTCGCTTTGATGAGGACAACTCAGAGAGGCGAGTGAAAAGTACTACCATAAATGTGGCACCCAAAATCAACAGTTTCTAAGATTGTTCAGAGTGCTTTTATAAAAGTATACATCACGTATTCAGACTGGCTACTCAGTCCACCATATTATGATTTCTATAGGATATTACAGGATCGTAATAAGGCGAACGGGTATCCATCACATTTGTGACAGAATAAGCCCCTCCATCATACTCTAAATCAGGCCCTTATTCTCTTTTTTTGGAAGTCAAACATTTTTAGCAGGATGGCGCTGGACCCTGCAGCCAACCAGCATTCCAGGAGGCCAGATACTCCGTCTCTGTGGGACTGCTGAACAGGATTTGCTGTCTCAAAAAAGAACATAGCGGAGTGGCAGAAAAGTCAGGCTGACCGGTGATGCCACGTGGGTGGATAGACGAGCAGTCTCCCTTCGGTTCTTAGAACAGTTTTTAGCCTAAAGTTTTTAAAATCTCAAAATCTGGGAATCTTAAGCACCGCCATCATTGGTCCAGGATGAAAGGAGTACCACCTGAGGGGTTAGGACTCACTCAGGCTAGGCTCAGTTAAATGTTCAAGATGGTGGTAACCTATTATGTCACTGAGGCTTGATCAGAAAGCCAGCAAACTAGTCCTTGGAGTCACTCTGGTAGTCCTTGGTTCAGGTAATGAAGCAGGGTTCAAGTGGCAGAGCAGGCCTCTAAGAGTTCAAGACAGGCTCCACATAACAAAACAGTACTTCCATGTGCAGCAAAGCACAAGTCTTGTGGAATACACAGCAGGCCGCAGCAGCAGGAAGTCTTCTGAGAGTCCTTAAACCGGTCTAAAAAAATGTTAACGGAAAAGTGGGCCCAAAGGTCCAATGTTCATACCTAGTGCCTTCTTTGAAGTAGGAGGAGCTTCTAGAAGTTTTCCTTTGAAGTGCTTGAAATTTCTTGACTCCCGTTCCCTCGCTCCAAGCTGATTGCAGGGAAAATGCAGTCCTTGGTGCCCAGCTCCAGCCCCTATCCTGCCAGTTGATGGCCCATTCTAACATACCTAATCCCTCTGTTTTGTGACTGTCTGGGAGGAATTCACAGAGTTCAACTGCCAACTACACTCAGCCATGTGACCTAGGACAGGCTGCAGGCACCAAATAGCAAAAGGAAGGAAAATGCAAGCTTTCTAAAAGTGGCATTTTCAAATTAATTTAATTTGGCTGCAGGCACCAAATTGCAAAGGGAAGAAAAATGTCTACTTTCTAAAAGGGGCATTTTCAAAATTGTAATTTAAAATCTGATTTTACCATTAAATAGGATTTGAATTACAATTCCATAGATACCAAACATGAAATACTCACCTGTACTCAATCAAAAGTTTGTACTTATTAAATTTAATAAGGGGACCCAATGTTCTCCTATGGAACAGGTATGCCTCACAGTAGTGAAAAACAAATTCAGGAGTTTTTCACTACTAGGTCTTGTAGAACTTAAAAGTCCATGTCCAAACTTTTAATTATAATGCATCCTGCCCTATGGGCTATGGAGAGGCTAGCTTTGGGGCAACCTATGTGAAATTAAAAGGGAGTTTAAGGCTTGGCAAAGGGGTTATAATGCCAAGTCAAATTGGCAGTTTAAAACGGAACCCAGGCTGCAGTGGCAGGCCTGGGACATGTTTTAAAGGGGCACTTAAGTAGATTGCAAAATAAGTTCTGCAGACCCACTAGTAGAATTTAATTCACAGGCGCTGAGTATATAGTATACCCCTCTCTAAGGGACTTGTGAATAAATATAACTGTGCCAAAAAGGTGCAAGCCAGTTTTACCATGGATAGATGCATGAGCACAAGCACTTTAACACTGGTTAGCAGTGTACAGAGTCCTAAAGTCAACATACATTTATTACAGCAAAAGTGGATGGAAAAAGGCAAAACATTTGGGGGAAGACCACCCTAAGGCTGACAGGTCTGTCACTGCCCAAACCCAGTCATAGTGACTTACAATGGCAATGGACAATTCCTATTTTATCACTAATAAACATTGACACTGGATACTGATGCAAAGACTTTTATGGAGTGTTAGAAATTGGGGGAAGGCTGAGTCCTTCCAGCAAAGTCAGAGTCAGCAGGGCAACAGCAGGGCAGCAGTCCTTCTCTGGAAAGCAGTCAAGATAAGTCTTTGGGCAGCCAGGCAGTTCCTCTGACAGAGTTCAGGTGTAGATCCAGAAGTGTCTGATTTAATGGGGTTAGAGACCCAGGTTAAATACCCAAAAATGCCTTTGAAGTGGGGGAAACTTCAAAGAGAGGTTTTGAAGTGCACAAGTTCCCCTTTCAGCCCAGTCCTGTCTGCCAGGATCCATGTGGGGGGTACCAGTCCCTTGTGTGATGGCAGGCCACTGGCCTTTGAAATGTAAGAGAGAGCCCTTCCACCCTTCCTGCCCAGGAAGACCTATTCAGTATGCAGATGAATGCAGATGTGACTGAGTGTCCTGTGTTTATGGTTGTCTGGGTAAAATGGACAAGGGGCGCTATCAACAAGCACAGTCCAGATGTGGATTTGAGACAGGCTGTACGGCACGGATGGCAGTGACTGCAGAGAAAGGCCCACTATCCAAAAGTGGCATTTCTATAATAGTAATATGAAATCCAACTTCAACAGTAAGCAGGATTTTCTATTACCATACTGAACATGACAGTGCTACTCCTTCCAGATCAGAATCTACCACTTAAAAGTATATGCAGGCCATTCAAATTCAAGTCTTTACTTACATAGCACCCTGCCCTATGGCTTACCTAGGGCCTACCTTAGGGGTGACTTATATGTAGAAAAAGGGGAGTTTAAGGCTTGGCAAGTTGATTTAAATGCCAAGTTGAAGTGCAGTGAAAATGCACACATTGCCTTTCAGTGGCAGGCCTGAGACATGGTTAAAGGACTTCTTATGTGGGTGGCAAAATCAGTTCTGAAGGCCCACTTGTAGCATTTAATTTACAGGCCATAGGCACATGTACTGCACTTTACTCTGTACTTACAGGTAAATTAAGCATGCCAATTTGGTAGGAACCAATGTTAGAGGAGAGAGCATATGTACCTTATCACTGGTCAGCAGTGGTAAAGTGTGCAGAGTCCTGAAACCAGGGGCGTGGTTTGGTCATGAACAGAGATGGCCGCACGATTGAGGAGCTCTGCGAGGTGGCGGGCCTTGACCGGGAGTAGGGGCACAGCGGGGGCTGAGTACCCCCTCACACTGGTGCCAGGAGGAGGCCGTCCGGGGAGCTGCGTGCCGGATGGGGGACGCGACCCGTGGTGTCTATGGAGCGGTGAATGGAGCTGCGGCCTATTCTCCAGTGCCGAGCCACGGTCTGCCATGGCGGCTCAGAATGGCTGAGGAGGCAGGGCGGAGCCGTGAGGAGAAGGCAACAAAGCACGGCTCTGGTGGTGAGCTGACCTCGGCGCTCTCCCCTCTCCTATCCCTTCCTCCCCTCTAATTGGACCCTGGATGAGGGGTGGGGCGACGTGGAGCCTGGGTGCCCCTCCACCACCCTGTGACCAGAGAAATCGGGTGGCAAGATGTGCAGCAGTATGTTTGAAACACGAAGGCCATGGCTCATGACACCTGGGGAGCGTAGAGGAGGTAGGACTCCCCAGAGCAGAACCAAGGTTAGAAGTGGCGGCAGAGTGTAGTCGCAGGAAAGAGATGGCACCATATGGAGGCGTCTTTGTAAAGCAACACCAACAGTGAGCCATTTTTGCCTCCTCTCCCCCGCCCAATCTATCACATCCCATCTGGCTTAACGAAGGAGGAGAGGACTCTACCCACCCCCAATAGCCTTGGAGGCCCCTCTTGCTTCTTCGACTGCCCCCCAGCTGCCTCTCTGCTGCTGCATTACAGCAAAGAAGACTCCCCACGCAAGGGAGGGATTGCTACCCCGCAATTGGGAACAGCCAATGCCACAAGTTCACCCAGAGGTCAGTCGGAGACTCACTACTACCTCCTTCTCCTTCTAAGCCCCCCGGGGCTCTGCAGTGACAACGCTGCACAGACTGGAAGAAGGGAAGGAGACACATCCCAACACAAGTACCAACTATTTTCTTCTTCGCCCTACTTGGCCCCGGCCGGTCTTGCTTTGTGCCTTGCCCCCTGCAATGGATACCCTCCACGACGTACCCTTGCTGGGGGTCTCCTCGTTTCATCCTGCGCGGGGGGACTGCTGCGGTGGGGGCCCAGCGGGGGAGTCCTTGAGGTCGCCACTGCTACCATGGACACAGAATAGATGGGGCACGGACCACTGAATACAGCGTGACCAGAATAGGGGAGACAATCCACAATTTGTAGACTGCGGCAACGGGTATTACAAGCCCCCCCCACGATCCGCACTGTCCCCAAAGAAACCTAGTGATCAGGGTGCCTGCTCTGCATAGGGTGCCAACGATATTGCCGGGACATTGGAGATCTCGCGCACCCAGCACCTCTATCTTATTGGAACCACACCTGCGAGAAATGGGCCTGTCCTTCCACTGAGCCCTGCCATCACTCCATTGCTCCAGATAGCTTCAGGCCACAAATAAATGCCAGACTCACTGCTGGGAGTGGCACGAGGTCTGCCTCCCCTCCCCATCGTGTCACATCTCTCTCTCGCCTCCACAGGGACTCTCTATCACAAACCAGCACTAGTTGAGTGGCTCCCGGGTCCCCAGATCCGCAGTTGCGGCCTATTCTCCAGTGCCGAGCCACGGTCTGCCATGGTGTCTCAGCATGGCTGAGGAGGTGGGGTAGAGCCGTGAGGAGAAGGCAACAAAGCACTGCTCTGGTGGTGAGCTGATCTCGGCGCTCTCCCTTCTCCTATCCCTTCCTCCCCTCTAATTGGACCCTGGATGAGGGGTGGGGCGACGTGGAGCATCACAAGGTCTGCTATGCCTGGTGGTAGGATGTCGGGCAAGCACTCAAGCAAGCCGGCGAGACAACTACTTTTTTCTGAAGCCCTCCACCATTCACGAGCTCCACCCTCCGCCTCAGGATCGCACCCACCCACTCAGCCCCACACCATGGTCGACCGAACACTGGAAGGAACCATGGACGGAATACTACAGGAGATCTTGGCGGTGGGTCGCAGACTAGAGGGGATGGACAATGCTATAACTTCACTGACAGCGGAGACAAAATCCATGCGCCTGGACATAGCGGACTTCCAGTCTCGGGTGACAGGACTAGTGCAACGCGTGACGACTGTGGAAGGTAACATCACCACCTTCCAAGACAGGGACCAGGAACTTTTTTATCTCCGCAGCAAGCTGATAGACCTGGAAGACAGGAGCCGCAGGGACAATGTCAGTTTTTTCAGATTTCAGTAAAACATAGAAGGTACGGACACCTAATCCTTCCTACAGGAGGTCCTCCCCAAGCTAACTGACTTAACCTTCGACCCCCCCCCTTGGAGTTGCAGAGGGCGCACAGACTGGGCTCAAAATGATGGGATGAAGCTTGTAGGCCGCCCAATCATTGCTTGTCTCCTATGACATACGCAGACCCGCCAACCCCTCCTGGCAGCCCGGACACACAGGCCATTTCAGACGGAAGGGTATGAGAGCCGGATAGCTGCTGATTTCTCAAAGGAGACCAGTGACCGTCGGAAACAATTCTTGGCCCTTGATCCCGACTGCGCCAGCTGGAGGTGAAGTATGGATTGTTTGAACCAGTGAGAATGTGGATCACTAAAAACGGCGTGTCTAAAGACTTCTATGACCCTGAAGACCTGCACCATTTCCTGGAGGGTCTCCAGACCCAGTCCATGGGCATTACTACTCCAGCCCGACCTCGGGAACTATCTGCTGACATTCAGTGTGCACCACCTCCAACACTTACCCCCAGAGTAACAGGCCGTCACGACGCAGACTTTCATCTCAGAGGGAGAAATTAAGAGAGACTCACAAAGAACCATGACGACAGGGGGCAAGTACTACACGTGGTGGCGCTACACACCCAGGTATCAGACAGGGACAAGTCTTGCTTCTCCCTGAAGCCCATCACGACTCCCACTTGAAACCGCGACCGTATTGCACAGAGCATGATCCGAGAAGCTTGAGAGACCGGAGCTCCGAACGAAGATCAGTGGACCTCTCCCGAATCAACGGACGGATGAGTATCTGATCACATGTTGACGTTGATGTTCTGATGTTGTGATGTTCTCAATAATGTTTTAAAAATCTGATACTCAGGTGCCAACAGACGCTTCTGAGTATTATGTGCCTATCTGTTGCCCATATCTAACATGTTACTGTTTGATGCCTTAAGAGGTTAATAATGTACTATTCCCATTGTCTCTAGATATGTCTTCTCCCCCCCCCTCCTCCTTCCCTGTCCTTGCCCTCTCCCCTCCCCATAGCCGAGGTCACCGTGATCACCACCCTGCTAATGAATATTCAATCCACCCCTTTTGTGGCTATCGAGGGGCAATGTGGCTTGCACATGTTACTTGGGAACAGACGTACTGTACGGAGATAGGGCTCCAGCACTAGTGACGAACTACAAGTTATACGCTATGGAGCACAATGCTGTAACTCGATGCACCCACTTAGGTATGCCATCTACACACATTGCCACTGGTCCCTAGCTGGCCGACCCCCTTCCTCCCCAACCTGAAACAGCCATGGTACCCTCATGGCTCGGTACCATTATTATAGTCAGCGCTTTCCGGTGCTATTCACGACATCCGTCATGGAGGGGGTGCCACTACTGCTCTTAAGCACCCTCCCCCTGCTCATATCTTGACGAACTGTGACACGGGGGTGCGCTACTGCCCATGCCCCCCCATTTGGCTTGTCGCCCCTCCTGCAGCTTTCTCCACTGTAACCGACCCCATATGGGGCTGTGTTATGTTCTATTATATATTATACCAATATACTACTGTTACTATCCTAACTTGCAGCAAATCTGTCGGCAGGATAGGAATGCCCTGCTCACCCCCCCCCGGTTGGGGCCCGTCTGGCTGAGTGTGCAGGCTTTACAGGTATAGACCCGCAGTCTACAGATAAGGACCCGTGGGGCTTTGCTCCTCTGACCCCTACTCTTCCACCGATCCTCTGATTCAAAACCACTTTTCTCTTTCCTTTCTGGTTAGTATCTAGTCTTCCTCTTCTTCCCCCTCCTTCCCTTTTCTTTCTCTCTCTCCCTCCTCCTTCCCGGTGTCTCTGTCTCCCCCCCTTCTCTCGCCCTCATTTTAACTCCTTCCTGCACCCACCCCCTTTTCCCGATACATGTGGCCACCTATTACCCCACAACACTCCTACTCCATCCATACTACCTAGTCCTCACCCGCATTATACCGCACAGAACCCCTCCTTCCCTATCCATATACTTTACCTCACCCCACTCATCCCCCGCCCTTACCTTTCGGTTCCAACATGGCTGGTCCTATCCCAAATACAACTACCCCACTACGGATTATATCCTGGAACGTCAACGGCCTAACGCATTTCGTGAAGCAGAAGAAAATACTCTCCTACCTCCAATCTAAACGGGCTGACATAGCCCTTCACCAGGAGATGCACCTTGATAGTGTCGAATCCAGTAAACTGCACTGTGACTGGATGCGAACAGCGATATTTAGTTGCAGCCAGGGAGTGGCGTCTCAAGGAAATGTGGAGTTGCGATATTGCTCCATAAGAATATGCCTCTCACTGTCATAAAATCATGAGATGATCCAGAGGGGAGATATGTATTCGCTAAACTAAAGCTGGGAGACTCCTCGATTCGTGTGGGCTCCATCTATGCACCAACCGGTCCTAAACTATTGTTTTTTTTTTTTTACAAATCAACCGCCTCCTGGCAGAAATAGGGGCAACCCGCTACTTAATGGTGGGAGACTGGAACCTGGCCAGGGACGCGGTGTTAGATAGGACTGGACCCCTCGACATTAGCAATGATGTGATGACATAAAATGGCTTGGTGGACCACTGGAGACTGACACACCCGATTGACAGGGAATATACATTCCTGTCACCGGTGCATGGAACCCAATCTCAATTGGATTATTTTCTCATATCGCACAGCATGGTGACCCAAACCCAAGATACCCGAATATTGGAAAGTGGCCTCTTAGACCACTCCCCAATCCACTTATCCGTCCATATGGGCCTAGTGTCCCCAGGCCGCAAACCCTGGCGCTTTGCCATTCACCGCTATTGCTCTCCCCAAGGCAGTGTACAACTACGGGCCCACATGTCCGCATAAATGCAGGACAACATCAGCACCGTAGATTCCAAGAGGGTTCTGTGGGCAGCTGCTAAGGGTATCCCTTGAGGATGAATGATGCGAGATGTGGAGCTAGCCAACAGGGTCAGAAAGACCCGTCAAAAGACTCTGGAAGCCGATATAAGCCATATTACACAACAATACACAGTCCACCCATCTCTCCCCACACGCCGACACCTGGAACATGCCCGCATGGCCCTAAATGAGCTATATACGTCCCAGGCTGAGTATGCCCTACAGCGCCTACAAGGACGGCATTACGAGCAAGGGGAGAAGGCCAGTCAACTATTGGCAGCTCAACTCCGCCAGAGAATGGCAGCCCTAGCTATACCTGCTATTACTATCTCTACCGGGGAGATACTTACACACCTGCAGGAAATAGTTAATTAATTCACGACCTTCTACCGACATCTATATACACCAGAGTCGGTGTCTAGCCCCACCCAAATAGAGGCCTTTTTAACTAACACTAATCTACCCCATCTCTCGGATGACAGTCGCACCCTTCTTGACGGAGAGATAAGCAGGATGGAAATAGCACAAGCCATCTCCGACCTCCCTTACTATAAATCACCAGGGTAAGATGGTTTCCCTGCAGAATTTTATAAGTGGGCTGGTAAGGTGGTGATTGACGCCATACACGAAGCGCCTGGGTGAGGCTTGCCGGGTGGGCTCTTTGGGTGCAGTATCCAACAGGGCAACGATAGCAGTCATACCAAAACCAGGCCGGAACCCCCTACTCTAGAGCAGTTACTGGCCCATATCTCTCCTGAATGGAGATATCAAGATACTGGCCAGCATTCTAGTGACTCGTTTGTGCAAAGTTATCCCATCCCTAATTCACCATACTCAGGTGGGGTTTGTACCAGGACGCCCCTTTTATTTCTACTAGCGATGGAGCCACTTGCGGCCACCCTCCATCACTCTCCTTTGATTACAGGACTTCCACTGCTGGGTGGGACCTAAAAAATGTATCTATATGCCGATGATGTTCTCCTCACCCTAACTGACCTGGAGCGATCTCTACCAGCCTTACTAGAGATTATTGACAGATTTGAAATCCTGTCCGGCTATCGGGTGAACTGGGACAAGAGCGAAGCACTGCCCCTCTCGCTGGTGACAACAAAAGCCGTGATTCATGGCTTCTCATTCCGATGGACCCCGAATCGCCTTAAATATTTGGGAGTGCTAGTTAACCGGGGCTTGGAACGCATAGTGGCAGATAATTTAGACCCCCTCATTGCACGTATGAAGCTTGATTTCGAGAAGTGGGCTCACCTGGGCTTTTCTATGTAGGGCAGGGTAGAGGCGGTGAGAATGGTCATGCTCCCACGATTTACCTATGTTTTGGGTATGCTACCTCTTCAGATACACCTCTTGATGGTACGCCAATAGATGCAGCGATTAGAACCTTCATGTGGGGTTCCACACGCCCATGACTGGTGTCAGCTAAGCTACTGGCACGCCGCTCTTACAGAGGACTGGGGCTTCCTTCGGTGGACCACTATGGCCTTGCCCTGCTCTTGTCACAATTGGCATACTCACTACCCGGATTTCCGGAGCCACCGCAATGGGTGATTATAGAGAAAACGCTGCTCTCCCATCGAGGCGGACTTGGCGGACTATACTGCACTGGCTCCTCTCCCACCAGCCCAGCTAATCCAATCCTAAAGGCGATGAGTGCAGCATGGTGCTGGGTTCATAATTTACTCGGGATACACCCTTTCTTACACGCCCAGGCCCCCATATGGGACAAGATAGTTTGCAAATAAGGAGAGCGGTTCTCAACTGGCCGCAATGGAGCATGGCTGGTATTGACAATCTAGCCCAAGTTCTTGAGGACTGAGCACCCAAATCATTTGATAAATTATGGGAGGAGTACAATCTCCATCCAAGACAAGAATGGCGATACCTACAACTCAAACACTGTCTTCAACATAACATCGGTACCACCCGCTGGGGACATCAGACCTCACCAGTGGTTGCTTATCTAAAAACATGGGTCGACACAAAGGTGTAATGACAGGCCTCGATGAGTTCATTACGCGACACTTATATTCACAGCCCCTTCTGGAAACAGTGTGCTCTCAATGGCAGACCTGCCTGCAGAGGACCTATGACACGGAAACCTCGACAGACATTTTGGACGCTCTGGATCGGGGCACCCGCGAAGCCCGATTGAAATTCTGTCTCTTTAAAATAATCCATGACTGGTACTGGACCCCGGTGAAACTACACAGAGCTGGACTTGTTCTGCATGCGTGTTCTTGGAGCTGTCCGGAGACCCGCTGCGACTTGCTTCATATTATATGTGGTAGTCCATTGGTCCAGCCCCTGTGGAACACAGTGGGACTCACCCTAGCTGACTCTGTACCGCTCCAACCACCGCTCTCCCCCTCTCTTATACTAATGCATGATATGGAATTCCTTCCAGCCCTGTCACGACCACATCAAAGGCTGCTACATACGGCACTAGCAACTGCAAAGATTTGTATCCTCCGCCACTGGAGATCATCCGTTTCTCCAAACCCAGAAGAATGGATTGTGGCAATGGTTCAAATAACCGCACTCAAACGAGTCATCTATAACCTACAGAATCAGACTACCCTACTTAATCAGGTATGGACCCCTTTCCTCATAGAGACACCATCGGCAATCTCGCCCTGTGTCCACCCTCTTCATTGTTATCTTAGCAAAAGCACCAGAGTCCTCCCCCATACCTTTCACGCCCACGTCATCTACCATCCCAGATCTCCCACACCCTCCCCTTCGCCCCACCCTCCCCCTCCTCCCATTCCCTCTCCCCTCTCCCTTTCCTTCCCCTTCTCACCCTCCCTTACTTCTCACAGTTCAATACGCCCTCCATTCAGATGGCATAAACACAGTGACTGCCACCCCACAGCCTTTGATAATTGTTACTAAACTCCTCCTCAGTGCCTTCCCCCACTGCCCCTCTCCCCCGCACCCCCCTCACACCACCTGTTATTTATTTATTCATTAATTTGTTGCCTATCTATTAATATCCCCTCATTTTTGTGAAACTCCCCTTCCCTGCTATCTCCTATATGTACCTCTTATTCTCTCCATGATACCAGTCCCTCCCTCCTCTCTCTTTTCTTTTCTCTTCTTTCCCAAACATCCCTCTCCCAGTACGATGGACTGCTTCGCTCTCCAGCCTTCGAATCCCCTCTTACCCATCGACTGCACGGTGCTACAGAGCTTCTGCGCTACTATACTACTCATTGTCCTAACCCGCAGTATAATGCCTGTTTATAGGCTGCCTTTCCCGAATGCGCCCTTCTCCCTTACCCACTTACCGCCACTATCTTCCTCCCACCAGAAGTGCTGCCCGCTTACTGTCCCCCCTTCTTCTTCAAAGGGCCACCTATACAGTACACCAGGGAGCAGGTCCTGTAGATATGCCCTGCTGATGGCTGACGCCCTTCGCTCTCCATATCCTCTCTTACACTGTAACCTTTAAACTGGCCCTCAACATATAGCAGACGAATTGACAGACGGCACATCCTGTCTACACACTGATGATAGATTTGCTGATACATTACCAGCCATTTCGCTTGCTGGTGTGAGGGGACACAGCACGTAAGGACAATACTGACCCATGCGACACGTTCGTTCCAGGATACTATCCGTCAGAAGTGATACACAACCCCACGCAACACAATATTCTCCAACCTCAGCCCTCCACTCCCTCCTCCCTTCTCACTTTTCAATTCTTTATAGTTCTCATTTCCCTTCCCTTTTCTTTTCCCTCCCCTCCTTCCTCCAAACCACTATTATTTCCCTCTCCCAATGGTTAGAACAGCTGTTGAATACATCTATCATTCCGCGACACCATCGTGGTAAGTATTATGATGTTTCAAATCTGTACAGTTATTTCTCTTCCTTTTCTTTCTGTATCATAATGATCCACTAATCCATTTTTTTTTAAAAAGAGTCCTAAAACCATTAAAAGCAGGATCACAAAAATGGAGGGAGGCAGGCAAAACATTGGGGGATGACCACCCTAAGGCTGTGATATATTTGACTAACTACAAAAGCTCTGTGAGGTTTTCTTGATGTCATTAAAATATAGGTAATGCAGATGATCTCTGCCCCAAGCAGGGGATGTCTTAGGGTGATCAAACAAACATAGAGACAATGATTTTCAGAAATTCTGCATATATTGTTCTTTGTTGAGAAACAGCAGCATTGGCTTCCTTTCCTCCACTGCTGCTGCTGATGCTAAAAAGAGGAATCATATCCTCTTTATAAACCAACCGTGATGGAGTTGGGCAGGCCTATATGGCATCATAATACATATAAAACATCCCAGTAACCAAGTTCTGAAAAAACCCAGCCTCGTGGACAACACCATTGTTCAGTAGTACTTATTAATAATGCTCAATTGTTTTCAAATTTAAATATTACAACTTGGATTACGTCACACATCAATAATATTTTAACATTCAAAATCAAATAACAGTTTCTACTCCCCCAATATATCTAAACGTAATGTGAAATGAAATGAAATGAAAATGAAATGCAATTAAATTAAATGAAAAAGAGTTTATAAAGTGCACTCTACCCGGAGGTGTGAAAGTGCTGATGGATGACATTCTGCTGCATTCTAAAACTGCCCAGAAGATATACTAGGAGGATTAAGGGGGTCATTCTGACGCTGGCGGGCCATGACCGCCATGGCGGAGGGCGGCGGAAGCAACGCCAACAGGCTGGCGGTGCTTCCTGGGCGATTCTGACCGCGGCGGTAAAGCCGCGGTCAGAAAAGGGGAGCCGGCGGTTTCCCGCCGGTTTCCCGCTGGCCCAGGGAATCCGCCATGGCGGCGCTGCTTGCAGCACCGCCATGGGGATTCCGACCGCCTTTCCGCCAGCCTGTTTCTGGCGGTGTCCACCGCCAGAACCAGGATGGTGGGAACGGGTGCCGTGGGGCCCCTGGGGGCCCCTGCACTGCCCATGCCACTGGCATGGGCAGTGCAGGGGCCCCCTAACAGGGCCCCACAAAGATTTTCACTGTCTGCTTTGCAGACAGTGAAAATCGCGACAGGTGCCACTGCACCCATCGCACCCCTGCAACTCCGCCGGCTCCATTCCGAGCCGGCTTCATTGTTGAAGGGGCTTTCCCGCTGGGCCGGCCGGCGGTCTTCTGGCAGTCGCCCACCAGCCCAGCGGGAAAGCCGGAATGGCCGCCGCGGTCTTTTGGCCGCCTCGGTCTTTTGACCGCGGAGCGGTCTTTCGGGGGGAACCGCTTGGCGGGCGGCGACCGCCGCGGTCAGAATGACCGCCTAAGTGTAGAAGAGTCATGTTTCCAGGTGTTTTAAAAAAACTGTCAGTGAGTCTGTTTCAGCAATGAGAGCAGGCAAGGTGTTCCATAGTTTGGCCGCAGCCACCGAAATGGAATGGCCTCCCTATCTGGCCTTCCGAAATCTACGAATTATCACCATCTTATGAAGAAAGATGTGGGAGGCCTGCTAAGCATGTAGAGTGAAAGAGTGTATTAGGTTGCTGGGTCCTTTCTGATGCATGGCAGGAAAGACCATGCAAAGAGCCTTGAAAGTGATCCTCTCTCTGACTGTGAGCCAATGGAGGGAGCGGATCTTGTCTCTTGCCGAGAGACACATGGGGATGTTGAGCACAAGGTGAGCAGCCACATTCCGAATGGCTTGTAGCTTATTGAGGCTGGAAGCTTTGATGTTGAGATACAAAGATTACAATAGTCCAGTCGCAAGATGACAAGAGCGATAGTGACTGATTGTTGTAGGTCCAAAAGGATATATGGGAAGATCTTTCTCAGAGTCTTGATCGTGAGAAAACATGTGCTCATGGCCTGGCTAACCTGAGTCTCAAAGCTCAAGGTGTCATTGAACATGACACCTAAGTTTCTGGCTAACTTGAATGAAGTGGGAAAGAGTCCACTGTCCTCCAGTCACCATATGAATTCCTGAGTGTCAGGACATTGTCGGTCATCCAACCACTGATGCTGGGTATGCAGAGATTGAACGTCTCCTCAAAAGATGTCATGTTTTTGGAGAAAGACACAATAATCTCTGTATCATCTGCATACAACAGTACATGGAACCCAAACCAACTCTGCCAGCAGTGCCACATACACTTTAAAAGGGACTGGCTCAGGGATAAGCCGACAGGGAAGACTAAAGGCTTCACAATGAAATTCCCACAGCTGACAATTTGTAGTCTGTTGGTCAGAAAAGGATGGTGGAGCCTCAGGGCGGTTCTGTAGACACAGACGTGCTGCAGACATTGGACCATCCTAACAGTCGAGATGGTGTCAAATGCTGCAGACAATTTGAACATCAGCAACATGGCCTCCCGACCCTGGTCCACCTGGTGAGGGATACTATATGAAAGCACAATGCAGGCAGATTCTGTACTGTGGCCACTTCTAAAGTCATTCTGCAAAGGGGCCAGAATGTTGGGTGTGTCAATGAATTTAACCCATTCCTGGTTCGTAAATTGTTTGAGTATCTTGGCCAGAGCTGGTAGCAGGTACATGGAGCAGAGGCTCTTCAGATCTTCAAGATTCACATTGAGTTTTTATAGAAGCAGGATTACATTTACTTTCTTCCAGGGTGCCAGGAAAATTCCAGATTGCAGAGTGAGAGTGAAAACATTCTCCAAAAGTTGGCAACCAGATCTGGGGTCCGTTGAACCGTTGTAGGTGGACAGTGATCCGATAGAGAACATGATTTTATATTCAGCAGCAGGTCCTTTGTTTGCTGCAGGGAACTGGGTGAAATTCAGACAGCTGATTATCATGAAAGTCCCAGGAAGCAGTTTTGGGAATAGACTCACAATGTTGTGATGTTGTTTGTCCATCTTGTTCAGAATTAAGTCAAAATCCTTTTGTTACATATTATGTAACATGTATTTATCTAAATTATTGTCAAAAAGTAAATATGGATGATGTTTTGTTGGATAGTCAGTTTCCATTTCAGCAGAGAAACCTGCAGCTGTAAAGTGGCAGTACTGAAAGCAAGACAATTTTTAACCCCTTCGCTGCCAGGCCTTTTCCCCTCCTGTGCCAGGCCTTTTTTTGCCTATTTGGGGCAGTTCGCGCTTAGGCCCTCATAACTTTTTGTCCACATAAGCTAACCAAGCCAAATTTGTGTCCTTTTTTTCCAATATCCTAGGGATTCTAGAGGTACCCAGACTTTGTGGGTTCCCTTGAAGGAGGCCAAGAAATTGGCCAAAATACAGTGAAAATTTAGTTTTTTTCAAAAAAATTGGAAAAAGTTGCTGCAGAAGAAGGCTTGTGGATTTCCCCCTGAAAATGGCATCAACAAAGGGTTTGCAGTGCTAAACTCAGCAGCTTCCTAGCTTTCGGGAACAGGCAGACTTGAATCAGAAAACCCAATATTTCAACACAATTTTGGCATTTTACTGGGGCATACCCCATTTTTGTAATTTTTTGTGCTTTCAGCCTCCTTCCAGTCAGTGACAGGAATGGGCATGAAACCAATGCTTGATCCCAGAAACCTAACCATTTCTGAAAAGTAGACAAAATTCTGAATTCAGCAAGGGGTCATTTGTGTAGATCCTACAAGGGTTTCCTACAGAAAATAACAGCTGAAAAAGAAAAATATTGAAATTGAGGTGAAAAAAACATCAATTTTTCTCTACGTTTTACTCTGTAACTTTTCCCTGCAATGTCAGATTATGGAAAGCAATATACTGTTACGTCTGCTGGACTCCTCTGGTTGCGGGGATATATAGGGCTTGTAGGTTCATCAAGAACCCGAGGAACCCAGAGCCAATAAATGAGCTGCACCCTGCAGTACGTTTTCATTCTATACCGGGTATACAGCAATTCATTTGCTGAAATATAAAGAGTAAAAAATTGCTATCAAGAAAACCTTTGCATTTCCAAAAAGGGCACAAGATAAGGTGCTGAGGAGCAGTGGTTATTTGCACATCTCTGAATTCCGGGGTGACCATACAAGCATGTGAATTATAGGGAATTTCTCAAATAGATGTCTTTTTTACACACTCTCCTATATTTGGAAGGAAAAAATGTAGAGAAAGACAAGGGGCAATAGCACTTGTTTTACTAATCTATGTTCCCCCAAGTCTCCCGATAAAAATTATACCTCACTTGTGTGGGTAGGCCTAGCGCCCGCAACAGGAAACGCCCCAAAGCGCAACGTGGACACATTTAAAATTTTGGGAGAAAACAAAGGTGTTTTTTGCGAAGTGCCTACCTGTAGATTTTGGCCTCTAGCTCAGCCGGCACCTAGGGAAACCTACCAAACCTGTGCATTTCGTAAAACTAGAGACCTAGGGGAATCCAAGGAGGGGTGACTTGCGGGGCTCGGACCAGGTTCTGTTACCCAGAATCCTTTGCAAACCTCAAAATTTGGCTAAAAAAACACATGTTCCTCACATTTCTGTGGCAGAAAGTTCTGGAATCTGAGAGGAGCTACAAATTTCCTTCCACCCAGCGTTCCCCCAAGTCTCCCGATAACAATGATACCTCACTTGCGTGGGTAGGCCTAGCGCCGGCGACAGGAAACACCCCAAAGCGCAACGTGGACACATCCTAAATTTTGGGAAAAAACAGAGGTGTTTTTTGCGAAGTACCTACCTGTAGATTTTGGCCTCTAGCTCAGCCGGCACCTAGGGAAACCTACCAAACCTGTGCATTTCTGAAAACTAGAGACCTAGGGGAATCCAAGGAGGGGTGACTTGCGGGGCTCGGACCAGGTTCTGTTACCCAGAATCCTTTGCAAACCTCAAAATTTGGCTAAAAAAACACATGTTCCTCACATTTCTGTGGCAGAAAGTTCTGGAATCTGAGAGGAGCTACAAATTTCCTTCCACCCAGCGTTCCCCCAAGTCTCCCGATAAAAATGATACCTCACTTGCGTGGGTAGGCCTAGCGCCGGCGACAGGGAACACCCCAAAGCGCAACGTGGACACATCCTAAATTTTGGAAAAAAACAGAGGTGTTTTTTGCGAAGTGCCTACCTGTAGATTTTGGCCTCTAGCTCAGCCGGCACCTAGGGAAACCTACCAAACCTGTGAATTTCTGAAAACTAGAGACCTAGGGGAATCCAAGGAGGGGTGACTTGCGGGGCTGGGACCAGGTTCTGTTACCCAGAATCCTTTGCAAACCTCAAAATTTGGCTTAAAAAAACACATGTTCCTCACATTTCTGTGGCAGAAAGTTCTGGAATCTGAGAGGAGCTACAAATTTCCTTCCACCCAGCGTTCCCCCAAGTCTCCCGATAAAAATGATACCTCACTTGCGTGGGTAGGCCTAGCGCCGGCGACAGGGAACACCCCAAAGCGCAACGTGGACACATCCTAAATTTTGGGAGAAAACAGAGGTGTTTTTTGCGAAGTACCTACCTGTAGATTTTGGCCTCTAGCTCAGCGGGCACCTAGGGAAACCTACCAAACCTGTGCATTTCTGAAAACTAGAGACCTAGGGGAATCCAAAGAGGGGTGACTTGCGGGGCTCGGACCAGGTTCTGTTACCCAGAATCCTTTGCAAACCTCAAAATTTGGCTAAAAAAACACATGTTCCTCACATTTCTGTGGCAGAAAGTTCTGGAATCTGAGAGGAGCTACAAATTTCCTTCCACCCAGCGTTCCCCCAAATCTCCCGATAAAAATGATACCTCACTTGCGTGGGTAGGCCTAGCGCCGGCGACAGGAAACACCCCAAAGCGCAACGTGGACACATCCTAAATTTTGGAAAAAAACAGAGGTGTTTTTTGCGAAGTGCCTACCTGTAGACTTTGGCCTCTAGCTCAGCCGGCACCTAGGGAAACCTACCAAACCTGTGCATTTCTGAAAACTAGAGACCTAGGGGAATCCAAGGAGGGGTGACTTGCGGGGCTCGGACCAGGTTCTGTTACCCAGAATCCTTTGCAAACCTCAAAATTTGGCTAAAAAAACACATGTTCCTCACATTTCTGTGGCAGAAAGTTCTGGAATCTGAGAGGAGCTACAAATTTCCTTCCACCCAGCGTTCCCCCAAGTCTCCCGATAAAAATGATACCTCACTTGCGTGGGTAGGCCTAGCGCCGGCGGCAGGAAACACCCCAAAGCGCAACGTGGACACATCCTAAATTTTGGGAGAAAACAGAGGTGTTTTTTGCGAAGTGTCTACCTGTAGATTTTGGCCTCTAGCTCAGCCGGCACCTAGGGAAACCTACCAAACCTGTGCATTTCTGAAAACTAGAGACCTAGGGGAATCCAAGGAGGGGTGACTTGCGGGGCTTGGACCAGGTTCTGTTACCCAGAATCCTTTGCAAACCTCAAAATTTGGCTAAAAAAACACATGCTCCTCACATTTTTGTGGCAGAAAGTTCTGGAATCTGAGACGAGCTACAAATTTCCTTCCACCCAGCGTTCCCCCAAGTCTCCCGATAAAAATGATACCTCACTTGCGTGGGTAGGCCTAGCGCCCGCAACAGGAAACGCCCCAAAACGCAACGTGGACACATCCCATTTTTTTAAAGAAAACAGTGCCTACCTGTGGATTTTGGCCTGTAGCTCACCCGGCACCTAGGGAAACCTACCAAACCTGTGCATTTCTGAAAACTAGAGACCTAGGGGAATCCAAGATGGGGTGACTTGCGGGGCTCGGACCAGGTTCTGTTACCCAGAATCCTTTGCAAACCTCAAAATGTGGCTACAAAAACACATGTTCCTCACATTTCTGTGGCAGAAAGTTCTGGAATCTGAGAGGAGCCACAAATTTCCTTCCACCCAGCGTTCCCCTAAGTCTCTCAATGAAAATGGTACCTCACTTCTGTGGGTAGGCCTAGCGCCCACGAAAGGAAATGGCCCAAAACACAACGTGGACAGAACATATTTTTTCACAGAAAACAGAGGTGTTTTTTGCAAAGTGCCTACCTGTGGAGTTTGGCCTCTAGCTCAGCCGGCCCCGGGAGGGGGGGGCAGAAATGCCCTAAAATAAATTCCCCCACCAGCCCCCACCCCCCCCCGGGAGCGACCCTTGCCTACGGGGTCGCTCCCCCTGCGTGACATTGGCGCCAAAAATCAAATCCCAGGTGCCTAGTGGTTTCTGCCCCCTTGGGGGCAGATTGACCTAAAATCTGCCAATCTGCCCCCAAGGGGGGCAGAAATGGCCTAAATACAATTTGCCCCCCAGAGGAGCGACCCTTGCCTGATGGGTCGCTCCCCATCTCAAAAAAAAAAAAAAAAAAAAAAACACAACAAAAAAATTTGCCCTGGTGCCCTCAGGGTTCTGCCCCCCCCCCTGGGGGCAGTTTGGCCTAGTAATAGGCCGATCTGCCCCAAGGGGGGGGCAGAAATGGCCTAAAATAAATTTGTCCCCCACCGGCCCCCACCCCCCCCGGGAGCGACCCTTGCCTACGGGGTCGCTCCCCCTGCGTGACATTGGCGCCAAAAATCAAATCCCAGGTGCCTAGTGGTTTCTGCCCCCTTGGGGGCAGATTGACCTAAAATCTGCCAATCTGCCCCCAAGGGGGGCAGAAATGGCCTAAATACAATTTGCCCCCCAGGGGAGCGACCCTTGCCTGATGGGTCGCACCCCATCTCGAAAAAAACAAACAAACAAAAAAAAAAACACAACAAAAAAATTTGCCCTGGTGCCCTGAGGGTTCTGCCCCCCCCCGGGGGCAGTTCGGCCTAATAATAGGCCGATCTGCCCCCAGGGGGGGCAGAAATGGCCTAAAATAAATTTGCCCCCCCAGCCCCCACCCCCCCGGGAGCGACCCTTGCCTACGGGGTCGCTCCCCCTGTGTGACATTGGCGCCTAAAAACAAATCCCCGGTGCCTAGTGTTTTCTGCCCCCTTGGGGGCAGATTGACCTAAAATCGGCCAATCTGCCCCCAAGGGGGGCAGAAATGGCCTAAATACAATTTGCCCCCCAGGGGAGCGACCCTTGCCTGATGGGTCGCTCCCCATCTCGAAAAAAACAAACAAACAAAAAAAAAAAACACAACAAAAAAATTTGCCCTGGTGCCCTGAGGGTTCTGCCCCCCCCCCCGGGGGCAGTTCGGCCTAATAATAGGCCGATCTGCCCCCAGGGGGGGCAGAAATGGCCTAAAATAAATTTGCCCCCCCAGCCCCCACCCCCCCGGGAGCGACCCTTGCCTACGGGGTCGCTCCCCCTGTGTGACATTGGCGCCAAAAAACAAATCCCCGGTGCCTAGTGTTTTCTGCCCCCTTGGGGGCAGATTGACCTAAAATCGGCCAATCTGCCCCCAAGGGGGGCAGAAATGGCCTAAATACAATTTGCCCCCCAGGGGAGCGACCCTTGCCTGATGGGTCGCTCCCCATCTCGAAAAAAACAAACAAACAAAAAAAAAAAACACAACAAAAAAATTTGCCCTGGTGCCCTGAGGGTTCTGCCCCCCCCTGGGGGCAGTTCGGCCTTATAATAGGCCGATCTGCCCCCAGGGGGGGCAGAAATGGCCTAAAATAAATTTGCCCCCCCAGCCCCCACCCCCCCGGGAGCGACCCTTGCCTACGGGGTCGCTCCCCCTGTGTGACATTGGCGCCAAAAAACAAATCCCCGGTGCCTAGTGTTTTCTGCCCCCTTGGGGGCAGATTGACCTAAAATCGGCCAATCTGCCCCCAAGGGGGGCAGAAATGGCCTAAATACAATTTGCCCCCCAGGGGAGCGACCCTTGCCTGATGGGTCGCTCCCCATCTCGAAAAAAACAAACAAACAAAAAAAAAAAACACAACAAAAAAATTTGCCCTGGTGCCCTGAGGGTTCTGCCCGCCCCTGGGGGCAGTTCGGCCTAATAATAGGCCGATCTGCCCCCAGGGGGGGCAAAAATGGCCTAAAATAAATTTGCCCCCCGCCAGCCCCCACCCACCCGGGGAGCGACCGTTGCCTACGGGTTCGCTCCCCCTGCGTGACATTGGCGCCAAAAAACAAATCCCCGGTGCCTAGTGGTTTCTGCCCCCTTGGGGGAAGATTGACCTAAAATCGGCCAATCGGCCCCCAAGGGGGGCAGAAATGGCCTAAATACAATTTCCCCCCCAGGGGAGCGACCCTTGCCTGATGGGTCGCTCCCCATCTCGAAAAAAACAAACAAACAAGAAAAAAACAACACAACAAAAAAAAATTCCCTGGTGCCTAGAGGGTTCTGCCCCCCCCCCCCTGGAGGCATGGCCTAAAATAAATTTGCCCCCCCCCGGGAGCGACCCTTGCCTACGGGGTCGCTCCCCCTGCGTGACATTGGCGCCAAAAATCAAATCCCAGGTGCCTAGTGGTTTCTGCCCCCTTGGGGGCAGATTGACCTAAAATCTGCCAATCTGCCCCCAAGGGGGGCAGAAATGGCCTAAATACAATTTGCCCCCCAGGGGAGCGACCCTTGCCTGATGGGTCGCTCCCCATCTCGAAAAAAACAAAACAAAAAAAAAAAAACACAACAAAATAATTTGCCCTGGTGCCCTGAGGGTTCTGCCCCCCCCTGGGGGCAGTTCGGCCTAATAATAGGCCGATCTGCCCCCAGGGGGGGCAGAAATGGCCTAAAATAAATTTGCCCTCCCAGCCCCCACCCCCCCGGGAGCGACCCTTGCCTAAGGGGTCGCTCCCCCTGTGTGACATTGGCGCCAAAAAACAAATCCCCGGTGCCTAGTGTTTTCTGCCCCCTTGGGGGCAGATTGACCTAAAATCGGCCAATCTGCCCCCAAGGGGGGCAGAAATGGCCTAAATACAATTTGCCCCCCAGGGGAGCGACCCTTGCCTGATGGGTCGCTCCCCATCTCGAAAAAAACAAACAAACAAAAAAAAAAAACACAACAAAAAAATTTGCCCTGGTGCCCTGAGGGTTCTGCCCCCCCCCTGGGGGCAGTTCGGCCTAATAATAGGCCGATCTGCCCCCAGGGGGGGCAGAAATGGCCTAAAATAAATTTGCCCCCCGCCAGCCCCCACCCCCCCGGGGAGCGACCGTTGCCTACGGGGTCGCTCCCCCTGCGTGACATTGGCGCCCAAAAACAAATCCCCGGTGCCTAGTGGTTTCTGCCCCCTTGGGGGAAGATTGACCTAAAATCGGCCAATCTGCTCCCAAGGGGGGCAGAAATGGCCTAAATACAATTTGCCCCCCAGAAGAGCGACCCTTGCCTGATGGGTCGCTCCCCATCTCGAAAAAAACAAACAAACAAAAAAAAAACAACACAACAAAAAAAAATTCCCTGGTGCCTAGAGGGTTCTGCCCCCCCCCCCCTGGAGGCAGTTTGGCCTAATAATAGGCCGATCTGCCCCCAGGGGGGGCAGAAATGGCCTAAAATAAATTTGCCCCCCCCAGCCCCCACCCCCCCCGGGAGCGACCCTTGCCTACGGGGTCGCTCCCCCTGCGTGACATTGGCGCCAAAAAACAAATCCCCGGTGCCTAGTGGTTTCTGCCCCCTTGGGGGCAGATTGACCTAAAATCGGCCAATCTGCCCCCAAGGGGGGCAGAAATGGCCTAAATACAATTTGCCCCCCCGGGAGCGACCCTTGCCTGATGGGTCGCTCCCCATCTCGAAAAAAACAAACAAACAAAAAAAAAAACACAACAACAAAATTTGCCCTGGTGCCCTGAGGGTTCTGCCCCCGTGGGGGCAGTTCGGCCTAATAATAGGCCGATCTGCCCCCAGGGGGGCAGAAATGGCCTAAAATAAATTTCCCCCCCCAGCCCCCACCCCCCCCGGGAGCGACCCTTGCCTACGGGGTCGCTCCCCCTGCGTGACATTGGCGCCAAAAAACAAATCCCCGGTGCCTAGTGGTTTCTGCCCCCTTGGGGGCAGATTGACCTAAAATCTGCAAATCTGCACCCAAGGGGGGCAGAAATGGCCTCAATACAATTTGCCCCCCAGGGGAGCGACCCTTGCCTGATGGGTCGCTCCCCATCTCGAAAAAAAAAAAAAAAACACAACAAAAAAATTTGCCCTAAGGGTTCTGCCCCCCCCTGGGGGCAGTTCGGCCTAGTAATAGGCCGATCTGCCCCCAGGGGGGGCAGAAATGGCCTAAAATAAATTTGTCCCCCCCCCGGCCCCACCCCCCCCTGGGAGCGACCCTTGCCTACGGGATCGCTCCCTCTGCGTGACATTGGCGCCAAAAAACAAATCCCCGGTGCCTAGTGGTTTCTGCCCCCTTGGGGGCAGATTGACCTAAAATCGTCCAATCTGCCCCCAGGGGGGCAGAAATGGCCTAAATGCAATTTGCCCCCCAAGGGGAGTGACCCTTGCCTGATGGGTCGCTCCCCATCTCTAAAAAAACAAACAAACAAACAAAAAAAAAATTGCCCTGGCCCCTAGATGTTTCTGCCTCGCCCCCGTGGGCAGATCAGCCTAATATTAGGCCCATCTGCCCCCGGGGGGGCAGAAATGGCCTAAAATAAATTTGCCCCCCCAACTCCCACCACACCCGGGAGCGACCCTTGCCTACGGGGTCGCTCCCCCTGCGTGACATTGGCGCCACAAAACAAATCCCCGGTGCCAAGTGGTTTCTGCCCCCTTGGGGGCAGATTGACCTAAAATCGGCCTATCTGCCCCCAGGGGGGCAGAAATGGTCTAAATACAATTTGCCCCCCAGGGGAGCGACCCTTGCCTGATGGGTCGCTCCCCATCTCTAAAAAAAGAAACAACAAAAAAAAAAAACACAAAAAAAAAATTTGCCCTGGCGCCTAGAGGTTTCTGTCCCCCCTGGGGGCAGATCGGCCTAATAAATTGCCAATAAAATAAAAATAAATAAATAAAAATAAATTCATAAAAATAAAAATAAAAAGCAAAATAAATTGCCCTCCCCCCCAGGGAGCGACCCTTGCCTAAGGGGTCGCTCCCTTTGCGTGAAATTCACGCAAAGAAAAAATTCCCTGGTGTCTAGTGGTTTCTACCCCCCTTGGGGGCAGATTGGCCTCATCAAAATAGGCCAATCTGCCCCCAAGGGGGGCAGAAATGGCCAAAATATAATTTTCCCCCAAGGGGAGCGACCCTTGCCTAAGGGGTCGCTCGCCACCAAAAAAAAAGAAAAATGAAACAAAAAAAAAAAGGTCCCTGGTGCCTAGAGTTTTCAGCCCCCCCTGGGGGCAGATCGGCCTACTAAGGCCAATCTGCCCCCAGGGGGGGCAGAAAAGGCCTTCTCAAAAAAATGCCCCCCCTGGGAGCGACCCTTGCCCAAGGGGTCGCTCCCTTTTGTGTGTTTCAATAAAAAAAGAAAAAAATCCCTGGTGTCTAGTGGGGTTTCAAAAGCCGGATTGCAAGCAATCCGGCTTTTGAAACCCTCGGAGGGACTTCAAAGGGAAGGAAATACTTTTCCTTCCCTTTGAAGCCCCTCCGGGCCTCCCAAGTGATTGAAAAAGAAATGCTTTTGCATTTCTTTTTCAATCGCGCTGGAAGCAGAGCTTCCAGCGCGACTAGGGAGGCCCCTGTGACAAATCAGCGCGCGCTCGCGCGCTGACGTCACGGGGGGGGTGGGGGGGTCGGGGGTGGAAGGGGAAGGTCTTCCCCTTCCATCCCGACTTGGGGGGGGAAGGGGGGTGCACGGGGGGCGCGCTAGTGCGCCCCCAAGTTCCCCTGTGCCTAGGACGAGATGATCTCGTCCAAGGCACAGGGGAACTGTAGCCTTGGACGAGATCATCTCGTCCAAGGCACAGAAGGGGTTAATCAGGTGCAATCACAGATCATGTGGGATATTTATTATGTCTGATCAAAATATTGGGGGTTATTACAACTTTGGAGGAGGTGTTAATCCGTCCCAAAAGTGACGGTAAAGTGGCGGATATACCACCAGCTGTATTCCGAGTCCATTATGGGGGTCATTACAACATTGGCGGTAAAAGCTGCTTACTGCCGTGCAGAAGACCGCCAATACACCGCTGCGGCCGCGGAATTGCGCCACAGCTATTATGACCCAAATCTCGGAATCCGCCGAAATTCAGACACCCACACAAGTCCGCCACACCAAAGGTCAGTGTTAAACTGGCGAAAACAAAACCTCCACCGTCACAACAACAGAAACACGCCCATGCTATTACGACCCACGAATCGATGCGGCGGTCTTTCAACCGCGGTATTCCATTGGCGGTACACACCGCCGCGCTCAAAATACACACACATCTCCAAAACACCGCCACATTGGACAATTCCAAATACACACACCTGAGACACATACAAACACCACTCCCACACACCTAATTCAATATAAAACACATACCCACATCACCCACAAACCCCTACGACCAAAAAATAGAGACGAAGGCGACAGAGAGAGCACAGCAATAGACAACCCCACCACACAGAGGCACACAACACCATCACCCATACAACATTCCACGCACAAAACACCACACACCACTACACATCACCACACACATCAACACTTACACCACCTCACACATCACCCACACCACCCCATGTCACGCCAAAGACACCCCAGGTTTTCTGAGGAGGAGCTCAGGGTCATGGTGGAGGAAATCCTACGGGTAGAGCCACAGCTATTTGGCTCACAGGTGCAGCACACCTTCATAGCCAGGAAGATGGAGCTATGGTGCAGAATCGTGGACAGGGTCAACGCTGTGGGACAGCATCCAAGAAATCGGAACAACACCATGAAGAGGTGGAACGACCTACGGGGGAAGGTGCGTTCAGTGGTCTCCAGGCACAACATCGCGGTACAGCGGACTGGCGGCAGACCCCAACCTCCTCCCCCACAACTAACAACATGGGAGGAGCAGGTCTTGACCATCATGCATCCTGAGGGCCTCGGAGGAGTCGGTGGAGGAATGGACAGTGGTACGTCAAATCTTAACTATCATATCCCCCACCCTACCTGCATGCTATCACACACCCCCACCCTCACCCCCTCCCCTATCACTACAACTCCTCACTAATGTACTAATAACACAAACCACCCATCCCAACAGCAAGCCCTGCATGACACAACTAAGCATGGACACCCATCACTAAAGCATGCTCACTGTACATACCCATAACAACCCCCTAACCATCATCACACAAACCCACACACAGGAATGATTGCACTGGGGTACACGCACACCCACCCATTGCACACCATTACACACACACATGCAATAATCATGCTCTTATAGCCCTGCAGGACCACTACCCAACGTCACCACACAGGAGGGTCCAGACATCTCCACTCCACCAACAGAAGAGGCCCACAGTGATGACAACAGCACTGCCCTACTGGATCCTGATGACCAGCCCGGACCATCGTGGGCCTCGGGACAGTCGGTTCCTCTTGCACAGGCACAGCCCAACACTGACCTTCCATCCTCTGGTAACACCAGCACAGCACCCACTCAGCAGGCCCATACCTCCGTCCCCAGTACACGTCAATCAGCGGTGTGTCCACCACTACAGGGAACCCAGGATAACCCACCACCCCAACAACAACAGGGACCTCGGGGCAGTGGTAGTGGGCACACGGTCCAGGGGACGGAGGCACAGGAACACAGGGGAACTGGGAGGGCTGCTGTGCGACAGGGGGCAGACAGGCCAAGGGAACCCACCCTCCACGAGGCCCTCACCTCCATCATGGGAGCATACCACCACTCCCAGGAGACAATGGCGACGGTCCTGGCCAAGTTTCAGGAGACCCAGCACCTGCAGGACGAACAGTATTTGGGCTTCAGGGAGGAGCTCAGAACCATCAGCTCCGCCGTGGGCACCATCGTAGGGGTGCTGAAGGATATACAAAAGACCATGAGGGACACCGTGGCACTCCAAGGGGCCCCTGACACTAGCCTGGACGATGAACTGCCCACCACCTCCGCCGGCGCTAGTGGACAGGACGCCCCGCCACAGGACCACCACACCAGCACCCCACCCCCTGCAGATGGAGAACCACCCCGCAAGCGGTCCCTGAGATCCAGGAACAGGACAGAGCAAGATGGCAAGACCCCCGCCAGGAAATGAGACCACCCTGATTGTCATCCCACTGTCCCACTTTGTTACCCTGTCCATACTGAAACTGCCCCAGCTCCACTTCCAATGCCCATATGGGCAGTGCACCTGTGTGACCAATAGACTGGACTCTGCCATGGACATTTCTCCACCGTCCCCCATCACCATTTTACAACCCCCCTCCTTTTGTGAGCACTTAAATAAACACCCTTGAAGCACAAAACAATCTGGAGTCAGTCTGTGATTTGGTAAATTTGTATTATCAATGACAGTGTCAAAATGCGTTCTCAATTGTAAAGTCAACATACCTATGTCACACATCACAAGTCCATGAAGGATGCAAGCAGATGACACACGTTGGTAACCACACCTGTGAAACCGTAATGGAAAGGTACAACTCAGTTACCAAATACTGCTACTAAATGACAGACAGGATAGGTAGAAGTGTGAAAGTGAATGTGATAGTAAAATAAAATGTTCTCACCTTTGTGTCACTGGAAATATTGCTGTATGACTGACTCCCTGTTGTCTATGTCTTCTTCTTCAGCTTCCTCCTCATCACTGTCCACAGGATCCACAGGCTCCACAGCTGCCACAACACCGCCATCTGGACCATCCTCCTGCAGAAAAGGCACCTGGCGTCGCAAAGCAAGATTGTGAAGCATCGAGCAGGCGATGATGATCTGGCACACCTTCCTTGGTGAGTAGAATAGGGAACCACCTGTCATATGGAGGCACCTGAACCTGGCCTTCAGGAGGCCGAAGGTCCATTCGATCACCCTCCTAGTCTGCCCATGGGCCTCATTGTAGCGTTCCTCTGCCCTGGTCCTGGGATTCCTCACTGGGGTCAATAGCCAGGACAGGTTAGGGTAACCAGAATACCCTAATAGCCACACACAGTGCCTCTGGAGTTGACCCATCACATACGGGATACTGCTATTCCACAGGATGTAGGCGTCATGCACAGAGCCAGGGTACATAGCATTTACCTGGGAGATGTACTGGTCTGCCGAACATACCATCTGTACATTCATGGAATGATAACTTTTCCGGTTCCTGTACACCTGTTCACTCCTGTGGGGGGGGACCAGAGCTACATGGGTCCCATCAATAGCACCTATGATGTTGGGGATATGTCCAAGGGCATAGAAGTCACCTTTGACTGTAGCCAAATCCTCCACCTGAGGGAAAATGATGTAGCTCCTTACGTGTTTCAGCAGGGCAGACAACACTCTGGACAACACGTTGGAAAACATCCCTGATGCCATGGCCACTGTTGTCTGAAAAGACCCACTTGCAAGGAAATGGAGCACTGACAGCACCTGCACGTCAGGGGGGATTCCAGTGGGATGGCGCATTGGTGACATCAGATCTGGCTCCAACTGGGTACATAGTTCCTGGATAGTGGCACGGTCAAACCTGTAGGTGATGATCAAATGTCGCTCCTCCATTGTCAACAGGTCCACCAGCGGTCGGTACACCGGAGGATTCCGCCATCTTCTCAAATGTCCCAGCTGACGGTGCCTAGGAAGGAAAACAGCGACCACAGAGTCAACAAATTCCTAGGTATGTACCCACAGATACACAGAACACTACACAAAACACAAAACTGTTCCTGTATGTGTGTTGAGTGTAGGCCTAGGTATATGTGACACAGTAGTAAATGAAGCCATGTCGGTCCCTGAAATGGCGTCTGCCTGACCTCTAAACTGGGACAATGGGATGTGAGGTATCTTCACTAGCGTAGTACACCGTCGCGGTAGGCGGTCGTAGTCCACGGCGCAATGCTGCATTGGTTAACATTGGACCATCTGGGTCCCAGGAGCCAATGATGAAGTGCGCCGGCGGTGATGACACGCACCGCCGCGGACGTGACCGCCATTTTCTATCTGTTCAATCACTCGATACCTGATCTTCGACAGGAGAGGACCTTCACTGCAAGTGATGCTGTGACCTCGGTCTGGAAGAGACAATGGCTGCTGCGTTTGGGGAAAGGGCCCCTGCCTTCACTGCTCAGGAGTTGGAAAAGCTAGTCGACGGGGTCCTCCCCCAGTACACGCTACTCTACGGTCCTCCAGACCAACAGGTAAGTACACAGGGAGCACGTTGTATGGGCTATGCCTGGGTGGAGAGGGCTGGATGTGAGTTGGAAGGGGGCAGAGTTCAGGGAACATCAAGGAGTGTGAATGCATGTGCCACACGGCAAGGGTAGGGATGGGGCCACTCACATCGACGGTGCAATTGGTAATGACTTCTCTTCTTCCCCTGTGCATGTCATGTAGGTCAGCGCCCACCAGAAGAAGGACATTTTGGCGTGCCATCGCCAAGGACGTCCAGACCCTGGGGGTCCACCAAAGACGGGGCACCCACTGCCGGAAAAGATGGGAGGACATTCCCTGCTGCAGCAAGAAGACGGCGGAGGCTCTGATGGGGATGGCCTCCCAACGTGGGAGGGGTGCCCGTCGTTCCGGATCCTGGCGGTGGCCTTCCCGGAGTTGGATGGGCGCTTGAGGGCATCACAGCAGACACAAGGGGGTGAGTACACTCTCATTCTGGGGACTTTGCACGCAGAGGAGGGGTCTGGGTGGGGGAGGAGGGCTGTGGGTTTCCCTAGGCCAGGGCGAGTTACGTAGGCTAGGCCCCTCCATAATGCAGGCCATGTGTCACTCCACCCCACCTCAGTAGAGTGCCAAGTATAGGTATACATGCCCCTGTGGCATCTATGTGTGCAGATGTCCACCATAGCTATGTAGGCCAGATCCCAGGAATTGCATCTGTAGAGGCCAAGAGCACAGCGTAGTGCAGGGGGCTGCTGTGTCTGTATTGTCCGCCAACGGTAGCGGTAAGCCATGCACTCAACCTGTCTTTCTTCTGTCGTCCCCCCCCCCTTCTTCTGCTCTCCCTGTTCTTTTGTGCATCAGCATCATCAGGCGGAGGTACAGTGGCACCGGAGAATGAGGGAGCTGCATCTCACATGGCCATGGAGGGCCACACCACAGACTCTGAATACACCAGTGGGACGGTGGGCGAGGGGAGCTTCACGTCGGTCACAGGATCACCAAACAGCGACACAGACTCATCCGCCGATGGGAGCTCCCTTGTGGTGGCAGCACCATCTGTGCCCCCCACTTCTACAGGTACAGCCGTCACCTCCCTTACCAGCACCGCCCTCCCAGCAGCCCCTCAGCATTCGCCCCATGCCTGCTCACCCAGGAGGGTGGGCATCACCTTCGCCCCAGGCACCTCAGGCCCTACCCCAGTCACCCCTGCTGCCCTCAGTGAGGAGGCCATTGACCTCCTCAGGTCACTCACTGTTGGGCAGTCTACCATTGTGAATGCCATCCAGGGTGTAGATAGGGAGTTGCAACACGGTAATGCATTCCTGGAGGGCATTCATTCTGGTCAGGCTGCCCTTCATCGAACCCTGCAATCTCTGTCCTCAGCACTGATGGCAGCCATTGTCCCTGTGTCTAGCCTCCCCCCTCCAACTTCCTCCACCCAGACCCAATCCCCTGTACCCCAGCCTATCCCAAGCACACCATCAGACAAGCATGCATACACCTCAACACACACAAGTAGCTCAGGCAAACATAAGCACCACACAACCCACAGGCACTCACACAAGCATCACCCACATACAGACACAGCAACATCCACTGCCTCCACTGTGTCCCCCTCCTCGTCGTCTCCCTCCTCCCTCCCAGTGTCGTCTACACTCTCACCTGCATGCACTACATCTTCAGGCACTAGGACTCGCACCAGAACACCCAGAACCACACCCCGCTCACCTGCACTCACCGCCCCCACTACCATTTACACATCCCCTGTGTCCACTCCCAGTGTGTCTGTGACGCCCCCTCCTAAGGTATACAAACGTGGCCACTCACACACCCAACATCCATCCACCTCACGACAGACTCCAGTACCTGCACCCAAATCACCTAAAGTTACACCTCCTACAACCACCTCCTCTTCCTCCACTCCCAGACCCCCTCCAGCTACCCATCCCAGTCTTCGTCAGCAACTCTTCCTCAGCAACGTTGACCTCTTTGCCCCCACCCCCACACCTTCAATTGATAGGTCCCGTAGTAGCACCTCAGCCGAAAAAAGTCCAGTACCAGTGGTGCGTGTCAAAGGTGTGTGGAGTGCACCGGCCACCAGGACAGCCAGTGTGACACGGAGCCAAAGCACTGCCAGTCCACCCCCTGTAAAGCACCTCAAGTTGGAAAGTGGCCGACAGGACAGGGTGAAGACTCCTGGCGGAAAACCTGCTCACAAGGGTCCCAGGGGGAGTGCCGAGTCAGCTGTGACTCCTCCAAAGGTGGTGAAGGGCCAGAGGAAGTCTGCACAGTCTGGGAAGAGCAGCACGGCGGAGAAGGGCGCCATCCTCCCCGGCGGCCGGGACGCCACCGCCAGCACTGTCGTCACTGGTCCTGAGACCACCACCAGAGACATTGCCCAGGAGGGCAGCAGTATCGTCACTGGTCCTGAGACCACCACCAGAGTCATTGCCCAGGAGGGCAGCACTGTTGTCACTGGTCCTGAGACCACCGCCGGAGTCAGTGCCCAGGAGGGCACCAGTATCGTCACTGGTCAGGAGACCACCGCCAGAGTCATTGCCCAGGAGGGCAGCAGTATCGTCACTGGTCAGGAGACCACCGCCGGAGTCAGTGCCCAGGAGGGCAGCAGTATCGTCACTGGTCAGCAGACCACCGCCGGAGTCAGTGCCCAGGAGGGCAGCAGTATCGTCACTGGTCAGGAGACCACCGCCGGAGTCAGTGCCCAGGAGGGCAGCAGTATCGTCACTGGTCAGGAGACCACCGCCGGAGTCAGTGCCCAGGAGGGCCGGAGTCAGTGCCCAGGAGGGCCCCGGCAGCCACAGCCCCGCTGGGCAATGAGGGACCATCATGCCACACACCAATGCACAGGTCAGAGACCGCCATGGCAAAGCAACGCTGAACAGGGAAAAGACCGCCATGGTGAAGACCGCTGAACAGGGCAAAGCACAGCTGAACAGGTCAGAGACCGCCATGGCAAAGCACCGCTGAACAGGGCAAAGCACCGCTGAACACGTCAGAGACCGCCATGGCAAAGCACCACTGAACAGGGAAAAGACCGCCATGGTGAAGACCGCTGAACAGGGCACAGCACCGCTCAACAGGGCAAAGCACCGCTCAACAGGTCAGAGACCGCCATGGCAAAGCACTGCTGAACAGGGAAAAGCACCGCTGAACAGGTCAGAGACCGCCATGGCAAAGCACCGCTGAACAGGGAAAAAACCGCCATGATGAAGACCGCTGAACAGGGCAAAGCACCGGTGAACAGGTCAGAGACCGCCATGGCAAAGCACCGCTGAACAGGGCAAAGCACCGCTGAACAGGTCAGAGACCGCCATGGCAAAGCACCGCTGAACAGGGAAAAGACCACCGCCAGAGTCATTGCCCAGGAGGGCAGCAGTATCGTCACTGGTCAGGAGACCACCGCCGGAGTCAGTGCCCAGGAGGGCAGCAGTATTGTCACTGGTCAGGAGACTACCGCCGGAGTCAGTGCCTAGGAGGGCAGCAGTATTGTCACTGGTCAGGAGACCACCGCCGGAGTCAGTGCCCAGGAGGGCAGCAGTAGCGTCACTGGTCTGGAGACCACCGCCGGAGTCAGTGCCCAGGAGGCCCGGAGTCAGTGCCCAGGAGGGCCCCGGCAGCCACAGCCCCGCTGGGCAATGAGGGACCATCATGCCACACACCAATGCACAGGTCAGAGACCGCCATGGCAAAGCACCGCTGAACAGGGAAAAGACCGCCATGGTGAAGACCGCTGAACAGGGCAAAGCACCGCTTAACAGGGCAAAGCACAGCTGAACAGGTCAGAGACCGCCATGGCAAAGCACCGCTGAACAGGGCAAAGCACCGCTGAACAGGTCAGAGACTGCCATGGCAAAGCACCGCTGAACAGGGAAAAGACCGCCATGGTGAAGACCGCTGAACAGGGCAAAGCACTGCTCAACAGGGCAAAGCACCGCTGAACAGGTCAGAGACCACCATGGCAGAGCACCGCTGAACAGGGCAAAGCACCGCTGAACAGGTCAGAGACCGCCATGGCAAAGCACCGCTGAACAGGGCAAAGCACCGCTGAACACGTCAGAGACCGCCATGGCAAAGCATCACTGAACAGGGAAAAGACCGCCATGGTGAAGAGCGCTGAACAGGGCACAGCACCGCTCAACAGGTCAGAGACCGCCATGGCAAAGCACCGCTGAACAGGGCAAAGCACCGCTGAACAGGTCAGAGACCGCCATGGCAAAGCACCGCTGAACAGAGAAAAGACCGCCATGATGAAGACCGCTGAACAGGGCAAAGCACCGGTGAACAGGTCAGAGACCGCCATGGCAAAGCACCGCTGAACAGGGCAAAGCACCGCTGAACAGGTCAGAGACCGCCATGGCAAAGCACCGCTGAACAGGGAAAAGACCACCGCCAAAGTCATTGCCCAGGAGGGCAGCAGTATCGTCACTGGTCAGGAGACCACCGCCGGAGTCAGTGCCCAGGAGGGCAGCAGTATCGTCACTGGTCAGGAGACTACCGCCGGAGTCAGTGCCTAGGAGGGCAGCAGTATTGTCACTGGTCAGGAGACCACCGCCGGAGTCAGTGCCCAGGAGGGCAGCAGTATCGTCACTGGTCAGGAGACCACCGCCGGAGTCAGTGCCCAGGAGGCCCGGAGTCAGTGCCCAGGAGGGCCCCGGCAGCCACAGCCCCGCTGGGCAATGAGGGACCATCATGCCACACACCAATGCACAGGTCAGAGACCGCCATGGCAAAGCACCGCTGAACAGGGAAAAGACCGCCATGGTGAAGACCGCTGAACAGGGCAAAGCACCGCTTAACAGGGCAAAGCACAGCTGAACAGGTCAGAGACCGCCATTGCAAAGCACCGCTGAACAGGGCAAAGCACCGCTGAACAGGTCAGAGACTGCCATGGCAAAGCACCGCTGAACAGGGAAAAGACCGCCATGGTGAAGACCGCTGAACAGGGCAAAGCACTGCTCAACAGGGCAAAGCACCGCTGAACAGGTCAGAGACCACCATGGCAAAGCACCGCTGAACAGGGCAAAGCACCGCTGAACAGGTCAGAGACCGCCATGGCAAAGCACCGCTGAACAGGGAAAAGACCGCCATGGTGAAGACCGCTGAACAGGGCAAAGCACCGCTCAACAGGGCAAAGCACCGCTGAACAGGTCAGAGACCGCCATTGCAAAGCACCGCTGAACAGGGCAAAGCACCGCTGAACAGGTCAGAGACCGCCATGGCAAAGCACCGCTGAACAGGGAAAAGACCGCCATGGTGAAGACCGCTGAACAGGGCAAAGCACCGCCCAACAGGGCAAAGCACCGCTCAACAGGTCAGAGACCGCCATGGCAAAGCACCGCTCAACAGGGCAAAGATCGACATGCCAAAGCACCGCTGGACAGGGAAAAAACCGCCACATCAAGCATTGTTATCCCATGTGCAGCTGGGACAGTGACGGAACAGGAACCGTCACGGGGAGCCTGATGCAGTCTGGGCACCATTCCTCCTCCAGAACCAGTGGAGACATGCATCCACTCCGTCTGTCCTTAACAGGATGAAGCACTCTGGGAACCAGTCCCCCTCCAGAACCAGTGGAGACTGTTATCCACTTGAGACACTGTGGCTTTGCACTCCCCAGGATGGTACAGTGGGCAAACCACCCACTGTAGAGACTTGAGAGACTGTGGCTTTGCACTCCCCAGGATACAGCAGTGGGCAAACCACCCACTGTAGAGACTTGTGAGACTTTGGCTTTGCACTCCCCAGGATGGTACAGTGGGCAAACCACCGACTGTAGAGACTTGTGAGACTGTGGCTTTGCACTCCCCAGGATACATCAATGGGCATGGAGCCCCGTCGTGGATCTGGTGTGGTGCACTCATCCGGCTGAGGTGCCCCCCCTTCCCTTCCCCCTGAGGTGCCTGTTGTATTTCTATCTGATGCCCCTGCAGTGTTCTCTCCGTTTGTGGACAGGTATCTAGTGTGGGCCTCGCCCATGCATTTTGGGCCCAGTGGTGCACGGACATTGATATGTGCATACCTGCACTACTTCTCGTAATGTATAATATTTTGATTGTGTATATATATCTGTATATATTTGGTAACTGTATTTTGATACATTACAATGTTTGAACTGATTTCCTTTTGTCTTTGCATTCTTCCGGGGGGGTTGTGGGTTGTTACTGTGATGTTTGGAAATGCATTGGTGTGTGTGTTGTAATGTGCGAGGGTGGGGGTTTTGCGTGTGTGTGTGTCCCTGACTTTTGCCTTCCCCCTCCCCTATGTCGTAGGTGCAGTACTCACCGTTGTCTTCGGCGCCGCCGTTGCTGGTGTTCGTAGACGAGCAGGAAGACAAAGGCAGGGAGTATTTGTAGTTCAGGCTCCATGGTGTCCTCCTTCCTCGTGGAGTGTGTTAAGGTGAGCGTTTTCCCATTGCAAAAGCTGTTTCCACCGTGTTTTTATCCACGGTGAATCCGCCCCGGAAAAGGTGGCGGATTGGCGGGGTTGTAATACTGTGGGCGGTACTTTGTCTTCCGCCTGTCTGTTGGCGGTGACCGCCGCGCTGCTTGTCTGTACCGCGGTGGCGGTCGAAGTGTTAAAGTGGCTGTCTTTGTTGGCGGTTTCCGCTACGGTCATAATTCCCTTTTTTTTCCCGCCTGCCTGTTTGCGGTATTACCGCAGCTTTAACACCGTCCGCCAGGGTTGTAATGACCACCTTTATCCTATGGAACTCGTAATATGGCTGGTGGTATATCCGTCCCATTTGGGACGGATTAACACCTCCTCCAAAGTTGGAATAACCCCCATTGTCTCTTGGAAAAATATACATCAAACAATAGCATATGCATATTAATTGAAGGGTTTTTGTTTACAAAATACAACCTACATATCCATAACACTGAATCCAAAGAGAAAGATATTCACATATACTGCAATGTCTACATTGTTTCCTGTGTGTATTCCTATGTATTGGTGAGTGTCTTCAAATAGTAGTTTATACAGATACGTTTCGTTAATGCAGAATTGTGACTCTTAGCATATGAGGGAAACATCACTTGCAACGCGGCAAATGCAATGAGATGCATTTACCATAATGCTGTCACCACGCTTACCTGAACAATGCACATGTGTGGTTAAGGCAGAGAAAAAGAGAGTCAGCATTGGGAGAGGATGCACTCATGTAAGCAGGGCTTGGGGGGCTGATATTTTTAGGGGTAGGGGTGGGGTAATTTTGTTTTTAGGGGTGGGGTGGGGCTGTTGGGGTATATTTGCTTTAAGGGTGGGTGGGGATTCGGGCTTTAATGGGTGGGGTAATTGTTAGGGTTTGTGCACAGCAAAGAGCATGTCCCCTCTCACTGCACTAGTGGGTTCTGTAATAGCTCCCTTTTAAACTTACTATTGAAAGCCTTTCTTGTTATCTCACCTTCCCCCCCCCCCAGGCTTCTGTGTATGTTGTTTAATGTGCTGTTTTGTTTACACATTGGGCCTTGCTTTTACCAAGGCTTCTTTAAAACACTCCTCTCTAGGCCATGTGTTAATTTAACTCATTTGCATAATAACTGAAACTCTGCACACCTTTCAAGAACATGTGCAGCATGTGAGGACCACACCCAGCTCTTCAAACCACACCCAGCTCTGCACACCTTTCAAGAACATGTGCAGCATGTGAGGACCACACCCAGCCCTGTCTATAAAAGGCAGCCCCCGAGCCTCACCCAGTGCTTGTGCTCGTCTACCTCCCGCTTACCTGAGGACAGATCCCTCGGCGCTGGCACTCCTGCTCTCTTCAGACTTTCATTGGCTTTAATGGGCGCAGCTGCTGGCTCTTCCTTCTTCCGGTTTCCGGTTCCTCCTTGCCTTAGCCTCTCTCCTACAAGCAACCTGCAAAAGAGAAAGAAGACAAGGTTAGACTGATCAGTATCTCTTGCCAGCAACAAGTAAGTGCAAAACTTTTATTACCTGAAAGAACTTTGACAACAATTTCTGGATTCGTGTATAGACAATTTGAAACAAGATACCTTCCACGAACATTGTGATTCATACTCTTTGTTACAAGAATACTTTGCGGATCTTTGTGAAGCAAACATTTTTTTTTTTTTTATGGAACTTTTAAGAATCGAACCGTGGAAACCATTAACAGCAAGGCAAACAGTAAATCAAGGACTTGCACAAATTACATGCTGTATTTTGACGTAAAAGTACAGTATTTGTTTTTATAAAAGATTCTGGAAATATGGGAAAAGTGAGTCTGCTATTGGGAATTTAGGCTTTAGTTATATTAAGATGAATGTTTGATATTGGTAATTCTGATAACGGTATTTGTTTATGTTTTAGAAGCTTTAGAGTAATAGAAAGCACATCCCAGAGCAGTAACACATTCCAGACCTGGAAACTAGAGACCAGGATCCAAGAGGTACTTTTAGAAGAAAATTTCTAATAAATAAAGGGATAGTCAGGAACCCAGTTAGGAATAGGTTGTACTTATCTGTTCTTTGTTTATGTTTCATTAGGCACCAGTTTCTACAAAAGTCAGAGAGGGCCGCAGATTTGTGCAGCACTTCAACAGTGGAAACGCAAGAACGGTGTTGTCTCTTTATTTTATTTTATCCACTTCCCCCCTTCCCTTGAGCTTCTGTTCTTAGTGCACTGTTTTAAAAACTAGTGTGCTGGAACAAGCAGTTTCAGGGTGGGGTCGGATTGTCTTCAACCTCCATCAGAACTGAACAAGGACTCAGGTGAGCTGGGCTTTGACAGTAATTTTGGTTTTAGGGGCAAGGTCGGGGGTCGGAATAATTTAGTATTTAGGGTGGGTAGGCTTTTAGGGGTGCTTTTGGGGTCCGGTAATTTTGTATTTAGGGTGGGTGGGGGGTTGGGTTTTAAGGGGCGAGTGTGGGGGGTCAGGGTAGTGTAGTTTTTAGGGTGGGGTGGGGAGGTCGGCTTTTTAGGGGCAGGGGTGGGGGTAGTGGTAATTTTGTTTTTAAGGGGCAGGGTAGTTTTTTTGGGGGGTGGGGGACAGGGTCCTTTTGTTTTTAGGGTGGGGTGAGGAGGTCTGGTTTTTAGGGGCAGGGGTGGGGGTAGTGGTAATTTTGTTTTTAAGGGGCAGGGTAGTTTTTTTGGGGGGTGGGGGTCAGGGTAGTTTTGTTTATAGGGTGGGGTTGGGGAGGTCGGGTTTTAGGGGCGGGGTGGGGGGTAGAGGTAATTTTGTTTTTAAGGGGCAGGGTGGTATTTTTTGGGGGATGCGGGTCGGTTGTTCTTTTTTAGGGCGGATGGGGGTTGGGGTCGGTTTTAGGGCTCAGGGTGGGTGGGGGTATTAGGGTTGTTTTTAGTGGCAGGTGGGGGGTTGAGGTAGTTTTATTTTGTGGGTGGGGGGTCAGTGTAGGTGTGTTTTAGGGCCAGTGGGGGGTCAGGTTATTGTATTTATAAGGTGGGTGGGGGTAGGCATGTGAAAACCATGCATGCCGTTTCACTTATGCCTTTACTAGGCATGTCTTTACACAAAAAATCATTGTAAAGGCATGCGTGGTAAAGGCATGGGTGAAAACAATGCAGTCGTTGTTCCGACCATGTTGTTCAGGCATGCGTTGTTGGCACATGCGTTGTTCCATCATACATCCAGAATATGATACACAATAAATGATTTTAGCAGGATGAATGAGTATTTCATTTGTTTGAAAACAGCTATATGGCCATCCCATCCCCTACAGCTGGAGACATTTCACATCCGTTGATTCCTCCTAAATAGTAGGGTGTTGTAGCCACACATTGCATGAGGAAGAGAGTTACTCTGATTGTGCCTCGGATTCTGACAATCACACACCATTGATACATACATGGGAGAATATTTGAGTAAGGTGCCAAGCTTTACCCCAAAGTCCAACTATTGATGGTCTTTTATTAGCCCAGCTGACTGAAGATAGTGATTCTAATGCTTTGTGTATAGTTTGTTGAACGTTGTTTCATCTATCCTCATTGTTCTGCTTTTGTTATTTTAGTGGACCTATATTTTTGGTCACCAAATGTAGCAGTGTAAAGCTGGAATATCATAGAAAACACTCAACAGTCTCAACATACCTTCAAGACTGATATCAACACTTAATTTTATCTATACATTGACCTAGGAGGGGAGAGGCAATGGATGATCTACAACAGCCTACCAGATGCTAATTGCCCAACTTAAAAAAAAAACCTGCAGGTCCTCAACTAATAACTACTTCAATTTTGTAACGATTACGTTAAATTCTCATTTTCATTACATGTTGCAAATGTTAGTCTCTACACTTTTCAGTAGATTCCCAAGATTTCCCTACTCAATTATTCCTCTCCAAATTTAATTTATAATAGCCACATCAGCAAAATCTTGGCATTTCTTTTTTCACTAGAATGCTGCTAGGAGCTTCAGATAACAGTCTTAGACGCTAGCATCACACAAGGATACACACTACGTAGGACCAAAGACTACAAACTAGGTAGTCTGTCAGACAGGTATTTTCAGCAGTCCTAGTACTATGTTGTTCCATACAAAGATTCAGGCAGAGGGAAGAACCCTTCTCTTTGTACTTCCTCAGCAGATAAAGCAGGTATCAACCTTCATCCCTCTTATTCATGTTTGAAATGTGTGTGTGGGATTATGGTGCCATCATGAGCTGTTTTAGAAAGTTGACTATGATGGTGTTGGACAAATGCAGAGTCTGAGTGCCTTCTTCACACCTCCTTGCCAAATTCTCTATCGCACTCCCAGCAATATCCTCCCACTAAATTTTGTAAGTGTAGAAATTATTTTGAAGTTAAGAAGGCAGATAGTAAACCAGGAGGAAACATTTGCATTCATAATTGTGCTCCTTTCTGTGTCGTTAATCACTCGCAGGTTGAAAAAGCTGGTATGGTGTTAGCTCCAAATCTTACAACACACTAAATACATCATAATGGTTGGACCAGAAAAGGCATTATAGTGGTTGAGTCATTAATTTTTAAGAGCGTTTTAGCTGCAGGTAAACATCTATCAGAAGCTCACGTCAGACATTGTTATCTGCAAGAAAGCTATATGTACTCCCTGGTCACATAACAAATACACACTTGCCAGACTAGTGGTGGCCCTGCATTTGCTGTGTATTGCTAATAAACACTTCACAAATATGTCCCTCATTGTGACTTGCCCATTTTAATCACTGAAAATTATCCCCTTGTAATTACCAATACACAGGATTCTAGTATTTACTGGGGTGGAAAAATAACAGGGGTTACAGGATTTTGGAGTTTAACATATAGGAATCAGGGCTAGATGTACATAGCTTTTTTCTTTTCACAAACGGCCTGATTCACAGAATCGTGCTGTTTGCGACAAGAAAAAAAGCATTTTGGTATGAGCAAACCCCTATTTCACGATTCAGTAATATATTTACGGAATTGAAAAATAGGTTTGCAAGTCGCAATTAGAGAGGGGCGTTCCCTTCCTAATTACGAGTCGCAGTGCGAGGTATGATTGTCTTGTGAACGTTGAAACAGTCACAAAACAATTGCAGATAGCACCAAATTCAAATTGGTGCTAACCCATTCCCAAACGGGAAGGGGACCCCTTCCCCTTTTTGAATGGTAGCGAAAATAGTTTGTTCGGAGCAGGCAGTGGGAGGTTTTAAAGGAAAACGGGATGCATTTTGAAAAAAAAAATAACTGCTTCATTTCAAAGCAGTCACAGACCTGGTGGTCTGCTGTTCCCAGCAGGCCACCATCCCTGTGAGTGCAGCCATTCCCAATGCGGTCACAAACTGCGCCCTACCTCATGAATATTAATGAGGTAGGTCATTTGCGACCCCATTAGGAATTTAAAAAAAATGTAAGGTACACTGTTGGACATATTGGTTTTGCGAGTCGCAAATGATTCGCAAATTGCGAGTCGCAACACTCTGGGTCGTTCATCTGGCCCTCAGCTCTTCAGAACTGATTCTTGCATGACACAGATATTCTCATGTGAAACACCATCATTTTTAAATCTAGGACTGGTAATTTCCAGACCAGGGCGAAATTTGTATGCTGCTGTGGTAATTAGTGTTATTTCAGTATTTTCACTTTAATCTTGCTACTTAGAATTCCGAAAATTACTGTTACATCACATCATGTAATTATACATTGGTCAGTGCTAGATATGGGGCCTTTGGTTGGCTGTCAGGTTACCCCCTGTCCAAGCAAGGACCCTTACTCTAGTTAGGGTAAGTCACACACAACCTAAATTATCCTGTGCCCACCCTCGGGTAGCTTGCCACTGAGTAGTCAGGCTTAACTTAGAAGGCAGTGTTTAAAGTATTTTTGCAATAAATCATGCAATAACACAGTATAAGACCACAAAAATACACCACACAGTGTGTAGAAAAATATATAATATTTATCTGGTTAAACGATTAAGTACACTTTGAATTATCACTGTAGGAAATGATGAAAGAAGTATTTTAGTCTTTAAAAAGTAACAAATGTCTCTTGCAAGCACAAAGTACCTGGTTTGCATTCAAATTCTCCGCAAGGGGCCACAGAGGAGGAAATGCATGGAAAACTGGAAGGTGTGCGTTGATTTTTCCAGCGCACACAGACGATGCGTAGTTGAGTTTTCACACAGGGTAGGCTTTTTGTCGATTTCCGGCATGTAGACTGGGATCCTCTTCAGGTTGTGGGGTTTTCGGACCCCCGAGGGATGATGCAGAGAAATCCTGGGCGTGCAGGATGAAGTCACGGGGCTGCGTCGATCAGGTGGGGAATGCGTGGAAATTTCTGTCGCACGGCAGGCGCTGTGTCGATACTTCTCACTGGAAGTCAGGATGCGTCGTTCTGGCTCGGCTTTGCGTCGATCCAGTGGGCCATGCGTAGAAGTACCGGTCACAACACTGGTGCTGAGTCGATCTCCTGTGCGGGGAGCCAGGCTGCATCATTCCGGTTCGGCGTGCAGTGATTTTCTCACTGCGATGCAGGCTGAGCGTCGTTTCTTGCAGGCTGTGCATCGATTTTTGCCGCACAAGGATTTCTGTTGCAGAGATGAAGTCTTTTTGGTCCTGAGACTTCAAGGAACAGGAGGCAAGCTCTATCCAAGCCTTTGGAGAACACTTCTCCGCGGAACCAGAGGGCAGCAAGGCAGCAGGGCAACAGCAGGGCAGTAGTCCTTTGCAGAAAACCAGTCAGGTGAGTCCTCTCGGCAGCCAGGCAGTTCTTGGCATGTTGCAGGTTCTGGTTCAGAGTTTCTTCTCCAGTGATATCTTGTCCAGAAGTGTCTGAGTTGGAAGGGTCAGAGACCCTGCTTGAATACCCAAATGTGCCTTTGAAGTGGGGGAGACTTCAAAGAGTGGCTTAGAAGTGCGCAAGGTCCTCTTTAAGTTTCATCCTGCCTACCAGGGTCGCAGTAGGGGGTGTGGCAGTCCTTTGTGGGAGGGCAGGCTACTGTCCTTTGACATGTAAGTGTCAGGCCCTCCACCCTCCCAACCCAGGAATGTGCAGATGTGTGCAAGTGTGACTGAGCATCCTGTGTTTGGGGTTGTCTGAGTGAATGCACAGGGAAGCTGTCAACTAAACCTAGCCAGATGTGGATTGTAAGGCACAGAAGGATTTACGTGTAGAGAATTGCTCACTTTCCAAAAGTGGCATTTCTTAAACAGTAATATTAAATCCAGCTTCACCAGTCAGCAGGGCGTTGTATTACCATTCTGGCCACACTAAATATGACCTTGTTACTCCTTTATGATCAGAATCTACCACTCAAACAGTATATGAGGGTAGCCCTAATGTTAGCCTATGAAAGGAGCAGGCCTCACAGTAGTGTAAAACAATTTAGGAGTTTTACACCACCAGAACATATAAACTACATAGGTACATGTCCAGCCTTTTATCTACATAGCACCCTGCCCTATGGGTTACCTCGGGGTGACTTAAATGTAGAAAAAGGGGAGTTTCAGGCTTGGAAAGTACTTTTAAATGCCAAGTTGAAGTGGCAGTGATACTGCACACACATGCCTTGCAATGGCAGGCCTGAGGCATGGTTAAGGGGCTACTTAGGTGGGTGGCATTATTAGCGCTGCAGGCCCACAAGTAGCATTTTATCTACTGGGGACTTACAAGTAGATTAAATAAGCCAATTGGGCATAAACCAATTCCATCATGTTTTAATGGAGAGAGCATATGTACTTTAGCACTGGTTAGCAGTGGTAAAGTGTGCAGAGTCCTAAAAACAGCAAAAACAGTGTGCAAAAAGTGGAGGGAGGCAGGCAAAAAGTTAGGGGTGACCACCCTAAGGCTGTCAGGTCTAACAGTCAGGTTAAACAGATACTTTGGATACCCCGTTAATGTTCAAAATTTGCCACAAACACATGTGAACAACACAAACAACAGAGAGTGAGTGGCTGTTCATTGGGCTTTTGGTCTTGCTGCACTTTTTTTTGCACAAAATGCATCTTCGTGTCCAAAGTGGACACAAGGATGCGTTTCAGTTTTGGACTGCATGTAATTATGCACAAGTTTGCACAATTTTCCTAACTTTTCCAATAATCATACATAAGCAAATTAAACAAATTTAGCTCACCCCGTGTAATCTTCATTACCGGGCCAACTGGAGTTAACAGGTTGCTTGAAATGAGGACCTAAGTGTATGAACATGGTGATTTGTTAAAATAGTAGTTCATATCAATGTCAATAGAGGCTGTACTGTGAAATAATGGAACTCTTTTTATAAACCTACCAAAAAGTTGAAGGTATGAAAACCCACCATAGGAAAATGGTAATTTTTTACAGTGCATCTGTGTGCTTCTACTTGGGCCATTTGAAATAGCTTTGAAACTGGTCCACCAGCTCAGTGGAGGTCTCAGGTCCCATGGTAGAGTACGGTCCACCAAACAGGGCAACCATCAATGTGCCTTGCCAGCTAAGTGGTGGACAGTCTGCCAGGAGAAAGAGTTTCATCTATGAGCCTGACTTTCTTTCACAAATGGATACTAAGTCATTATGGAGTGAGGAACCATGGGTTTGAGAGGCAGGAACACTACCTATGTACAGCAGTGTTCCTGATACATCAAGGTCCACATGACATCATTCGGAAACTTTAGCATGCTAAACAAAATTATATAATCCGACATAAGCAAACTATTTTATTTTCTTAGTTCGGGAGAAAGCCATGTGGAGCTCCGGATTGGATGTTTCATTAGCTATACTGTTGCAGCTAATGTATTTCACAAATGTTGTGTCCTTTAGCTCTATAACCTTATCACTAAACCCATTAATGAACATATTCTGCATTTTTGAGCAGCCTACGTTTCAAGGGAGACATCCACCAAAGTTAGGAAAGTGGTGGAGCATTTCCAAACACTCATATTGGTAAATTAGAGGGTTTGTGAACACTACAACCGTTTCTTAGGCGTACTAACCCTGTTTAAAGATTTGGAAAAGGTTTCCAAAATCGCTAAATGGGATAGAACTGGTTTTATAATCGCTATTTGAGCATCCCCTCCAAATAGCTACTCTGAATATGATGGAGTAATATTTTGCAAATTGCAAGCCAGTGGCAAACCAATGAAAAGTTACTGATCACCAAGTTGGGAGGGTAAATGATTCACAAAGGTAAATGTGTGTGAAAAGTTGCGTTTAGTCTTCCAACTGCAGTGTCCAGCATACATGCAAATTTAGAAACAGTATTAAACTACGTCTAAGAATAGTATTTTGTATTGGAAGGTGTCCCTTGTGCTAAGGTGTGCATGCTGGTGCAAGGTAGACAAACGTATACTGGTGCAGGGAAGAGAGAAACAGCACCATATATTAATAAATTAGCCACTATTCAGCTCTCTCTCTCTCTTTAATGCAACAGAGCACACAAACGTTTGTTGCACTGGATTTGGTCACTTGAGAAAGTGAAGGTGCATCCACCCGATTTAGAAAATATGCCTTAACCATTACTTATATACATGATCACAGCAAAAAAATATCATTTGATGTTATTGACATTCACACACTTCTAGCTTTTTTTTACCTCCACGAGTGGCCTACTTACAGTTATCAATTAGATACAGTATGATGTTTTAATAGAATTCCTGCTTCTGTTTTAGCTATTGATTTATGCATAACTCCCCAGCAACTCATTGTACAATGTATACAACCTCCTAGATAAAGCAACGCTTGATGAAAAAAACAGTAGCTTGAAATATTTCCTAAAATTATGAATAACGTGGCTCCAAAACCAGGAACTAGACTAGCCAGAGGCCACTTTACCATGTACTCTTATATGCAAACGTGAAGAAGTAGGAAATTGACATCTCAGGTAGTGAGCTGAACCGAACCTGGATTAAAGGTTAGTTTTTCTCTACAAAAATCTCACTCCAATCCTCTGCGCTTTGTTCAAAGTGAAGGTAGGGTGCTTCAGACCTCTACCGATTGCAAAGCAATCAGATGGTTTCAAGGTTTAATTTGTATCCTCTGCTCCTTATCCCTTTTCTACTGCACAATGTGAAACAGGTAAACATTTATGAAAAACTGAACAGGTAGTCTGAGTACTAGCCTAAAGTGGTTGTGTGAAACGTAGGTGAGAATCATATGCAATTTAATTTAGTGAGGGTTTTACAAATGTCCTAAGACTTTGCAAAGCTCATATGACTCCACTATCAAAGTCATTAATGAATACCTTTGGTGATATCTCGCCTAATATATTTAGAACAAAGTGTTTGCGAACCAGAAGAATATCATGCAATTCACATTAAATGGATTACACTGCATCTTTGTGGTAATAATCTATATGCCATACTCAGTAAGTTTGTTGTTCATGTTCAGAACTGTGCAATCCTTAGGCATTCTTGTATATTCAGTGAAGGTTAAAGAAAACTTCTATTGACTCATATCAAACACAGTAAACAGTAAATAGAGTGGTGTGGATTATGAATTTTTTAATAAATCCTTCATCAAATGTTTCTCTAATTCTCAAATGTACATGTGATTCAATGTACATGTTTATGTTTTCACTTGTAGGAGCCTATTCACAAAGCTAAATTTCCATGAGTACACTTAAACGTTTGATTTACTATTCACCATTTACAAGGGTAAATTTGTTCAAAAGCGTAGGCATCCATGTCTTCACTGCTGAAACTGGGCGGAGCCAAATTTACAAGTGTAAAGTTACCACTAGGAACAGTAGTAATCCCAGCACCACACAGGGGGCAGGGGGCCTCTGCACTACCCATGCCAAGCATGGCTACTGCAATACCTTCCCACTGAAAATAAAGAAGGCTGTGACTTAGAACCCAATAAGAATTAATGTTAAAGTGAATAACTGTATAAATTTATTTTGTCACTCTAATATATATATATATATATAAATGTATATATATTTATATATATATACAGGGAGTGCAGAATTATTAGGCAAGTTGTATTTTTGAGGATTAATTTTATTATTGAACAACAACCATGTTCTCAATGAACCCAAAAAACTCATTAATATCAAAGCTGAATATTTTTGGAAGTAGTTTTCAGTTTGTTTTTAGTTTTAGCTACGTTAGGGGGATATCTGTGTGTGCAGGTGACTATTACTGTGCATAATTATTAGGCAACTTAACAAAAAAAAATATATACCCATTTCAATTATTTATTATTACCAGTGAAACCAATATAACATCTCAACATTCACAAATATACATTTCTGACATTCAAAAACAAAACAAAAACAAATCAGTGACCAATATAGCCACCTTTCTTTGCAAGGACACTCAAAAGCCTGCCATCCATGGATTCTGTCAGTGTTTTGATCTGTTCACCATCAACATTGCGTGCAGCAGCAACCACAGCCTCCCAGACACTGTTCAGAGAGGTGTACTGTTTTCCCTCCTTGTAAATCTCACATTTGATGATGGACCACAGGTTCTCAATGGGGTTCAGATCAGGTGAACAAGGAGGCCATGTCATTAGATTTCCTTCTTTTATACCCTTTCTTGCCAGCCACGCTGTGGAGTACTTGGACGCGTGTGATGGAGCATTGTCCTGCATGAAAATCATGTTTTTCTTGAAGGATGCAGACTTCTTCCTGTACCACTGCTTGAAGAAGGTGTCTTCCAGGAACTGGCAGTAGGACTGGGAGTTGAGCTTGACTCCATCCTCAACCCGAAAAGGCCCCACAAGCTCATCTTTGATGATACCAGCCCAAACCAGTACTCCACCTCCACCTTGCTGGTGTCTGAGTCGGACTGGAGCTCTCTGCCCTTTACCAATCCAGCCACGGGCCCATCCATCTGGCCCATCAAGACTCACTCTCATTTCATTAGTCCATAAAACCTTAGAAAAATCAGTCTTGAGATATTTCTTGGCCCAGTCTTGACGTTTCAGCTTGTGTGTCTTGTTCAGTGGTGGTCGTCTTTCAGCCTTTCTTACCTTGGCCATGTCTCTGAGTAGTGCACACCTTGTGTTTTTGGGCACTCCAGTGATGTTGCAGCTCTGAAATATGGCCAAACTGGTGGCAAGTGGCATTGTGGCAGCTGCACGCTTGACTTTTCTCAGTTCATGGGCAGTTATTTTGCGCCTTGGTTTTTCCACACGCTTCTTGCGACCCTGTTGACTATTTTGAATGAAACGCTTGATTGTTCGATGATCACGCTTCAGAAGCTTTGCAATTTTAAGAGTGCTGCATCCCTCTGCAAGATATCTCACTATTTTTGACTTTTCTGAGCCTGTCAAGTCCTTCTTTTGACCCATTTTGCCAAAGGAAAGGAAGTTGCCTAATAATTATGCACACCTGATATAGGGTGTTGATGTCATTAGACCACACCCCTTCTCATTACAGAGATGCACATCACCTAATATGCTTAATTGGTAGTAGGCTTTCGAGCCTATACAGCTTGGAGTAAGACAACATGCATAAAGAGGATGATGTGGTCAAAATACTAATTTGCCTAATAATTCTGCACTCCCTGTATATATATATATATATATATATATATATATATATATATATCAGTATTTCTCTCTCTCTCTCTCCATATATATATATATATACACACACACACACACATAGGAAGTTTCAGGGTGATCTGTCAAGCAGGGACCGAGAAAAAGGGGGTTGTCAAAACACTTTCCCCCACACATAGGAAGTTTCAGGGTGATCTGTCAAGCAGGGACCAAGAAAAAAAGGGGGGGGTCAAAACACTTTCCCCCATTCTACGTCTATGGGATTTTTCAACATTTTTAACACATCTACAGCCCGAACTGGTGAATGGAATTGCACCAAATTTGGCAGAAAGCTAGATCTTGGTCCCAAAAGCATGCTTATTGTGATTTGCTGTAAATTCCTACAGGAGTGTCTGAGATATTAGAGTTTAAAAAATTTAGATAGAGTTTAAAAAATATAGATATATAGGGCTGCAGATTTAGATTTTTGGATCCGGATCCGCAAATTTGGGAGAAAAGCAAGGCCCTGATTGGTTGGTCGCAACCTGACAGACAATTTGCAGCCAACATTTTCTTTTGTCGCATTGGCTCAGGGGGTGGGAAATGATCAGAAAAAAATACGTAGGGGGTGAGGATACAGGTATCCTGACCCCATAGGACACGTTGCCCAGTAAATTATTCTTCACCTGATCCATGGATCTGCAAATCCGCGAATCCCCAGGTTGATCCGCCAATCAAGAAAAAAAAAAATCCACTTCATCCAAGCTCAGGGTGGTTGGATTAATGTATATTAAAGAAAATTATTTTACGGTTAAAAAAACCATAGAAATTCACTGAAAAAAAGCAAAGGTTACAGGGACATTATAGTTAGGAAATAGAATTTAAAAAACCATAGAAATTCACAAAACAAAAACAAGGTTACAGGTGCATTATAGTTCGGCTCACATTTTCAACATACAAAACCATAGAAATTCACCTGTTAAAGTTAGAGTTATCTCTAGATAACTATAACTCGCGGCCCCGCCATGCACAGTTATGTGATCAATAATTTTACTTGAGATGTTACAATTATGTTATCAAAGTTGTCATGGATGCCTTAATTTGTGGGGTAATTTGCAGTGCCAGTAGGTAGTTATAGTTAGGACCTAGTTTCTTTAGATAAAGTGTTTTTTTGTTTTGTGAATAACTTTGTAGTCATTTTACAAACCTTCATGAAATTTTCAAAAGTAGTGTACTGGTCACTTCAGCTGCCGGAAAGTTTTGGGTGGTTCGTGAAGCGGGGGGGGGGTCAAGAGAAATGGGTGGTCCCAAAATGCATTTTCCCCATGCATTTTCCCCTAGAGATTTTGAACATGACTAGAGCCCGAACCGCTGCACGGAACTACACCAAATTTGGAAGAAAGATAGCTCTTGTTCCCGAAAGAGCCCTTTTTGTTATCTGTTTAGTAGTTTTGATGTTAAGATATCTTGGTGAATCCTCCACACAGATCTCATGGTAAGATCTGATTGGCTGCCAATACTTCCACCAGGAAGTGTCGGCTGAGTCCCAAGAACAAGCTGTAAAAAATACATAAGGGGGCAGAGTAGGAATACCCTGACCCTCTAGGCCTGGGGTCAACAATGTTTTATTTTTAAAAGGAGCCCTGGACAATGTTGCAGCCTTTCATGAGGGTTGCATACATTCTAGGTCCCTCATTGGGCTTTTATATGTGTTTCGGAGCTCACATTGCAAGTGTTTCCTGTTCATGCTGTGTGTTCCTATTTATGTGGGAAGTTGCACCTTTAAAAGGCACGGTTGCCAAGAAGGAAAGGAGGAAGTGTCATTATAAGGAAGTGCCCTTTTTGGATGTCACCTTGTAGTATCCTTGTGTCTTAGAGTTTCTTGTACTTGCCAATTCTTAGTGAATAGAATATATTTGGAACTGGAATGTGGAATGTTAAACAGGAGAGATTGTCTGTTGTGGAGTCAGTTGCACACCTTGTCTTAGGTGGCTGGGATGTTTCTTTACATGTTGGAGAAATGAATAAACTACACTTGAATCTACTCGCCAGCGGGTGACCTGCTTATCACTGGAGTTCCTTTAGAAACAGACACTGCAACTGTGACACTCTGTCGTCCATTCAGTGAAGTACTTTAATGGTCAGAGTCTGTCATCTTGCAGAGTCCCAAAGACTTTTAACAAGTGGATAGACACACCTCTGTGGGTGGTGCTTTATTATTCTTGGATACTGGGGATCTGCTGGAAGTATGGCTCGGTGACAGACACAGCTTTGCTCGGTGATGGGCACTCGTTTTGGCAGAAAAATCAGATTAGAATTTTCTATTTGTTGTTTAATATATGTGTGACAAACAGTATTTGAATAGTGAAAGTTTAATAACATTAAGGTGGTCATTACGACTTCGGCGGATGGAATAGGCCATCTGCTGAACTCCCGATGGCAGGTTGTTGCCATTGCGGCTGCCTTCCTGCAGGTCCCATTAAGAGTTTCCCGCTGGATCAGTGGGTGGAAACTGTGTTTCTGCCCGCTGGCCCAGCGGGAAATGGCCTACAACAATGATGATGGCTCATTATATGCCGGGCCGCAATGCTGTAGAGAATAGGGTGCACCAGCACTGTCTCAATATTCACTGTCTGCAAAGCAGACAGTGAACATTGCGACGGGGCTGGGCAGGGGGCCTCTGCACTACCCATGCCAAGTGCATGGGCAGTGCAGGGGCCCCCTGCACCTTGTCTCTGACAGCAGTTACAAGGCAATACTACCTATGGAGGAAAATTGGCGGTTCTAGCTGTCCGACTGTGGTGCTACCACCATGGTCGTAATATGGCAGTCGGACCACCACCATGAAGACCACCAGGGTTGTAATAGGGTCCTAATCCATTTCCCTGAAAATATAATTGAGTATCACTTAACGAGGCCACATGCAAAGCATTACACCACTTTACTTTTTCTTAAGTTCCCTGTGGGAACCTGCCATTAAGTGGTCCAAATAAAAAAAGGGTTTTTTTCATTATTCCAGAGCTTGTGGCACATTCAGTGCAGATAGAAAAGCTGCTCTACGTATGCACGTCTTGGGCTCAGAGACACAAGAAGTATTTGAGCACCTGCCAGATATTTGGGATAAGGAAGCAGAAGATGTAAGTAAGTTAGATGTCTGTATAAAAAACTAGGCAAGCATTATGTTCCAAAAGTAAGTTCCATCCTACAAAAGTACTACTTTGGTAGGAGGACACAGAAACCACAAGAGTCAGTTGAAAGTTATGTTACAAGCTTACATAAATTGGTTGCCACCTGTAAGTTTGGAGAAAGTGTAGAAGAGTGCATCCAGGACCAGTTTATGCTGGGATGCAATATTGAGAAGGCAAGGGATGAGTTATGGAAGAAGTATGATCCCCAACTTGACGAGGTGCTTGTGATTGCTAAACAGACTGAACGTTCCTTAGATTGTGTAGATGAGATAAAGAAAGAACATGAATCTTTAGTGAAGAAAGTACATGTAGTGAGTAAACATTTCTCCAAAAACAAAGACAGGGACACTGCTTGTTCAGCAAATGAGAAAAATGTCTCTTTCTTGTCACAATCCACTGGCAAGAAAAACTTTAATGGGAAATGTTTTAGATGTGGTGCGTCCATCCCTTTGGCAAATAGAAAGGGTTGCCCTGAAAATTAAATTAAATGTCATGCTTGTCAGAAGATCGGACACCTTGTGAAATATTGCAGATCCCAGAACAAAACTAAAACAAAGAAGGTGAAAGAAATATTGCTTCATGATGAAAACGATGGAGGGGAAGTTGAGTACGATGAATTGCATTGTGGGGAGGTGGTTCTTCAGATCAAACAGTGTAAAAGAAAGGGTCCTGTTGATAGAGTGAATGTTGATGGGGAGTGTGCGAACATGCTTTTTTGATTCTGGTGCTAAGATTTCTTTGGTACCTAAAGATTTTGTTTTGAGTAATCTTTCAAGTAAAGTAAAGCTTTATAAGCCTGATATCTGACCGTTAGCATATGGAGGACAACACATTAAATCACTAGGCTATTTCAATGGGGAAATAAAATAAGGAGGATGACTCACCTCAGGAAACATTTATTTTTCCTGTAGGGGAGACAACATTGTTAGCTGGATTCACCAGAAAGAACTTGGGGCCACATGTACGTACCTTTTTTCTCGTCGCAAATGGCCCAAGAAATATGTACAGACCCATTTTTTCGATTCGGTAATCTATTTTACCCCTTTGTTCCCTTCCTAATTGCGAGTCACAATCCGATGTACGATTGTTTTGTGACCGTGAATGTGGTCACAAAACAATCGCAGTTAGCACCAGTTTCAACCTGGTGCTAACCCATTCTTAAATGGGTAGGGGCCCTCCTTCCCCTTTGTGAATGGCAGCAAAAATATTTTTTCAGAGCAGGCAGTGGTCCCATGGACCACTGCCTGGTCTGAAAAAATGAAAAGAAAACTTTTCATTTTTTGTTTTTGAAATGCATCTCCTTTTCCTTTAAAGAAAACTGGCTGCATTTACAAAAAAAAAACTGCTTTACTTAAAAGCAGTCACAGACATGGTGGTCTGCTGTCTCCAGCAGGCCACCATCCCTGTGAGGGTGCCAATTCCCAATGGGGTCGCAAATTGATAATTGGCGACCCCATTGGGAAGCGCAAACAGTGTAAAGTGCAAAACCGAATCTTTGTACATGTGGCCCTTGGTGTTATCCTAGATCCTAGCAGTGAACCAAGCATAATTTAGAAACAGTTGACGACTACAGCAGCGAAGATAGCTAAGGTAAAGGGAGAGAGTCGGGTATCACCAGAACTACACTAGGAGTTTGAAGGTGTATTTGAGGCCATTCCAAAGCGCCATGCGGGCGCCTTATTTATGGAATGACGTTAGCCGGCGGAGCTGCCTGGTGTGCGTAAAAAAAAATGACATACACCAGGCAGCGCCGGCGTAGGGGAAAATGGAGCTTGGGCGCCAAAAAATGGGGCAAGTCAGGCTGAGGCAAAAATTTCACCTCAACCCGATTAGCGCCATTTTTTTAGACTCCCAACCCCCATTGAAATGACTCCTGTCTTAGCAAAGACAGGAGTCATGCCCCCTTGCCCAATGGCCATGCCCAGGGGACTTATGTCCCCTGGGCATGGTCATTGGGCATAGTGGCATTTAGGGGGGCACAAATCAGGCCCCCCTATGCCACCCAAAAAAAATAATAATAATACTTACCTGAACTTACCTTAAGTTCCCGGGGATGGGTCCCTCCATCCTTCGGCGTCTTCCTAGGGTGGGCAAGGGTGGCAGGGGGTGTCCCTGGGGGCATGGGAGGGCACCTCTGGGCTCCTTCCGAGCCCACAGGTCCCTTAACGCCTGCCCTGACCAGGCGTTAAAAAATGACGCTAAAGCGGCTGGACGTCATTTTTTTTGACCCGCCCACTCCTGGGCCCGGGAGTGTAAATACGGCGCACATGCCTCGGAGTCATTTTTTAGACGGGAACGCCTACCTTGCATATCAGTAACGCAAGGAAGGTGTCCACGCAAAAAAATGACGCAAACTCCAAGATCTTTGGCGCTAGACGGGTCTAACGCCAAAGTATAAATATGGAGTTAGTTTTGCGTCGGATTTGCGTAAAAAAAAACGATGCAAATCCGGCACAAACAGAGTATAAATATGCCCCTTAGGCCGCTAATGCAGTTTTGCGTCAAAAAGGTTAGCGCTGACTAGCACCATTTTGTAATGCCACTCGGGTGTCATATTTATACTATGATGCTGGGTGGCGCAAACAATTGGTTAGAGTAATTTTTTTATGCTAACCATTGTGCCTTGTCATAAGTCAAAATGACGTTAACAGAGTAAAAATGACTCTAATCCGGTTTACGACACGTAAACACATTGCAAAACGGAAATGCACCATTTTTGCCCACCATAGCTTCAAAAACATACGCTAACGGAGAAAACAGTGCAAAGGAGCCCCAAAATGGATCCCGCAAGCCACAGCAACACCCATTAAGTTCTGATGCTGCCTCAGATAAATGGAATTTACTTAACTTGAGGCAGGGCCAAAACTCAAATGGCAGTCCCAGGGGTGGCATTAGCAGGGTGCAACAAGGAGGAATACATTTATACCACCTCCTTTTCTGCTTTTCAATTGTGTGCTGCATTTTGCAGCATGTATAGGAAGAGAAAAATGCCAGAAATGATTATTTACATGTGTGAAGGTGTTCCTAGCGGCACATAAACAATCATATGCAAATGACGATTTGGCCCCTCTGTGTGTGCTTCATTCTACATTTCACACAGAAGTGCCAAAGTGCCATTAGTGATTGTTAAAGTGCAGGAAGGGACACAATGGTGCAAGGATGCCTGCATTGACTCTGGCAGCTGAATCTTGTACTAGTGCTAGGGACAACACAGGGGTGCCCTGTATTCACTTACATATGGCACATCCTTTTGTTACCAAAGTGACGCAGCACAGCGCTGACTAATTTTGCACAGCATCGCACTGCACCACTTTTACATAAATATGGCCCTAATATGACAATAAGCCTCCAATATCAAGTCAGTGACGTGACTTGTCAACTGCCACAACACAGATAGACTGATTTTACACCATCTCATTGCAGAGGAAGATGGCTCTCCTGCGGATCTGCCTGTCCTAGAGTACCCAGATGACCTGGATGACCAGCTGGCAACTATCAGCCAAGAGTTCTTCCTAGAAGCCCTTGTAAACCTCCAGCCCCCACCTCCAGCCGCAAGGAGTACTGATGTAGCAGACATCCCAGAGGCCCCACTTAGCTCCTCAAGAGTACGACCTGCCAGCACTGAAACAGCAGAGGACTCCAAGAACCCAGGCACCAGCTTTGAGAGGACAGTGGTAGGAGTCCAGCGGGAGCTGGCCGAGGAGGTGCGGGTGGGGATGCAAACTATGGCAGCCAGCCTTGAGGGGATGCTGACGTGCATGGTCACGACAACAGAACAGACTGCAGCCAACTGAAGCACACACTCCCCAATGCATGAAGTTTAGGAGTGACTGAGGGACATAGCTGCTGCCATGAGGGAAAGGCCACAAACAACTGCCCTCCCAGGACTCCATGCACCGGGAAATGGTCTCCCTCAGGGCAGACATGGCTGCCTACTACAAGGATGTTGCAGCAATACTTAAAAATCAGCAGCTCCTCCTGGCGCAGTGATGCCATATGTAGTGTCACAGATGGCAGCTGCCGGGAATTGGGAATCCACATTTCCAACCACTGAAGTGTGTGTGGCCCCCTCTATCTCACCACTACCACCATCAAGGGTACAGGAGGCACCACACACATCAGAGGATGAAGATGTGGAACAGATCATCTTGACCCGTAGAAGTTCCCGGTAGCACCAGCCCACACGGCATGGGCAGTGTTTTCCTTTGTCCTGTGCTTGACATCATGCCAGCAAGCATGGGTGCAGATATGCACTCTTCTTCAACACACTGTTGACCTTTCTGCTATGGACTACAATTGTTTCTAACTTTTCAACTGACCATATGTTAGGTGATGACAAAAATGAAGTTGGTGTCCAAAGGTCTGTCACTTCTACATTCAGGTGTCCAGGTGTAGACACCCATCAATACCTGATCAGCCAATACCATTCCTCACACACCCATTACCATGACAGCAAACGATTGGGCTTGACCTGCATGCATGCCTACTACATTCCATATAAATGTCACGTAAGAGAGCAAAAACGTAGTTGCACCATGCTGTGGGACAATTGGCCACCCAGTCCTACATACACATTACAATACAGGGATGGACCAATTTGTCTACAAAATTGTGCAGCACTGTGTTGTGTGAATGACAGTGTGTTCTAGTGCCATTATTTACACAACAGGGCACATCGATGACACATATGGAGCAACATGTGGCTTGTCATCACCTTGTTTACACAATGCTGGCCACTGAACGCCACAAGCCTCACAAGATATGACTCTCTGCACGTGCATGGGGAACCACTTAAATGTGACACAGTGTCATCATCCAACCTGCTTTGATTTCTGATTATTTTACAGCTCATCAATTCTAGCATTGGATGCAACACTCATGACTCACACAAAACACTTCAACACTACACAGGACAGACATAATCACACTTACTGGATACATCTGGGTCCTCAAATCTTGCCACTTTGCCTATGATGTAGGGGGCAGGTCTGCCTGAAAGATATGGATGGAAAACCATGGTTAGCATCAAATCAATGTCACTGCTAGTGGACAACATATGGCAGTATGTACTATTTAGACAAGTAATGTAATTATCCAGGTTGTGGACAGTTTAACAGACACAGCACTGCAAACTCACAATGAGACTGACACTCAGGTGAGTGAGAGCCATACTTCTGGACTCTTATACTGCGTCTGAGACTCATGTAGTGCTACACCCTGCAACAACCATTTGTGGGCAATCTGTAGAAGATGGAACTCCATGGAATGAGGGGGAGTTGGGTGACAGATAAATGACACTACCCTTGTGCTCTGCTAGACAACCAACTCAGGTATTATGGCTTGTCCTGCAAGGCATATACAGGCACTTTGTGAAGGACAAGCGGCTACATTTTTAGTCTGCATTTTTCATGCATTGAGTAATCCATAACTGATGTGTCACAGTTGGGTGATGGCATCAAATGCCCCATTGCCACTGCCCCCTAAGGCGGGTATGCCCCCTATGTAAACATAATGACAGGAATGATATATGTGAAAATCTGACAATGCTGCACCATACATGGATTGTCGTACTTTGTTATCACAATCCACTTACATATGGTATGCTGGAGGTGTCTTGGCTTATTATACATGACACAATGCTGGGGCACAGATGTTGCCATGGCGCCTAAAATGTGTGACTTAGTGATGGATGTGCATGATTCACCTAACATCTGACTTGCATTGGTAAAATGGTAGAATATGTTATGCCAATGTCTATACAAATGGAAAAAGAACAGATGATGGACGGATTGCAGAGCAAATCAAACATTCACCCCCAGTCACAGATCTGGGTTTAATCCATCAGTCTTTTTGCTTGCCATGCCATTCCAGTTTGGACCCAGCCATATGCAAATCAGTCTTGACCCTGTTCCTCATGGGAACAGCCCAGCCGAACTGCCAGGCCAGGTCCTCCCTGGACCAGAAACAAGCATCCTGGGACGGGTTTCAGGGTATCACCCTTCATCAGCCAGACTAGTTTGAATCTGGTGGCATAGCAAGCACAGGACCCAGGTATGGGCATACCCTTCCCACTTGGGGCAACAAATGTAAAAACAACAGATGATGAACAGAATGCAGAGCAAATCAAACATTCCCCCCAGTCACAGATCTGGGTTTGATCCATCAGTTTTTTTGCTTGCCATGCCATTCCAGTTTGGACCCAGCCATATGCAAATCAGTCTTGACCCTGTTCCCCATGGGAACAGTCCAGCCTGAACTGCCAGGGCAGGTCCTCCCTGGACCAGAAAAAGGCATTCTGGGACCGGTTTCAGAGCATCACCCTTCATCAGCCAGGCTAGCTTGAATCTGGTGGCATAGCAAGCACGGGCCCACGTCTGGGCATGCCCTTCCCGCTTGGGGCAACAAAGGCAGGCACAGTGACACTTCATTCCGGTTGCATGCAACCTGTCCTCAAGCATTGCATGCAGCACACCAACACATCTGCTACTGTCATTCAACTGCGGGGAACATTAATTAGTTTGCCAATGGTGACTTTCCCCACAGGGACAGCAATCAACACACCAAGATGGTTCAGAAGATCCTACTCCCTGGCCACCAGATGAGCCCAGCGATGCTTGAGCTGGTGGTCGTTGCGACTGCTGTTGTACACCCTCTTCAGGTGGTGGAGCACCTTGCCCCACCGCAGCTGCCTCACCTCTGTACAGTAGCCCTGGATCACACAGCCACCCATCTCCAGAATCAATGGGAGGTGGTGGGCTACCAGCCACACGAAGCCTCCCAGCTTCTCCTCCCCCATTCTGGTCTGTCTCTCCGTGCCACAACATTGCACTGGGGTACAGCTTGAAAAGTAAAATGTTGTAGTAATACACAGAAATAAGGAAAGGAAACTTAATACCTAAAAAATTAACTAACCCAACTAACCCATCTATACAACTAACCCAGACAGACATCCCAGAGCACAGGTACAAGGTAAAATATAGTTGACACACAAACTCACAGACACTGGGACAAATAACAATCAAATACAACAGAAAACACAACAGGAGGGACACCACATGATACAAAAAAGAGCAAGAAGGCACCACCAACTCCAAGACACAACCACACAGTCAAAAGAGGCACAGACTGTAAAGAGAAAGTGAAAGTACACCCACTGTACCATGCCTGTAAACAGGATATCCTATTACATTACTTCCTGTGCCCTTGGATCACCATTTAAGTTATGTGTGAATTTTTTACCACATCTGATATTTGCATGAATTTTTTCGGACACATTTGTTACATGTGTCTTTTTATAATGACTCTTTACCTATATGCGTACAATTTTTTACTTTATTCCTGTTTGCGTGATTTTGTCAACTGTTAATGGATGCACCCTGCATCAACATAATAATTGAATGGGCAGTGATGAAGTTTGGCTTTTTGTGTATAGCCACATGTGGTAGTCCATTTAATAATGTGATTTGTGTGTCATTAGTCTGTTACACCAATGTGTGTTTTACAGAATCAACAGCATGCAAATGCATACACGTCATGCATTTGTATGTATGTGTGAAAACAGTGTATCCACATTTGTATGGCAGTCAGTACTATGCAAGAGTCATGGTATGTGATTGTGAATTGTGTTCACTTATGTGCTGTGTGTTGTTGTCTTACAGAGCATTACATTTCAGATGAAATGCACAGCTCAGGCAGTGTTGATGATGGCTGATGAATGCAATCTGGCAACTGTTACCCAACAAATGTCTCCATATGTTGCTCTTGAGTATATGGATGACTTTTGTGTGTACTACACATATGTTGGACATGTGTACATATTTGTTACATACTGTGATTGACACACGCTGCCTACATTCCAAACATATAGGGCCTCATTATGACCCTGGCGGCCGGCGGTAAGTTAGTGGTAACACCGCCAACAGACTGGTGGTGTACCACCAGCTATTATGACCGTGGTGCAATAGCCATACCGCCGGCCCCCCCACTATACCACCAGGCTTCCGCCTGGCGGTCATAGTCCCCAGGGCAGAGGTGTTTGCACCGCTGCCCTGGGGATCATGAGTCCCCGACCGCCAGCCTGGCCACGGCGGTATCTTTTAAAAAGACCGCCAAGGTTGTAATCAGGGCCATAATGTAACACAATGTACAGTTGAAATTCATGACATTTTGCACTGCAATACAAATTTATTTGTGGTGGACCTGCAGCCCTAGCTGCATATGTTCTAATCCATTCTGATGTGCATTCCACAGACTTGTGCGTCTAAAGTGTGAGGTCATGTGTACCCTGTGACAGGATTGGGCCCCATGGTAGTGACAGGAGTGGTTTCCATGGATGTACTGCTCAGGCTAATCATGTTGAGCATTGTCACCAATGATGTTCACCCCCCCCCTTGTCACACATGCTCCATGCAGCCACTGCAACAGTCCCCCTGAGTTGTGTTAGTGGTCTGTTCAAACATTACATTCTCACCATATTTTGACATCCACTGCCTCATGTGTGGGCCCCTTGTTTACCTCCTATTTGGACATGTTGCTGTTGTGTGTGATGAGCTATTGTTGTACAAGTTGGTAACATGGATGTAAATAATATGTTGTGGTCCATAGATTGTGTCCTTCAGTTGTCACATTCAAGTGATGAGCCTAATTGTGATGTGTATGATGTTAGCAGTTCACTCTTACGCTTCACATGTAATGTTGCTACAGTACTCTTCAGATTAGTGTTTGTGACATGCTCCCTGAGGTTAGATTCATCATCCTAAGGTATATGTTAAAGAGATTGAAGACACCAAAGCAGGATTGTGTGAATGAGTGAGGCTTTTATTGATAAAATCGACAAGGTGAGTTGCATGATTATTGATTGAAGACGTTTTCAACAATGTGCAGTCTGCTGCATATCCGAGCAGCCGTGTTGTGCTGTTCACTCTCATTTTCTTGTCCACCAACCTCCTTTTCTTTCCTCAGGCAGGTAGTCTACCTGCTCATATAAGGGGACCTTTATCCACATACATATGTTGTGCAGGATGGCACATGCCAAGATTATCTTGCAAACGATGTGTGGGGCATATAGGAGGCTGCCTCCTGTGATGTCCAGGCACGTGAATCTGGACTTCAGGATGCCAAATGTCCTCTCCACAATAGTCCATATCCTCTGATGTCCCTCATTATATGCACGCTCTAACCCTGATCCACTGCAAAAGATTAAAGGAGTACGTTTTTGTTAGGGCTTGCAAAAGGTGTCATATATCATGGCAGTTGATATTAAGCGTTGGTTGTGGCTCATATGTATTTGTGGTTTGGTGTGATTTCCTCTCCTTGTGTAATCTTTCCTCAGCACTAGGCTGATGAACATGACAATCTTGTGTTTGGCTCAAGGACCTGGAACCTATGATTTGGATTCCACACTGATTGTCATTATGTATGTACCATGAGTTGTGTAGTGCACTTTTGTATCAGTGTGCTATCACTAGAGGGGACATGACACATCCTCACAACACAATGGGATCAGATGTGGGGGCAACATGGTAGCACCACAGAGCCTGGACATCCCGTCCCTTTTGACATGTGTCATTGCAGATGAGGCGTGACTCTTAGGGCCTTTGATATTGGTTAGTGAGAATGCACTACATGTCTCCAAAATTGGCTGCACTGTCCTGCAACATTTCGACTATTCAAGAATGCCCCATGTGTGACATGTTACTTGGCAACCCTTTGTTGTCCCCTGCGCCAGTTGCTCGTGTGCAGACTTGCACCAACACTACTTACCCTGCACCAGGGTACTTGGCTAGCTGCCTTGTGGAGGTGGATGTATCTCTGCAGGGTGATACACTGCCCTGTACATATGCTTTTTTGATGGCCAATTGGCTCTTTATGTGTGCAACAGTGTGCAGCATGCATTGTGCCACTTATCTGAGTGCATTGCACAGTCTACTTCATTTTTGCAACCTACATACAGCACCCCTCGGGTGGTATTTGTTGTTGGCACTTCCTCAGGTTTTAGGGGACAGCTACATATAAGTCTGCATTATCATGCTATGTATCTTGTGGTGACAGACCTGCAGCGAGAAACATTGCACACCCTTTCCACACTACATACAGCATGGGAGGACGTCCAATTTACATTGTGGCTTCAAGTCATATTGAAATGGTCATCTGCCAAGATGTACATACAGTGCAGGCCATGACTGTGGAACTGTGGGCTATTACATTGGTCCCTTGGTGCTCTAGAGGGGCAGCTAATGTTTGTGTCAGCCATGAGATGTCCAAGGGAGTGTATCCTAGTGTCACAGGATGATCAACATGACTACCAGTGTCTTGCCTATCTTCCAAAACATTAATGTGCAATTATATTGTCGACACATGCACCGTGCAGTGCTATGGGATGGAGCTCAGCTACTTAGCAAATGTGTCCCTTGGCACAGTGCATGTGAGTTCAGTGATATCCTGTTTTCTCCTAATGGGTCCCACTATGACATCTATGATCTGCACTGTCTGACAGTGTCTCTGCCCCCTGTTAGGCCATTTATTGTATCTGGTACAGACATGATGGTGTTGTGAGTCAGTGAGTGTTGCATGTGAGGTTGCAATACAGTAGGTGTGGTATCACTTCTCACACATCTGGCACATGGTTTGTGATGGGCTTTGATCTTGTATTCCTATGTGTGTGAGACAATGCATCAGGCTGATGTCTCTGCACACTACAGGTAAGATAGGTATGTGTTGATGAGATGAAGTTGACATGGGTGCAAGTTGTATAGTGTTCGATATTTGTTGTGGCAGTGATTTGCACGGCATGACTTGAGGCATTGGTGCCTATTTGGAAGTTACATGACATGGGCATGGTGTATGCCTTTGACATGTCTGTGCTATTCTTTGTTTGGTGTAGTGTGTGTGATGTGTACGTAGTGGGCAACCTGGGGGGACTTGTAGTGGTCTGTGTAGTTCTGCTGTTATCAAAGGTTACATGTCTTCACCAGTCCTTCCTCTGGTGTGCCTGTCAAGTTGTACGTGTGTTACGTACGTGTGGGTGTATGTATTAGTGAGGTGCACTGATTGTGCTGTACTGCAGCACGGTGCATATGTGTTATCACCTGCACGTGTGTTAACCTGGCCATATGTTACTGTAGTGGTGTATGTTTTATGTGTCCAACAGGGTTGGTGTGTACATTACTAGATTTGTTGACTTACCTACAAGTAGGCCTTTTCCAAATTGTCCATCCTGGAATTGTTCAATGATCCTGCTGTGCCGGAATTTGTAGGCATCATGGACACCGTCAGGATACTTGGCGAAAATGTTTATGAATGTTCATTGGTGGTCCACTATGCCCTGTATATTAATGGAATGTGTGCTTGAGATTCCGGTATAAGTGCTCTGTTGCTGCAGGTGAAATGAGCCGGACATGGGTGCACTCAGTTGCACCAAGCGCATGTGGAACGCCATGGATTTGGTAGAATCCCTGCTTGTTCTCCTGCTGCTTTTGCTGGGAGTTGGGGAAGCTGATGTGGCATGGTGTCAGGGAGATGGTTACATCTAACACCTTTGGCAGGAATGCAGAGAACGACGGCTGTGAGACACCATCAACCAGTGCACCCGTTGTTTAGAAGGAACCACTTGCCAGCATGTGCAGGACAGTGAGCAGCTTTTTCATAGTTGGTATGTTGTGTGGGGTCTGCAGGCTGGCTGCAATTTGTGGCTCAATGTGATGCAGCAGGTGTAGTATGGCTTGCCAGTTGAGTCTGCATGTCCTAATAATGTCCAGGGCCAAGGAGGGTTGTCCTAGTTCTGAAGACCCTCTCCTGTCTGCTGCAGTGCCTTTTTGGGCTGTGTTGTTGTGGTGGTGAGTGCAGGAGTTGTTGCTGTCCTCTGTGCCGTCTAGCAAACTGTATCAGTATCACCTCCATCTTCTCCTGTGGGTTGTAATGTTGTTTCTGTGTTTTCTCCTTAAGTAGTGGTATGTTTGCCTCATTTTAATGCCTGCCCTGACCCAGAAGTTAAATGTTGACACAAATCGGAGTTAACGTCATTTTTTGGGTCCGCCTCCCACCCGTGCGTATTTTTGCCCGGGTGGTTAAATATGGCGCAAGGGCTTTTGAGTCATTTTTTGGACGGGAACACCTACCTTTCATCTCATTGACGCAAGGAGGTTTCACATATCTGAAAAATTAAGTTAACACCAATATTTTGACATGAGACATGTCTAGCGTCAAAATATAAATATGGCGTTTGGTTTGCGCTGAATTAGCGTAAAAAAAATTACGCTAATTCAACACAATTAGAGTATACATATTCCCCTTAGTGTCCCTTTAGCCTTGAACATGAATACAGGACATGAAGGTAGAGCTTGAGAAATTCGAAAAGGAAGGGATAATTGTGAAAACTGAAGCCATAGAATAGGTGGCACCTACCTGTAGTTATAGCACGCAAGGCCTCAGGGGAATTGCGCTTATGTGTGCATCTATGTTCATGAAATAGGGCTGTGGTTGTGGACAAATTTCCCCTTCCAAATATATTGGGAATGCTCATGTAGTTCGAGAGAGCAAATATCTTTATGACCCAGTATCTTAAGGCGGCGTGCCATCAAATTAGTTTAGGTGTGCAACTGACTCTCCAACTGACAATCTCTCCTTTCTAACATTCACATTCTAGTCTCATAGACATTCTATTCTCTAAGCATTGACATGTACAAGAAACTGTAATACGCTAGGATATTACACAGCACCACCACCACTCTAGATGCTTTTGGTCATGACTCTGAAAGTGCATTGGAGCCTGCTAACTAGGCCCCAGTACCCAGGCTCTCTCCCTAAATTGGTAACTGTGAATTGTATCACCAATTGGCAAGTACTTTAGCCCCCTTACAAGTCCCTAGTCAATGGTACCAGTAGTACTCAGGGCATGGGTGTGAAAGGGGTCACCAGTGCTTACAGCACTGATTGTGCCACTCTGCATAACCCAAGTAAACTACTGACGGCAAGCCTGCTATTGCGGACTGCAAGAGCAGTGCAAGCTGTTCAAACTCGATTGTGCCCACATGATGTGTGTCACAGCCCCAACACTAGTAAACAATGTACCACATCTGAACTCCTTATAACTCAACTTTAAGCCACATAAATCATGAATATGTTCAAGATTTGTGCTGTCTGGGTGTGTGCACCAATGTCTGTATTTACTGAGTGTGCTGGTAGTGAGCCCACTTGCCAGCCCCAGGACGAACTTTACTGTGACCCAAAGGTTCATCTGCTACTGTTACTCTTTAATCAATGAATATTCAATATTTCTTGAAACAATGTTTTTCAAACAAATTATCATGTAGATCTCCTTTCATTGAATTTTACTTTAATTATTCTTTTTATAATTTTCTTTATTTATATGATATACTCCACAGTTTAACATCCGTGTTCTTGACATATTGTCATATCCAGAAAATGTATCTTTTCATCATGCAGTAGTTTCTGGTACCCAATGCATTTTGGATCATGCCACCCTTCGTCGGGGTCTCTGTAACAAAGCACTATGTTGCTATATGCATGCACCATGAGGATCACAACTCAACAAAAAAAATCTCCAATAAATCAAAGCTATCTTTGTGCCTGTGATTAGATGTAGCACTATGGCCCTCATTACGACCTTTGCGGTCGGTGATAAAGTGGCGGTAATACAGCCAATAAGCCGGCTTTAATTAACACCAAATAATGACCATGGCGGTGATATCTCCCATAGACAGCCAATGTACCACACTGACCGCCAGGCCTACGGTAGCCGCCTACAGCCAAGCTGAAGTCAATGTTCCGCCCACCATATTAAGACCCTGGAATCTGCCACATTTTCCGGGGCGGTACCAACGACATCAAAAGCCTGGTGGAAACACTGCACAGATGTGAAAGGACTCACCATTGGAGACACAGGGAACAACCACGCCACCATGGAACCAGAACTGCATGTATTTCCGATGATATTCTACATTCTGCTTCACCACAAACACCAAACCCGGCAAAGACAACGAGGGTGAGTACAGCTGCCCAGCACACGGGGGAGGAAAAAGAGAGTGACACACACACGCTCCACACACACCCCATACACACAACCAGATGCACAAGAAAGCAAGTTAATCCCCCTAAATCAGATGAATAATGCAAGGACAAAAATAATTTACTAATGTGAGTGTAATAATATCAACACAGTATAAAAATAACTTAGCCAATGTTACAGATATCTACAAATGTACAGAAAAAGGGATACTGCTCAGTCCTCAGTTCGCGTGGGCCACATGGCCACAGGGCAAAGTCCAGGGCCACACTTGGCTCCTGCATCAAAACGGTGAGAACACTGCAGGGGCATTAGTTGGCAAATAGGCAGCCACCTAAGGGGGTGGGGGGCAGCTCAGCCAGATGCGGAAAGAAGACCACTGGTTATGGAGGCGGCACCATGCCCTGTGCTTGGTCCTGGGGTGCGCAAGGCCACAGTCTCTCAAGTGGGTGACTTGCCCACTGGTTCTGGACGGGGCAACGTGCTCTGAGCTTGGTCCTGGGAGTGCAAGCCCACAGTCTCTCAAGTGTGTGACTTGCCCACTGGTTCTGGATGGGCCAACATTCCCTGTGCTTGGTCCTAGGGAGTGCAAGGCCACAGTCTCTTGAGTGAATGTCTTGCCCATGGGAGTGCAAGGCCACTTTGCCGTTTGCACGGTCCTGGGGAGTGCAACACCACAGTCTCTCGAGTAGGTGACTTGCTTACTGGTTCTGGAGGGGGCAACATGTCCTGTGCTTGGTCCTGGGGAGTACAAGGCCACAGTCTCTTGAGTGGGTGTCTTGCTCACTGGTTCTGAAGGGGGCAACAGTCCCTGTGCTTCGTCATGGGGAGTGCAAGGCCACAGTCTCTTGAGTGGGTGTCTTGCTCACTGGTTCTGGAGGCGGCAGCCTGACAGCAGCCCATGGAGGCAGGATCACATTGCGTCCTCCGGCAGTGACAGCTGCACTGTGGTGCACTGTGGTGGTGCTGGTGGCGGTGGTGGGAGGCTCCTACCTATCCCCTGCACCCTCGGATGGATGCACTGTGCTGGTGCTGGTGGTGGTGGTGGGAGGCTCCTGCACATCCCCTGCACCCTCAGATGGATGCACAACCATGCATGGTGGTGGGGGCTCCGTGACAACTGTTGGTGCATGCTCCTGGTCCTTCTTGCCTGCTGGTGCATGCTTCTGGCCCTTCTTGCCTGCTAGTGCAGGCTCCTTGCCCTTCTTGCCTGCTGGTGCAGGCTCCTTGCCCTTCTTGGCTGCTGGTGCAGGCTCCTTGCCCTTCTTGCCTGCTGGTGCAGGCTCCCTGCCCTTCTTGGATGCTGGTGCAGGCAGTGCAGGCTCCTTGCCCTTCTTGCCTGCTTGTGCAGGCTCCTTGTCCTTCTTGGCTGCTGGTGCATGCTCCTTCCACTTCAGCATGTGTGGCCTGGGATCCTTTCCACCACGAGTAGGAGTGGATGGAACTGGGGCCGTGGACTGTGTGGCTGAGGTGCTTGGCTGGGTTCGTGATAGGCTGGCCATAAGTGCAGGACAGGGGGAGGGGTAAGGAAGAGGTCAATGGCGTATAGGAAACGTTTCTTAGGGAAATTGGGGAGGGAAGAGGGAGAAGGAATGGGAGTGGAGGATGAGGGAGTGGTTGTTGGAGGTGTCTGGTGGAGTTGGGTGCAGGTGTATGGGTTGCATGCTGTTTTGAGGTGTATGGATGTTGGATGCTTGCGTTTGTGTACTTTAGGAGGGCGGGGCAGACAAAGTGGGAGAGGACACAGGGGACGAGTGCATGGATGTTGTGTAGGTGTCTGCCAGTGAGGTGTGTGTTTTGCTTGGTGAGGTGATGACGCAGGTAGTGGATGATGATGTCATGCATGCAGGTGTGAGTGTGGACGTCACTGGAGGGAGGTGGTGGAGAGGGAGGAGGGGGAAACAGTGGAGGCAGTAGATGTTGTAGTGTCTGCAACTGTATGTTGTTTGCGTGAGTGCTTGTGGGATGAAGTGTGGTGCTTGTGTTTGCCTTTGACACTCTTGGGTGTTGTCCTGTGTGCATGCTCGTCTGGCTGTGTGCTTGGAAAGGGTTAGGGTAGAGGAGAATGGGACTAGGAAGAGGAATTTGGAGGCCGGGCAGTAGAAACAGGGACAATGGCTGCCCTCCAGGAATGCATACGATTGTTGCATCTGGGCTGCCAGCCCCTAGATGGCATTCACAATGGTTGTCTTCCCTACAGAGATGGATCTTAGGAGGTCAATAGCCTCCTCACTCAGGGCAGCAGGGCTAACGGGGGCTGGGTCTGAGGTGCCTAGGGTGAAGGAGATGCCCACCCTCCTGGGTGAGCGGGCATGGGCAACTCGATGAGGGGCTGCTGGGAGGGCGGTGCTGGTATGGTGTGGCGGCTGTACTTGTAGCTGGGGTGGTCACAGAAGTGTTTGCCACCACCAGGGAGCTTCCATCGGAGGAGGTGTCTGTGTCTGAATTGTGCCCTCCAGTCTCCGCCATGGTGCTCCGCTCGCCTTCATCCCACTGGTGCCCTCAGCGTCAGTGGACTCTGCCTCCTGGGTCCTCTGGGAAGCAGCTCCCTCAGTCACCAGTGCCTCTGCTCCGCCGCCAGATGATGCTAATGCACATAAGGACAGGATGACAAAACATGAAAGGGGAGGAAAGAGACGAAGGATACACTGGGTTAATGGCTGCACCAACACCACAGTTGGCGTACACAGCACCCTCACACACAAGGAACAGTCCTTCGCACTATGCATTGCACCACCACTGATATTGCTAGCCACCAAGTCATGAGGAGGGACACACACTGCCAAATGCAGCACACCTGGGACCCATGCAGCCCTGACCAGTAGTAGATGCTTACAAGCTAGGTAGGCAGGATTATCTCTGCACAACCCTAGCCACCAGAGGACCTACGCTATGTCAGGCCTGGCCTAGGGGCACCCATTGACACACATCCACCACCCGGATACCACCCCACCAGCCGTGAGTTGTAATGATAGCCACTGTACTCACCCCCTTGTGGCTGCTGTTGTGCCCTCAAGCGTCCATCCAGCTCTGGATAGGCCACGACCAGTATGCGGGCCATCATGGGGTGAGGGTTCGACGGGCACCCCTTCCTCTCTGGGAGGCAATCCCCAGCTGGGCCTCTGCCGTCTTCCGTGCCCAGCGTCTCAGGTTCTCCCACCGTTTCCAACAGTAGATGCTCCCCCTGCCATAGAACCCCAGGGTCCGCATCTCCTTGGCGATGGCACGCCAAATGCCCTTCTTTTGATGGGTGCTGACCTGCAGAGGCAATACACGGAGGAAAACACCATTAGACAAACAGTCCAGTCTGTTACACATATGGCCTACCATTCCCGTTTCCATCACCATTGGCACACACATAGCCCAGCACACAGCTTGTACACCGCAAAAAAGACATCCACTCCCCCTTCTTTTGAGGCCTTCACACACACAACACCATGCATTCATGCCACATGCATCGTGCCCACCGTGTACTCACCTGTTGTTCTGGAGGTCCATACAGCAGACTGTACTGGGGTAGGACCCTATCCACCAGTCACTCCAACTCCTCTGAAGTGAAGGCTGGGGCCCTTTCCCCGGTCACACAGGCCATGGTAGGTTCCAGACGCAGGAAACAGAAGCGATTGCAGTGTAGGTCCTCTCCTATGGAAGGTCAGGTAGCAAGTGAGTGATCAGATAGAAAATGGCGATCATGTCCGCGGCGGTGCATACCGTCACCACCGGCATACCTCACCATTGGCCACTGTACCCCATAGGGCCCAATGTTAACCAAAGAGGAGTTGCACAGCGGTTCCCGACCATCTACTGCAACAGCGCACGTCAGCGGAATTACCTCACTTCCACCTGTCCCTCCTCACAGGACAGGCGCATGCCATTTCAGGGGGAAGGGAAGCCCTGGATAATAACTGTGTCACAGTTAAACATTGGACATACAGGACAAATACCACTTATTCATCACAAATTCAATCAGTCGCATTTATAAAGCCCGCTACTCACCCGTAAGGGTCTCAAGGCGCTGGGGGGGGGGGCGGGGTCAATGCTCGAAGAGCCAGGTCTTGAGCTGCCTTCTGAAGTGGAGGTGGTCTTGTATGGCGCGAAGGTGGCTTGGAAGGGAGTTCCAGGTCTTCGCTGCTAGGTAGGAGAAGGACCTGCCTCCGGCGGTGGCTTTGCGAATGCGGGGTACGGCTGCCAGGGCTTGTCCGGTCGAGCGTAGGGTGCGAGGAGGAGTGTAGAAGGAGACGTGGTGGTTGATGAGTTCTGGTCCGCGGTTGTGCAGGGCTTTGTGTGCGTGGGTGAGGAGTCTGAAGGTTATCCTCTTGTTGACTGGGAGCCAGTGGAGTTTCTTCAGGTGACCGGAGATGTGGTGGTGGCGGGGTATGTTCAGGATGAGTCGTGCGGCAGCGTTCTGGATTCGTTGAAGTTTCCTCTGCAGCTTGATGGTGATGCCGGCGTACAGGGCGTTCCCATAGTCCAAGCGACTGGTGACGAGGGCGTGGGTGACGGTCTTCCTGGTGTCGGTGGGGATCCAGCGGAAGATCTTGCGGAGCATGCGGAGGGTGTTGAAGCATGCTGAGGTCACCGAGTTGACCTGTCTGGTCATGGAGAGGGAAGAGTCCAGGATGAAACCGAGGTTGCGTACGTGGTCGGTGGGTTGGGGAGTGCTGCCTAGGGCGGGAGGCCACCAGGAGTCGTCCCAGGCGGTTGGTGTCGGGCCGAGGATGAGGACCTCCGTTTTCTCTGTATTCAGTTTAATCCGGCTGTCTGTTATCCAGTTCGCTAATTCCTTCATGCCTTCGTGTAGTCTGGTTCTTGCTGAGGTGGGGTTGTTGGTGAGGGATAGGATGAGCTGGGTGTCGTCTGCGTAGGATATGAGGTCGAGTCCGTGTTTGCATGCGATGTTCGCCAGGGGGGTCATGTAGATGTTGAAGAGGGTGGGGCTGAGGGAGGACCCCTGGGGGACGCCGCAGATGATCTCCGTAGCCGTGGATCTGAAGGGGGGGAGGCGAACTCTCTGAGTTCTTCCGGAGAGGAAGGAGGTGATCCAATCCAGGGCCTTGCCTCTGATGCCGGCGTTGCTTAGGCGACGTATCAGGGTGCGGTGGCAGACCGTGTCGAATGCTGCAGAGAGGTCCAGGAGTATGAGGGCCACGGTTTCTCCTTTTTCGGTCAGGGATCTGATGTCGTCCGTGGCTGCGATGAGGGCGGTCTCGGTGCTGTGGTTAGCTCTGAAGCCGAACTGTGAGGGGTCGAGTGAGTCGTTGGTTTCCAGGGCGGTGGTGAGTTGAGCGTTTTAACATCATGCATTGTACTGTTGTAGCTCCGATGTTCAGTTTGTGAACGGCTCCTTGCCCTTTTGTCCCTTATACTGTAACCGCTGCAGATGAATAGGAGATGGAGACGTATCCCCGTGTACAGACCCCTGGTGGACTTGGCAACGATGGAGGACAGACACATTATCCTCACCTATGGACTTGACAGGGCCACAATCACAGAGCTATGTACCCAACTGGAGCCTGGCCTGATATCTGCTATCCGTCACCCCACTGGGATCCCCCTCTTGTGCAAGTCCTATCTGTGCTCCATCTCTTGGCAACTGGTTCTTTCCAAGTAACAGTGGGCTTGGCAGCAGGAATGTCACAGCCAATGTTTTCAATAGTGCTGACAAAAGTGTTGTCTGCCCTGATTAAACACATGTGCATCTACATTGTGTTCCCCCAGGTGGAGGTTTTGGCCACAGTGAAGGCTGACTTCTATGCAATGGGACATATCCCTAACATAATGGGGCAATTGATGTACACATATTGCATTTGTGCCCACCCGCCAGAATGAACAAGTGTTCGGGAACCGTAAGAGTTTCCACTCCATGACTGTTCAGATGGTGTGCTTGGCGGACCAGTACATCTCCCACGTCAATGCTAAGTATCCTGGGTCGTGCATGATGCCTTTGTCCTAAGGAAAAGCAGCATTCCAACTGTGATGGGCCAACTACAGAGGCGCAGGGTGTGGCTAATAGGTGAGCCCTGGTTCCCACACAGTATATGTTGGTGTATGGTGTGGGTCAGATAGGATAGTGTGTGGCTAAATGTTGTCCCTCAATATTTGCAGGTAACTGGTTACTCAAACCTATCGTGGCAGCTGACCTCTGTGAGGAATGCCAGGACAAGGGCAGAAGAACGTTATAATGAGACACATGGGCGATCCAGAAGGATCATTGAAAAGGACCTTTGGCTCCTGAAGGTTCCAGTGCCTCCATCTAACAGGTGTATCCCTGTGCTACTCACCCAAGAAAGTCTGCCAGATAGTAATAGCATGTTGCATGTTGCACAACCTGGCCCTCAGACGCCATGTACCTTTTCTGCAGGAAGAGGAGACTGGAGATGCCCGTATGGTAGCAGTGGAACCTTTGGTCAGTGAGTATGAGGAGGCAGAGGATGAGGATGGGGACAACATAACATCAGTTATACAACAATACTTTCAATGACACACAGGTAGGACAGTGTAACTTTACATTTCAATGACTTTGGTTGTAATCTGTGTGGCAATGGCATGCTAATATTTCCCACTTCTATGCCCACTTACTGTTCCATCTGGCAATTCATTTTGCAGATGTTGGTGACTTGACATATACTCCTGGTATGATCAGATAGAGATGTAGAGTTTGGGGTATCTGAACTCACAATTTAAAAATACATATCTTAGTAAAGTTGGCTTATAGATTACTAGTTTGAAAATGCCACTTTTAAAAAGTTGGCATTTTCTTGCTTAACCATTCTGTGCCTCTCTCTGGTTGTGGGATACCTGTCTGGCTCAGATAGACAGTTGGGCTGTTTGTGAATTTACGCTAGACAGTCACGCAACAGTAGCGGAGGTGTGTCCTGCATATTCTGATGGGTCTTTCTGGGCTAGAGTGGAGGAAGGCGCTGACAATTGCTGTGCTGGCCTGTTGCTTGCTGCTTCTGTCCAGGGAGTGAAAGGACTTTGCTTTTTACATCTTGCTTCAAGGTTCTCCATTGGCTTGAACTGAGCTTGCTACCTGTTGTGAAGTCTCAGGGGCATCAAATACTTCATCTGCCAGTGTCTGGGCTCTTCTGCCGAAGGTTCTGACTTGCTAAGTGGTGCCAAATCCAGTCCCTGGGCCCTTAGAAGTGGCAGCTGGTAACCTGAGTGAACATCAATGCACCAAGGGTGTTGCAGCAAAAATACTGATGCAGCGACCGCACCTTGGCTGAAAAAGTGACACAGCACCTGTGTTGCAGCTGAGAAATCGGTGCATCGCTAGTTTCAGCGGGGGATCCATTGTTGCTGTGTTTCTGGATTTTCCACGCATCATTCCTAGGCGTCATTTTCTTTATTGACGTGGCTCCACAACCAGGGATCAATGCATCAGTAGTCTGGCGAGAAAAGCATCCATGTTTCGCCAGCCGGGCATTGTAAGAATTGATGCATTTCCACCTGGGCAGGCATTCCCCTATCCCTGCACCAAGTGGGCAACCCAGATCTTTCAGAGAGGCTAGGGGTTCAAAAGGGATTGTAGGTTGGGACTGCATCCATTAATTTGATCCTGCCAGGCTGGATTTTATGCATTCTCAAGTTTGCACAGGCCAACACTGTTGGCATATAGAAAAGCCCAGCGGTTCCACCTGGATGACACTCCTTGCATGGCAAGGCAAATGCTGATTGAAAAAACTTAGGAGGAAATTCACAAATGCAGGAGATTTAAAACGTATAATTACACAATTACCAGCTTTCTTTTTGGGGCCCGGTCCAATCCACAGAGCTCTTCTAAACATTTTTATTTCAGTCTGTAGGCACATGTGCCCTCCCACTTGGGAAGTTAACCAATTCATTCTTTTATTCTTAAAACTATAAAAAATTCTCTTCTTTCTGCATTGTATGTGGTGGGACACTCTTTAATATCAAAACATATGGTGTGCATTCAGGAGGAAGCTGGAGATAAGAGAACTGTTTTGGCACCTTTATGATACTAAGATTTTTCTTATGTTCATCATTCCTTTTACTAATAGTCATTCCTGCCTCCTCCTTCTTGGCTTGACCAGGCTCCACAGTATCAACAACTGGCCCAGAATTGTTGGATGAAATACCTACCTCAAAAACAAGATATATTGATTGTCTGATCAAATCAAGGCCTGCATCAAAGCTGAACTAAGTAAGATTCTAGAGCTAGAAGAGATTGAGCTCTCTGACAGTCCCTGATATAGCCTAGTGGTACTGGTTCTCACGCGTCACTCAAGTGGTAGAAACCAGAGATAAGGTTGTGTGTGGATTACAGGGGTTTAAATACAGTCCACTAACACTGATGCACAAACTATACCAAGAGCAGATGAGCTTATTGATAAGCTGGGTGCAGCAAATTTCCTCAGTAACTTTGATATGACATAAGGGTTCTGACACATTGGGTAACCCAAGGAGCAAAGGAGAGATCTGCATTTTCTGCCCCGAAGGACACTTTCAGTTTAAAGTTCTGCCTTTTGGGCTAAAGAATGCAACTGCCACTTTTCAATGGTTGGTGAATAGAGTTCTCTTAGGTCCGAATGCCTTAAGTGCAGCATATCTTGATGACATTATTGTCATTGGCACTACCTGGGAAGATCACACAGTCCACCTAGGAGAGGTTTTGCAGGCCCTGCAGTGGGCAGGCCTTACTATCAAAGCCATTAAGTGCCAGGTAGGACAGATTTCTGTTGCCTGCTTGGTCATCTTGTAGGTGGAAGCCAAGTGAGATCCAAGATCCAGACTCCCAAAGCCCAGACCCAAGTCAGGTCATTCCTTGGCTTGACTGCGTATCACAGGAGGTTTGTGAAAGGGTAAGGTACCATTGTGGCCTCTCTCACTTACCTTACCTCTAAGAAGAAACCAAAGAAAGACATTTAGACCACTGGATGTCAAAAGGCTTTTGACACCCTCAAAGCAGCCATATGCTCAAAACCTCTTCTGAAAGCACCAGACTATAGGAAAGATTTCATTGTCCTGACAAACACTTCCGAACATGGGATTGGGGCATTATTGTTACAAACAAATGATGAGGGCCAGGATCAACCAGTTGCTTATAACAGCAGGAGACTCCTCCCTACAGCATCCCACTGTGAGCAAATATGAGTTTTCTTTGATGACAAAACTGAGAAAATGTATTCGTCATTCGACATTCAACCCCCCTCTAGATGAGCTCCTGTAGGGACTAATGGGCCCCCATCTGGATACTTACTTACTGGATAATTACAGGAGAACTGGTTGTGAAGTTGATGACAGGTCAAGTCTGGCTTCCCTCTTGACCACTGCCCACACTTGATCTATTCTCAACTAGCCACCAGATGACTCTTCATTTTACCCACATTTTTAACTAATCCCTATCTGAGGCAACTTACCCAGACACATGAAAGTAAACTTTAATTTTACCCCTAGCCAATAAAACATGAATTGATGTCTCCATTCTTTCAAACTACCGGCCCATATCCTTACTTCCATATATATACAAAATCCTGGAAAAATGAGTGTATGGCCAGCTAACCAACTTTATAAAAAAATAACAATCTACTGGATGGGTTTTTGAGCCACGAATAGCACTGAGTCCACCCTTCAGGCCATACTGGATGACAGCAGGTCAGTAGTTGATTAGGACAAACTGCCCCCTGATTATACTTGACCTGTCTCTTGCTTTTGAGGCAGTATCCATAGTCTGTTCATCAAAAAACTCCACAAAATTGAACTTCACTCTAAATCCCTACAGTGGTTTGGCTTTTTTCCAAAGAACAGAAAGCAAACTGTACTGCTGACCACTCTTAGATCCCGCTCCCACTTATCTAAATGCAGAGCCTCAAGGCTCTTTCCTGAGTCCATCTCTCTTTAACATTTATATCTCCTCTCTTGTGAAAATTGTAGGTAAATAGGGGTTTGAGATCTATTCATAGGCAGGTGACACCCAGTTGGTCATATTGGGGAAAAACATGACGAAACCCAACATGGACTAACTAATTGCCTCTCTGAAGTAGCAATTTGGATGACTGTTTGAAACGAAATGCTGATAAAACAGAGATCTTACTCTTTGGTTGGACCCACCAAATCTAGAACTCCTGATTGCCTCCTTCACTAGAAGTTGTGCCTATACCCAAGAAACCAGCAAAAAATAAATCTCAGGGTCATCATTGATGATTCCCTTTCCATACAGGAACAAGTCAGTACCACTTGTGGCAAATGCTTTGGTATCCCTTAACTCTTCAGAAGGCTGTTTTGGTGGATACCAGTTGAATGGCGAAGAGCGATAGTCCAAGCTCTTATAACCAGCAGATTGGACTATGGCAATGCCTGAACGTGGATACACCGTGGGCCTCATTATGAGGCTGGTGGTCATCAGTCAGTCTTGCCATGGTGATCTTTACCACCACTGACCCGGTGGTAAAGACCACCACATCACGAGTTGTGGGGTTTGGCAGATGCCGAACCTCCACAACGGCTCCGGGCCCACCGGTGCGGTCGCACCGCCGCGGCCGGCGGTGAGCACCTCCAACCCAGCAGCAGGCCTCAGCATGCTGGCCGGATTACGAGGCTGCAGACCGCCACGCTTTCCGTGGTGGTCACCCCCCCACGAAAACCCTGGCGGAAACACACCCGCTGACAGGAATCCCCATTCCTGTCACCAGCACATGCACCCCCACACGTCTACACACATGCACATACACCCCCACCCGTCCACACACTTACAAACACCCCCCTCCTCTTTACGAATTCACATACACCCCCCTGGGCATATGCATACATTCACAGAGACACCCCCACTCACTTGCATACATGCAGACACAAACCCCTATTCACACGCATACATGCAGATACACACACCCTTTCACGTACATACATGCAGACACATACCCCCATTCACACACACATACACGCACACATTCACATTCAGTCACATGCACGGACGCATTTACACCCCCTCTGCATTATCACACTCAACATACACCCCTTCCTCATACTCGCACTTACGCACCCACACGTGCTAACATGCTTAGACAGGCACCCCCTGCACTCACACATACATCCCCCCCACATTTCCACACTTGCACACAGACGCTCGCTCACATCCACGCACTCATAAACTCCCATTCACACACATACATGCACACACCACACACATGCACCCAACACTCCCCACCCCCTTTCGGACGATGACTTAACTTCCCTGTTGAGGAGGTCATCTGGGAGAGGATGGGTCCTGGTGATCCTGCATCACCAGCACCACCTCGCCAGCAAGACTCCACCAAGCAGTATTACGGCTCGTTATACAGCGGGCAGAGTCTTGCTGCCGTGGCGGTGCTGGCGATGCAACCACTTCTTCTAAGTCAGTTTTTCGCCCATAAATGGGCGGAAGTCCTTCAAAGACTCCTAATATGGGGGTCAGCAGACCGCCGGCACTGGCGGTCTATTGGCTGCAGCGGCCTTGGCCGTCTTTCAGAAAGACTGTCGAAGTCAAAATGAGAGCTCATGTGTGGCACAGCACCTTCATTGCCATTAATATTTGTAAGTCACTCCTAAGGTAGTTCTCCAGAGGCCAGAAAACAAGTGCATTATATTAAAGTTTTGGGCATATAACTGCAGGCTTATATGTCCCCACAGTGGCCTTTTCCATTAAAGACTACTATAAGTGACCGACGGTCCTCAGGATAGCATAGGCTGGCACCCATGAAAACCAGAGGTCACCAGCCCCATATGATACCTGCCACAATGGGTAATGTTTGGTCTCAAACAATGTGCCTTCTCATCCCTTACACAAATCTGGTGTTGAGGGAGATGTGGTATGGACCCAGTAAGCAACTTTAGAGGTTGTCCACCGAGTTACCCCTGTTTTCCTGTGCTCTGGCTGCCTGCTCACAGCTGCTGCTACCAAGACACGATTTTGACCCCCTGGGCAAAGGTGCGAACCCTCCAGGAGTCAGGACACTGGCCTGGATGGGAAGGAGGTCACACCTCCCTCCCTCTCAGGAAGATTAATGAAGTGGTACACCAAGGCGGTGAGCTTCAAAGGGCACACCACCTCTGATATGCAAGCAGGCTATCTCCCAGTGAAGGACAAAGATGTCTGCATGCCCCAAGGTACATTTGCACCCAGGCAGGGGGGAAAGATAGTTAGTCAGGAGGTGTAGACCCCCAGAAGGCTAGCCACGCCTCTAGGGTGAGCAGCCTGTTCTGTACAGTTGAGGAAGACATCTGCAATCTTGGAAAGAAGCAGAATAGAGGGTCTGGGAAGAAAAGGTGCTACAACCTACTGGACGTAGTCACCTCAAGGGCAGATAAGCTGCTGGGGCTAGTAGCCCTTTGGCTTCTTGTACCCATACACCTAGGATCTAGGATTTAAGGGGCTCCACTGGCACCAGAATCTCTGATCTGCAACAGCTTATGACAAGGGGAGACCTCCATCGATTAAAACAGGGACCTACACTAACAAAAGGCCTGATACATTGAACCTGTGGCAAACAACTGCAGCTCACCCTAGACTAAAAACTGCTTCCCTGAGCAAGAAGGAACTCTTTGTGAGCCAAAAGCAAGGGCAGACTCCCTTGCACTAGTTGCACTAGTCCCCTGACCACCACAGGTAAAAAGTACTCACCGGATCTGAAGAAGCACTGGCCATTGGGTCCCCTGAGGGATTGCCCAAAGACAGATGGTCCAGTGCATTGTGGGAAGTGTAGTCCAGCTCCCATCCAAGTTACAGCCAGCTACATTTTTCCACTGGACCTCCAGAAGAGGAGATAGCGTCTCCTCCAGCTTGCCACTGCCAAGACGTGTTGGTGGCCAGTCCAGTCATCACCACCTTTACTTGATGCTGCAACTCAAGAGCACACTACAAGACTGTCAGCTGACTTCACGCTTGGCTTTTTTGTTGAGTTTTTGCATCTGTTTCCTCACCCGCACCGTCTCAGTGGTAAAACCAGCAAGCACAGCTTCTGTTCAGCACCTAGGATAGCCCAGCACCCCTCTGTCCCCGAAATGCGGAGACTAGGTGCAGTTGTTCTGTCTGGTGGATCCTGGTCCAGGGGCCCACACAAGCTTAACCCCCAGGGGGCTCCCACAAACCCAGTGCACAACTGGCAAGTGTCACAAGTACTATTTTTCAGCACCCGTATTCAGCACCAAGGACAGCCAGGACACCTCTGCAACCAGGCCCCAAGAGCATGCAAAATTGATCTGACTGTCGTACCTTGGTCTGAGGATCCGTACAACCTTAACCACAAGTGGGTTCCTCTGAGCTCACCCTGCAAGTGACTGAGTATTACTATTGACCTTTCCCATTGACCGCAATGGTGAGATTTGACACCTTGTAAATGCACTGATTTGTTTTCTGCTTTAAAATCCATCACTCAGGTTATTAGTAGCTGATTTGCTTTGTTGTCTAAAATATATAAAAATCTGCTCTATTTTTGTAAATTGGTGTCAGACTTGTTTTGAGTCCTGTCAATTACTTATTGTCCATATTGCTACTCTGAAATGCTCAACACATGTTCCTCTGGTAAAGCCTGACTGCTTTTTGCCAGACTACCAGGACTGAGTTAAGGATTTATTACTGTGAATACAATGGGCCATTTCTTGGTTATTGTGAGAGTATTCCATATTGAGGCCTAACCAGCATCACTGCATAACACTCCACTTTCCTACAGTTATTCACCAAAAGTGCTCAGAGCAGCAATAGTCAGTCGACAACCAGTACCATATTCGACTGCCTCTCACATCTCTTGCATCTTGTAGCCAGACCTCCACCTGCAGCCAGCGGGAGGCAAGAGCAATAGCTTTGGGCACTGGCCGGTACTCTTTCTGTGTGCACTAGTCTTTTTTAAAGATCACACAGACACTTTGTTAGACTATGTTACAGCGCTTCAAACTCAATAAATAATTTCTCTGCACTCACCACCAATATAAACTGTAATATTACGGTTATTCGACAACCACTAGTTACATGTGACTCTGAGTAGTTGGTCCAGTGTAGCTGAATTGCATTCTGGTATCTGCAGTTCTCTGTTTATTACCTTGAAACTGTAGCATACATCTTACATGTAAAGGCAGATTCCTGCTGTGTTTCAACCTACTAAGCTACCTGAAGAAAATGTAGTGGGTGTAAATTTTCAGCATAGATTGGAATCATGTTGTCCTATGCGTTCTATAGACTGGGTAAGCCGCATACAAACATCTGCTGCTTAAAGATCATTGCTTTGAAAATAAATTGTTCAAATTATGTTTTCTGAGATGTTGTGCCCTATGTTTCACTGTCCCTCTACCTCACCCCTATCCAAATCAGAAATTATTGATTTAAGTTGGCTAACTGCTAAATTCATTGAACTACGGACCGATCCCTGTAGCTTCACGTACCGCCCTAGTGCTTTATTGGAGTTGTAGTCTTGAATAATTTTACTTTGACTAGTTCAACTTAATTACCACACTACACTAGTATGTAAAAAGGACTACCAACACCCGAAACAGAGTCACGTTGTTGGGTAATATATTTCAATGAATGTTTGCAATGTGCTTATCAGGATGAATGCCAACATTCAGAAACAGGGTTTGTGCTGAGATGTAGACTCTGCCGGTCAAGTACACCCAGATATTATGCAGTTCTGTCAATCGGTATGGCTCTTTAACAAGCTCTAACCTTTTACTCAGCAGAATCTTGTGGTTCTGGGATTGCACTTTAGTTTTTATCATATCCTGCGTATGTGTCTGTGAGTCAAAGTAAAATCTGGCTGAAGGTGTGACACTTGATAGGGGGCACTTGATAGCTATAGGTATCTCAAGGTGCCCCCTGTGAGGTCTTAGTTACTTATCCAATCCTGAGTTTTCATTTGCATGCTAGTACTTATAGGGAGGGCCACTGGGATTGTGTTGCAGGAGAGGACCAAATTATGCTACAAGGTTGACTGAATTATACAGCATGGTTGACTAAATTATGCAGCAAGAAATTATGCAGCACATTTTGTGGTCATATTACTTCCTTATTTTGTCATTTGTATAAATGTTAGCACGATCTGGACAAATGTTTTACCTCATTAGAACCAGTCTGACACCCAAACACAGTAATCAACAACAGAAAAGTGACCAATCAACCTTTGCTAAAGGCCTTCTGCTGGAAAAAAAACAAAAGTTACAGGGATGTTATAGTGAGGAAGTAGAATTAAAAAAACATTAGCAAGTCAATAAAAAACAAAGCCGAGGGGCAAACGTTATAGTTACCTTAAGGCACCAGTTATAGGTTGTTGAGATAAGTATAACTGTAGCTGGGGAATTTCTTTGGTTTTGTGTGTGTAAAGTCAGAACCTAACTATAACATCCCTGTAACGTTTGTTTCGGAAACATTAGAAATGGGGTCTGTAGTTGGCAATCAGTTTACCCCCTGTCTAAGTAGGGACCCTCATTCTAGTCAGGGTAAGGTAGCTACACAGCTTAGATAACCTCTGCTCACCCCCTTGGTAGCTTGGAACAAACAGTCAAGCTTATCTCAGAGGCAATGTGTGAAGTATTTGCACACACACACACACACACAGTGACACAGTGATAACATCACAAAAGTATTCAACACCAGTTTAGACAATAGCCAATATTTATCTAAGTAAAACAAGACCAAAACGACAAAAATCCAATATACACAAGCAAAGATGTAACTTTTTAAAGATTTAAAAGAGCCTAAGTCCTGAAAAACCAGTGATTGTATTCCACACAGTACCTTGGATGTATCAAAAACAAAGATGAGGAGGGCCGCAAACGAGATGAGGCATCAGAAGAGTAAGCTATGCATCGATCAATTTCATGCTGGACAGGTAATGCCTGCCCAGGTGGAAATGCATCAATTCTTACAATGCCCGGCTGGCGAAACATGGATGCTTTTCTCGCCAGACTACTGATGCATTGATCCCTGGTTGTGGAGCCACGTCGATAAAGAAAATGATGCCTAGGAATGATGCATGGAAAATCCAGAAACACAGCAACGATGGATCCCCTGCTGAAACTAGCGATGCACCGATTTCTCAGTTGCAAAACAGGTGCTGTGTCACTTTTTTAGCCAAGGTGCTATCGCTGCATCAGTTTTTCTGCTGCAACAGCCTTGGTGCATGGATGTTCACTCAGGTTACCAGCTGCCACTTCTAAGGGCCTAGGGACTGGATTTGGCACCACTTAGCAAGTCAGAACCTTCGGCAGAAGAGCCCAGACACTCGCAGATGAAGTATTTGATGTCCCTGAGACTTCACAACAGGTAGCAAGCTCAGTTCAAGCCCTTGGAGAACCTTGAAGCAAGATGTAAAAAGCAAAGTCCTTTCACTCCCTGGACAGAAGCAGCAAGCAACAGGCCAGCACAGCAATTGTCAGCGCCTTCCTCCACTCTAGCCCAAAAAGACCCATCAGAATATGCAGGACACACCTCCGCTACTGTTGCGTAACTGTCTAGCGTAAATTCACAAACAGCCCAACGGTCTATCTGAGCCAGACATGTATCCCACAACCAGAGAGAGGCACAGAATGGTTAAGCAAGAAAATGCCAACTTTTTAAAAGTGGCATTTTCAAACTAGTAATCTATAAGCCAACTTTACTAAAAGATGTATTTTTAAATTGTGAGTTCAGATACCCCAAACTCTACATCTCTATCTAATAAAAGATATTTCAAGGCAACCCCAATGTTACCCTATGGGACATATAGGCATTTCAATACTGGAAACCAAATTTAGCAGTATCCTACTATCAGAACATATAAACCACACAGGTACATGCCCTACCTTTTTAATACATTGCACCCTGCCCATGGGGTTGCCTTGGGCCTACCTTAGGGGTGACTTACATATAGAAAAAAGATTTGGACTTGGCAAGTCATGGAACTTGCCAGGTCGAACTGGCAGTAAAAACTGCACACACAGACACTGCAATGGCAGGACTGACACATGCTTACTGAGCTACTCATATGGGTGGCACAATCAGTGCTGTAGGGCTACTAGTAGCATTTGATTTACAGGCCCTGGACACACATAGGGGGTCATTCTGACCCCCGCCGGCGGCGGATGCCGCCAGCCTGGCAGGAACCACCAGAAGACCGTACCGCGGTTAAAAGACCGCGGCGGTCATTCTGAGTTTCCCGCTGGGCTGGTGGGCGACCGCCAGAAGGCCGGCCGCCCGCCCAGCGGGAAACCCCCTTCCACGAGGATGCCGGCTCCGAATGGAGGCGGCGGAGTGGAAGGGGTGCGACGGGTGCAGTTGCACCCGTCGCGATTTTCAGTGTCTGCCACGCAGACACTGAAAATCTATGTGGGGCCCTGTTAGGGGGCCCCACGACACCCGTTCCCGCCAGCCGCCAGAACCAGGCTGGCGGGAAGGGGGTCGGAATCCCCATGGCGGCGCTGCTTGCAGCACCGCCGTGGAAAATTCCCTGGGGCAGCGGGAAGCCGGCGGGAAACCGCCGGCTTCCCTTTTCTGACCGCGGCTTTACCGCCGCGGTCAGAATGCCCCCGGAAGCACCGCCAGCCTGTTGGCGGTGCTTCCGCGGTCGTTGGCCCTGGCGGTCCATGACCGCCAGGGTCAGAATGACCCCCATAGTGTACTTTAGTATGGGCATACTAGTAAACAAAATGGAGAAACCAATCACCGAGTTTGCTGAAAGTGTCCCAACCTGCTGCTCAAAATGTGACAGTCCATTAGGCCACACATACCTGCTCCTATATGCAGTGGCGCTACCTTACCGGCTGGACAGGCAGGTAATTCAATGCAAACAAGGGTTGTCCTCTTTGAAAGCACACTCCCAACAGATTATGTATTAGGGAATATGGCAAAGCCAGCAACCTACAGTGACTACCTTTACCAGAATGCACTTTTCAATTCACTTTAGAGGCCCACCGATGCCTGGCTGCTCAGCAGATTTAATTGTAGGCACCTGTTCATTCAGATGAATAGCAGGTCTGCCCCAGTGGACCTCAAGTGAGCTGCAAAGTGCATCCTGGTAAAGGCAGTCCTGCACATCTTAAAAATTATATCCCAAATGGGTTGCTGAAGTCCACTGCATATCGGAGCAGGTTTGTGTGACTTAATGGACTGTCACATTTTGAGCAGCAGGTTGGGACACTTTCGCAAACCCGGTGATTATACATTGAATCTGCCTACTTTAGGTAATGAACTATGAGGGTCATTCTGACCCCGGCGGTCTGAGACCGCCGGGGCCAGGGTCGGCGGGAGCACCGCCGACAGACCGGCGGTGCCCCGCAGGGCATTCTGACCGCGGCGGTTCGGCCGCGGTCAGATGCGGGAAACTGGCGGTCTCCCGCCGGTTTCCCGCTGCCCTGCAGAATCCTCCATGGCGGCGGAGCGCGCTCCGCCGCCATGGGGATTCTGACACCCCCTACCGCCATCCTGTTCCTGGCGGGTCTCCCGCCAGGAACAGGATGGCGGTAGGGGGTGCCGCGGGGCCCCCGTAAGAGGGCCCCACAAAGTATTTCAGTGTCTGCTATGCAGACACTGAAATACGCGACGGGTGCCACTGCACCCGTCGCACCTTCCCACTACGCCGGCTCAATTCTGAGCCGGCGTCCTCGTGGGAAGGTTGATTTGCCCTGGGCTGGCGGGCGGCCTTTTGGCGGCCGCCCGCCAGCCCAGGGCAAATCCCAAAATACCCTCAGCAGTCTTTCGACCGCGGAGCGGTATTTTGGTGGGGGAACTTTGACGGGCGGCCTCCGCCGCCCGCCGAAGTTAGAATCACCCCCTATGTGTTTATTATTTCGCTTAGCTCCAGCAACCCACTTGGGAAAATATTATAAAATGTGCAGGACTACCTTTACCAAAATGCACTTTTCAAATCACTGTAGAGGCCTCTGGGGCAGAATTGGTATTTAACAGAGTGTTCATGTACCTGCAATTAAAACCAGCGGAGCAGCTATGCACTTGGTCTTTGAACAAGGGAGGAGATGGCTGAACGCTTTCAGCACTGGCTGCACCTACTGAGGTGAAATACTACAGACTACATTTCTCTGCTGATGAATGAAAATGTAAGGCCAGGAATAATTAAAATGTCAAAAGAATTCACTGTAAGTTGTTGGCTTTGCCATGTTCCCTCATACATAACCTGTTGGGAGTGCACTTTCATAGAGGACAACCCTTGTTTGCATATAAATGTATATATATACATATATATGTATAATAAATATGAATGTATAAATATATATATATATATATATACATATTCAATAGGTATTTATCTTTGGGACCTTGTTTCGATAGAAAGGGCGTTTTTTTGTTTGCTAATAACTTTCGTGCCATTTGAAGAATCTTCATGAAAGATTCCCAAAAAATATGACGCTTAATTCAGCTGCTGTCTGGAGTGTTTCGGGGTGATCTGACAAGCAGGGGCAGAGAAAAAAGGGGATGTCCCAAAACGCGTTTTCCTCATTCATTTTTCCATAGGGATTTAGAACACTGATAGCACCAAAACCAATGGACGCAATTACACCAAATGTGGCAGAAAGGTAGCTCTTGGTTCTGACAGAGCTCTTTTCATTATTTGGTGTGAATCCGTTCAGAAGTTTTTAGAAATTAAAGGAAATCCAAATTTGTATATATAGGGACGCAAAGGATTTGCGACCCCTCTTGATCTGAGATCTGTTTGGCTGACAACACTTCAACAAGGAAGTGTTGTCAGCCATGTTGGACCTCTGTTTCAGCCGAGTCCCACAAAAAAAGAATTAAAAAAACAAAAGTGGCCAGGGTACGGACACCCTGAGCCCTCAGCTCTGGTGCCCCCAAGAGCTAAAGACATTTTTTTAAAAAAAATTGCACTGGAATCGCAACAGGGTCACGAATCCACAGCAATTAAAAAAAAATAAAACAAAGCACGGGCTCAAGCTTTGACTTTTATAAGCCAGGGTGGGCTAAGTCCCAGGGGGGCATTATTTATATGTAGTGGTGGGGGCGCCTGACCCCTCATAGCCCCAGGGATCGCCACCTCCCACAGGTGATGCATAAAAAAAGTGCGGGTGGCCACATGTCCCTGCACCCTTGGGACCACCACCTCACCACAGAAAAATATTGTATTTGTGTGCGGGAGACCTGTTGGCCTCCCTCACTGCCCTGGGGACCACTTCTCTGGGGCTTCAGGTTTATGGGATGCAGGCAGACTGCACGTCTCCAGGGCATACATCTAAATGTGTGCAGGGGCATGCTTGCCCCTGCAGCCCCTGCAGCTCCCCTAGCCCACCTGAGCCCCCCACAGCCCCCCGTAACCCACTGCAGCCCCAGGGACCACCACCTCCCCGGGTTATGACAAAAAAGTGGACCCCCAAGCCCTGGAGATCAGCACCTCCCTGGGGCCTCTTCTATTTGGAGGTGGACCACACAACCCCCTCAAAGAGCCACTGATGGCCCTAGGGACCACCCCCGTGCCATCTTCTTCTATGTCCTGGTGTGCCTGCCCCTGGGACATAGCTGTTTGCTGTGGCTTGGCTGCAGCTTTGACAGCTGCTGCCAAGTAACAGCAAACAAAGTCCGCTTTCTAACAGTTGGACTTGTCATATAGGTACCGCTGTCAGAATGCAGAGTTTTCATTTCTGTTCCTGGCATGCAGATGTGAGTGCAGGGAACAGAGATAAAATCATGGCTCCAGCAACCACAGAGCTGCTACTTAATGCAGCTCCTTCGTTGCTGAAGCAAAGGGACCACGGGGGATGCTTTGAGGCTCCCCCCGCAGTCCCTGATAGCCCATTAAGGGCATATTATAAAATTAAAATTGAAAAATTGTCAGGGACCACATGGATGCCTTGAGGACCCCTCCTGTGGTCCCATATAGCCCATAGAGGACTAAGAAAAAGCAATATTAAAAATAAAATGAATAGCTCAAGTGTGAAGGTTACAGACTTTCACACTAAGCTCTGAGGGGGTCATTCCGCCAAAAGACCGTACCGCGGTCAAATGACCGCGACGGTCATTTTGACTTTCCCACTGGGCAGGCGGGCGACCGCCAAAAGGCCGCCTGCCCGCCCAGTGGGAAAAGCCCCAGCAACGATGAAGCCGGCTCCGAATGGAGCCGGCGGAGTTGCTGGTGTGCGATGGGTGCAGTGGCACCCGTCACGATTTTCAGTGTCTGCAAAATCTTAATGGGGCCCAGTTAGGGGGCCCCACGACACCCGTTCCCACCAGCCTCTTCCTGGCGGTGTAAACCGCCAGGAACAGGCTGGCGGGAAGGGGGTCGGAATCCCCATGGCCGTGGAGGATTCCCTGGGGCAGGGGAAAACCGGCGGGAAACCGCCGGTTTCCCTTTTCTGACCGCGGCTTTACCGCCGCAGTCAGAATTGCCCCTGAAGCACCGCCAGCCTGTTGCCGGTGCTTCCTCTGTCCCCGGCCCTGGCGGTCCATGACCGCCAGGTTCGGAATGACCCCCTGAGTGTTTGAATCCAGGTGTATCCCTGGTCATTTCCTGCCTTTATTTATTTATTTTTTGATGTGTCAATGTTTAAGGCTCATACTGAAAGGTAATCTCACTTGTTTTAAATAACAATTACATTTTTCTTTTCAAATTGTGCTGAAATATCTCATTCTAAGAATATCATACATCAAAAACCTAAAAATCTCTCTATCTCTCTCCCTCTCCTTCTCTTTCTCTCTCTCTCTTTCAATCTCTTTCTCCCACTCACACACCTACTCAGACACTTACGCACCCACTCACAGACCCACTCAGAGACCCGCTCAGACCCTCATGCACCCACTCACAGCCCCAGTCAGACCCTTACGCACTCACTCACAGTCCCACTCAGACAGTTTCGCACCCACTCACAGACCCATGCAGACTCCCACACACCCACTCACAGACCCACTGACATCCTCATGCACGCACTCACAGACCCACGCACACACTAACGCACCCACTAAATTACTGATGTGTGCACTCTCAAACCCAGACAGACATTTTCATGGCCACTCTCAACCCCAGATTCACCCTCTCACACCTGTTCTCACACAAAGAAGGGCTGTGCCAACTCCTGCCATTCACAGCCAAAGTGCTGTGCGCAGCATGGAGTTGGGTGGTTAGGGGGTTGGCCACAGAGTCTGGCTGCAGGCTAGGTCCTGTGGGCAATCTACGCTGTGCAAAGGCAAAGGCAGTGAATGGTGCAAGGTTGGGTGCTCACGGGGGGTTGGCCTTAGAGCCAGGCTGCAGGCGGCAGTAGTGGGATTAACGTATAGTAATGACAATTACTGGGGGGGCGTGGCTAGGGAAGCCAAGATGTCGGACGCGTAGTCTGTGTGCTCTGACGGGGCCTTGCAATTATCCGCAAAAACGGAGCCCCGCCAGAGTGAAGCTGGCGCCTGAGAAGTGCTGATCTACCGCTAGAGATAGCAGTGTCGCGTGAGGAAGAGCCGCTTGACTTGGGGGGCCCAGGGGCCAGGGTCCCAGGGGCCAGAAACTCTGCCGCACCTGGGGCCTACGGGGAGCTTGAGTAAACGTAGAAGCCGGACGGCAGGGCCCGAACGACTAAACAGAGGAGGCGCGGACATATAAGGCGAGTGGAACGCTAGCGACCCCTGCCCCCGAGTGAACGAGCAGAACGGAGGACGACCACCCTCGCTTGACCGAACGGAGGGAGCGACGCCCGCCTATTGCAACGAGCGGAGCGGAGGGAGCGGGCCTGCCCCTGAGTGGGGGGGATGATGCCGGCTCCTGAGAAGTGCTCCTGAGAAGCGCTGATCTGCCGCTAGAGAGAGCGGTATCGCATGAGGAAGAGCCGCTTGACTTGGGAGGACCTGGAGCCAGAAACCCCGCCGCTCCTGGGGCCTACCGGGAGCTCAATTAAACGTAGACGCCGAATGGCAGGGCTCTAACGACTGAACAGAGGAGGCGCGGACATATAAGGCGAGTGGAACGCTAGCGACCCCTGCCTCCGGGTGAACGAGCAGAACGGAGGACGACCACCCTCGCTTGGCCGAACGGAGGGAGTGAAGCCCGCCTATTGAGGCAGTAACAAGCGGAGCGGAGGGAGCGGGCCTGCCCCTGAGCGCGGGAGATGCTGTTGGCTCCTGAGAAGTGCTGATCTGCCGCTAGAGATAGTGGTGTAGAGTGAAGAAGAGCTGCTTGACTTGGGGGGACCAGGAGCCAGAAACTCCGCCGCACCTGGGGCCTACCGGGAGCTTGAGTAAACGTAGACGCCGAACGGCAGGGCTCGAACAAATGAATAGAGGAGGCGCAGACATATAAGGAGAATGGAATGCTAGTGACCCCAGCCCCCGAGTGAACGAGCAGAACGGGGGACGACTACCCTCGCTTGGCCGAACGGAGGGAGTGACGCTCGCCTATCGAGGTCGTAACAAGTGGAGCAGAGGGAGCGGGCCTGTCCCTGGGCGTGGGGGACGCTGTCGGCTCTCCCCCGAGGCGCAGTAAATCGCTGGGATACGGGGCGCAGGGACTACCCCACAAGCAAAAGAACCGAGAGAGCAGGAATCAGGGAGAGCCTGGCAAAGGGTGAAACGGACCTGTGACGCAGTCCGAGCACTGAGGAGCAGCACCACATACACATAAACAACTCAGGCGAGTGGTACGGCTCCCAACAGAACCACCGGGGGGTTAAAACAGATGGCAGTAGAAGCACACAGAGGCCCGTGGTACAAGTGATATCCAAGGCTGGAACCCGATATAACAGCGCTGATGACATCAAAAAGCCGCCGAGGAGGGAAAAAAATGGATCATCCGGCACTTGATGGAAGTAGAGGTGGAGACAAGCATTAACCAACACAATCCACGATGCAGGAAAAATTGGACAAAATCCTAGGAGCAATAGAAGACACAAAAACCACACTGCAACACGACATCAGTCGGGTCGCAGTGGAAGTGGGTCTCCTCCGAGCAGATCATCAAAAGCTAGCAGACAGAGTTAAAGACACAGAGAAGATCCTGACAGACATAACCCCGAGACAAAAGGACTTGGAATCCACTGTACTGCACTTGATGGAGAGAATAACAAGGCTGGAACAAAGAGCAGAAGATGCAGAGGGACGAAGCCGAAGGAACAATGTACGAGTGGTGGGTCTGCCAGATGGAACAGAGGACACAAACATGGTGGAAAACCTGAAGAAGTGGATGAAGGAGACAGTAGCTCCAGACTGCCTGACACCATTCTTCGCGCTAGAGAGAGTGCACCGAGTTCCTGCGAGACAGCCGGCACCAGGTCGACCGCCAAGGGTGGTGATAGCACGTCTGCTACATTATAGAGACAGGGACATCCTGCTCCAGAGGGCTAGGGAGATGGGCCCCCAGAGAGTAGGCAACGGAGAAGTGACCCTCTTCCCAGACTTTACTCTTGAGGTTCATTTTAGGAGAGCCTCCTTTATGGCAGTAAAGAGAGCACTGAGAGAAGAGGGAATACAGTACTCACTCATCTTCCCGGCCAAACTGAAGGTGATGATCGACGGTAGCACCAAGTTCTTCCCTAGTCCAGAGGAAGCCTGGGAATGGCTGGAGACCCGAGGAAGCGGCGGAAAGCAAACTGAGGGCCCAGGGCGTGATCCCACCTACCCGGCCAGAGGCGGGAACAAGAGGGCGAGACGCAGACCCCGCTCACGAGCTGGTCCATCACAGACTCCGAAAGACCTGAGTAAAAGAGAGGCCCTAAGAGCAGTGGCCTCAATGAACAAAGAAACTTCACCAAAGAGGAAAATTGACAATGAATCGGACGACACAGCAGCATCATCCGCGGAGAGCACCTGCAGCTCAGAGAACCAGCCGACAGTGACACAGCAGACGGCGGACGAATTAGGGTGATTGTGGTGCAGCCGCGCACCAAGGTGGAGCACACCGACCAGAAGTAAGGCCCCAACGGACTCTGTACCAGCCCCCCCAACAGAATTCTCGCCTATTCAGTAGAATGGCGAGAACTAGACAGACTTGTTGTATTAAGTTGTTCGTTGGCACATTTTTTCTGGGCACCCTACAGTTAGGGAGGGGCCCTGGGGCGGGGGAGTTGGGGTTGCGTAAGTTTGGAACCAATAGGTGCATAAACCGAAAATATCATACACATGTGGGTCGACAGAACACACCACAGAGAGAAGAGATTAATGGAGGGGGTGGGACCAGCATCCCTCACAGACATACCCAGATGACAGACTATAGCATCCTGACATGGAACGTACGGGGAATGGGGTCACCGGTAAAACGACACAAAGTATTGGCCTACTTGAAAAGAAGAGGAATACATGTAGCAATGCTTCAAGAAACCCACTTGACAACCAACGAGGTAGAAAAGTTAAAACGCAGATGGCGAGGACAGGTGTTTGCCACCGGGTACTCGTCTTACTCCAGGGGGGCGCTGATTTGGATCCGTGCTGGTGTACCATTTGAAGCGAGATCAATAGAGGTAGATCGGGAGGGCAGATTTGTGGTGGTGGAGGGACGACTACATGGGATCCCAATAATGTTGGGAAGCATCTATGCCCCCAACCAAGATCAAGCACCCTTCCTGCAGCGTCTCTCGAGCCGCATAACCTTCCAACAAAATGGGGACTTATTAATAGGAGGAGACTTAAATAGTGTCATGAATGTAGACTTAGATCGCTCTTTACCTCCACTACAGGGGGCAGCGACACATAAAACAACGAAGAAAGTAAGAGAGTGGATAGAAGCTTGGGGAATGGTAGATATCTGGCGAGAACAACACTCAAACGAAAAGGATTACTCCTTTTACTCTGCACTACACCAATTACACACTAGAATCAACAGGGTGGTGTGTACTACTGGGATAGCAAGAGGTATCTTTCATACGGAATACCTGGGATGAACAATATCAGACCACAACCCGTTTTTGGTGAGATGGAGACTAGATGAGGATAGGCCCCCCCATTCCGATCTGGAGATTTCCACCAACAGCATTAGAAGATCAGACATTTAGAGAAAATCTTAGATCCCACCTAGCAGACCAAATTAACAGAAACAAAGGATCAACGTCTTCTAGGTATCTAGAATGGGAGGCACTAAAGGTGGAGGTGAGGGGCTACAGTATAGGGCAGACAGTCGGGATTAAGCGCACACTAGAACAAGAAGTAATCAAGCTTGAAGACGTGATACATAGGTGGGAAAAGAAAGTGCACAAGAGTGCACAAGAAAGGGAAGAGTACGAACAGGTGATGAAATCCTACTCTTGCACTGAGGAACAGCTAAGATGCCACTGTTTCCAGAAACACTTGGCCACAGTACAAGCAGAAGAGGGCAGATCGGGGAAGATGCTAGCATGGCTGGTGAAAGCGGGAGGAGAGGGAACACCTATAGTGAGTGTACGCAACATGAGAGGAAACCATAGATTCCAACCTGGACCCCATTAACGAGGCCTTTAAAGAGTATTACACTCACCTATATAGGGAACCAGACGAACTAGAGAAAGACAAACTAACGGAATTCTTACGATCACTCCCGCTCCCGACCTTAGACAGGGGAGAAGGTGAAACACTAGGGGGCCCAATTACGAAGGAAGAGGTACTGGAGGCTATCACACAGCTGGCCCCAGGCAAAACACCAGGAACTGATGGGTTGCCAATGGATTTTTACAAGAAATACCCCAAGCTATTGGCCCCACAGCTGGTAGACCTTTATGCAGAGGCACTACACAGAGGCCTTCTCCCAGACACACTCAGGGAAGCAGTGGTGATTCCACTGCCCAAAATAAAGTCTAACGAGGCCTCAGTCACCAACTTTAGACCACTTTCAATGTTAAACAACGATTTTAAAATCCTCAGCAAAATCCTAGCTAACCGGCTGCTGCAACATATACCAGCTCTAGTACATGTGGATCAAAACGGGTTTGTACCGAATCGCAATACATCACTCAACCTCCGACGACTCTTTGCCATCTTACAGATGCCAGCAGAAGCGAAGCCACCCAAAGGGATGTTGCTGGCTATAGACTTTGAGAAAGCCTTTGACTCGATCTGCTGGGATTACCTTAGAGTAGTAATGCTAAAGATGGGTATGGGAGACAAATGGGTAAAATGGGTTGACCTGCTCTACACAACCCCACAAGCGAGAGTCAAGACAGGGAAAGTTATCTCAACCCCCTACGCCATCCATAGGGGAACCAGGCAGGGATGTCCATTATCGCCGCTACTGTTTGCCCTGACCATTGAACCGCTAGCCACCTACTTCCGTGGGGAGGGTAAAGACAGAGGGGTGAGATGGGGAGGGAGTGAACACAATATCTCACTCTATGCCGACGACATCCTAATCTACCTTAATGACGGGGACACTGGACTTCAATGGGCCTTACAGGCCCTGGATAGATTTGCTGAGCTATCAGGGCTAAAACTTAATAGAAGCAAAACATACGTTTTCCCGATCACAAAGGGCTGTACCCAGCCAGCGACATTCCCGGAGACAGTGGTATGGGCTCCTGACACATTTAGGTACCTAGGCATCCAGGTGTATCATGACCAGATGGATCTGCGGGAGGGTAACCTTGGCAGGGCGCTCAGCTCTCTAAGAGCATCCGTAGGGTTCTGGAGAACCCTGAAACTCTCCATAATGGCCAGAACAGCACTAACCAAAATGATCATGTTACCTCGCCTCCTTTACTTTTTTACTAACTTACCGATATTGATCCCAATGCAATGGTTTAACGAACTAAACTCACTACTCAGAGAGCTAGTCTGGGACGGAGGCCGAAGTCGGACAGCACTATCTACATTATGTAGACCAACTACTGAGGGAGGACTGGGAGTTCCCGACTTTGAGTTATATTATTTAGCTTGTCAATTACAGTGGTCAGCCAGATGGAATGCAGGGGAGGGCAAGCTAGAAAGACACACGGGGAGCAGAGTGTTAAGCATGGAAGAGATCATATCGGAAATAATAGGACGAAAGTTGAAGTTCCAAGGAAAAAGCATGTTGACGAAAGTAGCTTTGAGGTGTTTGAAGAGATGTTCAAAGAGGATAGGAATAGGTAAACCCTACTCCCCGGCATTACCACTACATGTGTTGAAGGCAGAGACAATTGATGGGAAATGGATGGACACAGATCTAGGGCCCTGGACAAGAGCTGGAATAGGGACGATAGGAGACCTATTTGAGGAGGGGGTACTGAGCTCATTCACCGAGTTAGTAGAAAAAAAGGGGTTCCCAGAGGTCAGTTCCTAGTGCACAAAGACTAACCCATATTATACAAGAACACTGGGAAACGGTTAACGCAGAACCCGCCACGCACTGCATGTTACACCAACTACTGACAATAGGGACAGAAGCCCACCAAATCACCAAGCTCTACAAAACACAAATTGAAGGCACATTAGACCAATTGAGACCATTTAGAGATAAATGGGAAAGAACACTCGGTAAAGACCTCACAGAGTCGGAGTGGAGGAAAATACTGGCGTACCCAAAGAAAGTATCGAGAAATACCCGTTTAAGATATAACCAGTATAACTACACTCATAGGACATATCTCACCCCACATCGCTTAACCCGTATATATGGGGGCACCCCGGCGGAATGCCCCAGATGTGGTGTGGTGAGTGCTGATCTAGACCATTTGGTATGGCAGTGCCCAGAGATCAAAACTGGATGGGGACTGGTGACAAATGACCTAGAGAAGCTAGTGGGATGCCCAATCCCACAGACCCCGGCGATATGCTTGGTAGGCCTGAAACAAGACCTCAAAATCGGGAAAGTGCAGGAGCGGTACATAGATACTGCGCTAGCACTATATAGGCAGCTAATAGCAGCAGGCTGGAAATCAACTAAGGCCCCAGTAATAACGGAGTGGAGGCGGGATGTAGAGAGATGGGCTAGGGCTGAATTACAGGCCCTGAAGAGCGAGGAAGCAAGAGGGTTGCGTCAAAAACCAATAGCCCAGGCCTTGGAAGAGATATTGTCAAATTGGAGAAGCGAAGTAATGGAAGAAAACAAGGACACAGAAGGCTCAGATTAGCAACTGGCAAGTGAAATAAGACATAGCAAGAAGAGACCATTGAATAGTAAATGACCCAACTTGTCAATAGAAAGGGTAAGAACTAATCAAGAGCAGGATGATATAAGACAATGCTTTAAACTGCACCCACATAAAAAGACATTTGGGAAAATGGCACCAGAAAGTTTAGGTTCATGTTTAAGTTTAGATAAGCTGACAGGATAATAGTAAGGACCAATCAATGACTACACCTCACTAAACTGAATGCAGAATAAGACATCGAACACAAATGAAGCGAATAACAATGACGCATGCTGAAAAGGAAAAAAAAAAAAAAAAGAGGGGGAAAAAAAAGAATAATGATGAAAAAGCACAAATAATGTCTGAAACTGTACATACATATAGTAAAGAATGCAACCTGTAAATGGCAAATGTTAATAAAAATATTTATTAAAAAAAAAAGTAATGACAATTACTGTATGTTAAAAAAATCATAGAACTTCACCTATAAAAAACAATGGTTACAGGAAAGTTATAGAATTTAAAAAAAATATAGAAATTCACCTATAAAAACAATGGTTACAGGGATATTATAGCTAGATTCACATTTTAAAAGTACGAAACCATAGAAATGTACCAGTTGTAGTTAGAGTTACCTCACTTAACTATAACTTGGGAGATAGGGTAACTTATATGGTTAGATTTCTTACTTTTGTGATTACACTGGTGATTTACAAGAGACAGACCTATTGATGAAGAACTCTCTCCTAAGGTTACATTCACCCTGTGCTGTACAAGTTTCACCTGACTCCTTTTCTTATTTTAGAAAAATTGCAATGGTATATTATGAAGTAAATTAAAGTTGAGTTATGTGGATAATGTCATCAGTGATGTCATCAGTGATATAATTTGAGATGTAATCAGTGATCGTATCAGTAATCTCACTAACAATGCCTTGGGTGATGTAATATATGAGGTCATAAACAGTGCATAACGGGGGCATAAGTTATAGTTAGCTAAGGTAATTATAACTGCTGAATGTCTATGGTTTTGAATGTGTAAAATCTGAGCCTAACTAAGTCCCTGTAACTCCGCAAACTCCATCCAGGCCTAGTTTTTTCAATGAATTTCTAAGGTTTTCAAATGTTATTTCCTAACTATAACATATATCTGTATCCGTTGGTATTTTTTTGTGAATTTCAGAGGTTTCTTTTTTGTATATATAAATTGCAATACATGTTCACATATAAGTTACATTTAATAATATTCATTTGTACAACTTCATAAATACATTTTATTCTCACATTTATTGTTATTACACATTTTAAAAGTAAGAATTAACAATGTAGGTTAATCTAACTTATGTGGTGTTTTTGTAAATGCAATACAGTAAGTTTAAAAAATATATATATATGAATCCGCAGACTTGCTGCAAATTCAAGAAGGGGGCCCGTACAGGTACACTATGGTTACTAGCTCCTGTGATTAAATCACAGAATATCCACAGATTCGTCAAAACGTTTACAAATATATCACCATGATATTCGTGGCCCTCAAATTTTAAGCTTGACATCAGATAAAACATGTCCATACACTAATATTTGGAAGCCTATGTATGTTCAGGGAATCCACGAATCCCGGGCTGAAACGGCAGATCCACCATGATGCCTGAAACACACTCCATAGTTCAACTTCTGATGGCTACAGTAAGGGCCACATGTCCTAAAGCATTTTCCCATAGACACAGAATAGGTAAAACCCTTTAATACATTTGGCCCTAAGTCCGAACCCATGCGCATGGCAAGCCACACCCTAAGCCAGTCACTTGGCTTTCAGATCTGTACAGAGCATACTAAAAAAAAGTGGTCCTCTTTTTAGTGCTGCAGACATGTCTTCTGAAGATCAAAGAGACCCTGAACCTTTTCCCGGTATGGAATAGTAAATGCCACCACCAAAAGAGAACTCGAATATGTGAAAATACTTTACAAATCCATCGGCAAGAAGAAAGTCATAGCAAATTGCATTGTAACATCTGCGGCAAGAAGTTATCAAGAGGACGGGGAAGAATTAATCCATGTGGAAGCACTTGAAGATAATCCACCAAAGAATCTTCCATTGCGTGATGAGGGAAAAGGCAGGAGCAAGAGAGTCATCATCAGCAGGACCATCTGCGGAACCGTCAACATCTCAGGAAATGATAACCATACCTGGTTTTTCGCAAAAAGCTTTCTGAGCTGATGACACCTCACTATGGCAAATGTAACATGCCGATTGGTCTTCTGTGGCTACGTACAGGGATGCTGTGAATAATCACAGCTGTGCTCCTCCCCGTTCAACTCTACATTGCTTGAGAGACTGAAGTCAAATGCTTCCTCCAAGTTGCCTTCCCCTACCCCCTTACTACCATGGGTATTTTTGTTCCCAAAGATCAAAAATCCCCAAAAATATAAACAACTATATAAAAAAACTGTTCTTGTTAGAATCGCCTCATCTGGTCAAAGAAAGAGCTAACTACATGTTTTATGTTTTTGTGCAAGTGTGTGTTTAAGAGTTTGTGAGTTTTTGTTTGTGTCTATGTATCACATGTACTACTTTACTGTCACTTAAGCAGGGTGTTAATATTCAACAAGGGGAATGAACCTATAAAATATTTAGGAAGACACCAGCACATATATTGCAATGTCATCCTGAATACTAAAATGGAAATTTATATGTGAGTGTATGGGTGTCTTAGTTGTTGTACCAGTGGCTGTATGGATGTTTCACTGCTCGTGTAAGTGGCTCTCTGGGCATATGAGCAGCTGAATGGGTCTATGAGTGGGTGTGTAAGTGCCTGTGTGGATGTGGGAGTGAGTGTATGAATGTGTATATGAATGTATAAGTCTATGTGTACAGGTGTGTGCGGGTGGTTGTATGGGAGTGTGAGTGGGTGTGTGAGTAGCTGTGTAACTGTGTCACTACTTGAGTGAATGAAAGTAAGAGTGTGTTAGCAGGAATATAAATATATGTGTGGGTGTCACTGTGTGTTGGTGACTGAGTGTGCAACTGGTTCTGTGGGCCTCCTGAGGGGCTGTCTGGCTGAATCTATGACAGTGTGAGTAGGAGTGTGAACACCTGTTTGGATGTGTGTGCACATAGTGCTTTTCTGGGTGTGTGTGAATGTGTGAGTGTGTGAATGGGTGTGTTGGTGGGTGTGTTAGTGCGCCAATGTGTCTGTTAGTGGGTGTGTGAGTGTGCCAATGGGTGTATGTGTGGCTGTATGTGAGCATGTTAATGGGTGTGTGAGCAGGTGTGTGAGTGGTTTTGTGAGTCTGAAAGTGGGTGTGTCAGCGGCTCTATTAGTGTCTGAATGGGTGTGTGAGTGGATGTGTGAGTGTTTTTTGGAGTGTGTGAGAGTGGGTGTGTGAATGTGTGAATGGGTGATTTGAGTGGGTATGTGAGTTCTTTTTTGGTTCTCTGAGTGGGTATTTGAGCATGTGTGTGAGTCTGTATGGGTGTTTTAGTGGCTGTGTGGGTTTGTGAGTGGTTGTGACTGTGTGGGTGTAACAGTACCTCTCTGAGTGACTTTAAGGATGTGTTAGAGTAGATGAAAATGTCTATGGGGCAGCCGAATGATCACACCAACACCCTCCCCCCAGGTGGAAGAGCAACTTACATTTTGAGCTTGCTGAGTGGGAGCAGGTCCGATCACTGTAAATTTACCACCAGCTCTTCTTGACAGGAAAAGCTTGTGCCACTGGGTGTTGCCGCGTCCATCGTGAGTGCCATACAGGGAGCACCCAAGAAGATGACACTCACTGTACCACCGAACACTGCCATACCACTTTAGCAGGTAAGACTGAAACTGTGCCTTTGGGCCCCACGGGATTTGCTTGTAATGGTGCTGCAGCACCATAGACACTTTTAACTTAGGCCCTGATTTAGATCTGGGCGGAGGAGTTACTATATTGCAAAGGTAACAGATATCCCATCTGCCGAAATCTAGATACTTTAGAAAACAATGGTATTTAGATTTCAGTGGAGGGGATGTCTGTTACCGTTACGAGGGAGTTACCCCTCCACTGAGATCTGAGTCAGGGCATTAGGTCATAAAAGGTCACCACGGAGAACTTTTGAGTAGGGCCTAATGATTTACATTCTCTGATGCAGCCACCATGGACTGGAAAATTAACCCTGAACACGTTACACGAAGGAGAGGGAGTTACCTGACAACTACTAGAGCCCCGGCCTCAAGGAGTGTTGTTTTAATGCATTTGAATGTTGCATCTCTTTTTATGTGTAGAATTATGAATAGAATACTTTGGCCTATGAAAGTAAGTATTTGGCTGAACTTTGATTTATTGTTCATACTGCTTGCATTTTGAATTATGAGATGTGTTCACTGACCTAAATAAACATCCCCGAGCTAGCCTTAACTGCTTGACCACAGTTACCGCTGAGAGTCCAGTACAGAAGGAGTACTTGGTTCAGTTGCTCAGGACCCATAGTAGGCCGGGCCCCAGGACATAAGGAATAAAAGTACTCAACTAAAATGCTTGAGGCCTAGTAGCCCCCACGTGTCCTGTGCCTCTCTGATAAGGGTTATGACAAGGGGAGTGAAACCCTACTCAAGCACCAGCAACAATCCTTGCCAGAGTGAACCATAAAAAGTATTTATGCAGCACACAAACAGTCATAAAGTAAAAACACAACACAAGAAAAACCCACTACAGTTTAGAAAAATAGAGTGAAATGTAATAGATTATTTGCCACCAAAATTATTTGAAACCAAAACAACAAAACATTTATTTGAAACCAAAACAACAACAATCCAACAGTAGAACCAGAGATATTCAATTTCAAAGATTTAAGCTAGAGATTTAAGGTCTATTATCTTCCTTCCTCTCTGACAGCTGTGGGTGTTTTGAAGCGGAAGCCTTCCGTCTTCCTTGCAGCATCCCCCAAGGTTCCATGTTGAGTCTGACCCTCATGAATATTTACGTGGCACCTTTGGCAGCTCGGGTTGCTCCTATGGCTTTGAGGTTCATTCATAAGCTGATGACACCATAATCATTGTGTCGATCTCCTTAGATGTGGCCTCTGTTGCAAGTCCTTTAGGCTCTGTATGTCCAGCATGTGAAATGGATGAACAACAAAGTGCTCAAACTTAATGCTGGAAAGAGAGAGGTCCTGGCTTTTGGTGTCCATGAATCAATTTGGTCTAAAAGTTGGTGGGCTGAGGAATGAGGGCCCTTTCCCTCCTCTGTGAAATCTACCAAAACCCTGGGTATTTTGTTTGATAACTCCTTGAGCTTTAACAACCAGGTTAGCTGCACAGCCAGTACTTGTTTTCATGAGTTCTGAGGAAGTTATTTTCTTTTATCCTTATACAGTTATGTCAGGTGACTGCCATCACACGTATCACTTCTTGGTTAGATCACTGCCACTCCCTGTATTTGAACACTAATATGATAGGTGTCAGCAAGTTGCAGGTTGTTCAGAAAGGGACTCCATGGTTCATTCTGAACTTTCCTAGACAGTTATCGGTAAAGGAAGGTCTGCGTAGCCATCACTAGCTTGCTATCAGAAAGATAATTGTTTTTAAACCTTGTGTATGGTTCACAGGGCCCTTCATCTCCATTACAGCTCAATGCTATGTTCTGTTGGTATGTTCCAGCAAGACCTCTGAGACCATGCTCTCGTACACTGGTAGCTGTTCCAAGATTTTGTAAAGCCAGATGGGGGGAAGGGCTTTTTTTGGTGGGAGTGGCTAAGCTGTGGAACACCCTGCCATCATGGATAGAAAAACCTTCGTAACTTGTGAAAAACAACTGAAAAACTGGCTATTTGCTCAGTATTGCTCTGCATGAGTATCCGTTGACTCATCGGGTACTCTGCTAGCACTTTGATGCCTTCGGGTTTAGTGTGCTTTACAAACGTTTAACATATAGGCGGTCATTCTGACCGCTCCGCCGCCCGCCATGCGGTTACCACCAAATGGCCGCTCCGCGGTCAGGAGACCGTGGCGGCCATTCTGGCTTTCCCGCTGGGCCGGAGGGCGACCGCCAAAAGGCTGCCCGCCGGCCCAGCGGGAAAGCCCCTGCAACGAGGATGCCGGCTCCAAATGGAGCCGGCGGAGTTGCAGGGGTGCGACGGGTGCAGTGGCACCCGTCGCGATTTTCACTGTCTGCAAAGCAGACAGTGAAAATCTGTATGGGGCCCTGTTAGGGGGACCTGCACTGCCCATGCCAGTGGCATGGGCAGTGCAGGTTCCCCCAGGGGCCCCACGACACCCGTTCCCGCCATCCTGGTTCTGGTGGTGAAAATCGCCAGAAACAGGCTGCCGGGAAGGGGGTCGGAATCCCCATGGCGGCGCTGCAAGCAGCGCCGCCATGGAGGATTCACTGGGCCAGGGGAAAACCGTCGGGAAACCGCCGGTTCCCCTTTTCTGACCGCGGCTTTACCGCCGCGGTCAGAATAGCCCTGGAAGCACCGCCAGCCTGTTGGCGGTGCTTCCGCTGCCCACCGCCCTGGCGGTCAGAGACCGCCAGGGTTGGAATGAGTGCCATAGTGCTTAAAGGCACAAAGCACCATTTGCGGTTATCTGGTTGTGGAAGACCATGTTAAAGTCACAAGTTCAGACTATCCACCATGGAGCTTGGAATGGATATAGGGACCAGGTTACTTCAGCTGAAAGAATTACCTTTAAAATCTAGTGCAGAGGATCCAGTTCATGTTGGAGGAGGCCGCGAGGAGCATTTAGAGCATTGGAGATGGTCATCACTGTAGTGCGAAGAGCAGGCTGGATGTCATGGACCATTGTCACTGTAGCATGCAGATCCTAATGGGTAGCGTGGATGGTTGCTACTGGAGGTTTGCATTGGAAGTCACTGCAAGCTGTCAATGCTGTAGCAGGAAGTGCAGATCTCCTGTTGCTGGTCTTCACTGACGGTTGCTGTAACATGAAGGGCCAGGTTCACTGGAGCTTTGGGTGACTGTCTGCATGGGTGGTAAGATCTTGGTGCAAACAAGCCCATTCACTGTTCCGAAGAGCCCAAAACATCAGAATTTCTCCTTTTCTTCAAGTAGCTCAACTGATGCCACACAAGGGGTCCAGGACCTGAGGGGTAGCTCTTGGAGATCAGCAATTCTTTCCAGCAGAGGCCAGCAGGGCTCAAGCAGTTCCACTTCCTTGCAGGTCCAGGCAGCAGGGCAGTTGGGCAGGTTAGCTGAGGCACCTGGAGCTTGTCATGTCCCTGTAGCTCAAAACAGAAGGTCAGTCAGCCGACCCTTGTAGTCACTTCAGCCTGGGATGAAGGGTGCAGGTCTGGTCCTTTTTCTTGGTAGCCAGAGCAGCCCTCAAGCAGCAGAGCAGCAGGGCATCCTTCTTCTGTAGTATCCACACGTCTAGGATTATACTGAATTGTTGGGTCTAAGTGTCCACTGTTTACACCCCGCGTCCACTTTGAAATCGAGGAGTTTTCTGGAGTTTTTTCTGAAATGTCATCCTGCCCTGGATGCAGTCTGTGTAGGGGCACAATAGGCTTAAACCAGGATGGCATATGCTGCCAACACCCAAACCCTCTATAGTGATGCTGTCTAGGAGGAATACATATTGGCAAACAGATAAATACGCCTAGTCATATGACTCAGGAACAGGCTGCAGGCACCAAGTGGTTAGGACAAGAAAATGCCAACTTTCTCAAAGTGGTATTTTCATAACTGTGACCTAAAATCTGAATCAACCAGTAAAACTGATTTTAAATTACAATTCCACAGACACAAACATGAATTTCGTTCCTGTTCCCAATCAAACTTTATCAATTATTAAATGCAATAGGGTAACCTAATATTATACCATGGAAGATCAATAATAAATATGAATCTAGGATGTATTCACTAGCATGACCTGTAAAACTAAAAAAGTGCATGTCCAACTTTTTAAATACAATGCAACCTGCCCGATGGGCTGTTTAGGGCCTACCCGATGTGTGTCTTATATGTTTTTAAAAGGAATGTTTAGGCTTGACAAAAGGTTTATTTCAACAGGTCAAAATGGATGTTTAAAACTGACCACAACCAGAAGATGCAATGGCAGGCCGGAGAAATTTTTAAAAAGGCTACTTAAGTGGAAGGCACAGTGAGTGCTGCAGGCTCACAAGTAGCATTTAATTTACAGGCCCTGGGTGCCTGTTGTACCACTTCATTACTGACTTACTAATAAGTTAAATGTACCAACTGGGTGTATTCCAAGTTCACCCTGTTTCAAGGAGAGAGCACACGCACTTTAGTACTGGTTACCAGAGGTAAAGCACTCAAAATGTTGCTCTGTTAAGAATCTCCACCGCTGGGACTGGTCTCTGTTAAAACTAAATCAAGTGAAGTTATCCCCGACATCAAATCACTGGGAACCCAGACTGCAAAATTATTCACTAGCTTAGGGGTGCACCTTATTGTCTAGTTACTGAGAATCAATATGGAACACACTGCCCACATAAATTAACATGGCATTACCACTGACTGCTGTAGTTGTTCTGTTGCATGATTTTGGAGGATTTCTAACAATACTGAGACATGCCAGGAGATAGCTAGCAATGGCAATGGCAGTGTTGGAAAGTGGACTATTGGTAAGGGCAAGTAAATGCCTACACTTAGCAATAGGCTACATCCCCTACTAGGTCCAGTCAAGGTCTAAGTAAATTAATCCTTGCTCAACCCTTGGTGGCTTGGCCACGAGCAGCTGGGCTTAACTTAGGAGACAGGTGAGTAAAGCATTTGATTTCAATGAACCAGAAAGTAAGTAAAACACAAAACACAATAAAGAAATGCCAAACCAAATTATAAAAATCGAATATATATTTATTTTAAAAATGACACAAAGATGACAAAAATCCTATGTAGGGAACCGGGGATATGAATTTTGAAAGATTTGGGCCCTCATTACGACTTTGCCGGTATTCACAAAAGACCTCCCAAGCTGCGTGCGCCAACAGACCATATCACTGGTACTGCCGGATTTCCTCCACACTTTGGGTGCTGGAAGGCGGAGGCGCTGTGGCAGATCCCCTACCAGCCCCGCCTCACCAGTAGGACTCCACCAGCCGTATTATGGGCAATAACATGGCCTGGCGGTGTCCTGCTGGGAGGGCGCTGCCGGTGGTGGAAGCGACCCTTCCCGTTCCCTGCTGGATGACCTTCTCCCCGGACCAGGTAAGGTGATCGTCCGACAGGAGAGGGGGTGGGAGCGTGGTGGGTGTTGTGTGTGCATGTATGATTGTGTGGTGACTGAGTGTGTGCATGAATGTGTGGTTGTATGCATGTCTGAACATTGAAGTGAGTGTGTGTGCATGTAAGTGTGTATGCATGTGTGTACGCGAGTGTGAGTGTTGTGATGAATGTGTGTTTGTCTGTGTGTGAGTATGCATGTTTGGATGGGTGTGTGTTTCCGTGGTTGTATGCGTGTAAGAAAGTTGAAGTGAATGCTTGTATGAAAGTTGAAGTGAATGCGTGTATGTAAGTGTAAGTGAATGGGTGTATGCATGGTACGTGTAGGTGTCTGTGTCCTTGTGAGGGGGCACTGTGTCTGGAGGGGTTTGCGGGGGTTTGTCTCTGTGCTTGGGAGGGGGTGCTGTGTCTGGAAGGGGGTGGGTACATGCTGTGTCTTGAGGGGAGTGGGGTGGAGAGGGGCACTGTGGCTGGAAGGGTAGAGGGGGTTTTAGTGCTTGCTGGGGGGGTGAGGTACTCATCTACCGGTGACAGGGAAAAAAATTCCCTGTCACTGGTAGCCTTTCTGCAATGGTTTCAATGGAAGTGCTACCTCCGCTGAAACCATGGTGGAAATCCAGCTCCTAATACCGCCGGCAGTCTTCTGTGGACCGCCGGGTCAGAGATGCTCAATTCTGGCCTGGCGGCTCCAACTGCCCTGGTGGTATAAGTGGAGATTTGGCAGGTTGGCAGAGGCCAATCAGCCACACTCAAAATGTGGCGGTCTGCAATGCCAGCCTGTTGGCGGTGGGACCACCACATTTAGCCTGGAGGTCATAATACTGCCATGGTCAAAATGAGGGCTAAAAAGCAAAAGTGCCACTTGAGACATCTGGTTGCATTTGACTGGGGCAAAGTCAAAATTTGAGGCCGACCGTGATGGAGCCCTGTTTGGCTACACTGAGCTGGAAGCCTTGGTTAAAATTTACCTACTGACCCAGAACATTTCTTCAAGATTTTTCTGTGACCGGGACGAAGTTACAAGTTAAGACCGACCTCACTGGAGCCCTCCTCGGATACACTGTGCAGAAGACCTCGATCAAACTTTTACCTTTGAGGAAACTTGGAAACTTTTCTGGAGCTTTTCTTCCCCACCGTCAGATGATCATCCTCAGCAAGCCGATTTTGATGTAATAACGTCAGATTGCCTTACCGTGAAACCTCAATCAAATCCTAGAAGTCTGGGGCTCTGGAGCTTTTCAGCAGGATGAACCTGCAAGTCAGGATAGGTCATGGTCGACGTTGGCTGGCTTGACTCTTGATGTCGGGTCAGTCAACTTATGGAGTTTGCTCCAAACTTCTACAAATATCTGGATCTTTTTCTGGAAGTACTTTTAAGGTCCTTCAAGTGTCCACCACTCACCCGAATGTACCAAAAGCTCTGAGCTGCACCCTGGAGGTTAGGACATCAACTCCCAGAATGCACCTGGTCAAACTCTTTAAATGGCCACTGGGTACTGGTCAGCTGGGGTATTCTTGCAGGACTTGATGCAGGGGACTCTGGTCAGCTCCTTTGTACCTGTAGCTTACAGGGAGTCCCTTTCTGGAGCTGTAGAAGTGAGGCAAAGTCCTTTTCTTGGTGAACCCTAAGTGTGCAGCTGGTGCAGTCTTTCTGAGTGCAGGGTTCATGTGGGCCAGGGGTCCAGCAGGGCAGTCCTTCTTCTTCTTGTCTTTTTCCAGCAGGGATCTCTAGTGTTGAGCAGCTTTGCCATATTTATCCTTGCTCCCTGCAAGCAGAGGGGTGCACCTGTCCAGTCACGTGCAGGCCACCACCTTCTTAAGTGACCACTTCCTGAGAAGTGTAGCAAAAATCAATCACAAGGAGCACCATTCCTCCAAAATCAACAATTCAATATTTTTAGATCTGGCTGAGTCCACCCACTGTTGTGGCTATGTTTCCCTTAACACACCTCTTTCCAGCCCTCTCTTAGTCTAATCACGGGGCACCAGGTTGTCTGGGGCTTCAGGAAATGGGGGAGGTCCAGTTACTGTCCCAAATGTCCTTCCCTCCTTTGGAGTCCAGTTTGGCTGCTCTCTCCCATCCTGTTCTAGCATCTGCTGAGGCAGATCTCCTCCCAGCAGATGCTTCCTTTGTGTCAGACAACTTTTCCCACAGGCGGCCAAGAGGACAGGGATACTAGACTACTGGAAGAAGACTTCAATATTATTTGAACAGACTGATTAGAGGAAATTTATAACAAAACAGATAAAAAGATAAATTATGTGATTCTATAATTTGAGGAATCATCAGGCAGGACAACTTTCTGTGATCCCTCAAACTGAATATTTAGTAGTAATACCACATGTCATATAGGCTGAGTGACTAGGACACTGATCTCACAGAGTTAGGAAGCTGTAAGACGGGGAAAGAAATGTGAGGTTTATCACTCATGGATGTGAAACTCACTCTTTGAGAGTAGGGAAGCTTGATAGGAGCTTAAATTGTATGTTGATTCAATGCAAAATGGGTGCGTGGGATGAGGAAGGCAAGTGCTGAAGTACAGGATGTGTGGGGGAAGGATGAGGGTTTCAATTTCAATCCAAGATATAACAGAGATCTTTGGTAAGGTCTGATCTAAGGTATGCCAAAAGTGTAGTGCAGTTCCTCTCTCATAAAAGCTTTTTCTCCACCTCTAAACCTAAACCTAAACCTGAAGAGAGCCAGCAAAGGTTGAGCCTGAATAGTAGGGTTGGAAAATACTCATTGATTAAAATCAAGGGGGGAAGTAACATACTTCAGTAGTCCTTGTTTGTAACATGAATGGAGAGGTAAGAGTCTTAAATTCTTAAAAAATCATTTGACTGGTGAAATGTTTCATACTGGACCATTTGCTGTACATTGTTTGTGATATCTGCAAATAAACGTAATTGAAACACAAAAAGTAAACTATTTTTTTTAAAATACATTAGTTTTCAAAATTAGACATGGTTATTAAATGTTAAAATAGAATATAACATTTGACATGAAAATTAATTTCTTTATATTTTTAACTATTTTGAATAATTTAGTTTAACATTATTTCCTATGGGATTTTATTGGAAATCCCTTCCTCCATTATTTTCCATGGAAGGCTGTTGCAGTACCTTTGAGTGGCCATTTGCGGTGCTAGTCCTACTCCAGCTCTGACTGTTCTGTCTGCTACACTTTTGTGGATGATTGCATGTCTACCCTTAACCCCTCCCTTACCCTCCTTTACCCCTTCTTTCTTCTTGCTTAACCTTACCTTTGTTAGTAAATATTCCCCATTTTCCATCTACTCCTCCGTTTCTCACCTACATTTACTACTGAAATATATACTAATATTTGCAGAGACTCCACAGTTGGGATAGAGATATTAGTAGTATTATTCTAGTAAACATACAGAATGCAGTTTGTTAACTGGCCCCTAAATCATAAGGTGGTTGTAAGTTTGTGTTAAATACATTAATGCCACAAGGACAAAGATATCCTTTACCAAGTCAAAAACTAGAATCCAATCCTGAAACAATGGGATACTAAGGTATTTTTTCATTGAGGAGGCATGTGCATCTCAGACTTCATTAGGGTTAATCCTGCACTAGAGTAACAAACCTTGGACAAGTGTATCCAATGATTTTTAATTTCCAAAACTGACTTTTTTGCTAGAGCACCATTTTTGGATCTCATTTAAATCACAGGGGTTATGTGAGAGGGGGCAGAATTATGAGAGGAGAGTAACCGTGCATTCAGAGCTATTTTGTAGTGCAAAATACACCCTTACATCAGATAAGGACGTGAAAATGCATTTTGCAATTGAAAATTGCACTTTGAAAAATGCAAGGGAACAGGGACAGTAGCAAACAGCAGCCGCTCATGCTCCCTATCTGTATCCTTGGGGTGAGCACTTTTGTCCGTAATTTACGCAAAATTACATAATTGTGACATTTTCTGTAATTTGGTGTAACAACAATAATGACAAATTACCTTAATGACTTAAATGCCTTCACTTTCCCGTTTTTGTTACTTTGGAAACACTAAGGTAGACCTTAAATGCTCGTGTGGCAGGGTGCATGGTATTTAAAGATAGAGTTAATTTCTCTTTCCATGTATACAGCACCTAGTAGACCACTGATACTGATAGGTTGCATTTTGGTAATTCCATTCAGGATTAACTCTGTATTATCGTTTGATAGCTGATGTTTTACAGAGTTTTTCAAACTTGTCCTTTCTGGGATTGAGACCCAGCAAATTAATTACTCTAATGAGCATGGATTTTTACTCCCATCTCTCACTTTTCACAAAGGGCTTAAAAAACCTACGACATTGTGGACCAATGAAGTTCCCTAAGGAGCTGAAGATTGCTCCCTTTTGCAAGGCATGCCTGAAAGCAAAAAAACAAGCTTGGATAGGGATTCTTACAGGCCAATGACCATGTCTTAAATAGCCTTGTTGAATCTTTTGACAAACCTATTGCATTGCAGTTGCAACATCCAAAATATATTCCAGGCTGGACAAATGAGATCAAATTACTACTTTGGGATATTCACTTTGACAAAAAGTATAGGGAAATGGGTCAGCTAGAGCCAGTAAGCTAACAAAGTACTGTTTGATTTTAAAAATTGCACAAAATGACTCATGCTATAAATTAAGCCTGAGAGAAGTTTTAATTACTCTCCACTGAGCATTGCCCTGGGGAGGTGGTGGTCCCAAGGGCTCGGAAGTCCTTAATGGACCCCTTCACTATTTAATTCTAGCCTCAGGGAGGTGGCAGTCCTCAAGGATGCAGGGGGGCTGGGCGGACCCCTACATCCATTAAAACTAAATCCCTGGGGAGGTTGCAGTCCCGGGGGCAGCAGGCAGGGCTGGGTGCCCACCCATGTTTACATTGTGATTAGCCCCGGGGAGGTGGCAGTCCTTGGGTCTTTTGGGGGTTTAGGTGCCCCCCGCATCCATTAAAACTAAAGCCCCGGAGAGATAGTGGTCCCCAGGGCTTTGGGGGGGCTAGGTGGCCACTCTTGCATCCATTAAAATGAAAGCCCTGGTTAGGTGGCAGTTCCCGGGGAAGCCTCCCTGCATTAGATTATGTTGAAGCCCCAGGGAGGTGGCAGTCCCAAGGTCTGCAGGGGGCTGGGTGACCTTCTCCACAATGAAAGAATGAATGGCCCAGGGACCTGGTCCATATGGGGGTCACACAGAAACAAGTATGGGAGCCTGCACGTATTTATTTTTTTAACATTCACTGGATCTATGGATCCAATGCAAATAGCATCAAAAAAATGCATAAAACGCTTCTTTACTCTGGGGTTATCCCTCTAGTACCCCAGCACCAGAGTTAAGAGGTCAGGGTTTCCCTACCCTGGCCTCTTTTCTTATTTTTTTAAAACTTTTTTCCCGGAACTCGGCTGAAGCCAAGTCCCAACATGGCAGCTAACACTTCCTTGTTGAAGCGTTGGCAGCCAATCAGATCGCAGCACGAGATCAGGAGGGTTTGCAGAGCCTTCGCATCTCTACATTTACAGATTTAGGTTTTCTTTAGTTTCTCAAAAACTGCTGAATGCATTTACTCCAAATTGCTGGATAAAGAGCTCCCTTTTTGCCAACTTTGGTGTAATCCCATCCAATGGATCAGGTGGGCCAAGTCCCTGGGGTCTTTCTGTGAAAATGTGGGGGGCCTCCTGGCTCCTTCCCATTGCCCCGGGGACTGCAATCTCCCCAGGCATTTGCATAAATGTGCAGGAGGGCTATGTTCACTCTGCTGCCCTGAGGACCACCTCCTCCCTAGGGCAAATTTTACATATCCGGGGGGGCTCATGCCCCCCCCCGCTGCCCGGGGACCACCACCTACCCAGAGCAATGAATGTAATTAATTGCGGGGGCCTGTGGCCCACCACACCCCAGGGATCGCCATCCCCCCCAAGGCAAATATTTAAAAAAAGAAAGGGGAGTTTGGTTGTCATTCTGAGGGTGGCCACACCGCCACTCTCTTGGAGCCACTGATGGTCCTGGGGACTGGCAACTCCCCAGGGCCAGCTCCCGCTATGTCCTGGGGTGCCCACACCCAGGAAATAGCTGTTTACTGTGGCTTGGCTGCAGCTCTACAGCTGCAGCCAAGCCACAGCAAACAGTGGTAAAGCAGGTCCAACTCTCAAAAACCAGAGCTTTCATCTCTATTCCCTGCACACGTAGAGGGGATAGAGGTAAAATGTTTCAGCAAGTACGGAGCTACTGTCAAAGCAGCTCCATGCTTGCTGAAGCAATAGCACTGTAGGGGAAGCCTTAAGGTATCCCATAAAGGGCATTTTTATTAAAACAAAACAATTCAATAAATAAAATAATATGTTGGGACTTCAGGGGAGTCCTTGAGGGCTCCCTTGCAGTGCCATATAGCCCTGATGGGCTTTTAATTACAAAACTCTTTTTTATTTTTAAATAGATATAAATATATATATGTATATATAAATAAAAAGAGACCTTGAAGGGTCCCTCATGGACCCAGAAAGCCCATAAAGGGTTTAACATTTTTTATTTAAAAAGACACAACCCCCATAGCGCAGCACGGGAGCCTCAGAACTTCACACTGAGCTTTGGGGGTTTGAGTCCAGCTGGACTCAATTCCCTTTTTTATTAATAAAAACATATATTTTATTAAAATAATATATATTTTTTAATTTCAAATTGAGCACAAATATCTCATTCTAAGAATGAGATGTTAAAGCCTTAAATTTCCCTCTCACTTTCTTTTTCTCTTTCTCTTGAAGGCCATGCATGGCAGTGGTTGCATTAACTAATAGTAATTAAAATTACTATAAGTTAAAAAAACATAGAAATTCACTGAAAAAAACAACGGTTACAATGTCAACATAGTTAGGAAATAGAATTTAAAAAAACACAGAAATTCACTTAAAAAACCAAAGGTTACAGGGATGGTATACAGTACCAACCCATTGAAATGCACCAGTTATAGTTAGAGTTGCCTCAAGTAACTATAACTCGTCCCCTAAGGTAACTAAAACTCATGCCCTTGCCATGCACTACCAATTACCCCACAACATACGGCAATCATGGCATCTTTCATAACATCATTGATAATATCAATGTAATATTTGCAGTAAAATTTTTGACAAAGAAACTGTGCATGGTGAGGGGGTGAGTTATAGTTAATTTGGGCACCTTGGGCATGAGTTATAGTTACTTGTGGTCACTCTAACTGTGAACTTCTATGGTTTGGTACAGTTAAAATCAGAGTAGGTAGTTATAGTTAGGACCATATTTCATATGACTTGCCTATATCTTTGGTGTCATTTGACATATCTCTACTGAATTTTCGAAAACAATTGTGCCAGTGATTCTTGTTATGCATTGAAAGTTTTGGGATGATCTGTCAAGCAGGGCAGAGAAAAAGGAGGGGGTCAAAAAACGTGTGTTTTCCATGTTAAGTCCCGACATAGTTTTGAACTTGACTACAGCTCAAACTGCTGGATGGAATTGCACCAAATTTTGCAGACAGTTAGATTTTATTCTGCAGATTTAGCTTTTTGTTATTTGGTATTGATCCGTTCAGTAGTTTTTGACTTATTAAAAGAAAACAAGTTTGTAGCTCTATGGATGGGGATCCTCCTCAGAATTAGAGAATCTACGCACCAACAGCAATACTGTGATTGGCTGGCCGCAACCTGAAAGGAAAGGTTGAGGTTGCCATTTTGTTCAACAGAGCTCGGTTCCCAATGAGGAAGATAAAGATAAAATGTATGAGAAGGGGGTCAAGGTAGAGTAACCCTAAACCCAAGGGGCTGATGGTGGGGTCTGTGAGGGACCCCTCAAGGGCAAGAAATTGTCTAAAATACTTTTTGTTTTTACCTCACGAGGAGCCTCTGGTACTCCCCGGATCTTCATGGATTCAGGTGGTTTCAAGCAGGAAACCGGGATCCATACCCCAATTTAAACTCACTGATTCACAGATCCACTTACCTACTCACACAATCACACATCGTCTCACAGACCCACAAAACCTCTCACACACCCACTCACAGAGACACACAGCCACTCACACACCCACTCAGACACACACAACCACTTACACAGACACCCACTCACACATTGTACAGCCACTCACACACTCATGCAGCTACTCACATGCCCTGTCATTGACCCTCAAACCCACTCACACACCTACTCATAGACCAGCACAGCTTTCACACACCCACTCATACGCCTACTTACACACCCACACAACCACTCACACACCCACTCGCACACCCATAACGTTACTCACCTACCCACTCACAGACCCTCAGAACCACTCACGCACCCATCCACAGAGCCACACAGCTTCCACACACCCACTCACACACCCACTTACACACCCACACAGCCGCTCACACACCTATACAGCCACTTACAGACCCACTCACAGACCCACAAAACAACTCATACACCCACACAGCCACTCACGCACCTATGCACATACCCAACACAGCCACTCCTGCACCCACTCACGGACCCACACAGTCACATACACGCTTACACACGCCCACACAACCACTTACACATCTACACAGCCACTCACACACCCACGCCGCCACTACCTCACACACCTAAGCTGCAGGGACCTTATAGTTTGGGAATAAAATTTCAAAAAGTTTAGCAATTTACTGAAAAAACGAAGGTTACAGGGGCATTATAGTTGGGCTCAGATTTCACTCATACAAAACCATTGAAATTCAGCAGTTATAGTTACAGTTATCTCAAGTAGCTATAATTTGTGCTTTAAGGTAACTATAACTCTCTCCCTCGCCATGCACTGCTAATTCCTCCACATATTATAACAGTCATGAATCTTCTATGACATCCATGATAATATCACTGCAACATTTGTTGTAAAATTATTGAGGAGAAAACTGTGCATGTTACGAGTTATTGTTACTTGAAAAAACTAACTATAAAAGCTGAATATATATATAAATACGCAGAGTCTCAGCAGATTAAGATCTGACAGATCTCTTGCTGAGATATGATTGGCTGCTACCACATCAATCAGGAAGTGGTAACAGCCATCTTAGAACTCAGGACTCAGTTCTAAGTCCTAAAAATTGAAAAAAAAGACATGGAGGCAGAGTAGGGATACACGCAACCCCTGGGCCTGTTAGTAATGGTCCCAGAGGGACCCCCCAGGGCTCCAAACATTTTTTTTTTATTGTGCCACAAGTTTGCAGAGGATCAACAGCAACATTTAAAAAAAAAAACAGACTCCACACTGTTAATCAAAAACCCCTTGGGGGGCAACGTGATTTCATTTTGAGGCGGGGAGCATGTGGCCCCCCTTCCTGAGCTTATAAGAGGCCCCATTGATCACATTACTCTGGCTAAGTAATTACATATGGGAAGGGGTCATGTGGTACCCCTCCCGGAGGCTAATTAGGCCCCTGTGGCACCATCCCGTGGGGCCAAAATCTGTAGAAAATTGGAGGAGGGCCTTCTTCGCTGAGCCTTACTAAGGCCCCAGGACCACATCCCCTGGGGTCGTCATACTAATCAAAAGGGGGAGTGGCCACGTGGCCCCCTTTCCCAAGTCTTTAAAGGCCATAGGGAACCCAATCCTGGAGTCTGGCACAGTTCTTGTGTCTTGAGGAGCCCTTCCCCAAGACGCATTAGCTTGCCTGCCCGCACTACAGTGGGCAGTGAAAAATGTGTTTGCTTCTGCCTGTTGCGAGTAGTACGTGCAGGGAAGTCAAGTTTGCTCACAGCTGGCAGAGATTTAAACATGTTCCCACCAGCTGGGAGCAGACTTCTGCAAACAGATAACAACTGTTGGGACACTGCAATCTCCGCAGCTTCTTTGGACCCAGCAGTTGCCTGATTCATACTTGATGCAGGACTACACATCACAATCCCCCTCACCGGCACCCTCCTCGACAATGATGCAAGTCCACACATTGCAGCTTTGCAGTTCCTGGAAATTGACAAGGCGCAATGCATCTCTGACCCATAATGCATCCTGAAGTGGGACTCTGCAACTTTTTGAAATCAAGATTTACTTGTTCAGTGGGCCTTTAGACCGACCCAGGCTCCATGGTGGTTGAGCTGAACTTGTGACCCTGTTCTGCTCTAGTGCGACCAGACATCCACAGTTGGCGCTTTGTGCTTTTTGCTGCTATTTTCACTGAAATCTTTAAACTCTCCACTTCTACTGGTGGGATTGTTCCCATTTTAGTCTTGATTTATTTATTCAAATTTACTCTCTATTTCAAAATTGATGTGGGGGTTTTCTTGTGTTGTGTTTTCACTTTATTACTATTTGAAGGGCTGCGATTTTACAGATTGCCTCTGAGTTAAGCCTGACTGCTCTGTGCCAGGTTACCAGAGGGTCAAGCACAGGTTAATTTGGGGTTTGCTTGTGCCTCACTCTGAAAAAGATTGTGGTTACTGCTTGACCCCCCTCAACCAGTAACCCAATTTCTTACATTGGTGATCAGTGATGAGTATCAGGACTTGTGTTTGTGCAGTGCCATACAATTTCTTTTGTGGTACACTGAAAATCTCAGGTAAAAAATCTGAAACCAATTCCAATTTAAAATTCTCCTTGACTGGCCTTTTTTCTTTTTTTTAAATTCACCCTTACTATACCTGACAGGTTGTGCCTGTAACGTCACCTGCAAGAATGGAATTTGAGCTCCTCAATCTGGAGACTGCACTGTGGCTGTGCTCATGGACTTTTGTAAGGAGAGTGGGCTACCTGCCAAAGGGAGCACCAAGGGTAGGCAAGAGCCAGCTAAGGAGTAAGATGTAATGTCTGTAATGCACACCAGATCACCGCCAACCCCTGAGGACCAACCTGCCCCCTGGAAAGGACCACATGTGCAGGAGTCCAGGGTCCCAATGACACACCTATGTAACTCTCAGCCCCACTCTACTTCTCTGCCTACTGCCTGGGGATGGTGCTACAGGTGCAGGATGATCTGCCACCTCATGGATGATGTCAGATAACTTCTCTTGCCCTGCTGGCAGCCTACCACTGGGGACCCTGTGTGTCCTGCCTGCCGAATGACCAACCGGCTACTACAAGTAATTTTCCCTTGAGCATGCTCCCTACAGTCCTGGTTAATGTGCAGTGGACTTCTATTTAAACCCACATCTTGGCCTCTTGGTGTTCCTTTCCACCTGGGAAGAGACAGGGTTGTCACCCTTTAGGAAATACTGGGTCCTAAGGCTACCGTGCAGGAACATCCCTTGCCTAAGCCTGAAGTGCCTCCTGCAATCTACTTCCCTTTTTAGGCACCTCACTAGTTACCATTCTACCTATTCTGGAAGTATTTCTGGAAAGTCCACACATTGGGCCAAACAAAGACACACCAACTCTTCTTCTTGGAGGTGCTAGTGGGATCAAAATCAGGAACTAGCTCATAACAGTATATGATCACTGACACCATCATTAAGGAGATAGCAGGGCTTGGCTCAAAACTCTCCACATTTGAAGCCTCCGGGACATCTCCATGCTGGTGCACAAATGCATCGACATGACTGATGAGCATTTAGAGGACTTGGATTGGTGAGTGACAGAACAACCTGACTGAGGTGCAGGGCTTTGGTGCATTCAACAGAAAGTTACAGACTTGGAAGAATGCTCCAGTCAGAACTATATTTGTATCCTTAGAGTCAGAGAGGAGGTGGAGGGGTGCAAGATGGTGGACTTTCTGCAGACTCTTCTGCACCAGCTGCTGGGCAACAGCTTTGTGGAACCAATGGAATTCTAATGGGTGCATAGACTCCGCTCCTGCAGCTCTCGTACATCCTCCCAAACCAGAGTGATCGTAGCATGCCTCCTTAAACACACTCATGAGCATGCAATCATACAGGCATCTAGGAAACATGAGGACCTATTTTTCTAAGATGTCCTGGGCCAACGTATCCACATAACAGCGAACTTCACACATGAAACTGGCTTTCCACACTGTCTTTGCCACCTTGGCCTCTAATATGGCTTACTGAACACTACAGTGATACTCATCACCTGTAACAACAATACTTTGGAACTTGCAGAACCTGATGGACTAGAAGACTTCTTAGACAAAGATGGCTTCACCCTAATGGAGACAGATGCTCAGGGGCCTATGTTGAGATATAGGTCCCCAACCCAAAGCAGCCAGGAATGCGTACCTTGCCATCCCAGTGACAGGGAGCCAGCACCACATGATGAGAACTCCAAGAGGTAAGAACTCAACAAGGTGGTCCAGGCACTATATATGAACCATGAAAAATCATGCTCTTCACTGAAGGATTGGCAATCTGAAGGAGTGATGGCCGCTACCTTGTGTCCTTATGAATTCCCCCCAAAATACCTTCTCGACATAGACACTTGATTGTGGACTACTGTGCTGGGGTGGCTACCAGCAGACTCCTTGTCCTTGTTTTCAGTCCACAGTGCCCCAACTGATGGCGACCTGCATGGTGGAACAGGGAGGCGGACGGCTGAACCTATGGCATGTTGGTTAGCCCCACAACATGGAGGCCGCTCCTCCCCCCCTGCTTTTCATGTCTCTTCTGCTGTCCCACCTGCTCTCTACCTCCATGGTCTTTTGCTATTTCCACTGCCACTGGGAGGCGATTATGCTGCTGGCCTTCTGATGACATCACTGTGTGGGACAAATATGTTGGGATGGCCCATGTTCAGATGAGTAAGTGGAACACCTTCCCCTCATGTGTTCCACATGGGGCTATCATCCCTGTACTTATCCTGGAACAATGTTCTCTCATAAATTGAAACTTCTCCCACTTCTGGGGGCCCCAAAGGCTATAAGGTTTGGAGCGTGGCTCACAGATTATGGTAAAGGTTTGATCTTTCTCCGTCTTACTCTTCTCCTTTTCGGTACCACTACCAACCTCTGAGCCCTCACCCCTTTGGTCCCTCTCTTTGGTCCGGTGCTGCTGACCAGAATTTGCACCCATACTCACCACACGCTCTATGATGCCTACTCTCCCACTGTGCCTGTGCTTGCACACTAATGTCCAGTCATGCGTATGCCCAAACCTGCACAGGTCCCAGTGACCACGCTTTCTCTCTATGTGATTAGTCCATTGCACTACTTCCAGAAACTCAACTGTTCCTTACTGGTGCGGACAAATTGAAAAGGGCTAGGTGGAGCAAGTGATGCATAGTGGTTGAATGGACCCATGGAATGGTGCTTGCTCTCCTACCACTAACACCACAAAGACCTGCAGCATTGTCATCCTCATCAGCAAAGCTTTCCCGCACACACTACTCCACATCTGGAGAGATCCAAAGGGTAGGTTTGTCTTTGCCAAACTCAAATCACTTCGGCACATATAGATAGTTGGCTCAATGTATGCAACTAGGGCAAGCAAAACCCAGTTTCTGACATGTATTTCATAGATTCTTACAGAGTTTGGGGCCACCTCAGTGGCGATGGAGGGACCAGAACATTGTTATTGACTCCACCCTAGATCGCACAGGCCCCCCTGACATTGACACTGCTGTGGGTCCAGATGTACTGATGGACATTATTGCTGACCTTAATCTCACACATGTATGGTACCTTTCCCATCCAAGAGATATGGATTAGACCTACTATGTGAGGGCCCGTGGCATGTATTCCAGTACTGAATATTTCCTTACCTTGGGTTCCAGGTGACTATACTACCTGGGGGGATTTTGGATCACTGCCAGATCCAACTTGCCATAAATAGAGGCATAACCCCCCAAGAAGAGGCTGGCAGATGTATATGGCTAACTTCTGGATACCCAATGATAAATGCCTGCTGCTTCCACGTGTCCGGGTGTTCCACTCTGATAGCACCCACTCAGTGGACTCACATCAGATCCTCTGTATGAAGGAAATGGCTACATAGTGGTGGCTGCTTATGAGGGATATGGCCATTAAGCGGGGCAAAACCTGCGTAGGGAGGAGGCAGTTAAATGCAGCTGTAGCTGAACAGTTACTGTCTGCAATGCATTCCGCATGTTTCCAAATCGCCACTGACTCGTCTGCTGAAAAAGCACTGTGGAAACTCAAGTGGCGCCATTACAAACATGGTAAGAAAGCCTGATGGCTGTTGGCTTTTCAGCTTTGAGAACAGGAGATTCAAATGGCAATACTTGCCATCTGCAAAGTGACAGGGACACTCCAAACACACCCAGAAAGTATAGCGAAGGCTTTCACCTTCTACTATGAAACCCAATATACTGCCTCCACTTGACCTAACAGAGAGGAGGCGGCCACATTCCTCAGCTCACCCCCCTTACCTATCTCTTTGACAAAGGTTGGCCAATCTTGGAGGGACACGTTATGCCAGAAGAGATTAGTGAAGAATCTCCAACCTTCTCACCTGCAAATAGTTAGGTGAGGATACGTTTCCGGAGGAATTTTATAAGACTTGCAAACCCCTGAGAACGCAAATGCTGTACAGAGCCTTGCACGAGGCACAGCCACCAACCCTCTAGTAACCCTCTCTCATAAAGCCATCATCACTCTGCTGCCAAAAGATGGTAAAGATGCCCTTTGCTAGGGAAGCTATAGACCTATATCTCTGATCAAAGTTGATGTCAAGTTCCTGACAAAAATCTTGGCAACCAGGCTGGGAAAGGTCATCCCCCCTCATATACATCCCTCCCAAGTAGGGTTTGTGCCGGGGCGCTTACACCTGACCTTCTCGAAACTCTAGCACACCTGCTAAGAACCTCTGTCCCGTCAGATCAAGAGACCCCGGCGCTCTCCTTGGACGTAGAGAGGGCCTTTGATCGGGTAGAATGGCCTTATCTGTTCACAGTCCTTCAGAGGTTTGACCGGGGGCAATAATTTAGCTCCAAAGTGGGATGACTATTTCTAACACCAGACTCCATGCTCAATTGTGGAGATTTTTTGTCTTGCAGCATCCCAATCAACTGTGGTACATGACGGGGTGTCCCCTCTCGCCACTGCTATTCTTGCTGGCCTTGGAACCCCTGGCCTTTGCGATTAAAACCTCTGCCTAGATACCCAATGTAGAGCTGGGAGGCATCAGGGTAAAAGCCCTTATATATGCTGATGGCATTTTAATGAGAGTGAACAAGCTGGGGGACTCCCTTCCAGCTCTCTCTCAGCTACTGGATATCTCTTCCAAATTTTGGGCTTACAAGGTCAACTGGACCAAAAGTGAGGTGATGCCACTGTCCTGGGTCGCTACCAAAGCCTGTTTGAGGGTTTCAATTAAAGATGGTGCCCAAGGGCATGAAGTATCTTGGGATCCAGCTAAACATGGACATCTTACATGCTTGATCACAATCTGCTCCCCTTGCTCACTAAGACTAGAACAAATTTCACCAGCTGGTCAGCTCTCCAGCTGTCCCTCTGGGGCTAAGCGCAGGCCATGAAAATGGTCATTCCTCCCAGCTTTAAGTATGTGTTCAGAATGCTTTCATTCTTGATCCCCAAGAAACTGCTGCCACAAATTGAGTATACCATCACATCCTTTATTTGGTCATTGTTCAGCACTCCAGCTGTACTGGTCAACAGCTTGGTTGACACTGGCCGTTCAGGGACTGTGCATACTGTATGCCCTTCTATACAGGCAGCTCTACTTTTTGACATGACACAGATGGTGTGACCCCATCAAAACACATGCAACAGTTCTTGCTTCAGCCAAAGTGTGCATCCTTGGACACTGGAGGCAACCCTTTGCACAAACTCCCTCCGAACTGCTTGTGGAACTGGCACAGGTAGAGAACTGTGACCTCCTGATCTACATACTCAATGACCAAATGGAATTATTCAAGGCCAACCAGGACCCCTTTCTGTACCCCGCCCTTACCCCTGCAGGGTACCACCTGAGAGTTGCTGGAGGATGGCTTGTGTTGAGGATCTCCCACCCTGTACCCTGGTCCTCCTCCGTTTCACAGAAGCGATCCCCACACACTCATGCTGGAGCACCGCAGAAGCAGTGCTATCCATTCCTCCTTTACCTGCCCTGTACTTGTACATAGCTAAGCCCATTACAGACCTAGGCAGGGATCACTGTGGATGCATGCAGCCCTGACGTTGGCAGCCCCTGTTCTTAACTGACTACCCAGACCATCCTAGTTACTAATTATAGTAGGTACATAGCACTGCCCTTTCCTTGTTCAAAGGGTGTGCTTTTTTGTGCAGTTGCTAACTTATGGTCTTGTATCTATACTTAATATATGTGGCTTTCTCTTGTATTACAGCCACATGTTCTTGATGATGGATTATGCATGTGCTATGGCATTGACAGTAAATGCAAAACTGAAAGGAGGGAGCACCAGGAAGGCAGAACTCCAAAAGCCTCTGAGGGCATGGGCAGAGGCTCACCAGTTGCTAGCCCCAACAGGTGACCAGGATGGAGCAGGGCCTGGATGAGAGTCCTGAGATACAGCAGTCAGCTGAGGTAGATGACTTGTCTCCTGAGTTGGAGCTCCCTGCCACAGCAGAGAGCAGTGTGCCATCTTGCTGCTTGTCCCCAGAGAAGCTGGTGACCAGGAAGGCTGAAAGGGAGTTTAGGTTTCAGATGACCTATTAAACATGGAATAAGAGAAACTGGCCATAGAGGCAACATAGGCTGAGTCTGAGAGGGCCTTGGCAAGTGAGAATGCTAAGGCTGAGAGAGCCTTAGAGGAGAAGAGAATAGCAATGGAGGAGAGAAGAATGGCACCATACGCTAAGTCTCAGTTAGCTGGACATCAGAGATAACCAGATGGAGTCCAGCAATAGTTTTGGCAACATACCTACGGTGCCCTCTTGGGATGAGAAGGTCCACATTCCTAAAAGTCTGGTGCCTGACTTTGTTGTGGGAGATGACATTGACAAGTGGTATTTTTCTAATCCGCACCACAATCTCTCACTTCACTTCTAGTTTCAAACTGAGCTGACATAATGTGCGGCTTTCTTTATCAGGTGGACATAATTGTGAAATGGTGCCATAACTTTCCACAGCTAGTTGTTCAGATTTAGAAAGGAAAGACATTGTCCCCATAAGCACATAATAATTTGGGTATAATCTTGGTAGGCATGTGAATTTATGACAAGAAAATGCTGGTGCTATTGTTCTGTTACGATATCTTGTACCTCAATGCTAGGACCCACTCACTAGGACTGAGGTCCATGATTGATGGTGCTCAGTGCTGAAAGTCATATTTTTGGTGTGTTTGCATCTCATGATTGCTATTCCTGCATTTCTTTAATAAATTGTGGTAGTATTACATGTGGGTACACGAGGAACACTTTCATAATGGGAATGGGAATTGTGGTGCTGTAGAACATAGATCAATGAATCTCTCATCTTCTAGCACCAAATTATTTATGGTCTCAACATGAGTATCACACACACTGAAAAATATAGATGCATTTAGTCAAGTAGGTATTTCCTTGAAGCAAATGATGTATGAATGTATTCATTATGAAACCATGCTAGGTAGTGACTAGAAGACCTTTTCAGAAATAGCTTTGACAGCTAATATGTTTACATGACCAAAAACAGTACATTGGTATTTGGAAAAACAGCAAAACCTATGTACATCAACATTGTATGTTTCTCTGATATATTAAATGATGTATTGTGCTATGTAAATAAAAAGTCAAGTGGAATAAGAATCAGGTCCTCACCTTGTGAATTCAGGCAAACTGGTAAATAAAAAAGTTATCTGACTTGTGTCTATCAATGTTTTGTCTTTTTGTTTTATTCAAAGTAGAGCCTTTAACAAGACAATGAGTTGAACACAGTTGCTTCAAAATTCCAGGCAGCACATTTCCAAATTATTTTCTATTTAACTCACGTAGCTGATGCAAGCCAAAGTTAATGCAATAGGGCACCTCTAAAGAGAAACACTATTTTTGGAATGCTAGGTCTGCAAGAAAACTATATTAAGTGATCTAAAATCACTATACAGTTTCCATCTAGGAACTTCAAACACATCCCAACAGGGAGTAAGGCATATCAGTCAGTGCCTTAGGATGGCCATAGCTGAAACATTATGCCTTCCTCCTTCATTTCTGCTGACCTTGTTTTCACTGGCCTAAGACACTGTGCACTTTACCACTAATAACCAGGGCTAAAGTACATGTGCTCTTCCTGGTAACATTGGCTTATTCACAACTACCCTATTTAAGTTACTTATGTGTCTTATACATCCCTAGTAATGTGGTACCCAGGGCATGTAAATGAAAACGTATATTAGTGGGCCTGAAGTACTGATTCTGCCACTCTCTTAAGTATCCCTTCAAACATGTCTCAGACCTGGCACCTTAGCCTTTGTGTGCAGTGTCAAAATACCATTTTGATCTTGCAAAATAAACCTTTTTTCAGCCCTAAACCTTCCTTTTTCAACACAAAGGCCTTGGACAGCCCGGAAGCAGGATACCGTGTATTTAAAATGTTGGACATGTACATTTACGTTTTACATGTACTGTTAGTGAAACACTCTTAAATTAATTTTTCCTTATTGCAAGGTCTGCCTCTCCCATAGGATAGCATTAGGGCTACCTTATTACATTTAATTATTCATTTAATAAACTGTAATTTCAAAATGGGAACAGGTAACCAGTCCATGTTTGGTGTCTTTGGAATTAGAATGAAAAAGCTTATGGTAAAGTTGAATTACATTTTTGGAAATGCCACTTTTTAAAAGTTGGCATTTTCCTGCCTTAGCCATTTGGTCACTGCAGTCTGTCTCTGGGTCAAATGATTGGGTATAGTTGACAGTTGAGCATTGTGTATTCCTCCTAGATTGTCACAAACATTGGAGAGCTTAGGCATGCTTGATGGGCCATCGCTGGCAGGATGAGAGGGTGGAACTTGTCAGAGCCCTACTTACACTTGAATGGTCTGTGTCCTGCCACCACATATAGGGCCACATATCCCCTGTGGTTAGTCTGGAGGCAGGGAAGGCAGAAACCCTATGGGCCTCTGGAAGCTTCTTCCAGAATGAGGGATAAAATATTGACATCCATCACCAATTCCACAGTACACTTTGAAACCAATGCAGACTCTGCCAGGAAAGACTGCTGTGCTGCTGGACGGGCTGCCACTCTGCATGACTTCTGCCCTGCTTGACTACTGCTTTGCCGGACTGCTGCCTTGCTGAATTGCTGCCCTGCTGCCTTGTTATCCTCCTGCCTGAGTCAGAGGGACTTTGGACCTGCATCTGGACCAGGACACCCAGATTGACTCCAAGGGCTAGTCTGCTGGCCTCCTGTTCACAACCACAGAGACATAATAGGATCCCAACCACCACAACCAACAGCCAGATCCAGCTGGAGCAACCCCCTGACACCTAAGTGCTGCCCCTCAGGTCCTGAGCCTTCGGTGTGGCTTCAAAGAGATGGAATTGAAGTGTTTGGACTCTTCAAAACCATGAATGTGCCTTGTTGGTGCCGAAACCTTGTCACTCCCATAGCCCGTCAATGCAAAGTTCCAGCAGCCCAACCATTCATGCTACAACATCAACCTTCTGCGGGGATTGCCACCATGAAGCATTGGCCAACCTGCTTGCAACGACAGCAAGATCTTCACACTATAATGACAACTGCCGTCACAGTCAGCATGATTGTGTGACTTTCTTCCAGTCTTGCAAAACCAGATAGCTACATATTTCATTTTGGGCTTTTTGGCCCTATTTTCATTGAAAAATTAAATTTCATATCTCCGGACCTACTGTGTTTTTGTCAATTTGGTCTTGTTTCATTTAATAAAGTCTATGCTTATGTTTTTTGTGTAGTATTTTCATTTTATTACAATTTGACTTGTCGCAGAAATACTTTACACATTCTCTCTACCACCATACACCCCCTAGCCACTCCTAACTGACTGCTCTATGCCAAACTGCCAGAGGGTGAGCACAGGTTAATTTGGGGGTTTGCTTGTGACTTCATCCTGACAAACATGGTGGTTTCTGCTTGAATATGGTTTCAACATCCTTAACCAGTAACCCAATTTCTTACAATCTGGTTGAAGAGAAATGTTGTGAAGACTACTGTGTTACTAGTTCACAAGTTGTATATGTCTTGGTGACATATAAGGCTGCCATTACAGTTAGTTTGCTGAGCTTAATGGCTGCTGTCCTCATGCAATCAAACCAAGATGCAAAGCAAGTGGAAGTGATTGAGTTTCTGCTTCAGACCTATGTAAATTAAGCTGGGAAAGTTCTGCAGGATAGCTTACAAAGGGTAGAAACTATTACATTTCTTTACTAGTTCTCACTTACTATGTGTTGAGAGGCAGTCCATTTCCATTGTTTTCCCTTTCCATGGTGTGGAAGGTTTTAGTTTGGCAGGCCTGCTGGTCATAATCAGGCTTTTCCTGCTGTGCTCAATAGTTCTAAAAGCATTTACTTGGTATTCATATTTGTGGTCATGGAGATTTTCGCAGTTTTGTAGGCAATGTGCAAGCTTTTTCAGTTGATGTGATTTATTTTAAAAATTGACTTGGGAAAAACAAATCATCATAGCTTGTTAATAAGGCTGTTAAAGTTCCTTCTGAAAGTTTTATGCTTTTTCATATTGCTATTTACAGATTTATTTGCCCTGATGCAAACAGCTCAAGAGGCTTTTAATTAAACACTTGGGAACATTGAGCACATTAGCACTCATATCATAATGCAAAATACTCAGCTGGCTTAAGAATATGAATTGATGTGCACTGTTTACCTTTCATTTATGGTCTCAGTTTGCCTGTTCATGAGAAATAGTGCTGAAAACCACGGGATAATGTAACAAGCATTGGCAAAGCTGATAGGTCTGGTCTTTCTGAGACAAATGATGATATCTGTGTGATTATGTTAGAAGATTAAAGCCATACCTATTGGCCTTGGGGACCCCATTCCAAATATTTTAAAAGATAAGGCAACATTAAAAGCAAAATTAAAGTACTGACTGCTGTGGAAAACAAAACAAAAATAATTCTCCCTTCAATGTATATATTACTTAAAGGTGTGAGGGTTCAGAGAACTTTTGAAATGTACATTAGTCCATCGTACATTTAAACGCAGGTACTCACTAGGATGTGGAAGCTGGGAAATAATATATCAAGCAGTCAATAGCATGAGGTGAGAGAAAAATACTTTTCTAGGCACTACTTTAAGGAACTGTTAACAATAGGTCGAGAAATTGCTGAGCTGTCAAGCCAAATCAAACAACTTAGATGCTCTTACTTTATGATGGTACATCGGAAAGTCAAAGCAGCTCTCAATTAAGGTCTATCATTTCATAGCAGCAGATTTCAGTGAAAGATGAAAACGTCAAACATGAGGTCAAAGTTCATATATGTCTTACTGTGGTGAGCATTTAGTTGGAGTGGAGGAACTGAAACATAGGTTTAAGGAAAATGCATTAAGAGAAATGAATGGCACTTGACATTTGGGAATGGGGTAACCCCAAGATTCTACTCCAAGTGAATGGCACAATTTGGATGGGGTGATATAATCCACAAGAAGGGATATGCATTTTCCTTGTCTAAACCCTTAGTAATTGGGCTGAGCTCTATACATTGACAAGTGCAAGGATCAATAACTAAAAAACTATTATATATAAGTCCCAGGCAAAGATTATAAGCAAACTACCATAAACAAAATCATAACTACTGGGTCAAGAGTGATATTGACTGCATCAATTAAAATCAACAGGAGCTGGTATTAATGGAAACTTGTGTTAGCTGTGAAAAAAAATCCAAATAGTGATAATTAAGGTAAGGATAATTCTGGCTAAATATTGGGGGGAGAGGGGGGCTATTCACAGTTGTGAGTAATTTACCTGTGTATATTTCTCTTACACTTGTGAGTAACTTTACTACTTTAGGCTATTCACAAAATCTGACACATACACGTCACCAATCTATGAAAAAGGGGCTGAAGCTCCATTTAGAAGTGCAAGTTGCTACTACTAAAAAGAAACAATGTTAAGCCCAGCACCATGCAAGGCTAACCACTGGACTCCTCTCCAAGGACTGTTTTTTTAGGATAGGGGAGTTCACCTGACCCCCGTCCCTGAGCCCATTCGGGACCAGGACCCCTTTCCCTGTGTCCTGGGATTTAATATAGGTGGGTGCACATCCAGTGCACACCCACCACACACAACGTTGGGGCTGTGGGGGGATCCCCAGGGCCACCGATGGCCCCAACCTGCTACTCACATACTGCAGGAGCTGACATTGGTCCCTCCAACAGAGAGAAGCTAAGTATGCTTTAGGAACAATATTTTAATCTGTTTCCATCAGATCTCAAGTCGGCAGAAGAATTTTCAAAAGCTCCCTCCTACTGGTCTCGGACTTTGGGGGTCATTACAACGAATTCCCAATGGGGAGGTTGCCGCCAGTGTGGCCGCCTCCCCGCAGGCCCCATTATGAGTTTCCCACTGGGTCAGCAGGTGGAAACAGAGTTTCTGCTCTCTGGCCCAGTAGGAAAAGCACTACAGCATTGTCGCCAGCTCATAGTCAACCCAGCGGCAATGCTGTAGTGCGTATGGTGCACCAGCACCTGTCACAAAGTTCACTATCTCAAAAGCAGACAGTGAACTTTGCAATGAGGCCCCCCTGGGGCACCCTGAACCTGGTCTCCACCAGCCATTACATGGTGGTGCTACCGCCATGTAACCGCTGGCGAGAGGGGGGATGTAATTCCCAGGGTGGTGCTGCTTGCATTTCTGCCCTGATGGATTAGGACCGCCAGCCCATCGAAACGAGGTGTCCTGGTGGAACTGGTGGTGGGACTGCAGCATGACCGCCCCGGTCATAATGTGGTCAGACTGCCCCAAAGCGGTCGGAACACTGATTTGGCATCGATCAGACCCCCATCGCAACCCTGGCGGTCAATAGACTGCCAGGGTTGTAATGACCCTCATTGTGTTTGCTCAACTTTGGTGCTAGTTTTGAAACTTTTCTCACCAGGCAGAAGCAAACACTTTACCCTGCCCATGCTGGTGCAGTCAGGGAAACTGCTGTGTCCTGGGGGTGAGCTCCCTGGAAGACTGCAAGTGAGTGGGCCCCAGGGGATGAGGTCCACAGGGCCATAGGATTGTTGGGGGGCTCCATAACCCCCCTCTCCTTTTAGGACATTGCAGCTCCAGGTTTGGGCTCTCTGGGGCCTATAACAGCTTAGGGAGGGGGGTGGCCAGCTCCCCTTATTTAATGAAATCAGACCCAGGACCTTTGGCGGTTCAAGGAGGGGTGCCGTGGGCCCCACTTCTTGTGGAATGTGGCCCTGGGGGTTGGCTCCATGGTGTCAATAATGGCTCAGGGAGGAGGCTACATTCCCTTCCTTTAACTAAATAATGTGGCCCTGGGGTGCCATTTTAATTTGCTTTTTACAATCCCATGGGAGTCCTGGCACAAGTTGCAGATTTTGGCCCAGGGGAGTTCCCTCAGGGTCTCCCTCATAGGGCCTAGTGGGGCGGAGTATTCCTACTCTGCTCCCTAATAGCACTTTTTTTAAACTTCAGGACAGGGGCGAAAGCCCCAAGACCTAAAGTAGCTATATATATAAATATAATCATCTTAAGGATTGAGGAGTGGGTTGGGTATTGGGTAGTAAGGGTTGTTTAGGGGTGGGTAAGAGTATAGGGTAGTAAGGGTGATTAAAGGGAATAGGGTGGTAGAGGTGTGTTTAGGGTTCAGGGTAAGAGCATGGGTTGGTAATGATAGTTCCAGGTTTTAGTGGTGGGTAGAGGCATAGGGTGGGAAGGCTGCTTCTAGAGTTTAGGGGTTGGCAGGGCATAGGGTAGTATGGGTGTTTTAGTATGTATGGGTTGGCAGGGGAATAAGGTGGTAAGGGTGTTTTATGCTTTAGGGCTGTGTAGGAACATAGGATGTAAGCGTCTTTGTTACAGTTGAGGAGTGGCTAGGGGGTAAGGGTGTTTTTCGGGTTTGATGGTTGGTAAGAGATAAGGGTGGAAATGGTGTTTTTAAAGTTTAGTGGTAACTAATGGGTATATGGTGGTAAGGGAGTTCTTAAGGTTTAATAGTGGGCAAGGGCATATGGTGGTAAGGATGTTTTTAGGATTTAGGGGTGTGTAAGTGTATAGGGAGCAAAAGGTGTTTTTGCAGTTTAGGGGTGGGTAGGGGCGTACGGGGTAAGGGTGTATACTGTTATGGGGTGGGTAGGGCTTTGGGGTAGTAATGGTGTTTCTTTAGGGTCCAGAGGTGGATAAGAGTACAGGATGGTAAGGCTATTTTTAGGATTTAGGGGAGTGGAAGAGAACATGTACCTTAAGTATACCTACCTTGCATTGTAAAGGCAAGCGTGGTAAAAGCATATTCAGGGTAATGCACGTGTGGTAAAGCCAGGCATTTTAACGTCGTACAACCCTCAACTCTGGACATTAATAGATCATTGGGACATTGATTGGCTTTGTCATGCCTTTGCTAACAAAAAGTATGTAAGGTGCGAACCAGAAATAGGTTACAGTTGTTTGCACAAGGCACGCAGTTCTCGCTCTATGCCATGCTCTCTAGTACTTAGCCGCTGGCATTCAATTAATGACATGGTAGGGAAGACGCAGTTGGCCCTGAACTATTGCCTGCTCCCAACAGGGCTGGCAGCAAAACATATATATTTACACATTCATTTGGTGGAAATTGTCCCTCAGGGTTTAGCTTCCAAGTTACAAATGCTTTTGGGCCTTTTGCAGGAGCTGGTAAGGCTAAGGGGATGCTCACTGCAGGTTGCTCTTTCCGTTGTATAATGGAGTGTAAAGTACACTTTGCAAATCAGAAAGATATGCAAATTTGCAATGTCCCTTGTGTACATTTTTGATGACCTAAACGTCATGGATACTGCAAAACTGCTTTGCACAAACGGCCCTTTAATTACTCCCCAATCGTACTGATAATATACTCAACAAAAATCTTTGGTAATATTCCAGTTAGGGATGCGTTATTCTAGGCGAATGAGCTAATACCTCAGTCTGTCGTAGGAAACACCTGTAGTGGTGGATAACGTCTGGCACTGATTTATATTGACGTTGACTTTGCTTTGTAGAACGTCTCTTACAAAGTCTCAACCAGAGCAAGCTTAGATAAGGGTGCTGTTGGGTGGCAAGCAAATCCAGTCCAGTCTTCAAACTCAGATGGTGCTAGTCAACTCAACTATAGAATAGCGTCTTCTTATAGTAACTTCTATTCTAATATCCATTCCAATCACAATATCGTCTGAAAAATGAAGGCGAGACAATGCTAATTAAAGAAAACACTACGAAACAGACAAATCATAAAATATTGTGTACCCTGACAAATGCATTCAAAAAGACAGTTTCACTAAAATAAATCAAAAAGGAGTTAAATAGACACTTAAACACGTGTCGACCTGATAAACACATCAGAGGCCTGATACAATGACCATGACATCGGTCAGGTGTACAGAAAGTTATTTCCATCTAGTAGGGAATGTGCAACGGTTGCTGCCACTAATTAACTCTGGCCAGTGGCATGGAGGTCTGCTGAGCAGCAGGTGCTGCAGTCCCATAGATGACCTGCAAAAAGTTCGAAAGAATAATGAACAATAATGAGGGCCTTAGAAGTCTCTGCTCTTGCAGAAATAGCTATAGTTCAAAGAAAGTCACAGATCACTCATAATTAAGAAGAACTAGGATAGCATATTGAGAATCAGTGCCAACGTTTTAGCAAATAGACATATGCTTGCGTTTCATCTGCAAAGTAGAGTAATTTGCAGCTTGAACTATAGAGTGACGCCAATGCCGTGGCTCCACACAGGGTGAAAGATGAAAGAAGTTGCATCTGAAAAGCGCCTTAAGATCGAAACATAAAAACAGATTATACCTTACTTCTTTTCTAACGTTTAAAAACACTACACAAGATGTATTCAGCCTCTTAATAATGAAGAGTGATGGGAACAAAGTTAGTAATACAACTGACATGTACGTTGTTTTTTCCTAACAAACACACAATTATGCTCACATTATGTGATGTACACCAAGCTAAAACCATATTGCTGTACTAACGTTCTACTATTAGATATCTTCTTTTGTAGTTGCATTTGATTAATTTGCAGACCCGCAACATACAATGCATTTTCCGACATTGTGGACGGGTCTGTGGTGTTATTAAAATCAAATCAAAACAAAAGTAGAGCCACGAGTAAGTCTCCTTACTACAAAGGGAAGAGTTCTGAGTAGGCCAGGGTGGATCTGGAATAAAACGCAGAGTGTGTCTGGTTAAAATTTAAAGCAGAGATGTAAGTCGAGCTAGTTTAAAAAATGGAGCTTGTGGATATCAGAAAGACCTAGGGGTATATTTACAAGGAAGTGGCGCAGCGCAGTGCTGTGCCAAAATTGGGAGTGCTGTGCTGCGTCACTACAAAAATACAGCACACCCCTGTCTTTCCCTAGCTCCGGGGCTAAATGTAGCTGCCTAGTGCCAACACAGGCACCCTGGCACTATGGTGCCAGGGTGCCTGCATTGCAGGGATGATCATTAATGGCCTTTTGCTCTTTCGGTGTGTGCTGCAGTATGCAGCACACATAGAAAAATTAAAACGAGAAGACATAAAACTATTTCTCCTCATTGTGGCATGCTAACGCCTACTCTGGGGTGGCACTATTTTTTTATGCTGCCTCAGATTTACATGTCATTCTAAACCTTGAGCAGTGCCAAAAATCAATGGGTGTTGCATGGGTACACCCACAGCTACACCCATTGCAAAACCATCTGCAGCAGAAAACTGCATTGGGCCATATTTACAAGGTGGAGTTAAGCCACAAAAAGTTTTAATTATGGTGCAGGGCACAGCGCCACAAAAAGTGATGCTTTGGTGGCACAAGGGGCTTTGAAATATGCCCCTTAGCGTCAGGCTGTAGGTGAGTCTGAGTATTATAAGAGGTCAGGACCGGCTCTAGGGTGCTGCTACCAGTGCAGCCGTACTTGGTGCTGACATCGAGAAGCACTGTGTTTGGAAATAACATACATTTAAAAACCAACTGCTGCAGAGGTCCTTGTGTGTTCAGCAATTTTCAGACAACAATGAAAATGTCAAAGTAAGTCTAGCGATTAATGTTCCGGCTGGAGAGAGATCTTTTGTCTAGTGTCAATTTCCACTCATGTTAAAGTAGCACAGAGGGTTAATATGCATGCTACAAAGAACGTGTAGCACGCAAATTACTGAACTGTATTTTATGTGGATCGCTCCGTAGGTTACTGCTTTTGTAACAGAGATCCTTTCGTTACTTGCAGATCTTAAGTTACAGCCCTAATATAGCACAGTGAGCTATGAACTGTCACCAAAGAGCTGCATGGAACCTGCATTGTATAGGTTGAAAAATTGAATGAAAAATATATTTATAAAGGGCACTAAATCCAAAGGTGTAAACGCACTTAGCCAAAAAGTGACCATCCCTGCAGATCCTGAAAACCCAAAGCCAAGTATATGAAGAAAATGCCATGTTTTCAGATTTTTCCTAAGCAAAGAAAAGAAATCTACCTCGGAAAAGTGATTAAACCGCGTGTTCCACAATTTTGCGGCTGTGCCAAAAGAGAACAACCTCCCCATCGAACTTTATGATAGCTGGGAATGATCACCTTTCTGCCACAAGATGAGCTGATTAATCTGCTTGGCAGATACCATTTCAATAAAAAGTTCAGCTGTCTTGATCCTTGTAGTACCAAGAAGTCCATGCAAAGGACTTAACGGTTATCCACTTTCTGGCTGGTAGCCAATGGAGTGCACAAATACCCTCTCTGACTGAGGGAACCTTAGGAATGTTCATAATGAGGTAAGCAGCTGCATTCTGAACCATTTAGAGTTGTTGAGGGAAGAGCTCTTAATAATAAGACACAGTGCATTGCTTTGTGGAGCTATCCTTCAGTTGCTGCTTCTGCCAGAGTAACAGGGCAAAAGACTGGACTTTGTGTGCCTTCCATCTTGTGAAGATCTCCAAGGGCTTGATTTAGAGCTTGCCTCCTTTTGTTTGAAGTCTCAAGGACAGCAAAGACATCTCTCTGCCAGCACCTGGAGTCTCTACAGAGACTCCTACTCTGCCCTGTGGTGCCATTCCAATTCCTGAGGCTTTGAAAGGAGAAACTGGCAACCTAAGAGGAAGAAATCCACGAACAGAAAGCTGTGCGTTGAAAAGATCGACGCAACTTTGATCTGCAGCTGGGAAATCGACGCGCCGCCGGCTTCGTGGCTGAAAATTGATGCTCGGCTGTAACGTGACCGAAGAATCGACACACGGAGCTGGAGAAACGACGCACAGCATCGCTGACGGATGCTGGGAGATCGCAACCCGCGCTGCATGGTTTTTGAATCATCGTGCGGCTGGACTTCCGACGCAGGTACCGCTGGGCATGTAAAAACAAAGCAAGGCCTGCCCAGACCCGAGAGTGCTGACCGATCAACGCATAGCTGTCCTGTGGAGAGAAGAAACGACGCGCCCCGACCTGACAAAAGGGAAATCAACGCATGGTCTCGCTCGTGAGTGAAATCAACGCATCACAAGCCTATTTTGACGCAGACTCGCCCGTCCGGGGTTATTTTTGACGCACCCAAGGTACATTTTCACGGTAACAGTGTTAGTGTGTGTTTAAAACCACATGAAGACTCTTTGCTTTTTAATTGATAACTTGACTTGTGTATTGTGGATTTTTGTCATTTTGGTCTTGTTATATTTAGATAAATATTTCCTAGTTTTCTAAAACCTGTGTTGTGTCATTTTGTAGTGTTTTCATTAAGTTGCTGTGTGTGTTGGTACAAATACTTTACACCTAGCACTCTGAAGTTAAGCCTACTACTCGTGCCAAGCTACCAAGGGGGAAAGCAGGGGTTAGCTGAGGGTGATTCTCTTTTACCCTGACTAGAGTGAGAGTCCTTGCTTGGACAGGGGGTAACCTGACTGCCAACAAAAGACCCCATTTCTAACAATATCTGTATGGATAAGAGAATGAATCCTTATTTACATATGGCATGTGAAAGGCGTTAAGTGAGATAAAATTGCAGCGATCATTTTCTTAGCAAATCATATTCTAATGCAATGTAAATCATATTTAACATTATACTACACAGAACCATTATCATTTAATTGGTCCATCCTTATTTATTGTATATAATGAGAAGGTCCAACGGGTAATGTTACTGTGAACAGTCTCTTTCCATTTTATCATTAGTGATTTCTTTTCAGACAACAAAAATAAATCCCACATAAATATATATATATATATAATATATATATATATATATATATATATATATATATATATATATATATATATATATATATATATATAAATATTTATATATCTATATATATATATATATATATATATATATATATATATATATATATAAACTTGTCATGTGCACCATAAAAGAAAAGTGAACCATAGCAGAAACAAATGAAGAAATGTCAGCTAAATTATCAGGGCACCCAACGAGCACTCAAAATGTAAAGCCAAAGCAAGGCATGGTTCAATAATGGTCTAGATGAGGACAGATCAGTGGAAATAAAAGAGAAGTATAAAATGGTTCTCCTGAAATTCGAGTGGAAGAAAGTCAAGGAAGTGAAACGATGAAAGAGCTTAAGGGGGCTGAACAGACACGAAAAAACAAAACAAAAATCATATCTATGCTCTCAGAACCCCGGGGTCATCACTTCTATAATTCAAGATGTCCAGTCAGAATGAAACAGCACAGAGTTTTATTGAGTAGCCAAATTATACCATTCAACAATGGTGTTCAAGCCACTTTTTAACTTCTAGGTCCATCTATTGTGTTTAAAGATAACATTCTGTCTATGTTAGAACACCTCTTAGAAGGGCGATCAACATCAACCACTAACCAAAACGTGTCCATGGGTTTATGGCCCTTTCCAATAAAAGATTACAACAGTACTGTGTTTGGTACTCATTGAATTCTTGGCTGATGATGTAGTATGGTATTTTGAATTGATGCCTTGCTTTGCCAATATATCTGAATATGCAATGACATATTCACGTTGCCCTTCAAAAGACATTTTAAAATTATTAAATCGCTATGGACCATATACCCTTTTGTTCATTGATATTTCTTTCTGAATCTCTCTGTAAGTCTCTTTCTGATTTTTTCACAAAATTATTAGGGGCTTATTCACAAGAAAGTGGTGCATCAGCATTGTGGCACCACTTTTCTTGAGCTCCCTTGTACCCCTCCAACGCCACCATGGGTACACCGTATTTACAATACGGTGCACCATGGAACACAATATCACAATGGAATAAAAAATTTGGGCACTATTATGGCAGTTCGCTGCACTAGCTCCAAAAATGTTGATGCTTTGTGTGGCAAAGTGCAGGTGGCCCATAGGAGATATAGGTGTGTCATATTAACTCCTGTCCTGAGCAGGAGTTAAACATGACACCAACAATGGCACAGTGAAATCTAGTAAATTTCACTGTGCCATTTGTTTGGACCTCCCTGTGTTGGGATGCCCTCTTGCATACATTATGGCTGGCCTAATGTGGCACAATGGTTTACAAAGTGACGCAATGCATGCATTTCACCACTTTGTAAGTATGGCACAGGGAAATGGCCTTCTTAATGCCACATTAGTGTAAACAAAATTACACTAGTGTGAAACAAAGAAGTGTATGCCCCTTAGTATATTTAGCTTCATTCCTTCATCAAATTCCCCCTTTATCATTCTATTCTCTAGCAGAACCTAGTCAGGACGGACCCATCTTAAGTAAATTTCAAACACTGTCCATTACTGCTTTCTCTTAGGTCTAGGTCCCTACTTGATCATCTCCCAGCATCCCGACCAAAAGAGACCTGTTCTTTGAGACCATCAGATTCTAACTTCCACTAACACACCATCCATTAAATAAATTCTGACATTTGAAAATGTGGCGTATGAAATGGAACATTTCAACTTTAATCTTGAAAACCTGTCATTCTCCAAACGTGACTGGCAACACGCTGAGGTATTTTTGGTAAAGGCCAATAGCACCTGAAATAAAATTACCAAGTCCTCCAAATACTGTATGCTAGTCCAAGAATCTTGAAGTGAAGCTTCTGCTATTATCTGAGCCCTTTAAATCTCAAAGGTAGCCAGTTGTGCAAAGGCAGAATCAGTTTCTAATAAACTGATCGTCCTTTGGCCCACTGCAGACCAGTAGAGCTTTAAAACTAGTGAGGGAACAATCTCTCTTTCTATCAATACTCTTTGTGACTTTCTGTAATCCTAAAAAAACTGCTAATAAATTGATTGGTATTGCCAAAAAGAAATTATCAGATACTAAGAAAGAATAAGTATTCTGTATTGTAAATGTGGCTTCTCAAGTATCTTCTGCTTGCTGCAGTTAAGCTAAGAGTAAAGCTATGATAGTGGGCTGCCAGAAGAAAACAGGGCTTTAGGACCTGCTGCCTGCAAGGCCTCTGAGACCAGGGATGGCAAGGGCAGTGTCCTCGATATCAAAGGGCCTAAAACACCATCCTATGGGCATTTATATATATAGAAGTATAGAAGGCGTTTGCTAAAGAAGAGATTGGTGCGTTCTGACACAGGGAGAAACATCTTCGCCTGAACCCCCTCACTTTTGGAGGTGCTCCCTGGCAATGCCCATCCTGGAAACAGGTTTACGCCTGCCCTTGATAGAAGTAGATTTCCAGGAGTTACTTTGCACTCATGTCTGTGGGTGAGCAGAATCTTCGTAGTCATCACCAACCTCGAATTTCCACTGTCTGCCGCTGAGCAAAGATTCTCTGGCACATAACATTACATCATAATAATGACATCATATAAAATTTGAGTTAATCTTTTCAGGAAAGTAAAACCATGTGAAAAGTGTTTTTAATTGCAGATGTAAAAATCTTTTTTGCACGTCTACTGCAGAACTACTCCTTCAAGTAATTCCCATAGTGCGTTTTTATGATGGTCTAGGATTAAAAATGTTTTTATAAAAAATAAAAAAAGATTGTATTCCAGCACAAATTGTATAACAAATATATCTAAAATTCTATTGTGTTTATTAATTGAGTAGGGTTAGAATGCATCTGAATTCAGACTTACAGTCCGCAGGTGGAATCAGAATTGAGAAGAGAAACACATTTTAGACCGAAATGGGCTCATTCTTTTTCCTTGCACTCAGAACTTTGGAAAGCTATTCGAAAAAAAAAAAAAAAAAAATCACATTCCACTTGGAAGATAGCATGTTTGATAATCAAAACCTCTGCAGATGTGCAATTTCATTATAGAGAGAGTGACATCCCAATGTCTGTCACCAGGGCCAGTAGGCAGAAATCATCTGCTGGTCCTCGTCCCAATATAAAACTTCACTTGCATTAATGTCGCCCTGGGTTTCATTATGTGGAAAATAGTAATGCATCTCTGAGGAGAGGAAGCAAAAAAGAAAAAAAATAGCAAGACAAAACTGCCAAAATAAAATCCTTTCCCTTTGCAGGTTGACTCTGCTCCATCTGCTGGCACCAGAGCAGCCGCTTAGAGGTCTGCACAGGACTGCTTAATTTGTGTTAATTAAAGCTGGCAGGATCAATGACGGGTGACAGTTTTCTGCTTTCACTAATCAATAAACAACTTCACCGTTTAGAATTTTACTCCTGAAAAACAAGAAATAAATAATTACTTGCTGGGGCAAAGAGAACGATATTCTGGAGACACAGTAAAGAAGAGATGACTATTTATCTTTGTAATTTGTGGATTAATATTTCAACTTTTTAGATAGATGGTAGGGAAGTAGGAGGAGGAAGGGAGGTAAAGATACTAACATGGCAAATTCATAAAGGTATTTATGAGCATGTGAACTAATACTACAGTAGTATGTCACATACTCATGTCTTTGTGAATTAGCTCAATTTTTGTGCATGTGATTTAGCACTTTATGAAACGTTTGCCCCTGAATTATGAGTTTGCATCACTTGTTTAACACAACCCAATGCGAATATTTCTGCTGGGATTTACAAACCAAAGCAACTAAGAATTTGAGTTTGATTGTAGCTCAAAGTAACAAGGCAGTGCAATGCACTTCCTTGGGTGGCACATGTGCTTTTCAGTGCAACCACCCATGGGTTTTAATGCGAATATCTAATTACAAAGAATTGTATGCAAGTTTAGTGCCAAAGTCCTGCACCTTTTGAGGCAGCCGCAATTACCAGATAGGTTTTCCTTTCTCCCTGTTTTTTCCTCTTTGCATGTCTTCTGTGTTCTGCAGCACTCATGCCTTAAACCATAGCTTTGTACAGTCAGGGACAAGTGGCAGGTGGAGTGAGTGGAGACCAGACAGGCAGAGTGAACGGAGCAACAGGTGTTTTCTATGGGGAGATAATCCCCCTCGTCCTTATGTGATGTGACAGCATTAAATGGCAACTTGATTATGAGAGAAAGAAAGCCAGCGCAGGGAGCGACTTTGCGGCCGCTTCCTGCTCTGGTGGGAAAAACAGACCCAAACGGCCTCCCCGACATTCGGTAAGGCCTACCGTGAAAGGGGAGATTCTCCTCTTTCAACCAAGGCCTTCATGAACTGCGATTGAGGGCCAAGAAACCCCACTAGACACCAGGGATTTCACTTGGGGGTGTCGGCCCTCTTGGAAAAGGGTCCAGCCCCACCCCTCAGGGCATATTTTTTTTTTTTTAGAAAAAGTAGGTTTACCCCGGGGCGTTGCGATCATACCCGATCACGCCCCCCAGGGGTTTAGGAATTTTATATGCCCCCTGTGTGGGCAATCTATATATTTTTTTTATAGTTTTATGGTTTCCCTGGGGGCCAATATTGGATTTTTATTGTTTTAAACTTGTTTTGTTCATTAAGTTAAATTAAGTTCTATTTTTCCAACCAGGTGTGGTATCTTTTTGTGTAAAGTTTTCTCTGTTTGACTGTTTGAAGTGTTGCACAAATAATTAACACATTGCCTCCTAATTTAAGCCAGAATGCTCTGTGCCAAGCTATCGGGGGTGGGCACAGGTTAATTTAGGTTGTGTGGTGACTTACTCTGACTAAGATTGTGGTTCCTTCTTAGACGGGGTACATATCTATGCCAACCAGAAACACAAATGAAGGGTATATGAGTGTGTTGTGATTTCTCCATTGAACCCCCTGGTTCTCCATCTTAGTTTCATATTTTACACATTTTAGGCTGACTGTTTTCAGCAATGTAATTTTACATGGTTCATGCCTGCTCACTACTACTCTGAGAATACTCTGAACATGTTGCTTATTTTCAATAATCCTTTTTCGCCATGTCATCTGTACACTCTGTTCAAGGCTAAGAACATAAAACAAAATATTCTAGTGCTTGCATTGTATGTTTGGAGACAGGTCCAAAAACATAGACATATCATTGCATCAGAGCTGCTCCTCTAGCATAGTGTGGTTTTGATTATATAAATGATGTACAGCTCTACACGGGTCAGAGGAGCACTCCAGCCATGATTCTCCCGGAATGGATCCTGTGTTCGATATGCAGCTCTGCTGATGGTGACATTTAATCTTGCAGAGAAGGATTGTCTACTACACTATAGATTGGCTCCTTGGCAGTGCTATCTAGGTATGGGGGTATTTTAGGCTAGCCTTTGACATCTGGCAGAGGGTACACCTACTATGTTCTCACTGTGTAGATAGTGCTAGGTAGGAATAAATAGAAATACAATTTCCATTGTTGGATTATTTATTCTGTTCACCATGTTGGTAAAACTAGTTGCAAAGCTTTATTTCATCTATCTAATAAGCACAGTTTATTCTCTCTATGCAAGAACAGTTCTTATTTCATCTATCTAAAAATCACAGCTTATTTTCTTCATGCAGGAGAATTTCTTATTTTTATAAATGTTTGAAAATCCTTACTTATATCTTTCTTGTGTTCACCCTGGGCATGCGTGAGTAAACAAAAAACATGTAAGATCTGATCCTATGATTTCCTTGGAAATCAGAGTGGTCATCGTTGAGGTTGCAAATCATCTATTACCCTGGAAAGGTTAGAGGTTCAGGTGAGGCACTGTGAGCTAGATAGAAATTTGACCAAAATCTCCTGATGGTGTAGATGGACTCAGTTCCTACATCCTGAATTTCTGTTGCCCTCATATGCAGTCCTACTTATTGTGGTAACCGTGGTCAGAAAAGGGCAACCAGCGCTTTCCGCCGGTTTACCCCTGGCCCAAGGAATCCGCCATGGCGGCGCTGCTTGCAGCACCGCCATGGGGATTCCGACCCCCTTCCCGCCATCCTGGTCCTGGCGGTAAATACCGCCAGGAACAGGATGGCGGGAACGGGTGTCGTGGGGCCCCTGGGGGCCCCTGCACTGCCCATGCCACAGGCCTGCTGTGCTCTGCTGTGTCCACTGCACCCGTTGCACCCCTTCAACTCCGCCGGCTCCATTCAGAGCCGGCTTCATTGTTGAAGGGGCTTTCCCGCTGGGCCGGCGGGCGGCCTTCTGGCGGTCGCCCGCCGGCCCAGCGGGAAAGTCAGAATGACCGCCACGGTCATTTGACCGCGGTACGGTCTTTTGGTGGTTCCCGCCAGGCGGGCGGCTTCCGCCGCCCGCCGGCGTCGGAATGACCCCCTAAATCTCCCAGTGCCGTATTCCTTAGTTTGATTTAGAGAATATTTTTGTAACTCTTCAGACACTAACTCCATACCTTGTGGCTGTGGTCTGTTTTCCTGTCTTCCAGGGTTGTGACCATACTGCATTTAGTATCAATCAGCCCCTAAAAATTGTAGTTTCATCCATGAATTCTTCCCTCGTTGCTCAGAGGAACAGGTATTGTGCCACCGGAATAGAGTTATTGTTGCTCCAGAATATTAGTTTGTTCCATGGCAATTGGTCTGCTGTGTAATCAAACACGCACACTCCACTACTGCTGTTGTTTCTGGAACTCTTAACCAGAATTACCTATAATCCCTGAACTCTAAACACGTATATGCCTAGCTTAGCTCCTGCTCTACAGCTTCTTTTGTGCTTCTGTGCTTTTGATTTTTTACAGCCTTCACCTGCCACCTGAATGACTCCTCCCTTGACCATCTTAGGGACGGCATGACTGTTAATTTAGAAGCCAGAGAAGCTCACACCAGGAGGATGCTGCTGATTTGTTGGAAGCCAAAAGTTTGCTAATCTAAGATTTGTCAGAGGCCAACTAGGCAAGGCCTTTCTCTTACTATTACATGATACTTTGATTAAATTGATATTGTCAACTTGTTGTGACTGGTAAAGAAATTTCATGGCCATTTTTCTGGATTACATTCTGCTTTAAGCTAGTTAGGCCTTGTTTTATTTTCCTGTGCACTTTAATTGAGCAGAATGAGACTTCTGTTGAGGTCTATTTATACAATGTACTAGGGGTGATAAAGACTCTTTTAGAATACCTGGATAACATACTCAGAATAATTTATAAAAGATTCAACAGTTTTATAAAGTGCTGTTTTCAGTACAAGTGAAACTACTCCTTCTGAAGATCTATGCTGCCAAGTAATGACTTCTGTTTTTTCTATTAAGTCAGAGTTGGGGTTTATGGTGAATGTAGAGCTGAAAACTTGCCAACCAGTGTATGAGCTCAGTACTGTTCATACAATAGCAACAAGACAAAAGAACACATCATAAAGGCTAAAAAGGGGGCTATATTTTTAGTTAAGTGGATTATCTCTAACAGACAAGTATGTTTTTCTCACATATAAGGAAAGACAAACTCATCCTTAGTGTAAGAAATTGGTTTACTGGCTGGGTACGATGAAACCCTACTCAAGAAGCAACCACAGTTCCTGTCAGGGTGAAGTAACAATCAAGCCCAAATTAACCTTTGCTTAACCCTCTGGCAGCTTGGTAAAAAACAGTCAGGCTTAGCTTCGGGGCAATGTGTAGCGTATTAATGCCACACTGCAAACAGTAATAAGGTGAAAACACAACAAAAGTAAAATAGAGTAACATTTATTAAATTCTTTGTGATTAAAATGTCAAAAATACAATCAGTAGAGCTGGAGCTATGCAATTATAAACATTTAAGTGAAAATATTCCCTAGGACCACACATTGTCTACTGCGCCAACTGTGGTTATCTGGTCACACTGGACTGGGACAGAGTCACAAGCTCAGGCCAACCACAATGGAGTGAGGGCTTGATAGAGGGACCATGTTAGACCCGCTGAACAAAGTACCTTAAATCCTAGTGGCGAGTGTTGTGAGATCCTGCGTCAAGGATGTTCCACATGGCGGTGGTTCCAAGAAAATTGTGGGGTTGCGACGCCTCATCCTGTGTCATCATTAAGGATGCTGCTGACGGAGGAGATTGGGAGCTTATAATGAGAAGTCCTGCATTGAGTATGTGTTGTGCAGCAGTGGTTCAGAGCATGCTGCGGGGCTGTGATGCAAAGGCCTGCGTCATTGTCGTGGATGCTGTCAACATGGTACTTGCAATGCAAAGCCCTGCATCCAGAATATGTCTCCCAGCTGTACTTCCAAGGAAAACGTAGACTTTGAATCAAACACAGCAGAGATTCTGAAGGGGATGCAAAGAGATGCATTGTGTTCTATCTGTTCTACTCACAGGCCCACTTCCAAGGTTCCAGGATGACTGGGGTGGCACCACTTGGGGGTAGGGCTCACATAAGACAGAGTCCAAGTGCTGGATTCAAGGTGTTTGGAGCTTTTTCATTTCCCCAAGTCTCTGATCACTCTGGTGTTCCCGAGTTCAAGTTGAATGTCTATGGCTTCAGGGCAGCAGTGCAACAGAGTTGCTGTACTTCTTCCTGTACTCCTTGCAGATTAACAAAACAGTCCTTCTAAGTCTTCACTAGGCCCAGAGGTGTACTGAAGAGTTGGGTCTAATGGTCCAATCTGTATAACTGGTGCTAGCTTTGAAGTAGGAAAAGGTTCTGGAGGATTCCACTCCCAGAGGTGTTTTGAAATTTCCTGCTACCCTGCCCTGGCCTAAGCTTTTTGGGGGGCACAAAGAGTAGTGTCAAACCCTTTCTGAGTGTGGTCTGGCAGAGACTTTGTGATGTGCAAGGGTGGTAGGTGACAGCAGCTCCCCCAATCAATTCAGATATTGCCTATCCTGTCAACAACTCCTCACTCCTTGTCTTACAGTCGGGGAACAATGCACAAAGACCAGGTTTACAGGCACCAAACAGTTGGGACAAGAAAATAGCAGTTTTCTAAAATTGGCATTTTCAGAATTGTGACTTACAATCTAATTTTACCATTAAAGGGGGTTTTAAATTACAATTCTTTAGACACCAAACTCAAGATTCCTACCTGTTCCCAATTAAAAGTCATCACTTTTGCAGTAGTGAAAAAATAATTTAAGAGCCTTTCACTGCCAGGACATGCAAAAGTTAAAAGTGCATGTCCAAATGTTAAATACACTGCACCCTGCCTTATGGGATGTTTAGGGCCTACACTAGGGTTGACGTATTTATTAACAAGGAAGGTTTATGCCTGGCTAAAGGTTTATTTTGCAACATCAAAATGGCTGTTTAAAACTGCACACACAGGCTGCAATGGCAGGTCTAAGACATGTTTAAATAGCTACTGAAGTGGGTGGCACAACCATTGTTCAAGGCCCACTAGTAGCAGTTTATTTACAGGCCTTGAGTACATGTAGTACCACTTTAAGATGGACTTACAAGTAAATTAAATGTGCCATTTGGGCGTATACCAATTTCACCATGTTTAAAGGAGAGGGCAATACAAGTTCAGAAAACAGGAAGGTGAAAGTAAAACATTTAGGGATGATGCTGCAGGAAGGACCAAGTCCAACACTTGGTTTTGAATAAATGAGTGGAAATATCAGAAACACTGACCCAGCCCAGTGGATGCACAAAAGGAAGCTGGAGAGTTGGTTTAGTAATTTCTGGAGGAGTGCATGAAAATATGATTGGATTGCTCTCTAGATATAGGACCATATCTTGGTAGATATTGCCTATTTTTATATAATCAAATAAAAAAATTTAAGAAGCGGTCCATGCAAGACAAAACTTGTGTAGGGTGGGAAATGTTCTGTGATGCAGCAATACAACAGTGTACATAACGTGTGGCTGCAATAGTGAGGAACTCTAATACTTAAAACCATTCATTTGTATTTTCTAAATAATTGGGTGGATCATTTTGGAAATCATAATGGTCTACTTTATTGCCAGATTAATTAATTAATTAAGGATGCAAGAAGATAATACACATGGTGTAGAATTGACTGTCAGGAAATAATCCCCAACTCTATATTGAACTAGAAGAAGATACCCTCAAATATTTAGTGGGAGGAATCAGTAATTGATGGCTTTCAAAGAAAAGGTGAGTTGGCTGAATTTCTTGTCATAACATCTGATATATCCATCTATCATGTGGAGGAAATCCTCATTGCAGTTCTTTAGTGATTTAAGACTCTGGCCCTCATTTCAACCCCGCCCGTCTTTTTACAAGACCGCCGAGGTTCCGCCAGGCCGAAGACCGCCAGTGGTGGCGGTCTTCCGCCAACCATATTATGACTGCTAGCAGCCCTCCGCCCTTTTTTGGACAGAGAGCCGCCAGCAGCCATACTGGCAGTCGGCGGTGAAGTGGAGGCTGCTCCACCCTCACCGCCTCGTCATCAGAACACCGCCCACCATAATACGACCCAGTATTCGGCATGGCGGTGTTCTGGTGACGGGGTGCTGGCGGCAGAGCAGCCCCCATGGATCCCGTTTCCTCCCAGAGGATCACCGGAACAGGTAAGGTGATCGTCCGTTAGGGGAGGGGGGTGGGGGGTGTTGTGTGGTGTGTGCATGCATGGGTGTGCACGTGTGAGTGTGTAGAGGGGTTGTATGAGTGTGTGTATGCATGTGGGGGTGTAATGTGTGTATGGGAAATATGACGTGTATGTATGTGTGCATGTGTGCATGTATGTGCGCGTGTATGCGTGTGAGTGGTGTGAGTGTGTGTGTAGGGGGGCTTGGGTGTGTGTGGGTTTCTGTGGGTGTGGGGGCGGGGGTGGCGAGGGGATCCTACCACCTTTGGGAGGGTGGTAGGGGGGTCGTGGGTGTAGGGGAGGGGAAGGGGGTAGGGGGAGACCCCAATCAGTGTCAGGGAACGAATTCCCTGGCACTGATAGTGCCTACCGCCATGGATTTCGTGGCAGTACAAAACCTCACAAAATCCATGGCGTTATGCGGGGTCCTGATAATGCCAGCAGTCTAGTGACGTCTGCCGGGCTGGAGACCAAAGTCTCCAGCCCTGCGGTCGTTACCACCCTGGCGGTTGGTGTGTTAAAGTGGCGATTTTGGATGTCGGTAACCTCCATGGTAAAAATCCCTTTTTTTTTACCACTGGCCTGTTGGCCGTATTACCGCCACTTTAACACTGACCGCCAGGGTTGTAATGAGAGCCTCTGTGTCCTCTTGTTTTTCTATACCAATTGTTTGCGCTACCTATGCTCCTGTATGTATATATATTATTGTTAGACATGGCATCCTTAGAGTGGTCTTACCCCAGACTTTTTGTAGCTTTTGTATTTCTTTTGGCCTTAGGACTCTGAGCACTTTACAACTTCTAACCAGTGCTAAAGTGCATGTGCTTCTCCACTAAACATGGTGACTTGGCCCCTGTTCTTCTCTGAGGTCCCAGGGACATCAAAGCCCTCGTGATCTGGTTTACCCAAACTTGCCATACCATCCATCAAGTACCTGGTCTCCTCTTCAGGAGATCATTCCTGGCTGATCAACTGGAGCTGGAGTGTGGTGCCTAACTGCCCTTTCCACACCTTTTTGGGAGAAGTGGACTGTTCCTTTTTTTGGGATCCTCATGGTGTTTGTGGCTCATCACTACAAACTGTACCCAACAAGACTATACGGTCACTGAGAGCAACTCCAATATGCTGGGTGCACCTTCGCTGATCTCCTTGGGAGCTGTTGTTAGAGATGCTCCATCCAGTTGCCCAGGCAACTGCTATGTGCTGGGCACACCTGCACCTCACCTTCCCTGTGAGCCGTGCCGAAGCCCATCTCCGCTCTCAGCTTCAACATTTAACCAGCTACTGCATTTGTCCTGGCCCACGGCGGCGCAATTACTTGCTTAACTTGGACTTGGATTTTTAAATGCGTGTGAAGCAGTTCAAGGAAAATAGGCGAAGCCAAACGATATACGTCTGGTCCAAACGGCCACTTACAAAAAATGCCAATAGGGATTGGTTAAAGGGAACTAAACAAAAGCTGAATTTTTGTATTGCATGTTTGTATGTGTGTGTATAGTGGCACAGGGTTTACAACAGAGTGCTACAGCCTGAAAAGGTCCAGACCATGTAGAAGGCTGTCAACCTATGATAGAGAATTAAGGGGCATATTTAAGAGCCACTAGCTCCTCCATGCACCACATTAGCATAATTTGTTTTCACGTTAATGTGGCCCAATGAGCCCAAAATCACAGTGCCAAATTTACAAAGTGGTGAAATGCATGCATTGCACTACTTTGTAACCCCTTTCACCACATTATGCCCGCACCAGGCAAACAAATGGGGCAAAGAAATCTAAAAGATTTCTTTGCATCATTTATTTTGGCATTTTTTATCACCTGCTCGAAGCAGGCATTAAAAAGGGGGCATCCTATTGTTTTCAATGGGCCCCTATGTACTATTCAGGGTTAGCGCCAAAATTATGGAGCTAATCCTGAACATTACATCAATAGCGTCAGAAATTCTGACGCTGTTGCCCTTTACCCTGCGCCACGGTGTGCTGTATTTTAAACACGACACACACATGGTGGCGGTAGGGGAGTGCAAGGGGCCACAAGAAAAGTGGCGGTACATGCAATATGGCGCCACTTTTCTTAAATCTGTCCATAAATATAGCAAGGTTCACAGAGCCTGTGTGGAAAAAAATGACATTGAAAATTGAGTTAGGGGTTTCAAATTCAATGTACTGCGTTATTACACAAATGAGAGGGATGCACAATATGTACAACTTAGAATATGGAAAGCACTAGTAGGAAAATAAAATGTTGGAATGGCCACATTGAAGCGTCTCAGAGAGGATTGAGATTCCCTGACACCAGTGCTTAATTGGTGCCAGTGATTTCTGGTGCTCAGTACCAGCACTTAATTGTCAACACTGACACTTATGACAGTCTGCCTTGGCCCTGTTTGTCTAATTTAGAGATGAGCACAACACCAGTTGTTTATTGATTCAAAATGCATTAAAATTACTAATACCTGCTGTCCAAGCCATTTCTATAGCTTTGGGGGCATGGAATAATCTGAATTGTCACAGTTGCAGAAATGTTATGGTTCGCTGTTTTACTGGTACTGTGTTTGGCAGGGGCAGTGGGTGGTGTAAGCAGCAGTGGCCTCCTGACGAGGGCCCTGGCACTTTTTTTTCATTTATTTTTTTTCTAGAGATTTGGCTCAAGAGAATCAGCATTAGAGGCGCAATTCTTACCCTCCTCAGTTCTTTTCTGTCAAACAGAGAGCAATGGTTGCTTTTGGAGATTTCACTTCGGTACCTTTCTGTCGCCCATGAGAAGTGTCCCACTGATCTTTGTTAAGCTTTTTAATGTTTATGTCACCCTTGTTTTAGCGCTGGGAAGCATTCGGGTAGCCATGCACTCTATAAATCAGTAAACTAAACTAAACTAAGCCCCTCTAGTCAAACTCATGCAATCCTATTGTTTTTCTGCTAGTTTCCGCACCAGTGATGCTCAAATAGTAGTGTTGGCCTTATCTACTGTCGATGAGGTGGCCAATAAGTTTAACAACTGCCTAGGGCCTAGCGATCTGGATGCAGGAAAACTGTGTTAAATCAGACTCCGACAAGACGTAGGTGCTCCTATTTGGAAATAATACCACCTCTTTGAATACTTCCTTGTGGCCTTCCAGTCTTGGCCCACTCCCCATGCCTGTGCAGAAAGCAAATAATTTAGATGTCCTGTTCAGGGGAAACCTAGGCAAGCAATTAATCAAATTACGGCCCATATTTATACTTTTTGACGCTAAACTGCGCTAACGCAGTTTAGCGTCAAAAACTTTTGCGCCGTCTAACGCCATTCTGAAGCGCCATGCGGGCGCCGTATTTATGGAATGGCGTTAGACGGCGCAATCAGACCGGTGCTGCCTGGTGTGCGTGGAAAAAAACCACGTAGACCAGGCAGCTCCGGCGTTGGGAAAAAATGACGTTAGGGTGTCTTAAAATGGCGCAAGTCAGGTTGACGCTAAAAAATCGTCTTAACCCGATTTGCGCCATTTTTTCGACGCCCAGACGCCATTTCATGACTCCTGTCTTAGTAAAGACAGGAGTCATGCCCCCTTGCCCAATGGCCATGCCCAGGGGACTTGTGTCCCCTGGGCATGGTCATTGGGCATAGTGGCATGTAGGGGGGCACAAATAAGGCCCCCCTATGCCACAAAAAAAATAAAAAAATAAAAAAAATTATACTTACCTGAACTTACCTGTACTTCACTGGGATGGGTCCCTCCATCCTTGGGTGTCCTCCTGGGGTGGGCACGGGTGGCAGGGGATGTCCCTGGGGGCAGGGGAGGGCACCTGTGGGCTCATTCTGAGCCCACAGATCCCTTAACGCCTACCCTGACCCAGGCGTTAAATTCAGGCGCAAATGCGGGTTTTTTTGACCCGCCACCTCCCGGGCGTGATTTTTGCCCGGGAGTATAAATACGACGCATTTGCGTCGCCGTCATTTTTTTAGACGGGAACGCCTTCCTTGCATCTCATTAACGCAAGGAAGGCGTTCACGCAAAAAAATGACGCTCTTTCTTCATACTTTGGCGCTAGACGCGTCTAACGCCAAAGTATAAATATGGCGTTAGTTTTGCGCCGAATTTGCGTCGAAAAAAACGACGCAAATTCGGCGCAAACGGAGTATAAATACGGGCCTACATCTTTCTACTTTTACTTGCTCAGTATACTGAAAAAAGTTTTTTCCCTACAGTTCCCTAGATTTGTAGAAAATGGTCATCAGGGTTGTTGTCATTTCACGGATTGAACATTGTAATGCTAGTACGTGGGCTTACAACAACGCTTGCTGCAAATGCTTCAATCTCTTCAAAATGCAGCAGCACGGCTGCTTTTAAAAATCCCTAAATTTAGCCTTGATTCTCAAAGCATCTCTAGCCTTCACTGGCTGCCAGTTTGTGAGAGCATCACATTTAAGGCCCTCTGCCTAGTCCACAAAGCACTTAATAAAACTGGCCCTCAGTACTTCCAAAAATCTTCTGTTGGCATATGCCCAGCCCTGATCTTTAGTTCAGCTCAGCTAAGCTGGCAGCCATTCCTGGAGATAAAAAAGCGAGATGGGGAGGTAGAAGTTTTTCTTACTCCGCTTGTAAATTGTTGAATTCTATACTTTCCAATCTAAGATCCCTACCAAACTTGACACAATTTAGGAAAATGTTCAAACATGGTTTCTTTTCACTCCTTTCTAAATATGTTTCTACTTTAAGCCTTATTTTTAGGTTGTTAGCGCCAAGACGCTGTTAGGAATTCGCGCGCTGTTACGTACTTAGGGCCATATGTACGAAAGCTTTTTCCCATAGACACAGAATGGGTAAAATCCCTTCGTACATCTGGACCTTACTAACTTACTTATAAATGATGCACTGGCTGACGGCCTTCTTACAGGCCATCTACCTTACCCACTCATGATGCTGATATGACCAAAGCAGACCCAATGGGTAGCAGTAGAGACTCTCAACTGTCAGAGCTACAGGAGCTCAGCTTTTGTTTAAAGCAGAAGTTTGGTGTGTTATGTGAAACACGGATACATTTTTAAGCCATCTTCCTTCCTTAGCCTGTCAGGTCGATTTCATATATTATCACTGATCCACATAAGCAAAACAGCACTGGTGTAGTTATAAAAGTAACACGTCCTGAAATAAAAGTCTGAGACGTTTGCTAATAGCCTACCTGAAGACAGCATGTGACAGTGTGAACACAGACAAGTTCTGCTAATGACTTAAAAGATAACCTGCAATGGCACTTCAGTTGGCAAAACACTAATCACAATTGTAGTTTCACTGTTTTGACATAGTTCTGGCAGACATGCATAGCAAACAATTTGCACCATGGCAAGAAATTATTATAGGTGTCAGACACACACTAGAGTAATAGGGAGAATGTATACATTACATGTCCTTCACAAGATTAAAGTAAATTGGCTTCAGTAATTCTAATGCTGTACTGGTATATCAGAACGGTAATCTTTCAGAGTTCTATTCAACATATTTCAAGTAATTTCCAAATGTAATAAGTGTGATATACATTATCCCGCTCTGTTGAATGGATAGCCATAAATACTATTAAATTGTGTATTTTTTCCATTGTTCTGTTACCTGTAATTTGTGCACTGTCTTTCACTCTTATTGATTTCACTTTCGTTTCCTTGCTGTAAAACACACAATGGCCGAAATTTTAGTTGGCAGTATAAACATAAATATATCAAATAAAATACTTGTCTACAAAAGGCTCTTTAGGCTTTATGGACTAAGAGTGTGATAAGTAGTAAAATTAGGTTTTATGAGGGTCACATCAGGCATTCTAGTCATTAAGGGTCTTCTTTACAGTAATTTGACATATCTATTATTAAACGGTTCTAATTTTATGGAAGATAGCGGGACTAGGCCTAAATCACAAGTAAATAAAACAAGGAAATGAAATAGATATTTATGAAAAAGAAAATTAAATATATTTCTTTGACATCGTTCATCATCTCTGTGGGAATGGTATGCCCAATAGTGGGTTCCTTACTCCCTATGCCACAAGATTCAAGCTAGCCTGACTGATGAGAGGTGATACCCTAAAACCAGTTCCAGGATTCTTGTTTCCAGTCAAGCGAGGACCTGGCCTGGCATTTCGGGCTGGACTGTTTCATTGGGTAGCAGGGTTGAGACTGATTTGCAAGTGGCTGAGTCCAAACTGGAATGGCATGGTGAGCAGAAAACAGTGAATATAGGTCCAGAGCTGTGACTGGGGTAAATATTTGACATTGTTCAGCATTCTGTCCACCATCTGTTCTGTTTGCATTTGTCACCCTAAGTGGAAAGAGTATGCCCAGTTGTGGGCTCCATGCTCACTATGCCACCGGATTCAAGCTGATGAGGACGAATACCCCAAAACTGGTCCCAGGATGCTTGCTTCCGGTCCAGGAAGTGGTGAGCAAAAAAACAATGGATTTATGCCTAGATCTGTAACTGGGGATGAATGTTTGACATTGTTCAGCAATGCATCCATCATCTGTTCTTTTTGCTAATATTTTCCATGGCACAAACATTTTTATACAAATGAGACCACTTTGGACAAATGATGGAAGCAGGAAAAAACCAGATGGATGAGCATTGTTGTATGGGGTCTCTAGTTGCCAGTGGTTTGCACCCTGTCCAAGTGGGGACCCTCACTCTATTCAAGGCAGTGAGTCACAGAGCTAAGATAACCCCTGCTCACCCCTTTGGTAGCTTGTCACAAGTAGACCGGCTTATTCCAGAGGCAATGTGCAAAGTATTGCACTATACTGGGGACTTAATAGTAAATCAATCATGTCAATCATGGATAAACCAATCATCAATACAATTTAGACAAGTAGCACTGGCACTTTAGCACTAGTCAGCAATGGTAAAGTGCCCAGAGTCCTAAAGCCAGGGGAAAAAAAATTAAGCAGAGGATTAAAAACAGGAGGTCAGAAGCCAAAAGAGGGCGGAAACCACGCCACGAGCTGACAGGTCAAACAATTGTTATAAGTGCGTTTCCAAGAATAATACAAGAGTGTTAAGTGTGCAGAGTATGGATGGCAGAGAACAGTTTCTATGGCCAATGTATTAGTGTACACTCTGCTAAGCTTTCACCCAATTTCCTCAGTACAATACTCAATTTTAAGGCCTATGGATGGGATGTGATTCCCTCTTCTTTGGATACAAATTTGAACTCTAATTTGAGTCACTTGACAGCAACCAGCGTCTCGATTCCTTAGTGGATGGCTAGTGGAGTTCTAGGCTCAGGGTCTCAATTACACTGTGCCAGGTGGCACGTCATCCATCAGGTGAGTGGAGATAATAATGATGGGTAACCTGGTGGACTACGTCCTACCAGGTGGGGATCTCTATGGCTTCAGATGAGCCGCCACTCAGCAACCTTTTTTGCTTTACAAAAACATACTCCCCAAGAAGAGTGTTTTCTTCCTGATGTGAAAGTATTTTTTTTCTGTTTGGGACTGCCAGGTGGTCTGAGACACATAGGCCCTCATTATGACATTGGTGGTAAATCCCACTTACTGCCATGATGATTGCCACCAAAAAAACGCTGCGGATATCCGTTCACCATATTATGACACACCAATCCGTCACTTATCAGCCACAGACACAAGTCCGCCACACCAAAGGTCAGTGATAAACTGGCAGTATCAAAACCCACACCTTTACGCCAATAGAACAACACCCATCACATTATGACCCACAAATCACCACGGCGGACATTCAACAGTGGTAAACCATTGGCAGTACATCAGCCGCGCTCAAAATACACACACATACAAAACAACACCACATCGGACAATTCAAACAACACACACCTGACACACATACACACACCACACCCCCAGTACCCACAACCCTTTATGACTAAAAATAATTGCCAACAGAGACACAGCAAGAACAGTCACACAACCAGAGCCATATACCACTCACACCTATACACCACACATGCACCCCACATCACACACACCCAACACATCACCCTACACACCCTCACCTACACAACTCACACAACACCCATGGCACCACAAAGACAAGCCAGATTCTCAGAGGAGGAGCTAAGGGTCATAGTGCAGGAAGTCATCTGGGTACAGCCTCAGCTATTTGGAGCACAGGTGCAGCAGATATCCATTGCTAGGAAGATGGAGCTATGGCGGAGGGTCGTGGACAGGGTCAACGCCGTGGGACAGCATCCAAGAACAAGGGACAACATCAGGAAGAGGTGGAACGACCTATGGGGGAAGGTACGTTCCATTGCAGCAAGACACCAACTGGCTGTACAGAGGACTGGCAGTGGACCCCCACCTCCTCCTCAACAACTACTAACATGGGAGGAGCAAGTCTTGGCAATCATACATCCTGAGGGCCTGGCTGGAGTAGGAGGAGGACTGGACTCTGGTAAGTCAACTCTATACTACTATCACCCCCCTACCTGCATGCCATCACATACCCCCACCATCACTCCCATCACTCCGCCACCTCCCACACACCCCACCATCACATCTCACTCATCCCAGTGCCAAGCTCTGCATGCCATACCAATGCATGGACACCACTCAGAGACCTGCATGGACACCTATCACTAAAGCATGCACACTAGAGAGAACTAATCATCCCATCATACACCAACGTACACAAGTGAAAGCTGCCAGGGCACATACAAACAAAGAGGACAACCCACTGATGCACAATATGTCACACACAGAAACAATAACACTGCATGTACATCCCCACAGGTATCCCAGCCAATGTCAGCGGCGAAGAGATGCCAGCAATATCCAGTCCCCCAACTGAAGAGGCCCACAGTGATGACAACAACTCTGGTCGCCTGGATCTGGATGACCAACCTGGCCCATCAGGGACCTCTGGACAGTCGGTTATCCAGACACAGTCACAGACAACCACAGAGCCTCCCCAATCTGGAAACATCACCAGAGCACCCACCAAGCATACCCACACCTCTGTTCCCAGGACAAGCCAATCAGCAGTGTGCCCACCAATACACGGACCCCAGGGCACACCTCATACCCAAGACAATCAGGGACCTGGAGTCAGTGGTAGTGGGCACACGGTTCAGGGGACAGAGGCACAGGACAACAGGGATACTGGGAGGACTACTGCATGCCAGGGGAAGGACAGACCCAGGGAACCGACTCTCCAAGAGGCACTTGCAGAGATCCTGGGAGCATACCAACATTCCCAGGATACACAAGGCCAGATCCTGGACAACGTGCAGGAGAACAGGTGGCTGTAGGAGGGACAGTACCAGGGGATCAGGGAGGACTTGCAGGCCATCAACACCACCCTGGTCTCCATAGCAGGGGTGCTGGCAGACATGGCCAACATTATGAAGGAGGCAGCCTCACAACAACAGACCCTGCCACTAGCCAGACATCTGAACTGCCTTCCACCTCCGCTACCGCTAGTGGACAGGAGGCCCACCACAGGACTCTGGCGTCCACCAGCAACCCTCCTACTGCAGAAGGTGAACCACCCCGCAAACGTTTCCTGCGATCCAGGCAGAAGCCAGAGACACTTGCCAAGACCCCCACCAGGAAATGAGACTCTCCTGATTGTCACCCAGTCACCCTGTCCACCTTGAACTGTCATTGCTCCCCTTCCTATATCCCCTTGGACAATGCACCTTTGCACCAAATAAACTGGAACAATACCCTGGACTTTCCTCCATCTTCACTCCATCCCAATGGACTTGCCCCTCTACTTCTTAGCACTTAAATAAACACCCTTTGAAAACATACAAGTATGGAGTATGTCAAACTTATTTGGTATGTATTTGTTTAACCAGGTTCAAACATGGCAATTCAAATGTACAGTAATGTCCAAATAGGAAAGACCTGTAGTTGGCTGCAGTGATCACACCAGGAGTGATAGTGGGGCACCAACATTTGCAAAATGAGTTGCCAGAGGGTACAGTGAGTGGGCATAGAAGTGGGAAATAACAGCATGCCAGTGCCAAAGATAATCTAAATAATGACAATGAAAAGTAAAGTAACACTGTCTTACCTGTGTGTCATTGGAAGTACTGTCGAATCACTGCAGTTCTGTTGTCCTCATCCTCACCCTCTGCTTCCTCATCCTCACTGTCCACAGGGTCCACTGCTGCCACACAGTCATTTCCAGCCAGACAGGGATCGCCCAGTCACATGGAGACACCTGAACCTGGCCTTCAGGAGGCCAAAGGTCAGTTCGATTATCCTTCTTGTACGCCCATGTGCGTCATTGTAACGTTCTTCTGCCCTTGTCCTGCATTCCTCACAGGGGTCAGTAGCCATGATAGGTTGGGGTAACCAGAGTCACCTGCACATATCGAGGCACAACATTTAGCCACACACTATCCTATATTGCCCACACCATACCCATACAGCAACATCTACTGGGTGGGAACCAGGGCTCACCTATTAGCCACACACGGTGCCTCTGCAGTTGGCCCATCATATTTGAGATGCTGCTATTTCTCAGGATAAAGGCATCAAGCACTGACCAGGATACTTAGCATTGGCATGGGAGATGTACTGGTCCACAAAGCACACCCTCTAGACATTCATGGAGTGGAAACTCTTTCGATTTCTGTACACCTGTTCATTTTGACAAGGGGGGGTCAAATGCAATATGTGTTTCATCAATTGCCCCAATTATGTTAGTGATAGGTCCCATTGCATAGAAGTCAGCCTTCACTGTGGCCAAATCCTCCACATGGGGGAATACAATGTAGCTGCACATGTGTTTAATCAGGGCAGACAACACTCTTGTCAGCACTATTGAGAACATTGGCTGTGACATTCCTGCTGCCAAGCCCACTGTCACTTGGAAAGAACCGGTTGCCAAGAAATGGAGCACAGATAGGACTTGCACAAGAGGGGGGATCCCAGTGGGGTGACGGATAGAAGATATCAGGTCAGGCTCCAGTTGGGTACACAGCTCTGTGATTGTGGCCCTGTCAAGTCAATAGGTGAGGATATGTGTCTGTCCTCCATTGTTGCCAAGTCCACCAGAGGTCTGTACACAAGGGGAACGTCTCCATCTCCTATTCATCTGCAGCGGTTGCAGGAGAAGGGACAAAAGAGCAAGGAGCCGGTCACAAACTGAACATCGGAGCCACAACAGTACAATGCATGATGTTAATTTGTAATGGGTACGTGGTATTTGCCCTGTATGTCCAATTTTTAACTGTGACGCAGTTATTATCCAGGGCTTCCCTTCCCCCTGAAATGGCATCCGCCTGTCCTGTGAGGAGGGACAGGTGAAAGTGAGGTAATTCCGCTGACGTGCGCTGTTGTGGTAGGCGGTCGGGAACCGCAGTGCAACTCTTCTTTGGTTAACATTGGGCCCTATGGGGTACAGTGTCCAATGGTGATGTACGACGGCGGTGACGGAATGCACCGCCGCGGACATGATCGCCATTTTCTATCTGATCACTCACTTGCTACCTGACCTTCCATAGGAAAGGACCTACACTGCATGTGATCCTGTGACCTGTGTCAGGAACCTACCATGGTTCATGTGACTGGGGAAAGGGCCCCTGCCTTCCCCTCGGCGGAGTTGGAGCGAATGGTGGATGGGGTCCTACCTCAGTATGGACTGCTGTATGGGCCTACACTGTGAGCACGATGCATGTGGCATGAATGCATAGAGTGGTTTGTTTGAAGGCCTTGTGTAGGGGGGGTGGATGGATGCCCCCTGGGCAGCGTACAGCTTGTGTGCTGGGCCATGTGTGGGTAAATGGCAATGTGAAGGGATATGATGGGACATAAGTGTAACAGGCAGAATGGTCTGACTGATACCATTTCCTGTGTGTATTTCTCTTCAGGTCAGCGCCCATCAAAAGAAGGTACATGGCGTGCCATCGCCAAGGACGTGCGGACCCTGGGTGTCTATGGCAGGCGGAGCACGCACTGTCAGAAACGGTGGTAGGACCGGAGACGCTGGGCACGGAAGACTGCAAAGGCCCAGCTGGGGATGGCCCCCCAATGAGGAAGGGGTGCCCATCAAACCCTGACCCCCCTGGTGGCCCGCATACTGGCGGTGGCCTATCCAGAGCTGGATGGGCGCTTGAGGGCATCACAACAGCCACAAGGGGGTGAGTACAGTGCCCATTATCACAACGTATGCATGGTAGCGTGGTACCCGGGTGGGGGATGTGTGTCAGTGGGTGCCCCAAGGCCAGGCCTGACATTGCAGAGTAGGTCCCATGTAGGCCCTCTCTGGTGGCAGCTATTGTCTCTGTTTCCACCCTCCCCCCTCCAACTTCCTCTTCCTAATCCCATTCCCCTCAACCCCAACCTATCCCAAGCACACAAGCAGACGAGCATGCACACAAGACAACACACAAGAGTGGCACAGGCAAGCACAAGCACCACACATCATCCCACAGGCACTCATGCAAACACCATCCAGATGCAGACATACCAACATCCACAATTCCCACTGTCTCCCCCTCCTCCTCCTCCTCCTCCTCCCTCCCAGTTCCGTCTACACTCACACCTGCATGCACTACATCCTCATCCACTACCAGCATCACCACCACACCTAGCAGAACACACACCTCACTGCCAGACACCTCCACAACTGCCATGCACACGTCCCCTCTGTCCTCTCCCACTACTGTCACCTCCCCTCCCAAGGTACACAAATGCAAGCACTCAGACACCCAACAGCCATCCACCTCACAACAGCATCCAGCCCATGCACCTGCACCCAAACACAGCAGACAGACACTTCCTACAACCACTCCCTCTTCCTCCACTCCCAAACCTTCTCCCTCTTCCCACCCCAATGTCCCTAAGAAGCTTTTCCTCTCCACCATTGACCTCTTCCCTACCCCTCCCCCCCATCCTTCACGTCTGGCCAGGGTGGCAAAAAGCCAGGCAAGCATCTCAGCCACCCAGTCCACGAGCCCAGTAGTCGCCACACCCACTCGTGGTAGGAAAGGATCCAGGGCACCAAGCAGCCTCAAGGAAAGGGTGCCTGCCCCAGATGCTGCATGGAAGGGCAAGGAACCAGCCCCAGCTGCTGCCATGAAGGGTAAGGAGCCCTCCTTAGCTGCTGCCCGGAAGGGCAAGGAGCCATCACCAGCTGTTGCCCGGAAGGGCAAGGAGCCATCCCCAGCTGCTGCCAGGAAGGGCAAGGAGCCAGCACCGGCAGGCAGGAAGGATAAGGGGCCTGGTGCAGGGACTCAGACAGAACCCCCACCACCAACCATGGTTGTGCAGCCATCCAAGGCTGCAGGGGATGGGCTGGAGCTTCCCCCCACCGCCACCAGCAGCAGCACCACCACCAGTGGGCAGCCGTCCAAGGCTGCAGGGGATGGGCTGGCGCTTCCCCCCACCACCAGCAGCAGCAGCAGCACTACCACCACCAGTGGCCAGCTGTCTGACGCTGCAGACGATGGGCAGGAGCTCCCCCCCCACCACCAGCAGCAGCAGCACCACCACCACTAGTGGGCAGCCGTCTGAGGCTGCAGGGGATGGGCAGGAGCTTCCCCCCTCCACCACCAGCAGCAGCACCACCACCAGTGGGCAGCCATCCGAGGCTGCAGGGGATGGGCTGGAGCTTCAACCCACCACCACCAACAGCAGCAGCAGCCCCACCACCACAAAAGGGCAGAAGTCCGAGGATGCAGCGGATGGGCAGGAGCTTCCCCCCTGCACCACCAGCAGCAGCAGCCGCACCACCACCACCAGTGGGCAGCTGTCAGAGGCTGCAGGGGATGGGTTGGAGCCTACCCCCACCAGTGTCTGCAGCAGCAGCAGCACCACCACCATTGAGCAGCCATCACCGCTGGCGGATGGTATGTAGAGCACAGGGCACAATGCCCCCTCCAGAAATAGTGGGTAAGACAACCACCAACCCCAGCCTCCCCAGAATCAGAAGCACAGGGCATGATGCCCACTCCAGAATGAGTGGCTAAGAAACCCACCAACCCTAGCCTCCCCAGGATCAGAAGCACGGGGCATGTTGCCCCACCCAGAGCATGTGGGCAAGTCACCCACTTGAGAGACTGTGGCCTTGCACTCCCCAGGACCAAGCACAGGGCATGTTGGCCCCTCCAGAGCATGTGGGCAAGTCACCCACTTGAGAGACTGTGGCCTTCCACTCCCCAGGACCAAGTACAGGGCATGTTGCCCCCTCTAGAACCAGTGGTCTTGTCCCATCTGCCGGCTGAGGTGCCCCCTGTTCCCCATCCCCATGAGTTCCCTGCCTATTTTCCAACTGATGCCCCTGCAGTGTTCTCTCTTTGTTGGTGCAGGTGACAAGTGGAGCCTTGGAGTTTGGCCTGTGGCCATGTCACCCACGCACAATATGGACTGGGCAGTGTCCCCTGAACTGTACATATGTATATACCATTACATTGCATTTTCTTAGTTCTACTGTGTTGTTATTATTACACTCACTTTTGCACAATCCTGTTGTCCTTGCATTATTCCTCAGGGGCAAGGGGTAAATATGATTTATTACTACAGCTGATTGTGTGTATGGTGTTGGGGTTGGGTGGGGTGTGTTGTGTGTGTGTCACTCTCTTCCCCCCACCGTGTGCAAGGGGGCTGTACTGACTGTGGTCGTCTTTGCCGTTGTTGGTGTTCGTGGTGGAGCAGGACGTAGATAATCATTGGGAATATTTGAAGTTCCAGCTCCTTGATGGCGTGGTTCTTCCCTATGTCTCCAAAGGTGAGTCCTTTCCTTTCTGTGTTATTGCCAGGCTTTTGATGTTGTTGGTACTGCCCCGGAAAAGGTAGTGGTTTCCAGGGTCTTAATATGGTTGGCGGAACATTGACTTCCGTGGTGGCTGTTGTATCCGCCCTGGCGGTCGTGTGGTAAAGTGGCAATCTATCTGAGTTTTCAGTGCCATGGTCATAATTTGGCGGTAGTTACTGCCAGCCTGTTGGCGGTATTACCGCCACTTTATCACCGACTGCCAGGGTTGTAGTGAGGGCCATAGTCCCAGATTATCAAACCTGTCTGTCAAAAAATACTGCTTTGCATTGCGTGACAAGGAGAGAGCAAGTGAGCACCATATTCACAGAAATATGGCACTCTCCTCTAGTCTCCTTAGCGTGGGTGCATATTTTTGCTGCCAAGCACCAAGCACACAACTTTGCACCATAGTGCAAGGTTGTGTGTGTGAACAAGGGTGACTGGTGTTCATGAGCAAAAGGGGCATTGCCCTGCTACCCTCAAGGGAGAGGCAAGAACAGGGAAATAAACACAGAACAGCTGAAAATAAATCACTGCTCTGAGACAGTGTGCTGAATCTCCTGGGTGAACTCTAGTGAACTGTGCAGATGTCCTTCTGTGCAAGTGTCAGCCAGGTGCAGTTTTCTTCAACCTGCAGGCATAAGCTACAGCAGTGACATCATAGGAGAAGGAGTGCTGAATTAGAAAGTAAGTGATTCTGTTGCATTTGGAGTGTATAAACAGTGACCCTTGAAAAAGTTACAAATCTCCATCCACGTCAATGGCTAGGGTGGGGCAGTCAGATGAAGACAAGGAGGGAGGGGTGGCAAAAATGTTTTGGTCATTACAGAGTGGCAGGTTTTAGGGGGGTGCAGGGGCTGCTCTTCTGGCAGTAACACATGTTTAGTACTGCATTTGGTTTCACTTTTGTTTATGGAAATGAGCACAACAGAGTGCTCGACTCAATATAGACCTAAGAGAAGGAGGGAACCAGCTGCAGACAATAACTACACTAGTAGACTAAGAGGTAAGTGTGCAGTTAAGCTTCTGTCTGCATCAGGGGCATCATCAACTGCCCATTCCCTTTTGCAGCTACATTGGGGTGTGGTTCTTGATGGGCCTCTTCAGTCTGCAGCTCGACAGACAAAGGCTCATAATTAACTTGGGAGGGTGAGATATTGAAAGGAAGGATTGGTGGGTGGATAGATGGATGGATAGATGGATGGATGAAATGGTGGATGGATAAATGCATGGATGAATGAGTGAGAGGATTGACGTTATTATGGAAGAGTGAAAGGCAGGGAGGGTGTATGAGTGAAAGCGAGGGTGGGTGGATGGATGGGTGGATGGATGGATGGAGTAAAAGGATGGGTTGATGGGTGATGAGAGAAAATATGGTAGAATGAATAAAAGGATGGATGTATAGATGGATGGGTGGGTGAGTGGAAGTTTAAATGGATAGATGAGTGGATAGATGGATGGAGTGAAAGTATGGCTGGATGAGCAAAAAGATGGATGAGTGAAAGGATGGATGTAAGGATGGATGAGTAAAACAAAGGATGGATGAGTGAAAGGAAGGGTAGCTGGATGTCTGAATGAAAGGACAGATGGATGGATCAGTGAGAGGATTGAATTGATGGATGGATAAATAGATGGTGAGTGAAAGGATGGATGGCTGAGTGAAAGGGTAAATGGATGGATCTATGACTGAATGGATGGATGGATGGGATCAAGGATGGATGTATGGATGGGTATAAGGATGGATGGCTGAGTGAAAGGGTGGATAAATGGATGAGCCAAAGGGAAGATGATGGATGGGTGTCGTGAAAGGATGGATAGATGGTGCAAAAGGATGCATGGATGGATGATTGACTGGATGGATGAATGGATGATGAAAGGGGAGATGAATAAGTGAAAGGATGGATGATTGAGTGGATGGATTGTTTTGATGGATAGGTGTCCCTGGACCAGTGGCAGCTCTCCTTTCTCCTTTCCACAACTACACTGTACCCTCCTTGATTTATGGTCCATTTGTATTGGATCAAGATTGAATAATTATTCACTCTTGATATAATAAAAATAAAAATGCAGACCAGCTTCAGGTCCAGCAACAAACGGAGGCAGCTGACACAGGTTCATAAAGGTGCCTGCACCAGCTATCAGAGATACTGTTCAGAGCTGGTGAAATTCCAGCACTGTGAGTATGTCTGTGTGACTATGTGTGTGAGTTAAAGTGAGAAAAACTCAATGGAAGAGTGAGCCAGAGTGAGTGAGAATGAGTGACAATGAGGACAAGTATGTGTGAGAATGAATGTGAGCAAGTGAGGGAGAATGACAGTGAATGTAACTAAGTGTCACTGTGTGTGAGACGTAGTCACAGTAAGACTGAGTAATTCAGAATGAGTGAGAATGAGTGGGACTGAGTGAAACAGAGTGGACCAGAGTAGAATGAGTGAGACTGAGTGAATTAGTGAGACCAAATGAGACTGAGTGAGTCAGAGTGAGGCAGTAAACTTAGTGCAGGAGAGAGTGAGAGAACCCTTCATGAAAAAGCTCTTTGGAATTCAAACCAAGGATTATGTCCCACCACTTTTAAAGGCCACCCACTGCCACTGTGTGTCAGTCTAGCATAGGTTTTGCACTGGAAGGGTACCCTTCCAGTACACAATCCTATGCTTAGACTTGCTTTAAAACTTTTCCCACTGTGTGTGTGCTGTACAGTGCAGCACACATGCAAAGTCGGAAAAGCAAGGAGAAATTAAAACATTTCTCAATGCTTGCTATCAAAGGGCGTTAATATTTGGTGCAAAACCCTGCCTACTAATGTTAGTAGATAGGATGTAGTGTCAAAAAGCATGAGTGGTTGCATGGTAACATGTTTTGTGGTACTTTGCGTTATGTTTCCATACAAACAAATGCAAATACCAATTTGCATTGGTTTGTTAATCCCCAAATAGGGTTTGCCTCAGCTCTGGATTACACAAGTAACATAGGCGGTCATTCTGACCGCGGCGGTCGGCGGTCGCCGCCCACCAAGCGGTTCCCGCCGAAAGACCGCTCCGCAGTCAAAAGTCCGCGGCGGCCATTCCTGCTTTCCCGCTGGGCCGGCGGGCGACTGCCAGAAGACCGCCGGCTGGCCCAGCGGGAAAGCCCCTTCAACAATGAAGTGGAGTTGAAGGGGTGCGACGGGTGCAGTGGCACCCGTCGCGATTTTCAGTGTCTGCAAAGCAGACACTGAAAATCTTTATGGGGCCCTGTTAGGGGGCCCCATGACACCCGTTCCCGCCATCCTGTTCCTGGTGGTAATTACCGCCAGGACCAGGATGGCGGGAAGGGGGTCGGAATCCCTATGGCGGCGCTGCAAGCAGCGCCGCCATGGCGGATTCCCTGGGCCAGCGGGAAACCGGTGGCTCCCCTTTTCTGACCGCGGCTTTACCGCCGCGGTCAGAATCGCCCAGGAAGCACCGCCAGCCTGTTGGCGGTGCTTCCGCTGCCCTCCGCCCTGGCGGTCATGGACCGCCAGGGTCGGAATGACCCCCATAAACCCTAAGAAAAACCTTTGTGAATCCTGCCTTAGACTGATGGAAATAAGTCTGTCAGGTTGTCGATTTATGTTTTCCACTAGCAGAGCTAATGTGGGCACTACCGACAGAAATATGATGGTCCACATAACTGTAAATAGAGTTGCTGGATCATCAGTTTGGAGGACAAGGTGCTTGATGGAATTACATATTTGCCAAACTCTAAATGAGGACCTTTTTCTCTAAGAATTGGTAATACCTAAAAACATTTTCTAGCCTCAGAATCTGGGTGATGTTCCTTTTCCTCACAGTCTATAATGAGGACAAACAAAGGAAATGTGTCTCAAATTGCGGCTGTGCTGTGCCTCCTTTGACAGCTTGCATTATTTCATCTTCTTTGTTGAGCAGCATGGAGTTAAACAAATACACTGTGAATGGACATTTGTCATGTGAACTTTACGAAGCTTTTTGACAATGATGGTGCCTGTTTTGACTTACTATAGTTGCCCTGCCAGGGGAGTCCAGAGGGATATGTTAAGATGATGAAGGCCCCTAATTCTCAATGGAGTATTTGTCTCTTTATGAGTTGCTTTAGCATTTCTTGTCAGTGGGACCTCTATTAGAGACTATTGGCCTGTGAGCAGTAACAGGCCAACTGCCAAAAATTGGTGACCATCCTAGCCTCTGCCTTACCACACCTCATCTATAGTGCAAGGGAAGGGAGTGAGCCATATGACAAAACCACTGCCGGTTCCATCTTCAGGATCGTCCTGTGGGAAATTGGTGCTTAAGCAAATGGCATCTCAGGGATTGTGCAATGATGACCTCGCTGATGGATTTGAACTCATTCAGAAGTGAACCTTTCTGTACCTCTGCTGGCTCAATCGTTCTATATTTTTGGCCTATTTTCTATACCCACCCCCTCAGCCATCAATATGCACGCTGACGAATCTATGATGACTCCTGCTGCTCATGATGTGCCCAGAGCTATTTTGGAAGTCTTCACAAGTGCAGATATGTTTAAATTTGGTGGTCTTAACTAATGCAGAATCATGTTGGCGTCTAGTAGTAGATATACTCTTCCATCTACATCTGATCTATATCTTTTTGGGCGTATGAATATTTCTTCATTTGTTTTCTCAATTTTAGTTGTTGGGTAGAAGTTAAAGCTATAACGTTGAAACAGACCTTTAGGACTCTTTCAGGTTTAACAAAGTAGAATGACTAAGCTAATTCCACTTTTAAAAAGACACTAAGAATTATTTATGGGAAAAAAATGTACTTTATCTAGGAGACATATCAAATGCCCTTATTGTTACTGCAGCTGGATAGAGGTGCACCACGGTTCAGCACTGGGTTGTTATTTCTCTGTTATTTATACATTTAGGCCAAGGAAGATCACTTTGTTCTGCAATCTCTGTGATTTATTGTTCATGCGCTGTGTACCTATTGCTGTTCTGTGCTTTATGCACTGTTCTGTTATCACTCTCAACTTTTGATTGCCCACTGTGCTGTCTTTTCGCAACAACCACAGACGTGTTGACACCATCTTTGTGAATACCCATCAAGTGGAAATTCAGAGTCCAGGTGAAATGAAAAAAGATGAAGAATAACCTCTCCACTGATCCAATCTTGTCATTTTCAAGCAGACATAATTGCATTGTTATTGAACCAGAACCTTACTTAAGTGAGAGAGGGTGCCATTGGAGCTCTAGCAGAAAAAGCCCACACCAAAGCAGCTTTGTATTCTGGACAAAGAGAAAAAAAGACATGTGGTGAAGCAGTGACTGTGATCTTTATTCCACTTCTAAATGTTCTGTTGAAATAAAAAGCAACAGCATAAAATCCATGCAAAAAAATAATATTTGATGTGGAAACAAAGAACATGGACTTTTTCTGGGGGAGACAGTTCCTTCTTGGTGAATTGAAAATAGAAGCTCGGTGTCAAATATAGTGAAAATGGCAAAATTGCAAAATAAGAAAAAAACACAAAAACAATACAAAGGGGATTGCTAGCCAATGTGCTATTGTCTTGTTCATGTTTTTGTCTACAGAGGGTTCAACAAAATAACGGCTTATTAATGAACTTGAGCCCATATTTAAAGGAAAATGACAGAGCCTGACACCACCACAATTGGCAGTGCCGCACCCCGTCATCTTCACAATGCAGGGATGCACCATATTTAATTGAATACGGCACACCCCTGTGTTGTCCCCTGCACTGGCGCTAAATTTAGCTGCCAACACAGGTATCCTTGCACCATTGTGCAAGGGTGTCTGCATTGAGGAGTTTGATTGTTTGTTTGTGGGAAGATGTTCCTTACCGCACATAAACAATCACTAATGGCGACTTGGCACTTCTGTGTGTGCTGCAAAACGCAGCACAAACAGAAGTGCCAAACCATCATTTTGAAATGATTGTTTATGTGCAGGAATGGACACATTCCCACACATAAACAATTATGTCTGGCATTTTGTTCTTCCTATGTGTGCTGCAGAATGAAGCACACTAAGAAAAAGCAAAAAACAAGGAGAAATAAAAGTATTCCTCCTCATTTTGCCTTGCTAAAGTCACCCTTGGGGTGGGATTAGATTTTGGTGCTGCCTCAGGTTTACGAAAACTCGTTAATCTGAGGCAGGGTGAAAATGCAATGGGTGTTGCTGTGGCACGCCCACAGCAACACCCACTGCACGCCCATTGCACACAAAGGGCTGCGTGTGAAGGGGTCATATTTACAAGGTGTTGTTAATCCAAAAAAAGTAGCTTAACACCACCGTGTAATTAAGGCGCACAGCATAGCGCCACCGGAGTGTCAAGAAAAGTGACACTCCAGGTGGTGCTTGGGGCTGAAAAATATTCCCCTTTAAAATGCTAAAATATTCCTGATAATGCAAAGAGTTCAATTAGTTTGATTTGCTTAAAAGGGATCAATGCTTAACTTTCAAAGACCACATATATGGGGACACTTATGAAGGTCCTCTCAAAATAATACTTACGCCCAGATTTTTAAAGGTTTAGCATTGGGTTAGCATTACTTTTGTAAACTGCTAATACTTTTATGGGATTCACAAACCAAGGCAAATTGGTATTTGTTTTGGTTTGTATGGCAAAGTAATGCAAAGCAGAGTGAAACGGTGCTTTGCATTACTTTACTTCAAGAGGGCGTCACATCGGTCGTGCATGGGCATACCTGTGCTACCACTCATGCATTTTGATGCTAAACCCTATTCTCAAGCATCAGTAGAAAGGGTTTAGCACCAAAAATTAATGCAGCTGAAAAGAAGGCATTAAACAGGGAAATGTTTTCATTTCTCTGTGCTTTTCAGACTTTGCATGTGTGCTGCACTGTACAGAAAACATACAAAGTAGGACAAGCTTTTTTCAATGGTCTAAGCATAGTATTTTGTGGAGGACAGATACTCTTCCTATAAAATAACCTATGCTAGACTCATGCACACCCTAGCACAATGGTGCTAAGGTGTGTGGGTGGTGCCTGCAGCTGAAATCAGCCCCAGTGCTAGGGAGAGGGGAGGAGAGTGCTATATCTATATCTATTCTCACTCAGAGCAGCACAGCATGTTGGCTGCTGCTATGCAATGCATTTCACATCTCAGAATCTGAGCCTTAGACTCCTAACATCATGAAATATTTCAGGGATATGTTTAAAATTGTCAACACATTTTCTTCTCTAGAGTCTTTCTTTTACAAAACACAATAATTTTTCAGGATGTTTGTCAAGAATTAGCAAATTTATTTTCTATCTCTAGCTCTTTCTGTTATAGGACACAGATTTAGCAGCAGGCTGCCTTCAACCACAAAATCTGCTGCTGGAGACTCTCCTTCTCGAGCTCTGGCTACCTAATTTTCCTGCTCCACATTTATCTCTCCTGACATGGAACAGACTGCAGTAAGAACACAGGCAATTTATTTAGCCCCTCTCTCCTTCTGATTTTTCCAGGGTTACCTATTCAAACAGGTATTTTCTCCTTATGGGCAGGCAGTCATGGATTCTTGTAACTCCTCTTTGACCTCTGGCTCTGTTCGTTCCCATAGAAAAGGCTAAAGTACAACCTTCATTGAAGAAAGTGACCACTGACCCTCAAGGTACTCTGAAACCATCAGCCCACCTCTTTGCACTTCTTCTTATCCAAGATCACTAGAGCTGAAAAAAATCACAAACTTACCAACTTTCTTGGGACCCATGCCATCTTAGATCCAGCACAACCTAGCTTTTGTAGAGAGCACAGCAACATTCAATACTTGAGGACATATTTACAAGTGGCATCACTTTTTTTGATGCATCAGTGGCTTATGCTGCATGCCCATATCTACAAGGCCACAAAAAGCCACCTTGCGTGGCTTTTTATGTCCTTGTAGATATGGAGTAAGGCAACGCAGTGCAAGTCGCTGTGTTACCATACTCTGCATGAAAGAGGCATTCCATGGGTATACACTGTGTTTTCCTAAGCAACAACCATAAATTGGACCCATTCCCTGATTTGCAAGGCCTTGTAAACCTGGGAAAGTGTCAAAAGCTTACACCTCCCCAGAGGAGGTGTAACAAGGAGTAATAACTCAATTTCTTCTTGTTTCTTTCCACTTTTGATGTGTGCTGCATGTGTGCTGCATTCTGCATCACACATTGAAGGAGAAAAATGCCTCCATTGATTGTTTTTATGTAGGAGGGTGTCCCTTCCTGAAGAAAAACGATAATTTCTACAATGCAAACACCCTTGCACCATGATGCAAGGGTGCCTGCAGTGGAACATGGCAGCCCATTGTGCACCTGTGGGAAAAGACAGGAATGCACCACGTCTCACACATATGGCACATTCCTGCTCTTTGTGTTCAATGCAGGGTAGCGCAGGAAAAAGCATTGTGGCACTGCCCTGTGCCAAAATATTGTAAATATGTCCCTTGATAGAATGCTGCCCTACTCCTCTTAGATCTCCTGACAGCCTTTGACACGAATAATTTTCATCTTCGGGACACTGGGGAGCACATTGACAAGCTGCTTGTGCCACCTGTGCATCAGCAGCACAGGCTGCAGACCCATATCTACAAAGCCATGAAAAGGCACTTTGCGTGGCTTTTTATGGCATTGTAGATATGGAGTAAGGCAACGCAACACAAGTCTCTGTGTTGCCTAACTCTCCATCATAGAGGCGTTCCATCGGTGTTACAGTGGGTTTTCCCAAGCGAACACCCATGGATTTGACACATTCCCAGATTCACAAGGATTTGTAAACTTATGAATGCGTCAAATGCCTATGCCTTCTTGTTTTTTCCTCTTTATATATGTACTACATTCTGCAGAACACATATAAGAAGAAAAAGGCCTCCATTGGTTGTTTTTTATGCAAGAAGCTCTCCCAAAAACAGTCATTCCTACAATGTAGACACACTTGCACCATGGTGCAAGGGTGCCTGCCCTGGCGCATGGCAGCCAGTTGTGCACCAGAGCTGTGGAAGAGGATAGGAATGCATTGTATCTTATAGAGAAGGTGCATTCCTGCCCTTCTCTTTTGACGCAGGGTACCACAGCAAGAAGCCTTGCATCACTGCCCTGCACCAAAATAATGTAAATGTGCCCCCGAGTTTGCCTGGTTCATCTCCTTTTTATAATACCATAATAAGGTATCACAATGTCTCCTTTTCAATCAGATTTTCCAGAGGTTCCTCACTGCATCCATCAGTGTTCATTTCTCAGTTCCACTCCTTTTATTCTGTACCTTGGCCCTAGCAGAACTTGTAAGACTATAGGTTTCCTTATATTGCTACGCCAATGACACAGTTGTTCTTCACCCTCTGTCGTTCCTCTGTGTTGTATCCTCTCCATCAGGAGTGGCTCCTCTGTAATAGTGGAGAAGCGTGGTCCCCCTAGTCAGTCAGATAGACAGTGACAAATAAAATAATAATAAAACAATGTTATTATAATTTTATTTGTTGCTGTCTGTCTGACAGCTTGGAAGGTAAGGCGAGGCCGGGGCTTAGGAAGGAGAAGTGGTGGGAACTGTAAAGTGCACATGTCAGTTTGGCCGGCTGTCTTAGTATGGCCAAACCGACATGCACACTTACATTTCTCCAACCTGGCTGTGTTAAACAGCTGGGTTGGAGAAATGGCACAGGATTTCTGTGCCTGAGCGAGCATTAAACCAGCCCACTCATTCCAATCCCAGAGCTGTTCTCAAGCTTGCCTTAGCATGAGAGCAACAACTGGATTTGGAGCATGTGGTGACTGCTGGGAAGAGAGGGAATGGCAGGCAGCAGGACCTGGAGCAGCAGCGGGACGGAGCAGCAGCGGCAGGTATGTTTTAAAAAAATGTTGTACCCCTGACACCCCACTCATGTCATAGTTGGATTCTCACTCCTAGGCGAGTCTGCTGCTTTAGGGGAGACAGTACTTTTGTTTGTAAGTGACTGAGTGACTCCTACAAGTCGCAACTGTCAGTCCAACTGTCTTGGCTTACAAGCAGTACCTCACCAAAAACCCAAACAGTAAAAGGTGATTTGTGCATCAACTCTAGTTTGCAACATCTCAGGGGAGTCGTGATGGAACGGAAGTTATCTTTTTCTCATGTTAGCAACAAGTCTCAGTCACACACAGGCAATAAAGGAGATGTAGGAAAGTTTTCAATATATTTATTGAAAAGACTGCAATCTACTGTAAACTGCATGAGCTGCAATGATTAGGACAACAAACAATAAAAGAAGCATAATGGTGAAGATGTGAGTCGTGAATAAAAAGAACCCCACCATCTTGCAATAAGCATGAAATGTAAAATCCCTAGCATAGAGAACCTAATCTCTAACCTAGCGAGAGCTAGGTATGATAAACGTAATCTGCCAGTACCATGTTCATGGGAAGTGCCCCCCCAACCCTCGTTACCTTGAAATGAGGTCTCATTTCAGACTCTGTGGTGACACAAGGCTGATTTCTACAGCAAGATTACATGCAGTATAGACAGCATCTGGAAGGAATCCTTCTGATAACCTTTTCTGTGTCAGATGTATTTATACAGATCATGTAGGACCCCTGATGCAGGTATGTTCCCAAACAATTGATAAGAAGGCAGACTTTTGGCGGCAATTATGTAAACAATCCCCAACAAGTGTACATTATGTTCCTGTCACACGTAAGTGAGAAAGGGACATGATGAGAATACCTACGTACATCACTTGATTATGACACTGATAGTGACGCCTTCACAGAGTGGCACTGATAACGCAAATCAAAACATTTTTCTAACTATAAACAACAGCAGTCATCGTAAAAGAATTAATAAAATTAATGGACTAAAACAGAGCATGCTAAGTAGTTTTAAAGTCACTAGGTGACGGGGCCCAGGCCTGCAAGCTAATCTCATGAGTCCCAATAAAAGCTAATATGGATTCACTATACTCCGACAGCCCTTCCCCCACCACCCTTGATTGGCGGTAGCTGCCACTGCTCTCCATGACAAAATCAAAGGCTGTCTGTCGTACATCTGCTCTTGGATCCAGTAGAACTAACTCAGGCTTAAAGCCGACAAAACATAAATCCTGATATTCGGCCATAGCCCTCCTTCCTGTTTTGATGGATGAAGGCAACCAAGAATGAGCCACCCTCCATCCACCCAGGTGTTATCCTAGTAAAAATGTTCCAGAAGACTGTCACTTTCGAAATCTTGTCCTTGCATCGAGGCTCCACGGCTTCCTATGCATAACTGTTTTACTTTTCTTTGCATTTTTACAAGGTTTAGCTTTTTTACAGGTTTTTTCATGGTCAAGGCTGTCATTCATGACAGTTCAGCTACCCCACTGTGTCTCATTTTGGTTCCCTTCGTTGCTTGACCCTTGGATTTCTGAAAATTCCACAATTGAAGAAATCCCTTGCAGGTAGCCACACCTGGAGATCCTCAGCTGCCAACTTTTGAACACGCTCCCTATTCTATTTGTGCTATTGAACCCCTTATAGATTTCAGAAATCAATTTAAACTTGCTTCTTCTCACAAACCTTCATCCATTAATTCCCTTTCTTCTATAGTGCATGGTTTCTGGCCAAGAGTCGGGCAGCCTTGATAAGGCCACTACTACACGTTGCCCTTATCAAATAAAATAGTATTCATGCAAATATAATGTCATTATACATATGCAGTTGAGACTACGATCTATGGAACTGATTCTCATTACTGATACCACTAAATAATCTTGATAGTATTACATGTTTGATAAAATGCATGGGAAAAATAAAGTAGATATTTTTAAGCCATGCATCATCTGGCATGTTTAAAGTAATGATAATAGATATTTCTTTATGAATGACCACTGAAGCTTCGTGGCAACCTTAAACTGTTTGAGTGAGGATAGAAAACACCCTGCCTTTTTAAAGACTGAGCAGAAAGTTGAGAGTTAGAAAGAAAAGTAAAGCGCTCGCCTAAAAATAAGAATTAGTTGCTAACTTCATAAATAAAGAAGCAGGTACTTTCAAAGTTTAGAAGCAGTGACAGAGAATTATTTGTCATCAAGGGGCATATTTATACTCCGTTTGCGCCGAATTTGCGTCGTTTTTTTCGACGCAAATTAGACGCAAAACTAACTCCATATTTATACTTTGGCGTTAGACGCGTCCAGCGCCAAAGTTCATGGAGTTAGCGTCATTTTTTTGCGTGAACACCTTCCTTGCGTTAATGATATGCAAGGTAGGCGTTCCCGTCTTAAAAAATTACTCCGATGCTATTGCGTCGGATTTATACTCCCGGGCAAAAATGACGCCCGGGAGTGGGCGGGACTAAAAAACCCGCATTTGTGCCGGATTTTAGCGCCTGGGTCAGGGCAGGCGTTAAGGGACCTGTGGGCTCAGAATGAGCCCAGAGGTGCCCTCCCAAGCCCCCAGGGACACCCCCTGCCACCCTTGCCCACCCCAGGAGGACACCCAAGGCTGGAGGGACCCATCCCAGGGAAGAAAAGGTAAGTTGTGGTAAGTTTTTTTATTTTATTTTTTTGTGGCATAGGGGGGCCTGATTTGTGCCCCCCTACATGCCACTATGCCCAATGACCATGCCCAGGGGACAGAAGTCCCCTGGGCATGGCCATTGGGCAAGGGGGCATGACTCCTGTCTTTGCTAAGACAGGAGTCATGTTAATGGCGTCTGGGCGCCCAAAAAAAATGGCGCAAATCGGGTTAAGACGATTTTTTTGCCTCAGCCTGACTTGCCCCATTTTGAGACGCCCAAACGAAATTTTCCCTACGCCGGCGTTGCCTGGTGTACGTGGTTTTTTTTCACGCACACCAGGCAGCGCCGGTCGACTTACGCCGGCTAACGCCATTCAATAAATACGGCGCCCGCATGGCGCTTCAGAATGGCGTTAGCCGGCGCTAATTTTTTTGGCGCAAAACTGCGTTAGCCCAGTTTTGCGTCAAAAAGTATAAATATGGGCCCAAATGTGGGGGTTTTAACTTTGGGAACTAGTTTGTCTAGTTGACTTGTACCATATGAATATTTTCTCACGGAATGAGTCAGGGATTTAATCGCAGTGCAGCTGTGTACTGGTAGCCAATTCCAGGTTCTATGAACAGGGGGAATGGAGTTGTATTTCTTGAGTGTAAGGAAATCTCTCTGTTTGCATGATTACTCACAAAGTTTTGAATTGATGCTGCTGGTTCTTTGACTCTGAGAACTGTAATGTAATGAGCCAGATTACTGGCCTGCTAATCAGATCTCAATGCCAGTTTGCTAACCTATTACAAAATGTTTGTTGAATTGGCTATCCCTAAGTGGAATAAGCTGTCCTACTTTTACAATAGGATAATGTGCCAAGGGTAACTAGGGCATTAAAGTTCGAGGGCCATATTTATACTTTTGGACGCAAAACTGCGCTAACGCAGTTTTGCGTCAAAAAAATTAGCGCCGGCTAACGCCATTCTCAAGCGCCATGCGGGCGCTGTATTTATTCAATGACGTTAGCCGGCGTTAGCCGCCGGAGCTGCCTGGTGTGCGTGAAAAAAAACGACGTACACCAGGCAGCGCCGGCGTAGGGGGATATGGAGCTTGGGCGCCAAAAAATGGGGCAAGTCAGGCTGAGGCAAATTTTTCGCCTCAACCCGATTTGCGCCATTTTTTTCGACTCCCAACCCCCATAGAAATAACTCCTGTCTTAGCAAAGATAGGAGTCATGTCCCCTTGACCAATGGCCATGCCCAGGGGACTTCGGTCCCCTGGGCATGGTCATTGGGCATAGTGGCATGTAGGGGGGCACAAATCAGGCCCCCCTATGCCACAATTTTTTTTTTAAAAAAACACTTACCTGAACTTACCTTAATGTCCCTGGGATGGGTCCCTCCAACCTTAGGCGTCCTCCTGGTGTGGGCAAGGGTGACAGGGGGGGTCCCTGGGGGCATGGGAGGGCACCTCTGGGCTCCATCCGAGCCCACAGGTCCCTTAACGCCTGCCCTGACCAGGCGCTAAAAAACGGCGCAAAAGCGGCCGTACGCCATTTTTTTTGACCCGCCCACTCCCGGGCGTGAATTTTGCCCGGGAGTGTAAATATGGCGCACATGCCTCGGAGTCAATTTTTTAGACGGGAACGCCTACCTTGCATATCATTAACGCAAAGTAGGTGTCCACGCTAAAAAATGACGCAAACTCCATGGACTTTGGCACTAGACGCGTCTAACGCCAAAGTATAAATATGGAGTTAGTTTTGCGTCGGAATTGCCTAAAAAAACGACGCAATTCCGGCGCAAACAGAGTATAAATATGCCCCCAAGTGTTTACCCAGGTATGCAGCACTGACTGTGCCACCCTGCATGTGACAAAGTATGAAATGGCTCCCAGCCTGCAACTGCAGACTGAAAGACCAGTTTTAAAACTCTTAGTGCAACTTTGCCATTTAAACCAATGGCAAAGCCCTCACTTCTCTTAACCATATATCTAAGTCACCTCTAAGGAAAACCTATTGAGCCCTGGGATAAGGAGCTGTGTATTATTAAGTAGGACGTATACATTAATGTGTGCTAACAGCAACTTCCAAATTGAAATTTTTGCTGTAGAAAGGTTAGTAGGCCCATTGGCTGATACAGAGTTAAAGGCTGACATCTCAGTCCTGCTAATTTCTGAATGGGAATACTAAAAAGGGTACTTCAAGGTAAAAAATGAATTGTTGCATTAAACCTGACACAGAACATGTTGCCCCCTCCAGGACTAGTGGCATTGCACCATCTTCCGGCTGAGGTGCCCCCCCATTCCCCGTTCCCCTCAGGTGCCTGTCTATTTTCGATCTGATGCCCCTGCAGTGTTCTCTCTGTGTTATTGCAGGAGTGAGGTTGGGCCTTGGACTTTGTGATGTGGCCCTGAGGCCCACGGACATTGAGGACTGGGCAGTGTCCTTTTGCATTGTAAATATGCATATACTTTTTTATTTGGATGCACGTATTTCACCTATATTTATCTTATTACAGCCTTTTTACACTATAGTAGTTGTCCTTGCATTATTCCTGAGGGGTACGGGGTGCATATGTTATGTTACTGCATCTGGCTGTGTGTGTGGTGTTTGGGTGGGGGTGTTACATGTTGCGTGTGTGTGTCACTCTCTTTTTCCTCCCCCCTCGCCTGTGTGCTAGGCGGCAGTACTCACCGTGGTCGTCTTCGCTTTGGTGTTCGTAATGGAGCAGAAAGTAAAAGAGCATGGGGAAGACATGCAGCTCGGGCTCCATGACGGCTTGGTTCTTCCCTGAGTCTCCAGAGGAGAGTTGTTTCCCTTCTGTGTTCTGTTTCCGCCAGGCTTTTGATGTTGTTGGTACTGCCACGGAAAAGGTGGCAGATAGGAGTGTAATATTACTGTGTGCAGTGCATTGTCTTCCACCTGGCTGTTGGCGGTTACCGCAGGGATGCCTGTTGGTTTCGTCTTGGCATTCGGTGTGTTAAAGTGGCTGTCTGTCTGAGCAGTTTCCACCGTGGTCATAATTTCATACTTATTACCGCCGGCCTGTTGGCAGTATTACCGCCACTTTATCACTGACTGCCAGGGTTGTAATGAGGGCCATAATATCCTGTTGAAATAATTTCAATTAGACATCCCTCTGGATCCTATCTAACCAATGCCATATGCAGCAACTTTCAGACTGTACTGGCTAAAGACCTGGCACTGCTCTTCAACTGATCATTGAGGACTGGCTTGGTTTCCTAGGCTGGGAAGAAAGCTGCAATAATGCATTTATCACAAAACACATTAGACTCCTCAGACCCGAATAAATGTTTTAGTTCTCCAAGCCAGGTTTACACCTGGAATGAACATTATATTGGTAGTGGTCTCGCTTTATGTGATCTTCACAGACTAATGGATATAGAGCGATGTGGGGCCTTCGTTTTCCTGTACCTCTTTGCAGCCCTTGATACCACTGATCACAACTTCTTCGGATACTGGATTGAAAGGAAGGTAAATGAATGGCTTAGAATTGGCCAGTTTGAATTACTTTTTGACTCAGTATTAGCATAAGGTTATGATTCACCTTTCACCCAGAAATCAAAACCCTCTGAGTGCAGTGTGCCACAGGGTTCATTTTTTCACATTTGTGTTTCATCATTTATATGACACTATTGGCATACCTCTTCCACAAGTTGAAATTAAGATTGTGTATATACATCAATGATACTCAGCTTACTTTTAGCTTATGTCATCAGACAAACGCTTAATCCCTGCTTTCTGAGTTTACCTTTAAACCATTGATCATCAACTTCTTCAAATCAAACACTAATAAAAAAAACAGAAGTTCTCTAAAATTCAGATAAAGGATCTTCTTTTGTTCCTCTCTCTGCTTTCCAAGTCCCATTCTGGGCATACAAATTGATATCATTTTCAAACTTAGGGTCTGATTTAGATATTGTCGGACTGCTTACTCCGTCACAACAGTGATGGATATCCCATCCGCCAAAATCTAAATCCCATTATATTCTATGGGATTTTAGATTTTGGTGGATGGGATATCCATCACTGTTATGAAGGAGTAATCCATCCACCAATATCTAAATCAGGCCCTTAAGTGAAATGTACTTACGATGTCCAAGACTTACTTTTTTCACCCGATTTCCTTAAAGAAAATGTTGCCATTCATTAACAAAGAACTGATGCAATCTCAGTTGAATTATGTGAATGTAATATTCTTAAATGCCCCTATTTTCTGACAGGGAGAAAGTTAAGGGTGCCAATAATGAGTGCTTGGACAGTTGCCTGGTCACCAAAACAGTTTCAAGTTCAGTTCCACACTTTACATCAAGTCCACCATAGACTTTATTGGAAAGGTCCTGATGTTCGGGATGCAGTATGCTGAAGATTCTGAAAGATGCTCTGGATGCTGTGCAGTGTCTTCCTGGGGTTATTCCTCAGTCCACAGGTAAGGTGGGGTGACCTTGGCCACAGAAGTCGGAGTCTCTTGAAGTCCTGTTTGAGCCAGTAGAAGTCCAGCTGTGGCTAGGCTAATGATTTCCAGCGATATCCTTAGGTGAGGGATAGTGTCTATCCTTGGCAACCAATCCACACTCTGACAACTCTCTGAATCCAGCAGACACAGGTGTAACTTTTTAGTCCTGGGTGGAGGTCTTATTTGCTGCATGTCAGTAGTGATTTCTTGTGAGTGGCTACTGATTAGCAAAGATCTTAGCTTTTATGGCACAGGTGCTGGAAGAGTGGGCCAGCTTACTGACCCTTGGAGTCACAACTTCAGACTGGGGCTCAGGGACAATTTGACCTCAAGCTAGGCACCACAGGCACAGCCCTCTCTTTGCTCAGCCAAGGTGGAGCATGTGCAGTCCACTGGCTGGTGCAGCACCTCCTACTAGGTCCATAGCTCAGCAAGGCAGTCCTTTTTTAGTCTTCTCTCCAATCCAGATGTGATTTGAGGGTCAGGGTGCCAGGGGTACCATTTTATGACCAGAAAGGGAACTGGGGGGATGATGCAGTCACTAGCCAATGGGCTACCAGGATCCCTATCCTAGAGTGCACTATTTTGTTCACTCCCACAAAACACGCTTGGCAGATGAATTCCTCTCTCAGTTCCTGTCACCAGCCAGTCTACCTGAACAAATGGGCAGCCATACACAATGTGATCACCATTTACCCACCAAAGGCGGCCACACACATGCCCTGTGAGTGCAATATGAGGATTGTGTTGTATTATGTAGTATGGTTGTGTGATTTTATTGTGTGTTTGTGCAAGCTTACTTTGTAATACACCCATTAAACCATCTTGGGTACAGTCAGACTCATTCGTAAGACATTTATCTCAACCGTAGGTAGCAGTATCATTGGACAGTAAGCCTTAAACAAACTAATTAGTGTCAGTAAGACTTAAATAACTAGGAACTATTGGAAAGTATTTAGAAGCATCAAAAAACAAAATAGGAAAGTCACACAACACAAAAGAAATGTGACACCACTTTATAAAAATAAAGTATATTTTTATACATTTTTAGACACCAAGTTGAACAAAATCCACTGGGGGTTCTGGAGAAATAGATTTGTAAGTAAAACGTAAATTTCAGCTTTATAGTCCAGAGCTTAAACAAGAATTGGTAATCATAAAGTTTGTAAACTTTTGAATGAATTGTGTTCGGATTCTGTGGGCCAAGCTGGGTGAAGAGGGAGATGGTTTGGGAGTGGTTCTAGGAGGTGTCAGTCTGCTGTGTTTGGGTGCAGGTGCATGGACTGGATGCTGCTGTGAGGTGGACGGCTGTTGGGTGTCTGAGTGCTTGCGTTTGTGTACTTTGGGAGGAGGGGGCACAGACACAGTGGGAGAGGACACAGGGGACATGTGCATGGAAGTGGGGGTGGTGACTGCCAGGGAGGGGTGTTTACTGTTAGGTGTGCTGGTGATGGGGGTAGTGAAACTGTAAACTTTGTACTTGTAAAGCACACTACTCACCCGTTAGGGTCTCAAGGTGCTGTATGCATACCACTGTGGAACCCCTCCTGGCTTTTCCCTGTGAGGTGCCCACTCGTGGGCAACCTCCAAGGTGAAGCCAGGCATCCCAGCCTGTTGGGGCCGTTGTGGAGATTAAGCAAGCTATTGCCCAGAGTTACAGAGTGAGATCCATGAATTAGATTAGGCACCAATGTGAGAATTATCAGGTCCGAGGAAATTGAGCCCAAGACCCATCAAGGTGGGAATTGAACCGTGGTCCCGGGCTAGATTTCTGCATCAGGGTCTGCCGCTCTAACCATTGAGCCACACTTCTCCACCTAGTGGATGAGGATGTAGCGCATGCAGGTGTGAGTGTAGACGCAACAGGTAGGGTGGTGGAGGACGAGGAGGAGGGGGCCACAGTGGAGACAGTGGATGTTGGTATGACTGCATGTAGATGGTGTTTGTGTGAGTGCCTGTATGAAGAAGTGTGGTGCTTGTGTTTGCCATGTCCACTCTTGTGTGTTGTCCTGGGTGCATGCTCGTCTGCCTGTGTGCTTGGGATAGGTTGGGGTTGAGGGGAATGGGATTGGGTAGAGGAAGTTGGAGGGGGGAGGCAAGAAACAGGGACAATAGCTGCTATCAGAGAGGAGGCCAGAGCCTGGATTGATCTCTGTTGGGCCACCATTCCAGTGTGAGTGCCCTCCAGGAATGCATTTGTCTGTTGCATATGGGCTGCCAGCCCCTGGATGGCATTCACAATGGTTGACTGCCCAAAGGAGATGATTCGCAGGAGGTCAATAGCCTCCTCAATCAGGGCAGCAGGGCCAATAGGGGCAGGGCCTGAGGTGCCGGGGGTGAAGGAGATGACCACCCTCCTGGGTGAGTGGGCACGGGAAAGTCGCTGAGGGGCTGTTGGGAGGGCGGTGCTGGTACGGGGGTGGCGGCTGTACCTGTAGCTGGGTAAAAATTCTGAAATCCTTTCCACTTTGGGAAGACTATAAAATATATAATTCCCCTTGTGTCTAGGTGCTACCAATTCAGAGAAATCGTCAGTCCTGATGATGACTCGTTTCTGATTTATTTCTCAATAAGGGTAGAAACGTTGACAAAAATGATTGATGTGGGTTACTGTAGAAATTATATAGTGACTTCAAGACTCCTGGATTGAAGGAATCTTATAGAAGCTCACTGTTGTTTTTAACCACATTTTTGTATATAGTGTACATAACACTGGCACTTTATGTGTTGCAGTATTCACTTTCACTTTCACTGTGCTGTTATTTTAAGAGCACCTAGAAATTAGTGATTAAGAGTTAATTTTAAGTTTATTTACAATAAAAAGGTCATACTGAATATTGTTGTAAAGAAATAAAAAATATATAGCAACTTAAAAATACGATGGTGAATAGAATCACTTATTTTTTAACCGTGGAAGTCTAGGTATATACTTCCCCCTTCTTGACCAAAAACATTCCCTCATTGTGTTGGCCATGTCTGCCAGCACCCCTGCAATGGAGACCAGGGTGGTGTTGATGTTCTTCAAGTCCTCCATGAACCTCAGGTACTGTCCCTCCTGCAGCTGAATGTTCTCCTGCAACTTGTCCAGTATCTGGCCCAGCGTATCCTGGGAATGTTGGTATGCTCCCAGGATTGCGGTGAGTGCCTCCTTGAGAGATGATTCCCTGGGCCTGTCCTCCCCCTGTCGCACAGCAGTCCTCCCAGCTTCCCTGTTGTCCTGTGCCTCTATCCCCTGAACCGTGTGCCTCTCTCCAGTGTGCATGCAGTGGTGATAGGTGTCCATGCAGGTCTGTGAGAGGTGTCCATGCATTGGTGTACATGCAGGGCTTGGTATTGGGATGAATGGGTTGTGATGGTGTGGTATGTGGGAGGTGAAGTGATGGGAGTGAGGGTGAGGGTGGGGGTTTGTGATGACATGCAGGTAGGGGGGTGATAGTAATAGAGATTTGACTTACCAGAGTCCAGTCCTCCTCCTGCCAGTCCCTCAGGATGCATGATTGCCAAGTCTTGCTCCTCCTATGTTGTTAGTTCTGGGGGAGGAGGCGGGGGTCCACCGCCAGTCCTCTGTACAGCTAGTTGGTGTCTTGCTGCTGTGAAATGCACCTTCCCTTGTAGGTCTATACCACCAATGGTTTACCGCCATTGAATGTCCGCCGCAGTGATTCGTGAGTCATAATGCTGTGGGCGTAGTTCTGTTGGCGTAACGGTGTGGGTTTTTGCTACCACCAGTTTATCACTGACCTTTGGGCTGACAGACTTGTGTGTGTGGCTGTATAGTGACGGATTGATTTGTGTGTGTCATGATGTGCTTGGTAGTTATCCGCTGCACCGGCGTTATGTTGCCGGCAGTCGGCATGGCGGTAAGCGGGATTTACCACCAATGTCATAATGAGGGCCTACGGCCCTATTATGAACACAGCGGTTTTCACTGCTGTGTTCATGCTGGCTGTCTTTCTAGTGACCGCCAGCCCCCCGGAACACTGCCGGCCGTATTATAAACATTCTGCTGGGCCGGCGGGCGGAAACATTGTTTTCCACCTGCCTGGGCCGGACATTGCCGGCGGCTCCATGTGACCTGCGCGATGGGACTCTGCACAGGGGTCCCAGCACTGCCCATGCCAAGTGCATGGGCAGTGCAGGGGCACGCTGGGGGGCCCCAGAGCACCCCTTCCACCAGCCTTTCCCAGGCGGGGAAACCCACCAGGGAAAGGCTGGTGGAAGTGGGATCATTATGCGAGCTGTAGCAGCGCTGCCCTGTCGGATAATGATGCCGTCTACCATCAGGCTGTCTGTCGGAGGCAGCCTGGCGGTGGAGGAGGGCCACCTATGGCGGCCCTCTCTGTCATCATTATGTGGCGGTCTGGGCCACCATGCCGGATGGCGGGATTTCCCGCCACCGCCGGCATGGCGGCCCACACAGCCATGATCATAATGAGGGCCTATATCTCCAGAGGAGAGACTTCCTCCAGTGTTGCATCAACATCACCAAAAGAGACAATAGAAATAAAAGATCAGTTAGCTGGAGCCTACACACAAGTCTCCCATCTCTAATGCCAGACATTTTGTCAGAAAATGATTTAGATAGCGTTTCAACTTAGAATTCTAGAGAGGGTAAAACAAACTCTCTTTAATGATAGAGAAGAAGAGTTCTTTAGGCAGATTGTATGCATTCTGTAGCCAAGAGGGTAGTAGGCTTTCTTCGAACGGCTTAACTTAGGAGAAATGGGTAAAGCATTTATTAGTTCCAAAACAGGTAAAAAGTAAAAAACAAATAAAATCCTTACTCCAATTTATGAAAATAGAAACATTTTTCATGAGCAAATAGGCACCAAAATGACAGAAAATCTTATGTGGGAAAATGAAAGATATGATTTCTCAAAATTCTAGAATGTTCTCGCTACAAAAAGTACAAAGCACTAACAGCAGGTTTTTGGTCACGCTATGCCAGGTCAAAGCAATGGAGTGCAGGTAGGATACAGATACCAGGGTTATCCCAGAGGAAGTTTACCTTTACACTTAGTCACTTTTCTGGAGAAACGTCCTCATCAACCAGGTTGTTGACAGGTTAGGGTAGAGGCTGGGTCAGAAGAGGGTCTGGTTTAGCTTGGCTGGCTGGAGCACTGGACCTGGGGGCAATGGGTCCAAAAAGAAGTTTGAGGTTCTCAATGTTAAAGGCAGGATATCTCCAAGCTGGTAAAGTCTGAAGTCAGGGGTCTGGAAGGCGTCATCATTGTCAGGGTGCTGATCACCTTTGGTCCGGTAAAGTGCTCTACATTAGGAGTTAAAAACATTTGTAGAAGTCAGAATCCTTTCAGATGGGAAAGCCAGCAAGATAGGTCCGACCAGCAGTTTAGTCTAGTGATTCTCCTCTGATTCTTTTTTCCCAAAAAAATGAGGAAATAAGTTTATGAGCATCCAGTCTTGCAATTTGGAAGGGGGAAGAGTAGACTCAGGGCCTTTTGGGCACCACATCAGGGTTAGGACTCAATCTCCTAGAAGCCACCAGCAGGACCCAAAGTAGATCCAGTTGGAACTGGTCAGTTAGGTTCAGCAGAGATTTGGGCTTCTTCTAGCTTTGTGTTCCTGAAGCTGTAGGCTAGCCAGAAAATCTTCTTCTGTCTTTTGCAGGTCTGGAGGAGTTCTGAAGAGGGTACTGAGGTGGCATTATTAATGGCCAGTTCCAGCCTAAGGGTAGGTAAATCTCCTGCCCACTCCCTAACCTAAAGGGTAAAAGTTCCCAAAGGTGGCCCTACCTACTTTTACAGCACTACCTGCGTAATTTACTGTAAACTATCCCACAGAGCCCCTCTCGACCTAGCTCTTAATACAGAATATTTCTTCCTCTGTGGAGAGCTCCCTGGGCCTGCCCAGAGCTGAGGCCAATGTAATGAGCAAACCCTCCCCTATGATCACTCTTAACTGGTTCTGGTTCAGCCCCTCTCGTACTGGGAGTGGTGCCAAGTTGGCTAGCAGAACAATAAAGGGACAGTCCTAGGTGAGAGTACATCTATTTGTTACATGGTAGGCGTCTTTTGTATTTGAGCTAAGTTGTTGAGCACAGCCCAGATGCCAGGGAAAAACAATTCTCCCCACACCCAGGCCTTTTGCCTACTGCCTGAAAACAATACAAATCTCACCACAGGACACCCATTAACAGTCAGATGACACTGAACCCTGACTGTAAGGCTCATTTGATTTGGGCAGAAAAACTCTAACTTTATAAAAAAGACATTTTCAAAATAGCAATTCAAAATCTGACTTGATCATCAGATTGGATTTTAAATCACTATTAGTTTCAGTCCTTGAATCATTGTTCTAGCTATTCCCAAACTAATGCTATGCAGTGGGCCTTTAAGTTTGTGGACGGAACCCAAAGACCTCCATTTTATGAGCCCAGCTTTTCCTGCGCCCTACTACAGCCCAGTGAGGCAGAGTCTTAAGAGACTGCTAAAAATCCAGACTATTGGAAAGTGAATTATTGGTAAGGGCAGGTAAGAGCCTACACCTAGCAATAGGCCACTAATCCCCTTTTAGGTCCAGTTAGGTCTCAATAAATTAAACCCAGCTCAACCCTTGGTAGATTGCCAACAAGCGACAAGGCTTAACTTAGGAGACAAGTGTGTAAAGCATTTAAGAATCACAAAACAGTGAATAAGGAAAACACAATAAAAATCCAATACCAATTAATAAAACTAGATTATATTTGTATCTTTAAAATGACACCAAAATTATTAAAATCAGGTAAGGGGAACCGGAGATATGATTTTTTAAAGAATTTATGTTTTCTAGCGCATAGAAGCAACTAGCGCTCAAGGGATTAAAAAAGGTCACACTGGACAGGAACAAAGTCCAGAGTTCAGGCTACCTACAAGGTAACACTGTTACGCTTACTTTCAGAAGTGTTTCCTTATTCAGAAAAGTGGTTTATGGCACAAGCCAAGGGTTCATAGGCTCTGGTTTGCCTCTTGGGGTCTGGGACTACAACTCTCACAATGCACCTATTCAACTTATGGAGTTGCTCCAAAAGTCTCCAAACTTCTGGATCTTCCTCCAGAGGTCCTTTTTGGGTCCTTGAAGTGTCCACAACTTGATCTAAACTTCCAGAAGCTCTGAGTTGCTCCTTGGGAGTTGGGACTACAATCCCAAGAATGCACCTGGGCAGAATCCCCCAATGGCCACTGGACGCCTGTCAGCTCGGCTCTCCTTGCAAGACTTGATGCAGGGGACTCTGGGCAGCTTCTTTGTACCTGTAGCTTACAAGGAGTCCACTCCTGGAGTTGCAGAAGCAAGGTAAAGTCCTTTTCTTGTTGAAGTCTAAAGTGTGCAGCTGGTGCAGTCCCTGGGGTCCAGTGAGTGCAGAGTCCAGGTGCAGGCCAGGGGTCCAGCAGGGCAGTCCTTCTTCTCCAGTATCTTCTTCCAGCAGGGATCTGAGGTGTGGGTGCAGCTCTGCCATATTTATCCTTGCTCCCGGAGTGAAAAGCAAGGGGGAAGGGGCTGACTGTCTAATCACAGGCAAGCCACTCCTCCCTTGGATGACCACTTCCTGGGAAGTGTGGCAAAAATAATTCCCAGGGAGCAACATTCTTCAAAAATCCAACATGGCTGAAACTGATTTTTGGAGGTTAGATCTTGCTGAGAGTACCCACTGGTGTGGCGAAAAATCCTAAACACACCCTTCTCCTGCCCTCTCCTAATCTCATCAAGAGGGCACCTAATTGTCTGGGGTTGCAGGAAATAGAGGAGGTCCTGAGCTGCTCCAATTGTGCATCCCTGCCTTTGAAGACCAGTTTGGCTGCTCTCCCCCATCCTGTTTCACGACCTGCTGAGGCAGATTTCCTCCCCCAGGCACATCCTTTGTGTCCAGCCCAGGCCACTTCACACCTCATCAAGGCAGCCTGGCCAGGTTGCCAGAGGCTGGCCAATCAGAGAAGGGTACTACAGAGCTGAAGTTGCAAACTTTTAGGTAGAGTTTTAAAACTCTTTACCTGAACTAATTACATTAAATCCAACTGTGGCAGGTTGTGGGAATTATTATAACAATTAATGTGATACCAAGCTCAAGGTATCGGTCTCTTATGGGGACTTTGTTAATTAAAATAAAGTCTCCCCATTTTAGCCTATGGAGGCCATTCACTATACTGAGGGGAAAAAACAAATGTGGCTATTTTACCTCTCTAGGGCTTATACATCTACTTTTAAGAGGTCCCTGCTTACAGCTACATAGAACCCTCCTTAGGGGCACTTAGGGCACACCTTAGGGGTGATGTATATGTACAAATAAGACAGTTTAAAACTTTGGAAGTACTTTTAATTCCAAAGTCAAATTTGCACATAACTTTAGTTTAAAAGCAGCCAACAAGGCAGGCCTGCCTTTAAAATGATGTTGGGTACCTCAGCAGTGCACCAATAGGTGCACAACATGTGCTGGGGTCCTTGAACATACATGCCCTACCATATATTAGGGACTTATAGGTAGGTTGACATAGACAATTATAATTAGCCCAATTTGCATACTCATTTTACAAAGAGCGCAGGCCCTGGGACTGGTTAGCAGTACCCAAGGCACAATCAGAATCAGGAAAACACCAGCAAAAAGTGAAAAATGGGAGCAAAGAGTTAGAGGGTCTCTGCAATCAGCCCTGTTTTCTCACACAGACGTTCTGTTTATTCCAGTTATTTGTTAAAAAGTGTATTTCCCCTACCTGTGCATGTTTATATTAAGCTCCACGTGTTTTTTCTATTTGTGACTGTTAGAGAAATTTTCCTCCTAATTTTTCCCAAATACTGCATTAAGCTCCCCTACTTTTTCAAAAGGCTACATACACCTCAGTGGCTAACTAGAGTGTGTTTAGGAGACTGCTTAATCTGCTCTGTGATTTAAACTGTGTTTGTAAAGTGTATGCACCGCTTGTTTTTTCCTTGAAAAAGCCATATATTAGAGTGCACGACAAGCAGTATTTCAGTGATTTGTTATCTGTCCCTTACCTGGAAAGTAGCCTCTGCTAGCTTAGAAGTGTGGATTCTGCCTGTCTGTACCCAAGGAGATTCTGAATAGAAGAGCACTTCCCTCCACCCTTCCACAAGGGCTTTGGCTTAAGGTAACTTGGCCCTTATTTAAGTTTACATTGGTTGTGGCATGTTTTGTTGTGATTGGCTGTTGGGGTTAATGTTTCTATGAGTGTTATGGTTTGTGTTTTGATTGCTACCAGGGCTAGGGCTCCTATTGGTCTAAAGTTTTTATGGTTCCAGTTATGATTGGCTTTCAGGGATACCGTTGTGATTGGCTGTGAAGGCGAGGGTTTTGGTTGGTCCTAGGGCTACGGTTCCCATCAGTCTAAAGTTTTCATGGTTTCTGTTGTGATTGACTGTCAGGACTAGGAATGTGATTGCTTCTAGGGCTCGGGTTCCTATTGGTGCAAGGTGTTTAGGGTTATTGTTTTGATAGGCTCTAAGAGCTAGGGTTCTGATTGGTTAATAGGGCCAGGTTTTCCACTGGGTCTTGAGTTTAGGGTTAGGAACCTGGGGCCAGATGTAGGAAACTGTTTGCGACTCGCAAACGGCAAAATTTGCCGTTTGCGAGTCGCAAAACGCAGTTTCCTATGCAGAAATGCATTTTGCGAGTCGGAACCGACTCGCAAAATGCATTTCCGACTCGCAAATAGGAAGGGGTGTTCCCTTCCTATTTGCGACTCGCAGTCGGATGCAATACCATTTGCGACCGCGTACGCGGTCGCAAATGGCATCGCAGTTACCATCCACTTCAAGAGGATGGTAACCCACTCGCAAATTGGAAGGGGTCCCCATGGGACCCCTTCCAGTTTGTGACTGGACCCAAAAATATTTTTTCAGGGCAGGGAGTGGTCCAAAGGACCACTCCCTGCCCTGAAAAAATACCGAAACTAAAGGTTTTGGTTTTTTTTTAAGTGCAACTCGTTTTCCTGTAAGGAAAACGGGCTACACTTAAAAAAAAAAAAAACTGCTTTATTTAAAAGCAGTCACGAACATGGAGGTCTGCTGACGACAGCAGGCCTCCATGTTTGCGAGTGCCTATACTCGCTATGGGGCCGCAATTTGCGACCCACCTCATGAATATTCATGAGGTGGGTCATTGCGACCCCATAGCGAGTCGCAGTCGGTGTCTGAGACACCGTACTGCATACCAAATTGCGAGTTGCAATTTGCGAGTCGGATGGACTCGCAAATTGCAACTCGCAATTTGGTTTGTTGCTACATCTGGCCCCTGATTGGTTAGGTTTAGGGCTATGTTCCATTGGTCAATAGGGCTATTGAATTCTAGGGCTCAGGGCATCTAAGCCCGGGCGTAGAGCCTAAGGGCGGACAGGACAAGGGTAGTTGACTAGTTGGACGTGTTCGGGCCAGGTCAGGCCTAGGGCCAGAGATGCTGCCCAATTTTCCATCTTTCAGAAATGACCTTAATCCCTCCACATCCTCCAACATTCAAACCCAAAATCAACAAAGGCATCCAACTCATGCATCACAAACAAACCTCATGCAGATTTGAATGTCTCAACAACAACCACAAAACCCCACATACCACACCTATACACATATCCACCACAACTACAATAGTATGACACCTTCATTCTCACACCAAACACAACTATGTCCATTAACACTAACACATCCACACATCACCCACACAACACAAACCCGCATAATTCCTACCTTTCATCCATCCAGACACAAACTCCCAGTTCATGCAAAACACCAGCACTATCCTCTATTTACTTCTACCACACCCCTTTTTATCATGACAAAGCCTACACTCAGCCTTCCATCACAACATCCACTAACACTCTCCTCATCTTTTTACCAATTACACACAACCATACAATCCTTGCACTTCACTCTACCGCACATATTACCTCTTCCAGTGACCAAATCTAACACAACCATTCTTAACTCCTGTCTACCACCTCCTACAAACCTCATACACTCTTCTCCAAAACACATCACCACCCCTTTACTATTCAAAGTCCACTCACCACCAGTAACTCACATGTGAATCCTTCACAGAAAACCACTGCACCAATGTCTCCTCTCACTGCTCCACAAAAACTACACAAACAACACACATCAGCACATCAAAATAACACAAACATTTTCCATCACACCCACTCCCACCGTCATGACTACACATTTAATACAAATCCTGACCATTTTTTACTTCACAATTCTCACTCTTCACAAACATCTACCACATACACCCCAAAACAACAACATTCATTTACCTGCCTTTCATCCATTACACAATTTAGAGCCTTAGATTATGATCTATATGCTCCTCCACCACCCCAACCCATACTCCTTCCACCCTAAACAGACACAAACAAAATCAACGACATGCCACTCTTAACAACTTCCCATCACACTGTCTATTACACAACAGGGCTACTCTACAAAAAGAACTAAACTCATGATGTCACTCTCAGCCACCAAGCCCACCACCAACACACACAGACCCAACAAATTACCTCCAAAGCCTGCTGGATAAGGAACACAAAATAGAAAAGCAACACTACTGTAACCTTCATAGGATTGTCACAACTAATAACGCACCTGCTACAAGCTCAAAACATACTGCTCACCCGTCTCCAAAGCAAAATGACACCACCACCAAAATAATTTTTCTAAACTGCTTGCTCATAAATACTCGATTACTTTAAAAAAAACAAGCACCACATCTATGACCCGCTCACTGACACACAACCTGACTTACTATTCATAACATAATTGTCATTGGGAGATGACATGGGCCCAGTGTTGTATGAAGCCATTCCTCCAGGCTATCAAACCATCACACAAAACCATATAGGCAAAAAAGGAGGAAAAAAGGAGGTGGTCTAGTTATTATATTCAAACAAACAATAAATCTCAACTAAACAGAAAACATTCCCATACAAGGTTGGCTGGCCCTCATCACCAGATGCAACCCAACACCAACTTCCTCCTATAACTTTCTCCTCCTTTACAGACCTCAATTCAACATTCCCAGACACATTTCTAGACAGTTTCAAACCTTATGACATTATGGGGGTGATTCTAACCCTGGCGGTCGGTGATAAAACGGCGGCCAACCCGCCAACAGGCCGGCGGTCCAAAAAATGGAATTCTGACCCTGGCGGGAACCGCCAACACAGGCCGCCACATTAACACTCCGACCGCCACGGCGGGACCGACAAACAGCGCGGCGGTCACCGCCAACAGACAGGCGGCAGACAATGTACCGCCCACACTATTATGACCGGCCAATCCGCCACCTTTTCCGGGGCGGGAGCACCGCCGATAAAAACACGGCGGAAACAGACTACGAACGGGAAAACGCGCACCTCTACGCACTCCACGAGGAAGGAGGACAGCATGGAACCCGAATTAAACATCCTACCTGCTCTCATCTACCTGCTCATCTACCACGAGTACGAACGCCGGCGGAGACGACAACGGTGAATACTGCACCTACGACATAGGGGAGGGGGGAGGACGAAAGGTTACGTGCACACACATACGCGATACACCCACCCCCCCAAACCATGTACACACCAATGCAGAGCAACAAGTCACAGTGAAACCACCCAAACCCCCGTAAAAAAAGCAAGGACATAATTAAATTGTGACTCGAAATTTATGGGAAATAAAAACCACTGATAAGTCACGGTCAAATAGCAAGAACAATTCAAAAATACCAATTCAATATCCAGTGCATACGATAAACCGAGGCAATAAGTCCTGCACATCTAACAAGATTCCAAGTGTCCGTGGGCCAAAGTGTATCAACACAAGGGCAAAGCCCACACAGGAGACCTGAGTCCTTTGGAGAGAACACTGCAGGGGCATCTGATGAAAAAACCACAGGCACCTCAGGGGGAAGGGAAGGGGGGGGCACTACAGCCACATGAGTCCACGACGCCAGACCCACGAAGGGGCCACCATGCCGACTGTGCCATCCTGGGGAGTGCAAAGCCACAGTCTCTCAAGTCTCTACAGTGGGTGGCTTGCCCACTCGGCCATCCTGGGGAGTGCAAAGCCACAGTCTCTCAAGTCTCTACAGTGGGTGGCTTGCCCACTCGGCCATCCTGGGGAGTGCAAAGACACAGTCTTTCAAGTCTCTACAGTGGGTGGCTTGCCCACTCGGCCATCCTGGGGATTGCAAAGCCACAGTCCATCAGGTGGATAACAGTCTCCACCGGTCAAGGAGGAGGCATGGTGGGCACAGTGAACCGTGAACAGTAGCTCGAGACAGATCCGGCACTGTCATTGTGCCAGTGGTGCTTGAGACGGCGGGGCCCAGCGGAGCGGTGCATGAGACGGCGGGGCCCAGCGGAGCGGTGCTTGAGATGAAGGGCCCAGCGGAGCGGTGCTTGAGATGGCGGGGCCCAGCGGAGCGGTGCTTGAGATGAAGGGCCCAGCGGAGCGGTGCTTGAGACGGCGGGGCCCAGCGGAGCGGTGCTTGAGACGGCGGGGCCCAGCGGAGCAGTGCTTGAGATGAAGGGCCCAGCGGAGCAGTGTTTGAGACGGCGGGCCCAGCGGAGCGGTGCTTGAGATGAAGGGCCCAGCGGAGCGGTGCTTGAGACGGCCGGGCCCAGCGGAGCGGTGCTTGAGACGGCGGCGCCCAGCGGAGCGGTGCTTGAGACGGCGGGGCCCAGCGGAGCGGTGCTTGAGACGGCGGGGCCCAGCGGAGCGGTGCTTGAGATGATGGGACCAGCGGAGCGGTGCTTGAGACGGCGGGGCCCAGCGGAGCGGTGCTTGAGATGAAGGGCCCAGCGGAGCGGTGCTTGAGACGGCGGGGCCCAGCGGAGCGGTGCTTGAGACGGCGGGGCCCAGCGGAGCGGTGCTTGAGACGGCGGGGCCCAGCGGAGCGGTGCTTGAGATGAAGGGCCCAGCGGAGCGGTGCTTGAGACGGCGGGGCCCAGCGGAGCGGTGCCTGAGATGAAGGGCCCAGCGGAGCGGTGTTTGAGACGGCGGGGCCCAGCGGAGCGGTGCTTGAGAGAAGGGCCCAGCGGAGCAGTGTTTGAGACGGCGGAGCCCAGCGGAGCGGTGCTTGAGATGAAGGGCCCAGCGGAGCGGTGCTTGAGACGGCGGGGCCCAGCGGAGCGGTGCATGAGACGGCGGGGCCCAGCGGAGCGGTGCTTGAGACGGCGGGGCCCAGCGGAGCGGTGCTTGAGATGAAGGGACCAGCGGAGCGGTGCTTGAGACGGCGGGGCCCAGCGGAGCGGTGCTTGAGACGGCGGGGCCCAGCGGAGCGGTGCTTGAGATGGCGGGGCCCAGCGGAGCGGTGCTTGAGATGAAGGGCCCAGCGGAGCGGTGCTTGAGACGGCAGGGCCCAGCGGAGCGGTGCTTGAGATGGCGGGGCCCAGCGGAGCGGTGCTTGAGATGAAGGGCCCAGCGGAGCGGTGTTTGAGATGGCGGGCCCAGCGGAGCGGTGCTTCAGATGAAGGGCTCAGCGGAGCGGTGCTTGAGACGGCGGGGCCCAGCGGAGCGGTGCTTGAGACGGCGGCGCCCAGCGGAGCGGTGCTTGAGACGGCGGGGCCCAGCGGAGCGGTGCTTGAGACGGCGGGGCCCAGCGGAGCGGTGCTTGAGATGAAGGGACCAGCGGAGCGGTGCTTGAGACGGCGGGGCCCAGCGGAGCGGTGCTTGAGATGAAGGGCCCAGCGGAGCGGTGCTTGAGACGGCGGGGCCCAGCGGAGCGATGCTTGAGACGGCGGGGCCCAGCGGAGCGGTGCTTGAGACGGCGGGGCCCAGCGGAGCGGTGCTTGAGACGGCAGGGCCCAGCTTGAGACGGCGGGGCCCAGCGGAGCGGTACTTGAGACGGCGGGGCCCAGCGGAGCGGTGCTTGAGATGAAGGGCCCAGCGGAGCGGTGCTTGAGACGGCGGGGCCCAGCGGAGCGGTGCTTGAGATGAAGGGCCCAGCGGAGCAGTGCTTGAGATGGCGGGGCCCAGCGGAGCGGTGCTTGAGATGAAGGGCCCAGCGGAGCGGTGCTTGAGACGGCGGGGCCCAGCGGAGCGGTGCTTGAGATGAAGGGACCAGCGGAGCGGTGCTTGAGACGGCGGGGCCCAGCGGAGCGGTGCTTGAGATGAAGGGCCCAGCGGAGCGGTGCTTGAGACGGCGGGGCCCAGCGGAGCGGTGCTTGAGACGGCGGGGCCCTGTTCAGCGGTGCTCTTCTGCACGGCGGGGCCCTGTTCAGCGGTGCTCTTCTGCACGGCGGGGCCCTGTTCAGCGGTGCTCTTCTGCACGGCGGGGCCCTGTTCAGCGGTGCTCTTCTGCACGGCGGGGCCCTGTTCAGCGGTGCTCCTCTCCACGGCGGGGCCCTGTTCAGCGGTGCTCTTCTGCACGGCGGGGCCCTGTTCAGCGGTGCTCTTCTGCACGGCGGGGCCCTGTTCAGCGGTGCTCTTCTCCACGGCGGGGCCCTGTTCAGCGGTGCTCTTCTGCACAGCGGGGCCCTGTTCAGCGGTGCTCTTCTGCACGGCGGGGCCCTGTTCAGCGGTGCTCTTCTCCACGGCGGGGCCCTGTTCAGCGGTGCTCTTCTCCACGGCGGGGCCCTGTTCAGCGGTGCTCGTCCAGTAGGTCAAGGGAGCCAGACATGGCCTGGACTCCCTGCTCAGTCGCCCTCCGACCGTGCTGTTGCTGGACCCTTCGGTGACGGAGTCCTGGGCCCTTTGGTGTTCTTCCTAACACCCGGGATGGGACCTGTGGGCCCCTCCTGCTCCGCGCTCCTGCTGGCTGACTTTTCCGCCCTGCTGCCCTTTCGCTCCTTAGATGGGGCTCTCGGGCCCTTGCCTCCCCTAGATGTTGTGGCTGGTGAAGTGGGCGAACTTTGCTCCTTGGGGGCAGCCGTGTCAGTCCTCTCACTGCGGCCCTTTAGCTTCCTGGTCTTCTTGCCTGATGGGGGGCTGGCTGTCCCCTTGCTGCTGATTGAAGTGTCACTGCTGGCAAAGGGTGGGCTCCAGAACCCATGCACCACAGTGACACTCGAAGCTGGGCTGGTGGTGGCTGAGGTGCTCTTGGGACTCTTTGCAGATGGAGGGGGTGGGTCAGATGAGGGAAAGAGGTCAAGATTAGCAAGTAAAACTTTCTTAGGACCAAGGTAAAAGGTAGGAGAAGTGGTAATGGAAGTGGAGGAAGAGGATGTGGTTGTAGGAGAGTCAGGTGTGCTGTCTTTGGGTGCAGGTGCTTGTGCTGGAGGCTGTCGTGAGGTGGATGGCTGTTGGGTGGGTGGCTGCCTGCTTTTGTGTGTCTTGGAAGAGGGGGTGACAGACACAGTGGGAGAGGACACAGGGGACGTGTAAATGGTAGTGGGGGTGGTGACTGCACGTGTGCGGACTGGACTGGAGGGTGTGCTGGTGATGGAAGCACTGGCTGATGGTGGTGTGCATGCAGGTGTGAGTGTAGACGTCACAGGGAGGGAGGAGGGAGACGAGGAGGAGGGGGACACAGAGGTGGTAGTGACTGTTGGAATGTCTGCATCTGGGTGTTGCTTGCGTGAATGCTTGTGGCTTCTGTGGTGCTTGTGTCTGGATGAGCTGCCCTTGGGTGTTGAGGTGTGTGCAGGCTGGTCTAATGGTGTGGATGGGATAGGCTGAGGAACAGGAGACAGAGACAGGCTGGAGGCAGTCAGAAGAGGGAGGCTGGAAACAGGGACAATGGCTGCCGTCAGTGCTGAGGCCAGAGCATTGAACGATCGTTGATGGGCAGCCTGACCCGAATGAATGCCCTCCAGGTAGGCATTGCTCCGATGCACCTCCCTTTCTACCCCCTGGATGGCATTCAAAAGGGTAGTCTGCCCAACAATGATGGTCCGCAGGAGGTCAATGACCTCACTGAGGGCAGCAGGGGTAACAGGGGCAGGGACTGAGGTGCCTGGGGCGAAGGAGACGCCCGCCTTCCTGGGCGAGCGGGCACGGAGCGTAGGCTGAGGGGCTACTGGGAGGGCGGGGCTGGTGCTCTGGGTGGCGGCTGTACCTGTAGAGACGGGGGGCCCGGATGTTGCCGCCACCGCTAGGGAGCTCCCATCCGAGGACGTGTCGCTGTCGCTGGTGTCACCACCGGTCCCCGTTGTGGTGCTCCCCTCGCCCTCCGGATCACTGGTGCCCTCGGTGTCTGTTCCTGGTCCCACCGGGGCCTTGTGACTTGCAGCTCCCTCGTGCTCCGATGCCAATTCTCCTCCGCCTGATGATGCTAATGCACAGATGCACAAGAAGACGAAGAAGAAGGGTGGGGGGAGAAAAACGAAGACCAGGTTGAGTGCATGCAATGTCAACACCGTTGGCGGAGAGGACAGACACAGGAGCCTCATGCACTAAGCCGCGCATTCGGGGTACACTGCTCAGTACTTCGGACTAGGACAACAGGTCTAGAGACGACAAAGGCGCACATGTGTGATGCTGGACCATCGATAGCTGTACTTGTCACCCTACAGAGGTGGGGGCCGGGAGCACAGGGCCATGCCTAAAGGAGAGGACTACACTACAGAAAGCGCCCTGGCCTAATGTCACCCCATACCCTCCTCCCCCACCCAGACGCCTCCACTGCGCAGAGAGATAGCAGAATGTGCTGATACTCACCCCCTTGTGTCTGCTGTGATATCCTCAAGCGCCCATCCAAATCAGGGTAGGCCACCGCCAGGATCCGGGACATCAGGGGGGTCAGGGTACGACTGGCACCCCTCCTAGGTTGGGAGGCCATCCCCAGCAGTGACTCGGCGGTCTTCCTGGTCCCGCGGCGGATGTCCTCCCACCTCTTGCGGCAGTGGGTGCCCCGTCTGACGTGGACCCCCAGGGCCCGGACTTCCTTGGCGATGGCACGCAAAATGTCCACTTTCTGATGGGCGCTGACCTATTTGACATGTACAGGGTGGGAAGGAAAAATCATAATTTTTCTGCATGTTAGATGCGATTGGCCCCCCCTCTCCAACCTTGCCATATGGCACATGCTCTCATCTGTCGTGCGTTGCACTCCTCATTCGCCCCCCACACCACCAACTTAGCATCCACCCCACTCCACACAGGCATAGCCCATTCAATGTGCACCCAGTGTACTTACCTGTTGGTCTGGAGGACCGTAGAGTAACGCATACTGGGGGAGGACCCCATCCACAAGTTTCTCCAACTCCTCAGACGTGAAGGCAGGGGCCCTTTCCCCAGTCGCAGCAGCCATTGTCACTTCCAGACCGAGGTCACAGCAGCACTTGCAGTATAGGTCCTCTCCTGTGGATGATCAGGTCTCGAGTGATTAAGCAGATAGAAAATGGCGGTCACGCCCGCGGTGGTGCGTACCGCGGCGGTGCGTACCGCGACCGCCGGCGCACCTCGTCATTGGCTCCTGAAACCCATAGGCCTCAATGTTAGCCAATGCGGCTTCGTATAGCGGTCTTCGACCGCCTACCGCCACGGTGTGCCACGCCAGCGCATTGACCTCACATCCCATTGTCCCACTTCACAGGTCAGGCAGCCGCCATTTCAAGGGCCCACATGGCATTATTTGTACTGCGTCACACAGGCCTAGGACTTGCATTGCCACACATACACGCCTTTCAATACATAGATAATCGTGTGCTATGCATGCAGTGGTGAACGTACCTGTGATTTGCTTGACTCTGTGCGCCATGTTGTCCTTCCTAGGCACCGTCCGCTGGGACTTGCGAGGAGAAGGATGAATCCTCGCGTGTACCGACCGCTGGTGGACCTGTCGACAATGGAAGAACGCCACATCATACTACGATACCGACTTGACTGAACCACTATACATGAACTGTGTGCCCAGCTGTAGCCAGCCCTGATGTCCCCCATCCGCCAACCCACAGGAATTCCCCCTCTAGTGCAGGTTCTGTCAGTCCTCCATTTTTTGGCAAGTGGCTCATTCCAGACAACAGTGGCCATGTCATCTGGAATGTCTCAGCCTATGTTTTCAAAAATCTTGTCTACAGTGTTGTCTGCCCTGACGAAACACATGCGGCGCTACATTGTATTCCCTGAGGAGGTTGATTTGGCCACTGTGAAGGGTGATTTTTATGCCCTTGGACATATCCCCAACATAATTGGTGCCATTGATGGGACCCATGTGGCTTTAGTACCCCCAAAAGACGATGAGCAGGTGTACAGAAACAGGAAAAGTTACCATTCGATGAACGTCCAGGTGGTCTGTTTGGCTGACCAGTACATCTCCCATGTGAATGCCATGTTCCCTGGGTCAGTGCATGACGCGTATGTGATGCGAAATAGCAGCATCCCTTATGTGATGGAACAGCTACAGAGACAACGTGTGTGGCTAATTGGTGACTCTGGTTACCCCAACCTGCCTTGGCTATTGACCCCAGTGAGGAATCCCCGGACCAGGGCAGAGGAACGGTACAATGAGGCCCATGGGCGAACTAGGAGGATCATTGAAAGAACCTTTGGCCTCCTGAAGGCCAGGTTTAGGTGCCTGCATATGACAGGGGGATCTCTGATGTACTCACCAAAGAAGGTGTGCCAGATCATCGTGGCCTGCTGTATGCTTCACAATTTGGCATTGCGACGTCAGGTGCCCTTCCTGCAGGAGGATGGTCCAGATGGTGGTGTTGAAGCAGCTGTGGAGCCTGCGGAGAGTGAAGAGGAGGAAGACGAAGAGGACGACCCAGACAACAGGGACAGAGTTATCCAACAGTATTTTCAGTAGCACACAGGTAGGAATCACCCACGCCATTTAACATTTACTGAATGCCCCCTGCATCTTTACTTTGTGTATTTCCCCCCAGTTCTTTTAAACTGAAGTTTGCTTTTCCCTTCCCTTTTCAGTGCTGTATGACCCACTGCGTGACTTCTGCTTGGTTAGCCCATGGACTAATGCTTATTGACATCGGTATGTTGTACACACATAAATTACAGAACATTATTGATAAGTAATGTGTTATACATTTGTAAATAATACAGGCTGACTCCAGAATGATTTCTGTGCAATGAGTGATTTATTTTTAGTGCTATATATTGGTACATGATATTAAAACGGTGATGGGTGAGGGTGGAGTTATGTCCATGGCAGAGTCCAGTTCTCGGTCGCACAGGTGCATTGTCCATATGCCTGTGGAAGGATGGAGCAGGGGCAGTTCAAGGTTGGACAGGGTGACACTGTGGGACAGTGGAATGACATCCGGGGGGATATTAGGCTGGCGGGGGTCTTGGCATCCTACTCTGTCTTCCTTTGAGATCTCAGGTTCCTCTTGCGGGGTGGTTGTTCTTCAGCAGGAGGTGGGGTTCTGGTGGCCCGTCGTTCTGTGGGGGCCTCCTGACCACTAGCGCCGGCGGAGGTGGTAGGCTGTTCCTGGCTAGTGACAGGGGCCCTTTGCGGTGCCACATGGTCCCGCAATGTGGTTTCTATCCGGTTGAGGGCCTGGACTATGGTCCCCATAGCGGTAGCGATGTTCCGGAGTTCATTGCTGAACCCAATGTACCGTTCCTCCTGCTGTGCCCGGATCTCGGTGAACCTGGCCAGTACCGTCGCCATCGTCTCCTGGGAGTGATGATATGCTCCCATGATGGTGGTGAGGGCCTCTTGGAGAGTCGGTTCCCTGGGCCTGTCCTCCCCCCCCGTCACACAGCAGCCCTCCCAGTTGCCCTGTTTCCCCGGGCCTCTGTCCCCTGGACGGTGTGCCCACTACCACTGCCCCCAGGTCCCTGTTGTTGTTGGGGTGTTGGGTCAGCCTGGGTGCCCCGTAGTGGCGGACACACAGCTGATTGACGCGTCCGTGAGACAGAGGCATGGGCCCGCTGGGTGGGAGCTGTGCTGGTGTTCCCAGAGGGGTTTGGGTCTGCTGTGGCCTGTGTCTGTGTGTGGGGAACCGACTGTCCAGAGGTCCCCGATGGTCCGGGCTGGTCGTCAGGTTCTAGGTCGACAGAGCTGCTGTCCTCGCTGGGGGCCTGTTCTGGGGGTGGGATGGACAAATCTGGACCCTCCGTGGCGGTGTGTTGGCGTTCGGGCCCTGCAGGGGTAAAGGAGTATGGTTATTGTTTCTGTGTGTGCCATGGCGTGCATTTTGAGTGCCCTTGTCCCCCAGTGCTGGCATTCCCTTGTGGGAGGTGTTGTGAGGGTTTGGGGGGGGGGTGTATGGGTATGTGCAATGGTCATGCTTTTGGTGGTGGCTGTCTATGGTTTGTGTTGGCATTCAGGGGTTGGTGTTGTTTAGGGTGGGTTGTGCTGGTGAGACATTGGCAGGGAGGTTGTGTGCTGGGGGGTTGAGATTGGGGGTGAGGGGGGGTTGGCATGCTGGTGGTTGGGGGGGGGTGAAGTAGTTGAGATTCGACTTACCAGAGTCCATTCCTCCGTGTACTCCAGCGAGGCCATCAGGATGCAGGATGTTTACCACCTCTTGCTCCCATGCTGTGAATTGGGGTGGAGTGGGTGGGGGTCCGCCGCCAGTCTTCTGCACAGCGATGTTGTGCCTGGAGATCATCGAGCGCACCTTCCCCCGTAGGTCGTTCCATCGCTTTCTGATATCTTCCCGATTTCTGGGATGCTGTCCCACAGCGTTGACCCTGTCTACAATCCTTTGCCATAGCTCAGCCTTCCTTGCTATGGTGGTGTGCTGCACCTGTGTGCCGAAGAGCTGGGGCTCAACCCTCATGATTTCCTCCACCATGACCCGGAGTTCTTGGTCCGAAAACCTTGGGTGTCTTTGGGGTGCCATGGGGTGGTGTGGATGAGGTGTGGGGTGGTGTTTGTGGTGATGTGCGTGGTGATATGTGGTGATGTGTGCGTAGATGTGGTGTGGGTGATGAAGTTGGGTTCCTGTGTGTGTTGGGGTTTTCTATTGCTGTGCTCGCTCTTTCTATCTCTATCTCTCTCGCTCTCGCCTTCGCTCCGATTTCCAACTAGTGGGGGTTTGTGGGTGATGTGGGTGTGTGTTTTATAGTTGATTGGATGTGTGGGTGTGTTGTTTGTATGTGTCTCAGGTGTGCGTATTTCAAAATGTCCAATGTGGCAGTGTTTTGGAGCTGGGTGTGTATTTTGACCGCGGCGGTGTGTACCGCCAATGGAATACCGCGGTTGAAAGACCGCCGCGTGGATTCGTGGGTCAGAATGGCATGGGCGTGTTTGTGTTGGCGTGACGGTGAAGGTTTGGTCATCTCCAGTTTTCCGCGGCCCGCTGATGTGGCGGCCTTCCTTGGATGTCGGATTTTTGGCGGTTTCACAGTTGGTGGTCAGAATGACCGTGGCGGTTTACCGCGGCCGCGGCGGTAGAATGGCGGACTTCTGACCGGCGGTAAGGGCCTTTTACCGCCGAGGTCAGAATGACCCCCTATATTCCAACCTCTGCATTCTTGGGGACCTAAACATTTGTGGGCAGATTTAAGAGCCCCTAGCGCCTCCTTGCGCCACTTTAGCATCATTTGTTTTTACGCTGTTGTGGCCCAACCAGGCCAAAGTCACAGTGGCAAACTTACAAAGTGTGCAGTGCATGCATTGTGCTACTTTATAACCCTTTACACTATATTATGCATGCCCCAGGCATAATATAAGCAAAGGGGGCATTCCCACATTAGGGGGACTGAAAGCAATTTCCAAATAAAGATTTATTTGAGTCATTTATTTTTCGGCACTGCTCATTAAAAGGAGGCACACCATAGTTTACAATGGGCCTCAATGGGCTTTACAGGTTTAGCATCAACATTTTTCATGCTAATCCTGCAAAGCTCCAAACTAGTGTCAAACATTTTGACATTAGTTTCCCTAACTACTGCCATGGTGCGCCATATCTTAGATACGGCGCACACATGGTGGCATTAGGGGGGCACTAAGGGCCGCAGGAAAAGTGGCACTATGCTGGGCACAGCAACGCTTTTCTTAAATCAGGCCCTTGCTTTGACAAACCTAGTATGCCACATCCAAAAACTATCACCCCCCTGGCCTAGTCACATTGAACCTACATCAGATTGTACACAATCCCACACACATCACTATGTACATCCTAGATGTCACTTTTGCATACCCAGAACTAGTTACCATTCAAAGCATCACACCAGTCACATGGTCAGAGCACCATTTGGTAACTTTCCAACATAAAAATCCACAAATCAAGAACTCCAAGACCACCTTACATACATACATCTTTCGACCATGGAACAAACTCAGTTTTGAAGACTTAGAAACACAACTAACAGCCAACACAGATCTAGACACAATAAATTCTATTTCGAAACTTTATGAGTGCCTACAGGAAGCTTTCGCTATTCTAATACCACTCAGAAAAACTAAACAGGACAAAAAAAAACAATACCTTGGAGAAATACAGAACTAAAAAAAGATAAAACAACAAATCAGAAGGTAGCAAGGAACCAGGCTCAAAACAAACAACATTCAAGACAAACTTCACCTACACAAACTTAACAGAATATGCAAATCATCAATAAAAAAAAAAGGTATTACTCAGACAGAATTCAAAATGCCAAATCTGCAAATAAAGAATTTTATAAAAGTCTCATTGAACATTGAAAACCTGAATGCATGGAAGGAACTCATCTCATTACTCAAAAATTCACAGAGACCCTGGCAAACCAGTACCAACTTAAGGCAGACATGTTGGACTCCTACTAAACAAAAGAAAACCACCAGCACCAACCTATTTCCTAAAATCCCCTCCAAGAGTAAGCCGACGCAGCATCTGCACTCCTTCAAACAAATATCACAAAGTGAATTCATGGATTTGGTCAAAGCAAACAGGCCTTCCGGCTTCCCTGCCAACCTTTGTCCAGCACACATCTTCAAGAGCATTCTTTTATCTACTTCTGCTGCCGCACCTGTAAGAAGAATCATCAACAATGTTTTAACTGTTTGAACCTTCCCTGAAGACCTTAAAAAGGCATACATATGCCCGTTATTAAAAAAAAAAAAACCTGGACCAAGAGGACTCCTACAACTACAGACTGATTACAAATGGACAGTTCCTGGGCAAAGTGATAGAAAAAGCAACATTCACCCATATGTCACAATTCATTGAAGATTAGTCCATACTTTTAGACTACCAAACTGGATTCTACAGAGGAAGAGGAACTTAATCTGCACTTATCGCAATCTGGGATCATCTTAAAAACACAGTCGACCACAATGGAGCTGCTGCACTACTTCTCTTGGACCTCTCAGCTGCCTTTGACACTATTAACCAGGACACCCTAATTCAAAGACTCCACAAAGCCGGCAGAGAAGGAACTGCTCTTGACTGGATCACATCCTACCTTCAAAACAGAACAAATGTCATCTATTCTCCCTCTTTCTCGTCCAAACTCTACCTCACAAAAGCAGGTGTCCCTCACCTATGCTTTCCAATATCTACATGATGTTATTACCGGACCTGATCAATGAATTTTAACTCACATGCTACATGACACAAATACTCCTTAAATTGGAAGGCCCCCAAAGACATTGGAAACTCACAGATCTTCATTTGCCTCGAAGCTGTTGATCAGTGGATGACTTGGAGACATCTCAAACTGAATGCATCCAAAACAGAAATACTCACATGTGACGAATGAACAAATTATGACCCACTGTGCGCCCGGCCTGACAATGTGGGACAACCTCCTCAAGTATCTAAGGAAATTAAAAACCTTGGAATTACCATGGACTCCAAGTTAACAATGAATGTCCAAGTAGACAAATTAGCACGATCAAGCTTCATCACCTTGAAAACTCTGCAAAGCATCTTCTTCCACCTCGGATTTCCACACAAGGTCCAGGCTACTATCTCTCTTGTACTAGCTAAATTAGATGATGCCAGTGACCGCTACCATGGATCATCTCCACTACTATGAAAAAACTACAACGCATTCAGAACTCGCCTTCTAGACTACTACTACATGTAAAGCCAGAAGCCCACATATCTCCTGCCTCAATGGGACTACATTGGTTACCAGTTGCCAGAAGATCCACCTTCAAGCTGCTTTGTATCACCCACAAAGCAGTACATTGAACAGGACCATTTTTCATCAGGAATAAAATCACCAAACACATTCAACAAAGAAACCTCCACTCAAGATTGGCATCCCCCTTAAAACACCACCATACAAGAAAAAGACTATGGGGGTCATTACAACATTGGCGGTAAAAGGCGCTTACCGCCGTGCAGAAGACCGCCAATACACCGCCGCGGCCGTGGAATTCCGCCACAGCTATTATGACACACAGCTCGGAACCCGCCGAAATTCAGACACCCACACAACTCCGCCACACCAAAGGTCAGTGATAAACAGGCGAAAACAAAACCTCCACCTCCACGCCAACAGAAACATGCCCATGCTATTACAACCCACGAATCCATGCGGCGGTCTTTCAACCGCGGTATTCCATTGGCGGTACACACCGCCGCACTCAAAATACACACACATCTCCAAAACACAGCCACATTGGACAATTCAAAATACACACCTGATACACATACACACACCACTCCCACACACCCAAAACTATATAAAACACACACCCACATCACCCGCAAACCCCTACGACCGAAAAATCACGAACGAAGGCCAGAGAGAGAGCACAGAATAGACAACCCCATCACACAGAGGCACACAACACCATCACCCACACAACATCCATGCACCAAACACCGCACACCGCTACACATCACCACACTCATCACCACATACACCACCCCACACATCACACACACCACCCCATGTCACGCCAAAGACACCCTCGCTTCTCCGAGGAGAAGCTCAGGGTCATGGTGAAGGAAATCATCCGGGTAGAGCCACAGCTATTTGGCTCACAGGTACAGCACACATCAATAGCCAGGAAGATGGAGCTATGGCGCAGAATAGTGGACAGGGTCAACGCCGTGGGACAGCACCCAAGAAATAGGGAGGACATCAGGAAGAGGTGGAACGACCTACGGGGGAAGGTGCGTTCAATGGTCTCCTGGCACAACATCGCGGTGCAGCGGACTGGCGGCGGACCCCCACCTCCTCCCCCACAACTAACAACATGGGAGGAGCAAGTCTTGACCAACAAGCATCCAGAGGGCCTCGGAGGAGTCGGTGGAGGATGGGACACTGATAAGTCAAATCTTAACTATCATATCCCCCACCCTACCTGCATGCTCTCACACACCCCCACCCTCACCCCCATCACTCCAACTCCTCACTAATGTACTTATAACACAAACCACACACCCCAACACCAAGCCCTGCATGACACAACTAAGCATGGTCATCCCTCACTAAAGCATGCTCACTGCACATACCCAGAACAACCCCCTAACCATCATCACACAAGCCCCCACACAGGAATGCTTGCACTGGGGTACACAGACACCCACCCATTGCACACCATCACACACACATGCAATAATCATGCTCTTATGCCCCTGCAGGAACCCGAAGGACCGTCAACACACCAGAGGGTCCAGACAACATCACTCCACCCCCAGAAGAGGCCCACAGTGACAATAGCAGCTCTGCCCTACTGGATCCTGATGACCAGCCCAGACCATTGTGGGCCTCAGGACAGTCGGTTCCCCTTGCACAGGCACAGCCCAACACTGACCTTCCACCCTCTGGTAACACCAGCACAGCACCCACCCAGCGGGCCCAAACCTCCCTACCCAGGACAGGTCAATCAGCGGTGTGTCCACCACTACAGGGAACCAAGGATAACCCACCACCCCTACAACAACAGGGACCTGGAGGCAGTGGTAGTGGGCACACGGTCCAGGGGACGGAGGCACAGGAACACAGGGGAACTGGGAGGGCTGCTGTGCGACAGGGGGCGGACAGGCCAAGGGAACCCACTCTCCAAGAGGCCCTCTCCTCCATCATGGGAGCCTACCACCACTCCCAGGAGACGATGGCGAAGGTCCTGGCCAAATTTCAGGAGACCCTGCGCCTGCAGGAGGAACAGTATTTGGGGTTCAGGGATGAGCTCAGGACCATCAGCTCCGCCTTGGGCACCATTGTAGGGGTGCTGAAGGACATACAGAACACCATGAGGGACACAGTGGCACTCCAAGGGGCCCCTGACACTAGCCAGGACGATGAACTGCCCACCACCTCCGCCGGCGCTAGTGGACAGGACGCCCCGCCAGAGGACCAACCCACCAGCACCCCACCCCCTGCAGACGGACAACCACCATGCAAGCGGTCCCTGAGATCCAGGAACAGGACAGAGCAAGATGGCAAGACCCCCGCCAGGAAATGAGACCACCCTGTTTGTCCTCCCACTGTACCACCTTGTTACCCTGTCCATACTTAAACTGCCCCAGCTCCACTTCCTATGCCCAGATGGGCAGTGCATCTGTGAGACTAATAGACTGGACTCTGCCATGGACATTCCTACGCCATCACCCATCCTCTTTTTACAACCCCCTCACATTTCTGAGCACTTCAATAAACACCCTTGAAACACAAAACAATCTGGAGTCAGTCTGTGATTTACTAATTATGTATTATCAATGACAGTGTCATAATGCGTTTCCCATTGTAAGGCTAACATACCTATGTCACACATCACAAGTCCTTGAAGGATGCAAGCAGGTGACACGTTGGTAACTACACCTGTGAAACCGTAATGGAAAGGTACAACTCAGTTACCAGATAGTGTTTGAAATCGACAAACCGGATAGAGGTAGACGTGTGAAAGTTAATGTAATGTTAAACATGAAAATGTTCTCACCTGTGTGTCACTGGAAATATTGCTGTATGACTGACTCCCTGTTGTCGTTGTCTTCTTCCTCAGCTTCCTCCTCATCACTGTTCACAGGCTTCACAGCTGCAACAACACCGTCATCTGGATCATCCTCCTGCAGAAAGGGCACCTGGCGTCGCAAAGCCAAATTATGGAGCAGGCGATGATGATCTCGCACACCTTCTTCGGTGAGTAGAATAGGGATCCACCTGTCATATGGAGGCACCTGAACCTGGCCTTCAGGAGGCCGAAGGTGCGTTCGATCACCCTCCTAGTCCGCCCATGGGCCTCATTGTAGCGTTCCTCTGCCCTGGTCCTGGGATTTCTCACTGGGGTCAATAGCCAGGAAAGGTTGGGGTAACCAGAGTCCCCCAATAGCCATACACGGTGCCTCTGGAGTTGACCCATAATATCAGGGATGCTGCTATTTCGCAGGATGTAGGCGTCATGCACTGAGCCAGGGAACATAGCATTTACCTGCGAGATGTACTGGTCTGCCAAACATACCATCTGGACATTCATTGAATGATAACTCTTCCTGTTCCTATACACCTGTTCACTCCTGTGGGGGGGGACCAGAACTACATGGGTCCCATCAATGGCACCTATGACGTTGGGGATATGTCCAAGGGCATAGAAGTCACCTTTCACTGAAGGCAAATCTGCCACCTCAGGGAAAATGATGTATCTCCGTACGTGTTTCAGCAGGGCAGACAGCACTCTGGATAACACGTTGGAAAACATAGGCTGGGACATCCCTGATGCCATGGCCACTGTTGTCTGAAAAGACCCACTTGCAAGGAAATGGAGCACTGACAGCACCTGCACGTCAGGGGGGATTCCAGTCGGATGGCGGATTGGTGACATCAGGTCTGGCTCCAACTGGGTACATAGTTCCTGGATTGTGGCACGGTCAAACCGGTAGGTGACAATGACATGTCGCTCTTCCATTGTCAACAGGTCCACCAGCGGTCGGTACACCGGAGGATTCCGCCATCTTCTCAACTGTCCCAGCTGACGGTGCCTACGAAGGACAACAGCGAAGAATCAGTCATTATTCCTCCAGGTATGTACCCACAGTTACACACAAGACTACACCACTCACAAAACCCTTCCTGTATGTGTGTTGAGTATAGGCCTAGCTATGTGTGACGCAGAGGTAAATTAAGCCATGTGGGCCCCTGAAATGGCGGCTGCCTGACCTCTAAACTGGGACAATGGGATTGTGGGGTAACTGCGCTGGCGTTGCACACCGTCGCAGTAGGCGGCCGTAGACCGCGGCGCAATGCTGCATTGGTTAACTTTGGACCCTATGGGTCCCAGGAGCCAATGAACAGGTGCGCCGGCGGTGATGATGCGCACCGCCGCGGACGTCACCGCCATTTTCTATCTGTTCAATCACTAGATACCTGACCTTTGACAGGGGAGGACCTACACTGCAAGTGCTGCTGTGACCTCGGTCTGGAGGCGACAATGGCTGCTGTGTCTGAGGAAAGGGCCCCTGCCTTCACTGCACAGGAGTTGGAGAAACTGGTAGGCGGGGTCCTCCCCCAGTACACGCTACTCTACGGTCCTCCAAACCAACAGGTTAGTACACAGGGAGCACGTGGTATGGGCTAGGCCTGGGTGGAGAGGGCTGGTTGGAAGAGGGAAGAGGGCAGAGTTCATAGTACATTAATGCATGGGAATGAATGGGCCACATGGCCAGAGTAGGGAGGGGGCCACTCACAATGACCGTGCAGTTGTTAATGACTGTTCCTCTTTCCTTGTGCATGTCATGTAGGTCAGCGCCCACCAGAAGAGGGACATTTGGCGTGCAATCGCCAAGGAGGTCCGGACCCTGGGGGCCCACCAGAAACAGGGCACCCACTGCCGTAAGAGATGGGAGGACATTCGCCGCTGCAGCAAGAAGACGGCGGACGCTCAGCTGGGGATGGCCTCCCAACGTGGGCGGGGTGCCCGTCGCACCATGACCCACCTGATGTTCTGGATCCTGGCGGTGGCCTACCCGGAGTTGGATGGGCGCTTGAAGGCATCACAGCAGACACAAGGGGGTGAGTACTCTCTCATTCTGCTGACTTTGCGCACAGTGGAGGTGTCTGGGTGGGGGAGGTGGGCTGTGGGTGTCCCTAGGCCAGGGCGAGTTCGGTAGGCAAGGCCCCTCCATAATGTAGGCCATGTGGCACTCTACCCCACCTCAGCAGAGTGCCAAGTCGAGGTATAGTTCCCCTTGTGGCATCCATGTGCGCAGATGTCCACCATTGCCATGTAGGCCATATCCCAGGAATTGCATGTGCAGAGGGCAGGAGCACGGCGTAATGCAGGGGGCTGTTGTGTCTGTCTTGTCCGCCAACGGTAGCGGTATGCCATGCACTAAAACTCTCTTTCTTCTGTCTCCCCCCCCTTTTTCTGCTCTCCCTGTCCTTTTGTACATCCGCATCATCAGGCGGAGGTACAGTGGCACCGGAGCACGAGGGAGCTGCATCCCACATGGCCATGGAGGGCCACACCACGGACTCTGAATGCACCAGTGGGACGGAGGGCGAGGGGAACTTCACGTCGGCCACCAGATCACCAAGCAGCGACACGGACTCGTCCGCCGATGGGGGCTCCCTTGTGGTGGCGGCACCATCTGTGCACCCCACTTCTACAGGTACAGCCGCCACCTCCCCTACCAGCACCGCACTCCCAGCAGCCCCCAGCGTTCGCCCCATGCCCGCTCACCCAGGAGGGTGGGCATCACCTTCGCCCCAGGCACCTTAGGCCCTGCCCCAGTCACCCCTGCTGCCCTCAGTGAGGATGCCATTGACCTCCTCAGGTCACTCACTGTTGGACAGTCTACCATTGTGAATGCCATCCAGGGTGTAGAACGAGAGTTGCAACACGGTAATGCATTCCTAGAGGGCATTCATTCTGGTCAGGCTGCCCATCATCGAACCCTGCAATCTCTGGCCTCAGCACTGATGGCAGCCATTGTCCCTGTGTCTAGCCTCCCTCCTCCAACCTCCTCCACCCAGACCCAATCTCCTGTACCCCAGCCCATCCCAAGCACACCTACAGACCAGCATGCACTCAAGTCAGCACACACAGGTAGCTCAAGCAAACATAGGCACCACACAACCCACAGGCACTCACGCAAGCCTCACCCACGTACAGACACAGCAACAACCACTGCCTCCACTGTGTCCCCCTCCTCCTCTTCTCCCTCCTCCCTCCCAGTCTCGTCTACACACACACCTGCATGCACCACATCTACAGGCACCATGAATCGCACAAGGAGACCCAGCATCACAAGCCACTCACCTGCACTCACCACCTCCACTCCCATTTACACGTCCCCTGTGTACTCTCCCAGTGTGTCTGTGACACCCCTTCCCAAAGTACACAAACACCGGCAATCACTCACCCAACATCCATCCACCTCATGACAGCCTCCAGTACCTGCACCTCCACCTAAAACACCTAAAGTGACACCTCCGACAACCACCTCCTCTTCCTCCACTCCCAGGCCCCCTCCAACTACCCATCCCAGTGTTCGTCAGAAACTGTCCCTCTGTAAAGTTGACCTTTTTGCCCCCCCCCCTCCAATTCATCAGTCCCGTCGTAGCGCCTCAGCCAAAAAGCCTCCAATACCAGTGGTGCCTGTTCAAGGTTTGTGGAGTGCACTGGCCACCAGGGCAGGCAGTATGACCCGGAGCCAAGGAAACTGGCAGCCCACCCCCTGTAAAGGCTCTAAAATTGGAGAGTGGACGACGGGACCGTGTGAAGACTCCTGGTGGGAAAACAACTCACATGGGTTCCAAGGGGATTGGAGAGTCAGGTGCGACTCCACCAAAGGTAGGGAAGGGCCAGAGGCAGTCTGCCCAGCCTGTTGTGAATGTCACGGTGGAGAATTGCGCCATCATTTCTGGCGGTCGAGACACAACCGCCAGCACCGTCGTCACTGGTCCAGAGACCACCGCCAGAGTCATTGCCTAGGAGGGCCCAAGTATCATCAGTGGTCAGGAGACCACCGCCGGAGTCACAGCCCAGGAGGGCACAAGTATCGTCACTGGTCAGTAGACCACCGCCGGAGTCACAGCCCAAGAGGGCACAAGTATCGTCACTGGTCAGGAGACCACCGCCGGAGTCACAGCCCAGGAGGGCACAAGTATTGTCACTGGTCAGGAGACCACCGCCGGAGTCACAGCCCAGGAGGGCACAAGTATCGTCACTGGTCAGGAGACCACCGCCAGAGTCACTGCCCAGGAGGGCACAAGTATCGTCACTGGTCAGGAGACCACCACCAGAGTCACTGCCCAGGGGGGCACAAGTATCGTCACTGGTCAGGAGACCACCGCCGGAGTCATTGCCCAGGAGAGCACAAGTATCGTCACTGGTCCGGAGACCACCGCCGGAGTCACAGCCCAGAAGGGCACAAGTATCGTCACTGATCCAGAGACCACCGCCGGAGTCACAGCCCAGGAGGGCACAAGTATTGTCACTGGTCAGGAGACCACCGCCGGAGTCAGAGCCCAGGAGGGCCCCGGCTGCCACAGCCCAGGTGAGCTATGATGGAACATCATGCCACACCAATGCCCAGTGCAGGGAATGTCATGCCATACACCAATGCCCAGTGTAGGGAACGTCATGCCACACACCAATGTCCGTACCAGAACCGCCATGGCAAAGCACCGCTGAACAGTCCTGAACCACCATGTCGAAGCACCGCAGAAACAGGGCAAAGACCGCCATGGCAAAGCACCGCTGAACAGGGCAAAGACCGCCATGGCAAAGCACCGCTGAACAGTCCTGAACCGCCATGTCGAAGCACCGCTGAACAGGGCAAAGACCGCCATGGCAAAGCACCGCTGAACAGGGCAAAGACCGCCATAACAAAGCACCGCTGAACAGTCCTGAACCACCATGTCGAAGCACCGCTGAACAGGGCAAGCACCGGGTAGGAATGAATAGACTGCCACATCAGGCATCCTTATCCCATGTGCAGCTGGGACAGTGACAGGACAGGAACTTTCATGGGGAGACTCATCCAGTCTGGGCACCAGTCCCCCTCCAGAACCAGTGGAGACCTGCATCCACTCTGTCTGTCCTGCACAGGATGAAGCACTCTGGGCACCAGTCCCCCCCAGTACCAGTGGAGACCTGCATCTACATGAGAGACTGTGGCTTTGCACTCCCCAGGATGGCACAGTGGGCAAGCCACCCACTGTAGAGACTTGAGAGACTGTGGCTTTGCACTCCCCAGGATGGCACAGTGGGCACCCCACCCACTGTAGAGACTTGAGAGACTGTGACTTTGCACTCCCCAGGATGGCACAGTGGGCACCCCACCCACTGTAGAGACTTGAGAGACTGTGGCTTTGCACTCCCCAGGATGGCACAGTGGGCAAGCCACCCACTGTAGAGACTTGAGAGACTGTGGCTTTGCACTCCCCAGGATGGCACAGTGGGCACCCCACCCACTGTAGAGACTTGAGAGACTGTGGCTTTGCACTCCCCAGGATGGCACAGTGGGCAAGTCACCCACTGTAGAGACTTGAGAGACTGTGGCTTTGCACTCCCCAGGATGGCACAGTGGGCACCCCACCCACTGTAGAGACTTGAGAGACTGTGGCTTTGCACTCCCCAGGATGGCACAGTGGCCAAGCCACCCACTATAGAGACTTGAAAAACTGTGGCTTTGCACTCCCCAGGATACATAAATGGGCATGGAGCCCCGTCGTGGATCTGGCTTTGCAGTCATCCGGCTGAGGTGCCCCCCCTTCCCTTCCCGCTGAGGTGCCTGTAGTATTTCTATCTGATGCCCCGGCAGTGTTCTCTCCGATTGTGGTCAGGTATCCTTTGTGGGCCTCGCGCATGCATTTTTGGACTGTTGTTGCACGGACATTGTTGTGTACATATCTGCACTACTTCTCGTACTGTATATAATTATGACTGATTTTCATATATATCTGTATATTTTTGTATGACATGTATATTGCCACATTACAATGTTTGACCGAATTTCGCTTTGTCTTTTCATTCTTCCGGGGGGATTATAGGTTGTTACTGTGATTTTTGTGAATGCATTGGTGTGTATGTTGTATAATGCGAGGTTGGGGGTGGGGTTGGGGGCGTTTGGTGGGTGTCCCCCTAACTTTTGCCTCCCTCCTCCCCCATGTCGTAGGTGCAGTACTCACCGTTGTCTTCGGCGCCTACGTAGATGATGGTCGTAGAGGAGCAGAAACACAAGGGCAGGGAGTATTTGGAGTTCCGGGTCCATGGAGTCCTCGTTCCTTGTGGGATGTGTTCAGGTGAGCGTTTTCCCATTGCCAAAGCTGTTTCCGCCGTGTGTATCCACGGTGAATCCGCCCCGGAAAAGGTGGCGGATTGGCGGGTTGTGATACTATGGGCGGTACATTGTGTTCCGCCTGTCTGTTGGCGGTGACCGCTGCGCTGCTTGTCTGTACCGCCGTGGCGGGCGGTGTGTTAAAGTGGCTGTTTTTGTTGGCGGCTCCCGCCAGGGTCATAATTCTCTTTTTTTGTCCGCCGGCCTGTTGGCGGTCTTACCGCCGCTTTAACACCGTCCGCCAGGGTTGTAATGACCACCTATAGGTGGTACATCTTTCTCTGTTCAAGCAGGCAAACTATGGAATTCATTGTCCCCAAATATAAGATCCACGGATAACTATCTTGTCTTCAGAAGATGACTCAAGAGTTGGCTCTTTCCTTCATAACCACCATATTCAAACAGCAATAGACTGCATATGCCTGTGTCGGTAAACATTTATAATCTCATTATGCGTATGTATCCAGATATTTACATTTTATTCTCCCCTCCAGGAGCCTCTCTTTGCCCGAGGCTTGTTGAAAATTCGAATCCCAAGAAAGAGAAATAAGGCGGCACCGCCAGCATAAGATTTGAAATCCTTCTTTTTTCATTTAATACATTTTAAAGTGCTCGGTGCTTGTAAACATGGCAACGCGTTTTGGCTGTAGCCTTCAACAGGCCATGTATCTAGATATGTGTATTTCTTTAAGAAATGTGTATAATTACTATTTTATAATTATAAAATAGATACACACCATTTAAGTCTGTTTAACAAATGCATATTTACTCATGGTTAAATGTATATATGTGTATATGTGTGTATATGTGTGTGTGTGTGTTTATATATATATATATATATATATATATATATATATATATATATATATATATATATGATTGTGTATGTTATTCTATGCTTAACATTTTCATAGGTCATTGCATAGTTCCTAGATAAGTTGTTAGATTAGATACTTATGAATCCCTGCTTTCTTTTTATCTATCGCAATGAGCAATTGTTATCTTAACTATTTTATCAGCAAGCATTACGCTATTGAAAATTGAGGAAAGATAAAATAACGTTAGAAAAGTACACAAATAAATTAACCTCAAATATTGCAAATCTTGAAAATCTATGTTTATACAACACAACTTTAAATCTCAAAATATTATATACATCATTATATTCCTTAGACATATATTCCCTTACCATATAATTACATATATGCGTATGAATTACTTTAGTCCTACTGTACAAAAAGGAAAAATAAATTACTGTCCTGGAAGCTTTATTCTGTCTTTCCATCCCCTCTCTCTGACTCATCTCAAACCCATTCTACTACTATGATCGCCAAACTAAACCTGCCTAAGCTCTTCCCTCCTCTACCGCTCCTGGCTCACCCGAACCTCAGTTTGCTACTATGATCTCCCAAACAACCCTACTAAATTCTCTCTCACTTATCTCACCTTTGACTCATCCAAAGCCCCTTCTACTACTCTCTAACCCCTTTCTACAGACTCTTCCCTCCTCCATCTCTCCTTTACTTGTCCCAAGCCTCATCCTATTACTATGAACTCCCAATTAACACTTCTGGATTCTTCCCTCCTCTATCTCTCCATTATTCTATTCAAACCTATTAAAAAACTCACATTAACTCTGCTCAAATCATCTTATACTAATACTAATACTGTACTCATATTTCCCTATCCTAATCCACCACTAATCCTTTTGGGTTCCAGAGTAGCATGCTACTCGCCGAAAAGCGCTTAGACACCTCGTCAGGGGTAGTAAGCATTATATAAATTCAATTACATTACAAATATAAGGTGTTATAATGCAATTCAGTGTTTTTCAATGTGAGTGTTGACCTTTCCACTGTGAAAAATGACTTTGGAGATTTTAGACTTTCAGGGTGTTCAAAACTATTTTACACGTCTTTCTATTCACATACCATGCCCCCTGCCCTATGGGCATTGAGGGCCTACCTTGGGGTGATCTAAAAGTATTAGAAAGGAAGGTTTATATCTGACAATACGTATACTTTTAAGGTTAATTTGCAGTTTTAACACTGCACACCAAGGCTACATGTGTGGGGATAAGCTCTGTGCTGTCACATTAGTGGTGGCACAATAGATGCAGGGTACACATGGTGCCTAATACTAGGGACTTAATGGTAATTTAAATGTGCTGATTAAGAGTTTTAATCAGTTCACAAGGGTTTTTAGAGGTAAGAGCACATGTACTGAGGGCTGGTAGTGGGCCACAGTATACAGAGCTCGAAAACCAATGAGCACAAGTACAAAAAAATATCCAAATCCTTAAAAGGTCTCTAATGGTAGACATAAATTCCCAATATATTCTGTGATAGCTCATGAGAAATTATCTATCTGTAAACTGATCCTAATGTTATGGTGCTATAGAACTGTTGGGAATAGAATCTGGTTAAAAAAACAACAGTTCTGAAAAGCACTCCCTGGTATTTATTGACTGGGAGTTGGCCGGAGTCCTTTGCTTAACATCCCAATGACCATGCCCCATTCCCGACAATGCTGGGGCTCTAGACTTAGTTAACAGGTTAACCTTGGCTGTGCCTTTGATGCTTCAAGCAGCGTGGCTGCAATGAAGTCAGGAGATTTTTTGAAATACAGTTCAAGTACAGTTACTAAAGAAACCAGAAATCAAGTCAGTGAATAAATTAATCTCTGGCAAACTTAAGCTACTTTTATGTCCTGAATGTAGAGATAGCACCCTTGCAAAGAGCAATGTGTCACCCTTGTGAGAGTGAATTAAGGGCCAGATTTACAAGGCACTAACGCTATTCACTGTACTATATTTACAAGGAAGCGTTAAGCCACTTTTTGTGTTTTAAAGCCTCCTTGTAAATATGGGCCCCTCCAACACAGTTTTCTGCTTCAGAGGGGCATGCAATGGGTGTTGCTGTGGGTGTTCCACCGCTTTTGATGCTCCACCAGATTTAAGAGAAATCAGAAATCTATGGCAGCGCCAAAAACTAATGCCACCACAGGGGTGGCGTTAGCATGGCCCAACAAGGAGGAATACTTTTATTCCTCCTAGTTTTTACTTTTTCTATTTTTTCCACATTCTGCAGCACACATAGAAAGAGCAAAAGGTCATGAATATTTGTTTATGTGCAGGAAAGTGTCCCTTCCTGTACATAAACAATCATTCAAAAATCATGATTTGTACTTCTCTGTGTGCTGCATCCTGCAGTACACATACAAGTGCTAAATCACCATTGTAGATTGTTTATGTGCAGGCAGGGACAACTTCCTGCACATAAACAAACACATCCATCAATGCAGAAACCCTGGCACTATGGTGCAAGGATGCCTGCACCGGCAGCTAAATTTAGTGTTGGTGCAGGGGGAAACACAGGGGTGAGCCGCATTTTTTTTAAATGGCACATCCCTGAGTTTCAAAAGTGGTGCAGCACTGTAAACTTTGTTGCAGTGGCTCACTGTGCCACTTTTTTGTAAATCTGGGCACAAATGAGGCAGTAGGAGGACCTTTTTGTGTTCACGGGTCAATTCCTGGCTGAACATTGAATAGCCCCTGATCACAACCATCCCCAGACTCTCCCAGCTCACCTAGGTGCGTAGCTTGCCTGCTGGGTCTTTCTGATCCGTCTTTATACGGCCTCACAATGTTTTTTTTGGTGTGTGTCAGCAGGGGTGACAGGGTGAAGGGAGAGCAAGGACAGGAGGTAAAGGGGCGTTAAAAACATTTAAGTATAATGAAGGGAAAAAAAACACTTTAAACTCGCAAATCAGAGAAAAACGAGCACGGAGAGACAGTGGCAACGCTGGTGCAAGCTGACAGGGGTGCTGCTGTTGGCGAGGCACACAGCTCCGTGCCCCCCTCAGAATATTGGCACCCTGGACCTAACTCGCCCATGCTAAAAGTCGGGCCTGGGTCTGAGATTAATCCAGAATTGTCAAGGAACAGGCATGTTCTTTCTAGCTCTCTGGTTCCGCTAATGATGTACAGATACCATTTATATAGGTGATCATTTAAATATATTTTTTCTGTATATATGTAGGACAAACATACGCTAAAGGGACAACAGAGCGCTGTCCAAGCAGACGCAATCTGCAGTTACATAAATAAGAAGTATATAATGTAATTATTCAGGTATAACCAACAGAAAGACAAAGGTATCTAGAATACTGTACAAAGAGTTACATTACTTAAAGGAGCAAGTGGTTCATATATATGATAAAATATCTTTACCACTAAAACAAGTTTTAGTAATTTGTAAGTTAAACTTTATCGGGCAAATATAAATATACATACAACACAATTTACAAATACAGGCATTTGGGAAACTATTCGAGCAATGGTCTAATTCATTCTTGACTGCTTATCTTATCTCTTCTTTTAAGGCCTCCATCTGAACTTCAGTATGTAGGAATGCTGACTCTGCCTGCTTGCTGTTGTTTTTCACTTCTCAGGGCTGTACTGATCAGCCCTGAAGTAACTCAGCAGTGCGAGATGACCTGGCCTGTAGAATCACTTAAGATTCTAGCAAGCGCAAACCTTTCTCTTCCCAGGTTCAAGGTTCAGATCCCTGCGGTGCTGTTAAGATAAAATTAAGTGCAAGACTCCGCTGTGAATTTTATTGCTGTCCTAGTTCCAGGCAACTATTTATCACTCTGATGGGGCATAAGGGAAACCACTGATCCAGGCTATGTAGATGTTTGCATCAACTTCTCTGACCTGAACTGATTTGTAGAGTATCAGTCATAGAGCTCTGAACACCTGCATTACATTAGCAACTCTACTGTGTTTGTTTCATACAAACATCAACGTGATTGTTTCATGCATTGTTAGTAGGTGACACGTGATAAAGCTCACTTATTCACATAGCCAATTATGAGCACTGATCTATGCATACTGAGTTATGGGCACTGAGGCAAAAAGAAGAGAAGTATCATACAGTAGGGTGGAGTGAGTTGAGCAGTGCCCCAGAGTGGACTATTGCTCCACTCGATTATAAGTAGCCCTGTATTCCTGCATCCATATTTTCCAGATCTTACCCACCAGAACACCCATGACGCTGCCAGCGCGCAGGAAGCATATTTTCAATCTCCCCCCTGACAGATCTTATTTTCGTTGAGGAAGATGATAAGGGAATCAACTATATTAAACAATTCAGATTTCTGTGAAGCCCATGTGGCTACACAATAAGGAGCAAAACTCGAGTTGAGTTAAATGATTTATTTCCAATTAATAATCAATTCAATATGTATTCAGATCATGAAAATATTGAAATATTGATTAGGGGAAATGTGAGAATACCTGTTCAAGAGGGAAAAGAGTCACCACCCCAAAATACATATGTATAGCTTCCACATCACCCCACATAATCTTAGCAAAACACTGCGAGCTAGACAAAAGCAAATGCAGCACGCATCACTACTGATACTCACTTCTCCGCTGCTGAAACTTAATTTCAAACTTCTGGAACAACATTGCTCCTCTGAATGAGCTTGACCAATACTGGGCTCTCATACAAAACAATGACTTCCTCTATCTCCGTACCGGAACTGTTGTCTGCTACCGTTTGCGAATGCACAGGAAGCATACTTTCAATCTCTCACCTGATGGAGTTTTTTTTTGTTGTTGACAGAGACAACAAAGGGAATCAAAAATATAAAAAATATTAGATTTCTGTGAAGCCCATTTGGCCAACCAATAAGGACTAAAAATCAGAAATGTGAATTAAATCAATTATTTCCAATCAATAATCAACCCAATGTATATGTAAGTCTTGAAAATATTTAAAAAAGTACATAATCACAGCTGACAAGCTGAAATATCACAATCCGATCAGTCTCATCAAATTAAGATACAAAGCAATAACAACCACAGCAGTGCAGAAACCGAGAATTAGGAATAGGCATTTATAAAGAAAACCCCTGTTCTCTATTCTGAACATGTAAAAATTCAAAAATCATCTAATCAGAACTTTAAATCAAGAACTAGAATGGTTGAAATGGGATCTTAAGGTAATTCAGAAATGCAAGACGGTGTCATCATAGTGAAGGCTTTAACAGACAACTTCCAGAAAAGGAATAAGGGGCTGATTTAGAGTTCGGCGGAGTAGGTTACTTCATCACAAATTTGATGGATATCCCGTCCGCTGTATTACGATCCCATTACATCCTATGGAACTTGTAATACAGCGAATGGGATATCTATCATGTTTGGGACTGAGTAATCCCTCCGCCAAAACCTAAATCAGGCCCTCACACTTGTAAAAACAAAGAGAAGCTGACTAGTCTGTACCCCTCGAAGTCTAAGGGAAGTCTGCCATAACTTTGACCAGCGTAAGCATTAATTAAAAAAAACAGAATCTTCAACATGAATGTTATCAGTTTTCTCCCCTCCAAGGGCCAATCATCTTTAGGTTCATTGTCTGCATTTGCAGCACCTGAATTGCTCAGCCCACAGATCCTGGACAGTTGCTATGACCTTGATCATCCTACATTTCTGGTGGGTGATGACTAGGAGGCGTCAGCTGTTCATTAAATCTTCACGTCTCTTGCCAAGATTTATTCTCTCGGACCATACTGTCAGCAAACTACTACATAACACAATACCCCCTTTCACTAGCAAATGAAGCCTTGAAACGCACCTGCAAAGATTTGCATTTCAAATATATAGCTATACATACACACGTTAACTTTCCAATAAACATAAACGTGAAAGAAAATTACGTTACTTCAATAAATGAAACTTGAAGAATAAATGCAAAATAAAAATAATAAATACATGTAAGCACTTCATATACACATCACATAACATTATGCATTTCATAAACTTCAGACTTTGCATTTAACATCCATCAACGTAAATAATATTAAGGCAAACAATAAGGATAATGTCAAATTTAAATGTGTAATTTGGCAATGATGACATGTAAAGCATGGAGTCTAAATTGCGCACTCCAATCCCCCCTCTGATGACGATGTAAGCCATCACAATATCACATGTGTGAATCGATATCAGGTGGGATCAAGTCACGACCTTATCATTTTCAACAACTTCCATCTTGTATTTTCCAGATGTTTTAGGGCATCATAAAATCTACACTGCCTCCCTTCAATTTCCATATCTGTTCTGGTTCTTTTCAATCCCTTTGATTGTTGTCTTTCCTTCCTTGCCTTTACATATTTATATCCCTTGAAGATGAGAAACAGACATATCGCACAGACGGCAATAACAATAAGAGGACTCAAAACAGAATCCACTAATCCACTTCCTTAGTTTCCAAGTCATCTGCCAACCTAGAAAACCCATCTCCAGTTGCTTCCCAAACACCTGCAGCTCCTATTTCCTGTAAATCTCTTCTCTGCTCTGTAATGCTCTTAATGTATTTCTTGAAACCCTCACTCAGGTGGCGCATTGATTGACCTTTGACACTTGGATCTCGTTAGCGAGAAGCATGTCTAGCACAAGGCAATTCTGCAAAACCATGGATAGTTTATCCACTACGGTGGAAGGTTTTGTAGTCTTGAAGTCATTCAAAATTACCCTTACATTTGGGCTTACTGCAACAAAAATATCTCCTATAGTTTCAGTAAAACGGGATGCATTTCAAACAAAAAAATGAAAAGTTTCCTTTTATTATTTTCAGTGTAGGCAAGGGACCATGGGATGCCTACCTGTTCCGAAAAAATATTTTTGCTCCTTTTCACAAAAGAGTCCTCTTCAATTTGCGAATTTGAAATTTGAAATTGGTGGTAACTGTGATTGTTTTGCATCTGCAATTGCAGTCACAAAACAATCGTACATGCCATTGTGACTTGCAATTAGGAAGGTACACCCATGGAGCGCCTCTTCCAAATTGAGAGTCACAATCCCTATTTTTGCGAGTCGTTATTTGCATGCCAGCTCACAAAATAGAAATAGTAGGTTAGAAAAGGCCATTTTGCGGTCGCAAAAGGTGATATTTGTCTTTTGTGACTGCAAAATTGTACATCGGGCCCTTAGTTCTAGGTTTCATCTTTCATACAGGATCATTTAAATGTTCTACATGAAAAATCTTTGGGAAAACCACACCCAAATAGCAAGTACCATACCATCACTCAGGCAATTTGGAATATGCCTAATCCCCACAATTAAAATAAACTCCAGGAATGATGAGATTGCGTCCTCCCAGGAATGCAAGCCAAATATCTCCATACTGGAAATCATGATCACACTCACTCTTACCCATGAAAATGTTGTTAAGAGAAAACTCATTCCTAATCACACATAATTTTCCTTTGTGCTGCCAATCTAAAAGAAGCGCTGGCATGACTCCTAAATCTCGATGTTTCACTTCTTCCTCATCCCATAAACCCTCACATCTCTCATCCTATCCTGTTTTCCCCCTTTCATCCATCCTTCTCTTCCTATCTTCGATTGAATTTAACAATTTCTTCTCAATTTCAGTTAGAAAAGATGTCAAATTGTATCTATGAGCATGAGTGGTATCCAGTGTTGTATTTGGTTTAAGAAAACTGCCCGCAGACTCCATAGTCTTAGCATGAAAGTGACAATTCAAATGTCTCAACAAAGGAACTTCAGTGAAAACCAAATCATAATTCAAAAAATAATAATGCAAATGTTCCATCCATAAAGCAAATCTAACAGAAGACTATGCGTAACACCTTATGTAAGAGGAATATGATGATAGTTAATTCCCTCTGAAGCTGACACAGGTAACTGTGTACAAACGTAACAGTTCTTTGCATCAACAGAATCATAATATTAATAAAGCGAATAGGTATTTGATGAATAATCTCCTCAAGAGGCATCTATATGCAACAATTTATAATATTGTGCATGGATGCTATTTTCCACAGGACTCAGGCTCAAAGGGGTAACACTAAACGTAAGCTCAGCTGCTGTAGAAGAGGTAGGTGAGGACAGTCCTGCAAAGAGAATGATTAATATTACAATAGTGACAAGCAACACTCCTCCTAACATATATGTACACTTATGTATGTTATTGGTTTCCATAACTTCCCTAAAATCAGACCGTTGAGAATAAATTATCATCAGAGTCTTCTCTGTATGTTTCAACTTATGCAAACAGCAAAACAAAGTTCAATCATTGTGCAATAAAGTCATATACAAATCTTCATGTGACTTCCTTAGCCCCTACTCCGTCTTCTTCTAAATGACATATTTGCGCTCCTTCTGCTGCCTCAGGTCTTGGGACTCTTCTTAATTCTTTAAGAAAATGTCCTTTTTATTATTTACAAATCAAAGTTCAGTTCAAATGATCAACTTCTCAATTCAGTTTGTTTAATGAGAGCACTTTTATCTTTTAAATCACAGGTATCCCCTCCATCATCATTCACAGCAAAATATGTCCATTCAGGGGATGAGTACCTCTGACATGACACTATAGCTCATATTGATCTCCTGAGAGCTGGTTGCTCACTTTCACTGTCACTCAGGTCAGACTCCTCAGTATTCTTTGGGACAGTGCTCAGTCCTCATTCTAGAGGCATTTGCAGTCTCTCTGCATTCTGCCTCCTGGGCCAGTTGTCCCCAGGTTTTGCTCAGCATGAAGCAGCACTCAGCCCTATGTCAGGGTCTGAGTCGGTCTCAGGTAGAGGTTCAGCTGTGAGCTCAAATTTGAGTTCACCAACACCCCCTGGGGCTACGGATGTGTTGTCAAAGGCTTCTGCTGAGTCTCAGTACCTTGTGCACCCTTGTCTCACTCTGTCTCAGTTGTGTGTTACACTTCCAGAAAAGACACTGTCATATCATCAAGGTAACACTCCACCCTTCGATTGTGGGCTGCATGAATTCAATTGGGAAGCCCTTCACACTTCACAGCTGTGTTCATCACTAAAATACCTTGATACAGCCTGCACCACCTAAGCTTCAGACATGCTTTTCGAATGTGCTTCTTCACCAGGAACCAGTCACAAGGACTGAAATCATGGCACTGCTCCAGACATAGAGTGGCAGCAACTGCTTCAACCTGGCAGGACAAATAATGGACCACACCAGCTAGTCCCTTATAATAATCAAGAATCATGTCATCTGTAATGTTCTCAAGCGCATTTGCAGGCACTGTAGGTTGTCTCATGGCTATTCTCATGGTTATCTCATGGGGTGACAATCCTGTTTTTCTGTCAGGGACACTGCGAAGGTCATTAAGACAAGAGACAAATGCCCTCATTATGATATTGGCAGAAAATGGCGCTCACCGCTGCGGTGACGGCTACCAACATACCGCTGCGGTGGCGAACATCGCCATATAATGAGACACACACACCAAACTGACAGAATACTGCCACAAACACATATACGCCAGCCCAAAGGTCAGTGTTAAAGTGTTGGTACGAACACCCACACCGTTACACCAACAAAACAATGCCCACCACATTATGACCCGCAAATCACCACAGTGGACATTCAATGGCGGTAAACCATTGGCACATTGGCGGTACACACCGGCGTGCTCAGAATGGCCACCCAAATACAAAACAACACAACATTGGCCAATACCAAAAACACACACCTGACACTCATACACACATCACATCCACCCACCTACAGCACTATAAAACAGACACCAACTAACCATTACGAATACAAATTATTGCCACCAGACTGACACCAAGACCACTGCGACAGTTAGACACACACACCACATACACCCATACATCCCTCACGCACCCCACTATGCATACCCAACCACAGTACTCAACACCCACACACTTACACACACTCCACACAACACCCATGTCCCCAAAAAGGCACCCCTGTTTCACAGATGAGGAGTTGTGGGTCATGGTGGAGGAAATAGTCAGGGTAGAGCCACAGCTGTTTGGAGCACAGGTACAGCAAATATCCATTGCTAGGAAGATAGAGCGATGGTGGAGAATCGTGGACAGGGTGAATGCCTTGGGACAGTATCCAAGAACAAGGGACAACATCAGGAAGAGGTGGAACTATCTACGGAGGAAGGTACATTCCATAGCAGCAAGGAACCAGCTCGCCATACAGAGGACTGGCGATGGATCCCCACTTCCTCCTCCACAGCTCACAGCATGGGAGGAGCAAGTCTTGGCATTACTGCATCCTGAGGGACTCACTGAAGTTTCCGGAGGACTGGACACTAGTGAGTCAACATTTATTACTTATCAACCCCCATACCTGCTTGCCATCTCACACCCTCACCCTCACCCTCACTCATTCCCCTCCATCCCACACACTGCACCTAAACAGATGGCTAACCCCAGTGCCAAGCCCTGCATACAATACTAAAGCATGGACATCCCTCTCAGCCCTGCATGGACACCTATCACTAAAGCATGCACAGCATACAGGAACTAACAATCCCACAATACATCAACATACACAAACAAAGCTAGCAGGGCAACAGCAATGATAGAGGGGAAGCTAGGGATGTAGAATATGTTGCAGGCATGAAGCATACAGTAATACATCACTTACATCCCCGCAGGTGCCCCAGCCAATGTCAGTGATGACAAGGTGCCACGACAAACCAGTCCCCCAACAAAAGATGCCCCCAGTGATAACAGTAACTCTGGACATCAGTATCCAACACCAAAGCACCCACCCAGCGTCGCCACACCTCTGTCTCCAGGACATGTCAATCAGCAGTGTGCCCACCTGTACAGGGACCCCAGTCCACACCTCACCCCCAAGACAATCAGGGATCTGGGGTCAGTGGCAATGGGCACACCGTTCAGGGGAAAGGGGCACAGGGGAACAAGGACACTGGGAGGACCGCTGTGCGCCAGGGGGAGGACAGGCCCAGGGAACCGACTCCCCAGGAGGCACTCACCAAGATCCTGGGTGCCTACCAACAATCCCAGGACACGATGGGCCAGATCCTTGACAACATGCGAGAGAACAAGTGGCTGGAGGAGGAACACCATCAGGAGATCAGGGAGGACTTGCAGGCCCTCAACACCACCATGATCCCGATAGCAGGGGTCCTGGCAGACGTGGCCAATATCATGAGGAAATGGGCAGCACACCAGCAGGCCCCTACTACTAGCCAGAATATTGACCAGCCCACCACTTACACTGCAGCTAGTGGGCAGAAGGCCCGCCACAGGACCCACACGCCACCAGCACCCCTCCCCCGGCAGAAGGTGAACCATACTGTAAATGTTCCCTGCAACCCAGACAAAGCCAGAGACACTGTCCAAGACCAAGACCACCGCCAGGAAATGAGACTGTCCTTATTATCCCCCTTTTGTCCCACCCTGTCACCATGTCCACTTTGAACTGCCTCTGCTCCCCTTCCTATGGCCCCTTGGACACTGGACCTGTGCTACAAACAGACTGGAACAACACCCTGGACTTTCCTCCACCATCACCCCTTTCCATTGCACTTTCCCCTCAATTTTATAGCACTACAATAAACACCCTTCAACACAACTTGACTGACAGTATTTTATGTGTTGGGAATGTGCATTTAGGGGAACAGTCACATCTGATGCAAATGATCTGAACACTCTGATAGCATACAATTAATGACCCGTAACAGTAGTGATCACATCAGGACACTTTTGTCATATCACCAACATCTGTAAAATGACAAGCCATAGGTGACAGTAAGTTGAGCTGCAAAGGAAGTGAATGCCATCATGCTACAGTCACACAGATGAAATCAATAGTCAGAGCAATGATCAGTTCCACTGTCTCACCTGTGTGTCATTGGAAGTATTGATGTATAACTGATGTTCTGTTGTCCACATCCTCATCCTCTGCCTCCTCATCCTCACTGTCCTCAAGGTCCACTGCTGCCACAGGGGCATCTCCAGTCTCCTCCTCCTGCAGAAAAGGCACATGTCATCTGAGTGCCAGGTTGTGCAACATGCAGCATGGCACTACTATCTGGCAAGCCTTCCCAGGTGAGTAGCACAGGGATCCACCTGTCAGATATGGGCACCTGAACCTGGCCTTCAGGAGGCCGAAGGTCCTTTAGATTATTCTTCTTATTCGCCCATGTGCCCCATTATAACAGTTCTCAGCCCCTGTCCTGGCATTCCTCACAGGGGTCAGGAGCCATGATAGGTTTGGGTAGCCAGAGTCACCTGCAAGTATTGAGGGACAAACATTAGCCTAACACAATGCTATGGGGAATAACACCTAAAGGCAGACACTGACATACAGTGGGTGGTGACTCTGACTCACCTATTAGCCACACCCTGTGCCTCTGTAGTTGGGCCATCACATTTGGGATGCTGCTATACCTCAGGAGAAAGGCATTATGCACCGACCCAGGATACTTGGCAGTGACGTGGGAGATGTACTGGTCTGCCAGGCACACCATTTGCACATTAATTGAGTGGAAACTCTTCTGATTCCTGAACACCCGTTCATTCTGGCAGGGGGGCAAATGCAATATGTGTACAGTCAATCGCACCAATAATATTGGGGATATGCCCCATTGCATAGAATCCTGCCTTCACAGTGGCCAAATCTTCCACCTGGGGGAAAACAATGTAGCTGCACATGTGTTTCACCAAGGCAGACAAAACCCTTGCCAGCACAATTAAGAACATTGGCTGTGAAATTCCTGCTGTCAAGCCCACTGACACTTGAAAAGAACCAGTTGCCGGGAAATGGAGCACTGATAGCACTTTCACATGAGGGGGGGATCCCAGTGGGATGTCTGATAGCTGATTTCAGGCCAGGCTCCAATTGGGCACACAGCTCTGTGATTGTGGCCCTGTCCAGTTTATAGGTGAGTATAATCTGGCTGTCCTCCAGTGTAGCCATGTCCACAAGGGGTCTGTACACGGGGGTTGTCTCCACCTCCTATTTGTATCCACAGTGGTAGGTATCTAAGGATCTAAGGGACACAAGAGTGAAAAGGCTGTCACAATTTGAACAATGGAACCACAACCTCAGTGTACATACAGCATCAATGTGATGGGACAGTGGGAATGGCAATGTATGTGCAATTCTAGGCAGTGATGCCTGTCCTGTATCTTGGGACATGTGGAAGTGAGGTAACACTGCCGCCATTGGGCGCTGTGCCGGAAGGCTGTCTTGCACTACCGTGAAATTCCTCATTTGCTAATATGGGGCTCTATAGAGTACAGTGGGCATCAGCGCCGGTGGTGACGGTGTACCCCGCCGAGGACGTGACCGAGGACGTGACCGGCATTTTCTATCTAAATCCTCACTTGTGTCCTGACTTTCCACAGGACAACACCTACACTGCGTATGCTGCTGTGACCTGTGTCTGGAACTTACCATGGCCCCTGTGACCGGGGAACGAGCCCCTGCCCTGGAGGAGTTGGAGTGACTGGTGGATGGGGAATGGACTGCTGTACGGGCCTCCAGACCAACAGGTGAGTACTCCTTGGGCACGATACATGTTGAAAAGATGCATGGAGATGTGTGTGCAAGCATCATGTCATCGGGAGGAGAATGTCTTGTGGTAGTGTACATGGTGGGTGCCGGGCGATGTATGTGCCAATGGTGATGGTGGGTGATATGTGTGACAGGCTGGATTGTATGTGTAATGATGTCCTCCCGTCTGTATCTGCCGGTCAGCACCCATCAAAAGAAGGGATTGTGGTGTGCCATCGCCAAGGACATGAGGACCCTGGGGGTCTACAGTAGGCAGAGCACCCACTGTTGGAAAAGGTGGGAGGACCTGAGACGCTGGGCATGAAAGACTGCCAAGGCCCAGCTGAGGATGGCCTCCCAATGAGGAAGGGGAGACTGTCGGAACCTGACCCCCCTGATGGCCCACATACTGGCGGTGGCCTACCCAGATCTGGATGGACGCTTGAGAGCATCACAGCAGCCACAAGGGGGTGAGTACAGTGGGTGTTACAACAATAATTGGTAGGTGGCATGGGATCTGGGTGGTGGGTGTGAGTTAGTGGGTGCCCCTTAATACCGGGACAGACATTGCAGCATGATCCATCTCAAGGGTAATGGTTGTATGGCAAATCCAGGTAACTTAGCAAGGTTGCATTCCATGTCAGACAGGGCTTAGTGGGTCCCAGGAGGGGTGCAGTTGGCGGTGGTTGGCCCTCATCTTGTTGTGGCATGTAGCCAATTGAATGCCAGTGCAATGCATAGTGCTCATTCCTGATCCCTGTGTGTGACTGAACTGTGGATGCCAATTGTGGTGTTGGTGCTGTAATTGACCCAGTGCTCACTTTCTCTCCCTCCCCCCTTTCTCCTTCAGTCATCCTGTTCATGTGTGCATTAGATCATCTGGTAGTGGAGTACAGGCACCGGCGACAGAGGGAGCTGCATCCCACAGGACCCAGGAGGCAGAGTCCACTGACACCGGGGGAACCAGTGGGATGGAGGACGAGAGGAGCACCACGGTGGAGACAGGAGGTGACAACACTGACTCAGATACCTACTCTGATGGAAGCTCCCTGGTGGTGGGGCTCACCCAGCTGCAGGTACAGCTGCCACCCCTGTACCAGCACCCCCTCCCAGTAGCCCCTCAGCAAGTTTCCTGTGCCCGCTCACCCAGGACGGTGGGCATCTCCTTCACCCCAGGCACCTCAGCCCCTGCCCCAGTCAGCCCTGCTGCCCTGAGTGAGGAGGCTATTGTCCTCCTAAGATCCATCTCTGAAGGGCAGTCAACCATTTTGAATGCCATCCAGGGGCTGGCATACCAAATGCAGCAATGCAACACATTCCTGGATGGAATCCATGGTGGATTGAAGGACCAACAGGGATCGATGTATGGCAGCCATTGTCCCTGTTCCTTCCGTTCCCCCCAACTACCACTTCCCAGTCCCAGTCTCCTCAACCCCAACCCATCCCATGCACACATACAGACGAGCATGCACACAAAACATCACATAAAAGTGGCACAGTCAAATACAGGCACCACACTTCAGCCCACAAGCACTCACGCAAACAACAGACATTGCACACACAACCACATCCACTGCCTCCACTGTCTCCCCTCCTCTTCCTCTACCTCTCTCACAGTCACATCTACACTCACACCTGCATGCACTGCTTCAACATCCACCACCAGCATCACCACACAAAGTAGCACACACACCTCACTAGCAGATACTTCCACAACATCCATCCATCTGTCCCCTGTGTCCTCTCCCACCCTGTCCGTCTCCCCCTTAAAGGACACATACGCAGGCACTCAGACACCCAGCAGCCATCCACCTATATCAGCACACTACCCATGCACCTGCACCCAAGTTCAGCAGACGTACTCCTCCAACAACCACTCCCTCAACCTCCACTCCCATCCCTCCTTCCTCATCCCACCTCACCATCCCTAAGAAGCTTTTCCTTGCCCAACTTGACCTCTTCCCTCCCTTCCCTCCCCAAGTCTTGCCCGTAAGAGCAGGGTTTAAACGACCCAGACCAGCACTGCAGCAAAAGAATCCATGGGGACAGTGGAGGCACCTCCTAGCCGTGGAGGCAAGACAGGGAAGGATCCCACTGCTCCAGCCAGGAAGGGTAAGGATCCCACTCCACCAGCCAGGAAGGGGAAGGATCCCACTCCACCAGCCAGGAAGGGGAAAGAACCCTCACCTCCTGCCAGGAAAGGGAAAAAGCCCTCACCTCCTGCCATGAAAGGATCAAAGCCCTCACCCCCTGAAATGAAAGGGAAGAACCCTCACCTCCTGCCATGAAAGGGAAGAAGCCTTCCTCTAGCTGAGACTCAGCAGCCCTCGCCTCCAGCAGAGGCTGCCCAGGAGGCCCCTTCCCTTGCTGAGACACAGCAGCCCTCTCCTCCTGCAGAGGCTGGCAGGGTACCAACACCACCAGTGTGTGTGGGGCCTGCATCCCCTGCTGAGACACAGCAGTCCTCGCCTCCAGCAGAGGCTGCCCAGGAGGCACCTTGCCAAGCTGAGACACAGCAGCCCTCACCTCCTGCAGAGGCCTCCCAGGAGGCACCTTCACCAGCTGAGACACAGCAGCCCTCACCTCCAGCAGAGGCTGTCAGGGTACCACAACCACCACCAGTGGTCACAGAGCCCTCACCTCCAGCTGAGACAGTGCAGCCCTCACCTCCAGCAGAGGGCATGTAGGCCACCCTCCAGGGACTGCTGTACAAGGAGCCCCTTCCAGAACCAGTGGGCAAGTCCCCCACCTGAGAGACTGTGACCTTGCACTCCTGAGCAAAGGATAATGGGCATGCAGCCCCCTCCAGAACAAGCAGGCAAGTCCCCCGCCTGGGAAACTGTGACCTTGCACTCCCCCCTAAAGGATAATGGCCATGGAGCCCCCTCCAGAAGCAGTGGGCAAGTCACCCACCTGAGAGACTGTGACTTTGCACTCCCCAGCAAAAGATAATGGCCTTGGAGTCTCCTCCAGAACCAATGGCCAAGTGGCTGATGTGCCCCCACCCCCCTTCCCCCAGAGGTGCCTGCCCACTTAAAAAATTATGCCCCTGCACAGTTCTGTGCGGATGTTGTCAGGAAAAAAGTTGGGTCTTGGACTGTGCCCTGTGGCCATGTGGGCCCTTTGTACTTTGGACTGGGAATTGCCCCTTTGTGGACAATTGCACATATCTCTTTGTTATCCAATTGGTTCATTTGGTGGCTGTTCCCATTCAATACATTCTCAGTATTGCCTTATTGTTGTTCTTGCATAATTATGAAGTGTGACGTGTGCCATTGTTTTTCATCTGCAGCTGGTTGTGTGTATGGTGTGTGTGTGTCTAGTGCGTGTCACTCTCATTTTCCTCCCTCCCTCCCTTGTGTGCTAGGTGGCTGTACTCACCGTCGTCGTCTTCGTCGGCATGCCAGGTGGAGCATGGAGTAGAAGAACATCGGCAAGACTTGCAGTTCTGGTTCCATGGCGACGTTGTTCTTCTCTGTGTCTCTGATGGTGAGTCTTTTATCTTCTGTGCAGTGCTCCCACCAGACTTTTGATGGCATTGGTACCACCCAGGAAATCATGGCAGATTGCAGTATCATGATATGGTGGGCGGTACCTTGTCTTCCGCCTGGCTGTTGATGGCTACTACCATGGTGTGGCGTTAATGCCCAGACGGATGTTGTGGTACATTGGCTGTCGATGGGAGTTCTCACCGCCATGGTCTTAATTTGGTGGTAATTACCACCAGCCTGTTGGCGGTATTTCCGCCACTTTATCACTCACCGCCAATGTCATAATGACCACCAAGGTGTCTTGCCGCTTCCGAGATGTTGATGTACACACTTTGGACAATCTGACTTTCAGCGTCTCGTTCACCTGCTCCACAATGCCAGAAGCCTCCAATGCAATGCAGTCTTTGCTCCACCTGCAGGCAGCACATAACATTCTCAGGACATCATTATTGAAATTAATTCCTCAGTCTGACTCCAGCAAAGTTGAGAATCCAAACAAAGGTATCAACTCCTGTAACAACAATTTGGCCTCTGTGAGACTGTTGTTTCTCCTTTCAGGTAGGCTTCCCACCAACAAAGATGCACGCAATCACAAGGACTTATCTCAGACCATTGCACACAGGCATTTTGATGAAGTCGATCTGCATTCTTCTTCTTATGTGGCTTAGTGTCTCAAGAGTTCATTTTTCTCTCTTCTCCTGTTGACACACAACACATCTGTGGATTAAACCAGTGCTGTCTAAACAACCTAACCATGTCATCCCTCCCAATCTGAGCAGGTCCATGGAAATGCCTTGGCACTGGGGATAACGTGTTGTCAGGCCCTACCTGCCTGCTATCTACAGAATCCCATATATCATCACCTCTTTTCAAACATCCTGCACTGATCCAGCCCTGCTGTTCTGCTTTTTACACTTCCTCCTGCAATCTATTCACTTCTTCCCGTGTATCAGTTGATGACAACAAAAGGTTATAGTTGATCTCACTTTCAAATTCATTCACATACTTACCATCTAAAGTTTGTGACCCTTATGCACAGTATCAGCAACCTCACCAGCATATCAGTTGTCCACGGTTACATAATCATCACCACTAAGGTGAGCAGAAGACTTCACAACAGAAATTTCAGCAGGAAGCTGTAGAGTTTCCAGCATGCTCATAACATTCTCCCCATTGTAAATGATAGAGTGAGATGATGTCCTGAACCCATTTTGTGACCATAACTGCCCGGAATCATGAACAACACCAAAGCCATATTGACTATCCATGAATATGGTCACTCTCAACTGGTTGGAAACACAGCAAGCTCTAGTATGAGCTACTAGTTCAGCCACTTGTGCAGAAAACACCCCTCGAAACCAAGAACTTCAACTACTCCTGAGACTGTACATACTACATAAGCAGCTCCAAGGTTTCCCTCATTGTCTCTAAAACAGGACCCATCCACATGTAATCAAATTCTGCCAGTGGCTCATCCCATGTACCTAGCCTTTGCTTGGTGCATAGTTCAGAGACATTGAGACATTGAGGCAATCATGCTCAAGCTCTCCATCTTCATTTTCACTCTCTGAGAGGGAGGCATAAGGGTAGCAAGCTTTCAAAATATTCAAATAGCACATCTCTTAAGAGTAACATTTTCAGACACAGAAGTATGATCTGTTCATACATCGTCAAGTGGCTCTTTGCAAGGTGCTGAGTATGAGTACCTACAGACAAGAAAGGTTAGGGGATGTTCTATCACAATACTCTTGCACCTCTCCATTCTAACACCCACAGCTGCCACAGCTTTAAAACAGCCAGGCAGTCCCATAGTCACAGGATCAAGAGTAGCAGAAAAGAAGGCCACAGAGCATCTCACATTTCCATGCATCTGTGTAAGCACTGAGAGAGCGCAACCCTCTCTCTCACTACAGAAAACAGTAAAGGCTTTGTTGTAATCAGTCATTCCCAGTGCAAGGGCTTGACAGAGACTTTCTCTGAGCTAAAGGAAGGCAACTAAGCAGTCATTATCCCATGGTTTTGGATCAGATACATCCTTGTGTGTTAGCCTCTGCAAAGGCTTGGCCACTAGGGAAAAATTGGATATCCCTGGCGACAGTAGCCCATCATTCTAAAAAACATCCTGACCCGTCTCGGGTGGTTGGCGGATTCATTTTGAGAATCACCAAGATTCTTTCCTGTGACACCTTTCTCGTTCATTTCTCAATGTGATGTGCGAGATACAGAACTTCCTTTTGGCAATACTGCAGCGTGGCCACTTTGGGCCTTATTATGAGTTCAATGGATGGTCTTGGCCACCCGTCAAACGTCCGACAAAGAGGTTGCCATTATGAGTTTCCGTCCGCCAACCTAGCGGAAAACACCCTACAGCATTGTCACTGGCTCATAATCGAGCCGGCGGCAATGCTATAGGATGCAGGGTGCACCAGCAATGCAAAGCAGACAGTGAACATTGTGATGGTGCTCGCTAGGTGGACCCTGCACTGTCCCCTGCACCCGTTCTCTGTCAGCCTTTTCGTGGCGGTGTTACCGCCATAAAATCGCTGGTGGAGAACAAAGTTGTAATACCTAGGGCAGCGCTGCCCTGGTGGATTAGGTCACCAGACCACCGTGGTCATAATGTGGCGTTCAGTCAACTGCAATTGGCGGCGGTCCATACGCTGCCACGAGTCTGGCAGTCAAGAGACCGCCAGACTCATAATGAGGCCCTTTATGTTCATTCTCCATCAAGTGGTTCAGAAATGCAATCATGTCTCGTTTGCAAGCTTCTTGAGTCTCAGACACCACCCACAGGCCATTTATTTTTTCAATTAGAACAGAAATACAGGGCATGATCAAAGACTTAAGGGTCTTTATTGAGAATTTGTTTACAAATCAAGGGACTCTTGGTATATCCTGTGGTATTTGGCACTATGTCAAAACACGGGTCTGGAACTGAAAAGCAAAAAGGGACTGGCTTTTCTCATGTAAGGAGACAGAGAAAAATGCTTGGCACAAATCAATGACAGTGAACTACTCACATGGAATTTGAAATAAAATCACACTTGAATTAGGCACCCGGGGACAACAGGGAACACCAATAGTGTTGATCTTTCTCAGCTTCTGCACTGTGCGATACTTGCCACTAGGCTTCTTTAAGCCTATAATGGGTGAGTTACATGGACATCCAATTATTTACTTCAAAATGCCTTGTTGTATCATTGACTCAGTTATGGGGTTAATCCCAACAATTGTCTCAGGGCTCAGACTGTATTGTGGGGTACTTTGATACATCAACATTGGGCTTTACTTTTATGTGAATTGGTTCAACTCCTCTTATGAGAACAACATCAATTCCTGAAAAATCTCAGACCTCAGTCTTAACTGTACCCTTTAAGATCAGATGTCGTTACAGGTGTGGGAAATTGGGTTGTTGACTGAGTTGTGAGCCCTGGTCAATCAACAGCCACAATCCCTTGCAGGGTGAATCACAAAAAGTCACTAATTTAACCTGTGCTTAACCCTGGGAAGTTTGGCTCAAAAAACAGTCAGGCTAAACTTAGTGACAATGTTAAATATTTATGCAGTACACAAACAGTAATACAGTGAAGACACAACACAACAACAGTCAAGAACCAATGTAGGAAAATAGAGCAATTGTTAATAAACTATTTTACATCATAACCATCATAATCCAATAAGTAAAACCGGAGTTATACAATTCTAAAGTGTAAGGTTCAAAATAGCAAGTCCTCAGTTTTAGATAATGGCCACCTAGGCACATTTAGCACTACAACCGTGGGTCCAGAAGTGGATGGAGACCACTTGGGGGTTGAGGACTCACTCAATCTAGGTTCAGTGGCAGGTCCAAGATGGTTGGAGCCTGTTATGTCCCTGTGGCTCTGAACAGGAGGCCAACTAAACTAGTCAGTGGAGACACTTCTCAAGTCTTGGGTGAAGGTGAAGATGCAGGACTCCACAGCAGGGTTGGCCTCTGAAAGTTCAAGGCAGGCTTCAGGCAGTAAAGAAGCCCTTCCAGTTACAGCCACAGTCTGATAGAGTGCACAGCAGGTCACAGTAGCAGGCAGTCCTCTGATAGCCCTTCCATAGGTCCAGTAGTGAAGTGAGGAGTAGGTCTGGTGTCCTGTTCCTAGAAGTTGGGAGAAGTTTCCAGAAGGGTTTTCTGATATTCCAGTGGCTTCCTGCCTCCCCTGCCCCGGCTCCTAGCTGGGTGCACTGACAATATAGGGTTTTTAAGCCTATTATGCAGCAGCAGAGCTCAGCCTATTCAGGTGTAAGTGGGACTGTGCGTAGCTCCGCCCCCTTCAAGTCAGTTAATGGCCTATTCAGGGTCTGCTAATCTCTCTATTGTGTGATTGTCTGGGGTGAATTCACAAAGTCTCAAATGTCAGTTACGCTGATTCATGTGACCTAAGTCAGACTACACACACAGAGCTAAGGGGAAAAAAATGCCAAGTCTCCCTTAAAGATTCTCCTAGAGGAATTGTTTAGAAATAATTTGTGAACATAAGGTCCAGTCTTCATTTAATGAATAAGACCACTCCGTACTGTTCAAATCCAATATAATAATCAATAGGATGCAGGACGTTCAAAAAATGTACAACAAATACAACAAATGTCCATTCCATAGACAACAGTACTTCATATAACCCCCAGAGCACACAATGGTATCCCAGAAGATTCAGGAAGGAATTATAACCTGTTTCCTCCTTACATCAAAGGAACTCAATGCTGATACACTTCTTCCATAGAACCAACATTCCCTACAAACGTTGGACTCTGATTTCCTCTCCAGGCTACTTTCATCTGTGCCATCATCAACTTTTCCTTTAACCGCTTCTGCTTCATTTCCAGTTCATTACTACAATAGTTTGCATACCTCAGAATCTCAATGACTAATATATTCTGCCAACAAATCAAGTGTTGCTGTATCATCAAGATAATGTCAGGTCTCAAAACTGTCACAAACAGGAACATAAAATTTCCCATGTCTTTGGCTTCAAAAGTCTCCATTCTAGTGTGCTGCTTAATAATCTCTCAGATTAAGCATGCACTGACTCTTTAGGCTCTTGTGTTGTCCTGTCAGTTTTAGCCAAATCAATATGTTTGGCTGGTATTTTCCCTTTTAAAATGGTTATCACCAGTTGATCACCAGCATCGAAGGGGCATTTTGTTATTGGATTTCTCTGAGAATCCATAACTGGCCATTCCACGGCCACCCTGAATTCTGCCCACAAGTCACCCAGGACCAAAATGTCAAAGAAGGTATTCAAATCCACTCACGAAACCTGTGAATTCTCCACAGTTCACTCAACCTGTTTGTACCATTCCACCGGCTTTTCTCTCATTTTTGGAAAGTCATTAGTGAATGACGAATGATCACTCCTATTCCAAGGCACATAGACATAACCTCCACCAGGCACTTCACTCAATGGAAAATTTGAGGTACCATCTCCATCCTGTAAAGGTGGAGGCAGCCCTTTCTTTGGCTTCTTTTGTTCTTTCTATTTCTTCCATTTGCTTTCCCACATATCTAATTCACTCCATTTCTGTATGCTGCCACTTAACTTTTTGATTTACATTTTCATTCCAGATGTCAGTCAGTCAATTTATCTTTATTCGACATTTTGCCATAAAAGCATATAAAACGTCCATCTACAGCAATACAATTAGTACATTCTAATTTACGAATAGGACAGATACATCAAATAAAAACATAAAAAAAAAAAAATAGTAATTGGTTATAGCCATAAACAGTATCACTGATTTCATTCTACAAACTGTTCATAATCATAATTGTAAAGAGCTTATTATGAACATGATGCAATTTTTTTTTTTTATTAACAGTCCTTAGCGGGTTACTAGTACATAACATTTTCTAATTTGTAACGCACTCCTAATGAAATTTAAAACTGCCTGGCAGGCCTCTAATGAAGATAATTTTTGTAAAAACTCCATTTATGTCAGGTGTTGCGTAATCCCTGCCAAACACAGCAATGGTGCCAAGACAGAAATTCTTGGACCAGAATATAAAGGGTAAAATAGGGTAAATTGACAAGTGCTCTGTTTTGTGAAATTATTACAGTGACATGGGAGTAGTTCATGATGCCAAGCACATTGAATTTGAAAAGCAACTTTAAAATGGATTAAGTTCAATGTAAAATATGTTAAGTAAGATCAGTAAATTGGGTTCTCTATCGACAACAGATATGATTCATCATTTTGGTAGTTAATATTTGTACATAAAACTCAACAGTCTTCATTTTCAGTGCACTCAGTAATCTCTTTTCCGATGATGCCTCCATATAATGATGCTTCACCATCTCCTTGATGTCTACACTAAGACTTTGGGGGTGAGAGAACATATCAATTAAACCCAATTTTTGAAAAGGTGATTTTAAGTATGTCAGCCGTGGTATTTTATTTGCAGTTTCTAAGGATAAGCCATCTGACACACACCAGGCCCGTCTCTGGATTCAGCCAACAATTAATCCACAGGAGAAGTGGGGCTACTTATAGCTGGTCTCCTATAAACGGTAGGCCTAACTCCTCATGGCAGACAACATTGGCAGTATTTTTAGGGATTGTGAAATAATTTTCTATGCGTTGGAGTGCATCTACTTTTTGATACCCCCACACACCAGCCCCAGATAGGGCAAGCAAGGTTCATTTTATCTTGTACAGTGCTATCATCTCCCCTAATGGGTATTATTTAAAGTCTGTGCAAAGCGGAAACTGACTTCCACGTTCCTTCCCGTTTATTGTGATTTCATTTAAATATGTGATTTCGACATTAGGGAGGAGCTCAAAATTATCCATAAGGAACTAAAATTATTCAGCCTTTGACCGGATGTTCCCCCTATACTAAAGTGCTTCGTTTTAGTGCTTAATGGCCCACAGGTCATTGTGTAAGATTTTGAATCTGCAAAATGATCCAACAACCCATGGAGGCCATTTACCGTACAGGCGATCCATCCTGCGCCATCTGCATAACAGTATGGGGACTGATCGCTATCCTATCTTGGCAAGTCCCTACCTAAATGTAATAAGAGTTTGGTTATGCCATTTATGTAAATCATGAAAAGAATATGCATCCCTGTCTTGCTTCTCTTAGATACATTATTTGTGATGTTAGTGCTCTCTGAGGGCCATCTCGTATCATACTCCGTTATTATAGATGAGTGGGTAATGTTTTCTGCCAAACAAACCATAACAGACTCAAAGTCATACCTAAACCTTACAGAATCACTACTTCCTCATTTGATTCTCATACCTTTATTCTTTGAGAACACTAGTTTACAGCCTTATCCCAGGTGTCTTTCCTGGCATAAAATTGTAAACAAATGCGCACTAGGGTGTGATCACTAAGGCAATTAGGAATGATTTTAAAGCCCACAACATTTATCTAAATCAAACAAGACCAAGACGAAAAAAATCCAACATACACAAGCAAATTTTGTAATTAAAAAGAGTCTTAATCCATAGAAATCAATGGACCTGTTGTTTTTACACAAAATACCTGGTTTGCATCAAACATAAAGCTGCACAGGCAAGCGTGCGTTGGAAAGGTCAGCGATGACTCGATTACTTACTCGCAAGTGAGGCCGTGCATCATTTTTCTCTCCAGCAGAAATGCAATGCATCGATTTCAGGTTGGGCAATCTCAGGTCCATGCAGGTTCACTGTGATTTTGATGCCCAGTGATGATGGTGGTGAAGAGCCACGCTGTGTGGGTGATGCATTGATTTTGGCAGCCACAAGCAGGTGTTGTGTCAATTTTAGAGCTGTGATGCAGGTGGTGTGTCCATTTTTCAGCCACGAAGCAGGTGCTGTGTCGATTTTTCTCCTACACGGCTCCGGTGCATGGATTTCAGACATTGTTCCACCAGCCTCTCCTTTCAAGGGCCCAGAGACTTGATAAGCACCACTTGGCAGGGTAGGAGTCTCAGCAAGAGAGTCTGGGTGCTGGCAGAGGATGTCTTATCTGGCCCTGAAAACTTAGGAACATGGGGCAAGCTCAGTCCAAGCCCTTGGAGACACTTCACAAGCAGAACAACACAGCAAAGTCCAGTCTTTGTCCTCTCTAAGGGAGAAGCAGCAACTACAGGCCCACCCAGCAAAGACTCTCAAAGCCAAAGAGGCAGTATTCCTCCTCCAGCTCTTCAGCTCTTCTCCTTGGCAGAGGTTCCTCTTGCTTTAGAAGTAATCTACAAATCTGGGGTTTTGGGTCCACCACTTATACCTCTTTCTGCCTTTGAAGTAGGCAAACTTCAAAGGAAATTCTCAATTGCTCACAAGATCTAGCCTTGCCAGGCCTGGCCCCAGGCACACACCAGGGGGTTGGAGACTGCATTGTGTGAGGATAGGCACAGCCCTTTCAGGTGTACATTTCAGTTCCTCCCTCCCCACTGTAGCCCAGGAGACTCATCAAGATATGCAGGCTACTCCTCAGCTCCCTTTGTGTCGAGGGAATTCATAAACAGCCCAACTGTCAGTCTGACTCAGATGTGGATTCCACAGGCAGGCAGAGGCACAGAAAGGTTGAGCAAGAAAATGGCCACTTTCTAAAAGTGGCATTTTTCAAACTGACAATCTAAAATACTACTATACTAAAATGTGTATTTGTAAATTGAGAGTTCAGAGACCCCAAACTCCACATCTTTATCTGTTCCAATGGAAAACTTCACTTAAAAGATATTTAAAGGCAGTCCTCCTAACCTATTGAGGAGATACGCCTTGCAACAGTGGCAAACCGAATTTGACAGTATTTCATTGTCAGGACGTGTAAAACACATCAGTGCATGTCCTACATTTAACATACACTACACCCTGCCTGTTAGAAATGGGGTCTTTGGTTGGCAGTCAGGTTACCCCCTGTCCAAGCAAGGACCCTCACTCCAGTCAGGGTAAGTCACACACAATCCAAATTATCCTGTGGTAGCTTGGCACTGAGCAGTCAGGCTTAACTTAGAAGGCAATTTGTGCAATAAATCATACAACAACACAGTATAGCACCACAAGAATACACCACACAGTGTTTAGAAAAATATATAATATTTATCTGGTAAAATGCAGGTCAAAAACTATTAAAATGCAATAAGTATATGTTGAGATATCACTGTAAAAGTGACATAGAGGTGGTCATTATGAACATGGCGGGAAAGACCGCCGACCTCCGTGGCGGCGGTGAACAGAATCCCGCCGGCAGCGCCGAATGGAAACCCACCATATAATGAACAAAAAACCCAACCCCGCCAAACATTCCCACACCACCACTCCCCGCCAGGACCCTGTCGGCGGGAATCACGGGCCACCCCACCCCGCCACCGCCAAGCACACCCACATCCTGCCCTCCAAATAATGATGCACAGATCACGTCAGCGGATAGTGGAGGCCGGACGACCATTGGCGGCTGCGACCGCCACAGGCGGCAAGTGGGCCCAACAGCAACCACTGCACACATTGGTTAGGCTTAGCACCCACACACCTGACACACATCCAGAATACCATAAAACACCCCTAGACACCCCCCACAATCCCTTGCAACGAAACCAGGACCAGAAGACGGAGAGCACCAGAGCCAGACAGAGAACACCAGCAGACAGGACACGCATAGCGACCCACACAGGATCACCCAAACACCGTCCCCTGTCCCGACGCCATCCACCACCCTCACCATGTCCCCTCCCAAAAATCCACTGTGAGAAAACAGGGCTGATTGCAGAGGCCCCATAACTTTATGCCCCCATTTTCCACTTTTTGCTGGTGTTTTCCTGACTTTAAAGGTGCCCTGGGTACTGCTAACCAGTCCCAGGGCCTGTGCTCTGTGTAAAATGGATATGCAAATTAGGCTAATTATAATTGGCTAAGTTAACCTACCTATAAGTCCCTAGTATATGGTAGGGCATGTAGGTTTAGGGACCACAGCATAGGTGGTGCACACCTAGGTGCATTGCTGAGGTGCCCAGTGTCATTTTAAAAGCAAGCCTGCCTTACTGGCTGCTTTTAAATTAAAGTTATATGCAAATTCGACTTTGGAATTAAAGGTACTTCCAAAGTCTTAAACTACCTTATTTTTACATATAAGTCACCCCTAAGGTGTGCCCTATGTGCCCCTAGGGCTGGGTGCCATGTAACTATAAGCAGGGACTTTATAAAAATAGATTTATAAGCCCTGGTGAGGTAAAAACAGCCAAATTCGTTTTTCCCTCATTGAAGTAAATGGCCTTCATAGGCTAGAATGGGCAGACTTTATTTTAAATTTTAAAGTCTCCTTAAATGTTACATACCAAGAATTTGGTATCAAATTGATTGTTGTAATAAATCCCACAACTTCCAGTTGTTGGATTTAATATAACTTGTCCAGGTAAAAAGTTTAGACTTTACCTAAAAAGTTGCCAATTTCAGCTCTGCATTGTTTTTGCTGCTGTGCTCTGATTGGCCAGCCTGCAGCAGCTTCTGCCAGGCTGCCTTAATGAGGTGTGAAGTGGCCTGGCTTCACACAAAGGAATGTGCTTGGGGGAGAGAATCTCCCCTCAGCAGATGGTGAGGCAGGAAGGGGGAGGGCTGCCAAACTGGTCTTCAAAGGCAGAGAAGGACATCTGGAGCACCCAGCAACACCCCCACATCCTGCAACCCCAGACAGCTAGGTGCCCCCTTGATTAGATTAGGAGAGGGCAGGACAGGGGTGTGTTCATGATTTTTAGCCACACCAGTGGGTGGGCTCAGCCAGATGTAACCTCCAAAAATCAGATTCAGCCATGTTGGATTTTTAGAGACTGTTGCCTTTTGGATGGATTTTTGCCACACTTCCCAGGAAGTGGTCATCACAGGGGGACGACCCTGTCCCTGATTGGAGAACCAGGGCCCCCCTGCTTTTCACCCAGGAGCAAGGATAAAACTGGCAGACCTGCACCCACGCCTCAGATCCCCTCCAGAATTCAACAAGAAAGGAACTAAAGAAGAAGAAGGACTGCCCTGCTGGACCCCTGGCCTGCACCTGGACCCTGCACTCAGAAGGACTGCACCAGCTGCACACTTGGGCTTCACCACAAGAAGGACTTTGCCTGGCTTCAACTGGTTCAAGGAGGGACTCCCTGTTTGCTACAGGTGAAAAATTGCTAACCAGAGTCCCCTGCACCAACTCCTGAAGAAAGCGACCAGCTGACCACTGTCCAGTGGCCAAAAAGGAGTTTGCGCCAGGTGCATTCTGGGAGTTGAAGTCCGCACCCCCCAAGGACCATCACAGAACTTCTGGACCCTTGGGGTGAGCTGTGGACCCCAAAAGAACCTTAAAAGAACATCTGGGTGAAGCCCCAGAAGTTTGGAAAAGATTTGAGAATTTTTGGAAAAAAGCTCCAGAGAGGGACCGACCCGCCGCGGAAATTCGAGCCGGCTTGCCTCAACCGCGACCCGGCCTGACTTCGTGGTTCGTCCCGGTAAAGAAAAATCTTCAAAATAAAGACTAAGTCAGAAGGTAACTTTTTAACCGAGGCCTCCCGCGACCTGTAGCCGAGCAGGGCTCCATCGCGGTCGGCCTTAAAGTTTGACTTTGCCCCGGTCGAGGTGCAACCAGATGACCCGATTGGCGCTTTTTGTTTCTAAGCGCTAGAAAAGTAATAATTCTTTAAAAATTCATATCTCCGGTTCCCTTTATCCGATTTTATTCGTTTTGGTGTCATTTTAAAGATAAAAATATAAACTATTTTTATAAATTGGTTTTGGATTTTTAAACTGTTTCCTGTGTTTTATTTAATTACTGTTTTGTGATATTTGAATGCTTTACACTTTGTCTCCTAAGTTAAGCCTTGACGCTCGTTGCCAAGCTACCAAGGGTTGAGCTGGGATTAATTTACTGAGACCTAACTGTACCTATGTGGAGGTTAGTGGCTTGTTGCTAGGTGTAGGTACCTACCTGCCCTACCAATAACCCATTTTCCAACACCACGATTCACCAAAAGGGAGCTAAGGACCATGATGGAGGAGATCCTAAAAGTGGAGCCACAAATATTCGGTTTAGAGGTGCAGCACACACCCATCGCCCAGAAAATGGAGCTGTGGCAGACCATTGTCAACAAGGTGAATGCAGTGGGACACCATACACGCACCAGGGACGACATCCGCAAGAGATGGAATGACCGGCGGGGGAAGGTCCGGGCCATGGCATCCAGGCACCACATCGCAGTGCAGAAGACTGGGGGAGGACCGCCACCAACACCAACTGGGAGGAGAAGGTACTCGCCATCCTGCACCCAGAGGGACTCACTGGACTTATTGGAGGAATGGACTCAGGTAAGTCGTCTACATTTACCCCATATACACCATACCTGTAATGCATGCACCACCCCACCCCACCCACACCCACCTAGACCCACATCCCTCCCAGCCATTACCCACCACATCCACCACCCTGCATCACTCACAACTCACTACCAGGCCCACATCACTCCCGCTGTGCACAGCCACCCACCCCTGCACATACCCACAATGGAATAATAACCCCCACCACAATGTAACCCCACCACTGCCACTAAATGTAATGCCCACCTCACAAAGGCACACCTGAAAGGCACACCAGCACTAAATTGCACAGTACAGCCCACCTCAAACCCTCCTGCATATGTAACAAACATTTCTATGTCCCCCAACAGGCACCACCACCCATGCAACCCTAATGGAGGGGACAAGGAGTGCCACAGCATTCCAGGGAGACAGAGGCACATCACAGGACACTTGTGAAGGATCCCTGGACACTGATGAGCAGACAGGCCCTCACACAGCCCTGGATGCTCACCATGCAGCAGCCCCACCCAGGAAAACACTGTCACCCCTAACACCCAGTCAAGATCAGCAGGCGAGGGGAGGCGTGCCGACACCAGTGGACCCAGGGCACAAACAGGTGGAACACAGCAACAGAGGCCACAGTCTCCCACCCCCAACATGCAGGAAGATGAGGGCCCCAGTACTAGTGGCACGTCCAGACCTGCGCAGGGGACACAGGCACAGGGGGCCAGGGCAAAGTCAAGTGCCCCAGTGGGTCAGGGGGTAGGGCACCGATAGATGCAGCAGCCCAGGACGTCATTGCAGAGGTATTGGGGGCATAACAACATACCCAAGACAGGTTGGCACAGATTGTAACCACCCTGGAGCAAAGTCAGAGGATGCAGCTGGAACACCACCAACAGGCCATGGAGCAGTGGAAAGAACACAATGCCACAATGGCTACCATTGCTGGAGCAATGCTGCAGTTGGTCAACAAACCCTCAGACACCCACTCCGGACAAGAGGCCCCCACAACAGCCCTGGACAACCAGCAACATTTGTCCCAAGCAGCTGAAACAGCACAGGAAAAACCCTCCCAGGAATCACAAGGGCTGACCATGTCACCCCAAGTAGCTCCACAGCAGGTGCCAAACCGTAGTCTCAGGCCAAGATATGGCACTGGAAACCCAGCTAAGAACAAGTTCCCTTCCAACAATTGACACTACTACTACTGCCAAGCAACCATCCCACCCATTCACAAACTGCACTTAGCTGAGGGCTAAATAATGTACTAAACTACAAATAGGACCCACCTATGATATCAAACTGGCCTGTTGGTTTTGAGGACAACCAACCATAACGACTTCCATCACTGCACATAGCACATTTCACTGTATTCCACCAATAAACAACACATCTCACCTGTAACAATGTCCCCTGTCTTAAATGTTGAAGAAAGTGGAATAATGATGCAACAGGCAGAATAAACTTTATTGTCAAATTGTGCATGCTGGTGGTACAGTGAGTTTCAAAATAGTCAAGAAGGGAATGCTTATATTATCTATCTGTACCATGCTGAAGAGGTCCATGACTCGCATATCATGACCAATTCCCCCTAGTTGACATGGCACACTTACAGTATCAGTCACTAACCACATATACAGGCTGAAGTCACAGACAGTTATTGGAAGTAGAGTTGTATCAGTTGGTTTCTGGAATTGACATCTTCCCCTTCCTTATCCTCACCATCACTCTCCTCACCTCTCTGAGGTAACAGATCAGGACCTATAGCACCCTCCACCTCCAAAAGGGGGATTAAATGTCTCGCTGCCACATTGTGAAGCATGTAGCATGCCACGGCTATCCTACGCACCTTGTCAGGCCCATAGGCCAGGGAACCCCCAGAGATATGTAGGCACCGGAATCTAGCCTTCAGGAGACCTATAGTACGCTCTATCACCCTCCTAGTACATCCATGGGCCTCATTGTATTTCCTCTCTGCATCCGTCCTGGGATTCCTCACTGGTGTCAGGAGTTTGGATAGCCAGAATCACGTAGAGAAATGGTCAATACAGAGTCGTCATTGGAATGTCCTTAGTCTGAAAGGCTGTTTTTCTGCAATGTGTCAGTTAGTGACAGGCACACTTACCTATTATCCACCCTCTGTCCTCTTGGAGTTGTTCCATCTTCTGTGGCACACTACTGTTCCTCAAAACAAATGAATCATGGGCTGAACCCGGAAACATGGCATTCAAATGGGATATGTACTGGTCTGCTGTACATACCAATTGGATGTTCATGGAGAGAAAGTTCTTTCTGTTTCTGTACACCTGTCCACTCATTCTTGGGGGGATGATGGGTATGTGGGTTCCATCGATAGCACCAATAACATGGGGAATGTTTGCAAAGGCATGGAAGTCTGACTTGATGGCAGGGAGCTCAGCACTTTGGGGGAATCGCACATAGGATTGCAGATGTTGTACAAATGCATTAAGAAATCTTGTAAGTACCAGGCTGAACATTGGCTGTGAGAAACCAGCACCCATGCCCACTGTCACTTGAAATGAGCCTGTGGACAGGAAATGGAGTGTGGAGAGCACCTGCACCTCAGTTGGAATGGCATGCTGATTACGATTCCCGGGAGTCAGTGCAGGATCAAGTAATGCACATAGGTCCTGAATAGTTGCACGTGTGAGTCTGTAAGTGATAAGGATCTGACGCTCCACCACGGTCCCCATATCCACAAGTGGTCTATACACAGATGGTGCCCTTCCTCGCCACAAGGGTCGGTACCTGTGAGGGTTAAGAACAAGGAGTCATGTGCACACATACACTGGCATATTTGCTAAACACATTCACTGCATTGTTCATTGCAGTGTCTGTACAATAACTGCAACCTGACAGATGTACATTGACATCACTAAGAGGGAACGGAGTAAATCATTTGTGATTATATACTCTATGGATAGAGACATAGGTGCTTCATATGCCTAGTATGCTCAGCATTGTGACTAAATTGATTTTCAAGATGCGTAGGTGATGGCAAAATGTCTGCCCACTGTAGTTCTGCCCCTTTGTTGTGGAAGTGGCCTAAGACCACTAGCGGTTGACGTCACAAGGTACGGCGGTGTTGACCGCTGTTCGCACCCTCATTGGATAACATGGATGCCAATGGGGAATCCTGGCGTATCATGATCACCGCCGGCGGTGACGGTGTATTCCGCCGCAGAATGGACGCGCGTTCATCATCGTGTGATCACTTGACTCCCTGATCCTGTGCGGACAAGTACTCCACTCTGTGTACTGCTGTGGCCTGCCTCTGGATGTTCCACGTGGTGCAGAGGAAAGGGCCCCGGCCTTCACCCAGGATGAACCGGAGAAACTGGTGGAAGGGGTCCTGCCCCTGTACGGCAGACTCTACGGCCGGCCAGAGGTACAGGTGAGTCCGGGTTTGGAGGGCACTGTGTGTGTAATGGATGGAGTGGATTGCTCTGATGTGCGCTCCTGTGAGCCAGGATGGGGCTTGGTGCATGGAATGCTGCGTGTCACTGTCCTGCATGTCTGGGAGTACTGTCTGTCCTATGTCTAACAATCAGCCAGCTATTGCCGTTGTGCAGGTGCCTGACCTCTGTGTTTCTTGTCTGTGTCTCCCTACTAGGTCAGCGCCAACCAGAAGAGGGCACATTGGCATGCCATCGTCAAGGAGGTACAGACCCTCGGAAGATCAGTGAGGCCCAGCTGGGGAAGTCCTCCCAACGTGGTAGGGGTGCCCGTCGGGCACTGACCCCCCTCATGCGAAGGATCCTGGCAGTGGCGTACCCAGACCTGGATGGGCGCTTGAAGGCTGCACAGCAGTCACAAGGGGGTGAGTACTCACAGCCCATATTTCAGCCTGGAAGGATGAGTGTGTGTGCGATAGGGCTCATGGTGCTTAGAGCAGGGTTTTTGACTGGTGTCCAGCTACTGTCTGCTCCCCAAAGGGTGTAGGGATGTCCCTGTCAGATTTCATCTACCTCAGCTTCAATGCAATGACAGGATATGGGTGTAGGTCACTATACTGCTCAGTAGTCAGGGCCATGGTCATGGGCCTAGTGCACAGTGCTGCCTGTTAGGTGTGTCTGCTGGGTAGGTGTATGTCTGGCCATTGTGTATCAGCATTCAGCTACTTACAAGTGTCTCTCCTGTTTTATCTCCCCATCCCTGTTATCTTTTATGTGTCTGGTACAGCATCAACAGCAGGCGAGGGAGCTGAGGCACCGGCTAGTGGGGAGACATCGGCCCACGGTTCCTCGGAGGCAGAGACAACGGATGCCCAGGGGACCAGTGGGTGGGAGGGTGAGGGGACTTCCACGGGGGAGGCTACTACCACCAGTGGTAGTGACTCTGAAACTTCCTCCGATGGGGGTCCTCCAGCGGTGGCGGACACTAGTGGACAAATCACGACCGTGAGATCTTCCGCCACCACCCATACTATCAGTGCCCTCCCTTCTGCTCCCCACCTAGTTGGACGTGCCCGCCCACCCAGAAAGGTGGGCGTCTCCTTCGCCCCTGGCACCTCCTCCCCTGCCCCAGTCAGCCCTGCTGCCTTCACAGAGGAGGCTATTGACCTCCTGAGAACCAGCTCTGTATGGCAGACAACCATCATCAATGCCATGCAGGGGCTAGCATCAGAGGTGCAGCAGACTAATGCCTATCTGGATGGCATTCACTGTGCCGTGTCTGCCCTACAGAGATCTTTTCAGGCTCTGGCCTCCTCTTGGACAGCAGCCAGTTTCCCTGGCCATTCCGTCCCCCACTCCAACCTCCTCTACCCACTCCCTTCACCCGTCCAAGGCACACATTGAGACACGCAGTCAAGCACATCAACACACAAAAAACACACTTCCAAACACAAACACCATATCTCCCACCACAAGCATTCACACAGCCAACAGACACCTGCACACACAACAACATCCACTTCCCCCAGTGTGCCCTCCTCTTCCGCATCCCTGTCTGTCCCCTCTACATGCAAACCCTCATGCACTGCACCTTCACTCACTGTTACTGCTCCTCTTCCTGCACTCACCACAATAGCAGACAGCCATACATGCACCCCATACACCACACCTGCACTCACCACCTCCACTGTAGGGCACACATGCAGCACACTCACCTGACTTGCAGACACCCACCCAACATACTTCCACACTAGCTGTCTGTCTTCTCCCACTGTGTCCAACCCCCCACCTCCCAAAACACCGAAACGCACCAAGACACCCACCCATCAGATATCCACCACAGCATACTGAGCAGTCACCGGCACCCACTACACGCACACCTACACCCCATACATCAACTCCCTCTGCTCCACTCCCACGCCCTCATCCACGCCCACCCCAATTGCTCCCAAGAAACTTTCCCTCTCCTGTGTAGACCTGTTCGAACCCACTGGCCCACCCCGTCTTGTCCCGAAACATGCCCACCTCCTTGCCCTTTCCGCTCCTTCCACATCGCAGCCCACCCCTGTCCAGCCTTCCCATTCCCGTGCCGCTTCTCCAGTTAAGAAGAAGGCCCGCTCAGAGCCTAAGGCATCCTGCTCCGCCCGAGCCAAACAGCCCCCACCCCCTTCTAAGGAGAAGCCCACCCTCCCTCCAACCTCCTCACGCAAGTCAAAGTCCCACCCCAGTTGTAAATCCCCATCCCCCTGCCCCCATTCTGTGATGTGCCTGGATCCCCCTATGGTGCCCTGTTGAGTGGAGTACCCAGCACTTGTGGGAGTCAGGTGTGGCCAGTTGTGGCCAAGGAAAATTGACTTTTTATGGACTGGCCATAGGCCCTGTTATCATCATTTAGCTCAGTGAGCTACTGAATAAAGTTTCTGTGTGGCCTGTGTTTGGGCTACACGCAGTTCCACCCTGGTGTTTGTTTAAATAATTTATGGCTGTGGTGCTATTGTATGTCCTATGGCCAAGTTGAAGTGGCCTTCGGTCGGGTACGTCCCTCTTGGTGTGGGGTGTCTGACTATTGCTGCTGGAAAGGGTTGGGGGGGTTTTGCGGAGTGGGTGGTGTGGGTGGGTATGTAACTTTGCCCTTTCCTCCCTTGTGTCGTAGGTTGTAGTACTTACTGTTGTTGTCTTCGTCGGCGGTCTCGGTCTTGTAGATATATGGCAAGGAGCAAGGCTGGCATGATCGGCAGCTCTCTGTCCATGGCTGCCACTGCACGTTTTGTTGAGCGCCGCTGAGTGTTTCCTTCTATTTGTTTCTTTTCCGCCTGGCTTTGTGTGGCGGTGGTTCCCGCCCCAGAACTGGTGGCGGAATGATGGTTCATTATTTGATGGGCGGGTTGGGCCTTTTCGGCGGCCTGTGGGCGGTCTCTGCCATCGTCAGCGGGACTCCTTTCCTGGCGGTGGGTGGTGCGCGGGAAGCGTGAGTTTCGTTTGGTTCATTATTTGGCCACCATTATTTGGTTCATTATTTGGCCACCATTATTTGGCCGGACCGCTCCTCTGTTCGCGGTTTCTACCACCACCGCCGACGGTGTGGAATGGAGCGCAATGTTCATAATGAGGGCCAAAGTGTCTTTATTCTTTTAAAAGCAATAATTGTCTCTTTCAAGAACAAAGTACCTGGTTTACGTTCAAAACCTCCACAAAGAACTTCAGAGGAGGAGATGCGTGGAAAACAGGGAGGTATGCGTCAATTTCTCGGGCCGCACATGGCGACGCCTTATTTAGTTTTCACGCAGGGACGGTTGTGCATCAATTTCTGGCGCTCAGTCGTGGATCCTCTTCGGCTTGCAGGGTTTTCAGACTCCCTGGGGACGATGCGTGGATTTCCAGCGCTGACAGGACGAAGTCACATGGGCTGTGTCAATCCGGTGGCCGTTGTGTGAAAATTTCTACTGCAGGGCAGGCTCTGCGTCGATTCCTCTCTGTAAGTCAGGCAGCCTTGTTCTGGCTCGGCTGTGCATCGATCCAGTGGGCCGTGTGTAGAATTTCTGGTTGCTATGCAAGCGCTGCATCGATCTTCTCGTTGCAAAGTTGGGCTGCGTTGTTCCGGTTTGGCGTGCGGTGAATTTTTCACTGCAGTGCAGGCTGTGCATTGTTTCTGGCATGCCGTGCATCGATTTTCACCACACAAGAAGACATTCTTGTAGAGATGAAGTATTTTTGTTCCTGAGAGTTCAGGGAACAGGAGGCAAGCTCTATCCAAGCTCTTGGAGAGCACTTCTCACCACAGCCAGAGAGCAGCAAGGCAACAGCAAGGCAGGAGTCCTTCACAGAAAACTGTCAGGTGAGCCCTTAAGGCAGCCATGCAGTTCTTCTTGGCAGGATGCAGGTTCTGGTTCAGGTTCTCTTCTCCAGGAAGTGTCTCAGTTGGTAGGGGCAGAGGTCCTGGTTAAATACCAAAATGTGCCTTTGAAGTGGGGGAGACTTCAAAGAGTGGCTTAGAAGTGCACAAGGTCCCCTATCAGTTTAATCCTGCCTGTCAGAGTCCCAGTAGGGGGTGTGGCAGTCCTTTGTGTGAGGGCAGGCTACTGTCCTTTGACAGGTAAGTGTCAGGCCCTCCACCCTCCCAGCCCAGGAAGACCCATTCAAAATGCAGATGTATGCAAGTGAGGCTGAATATCCTGTGTTTGGGGTGTGTCTGAGTGAATGCACAGGGGAGCTGTCAACTGAACCCAGCCAGACGTGGATTGTAAGGCACAAAAGGATTTAAGTGCAGAGAAATGCTCACTTTCTAAAATTGGTATTTCTAAGATAGTAATATTAAATCCAATTTCACCCCTCAGCAGGATTTTGTATCACCATTCTGGCCACACTAAATATGACCTTTCTACTCCTTTCAGATCCGCAGCTACCACTCAAACAGTATATGAGGGTAGCCCCAATGTTAGCCTATGAAAGGAGAAGACCTCACAGCAGTGTAAAATGAATTTAGGAGTTTTACACTACCAGGACATGTAGACTACACAGGTACATGTCCTGCCTTTTGCCTACACAGCACCCTTACCTGTAGGTTACATAGGGCATACCTTAGGGGTGACTTATATGTAGAAAAAGGGGAGTTTTAGGCTTGGCAAGCACTTTTAAATGCCAAGTCAAATTAACAGTGAAACTGCACACAGGCCTTGCAATGGCAGGCCTGAGACATGGTTAGGGAGCTACTTAAGTGGATGGCACAATCAGTGCTGCAGGCCCACCAGTAGCATTTAATCTACATGCCCTGGGCACATATGGTGTACTTTACTAGGGACTTATAAGTAAATTAAACAGTCCACTAGGGTATGATCCAATGTTGTCATGTTTAAGGGAGAGAGCATATGCACTGTAGCCCTGGTTCGCAGTGGTAAAGTGTGCAGAGACTTAAAACCAGCAAAAACAGCATCTAAAAAGTGGGGGGAGGCAGTTAAAAAGTTAGGGGTGACCACCCTAAGGCTGTCAGGTCTAACAACTAGCATCTCTTACAACAATCAACACAGAAAATGTTGACCGAACACTTTCAAATTCTACACAATCAATCAATCAATCACAATATTTATAGAGCGCACTACGTACCCGTTAGGGTTTCAAGGTGCTGATGGGGGGGGGGGGGGGGAAGGCTGCTGCTACTGGTCAAAGAGCCAGGTCTTGAGGAGTCTCCTGAAGGTGAGAAGGTCCTGGGTCTGTCGCAGGGGGGTCGGGAGGGTGTTCCAGGTCTTGGCGGCGAGGTAGGAGAAGGATCTGCCACCGGGAGGTCTTGCGTTGGAAGCGGGGAACGATGGCGAGGGCGAGGTTGGCGGAGCGGAGTTGGCGGGAGGGGGCGTAGAAGTTGAGTCTGTTATTCAGGTAGGCTGGTCCGGTGTTGTAGAGTGCCTTGTGAGCGTGGGTGAGGAGCTTGAAGGTGATCCTCTTGTCCACGGGGAGCCAGTGGAGGTCTTTCAGGTGGTGGGAGATGTGGCATCGGCGGGGTATGTCGAGGACCAGTCGGGCGGAGGCGTTTTGGATGCGTTGGAGTCGTCGGATGTCTTTCGCTGGGATGCCTGTGTAACCCTTTCGCTGGGATGCCTGTGTAACAGAATGGCATTGTCTATTACGGACCACTGCGGGAGAACACTGATGGTTCTCCTCTTGAAAATACAGCTCCAGTTTTTGCACGAACTGCTTCTGGATACTTTGCCGACATCAATGACACTTTCTCAGACTCATCTGCCTCTTCTGCATCTGAACTGTCAAAAACACATAAGCTGATAGTTTGGCTCAAAACAAATTACTTTATTTTCCCATGGAACTATCTGTGGCTTTCCTTGACTGTATTAGCTTTCCTCCTTTGTATTGCCTTTGTTATTACTTTTTTTCTACTGATACATGGTTATTACCTTCCTGAGCGATCAAAAGTTGAACTGGTGGATGAGGTCCTGGAACCCCATTTCTCTTCCCACAAGGTCCGCAGAGACTTGTCTTTCGTGACCATTTCCGCTGTACCAATTCCTGATAGAATTGTTTGAGATGAAGTCACATCTGATATATACTGCCCGACGGAGGTCATTCAAATACCATATGTGTTTAAACTTTCTATGAATGATGCAAGAGTACCCAGAGTTGTTTCTGATGACTGGGATGCGAAAACAGTTGATTCAATGGTGACTGAGTTGTAGTATTTTACTGTATTTGAAAGTGAGGATGTTTTTCAATCCAAAGAGAGTTATGGAGACATGTTCTGGTATAATTATGATGGACACCATTTCATTCACAGAGCAAGTACCCCACAAACTATCATTATTTACACACAGTGGGAACATTGTCTGACTCCACCACAAGGGAGTTCTAAAACATATTCTGAAAAATGTGCATATATTATTGACAGATACAAAATTCATTTATTCGGATTCCTTTTTTTTCAGTTGGTTTATAGAAGGCTATGAATATTGGTTGAAGTTGATTGACTTAAAAAGTGTGTGGGGAACAAAAATTGGCAAATAAGGGGAATGGAAGCTTTGTTTAGAGCATGCCTGATCAAATGATATTTTTGAATGAAACTGTACAACAGACAAATTGTTTAGGTTTAGCAAAAATTAAGCATTTGAATGTGCTCAGTATTCCTGTCCCTGCCAAATTTTACAAATGGCAATAGTATATAAATGCAGCTCAATGAATGGGTCCAAAATGAACGTTTAATGTTTCACTTTCGCATCCTGGTGGGTGGTTATTGTGGACAGATACCAATGGGTGTCATAAACATTTTGTAAACTCCAAGGGGCATATTTATACTCCGTTTGCGCCGGAATTGCGTCGTTTTTTTTTACTAAATTCCGACGCAAAACTAACTCCATATTTATACTTTGACGTTAGACGCGTCTAGCGCCAAAGTCCATGGAGTTAGCGTCATTTTTTTGCGTGGACACCTACTTTGCGTTAATTATATGCAAGGTAGGCATTCCCGTCTAAAAAATTGACTCCGAGGCATGTGCGTCGGATTTATACTCCCGGGCAAAATTCACGCCCGGGAGTGGGCGGGTCCAAAAAAATGACGTACGGCCGCTTTTGCGCCATTTTTTTGCGCCTGCAAAAGGCAGGCGTTAAGGGACCTGTGGGCTCTGAAGGAGCCCAGAGGTGCCCTCCCATGCCCCCAGGGACACCCCCTGTCACCCTTGCCCACCCCAGGAGGACACCCAAGGCCGGAGGGACCCATCCCAGGGACATTAAGGTAAGTTCAGGTAAGTGTTTTTTTTAATTTATTTTTGTGGCATAGGGGGGCCAGATTTGTGCCCCCCTACATGCCACTATGCCCAATGACCATGCCCAGGGGACAGAAGTCCCCTGGGCATGGCCATTGGGCAAGGGGGCATGACTCCTGTCTTTGCTAAGACAGGAGTCATTTCTATGGGGGTTGGGAGTGAAAATAAAAGGCGCAAATCGGGTTGAGGTGAAAAAATTGCCTCAACCTGACTTGCCCCATTTCTTGACGCCCAAGCCCCATATCCCCCTACGCCGGCGCTGCCTGGTGTACGTCGTTTTTTTTAACGCACACCAGACGGCGCCGGCGGCTAACGCCGGCTAACGTCATTCGATAAATACGGCGCCCGCATGGCGCTTCAGAATGGCGTTAGCCGGCGCTAATTTTTTGGACGCAAAACTGCGTTAGCGCAGTTTTGCGTCAAAAATTATAAATATGGGCCCAAGTTTTTTTTTAGAACAAGTAGGCCTGACCCTCGCTATGTGTCATCTGAACATACGGGTATGGTAACAACATACAGTGTAGGGAAGCCATGCCAGCAATGGTTGAAGAGTTCCTCAGTAGATGCTGTTAAAGAACACCTCAGTCTCCTGTCTAATAATACTGACTTACAGGATTTCCTGTTAGGCCCCAGAAAACAAAGCAGAAAGCGCATCTTTTATGCAGTCTATAATGAAATTTGGAAGTTTTCTCAACAAGAAGCTGCTGCCTGGTTAAGGCAAATAGACCAGGAAAATTTACAGAAGGCATTAGCTGTTGTAGACAATGGGATTAATACCCTGTCTGACCGAATATACACCTTAAACAACATAGGTTCCTCTGCAATAGACATAATACAGAGCGACATGTCCTTCTTACAACATGGACAGAGTCAACTAAGATCCATTATTCAGTTAGGTTGGACACTACAAACACTGAAAGCAGGTCACGTTCCCTGCCAACACGTCAGCGCGAGGGACATATTTTCCACATTTAATTTAACGCGACAACAACAACTAATGGCTAAAAAAAGAAGGGACTTATGTCATGGTAAAAAATTTGAGAAATTAGAAAAACTGCCTTTTACTGTCGCTGAAATACCATCTGCTGAGAGGTTAATACATGGAGTCATCAATCTGCCTATTTCAACACTTCAATTCACATACTGCTTAAAACACATTCCAGTGGGCAGATATGAAAGGCTAGGAGATAGTTACATACACGAGGTGTGGGAGCTACCCTTCTCGTACAAATGTTTCAGTGACATGAAAGAGGTCTTTCTTTGCAGTAGTGAATGCAAGACTTTTGTCAGCCATTCAATGGTTTTGCCTACTCACTTCTTTGTGCTGGCATGGCTGCCCCTTTGTGTCCCTCAAGTGCCTTCCAAGGAGCTCAGTGTGTGGGGAGTGCTGTTTCCTGTTTCTTGGTGAGTACTCTACATTTTCACTTCACCAGTGCATAGTTAGCGCTTTTGTCCCTCTCCTCTTCTTGGAAGATTAGCACCTGGTCAGTGCTGCCTTTCTTTCCCTTCTCTAGTGCGTGGGGAGTGCGGTTTGTTTTCCTCAAGGTCAGCGCTGTTGGTTCACCCTCTGGGACATAAGGGACTGCCCCCTGTACAGTTCAAGATAGTGCATGAGATGCGCTACTTTGGCTCTAGTAATAGCACATGGTGAGCGTTCTGTGCAAGAATGCATGTGGGGCATTTCCTGTAATTGCTGTCCAGAGAGCAGCGTGTCTTTCCACTGGTGCAGACGCCTGGCCATCAGGGAACAAAGAAAAGCCTAGCACATGGGGATTGCCAGGGGCTACCCCGGGTGCAGTGCAGTTGATAAGCCTGAATTGCAGGAGTGCAGCCTGGAAGCATTGCAGGAAGGAGCTCCTGGTAATGGCAATCACACATGTGCAGGTAGAAGAGCTCTGTGCTCCAGAGGACAGTCCTGCAGGCCCTGCAGATCCCTACTCATCTGAAGGAATGAGGACTGTTCCAACTCTCAGGAAGGTATGGAGTCTCAGATTGGAGACCCATGGGATTATCTGTGAGCATGGGACCCCTCGCAGTGACTCCCAATGTTGGAACCCTCAGCAGCTGTGCCACACTTTTATGGGCGATTGCCCACCTGCCATTCTGCATACAGGGGGAGCCAGCAGAGTAACAATGTGTGTGTTCCCCCACTAGATTCTGCAGTGTGTGTGTACTCTCAATGATGGGCTGGATCGGGCAGCTGGAAGGGAAAGACTTCATCGAAGGTCCCGATCTGGCTGATCCTTTTTTACCGTACTTCCTGTAGTTGGCGTGCAGGTACTGCTGTGCCCTAGGTCTGGGTCCTAATTACCTTTTAATTTTTTATAGGAGTGTAGGGGCGATGCACCTTTTGTGTCTATGGAGATACATGGTGAACAAGATATATTTTCTTGCTCTAACCTAGCTGCTGCATTTCAGGCCCTAAGGTTAAGATGTATGACATTCTGATTCTTGTATTGTCAGGATAATGAGTACTGACTCAGGATATGCCTAATGTGCACAGTGTTTATGAATAATGATGTTTTAGTCTATGTGTCATGTACAATATTCCCTACATATTTTACATAACCCTGTGTGGAGTCTCCTATGTAATGCATTTCTTACTTCACCTGTGTGAGTGTGTTGCATAAACGTTTTACACATTGCCTTTGGGGATAAGCCTGACTTCTCTGTGCCAAGCTACCAGGGGGTGAGCACAGGTTAACGATGGTGTGTAACTTACTTGCCCTGACTAGAGTGGTGGGTTCTGCCTGCCTTAGTTAAATACCCTAGCCAACCTGAAACCACATTTCTAACATCTGATGAGCCAGCAGACAAACTGGGAACATTGGCTAAACCACCTACTTATGGGCTGGCCTCAGGAAGGAGATTAATCACCGGGTGGGGGACTATACTAGTTGGGTTTCTATGCTGATTATTCTCACGTTGTGTCAAGGGTGCCTCTTGCCTGCCTCCCCGGACCGGAAGCATAGTGGCATAGTGGCTGCCCCAGAAGCGGGAATGTCTAAATATTAATCCCACCTCTGTCTGCAACTTTCCTAGTTCTCTGTAGGTTTTGGAGGGGTTGCTCCACTTACTACTGGTTTCTGTTCCAGCAAATGGTCATCTGGACAGACCTTGCTGGGTCTTATCAGGGCTTTTAAACTGGCCTCAATGGTGGCATGGTGATCATACCCAGGGCAGAGTTTATGGTCAATTAACTCAATAAGGGGCATATTTATACTTTGTGTTGCAAAACTACACTAATGCAGTTTTGCATCAAAAAGTTTTGCACCGGCTTGCACCATTCCTGAGCGCCAGCCGAGCACCATATTTATGGAATGGTGCAAGCCGGTGCAAAGGGTGGGCTAGCGTAAAAGAAAATGCAGGGTGGGGGTGGAAGTATGGGAGAAGGGGATTTTGCACCCAAATTGACGTTAGGCAGGTTAGAGTAAAAAAAAAAAAAGACTCTAACCACCCTAGCATCATTTTCTAATGCAAAACCATCCATAACTCATGACTCCTACCTTAGAAAAGACAGGAGTCACGCCCACCACCCCAATGGCCAGCACAGGGGACCAGTGACCCCTGGGCATGGCCATTGCACCTAGTGCCATGTAGAAGGGCCCATTTCAGGGCCCCCAATGGCACTTTAAAAAATAAAATTAAATACTTACCTGTACTTACCTATACATACCTAGGATGGGGTCCCCCATCCTCTGCTGTCCCTCTGGCCTGGGTGGAGGTGTCCCTGGGGCCTGGGAGGACACCTGTGGGCTTATTCCATGGTGTTTCACCATGGAAATAGGCCCACAGGTCTCCTAACGCCTGCCCTGACCCAGGTGTTAAATAATGGTGCAGAGCAAGCTTTGTACCATTATTTGACACCTTCTCCCCATGCGTGATTTTTGCATGGGGGAATAAATATCACGCTAAGGCCATAGAGTAATTTTTTGCACAGGAGAATTTCATCGACACAAGGTAGGTTTCTACGTCCCAAAAATTGCTTTAACTCCATAACTTTGGCACTAGACAGGTCTAGCGCCAAAGTATAAATATAGAGTTAGTTCTGCACCGAATTTGCATAAAAAAGACACAAATTAGGCGCAAAACAAGTATAAATATGCCCCTAAGTCTCCCACTTATAGTGCCCTAAACATCAGGGCTTGGTGGTGATGAGATTGGCATAGCACACTGTCTTTGAGTCACCTTTGACAGATTTAGGTTACTTGACTTGGCTTTCTGCATCTTTTTACTCCGTTCCAGTGCTGGCCCAGAATCAGATCTGAAGTTTGCAGTTTCAGTTATTTTATTTAAAACTGCCTCTTCCCCTTGTCACCTCCTTCCTCAATGATCTCACTGGCTCCTACAAGCAGGGTTTGTATGATGGAAGGGCAGACAGGGGACACAGCAGTATGACCATTTTCAGGAAGGATGGGCCTAGGTGGTGAGGATCTACGTGGACAGAGCAAAGTCCTCAGGTGTGAAGGAAAGCCTACGTTCTGCCAGTTTTATTTCATTTGATATAACCTCCTCGACAAAAAGCTATAAATGGTTATGTGGGGTTAAGCACGGTTGCTTACAGAGTAGTCTGTGGCTACTGGAAAAGCATTTTCCATTTCAGTCTCATGAAGCTCCGTAAGTAAATAAAATTAGTATGCTACACAGTACCTTAATATTTGGCTGGCAAGACAAGTATCAGGGGGCAGAGCCAAGAACAAAGAGGGTGGGCCCAGCCCTGTCTCTGTTGTTCTATGACAGGCTATGGGACTCGTTGGCACTTTTTATAGCATGATTGCCTCCTTGGCACCCCAGGCTCGCATTGCAGCCACAGAAGTCTGGGGGATGTAGTCCCACCCCAGACCAACACCACAGTTAATGAAAAGTGGTCAGGGAACCACTCTGCTTCACCCGCAGTGTGGGACTCGTTGGTGCTTTTTTTAGTACAATTGGCTCTGTCATGGCCTGGTCCTGCCTTTCAGCCAAAGGAGTCTGGGGGACGTAGTCCCACCTCAGGCCAATTTCAAAGTTAATGAAAAGGGGGGCAGGGAACTGCTCTGCTACACCTGCGCTGTGGGACTCCTTGGTACTTTTTGCAGCACAATTGCCTCTTTCACGCCCGGACCCCACCTTGCAGCCACAGAACTCTGGGGGACATAGCCCCACCCCAGACCAACACCAAAGCTAATGAAAAGCAGGCAGGGAACCGCTCTGATACACCCACACTGCAAGACACATTGATGCTTTTTGTAGTGAGATTGCCTCTTTTGCACCCGGGCCTTGTCCTGCAGCCACAGAAGTCTGGGGGATGTCATTGCACCCCAGATCAGCACCAAAGTTAATGAAAAGCAGGCAGCGAGCTGCTCTGCTACAACCTTGATGTATTATGCTGCAGATATCACTTTCATCAAAACACACATGCTAACTTTTTGGGAATGACTGTTCAGTTTAAATCTATCTCACATGTGTGGGCTAATTCAAACAATTTATTGTAAGCTTGCCCTGCAGGTTTAATAACATCTTTACACAAAAACACAAGCTCATTCTCCTTATAAGTGTCCAATCTGGAAAGATCTAATTTTCTGAGTTTCATCTCATCCAGTTTAACTTTGTTTTAACCACATCCACGTGTTTTCCCTCACCTGAGTATGAAATCTATCTCTGCCTATATCTGGATCTTCATTTTCTCTTGTGAACCCACTGAAAAATCTAATCAAATCAACAAATGCTTATGAATTAGTATTGTTCTGTATTCCCTCCCTTGGACAGCTGTCGATCACTACTTGAGGCGAATTCCAAATTGACATGTTTGAATTCTGTGAACTTGGAGCAAAGTGCCAGACAGGAGTAAGTACTGTCTGATTCATGTTTGATGTCAGAGGGACAATACAAGGAATATTCACCTGTGTCAGTACTAAAGGGATTCCTCCAAATCCTCAAACCACAGCAGTACTAGCTAACGTACTCTCTCCAGTAGGAACTGTAAAGGTATGTGTTGTGGTTCCTGCTGAATCAACTTTATAAAAAGGACCTGCTGGACCAATAGTGAATGGAACAGTGATCGCATTTGGAATCTTGGGAACCGTGGAATTAACAGGGGCACTAATCCCTGAACTCTTCCCTGTCTGCTTCTGACTTGTATTCACTAGAGCTATAGCTAGTCCAGGACATAGACTAGCTACTGCACCTCTCATTCCGTCAGGTTGGGCCACGTTGTATGGAGGTGAATGTGCTGATAACAAAACATATAGTATATCATTGCTAGAATCACTATCACTGTCTTACCTGAACTTTCAGGATTCTCTGTCCTTTCCTCCTTCTTCCTTTTCTTCTTTTCTTTCTTTTTCTCTAGTTCCTAACATGTCAATGCAGGATACAATCTAGTCCCTTCTATCATATCAATCCTCCATTGCATCGGCACAACTACGTAGTTCCTTTCTAACTCTCCCTTGATATTTTTCCCTTTCCCTCACATGAGCTGTGTTCTCCTAGGTATTAAGTGCTTCAAACTGTGCAGGTGTAGGAGGTGGCTCATACAATACCCTTCTCAAATTTTCAATGATTCTCAAATTAAATGTGCCATAGAGTGGAAACACGATGCACCTTCAGTGTTTTTATAAATAACATGTCGATGTGGTAACAAAACGTCCCTACGCAAGAATGTGTATCGTCTACAAACCAAAGACTAAGGCCCGTATTTATACTCCGTTTGCGCCGAATTAGCGTCGTTTTTTTCGATGCAAATTCGGCGCAAAACGAACGCCATATTTATACTTTGGCGTTAGACGCGTCTAGCGCCAAAGTATGGGCAAATAGCGTCATTTTTTTGCGTGAACGCCTTCCTTGCGTTAATGAGATGCAAGGAAGGCGTTCCCGTCTAAAAAAATGACGGCGACGCAAATGCGTTGTATTTATACTCCCGGGCAAAAATCACGCCCAGGAGTTGCCGGGTCAAAAAAACCCGCATTTGCGCCACTATTTAACGCCTGGGTCAGGGTAGGCGTTAAGGGGCCTGTGGGCTCAAAATGAGCCCACAGGTGCCCTCCCCTGCCCCCAGGGACCCCCCCTGCCACCCCTGCCCACCCCAGGAGGACACCCAAGGATGGAGGGACCCACCCCAGGGACATTCAGGTAAGTTCAGGTAAGTATAATTTTTTTTATTTTTTAATTTTTTTTGGTGGCATAGGGGGGCCTTATTTGTGCCCCCCTACATGCCACTATGCCCAATGACCATGCCCAGGGGACATAAGTCCCCTGGGCATGGCCATTGGGCAAGGGGGCATGACTCCTGTCTTTACTAAGACAGGAGTCATTTAAATGGCGTCTGGGCGTCGAAAAAAATGGCGCAAATCGGGTTGAGGCGATTTTTTTGCCTCAACCTGACTTGCCCCATTTTAAGACGCCCTAACGCCATTTTCCCCCTACGCCGGCGCTGCCTGGTCTACGTGTTTTTTTTCCACGCACACCAGGCAGCGCCGGTCTGCTAGCGCCGGCTAACGCCATTCCATAAATACGGCGCCCGCATGGCGCTTCAGAATGGCGTTAGACGGCGCTAAATTTTTTGACGCTAAACTGCGTTAGCGCAGTTTAGCGTCAAAAAGTATAAATATGGGCCTAAACTCCTACCACGTCTATCGGCAATGTACCAGACTGTATCCTTGACTGAAGCACAGAGTGAGCGAGAATGTGTTGTTGAGAACTCCGGTGCTGAAGTAGGCTAAACAGTGTGATATAAAAAATAAAACATAACCGTAGAACTGGCTATTGAAAAAATAACAGTACGAAGCTGAATAAAATGCATCTAGAGCAAAGTGCACAGAGGCCCGATGCTGCGAGCAAAGGAATAAAATGCATCCAGGGCAAAGCGCACAAAGGCCTAACGCCTGAAGCAAACGTGCAAAAGCTACATAAAAATGGCTACACTACAGTGTTGTGCTGCACTGTTGTTGGTTGGTTACATCATAGAGTGCAAACTGCTATGGTTGTTAACATTGAACAACAATTGTGGATGAAAATAAACAATTTCCAGGTCAACAATTGAAATCCTATTTGTGATTGTTGAGATTAATGGGGCAAAATGAAATTCTTTAAGGCTATATGAAATTTGATTAGGGAAAATATGAGAATACCTGTTCTTCTGCACCACTGATATATGCAAAATATGCCAGGTCAATAAATCACTTCCACATAAACCCACAGAATCACAGCAAAACAACACAACTAGACAAAAGCTAATTCAGCACCCATCCCAATTCATGCTCACTTCTCCACTGCTAAAACGTAATTCCAAACATCTGGAACAACGTTCCTTCTCTGAATCAGGACATGGGGCCAGATGTATCATGCATTTCTGCAACACCTGTGCACTCACACATCGGGCCGTTTGCAATCGCAAAAATGCATTTTGGTATGTATGAATTCCAATTTGCGATTCACAAATTGGAATTGTGATTTGAAAGAGCGCGTCAAGGGTGTCCCTTCCTAATACTGAATAGTGGTGACCAAAATGCGGTTGCAAAACATTTGCAATTTACCAAAGGGTCCCCAAAGGACTACTTCCACTTTGTGAATGCATGCGAAAACACTTTTTACGAGCAGGCAGTGGTCCCACAGACCACTAACTACTCTCAAAAAATGAAAAGAACATTTTTCATTTTTCTTTTTTAAACTCATTTAAGGAAAATGGGCTGCATTAAAAAAAAAAAAGATAGCTCTATTTAAAAGCAATCACAGACATGGTGGTCTGCTGAGCCCAGCAGGCCACCATCCCTGTGATTATAGCCATTCACAATGGGTCGCAAATTGGGACCTACCTCATGAATATTAATGAGGTAGGTCGATTTGCAAGCCACTGGGAATCGCTAAATAAAACTCCTGGAGTTTCATACATTCAAATATCGATTATGTAATTGCAATTTTCAGATAATTGCAATTAGGTAATCGCAATTTGGACAAATTATACATCTGGCCAATGGGCTTTGGGATGAGGAATGGGCTTGGCGAATACTGGGCTCTCATACAAATACAATGACTCCCTCCATCTCGGTACCAAAACCATTCTCTCCTACCATTTGCAAATGTGCAGGAATCATATTTTCAATCTCTCACCTGATGGCTATTTTCTTTTGTTGATGGAGATGAAAAGGGAATCAACAATATTTAAAAAATTGATTTCTGTGAAGCCCATTTGGCCACCCAATAAAGACTAAAAATCTGAAATTTGAATCAAGTTAATTATTTCCAATCAATAGGCAAATATATAAGTAGGTCATGAAAATATTGACAAGGTACATAATCACAACTGGCAAGCTGAAATATCCCAATCGGTTTACTCTAATCAAATTAAGATATAAAGCAATAACAACCACAACAATACAGAACTTGAGAATTAGGAATCGGTGTTCCAGAAAGAAACCTGTATTCTAATTTCTGAACATGTAATAATTCAAAAAAACATCTAATCAGAATTCTAAATTAAGAATGGTTGAAATGGGATCTTAAGTGAATTTAGAAATGCAAGAAATTGTCATTGTAGCGAAGGCTTAAATAGGAAACCTCCAGAAAAAGGAATGTGTTTAACATGATGGAAGCTTCACAAATGCCAAAATAAATTGAAGCAGAGAAGTTTGTGGGCCTTCAATTCTAAGGAAGGTCTGCCCTAACTTCAATTATTGTAAGAATCAAGTAAAACAAACAGAAACTTCAACATGAAAGTTATCAGTTTCCTTCTGTTCAAGGGGCCAATCACTCTAGGGTCTGCCATCTGCAATTGCAACACTACCTGAATTTCTCATCCCATTGATCTTGGACAGTTACTACAACCTTGGGCATTCTATGTTTCTGGTTCATGATGAATAGGAGACTTCAGCAGATCAATAAATCTTCACGTCTTTTGCTAAGATTTATTATCTCAGATCTTACTATCAGCAAACCAATAGATGATACAATACCCCATTTCACTAACTAATTAAGCCTTGAAAAGCACCTGCAAAAGAAAAAGAACACTATCCAGACAAAACACATTTTAAAATTAAGGCCTTTTGGGGGTCATTAAAACATTTGCGGTAAAAGCCGCTTACCGCCGTGCAGAAGACCGCCAACACACCGGCGTGGCCGCGGAATTCCGCCACGGTCATTATGACCCAAAGCCCGGAATCCGACAAAATTCAGACACCCACACAAGTCCGCCACACCAAAGGTCAGTGATAAACTGGCGATAACAAAACCGACACCGTCACGCCAACAGAAATACGCCCACACTATCACGACACACGAATCCACGCGGGGGTCTTTGAACCGCGATATTCCATTGGCGGTACACACCGCCGCGCTCAAAATACACACACTCTTAGAAAACACAGCCACATTGGACAATTTGAAATACACACACCTGATACACATACACACACCACTCCCACACACCCAATACAACATAAAACACACACCCACATCACCCACAAATCCCTACGACCACAATTCACGACCGAAGGCCAGAGAGAGACACCACCATCAACAAACTAGCATCCACAGGCACACAACATCCATCACCCACACAACTTCCACGCACCTCACACAACACACCACTACATATCACCACACTTATCACCGCACACACCACCCCACACATCACCTACACCACCCCATGGCACTGCAAAGACAGCCCAGGTTCTCAGGTCATGGTGGAGGAAATCGTCCGGGTAGAGCCACAGCTATTTGGATCCCAGGTGCAACACACCTCCATTGCAAGGAAGATGGAGCTATGGCGAAGAATAGTCGCCAGGGTCAACGCAGTGGGACAACATCCAAGAAATCGGGAGGACATCAGGAAAAGGTGGAACGACCTACGGGGGAAAGTGCGTTCCGTGGTCTCAAGACACCACCAGGCGGTTCAGCGGACTGGCGGCGGACCCCCACCTCCTCACCCACAACTAACAACATGGGAGGAGCAGGTCTTGGCGATTCTGCATCCTGAGGGCCTCGCAGGAGTCGGTGGAGGAATGGACTCTGGTAGTCAAATCTTTACTATTACATCCCCCACTCTACCTGCATGCAATCGCATACCCCCACCCTTGCCCTCACCCCTATCAGTCCAACTCCTCACAAATGTACCAACATCACAAACCACACATCCCAACACCAAGCCCTGCATGCAACTACAACGCATGGACACCCATCACTGAAGCATGCCCACTGCACATACCCATACACCCCCCTAAACCATCATCACACAAGCTCACACACAGGAATGCCAGCACTGGGGTACACGGTCAACCACCCGTTGCACACCAGGCCACACACAGATGCAATAATCATGCCTTTCCACCCCTGCAGGACCACTACCCAACATCACCAGACAGGAGGGTCCAGACATGTCCACTCCACCCACAGAAGAGGCCCACAGTGATGACAGCACCTCTGTCCAACTGGATCTAGATGACCAGCCAGGACCATCGTGGGCCTCAGGACAGTCGGTTCCCCTCACACAGGCACAGGCCACCACAGACCGTCCCCCCTCTGGAAACACCAGCACAGCACCCACCCAGTGGGCACATACCTCCGTCCCCAGGACACGTCAATCAGCTGTGTGTCCACCACTACAGGGAACCCAGGATAACCCACCACCCCAACAACAACAGGGACCTGGGGGCAGTGGGCACACGGTCCAGAGGACGGAGGCCCAGGAACACAGGGGAACTGGGAGGGCTGCTGTGCGACAGGGGGCGGACAGGCCCAGGGAACCCACTCACCACAAGGCTATCTCCTCCATCATGGGAGCCTACCACCACTCCTAGGAGACGATGGCAACAGTACTGGCCAAGTTTCAGGAGACCCAGCGCCTGCAGGAGGAACAGTATTTGGGCTTCAGGGAGGAACTCAGAACCATCAACTCCACCCTGGGCACCATCGTAGGGGTGCTGAAGGAAGTACTCAACACCAGGAGGGACACTGTGGCACTACAAGGGGCCCCTGACACTAGCATGGACGATGTACTGCCCACCACCTCCGCCGGCGCTAGTGGACAGGAGGGACCGCCACAGGACCACCACACCAGCACCACACCCCCTGCAGAGGGAGAACCACCCCGCAAATGGTCCCTGAGATCCAGGAACAAGACAGAGAACGATGCCAAGACCCCCGCCAAGAAATGAGACCACCCTGATTGTCATCCCACTGTCCCACTTTGTCACCCTGTCCATATTGAAACTGCCCCAGCTACGCTTCCTATGTCCATATGGGCAATGCACCTGTGAGACTAATAGACTGGACTCTGCCATGGACACTCCTCCGCCATCACCCCTCACAATTTAACTTCCCCCTCCCATAATTTATATTTAAATAAACACACCTAAAGCACCAAAAGATCTGGAGTCTGTCTGTGATTTCGAAATAATGTATTTGCAATTACAGTGACAAAATGTTCTTGAAATAGTAATGTCAACATACCTATGTCACACAGCTCTAGTCCATGAGGAATCTAAGCAGATGAGACACAGTGGGACCCACACCTGTGAAACCGTAAGGGAAAGTGACAACTCAGTGACCATACACTGGGTGAAAACGACAGACAGGATAGAGGTAGAAGTGTAAAAGTACACGTAGTAGGCAGGAATGTATTCTCACCTGTGTTTCACTGGAAATATTGCTGGATAACTGAGTCCCTGTTCTGCATGTCTTCTTCCTCTGCTTCATCCTCATCACTGGCTCCACAGCTGCCACAACACTGCCATCTGCACCATCCTCCTGCACAAAAGGCACCTGTCGTCGCAAAGCCAAGTTGTGAAGCATACAGCAGGCCACGATGGTCTGGCACACCTTCTTTGGTGAGTAGAATAGGGATCCACCTGTCATATGCAGACACCTGAACCTGGTCTTCAGGAGGCGAAGGTCCGCTCGATCACCCTCCTAGTTCGCCCATGGGCCTCATTGTAGCGTTCCTCTGCCATTGTCCTGGGATTCCTCACTGGGGTCAGTAGCCATGACAGGTTGGGGTAACCAGAGTCACCTAATAGCCACACACGGTGCCTCTGGAGTTGACCCATCACATAAGAGATGCTGCTATTCCACAGGATGTAGGCGTCATGCACTGAGACAGGGAACATGGCATTCACATGGGAGATGTACTGGTCTGCCAAACATACCATCTGTACATTCATGGAATGATAACTCTTCCGGTTTCTGTACACCTGTTCACTCCTGTGGGGGGGGACCAAAGCCACATGGGTCCCATCAATGGCACCTATGATGTTGGGGATATGTCCAAGGGCATAGAAGTCACCTTTTACTGTAGGCAAATCCTCCACCTGAGGGAAAACGATGTAGCTCCGCATGTGTTTCAGAAGGGAAGACAACACTCTGGACATTACGTTGGAAAACATAGGCTGGGACATCCCTGATGCCATGGCCACAGTTGTTTGAAAAGACCCACTTGCAAGGAAATGGAGCACTGATAGCACCTGCACTTGAGGGGGGAGTCCTGTGGGATGGCGGATTGCTGACATCAGGTCTGGCTCCAACTGGGTACACAGTTCCTGGATTGTGGCACGGTCAAACCTGTATGTGATAATCAAATTTCTTTCCTCCATTGTCGACAGGTCCACCAGCGGTTGATACACCGGAGGATTCCGCCATCTCCTCACATGTCCCAGCGGACGGTGCCTATGAAGGACAACAGCGAGCACAGAGTCAAACAACTCAGAGGTATGTACCAACAGTCTACTCAGAACACCAATCATACACAAAATGTGGCCTGTATGTGTGTTGAGACTAGGCCTAGGTATGTGTGACGTAGTTGGAAATTAGGCCATGTGGGCCCCTGAAATGGCGGCTGCCTGACCTCTAAAGTGGGACAATGGGATGTGAGGTAACTGCGCTGGCGTTGTACACCTTTGCGGTAGGCGGTCGAAGACCGCGGCGCAATGGTGCATTGGTTAACATTGGACCCTGTCGGTCCCAGGAGCCAATGACGATGTACGCCAGCGGTGATGGTACGCACCGCCGCGGACGTGAGCGCCATTTTCTATCTGTATAATCACACAATACCTTATCTTCGACAGGAGAGGACCTACACTGCAAGTGCTGCTGTGACCTCGGTCTGGAAGAGACAATGGCTCGTGCGTCTGGGGAAAGGGCACCTGCCTTCACATCGGAGAAGTTGGAGAAGCTCATCGATGGGGTCCTCCCCCAGTACACGCTACTCTACGGTCCTCCAGACCAACAGGTAAGTACACAGGGAGCATGTTGTTTAGGCTATGCCTGTGTGGAGAGGGCTGGTTGTAAGAAGGAAGGGGGCAGAGTTCTGCGTGCATGAAAGACGGTGGGTGCATGTGCCACATGGCAAGGGTAGGGATGGGGGCCACTCACTTTGACGGCGCAGTTGGTAATGACTTCTCTTCTTCCCCTGCACATTTCATGTAGGTCAGCGCCCACCAGAAGAAGGATATTTGGCGTGCCATCGCTAAGGACGTCCGGACCCTGGGGGTCCACCACAGACGGGGCACCCACTGCTGGAAAAGATGGGAGGACATTCGCCGCTGGAGCAAGAAGACAGTGGAGGCTCAGCTGGGGATGGCCTCCCAATGTGGGAGGGGTGCCCGTCGAACCATGACCCGCCTGATGTTCCGGTTCCTGGCAGTGGCCTACCCGGAGTTGGATGGGCGCTTGAGGGCATCACTGCAGACACAAGGGGGTGAGTACACTCTCATTCAGCTGACTTTGCGCTCAGTGGAGGTGTCTGGGTGGGGGAGGAGGGCTGTGGGTTTCCCTAGGCCAGGGCGAGTTCCGTAGGCTAGGCCCCTCCGTAAGGCGTGGCCCTGTGGCCCCCCACCCCACCTCTGTAGAGTGCCAAGTACAGCTATTCATGCACCTGTGTCATCTATGTGTGCAGATGTCATCCATAGCCTTGTAGGCCATTTCCTAGGAATTGCACTGTAAAGCCCAAGAGCGTGACGTAGTGCAGGGGGCTTCTGTGTCTGTCTTGTCCGCCAACGGTAGTGGTAATCCATGCACTCAACATGTCTTTCTTCTGTTACCCCCCCCCTTTTTTGTGGTCTTCCTGTTCTTGTGTGCATTAGCATCATCAGGCAGAGGAGCAGTGGCACCGGAGCACGAGGGAGCTGCATCCCACATGGCCATGGAGGGCCACACTACGGACTCAGAATACACCAGTGGGACGGAGGGCAAGGGGAGCACCACGGCAGGGACAGGAGCTGAAACCAGCAACACGGACACGTCCTCTGATGGGAGCTCCCTTGTGGTGGCGGCAACATCTGTGCCCCCGCATCTACAGGTACAGCCGCCACCCCCCCTACCAGCACCGCCCTCCCAGCAGCCCCTCATCCTTCGCCCCGTGCCCGCTCACCCAGGAGGGTGGGCATCACCTTCGCCCCAGGCACCTCAGGCCCTGCCCCAGTCACCCCTGCTGCCCCCAGTGAGGAGGCCATTGACCTCCTTGGGTCCCTCACTTTTGGGCAGTCTACCATTTTGAATGCGATCCAGGGTGTAGAAAGGCAGTTGCAACAAACTAATGCATTCCTGGAGGGCATTCATTCTGGTCAGGCGGCCCTTCACCGAGCCTTTCAAACTCCGGCCTCAGCACTGATGGCAGCCATTGTCCCTGTCTCTAGCCTCCCCCCTCCAACTTCCTCCACCCAGACCCAATCCCCTGTACCTCTGCCTATCCCAAGCACACCATCAGACCAGCCTGCACTCACCTCACCACACAAGGGAAGCTCAGGCAAACATAAGCACCACACATCCCACAGGCACTCACGCAAGCATCACACACATACAGACACACCAACATCCACTGCCTCCACTGTGTCCCCCTCCTCATCGTCTCTCTCCTCCCTCCCAGTCTCGTCTACACTCACACCTGCATGCACTACCTCTACAGCCACTAAGTCCCTCTCCAGCACAACCACCACCACAACCCGCTCACGTTCAGTCACCACCCCCACTACCATACACACATCCCCTGTGTCCTCTCCCAGTGTGTCTCTGATGCCCCCTCCCAAGATACACAAGTGCAGGCACACACCTACCCAACAGCCATCCCCCTCACGACAGCCTCCAGCGCATGCACCTGCACCCAAAGCCACAAAACGTACACCTCCTACAACCACCACCTCTTCCTCCACTCCCAAACCCCCTCCAGATACCCGTCCCAGTGTGTCCAAAAAACTTTTCCTGGCCAGCCTTGACCTCTTTCCCACCCCTCTCCCCCGTCCAACTCAAAGGTCCTGAACTAGCACCTCGGCCACAACATCTCCGGGACCAGTGGTGCCTGTTGTCACAGGTATGTGGAGTGCACCGGCCACCAGGACAGCCAGTGTGTCACGGAGCCACTGCACAGCCAGTCCCCCCCCTGTGAAGCACCAGAAGTTGGCCAGTGCCCGGCGGGAGAGGGGGAAGACTCCAGCCACCCAAGCCGCTCCCAGGGGTCCTGGTGGGAGTGTGGACTCAGCTGTGACTCCTCCCAAGGTGGGGAAGGGCCACAAGAAAGCCGGCAAGTTTGTGAGGAGCAGCACGGCGGAGAAGACCGCCATCATCCCCCTGCCCAGGAGGGCCCGCCAGCCCCATCCTCGCTGCCCAGGAGGGCCCCACCAGCCCCATCCTTGCTGCCTAGGAGGCCACCACCATCCCCATCCTCGCTGCCCATGAGGCCACTGCCAGCCATCCTCGCTGCCCAGGAGGCCACCGCCAGCCCAATCCTCGCTGTCCAGGAGGCCCCGCCAGCCCCATCCTCGCTGCCCAGGAGGCCACCGCCAGCCCCATCCTCGCTGCCCAGGAGGCCACAGCCAGCCCCATCCTCGCTGCCCAGGAGGCCACCGCCAGCCACAGCCCAGCTGCCCAGGAGGGCCCCGCCAGCCACAGCCCAGCTGACCAATGAAGGACCGCCAGCCCCAGCCCAACTGGGCAATGAATGACCGGCAACTCTAGCACCGCTGAACAGGGCAAGCACCGCCAACTCAAGCACCGCTGAACAGGGCAAGGACCGCCAACTAAAGCACCGCTGAACAGGGCAAGCACCGCCAACTAAAGCACCGCTGAACAGGGCAAGCACCGCCAACTAAAACACCGCTGAACAGGGCAAGCACCGCCAACTCAAGCACCGCTGAACAGGGCAAGCACCGCTGAACAGGGCAATCACCGCCAACTAAAGAACCGCTGAACAGGGCAAGCACCACCAACTAAAGCACCGCTGAACAGGGCAAGCACCGCCAACTAAAGCACCGCTGAACAGGGCAAGCACCGCCAACTCAAGCCCCGCTAGCCCATGAGCGAGAGGGGCACTGACGCAACAGGGACCATCACGGGGTGAGTGATGCACTCTGGGCAGAACCAGTGGAGACATGCATCCACTCCGTCTGTCCTTCCCAGGATGAAGCACTCTGGGCACCAGTCCCCCTCCAGAACCCACCCTTCCCTTCCCCCTGAGGTTCCTGTTGTATTTCTATCTGATGCCCCTGTAGTGTTCTCTCTGTTTTGATCTGGTATCATGTGTGGGCCTCGCCCATGCATTTTGGGCCCAGTGGTCCACGGACTATGAATGGTGCAATACCTGGACTACTATTCTTGGTGTATATTTTGTTAATAGTGTATATATGTATATTTTTGCATACTGCATTTTGATATATTACAATGGTTACACTCATTTCCTGTTGTCTTTGCATTCTTCTGGGGAGGTTGGGGGGTGTAACTATAATGTTTAGATATGTATTAGTGTGTGTGTTGTAGTGGGTGAAGGTGGGGGTGGGGTGTTGTGTGCTGCGTGTGTGTGTGTCCCAGTTTTTTCCCTCCTCCCTCCCCTGTGTCGTAGGTGCAGTACTTACCGTAGTCTTTGCCGCCGGCGTTGGTGCTCCTGGTTCAGGAGCAGGAAGACTATCGCAGGTAGGATTTGGAGTTCCGGGTCCATGGTGTCCTCGTTCCTCGTGGAGTGCGTAGAGGTGAGCGTTTTCCCTTCGAAATTCCTGTTTCCGCCGTGTTTTTATCCGCAGTGAATCCGCCCCGGAAAAGGTGGCAGATTGGCCTGTCATAATACTGTGGGCGGTACATTGTCCTCCGCCTGTCTGTTGGCGGTGACCGCAGAGCTGTTTGTTTATACCGCCGTGGCGGTCGGAGTGTTAACCCGTTCTGTGCCTTGGATGCTCAGCATTTCTCTTTCAATCACTGGGGGAGGCCCGGAGGGGCTTCAAAGGGAAGGAAATGTATTTCCTTCCCTTTGAAGTCTCTCCCAGGGTTTCAAAAGCCGGATTGCTTGCAATCCGGCTTTTGAAACCCCACTAGACACCAGGGTTTTTTTTTTCTTTTCAGAAATTGACATAAGGGAGCGACCCCTTGGGCATTTTTTCGGGAAGGCCTTTTCTGCGCCCTCTGGGGGCAGAAACCTCTGGGCACCAGGGATCATTTTATTTTATTTATTTTTTATGTTTTTTTTCTTTTTAGGTGGGGAGCGACCCCTTAGGCAAGGGTCGCTACCCTAGGGGGCAAATTATATTTAGGCCATTTCTGCCCCCCTTGGGGGCAGATTGGCCTATTTTGATGAGGCCAATCTGCCCCCAAGGGGGGCAGAAACCACTAGACACCAGGGAGTTTTTTCTTTGCGTGAATTTCTCGCAAGGGGAGCGACCCCTTAGGCAAGGGTCGCTCCCGGGGGGGGGGGGAATTATTTTAAGCCATTTCTGCCCCCAGGGGGGGCAGAAACTTCTAGGCAGCAGGGCAATTTCTTTTGTGTGTTTTTTTTTTTGTGTTTGTTTGTTTTTTTAGAGGTGGGGAGCGACCCATTAGGCAAGGGTCGCTCCCCTGGGTGGCAAATTGTATTTAGACCATTTCTGCCCCCCTTGGGGGCAGATTGGCCGATTTTAGGTCAATCTGCCCCCAAGGGGGCAGAAACCACTAGGCACCGGGGATTTGTTTTTTGGCGCCAATGTCACGCAGGGGGAGCGACCATGTAGGCAAGGGTCGCTCCCGGGGGGGCGGGGGGTTGTGGGGTAAATTATTTTAGGCCATTTCTGCCCCCAGGGGCCTATTATTTGGCCGATCTGCCCCCAGGGGGGGCAGAAACCTCTAGGCGCAGGGCAATTTTTTTTGTGTGTTTTTTTTTTTGTTTGTTTGTTTTTTTAGAGGTGGGGAGCGACCCATTAGGCAAGGGTCGCTCCCCTGGGGGGCAAATTGTATTTAGACCAGGGCAGATTGGCCGATTTTAGGTCAATCTGCCCCCAAGGGGGCAGAAACCACTAGGCACCGGGGATTTGTTTTTTGGCGCCAATGTCACGCAGGGGGAGCGACCCCGTAGGCAAGGGTCGCTCCCGGGGGGGGTGGGGGTTGGGGGGGCAAATTTATTTTAGGCCATTTCTGACTCCGGGGGGGGGCAGAAACCTCTAAGGGCCAGGGCAAAAAAAATGTTTTGTGTTTTTTTTTTTTTGTTTTGTTTTTTTAGAGATGGGGAGCGACCCATCAGGCAAGGGTCACTGCCCTGGGGGGCAAATTGTATTTAGACCATTTCTGCCCCCCTTGGGGGCAGATTGGCTGATTTTAGGTCAATCTGCCCCCAAGGGGGCAGAAACCACTAGGCACCGGGGATTTGGTTTTTGGCGCCAATGTCACGCAGGGGGAGCCTCCCCGTAGGCAAGGGTCGCTCCCGGGCAGGGGGTGTGCGGGGAAGGGTGCGGGGGTCAAATTTATTTTAGGGCATTTCTGCCCACCCCCGGGGCCGGCTGAGCTAGAGGCCAAAATCCACAGGTAGGCACTTTGCAAAAAACACCTCTGTTTTCTGTGAAAAAATATGTTGTGTCCACGTTGTGTTTTGGGCCATTTCCTTTCATGGGCGCTAGGCCTACCCACAGAAGTGAGTACAGTTTTTATCGAGAGACTTAGGGGAACGCTGGGTGGAAGGAAATTTGTGGCTCCTCTCAGATTCCAGAACTTTTTGTCACCAAAATGTGAGGAAAATGTGTTTTTTTAGCCAAATTTTGAGGTTTGCAAAGGATTCTGGGTAACAAAACCTGGTCAGAGCCCCACAAGTCACCCCATCATGGATTCCCCTGGGTTTCTAGTTCTCAAAAATGCGCTGGTTTGCTAGGTTTCCCTGGGTGCCGGCTGAGCTACAGGCCAAATTCCACAGGTAGGCACTGTTTTCTATGAAAAAATTTGATGTGTCCACGTTGTGTTTTGGGCCATTTCCTTTCGTGGGCGCTAGGCCTACCCACACAAGTGAGGTATCATTTTTATCGGGAGACTTGGGGGAACGCTGGGTGGAAGGAAATTTGTGCCTCCTCTCAGATTCCAGAACTTTCTGCTACAGAAATGTGAGGAACATGTGTTTTTTTTAGCCAAATTTTGAGGTTTGCAAAGGATTCTGGGTAACAGAACCTGGTCAGAGCCCCACAAGTCACCCCATCTTGGATTCCCCTAGGTCTCTAGTTTTAAAAAATGCACAGGTTTGGTAGGTTTCCCTAGGTGCCGGCTGAGCTAGAGGCCAAAATCCACAGTTAGGCACTTTGCAAAAAACACCTCTGTTTTCTTTCAAAAAATGTGATGTGTGCACGTTGCGTTTTGGGGCATTTCCTGTCGCGGGCGCTAGGCCTACCCACACAAGTGAGGTATTATTTTTATCGGGAGACTTGGGGGAACGCTGGGTGGAAGGAAATTTGTGCCTCCTCTCAGATTCCAGAACTTTCTGCCACAGAAATGTGAGGAACATGTGTTTTTTTAGCCAAATTTTGAGGTTTGCAAAGGATTCTGGGTAACAGAACCTGGTCAGAGCCCCACAAGTCACCCCATCTTGGATTCCCCTAGGTCTCTAGTTTTCAGAAATGCACAGGTTTGGTAGGTTTCCCTAGGTGCCGGCTGAGCTAGAGGCCAAAATCTACAGGTAGGCGCTTTGCAAAATACAGCTCTGTTTTCTGTCAAAAAATGGGATGTGTCCACGTTGTGCTTTGGGGCATTTCCTGTCGCGGGCGCCAGGGCTACTCACACAAGTGAGGTATCATTTTTATCGGGAGACTTGGTGGAACGCTGGGTGGAAGGAAATTTGTGCCTCCTCTCAGATTCCAGAACTTTCTGCCACAGAAATGTGAGGAACATGTGTTTTATTAGCCAAATTTTGAGGTTTGCAAAGGATTCTGTGTAACAGAACCTGGTCCGAGCCCCACAAGTCACCCCATCTTGGATTCCCCTAGGTCTCGAGTTTTCAGAAATGCACAGGTTTGGTAGGTTTACCTAGGTGCCGGCTGAGCTAGAGGCCAAAATCTACAGGTAGGCACTTTGCAAAATACAGCTCTGTTTTCTGTCAAAAAATGGGATGTGTCCACATTGTGCTTTGGGGCATTTCCTGTTGCGGGCGCTAGGCCTACCCACACAAGTGAGGTATCATTTTTATCGGGAGACTTGGGGGAACGCTGGGTGGAAGGAAATTTGTGCCTCCTCTCAGATTCCAGAACTTTCTGCCACAGAAATGTGAGGAACATGTGTTTTCTTAGCCACATTTTGAGGTTTGCAAAGGATTCTGGGTAACAGAACCTGGTCAGAGCCCCACAAGTCACCCCATCTTGGATTCCCCTAGGTCTCTAGTTTTCAAAAATGCACAGGTTTGGTAGGTTTCCCTAGGTGCCGGCTGAGCTAGAGGCCAAAATCTACAGGTAGGCACTTTGCAAAAAACACCTCTGTTTTCTTTCCAAAAATGGGATGTGTCCACGTTGCGTTTTGGGGCATTACCTGTCGAGGGCGCTAGGCCTACCCACACAAGTGAGGTATAATTTTTATCGGGAGACTTGGGGGAACGCTGGGTGGAAGGAAATTTTTGGCTCCTCTCTGATTCCAGAACTTTCTGTCACCGAAATGTGAGGAAAATGTGTTTTTTTAGCCAAATTTTGAGGTTTGCAAAGGATTCTGGGTAACAGAACCTGGTCAGAGCCCCACAAGTCACCCCATCTTGGATTCCCCTAGGTCTCTAGTTTTCAAAAATGCACAGGTTTGGTAGGTTTCCCTAGGTGCCGGCTGAGCTAGAGGCCAAAATCTACAGGTAGGCACTTTGCAAAAAACACCTCTGTTTTCTTTTAAAAAAATGGGATGTGTCCACGTTGCGTTTTGGGGTGTTTCCTGTCGTGGGCGCTAGGCCTACCCACACAAGTGAGGTATCATTTTTATCGGGCGACTTGGGAGAACATAGATTAGCAAAACAAGTGTTATTGCCCCTTGTCTTTCTCTACATTTTTATCTTCCAAATATAGGAGAGTGTGTAAAAAAGACATCTATTTGAAAAATGCCCTGTAATTCACATGCTAGTATGGTCACCCCGGAATTCAGAGATGTGCAAATAACCACTGCTCCTCAACACCTTATCTTGTGCCCTTTTTGGAAATACAAAGGTTTTCTTGATAGCTATTTTTTACTCTTTATATTTCAGCAAATGAATTGCTGTATACTGGTATAGAATGAAAACGTACTGCAGGGTGTAGCTCATTTATTGGCTCTGGGTACCTAGGGTTCTTGATGAACCTACAAGCCCTATATATCCCCTCAACCAGAGGAGTCCAGCAGACGTAACGGTATTGCTTTCGATAATCTGACATTGTAGGAAAAAGTTACAGAGTAAAACGTAGAGAAAAAGTTATGTTTTTTTCAACTCAATTTCAATATTTATCTTTTTCAGTTGTTATTTGCTGTAGGAAACCCTTGTATGATATACACAAATGACCCCTTGCTGAATTCAGAATTTTGTCTACTTTTCAGAAATGTTTAGGTTTCTGGGATCCAGTATTGGTTTCATGGCCATTTCTGTCACTGACTTGAAGGAGGCTGAAAACACAAAAAATTGCAAAAATTGTGTATGTCCCAGTAAAATGCCAAAATTGTGTTGAAAAATTGGGTTTTCTGATTCAAGTCTGCCTGTTCCTGAAAGCTGGGAAGCTGCTGAGTTTAGCACCGCAAACCCTTTGTTGATGCCATTTTCAGGGGAAAAACCACAAGCCTTCTTCTGCAGCCACTTTTTCCAATTTTTTTGAAAAAAACGAAATTTTCACTGTATTTTGGCTAATTTCTTAGACACACACCAGGGGTTTGGAGCCGGCATTGTCAGAGGCAGGCACAGTCCTTTCAGATGAGAGTGACCACTCCACCTCTCCCTCCTAGCAGAGATGGCTAATCAGGAAATGCAGGTTACACCCCAGCCCCCTTTGTGTCACTGTCTGGTGCGAGGTGAAAAACAACCCAACTGTCAAACTGACCCAGACAGTGAATCCACAAACAAGGCTGAGTCACAGAATGGTTTAAGCAAGAAAATGCTCACTTTCTAGAAGTGGCATTTTCTAACGCACAATCTTAAAATCAACTTTACTAAAAGATGTATTTTTTAAATGTGAGTTCAGGGACCCCAAACTCCACATGCCCATCTACTCTCTAGGGGAATCTACACTTTAATCATATTTAAAGGTAGCCCCCATATTATCCTATGAGAGAGACAGGCCTTGCAACAGTGAAGAACGAAGTTGGCAGTATTTCACTGTCAGGACATATAAATCACATTACTATATGTCCTACATTATCCATACACTGCACCCTGCCCTTGGGGCTACCTGAGGTCTATCTTAGGGGTGCCTTACATTTAAGAAAGGGGAAAGTTTAGGCCTGGCAAGTGAGTACACTTGCCAAGTCGAATTTACAGTGTAAAAATACACACACAGACACTGCAGTGGCAGGTCTGAGACATGATTACAGAACTACTTATGTGGGTGGCACAACCAGTGCTGCAGGCCCACTAGAAGCATTTGATTTACAGGCCCTGGCACCTCTAGTGCACTTTACTAGGGACTTACTAGTAAATCAAATAGGCCAATCATGGATAAACCAATTACATACAATTTACACGAAGAGCATATGCACTTTAGCACTGGTTAGCAGTGGGAAAGTGCTCAGAGTTCAAAAGCCAACAGCGACAGGTCAGAAAAAAATAGGAGGCAGGAGGCAAAAAGATTCAGGATGACCCTGCATAAGCAAAAGTCCAACAAGGGCCTAAGCGCGAACTGCCCCAAATAGGCAAAAAAAGGCCTGGCACAGGAGGGGGAAAAGGCCTGGCAACGAAGGGGTTAAAGTGGCTGTCTTTGTTGCCGGTTTCCGCCACGGTCGTAATTCCAGGATTGTAATGACCACCTTTTTCTTTTAAGTTAGCCTCACTTTAAGCATTTGATGTGCATTTCGATTATATAGTTACACATGCACAAATTAACTTTCAAATAAACATAAATGTGAATGTAAAATATATGTTACTTCAATAAATGCAACTTGCAGAATACATGCAGAACTTAAATAATGAATACATGCAAGCACTTTATATAAATATTAGTATGCACACCACAAACCTACATATTTCAGTGAATGCTTTGCATTAATGTCTTTAACATCCATCTATATTAATAACATTAGGGCACACAGTAATAATAATGCAATGATGACATGTAAAGGACAGAGTCTAAATTGTGCTACTCCACCATAAAAGTCACTTTGAGAATGAGTTGCAACCCTGTCCCTGACGATGCTTGAACCTCTTTCTAGACATAAGAAGGAGCATGTAAAGCTCCCTCATTTCAGGCCTCATCTTCTCTTTCTCCCAGAAATCTGCTCTGAGCAGGTAATAGATGAGTGTTAATCCCATGGAACTAAGAAGCCCATGCAGAATGCCACCATGAAATAAACGTGTTCTGCATAGTTGTTCTCTAGTCAATGGGCATTCATTTATAATGGACGTAGATAGGTCTAGAAATACCAGTTTGAATTGTTAATTCTGAACACCTGACAAATACCTAACTCAAACTCGCAGCTAGTATTCTCAAGTAGCAACAAGTGGTTATATCAGGAAGTTGGCCTTTGTGAAAGAAATAGATGTGCAAGGTCCCTTGCTGAGTTAGTAAATCTGGGTAATAGAGGATGTAGGTCTGTTACAATGGGCCACTGGAACCAAGCTATACTGATCTCTAATCAGGTTCTAGTTCAGGGAGAACTTGTCAGTTTGGGCTGGAGTGTTCCCACTAGAACAGGGTCAAGAGTGATTTGCATATGGCTGGGCCCAAACTGAGGTTAAATGGTGTCCAAAACAATGAAGGACTGGGATGTGCCTCTCAGTGATTACCGGTGCCAGAGATTAATTTAAGCATTTCATCCTTAATTTTTTTGTATACTATAGAGCAGTGATTCTTAACCTTTTGACATATGCGGACTCCCACTTAATCATTACTGGAAGGCGGGGACCCCCACTAAGTCATTATTGGAATCCACAACCCCTCCCTACTTAAAGCTGGGTACCCAGGCCTAATTATTTCGGATAATAATGTGAGCTGCAAAATAATGTGTAACAAAACAGAAACAAGTATTCATCAAATGAATATGAAAATGATGAAATATTGTATTTAAAGCGTAAAAAATCTAAATGCTAATTTTAATCGAAAAATTTGAGCTCTTCTAAATTCAGTTGAGGACACTTATTGTCCATACTACATTCTGTTTGATATACTTGCTTAGGGGCTGATTTAAGAAAAGTGGCACTGCACCCAGTGCAGCACCACTTTCCTGGTGCCGCTTAGCACTCCCATACAGCCACCATGTGGGTGCCATATTCAAAATACAGCACACCGTGGCGCAGGGTAGGGGGCAATAGTGTCAGAATACCTGACACCATGGATGTGCTCTGAAGGAGTAGCGCCAAAATTTTGGTGCTATTCCTGTAGAGTACAAAGGGGCCAATTGTATTCAATGGCATACCCCCTTTTCACACCTGCTCTGAGCAGGCGGATTTCCTTGCGCCATTTATTCAGCCCCCCTAACGGGGGAACGCTCCCCTTGAATACATTATGCCTTGCCAGGCATAATGTGGCACAAGGGCTTATGAAGTGGTGCAATGCATGCATTGCACCACTTTGTAAATATGGCGTGTGTAAAAAGCCACTTTAGCGCCGCCGTAGCATCAAAACAATTACTCTATGGCAGCGCTAAGGTGGCACAAGGGCCTCTCAAATCAGGCCCTTAATTACTAGCCTCCAATTTCAAATTCCTTCACATATATAGAATATTTAAACAAAAATCAGTTGTATATTTTTATACACACTTTATTAATCTGTTAATAATATTTACCTTTGTAAGCTGTCACACCCTTGACTAGGCTTCGTAGACCCCAGGGACCTCCAGACAACAGCTTAAGAACCACTGCTGTAGAGTATGGAAATGGCACAAACCCATTCAGCTATTCCTTAGATTGAAGTGACATTCACACTTGATCAGCACACAGGACAGCAAACACAAGGCACAGAAAGGAGTCTGCTTCCGAGCATACATATAGAGGTGCAATCTTTGCTACAATGCCTCAAAGTGCTGCACTCTTACTACTGCAAAGGTTATGAGGCTTAGCTTTCTGCTGTTGCCTTTGCAGAGGTAGTATCAACTGATGCTGCTTAAGGCACCATCCTCCTATGAGCATGCTGCTAGATTGCAGCATGGAGAGTGACTGCTTCTATGGGCACTGGAGTAATATCATTGATGTGAGTAAATACAAACAAGTAAGGCAAATGCACAGACAGGATGTTAGACCCAGATTGGTAACATTTTGCATCATGGTTGTGGCACTTTTTGTTGTAGCCATGATGCAAAATATGAGTTGGAGTTAACAAAGCCACGGAAAATCAGATTTGTGTGGCTTTCTATAGATTTTTCAGAAAAATGTAACTTTGCCTCATGAAGGTGTTTCATGGGTGGAGAATGGGCATTCCCATTCATCCACCCATGGACTTTGATGCATTTCAGATTTATTAAGGTGAGAAATAAGGAGAAATATCTCTATTTCTCATTGTTACTTCCTCTTCCTATAAGTGCTTCATTCTGCACCACACATTAAAATAGGAAAATGCCTCTAAGGATTATTTCTGTGCAGGAGGCTATCCATTCCTCCACACATCGATTCTGCTTGCAACACAGGCTCCCTTACACCATGCTGCAAGGGTGCTTGCGTTGGCACTAGGCAGAACACAGTGAGCCAGCACTAGGTAAGAGCAGAAATGCTCCACATCTTAGAGACAGACTAATCACAGGGATGGAGCATTAGCTGATTGTTTATGTGATGAACCAGCCACACAGAAGAGGTCAGAAAAAAGCCTAACGATGTCAATGAGGGAGAAAGGGAAGGAGTAGAAATATTTTCAGTTCACACAGGAGCACTGGGTTAACTGTGGACCTAAGCTCCAAAGGAAACGTGTAGTCGTTCAGAAAACAGGGTAGTGCAGCTTGTTGCTTGTTCCATAACATCAAACATTTTAGAAGCGCCAATGATTAAGTTGTGATTCCTGAATTCAGGAGAACAAAGCCCTACTATCAAATGCCTGTATTTACATACAAGGCTCAATTCAGAAAGCCATTTTCAGTCATGACATATATTTATCACCAAAAATGTGTTAATTTACACTTTTCACAGAATGATTCCTGGCAGCCGTAATTGATTTTGCTACTGTAGAATTCTTGCCCATAAAAGTGTGGAAGTGTAATACAGCAAACTCATTCCAAAATATAAGGAGTGGGTGGACAGTTTGTGGATACTGACAAACGTGAGAATTTATTGAGATTCACAAACACTCATCTGACCCCTTCCAACCATGGAAATGGTCAGAGATTTACTCTAGCAAAGGACTTGAGTAGCTCATTTTCCAGAGTAGGAAGTGAAATAAATATCCTTGAACCTTGTTGGGGGTTTTGGGGATAGGATTTGTCCATGTATTTCCTTTGAATAAAAACAAAAAAAAGATTAAAATGTGCATTTGCACAGAGGGCTGCATTTATGCAGTGATCAATTTTACGCTATGTACAATTCTATGTGAAAATCGTGAAAATCGCACAAGACATTCCCAGTTGCACACCTGAAAACCTATGCGTGGTGCATCTTTGAGGCATACTACTGCAAACGTTTGTGAAATTATAAAATCAGTGAATCCTTACCTATTAGAAGGAATACAAATACAGCTCTAGATGTATTAGATTTCTTTGTGATTGAGACTCATGAACAGTGGTGTAACAAAGGTCCCTGCAGCCCCCGCAGTGCGGGGCCTCCAAGCTCCAGAGCCCCTTCTGAGCACAGTACACTCGCCTGAGCGCTCCAGTGTGAGGTCAAAGGGGGCCTCTCATTGTTCTTTGCAGGGGGGGGGGCTCAAGTTTCATTTCACCATGTTCTAAACATTTGTGATGCCCCCTGAACTGACACTCCATTAACTTTCCATTTGTCCACTTCTGAACATCCCTTAATCCTAGGTAAAGACCTGTATAAGCAGACATGACCTGCAAGTAAAGTGAGTAAAGTAAGAGAATTCAACTTTTCTAACTTGTCCAATTCTGGCTCTACGCATATGGGTATTTTCCTGGAGGATGTCTTGGTATTTCCAAGTGTAGGTTTACACTTATGCTACCAACTAGGACAAAAATAACTGATACTTAGGGGCAGATTTAAGGAATGTGGTGCTGCACCCAGTGCAGCACCACTTTCCTTGCGCCCCCCTACCGCCACCATGTGTGAGGCGTATTTGAAATACGGAGCACCATGGCGCAGGGTAGAGGGCATTAGCCTAATTTTTTGATAATATTGATGTCCTCTGTAGGAGTAGCACCAACATTCTGGCACTACTCCTGCAGAGCACATAGGGGCTGTGAGAAAACAGGGCTGATTGCAGAGGCCCCCTAACTTTTTGCCCCCATTTTCCACTTTTTGCTGGTGTTTTCCTGACTCTGATGGTGCCCTGGGTACTGCCAACCAGTACCACGGCCTGTGCTCTGTGTAAAGTCAATATGCAAATTAGGCTAATTATAATTGGCTAAGTCAACCCATAGGTGCACTGCTGGGGTTCCCAGTGTCATTTTAAAGGCAGGCCTGCCTTACTGGCTGCTTTTAAATTAAAGTTATATGCAAATTCGACTTTGGAATCAAAAGTAGTTCCATAGTCTTAAACTACCTTATTTTTACATATAAGTCACCCCTAAGGTGTGCCCTATGTGCCCCTAGGGCTGGGTGCCATGTTACTATAAGCAGCGACCTTATAAAAATAGTGTTATAAGCCCTGGTGAGGTAAAAACAGCCAAATTTGTTTATCCCTCATTGTAGTGAATGGCCTTCATAGGCTAGAATGGGGAGACTTTATTTTAATTTTAAAAGTCCCCTTAAGTGCCAGATACAAGGAGTTTGGTATCAAATACTTTGTTATAATGAATCCCACAACTTCCAGTTGTTGGATTTAATATAACTTGTTCAGGTAAAGAGTTTTAAACTTTACCTGAAAAGTTGCCAACTTCAGCCCTGCATTGTTTTTGCTGCTGTGCTCTGATTGGCCAGCCTCTGGCAGCCTGGCCAGGCAGCCTTGATGAGGTGTGAAGTGGCCTGGCTTCACACAAAGAGATGTGCCTGTGGGAGGGGATCCCGCTCAGCAGATGGTGAGGCAGGAAGGGGGAGGGCTGCCAAACTGGTCTTCAAAGGCAGAGAAGGACATTTGGAGCAACCCAGCAACACCCCCACATCCTGCAACCCCAGACAACTAGGTGCCCCTTGAATGGATTAGGAGGGGGCAGGAGAGGGGTGTGTTTATGACACCAGTGGGTGGGCTCAGCCAGATGTAACCTCCAAAAATCACTTTCAACCATGATGGATTTTTGAGGAATGTTGCCTCCTGGGATTGATTTTTGCCACACTTCCCAGAAAGTGGTCATCACGGGAGGAAGGACCCTGCCCCTGATTGGAAAACCAGGACCCCCCTGTTTTTCACCCAGGAGCAAGGATAAAACTGGCAGACCTGCACCCACACCTCAGTTCCCTACCAGATACCTACCAGCAAGAACTAGAGAAGAAGAAGGACTGCCCTGCTGGACCCCTGGCCTGCACCTGGACCCTGCACTCTGAAGGACTGAACCAGCTGCACACTTGGGCTTCACCACAAGAAGGACTGTGCCTGGCTTCAACTGGTTTAAGGAGGGACTCCCTGTTTGCTACAAGTGAAAAATTGCTAACCGGAGTCCCCTGCACCAACTCCTAAAGAAATCAACCAGCTGACCACTGTCCAGTGACCAAAAAGGAGTTTGCGCCAAGTGGATTCTGGGAGTTGTAGTCCACACCCCCAAGGATCACCTCAGAGCTTCTGGACCCTTGGGTGAGCTGTGGACCCCAAAAAGAACCATAAAGGAACATCTGGGAGAAGATCCAGAAGTTTGGAGGAGTTTGGAGAACTTTTGAAAAAAAGCTCCATAGAGGGACCGACCCGCTGCGGCAACTCTAGCAAGCTTGCCTCAACTGCGACCCAGCCTGATTTGCAGGTTCGTCCCGGTGAAGAAAATCTCCAAAAAAGAGACTAAGTCCGAACGTAGAAAGTTGACCAGGACCTCCCAGCCAGCGTATCCGAGGAGGGCTCCAAGGATGTCAGATCAAGATCCAGGTTTACCCCGGTCGAAGGATTTTTACCTCGAAAAAACGACTAAGTCCGAAGGTAAAAATCTCCACCGATGGCTACTGTGACGCGTATCCGGAGAAGAGTTCCAGGAGGTATGATTGGACTGGTAGGTTCGTCCAACTGAAGAAAATCTTAGGAAAAACAACTAAGTGCGAAGGTAAACTTTTGACCGAGGCCTCCCGCGGCCTTAAACTTTGACTTTGCCCCGGTCAAGGTGCGACCAGATGACCAGATTGGGGCTTTTTGTTTCTAGGCACTAGAAAACAATAATTCTTAAAAAATTCATATCTCCGTTTCCCCTTATCCGATTTTTTTCATTTTTCGTTTTTCTGTCATTTTAAAGATAAAAATATAATCTATTTTTATAAATTGGTTTTGGATTTCTAAACTGTTTCCTGTGTTTTATTTAATTACTGTTTTGTGATATTTGAATGCTTTACACTCTGCCTCCTAAGTTAAGCCTCGTTGTTCGTTGCCAAGCTACCAAGAGTTGAGCTGGGTTTAATTTACTGAGTCCTAAGTGGAGGTTAGTGGCCTATTGCTAAGTGTAGGTACCTACCTGCCCTTACCAAGAACTCATTTTCCAACACTACAGTAATGGTATGCCCCATTTTAACGCCTGTGAATATGCCCATTAGTTTTCCTTTAGCACTCCTCCATTCCCCCACCCTTTTATCAGTTCGTTGGCTGCATAAGTATTTACCTAATAATGACAGCGACTGAATCCAATAAATAAAATAAAATGTTATTTTTCATGATTCTGAAAAAGGTGATGCAACAAAGGAGCCAAGTCTTCTGCCTGTTCTGAATTTCCTACAAGGTTCTTTGTTTGCCCGAATACATTTAATGACATGAAATATGTTAAATATTTGTCAGGACTCTGTTGCAAAGAGGTCGGAATTTTGGAGAACTATGAGATCACCTTAATTATACTTCGCAACTTACCCGTGTCCCTGGCTCCCTGTCGGTCCAAGTACGGAGGGAAATTTTTGAAGAAATTTCAGTCCACCAGCCACTAATTTAATAACTATCCCTCCATGGTAGCACGCCATTATAGGAAATTGCTAGCCTAAACTTTTCACTGCTGAATCTCAAACATCAACACATTAAACATAGCTATTCTTCTTAATTTCTTACAAAGAAAATGCAAAATGAATTCATTATGCTGGTGTAAGTGGAAAAAATGATGAGTTTCAGTGGAAGAGTAGGCAACAGGGAGAGATTGGGGAGGCCGATTACACTGAGATATTTGAATAGCCAGCCATTAGCTAGAGCATCCCCATTACTTTGCTGATAATTATATCTCTTCTGCTGTAACTTCCCAGTGGAATAATACAATGTTCCCAGTGTTGCAGATAATGAAAACTGCTATTCAGGCAGCGCACATGCCAGGATTAGAGTGTTCTGCGCTCACCCCGTGTTGGCCTTAATGGCTGCACACCTACAAGCTATTTTAATGCATGTTTAGATGTTCACCGCCGCTTTTATAAATGCATCTGGAAAATGAACTTGGCAGCCTGAGATCACTCTCCAAGCATAATTACCCCCCCTGTTCAGGAGTTCTTATTTCATTTAGCTCATTTCAATCGGCCATTATGCAAATGGTTTCAGCCACTGCAGGGAAAGTACTCTCACACAGGGGGGAAATGAAAGAAGGTGCAGAGAAAAAAAATGTGAAAGTCCATATCTTAGTTTCGCTTCTATATATTATTGTCTAACCGTACATGAGTACATGGAAATGAATAAAAAACAGAAACTGAACAAAAAGGATCCGTTTCTTTTTGAGGTCTGTAAGCAGAGTTGAGAGTTACTGCGGTAACTTGCTAGTTGTGTAAAGTCCAATGTTAACCATCTTATCGATTTCATAAGGATTAAGGCCCATATTTATACTTTTTGACGCTAAACTGCGCTAACGCAGTTTAGCGTCAAAAAGTTTTGCGCCGGCTAACGCCATTCTGCAGCGCCATGCGGGCGCCGTATTTATTGAATGGCGTTAGCCGGCGCAAGCAGACCGGCGCTGCCTGGTGTGCGTGAGAAAAACCACGTACACCAGGCAGCGCCGGCGTAGGGGGAAAATGGCGCATGGGCGTCTTAAAATGGGGCAAGTCAGGTTACGTCGAAAAAATCGTCGTAACCCGACTTGCGCCATTTATTTTCGACGCCCATCCCCCATCAACATGACTCCTATCATTGTAAAGATAGGAGTCATGCCCCCTTGCCCAATGGCCATGCCCAGGGGACTTCTGTCCCCTGGGCATGGTCATTGGGCATAGTGGCATGTAGGGGGGCACAAATCAGGCCCCCCTATGCCACCAAAAATTATTAAAAAAATAAAATAAAAATACTCACCTGAATGTCCCTGGGGTGGGTCCGTCCAGCCTTGGGTGTCCTCCTGGGGTGGGCAAGGGTGGCAGGGGGGGTCCCTGGGGGCAGGGGAGGGCACTCTGGGCTCATTTTGAGCCCACTTGTCCCTTAACGCCATGCCTGACCCAGGCGTTAAAAAGCGGCGCAAATGCGCCGTTTTTAGCAACGCCCACTCCCGGGCGTCTCTTTTGCCCGGGAGTATAAATACCACGTAAAGGCCTGGGAGTCATTTTTTAGACGGGAACGCCTCCCTTGCATATCATTAACGCAAGGAAGGGGTTCACGCTAAAAAATGACGCACATTCCGGGAACTTTGGCGCTATTCGCCTCTAACGCCATAGTATAAATATGGCGTTAGTTGGCGTTAGTTTAGCGTCGAATTTGCGTCGATAAAAACGACGCAAATTCGGCGCAAACGGAGTATAAATACGGCCCTAAATGCCGAATGGAGTAGGCCTGTTAGGAATCACGGGTGTATCTACAAAGTAAACAACGATCACTGCAGCAGACGCGTATGCCTGCTGAGCTGCCCCTGCATCCAGGCAGTGAGTACATTAAAGACCATTAGCATTAGAAGTAAATTAAATAATGTTTACATAACAGAATGGGAAGCTCCCTGTCATCAGTACTGTCCAGTGTGGGTCCTTTCCAGGGTCAGACTGGCCTATACAGAAATTAGGCAGTGACAGATGGGCTCCTCCGACAGGTCAGAGTGGGGACCGTTTTTCTGGCTGCTGGGCCAGTTTTTACTGTTGATTTCGCAGATATTATAACAAACATTGCCTGCTGCATGCTTAAATTCCATACACTCCTCCATAACTTGGAAAACACTTGTATAGCGTGCAATCGCAAATTCAAACTGCCCTAATTTGTAAACAGTGGCCTCTTTATCAGCTTTATACATCACTAATAGGACCACTTTTATATTGGTGTCTGGGTGTATTTTTTGTTCCAGTTCGACCCTGGTCCTGTGACATAGGCTCATGCTATATTTTCAGAGTGTCTCATAAGATATATGTGCTTGCAAGGTATCTGAATGGATCTCATTTACACAGAGAAAATATATTTTAACCTCCGTCATAGATCAGGCCCACGTGGATCCACGCTGGATGCACCTGCCACATCTGGACAGTTCTCTTTTCAGTGCAATATTCACTTTTGAAAAATCCACTTTCCAATATTTTATAGTATGCTTTTCTTCTTCCTCGTCCTCTCCTGGTATTTTCTTTATTGCTCCAGTGTACGTTTGCAGGATTGATTATGTGCGTGGCATTCAGATATATATTCCGCTCTAACATGGATTGTCTGTCATGAGCTTCGGCTGACAAGTGACCTTTCCATATTTGCCGCTGCTTTGAATATACTCCCCCTCAGCAATTCGTGGCGAGGTCTGCACACTAAGAGTGAGGAGCTGCTGTGTAGCAGGCAGTCTCTTGAGAAGGGCAGTGCAGCTTCTCTTCATGGTACTGCCTTCCATTACTGCTGCAGATTTGTGTATTTCTTTCTTCACATTTCTTTAATTGAGGATATTCTAGAGATAGCCTAGAAATTGAACTTAGTCTACAATCTAAACCAAACTCAGAACTTTAGGTTACCATTCCTTATTTCCTAGGGACCGAATTAAAAATGTTAAATCCATCAGTATTTCTGCAAACGTGGCCTGGTTGAGTCAAAAATACCATGGCTTGCCTTTCCATTGGTTGGTTAGGCCCGTATGGAGAATGGATTTAGAAATTAATTCCTTTGTGATGTAAACAAGAAAATAATACCTCACTGATTGGTCATTTTTCACTTGAGGTCAACAGGACCTGTGTTCGGAAACTTTCCATGGGATAGAAGGGGCGGAGGAGGGGTGGGAGTTGTAGTTGAACAATGTAAAGTGGGCATACAACTAGGAATGACATCAAGAGCCAGCATTTCTCGAAACAAAGGGCTCTTATTCAGGGCCTTATTACGAGGCTTGTGGCTCATGGTGGCAGTTGGGCAGCCACTGCCATGGCAGTCCAATCGCCATATTACGCGGTTTGGCGGGCAGACCTGCCAACCTACTGCCATCCCCGATAGGATGAGTAATCCCAACCGGATTACGTCGGTCCTAGTTGCAATCAGCCAGGGCAGCGCTGAACTCAGAGCCGCCCTGCTGATACACCCTTGTTCTCCGACAGCCTTTTCATGGCAGCTCCACCACCATGAAAAGGCTGTCGGAGAACAAGCGCAGGGGTCCACCCGGGGGACCCTGCACTGCCCAGGCTCATGGCATAGGCATTGCAGGGGTCCCCCTGCCCAACATCCTTGAAATGTGCACTGTCTGCAGTGCAGACAGTGTGCATTTCAAGGGTGCTGGTCCCCCCTGCATGCAGCAGCATTGACGCCAGCTGAATTATGAGCCAGGAAAAATGCTGCTGCACCTTTCCCATTGGCAGACTGGCAGGAATCTTGGTTCCAAGCCTGTCAGCCCAGTGGACAAGTTGCAATAGTGCCATTGGGGAGAACACCACCTCAACAGAAGTCTCCTCACCACGGGTCTGGTTGTCGGGTTTTCTGACAGCCAAACTCGTAATCAGGCCTTTATTCTCCAGAGTAGAGCCTTTCATCAATGTACAGACATGTTCTGAGACAGGAATATTCAAAGCACTGGCGATGAACTATTCACAGTGTTACTAGTTATGTGTTATTCTATTTATGTAAGTGGCTTTTCAAGAAATAATACAACTAATGGTGTAAGTGCACTTTCTTTTGGAACAACTGCTCATTATTCTTACTACTTACTGTGCGTATTGTGAGATTGTTTTGATTTCTTGATGCACACATATAGAAAAGAAGACATTATTTAACTGCTTTGCATACTGTAGTGACCTGACATGTCTGTTTTGTTCTGTATGGGGGTAAAGGGGACAATGTGGTGATGTGAGGAGTCTGTGTACACATGGAATGAGAGGGCGTGCCATAGAATGAGTGTGAGTGATTTGTCATGGTGGAAGTTAAGGAGATGGATTACAGTTGGAAAGAGAGTGGATCCCTAACAGGACTTAATAGGCTTTGGCAGTAGCCTAGGGTCAAAAATGGAATAAATAACTTGCCTCTTACCTGAGAGGCTCCAGCCTCTTGTATGACGGCCCTGCCATTGAACCACAAAAGGTACACTAATTATATTAAACATACATACGAAATGTGCAGTGTCATGTGGCTCAGTGGACTAATGCATCCTCTTCAGAGATCTGTTTTTGACCACATGGTCATAGAATGAACTTCCTGCAAACCTTCTGGGGGTGATAAAATAAGTGTATTTGAGATGGGTAACATTAAACGTGCTATTCGGCACCAAGATACCTTTCCAGGTGAAAATATAGAGAAGAAAACCACATTATATTACGTGCAGCAGCGTGTGTATGACATTCTTCTGTTTTCTGCAGGCCTTGCAACCTATTTTGATTGAAACAATTGTTTTAGAACCATAAAGGTATACTTTCATATTTTCATAATCTTTTTGCACCTTTGGAGTCAAAGCATTCAGATTTTTACGAGGACTGGAATTCTACTTTTCTATTACAGTTAGGCACCAGAAACCACCCATTCCCTTTAAGGAACTACAAACTCAATTAACTCTAGATAATATGGACTTTTATGATTTCCTCAAACTTAAGTCTTGTATAACCATAGAAAACTCACCCCTCCATAGCTCTTTCCATCCCTATTTATCATCTATTACCACCAGACAATGACATCAGGTTTCAAGATAATATGACTGTTAGAAATGGGGTCTTTGGTTGACAGTCAGGTTACCCCCTGTTCAAGCAAGGACCCTCACTCTAGTTAGGATAAAAGAGAATCACCCTCAGCTAACCCCTGCTTACCCCCTTGGTAGCTTGGCAGAGCAGTAGGCTTAACCTCAGAGTGCTGGGCGTAAAGTATTTGTACCAACACACACAGTAACTTAATGAAAACACTACAAAATGACACCACACCAGTTTAGAAAAATAGGAAATATTTATCTAGACAAAACAAGACCAAAACGACAAAAATCCAACATACACAAGTCAAGTTATGATTTTTTAAAGGTTTAAAATAAAAAGAGTCTTTAGGTAGTTGTAACACCACACTAGCGCTGCTAGCGTGAAAATGTACCTGGTTTGCGTCAAAAATAACCCCGCACGGCTGTGTGCGTCGAAAACAACTCGGCACGGCGGTGCGCGTTGAAAAAGCCAGCCACACGACGATCCGAAAGTCCCGCGGCGCAGGGTGCGATCTCTCAGCCTCCGTCAGCGATGCTGCGCGTCGTTTCTCCTGCTCCGGGCGTCGGTGGTTCGGTCGCGTTTCCTGCGGCGTCGTTTCTCAGCTGCGAAACCGGCGTCGCGTCGTTTTCTCAGTCGCGATCGGATTCGCGTCGATCTTTTCTCCGCACGGCGCTCGGTGCGTGTATTTTTGTCCTTAGGCTGCCAGCCTCTCCTTTCAGGGTCCCCAGGAACTGGAAGGGCACCACAGAGCAGAGTAGGGGTCTCTCCAGAGACTCCAGGTGCTGGCAGGAAGAAGTCTTTGCTATCCCTGAGACTTCAACAACAGGAGGCAAGCTCTACATCAAGCCCTTGGAGATTTCTTCTTCAAGATGGAAGGCACACAAAGTCCAGTCTTTGCCCTCTTACTCTGGCAGAAGCAGCACTGCAGGAAAGCTCCACAAAGCACAGTCACAGGCAGGGCAGCACGTTTTCCTCAGCTATCAGCTCTTCTCCAGGCAGAGGTTCCTCTTGATTCCAGAAGTGTTTCTAAAGTTTGTAAGTTTGGGTGCCCTTCTTATACCCATTTTAGTCTTTGAAGTCACCTTTCTTCAAAGGGGACTCACACCTTCTTGTGAAATCCTGCCTTGCCCAGGCAAGGCCTCAGACACACACCAGGGGGCTGGAGACAGCATTGTCAGAGGCAGGCACAGTCCTTTCAGATGAGAGTGACCACTCCACCCCTCCCTCCTAGCAGAGATGGCTAATCAGGAAATGCAGATCACCCCCCAGCTCCCTTTGTGTCACTGTCTGGTGTGAGGTGAAAAACAACCCAACTGTCAAACTGACCCAGACAGGGAATCCACAAACAAGGCAGAGTCACAGAATGGTTTAAGCAAGAAAATGCTCACTTTCTAAAAGTGGCATTTCCAAACTCACAATCTTAAAATCAACTTTACTAAAAGATGTATTTTTAAATTGTGAGTTCAGGGATCCCAAACTCCACCTGTCCATCTACTCTCTAGGGGAATCTACACTTTAATCATATTTAAAGGTAGCCCCCATATTATCCTATGAGAGAGAGACAGACCTTGCAACAGTGAAAACGAAATTGGCAGTATTTCACTGTCAGGACATATAAACCACATTACTATATGTCCTACCTTATCCATACACTGCACCCTGCCCTTGGGGCTACCTAGGGCCTACCTTAGGGGTGCCTTACATGTAAGGAAAGGGAAGGTTTAGGCCTGGCAAGTGGGTACACTTGCCAAGTCGAATTTACAGTGTAAAAATACACACACAGACACTGCAGTGGCAGGTCTGAGACATGATTACAGAGCTACTTATGTGGGTGGCACAACCAGTGCTGCAGGCCCACTAGTAGCATTTGATTTACAGGCCCTGGCACCTCTAGTGCACCTTACTAGGGACTTACTAGTAAATCAAATATGCCAATCATGGATAAACCACTTACATACAATTTAAACAGGAGAGCATATGCACTTTAGCACTGGTTAGCAGTGGTAAAGTGCTCAGAGTTGAAAAGCCAACAGCAACATGTCAGAAAAATATAGGAGGCAGGAGGCAAAAAAGTCTGGGGATGACCCTGCATAAGCAAAAGTCCAACACGACCCCCTACCAGCCTAAAGCCAGGGGAGAACAATCAATACCTTGATGGACTTCCCTGATTGGGGCGATAGAACAGGGACCCAGGCCCACAACAGCAGGGGCATGTTCCAGTTCTACGCCTTCCTGACTCCAGTTGGATCCCTCTGTCCATACTCTCAGGGCCCACTAAGCTAACCCATGGGGAACCCTTCTCCACATCTACAGACACCATCTGTGCAACACCTAACTTTACTTTGTTCACAGATGTATTGCAATGGGCAGATAGTACCACCAGGGCCAACACAGTGGTGTTGCCCACTCCACCCCCGGGGTGTGACTCTCGTCCTCCCCCCCCCCAGGGGCAACTCTGTCCACCAGGACAGCAAGCCACAGTGGCCCCAGACAACTGTCAGGGATGAGAGCCCGACCTCAGGCCTCTCTAACCACTGTGACTGTGGAGAGTGGGGGGTGGTAGCCCCAGGTGCCTGGCACCCTTTGACCACTCTCTCTTCCACCAGGTCAGGGATGACAACCTGACCCTGGTCCTCCCCTCTGGGGCTCTGTACCCTCCCTGCAGAAGCGGCACCCCCAGAGTCCAAAACTGTCAGGGTGCTTGTAGAAGCAGTCCTGCACAATTCTTCCATCAGTGCAGGGATGTTAACCTGCAACTGATCCTCCAACCTGGGGTCTGTACCTTCAGGTTGGACCAGGGCCAGGGGTGAGGCTTCCCTCCCCCTGCCCTCTCTTCTGGGATCCTGAACCACCCAACTAGGAGCGGCCCCCCCAGAAGACAACATGGTAGGGGTACTGTTAGCAGTAGCCCCTTCCTCCAGGTCAGGGGGGACACCCTTAACCTGGCCTCCCAATCCAGGGTCTGTACCCACAGACTGGATCACTGCCTGGCAACCCAGGACTTCCTGGGGGGCATACCTACCCCCTACCAGGTCAGAGTTTACCCTCTGAACCTGGTCATCCAACCCAGGGTCACCACCCTGCGGTTGAACCACTGCCTGGCACACCAGGACTTCCTTGGGAGCACACCTACCCCCTATCAGGTCAGAGTTTACCCCCTGAACCTGATCATTCAACCCAGAGTCACCACCCTGCGGTTGAACCATTGCCTGGCACACCAGGACTTCCTGGGGGGCACACCTACCCCCCACAAGGGAAACACTTTCCCCAAGGGCCATACAAGAGTCTGGCTGGCGCAGGTCTCCTGACCTCTGCCCATCTGACAGAGTCTGGATTCCCCCCAGCCCAGAAATGGTCTCACCAAGGTCATTCCTGGGGGGCTCTGCACTCAGAGCTGACCCCTGACCCTCCAGGTTCTCCTCTGGGGTCCGCAACCCCCTCTCAACCCTCTGTCTGGACTTCTGCAACCCCTCACTAGGAGTGGTACTGCCAGACACCAGAACTGGTGGGACGCTGGCTACAGCCGCCCCCCCAAGTTCTCCTGACACTGTGGGGTCTCCCTCAACAGATGGCCCTATGGTACAGGCTAGGCTCCCCTCCTGGGGTTCCCGCAGGGAACCCTCCAGGACCTGGGACCGGATCTCGGGCACCTTGGGCCTCAACCCATCCCCATTCCCTCTCCTCTGAGACTGGACATGGGGTCCCTCACCCATCCCACTACACTGGGACCTACCTGGGACACTACAATCCTTCCCTACCTCACCTGGTTGGGAACTACCTAGACCACTCCTCTCAGGAGCACCCCCAAATGCCTCTTCAGACTCTCTGGTACTCACCCAGAAGTCTGCCTCCATTGTAAGCTCCCTGGGGTCAGAGAACTCACACTCCACCTGGTGTTGGCATAGCTCTGGAAAATAAGGACTAGACATATGCTCTCCAGCAATTACATCACTCAGCCCCTCACATGAATTAACCAAAGTACCCTTCACCCAACCATCCAGTGACTCTGCTTTGAAAAAGCACCCCACATCACCCTCCTGAGACTGGTGAGACAGTACCTGACTGTCCCTGACACTCAACCCACACTCTTCTGGGATGTTTTCACACTCCATAACCAGGACTTCTACCTGGGGGGAACCCCTCTCCCTGTCACTCTCAACTAGAGTCAGTAGAGTGTCCCTCCCACCAGTAGGAATATGACTCCCCATGCCAGTTCCCCAATCCACCTCAGGGACCCTGTGCATCACTGGAGCTACCTCATACCCCTGAACCTCCTGGCGTGTGTTAACTCCCTCCTTCAAGTAGGGCACCACCTCTCTGGGCATGTGCACTTCTGCAGCATCACTGGATATACAATTGTTGCTGCCACCATTCCAGCTGGACTCAGCCCTCATGACTTCCAGCTCTTTCAATTTAAGCTCGTAAGCATAAATCATTTTTTTAATCTCTAAGTCCCTCCTCCTTTCTGCCAGGACTAAGGCTCTCTTCTCCTCGGCCCTCTTAAGCTCTTCCAGACTCCGGATTCGAGCTAGGAGCCTATCATCTCTTTCTGTTCCCTCCTCAGGGCCACTGCCCTCCTCTTTGGAGTAGTCCTCCTCCTCAGAGTAGTTATCCTCCTCAGACTCATTTGGTGGTGTTGCCTGACAACGTTTCAATTCATCCTGAAACAGGGCTGACTCAAGATCCTCCCTTCTGGATTCCTTGTTCACAGCCAGTCCCCTTTCCATGCAGAATGCTTTAAGCTGCCACTTTTTATACATAGATAGGTGCCAGAAATTGACTTCCATTTCTGCAAAGGCTTCACAACCAAAAAACAAAGTCCAAAAATATCATCAATACTTCCAGGAGGACATCAGAGAACAAAAAGCAGAATCACAAGACAAGTAGTATGTGGTCACGTAGTGGTCTGAGATCAAAACAGTAGTGTACACTTAATTACTGTATGTCAAGTACAAATACAAGTCCAATCCCGACCGCTGGTCACCAATGTTAGAAATGGGGTCTTTGGTTGACAGTCAGGTTACCCCCTGTTCAAGCAAGGACCCTCACTCTAGTTAGGATAAAAGAGAATCACCCTCAGCTAACCCCTGCTTACCCCCTTGGTAGCTTGGCAGAGCAGTAGGCTTAACCTCAGAGTGCTGGGCGTAAAGTATTTGTACCAACACACACAGTAACTTAATGAAAACACTACAAAATGACACCACACCAGTTTAGAAAAATAGGAAATATTTATCTAGACAAAACAAGACCAAAACGACAAAAATCCAACATACACAAGTCAAGTTATGATTTTTTAAAGGTTTAAAATAAAAAGAGTCTTTAGGTAGTTGTAACACCACACTAGCGCTGCTAGCGTGAAAATGTACCTGGTTTGCGTCAAAAATAACCCCGCACGGCTGTGTGCGTCGAAAACAACTCGGCACGGCGGTGCGCGTTGAAAAAGCCAGCCACACGACGATCCGAAAGTCCCGCGGCGCAGGGTGCGATCTCTCAGCCTCCGTCAGCGATGCTGCGCGTCGTTTCTCCTGCTCCGGGCGTCGGTGGTTCGGTCGCGTTTCCTGCGGCGTCGTTTCTCAGCTGCGAAACCGGCGTCGCGTCGTTTTCTCAGTCGCGATCGGATTCGCGTCGATCTTTTCTCCGCACGGCGCTCGGTGCGTGTATTTTTGTCCTTAGGCTGCCAGCCTCTCCTTTCAGGGTCCCCAGGAACTGGAAGGGCACCACAGAGCAGAGTAGGGGTCTCTCCAGAGACTCCAGGTGCTGGCAGGAAGAAGTCTTTGCTATCCCTGAGACTTCAACAACAGGAGGCAAGCTCTACATCAAGCCCTTGGAGATTTCTTCTTCAAGATGGAAGGCACACAAAGTCCAGTCTTTGCCCTCTTACTCTGGCAGAAGCAGCACTGCAGGAAAGCTCCACAAAGCACAGTCACAGGCAGGGCAGCACGTTTTCCTCAGCTATCAGCTCTTCTCCAGGCAGAGGTTCCTCTTGATTCCAGAAGTGTTTCTAAAGTTTGTAAGTTTGGGTGCCCTTCTTATACCCATTTTAGTCTTTGAAGTCACCTTTCTTCAAAGGGGACTCACACCTTCTTGTGAAATCCTGCCTTGCCCAGGCAAGGCCTCAGACACACACCAGGGGGCTGGAGACAGCATTGTCAGAGGCAGGCACAGTCCTTTCAGATGAGAGTGACCACTCCACCCCTCCCTCCTAGCAGAGATGGCTAATCAGGAAATGCAGATCACCCCCCAGCTCCCTTTGTGTCACTGTCTGGTGTGAGGTGAAAAACAACCCAACTGTCAAACTGACCCAGACAGGGAATCCACAAACAAGGCAGAGTCACAGAATGGTTTAAGCAAGAAAATGCTCACTTTCTAAAAGTGGCATTTCCAAACTCACAATCTTAAAATCAACTTTACTAAAAGATGTATTTTTAAATTGTGAGTTCAGGGATCCCAAACTCCACCTGTCCATCTACTCTCTAGGGGAATCTACACTTTAATCATATTTAAAGGTAGCCCCCATATTATCCTATGAGAGAGAGACAGACCTTGCAACAGTGAAAACGAAATTGGCAGTATTTCACTGTCAGGACATATAAACCACATTACTATATGTCCTACCTTATCCATACACTGCACCCTGCCCTTGGGGCTACCTAGGGCCTACCTTAGGGGTGCCTTACATGTAAGGAAAGGGAAGGTTTAGGCCTGGCAAGTGGGTACACTTGCCAAGTCGAATTTACAGTGTAAAAATACACACACAGACACTGCAGTGGCAGGTCTGAGACATGATTACAGAGCTACTTATGTGGGTGGCACAACCAGTGCTGCAGGCCCACTAGTAGCATTTGATTTACAGGCCCTGGCACCTCTAGTGCACCTTACTAGGGACTTACTAGTAAATCAAATATGCCAATCATGGATAAACCACTTACATACAATTTAAACAGGAGAGCATATGCACTTTAGCACTGGTTAGCAGTGGTAAAGTGCTCAGAGTTGAAAAGCCAACAGCAACATGTCAGAAAAATATAGGAGGCAGGAGGCAAAAAAGTCTGGGGATGACCCTGCATAAGCAAAAGTCCAACACGACCCCCTACCAGCCTAAAGCCAGGGGAGAACAATCAATACCTTGATGGACTTCCCTGATTGGGGCGATAGAACAGGGACCCAGGCCCACAACAGCAGGGGCATGTTCCAGTTCTACGCCTTCCTGACTCCAGTTGGATCCCTCTGTCCATACTCTCAGGGCCCACTAAGCTAACCCATGGGGAACCCTTCTCCACATCTACAGACACCATCTGTGCAACACCTAACTTTACTTTGTTCACAGATGTATTGCAATGGGCAGATAGTACCACCAGGGCCAACACAGTGGTGTTGCCCACTCCACCCCCGGGGTGTGACTCTCGTCCTCCCCCCCCCCAGGGGCAACTCTGTCCACCAGGACAGCAAGCCACAGTGGCCCCAGACAACTGTCAGGGATGAGAGCCCGACCTCAGGCCTCTCTAACCACTGTGACTGTGGAGAGTGGGGGGTGGTAGCCCCAGGTGCCTGGCACCCTTTGACCACTCTCTCTTCCACCAGGTCAGGGATGACAACCTGACCCTGGTCCTCCCCTCTGGGGCTCTGTACCCTCCCTGCAGAAGCGGCACCCCCAGAGTCCAAAACTGTCAGGGTGCTTGTAGAAGCAGTCCTGCACAATTCTTCCATCAGTGCAGGGATGTTAACCTGCAACTGATCCTCCAACCTGGGGTCTGTACCTTCAGGTTGGACCAGGGCCAGGGGTGAGGCTTCCCTCCCCCTGCCCTCTCTTCTGGGATCCTGAACCACCCAACTAGGAGCGGCCCCCCCAGAAGACAACATGGTAGGGGTACTGTTAGCAGTAGCCCCTTCCTCCAGGTCAGGGGGGACACCCTTAACCTGGCCTCCCAATCCAGGGTCTGTACCCACAGACTGGATCACTGCCTGGCAACCCAGGACTTCCTGGGGGGCATACCTACCCCCTACCAGGTCAGAGTTTACCCTCTGAACCTGGTCATCCAACCCAGGGTCACCACCCTGCGGTTGAACCACTGCCTGGCACACCAGGACTTCCTTGGGAGCACACCTACCCCCTATCAGGTCAGAGTTTACCCCCTGAACCTGATCATTCAACCCAGAGTCACCACCCTGCGGTTGAACCATTGCCTGGCACACCAGGACTTCCTGGGGGGCACACCTACCCCCCACAAGGGAAACACTTTCCCCAAGGGCCATACAAGAGTCTGGCTGGCGCAGGTCTCCTGACCTCTGCCCATCTGACAGAGTCTGGATTCCCCCCAGCCCAGAAATGGTCTCACCAAGGTCATTCCTGGGGGGCTCTGCACTCAGAGCTGACCCCTGACCCTCCAGGTTCTCCTCTGGGGTCCGCAACCCCCTCTCAACCCTCTGTCTGGACTTCTGCAACCCCTCACTAGGAGTGGTACTGCCAGACACCAGAACTGGTGGGACGCTGGCTACAGCCGCCCCCCCAAGTTCTCCTGACACTGTGGGGTCTCCCTCAACAGATGGCCCTATGGTACAGGCTAGGCTCCCCTCCTGGGGTTCCCGCAGGGAACCCTCCAGGACCTGGGACCGGATCTCGGGCACCTTGGGCCTCAACCCATCCCCATTCCCTCTCCTCTGAGACTGGACATGGGGTCCCTCACCCATCCCACTACACTGGGACCTACCTGGGACACTACAATCCTTCCCTACCTCACCTGGTTGGGAACTACCTAGACCACTCCTCTCAGGAGCACCCCCAAATGCCTCTTCAGACTCTCTGGTACTCACCCAGAAGTCTGCCTCCATTGTAAGCTCCCTGGGGTCAGAGAACTCACACTCCACCTGGTGTTGGCATAGCTCTGGAAAATAAGGACTAGACATATGCTCTCCAGCAATTACATCACTCAGCCCCTCACATGAATTAACCAAAGTACCCTTCACCCAACCATCCAGTGACTCTGCTTTGAAAAAGCACCCCACATCACCCTCCTGAGACTGGTGAGACAGTACCTGACTGTCCCTGACACTCAACCCACACTCTTCTGGGATGTTTTCACACTCCATAACCAGGACTTCTACCTGGGGGGAACCCCTCTCCCTGTCACTCTCAACTAGAGTCAGTAGAGTGTCCCTCCCACCAGTAGGAATATGACTCCCCATGCCAGTTCCCCAATCCACCTCAGGGACCCTGTGCATCACTGGAGCTACCTCATACCCCTGAACCTCCTGGCGTGTGTTAACTCCCTCCTTCAAGTAGGGCACCACCTCTCTGGGCATGTGCACTTCTGCAGCATCACTGGATATACAATTGTTGCTGCCACCATTCCAGCTGGACTCAGCCCTCATGACTTCCAGCTCTTTCAATTTAAGCTCGTAAGCATAAATCATTTTTTTAATCTCTAAGTCCCTCCTCCTTTCTGCCAGGACTAAGGCTCTCTTCTCCTCGGCCCTCTTAAGCTCTTCCAGACTCCGGATTCGAGCTAGGAGCCTATCATCTCTTTCTGTTCCCTCCTCAGGGCCACTGCCCTCCTCTTTGGAGTAGTCCTCCTCCTCAGAGTAGTTATCCTCCTCAGACTCATTTGGTGGTGTTGCCTGACAACGTTTCAATTCATCCTGAAACAGGGCTGACTCAAGATCCTCCCTTCTGGATTCCTTGTTCACAGCCAGTCCCCTTTCCATGCAGAATGCTTTAAGCTGCCACTTTTTATACATAGATAGGTGCCAGAAATTGACTTCCATTTCTGCAAAGGCTTCACAACCAAAAAACAAAGTCCAAAAATATCATCAATACTTCCAGGAGGACATCAGAGAACAAAAAGCAGAATCACAAGACAAGTAGTATGTGGTCACGTAGTGGTCTGAGATCAAAACAGTAGTGTACACTTAATTACTGTATGTCAAGTACAAATACAAGTCCAATCCCGACCGCTGGTCACCAATGTTAGAAATGGGGTCTTTGGTTGACAGTCAGGTTACCCCCTGTTCAAGCAAGGACCCTCACTCTAGTTAGGATAAAAGAGAATCACCCTCAGCTAACCCCTGCTTACCCCCTTGGTAGCTTGGCAGAGCAGTAGGCTTAACCTCAGAGTGCTGGGCGTAAAGTATTTGTACCAACACACACAGTAACTTAATGAAAACACTACAAAATGACACCACACCAGTTTAGAAAAATAGGAAATATTTATCTAGACAAAACAAGACCAAAACGACAAAAATCCAACATACACAAGTCAAGTTATGATTTTTTAAAGGTTTAAAATAAAAAGAGTCTTTAGGTAGTTGTAACACCACACTAGCGCTGCTAGCGTGAAAATGTACCTGGTTTGCGTCAAAAATAACCCCGCACGGCTGTGTGCGTCGAAAACAACTCGGCACGGCGGTGCGCGTTGAAAAAGCCAGCCACACGACGATCCGAAAGTCCCGCGGCGCAGGGTGCGATCTCTCAGCCTCCGTCAGCGATGCTGCGCGTCGTTTCTCCTGCTCCGGGCGTCGGTGGTTCGGTCGCGTTTCCTGCGGCGTCGTTTCTCAGCTGCGAAACCGGCGTCGCGTCGTTTTCTCAGTCGCGATCGGATTCGCGTCGATCTTTTCTCCGCACGGCGCTCGGTGCGTGTATTTTTGTCCTTAGGCTGCCAGCCTCTCCTTTCAGGGTCCCCAGGAACTGGAAGGGCACCACAGAGCAGAGTAGGGGTCTCTCCAGAGACTCCAGGTGCTGGCAGGAAGAAGTCTTTGCTATCCCTGAGACTTCAACAACAGGAGGCAAGCTCTACATCAAGCCCTTGGAGATTTCTTCTTCAAGATGGAAGGCACACAAAGTCCAGTCTTTGCCCTCTTACTCTGGCAGAAGCAGCACTGCAGGAAAGCTCCACAAAGCACAGTCACAGGCAGGGCAGCACGTTTTCCTCAGCTATCAGCTCTTCTCCAGGCAGAGGTTCCTCTTGATTCCAGAAGTGTTTCTAAAGTTTGTAAGTTTGGGTGCCCTTCTTATACCCATTTTAGTCTTTGAAGTCACCTTTCTTCAAAGGGGACTCACACCTTCTTGTGAAATCCTGCCTTGCCCAGGCAAGGCCTCAGACACACACCAGGGGGCTGGAGACAGCATTGTCAGAGGCAGGCACAGTCCTTTCAGATGAGAGTGACCACTCCACCCCTCCCTCCTAGCAGAGATGGCTAATCAGGAAATGCAGATCACCCCCCAGCTCCCTTTGTGTCACTGTCTGGTGTGAGGTGAAAAACAACCCAACTGTCAAACTGACCCAGACAGGGAATCCACAAACAAGGCAGAGTCACAGAATGGTTTAAGCAAGAAAATGCTCACTTTCTAAAAGTGGCATTTCCAAACTCACAATCTTAAAATCAACTTTACTAAAAGATGTATTTTTAAATTGTGAGTTCAGGGATCCCAAACTCCACCTGTCCATCTACTCTCTAGGGGAATCTACACTTTAATCATATTTAAAGGTAGCCCCCATATTATCCTATGAGAGAGAGACAGACCTTGCAACAGTGAAAACGAAATTGGCAGTATTTCACTGTCAGGACATATAAACCACATTACTATATGTCCTACCTTATCCATACACTGCACCCTGCCCTTGGGGCTACCTAGGGCCTACCTTAGGGGTGCCTTACATGTAAGGAAAGGGAAGGTTTAGGCCTGGCAAGTGGGTACACTTGCCAAGTCGAATTTACAGTGTAAAAATACACACACAGACACTGCAGTGGCAGGTCTGAGACATGATTACAGAGCTACTTATGTGGGTGGCACAACCAGTGCTGCAGGCCCACTAGTAGCATTTGATTTACAGGCCCTGGCACCTCTAGTGCACCTTACTAGGGACTTACTAGTAAATCAAATATGCCAATCATGGATAAACCACTTACATACAATTTAAACAGGAGAGCATATGCACTTTAGCACTGGTTAGCAGTGGTAAAGTGCTCAGAGTTGAAAAGCCAACAGCAACATGTCAGAAAAATATAGGAGGCAGGAGGCAAAAAAGTCTGGGGATGACCCTGCATAAGCAAAAGTCCAACAATGACATTTTACAACCTTCTTCTACAGGTCTGAATAGTGATGCTCAGGAGAAATGAAATCAAGACACTTTGATATTGCATTGGAATTTGATTTTGAGCATTGGAATTTGATTTGGAAGTCGGTTACTTCACATAAAATAAAACAAGCTTTATCTCAAACCAAGTTCTGTTCTTGCTTTTGCATAGATTTATTTGGACCATCTCTCGATTACATAAAGTGAGCCTTAAAAATGAGCCAACATATTGGAATTGCAAGAACGTTTTAGGGGATTTATCACACTTGCTCTTTTACTATAGTGCCATAAAGTCATTTTGGGATGAAATAGTCACATTTCTGACATCATTATTGGGCTTTCAGTTGAAACGCAAGTCAAATACTGTCTTTACTGGACTTCTTGATTCCTGCTTATCCTCCCACTTACCAATTGGAAAAATACTACTGCCACCTCATTTAAGTCCCTGCTGAACTAGATCACACAAATTAAAGGCAATGACAATATTGCATTACAGCAGTCTTCTTGGGAATCACAAAATAGGCCCTTGTGGGGGACTCAACACCTTTTTTGCTGACAATAAATCTCCATTAACTACTTCCCCAAAGCACCTTCCAACTATACCTTCAATGGTCATTTAAACATTCAGTAGCTCTTGCTAATAATCCTAAATATAAATAGCTGCATCATGTTTTTTACTATCATGATCCTGCAACACTTCAAAATTAGGGATTATTGCATGTATATCTTGTGTTTTTATAGTGCCTTCAATTGTTTCTATCTACAATTGGGCTATACCGCATGATTGTTTGATATAGTATCTGCAGACCTTATGAATGGAATTTTTTTATTTTTAGGTAAAATGTTCACATTCTTTTACATACCAAATCTATTAACCTACTACAGCCATTGATGTTTTTCACTGTATACTCTTACTATTTCTTCTGCACTTCTTTTTTCTTTCTTATTCTTTGGTATATTTGTTCCCAGATATTATTATTTGAGTTATTTGTTCCCAGACATGCCCCATTAATTCATGTGAAACCCACATTGTTTGCTCTTTGAAATAAGAAAAATAAAATCAAAAGAATAGACATTCTAAATTATTTTCGTAAAAAAATACACATTAAATAACATAAAAAAACTAACACTACAATAAATACAACGACTGATGTTATTTTTCACACAACATTAATGTTGTGCAGGGTGTGAAGATGCAGAGCTACATGGTACACAAAATTACATTTTGTTGAACATTTTGCCAGTTCCATATAGTTGTAGAGCTGGCAAAGTAAAAAAATAATGAAAGAATCAGCAAAGAGAGCATGGCCTAAATTTGTAGTGTTCTTGGTATAATACAATGCCATATGTTAACCTCTCTGATGAACTTCATATTTACAAACCCCTGAAAATGTCTAGGACATCAGGAAAGCAGTGGGGTATGGGAACTGTGATGCTCACCATGTGGTTTCAATTGTGTCTCCTCTTTCCCAATCATCGAGTTAAGAGCATCCGTGAGTGACAACAATCACCACATATAATACAACATGAAGGGTTGGGTGAGGTGTGAAAAATATAGACTGGTCTCATTAGTCAAGAATTTTGCCTGTGTTTACAAGACAGTTTCCCCCACTTCACAAGCCAAGACGTGTACTTCAGATCTATCTTGTGAGAAAGTAATATATGTGAGGACCAGGGCAGTAGAATAATATTTTTACGACAACAATATATTTGAAAGTGTAATATGAATCGGTCCTGAATGGTTAGAGCAAATTTTTCTGTAACTTTGCACCTGCTTACTGTGGCTGGTACTATTGATAATTGAATTATTCCAAAGGATTACAATAATCCTGTGCAATTAAGGGCATGGAGAGGCATTGGTACCAGCAGCAGTACAGAAATGGGTCAGATGCACACTGCCCTGCAGCTTCAGCAGGACAAGCTGACAGAGATAGAAGAGGCCTTTCACCAGATGGAGGTGGGGAGATGCAGAACAAGTAGCCTCTACCCTCTCACTCAGCACAAGACACCACCACTATTGCAATGGCTGCGACATAAACAATAGCCTCCAGCACTCTGACAATAACTAATTCAGGACAAGCATTTGACACAAAGAAATTAATGTGAAAGCACCAGGACTCACCTGAAATCAACCCAGTGAAAAGAACAAATAGAAAAAGCAATCCAACAGTTTTGGGATCTTTTTTATATAAGCATATTGGAGTTAGGAAAGGCCGGATCAAGTTAAAAATAGAAATGAATATATGCTTAAGAGTATGTTTCCAAAACTTGCTTATGGTAAATAGTAGTTCATTAATAAAATCATCAACTAGTAAAAAGAATAGGAACAAAAAGAGGTGTTTCTGAAAACAACTAATGGGAGTGAGATGTATAATGTCTACTAACTACTGTCATGAAGTCAGCTAACGATTGTGGATGACCAGATTCAAAGTTGTAACGCAATAGTGACCACCTACCTCTGATTATATACTTTTCCAGGACGTCCTTTGATGGGCCATCTGTGAGCAGAGCCTAATCATCAGAGCCTTCAATTACCAAGAAGTGCTGTGATGGCTGCATGGGATAGTGTGGATGAACTGATGCCAAATCTCATTTGGTATGTGAAGCACCTCAGGACCAGGCTGGTACATGCCCCATGTTTCAGTAAATAGGTTGGTCTGAGAATACATGGGATGGATGTCAAGCAGATGTGTACTCCCTACCCTGCAGGCCAGTTTGCAGCAGCTCCTTGAAAGGCTATCAGAAAATGTCCATTATCTTTTAATAACTTTGCAATACTTTCAGCTCAGAAAGTTTGTAGGGTCTTTAAAATAAGTGTATTTTTTTAGTCTGATCACTTGATTCAATCCCTTTTTAATCAACCACAACCATCTAGGTTATCCATTGAATCAACTGATTAACTTTTTTTAATGGATAAATCATCCAAGGTCATGACATTTGTACTATCAATGAATGATCCTGTCTTAACATTTAGTTATACCCCTTGGACAGGTATATCATTTTGTTTATTTGTCCCATGTGTCCTATCAAATGTGAGAGCTGTTGGTGATGGAAACAAATTACTGTACAATAAGTATCACAATTGGGTCAAAGGTGGTTTAGCCAAACAAGCTGATTGAATGTGGAGGGGGTATTAGGGAAATTGTTCAGTTACGGTCATTCAGCTACACAAGCTTGGCTGATCCAGCATATTCACAACTGACAAAGGAATATATTGTTGTTGCGCACCTTGTCTTTGAGGGTCACTCAGACCCTTGCGAGCAGTCCACTTCTTGGTGCTCTTCATTGATCTTCATGATCTTCATGTTGCTATATTTTAAAAGAGAACATCCCATACCAACAATTCAGATCCAGAACAGTAGTCCAGGTGTATTCCTCTGTGAACATATGAGTTCAGCCTGAGATTTATTGCCAGCTGAAGAAGCAAGCTGTCAGCAAAAACAGCAGTTGCAGGATACTGTTTTTCTTGTAGTGTTTGTTCTAGAACAGACAAGAAAGATATTTCAGTATTCAGAATGATGGGATGCTGTTGACATTATAGAATTATCCATGCATATTACCTCTGTGACAACTTCTAAGGCTGCAAGCATGTTATTGATGCACTCTTTTACCTCCCATTACCAAGCTACCAATATTATATCTTAGCAGGTACCTTTTCATTTCTTTTACATCTCATATTGGTTCAGGATGTCGTGTCCAATAAACAGGTGCTAAAGAATGAAGAACGTTTAATGAGAAGCATATGGAGCTGCCATTAGCTGTCTGAAGGATCTTCAACAGTTTCCATGATTTCCTAGAATGGCTAAAATATATATCCAAATGACCAAACAGCTAACCAGTGTATGCTAGACTTGTAGAGGTATTGTACAATGTCAGAAGAGCTCAGTCATGTCCAATATGAGCTTTGGCAAAGGCAATTTTGCTAACATTGTCAATGCAAGGTAGCCTACTATGAGATCTCTAGGCTTAAACCGGTTCTGAGATTATGACTTCCAGGATTTTGGCCCATGTGTGTCCAGCTTCAGCAACCAACGCATGTACATCATTGTATGGTGACCAATCCATTTTATTAGGGTGTGTGTCAAGAACATTGAAAGTAACTCAATGGGAAGTGATGCACATGTGCTCTTATCACCACTCCATGTGTTTCTTATTAGGTGAGTGCTGTGCGTGACACTTTTTTAGGTTCACATACACCCAAGCTTGTGCACCATCACCAAATTAGCAAGTGTGAAAATATGTCTGCCTTATAACAATCAGTTTTGAATAAATAGTTGACAAGAATTCTAGAACCCCCTCTCCTTATAAAAAGGGAACTGGGTGAATTCCAACACCAATGTTGTAGCGTACTTCCTATTGTCTTAATAGGCGGTTTGATGGTCGTGTTTGTACTTTTTTCCTGACTAAAAGGAGCATTGATTGGCTATGTGAAAAAATAAACATTTGTGGAATTGTGGTGCCAATATCAGGGTGACATCCATGTGCCAGGTAGATGCTGTTGATGCTATATACTAGGAACACCAGGTCTTGGTGCTTTCCCGGAATTAGGAGCTGAAAAACCTCATACACTATCATCATCCTCTAGGTGCTGAAAATAGTGAAGCTGAACCAGTCGTCACTTTTTTTTGGTCTTGGCATATGCATACACGTATGCCTCTCAAGTCAATAGGAACTAGGGGCCAGATGTATCAGAGTACTGTTTTGCATTTCTTAAGTAGGGAATTGTAATAAAACACTATTCATGAAATGCAAAATGGTATGTAAGAAAATAGCGGTTCCCTAATAACAATTCCCACAGAGTCGCAATCGCTATCAGGGATTCACTATTCAGAAATGCAACTCCATTCGTTCCTATGGGCCTTCCGGCCCATAGCTGCGAATGTTTTTGCATTTCCTAATCTGAAATTCCTTATTAGGGAATCACAAATTAGGAAATGCAAAACAGAGGGTGCCAAGGGCCTAAGGCTCTCATTGAGGCACCCCAAAATGAAGTGTGAGCTACAAGGCACTTTTAAAAATGCATTTTTAAAAATTACATATGGTTACCACCAACTTGGAGTTGGTGGTATTTGCATTTCCCAAATGCCCAGTTAGCATTTAGGGAATGCTTGCTACATGTGCATAGGGAATCACAAATAGAAATTCTCTAATCAGAGTTGCAATTTTAGGTACTCGCTAAAAATTGTAATTCCTTAAAATGGGACTGTGATGGCTTTCATACATTGTGAAAGACTATTTTGCATTCGCAAACAGTGGAATTTTGGGCTAGATGTATCAAGCTCCCGCTTTGCATTTCTTAAATAGCGAATTTTATGAAATCGCTATTTGAGAAATGCAAAATGGGATGTATGAAAATTGAGATTCGGTAATAGCGATTTCTTAAAAATCGCAATCGCCATTAGCGATTCGCAATTAGGGAATAGGACTCCATTCATCCCTGTGGGCCTGTAGGCCCATCGGTGCGAATGGTTTTGCATTTCCGAATTTAGGAATTGTTAGGAATTCGCAAATTAGGTGATGCAAGTTCCAGGGTGCTGGGGGACTAAGGCCCCCTTTGAGTAACCCCCTAAAAATATTTGTGGACATGTAAAGCCCTAGGGGCATGTGTGCGCTCCATGTCATTTTTAATTTTTCAAAAATTGCACATGCTTACCACCAAACTTTCATTCGTGGCATTTGCATTTCCTAAATGCCAAAATCTAATTTAGGAAATGCATGATACATGTGCACTGGTAATTCCAAATAGGTATTCCCTATTTGCGATTACCAATTTATGGAATTGAAATTTGAGATTCCCTAAATGGAGTTGCAATTTCAGGGAATAGCTATTTTAGTGATTCCTTGAAATTGCATTACAACTGCCTTAGATACATTCTGAAAGGCATTTGCAAACAGTGGAATTTTGCGATTCGCACCGTTTGCGAATTCAAAATAGCTTGATACAAATGGCCCTAGGTCCCAAGATATTCACCTGGCTTTTTAGTATACATCTCGTCCTTAGAAGGTGTGCAAAATACAAACTGGTCATGGGCCTTATGAATGGAACCCCAAGATAGTAGGTCAAGACTCGATATCTATAAGAGAGCGATGTACCAGATGGGCAACATTATGGGGCTGATGTATTTAACAAATCTCCTAGTGTCACTCTCAGAAACAATCACACGATGTGTTCACTGCCATAATCATTAGTGTCACTTCCAAATGAGCTTTCCAGAAACTTAGTTTCACTAGAAATTAAAGAAAAAAAACACAGGTAAATCAAGAAAAATATGTATAGACTCTACAGTGCCCCTAAAACACTGAGAACCCCATTCGGTAGATAATGGCAGGAAAACCATGGAAAAAAGCAACGAAGATACAGACACACACACCACACACACACACACAATATTCATAAAATGGATACTTAGCCCAGTGACAAATATAAGGCCCACTAAATACATGAAGGACAAGGCTTGAGCCAAAAAATCAACAACATTTTCTAGCTAATATAGGACCATTCCCAGTCCCATAGAACACCTGGATACCAATGAGGAGACTCTTAAAGTAGAAGATAAAGGCATAGAACACATATGTGGCCTACCCACGGATCCAAACACACCAGCACCCCACCACATAACTCTGAAAAACCACACAGTAAGGCCCATACTTATACTTTTTTAGCGCTGCATTTATGCCATTTTTTGAAGCAAAAGCGGTGCAAACTTACAAAATACAATTATATTTTGTAGGTTTGTGCTGCTTTTGCGTAACAAAATGACACAAATGCGGCGCTAAAAAAGTATAAATATGGGCCTAAATGTGTGAAAATATCCTATGTCATGTACAAATAAATACTCATCACCATTACACCAGGCTGTGTGATTGCATGAGTGAGAAGGCCTGGCCGTCATGCTTCCCCCCACACCACCTTCTGCAGCAACAAAACACAAAATTGTTTAAAAAGAGAAAACATTATTGATTGTGCTCTTCAAGCTACAATCTCTGCTGATCAAAAAGAAAAATCTTACAAGTGTTCTCACCATCTTCCTTGTTCAAAATAATGGAAAGATGATGTAGACAACGGATGTTGTCCATTGTGATGCTTAAATGACAAGTTAGTCAACTAATATGAGGCAGGAATCACAAACACAGGAAGAGGAAGGACGTTAGTGCTGTATATTTGAAAAAGTAGTGTCCACTCCTCTCTATGACCCTTTTTGTTTAAAAAATTAAATTCTACTCGACATTAAACAAATACAGATCTGCTAAATAAAATAAAAAATTGGAATAGAGGAAGATGTTAGCTATCCATTGTTATTCTGTTTTTTTTCGAATGTCTTTATTGATTTTAAAATGGAAATTACATCTCCTTGAAACCCTCCATCCCGCTTCTTCTGTGGAAGAGCTCACAGTCAGTGTGGTGCAGACACAATTAGACTGGTTTGGCACAAGTTCGCCTTACATTGTCATAAACAGCAATATATCATCTCAGCACACCTCGGAATCTCAAGGCATCTGAGTTAAGCTGCTCAACAGCAGGTTGCGTGTCGTCTCACCTGGCTTTCCATCATGTTCCATTCCATAGGTCCCACTGTGCTTCCCGTATATCAGACTGTGTTGTATTCCATATTTGTCTTGTACCCAACGCCCTTTGGTGGGAAGTCTGTTAGCTACCACTATCTTACTCATGGTTTTAGTGTGTCTAGAGCGAGGAACTGAACATAGAGACAAAGAACGCATGGCAGGCACACAACACACAGAACAGATTATGGGGCATATTTATAAGCCCCGAGTGCCACCTTGTGCCACATTAAAGTCATTTTTTTACACTATTGTGGCCCAACAAGGCCAAAAGGCTAGTGCCATATTTACAAAGTGGTGCAATGCATGCATTGTGCCACTTTGTAACACTTTGAGCTACATTATGCCTTTGCCAGGCATAATGTATGCAAAGGGGGTGTTCCCCTGTTAAGGGGGCTGAAAAATTGGCGCAAGAAAATCTAAGAGATTTCCTTGCGTCATTTTGTATGGCAGTTTTAACACCTGCTCAGAGCAGGCATTAAAAGGGTGCTTCTGTTATCTATAATGGGCCCCTATGTACTCTGTAGGAGTAGCGCCATTATTTTGCCTCTACTCCTGCAGAGTACATCAGTAGCGTCATGAAAAATGATGCTATTGCCCCTTACACTGCACCATTGTGCGCTGTATTTTAAATACGACGCACACATGGTGGCAGTAGGGGAGCGCTAAGGGGCGCAGAGAAAGTGGCGCTACACTCTGTGCAGTACCACTTTCCATAAATCTGCCCCCGTGTTTTACAGTATTCAGGAGATGTTGCAGCTAGGCCTGGTGAAATTTTAATTAGTCAGTCCAATCTGTCAAATTGTGAAGCTTGCTTTATGTGGAATGTATGACATTTTCTCAAATTTTGCATTGTATGAATTTAATGGTCCACACAGAAGTAACTCTCAAGAGATACTTTATACTCATACCTGTATCATACTGGTATCTCACATGTTTGTTATGTGAGCTATTTCCTCAAATGAAAATGACAGAAAGACCACATTGCAGCTAGTTTTCCCTAAATGCTGTGCAATTTCATGGAAATAGTTACTTCACATTGTACACCCTCAGTTGAAGCACCAAGACATATCTGAGGAGAACAAATGGTGCTCTGACACCATTTTGACTGCCTACCACCAACGCAGATACCCTTGCACCATGGTGCAAGTGTGCCTGCCTTGTAAGGAGGATTGTTTTTGTGCCGGAAGGGGCACCTTACTGCACAAAAATAATCCCCTGAGGCATTTTGCTTTTTCTATGTGTGCTGCTGCATGTAGCACATACAGAAAGGAAAAAAGGAGAAATATAGATTTTTCTCCTCGTTACAACCTCACCTGGGGAGGCGTAGCATTTTGACACATTCTGTGAGTAAATCTGGAAATGCATCAAAATGCATGCGTGTTGCATTGGAACACCCACGCAATGCCCACTGAATGACCCCCTGGGGTAGAATAACGCAATGCAGCGATTTGCATTGCATTGCATTACTCTGGATTTATCATGCCTCTTACGGCTTGATAATCACATTTTGAAGCTGTGTTGCACATGCACCACGTTGTGTGGTGCAAGAGTGATGCAATTCCCTCATAAATATGGCCCTGGTATTTTATATTAATGCCCTGCTAATATAAATCAGCCCTTAGTTTTTTTGTACAAGATTAAGAGTGGAGCAAAAACCCCAAATTCCTGATCGAAATCCACATGAGAAATTTCTACCGCCATCCTGTTTCCACTCAGTACATTCTCTTCCAAAATCATTTTCACCCAACTCTAATTCGTGCTTTCTATAGGGTGAGAATTCTCACCATCACATCCACTAACCTGAAAACTCTAATATAAACTTGTGCCAATCCACACTAAATTATGTTTCACATTCATCATGATAAGAAAATATGCAGGCCTTGCCACACATGCAAATTGATCACCAACCTCTTTAAAATGCCACTTTCCAGAAATTGAATAGAACGGTTGCAGTTGAAATTTTTAAAACTTTTTTGGCCACTTATTTTCTGCATTTCACTGCTATAGGCGCTTGCAGAAGTCAGCCATTTACAACCAATGTATTTATAAAGAAATCATCAGGGAATCTGCTTGGCCCGGTTGCCCTTGATGAGATGATTAACGCTATCCTGTATGTGCTCTGCATATCCTCAATGTTCACTAACTCTCCAGCAATTTTGTCATTTCAGTCAAACCTAAATTTATTACAACCTACTTACATTGATTTACATGTGAAGTGATTTGCATTGCTCCTGTCAACAGTGTTTGCGTGTCTTTATTAGGGGCACTGCCTATTGCAGGCTCTGTTTGATTTATGAGCGCCTGGCATGTGTGCACTGTTATTTAGTTTTCATTTCTCATTTATGCTGGAGCTGTTACATGGCTGAGCCTTGTTTCGGCAATGAAGTGATATTTTATATTGGTTGGTAATGCTTCAGCAAGAAAACAATTTTTTTTTGCCCAATTCCTCTTGAACAAAAATAATTATAGGTTTGCTGAGGCGTTTCTACAAAATCAGAAGCAATTTTCCGTTCTCTACAGATTTCCGTGATGTATAGACCTGGCTTCTAGAAATACAGAGGGCAGGCACGATGTCTACCTCTGTTTCTACTAGAAATGTTTTAACTGTGGAAAGGTACAAGTTAAACTCTGCTTCATATACATTAATTAACAGGTCATTTCCTGACACAATCACTGTCATGCTCTTAATATTGTAAAAGGCCATTTATTAGGACAGGATTGCAATTAATAGCAAAAACATTTGAATAACTGAACATTCCAACGTTCAGCATCCTTTCCTTATTGCTCCTTTCGAAATGCTCCACCTTTCAGTTTCCACTTCGTTCCCTCACTTTTGCCTACGTTCACCCAGCCTCCACCTTCATTCACCTACTATCCACACTCTCCTTTAATACCCTGCCTCATTCAGGCATCCCCTACCCTGTCATCCTTCACCAGCTTCTTCTTCCCCCCTGGAAGGGTGGCCAGGCCCGCATCTGACTCGCTACGGTCACCCAGCAAAACCCTTGGGGTGTTTTGATGCCCACCAGTGAAACCACTGCAACACTGCATCACCTTCAGGCAGAATACCCTGAGCCACACCTTGTCACTCCACAAATCTCCCAGCAAAAAACACAAATCCATGATGTAATATGCATTGCCCATATCCTAAAGGTGCACCCCATTGTCCTGGAAAAGTACTGCCTCTTCCTCCATAATCCCTTCATGTGTCAAAACCTTAATATCATGGGCCCAGCAAAAAACCTTCATGGCTCGATTGAGCTTCCTCCTAGCCCTGTCGATTGCCCCATGTTTTATCGTTCCCCTCCATTTCTTCCGGTGCACAAACTCTGTCCATACCACACAAGTTCCAGCCATTCTCTGCTGTATAAAGAAATGCCCGACCAGCCTTGGACCTCACCGGGCCACTCACACATCCTGTAAAGAGAAACAAATTTTAGTAGAGAGAAAACAAGTCCCCTCAGCATGCCAATCTCCACCTCCCAATCCACCTGATCTGCATCCAATCCCACCTTACCCGGGCCGCGAAAGTGGCTGCCCCAATCCGGAATGAGTGAGTCCTAAAATGGCCCACCTGACGACCAATCCGTCACAACGCCATCCACAAACCTGCCAACAACTGAAATGCTGTAAGCTTCCCACCCTTTGTGTGACAAAAAAACACCCTCGTACCCATGCACCACTTGCACCAGAAAACTACCCCACTCACCGACTGGACACACTGCAGCATTCCCTCTTTTGCACAACCACACCCATTTTCCCCTGACAAGCTGGTCTGTCTCAGACATTCACAACCAGATGCCCAAACGTTCACTCTCAAGGCACACCTCACCACGTTTCACGTTTCATGCCAACAGCCTTACCCACTTCCAACAGCTCAGACACACAAAAAGCCCCAAAAAACATCCATATCATGCGCAACCAAAACAGCACTACCTCATATGCATCCGTACAGCAGACTGCCAGCACGTGTAACAATTCTAGTAGTAATTAGAAAATAATGGCTTCCCTCATGGCTGTACTGGTCCCTGTCCTTTCCTTTCCCTGCCCTTTCAACATTCTCCCCAAAATGTCAACTTTCGCTGGGTCAAAGCCAAAAAATAACTTCCCACAGAATGACACCCCCGCTAACTTGCCCCTGATTGTAGCGGGCGACAATCCTTTCTTAACTAAAAATAGCACAAAACGTATAACTCGTGCCTCAAGTGAACTTTGATCCTGAAACCAAAACTGCCCCTCAATCCCCTCCAACCATGCTAGCCTATAACTCCTCCAAGTGGACTCCGCTAGTGACTGCTCCACAAGCCTAATGAACATCATGCCCCCCACTCCCAAATCTTTGCCAGGACCCCCGTCTTGTGCTCGTAGATGCCAGGTTCCAAACTGCGGATACGTTGCCACTGTGAACAAGACAGGGAATCCGCAATTGTTGACCCCTGGAATGTGTGCTGCTTTAAAAATGATATTCAAGGTTAAACAGCAAAACAATATCCCGAGATCCCTTTCTTTTTGCTTATTTACTAATTTCACCACTGTCAAATTGTCCACATGAAACCTTATAGTCCTATTGGCGAGCTCATCCTCCATCCCATACCACCAGCGCCACTAGCAAAGGAACGAACTCCAGGAAAACTCTACTCCTGCTTGTGTAAACCACTGTTGCGGCCATACCTCTGCGCACCACCTACCATCCCAAAACAGACCAAAGCCAGCGGCGCCCACTGCGTCTGAGAATATCTGGACCTGCCATACTGTGTCCTCCTCCCGAAAAATCTGGGAGACCCTTCTGAACTGAATAAGGAACACCTCCCAGACTCTGATGTCCTCTCTCAACCCTACAGACATCCAAATTTGGTGATGAGGAAGGGATGCGCCCGACATAGTAAGGCTCATGTGCCGGCAAAACATCCTGCCCCCTAGGATCACCCTGCAGGTAAAATTGGGAAACCCAACAGCTACTGGGCCACCCACAACTCAATCTTATGCCGCAAACGGAGGTGCAGAAGAAAAGCCATGATTTCTTCCACTTTGCTGCTGGCAGTCGTGCTCTGAGTGCCTAGGTGTCCAGGTCAATACCCAGTAAGGTTAGTATGCTGCTCGGGCCCACCGTCTTTTCCGGAGCCAAAGGAACCCTCACATCCAGTGCCAGTTGTTCAAAGCACCACAACACCCTGTCACATGCCCCAGATTCTAACTTGCCCACAAACAGGAAGTCACCCAAATAGTGCGACACCGCCTGATGGCCGCTCAACTTCGTGAAGACCCACTGCAAAAATGTGCTGAAAGCTACGAACAAGGCACATGAGATAGCAAAATCCATATGGAGGACCCTGTCTACATATATAGCCCCATCCAGTTGCATAACCAGCAATAAGAAATCCTTGGGGTGAATGGGCAAGATTCAAAAAGCCAGTTTGATGTCACACTTAGCCAGCTCCAATCCCCTATCACACCCACAGATCAGACAAATGGCATCATGGACCTATGGATACACCACTTGTGTGTCTTCTGGTGCAATGAAGTCATTCACCGACACCCCCTCTGGCCATGATAAATGATGAATGAGTCAAAACTCCCCTCTTTTCTTTCTTGGCACCATTTCCAAAAGTGAAACCATCAAGTCCATAGGACACTCATAAGAGGGGTCCACAATCCTTCCTTCAGAAACTTCTTAACTCATTTTGTTTGCAACAACCTCTGGCAATTCCTTGGCTGACAAAAATTGTCAGTCCATCTTCGCACCTGCGGTCCTTGATATCCCACTGAGAACCCTTCCTTGAAACCTCATTCCAGTCTCCAAGCTATGTCCGTATCGAATACATCGGCAACCAAGGCAGCAACTTGGAAAGTTTAATTGGTGTAGGAGCCCTTTGGCCCAGGAGTGCCTTGAGAACCTCAGCCCCTGGCAGATCGCCATTGTTCAGCTGGACTGGCCATTGAGAAGCACTGCATGACCGGGTGCCTGCCCCCACCTTTTGAGCACTCGTGTTTAAATTTACAGGGGTGTCTCAAGCAGAAACCTTTATTAAAATTCCAGCAAACTCCTGCACTGGGAACAGGAGAACGATGTGTGTTACCCACCCCCGCTTGGGTGGGACAGGGTTGAAAAGCCTTAAATAACACCAGCAAACAGCTTACCGTGTGTGTTGATGCAGCAGAATAGGAAGATGCGATCCACTGCATCTATAATTCCGAATCTACATCATCCCACGGCGTATCCGGCTTCATGCTCACCCTCACCCTAAACTCCCCATCGTAGCTCAGCCATGAGAAGCCTCCAAAATGCATCTGCGCCTTACGGATGATATCCGTATATTTAAAAAGTGGGATGCCCTATCAGGTTATTTTTTGCAATAAATGATTGTGTAAATAAGTAAGGCAGATGTAAAATTTTCCATAGTTATTGGAACCCGTGGCCTATGGTCCAGCTCTTTGGACCCTTCCTTTGCCTGCATGTCTCTGTGGAGGAGCTTGAGTACGTCTAAATATCTGTGTTTCCATGTTCTAGCTTTTGTTTTTTCTACCACATGGGAAACCAGTGGCATCGCCAGCCCCATGTGGGGGAATCGCTTCTTATGCTCCCCCCATCCTTCGCATCGCCTTCTACCTTTCCCTCAATCACCTTTTCCCCGGCCGCCTCTGACCTCACATCCTCCCTTGCAACTGTTTCACCTGCACTTACAGAATGTGCCGCCTCTGCACCGGATACCTCGTGTATAGACTGTTCCCCTACCCCAATGGACTGGAACTGAGATATACCAGAAATGCACTGGGGGTTAGCCCAAGCCGACCATCATTCACCCTTACCTTTAAAGCCGGAACCGTCTTTCATCCGCAACCCTTCGTGTATCCTCCTGTACTCTTGCACCCGGCTTCAGCTCCTGTAAGACATCAAATGGAGAGGGGGTTGAGCCGCTCCTCTTTCACCCCTTAGCCCTCCCTTTGACCATGATCACCTCCACTTCACAAATCTTCCCATCTTCCCACTCATCACTGTCATCCTCCACATCCATGTCATACCTCACGTCCACATACTCAGCATCCAAAAACCTCTGCTGCACCTCTGCACCATCTCTCCCATGGCGTTTGCCATGTGACTGTCATGTTTAGTTCTGTGCTGTAGGGAAGGCCGCCACAGGCTCCTCTAGTACTTCTGACCACAGAAAATGGGCTGTTTTGCGATTATCTTTCAGTCAGCCTCAACTACTGGCCTCAACTCTCTGCTCACCACCTGGCTGCCTTTGCCACATGTGTTTCTTGCATTGTTGGACCCACTGGTTGCACTGGCCTCCTGCTCTCCTTCCATCCCCTCATTAGGCACCCATACCTAGCAACCATGGCCTGCTCTGTTGCGGTCTGAGTCCCATAACCCCTCTGCACCCCCAGCACCCATCTTCCTCTTGAGTTGCCCTTCCCAACCCAGTGCATCATCCCTATCCCTGCACAACTGTGCCCATCTGTCTTCAGTCTCTGCCACTAACCTGCGCTGTTCCCTGATCCTGGTCTCAATGTCCACTGCAGACCAATCTACGGCCGCTACGTGGCGTGCTCTGTTCCCCCGTGGTTCCCCTTTGCTGGGCGCTATGCGCTCTCTAAGGGCACCGGTCCCTGCCTTATGTACTGTCCCACTGCAACCTAACTCCCCAGCAGGTTCCACTACCTCAGGCCCAGGCCCAACCCCCTGTTTGTCCTTCTTAGCTTTCTTTTTGGCTCCAGAAACCTGCCCTGACCCAGCCCTGCCTCTTCTGGCCCTCCCTGAGGATAAATCCAGGGCATCTCCCTCTCTGCTCTGCCCTGCTGACCCTGCCCTGTGTGGGGTGCCTCACTTATACTGGAGGCCTGCATTGTAGGTCATCTCAAAAGCTGTGTAGGATCAAGCCCATACATCCCCACCCCACTCCTACTGGGGCCCTCCTCCCCATCATCTGCCCTCCCAGGGCCCTTCAGAACCCTTTGGGGGGTAGACACGCTGCATCCCCACCCCCTGCTGACTTTTTCTTTAATTTTCTGGCTGACGGTGATTACCAAGCAGCAACCACCGATGCCACGCCGTGGGGCACTGCACGCCTATGGCGCTCCATCACTACACAAGCCTGGTCCAAAACACCAGACATGAGCAGATCCACTCGACCGGCTTCGCTTAAAACGCGAAGCGAGCCATGCACCGGTGTCATGGCCCGAAACCATGATACACTCCAACTGTTACTAAAAATAGCCCAAACCCCGCCCTACCTGCCTACGACCAAACTTCCTACAGCACAATCAGCTTTCGCATGGAAGAAGCCGACCCCTCCCCTCCCTTACTGTATATACCCACCCCTAAAGCCCTCTACTGCTTCCCTCCCCTCCAATCCCTGTCCTGTGACATTTACCTCATGAGGAAGGATCCTGTAGAGAAACTAGACTGTGTCTCTGCTCTCCACAGGGCCCTTCATTGTCTTCGTAAACATAACTTTGGAATTAAGTGGGCAAGTTTAATATCTAGTAGCGTATTCGATATGTACAAAGCTAGATGTGTACATTATACCATGTCTCATTTACGCTTAACCATATGTGAACTTTACTCTAACCCCGATACTGATTACTGGGTAATAGGGAGATGTATTTTCCATACTCCAACAATACGCAAACCCTGGAGTGCACCGGTTGAAGTAAATATGTTCTGTCCCAAGTTTCCTACCTCGTAATAAGATATAACATTTGCTATTTGTTACTCAAGAAATCTGCATGAATTGCTTTTTAACCAGACAATTCTCATTTCATAATTTTCACCAGGTTTTAAATCTGTCAGGGGAAGTGAGATGTGGTGTGATCAACATGTTTACATTTGCGCAAGGATCGGACTCACTCCTGAACTCAAGATTAAGCCTGATACATTTCATTAAGTCCAATGAGAAGTATTATTGTATGAATGTATAAGTAGGGTACTGCCATGCTCAGCGCTCATGTAATGGATGGCAATGTATGCATCATGTATGCATGTTTCCAAACCTTTATAAACATATTTTCACTACAATGTCATTTTTAGTCAGCTGTATAATGCACTTCATACACTGTCCTTCCTACACCCTTTACTTTCTGGCCTTCTTCTCACTCAATCATCCCACCTTGTGCTCACTATGGATAATCAAACCTAATCACATCTGTATTACATCTTATATGGCAGATAAGTAAGTTACTGCTGGACAGAGCTCCCATGATCTAATCAACATCCAAGCATCTCCCACATTTTTCTCCAGCCATTCACATGGACTGTCCACTCTATTTCTTTCCAGTGTTGATATTGGAGTAATCAATGTTGATGCACAAAACAATACATTCATGTACACAAACAAAGTTGCTTCACCATTATTGGATTCCCTTGTTGTGAACTCTCCATCATCCTGGCACATCATGTGTAGTCAATGAGGCTCTGAGACCTAGGCCTGGGGTTACTGACTGACAGGTCACAGGTGGGGTGACTCGTAGCCAGCAGACAAACATGCAAAGAGGAAACTTAGATCAGATGCCACAGATAAGCATAGTGACACCACAATGGTCCCAGGAGATTGGCCCCAATAAAACACACATTGCCAGAGGGGTGCATGCATTACCAAAATCACCATAAAGTTAGATGCCACCTGTAATTAGGTACACTTATCCAATTGGCACAGAGCACACACAGAACACACACCAAACATGTGCCCTTTGGGCCGGACATCTGGCCATGTACTCGCTGACTCACATTGTGTCCAAGCAAGGTCGAGCCCCACCTGCATTTATTATCAAGACCTTATTTAGGACTCCATAACAACTGTTTGTATTCTTAACCAACAAAGAAATGTACATTATGTGATTGTCCTCAGACCCCAGTTCTCAGACCAGAGAACGTTAGACGCGTTCTCAGAACAGATAAATTTAGAGACGTATAATTTAAGATCCCCTAAAAACATGAAAGCCAAAAGAGCAACTATCCCCAAAAAGACTACCCAAATTTGTCATGGAATCGCCAATAAAGCATATGCACACCAGATTCCTCACACAGAGTAAAAAGCTGAGCAAGTTTTGCCATGAATTACAGACACACTAAGGCACACATGTTACCCTAGCCAAAAGAGGGAACCTTTGACACTAACATAATTGAACACATGAGAACACACATTCAAACAAAATGAACAGGGCTAAAGAAAGACAAAATAGAAGCATTAATAGAATTATGAGCCACCTTCAAGGAAGCCCAGGCTGATAATATTAACCCACAATCAGCAAGCAAGGCATCTGCACCTCCCCCACCATATGTAGGTATGGAGGTGCTTTGCCCAATGCCTATTATCCCTGCATTAGGTTACACTAGTCCACTGGTGCAGGGACTGCACGGGGCCCCTACCGAACAATGAGCTGTCAGGTCTAGGCATGACAGACTAACAGACCAACAGTCCCAGGCACTCGTAGCACCACCGCAGTCCAACGCTAGAGCTCCCCAAAGTTCAACCCTACTCCCTCATCCATTGCGTTCAGGCCACCAAACCCCAGCGGCATGAAGAACACACACTCCTACTGGTTCCGGGCAACACACCTGAGTTACAGGGAGATTCAAAGCAATTCTGGACAGTGAGACAACTAGCGGGGTGATGAAAGGGGATCTGATGGTGAGGATTGATCCACAGGGCATGCTCAGGTAACTAGAGAAACAATAGAAAGCGAGTTTGAGGGCAGGTCCCGACTAAGAAGGACAGCGCATAGCTCAGAACAAAGGGGGCAATCTAGGTGGGATTTAGAGCAAAGGCATGAACGAGGGAGTGAGAGAGCACACACCCTGGAAGCCCAGTGAGTGAGTAGAGCAGCGTGCCCTCCACCTGAAGAGAGCAGGGGTATGTACAGTGCCCCAGTTGCGGAAGAATATGATGTGGAATTAGAGGGGAGGCTTTTGACTGGGGTACGAGCCTCACCAAAGCACCAATGAAGGAGAGGGGCTGACTAGGAAATTAAGGACCAAGGTAGCCTGGTGCAAACTCTGTGTGCACACGAGGAGAGCAGCGGCAAGGATGTCCACTGCTCCTCCCAAATGTGCAGAAAACATAAACTAACCCCAAGGGAAATAGCAGCTCTAGAGGAAAGTGAGATTTTTGCATAACCATTTTGTCACCAGCTTGCCCCCTGGACTGAAGTATGATAGACCCTGGCCGGAGGAGGGATCCTTCGAACCGGAGGACATACCTGTTGCAAAAGATTGCAGCCGGCACAGAGGGGGAGTTCTCCCAAGTGGAACCTCCCTTGCATGCAGGATTGTCAAAGGAGATGGGAACTCTATGTTGAGGAGAAACCAGTGGAGCTGCCCAAAATGAGATTATGCCCAGTACTGCAGAAAGGCATGTCAGGGACCATCTATGTACTATGGGCTAAGAAGGATAAGGGAGGGCTAAGAGCCAAACTGCTGCTGTTATTGGATGGGGTAGGGAAATGAATCTCATGTTTTGAGAAGAGCACCACTGTAATAATCCTAGCAATAGTGATGTTAAAAGTCTGATAAGTTGTATTATCGGAGAACAGACTAACATGTTGTTCACTCTAGCTCGCATTCCAGAAATCATGCTGACAAACACCAAGCATGATGGGCCGCGGTCATTCAATTCATACAGGCTTCCTGAGGGAAATATTCCCTGACTGCCCATATGTAGAAGGGTTGATGGCAGAAACCATGAAACCTTAGAAGACCATAACCGATTTCCAAGACAGGATGAGAACATTTTGGTGACAGGCAGCAATAGAACGATACGGACCCTCAGGTCATATTTTTTTTTACAATATCCTCAAAAAGGGAATGCCCACTGAAACACAAAGGGGCTTGGCCAGCATAGTAGGGCTAGACACCAAACCCTAGTGGGAGATACAAATGCACATTTTGCATTTTCACAAAAAGAAACAGGAAAAGGACAGGGAAAAACAGGAGCAAACCTAGAGAGAAACCTCTAAGTTGGTCCAACACAAACTGAGGAATATGACCCTTGAGGGGGCCACGTTGGCTGCAAGTATGCAAATTGCACCAGTTCTGAAGGGAGCTCCACTGCAAAACCCCAGCGGGCTTCAATATAGCTCTAATGATATACACTATGTATATGGCAACACAAAACCTTACTAGGGCCGCATACTCCTCTATTTCATAAAGGATATGGTAAACGGTGCTCATACACAGGAAAACATATTTGTTGCCTAATATGTATACTGAGATAAGAAGAACTTACATCAGTAAATGCAAACAAATAAGAGACATCCTGTGGATCACTCAAAAAATTTAAATAGTATGTTTTCAAATATAATGGATTCACCCAATAGCTCTAATGATAGCAAGCAGGGAGGTTGAAATCACCTAGACTCTCCTAGGATGTCACTATTCCCACAGAATAGGCCACATAACCAACAGATGCCGACTAAAGACACACCATGAACAGAAGTCTATGAGGCGCACCATGCCCTGCAACATTTCGAGACACAAAACCAAGCCGGGGAAAGCAGAATGTACCTTATATACAGCCGCAGGGAAGTCAGTCCTCTGCCACACCACTGCAACAGGGGTCAGATAGTTGGACCAACACATAACATCAGCAACCACAAACAGGGAACTTGGCCCAACAAGGACTGGGGTCACAACCTTTGCAGGGAGGGCTAACTGTTTGGGAAAGCAATACCTTTGCACAGATGCAGAACACAAATGCGCAGTAATGTAATACTTCCAGTGCAAGCATCCATTTCGCACACACCTTAAAATGTGCTGTACTAAAACTCAAAAGTCCTAATCTTTTGGAAAAACACCTCCATTTGGGACTATAGCTGGTGGCCAGCCAAACTCAGATCTACTCCCATGCCTACAGACCATGTTCTCAACCCTGGCATCATCCTTGACAGTGAGCTGATCATAAATCGGCAGATCAACATAGTCCACTTCTCCTGCATCCACACCCTCCACATGCTCTGCAGAATCTTCAGATGGATCCCAGCCAATACCAGGAAAACCATCACCCAGGCCCTCGTCACCAGCTGCCTTGATCACAGCAACGCTCTCTAAGCCGGCCTGCCCTCCCAGCTCCTAAAGAGACTTCAGACAATGCCTTCCCAGGTGCATTCACATCACCCTCCACCTCAGAAACCTCCACTGGCTCCCTGTCCGTAAGAGATGACATTTCAAACTCCTCATGCATACCTACAAAGCCCTACATGATCAAGCAGTGGACTACATCAACAACCGTTTACACTTCCACTAACCATTAGACACCAGCGCTATTCCTCTCTGGCCTTTGCACACACATTCAGAATCTAGCGCAGCACGGGCCACTCTTTTTCCTACAACACCACCAAGACCTGAAATGACCTACCCCTCCCAATCCGAACTTCACCCTCACTGGTAGACTTCAAGACTGGTAGAGTTATTCAAATCCTGGCTCTTTGACAGAGACATCACACTCCGGCGCCCAGAGGGGTGCAGCAAGGCGCTCTACAATCAACTGATTGATTGAATGAAAAGAGAGGCAAACAACACAACATTTGAGATTTAGAGCCATATGTACAAACACATTTTCCCATAGACACAGAATGGGTAAAACCCTTTGCTACATCTGGCCCTTAAACCTTTATTTGCATTCAGGAAACTCAGGGCTGCTGTATGTATTCTGCCAATCGGGTATGCTCATGAGAGTCAGCCATTCAGAGCCTAGACCCCACTCTGCAGCTGATCCCCCTGGGTGGGGTCAGTTTGCCACACTCCGGGGGGGGCAGACTGATGAAGGGGGCAGGGTGGTAAGTTTTTTAAAAAGCAAGCACTCAGATCCCTGCATCCACAAGACAAATGGGACAGGTGCCAATTACCAAGTCAAAAGGTCCCCATTCCTGGACACCCAGCCAGGACTGGAATGCCTTTGCCATGCGCTCTCAACAGCAATAGTGCCCCAAAATGTAACGCCCCCCAGCCAAATGTAGGCCTCCTTTGTTTCCAAATCAAAGCTGTTGTTAAGTGTCGGGAGCCAGGTTTTCCGGGCACTTGGGCTAGTGGAACCCCCATAATGTTCACAGCACATGCACAAAATTGCACAGATTGCAAAGCACTGCATGACATTGTGTCAGTAGAGGGGGTTCTCCAGAACATCCAGCCGTCCTGGTCCATTCCCGCAGTTTGGGAAAATGTTAATGAGTTCTTAATCTTGCTGCAGACTCTTCATATGACAATATTGTTGCCTCCTCCTTTTCTTCAGGGTTCTCCAAGTAAAAGTCAGGAACTGCAGGTTCAAATAAGAAATGGAATAAAATATGGCCGGAGGGATAGGAGAGCGCCAGGGAAATGGAATTCCAACAGATCCTTCATAGCTCTGAGCATAACAGAAGACAGAGATTTGCTCACCCCCACATCAGGTCTAGCAATGAGCTAATATGCAAGGTCTCGCACACACACACTGAAGAGGGCAACAATCCCAATTTTGAACAATGCAAATCAGAGGCACATGGGGGCCATGGAATAACTCTCTGACCCCCTCCAGTTCACGACAATTAAGATAACAGATCATGCGAATGTCTAAGGGAGCGCTCAAAGACCAAATAAAAGAATCTCAAAAGTTAGCCCAAAGGAAGTCTGTAGAAAAGTGCATAGTCAAGACACCTGGCCCACTCTGGAGGGTCATGTTGCACTCCACATGCTGGGACTAGAGGGCATGTTGAGATTGCCGACCAGCGTTCAGTGTGACACGCCTCTTCTTTATACATCCCCCATGCATGTTGAGGTTGAACACACCGCCCATGCCCATGGCACCCCCATGCACACACTCGGGTACTGGAGGGCTGACGACGCAGACAGAGCACTAGTTAGAAACTGAAAAAGCGTAGATACTCCTTGTCAGGAGATCTGGGACACTGAGATAGGTAGGTATACTTGGATATTAGGGAAGGGACAATGCCTAATTGTACAGAAACTCATGCTGTATTCCTTTTTTTTTTTTATGGTCACACAGCAGGACACAAAGTTTCACCATAAATACATAGGTGTCATAATTCATACAAGAATCTCTACAGTCAAATATTGCCATCTATAACATGCACAGAGAAAAGTGTATAATTCATTTTTTAGCTAGGCCGTTCTCGGAGCCCTGAAGCCATAGTGCCAAAGGTGCCCAGATTTTAAAACCTTTTTTCCTTGCTGCAACACCTTTTAATTCATATAAGCTGTATTCCAAATGATATATAGATAGGAACCACGAAAGCCATTGATTATACAGTGGGAGATCTGATTCCCGCCAGTCAGATGCTACACAGCTGCGGAATACAGACATTGCAACAAACAGAAGGTATCTGCCTCGATTTTTACACACTGAGTGGTCAACCCCCCCCAGAACCAATTGAGGTGTTAAATAAACATCCTATTTTATTATTTTCTTCAAAATTTCAGATATCTCAAAGATCAATTATGATAATTTTACACACTCAAAAAACATATGGCAAAGGTCTGCCTTCAAGCTTCCGCATCGCGGGCAGGTAGTACCAACATTCTCCCCCAGCTAGCAATCTTAGCCGGTGTGTAGTATAAGTTATACAAAACCATGTAATGCTGAGCTTGAGGACCCGCGGACAATAAAACAGTCTGGGCCATTTCTATAGATTCACAAACCTCGAGCTCTTTAGCACCTACCCGCCCTTCCCAGTTCTTAACAAGTAAAGCCATGTTGTCCTGTACTGAAATTAGAAGAAGTGGATACAAGTTCTTGATACCACAGCTGGTTGGTTGACTACCAACCTCCATCAGCTTGATCTTGTCAACACAGAGGCCTTGTTTAAGAAAGGTTGATAGAAAGTTCCTAATCTGTAAACATTTAAAAAAATCTCCTTTGTCTAGAGCAAATTCTGCACTTAAATCATCAAATGACTTAAGATAGCTGCCAGGAAGGAAAAGATCCCCAACTTTCTGAATACCACGGCTGACCCATCTCATACAATAGTGATCTTTAAATATTGAAGGGAACATTGGGGTGTTCCAAAGAGGTGTATAGTAGCAGACTCGCCCTATCCATATCTTGCGCTTGACCTGTGTCCAAACCTTAAAGGCGGAGTTAATAGTTTTGAACTTAACCTTTTTATGATAACTTGGTTCCAGAATCCATAAAAAAACTGCATCAGCCTCTTTACCCAAGGTTAAAGTGTAGATTGAAGGGAGGGGATCTTGTATAGATCTATCCATGACATAAAGTGCCTGTGCATAATGCAATACCGCCGCCATATAGTATAGTTTAAAATTGGGGAGTGCCCACCCCTCTTTCTCTCTTGGAAGCGTCATGAAACGAAAGGCCCGGCGTGGTTTCGTGTAGGACCATATAAAACTGCTAGTCAGTCCTTCCATTAATTTGAACCAGTCCTGTCCAATTTCCAATGGTATGGTTCTAACCAAATAAAGCACCTTAGGTAAAAAGATCATTTTGATCACGTTACACCATCCCATGAGCGATAAATGTAAATTATTAATACGGTAGAGATCTTTTCTAGTCTTAGTTAAGGCCGGGGCCAGATTTATTTCTACTAACTCATCAAGGTTTGCCATCAACTTAACACCTAGATACTGAACCTGAGTCTTTATACGCTCATCCTTAAAAACTACCCATTCATTCACTAATATTTGACATTTACTTTTATTCAATAGATAGCCAGACATTTTCCCTAACTGCATGGCTTCCTGCTCTATTTCAGATATAGCAGTCATGGGATCCATAGTAACCACAGCAATATCGTCCGCATATGCTAGAATCTTTGTGCTACCCCCTCTCAATAACACTGGGCTGATCTGGTTATTGTTAATCAATTTCCTCATCAAAGGATCAGTATATAGGGCAAACAGCAGTGGTGAACACGGACAACCTTGCTGTGTACCTCTCTGAATAATAATTGGAGTTGATTTTAGCCCAGCAATTTGCAGCATGGCAACCGGCTTATGGTAGAGCTGCTGAATCGCCTTAACGAACCCAGGGCCAATATTGTTCTTACGCAACACTGTCCATAAAAAGGGCCAGTGAACCCGATCAAACGCTTTTTCTGCACCAAGCAGTATAACTGCCATTGGAAGCTTGCTCACGGCCCTAGCATAGAGTAATGTAATGACCCGTCTTATGTGATCCGCCGTACCTTTCCCTGGAATAAAGCCGTGCTGCCATGGAGATACTAAGATAGAAATCACTGAACTTAATCGACTGCCCAACATTTTAGCATAGATTTTGGCATCACTATTAATCAGAGAGATCGGGCAATATGAGCCAGGGAGATGTGGTTCCTTATCCTTTTTAAAAAAAAACTATAATCTTAGCCTCCTCCCAGGAGGACGGTTGGGGGGCCCCTGTCTGTATCTCAATAAATAAGCTAAACAGCTCCTTACGTTTAAGAAAAAAACCTTATAAAACTCCAATGGAATTTGATCTCCCCCAGTCGCCTTACCACTTACCAAAGCACAGATTGCTATGTCTAGTTCTTTAAGTGTCAAAGGAGTTTCCAATACCTCCTTATCTTCTTCCTGTAATTGACTTAATGCCTCATTGCCCATAATCCAAAACCCTTCCTCCTCTTGTGATTGCCCTTCGTGCCTATAATCTCTGGACCACTATGAACCAACCACCCCTCCTCATTTTCTAGGCTGTTAATATTACCGTAAACCTGCTTCTGTCTTATTTTTAAGGCTAACTGTTGCCCAACTTTCCCGCTACATTCATAACATTCCTGCCGATGTACCAGAAATTTTGCAGCCACCCTTTCCATGAAAATCCTAATGGCCTCCGCTTTATTAACATTTAATTCACACAAGATGTCAGAGGTCTCTGCTTTACACCGGATCGCCTCCCCTAGTTGTTGCTCGACTATCCTCAACTTTGTCTGTATTGATTTTAATTGATCCGTACGTGTTTTCTCTTTCCTTACTCCATACCTCAATGTTTCTCCTCTAGCAGCTATTTAAATGTATCCCATACAACATGGCGGGGGACTGAGCCCCAATTTATCTCAAAGAATTACGGGATCCACTCTTTAATTTTTTGTACATAGGCTGGGTCCACTAGTAATGCCCTATCAAATGTCCAGGACCTAACTTAAGGCCCCTCTTTCCCAACCTCCATCGCCAAGACCAGTGGGTTATGATCTGATATGATTCTGGGGTATCTATCATCCCATATTCCCTTTTGCAAGGATGCTGATACAAAAAAATAATCTAGCCTGACTAACTTATTATGTGGGGATGAGAAGAAGGTAAACCCGGGATCCTGCGGCCAGCACCTCTGCCAAGCATCAACCAAACCATGATTAACAACTAATGTCTGAAGTGCCATGAAGACTTTATTTTTTCTACCCTGATATGACGTTTGTTCCTGGATAGGTTTTTTTGTTATCCAGATGTATGTTCAGGTCTCCACACATTATGACCGGAGTTGCCCATGATGTAAATTCCAGATTAAGTAGCTCAAAGATTTCCGGATGGTCTACATTCGATCCATAGATTGAGCATATAGTAAACTTTAATCCTCTAACAGAACATTCCAGCAAAGCCAGCCTGCCTGACTTGTCCGTAAATAGCTTGTGTGCAACCAGAGACCTAACTCGTGTTAGTAAAGCCACCCCTCTAGTAGTGGTATTTTGACGTGTATATGCCACTAATTTCCATCCATAAAGTTCCATCAAATGCTTCTGTGTGCCTGCAATGTGCGTCTCCTGCATACAAATAATATCAGCCTTCCAGGACTTAAAAACTTCCCCTGCCAGCTGACGCTTTTTACCATTATTGAGTCCACAGACATTTACTGTGGCTATGCGTAATTCACTTTCCTGACCCATATTTTTGCATTTCATCCCTCATGGCTTCCCTGGGCCAACCAATCAATTTTCGTGATTCCACATTCAAGACGCCCTGCAGCTGATTACCAGCATTACCAATCTTCCTGCTGTGTATCCTATTGCCCCCTCTACCCCCTCTACCACCACTACCCCTAAAAGCCCCCATCCCCTCCCCTTAAGACCAACCCACCCTTCCCTGATCCACCCGCCCACCCACACCCCTACAAATGGAATCGCCAGGCTGCTAAGCCTGTAAGATGGAAGTCGTCCACCCCATCGGCCCGCCCTTGCAAAACCGCACACCCAAATTTACTCCTAGCATCACGGCCGCTCCCACCACCCCCCTGCCACATCTATATTAAAAAAAGGAGCAATACCCACACCAACTATCAAACCGACACTGCAGGTTAGGGGAAAAAAAAAAGAAACCACATTCAGAGGGTATTACACCCACCAACCCCCTAATCGACCGTGTCCTCCAACCTCATAGCAGCATTTTTAAGTTTTACTATTTTTCAGTTGCTGTTCATAGTACCCTGCTTTGATTTCTGATAAACAAAATCATGTAGTTGATTTATAAATGCCTTTCAAACGCGCGGGGCTCAACAAGTAAGCTTCTGCCCCAACTCCTGAAACAGTGCAATCAACTGCCTGATTCGCCACCGTCTCTCTACCGTGGCGTGAGCAAAGTCTGGTCTAGTAAAAAAAGATACCCCCTCCACAGTTATCTTTGAATTGGGGCGAGTCTTCTCAAACATCACCTGCCGCAGTAGAAAGTTGCCAAAATAGACAATAATTGCCCTTGGATAGCTCTGTTCTTTACTGGCATCCAATGATTGTTTATTTCTCATCAACGGAAATCGATGTGCTCTCTGGATCTCTGTTTCCCAGTTCCACTGAAGAAGATCTGGGAAAGCTTTCTTAAAGAGTGATACTATATAGGCCCTGGTATCCTGCCCTTCGAGGCCCTCAGCGATGCCCAAAATCCACAGATTGTTCCGCCGCTGATGGTTTTCTGCATCCTCAAGTTTCCATTGAATGTCCAGGATCTGTTGCCCCTGTGTCACTGTCTGCGCGGCTCCCGCTTTGACTTCTGTCTCCAGCTCCTCAGTGCGATTCTTCATTGAGGCAATGCGTGTGCCAATGTCCTGGAAAGATTTAACCACCTTTTTGATAGATAGTTGAAGTTGTCTATTTGCCAGTTTCGCCTTCCTACTTTCCTTCTGAGCCTGCTCATGATTGTGCACCATAGTACGGTAGATAAGCTCCAGCGAAGGGGTCTTGGCCGGACCTTCCATAGCAGGGCCTATTGAAATATTGTTGGTCCTATCTGCCTTCGAAAGAGCCAGCTGGGTAGCAGTATAGTCCCACTGCATCTCACAGACTTCATCTTGAGCATTGGGTGGCTCCCCCCTAAACTTTGTCCCCAACTTGCCCCTAGAGCTGGGCTGCTCCAAAGATTTCCTTCTGCATGTCGAATGATTTGATGCCCAGATGCTAGCTGAGGAACTGCATTCTAAGTCAGAGTCTGTTAGTGGGATTTCTTCATCTGAATCTGAGTCCTTAGATTGATCGGACATCGAAAAAAAACTTTCTACCGTATCTAACAGTCCATGATCACTTTTGAACCCTGTCGGCTTCTCCTCCTTCCCCCTCAGACCTAGGCTCGGATTTATAGCCTCAGATATTGCAAAAAACTTAACCATGTCCTCAGTTTCCTGTGAGCCAGTGTCCTCGGTTAAGCTGCAGGGTTCTATATTGCAATTAGTTTCTCCCTGATTCACTTCAGTGGACCCCACTTTTAAATTTTGCTCATGAGTCATTTCACTCCCAGGGCGAGGGGAGCCCCCCACTTTTCCACTATTTTTTTAACATGTACCTGCTGTCTCTGAGCTGGCTGTTCCTCTGGCCCCGGCACTTGATACAGATACCGCAGATACCTGCTCTCCATCAGCTCCCATGGCGCGGGATTGTGTGTCCAGAGCTTCCCTCTGCGGAGGCGTCTGTTTAAATGTCATCGCATTGGAAAACATTGTCGGGACCGAGGCCGCATTCCTCGCTGCTTTCTCCATCCCAAGGATACCTTGCTGGTCTCCTCTTCCTCGAGCGCTAGTTTGCTCTCTTAGGCAGGGCACCAGTTGTTTCTTTTCCCTTTTTCCCCTGATGGAGTCCGGGTTGAGCCTCCCTTGCAAGGTCCGGGGCGTCTTAGTGGCCTTTGGCACCATTAAGAAACCCCAGGCGCTGAGGGCGGCACCCTCAAAGCGGCAGGAGGCGTCCACAAACACGAAGCAGGGGAGTAGTCGCCCCCGGAATGCTCGTGCAGCTCCGAGCCGAGCGTGGTGCCCCGTTCTTCAAGCAGCGCAGTCTGATGCTCGTCTGAGGGATGTCCATCCTGCCGCACACCGCCCCAGGAACGCGGCTCCCCAGCAGAGACAGTCCGTGGCCCGAGCGCGCGACATGCGCGTCAGGAGAGGGAGAGCCGCTGTGACAATTGCACTCACACAGGCTGGGCCGAAGGGCAGAGGCGAATCAGCCGGAACAGCCCGCCGCCATCTTGGATCCCACAAACTCATGCTGTATTTCTTATGTTTCAGAGGCAAAGGAACAATTCCTCTGGGTGCAAACAGAAACTCTGACACAATCCTTCACATTCAGGACGTGCAATGGGGCACCTCCACGCTTGTGGACATTTACTGGCAATGGGGTGAGTTTGTTTACACTCATCTCATCCCTGGATGGCGTGATCTCTGCTCACTCATCACCATACACAACCCAACTCTGGTCATCCCAGGAGAAGAGCTGTCAGAACTTTACCAACACCGCTAAGGAAGAAGATGACTCTGTTGCATCAGACTTGAGGGAAAAGATGCTGCTGATTATTTTGGCTGGGCTCAGGACATTCCAGAGGAATTCAGAATGTTCATCAACCCACAAGTATCAGCAGAAGGGTCCATACCTTCTTCACTTTGCAGACAAAAACAAACACCCAATACTGGTCTGTGCACATAATTGTTATCCATTTTCATGGTATTACTGTTTGTGTGAGGTCTCCTGCCAGTCAGGGTTTCCTGCTGTGAAAGCACAGTCATCAAATTGGGTAGAATGTAAGTAGCTAGGGAAGTTGGACAACAAGATCCCTACAAGGTGACTGTCATATGTATGGGTTTGATGGTGTAGTTGAAAATTCAACTAGAAGTTAATATTGGAGTAATCAATGTTGATGCATACAATGATACACTCATATACACAAACAAAGTTGCATGCATCACCATTATTAGATTCCCCCGTTGTGAACTCTCCATCAACCCTGGCACATAGGTCTGTGGTCAGGCAGGCTCTGAGACCTAGGTCACAGGTGGGGTGATATGTAGCCTGCAGACAAACAAGCAAACAGGAACCTTAGATCAGATGCCACAGATAAATGCAGTGACACCACAACGGTGCCAGGAGATTGGCCCCAATAAAACAAACATGGCCAGAGGGGTGCATGCATTCCCAAAAACACCATAAAGTTAGATGCCACATGTAGCTAGGAATACTAAGCCAATCAGAGCACAGCACACACACTGCAAAAAGGCAGTGACCACACGCCCCTCAGGCCAGACATCTGGAAATGTACTCGCTAGGCCACATTGTGTTCGGGAAAGGTTGAGACCCACCTGTGTTTCTTATCAGGATCTCATTTATGCCTCCATGACAATGGTTTGCATTCTGAACCAAGTGCCAGATGAGTGTCACTTCCTCAGGATCTGTACGAGGCTCTGCAAGGTCCACCTCCAGGCACCTCCAATTCCGAATGTTGTTATAGCACAGCATGTTACGGTGGCCAGGCAAGGGGAAAGGTGTGGGAAGGGAACAGCAGGAAAGATCTGAAATGCAAATGATGGAGACAACATCAAACTATCTGTAAAAGGTTCTCCATTGAAAAGGGTAAAGTCTCATCTATGTTTCTTGTCACTAAGATAATATTGATCTATTTTTGGCAACTCTGGCAACCTTGTGTGAGGGAACATGATATGTATAGATATATATTGGTTTTGAGTATCGTAGACTGTTATTGATAGCATAAGGTCTCCAAAAATATTGTGCACTCCAAAATGACCCTCTATGAATCAAGCTAGAATAGGAGTTCTCGCACACTCACTCTAAAATTGTGTCAGCACCACCGTGTTTAGGCTAAAAGCAAGAAATAAACTCCAAACTGTAAAAAGAAAATAAACAACTCAAATTACATGTCAGCGCTCCAAGGTACACTGGAACCGTATAATACTAGCATTCTTTGAACAGTTCTGTTTTTCAAAATACTAAGCGGAGTTTCTACTCACAAAGTTTTACATTTCAGAAGACTTGCTCATTCTATGAGAGCTAACTGCGGCATAATAGAAAAACTTGCAAGGTGTGCTTACAAAATCCTGCGGGAGCCAGCAAGATGAAGCAACGAAGACCGGCAAGGAAATCCTGCAGGAGCCGGACTGGAAACTAGAGCCCCACTGTTGCAGGAAATTGTCAACGGCACCAGAAGCCAGCTCTGCAAAACTGATCGGAGAGAAGAAAAATGCTTCCAACTTCAGGGTCCCCAGCGAATAGTGAGCATAGGGTGTTGGACTGGGCTGGCTTTATACAGCCTGCCACACCCATCTAGGCTTCCAGCAGCCTTTCTGGGAAATGTAGTTCTCTATGACTATATTATTCCTAGGCGGGAAAAACAAGCACCATAAAAGTGGCATGCACAACTTGAGACCAAAAACATATACAGACAGCATAAATAAAGACAGCAGGATACATGTAGGCATATTCCCATAGCATATTCCCATAGCTGGATACTGTGACTTGTTCATCAACGCTGGTAGGAACAATGCGACCACCAGCATGCAGCGTGCAGCATGCAGCAAAGGCTGCCTCATGATCTTTTCCACATACGGGCTTAGCGCACAGGGGCATAAGTAGACATGAGGCCACCATTGCCATAGTAGGGGTGGGCCCTAGACCGCGCACCACCTGAGTTCAGACACCAAGAAAGGAATTTTTTTATTATTTTATGAAATATATAAAATCCTACTGCAAACTGATGTACATTGAGATTCAGGGGCATAATTATGCTCTGCACCGAATTAGCATAATTTTTTTTACTCCAATTTGGTGCAAAACATTTGGACGTGGGAACCTACCTTGCCTTAATGAGATGCAAGGTAGGCGTTCCCGTGCAAATAATGACTCTATGGCCTTAACGCCATATTTATACTCCTGTGCAAAAATGGTGCACGGGAGGGAGGAGGGGTCAAAAAATTGTGCAAAGCTTTCTTTGCCCCATTTTTTAACACCTGGGTCAGGGCAGGCGTTAGGGGACCTGTGGGCCTATTTCCATGGTGGAACACCATGGAATAAGCCCACAGGTGCCCTCCCCAGACCCCAGGGACACCCCCACCTACACCAGAGAGACAGCGGAGGATGGGGGACCCCATCCCAGGTAAGTACAGGTAAGTACAGGTAGGTAAAACATTTAATTTTTTAAAGTGCCATAGGGGGCCCTGAAATGGGCCCCCATGCATGGCACAGGGTACAATGGCCATGCCCAGGGGACCCTAGTCCCCTGTGCTGGCCATTGCGGTGGTGGGCATGATTTCTGCCTTGTCTAAGGCAGGAGCCATGTGGCATTGTAGGTTTAGCACCATAAAATGACGCTAATCTGGTTAGAGTCATTCTTTTTTACTCTAACCAGCCTAGCGTCATTTTTTGGGACTAAACCCCCATCTCTCATACCGCCACCCCCACCTGGCTAGCGTCCAAATTTTTTACGCTAGCCCACCCTTTGCGCCAGCTAGTGTCATTCCTTAAATATGACGGCAACCGGCGCTATACGTTTTGCAGCAAACCTGCGCTATTACAGGTTTGCGGCAAAAAGTATAAATCAGGGCCTCAGTCCTTAGTTCACGGTTCTGTAACTGATCTCCTGGTCATTATGTTTAATTAAACAGATTGTTCCTGTTCTGCCAGATGCCTCTTGTCTTTTGTTTTTTAAGGTAAACACCAGCATGCTCAAAGCTCATACTGGAGAGCTTCTGAAACCAAAGAGCCCTAAATACAAAATAACTTTTGAATATAGTTTTTCCTACCTCATTACTAAAATTTCTAAGCACTGTAAACAAAAGATGTTACCATCACCTACTCATGGTACTCAATGCACCCACCGTAGAGAGGAGTGAGTTCACATTGCCAAAACTCATACTCTGGACCTGCTAATCACCACTTCCAGCGGCAAATGCTTCATTAATTAAATTTACATTTGAAGTTTTCATGTGCTACCTATGATGGTGATATGGAGTCGCCTGCCTTCCCTTCCCCTGGCTTACACCTGCTTTCTGGAGCTCAAAGCTAAGGCCCCTCCCTCCTTCCCTCAATCTCTTTTTCACCTGCTTATCTATTCACCACCTGCAGTTGTAGCATTAAAAGCATGCTAAGATGATGTGCTGTGAGCCTCTGTGCTTGTCTCTCTCCTGCTATTATGCGACTGGTTGCATCATATGCTTTTGCAATGCCTATGGAGGCAGGTTAGTATGTACCCCTCTGTGCAGGATATGGAAGTACTGTGTTGCTGTGTTGGAGCTTTGCCTGTGATGCATTGGCAGAGAAGTGCTGTCCCTTGCTTGGCCTTGGCCTCTCTAGCAGCATCATGCAGCACCCACTTGCTGCACCACAAGGTGCCTACCTGTCTATGTGCTACATTCTTCAAATACAACCTCATCATTTACAACTGCATCATTTACAAAGTAATCACAAGCAAGTATCTGATCACCAGAGAGCTTAAGGTATAGGAGGACAAGGAGGTAGGGAAGAGGGACAAGGTGGAACATGGGACAATGGAGAATAGTGAATTAAAGCATCAAAACTACAAATTGATTCATACACACAGCCCCATTCACAGGTGTGAGGCTCCAGACAGGTTCACTTTAGGGTTGTAAGTGGCCTTATATTACAGGGCACGTTGTCTGGCAACATCACTTTTCTTTTCTTATTGGCTCTCTCAGAACCTCGCTATATTTCACACCTGCTAGTCAGCTCCCAGGCTTGTATTGCTCTCTTCTATTCATCTTCCTCAATGGCCATGTGTTCTACTAATCAGTACCTTACTTGTATCCTGCATTGTGTCACCTATATGTCAAAAAACCCTCTATCAGGCTTACTCCTTCTCAGCACTGAAGTGAAGTTCCATCCTGTTCTGTTCCTGCACAAGATTCCTTGTATGTCTGGGGACTAGTTAGAGCTTACCCCCGCTTGCAGTGGATAAGTTCTTCTGAGTATATATTATCCATTTCTCTTTTGTGTGATCCATTCGCTGATGTGTATCTACTCCCCCATAGGTGGATGCCTAGTCTGCTTGCATTTGCCATCGGACTCCTTGTGCTGCTTGTCATCTAGTCTGGATATTTGATATTTCAATAACCCTCCTGTAGGAACATCAGTTTAGGAGAGAGTTCAAGATGCACTCTTTTGAGAGCACTGCATCACAATGCATTAACTGCCCACAAATCAGCTACTAGTCCTATCACTCGTTCACTTTATACTTGTCTTTGACCCTGTACATCCTTCCACTGCTTTTGGCGAGGGTTGTGCTATACAAATGCCACATATATAAATACTCATATATGTGGAGAGGTGATGCTACACTTTTGTGAGGTTGAGAGTAGGCCCGGGCCTAGAACTCCACTCCGCCGGCGGTGTTTGCAGAATTTGTACACCTTGTGCTACGCAGAGAACAAACAGCATGAACTAAACTTTGTGAAAGCTCAAGATTCCATCCTAATTACTGGACAGGTTCAGACGGGCATCCAAGATTGACGGACATTCCAAGAAGAATGGATATGCATCGCAAAAGTTGGCAATATAGTATAATTTTCCTTTTATCAATCATACATTTTAGAAATGGGTTGGTTAACTTCAATCCTCTGTTATTTGTATTTTTCAAACCTACAAGACATAACATTTAGAGATATACTATCTTGGGTCTCTCTGGGGCAGAAGGACTGTTTGCAATGCATTTAACTGAGCTGTGTCATACTTATCCCTTCATCGTTTCATTCCACAACAGATTGATGATGGTGTGCTGCTCAGCGCCCCAATGAATATTGTCAAGGTTTCTGTTGTGTAGTGTTTGTCACACCTTTCCCCAAATCTCCTTTCTTATCCAGTCATTGAGCCCCTAACCCTCTTCCCCTGGGTTGTGTGATTTATTGAAGCGTGGCTTAATTTTACACCATAAATGGATCACATACTTGCTGGGGAGGATGTGGGGAAAGCCACACCAACTCATTACATGATCTTCTCTTAGCTGAGCAATATTACACACCGGCCTCATGAACATCATTCCTGCCTTATGGTGTGTGTTGTGTAAAGACTTAACCTTGTCCAACCACTGTTGACTCTGAGCCCACTCATCCTGACTTTATGATTTAATTTCCTCAGTTTAGTTGTTAAATACTTGCTCCCTAGCCCCAGAATAAGTTGCTATTGGTAGTTTTTATAATAATAACATCAGATCTTCTTTGTTGTGTGTCAAATACTGTCATTGTGGTAGCCTCAGTCTTCCTAAAGTTATGATATAATACTATCCAGTAACTCTCTGTTTTCTTTCAATCTCGTTGACAGTGATGGATAACCCTTTGATTAATCCTGCCGTTGGAGTTTGCATAGGTGGGGGTGGCACCTTCTTTCTTCCCTACTAGTCCACTAGCCTGCTACTACTACTACCTAACACCCCCTTAAGATGCCACGTTGGGAAAAACTATGAAGTAAGAAGGCTCCCTTGTTTCATCTATTCAGGTTAGAGAAGAATTATGGATTGAAGTGAACTTGTTTAGCTAGTGATTTCCTTCTACTAAAAATGGTGTCTGTGTGTATCTAGGTTTTTGTAGGCAAAATAGGTATCGGCAATCATCCTCTAGTGGTCAAAATTGTTATAGAGGGCAATAGAGCAAGGGTATAAGTAAATAACATACACTTTTTTAGCAGATTAAAAAAAAAAAGGTTACACTAAAAGACAGCAGTGCAAACTAAAACACCAAAATAAACATTTGAGGCGGAATTCAAGTAAAATAAATGATGTCCTTTTTATTTTTACCAAGTACAAAAACCCACCCCTTCCATCCACATCAGGCCCAACCTTCTTCCTAAAGAAATAGCCCAGTCACAAGAAAGTCCAATTAAAAGTCCAGTATCAAAACCCCATCCCAACTCCCTCCCCACCCTCAGCACCCACAACAAGTCCTTCCCTCCAAAACAAAACATTTAAAAAAAGGCTCAGAAGAGGACATTATCTATATGCGTCTGGAGCTGGTCAATCTCTGCTTGATCCTGGAGAGCCACTCTCCATCCGGCCCATCAACTGCAGGATATGGTGGAGCAATGCCCTGTAAAAGCAGGACCCTACCAGCTGACAGTGGCACCGGAAATGTAGTGGGCTGAGGATGAGGCTGGCATGTTGCTGAGCTGGGTCCTGGGTCCGAGGCAGCTATTTTACCCACTTGTTTCTCCAGGTCCAGGTCCATTGGCCGCTGGCCTGGATGTTCTCCAGACTCTGGCACCACAGATGGATCACAATCTCCTGACTGGTTGGTGATCATCCAGCAGAAGTAGCTATATAGAGTAAAAATAAAAAAAGGAAAATTGCAGACAATGCTCTGAACAAACACTTCTTCAAAAGTAGGTAGTGGGTGGCACGGTAGCACTACTTTGCTTGTCCCCTAAGGACATCGGAATTTGATGTGATTATGATTAGGAGAGTCACAGGACCAATTTTGTTTGTTTGCCCACACATACCTCACATAGAAATACTGGCTGTCAGATAGAAAAGGATTAAGGCAGAATAACACCAGATTAATAAAACAGTGATTTCATTTTTTTTTTTTTAAAGGCTATTATAGTAACTAAACAGACTCTTTTAATGGAAAAATGAAAAATAAATAAATCTCATTTATGAGTAAGACATTATGCACTATGGAGTACAAGTTGTTGTGCCAAATTAATGGAGGTATGCTAGTCAACACTTCGAGAACTTTGCAACTGTCTGCATCTGGGGCAGCTGCAGTTGACAATTATCTATCTTTAATTCCAATGACCCTGCTCTTCCCCAAATGTCTTTCACTGAGGGCCAGATGTATCAAAAGTTTTTGCATTCGCAAACGGTGCGAATCGCAAAAATCGGCCGTTTGTGAGTGCAAAAACGTGGTCTGCGATGCATGAAAGGCATTCACTGACCAAAAATAAGAAATCGCAAAAATAGCTATTTTTTGCGTTGCGACCTGGTTTTGCAAGTCGCATTTTGCGATTCGGTATTTCCAGTAGGAAATTGCGAGGCACAAAATGCGATTCGCAAATTCCAAGTCACAAATAGATGTATCAAAAATTTGCAATTTGCGATTTTTCGCAGAATGGCATTTTGCACATGCAAAATTCCACTAAGTGAAACCAGGTGGTAACCAGGTGCAACCTATATAAAGAGGCCCAGAATGCCTCAGACTCTTTTCCTCAATGGCTGCACTCTACGTCATGGCGAGGAGGATGAGGATCTTGGCAGGTTTGAGGAGAGGGAGGAGGAGACAGGAGCGCATTTTCAGAGTGCGCATTACACTTTTTGACCAGACAGAGGAGGAAATATTTGAGGTGTATAGGTTGAACTCAGCCATGATACTTGATCTGATAGCTGATCTACAACCCATACTGCAGCGCAGAACACTAAGGACTCACAGCATACCCACCCATGTGCAGATATTATGCTCCCTACACCTACTTGCCTCAGGGAGCTATCAAGGGGTCATAGCAGCAGCTGGAGGGGTTTCACAGAGTACCCTCTCCAGATTTTTCAATGCATTTATCAACGCCATGCTAAGCAAACTCCAACAGTACATCAGATTCCCCCACACCCCACAGGAAATACAACAGACAAAAATAGATTTTTACCAGATAGCACAGTTCCCCCACATCCTAGGTGCCATAGATGGCACACATGTGGCAATCTGTCCACCATCAGCCACAGAGTATGTGTACCGTAACCGTAAATACCAACATTCCATGAATATTCAGGTGATATGCAATGCCTCCTATATCATAACTGATCTCGTGGCCAGGTACCCAGGGAGCACACATGATTCTTACATCTTTCGCCACAGCGGGATTCACACAAGACTGCTAGCTGGGGAGTTTGGTGAAGGATATCTACTAGGTAATGTGACTCTGTACACTGGTGCATAGATGGCGAACCCATGTCAGATGGCTCAGTTACTCATCACACCTTCTGTCCCTTCCAGGAGACAGTGCCTACGCAGTGCGCACCTACATGATGACACCCTACCTCAATCCCACAACACCAGCAGAACGGAGATACAATGCAGCACACAGGGCAACCCGCAACGTGGTGGAGCGCACATTTGGACTGCTGAAGAGTCGCTTCCGTTGCCACCACAAAAGTGGAGGGGCACTACAGTACAGTCCAGAGACCACATGTAGACTAGTGGCTACTTGTGCAATCTTGCACAATATAGCTACAACCAGGGGCATACCTATAGATATCAATGACACTGAATCAGATGAGGATAACGATCCCATACCACCTCTACAGCCAGCAGACAGGACCAGTGCAGCAGAGGGAAGGCAAAGGCGTGCCAACATCACACACAACCATTTCAGACGTGAGTATGAATGACAAAAATCCACTGACAACTGTACCTGTAGTGATATAAATGTATTACCTTACGTCAGGTAATGAATGATTGAGAAATAAAAGAAACAGGTGATGTTACAAACGCAAATTAAATAATGAACAGAGTCACGCACTATTCCTTCATAGTGGCAACAGCAGTGTTATGGTGGCAAGAGTCACTTTCTTCTCCCACGCACACCACTCGGGTGCCCAGTTAAGTCACTGGCATCTTGATTGTCACCTTCATTGGCAGTGCTGTGCCTGGCACTGCGCCGTCTGGTGTCTGCTGCTGGTACGGCAACACTACTGAGGCTTGAACTGTCCTCAGTGTCCCCCAAGGCTACCTCACTGGGAGTGGCAAATCTATGTGTTCAATCACATTTGTCATGTGAACTAGTCCCTGGACAACGTCCCTGCTGCTATGTGCAGCCTCCACTTGTGCCGCCACTGCACGACGGACGACTACTGCAGTGGAATTAGCCATCCTGTTGGAGGACCTGCAGTAGCCGCCAAACATTGTACGTAATCTGTCTTCCTGTCTGCGCTGGCTAACCCTTTCACGGCGCAGCTCCTGGCAGAGATCGCGAACAGCACTAGTTAGGTCCCTGGTGTCCTCTGAAGCCTGCACCTGTCCCTCACGCAGCTGTGAAATATTGCCATTTAGTGCGTCCAGTTGGCGATGCAGGCCCATCATGTGTCGGTTGTGCACTCGCAGGTTCCGGTCTAAACTGAGGATCCGCTTGTTTTGCAGGCGCTGCTGCTGCAACATAGCAGCCTCAAGGCACCCGAATAAGGACGGACCCTCACCTGCCTCATGATGTTGCTGCTGGGACTCTGTTGCAATCCTGCGTGGTGCTGGCTGACCCCTGCCCTCCAGAATCTGGCTGTGCCTGTCTGGTGCAGACGGTGTGCTGGGCCCTTCCAAGTGCTCATCCGAGTCGCCGCTGAACTCTGGCAGTGGTAGTGCCCTGGACCTGCGGCAGATAGTGGACATGTGGAGGGACCCACTGGTGTTGGTGTCCGAGGATTGATGGGTGTCCGTCTCTCCTACACATGTACTGTGTGTGGCTGCTGGGCCTGGCCCACCTGCAACAACAATATGCAGCATGTCAGTTCTGTATGTTACATTATCTGTCAGAAAATTGCAATAAAGGTACATGTACTGCTCTACACGGTGTTGTGTGTGTTGTGTTACCTTGGGTGTCACTATACTTCATTACATTGTTATGCTACTGTCTGTACTAGTTTGTGGACTGCCACTCCCATAATGCATTGTTGTGCTGCTTCTAAGATGTGGACTGGACTACTTCACACACTGCTTCACATTACATGCTAATTCCTAAGGGGCTTTTGTGCATACACATATCGGGTTCCCAAACATCATTGCACTTACCTTGGCTGGTACTCGGTGTGCCGGAGGTGTCGATGTCTGTGACCCCAGTCACAGCTTCAGGGAGGAGTGTGGATTCCACCAGGTCCTCCAATGGTGTGGATGGTGCTTCTGTTGGTGGTCCGCCACCTGTACCCCTGGCCTCCGCAAGTCTCCTTGCAACCCTCTCCTTTGCACTGGAGCGCAGGTCGTACCACCTTTTTTTTATTTCCTCTATGGAGCGCTGTGCCACTCCAATGGCGCAGATTTTTGATTGAATGTCCAGCCATAATCTTCTCTTTTCACTCTCAGGAACCTGGAGTGAAGATTTCCCGAACAGGCGGTCATGGCTCCTCACCACCTCCTCAGTCAGGAACTCAAGCTCCTGTTCACTAAATTTAAGCTTGCGCTTTCTTTCTGCCTTCTCCTGTGCTGGTCCTGGGGTCTCCATCCTGGCTCAGGTGTTTCTGCTCCTGCTGAGTGCTGCTCTGTGTGGCTGGGCTGCTCTCTCGCAGGATGCTGGTTTGGGTGTGGCACCTGAAACTGCCTGGGATGACTCATTTCCTGCTGGTGATGTCATCAGTCTCCTCCAGGTGTGCATTCTCGAACTTTCTCGCAATTTGCGATGTATTACCGAATCGCAAAAAAATCGCAAATTGCGAGAATGCAAATTGCGATTCGGTAAATGGGCCTCGCAAACCACAAATAGCGATTTTTACGAAATCGCTAATTCCGAATTGCAATTTTCTTACATGGCCAATTGCGACTCGGAAATAGCGATTTCTTAAAAATCGCTATTTGTGATTCGCAAGCTAATTTTTTTATACATATGGCCCTTAGTTTCTACCCTGACTCCAAAGAGGCAGATGAATAAATAAGATACGTCACACATGACATGTATAGAATGCAAATATATTTATCTTTCCTGCTGTAAGTAGACCGTGGGTCAAATGATGCATTACACTACAGGGACAGGAATCTGCATTATAGATTGTATTTTGCACATTCATCACAGAGAATCCTGTGTGTCAAACTTTAACTCAAATCAGGCACTTACTAGTCCCACTTTACTCCCTGGCTTCGCCCACCACCACAAATTCTTTCCAATAAATTCATTCACTGGGCAGTAAGGAAAGAAAACTTGACTTACTCTACTGCAGGGTAAGGCAGAGGGATTAGGCAGATGGGCAGAGCTTCTGCTATAGAATTGAGGGATGTCACTGATCAACAATTCATCAGGTGCCTAAGCTTTGGCTTATTCAGTCACTGTGAACAGGCATAAAATAAATCTGTTTTGGGAAACCGTGAAATATATTTTGAAAACACTTCACATAGCCATAAAAATGTGGCACATGACAAGAATGGATTTTTCAATTTGTTTGATAGGTGGGATGGAAGCACATTGGAAAGAATAAAGGAGTGAAGTACTAAGAGGTGACTGAGTGGGTGAAGGGAAAACAACAAACCTTTTGTGTTTGGTTTGCAATGCATTGACAACTTGGTAAATGCTGCATTACCTGAGGCAGACACACATTGCACAGCCAACACTGCAGGCACAAATGGAACCATACTTTATTTCTTCGGTCAAGGGTGGCGAAATACCATGGGCAGAGAAGGGGTTGATGAATGATGATGATGGATGGGATACATATCTGCCTCATTTAACAAATACAGTGAGTCAAGGGATTAGAACACAAATTAAAATACACCCCCAATTTTGAACCATAGCTTTGATAACCATAAAACACAAAGTAAGTGAAGTAGCTGAGCAGCATGCCCTGCTACAAAGAGCTCCATTGTTTATTCATCCAAGCAGTTATTCAGTCATCCTTTCATTCTTCCTACTATATTCACACGTAGCTACCATGATTTAAGCTTTACTTTCTTTCAGTCAGTCTTTCACTGAAATTGAAAATCCATTATCCATCCATTCAATATCCACTATCCACACTTTCTTTCAATCAGACTTTCAACCATCCATCCATTTACCCAATACTCACCCACACATCCTTTCACCCACCCATGCATCATTTGCTTTCATTCATTTCACCCATCCTTTCTTTTAACCTTCTGTTCTTTCTCTTTTCCATCAAGCCATCATGTTTAGTGTATATGATGTGCACTTTTGCTGAGTTGTAGATAGAAGAGGCCATGAGTAATACAATCACTGCTGTATCTGATAATGCAGGGAGTTCACAATCATGATGCCCTTGTAGATAGTGGGTAATAGTTATTGTCAATAAGTAAGCAATGTGACTTTCCACTGCCCATCCCTGCCGCTGCTTCTCCCCCTGAACCATCTGTTCCTGCAGCGGAAAAAATGAGCCGGCTTTACTGGAGGTCTGTATGGTTAGAAAAAAAATTCGACAAGTTTTTAGATGCCAGGTACACATCCCCTTAAGTGTTTTAATTAAATAAATGCAACCACAATACTTCATTATTGTTCAGTTAGCACTGCAGTAATTTCTATCAAAGGTAACACTCTGGAAATTTTGTTGGTGCACAATGTAAGAAAAGTCAGTTAGTCAAGACAACTAAAAACTTTGCATAATGGAGGGGCAGCGCTATAGCCTATGATGATGATGATTTCTATGAATCATTGAAGCACAATGAAAGGGTGGAATAAAAATTTTCAGTAAAAGACAGGAAAAACAATGCAGGGATAACAGGAATTAAACACAAATTGGATAGGAGAGTAAGATACAAGGAGACAGTATAAAAGAATAAACAAGACAAAATTAAGACACAATTTAAAGTAGTATAATAGTAGTATAGCTGTGGGCAGAGGCAAAATTTATCGACATAATAATAATATTACATTTTAAATTATAGGACTTACTTGGATGAGCAGAGCCCTCAGCATTTGCGCTGGTGGTCAGTGCCTCCCCAGCTGCTGCTGAACCCACCTCTGTGATGCCCCTCTTCTTGCTCTTCTTGTTTGATACCAAACAACTCAGAACAATACATCCAAACTTGTACCAGTATTGGATGTATTGCAAAATGTACCCAGGAGTCAGCTTAAAAGTGTTCCCGGCAAAAGCTAACTAACCCTGGTATGTTTGCTGGTCAGTCCTAACCAGTCTGCCACCACCAAACAAGATTCTGGATCCCTGGGGTGAGGGCCTTTACTCTCTGGGGGCAGAAAACAAATCCCTTCCTGGGCAAAGGTGTTACACCTCCTCCCCCAGGAATGTGCACAGCCCTGTCTGTGAGCTTCAAAGGGCTTGCCACCCTTGAAACTTGGCCTCTAGCAGCAGGTGGCCACCCCTGTTGCAAAGCCCCACTTTTGGTGGGAGCAACAGCGGGAAATGCACAAAGACCAGGAGGAGTGGCCACCCCAAGGTGTTGCAGGTGAGGTTACCTCCCCATTTCCTGCATTTAGCATGGTAGGAGAATTGTCAGTCATGGATAGGAATGTGACCTCTGGCCATTACTCCTCTAAACACCCCCCAAATGCAGTATTTAGTGTGAATCCCTAGATCTGCAGATGGACACAAGAAGCCTAGCCACAAAGAAGACCCAAGGCTTGAGAACTGAAGTCTTGCTGCACGAAGAAAAAAGTGCCAAACCCTGCCTGCTGCGTCCAGGACGCGACAATCTGAGGCCCTGACATCGGACAGACTCTACAAAACCCCAGAGGACCACCAACTTTCTGAAATTTGCCACGGACCTCCCTCCAGAGTGAAGGCATCACTCCCTGCACCTGAGAAGCAGAAACCAGTGAAGTCCAGTTCACTGACTGGCTACTGACCAAGTACCCAGACAAAGATGTCAAACCAAATTCCACCCAACAGAATCTAAGGGCAAACCCTGCAAGTGTGCCAGGTTTGGTGGCACTGCATCCTCCAGTGGCTGAACCGTGCAATAGCCAGGGCTACTGGACCCCCAACATCAGACACCCAGAAGAAAAATTCACTTCAGACTCTCCAAGGACCAGAAGCAAGGACCAGTTGAGGGACTTCAGGTCACACAAGAATAACCTCCCAGAGTAGCCGTCTGACCTGCAGTCTATCCACCAAGTAACCTGCCTCCTGATTCCAAGGACACTTTTGCACACAGCATTTGGCTGACCTATCTGCTCTGCACCTGGCCTCCTTGGCCCCTTGTTGGAAATAGCTTCTCTGCAGTGTCACCCCCAAACCTTTTGCCTTCTTCCTACACTTTTGACCTCATTTTTTTCTGGTTTTAGGACTCTGCACACTTTACCACTGCTATCCAGTGCTAAAGTGCATATACAATTTCCCTTAAAACATGGTAACATTGGTTCATACCCAATTGGCATATTTGATCTACTTGTAAGTCCCTAGTAAAGTGCATTACATGTGCCCAGGGCCATTAGACTGAATGCTACTAGTGGGCCTGAAGCACTGGTTGTGCCACCCACATACATAGCCCCTTAAGCATGTCTCAGGCCTGTCATTGCAAGGCCTGTGTGTGCAGTTTCACTGCCATTTGACTTCGAATTTAAAACTACTTACCAAGGCTTAAATACCCTTTTTTCTACATATACGTCACCCCTACATATAAGTCACCCCTAAGGTCGGGCCTAGGTAACCCATAGGGCAGGGTGCGTTGTAGGTAAAAGGCAGGACATATACCTGTGTGTTTTATATGTCCTGGTAGTGGAAAACTCCTAAATTCATTTTCCACTGCTGTGAGGCCTGCTTCTTTCATAGACTAACATTAGGGCTACCCTCATATACTGTTTGATTGGTAGATTCTGATTAGTAAGGGGTAAACAGGTCATATTTAGTATGGCCAGAATGACAATACAAAATCCTGCTTATTGGTGAAGTTGGATTTTTTATTACTATTTTAGAAATTCTACTTTAAGGAAGTGAGCATTTCTCTACACTTAAAATCCTTCAGTGCCTTACAGCCTGTCTCCGATCCATGTCTGGGCCGGGCTGGTTAACAGCTCCCTTGTGCATTTCACCCAGACAACCACAACACAGGATGCTCAGTCACACCTGCACACATCTGCATACTGAATCGGTCTTCCTGGGCTGGAAGGGTGGAGAGACTGATACTTACATTTCAAAGGACAGTGGCCTGTCTTCACACAATGGACTGCCAAACTCCCTACTGGGACCCTGGCAGACAGGGTTTTACTGAAAGGGGGGCCCTGTGCACTTCAAAACCACTCTTTGAAGTCTCCCCCACTTCAAAGGCACTTTTGGAAATATAAACTGGGTCCCTGACCCCACCAACTCAGACACTTCCTGGGACAGACACTTTGAACAAGATCCTGCAAGCTGCCTGGCTGCCCAAAGGACTCACCTAGACTGCTTTGCTCTGAAGGGCTGCTGCCTTGCTGTTGCTCTGCTGCCTTACTGGCCTCTAGCTCTGCTGAGAAGGGCTCTCCAAGGGCTCAAATTGGGCTTGCCTCCAGTTCCTGAAGTCTCAGGGCCAAAGAGACTTCATCTCTTCAAATAAATTCCTTGTGTGGCGAAAATTGACTCACAGCCTTGCGGAATCAACACACAGCCTGCCTAGCGGTGAAAGTATCACCGCATCGTCAACCTGAAACGATGCAGCCCGGCTCCCTGAGTGGAGATCGATGCAGCACTAGCATTGTGACCAGAACTTCGACACACAGCTCACCGGATCAACGTATTGTCGAGCTGGAACGACGCAGCACAACTTCCTGCGTGAGGAATCAACACAGCGCCTGCTGTGCGACAGAAACTCTGAGGCATCACCCACCAGACTGCTGCAGCCCTTGTGACTTCGTCCTGCACGGCTAGCATGTCCACGCATAGTCCCTGGGCATCAAAAGACCCTGCATCGAAGTGAGGATTCAAGCCTGCATGCCAGAATTCGACGCAAAGCCCTTGCCACAAGGAAAAGAATTGACGCATCGTCTGTGCATGTCCGGAAATCCCACGCAAACCTTCCTTTTTCCACACATCTCCTCCTCTGCGTTCTTCGTGCTTGTAATTTTGACAAATACCAGGTACTTTGAGCACACAAGAGACCTCTATTGATTTTTTAAGATTTAAGACTATTCTTATAATTTCAAAAGTGATCCTTCAACTTTTACTTATCAAATCTTGATAGTTTTGACCTTAATCTACTCAGACAAATATCTTATATTTTTCTAAACCTGTGTGGTGTATTTTTGCGGTGTTATCGCTGTGTTATTGCATGATTTATTGCACAAATACTTTACACATCGCCTTCTAAGTTAAGTCGGACTGCTCAGTGCCAAGCTACCAGAGGGTGGGCACAGGATAATATGGATTGCGTGTGACTTACCCTGAAAAGGATTGTGGTCCCTACTTGAACAAGGATGTATCCCTCTGTAGAGATCCCATTTCTAATAAACCCTGCATCAGAGAACAAGCTGTGATCTAAGGGTCCCCCACTCCTTGCAACCTCTACAATCCAAGGGTACCTACCGGACTCACCTTGAAATCCACCTGTGCAGTGCATTTCCAAGTGGTTCCCCTCGCCTGTCCTGTACCACCTCCAAGACTTTCAGAAGCTGCTCACACTTGAACTGGGAACTGCCGAACTTCTCCGGCTGGCCCACAGGACCCTTCGATGACTTTGGTAAACATGCTGCCTGATTTTATATGCATTCTTAAAGTTTTCTCCCATGAATTCCTATGGTGCGTAATTATGCGCAGAAAGACTATTTTTTGGTAAACTTTGAAAAATCATAACTTAAAAAGTATTTACCCAATTTCGATGATTTTGATCTTAAACATGTTTTAAATAATGTGAAGTATTTTTGTAAATTAGTCTTGAGTTAGTCTTTTGAGTGTGTGTCCACATTTATTGATATTGTAAGTTCAACAAATGCTTAGCACTTCTCCAAGATTGGCCAAACTGCTCAACCAAGCCACCACAAAAATAACAGCATTAGGTGGTCTAGTTTTTATCTCTGTAAACAAAGAAAGGGGTTGCTCGAACTCTCTACACAGTGCATATCACTTTTGTACACTATATAGAGGGGCCGCCTTCTACATATAGAAAGGTAGAATTGTTAAGGCTGGAGAATCTACATTTTTGTAGCCTATGAAGATTGTAAGGATTGGCAATCAAGTATAAGAATTAATGGAAAAACTGATAAGCAGGTGATGAGGAACAACAGCATGGAGAATGGCATTCCCTTTGATATCCCTAGGGGTGTAGATAAAAACAATATTGCAGTAAATCATGACTAAATGATGAGACAAAGTCACAATTTGAGTGGTTGGTTGTACTTCAAAGTTCTCAGCACAAAAGATGCACTCCCAAATGGTGACAGGATTGTCAAGTGAAGTAGTAAATAACACTCTTGTTAGTTTAAATGTATACTATTGTTTTCTCTTTGTTGGTTATGCTTATGCTATGTTATGTTCATATTTCTTTAGTTGCAAAATGTGTCATGTACTATTCCTATTTAAAAAATTTAAAATATACATTTTTCATTGTTTAATGGTTGAAAAAATGTATGTATTAGATTACATTTTGAACAAAGGGGAATGTGTGGTATCTAGGGTAGTATCTTGGAGTCATCATTTCTTGTGTGCATGGGGAGACCAGAATTCCACAGGGGAGTGGTTGGCGAGGCTTGCATTGGTGGAGGTCACGTGTGGATTTGGTTCTCTGGAAGGGAGAACGTAACACCTTCCATTTAATTCATGCATCTGGGACAGCAGAAGTCTACTAACATTTTCCTCCCTTAGTACTACACTAATATGGAACAAATTATAGGGGGCAAAATAATATACACATAGCAAAAATCATTAGACACAACCCCAGGGCACATTCGAGACCCAATACTGACTTGTGTTTGTCACCTCAGCCACACATCCATATCAAGTTTTACTCTATCCTGGCACTATTAAAACAATCCTCATTAGATACCTATTAGATGCTATCTGCTCACAGCCTCCAAGCCATAAAGTTGTTTGTCTCTTCAACAGCACCTGCAGATCACTTTATACACTACTTTACTGCATCAGTCCATTTTAGATAAAACCCCTGCTTCAGCTCATGCACAACAACACTGCAGCCATGTAGTTTGGTAGTCAGTTCCCCATTGTTGACACTTGAATGAGTACACATGTGCACATAGACTAACCTCAAGGTCGTTTAACGAGCAAAGATGCCTAAAAATAATAAGACTGCATACCTGCTGTTATAAACATGCATGTAATAAAGCAAATGGCAATATCCTTTAGCATATGCTTGTAGACCTGTGCAAAGTTTACTACATTTGTAAAATTCACACAATATTTGGGGTAGAGGACTGCTTTCGGCAGCAAATGTTGGAAGGGAGACCAGTTTGAACAGAATGAGGGCCTCATTATGAATTTGGCGGTCTGACACTAAGACCGCCTCGGTGGCGCCTGCCAAAAAACTGCCATGTCGGCGGTCATACAGACCACCGTATTACGAGTTACTCAGGCAGGACCGCCTAAATCCAGCCAGAATTCTGACAACGCCAGAACTCTAGAAGGTGGGAAAGAGGCGGTCCATCATCAGCACCGTCAGCCCATCAAAAATCCTCCAAACCAATTACGACCCACAAAACAAGATATTGGTTCTCCCATGGTGGTAAACCAATGGTGGTGCGAACCGCAGCAGTCGACGGTCTACATATCAATATACTACACCACATCGGATAGTTTGAATTCCACACACCCGACACACAACGACACATGACACACCTACAAACTGCACTATTAAACACACCCGCAATACCTTGCATCAAAAACGCCACACACAGCAAAATAGAAGCCTCACACAGAAATCAGGAACCATAGAATAGTCACCCCTCAGCACTCCATATACCACTCATCCCACACCTGCACGTCATAGAATATCACTCAATGTTTTTGCCACACATCAGACACCACACCTCACCCACTCACAGCACACCCCATCACCCGTTTTTTTTTTCCTTACTGTGTTGTCCACCACTACCATGTCCCCACAAAAACATCCCCACTTGACAGGCGATGAGTTGAGGGTGATGGTGGACGTAATAATCAGAGTAGAGCCACACCTATTTGGAGCACAATTCCAACAAACCTCTATTGCCAGGAAAATGGAGATGTGACAAAATATAGTTGACAGGGTAAGTTCTGTAGGCAGCTATCCACACACAAGGGAGGACATCAGGAAGAGGTAAAATGACCTCAGGGGGAAGGTACGTTCCATGGCCCCCAGGCACCAGCTGGCAGTCCTTAAGATTGTCGGTGGGCCCCCACCTTCTCCCTCAGCATTCACATCAAGGGAGGAGAAGGTCTTGGGCATCCTGCATCCTGCATCCTGAGAGCTTGAAAGGAATACCTGGGGGAGTGGAGACTGGTAAGTCACAACACTGAAAATGTCACCCTTAAGGTCTGTCTTGCATGCTCACTGATCACCTTTTGACATCTTAGCAGCAAACACACTCACATCCCCTGTGTCAAACTGTCCAAATACACCTCTCTGGCATACCACATGTCAACTAAACTCACCTGGGGGCACAGTGTCTGTGTATAGGGTGTGTTGTACAGGGACTGACAGCACTGCAACTCCCAGCAGGCACTGTTCTACCATTAAGAAAAAAACAGAACAGTGTACCATAATGAAAATAGCCTTGTATGTCAACTACACAAACGACTAAACCCACCTAAATGAGCCACAATTTTATAGTGTAGGGCAATGACAGCAATGCCATGGGCATCTGCCAGTACAATACCACCAACACACAGCTACTGCTGTGTCCTATGCTAAAATGGCCCTTTTACCTCCCATTGCTCATTGAAAGATACTCACCTGGGGCAATACACATATCTGCAGTTTGCTGAACTAGGAGTAAACTGATGTATATGGCCAGGTAGAATGGTTACCCCTAAGCTGATGTACAGTACAGTTTCCACTTCACAGTCTACAGCTTTCTGGTGACTCAATACAGAACTACTGCTAACTGGGAGGTAACGTGGACAATATAAAGCTACACAGCAGATACGATATGAGTCTATCAAAAGACATCCAACTGTCAAGCTACTCTGGTATCCTGTAGCAAGGTGTAAGTATCCTATATAGCTGTACCCCAGATTTGAAAGAGGTGTCACTGTCATATCAGGGAATCAAGCTAAGCCTTTCTGTACATGTCTCAAAGCATATCTACCTGTCAAGGTTTGATACCACATGTGGCATTACAATTTGTAACTGTCTGTTCCACTTCTTCAACAGGTAACCTACCCATTGTGACTGGTACGAAGACACCTGAGACAGCCACTTCCCCCCTGGATGAATCCCTCAGTGAGGAGAACACCCCTGGATGTGAGGACATTGAGGAAGACTCTGGCCCATCTGGGACACCTGTTCAGTCTATAACTGTCACCCTCACCCTGCCCCTCTCAGCCCAGTTGCATCTACATCCCAAACAACCATTTGTTCCCAAACCTGTGTTCCAAGGACAGTTACAACCATCACGTGCCCCCCATTACAGCTACTAGAGTCAGCACTACAAAACCCTGACAATGGAGGATCTGGCACCAGTGGGAGAGGGCAAACTGTTCCAAGGGCAAAGGCATTTGGGGATAGGGTGCGTGGGAGGGATGGTGTAGGCCAGCAGATTGAGGCTCCTAGGGATTCACTTGGACAGGACACCATCTCCCAAACCTTGGGAGCCTGCCAACAGTCCAAAGGCTTGATGGGCAAGGTGCTTGCCATGATGGGGGAGATTAAGCAGTTGCAGAGGGACAACCACCAGGAAAGTCATGCAAAAGTGGGAGGTCCACAAAGCTAACATAGCAGCACTAACAGGGGTTCTGAGTGACATTAATACCACCTTGAGTATGTAATGTCCTCAACAGCAGACCCCTTCCATTTGCCATGTAACATCAGTCCCTTCTATATATGGAATGGAGGCTCTGCAAGGGAATGGACATGCCTCAGACACCCCAGCCCCTGTAGCTGACGAACCCCCCCAAATGTGGACATCCACCAGAAGATCCAGTAGGAGCAGATGCCACTTCAACCACTGCCAGGAAGTGATCCACTTATTGTTCCCCACCCTGTTGATTGTGTTACAACAACTCTCCATTTTCCAATGGAACAAGGACACTGGAGTTGAGACTCCAAATGTTGTAGCAGCTACCCTGATGATTACATCCAGCATGACTGAACCCATCAATGTTTGCACTTAATGATTTGATCCCATCCCATAAATGTTCATGTGCACTTGTAAATAAACACAACTAAACCACGCATCGTGTGTGAGAGTAGTTTTCAGCTATTTTGAACAGTTAACTGTGAAATCTGTTGATCACACCTGATATTCACATATGTACCAAATCTGTTAAGTCCTATCTCACCTGTACTGTTGAATATTGGTCATATATATATACAATTATACAAATTGAAACACTTCTAATCCCATTTATTGCATGCCAAATATCACACTGTGCAGCATAGCTTCACAATTTAATGCTTCAGCATAGGTGTGAATAAAAAGCACCCCACAGACTAATGATATTAGGGACATGTCAGTCTGTGTCTCTACAAATAGGCAAACAGATTGGTTCAATTTGTCATCAGCTAAAGCCTTATCACATACCCATACCATACCTCCCAAATACCATACCTCATAATACAGAGGTCAGTACAACTGTCCCCAGTCACTTAACCTTTCACTTACCATGGTCAGTTTTCTGTAGGCATGCTACTCACCTATGACAGTCTTGACACACATGCACAGTGGCATGGAATGATGAAACACAGTGACAGCCACATACAAGTTAAATAGCATAATCATCAAACCAATGAGAAGGTAGAGGTTATGGATTGTACAGGATGACATATGTCAGAGACAGAAGACCACACATATGACATACTTGGACCCAGATAATGTGATGCACAAGCTGAATGTGTGGAACACTACACTACCACCCCACTGTCCTGAAAGTGTGGGCATGAAACTCATACACCACCATCATGATGCCATACAGTACCTGGATCTATCACTTCACTTCACATGTCAGACCTACAAATCACACCTGCCAGTGACACAATTCAGAATTGCCCACATGAGTATGACCTTGGGAAGAAATCTGCAAACTAAAACTGTAATATAAAAGGCATAGGCAGGCAATGGTAAAGAAGACCTATAGAGACATGTCCCAAATACAATAGTAACACTGATTGTGCATTGTGACAAACATTAACAAAGGAGATCATCACGATAATCAGAACTCCAAGTACAATTTTGTATGCACACCTGAGCTACGTACTGCTAAGCAACTAAAGAGCTGTCTGATGGTCATACAAAGACCATTCCCAGACATATTTAAGCCCCCAAAAACCCATTGAGTCAAGTATTTAACAGAACAACACATACCTACAGTCAGTTGAAGTACTGATTTAGGAGATCTGTCCCGGCTGTCTTCACCTTCATCTGCATCACAGTCATCCTCACTTGGCATTTCTGCATTCTCACCGCTGGAACTGCTGGCTCCCCTTCATCTGGACTATATGGGATTTGACGCAGGGCAAGTCTGTGGAGCATGCAGCAGGCAATAATGGTTTGACACACTTTGGCGGGTGAGTAGAAAAGGGCTCCACCAGACTTATCAATGCAACGAAAATCTAGCTTTTAGGAGCCTAAAAGCCAGCTCCAGGACACACCTTGTCTTTCTGTGAGCCTCATTGTAGCAAACTTCCCCTGGCGTCTTTGAGTACCTCACTGGTGTCAACAAACAGGGACAGTTTGGTTAGTCAGAGTCCCCTGTAAGGAATCCTTACATGTGTGCAAACATAATCTTTGACATCCTTATATTTGGCAATAGACATAAGATTATGACACACATCACGTATATCACTTACCAACCAGCAAGGCCCTCTCTGTGTACCATCCTGTCATCAGCAGTAGATATTGCAGGAGTTTGCAAAATTCGGCAACTCTGCATACTACGGAGAACGTCGGGTTATCGATAGACTCCGCCCTCTGCAACGTAGTGGAGCTTTTTTCAGTCATTTCACGTGCGAGGGAAGTGAGACAAGAGACTTCCAGTCACTCATGAGCACTATTTAGACTTTTAACCCACCTGCAAAATTTACACCATGCCAGCGACTTTTGGCATGTCTTTTGTTACATAGGTCAGCGCGAGTGAGTGAGATCGACCGCTGCTGCAATCTGGCAAAAATTTGCTCAAAAAGACAACTTCCAGTTAAAAATCTTCTCTAATGGACTGTTTGTGCGAGGAGTAATTTTTAATTTTTTTTTTTTCAACAACAGCCAGTGCTCCAGAGACTCCATCATCCTGTACCTGTCCAGCAGGCTCCTCCTAGTGCTATGTCCATCTCCTTGTCACTTTTCACTTAGATTTTGAGCTGACAGGATCCCTTTAGGACTTTATTTTATTTGAGATTTCACAAGTTTAAAAAACACTTGTATAAACGTGTTGTACAACTTGTTAGTTTGATGGAGGGCATGCACCAGGATTTGTCTGTACTTGTATTTGATTTTTTAAATTTATTGTGGTGGGTGGCCTGCATTTGGGGCCTAGCTATAGTTATACTTGTAATTGCTGTTCTATAAAAAGAAATATGTTTCACAGTTCACTACATTTTCTCCAGGTTTTGTTTTAAAAATTTGCAATATTCATTTAATTCAGTATGTTAATGTTAAGTGGCCTAGTCTGCTAATGGAATAGGCCTTCTGTCTGTAGACCCAGTACTAGTCATGGGTGTATGATGAAACAGCTATTTGTGATGTCTGATGAACTGAAACATCATTGGATTAAATATAACAAAGTGTTGTTAGGCAGTATTTCATGTTTTTTTTTTTCTGCGAACAGTTTACAGTGGGGTAATACTTCATGCCTTTGTATGATGTGTGTTGTTGTTGTAAAATTCTTAGGGCCTGATTTCTAAAAAGTTAGCACCCCCTTTGCGTCATTGTTTGACGCAAAAGCAGCGTAAACGTACAAAATAAAATTATATTTTGTAAGTTTGCAGCGCTTTTGCATCAAACAAATTACACAAAGGCGGCGCTAACTTTTTATAAATCAGGCCCCAAGTCCCTTTAATTTTTGTTTTTGGAATAACTGACAATGTTGTTTTTTCTCCTGTACCAATGCCTTCTTTGTCTGGCCAGTGTGTGAGACTGTTTGTCATAGCCCACCACTTGTCTTTGTTCCCCATGCCATGTGGGCAGGGGCTATTTTTGTATAGTCAATTATAGTCCTATACCTATATGTGTTTTTTGTTTTCTATTCATCCTGCTTGCTGTTTGAACATGTGACTAATGGCCATTTTGTGAAGGCAACCAGTGTGCTTTTAGGCCTGCATGTGTTCTTCTTTGTTGTGGTGGCCAGGCCTCCTTGCTAGTTGTTGTTTGACCATGTGGCTGGCGGCCATTTTGTGTAGGCAGCTGTGTGCTTTTAGTCCTGCATGTGTTATTTTTTTTGATGGCCATGCCTACTTGCTGGTTGTTTGACCATGTGGCTGGCAGCCATTTTGTGTGTTATGCTTGAGGCCTGGTAGGTCAATGCTTATTACTAAATATACTGTATGAGCAGTGTTTTATATTTTATTATATACTTTTTTGCATTTTTTGACCTGCACCACTCCTGGCCTCCCAAATCGCTGTGGTTTTTCATGGTAGTCTCCTTCCCCTAGTACATCAGCTATGGAATTCACAAACTTTATTTTATTTAATGTCATAATAATAATAATAATAATAATCATAATAATAATAATCATAATATTTTTTTTTCTTGGTTTTAGAATTTAAAAAATATATATATAACATTTTTTTTAAATTTTAATTAAAAAAAAAAAAAATTATCCATTTTCCCCATTAGCCCCATGTCTGTCATAGGTATACAGTTGCACTGCATTACATTATTTAAGGATTAATCCATTTGTCACCAGCAGCTCCCTGAATGCCGCATGCCAACTTGATGCACATAAAGCTAACAGTTACATTCTGTATGTTGTAGTTGTTGTTCTTTCTTATCGTTCATGAGTGTACAAGATAATGAAAGTTAATTTTGGTCTGGTTTTACAAATGGATAAGCTGTATTATTTCATAATTATTTATAAGTTAAGTAACCATTAAATTATATTGCTTCTACTACTAATGCACTAATGCAACTTGCATGTTTGCTTTTAGGTGCACAAATAGAAAGAGACATCACCCACAGTACTGCCCGACAGAATGCCTGTGCACGACGTGGCACGTGACCACGCTCATGACCAAATGGACATCTCTGCAGCTTGTGAAGCTAAGTGCTACTGTCAACTGACAGCTTCAAGATAGCTCCAAAGAAAGGCGCTACCATTAAAGCAGCCAGTGATAAGAAGGAGCTTCCCACCACTGGCATGTCACCCCAGAACTTTTTGGGGCAAAAACATGTGCCTGCCGCACCAGCCTCTGGGGAGCAAGCTTGGAGCAGCACTCCTGCATCAGCAGCCCACTCCAAACTAGGTCCAAACTCATGCCTGGCACAGAGGCACAGAAGCAGCCTCTCTAATTACAGGACCACCAACGAGCAGTGACGTTGAATTGGACTTATCTCTTTCTCAAAGTAGGAACCAATTGTTGCCAGAAACTCAGGCCAGTGGACAACAACAGCCGCAGCCAGCAATAGCCAGCCAGCAAAAGCAGTTCCTCCTGAAGTAGGAACACATCAGGATGTTGAGCTTCATGCTGAGGAAGCCGAAGAAGCCCCTCTTTCACGGGATCCACTCTCTTCCAGGTCTGCCATCTTCTTCTTCAAGCCCTCCTTCTGATGGTCAGGACTCCACTTGGATGCCACCACAGTCTGAGACATGCCAGGAGAGGAAAGAAGTGAAAAGGAAGGTTCCTGAAAGCCTTAGAGTTATGGATGAAGAAGAGGAGGTTGACGAGTCTAACGACAAACCAGTCATCATGGATGTTAGTCCAGCCCCAGTGGAGTCCAACATTACCCCATCTTCTCAACCTGCCTGAGCTATGTGGCATGGATACCACCAATTCCACCTCCACCAGCTTCCATATTTACAAGGCCTCGGCTGTGACTTACATCCACAGCCAACTCAGTAGAAGTAGGCACTGCAGAGAGGCAAACATCATCAAAACAACATACACCTGCCATCACTTCTTCAGACATTGGCAGTGGCCCCAGTGTTAGAAAGTTGACCTCCCCAGTTTGGGACTTCTTTACGGTTAGTTTGTCAAGAAAGTGTTAATCTGGGTAAGCTTGGTACATACTATGGAACCAAAAGGCCAAACAACCCATTTGAGAAAACACCACGCAATCCGCTGGGAGGTGCACCTTAGCGGCCAAAGCCCTGCAAGTGGTGTTGGTGAAGGTGTTGAAAGCATGGAATCTGATCCGATCATGGTGGAAGTTGAGGTGAAGAAGAGGGTGACATTTTCGTTACACAAATCAGCCCTATCCCCAGCAGTGCAGTAGTATCATTGCCCACATCAGCAACATCACAATGGCATAGGAAGACTCAGAGTCAGGTCAAAACACCAAGGCAAGAAACTGCATGGCTGCCCCCCTGAGACGCACATTGAGCCTACCACCACCTTTTGCTTTGAAGTCGCCTGCATCAGTGGCACCAGTAATGAAAAAAAATCCAGGCTACTATTACTGCCATGTTTAGGGAGGAGGGGCAGTACGAACCCAACCACCCAACTGCATGTTTGTACAATAGGAAGCTGGATAAAATGTTAGCGTTGAACCTCCTCCCTTTTTCTTTTGTGGAAGAAATGGGTTTCTAGAATTTGTGGTGGCCATCTCCCTGAAATGAAAGGTTCCCAGCCAGATCTATTTCACCAGAGTTACTGTTCCAGCACTACATCACAATGTGCTGGAATTGGTATGACAAGCTTTGCAGCAGAGTGCTGTCCATACAATGACAGACATATGGACCAATTGCCAAGCCACAGATTACATGTGTATCACTGCACACTGGATCTCTTTTCTGGGGTGAGAGAAATTATATCTGCAGGTGCTGACACTGCTGAAATTTTTAATGGTGCTTGGAAGCATGCAACGGTAGCTATGTTCGCCATGGAGAAATCCCATACAGCTGCAAACACCTTGGATGACTTTAACAACAAGGTCTTTGAATGGCTGCGCCCCAGAGGGCTTAACTTTGGATTTGTTGCCATGGACAATGGCAGTAATATAGTTAAAAGCAAAGCAAAATACAAACGCTGTGGGATAGCGTAACTGGATGGATGGAATGTGGAACCAATCAAACATTCAGCCCCAGTCACAGATCTGGGTTTAATCCATCCATTATTTTGCTCACCATGGCACCCCAGTTTGAACCCAGCCATATGCAAATCAGTCTTGACCCTGTTCCACATGGGAACAGTCCAGCCCGAACTGCCAGGCCAGGTTCTCCCTGGACCGGAAACAAGCATCCTGGGACCGGTTTCGGGGTTTCACCCCTCCTCAGCCAGGCTAGCTTGAATCCAGTGGCACAGTGAGCCCGGGACCCACGTCTGGGCATACCCGGCGCACTTAGGGCGGCAAAAGCAAAGCAAAATACAAACGCTGTGGGATAGCGTAACTGGATGGACGGAATGCGGAACCAATCAAACATTCACCCCCAGTCACAGATCTGGGTTTAATCCATCCATTATTTTGCTCACCATGCCACCCCAGTTTGAACCCAGCCATATGCAAATCGGTCTTGACCCTGTTCCACATGGGAACAGTCCAGCCCGAACTGCCAGGCCAGGTTCTCTGGCCTAGCATTTCGGGCTGGACTGTTCCAATGGGGAACAGGGTCAAGACTGATTTGCATATGGCTGGGTCCAAACTGGAATGGCATGGGCAGCAAAAAAACGATGGATTTAGGCCCAGATCACTGTACTGGGGGTGAATGTTTTACAATGTTCAGCATTCCGTCCATCACTTGTTGTTTTTGCTTTGTCGCCCTAAGTGGGAAGTGTATGCCCAGACGTGGGTCCCGTGCTTCCCATGCCACTGGATTCAAGCTAGCCTGTCTGATGAGGGGTGAAACCCTGAAACCGGTCCCAGGATGCTTGTTTTCAGTCCGGGGAAGACCTGGCCTAGTAGTGCGGGCTGGACTGTTCCCATGGGGAACAGGGTCAAGACTGATTTGCATATGGCTGGGTCCAAACTGGAATGGCATGGGCAGCAAAAAAACGATTGATTTAGGCCCAGATCACTGTACTGGGGGTGAATGTTTGACAATGTTCAGCATTCCGTCCATCACTTGTTGTTTTTGCTTTGTCGCCCTAAGTGGGAAGGGTATGCCCAGACGTGGGTCCCGTGCTTCCCATGCCACTGGATTCAAGCTAGCCTGGCTGATGAGGGGTGAAACCCCGAAACCGGTCCCAGGATGCTTGTTTCCAGGGAAGACCTGGCCTAGCAGTTCAGGCTGGACTGTTCCCATGGGGAACAGGGTCAAGACTGATTTGCATATGGCTGGGTCCAAACTGGAATGGCATGGGCAGCAAAAAAACGATTGATTTATGCCCAGATCACTGTACTGGGGGTGAATGTTTGACAATGTTCAGCATTCCGTCCATCACTTGTTGTTTTTGCTTTGTTGCCCTAAGTGGGAAGGGTATGCCCAGACGTGGGTCCCGTGCTTCCCATGCCACTGGATTCAAGCTAGCCTGGCTGATGAGGGGTGAAACCCCGCAACCGGTCCCAGGATGCTTGTTTCCAGTCCAGGGAAGACCTGGCCTAGCAGTTCGGGCTGGACTGTTCCCATGGGGAACAGGGTCAAGACTGATTTGCATATGGCTGGGTCCAAACTGGAATGGCATGGGCAGCAAAAAAACGATGGATTTAGGCCCAGATTACTGTACTGGGGGTGAATGTTTGACAATGTTCAGCATTCCGTCCATCACTTGTTGTTTTTGCTTTGTCACCCTAAGTGGGAAGGCTATGCCCAGACATGGGTCCCGTGCTTCCCATGCCACTGGATTCAAGCTAGCCTGGCTGATGAGGGGTGAAACCCCGAAACCGGTCCCAGGATGCTTGTTTCCAGTCCAGGGAAGACCTGGCCTAGCAGTTCGGGCTGGACTGTTCCCATGGGGAACAGGGTCAAGACTGATTTGCATATGGCTGGGTCCAAACTGGAATGGTATGGGCAGCAAAAAAACGATGGATTTAGGCCCAGATCACTGTACTGGGGGTGAATGTTTGACAATGTTCAGCATTCCGTCCATCACTTGTTGTTTTTGCTTTGTCGTCCTAAGTGGGAAGGGTATGCCCAGAAGTGGGTCCCGTGCTTCCCATGCCACTGGATTCAAGCTAGCCTGGCTGATGAGGGGTGAAACCCCGAAACCGGTCCCAGGATGCTTGTTTCCAGTCCAGGGAAGACCTGGCCTAGCAGTTCCGGCTGGACTGTTCCCATGGGGAACAGGGTCAAGACTGATTTGCATATGGCTGGGTCCAAACTGGAATGGCATGGGCAGCAAAAAAACGATGGATTTAGGCCCAGATTACTGTACTGGGGGTGAATGTTTGACAATGTTCAGCATTCCGTCCATCACTTGTTGTTTTTGCTTTGTCACCCTAAGTGGGAAGGGTATGCCCAGACGTGGGTCCCGTGCTTCCCATGCCACTGGATTCAAGCTAGCCTGGCTGATGAGGGGTGAAACCCCGAAACTGGTCCCAGGATGCTTGTTTCCAGTCCAGGGAAGACCTGGCCTAGCAGTTCGGGCTGGACTGTTCCCATGGGGAACAGGGTCAAGACTGATTTGCATATGGCTGGGTCCAAACTGGAATGGCATGGGCAGCAAAAAAACGATGGATTTAGGCCCAGATCACTGTACTGGGGGTGAATGTTTGACAATGTTCAGCATTCCGTCCATCACTTGTTGTTAATAATATAGTTAAAGCCATGTCAGATGGTGACTATTTCAGGGTCCTTTGTTTGACGCACTGCATAAACATACACTCTTAGTACAGATCACAACAAACAATTAATTATTACTCACTGAGCCCCGCAACCTCTACCCCTAATAGGTCGAGCATGTCTCCTTCACGGTCCAAGATATCGGCCCACTGGTGCATTAGCTGTTGCTGGGTGCCACGGACCTCAGAGCTGCAGCACACAGCCTAGCACACCCTCTCCTACCGGTGCTGGCACTCTTGGAGACCGTACCCAGAACCGAGCTTGCCACCTGCTGCCAAGGTGGAGGAGAGGTGGCGTTGAACATAAAACAACAAGGCAGCCACTTCCACCTCGGAAAAAATGGCGTGGGCTCACCCCTTCACAGTGCCGCTGCATGCAAGAAAGGCAGATTCCGGTGATGGTTGGGGGCCTGGCACTGCCGCTCCTCTGCTTTGACATGACCCTGGGGACTTGGGGTGGGAAGAGATAAGAAAGAAGAAAGTGAAAAAAAGAAAGTAAAGCAAAAACATTAAAAAGTAAAAAAGTCGCAAAAAACACAAAAAAATAAGTAAAATGTTAAAATATAAAAACACAAACTAGGGAAAAATGGGTTTTAAATGCGTGGTATGGGACAGATATAGAGGTATATAAAACTAGGCCCCAGCACCATAACAAAGCAAAAAACAAGACAGCGCACCCATGTGAACCGCGTGATGCCGTTCATGTGAGAATTTCAATGTGAGGACGTACTTTGCGTTGCCAGTGACATTAAACTTCACATAAACGGGCGTGGCAAGAAACTCCGCACGCTAGCGGAACTCCAAGTAGCGTGACAAAGATTTTTTAGCAACTTCGTGAAGTTCTGCGTAGCACGGCTACGCAAACTCTGCCCAGGCCTAATCATGAATTGAACCCGGGTACTTTGCACATACTTGAGAAATGTAGAGGTCCGCCAAACAGACTACTTGGACATTTATGGAGTGGAAGTTCTTTCTGTTCCGATACACCTGTTCATTGCCATTTGGGGGAACCAATGCTACATGGGTACCGTCAATGGCTCCCATCACATGTGGGATGTGTGCCAAAGCATAAAAATGTGCCTTCACATGGACCAAATCCTCACATTGTGGAAATCTGAATTAGCTGTCCAGGTGTTTTAACAATGCAGAGTACATCCTTCAAGAGCAGACTGAACATAGGCTAGGACATGCTTGAAGTTAGGGCCATGGTATTCTGAAAGGACCCTGTAGTTAGGAATTGCAGCAGTGACATGACTTGTACAATGGGTGGTATGCTATTTGGATGACAAACGCAAGGCATCGGATCTGGCTCCAACTGACTGCACAGATCCATGATTGTCTGCCTATCCAAACGGTAGATCTGAATGACATGTCGATCCTCCATGGTCTACAGGTCTGCTAGTGGGCAGTACACTGGAGGTTGTCTGACCCTTCTCATTCCAGGGAAACTAGATGAAAGGATACAAGAAGGTATGTCTATCAGTCATTGTGTCCATTGTAAGTGTGAAACTACATATGTAACACATGATGTTTGGCCATGCCATATGAAATAGTTAAACATGGTACACAGGACATACCTAGGGAAATAATGGCTTTTTTCTGCATTATAATCCCCTTACCTCGATTACAATAGGAAAAGGATATGCATGTCACTGAAAGTCTCAGTGATAATGACGTTATTAACATGTTTCACATATGATAGACACTAATACCATCTATCCAACTGCCATGAGGGTGCAGACCATGCCACTAATGATACATAACTCACATATCATGAATATTACAAGATGTCTATTAAATCAGATTTTAAATACATGGTTACTGAAAGCTAGCACTGAAAACTATAGCGTATATATGTTTCTGACCTTGTGACACATCTTTATTTTAACTATTCCGACAATCGAAGGACCTTAAAATGGCAGCTGCTTGACCTACTGTACTGGACATTAGGAAATTACCTACGTCCACCGTTGGAAGTTGTCATGGCGGCAGACAGATACTACCTTGGTGGATATTGTCATTGGAACACAATGCTGCCTTTGGTGGTCTTGGGTCACTGGCGATGTCTGCCTGCATTGACGGTTTCTTATGTGGTGGATGTGACCGTCATTTCATACTTCATCTCTCACTTGAGTACTGATACTGCTGCCAGCAAGATCTTTACGACTTGAGCTGCTAGTTACTGCCTCTGGGAGCAATCATGCCACATCCTACAGGTGATTGAGCCCCTGCCTTCTTATCCGGGGTTCTGGAGAAGCTGGTAGAAGAGGTCCTACCCATGTATGGACAGCTCTATGGTGCACCAGAGGAGCAGGTAAGTGCACCATGTGCACAAACATTTCCCTAGCCCAACTATACTTTGTGATACTAAGCAAAGGCTGATGGGCAACATTTCGGATTGTATCCTTAAAGTATTTAGGGTGCCAAAGTTTTTATAGAATGAGATACGTTCCTGGTCATTTACTTATGTTTGGTGACAAATTGAGAGTTGTGAGACATTGTGGAGAGTGGTTGATGTATGTTCCCTGACCCACCTTGCGACTGTTGCACAAGGTTAGTGGAGTTGGTATACCAGACTCCTCCTGAAATAGCATATTTGGAAATGTGTTTGCTGTTTGGTCATATGTGATAACATGACAGCTGGTGCTGGAGATGCATGCTGTGTGTCTGTTTCCACCTCACATCTGGCCTGACTGCATATGCTCATCTATCAGAGGAGGGGATGTTAAAGACAGTCTGTGTTTGGCTTGTTGTACTAACTAGTTAGTAAAACTGCCTGGTTTAGTAAGGCACATGTGGACATGACATACTTTTTTATCTATGTCATCTATTCAGGTCAATGCCCAATTAGAAGAAGGGGATTTGGCATGCCATCGCCAAGAAAGTGCGTACCCTGGGGGTCCACAGCCGATGGAGTGTCCACTATAGGAAGAGGTGGGAGGACCTGAGATACTGGGCCCGGAAGACCGGAGATGCCCAGCTGGGGATGTCCTCCCAATGAGGATGGGGTGCCCGTTGGATCATGATCCCCCTAATGGCCCGCATTTTGGCGTTGGCCTACCCTGAATCGGATGGACAACTGAAGGCAGCACAGCAGCCACAAGTTGGTAAGTACAGACCTAACTCATGTTTGTCCCCTTTACCAGGTAATTGAGTGAGGGTACAAAATGTTGGCTTTGATAATTTGGTAAGTGCAGTGTCACAGATCTCCTGTGTACACATTGATGTACTGTAGCCATCTATAGCACACAGGTGTGCACATACAAATGTATTGAGAGACATGTTATTCAACTATGTTGTCCCCTCAGTACAATAGCATATAATGGTTCACATATGACTGCGTCATACGTGTACCACTATACAGCATTTTCTACTTTGGGGGTTGTTAATACCCACCAACAGGTGAATCTTCTCAATGTCACGATGGTATGGTGTGTAGGTCCTTGATCTCTGTCCTCTGCAGTGTCTCAAGATTCCTGTCTTTGTGCAACATAGAGTCAGACATATTCTGTTCATCACTAGTTTTCTACTGCTTTCTGATAAGTGACAGCAGCATGTGAGGCCGTGATGTCTATCTGACATGTCACATGACATACAAGGTTAACATCTTCAAACCTGTTACAAGGTAATCCCCCTTGGCAAGTGAGGGATGTACATAGACATTTGTGAAGTCTCATCAGAATAGACAACATGCATGTTGAATACCATTGAGGTGTTCCAACACTTCTATGAGCACACATATATTGGTATCAGAAGCTAGGAATATTACAACCTTGCTAATGTTCTGTTTGTGGAAAGTGGCCGCACAGCATTGTCCTTGGACATAATGTTGTAGACATAACACAGAAGCAATGGTAGCCTATTCACAGTTACATTCTTGACAGATATGTATGTATGTATGTATGCATAGTGTATTTATAAAGCGCGTTCCGGCCCGAGGGCATCGAAGCGCTGACTAAGGTGAGACTGTGCAAACTCTGCAGAAAAAAGAAAAAAAAAAAAAAAAGAATTAGGGTCCAGACTTATCCTTTAAAAAGCCAAGTCTTAACCCATTTTCTAAAAGTGAGGTAGTTGTGCTCTCTCCTAAGTTCCAGAGGGAGTAAATTCCAATTCTTTGCAGGTGCACACTGGGACACCCATGCGGGGGACTTGAATTTGATGGGTGCTGGCAGAACGCAGTAGTCTTTTGGGTCTGTACCACTGTAATTTGGACATCAAATACTTAGGTCCGATCCCATGGGTGGCTTTATGGGTAATACAGAGAGTTTTTAAAGTGATCCGTTGGGCTACCGGGAGCCACTGTAGACGTTTAAGGCTATCCTTAGCAGAAGCCGATAGTGTAAGGTTCAATAACATTCTAGCAGCTGTGTTCTGCATCAGCTGCAGTTTATTAAGGGATCCTTTGTCCAGATTGAGCAAAAGGGCATTACCGTAATCCAATCTGGACAGGACAAGGGCCAAGGTAGCTGTGATTCTCCATTGTTTATGAATATAGGGAAAACATTTCTTCAGTTTCTTAAAAATCCACATACAGGCTTTAACAGTCTGATTGACCTGGGGTTTGAAAGATAAATGGTCATCAAAAAGTAGTCCTAAGTTCTTTGAGGTGGAACCTGGAGTACAGGGGTGCCACACTCTTTAGGCCACCAGCTCGGATACCAGTGTTCCCTGCTATTACAAAAGCAGAGAATCTCAGTTTTTTCAAAGTTCAGTTTTAGCCAGTTGGCCTTCATCCAACTGTTTACAGCTAACATACAGGTGTTAAAACGAGCCGCAACTTCCTCCACGTTTTTATTGATAGGAATGATAAGTTGCGTGTCATCTGCGTAGGAGGTAGGGATGAAGCCAAAGGAGCGTATTAATTCTGCCAAAGGGGCAACATAAACATTAAATAGAGTAGGGCTGAGAGACGAGGCCTGCGGAACCCCACATGGCAAAAGATAAGCAGGGGATCTGAAATCTCCACTGCTTACCGTAGATCAGTTATTGGTTAGGAAGGATTCAAGAAGCTTGAAGGCTTGATCCCTGACTCCAATATGATATAGTCGTTCTAACAAAATATGGGGTGCGATGGTATCAAATGCTGATGACAAATCCAGCAAAACCAGGAAGACACCCTGGCCCTCATCTTCCAATCTGCGAATGGTATCTGATGAAGAAATTAGAGCAGATTCGGTGCTGTGGGATTTCTGGAATCCATTTTGAGAGACATCTAAGCCCCCTGATTCTAGCAAGAAATTGACCAGTTCTTTATTAATATATATTTCTAAAATGTTGGCCAGAAAAGGCAGCAAAGCTATGGGGCGTAAATTGGTTAGGTCATCATTCTTTCCAGTTTCCTTTTTTTTTTAGGGGGATAATGATGGTCTCTTTCCATGCAATCGGGTATATGCTGGTTGTAAGAACCTCCTGAAAAATGGGGACTAACACGGATGCCATCAAATCAGGGACCAATTGAAGAATGGCAGGGTGGCAGGGATCTAACAGGGAGCCTGATTTACATTCACGGATCAGCTTACGGATTACATTATGAGATGGAATTTTGAACTTTGAAAGTAGTTGAGGGTTATCGAGGGGGGCAGTGAGGGAAGCATTGACGTATCATCCATAAGTAAAGAGTTCCCCTGAGCCTTGCCAGAAATGAAGCTCGAGTGAATGTTTGAAATGTTGCTTTAATTTTTTTTAGCTATTTTGTTGCAGAAATCCTGAGAGTTCTCCAACTCAGGCGTACCAAGGGGAGTAGTAAGGGCGTTAATAACTTTAAACAACTCTCTGGAGGAACTGGCCTCCTCTCTAATTCTTAAAGTATAGTAGTCTGATTTAGCCATAAAGCAAGCCTCTTTGTAGGTTTTTAGAGCAAATTTTACATTTGCTTTCTCGCTGGAACTGGGACTGAATCTCCAGCGGCGCTCCTTTTGTCGATATTTCCTCTGAAGTAGTTTGAGGTCCTTGGAGAACCATGGTTGGCTAGGTTTTTTTCCGGTACATGGTGCATAGACCTTCAGAGGGGCTAGTGAGTCAATGGCTGTGGCTATTAACTGATTAAAGCGAACAAGTGGCGGCAGAGTAGACATATTTGGCTCCTTCCAGCCGTGTTCTAGTGCCGTTCTCAAATATTATGCTTTAATGCTTTTCCATTGCCTTATCAATTTATTCGGGGGTTTGGATATGAGAAAAGGCTGTCTTTCAGTAAATTTAAAAGTAAGGAGAGAATGGTCAGTCCAGTCTAACGGAGTGGTCGTAAGCTTTAACTGCTCCTCAGGATGGGTGAAAATCCCGTCGAGGATGTGGCCAGCTGTATGAGTAGCAGGACCCCCCTTTAGAACCCAATCCAAAGAGGCCATAAGATTGAGGAATTTGGTGACCAGAGGATTACTAATATCATCGAAATGGATATTGAAATCACCTAATATAATGGCTTTAGGGGCCATAATAAGAGGTTCCAACAAGTCGGTCCATTTCAAAAGAAACTTAGGAAGGGTACGAGGAGGACGGTAGATTAGAAGACCCTCCAAAACTAAAGAATGACCGTGTGAAAGTTTAAAAAACATAGTTTCACATACATCCGAGATAAAACTCGTGCAATTCCAAGTACAGGAGATGTCCGACCTACAGATAAGAGCCAGTCCACCACCTCTACCCGTTGTCCTATCTAACCTGTAGAAGGAGTAGCCTGCGGGAGAAGCCTCAATGAAATCAGGGTCCAATTCTAACCTAGCCCAGGTTTCAGTTATAAAAAGGCAGAGTGTTACTGCCGCCATTTTATCCCCTTGTGAAAGCCTAGACCGCTAACCAGCAGGAAGCGGTCCCCTGCCGGGAACAGGAACTGGGCTCTAACAGGCCCAACCTTTCTAAGAGGTCCGAAAAAAAGAAGACCCCCAGTCCAGGAAAAAGTCGCCCCCAACAGCCCCCAAAGTAAGCACCGTAGAAGAAATAAAAGCACTCGTTTAAAAAGTAAGCAATCCCCTTGGAACATTAAAACATTGAGACTCTCCCATAAAATTAGTAGCTAAAAAAACACAGATTCAAGATTGACGATAAAATTACAAACTTGCGCACAGTCACATGCGCTCACCTTAATATGTATCAATATGTATCAATATTGTGTATCAATTGAACGGTTCAGTAATGAATCAACATTGCAAATAGTTTTGTCTACTTGCTGTTGCTATGAAGGATGTGGCAAATGATTCCTAGCTGTTTGGGAGCCTAATGTTGGTAAGGATGCTTATGTGGTGCAGGTGTGGGAGTTCACATACACATGTGAGTAGTAATGTAATTGTATCTGGGCTTGCATCATTGTAGCTGTACCTGTCATGTTAGCAACACATGCGCTTTGACCCCGAGAATCCTCCACAGATAGATGTAAGGCTTTCCATGCCTGATGTGTGTGTAGTAATGTACCCAATCAGTCAGTGGCCCATTGATGAACTAAACGTATGATTAGATAGGTCTGATTGTCATCTTTCTACACAGTACAGTAGTCCATATTTCAGGTACACTCTTTATGATATCTTGTGGTTGTGTGTGGGACATAGGTCAGAGATAACTTGTCCCTTACTTGACTGATGATGTTTGTATTCAGAAGACCAGTCACCTAGATGACTTGGTCCACATTGTATTATCAATCCTTGATACATCACTATTGGGGCATGTGTGTGTGAAATGTGTTCTGACTCCTTTACCTTAAATTGAATTGTATGGCAATTTGACTTGTCACTAGTTTGCATATGTCCATTGTGTATGGTTATAAGTATGTGAAATGAAGAAGGTTTGGTATGTCTACACAGGGCTTGCTTGCCTTACTTTATAACAGGTGTCATAGCCTGGTACATGACATCAGAGTAAAATATTTGTTTGTGTTGAGTATGTGTTTTTGATTAGTGATAAGCAATTTCACATTCCTAAACTATTGTTTTATTGGTGCTTGACCATGTTGTGGATAAGAAACCTGTGTAATGTGGCAAAGTCACCTTGTAATGGCATGGCCAGTGTGATTGGTCAATTTAATTTATGGTATTGGAGGTGTCAGTTAGGTAGCTTAGCTGATGTTTAACAATGTTCATAATGAGGGCTATCCATCATATTTTGTTGTGACATGATGTTGGCACTTTACTGGCACTACCTGGGGATGCTGGTGAACAGGATGTAATGCGACTTATGTGTATTGTATGATGAAAGTGTTATCTTGTGAATGTGATGACCATACATGACTTTCTGTTTTTCAGCATCAGCACTGGCAGACGAAGGAGACAGGGCACAGGTGAGTGGGGAAGCTTCTGGCCATGGGACCTCCAGTCACAAGAGCACCGACAGCGAGGAACCCAGTGGCCTGGAGGATGAGGAGAGTGCCACGGGGCAGACGGGATACAGTATATCTTCTTCAGAATCCACCTCCGGTGGCCACTCCCTAGTGGTGGCGAACCGATCTGGGACCACCCCAGTACCATCTCTGTCCTCCACCCCCCATTCTATCACTGTCCTCCCTGTACCTCCCCACCCAGTTGGCTGTGCCCACCCATCCAAGAGGGTGGATGTCTCCATTGCCACAGGCACCTCTGCCCCAGTCCCTGTTAGCCCTGCTGCCCTCAGTGAGGAGACCACTTACCTACTGAGGTTGATCTCTGTGGGTCAGTTGACCATTGTGAATGCCATCCAGGGCATGGGGACTCAAATCCAACAGAGCAATGCGTTTCTGGAGGGCATTCAGGGTGCATTGGCTGTCCTACAGGGATCATTTCAGGCTCTGGCCTCCACACTGATGGCAGCCAGTCACCCTTCGCCTACCATTCTCCCTCTACCTTCCTCTTCCCTATGCGAATCCCCCCGTCCCGACCCACAAAAGCAAACAAACAGACAGGTATGCATCCATCTCAACATCCAATGGTAGCGCAGACAAACATAAGCACCACCAGACACATCACCGGCATGCACACAGACAACATCCACCTGCAGACACAGCAAGAGTCACAACCTGCCCTGATACCCCACCACCTCCAGCATCACAGAGACAGCACCTGGCACACCTGCAGACACCACACCAACAATCAGTGATCCAGTCACCTATCCTACCTGCAGACAGCACCCCAGCAGACCCTCAGACATCCACCCCAGTCACCACACCCACAGACACCACAACAACTGACATGCCTACATGTAGCACATCTACCATACTTCCAATCACCACCCCAACAGACTGGCATCCACCCACCATGGCATCCTCCAGCACCTCCACCCCCCCTCAGCCCAAGACACATAAACACCCACCATCCTCAAGTACACCTCCTACAAACATATACTCCAAACATCCACACTGACACATCATGCAACCACTGCCTCACCTTCCATACCCAAACCCACTTCTGATGACTGTCCCCGTGTCCAAAAAACCTTTCCTTGCCGAGATAGACCTTTTCCCTCCTCCTCCTCATGACACCCCTAAAAGGTCTGTTTCCCTCCCATCCCTTCCCCCTCCAAGGCCTCCCCACCACCCTGCCAGCACACATGCCGTTCCCTGTCAAAAAGAAGTCCACCCCTCCCAAAAATATCCGACCCCCTCCCAAGCCAAAGACTAAACCCCCTCCCAAGCCTAAGACCAACCCTCCACCACCCCCGAAAGATCCCTGAGGTACCTGCCTGCATCCTTGTTGACCCTACTTGTGGAGGTTACATGGCAGGCAGGAGTCAAGTAGGGGCACCACTTAGTGCATTTGATGCTGTTTTTGTTTTGCAGCAAAGGACTGGCCTATAATGTTGGACAATCTTTTTTTTAAAGTATTTTTCATAAAAATTAACCAAACTGTTGTTCATTTTCAGGTTACATCTTTGTCCTGTATTTCCTTTCCTAGGTTTGAGTTGTTCCTGGCTGACATTGGTTGTGTGGCAGTATGTGTGTGTGTGTGTGCTGCTTGATGCTTCTGGTATTGTCTGAGCAGTATGTGAGGTTGTGTGCAGTGCTTTTATCCTCCAGGAATAGGGTGTGTTTTGTGTGATGGGTATGTGTTTATAGCTGAATTGTTGTCATGGTGGTGTGTTGTGTTAGTGTTGATATGTGTTTGTTGTAGTGCTGTGAAGCTTTGTGTGTTTAGACTGTTTGAATCTGCATGTATTGTGCATGGCATAACAGGTGTGGTGTACTATATGTGTGATGTGTATGTTGATTGCTAGGTTGTATGATGGATTAACTGTGTGTGCTTTATCACAGATGGTTGTATATTGTGTTGTATGTGATGGAGTCCCTGGCCAGTGTTGGTTGTGAGTATTTGACATGTGTTTATGTTTGTGCGGTTGTGGTGTTGTTGTTACAAGTTCAGTGGTTATACGTGAATTTGTGAGGCTGGGCCTCTGCTGTTTTGCCGTGCATAAGTGTATGCTCTTGACGTCTAGTGTGTGTGTGTCTGCTGGCTGCAGTGTGCGTACTTTGTATGTGTGGGTGTATGTGTTGCTGTATGTGAGTGTGTGTGTGTGTCGCTGTACTACTATGTCTAGCCTTCGCATCCTCCATGGTATGTTATGTAACAATTCAAATTTACACATTTTACAAATGTAACAGGTGAGTGTGTGTACTTACAGTTGTTGTCTTCCTCGTCGGTGATGATTCTTTTGTCTTTCTGCAAGCATGAGCAGCAGGATGACGTCATGTCAGCTCCGGACGAGTATGGCTTTCTGGAGGTGAGAGTCCCCTTTTATTCTGCTAATTTCCATCTGGTGTTCCGTGGTGGTCTAACCGCAGCGGTTATGTTGGCGGTGTGCAACCTTGTAATTAGTCAGGTAGAAATATGGTCTCTGCCGCACTGATGGTGGCGCTGGTGCTTTGGCAGGATTCTGTATGCATCACCTCCAATGTCATAATTTGGGGGTCTGCTCCACCAGCCTGTTGGCGGTCGGACCGCCACTGCCAACATGGTGGTCACAGGACCGCCAAACATATAATGAGGACCTAAGTCTTGCTGGCGATGTTTTCCTCTTGCTGGTATCTTGTATGACTTTTTACTGTGAGGTATACCCTTGCAAGTTGTTTTCATGCTAGATACCATGAAGAGAACTTTGTGAAACGTAATAATAATTTTCAAAAACCGATGGTCTTCCTACAGTTTTAATGTCACTAGAGAAGATTTCAATAGAAGAGCTGACAATATAGTAGAGGCCCTCACATCAGCATTTAAGCATGTTAAGACAAATATTTAACATAAATGGGGAGACATAAACTTGGCTATCCCAAAGGAACCTTTGTTTCAGAATGGGGGCAGATGAGAACAAAAACTGACCTTTGTCCTATACAGAGGAACTTAAATACAGTTGTATTTGACACTGTGATGGAACAATGTGGTTGCTACATTTTAAACCCACAGCAGTGCAAGTTGTGCATTTTTCAGGGTTACACTAATAGTAAAATATAACAATGCATGCTTATAATCAAAATACGGCACTAGCATAGACATAGATAAATTGAAGCAAAAACTGCCTAACTATCCAGAACCAAAATATCATGAAGGTATGTATAAGCTTAATATCGGTTGATAGGTTTGCAGTACTTACCTTCAAAATATATGTACCTTGATGACTTGTATGTCATAAAGTTACATAGATGTGGAGTTAAGAATAGTAAATGTATACTTACCTATTTGCACCTATTTTTCCTACATTTTGGTTCTTGATATTTTCAGTCCACAATATTTTTGGATAATCTCATATACAATCAAAGCAAGCTTATAGAGCAGTGCATAACTGGATGCACAAGCTCATTAGGCCTGTATATAGAGTTCTGATTTGGATTTTCTGACAGAATATTATAGACAAAATGAATTGAGAGGCACAAGTACTGTGTCAAAATGCATAATACTGTGTCCCCATCCTCATAATGGGAACAACTAAAATATTGTGACAAAAATATTGTGATTGGCTTTAAAGGAATTTATTTTAAATAGTTAATTAGTTAAACACAATCTAATGTTAAATACATAGTTGTAATCATGTATTCAATTTAGATATTCATATTTCTAAGCATAAATGTATATACATATACATCTATGTATACTTAAGATATAACAATACATAAACAAGTCTTCATATGCATTTACGTATAAAATAGTAACAATTAAAAAGTTCAAATATGAAGACATGCATACAATCAACAAAAATATGAACCCTAAAATTAAAATAAAAAAATAAAAATAGTTTCATGTAATACTGTACACTAAAATGGAAATAATATCGAGATTTATCAAAAAAATAGAAAATAATATTAAGAGAAACAAAACAATACATTTAAAAAAGCAAATATTTACATATGAACAACTGTTAATCGAAGTAATACAATACATTTTTTAAATAATGACAAATATTTCTAAAAATAATATACATTTTATAAAAACCTTTAACAAAACAAAATATTTAAAAACTCAAATAAAACTAAACAACAATTATAAAAATAAATAAGGAAACAGTTTGCATTCTGAGGGGTTGATTTACAATCCACCCTCCAATTTATGCAACAGTAGGAAGGTGTTCCACTTTAGAGGGATTAGATTTACTATTCTCACTTCACTCTAAGCAACAATAGCGAATGCGTGTTTGTAAAAGTTACATTCAAAATTTCTACTCCAGTTCAAGTGACAGAGGTTAGATTTACTATCCCCAATTCAATGTATACAGCAGTAGGAGAAAGCTTCAGACTTCAGAGGGGTAGAGTTTACTTTTCCTACTCCAGTGTAAATAACTGTAGGGAAAATGTTTGACTTCAGAGTGACTAGATTTACTATTTCCACACCAGTCTAACTAACAAAATTGTTAGACTTCAGAGGGGTTAGATTTACTATTCCCACTTCAGTCTAAGGAATAGTAGGGCAGTATTAGAGTTTTGGAGGGTTTAGGCTTACTATTCCCAATCCAGTGTAGACAATAGTAGGGAAAGTGTTGAGTACTGGAGGGGGGTACTTTTACTCCCATCCCAAAGTAGCCAACAGCAGTGGCGCAACAAAGGCCTCTGCAGTGCTATGGTGCGGGGGGCGCCCACTCAACACAGTATCCTGGCCCGAGAGCCCGATAGCAGGACCCTTAGAGCTCCTGTGTGAGTCCAGAGGGGGACATCCATGTACTTTGCTGGGGGGTCCCCTCACCGTTCTTTAGCATAATGAGCAACAGTAGAGAAAGTATTGAACTTCGTAAGAATTACGTATACCATTCAAATGTATAATTACTTTGTATAAAACCCTGAAATACCCAACAACAATAAATCTGTAAATTATACTTCATATAAAGAAATGCCTAAAATATAACATTTAAAATAATAAATTAAAAATATTACAAAAATAAATCATTATAATTTAAATGCATTTCCTTTTCACAACCTCAAAAAAACACTAACATCCAAGAATTGAAAAAAAAACTCAATCAAAATATTAGTTAACTAAATTAATACAATTAAAAATAGATTTTATGAATATAAACAGGAAAACTTGTAACAAAAATAAATAAATGATTAGAACATAATTCAAATAATAATTAAAAATTTGAAACAAATATTTTAAATAATGCATAGTTAACTATGATTAAAAATAATATAAAATCAGCCACTCACTCAAAAATATATATTTGCAATTATTTTCAACCATTGCTCCTATAAATACAACAATGTTCTATCAAAATAAAGAATACTAACAAAAGTATTTTTAAAATTCAATTAACTTTTCACCTGTTCCACTACAAACTCAGCAATCTGTTACTAAACTATAAATTACTTAAATGAACGTAGGAATTAAAATTAAAATGAACAAATTAAACATAAACTATTAAACAGTTTACATGCCTAATAATCAATTACATATTTAACCATAAAATGATGACAATTAAAAATAAATTAATTATAATTTAATTGACTTCCCACCCTATTCCCTTACAACCCACTAAGACTTTAGAAGTTACTAATTCAATGAAAAATAAACATTTTTAATTACATACTATGGGGTATATTTACAAGAAAGTGCTGCATTGGTCCAGATGCTCTACTGTTCTTGCATCATTCCTGCCGCACCTAACGACACCATGGTTGTGCCATACTTACAATACGGCGCACTATGGTGATTGTTAGGACAATACCATCAACATTTTTTATGCTAGTGTGGCGCTTTGCTGCACTAGCACCAAAAAATGTTATGCTAGTGCAGCAAAGCACTGGGAGGCCCATTGATTAAAATGGGTGCGTGATTTTTTACAACTGCACTGAGCAGGCATTAAAAATGATGGAAAAATGGCGCAGTGAAATGTAAATTTCACTATGCCATTTTTTCAGTTCTGCCTACCTCGCAATGCCCCCCTGGCATCCATCATGCCAGACGCAGGCATATTGTAGCGCAAAGGGTTTCAAAGTGGCACAATGCTCCACTTTGTAAATACGGTGCGAGTGAAAAACCACCTTCGCGCAACCTTAGGATAAAGAAAAATTACTCTATGGTGGCACAAGTTGGTGCTAGGGGCTTGTAAATATGTTAACAATTATGCTAATTCTACAAAGAGTTAAAATGTATATGCTAATATTTATAAAACATGATATTTATTAGAACCATATTGATGGAAGTGATATTAAATACAGCAATATTCTTAAAAATTATGCTTAAAAATATATTCTGTTCCAGAAGATATTTTCTTCCACAATATTTTGGTAGTTATTACATTTTGACCCCGCCAGGCAAAGGCTGGCTAAAAGCTCAGTTGTAATCAGTAAGGCGGCGCTGAGTTCAACTCCAACTGCTGTCAGCCCATCCAAAACCATGTTCCTGGCGGGGACAGCAGTCACCTGGTGGGTCCGTCCACAAGGGTTGTAATGTGGAGAACAGCCCAGCAGGAGTGCGGCAGTCCGATCATCAGCGCAAGTGTGGCAGTCCTCAGACCACCACACTCGTAATGAGGCCCTCTGTCTGCAAACCCATAGCAAGTATCTTCTGCTAATCCACACAGGCTCTGACCACATGTTGAACAGCTAAAGAGTCAAGAGTATCTTCTCAGACACTAACCTTTCAGTGAACATTTGCAGGGACTGTGGATTCATTGCTGATGTTTGCTGATCTAATAGTATATAGCTTGAGGGTTTGGATTAGTATTCTTGGATGCTGACCTTACAAATAACATTTGGAGATTTTGACTCAGTCTTCATGATTTTGGCCTTACAACAAATGAATGCACTGGTTTTCAGATACTGACTATGCCACACATAGCTGTAGAAGTGTGGGAAAACTGGGCTGATTGCAGAAGCTCCCCAGACTTTTTGCCCCCATTTTTCACTTATGCTGGTGTTTTCGCGACTCTGATGGTGCCCGGGGCACTGCTAACCAGTCCCAGGGCCTGTGCTCTCATTAAAATGATTATGCAACTTAGGCTAATTATAAATGGCTGTGTCAACCTACCTATAAGTCCTTAGTATATGCTAGGGCATGTCGGTTTAGAGGCCCCAGCATAGGTAGTACACCGATAGGTGCACTGCTGAGGTGGCCAGTGTCATTTTAATGGCAGGTCTGCCTTGCTGGCTGCTTTTAAATTAAAATTAACCCCAAATTCTACTTTGGAATTAAAAGTACTTAAAAAGTCTTAAACTACCTTATTTTTACATATAATGTACCTCAAGGGTGTGTCCTAGGTGGCCCCAGGGTTGGGTGCAGTGTAATTGTAAGCAGGGACCTTATATAAGAAGTTTTATAAGCCCTGGTTAGAGAACAATTGGTAAATTTGTTTCCTCCATTGTAGTGAATGGGCTCCTCAAGCTAACATGGGGAATATTTATTTTTAATTAATACATTCTCAAAAGGAGCTAGATATTTCAGGTTTGGTATCCAACTTATTGTTATAATAAATCCAACAACTTGCCATTGTTGAATTTAATATAACTAACTCAGGGAAAGGGTATTAGAACTCAAACTGAAAGTTACCAGCTCTGTAGTGCCCGTCTCTGAGTGGCCAGGCTGCCTTGATGAGGTGTGAAGTGGACAGGGTTGAAAAACAAAGGAAGTGCCGGGGGGGGGGGGGAGACTGCCTCACCAGATGTTGAAACTGGATGGGGGAGAGCAGCCAAACTGTACTTCAAAGGAGGGAAGGACAGTTGGTCCTACAAGTGACCGCCCCCATTTCCTGCAAAACCAGACAGCCAGATGCCCCCTGATTAGATTAGGAGAGGTCTGGGAAGAGGTGTGTTAAGGGAAACTTAGCCACACCAGAGGGTGGCTCAGCCAGACCTAATCTCTGAGATTGAATTTTTGCCATCTTGGATTTTGGGAGAATGTTGCTCTCTAGGATTGATTTTTGACACTCTTCCCAGGAAGTGGTCACTCAAGAAGGTGGAGGCCTGCACGTGATTGGTCAAGAGGCTCCTCCCTGCTTTCCACCCCAGGAGGAAGGATAAAATTGGCAGAGTTGCACCGCCACTTCAGATCCCTACAAAGAATAACAAGTAGAAGAAGAAGGACTTGCCCTGTTGTACCCCTGACCTGCACCTGGACACTGCAATCCGAAGGACTGCACCAGCTGCACACTTGGGATTCACATCAAAAATGACTTTGTCTGTCTTAAACTGGTTCAAGAAGGGACTCCCAGTTTGCTACAGGTAGAGAATAGATGACCAGAGTCCCCTGCACTGACCCTGAAGAAACTGACCAGCTGACCACTGTCCGGTGGTCATTTTTGCATTAGAGCCAGGTGCATCTGGGAGTTGGAGTTCTTACTCTCAAGGAGCAACTGGAACCTTGAGGTGAGTTATGGACTCCTAAAGGACCTTCAAAGACCTTCTGGAAGAAGATCCAGAAGTCTGAAGAAGATTGGAGAACTTTTGGAAAAAAGCTCCATAAGTGGACCGACCCGATGTTGTCAGTCAAGCTGGCTTACGTAGACTGCGACCCACGCTTACTTGCAGGTTCATCCCACTGAAAAGCTCTGGAGCCCCAGACTTACAGAAGCTCCTGGAAAGGCAATCCCATGACGTCAACTCAAAATCGGCTTGCTTGGGAGGGTCGTCTGACGTCAGAGAAAAAAAGCTCCAAAAACGTGACAAAGTCTGAACATAAAAAGTTGACCGAGGCTTCCTGCGCAGTGTATCAGAAGATTTCCATCACGAAAAATCTTCTAAGTTCAAAAGTAAAATTCTTCACCGAGGTCTTTCACAACGCATATCTGAAGAGTGCTCCACAGAGGTCAGATTCAACTTGCGACTTCGCCCCGATGAGAAACTCATCCTGAAAAGGCCTTCATTAGGACTTTGGCCGTCTTTTCAGAAGACCGCTGTGGTGGTGGCTGGCTAAAGACCGTCATGTTGGCAGTCATCCGACTACCTTATTAAGAATCACTCAGTGAAGACCACGAAAATACAGCCAAAAATCCAAGACCAACAGGACACTGGAAGGTGGCAAAGAGGCGGTTCCACTGCCTGGACTGCCAGCCCGACACCTTTCCCCCCACCACGTTACAAGTCACAAACAACCAAAGCGGCTCCTCCATTGTGGAAAACCATTGGCAGAGTGAACCGCCACATTCAAACACACACCTCAGACAGAACGCCACACCACATTGGACAGTTCGAATACCACATACCTGACACACATACACACACCAGACAAACCTACTCACTGCACTATATAACCGACCTGCACACAACCCACAATCCTTTGCAACAAAAACAACATTCACTGACACCGAGGAGCCAAAGCGAATAAGCACTTTTATACCATAGGCACATATACACTACACAATCAGCACACACCCCACAACTGCACAAACAAAACAATACACACATCACGACTACACTCAAACACCACAATCAACTATCACACACAACACTCCCACAACAGCAACAACTACCACCATGTCCCGTCTAAAGCACCCACGCTTCAAAGTCGATGAGTTGTGGGTTCCTGGTCGATGAAATTGTCAGGGTAGAGCCACAACTGTTTGGAGCACAAGTCCTGCAAATCGCCATTGTCAGGAAAATTGAGTTATGGCAGAGAATTTTCCACAGGGTCAACTCAGTAGGCAACCATTCACACACAAGGAAGGACTTTAGGAAGAGGTGGAATGACCTACAGGGGAAGGTGCATTCTATGACATTGAGACACCAAATTGCTGTGCAGAAGACTGGCGGTGGACCTCTTACCCCAGAGTTCACATCGTGGGAGAAGAAGGTCTTGGACATACTGCATCCAGAGGGCCCAACTGGAATCCCCAAAGGACTGGACTCTGGTAAGTAACTATCACTTCCCTGGCACAATTTATTCCTATGCAGCATGCATATTCACCAACCAAACACTCCCTAATTCACTCTATCTCCCACTGCAACTCCTGCTCAATCACCTAATGCCCCTCTCCTACATGCCAACCCACGACCCATCCCCACTTCCCACATAGTCCCTGGCATGTGCACCGATAGCAGTGGCAATAAAAATCACTATGACTCCCATAATGCACTAGCCCATCTACAGCACAACCTGCTATGTCCACATCACAGCACAACTCTTGCATGTATGACTATTGCACTAACTATACCAACTGAATGCTTCGACTGATGACCACTACATGGCAATGACAGCAATGCAATGGCAAACGAGTCCAAACACTGCCACAGCACTGTACCAAACAGAATGGCCACTTATCCAGATCTACAACCCTGAAATGGACTGAGCATGGGCTAGAAAGTAAGAAGGTAAACCTCATGCACCAAATGCACACACAGGACAAGTTACCATGCATACACACATACCTTCCTCCCACTTGGATCTCATGCTGCAATGTACAGCCATCCCCACTCACATCTAGCAAGCCTGATTTAGCACAAGCAAACAGGGGACACCTGTAGGAAAGTACCATCTTGCCTGGCATGTTACCCCCATGTTTACTGTATATGCTTGTTTTTGCCTGTGTCACTGGGATCCTGCTAGCCAGGACCGCAGTGCTCATAAAGTGTGCCTGTATGTGTTCCCTGTGTGGTGCCTAACTGTATCACAGAGGCTCTGCTAACCAGAACCTCAGTGTTTATGCTCTCTCTGCTATTAAAATTGTCACTGCAGGCTAGTGACTAATTTTACCAATTCTGATTGGCACACTGGAACACCCTTATAATTCCCTAGTATGTGGTACCTATGTACCCAGGGTATTGGGGTTCCAGGAGATCCCTATGGGCTGCAGCATTTCTTTTGCCACCTATAGGGAGCTCAGACAATTCTTACACAGGACTGCCACTGCAGCCTGAGTAAAATAACATCCACATTATTTCACAGCCATTTTACACTGCACTTAAGTAACTTATAAGTCACCTATATGTCTAACCCTCACTTAGTGAAGGTTAGGTGCAAAGTTACTTAGTGTGAGGGCACCCTGACACTGGCCAAGGTGCCCCCACATCATTCAGGGCAATTTCCCCGGACTTTGTGAGTTCAGGGACACCATTACACGCGTGCACTACATATAGGTTAATACCTATATGTAGTGTCACCATGGTAACTCCGAACATGGCCATGTAACATGTCTAGGATCATGGTATTGTCACTCCAATACCATTCTGGTATTGGGGGGACAATTCCATGCATCCCCGGGCCTCCAGCATAGATCCCAGATACTGCCAAATTAACTTTCCGGGGTTTTCTCTGCAGCTACCGCTGCTGCCAACCCTCAGACAGGTTTCTGCCCCCTGGGGCCTGGGCAGCCAAGTCCCAGGAAGGCAGAACAAAGGATTTCCTCTGAGAGAGGGTGTTACACCCTCTCCCTTTGGAAATAGGTGTGAAAGGCCTGAGAGGAGTAGCCTCTCCTGGACTCTGGAAATGCTATGAAGGGCACAGATGGTGCCCTCCTTGCATAAGCCAGCCAACACCGGTTCGGGGATCCCCCTAGCCCTGGTCTGGCCCGAAACTGGACAAAGGAAACGGGAGTGACCACTTCCCTGACCAGCACCTCCCAAGGGAGGTGCCCAGAGCTCTTCCAGTGTGTCCCAGACCTCTGCCATCTTGGACACTGGACACCTCTGAGTGGCTAGTGCCAGCAGGGGATGTCAGAGACCTCTCCTGATAGGTGCTTACCTTTCTCTGTAGCCAATCCTCCTCTGTGGGCTATTTAGGGTCTCTCCTGTGGGTATCTCACCAGATAACGAATGCAAGAGCTCACCAGAGTTCCTCTGCACTTCCCTCTTCGACTTCTGCCAAGGATCGACCGCTGACTGCTCTAGGACACCTGTAAAACCGCAACAAAGTAGCAAGAAGACTACCAGCAACATATTGTAGTGCCTCATCCTGCCGGCTTTCTCGACTGTTTCCTGGTGGTGCATGCTCTGAGGGCTGTCTGCCTTCACCCTGCACTGGAAGCCAAGAAGAAATCTCCTGTGGGTCGATGGAATCTTCCCCCTGCCAACACAGGCACCAAACTTCTGCATCACCGGTCCCCTGGGTCCCCTCTCATCCTGGCGAGCATGGTCCCTGGAACAAAGGAGCTGGGTCCAAGTGTCCCCGACAGTCCAGTGGCCCTTCTGTCCAAATTTGGCAGAGGTAAGTCCTTGCCTACCCACGCCAGATGGCAATCCTGTGTACTGCGTGAACTGCAGCTGCTAGGGCTTCTGTGCACTTTTCCAAGATCTCCTTCATGCACAGCCTAGCCCAGGTCCCCAGCACTCCATCCTGCATTGCCCAAATCGCTGAGTTGGACTCTGACTTTGTGGGACTCCCTTTTGTTGTGCTGAGTCTTCTGAACGCCGGTTCAGGGGTTTCTGCAGGTGCTCCCTGCTTCTGCTTGGGATCTCTGTGCTGCTGAGCACCCCCGCTGTCTCCTCCTCCAAGGGGAGACCTCCTGGTTCTTCCTGGGCCCTGGCAGCACCCAAAACCTTCAACCGTGACTCTTGCAGCTAGCAAGGCTTGTTTGTGGTCTTTCTGCGTGGAAACAACTCTGCATCCTCCAGCATGCCGTAGGACATCTTCTGACCAAAGAAGAAGTTCCTGGCTTTTTCCGTTGTTGCAGAATCTTCAGCTTCTTCCACCCAAAGGCAGCCCTTTTGCACCTTCATCCGGGGTTTAGTGGGCTCCTGCCCCCCCGGACACTTGCGTGACTCTTGGACTTGGTCCCCTTCCTTTACAGGTCCTCAGGTCCAGGAATCCGTCTTCAGTGTTTTGCAGTCAGTTGTTGTCCTTGCAGAATCCCCTATCTGTGCAATACTGTCAGTAACTTTACTCCTACTTTTCAGGGTCTTGGGGTGGGGTATCTTGGACACCCTTAGTGTTTTCTTACACTCCCAGCGACCCTCTACACACTACACTAGGCCTGGGGTCCATTCGTGGTTCACATTCCACTTTTGAAGTATATGATTTGTGTTGCCCCTAGGCCTATTGTCTCCTATTGCATTCTATTGTGTCCTACAGTGTTTGCACTACTTTTCTAACTGTTTAATTACCTGATTTTGGTTTTTGTGTATATTTTGTGTATATTACTTACCTCCTAAGGGAGTATATCCTCTGAGATACTTTTGGCATATTGTCACTAACATAAAGTACCTTTATTTTTAGTAACTCTGAGTATTGTGTTTTCTTATGATATAGTGCTAAGTGAAATAAGTGGTATAGTAGGAGCTTTTCATGTCTCCTAGTTCAGCCTAAGCTGCTCTGCTATAGCTACCTCTATCAGCCTAAGCTGCTAGAACACTTCTAATCTACTAATGAGGGATAACTGGACCTGGCACTGAGAAAATGTACATAAAGTTAATCATACACCATAGCTGCTAGGCATCTGTTTATCTTTATTATGTTGCCATGTGCTCGACAAACCTCCTGAACTTTGATGATTGACTTTGTGCTCGCAGCCTTGGGCTGCAATCTGCTTATCGCTGTAATTTACTTGTTCTAACCGTAGTTCCGAGAATGTTTGTGCTTAATCAGTAACTGCCAGAACAGGTTCGTACAGGTCGTTGGCACCTCCTGCCAGCTGCATCTGTACTTTCTCCCACCACACGTGTATCCCTGAAATATTCTGAAGGCCGCAGAGGACCTTGAATACACTAGGGGTGGAGTTGTCCTCTGACTAAGCAGTTTTGTGTGGATATAAGGTTGGGTGCCCCAGAGTGAAGGGGCAGCCTCCGTAGGAAAGTCTCTATGACTGTCCTGGGACTCTGTACTGGCTCGGGCTAGTTTACCATCTAATAAAAATTATCTTTTCTCCTACAGTTGGTGACTCCGCCTGGTTTGTGTAATGTATGACTGTATACCCTGAGGACTTAGGGTATCCCTCCACCGCTGAGAGAGAATCAGCGACATTTTCTCCCGGTTCCTCAGTTGGCGCCCGAACAGGGACACCATCCAGGCATCCAGGGGGTTGTCCCGGTGACGGAGGACTCATTGACGAATTTTCAAGGGAGGCGCCCCACATCTGATCCTGAGCACCGTTCTCTGTTGTGGACCTGTGGACTTCGACTACTGGGTCTTTCGGTCGCCTGAGACACCGCCTGGCGCTGTCTGGACTGGTATCTTTGTCTTTTGTGAATAATCGGACTCCCTGACTGACGGAGAAAATAGAGTGTCAGGAAAGGACAGGAATTTGAAATTCCTGTCTAAAACTGTCTGTATCTGTTTCTTTTAAAAAGGTAAAATAGCTCCTTGCAAAGATCGACGTCGGTGGTAAAACGGACCTAAGTTGTCTGATATATATATTATGATATAGTAGGAGAAAGCATATTTGCATTTGAGTTGTTTTGAATACCACTCATGTAAGTAATTGAACGGTTTATTTCTGCAATATTTATCGTACTAGATACATAATGCCGGTACTGAGTCGTTTTAGAAAATGGTGTTGTTGTTGTTGTAACAAGGACTCCCACCTGGAGGAAACGTATCCTGCTCCTCCGGCCGGGACTCCAAACCATGACATGTATGTTAAATATGGGATAGGGCCTATTGTCTGGTCTGACATATGGAGGAAAAGAACGAGAACTAGTTCAGACCTACAATGGCCTATTCATGGCACCTTTGAAGAAAGTAAACTTAATTATTTACAGGAACGATTGTTTGCAACTAAAAGTAGACCAGGCATGTTCGACTCTTTGCGGATCTGGCAGAAAGAAGCAGACCAGAAACGCAAAAAGGCGGAGAAGGACGCTAAAAGACATATGACTAGGACACTGACTGATAAAGCAGGTAAATTAGACAGGACAGAACGTGAACAAGGCATTATGGCATTTGACAGGACACACCGCTTGAATACTGATAAATGTTACCCTTCCCAGACACTTCAGGAAAAAACGACGGAAGAAGACCCACTTATGAATGACTTGTTAGATAAGCCACCAATATACACGCCCCCGTTATACCCCGTTTTACCTAATTAACCACCGGTGCCAGGCAAGCCTATTGTCACACGTCCCATTGGGTCTAATACACGCACCCTACAGCCCCTTACCACTCCCGTGATACAGACACCTCAGGAATATGGTCCCCAGGGTCCCACTGCTCCTCCTGCTACTATTCTTCCCCCTCTGAATAGATTACCTGTCTCATGGTCCGCGGAACGCCCTACGACTTCTGGGTCAATAGTTTCTCCATCCCTTCGAGACACCCCGCGTCCCACCACTCCACGAAAGAGTACTTTACGGAGTCAGTTGTTCTCCAGTCCTCATGAGGAGGATGTGGTGGACGAGCTGACTCGCCGATGGATGACTAACTGGAATGAGTATGGGGCACGGGATATTTGCCAGACCATAAGGCAGTGGAGGACCCAAGTACAATTTCACGCGGCCTCCCTTATGTGTAAATTAGTCACCACCGAATACGAAGATATGGGAATACCGACCCCGGAGGGCCTGGTCGCCCTCCAAAACCGTGCCTCCGGTGGAGTCGCCTTCGGGACAGACCTTTTTTCTTACGTTGTCACCCTTCTTACGTTTCGGGACCGTCTGTATTTATGCGACTCCAATCCCGACACCAGCATGTTCCCAATGAGGGAGGTCCCACCCGTCTGGCACGCACCAGTACCGGCGGTTGGGAACAACGCAGCAGTACCTGGCCACTTCCAACAAATATGGGTCCATACCCCATGGAAGAGGACCAAAACTTATGCATTCAAAGCAGCGTTACCCGACCCTCGAAAGAATCCAGCAGGTTATAATAAGGAGTTGAAACAGACGTTAGACTCCTGTGTAATGACATTGTCAGATATTGACATGTTCATGGCTGCGGTAGTTCCCCCCGACATTTGGACACGTAAACGCCGTGCTGACCATGTTGCTGAACCCGGGGGTACCTGGGCAGCATTTGAAGGAGCTGAGCGTGCACAAACAGGGGGAGCAAAACCTGAACCAATAATATTAGCTCTCCCAGATCGCATTGTAGATTTCATGAAAACAATGTTAACGCCGCATAGAATAAATTGGGATAAGTTGTCAGCTTGTAAACAGAAAAAGGGTGAGAGTGTTTCAGACTTTTTCACTAGGTTTGAGAATATATTCTCTGACTTTAGTGGGTAGGATATGGCCACCAAAGGTGGACTCCGATTGTTTGTGGACAAATTTGTTGCTAACCTGTTACCGGACATAAACGCTAAATTGAAACTTTGTGAAAGTACTTGGCCAGTGACAACATCCACTGGTATTCTGACAATGGCCCAATATTACGAGAATAGGGAAATAGAGGAGCAAGAGAAAGCGGACAAAAAGACTAAAGATTTGAAGACAAAAATATTAATTCAACGGGCATATCCGCCGTCCCGTCCACAGTCTTCCAGGTCCCATTCCCAGGGCCCATCTAAAAACAACTACTACCACCTTCCCGCCCGTCTCTAGGGTATTACCAATGTGCGTACTGTAAAGAGGAGGGCCATTAGAAAAATGATTGCCCAAATAAAGTTGGCCCCTCCCAAAATATCGCCCACCTGGATAATAGAGTACGCGGGCACGCAGGACCCTCCCAACAGAATACTGACAGAGACAGACAGCAAGTGGGACCGCGCTCGCACAGTACTCCGCGACAGAACTATTTTGACAATCCCTCCTCCAAAATTCCGCAGCGCCAATTTTTAAATGATGACTATGACCCAATGGAGGGACAAGGTTCCTCTTTTGATTAGGACAGCGTAGGACAGAGGGGGTGGGACCATTCTCTATCCCCGTTAAACAGAATGGCCCTCACGTTGAAGTACAAGTCAACTCCTCGTAATTTTCTAGTGGACACAGTGGCCCTACTACAGCACCTTGCTCACCATAATCACAAGGTTTCTCTCCCTAAATTGAAGTATTGTAGACAGCAGGTCACCTATCTCGGTCACCTCCTGTCTAAGGAGGGACGTACCTTGACTGCTGAACGAGTACAAGCCATTCGAAACATACCTGTCCCACGGACTCAGAGAGATGTGAGAGCCTTTTTTAGGCATCACTTCCTTTTGTCGTCAGTTGATTCCAACTTATTCCCTTCTCATCAAACCATTTTTGTCTCTCATACGTAAGGATTGTTCTGAGAACATCGAGTGGAATGATGATTTCCAATCCAGTTTTGATGACCTTAAGCACGCACTCTGTACAGTACCTGTGCTAGGCACACCTGACTATCGTAAGCCCTTCCAGTTGTATGTCTGTGAGAAGGACGGATGTTTCCTGTCAGTATTGACCCAGGAACATAGGGGCAAACAGCGCCCGTGTGCCTATTTTTCGGGCCTGTTAGATCCTGTGGCCCGTGCTCTCCCGGGATGTTTGCGCGCAGTAGCTGCGGCTGCAGTTGCGGTGCGCCAGTCTGCTGGGATAGTAATGGACTCCCCTCTCATGTTACTGGTTCCACATACTGTTAATGCATTACAGAATAAGACAAAAACGCAACATCTCACAAATGCCCGTTTGACCACGTATGAATTGACACTTCTGGCTAGCCATATCACACTTCAGAGGTGTAACACACTCAACCCTGCCACCCTGCTGCCCCTCACGGAGGAGGTTGAGGATACCCACACTGATCCTCATGACTGCATCCTTCGTACAGAAGATGAGACAAAAGGCAGAGTAGACTTGCAAGATACTCCATTACATGATCCTGATGGAACACTATGGGGGTCATTCTGACCCCAGCGGGCGGGGGGAGCCGCCCGCCTGGAGGGAACCGCCGAATGACCTCACCGCGGTCAAAAGACCGAGGCGGCCATTCTGGCTTTCCCGCTGGGCCGGCGGGCGACCGCCACCGCGGCCCAGCGGGAAACCCCCCTCAACAATGAAGCCGGCTCCGAATGGAGCCGGCGGAGTTGTAGGGGTGCGACGGGTGCAGTGGCACCCATTGCGATTTTCAGTGTCTGCAAAGCAGACACTGAAAATCTTTATGGGGCCCTGTTAGGGGGCCCCTGCACTGCCCATGCCAGTGGCATGGGCAGTGCAGGGGCTCCCAGGGGCCCCACGACACCCATTCCCGCCATCCTGTTCCTGGCGGTAGAAACCAACAGGAACAGGATGGAGGGAAGGGGGTCGGAATCCCCATGGAGGATTCCCTGGGCCAGGGGTAAACCGGCGGGAAACCGCCGGGTGCCCTTTTCTGACCGCGGCTTTACCGCCGTGGTCAGAATGGCCCTGGAAGCACCGCCAGCCTGTTGGCGGTGCTTCCGCGGTCCCCGGCCCTGGCGGTCATGGACCGCGAGGGTCGGAATGACCCCCTATATGTGGATGGTTCATGCCTTAAATTACCCATGGTACCACCTCTGCAGCCTATGCTGTAACAACAATGGAAAAGATAATAGAGGCTGCTAGGATACCAAAGAATTCGGCTCAAGCTGCAGAATTGATAGCTCTGACGCGAGCTTGTGAGCTGAGTAAAGGACTGAATGTCAACATCTACACAGATAGCCAGTATGCATTCGGGGTGGTACACAATTTTGGTCGATTATGGGCAGAAAGAGGTTTTCTGACCTCACACGGTACCCATATTCAGCATGGGACACTGATATCGAACCTCTTGTTTGCTCTTGCACTTCCCCAGACCATGGCCATCATCAAGTGTAGCGCACAAAAAAAGGTGACCGATGATGTCGGCTGAGGCAATGCCTTTGCTGACCAGATAGCGAAAGAAACAGCACGTGAAAAGATAGGATGTATGTACATAGTGGAAAATAGAAAGGAGGTCTCTGAGCATGAGATATTTGGGAACACATTGAAAAGTGTACAAAGGATTCAGGCAGAGGTTACTGAACAAGAGCTAATTTCATGGAAGGGAGGAAAGGCCGAGTTTGACGAGGACATACAGGCGGTCATTCCAACCTCGGCGGTAAAAGGCGCTTACCGCCAGACAGAAGACCGCCATAACACCGCTGCGGTCGCGGTAAACCGCCACGGTCATTCTGACCCACAACAGGCAAACTGCCAAAATACCGACTTCCACAAAAGTCTGCCACACCAAAGGTCAGCGATAAACTGGCGATGACCAAACCTCCACCGTCACGCCAACAGAAATACGCCCATGCCATTACGACCCACAAATCCACGCGGCGGTCTTTCAACCGCAGTATTCTATTGGCGGTACACACCGCCGCGGTCGAAATACACATACTCGTACAAAACACTACCACATTGGACAATTCGAAATACACACACCTGATACACATACACACACCACTCCCACACACCCAATACAATATAAAACACACACCCATATCACCCACAAACCCCTACGACCAGAAATTCAGAGAAAAGGCGAGAGAGAGACACCACAGTCAACTACCAAGCATCCACAGGCACACAATACCAATACCCACAGAACTTCCACAAACCTCACACAGCACACCACTAAATAGCACCCCACTTATCACTACACACTCCACCCCACACATCATCCACACCACCCCATGGCACCTCAAAGACACCCCAGGTTCTCAGATGCTGAGCTCAGGGTCATGGTGGAGGAAATCGTACGAGTAGAGCCCCAGCTGTTCGGGACACAGGTGCAGCACACCACCATTGCCAGGAAGATGGAGCTATGGAGCAGAATAGTCGACAGGGTCAACGCTGTGGGACAGCACCCAAGAAATAGGGACGACATCAGGAAGTGGTGGAACGACCTACGGGGGAAGGTGCGTTCCATGGTATCAAGGCACAACATTGCAGTACAGCGGACTGGCGGCGGACCCCCACCTCCTCCCCCAGAATTTACAACATGGGAGGAGCAAGTCTTGAACATCCTGCATCCTGAGGGCCTCGCAGGAGTCGGTGGAGGAATGGACTCTGGTAAGTCTCATCTTCACTACTTCATCCCCCCACCCCACCTGCATGCCAACTCATACCCCCACCCTCACCCTCACCCCCATCACAACTACCCCTTGCAAATGTCTCACCATCACAACCCACCCATCCCAAAACTTGGGTGTCCATGCTTTCACCAAAGCATGCCCAATGCACATACCCATCACCCCCCCCCCCCAAAACACCGTCACAACAGCCCCCACAAAGGAATGCCAGCACTGGGGTACGCTGGCACCCACCCAGTGCACGCCATTGGCACACACAGAAGCAATAACCATACTTTTATACCCCTGCAGGACCCGAACGCCAGGTCACCGCGCAGGAGGGTCCACAAATGTCCACTCCACCCCCAGAAGAGGCCCACAGTGATGACAGCAGCTCTGTCTCCCTGGATCTAGATGACCAGCCCGGTCCATCGGGGACCTCGGGACAGTCGGTTCCCCTCAGTCAGGCACAGGCCACAGCAGACCTTCCCCCCTCTGGGAACACCAGCACAGCACCCACCCAGCGGGCCCATACCTCTGTCCCCAGGACACGTCAATCAGAGGTGTGTCCACCACTACAGGGAACCCAGGCTAACCCACCACCCCAACAACAACAGGGACCTGGGGGCAGTGGTAGTGGGCACACGGTCCAGGGGACCGAGGCCTAAGGAAACAGGGGAACTGGGAGGGCTGCTGTGCGACAGGGGGGGGACAGGCCAAGGGAACCCACTCTCCACGAGGCCCTCTCCTCCATCATGGGAGCATACCACCGCTCCCAGGAGACAATGGCGACGGTCCTGGCCAGGTTTCAGGAAATCCAGCTTCTGCAGGAGCAACAGTATATGGGTTTCAGGGAGGAACTAAGAAACATCAGTTCCGCCCTGGGTACCATCGTAGTGGCCCTGAATGAGTTAATCACCACATTGCGGACCACTGTGGCACCTCAAAGGGCCCCTGACACTAGCATGGACCAAGAACTGGCTACCACCTCCGCCGGCGCTAGTGGACAGGAGGCCCCGACAGAAGACCAACAGGCCACCAGAACCCCACCCCCTGCAGAAGGAGAACCACCCGCAAGCGGGCCCTGAGATCCAGGAAGAAGACAGAGTAACATGTCAAGACCCCCGCCAGCAAAGGATACCGCTCTGATTGTCATCCCACTGTCCCACATTGTCACCCTGTCCAACCTTAAACTGCCCCTGCTCCACTTCCCACAGGCATTTGGACAATGCACCTGTGAACCTGATAGTCTGGACTCTGCCATGGACAATCCTCCACCATCACCCCTCACCGATTTGCAACCACCCATCCAAATTAGAGCACTTGAATAAACACACTTATTGTACATAAACAATCTGGAGTCTGTCTGTGATTTTAACAAATGTATTAGACATGACAGTGCCAAAATTGTTATTCACATTGTGATGCCAACAAACCGCTGTCACACAGCTGTAGTCCATGGGGAAACAAAGCAGATGTCACGCAGTGGGGCCCACAGCTCTGAAAACGGAAGGGAAAGTCACAACACAGTTAGCATACACTGGGGGAAAAAGTCAGACAGTAGAGAGGTAGGAGTCTTTAAGTAAATGTAATATGCCGGTGTGTACTCTTACCTGTGTGTCACTGAAAATATTGCTCAATTACTGTGTTCCTGTTGTCTATGTCTTCCTCTCCGGCTTCCTCTTCTTCACTCTCCACAGGCTCCACAGCTGCTACAACACCACCATCTGGACCATCCTCCTGCAGAAAAGGCACCTGGCGGCGCAAAGCCAGGTTGTGAAGCATACAGCAGGCCACGATGATCTGGCACACCTTCTTTGGTGAGTACATTAGGGATCCACCTGTCATATGGAAGCACCTGAACCTGGCCTTCAGGAGGCCAAAGGTGCGTTCGATCACCCTCCTAGTCCGCCCATGGGCCTCATTGTAGCGTTCCTCTGCCCTGGTCCTGGGATTCCTCACTGGGGTCAGTAGCCAGGACAGGTTGGGGTAACCAGAGTCCCCTAATAGCCACACCCGGTGCCTCTGGAGTTGACCCATCACATACGGGATGCTGCTATTCCGCAGGATGTAGGCGTCATGCACTGAGCCAGGGAACTTGGCATTAACATGGCAGATGTACTGGTCTGCCAAACAGACCATCTGTACATTCATCGAATAATAACTTTTCCTGTTCCTGTACACCTGTTCACTCCTGCTGGGGGGTACCAAAGCCACATGTGTCCCATCAATGGCACCTATGATGTTGGGGATATGTTCAAGGGCATAGAAATCACCCTTCACTGTAGGCAAATCCCCCACCTCAGGGAAAATGATGTAGCTCCTCATGTGTTTCAGCAGGGCAGACAACACTCTGGACAACACCTTGGAAAACATAGGTTGAGACATCCCTGATGATATGGCCACTGTTGTTTGAAATGACCCACTTGCTAAGAAATGGAGTACTGACAGCACCTGCACTAGAGGGGGGATCCCTGTGGGTTGGCAGATGGGTGACATCAGGTCTGCCTCCAGCTGGGCACACAGTTCATGAATAGTGGCTCGGTCAAGCCTGTATGTCAGTATGACATGTCTTTCCTCCATTGTCGACAGGTCTACCAGCGGTCTGTACACGGGAAGATTCCTCCATCTCCTCGTATTGCCAAGCGGACGGTGCCTAGGAAGGACAACAGCGAGCACAGAGTCAATCAACCCACAGGTACGTTCCCACAGCTTGCACACAACACGATTCAGTATGCATTGAATGGTTTGTATGAGTGTTGAGGAAAGGCCTAGGCATGTGTGACGTAGTAGAAATTAAGCCATGTGGGCCCTTGAAATGGCGGCTGCCTGACCTGTGAAGTGTGACAATGGGATGTGAGGTCAATGCGCTGGCGTGGCACACCGTGGCGGTAGGCGCAAAGCCGCATTGGTTAACATAGAACCCTATGGGTTTCACGAGCCAATGACGATGTGCGCCGGCGGTCGCGGTACGCACCGCCGCGGTACGCACCGCCGCGGGCGTGACCGCCATTTTCTATCTACTTAATCACTCGATACCTGATCTTCCACAGGAGAGGACCTACACTGCAAGTGCTGCTGTGACGTCGGTCTGGAAGAGACAATGGCTGCTGCGACTGGGGAAAGGGCCCCTGCCTTCACTTCTGAAGAATTGGAGAAACTCGTGGATGGGGTCCTCCCCCAGTATGCGCTACTCTACGGTCCTCCAGACCAACAGGTAAGTACACTAGGACCATGCTTTGTGGGCAATGCCTGGGTTGAGTCGGGTGGATGAAAGATGGTGGGCAGGGGAGCGATTGAGGCATGCATCAGACGACAGATGAGAGCATTGGCCACATGGCAAGGGTGGGGATGGGGGGCCACTCACATCAAGCATGCAGAAGGTGATGATTTTTCTTCTCCCCCTGTACATGTCACATAGGTCAGCGCCCACCAGAAAATCGCTATTTGGCGTGCCATCGCCAAGGACGTCCGGACCCTGGGGGTCCACAACAGATGGGGCACCCACTGCCGGAAGAGGTGGGAGGACATCCGACGCGGGAGCAGGAAGACGGCGGAGGCTCTGCTGGGGATGGCCTCCCAACGTAGGAGGGGTGCCAGTCGTCAATTGACCCCCCTGATGTCCCGGATCCTGGCGGTGGCCTACCCCGATTTGGATGGGCGCGTAAGGACATCACAGCAGACACAAGGGGGTGAGTACACTCTCATTCTGGTGACTTTGCGCGCAGTGGAGGTGTCTGGGTGGGGGAGGTGGGCTGTGGGTATCTCTAGGCCAAGGCGATTTCTGTAGGCTAGGCCCCTCCGTAAGGCATGGCCCTGTGCCCCCGCCCCCCACCTCTGTAGGGTGCCAAGTACAGCTATTCATGGCCCTGTGTCATCTATGTGTGCAGTTGTCGTCCATAGGCTTGTAGGCCATGTCCCACTGATTGAGTAGTGGACCCCAAGTGCGCAGCGTAGTGCAGGGGGCTTCTGTGTGTGTCCTCTCCACCAACGGTAGTGGTAATCCATGCACTCAACATGTCTTTCTTTCTCCCCCCCCTTTTTTGTGGTCTTCCTGTTCATGTGTGCATTAGCATCATCAGGCGGAGGAGAAGTGGCATCGGAGAACGAGGGAGCTGCATCCCACATGGCCCTGGAGGGCCATGCAACGGACTCTGAGTACACCAGTGGGACGGAGGGCGAGGGGAGCTCCACAGCGGGGACTCGTGCTGATGTCAGTGGCAGCGACTCGTCCTCTGAAGGGAGCTCCCTTGTGGTGGCGGCAACATCCGTGCCCCCCGCAACAACAGGTACAGCCGCCACCCAGCGCACCAGCACCGCCCTCCCAGCAGCCCCTCAGCGTTTGCCCCGTGCCCGCTCACCCAGGAAGGGGGGCATCTCCTTCGCCCCAGGCACCTCAGGCCCTGCCCCTGTCACCCCTGCTGCCCTCAGTGAGGAGGTCATTGACCTCCTGAGGACCATCATTGTTGGGCAGTCTACCCTTTTGAATGCCATCCAGGGTGTAGAAAGGGAGGTGCACCGGAGTAATGCATACCTGGAGGGCATTCATTCGGGTCAGGCTGCCCATCAGCGATCGTTCAACGCTCTGGCCTCAGCACTGGCGGCAGCAATTGTCCCTGTCTCTAGCCCCCCCCTCCAACTTCCTCCACCCAGACCCAATCCCCTGTACCTCTGCCTATCCCAGACACACCTACAGACCAGCCTGCACACACCTCAACACCCAAGGGAAGCTCATCCAGACATAAGCACCACACATCACACAAGCATTCACACAAGCAACATCCACATGCAGACACACCAACACCCACTGCCTCCACTGTGTTCCCCTCCTCCTCGTCTCCCTCCTCCCTCCCTGTGACGTCTCCACTCACACTTGCATGCACAACATCTTCAGCCACTACGTCCATCACCAGCACACCCACCAGAACACTCCGCACACGTGCAGTCACCCCCCCCCACTACCATTTACACGTCCCCTGTGTCCTCTCCCAGTGTGTCTGTCACCCCCTCTTCCAAACCACACAAACGCAGGCAGCCACCCACCCAACAGCCATCCACCTCACGACAGCCTCCAGCCCAAGCACCTGCACCCAAAGACACCAGACTTCACACTCCTACAACCACATCCTCTTCCTCCACTCCCATACCCACTACACCTAGCCGTCCCTCTCTTTCCAAATTGATTTTCCTTTCCAAACTTGACCTCTTTCCAACAACTCCCCCACCCCGTCCATCGAATAAGACTGCAATCAGCACCTCAGCCACCACCAAACCTGGACCTATCAAGACTGTTGTCCAAGGACTGTGGAGTCCCCCACCCTCAAGGGCAACTAGTTCTGCTAGGAGCCAAGGCACGGCCAGCCCACCCCCGGAAAAACACCCAAAGATCACCAGTGCCCGGCGCGAGAGGCCAAGGACACCAGGGACCAAAATCCCTACCCTGGCTCCGGCTGGAAGTGGGGTGCCACCTGGCATACCGCCAAAGGTGGGAAAGGGCCACAGACGACCAGGGAAGGGTGGGAAGGGCAGCACGCCCGACAAGTCCGGCAGCAGGCCAGCTGCCCAGGAGGGCCCCACTAGCCCCATCCCAGGTGTGCAGGAGGACAACCAGAGGCCCGGTACGGCAGCCCAGGAGGGCCCCGCCAGCCACAGCCCAGCTGCCCAGGGGGGCCCTGCCAGCCACAGCCCAGCTGCCCAGGAGGGCCCCGCCAGCCACAGCCCAGCTGCCCAGGAGGGCCCCGCCAGCCACAGCCCAGCTGGGCAATGAAGGAGCACCAGCCACAGCCCAGCTGGGCAATGAAGGAGCGCCAACTCAAGCACCGCTGAACATGGCAAGGACCGCCAAGGCAAGCACCGCTGAACAGGGCAAGGACCGCCAAGGCAAGCACCGCTGAACAGGGCAAGGACCGCTCAACAGGGCAAGGACCGCCAAGGCAAGCACCGCTCAACAGGGCAAGGACCGCCAAGGCAAGCACCGCTGAACAGGGCAAACACCGCTGAACAGGGCAAGGACCGCTGAACAGGGCAAGGACCGCCAAGGCAAGCACCGCTGAACAGGGCAAGGACCGCCAAGGCAAGCACCGCTGAACATGGCAAGGACCGCCAAGGCAAGCACCGCTGAACTTGGCCTTTCATCTCAAGCACCGCTCCGCTGGGCACCGCCGTCTCAAGCTCTGCTGAACTGGGCCCTTCATCTCAAGCACCACTCCGCTGAGCACCACCGTCTCAAGCACCGCTGAACTTGGCCCTTCATCTCAAGCACCGCTGCACTGGGCCCTTCATCTCAAGCACCGCTGAACAGGGCCCCTCATCTCAGGCACCGCTCTGCTGGGCACAGCCGTCTCACGCACCACTGAACAGGGCACCGCCGTCTCAAGCACCACTGGACTTGGCCCTTCATCTCAAGCACCGCTGCACTGGGCCCTTCATCTCAAGCACCGCTGAACAGGGCCCTTCATCTCAAGCACCGCTCCGCTGGGCACCGCCGTCTCATGCACCGCTGAACAGGGCACCGCCGTCTCAAGCACCGCTGCACTGGGCCCTTCATCTCAAGCACCGCTCCGCTGGGCACCGCCGTCTCAAGCACCGCTGAACTGGGCCCTTCATCTCAAGCACCGCTGCACTGGGCCCTTCATCTCAAGCACCGCTGCACTGGGCCCTTCATCTCAAGCACCGCTCTGCTGGGCACCGCCGTCTCATGCACCGCTGAACAGGGCACCGCCGTCTCAAGCACCGCTGGACTTGGCCCTTCATCTCAAGCACCGCTGCACTGGGCCCTTCATCTCAAGCACCGCTGCACTGGGCCCTTCATCTCAAGCACCGCTCCGCTGGGCACCGGCGTCTCAAGCACCGCTGAACTGGGCCCTTCATCTCAAGCACCGCTCCGCTGGGCACCGCCGTCTCAAGCACCGCTGAACTGGGCCCTTCATCTCAAGCACCGCTCCGCTGGGCACCGCCGTCTCAAGCACCGCTGAACTGGGCCCTTCATCTCCAGCACCGCTCCGCTGGGCACCGCCGTCTCAAGCACCGCTGCACTGGGCCCTTCATCTCAAGCACCGCTGGCCCATTGGCGGAAGGGGCAGTGCTGCATCTGTGTCGGGCAGGACTGCACAAAGCACTCTGGGCACCAGTCCCCCTCCAGAACCAGTGGACACTGTCATCCACTTGAGAGACTGTGGCTTTGCACTCCCCAGGATGTAACAGTGGGCAAACGACCCACTGTATGGACTTGAGAGACTGTGGCTTTGCACTCCCCAGGATGGGACAGTGGCCATGGAGGCGCCTCGTGGATCTGGCGTCGTGTACTCATGTGGCCGAGGTGCCCCCCCTTCCTTTCCCCCTGAGGTGCCTGTAGTTTTTCTATCTGATGCCCCTGCAGTGTTCTCTCCGTTGGTGTCAGGTATCCTGTGTGGGCCTTGCCCATGTGATTTGGGCCCAGTGGTCCACGGGCAATGACTGCTAAAATTATCGGACTTTTAATATTTATGTATATATTAGTTTTAAATGTGTTATGTTTTTATATGCCGATAATACAATATATTCGACTGTTTATGATCATTTAATTTTGTCTTTGCATTCTTCCGGGGGTTTGGGGGTTGTAACAGTGATGTATTGCTATGCATTGATGTGTGTGTTGTAGTGGGTGAGGGTGGTGGTGGGTGTGTAGCGTATGTGTGCCCGTAATATTTTCTCCTCCCACTCCCCTGTGTCGTAGGTGCAGTACTCACCGTAGTCTTCTGCGCCGGCGTTCGTGTTCCTGGTAGAGGAGCAGGAATACAATAGCTGGTAGGATGTGTAGTTCGGGTTCCATGCTGTCCAGATTCCTCGTGGGGTGTATGGAGGTGAGCGTTTTCCGTTTCAAATGTCTGTTTCCGCCGTGTTTTTATCGGCGGGGCTACCGCCCCGGAAAAGGTGGCGGATTGGTGGGTTGTGATAGGGTGGGCGGTACATTGACTCCCGCCTGTCTGTTGGCGGTGACCGCCGCGATGTTTGTTTGTCCCGCCGTGGCGGGCGGAGTGTTAATGTGGCGGTCTCTGTTGGCGGTTTCCGCAAGGGTCAGAGTTCCATTTTTTAAACCGCCAGCCTGTTGGCAGGTTAGCCGCCGCTTTAACACCGACCGCCAGGGTTGGAATGACCCCCACAGTGTTGGACAGATCTGTCGCAAAACAAAAGATGGATGCTCCCTGATGCATTTATCTTACCAGTAGTAACGATGGCCCATGGTCCAGCCCATATAAGTGCCAAAAGTATCTGTGACATACTGGTTCGAACATGTATGATATGTTTACAACATAACCCAGGAAAAGGTACACCAGTCCCACCCGGACATTTGGGCCCCCCAGATTATCCTTTTGAAGTGTTACAAATGGATTATATTGAAATGGAAAGGTTTAACAATTTGAGATACATCCTGGTCGTGGTTTGTATGTTTAGTAAATAGGTGGAGGCCTGCCCAACTAAAGACAACACTGCTATTACTACAGCTAAAATACTCTTGAAAGAATTCTTTCCCCGATTCGGGATCCCTCGATGTGTATGGTCAGACAACGGAAGTCACTTTACTGGACAGGTCATGAGGAAGGTCTGCGAAGGTCTAGGTCTCCGCCAGAAGTTTCACCAGCCAATCACCCCGAATCAGCAGGCTTAGTAGAGAATTATAATGGTACCCTCAAGTTGAAAATATCAAAAATATGTGCTGATCGCGGTATTACATGGCCAGACGCACTGCCCCTAGCATTATTATCTGTTAGGATGACACCCCATTCTAGGTCAGGGTTGTCACCACACGAGATAGTGACGGGGAGGCCGGCGAACGTTTTGGGTGTTCCACGTCCTCGTAAATACTCAGACATTGAGCATCCTGTCTTGCTGGATTATCTCGCTGAACTTACTAATTCTTTACGTCTGATTCGTCAGCAGGTACACGAAGCACTACCCTCTGTGCCCACCGATTCAGGCCACAACTTGCAACCTGGTGATTGGGTCCTCACGAAGAATTTTCAACGGAAAAAGAGTCTTGAGCCCCGCTGGAAAGGTCCGCGACAGGTCCTCCTGGCTACTCGAACAGCAGTCAAAGTCGAGGGAGCCAAAAATTGGATACATGCTTCACACTGCAAGAAAATACCTCTGTTTGTATCCTGTGAAGGCATAAAAGGTGGTTACTGTCCAACAAGGAAGGACAGTTCCAATAGAAATACAGAAATAAATAAAGAACAGAACGACAGTGCCCTGCAGGGGGCCTCTCCAGATCCTGGTCCCACTGAACAGTTGTTTCCTGACCATACCATACCGAATTCCACCAGATACAATTTTCGCCCTCGAAAAATTAGAAAATAAGAACATGAACTAATTGCTTGTCCCCTGTACTAAGTCTGACAATAGCTGCAGGGCCGTGATTTTGTCTGTTGGGGCGGACCAGAGTGTGTCAATAGGACTGTTGGAATCACCCCTCAGTGAAGAAACCAACAGTCATGGGCGGCACCTATGTTGGACTGAACTGCTAGTGGGACAAGCAATAAACAGAAATGGGCGTTATACAGGAAGACAAGAGGAAAATGCAGAAAATAAAATAACGGAAAAGACTATTGGGCCCGTTTATCGCTTGCTTCACCATAACAGTGCTATGTCTGGTACTTCTGGCCTGCATTGGATGGTTGATACATGATTCTGACTCAAAGGTCTCTCCAACTCTGTCACCACCTCCAGAAAACAGCCATGTTTCCTTACCACCCAATGAGGAAGGACGACGCAAGGAATATGAAAAAAAATACCTTCATATCTATGTTACATCAACATCAGCTGGCTGTAAATAGAACAAATTGTTGGGTATGTGGCTTGCTACCAAGTTCCGTGCAAAAAGGGTTGCCATATATTTCATTTCCTTTTTCTTTCGATGGCTCGTGCAGTGCCTGGTTTGAACTATCAGCCATCTGGGCTACCTCAATGGATGCTACTAATTCTGGACTATTGGTCACCCACCTATACTGGTTATGTTGGCCTACTGGAACGAGAGTCTATGGAACAAAGGAAGAAAAGTCAGAGTACGCTGACCGACGAAATAGGTCATATATTTTTTATCCTTTAATACCACACCCCGGATTGGCCAAAGATTTTTTGTAACACAGGTCAAGGCTCCACTTTGTTTTCAGAAAAATGGTAATAGAAGTGTAGGTGCCAGCAACTGTAATGCTACAGTAATATTGAATGGAACTGATTGGCCTACCATGATACTGTCACGAAACATGTATTTTGTTTGTGGTAATAATGCCTACACCTCCTTGGTACCCGCCTGGACCGGTACGTGTTACATTGCTTGGTTACTACCACCAACTTACACAGCTGGCCCTCAACACCACAGGACTCGGAGAGGGCTAATATCTGCAGAAGATACCTCAGCACAAGAAGCATTGGACTACTTTAAAGGAGTCCTTTCATTTTGGGGCCCTTTGACGAACAGTAGGGATATCAGATATCTCACACGAGTTGTGGAGGCAACAATTAACGAGACTGCTGGGGCCCTGAGCAACATCACTGCAGAACTCGCTGCTGACCGCCTTGTTACTCTTCAAAATAGAATGGTACTTGACATCATACTAGTAGACCGTGGTGGAGTCTGTACTTTGATCGGATCGAGCTGCTGCGTTTATATACCAGACAATGCCCCTTCAGTGTATAAAGCTGTTCAAAGGTTGCATACGATAGCTTCCACAATACACCAAGACGAAGGAACATGGTCCTTGACCGACTGGTTTTGGGGTTTGATTTCCCAATGGGGCTGGAAGATACTAATATTCCATTTTGTGCTCGCTGCTGTATTCCTCACCTGTTGTCTTTGTGTACAGTGCCTACCTGCTTTGTGCGGTTGCTGTATGGCATCCCTTGCCCCCTGGCCTATTCACCCTCCTCAACACACGGCTATGCTGTCCCTTGAGCAGGAGATAAAAGACCTTATGTCCATTAACATAGACACTGAATGACGTTCAAACTTGCCTCACAATGGCAAAAGGAGGGATTGAGAAAATGTACATAAAGTTAATCATACACCATAGCTGCTAGGCATCTGTTTATCTTTATTATGTTGCCATGTGCTCGACAAACCTCCTGAACTTTGATGATTGACCTTGTGCTCGCAGCCTTAGGCTGCAATCTACTTATCGCTGTAATTTACTTGTTCTAACCGTAGTTCTGAGAATGTTTGTGCTTAATCAGTAACTGCCAGAAAAGGTTCGTATAGGTCGTTGCCACCTCCTGCCAGCTGCATCTGTACTTTCTCCCACCACACGTGTATCCCTGAAATATTCTGAAGGACGCAGAGGACTTTGAATACACTAGGGGTGGAGTTGTCCTCTGACTAAGCAGTTTTGTGTGTATATAAGGTTGGGTGCCCCAGAGTGAAGGGGCAGCCTCCGTAGGAAAGTCTCTATGACTGTCCTGGGACTCTGTACTGGCTCGGGCTAGTAAACCATCTAATAAAACTTATCTTTTCTCCTACAGTTGGTGACTCCGCCTGGTTTGTGTAATGTATGACTATATACCCTGAGGACTTAGGGTGTCCCTCCACCGCTGAGAGAGAATCAGCAACATTTTCTCCCGGTTCCTCAGCACAAGGTGTAAGTACCACTAGGTACCCAGTCTAAGCCAGGCCAACCTCCTACATCACCTGCCATGTGAACCATCACACAGGACCTGATCCCACCCACCCACCAAAAGTTACCTACCCAGATTGACACCAATCCTCAATGGAGCATTGCACTATCTACAAACAACATATGCAGTGCTGCATCTGTCATTGCAATTGCTGTGAATCATGTCAACACACTATGCATCAGACAAAAAGACTACCAAACACACCAAACACACTTCAACCATGTAACCCTCTCTCACTACATCCACATATACCCCTGCCACTGCCACCATGGAGAGGATTCCAGAGACATCCAGCCCTCTTGAGGATGAAGGCCCCAGTGAGAACCACGCCTCACTGGACGTCTGGACATTGATGACGACCTGGCCCATCTGGGACACCTAGTCAGTCCACCACTCCCTGCCTCACACTGCCCACATCAACCCCACCCACCCTGTGGCATCAACAGTACAACAGTACAGCTAATCCTTCATTCCCAAACATGTGTCCCAATGACAGTTCAATTAATAGTGTGCCCTATAGTACAGGGACCTGAGTTGACCCCTAACACCCAAGACAATGAAGGTCCTGGTGACACTGGGAGTGGGCATTTAATGCCAGGAGTACAGGGGGCAAGGGGCATGGGGGGCCAGAGGATGGGGCCCCAAGGGACTCAACTGACCAGGAAACCAGCTCCCAAGTCCTGGGAGCATACCAACAGTCCCAGGATGGGCCAGATTATGACCATTATGGGAGAAAACCAAAGGATGCAGAGAGAATACCACCAGGTGGTCATGCAGCAGTGGCAGGCCCACAATGCCATCAGGGATGCTCAGGGAACTCAACACCACCCTGCATGCTTCCTCCACCCACCAGCAGGTCCTTTCCACTAGCCACATAACAACTGAGCCATCCACATCTGCCTCAGCTAGTGGAATGGGGGCCCTGCCAGCAAAACCCACTGGAAGTGAAACTCTCCTGATTTGTTTCCCTTGTGTGCCACTGAGACACCCTGTTGACTGTTCAATGACATTACTCCATTTTCCCATGGCCCTTGGACACTGGACCTATGTTACATACAGCTGTGCCACCTACAACTACCATGACCCCCACTCATCACCTGTTTGTCACCGTATGCACCATATACTTTTATTTTCACATTTCCCCTGTATGCCCAATGAACACTATTGATCACAGCAACTGCATATGTTTCTTTATTTGAACATGTACAATTATTTTTACAGCAAAATGTGATGTGGGTATGCCCCACTAAACCAACAGGAAGTGTAATTGACTACAGAAGGAGGCATCCTCTGCAGGAGACACAGTACAACAGATATGTCCCAGGGCAGATGTAAGGATGTCACTAGTCCAGGCACACACTACAGTGAAATCACTCATCCAACCTGCAAAAGAGACCATGACACAACGTTTCATCAGGATAGCAGGCATGGTGCCACACAAAGCACATATGCAGTACACAGTTGTCCAGCCCAGTGTAGATAGCCACCAAAGCAGGGCAGAACAGATGATAGTTCTGTATCCCCAGTCCATTCTGTATACAGTTACCAACGGCTAATTAGCATGAATGCCTCAAGCCATAGGTAGCAGAGGCATTGATCTACAGTCAGTGGGTGGAAAACATGAGGGATGACGAATACAGGACACATAGCTCAACAGAGGTCTGCCCATAGGAGATGCAAAACTAGCAACCTGCAGTGAGTGCACATGTTAGATAAGATAGATGTCAACTCAGCACCTTACATTCAAGCACTCGCCTCCAACAACACACACGTAGGGATAGGAACACATTACAACACCACTGATAAAACTAATTAGGAGGACCTCATTGAAATGTAGTCCCCATTCCGCGGCAGGGTACCTCATTCGTGTCAACAGCCAGGGAAGGGTAGGATAGCCAGAGTCACCTGCGTGCATAAGGAAGGACCTGTTACAATACAGGTACAGCCACAGGCAAGATTGTGATCACAGGTGCCATAACAGAGACACACATCCTAATGCATACATATCAATAAGCCAAGCCCTCTCTCTGTGTAGTCGTGCCATCATGTGTAGGACATTGCTGTTCCTTAGAATGTAGGAGTCATGCACAGATCCTGGAAACTTCGCTGTTACCTGTACGATGTACTGGTCTGCCAGACAAACCATCTGGTCATTGATTGAGTGGTAGTTTTTCCTGTTCCTGTACCTCTGTTCATTGGCACTGGGAGGGACCAAGGCTATATGGGTGCCATCTATGGCCCCTATCACATGAGGGATGTGTCCCACATCATAGAAGTCTACCTTCACATAGGCCAAATCTCCACTTTGGGGGAACCTGATGTAGCTGTCCAGGTGTTTCAATAAAGCACACAGTACATCCTTCAACACAAGACTGAACATGGGGTGTGACATACCTGCTGTCAAGCCCACTATATTCTGAAAGGACCTAGTGGGAAAAAGTGTAGCCCTGACAGAACTTGTACTGTGGGAGGGATGGCATAGCGATTGCGCATGGCTGGTAAGAGATCAGGCTCCAACTGGTCACATAGATCCATGATGTCTGATGATTCAGACTATAGATCTGGATGATATGCCTGTCCTCCAGCGTTGCAAGGTCAACTAGTGGTCGCTACCCAGGTGCATGTCTCAATCTCCTCATGGCAGGGTTTCTGGGATAGAGAAGAGAAAATGTACTGAATGATGAGTACTCACACATTTAAGCAGTACATGTCATAATTGCACACACCGAACACTGTGGACATGCATCGTACTGCTGAAACACACCATTATGGGCAAGCTGAAGCATCACAGTGACATTCATGTCACATGTATTGGCTAAACTATGATGGCACAGCACAGACCTACTCCGCACTTTGTACATAAATTTGTATGATGCACTTATTTAGGGATTGCAAGGCATGGTATGTGCACAAAATGGCATCTGCCTAACCTGCGTTGCACAGGACAGTTGGAAGTGACCTACGTTCACCGGCGTATGTCGTTATGGCGGTAGGGGGTCACAACCGCCGTGCAGCTTCTCATTGGTTAAGATTGCTGTCTATGAGGGATTGGGGCCAAAGGTGATCACAGCTGGCAGTGATGGTCCTGTACGCCACGGCTGTGACTGTCATTTTCTACAGCCTTAGCCTTGCTCACTTGACTCCTGACACTCTTGCAAGCAAGACCTCCACGAGCTGAGCTGCTGTGTCTTGTCTCTGGGACCTATAATGCCACGTCCTGCAGATTATATGACCCCAGCCTTCACCCCAGAAGAGCTGGTGAAGCTTGTGGATAGGGTCCTACCCCTTGTACGGACAGCTGTATGGGGAACCAGAGGAACAGGTGAGCCCAATGCCATTGTCATGTGTGATGGTGTAAGGGGTAAGTGTACTGGGGAGGAAGTACATGCATGCAGGGAGCATGGAGTAGGGGAGTGTGAGCCGAGAGGGAAGGTATGTGTGTGCACTTGGTGAGTCAGATGTGAATTGTCTAGTGCTGCTGGTATAGGGTATGTGTACCTGACTATCTCCTTCTGTCTGTGTCATCCATGCAGGTGAACGCCCATCAGAAAAAAGGGATCTGGTGTGCCATCACCAAGCAAGAGTGAACACTGGGTGTTTCGAGCCAGTGGAGCACCCACTGCAGAAAGTGGTGGGAGGACCTGAGATGCTGGGCCAGAAGAGCGCGGAGACCCAGCTGGGGATTTCCTCCCAATGAGGGAGGAGTGCCGTTCGACCCTGACCCCCCAAATGGTCCACATTTTGACGGTGGTCTACCATAAGATGGATGGGCATTTGAGGGCAGCACAGCAGCCACAAGGGGGTGAGTACAGACTGGATACTGGCACTTAGTTGAGATTAAAAGGGATACTGTGCCTCACTGCAGGCAAAGTGACATTGTTGTATTGACATCCTGTGTATCATCTATTGGAAATGGATATTATGCACCCTGGCTGAGTATAGATAGTAGATGTGTTGCCATGCTTTACTGTAAGTGGTTGTACATCTCCCATTGAGATACCTCTCCATGTCAGTAATGTGGAGATGCTCATATGACATTGTCATATGTGTGAAACCATCCTGCCAATGCAAAGGATGTCTGTATTAATATCACCCTAAGCATTGAGAATCACCAGCTCCATCCATCTGCATTAGTGGCTCTGAGGTGTCAGTCCACTCCCATCTGTGTAGCATACCTGTATTTGCTACTGTCTGACTCTAGTTTTCTCACAGGGACTGAATACATCATGTACTGGGAATGATTTTGACTGATTGTGGGGCTGCCATCTAAGTCCCACTACATATATGACCCTCATGGGACAGGAACATTGATTTGATAGTTGAATTGTCATATTTAGGTGTACTGCTGACTGTAGGGTATGTGAAGATAGGCTAACTGGGAAACTGATCTGTGTACAATTGATGAGGTCTGGTTGCAGACATTATGCATTCCCAGGTTCAATACTTGTGGGGAATGAAATGGTACTAGAGGTGGTAGGTGCCTTGATAGGTCTCATATATGTCAGCATGGTCGGTACATGGGATGTATGACAATGGCCTAGCAATTGATGTGCTACTTTGCATGTCACATGGCATGTAGATGTGATTCTAATTTTGCAGTTAGTCTCCCCTGGCAGGCTCATGTAGTAGTGGATGTGTAAGTGGTGTATAGGCAGTGGTGTTGGTCTATTTGGGCCTAATGCATCCTGACATTTACTCCTTGAGATGTGTGTTATCTGACCTCTGTGACAGTTGTTGTAATTTCTGGAAAGGTGTTTGACTGTGGAGTTGTCATGTTGTGTAGTCTGACAGGTGTGACTGCATGTGTGGTTGCATTGTACGTGGGCCATAATGTATTATGTGTGTTCCGGAAGTAGATGAGGTGTGATACTACACTCAATGATAGAGTATGGATGTGTCACATGTGCTATATAGGACTTCTTAGATGCACTTAACAGTATGATCACTTGTGATACATATGTTCATGGTGATGTTAGACCTGGCATCCTTGGCACTTCCCTGTCTTTTGGCCTCTGCTTCCCATGTTTTGACTGTGTGCTGGACTCTGTGTGTGCTGTTTGTGGTACTCTGGGCACTTTACTACTGGGCAAGTGCTCCTGTGTAAATTATATGTGTAATTGGCTTTTTCATGATTGGCATATTTGATTTACTAGTAAGTCCCTAGTAAAGTGCACTAGAAATGCCCAGGGCCTGTATATCAAATGCTACTGGTGGGCCTGCAGCACTGGTTGTGTCACCCACATGATTAGCCCTGTAAACATGGCTCAGATCTGCCTCTGCAGTGTCTGTGTGTGCAGTTTTAAACTGCCAATTCTACTTGGGAAGTGTACCCACTTGTCAAGCCCAATCCTCCCCTTTTTATACATGTAAAGCACCCCTACGATAGGCCCTAGGTAGCCCCATGGGCAGGGTGCAGTGTATGGTAAAGGTGGGACATGTACTGATGTGTTTTATATGTCCTAACGGTGAAATACTGCCTAATTTGTTTTTCCCTGTTGCAAGGCTTATCTCACTGAAAGATTAACACAGGGGCTTCCCTTTAAATATTGTGCAGATTCCTTTTGAGAGCAGATAGAAATTTGGAGTTTGGTGACACTGAACTCACAATTTAAAATACATCTGTTAGTGAATTTTTTTTTTTTTTTATTGTTAGTTTGAAAATGCCACTTTTAGAAAGTAGGCATTTTTTTTTTGCTTCAACCATTCTGTGCCTCTGCCTGTTTGTGGATTCCCTGTCTGGGTCAGACTGACAGTTGGGCTCTTTGTGAATCCCTTCTAGACAGTGACACAAAGGGAGCTGGGGTGTAGCCTGCATATCCTGATGTGCCTGGGCAAGATAGGATCTTGTAAACAACAGAGACTTTTCTTTGGAGTTGGGCAACTTCAAAGGCAGAAAGGGGTATGAGTAGTGGACCCAAAACCCCAGTCTTTAGATCACCTCAAGATCACTTCTAAAGCCAAGAGGAACCTTTGATAAGAAGAAGAGCTGAAGAACTTAGGAAAAGTGCTGCCCGTGTCTGTGACTCTGCTTTGTTGGGCTATCCTGCAGTTGCTGTGTCTGCCTGTGAAAGGGGACAAAGACTTGGATTTGTTGTGCATTACTGCTTGAGATTGCCTCCTGTTTTGAAGCCTTAGGGATAGCAAAGTCCTCAACATCCAATTTTGATTCTACATGTTGTGGACGTTAGCTTGCCAGAGGTTGCCATTCCAGTTCCTGGGAGCCTTGGAGTGAATTTCTGGAGAAATCCTGTGAAACAATGGCGGATGACGCCGTGCAACTTCGTTAAGGACGCTGCTGCACGGAACCCATAAAGCTGCGTTCACCCAAAGTCGTGGACCTCACAGAAGCGCGACAATCCCAACGACTCCGCAGGCCTTGGGCCGCTGCAGCCGCTGACCCCGTACGACCTCGCAGAGATCAGAGTGTCGTAAGTCCAACGTCGCTGACATCCAATGCCATCACAATGACTGCGGCCCTGTGACATCATCATGACCCCGTAAGGCCAGCCCTCGGCTTCGTGACTTTTACGGACTCCGTATCTGCCGGCAGTATCAAGGGACCAACACCTTGCAACCTACGCCAACTCAACTCCACCGCTTTGCAGTAAGGACCCAGCGCCGCTGCTTCTCTGCCCCATAACATCGGAACCAATGCTGCATTGGATCCAGAGATGATTTGCTCCCTGACTCCATTCACTGGCCTGTGTTCTACTTCTTTTACAAAGCTACTGTACATGGGGGTATCTACTACTCCATAAATCGTGCCAGTGGTGTTGCATTGTGGGAAACAACTCCATCACAATGCCGCTTAACATCAAATTGCAGCATTTGTGCTTTGTGATTTTAAGTGCTAAGATCATATTTTTACTGGTGTATTGTGGATTTATATTGTATGTGGTCTTGTTTATTTAAATAAAATATTTTCTATTTTTCTAAGCCTGTGTTGTGTCATTTTGTAGTGGTTCACTGTATTACTGTGTGTGTTGGTACAAATACTAAACACATTGTCCCTCATTACAACCCTGGCGGTCGGTGGTAAAGCGGCGGTAAGACCGCAAACAGGCCGGCGGAAAAAAAAATGGAATTATGACCGCGGCGATGCCACTTCACCATTCTGACCGCCATGGCGGTGAAGACCGCTGGGCTGGAGATTGCGGTCTCCAGCCCGGCGGTCCTCACTAGACCTCTCACGGTATCAGGACCCTGCATACCGCCATGGATCTCGGGTGGTTAGGAACCGCCATGAGATCCATGGCGGTAGGCACTATCAGTGCCAGGGAATTCCTTCCCTGGCACTGATAGGGGTCTCGTACCCACCCCCGCTACCACCCACAAATCCTCCCCCCACACCACCCTGCCACCCCCCAAAGGTGGCACAACCCCCCTCCCCACCCCGACCCCGAACATGCACATATACACACCCCTACACGCACACCCCCCCAACATGCTCATATATACACCCCTACACGCACACATACACCCCGACAACACATACCCGCACACATACACACAGACATGCACACCGTCCGACCCGCACACATTTCCCATACACACAACACCCCCCTGCACGCATACACTCACTCACACCTCTACACTCTCACACGCATACCCCCATGCATGCACACAACACACAACACCCACCCACCCCCTTCCCTAATGGACAATCAACTTACCTTGTCCGTTGATCCTCCAGGAGGGGATGGGATCCATGGGGGCCGCTCCGCCACCAGCACACCATCACCAGAACACCGCCACACCGAATCATGGGATGTGATTCAGTGGGCTGTGTTCTGTTGACGTGGCCGTGGAGGTTGAGCAACCTCCACTTTCCCGCCGTCCGCCAGTATGGCTGCTGGCGGGTTTCCATATGAAAAAGGACGGCGGGCTGCCAGCGGTCATAATACGCGGCACGGAAGACCACCACCACTGGCGGTCTTCAGCACGGCGGTACCTTGGCGGTCTTGCGAAAAGACCGCCGAGGTCGTAATGACCCCCATTGTCTTTGAGATAAGCCTGCATGCTTGGGCCAAGCTACCAATGGGGTGAGCGGGAGTTAACTGAGTGTGATTCTCCTTTACCCTGTGAGGGTGAGTGAGGGTCCTTGCTTGGACAGGGGGAAACCTGACTACCAACCAAAGACCCCCTTTCTAACACGTGTCTGGTGATAGTTAGATATCAACTGTTTGGGTGTCTGACTTGAAATGGCCAAATCATTGTTGATAGCCATATTGGCATTAGTGTACAGAGTGTTTGGTCTGGCATGTAATGTGACAGGCAGGTCCAGTGTGCTCTGTGAGTGGAGTTGTCTACAATGTTATGGATATGTTATAGAGGGCATGGTCTGACCATGTGTTGTTACAGTAGTGGCAGGATGTGTTTTGTTCAGTCAGCTGGACATCCAATGGCTGATTGGGGCATGGAGAGGTATGATGTGCATTCAGACATATAATTGATAGTGCATTCAGGGCATGCTGTGCCTGCAGAAATGAGTTTGGTAGCCATCATGTGGATGACTTGAGTTGTGCTCTCCTACTTAGGTATTGATGTAGGAGTGAGGGTTGAAATACAGGTTCGGTAGTAGAGAGTGAGGCTGAGGGGCTCAGTGCAATGGAGGGCAAGGGGAGTGCCACGGCAGAGACTGGATCTACCACCTCTTCTTCACAATCCTCCTCCAGTGCACCATCATTGTCACCCACCCCACCTTACTAGCACCGCCCTCCCTGTAGCTTCCCACCCAGTTGCCTGTGCCTAATCACCCAGGAGGGTGGGCATCTCCTTCACCGCAGGCACCTCCACCCCTGCTCCATTCAGCCCTGCTGACCTCAGTGAGGAGGCTATTAACCTTCTGAGGTTCATCTCTCCAGGTCAGTCCACCATTGTGAATGCCATCCAGAGACTGGCAACTCAAGTCCAACAGAGCAATGGGTTCCTGGAAGGCATTCACGGTGCCCTGGCTGGCCTCCAGAGCTCCTTTCAGGCTCAGGCGTCGTCACTGACCATTTGTCTACTGTCCCCCCTCCACTTACCTCTTCCCAAGCCCCTCTCCCCAACCCCATCCAAAGCACACATACACACAGGCATGCATCCACCTCAACAGACAAGGTCACCACTGACAAGCACAAGCAACAAAAGACCCACCACTGACATGCACACAAACAGCACCCACCTGCAGACCCAACAACATCCACTACCTCTACTGACTCCCCTACCACCCCCCCTTCACATATACTACACCTGACACACCTGCAGCCACCACACCATCATTCACGGATCCAGCCACAACACCTGTCTCACCCACAGTCACAATATCAGACCCTCAGACATCCACCGCAGTCACCATATCCGCACCCACCACAACAACTGACACCCAAACATGCAGCATATGCACCATACCTGCAGACACCACCCCAACAGACAGTCACCCATCCAGCATAGCATCTCCCTGCACCTCCACTCCCCCTCCTCCAAAAAACATCTAAACGCCTTCATTCACCCACCCAACAGACACCCAGCACCCACAAGCATTCCACACATGCACTTGCATCCAAAACATCCAAACATACACATCTTTCTACCACTCCCTCTCCCTCCACTCCCAAACCCTTTTGCCGTGACCGCCCCATGTGTCAAAAAAGTTTCCTCCTAGAGTTTTCCTTGGAACCCACTCCTCTCCCACCCTGTCATACCGCCAAGCGTTCTTCCTCCCTCCCCAAGTCCAGCCCTTCCACCTCCATGTCCTCCCCAGCCCCCCTGCTGGAGCCTATGCCCCTCCCCATGCCAAGAAGTCTGCTCCTCCCAAGCCCAGCCCTAAGGACCCCTGTTGGAAATGGCCTTTCTGCAGAGTCACCCCATACTTTTTGCATTCCTCCTCCTCTTTTTCTGACCTCATTTTTGCTGGCTTCAGGACTCTGTGCACTTTACCACTGCTAACCAGTGCTAAAGTGCATATGCTCTGTCCCTAAAACATGGTGGCATTGGCTCATACCCAATTGGCATAATTAGTAAAGTAGGGCCAGTAAATTAAATGCTACTAGTGGGCTGCAGCACTGGTTGTGCCACCCACATAAGTAGCTCTCTAACCATGTCTCAGGCCTGCCCTTGCAGGGCCTGTTTGTGCAGTTTCACTGCCACTTCGGCTTGGCGTTTAAAAGTAATTGATAAGCCTTAAACTCCCCTTTTTCTACATATGTCACCCCTAATTGTTCTCTATGTCCTGGTAGTGTAAAACTCCTACATTTGTTTAACACTGCTACGAGGCCTGCTCCTTTCATAGGATAGCATTAGGGCTACCCTCACAATATGTTTAAGTGGTAGATTCTGATCTTAATGGAGTAGCCAGGTCATATTTAGTATGGCCATAATAGTAATAGAAAATCCTGCTTATTGGTGAAGTTGGATTTAATATTACTATTCTAGATATTCCACTTTTAGGAAGTGAACATTTCTCCACACTTAAATCCTTCTGCGCCTTCCAGTGTACGGCTGGCTGGGTTAGTTGACAGCTCCTTTGTGAATTTCACTCAGGCAACCCCAAACACAGGATGCTCAGTCACACCTGCACACATCTGCATACTGAATGGGTCTTCCTGGGCTGGGAGGGTGGAGGGCCTGACACTTACATGTCAAAGGACAGTGGCCTGCCCTCACACAATGGACTGCCAATCCCCGTACTGGGGGACAGGATGGAACTGAAAGGGGACCTTTTGCACTTCTAAGCCACTCTTTGACGTCTCCCCCACTTCAAAAGCACATTTGGGTATTTAAACAGGGCCTCTGACTCTACCAACTCAGAAACTTCTGGACAAGATACCACTGGGAAGAAACTCTGAACCAGAATGTGCAACCTTCCAAGAGAAGCTGCCTGGCTGCCCAAAGGACTCACCTGACTGATTTGCTGAAAAGGACTGCTGACTTGCTGTTGCCCTTCTACCTTGCTGCCCTCTGGCTCTGCTGAGAAGTGATCTCTAAGGGTTTGGATTGAGCTTGCCTCCTGTTTTCTGAAGTCTCAGGGCCAAAAAGACCTCATCTCTGCAAAGAACTCATTGTGCAGCGAAAAATCGACGCACAGCCTTCCGGAATTGACACACAGCCTGCATCGTGGTGAGAAAATCACCTCACAGCTGAGCCGGAACAATGCAGCCTGACTTCCCACTAGAAGAATCAATGCAGCACCTGCCGCGTGACAGAAATTTCCCTACATCGCCCACCGGATCGACGCAGCTCCTGTTACTTTGTTCCGCACACCCAGGATTTCTCTGCATCATCCCCAGGGCATCCAGATACTCCGCAACCCGAAGAGGATCCAAGTCTGCACGAAATCGACGCAAAGCCCTTTTTGCGTGAAAAAGCATTGACGCATTGTCTGTGTGCGCCCAGAGAAACGGACGCACACCTCCCCGTTTTCCACGCATCTTCTCCTCTGCAGTCGCTTGTGGATAATTTAGATGCAAACCAGGTACTTTGTACTTGAAAGAGACACGTATTGCTTTTAAGAACTTAAGACTCCTCTCATCATTTTCTAAAGTGATATTTCAATGTGTACTTATCAAATCTTGATCGTTTTGACCTGCATTTAAGCAAATAAATGTTCTATATTTTTCTAAACGTGTGGGGTATTTTTGTGGTGTTTGTACTGTGTTTTTGCATGATTTATAGCACAAATACTTTACACATTGCCTTCTAAGTTAAGCCTGACTGCTCAGTGTCAAGCTACCAGAGGGTGGGCACAGGATAATTTGGATTGTGCGTGACTCACCCTGACAAGAGAGAGGGTCCTTGCTTGGACAGGGGGTAACCTGACTGCCAACCAAATACCCCATTTCTAACAACACCCCTCCCAAACCCAAGCCCAAGGACTCCCTCCCAAACTCAAACCCAGGCCCAAGGACCCCCCCAAACCCAAGCCCAAACACAAATCCCTGAGGTGTCTGCCTTCCCCCTTGATGCCCCTACCATGTGGAGGTAATTTTGCACTCAGAGGTCAGGATGGACTTGTATTTTTTCCATTTGCACCTTTGGAACTTCGGACTGGCCATTGGCCTTTTATTTGCACATAGTTTTATATGATATTTTATTATTTATCAATACATCTGGATCAGCATGCTGTTGGATTCAATGTTTACATACTGGTCCTGCCTTTCTTTCTACATGACAGTTTTGTGTTTGTGGACTTGGTATGTGCGTGTGTGACATGTGTGTTGGTTGTGCAAGCTGTTGTGCCTGGCTGCATGTGGGCGTGTGGCCTTGCCATTTGTCCTGCTGTAATTGCTGAGTAATGTGTGTAAGATATGATTGTGTTGTTACATGCATGTATGTAGCTGAATAGTGTTTTGTTTGTGTAGAGATGCGTAATGGCGGTGTTGTGTGTCCTTTTGTGGTTGTTGTGTGTGCGTCCGTGTGTGTGTTGATGGCTATATCATATGGGTTGTGTGTGGTTTTAGCATGTTGTGATGTCTGCTTCGTTGTATGCCAGTCTAAATGTGTTACTTGGCTGTCTGGTGTTGTTATGTGTTGTTATTAGTATGTGTAGTCAAGTGGAGGTGTGCAATGACATTGCTTCGTGTGTATCAGTGCTGATGGTCGTGTGAGACAGTGGTGGTGTGGTGTGTGCATGGCATATGTGTGTTAGCCTTGGTGCATGTAGTACAGGTGTGCATGTGTGTAGTGTGGGTGTGCGTGTGTGTGATATGAGTGTGTGTGTATGTCAAGTGTTTGGTTATGTGTGTATATCATCCTTGCCTGACGTCCCAGATGTGTATGTTGTGTGTGTAGTTTGGGTGTACCCTCCAGTGTGAGGTAGGTGTGTACTCACAGTTGTTGTCTTTGTTTCCGTCCCTTGTTCCGGAGTCATTGTACGATCAGGAACAGAGGGAGGACTTCCAGGTCAGGTTCCATGGCGGCTCCAGTCAGGTACATGTTCCTGAAGGTGAGTGTCTCCTTTTATAGAGTTGGTTTCCACCAGGGTTTTCGTGGTGGTGCGGCAGTGGCAGAAACCTTGGCGGTATGCAGCCTCATTATACGTCCAGTGAAAACATAGTCCACGCCGGTCTGAAGGTGCATGCCGCCATCCGTGGTGGCATGTCCCCACTGGCGGGCGGTACTGGCGGTTGTTTGGCTATGTTCTTTTGGGATGACTGCCATGCTCATAATTTGGCAGTCTTCACCACTTGGCCACTGGCAGTACAACCTCTGCCACCAACATGGTGGTCCTGGGACCACCACACTTGTAATGACCCCCTAAGTCAGAAGGTAAGACTTTGACTGAGGCCTCCCACTCACTGTAGCCGAGCAGGGCTCCATCGTGGTTGGCCCCAAATTTTGACTTTGCCCTAGTCGAGTGCGACCAGATGTTCAGATTGGCGCTTTTAGTTTCTTTGCGCTAAAAAACATTTATTCTTTAAAAATTCATATATCCGGTTCCTTTTATTGGATTTGTTGTCATTTTAGTGTTATTTTAAAGATAAAAATATAATCTATTATTATAAATTGGAGATGGATTTTTTGTGTGTTTTGTGTCTTACTTATTTACTGTTTTGTGATTTTTAAAAGCTTTACACACTTGTCTCCTAAGTTAAGCCAAACTGCTTCTTGCCAAGCTACCAAGGGTTGAGCTGGGATTCATTTATTGAGACCAGAATGGTGGGGGTTTGTGGCCTATTGCCAAGTGTAGATACTTACCTGCCTTATCAATAATCCACTTTTCCAACAAGGAGTTGCTCCACAACCCAATGTCTAGCAAGGTCTCCTCCACAGTCTTTAGTTTGGCAGGCCAGAGACCCCTCCCTTGAACAGGACAACAGGATGAGTCCACGTCAAAAGCATGCAGGTGGGGATTTTTGGTAGGTCACAGTTCCCAAGTTCCTATAAGATACCTTATTGATCCGTTACTATTGAAGACCGTAATCAATGGAGAATCTTAATACTCAGAGGCATATTTATAAGTGCAGTTACGTCACTCTTGCACCACACAATGTGGTGTATGCACGACTCAGTCCCAAAATGTGATTTATGAAGTCACACAAGGCCACCTTATTTGGCTTTGAGTGGCTTCATAAATCTAGCATAAAGCAACAAAGCGTAAATTGCTGCATTGTGTTACTCCACCCCAGAGAGGCATTCCATGGTTGTTGCGTTGGTGTTTCCATGCTACATTCATGGATTTTGATGCATTCCCAGATTTACCAGAAGTGGTATCTGGGAATGCACCAAAATGCTACACCTTCCGAGGTGGCTGTAACGAAGAGAAATATCCTTATTTCTCCTAATTTTTCCCTCTTTCTGTAGCACACATAGAAAGAGAAAAATGCTTCAGGGTTTTTTTTATGCAGGAAGCTGCACCTTCCTGCTCAAAATCAAAGTTCCTTACAACATAGGCACCCTTTATCATGGTGCAAGGGTGCCTACATTGGCTCTAGGTAGCCAAAATGACCAGGATTTCCCTGCATCATTCCTGGGAGTCTAAAAGATCCCCGCATAGCAGTGAGGAACCAAAACGGTGCGCTAGAAATCATAGCACAGCCCTTTGCAGCGTTGAAAGAAACAACACATCGTCAGTGCTGCGTCAGAAAATCCGACACACACCCTATTTTTCCATGCATATCCTCCTCTGTGGTCCCCGTGCGTGTTATTTTTGATGCAAACCAGGTACTTTATGTAAACTAGAGACAACTGTTGATTTCTAAGATTTAATACTCTTTTTTTTTTTAATCTTGCAAAAATGATATCCCAACTTGTGCTTATTGAATCTATCTTTATCATTTTGACCTTCATTTAATCAGATAAATATCCTATATTTTTCTAAACGTGTGGTGTATTTTTGTGGTGTTTTCACTGTGTTACTGTATGATTTATTGCACAAATACTTTACACATTACAGTTAAGCCTGACTACTCAGTGCCAAGCTACCAGAGGGTGGGCATAGGATAATTTGGATTGTGTGTGACTTACCCTGACTAGGACTGTGGTGCCTGTTTGGACAAGGGTGTACACCTCTGTCAATTAGAGGCCCGATTTCTAACAAATGTCCTATGATGAGGCACTATGGAATTCTGTGGCCTGGACTCTGCATAAGTTTTCTGCTGCTGTGACCACCTCCCCACATGGTTATTCGGGTTCTGCAAATTAGTGCTCGAACCCTTCCAGCTACTAGGTTTTAGAGCTATCACCTTGATTCTTTGGCCTATTATTTTACCTCACCCATTCGCAAAGGAACTGATTATCAACTGGGCCTGGCCAACTGACTTAGCAACTGACACTGGCACCATTATAGTCCTGTATTCGAATCTCTGGTTTTGTCTACCTGTTCTTAATTTGAGGTTGTGATAGAGATTGGATATGACTTTTTGCCTTTTTTTATTTATTGCTCATGAGTTAACTGGCTGTGATAGTTGTTCTCTTTCTTTCACGAGGTTCAGTTTTCTCTTCTCTCTTTTTGGTCATAAACTTTGTATTCGTTGTCAGTATTAAATAACTTATTTGAGCCATCTCATCAAATTTTGTAAAGCCTTTAGGGTAAAGTAGCCATAAGAAAGCGTACAAAACTTTTAATTTTCTCAGCAATATTTCACAAATGAGGCTGCTTGGTTTCTGTTTTACATGTTAACACTATCAAATGACTTCTATTGTGAAAGTAAACTTTTTACAGTACACGTTTTAAATGAACAAATATTAATGCTTTCATTCTGCACTCTCAAAGAAAACACAATTAAAATAGAACTACAGCATGTTATTGGTTAACGATTAAAGCAATATTCTGCTGCAAAATCGAATCTCAAGTCCTTTGGATCCCTTCATTAGGAAATCACTTGCTATTCATTGCACTAATACCACTAAGTACATGCGTTATTCATAAACAGATGTTAGATGTATATAAAGCAAACCAAGCAGTCTCTTGGTATGTTAAGCTTTGTTGATTTAATTTGATGATTCCCCTCTGATGCGAAATGTGTGTGCAATTGGACTTTTCAGTGATTACTAATTTTATCTGGGATTTCTAATTTTTCTTCACATTTTCTGGTCTATGAAGCCTTTTGTAGGAGAAAAACACTGGGTATTGATGCCACCTGTCGCATGCCTTAGTTTGGAAAAAATCACCTCTGCACCATCTACACACACACTCACACACACACACAAATGTATCTATATATATATGTATACTTATATATATATATATACTTTCTCTTTCCACAATAGAGGTATAACAAGAAGAAATATCTTTATTTCTCCTTGTTACTTCCTCTTTCCATGTGTGCTGCATTCTGCAGCACACATAAATAGAGGAATATGCCTCTAAGGATTGTTCTGTGCAAGAAGGTGCCCCATCCTGCACAAAACAACCCTTCATGCAACACAGGCACCCTTGCACCATGGTGTAAGGGTGCCTGTGTTGATGACAGGCAGCCCACTGTGCGTCAGCGCAGGGGGAAAGAACAGGAATGCATCATTTGCCTTAAATATGGTGCATTCCTGCCCTTTCCCAGGGACTCATCACAGCAAGGTGACTTGCTGCGCTGCACTGTGCCATTTTGCCATAATATGACCCTAAGGGGCATATTTGAGAGCCCTTAGTGCCTCCTTGCCGCACATTAGTGTGATTTTTCTTTAGGCTAATGCAAAAATCGCAGTACCATATTTACAAAGTGGCACAATGTATGCAATGCACCACTTTGTATCCCTTTGCGCTACATTGTGCCTGCCCCAGGCATAATGTATGCAAAGGGGGAATTCCCCCTATAGGGGGCCGTAAAAATGACACAAAAAAATCAAACAGATTTCTTTGAGTCATTTTTTCTGGGACTTTTAATGCCTGCTCAGAGCAGGCATTAAAAGGAGGCTCCCATTGGTTTCCATGGGCCCCCAGGTGCTTTGCAGGATTAGCGTCAAATTGTTTGACGCAAACCTGCAAAGTGCCACACTAGCGTAAAAAATTCTGATGCTAGTTCCCTAACTACTGCCATGGTGCGCCATATATTAGATATGGCGCACACATGGTGGCGTTAGGGGGGGGGGGGCGCTAAGGGGCGCAAGAGAAGTGCTGGGGTACTAGGTGCAGCGCCACTTTTCATAAATATGCCCCTTGTACAGGGATGACTGCGTTGAGGGTTTTCATTGTTTGTGTGTGGGAAGGTGTCCCTTCCTGCACATAAAAAAGCACTAATGGTGATTTGGCATTTCTGTGTGTCCTGCAGAATGGTGATTTGCAGAATGCAGCACACACAGAAGTGCTGAAGCGTCATTTTGAAATGATTGTTTATGTGCAGGAAGGGACACCTTCCCACACATAAACAATCATGTCTGACATTTTGCTCTTTCTATGTGTGCTGCAGAATGCAGCACGGATAGAAAAAGCTAAAAATAAGGAGGAATAAAAGTATTCCTACTCGTTGTGCCTTGCTAATGCCACCCCGATGGTGGCGTTAGATTTTGGCATTGCGTCAGGTTTACGAAATCTCGTAAATCTGAGGCCGTGTCAAAATGCAATGGGTGTTGCTGTGGCACGCCAAGAGCAACACCCATTGCACGCCCCTCTGATGCAGAAAACTGCATTGGAAGGGCCCATATTTACAAGGAGGCATGACGCCACAAAAAGTGGCGTTACACCTCCTTGTAAATATGGAGCAGAGGTTAGCACCACTCCAATGGCGCTAGGTGCTCTAAAATATGCCCCTAAACATTTTAAAATTATGTTAAAAATCAATTCTTCATTATTCTTATGATTCTCTTCATAAAATGAAGCGAGGCACTATTAAGTGTGTTTGCTCATAAGGAGTGCTGTATATTGACCCATTTGGATTATAGTGAAACAGTGTCATCATTAGCTATTTTTTATATTGAAATGCAAGGTTGGGATACATGTGTTGAAAAGTGTTGTTTTTCAATTTAGCGCACTTCAAAGACTTTCTGCACAAAATCGTATTGGAATATATGCTATACATAAATATATGCTGATTTCACAAGTATAATTGTGTCTGAAGTGAGAATTGGTTGATATATATATAATCTGACCCAAGTGGAATTTGTTGTGCATTTTGAGACCTAGGCTGTGCAGGTTCCGTTAGTAGGTGATGTATTGTGATAAATATAGTTTCTGCATATTTTGTGCCTAGTTCTTTTATGTTTTTCATATGTTTATGATTACAGCAACCGCATATATTTAAATGGAGGACTTATTATCAAGATTATGTCTAGCTGTTATTACTAGGATTTGACATTCGGACATTTTTGATTGGAGACTGAGTTTTGAATATAAGGTACATGTTTAGATTCAGTGTGCTTGAAACAACAGGCAAGTCGTACCAGAATAGTAAGAATTTCCAATGACTATACAAGTATAGCTCTTTAGTAAGCCATAATATCATAATTATGATTGTTAATAAGAGCAGTATATTTTAATATGTTTTAATGCCCTTGTTTTGGTTTATATAATGATTACTACTCAATGGGTAATGGTTTTTCTGTTTTACATTATTCCATTGTGCTACTTCAAAGGCATTGAATGAATTGCTGTTTATACCTCCTGTTAGTGCCAATGTGTCTCATTTGCACGAGCTGAGTAGAATTTGTATATATAGTGTCAGGCATCAACTTCAGGTCCAAATTGCTATATACGTATTAACGAAAAGAGCATTATACATTTGAAATGATTTTGAGATGAAGTTTCTTCTCTGCACTTTGTATATGATGTTGTTTCTGTTCTGCACACTATTTCATGGTTTCAGACCTACAGGATCATGTTTTATAACAAAGACATAACAGGTTTTCTCAATGTATTTTTAATATGAAATTCTTTTGATTTTTAATGTTGTGTAATTTTATAAATAGAAGCACTCATGAAGCTCGTAGTGTTTCTTTATATCAACAATTCCAAAAATGCATGGCATGAACCTGGTCAGAAAACAGTGGAGAGCTGTAAAAGATCAAAGGCGAAGATGTAATCTGGGAGAGATTAGAGGGGAGCTGGGGATCAGATGCAAGACTGCATTTTGCAATGGCAAACTCTGATTTGTTAAACAACAGGGTTATGACTATAAATGGTCTTTTGGACAGTACTAATCTCATGGTGCCATTTGGTACCAGGTTACCGAATCTCAAAATGGGTCTAGAAGGACATAACAAATCACTATTTGGAAGGGGCATGTTTCGGGCATCCCTTTCAAATATGTATTCATTAACACATGTTTTCAGTTGCAAAATATTGACATTGTACTGACTCCCAGCATGGGGTGGTAGTCCATTTGCAAAAGGGATGGGGTCCTCTTGGGACACCTCTCCTTTTGTGAATATTAAAAAAAATGTTTGTTGGGGGTTACTGTCTACTCTAAAACAAAAAGACGAGTCACCCCTGTGCAGAGTCTATCAGGGTTACTGATTTCTTCGTTTTGAAATCTAGATGTACAACAACAGATTAAAAGGTAATGGAAATAGAAATGAGATCAGAATTTGCTTCCTTTTACCAGGGCCCTATTATGGATTTGTCAGTTGTGTCCCTGGATCATGGGAACCCCAATCCTATTTTATTTTGCTAAGAACTGTGGCATCAATATAAACTGTAGTCTGACAATCCTCTCAAAAACCATATCTTTCTTTTCAGTCTCCACTTATTAGACAAATGTTTCATGTGTTCCTATCCCCCAAATGGTCAGTGCAGTTACAGAGTTGATCTAGTCTAACCAGGACTATGCAATTTAATCTGTCTCAGATTGGAAACCCGGCTACAATGACTGCCTAGCAATAGAGCTGGAAACAACATGCCATGTCCCCCAAATTCAGGCTTCTTTGTACTGCCCCCAGCTCAAGAATGCACCAAAAAAGAGGCTCTCTGCAAAAGCAAAAAGGTTTTCCAGTTCTCTCCCTGGCCCACGCCCCCCAGCACCCAGGACATAGATCAATATGACAAGACATCATTGAAACGAAGAGAGGTCCAAATCTGCAACCTGCGTTTCTCTGAGGGTGGCCACCTCACTGCAGGTCATTACAGACACTGGTATGAGTACTGAAGTCTCCACCTAAAAGCCACTGATTTAAAGTATGTTTAAGTAGTTCAATAGAAACAAGCAAAAACACCATGGGGCACATTTCCTAACTTATTACGCAATACATTGCTGCGCTTCATTGCGTGAAAAGAAGCATGTAGAAATGTGCCATCCCTACTAAGGTAAAGCACACTTCTGGTCACTCATAAAGCTGGGTACACTACAAGCAGCCTTGCGCTAATGCAGGCACCCTTGCGCCATGGTGTAAGGGTGCGTGCTCTACATATAAGATTATTTCTCCCCAGATAGGAGTATCTTCCTGCAAAAATCAAATCCCTTGAGGCATATTCCTCTTCCATGCAACCTCTAGAATGCAGCCCAGTAAAAAACGGAAGCGAATTCCGCCAGCCTCGAACATGCACACCATTTAGTGCAAACTCAGGTTTACTGCCTTTAGTAAATCTGGGTTGGCCTCATGGGTGGATGCATGGAAGTGTCAACCCCCGTCCATGGAACGCGCTGCCTTGCCCTTCTTTACGAAGTCATGGAAAGCCACTCAAACCAGTCTTTGCACAACAACAGTTACAATAAGACATTTTGGCCCGTATTTATACTCCGTTTGCGCCGAATTTGCGTCGTTTTTTTCGACGCAAATTTGGCGCAAAACTAACGCCATATTTATACTTTGGCGTTAGACGCGTCTAGCGCCAAAGTATTGGCAAATAGCGTCATTTTTTTGCGTGAACGCCTTCCTTGCGTTAATGAGATGCAAGGAAGGCGTTCCCGTCTAAAAACAGACGCACATAGCGGTGCGTGGTATTTATGCTCCAGGGCAAAAATCACTCCCGCGCGGCAGGCGGCGCAAAAAAATGGCTCAAAGCATGAATAGCGTGACATTTTAACGCCTGGGTCAGGGCAGGCGTTAAAATGGGGCAAACACACCTGTACTTAATCAGAACACACAGAACAAACAACAGAGCAGCAGAGCAGCAACAGGGAGACATGGAGGTGCTTTTTCTTCAACGTGCACGTAGACGCAGAGCCCTGCAGCAACAACAGCAGCCACAACAACAACAGCAGGGACCCCAAAGACAGCGCAGAAGGCAGGAGAGGATATTCTGCCCAAGAACAACCCTGCATGGCCTCAGGGAACGAGACATCATCCAGAGGTACCGGTTGAACTGGCAGGCCATTCAGCAGCTGCTGACAAATATTGAACAGCAATTGGCCCCCACTTTAGTGACTCCACGCACTATCCCAACAGAAACAAAGCTGCTTGCAGTACTTCACATGCTGGCAAGTGGCTCCTTTCAGACAACTGGTGCCCTGGTTGGTGGAATCTCACAACCATCTTTCTCCGCATTCCTGCCTAAAGTACTGGATGCCATCATTGGACTGACACCCCGCCACATCTGCTTCCCTAACACACTGCAGAAGCAGCAGGAAACAAAACAGGGGTTCTACGCCATCAGTGGCTTCCCGCACGTCCTTGGTGCAATCGACTGCACACACGTACGCCTCGTGCCACCTGCTGCGAGTGAACACCTCTACCGCAACAGGAAGCACACACATTCCATCAACGTGCAGGCCATAGTCGATCACCAAGGACTGATCAGCAACATCGTGGCTAAATATCCTGGGAGTGTACATGATGCATTCATCTTCCGTCACTGCACCATCAACCAACACTTCCAGGATGGACGGTATGGCAATGGACTACTTGTTGGTAAGGACAAAAATCTTCTTATATGCTCACTGCACAGAAACCCTCTAGGATGAACAACACATACACCACAATAGCAACACCTAGACAGGAACACACTGAGGTACTCACATCACTAGCCATGTGTCACAAGTCACCATTGAACCTCTCACACATTTGAATTTACTCCACAGCTTAGTGTGAAGACATTCATGACTGTGGTTGCCTAAATGTCACCTTGCAAATTGGAAGTCTCACAATAACCTGTACACTAATACAATGCATAACTTTTAAGGGATGGGATGGCCTGGCTATGTTCATATGGACGTTTCTGATACCCTTTCATGTTTCAACTCTGCATGGAACTATCATCACACCCCCAGTGAGGACACACGGACACCTGTGTCACAAGTCACAATGCAAGGGAGGGCACACTGTACTTGAGAAACCAATACATCCTGCTGACAAACAGTTAGACAACAAACACTTGCTCAGCCAAGGAAAATAAACAATGCCAAAGTTTCCACCAACAACCATAGGTTGTCACATTAGTACACAAAATAGTCACAGACAACACAACACAACTACTGCCATCAAAGATACGTACAACAGTGCCTCCTACATCTAATTGATACCATTCTGTGTTTCTCTTTCAGCTGATCAGGGGTATGGCATCCAGCCTTGGATAATGACACCATATGGGAACCCAAATACTGCTGCTGAGCGGGCATACAATGACGCCCACAAGAGGACACACAGCATTGTGGAGAGGACCTTTGGGATCCTAAAGTCAAGGTTCCGCTGCCTTGACATCACTGGCGGAAGCCTACTATACTCCCCAGAGATGGTATGAAAAATTATACTCACTTGTGCCATATTACACAATATTTGTGTACAAAGGAACATTCCCCTCCTTGAACCGGACCCAGACATGCCTGAGGATGATGATGAGGAGGATGCTGGCCTGCAACAGGAGGGGGAACAACCTAACACCGCAGCAGGAGTGCGTAGGCGCCAACAGCTTGTGAACAATTTTTTTTACTTAAGTCATTATCATCACTTGTATTCCACACTTGTAAATAAACACTGATCACAAACACCACATTATGCTTTGGCCTATTCATTTCTGACCACCTTTAGTTTGAAATAGCTGAAGATGAATGTCGTCTCATTGATCAAGAATGCCATTACAAATCATCACACCAAAAATAAACATCACAACTGTATGCACAGAGGGTAGGATGTGACATGTTACATTACCATACACAGAGCCCAACAAGAGTACAAATGTGACAATTAGACATGCCGGATCCAAACAACTGAAACAGTCTCTCATCCAGCCCAAAATTGGAGATCATTTGAAAGTCACATCACACGGGTTCAGAGACAGGGTGGGACCATCCATGTGTACGTGAACATGTCATCAATGGCTTCTCTCAAGTGTATGATATGAGCAATACACAATTGCAACAACATCAGCTGCCACTAACTCAGGAGGAGACCTTGAAGTTACAGTGACAACATACACACAGACAGGTCATACTGGATCCACATTCCCACACACATGTACACATATGTCATACAACCAACCTAATATTTGAAAGTAGACCATCACAGTTGTGTCCCAGTTTGAACCTAGCAGGAAGATTGTAACATGACACTAAACCAGTTTATGCAGAAAGGGACACAGACAAGCAAACCAATCTTCGCATTATCACATCGTGAACGCTGAGAGTCTTGCAAACTTAGGGGGTCATTCGGACCCTGGTGGTAATTACCGCCCTGGCGGAGGTCGGCGGTAGCACCGCCAACAGGCTGGCGGTGCACCGATGGGCATTCTGACCGCGGCGGTTCAGCCGCGGCCAGAAACGGACTTCCCGCTGCCCTTGAGAATCCACCATGGCGGCGGAGCACGCTCCGCCGCCATGGGGATTCTGACACCCCCTACCGCCATCCTGTTCCTGGCGGGTCTTCCGCCAGGAACAGGATGGCGGTAGGGGGTGCCGCGGGGCCCCTGGGGGCCCCTGCAGTTCCCATGCCAATGGCATGGGCACTGCAGGGGCCCCCGTAAGAGGGACCCATAAAGAATTTCAGTGTCTGCTTTGCAGACACAGAAATTCGCCACGGGTGCAACTGCACCCGTCGCACCTTCCCACTCGGCTGGCTCCATTCTGAGCCGGCGTCCTCGTGGGAAGGGTGTTTCCCGCTGGGCTGGCGGGCGGACATTTGGCGGTTGCCCGCCAGCCCAGTGGGAAAGCCAGAATGACTGCTGCGGTCTTTCGGCGGGAACCGCTTTGCGGGCGGCGACCGCCGCCCGCCGCGGTCAGAATGACCCCCTTAGTCATATGAAAATGGTATGCAACTTAGCTCCAAATCATCAATACTGCAAACGTCAAATGGGCTAATGATATGAATGAATGGTCAACAGTCATTCATACCATATGGCCTTACATTCGCCCGCTGCTGCAGGTTTGCCAGGATATGATAAAAATACTCCATGGATACAGTAGCTATTCTGGATGGTCAAATCCTAGGGTGCTGGGGGACTAACTCCACCTCTACCACCCCCAAAACATACAGGAATCATGTACTTGTGAACTAAACACATGCATAAGGCACATATGTGGCCTCAATGTCACAAGTCCTACACAAATATGAAACACAAAATCATAATGGGACATGGTCAGCCCCCTAAAAACTGAAAGTGACTCTCCCACTCCCTGTTAGGACTACAGATAAAAGCATCCCCATCATAAAGGTGGGGACATTTTGGAGACGGAATACATAATGGTATCAAAAATCTCATTTCAAAATAGCCATCAGCAATTACACCAAATATGTTGTCAAATATGGTCAATACATTAGTTAACGTATCCCAAACATCAGAGTGTGAAGTCCGTCTATACATAAAAGTACGGACATTTGTCAGATACAAACACAAATGTGTCTCACATCGCACCGTTTTACCATGACAAATCACCTTTCCAAAGCTAAACACATGAAGACATTTGGATCAATTTGCTCCATATTCTACGCATACAGCATGGCCGTCATAATTTGTTCATGTACATGAGTGCACACAATGCAGAGTCAGATACAAATGTATCCAAAAGTGTCTTGATATTTCACCTTCAAATTATGATTTACATCCACAATCTTTTTGACTCTGCATCGTGTGCACTACTGTACGTGTAATAAAAACCACGCACATGATGTATGCGTGGTCAAAATGACGCTATATGCACAATATGTTGGTCATCTCATGTACATTATCAATATTAATATTCATATCATATTTTTTGACTCCGCATCATGTGCACCACTGTACGTGTAATAAAAACCACGCACATGATGTATGCGTGGTCAAAATGACGCTATATGCACAATATGTTGGTCATCTCATGTACATTATCAATTATTAATATTCATATCATATTTTTTGACTCCGCATCATGTGCACCACTGTACGTGAAAAAAAAACGACGCCCATGATGTATGCGTGGTGTAATTGACGCTACATGCACAATATGTTGGTCATCTCATGTACAATTGGAAATATTAATATTCATAGCATATTTTTACACTCCGCATCATGTACACTGTAATGCGTCAAAAAAATATGACGCACATCTGTGTATGCGTGAAAATATGACGCATTACGCGAAAATAAAAACGGTGGCCATTTTATGCAGGAAGTGATGTAATAGGATATCCTGTTTACCAAATCTGTACTGGGAGTTGACTTTCACTTTCACTTTGCAGTCTCAGAGTTATCTAGACTGTGTGGTTGTGTGAAAGGTGTTGTCCTGTGTTTTACTGCTTTAGTGTCCTGTGTGCCTTGTATTTTGTCTTTGTGTCAATCTTTTATTGTTGTCAAACATTGTCTCAGTCTGTTTAGTGTTGTTTGGTCTATACCTGTGATAGTTTGTATTGTCTGTGGGAGTCTGTTGTGGGTAGCATAGTTTGGGGTGTTAGTTGGGCTATTTTTCTCCTTCGTCTTTTTCTTTCACACCTCTACCTTTCCCCATTTCCCACTTTTTCTTTCATTTTTCTTTGTTACTTTTTTCAACCTCGCATCATGTCAGGTAGGCCTCGCCTGTCCAGGATGGGTGAGGACGAATTGGGGGGCTTCATCTGGCTCGTAAGCCATTTCCTCCCACTGATGCTGGAGGCTGGGGGCCGTGTGATACAGGGGTATCACACGGAGGCGAGGAAAATACGTTGGGAGAAGGTGCGCCATCACCTGGTCCGGGTCTACGGGAGTATGAGGAATGTCCATCAACTCAAGCACCGCTGGGCAGATCTGATCACCAGGGAACAGGACCTGCTGGACCACCTGGGACTCCGGATTGGTGGCTATGTTGGTGAGTAATAATCAATTACATGGGAATAATAGGAATGTGTGCGTGAACATGTGATGATTGGTAGCCAATCTGCAAAATAAGTAGCTGACTGCGTGTTATACTAGGGAAACCTAGGCCCATGGGCATACACATAAATCCCCATTTTTGCTACACATGTACACCCAATAACAGCAGTAAAATGCAACATCTATTAGTATTTTGCTAAGTAGCCCCCTCTCTGCGTCACAAAATGATGCAAATGCTGCGCTACAAAGGTATACATATGTGTCCAAATGTGTATTTGTTGCCGGGTGTGTATGAAGACCTATGCTACCAGGCCGATGCCTTATCTTTGCAACACATACCAGATGGCTGTAGCTGCATGGAATGTAGTGTTGCATTTGTGTCTGAAAAGCAACACGTGAACTGCTCAATTTGTACTCTACTGGTCATAATGGCCAGTGAGTACGTCATGTAGAAACAACATACCTACATACTGTATGTAGACGCCATAGCTAGACCGAAAATTGCAAACACATGATGATGCAACACCTGTGTGTTGCCTTCACGTCACATGAAGTTAGTCATGTTGTCCACACATATGTCACATGTGTGTCTGGTTGCTGTGTGTTGAACCTGTCCCCATAGCCTGTTTGATGGTGAGTGGTCATGCAGTCCTCATGGAACCAGTTGTGAAATGTTTCTCTCTGTGATGCACATGCTGAGATGTATGGATCACATGATTGTTCGGGCCTACTAATGGAGGAGTAACTTGGACGACACATGACTGTCCTGGCCACTGCATGAGTGTAGTAGGGTGTGTCACTGAAGCAGGAGACTCATCCAATGATAATCTAGAATACAAAGTCAGCCAGGCAGGATGAGCATGTGTGAAAGTGTATCATTACCATGTAATATTCACACACTGTCATTGTAACAGAAATTATTTGTCTGTTCACCCAGTCTGAGTATAATCTTCCTTTCATGCTTTACAGGTGGACCAGCCCCGTACACCGTTGGTGAGGTAGCCCATTTTGACGACCCCGATACCTACAGTGAGTGTTGCCTAAGTGCTATTTACATTGTTTGGAAATGAAGCATGATGGATTACTGTGTGTTCAGGACAATTCATGATATGATGTGCTGGCCGTTCATTGGCTTTGTTGTTTTGGTGTGATATCAAATTGGAATAATGTTTCGGTAAAGCAATCCCTAGTCATCTCTCAGATTGAGGGGCAGTAGGTCATTCAATTAGTGCGACTATTGGGAATAGCATGACTCATTTTGAACACACTGGTCAATGTTAGACTTGGTCAGGAACTTGCCATTAACTGAGTCAGCATATCAGACTGACAGTCTCCCAGATAGCTTAGGCACATGGCTTCGATGACAAGTGCTTCTTCCTAGTTGAGGATGGACTGTGTACACTGTAGGTCGGATCTTCCGGGGGCATGTACTTCCACAAGGTGACCTCGAAGTGTGTGTGACTTGAGTGAAATGGCCTAGGTGTTCTGTTGAATCATGTGAATGGGTGTTCTACCTCCTCTGTGTGTGTTGTAAAACATGCCTCACTAATAGTATGTTATGTTTGGCTAAGTCATATCATTTAGACATGTGTGGACCTGGGATGTGACAAGGTTGGGCTGACTCCAACGTGTTGCTAGCCCTTCATAGGTGTTGTGTGTGAAGGCACATGCTTGTTGCACTTTCTGTACACTCCTGGTTGTGCATTGATCATGGGATTGTTGTTTGTTCTTCCCACACCACCCACAAAGACTGGGATGTTACTGTGAAACAGGGTACCTAGGACTGTAGCAACCAGTATGTTACACGTACTTAACACCTTTTGTGACTTGAGTTTGTACCTAGGTCCAGATGTAGCAAAATGTCTCCACATTGCAAATAGCATAATTTGATGTTAGTGAGTTGCAAACGTCTGTTTCCTAATCCGAAATGTTATTGGTGGTCATGTACATATTCGCAAAATGGTTTTCTAAAGTAAAAAAATAAAGGAGTTTACCAGCCCTACTTGCAAATCACAGTGTTAGGCAATCCCATTTGCTAACGAGTACGTGGTTGCAAAGTGAGTAGCTGTTATCATCCACTTGAAGTGGCTGCTAACCAACTTGCTGACTGGAAGGGGTCCTCATTGTGAACCTTCACCTTTGTGAGTGGACCAAAATACTCCTGCACAAAACAGCCAGTGCTCTAGGGGAGCAATCATTATTGTGTAAATTACGAACAATCAATTGTTGTGAATTTAAACAAATCGCAGCTCATTTTCCTTTCAGATAAAGGGCCTACACTTGGTGAAAAATAACTTGCTTCATTTAAAAGCAGTCACGTCTATGGAGTTCTGCTGTTCCCAGCAGGCCTCCATCCCCGTGAGTGCCCATAGTTGCTAAGGTGGTGCAAGTTGGAACCCACATCATTGATGTTCATGAGGTGGGATTTAGGGACCCCATAGTGACTCGCAGACGGTGTCAGAGACACCGTTCAGCTTTGCAATTTGCTAGTTGATTTCCCATCAATTCCTACATCTGGCCCATAGTGTCGACATATGATTCATGGCCAGGGGTTCAATCTTAGCACACAACTATTTCGAAATGCCATTGAGTGAGGAGTGTGATTCTTATCACATAGAATGACATATGTAGTGAAGTCAGTATGCGGACGAGCTGGTGCCATAATGTATAATGGCTTAGGTATGAATTGTAGGAGTAGTTTAGGGTGATGTCATCCATCATGTAGAGACATGGATCTGCTATATGTGATATGCCCTTCAGTATGCATGATTCACATGTACTTCCTCTGAGCCTTCCCGTGACATATGTTGTAACAATTGCTGCAACCAATACATTGCTAGTAATGGTCAAATTACCCATTGTGGTATTCAACCCACTGTAAATTCTATGCTCAATATTTGCCTTTTCCCTTCACAGCTGCAAACCTGAGTGCCGCAGCTCGAAACCAGTTTGAGCGCCGTGCAATGAGGTACAGGCACATCCTGCAGGTGCAGTGTGGGTATCGGAGGATGGCCCGCAGATACAATTCGGAACGGGCCTCCGGGGAGTGGTATGCCACACCACAGGCTCCACCAACGGTGCCACCTACAACCACCAGGTCTGCCCAAGGGGACCCAGCGACGGACCAGCCATCTTCCTCCCGACCTGGACCCAGCCGTGTGTTGGGAGCAGGGCTGTCCCGTGGCCACTCCACTCCAGCAACAATCTCCACCTCCACCGGCACGCAGACCAGCAGTGACCCTCCAATTGACCCTGCAGCCTTCAACGCATTGTCTAGGAAACTGGACAGGTTAATTCAAAAGGTTGACAACCTGACGGAGGACATGGCAGAGGTCAAAAAGAAGGTGCGCTCCATCCGGCGCACACTTCAGAGGGCAAATCCTTAGTTATTTTGCCCTCCTGAACTTTTACCCCTCCCCTCTCCCCTCTTTCCTCTTTTCATACTGTTAGTTGGGTTTGGGGGGTTAGTTGTAGGATAAGTATAGGTAATTAGCTTAGTTAGTGTTAGGTAAGAGGGTGGGGGGTCCTTATACTTTCTATCTAATATTTTTGTGTGGGTGGGTGGGTGGGGGGCAATGTTGGGATTCCTGTTTGATAAAAAAAAAAAAAAAAAAAAAAAAAATATAAACAAATATATGTTTGTTTCGGATAGTATAGTGTGTGTGTAGGTTAGTAAGTGTTGTCCTGCATGTGTCTTGTCTCATAATGGTGGGTGGGGGGTTGATGTTTAGATCGTTTCGTTACATGTGTAGAGTAAGTTTAGCTTAGGTTAGTTAGGGACAGTTGTGGGTTAGTAGTAGTCAGGTTAGATTAGTGTAGGTTTATCTTTCCCTTAGTTGCCTCTTTTCTTACTTATTTGAAATAAAAAAATTGTTAACCCTTTACCAGATGCGTTAGGTGCTACCTTTTCATGGCCTTGACATCAGTGTAGCAGAAAGTTTTAGTATGACATTTGTGTCCTATGCTCGCTATCCCCAGGCTATTAAGGTTTAACATGCCAGCTACCCGTGTGCTAACTTGGTAAGTATCCACCGTGTGGGAGAGCCACCATTGGTAGTCTGCATAGATCATCAAGATTTGGGGTTGGTATGTATCCTACTTCACAAAGAGTGCTTCCAGAGTTGATTTTGTAGGTAAATAGATAGGTCAGACAGCATTGTGAAGTTCAGGGAGAGCTTTGTAGATGAGTATTTGTTCACACTCTTGTCTTGTTGCCGTCATTGCTGACCTACATCATGTGTGTACTGCTTGAGCATCACTTTCCTTCATGGTAGTATACGCTGTAAGGGTGATTGATGCAGTGTAATTTGGTTAACATTCCTTTCATTTTACAGCATAATGTATTGTGTTAGTATCGCAAGGTGCCTACATTTCTCATCCACCATTAGTTGTCTAGAATAGCTATGGATGGGGCCTCATTCTGTCCAACACAGCATGATTGTGTGTGCTTAGTCCCTACATCAGTTATTTTCCTCAGTCTAGTAAAGCTATGATGCAATCCTGGCCACTGCACAGATGTTTCAGTAGACATGAAATCAGGACAGTAGTCTAGAGAATCAACATGGTTGCCACACAGCCACTTTGGAGTTATGTACTGCACAGTTGAAGTGTGAAATGACACAGAGACACAATTGTTGTGCAAGTGATATTTATTTTTAGGTGGAGTAGTGCAAAAAGTCCATTAACAATGTTAGGTGAGTCCGTTCTGGTGCATTCTTAAATGGTGATCCTATTTACAGGGTGTGGATGATGCTCCTGACATGCTGGGGTGATGTCACAGACGGTGCAGAGGAACAGGAATTGCCAAATGGTAGGAGAGAAACATTTACAGCCAATGTGGACAAGTTAAACAGTAGATTGCCGAACAGTCATTGAGGGTAGTTGGAGTGAGGCTGGCATGTGTCAAAACGTAGGACCTTGGTCAGAGTGGGGCATGGTGCAGGGACTAGGGCTTCCGGGTACTCTTGCGTGTGAATGTTATCTGTTCCATGTCTTCTTCTTCTGATGTGTGTGTTGCCTGGTGTGTCCTTGTTGTTGTTGGTTTTGAAGGGGCAACACACACCTCAGTGTCAGAAGACATGGAGGCAGACATCCCGGGGGCTGATCCCTGTCCAGTTATGAAGGGCAGTACTGCAGCAAGGAGAGCGTGCTGGTTTTTCAGAATGGCAGCCACATCCCGATGGTAGGCAGCCAGGTCTGCCCTGAGGGGTTAGATGTTGCATTCGTGCACACGCTGACTGGCTTGCTGTTGGAGTTGTTTGGTCAACTGGATGACAGCTGTGCAGATTGCCTTCTGTGTTACTAAAAGTTCCTCCAACAGCGATGTTCTGGCTTGCATTGCAGCTGCCTGATCAGCAGTTGACAGCATGCACGAACGCACCCCCTCAAGGCTGGCTGCCATAGTTTGCATCCCCACCCGCACCTCCTTGGCCAGCTCCGCTGGACCCCAACGACTGTTCTTTCGAAGCTGGTGCCAGTGTCGTCAGAGTCCTCAGCTGTGTTGGAGCTGGCAGGTCTTACAATTGGGGTGGCGGGTGGTTCTACTGTGGTGGCTGCTTCATCTTGGCTCCTCCTTGTTTCTGAAGGGGGGGTTTGGAGGCTTTCGAGGACCATGTCAATGGTCTCTTGTGTGAGGTTGATGTTCTCGTCATCCATGTCATCAGGGAACTCATGGACAGGCATATCGGCAGGAGATCCGTGTTCCTCTGCAAAGAAACAGGGTACAATTAGTGGGTCTGTGTTGAGATCATTTAGCACTAAGATACAAGCCTTTGGATGCCTTTACTTTGTACTCTGATTTTGTCTTGGTATCTGCTGTCTGTCATAGGGCATTGTTGTAGGCCTATGGCCCACCTGTGTGTCACATATATGATATGGAGCTATCAGACATGCCTGCCAGGACATCTCTAGGTGTTGATTTGTAATTATTTTGGAATATGCATTTTTTTGTCCTACTCCTCTCTCGGTGTTTCACTATTGTTATGGAGGGACATTTGTTTGGGTGGGCTCTCATTATCCTACATGTGATTCTTGGCTTTCTAGGCAGCAGGATAGCTAATGGTGTGGGGGACTAAGTTTGACCCACTTGTAAATAACTCTGTCACCCAGATATTGTATTTAGCTCAGACAGACTAGCAGTGCCTCTGGTCTCCCACAACAGAGGAATGTTTAGAAGTCCAAGCCCATGACATCTTTGGGACTTCTCAGGGAAGTGGTGGTCACTCAGGTCCTACACATTTCTATCTTTTCCGGTATGTTCCCATACACAAATGACACAGACAGTATTTGTTGGATATGAAGTTTCAGTGTACAACTGACTTGTAGGAATTTCGTTGTGAGCCCCAATAAGCAAAACAATACACACAGTTAGAACTGAAATAGTCCGCATGAAAGTAATACATTGGTACACAGCTATCATGGTGCCTAACAGTTTCTACTCTCCCTCTGCTTGTTCTATATATAGCACTGCATGTTAAGTTTGGAGCTTGTCTGTCTGAATCACAGGGGAGACATCATCCCTCATATCAGAGGAATGGGCTGGGATCTGGTTGTGCATCAGCAGCAAGGCAGGCAGCATCTAGATGTGATTTTCTGTTTGTAAACTCCCCCATGCGTGTCTTGGGACGAGGAAGTGAATTTAAAAGACATATGTCATGGTGATGACAAAGTTTCCCTACGCAGGAATGGCAAACCTTAACCCCTACCACATCTATCATCAACGAACCAGACGGTATCCTTGACTGGGGCACAGAGTGAATATGTTCTGGCAAACTCCAGTGCAGAAGTAGGCAAAACAGGGTGATTTGACTAATTGCCAACAACTCAGGACTGACTATTTGCTACATTAACTGATAGGAAGGGCAATGAGATTCATTTAGTGCAAAGTGCTCTGAGGCACTTAGATGTGAGCAAATGAGTATAAGTACATTCAGGGTAAGATGCACAAAGGCCTCCAGCCTGAGGCTATTGCGCAAAGTATACGTTTCACTTGCCACGCTACACTTTGACTGACTGTGGGTGTTGTGACTGACCTGCCAGCACACTTGCCTCACAGGCCCTGCACCATACACTTTTTATTCACATTGCATGATCTGTACATGTTAGGTGGCATGACCTATGTATGTCAATGTTAGGATGTGGTATGGATGTAAACATTGTTGATGTTTGTATCTGATGGGGTCTCGTGTGTCTTACTGGATTGGCTTGTTTATCGTATGGATGTCCTATTTTTTGGTTAGACTGTGCAGATGTGTTTCATTGACCAGTTGCCTGTGTCCCCTCGTCAATGTTGTTGTCTGAGCAGTATGACATTTGTGATGTAGCATTGTTAGGCAGGCACGTGAGGGACCCTGATGTATGCAGCATGTGTGTGTCGTTAGTGCTGTGTGGCTCCTATTGCTGTTTACTTAGGCTTATGTATGTGTCAGTTATGGACATTCGGCATTTAAGTGTACTGGTAGCTTTGTCTTATTTCTAGGAGTAGTTGCAGATGTCATCCTCACCCCCTAATTTAGGAATGTATGTTCCAGGGTGGGGTTCCTGCCATTTGGTACTATAGCTGCCCAGAGATGAGAGGTGTTATTTTCAACTGTGGTGGCAGTTAAGTTGCAGTTGTTGTATTTGCTACTGCATTACAGGTAGGGACCTAGTTGATGGGGAATATTTTGTGCAAAACAAGTGCCTGGATGTGGATTCAGGGTAGTGTCCTTCCCACCTGTCACTGGTTTCCCTTGGCTCTCTTGTTGTAATTACAGGATGTCCCCATGGGACTGTAGTGGTGGCAGTATTTTGTCGTGGCCCGGCTATGGTCAGTACTGGGCATTCCCCCCTGCCGTGCCCCTTTCCCCATGCCACTTCATATATGTGCTAAGTTACATGCATTATGTAGTAGGTATCCCCCCCCTGCTTACAGTCCCCATTATTGCATTGTAATTCCCCATGCGACTTACCCTGCATGTGCGTAGTGTCGTGGTAGTCTGCGCTGTCCAGTCCTTGTATCCCTGTGACGATCTCCTCTGGGATGACGGCTGCGACCATCTCCTCCATGTGGTCCAGAGCCTCCTGTTGTGCTGGACTCCCCCCTCCAGTCTGCATTGCTGCCTTCCTGTTCCTGGCCATTTTCTCTTTGGTCCTACGTTTACAGTCATGCCAGCGTTTCTTACACTCGGTGACTGTCCGGCGTTCTTCAGCCACACTGTTTATCTTGTCCACAATTTCTTTCCAGATGGCCTCTCTCCTACTGAGTGGCAATTTTGAGGATATGAAAAGTTGGTGCTGGTGTTCCGTCACCTCTTTCACCAGGATTTCCTGCTCCTCTGCACTGAAGCGACACTTTCTTTTTTTCTTTAACATGTCCTGGTTCCTGTATGCTTCCTCCTGGCTGGGTCCTGGTCTGCTCTCATCCTCCTGGGGTCTGTTGGGGCATCTGGGATCCATTTTGGGTCTCCTCTCCTGTCAGTGCAGTTTTCGCGCAAAAATGACACGCAATAGCGTGAAAAAAAACGGCGTCTTCACGATAGCGCTGTCGTAAATCGACCCACAGTGATTTGCGTCACTTTTACGTGGGTTTGCCTTACGACAGACCGACGCTGTTTGCGTCACGAAATAATGACTCCCACCTGTTGGTTGCGCCGCCGTACGTCAAAGTATAAATTTGACGCCCGAATGGCGCATCCAAATGGCGTTAGACGGCGCAATTTTTTTTGACGCAAAACTGCGATGGCACAGTTTTGCGTCAAAAAGTATAAATATGGGCCTTTGCCTCAGAACTGCGATAAAAACGTGACAAAACGACAAAACGCCAACACAAAATGTTAGTAAATCTTGGCCCCAGAATACATTAATTAGGCTGCCACAAAAAACAATCCAGGAGTGAAAACAGTTCCTGTATGACCTGGGGGGTAAGTGGTAACCCAACTTTCTCCAAAATAGTGGCACAACTCTAGATGTCTGCTCCTCTGGAAAGGAAATATGGCAAGAAAAATATATTTTGAAGTCCAGAAGGACTGACAAAATATTACTGTATCCAATACTAAATTTATTGCTGCATCTATTTTCTGATCCAGTATCTAGCAACCGCAGATGTGTAATCTCACTCTATAAAACCCAACACACAAGGATAGATTCCCTTGTGGTTAAGCCATGTGTAGTGGAACATTCCTCTCCAAGTGGGAGAGCATCCGGATCTACCCGCATCAATGGTGGTGATCCAGTCAGCAGTGGTAGCTCCCAAGCGATGTGACCGCAAATGTTATTGTTGTTGTCAAGGAGCGTTCACAGTGCTTCCTTGTGAGAGCAAGGGGTTGAGAGTGTGTACTACCTGAAGTAAGCCATCACCTAACAGCCAGCAGCACATCTATAACTCAGACAAAATTCACAACGTCATCAGTGACACTCTTGGAGATGTACACACAGAAATATTACCAATGCAGTGTTGCAGGGCAACAATGAACGTTGTTGTGTTCTAACATGATCACTTTAAATATGCTATTCAGGGTTATTGACCATGTATATTGTTTTGTTAAGTCATTGGGAATACCACTGTCAGACTGTTAAAACGAATATTCACGTTAATGTATAATAAAACATATAGGGGCATATTTATACTCCGTTTGCGCCGAATGTGCGTCGTTTTTTTCGACACAAATTCGGCGCAAAACTAACGCCATATTTATACTTTGGCGTTAGACGCGTCTAGCGCCAAAGTATGGGCAAATAGCGTCATTTTTTTGCGTGAACGCCTTCCTTGCGTTAATGAGATGCAAGGAAGGCGTTCCCGTCTAAAAAAATGACGGCGACGCAAATGCGTCGTATTTATACTCCCGGGCAAAAATCACGCCCGGGAGTGGTCGGGTCAAAAAAACCCGCATTTGCGCCACTTTTTAACGCCTGGGTCAGGGTAGGCGTTAAGGGGCCTGTGGGCTCAAAATGAGCCCACAGGTGCCCTCCCCTGCCCCCAGGGACCCCCCCTGCCACCCTTGCCCACCCCAGGAGGACACCCAAGGATGGAGGGACCCATCCCAGGGACATTCAGGTAAGTTCAGGTAAGTATAAATAATTGTTTTTTTTTTTTTTTGGGTGGCATAGGGGGGCCTTATTTGTGCCTCCCTACATGCCACTGTGCCCAATGACCATGCCCAGGGGACATAAGTCCCCTGGGCATGGCCATTGGGCAAGGGGGCATGACTCCTGTCTTTACTAAGACAGGAGTCATGTAAATGGCGTCTGGGCGTCGTTAAAAATGGCGCAAATCGGGTGGAGGTGATTTTTTGCGTCAACCTGACTTGCACCATTTTTAAGACGCCCTAGCGCCACTTTTCCCAACGCCGGCGCTGCCTGGTGTACGTGGTTTTTTTCCACGCACACCAGGCAGCGCCGGTCTGCTTGCGCCGCCTAACGCCATTCAATAAATACGGCGCCCGCATGGCGCTTCAGAATGACGTTAGCCGGCGCAAACTTTTTTGACGCTAAACTGCGTTAGCGCAGTTTAGCGTCAAAAAGTATAAATACGGGCCATAATGTCAGGGTACCTTATAATAAAACAATTATAAAGGCGATGTGAATAGGCAACATATCTTTTTTAAAAGTCCAAGTACTTGGAACACCAATATGTCACTGAAGTAGTTAATTTTCCATGTAACGCGCTCTCACACTCCCCTCCATGCAGTTTAAAGCAATCCTTATTCCCATCTACAGAAGCCCCCTCAAAATAGCTAATTATATGCATGATGCACAAAGTGATTTGTTCATGCCAAGTAGAGGCACAAAGAACCTCACTGGGGGTTTATTTACAACTTCTCATGAATGACTAAAGTAATCTGCTCTGTTCACTCACTTTGACATGCAGCTATTTTATTCTTAAATGCACTTTTTCAGGTTTACTAGTTCGTGTAAAAATGGGAGCTGTCTTAAAATGCTGGTGCTTTCAATTGCACATTGTAATCATATGCACACATGAGTGCACATTACAACTTATCTATTCAAAATAACAGACATGTGTACATGCATTACTCAAAGGAATATTGGGCCCATATTTATACTCCCTTTGCACCGGATTAGCGTAATTTTTTTTAATGCTAATCCGGCGCAAACTTAACACCATATTTATCCTTTGACGCTAGACCCATCTAATGGCAAAATATCCTAGTGTGCGCCATTTTCTGGATGCGTGAAACCGCCTTGCGTCAATGAGATGCAAGGTAGGCGTTCCCGTCCCAAAAATGACTTAAACACCTGTGCGCCATATTTATCCAACCGCGCAAAAATGGCGCACGTCTGGTAGGTGGAGCCGGAAAATGGCCAAATCCCGATTTGCACCACATTTTAACGCCTGGGTCAGGGCAGGCATTTAAATGGGGCAAACACACCACTACTTAAGGAAAACTCAAACAAGCAACATCATTGCTCAAAAAGGAAGACATGGAGGTGATACTCAGGCAGCATGCACGAAGATGCAGAGCACAGGACCAACAGCAGCAGCTACCAACACACCCACATGGACCCCAAAGGCAACGCAGAGGGCAGGAGAGGGTATTCCGGAGCAGGACAACCCTTCAGGGCCTCAGGGAACATTACATCATCCAGAGGTACAGACTAAACTGGCAAGCCATACAGCAGCTGCTGCGCCACATTGAGCCACAGTTTTCACCCAGCTTGCAAACACCCCACATCATTCCACTGGAGACCAAGCTGCTAGCTGTCCTGCACATGTTGGCAAGTGGCTCTTTTCAAACCACTGGTGCCCTGGTTGCCGGGATCTCACAGCCCTCATTCTCTGCCTTCCTTCCCAAGGTACTTGATGCCATCATCTTCCTCACACCCGGACACATCAGCTACCCCAACACACAGCAGAAGCAGCAGGAGACCAAACAGGGGTTTTCACAAATTCATGGCTTCCCACACGTGCTTGGTGCCATTGACTGCACACATGTCCGGATTGTGCCACCTGCTGCAACTGAGCACCTATACTGCAACAGGAAGCACACACACTCTATCAATGTGCAGGCCATTGTGGATCACCGTGGATTGTTCACCAACATCATTGCAAAGTATCCTGGGAGTGTACATGATTCATTCAGCTTCCACCACAGCACCATCAATCGGCACTTCCAGGATGGACGATATGGCAATGGCCTACTTGTTGGTAAGTACAGAAACCTAGTAATTTACACACAGCACAGTAACCATGTAGGACACCCAACACATACACCACTACATTGACGTGGCCAGGAAGACACTGAGGTGTGACACTGGTAGTCATGTTTGATATCCTGACCCAATGGGATACACACCTATGGACAAATGACGGATGTAAATAACAATAGATTCCACTCTAGAGCCACACGGGACCAATTTAAAACCACACAGTGACAATGACATGGACTTAACTGGCAGTACAACTTGGAAGATGAACCTTTCAAAATCACATCAATAACAATCAATCACACACCCTTCCAAGCAATACGTCCTGTGTAAGGGGTGTGTAATGTGTGTTGCTGCAGGCCAAACACCATGAGACACATAGCATGATGACGCTGACTCTAATGAAGGTGACATGGAATTATTGAGGCAGTACCAACATCTCACATCACTCCTGGGGTGACATTGCCAGCTAGCAATAAGGAAGTGGAATGTGCTATGAAAACAAGTGGATGTGGCATTAATGCAAAGTGCACACTGCTACACATATGGATTGAGACAATTCCCCATATACATAACAGACGTACAGGCAGATGGATCTTCCTACACTAAAACCTTCACCCCCACAACCAAGTTAGCGAGGTTAGCTGGAGCACGTTCAGTACTGTAGGTACACATTTGCACATGAGCCAACTCGATGAGGGCACAAAAATAGGTTTGCATAGAACTTGTCACACATGGGATAATTGTGCATTGTCAATTGTGAACACTTCAGTGCTGCCAACTTATGGAGATGTGTTGTGCATTGTCAACTAGCCTAATCAAAGGGACTCGCTGTTGCATTTCACCTGCAATTATATATGTCGAATTGGATGGGATGTTCATTCCGTATAGCACAACCATGTTACCACCACAGTGGAATCGATTGTGTATGGAAGTATCATGTCACCTCCAGTGAAGGCACACAGACACTTCTTTCACATTACATACACTGTGAACAGCAAGTTTCTAAATATACCACTGATATCATGTCAATCAGCCAAACACCAGTTTTGATAGTCAAACAACCCAATGCAGAAAGAACATCACAGAAGTCTAGGATCCCACACAATACCACAAACACAGATGAGTCACAGACGACACAATATAACAACTGCCATGCAAAGTGACAATCACGGTGCAACCAACAACAAAATACTTACCCTCATTTTCTCTTTCAGCTGATCAGGGTTATGGGATCCAGCCATGGCTCATGACCCCAATTGCCAACCCAAGCACAGCAGCAGAGCGTGCCTATAATGAGGCACATTGTAGCTGAGCGGACTTTTGGCATCCTGAAGTACAGATTCAGGTGCCTGGACATCGCCGGAGGCAGCCTCCTATATTCCCCTGAAATGGTCTGCAAGATCATTTTGACCTGTGCCATCCTGCATAACATTTGTGTGAGGAGGACCATTCCCCTCTATGAACCGGATCAACAAATGCCTGAAGAGGAGGAAGAGGAGGATGCTGTCCGTGAAAATGAGGGGGAACATCCAAACACAGCTGCAGGATTGCGTCGGAGACAACACATCCTACAAAACTTCTTCTAACTATAGTCACCATCACCACTTTGTTATCATATGTAATTAAACACCTCACTCCATCACTCAATCATGCTCTGGGTAATTATTTATGCATCACATGGTCTCTAGGGATCATAATCATAGTTTTGCCTCATGGATCATTGCCGAAATACAAATTTACATCCTGGAAAAGCCACATCACATTTGATGGGGATGAATGTACAGCACACATCACACACAGTGTTAATGACATATATCCTGTCTATTTCACACTTGAAGGGCAATATCAGAGGACCACAGCTATAAGACACATCCATGTTGCCAACATGGTCCATTGCAGCATATGACACCCAACTAAGACACCATCAATCATAAGGTAAACAAGTGCTTCATACATGAGGCAGTGGATGTGCAATTGCATTGGTAACAGGAATGTATGACTAGAACCTTGACAGCAGTAAGTGTGACATCAGCTATCTCTGCAAGGAGCATGTGTGACAAGAAGTGCATCAAACCCGAAAATAGATAGCACAAGTGCCCCAGGTATGACAAGCACTACTCATAAGACATGTCCTCCGCAGTCCACCCCAGGTAATAAGTCCTGCCACTGCCATGTTTTAAGTCTCTCCCCACTGTTCTCTAGGGGGCGCTTTAAATTGACTATCTGTACCCTGAGAATCTTCATCTACACTCACCCAGACTCCCATTCTGACTCCTGTGTGCTTCCCTCTTCAGTATGGCATGGCATAGTCATAGTTCATCAGTTTGCATGGACTTCAGGTCTGATAATGCACTGCCTGGTAGTCGGTAAGACCTGTAATCAGCTGTCCATTGCTTCCCATGTGAAAGGTCCAGTTGGCCCTTTGAACTTGATTCTCAACTCCAGGACTTGTGAGAGACTGAAGGTGCACACACTTGTGAGCACTTCCATGCAGACTAGCCATTTGAACCTGTCCTGCCCTTGCTGCTGCCTGGAACTGCTTAGAAGCTGCCATTTTCTGAATCTCCTTGTTGCGCATTGGCGTACAAATCACTTGTTGGGGGATTGTGTAACAGGGCAGACCACAGCAGAAACTGTTTATTGTTCCCACAGGGTTGTTCATGCTTGTCCCAGTCAGAGCCTGCTCACTGTGTATTTGCCTTGTTCATGTTTGTTCCTGACAGAGCCTGCATCCTCTTACCCAGACTGGTTCCAGTCTTTGCGTTAACCATAGAGGTTCCCTGTCGATATATTTGTCTCATAGTTGCTTTCCATGCCCTCTGTTTCCTCCTGGGGTATTGTGTCTGGTAGGTCTATGATGAATCTTCAAATGTACAGTATAGTTTAATCAGTTTACTTATCGTATTCTGTTCTGGGACATGTATTCAAATGGCCTAATCCAGCACCCATCCCTTGTCTGGTTTTGCATGTATTCATTAGTGCCAGACAGTGATAATGTGCTATGGCTGTATACACGGATTTGGTATGGTGCCTATAGCACAACAAACAAGGGTTGCTAATGTGTATGTAAGTACAAAACATGTTTGTGCCCTGACACTCCAGACACAGATTTACTTCTGCCACCTTCTGATGGGACTTGCGTGGTCACTAGCTGTGAGATTAATCAGCACAGAGGCACTGATGTTCCCTGTTGCAGTGGGAATTTTAGAGCCCACCCTGTGTACAAATGTTGTGATGAAACCTGCCTGTTTCTTATTACTGATCCATAACGTATTTGAGCACACCAAGGTTGCTCTGTCATCAGCCTTCTAAAAGTTCTGCAGTGCCATAGCTGGACTATCCCCATGTGTGTCGTTAGTTGATCTTTGGCTTTTGGTCAATTCTGCTTTGAAGGATACTCTGTTAATTCAAGGGTTGGCTCCACAGACTCATGACTAGACCTGCACATAACTGTGACAACATGGAGGCCAATACTGACTCAGGGTGCACATGGCCACACACTTGAACTGGACACCTTTGTGCAATGAACCACTGGAAATATGTGAACACATGCAGCATGGTCTGATGGTCCTCCACAGCCACAGGAGAAACATAGGTCGTTTACATGACTTAAACTGTGGTGTACATAACAATTTTAGGATTGGATTTGAGACTCTGTGTCACAAACATAGTACCTACCTAGCATGTTCAAATGATGGACTCATGGGTAGTATACACACAAATGACCATGAAGTGGTATCCAACATTTCATTACATGTGAGGGGTAACATATCTGACATACCCATTATCAACCGTCCTCGATCTATCCTGTGTATAGTTAGTCATGGGAAATGTTTTGTCCCCAAAGTCAAGGAAGTACACACAGCATAAGACGCAACAGATATAACAACCACATATCATGACTGATGTACCTCAATGAATAGCATCTGATGGTTATACACATTTATAACACATTCATACATGCACATTACGCCAACATTTTCTCGTGACGTTCCCACAGAGGCAAAACAATCATTTGAACAGCCAATTCACAGACATAAACACACAGGCCATGAGTCTATTTGTTTAGTTGCGTAGCCTTGCTGTCCTCTATTGATGCAACACCTGCTCAAACTAGAAAATACCTATTTAATTTCCAAAGTTTGTGCTGTGGTTGCGTCAGTTAAGAGAGCTAATCCTGCACAACAACATGAGTATTATGGGCCGCAGTAGTATGGTCTGCCACATATGCCCAAACACTAGAACACACACTGCAGGTCATACCATCCTATCTTTGTATAGTTATCGGCTGCATGCATGTAAAAAATTGAAAAATCATACAAATAGTTTAGGACAGATTTTTTGACGCAAACGCGTCAAAAAAAGATGCATGTTCGTCAAAATATAACGCATATGCGTTAAAAAATGACGCTCACACTCATTATACATCAATTGGTCCATAGCGTTAATTCCATCACCGCACCCCAGGAAAGCTGTTATCCATTTAAAATGTATTGATCCTTGAATGCGGGGGAATTTTCAGGCATATGTGTCAAATAATATTGTCGCAAACCCTGTAAGCGTCATAAAATTACACGCAATACAAAAAAAACGCCCAAAATTGAGACAGGAAGTGGTGTAATAGGATATCCTGTTTACACAACTGGTACAGTGGGTGTACTTTCACTTTCACTTTGCAGTCTGTGATTATTCTAGACTGTGTGGCTGTGTCTTGAGTTGTCTCTGTGAATATTGTGAATATGTCACCTGTGTGCTATTGCTATTGCATTTTGGTGTTTTGTAAGTGTCTGTGGTGATCTCTGTAAGTGTTTGTTTGTCATTTATCATGATTACATTTGTCTTTGTACTGTTGGGCGTTTGTTTGTGTGTATTGTTAGTTGGGGCATTGTTGGGCTGTCTGCGAGTTAGTTAAGTTTCCATAACCTACCTCCTTTCCCTGTTTCTCCTTCTTTTTCCCTCTTTACCCTTTTCTCTCCTATTTTTTATATGTTGGGAAGGCCACATCTGGGGAGCATGGGTGGGGAGGAACTAGGGGCATTTGTGTGGCTGGTGTGCCACTTCCTCCCCCTGATGGTGGAGGCTGGGTTCCGGGTGATGCAGGGGTATCACACGGAGGCAATAAGGCTCAGGTGGGCATAACTGCTGTTCCACCTGCGGCGCATATTCAACAGCCAGCGCAACGACCACCAGCTGAAGCATCACTGGGCTGACCTGGTGGTCCGAGAGCAGGACCAGCTGGACCACCTGGGTATGGTGATTGGTGGCCCTGTTGGTGAGTACAAATTTGACTAATGTGTACAGTACTATGCTCTGGAGTGATAGTAGCAGATTTTGTGATATGCTGCATTCAATGTTTGTGGACATGTTGAATGCAAGTTGAACAAACTGCGGCCCTGATTTATACACATTTGGTAATTTATCTTGTAAATTAGTGCAGCTTTTGCATCAATAAATGATGGTAATGCGCCACAAACAAAATTATGAATCAGGGCCTGTGAGTGTACCAGGAATGGGATGTATTTCACATGCTAATACAAGGAACCAATGTAGTCCCCAGTTTTTTTAAACCATGTCTGAACAGTATTCATGGCCATTCGTACAAAGCTCTTCCTAACCTCCGCTAATAACTTAGGCCAATATTTCTACTTTGTTCGCGCTGCATTTGCATTATTTCTGGATGCAAACGTATAGCACACTTGCTACAATCAAATTTATTTTGCTAATTTCCATAACTGTAGCGTAAACAAATGAAGCAAATGCAACACAAAAAAAGACACATCTGGCCCTAAATTCATTGCTGCGGGGATTAAAAAGATCCTGCGGAGGGCCAATTTATGACTTTTGGATCCTCACCCATAATTCCCTCCCCTCCCTCCTCGTTCTTTAGTGGGTTTAGGGGGCTTAGTGTTAGGTTAGAGTAAGCTGTTAGTTTAGTTAGTATAAGTGGGTTGGGGTGGAGGGTGTTATATTAATACATGCTTTTTGTGGGTGGGTAGGTGGGGGATGATGTTGGGGGTTTATGTGTATAAAAAAATAAATAAAAAAAAAAAACATAAAATAAAAAATAAAAAAATATATATATTTGTTTAGGATAAGTTAGTATGTATTTAGGTTAGTATATGTTGTCCTACACGTGTCCCATCATATAAGGGGGTGGGGGGTTGATGTCTAGAGTGTTTAGTTAAATGTGGTAAGTAAGTTTAGCCAGTTGTGGTAATGTATAGTTAGGATGGATTAGGTTAGTTTAGGTGTTTCCCACAGTTTAAGTTTCCTTTCATACTGATATAATAAAATTGTATGTACTCCTTTACAGTATGTGTCATATGCTTGGGGATCAGGGCCTTTGCATGAGTGTACAGTGTCAATTTAGTATTTGCATTTGTGTTCCATCCTGCATCCAAATCCCATTCTTGACATGGTTACTCCCACTTCCAAATGAGCTGTCACATTGGCAGCTACAACAAAGCTACTTCTCTATGCATATGGCATCCATTGCTCAAGGTAACTACGGTTCCCAATGTGTTGTAAAGGTTGGTGTGATTTTAAATCTGTCATATTTTGAGTCCTGTGTTGGAATCTTGGGCACTGTGGGATGTCTGCCTGCAGCCTGATGTTCATGAGAACCCTGATAAGATGAGTGATGTCATAATCTTATGAAGTTCTGTATATATAATTCACCCCTATCATTTCTTACATTGTACTCCAAGGATACATATTTGTCCATACACTCGTACACATCCATTCGTGCTGTATGGTGTGTGTGTGTTCGATTAACGTTTAGAGTCAGATGTTGCATACATAATGATTGTCTTGAAGGGAATGTGGGCCACATTGAGTTTCATCTTGTACATACTTTGGACCTGACATATTCAGTTCTACACAGCATTATACTGTTTGTGATCTTTTAAATTCAGATATAAGCCTAAGGAAGCACAGTTGATGATAAAATCCAGACCCCTGTGCATAGTTATCAGCCCACATTCTTTCTACACTGTTGTACTGACATTCTGTGGCCATTTACATGTTACATATCACAAATCCCCTACACAGTTGATGCGTCACATTACACAGAGACAAAGTGGTTGTGTAAGTGCTATTTATTTTAAAGTGCTGAAGTGCAATATTACATAGTCCAGGATTGTAAGTCCATTAGTGTAACGCCTGCTATTGTGACCCAACACAAGTGCCACGGTGAGGGACATGTCATTGGACATGCTGTGGTGAAGTGTCATTCAGTGCAGAGGAACATGAATTGCCAATGAGGTAGTGACAGACAATTGCAATGCATAGTGGTAAGGTAAACAGTGTGCTGGAGAACAGTGCATGTTACCAACTGTAGCAAGACTGGCATGTTAACAAGCACAGGACATAGGAAATCAGTGCGAATGTGGCATGGACTGGTGCTACCGTGTACTCCTACCGGGTGAAGGTGATATGTTCCATGTCTTCAGTTTCTGATGTGTGTGTGTCTTCTCCTCTGCCCTTGGTGGTGGTGGGTTTGAAAGGACAACATACACTCAGTGTTTGAAGACGTGAAGTCAGAACTCTAGGTAGCTGCAAACTGTGGGGCTATTAAGGGCATTACTGCAGCAAGGAGGAGCTGCTGGTTCTTGAGTATAGAAGCTACATCACTGTGGTAGGCAGCAGGTCAGCCCTGAGGGGGGTCATTATTGCAGTTGTGTACGCAGTGAAATGTTTGGGATGCCAGGTGTTGTGGCAACTCCCTAACTGCTATGGTGAAATCCCTCACACATTGTTGTTGTCCTTGCAGTAGGGATTGTTGGACTTGCATGGCTGCTGACTGTTCTGCAGATGACATCATGCACATGATATTTTGCATCCCCACCCGCACCTCCTTGGCCAGCTCCTGCTGTACTCTCACTACTGTCCTCTCAAAGGTGGTACCAGTGTCATCAGAGTCCTCAGCTGGGTTGGAGCTGGCAGGTCGTACTATTGGGGTGGTGGGTGGGTCCTCTGAGATGGCTGCTGAATCTGTGCTCCTCCTTGCGACTGAAGGTGGGGTCTGGAGGGTTCCAAGGACATCTTGGAGGGTTTGCTGGCTAATGTTTGTAAGCTCGTCATCCATGTCATCAGGGAAGTCCAGGACAGGCATATCCACAGGAGAGCCATCATCCTCTGCAATGAGATATTGTACAATTAGTGTGTCTGTGTTGTGGCAGTTGTAATGTGATGTCACTGACTTCCTATTAGTGAGAGATTGTAATCTTGGTTCCTGTTCATTGTTCCCGTCATTAATATTAGCATTCTCACAGACCTATGCCCCACCTGCATGTCACATGTAGTGTGGGCATTTTGGGGGATTGTCTGCATCACATCCTTTAGGTGTAGGTTCTGTCCAAATTGTGTGTTGCCACCTTCTTGTCCTACTCAACCCTCCCTCTACTTCCATTATAACTGTGAGGCCTTGCAATGGCTGTGGGTGTTCTGATGTTAATTGCAACACACTTACAATATGGGACTGACCCAGTCGCTGATATCTCACATACACCTATACGTTGCTGAGTCCAAGCACATACTATATATAGCATTGACATGGCACGATACAGCTGTCAGAATTGGTAGTGTGTCATGTTGATGTTTGCGAATGTTGGCTATATTGCATTGCACTGATGGGCCTGTCAGTGTTTCATTTCCTCTTATGACTGTGCGGGTGTGTTTAACTGCTAGACACATATGTCCTCCCCATCAATGCTGTTGTCTTAGCATTATGCAGTTGGGATGTTGCAAGGTGGCATTGCAGCTATTGTAACACAGGCACAGGGTGGACCCTGAAATGGGCAGCATGGGTATGATATTACTGCTGTGCACTTCGTAATGTAAGTAACAATACCTGATGTTTATTGCGCCTATAGACATGAGCATTTGACAGGATTTACACTTTGGTAGGAATTAAAGGGGATTGATAACGTTGTCATCCTGTACCCTCTACTTTGGGTGTGTTTGATCCATGGGTACCTAACTGCCATTTACTACTTGACCAGCACACACAGCACAGGTGGTAGTGGCAACTGTTGTCAATGGTACATGCCACTTGCGGATATGGCCTGAGACTGGAAAGTGAGCCCTAGTTCATGTTGGACAATACCAGCTGTCCTGTGACAGCATGCCAGTTTTACGTTCTACCCTACCCTCCTGGACTGGCTTTGCCTTTCCAACAGCCTTGGCATGGCAGAGTACCCCCATGCAAAGGTTGTTGGTGTAGTGTTGTGCTGCACCCCTGGTTTCCCCTGCACAGCCCATGCACCTGTGCTGTGCCCCTTTGCCCTTTCCACTGGCTGATTTCCATGGCTGACATGGCATTGTGTAGTAGGCATGTACTTCCCCCTGCTTGCAGTTAACATTTAGGCATTTTTCCCCCATGCAACTTACTCTGCATCTGTGTTGTTTCCTGGTAGTCTGCGCTGTCCTGTTCTTGAATTCCTGTGATGATCTCCTCTGGGATGAGGGCTGCCACCATCTCCTCCATCTGGTCCAGGTTCTCCTGCGGTGCTGGACTCCCACTTGCCTTCCTGTTCCTTGCCATTTTTTCCTTGGTCCTGCGCTTGCAGCCATGCCAGCTTTTTTTGCACTCAGTGACTGTTCTCCATACCTCTGCCACACTGTTTATCTTGTAGACAATTAGTTGCCAAATTGCCTCTCTCCTCCCAATTGGCAATTTTGAGGTGACAAAAAGTTGATGCTGGTGTTCCGTCACCTCTCTGACCAGTATTTCCTGCTCCTCTGCACTGAAATGACACTTCCTTTTCTTCTTCACCCTCTCCTGGGTCTTGTCTGGGTCCTCCTGGCTGGTTCCTGGTCGATTGGGTTCTACCTGAGGTCTCTCCTGGCTTCTGGGATCCATTTTGGGACTCCTTAGCACTGTTTGCTCTGATTTTTTATGCTATTGCAGGGAAAAATGGTGAGTCATTTTCTCTGCGTTAACGTCGTTTGCTTTACGACGTGGCGCAATGGTTAGAGTAAAAAACAATAACTCTAACCCATGGTTTGCGCCATGGTGCGTCAAAGTATAAATTTGACGCCCGGGTGGCACAGAGAAATGGCATTAGCCGGCGTTAAACTTTTTGACGCAAAACTGTGTTGGCGAAGTTTTGCACCAAAAAGTATAAATATGGCCCGTAATGTGCTACACAAATGCGTTCATTGGTGTTTTGCACTGTAAATTCCTATTATTATTATACATATAGATAGTGTATGCCTCGTCATACATAAAGATTATTTTGTAACCTTTGCACATACGTAGGAGCCTACAGCTCATGTACTCAGCATCTTGCCCTGATACCCTACCTGTGTCTGAGAGACGTTTCCACTGTTGATGCCATGTGTGCCAGTTTTGTGAAGGATGGGCGGCCGGATGGGTTTGCACTGCTGTTGCCTGTGCTGACCCTTTTGGTAGCTTTTTGCTGTGTAAGGCATGAATCTTTCAATCAGATTGTCCATGTGGTCTAAGCTCTGCGTATGTGGTAGGGTGTTTGATGTTTGCATTGTGTCAGGGCATGTATTTACCTATCCCTGATATCAGAGGCTTTGTGGAAATGAAGTGATGAAAAATCTATCTTGCTGACACATCCTCAACAATGTCACCAATTCTGAGACCCTACATTCTGATGAACAAGTGGGCAGGGGAAGGCTGGTGGAATCTCCATAAAGTACTGATGATCTATTGAGGGGCCTAAACTTGTGTTAGAAAGTTGCCTTGAGTAAAGTTAAGTAGTGCTATTTGCACCTTTTTGTTTCTTTGTGTCAAGGGAGCATTCCACTGGTGTTCCTATGCGACCACCCAGGAGCGCTGATGCAAATCCATATCTACTCAAATTGGGAGACAAGGGTTTGTGTAAAAAAAAACATGCAGCCTCTAGCATGTTCGCTGCACTGTACAGCACACATACAAAGTAGAAAAGGTTTCTGCTCACAGTTTTTACACTGGAGGAATCCCCTTGTTTGGCACATTGCAACCAAGTGTATGTGTGTGCTGGGGACAACCGAAACGGGGGTGCATTTTTCTTTTGTATTGATGCAGTGGACAGCAGTAACTTTGTTTGCTGTGCTGCATTGCACCAAAAGTTAGTAAATCTGTCCCTTGATATCAGCACAGTGCCAACGAGTGAAGAATCTGCAATTACCATTTTCATTGGAAATGTACACCTACAAAGGGTAAGCACTAGGAGCTTGTTAGCACCCCAAATACTCCTGCTTTATTGTTACAGGGTTAATCATTCACATACTTTAGAAGGATCTGCGAACTGTGGGTCAAACTTGAGTGGTCTATTTCGATGTTTGTGCTGCATTGACAACCCGACATGGTCTCCAGTATGCAAAAAGGGCCTATGGCATTAATTTCAATCTGCATACTTCTAATCATATTTTGCTAATTGTTGAGCTAGGTAGGCATCTTGTATTATTGTTTAGATACCCATTTCTTGTTCTGATGAGCTAATACAAACAACACACACCTGTAGAGGAATGTTGAGAATTAGTGTAGGTAAACTCCACCAACCAGAGGGATGTTACTTATTCAACTTCAATATTCACCATGTGGTAACGTCAGTATTTTTCACTGACTTGCTCTACTCGCTCAATCTTATCATCTGTTTAGGGATACGAGCCTAGGGATAAATGAGCATTGATGTCCTGAGTGAACATTGTTCCTTTAAATAGTGTGAGATAAATTGAATTGAAATGCTCTATCAGTGGCCAGCACATAGGGCAGTCCATGTAATTATACATGTTGCCTGAATACATGTATGTGAGTATTTTAGTTGGGGGGTATTTTCCTCAGTGGCATGTACAGGGCTATTTTAATGAGCTACACACGCTCCCACTCGGATCGGGAAACATCCAGTAGATGAGGTAGATCAATGGAGAACATCTGCCAAGGTTTGGGTGGCATAGGGTATGCTAGCAGGAACCCAGCAGGGTTGTTGTGAGAGCACAGGTTACTTATATCTTAAAAGAAAGCACATGTGTGGTAACGCTGCACCAGCTTTAGATTTATATAAGACTAAGAACATGCTGCATTTCAATTTGATAAAATCTTGTTGCACGTATTGCGTCATTCCAATAATTGTTCCTTCTTAAACGATGCAAGTGGAAGGTATAAAGGCCCTCATTACAACCGTGGTGGTTGGTGATAAAACGGCGGTAATACCGCCAACAAGCCGGTGGTAACAAAAATGGAATTAAGACCACGGCGTAAATCGCCAACACAGATAGCCACTTTAACACACTGCCCGCCATGGCGTTAGCAACAAGCACCGCAGCGGTAACCGCCAACAGCCAGGCAGAAGACAATGTACCCCCCACTGTATTACAAGAGGCCTATCCGCCACCTTTTCTGGGGCGGTACTAACGACAACAAAAGCACAGTGGAAACAGATCTCAGAAGTCAAAGGACTCACCTCTGGAGACTCAGGGAAGAACCACGCCGCCATGGAGCCCGAACTGCAGGTGTTCCCCATGCTGGTCTACCTCCTCCTACACCAGGAATACCAACGCCGGCAACAACTACCACGGTGAGTACTGCTGCTTTGCACGCAGGGGAGGAAGGAGGAAAAAGAGAGTGACACACACACGCAACACGCAACACCCCCACCCCCAACAACATGCACACAGACAGATGCAACAACATTATACATCCACCCTGCACCCCTCAGGAATAATGCAAGGATTAAAGGAAGTGATTGAAGTGAGTATAGTAAGATAACATTTTAGAAATACGTCCTCAAAATTCAAAACAGTATTTACATATATACAAATGGAAAGTCCGTGGGCCACAAGGCCACATCACATAGGCCAAGGCCCCATCTTACTCCTGCATGAACACGGAGAGAACACTGCTGGAGCATCAGGTCGAAAATACACAGGCACCTCAGGGGGACAGGGAATGGGGGGGCACCTCAGCCGGAAGATGGTACAACACCACTTGTCCTGGAGGGGGCAACATGCCCTGTGCTCAGTACTGGGGAGTGCAAAGCCACAGTCTCTCAAGTGGCTGGTCTGCCAACTGCTTGGTCCTGGGGAGTGCAAAGCCACAGTCTCTCAAGTGGGTGGTCTGCCTACTGCTTGGTCCTGAGAAGTGCAAAGCCACAGTCTCTCAAGTGGATGCCTTCTTCCACTGGTTCTGGAGGAGGCTTTGTGCCCAGTGTGCTTCATCCTGGCAAGGAGGGTGTGAGTGGATGCCTTCGTTCACTGGTTCTGGAGGGGGCTTTGTGCCCAGTGTGCCTCATCCTGGCAAGGAGGGGGTGAGTGGATGCCTTATTCCACTGGTTCTGGAGCAGGCTTTGTGCCCAGTCTGCTTCACCCTGGAAAGGAGGGGGTGAGTGGATGCCTACTTCCACTGGTTCTGGAGGGGGCCTAGTGCCCTGTGATGCAGATCTTGGGGAATGCAAGGTCAAAGTCTCTCACCTTGGTGTCAGACCCACTGGATTTGCAGGACCCAGGCTGCACAACAGGCCATGGATGCAGGACTACACACTTCCGCCGGCGGTGACGGCTGCTCAGTGGTGGCAGTTGCAATGCTGGTGGTGGTACTGGCAGTGTTGAGGGGAGGCTCAAGCCCATCCCCTGCAGCCTCGGACGGCTGCCCACTGGGGCTGCTGCTGCTGGCAGTGGTGCTGGTGGTGGTGCTGGCAGTGGTGGGGGAGGCTCCAGCCCATCCCCTGCAGCCTCGGATGGCTGCCCACTGGGGCTGCTGCTGCTGACAGTGGTGCTGGTGGCGGTGGTGGTGGTGGTGCTGGCAGTGGTGGGGGGAGGCTCCAGCCCTTCCCCTGCAGCCTCAGGCGGCTGCCCACTGGGGCTTCTGCTGCTGGTGACGGTACTGGTGGCGGTGCAGGAATGGGAGTGCTGATGGCAGTGCTGGCAGTAGTGGGGGGAGGCTCCAGCCCTTCTCCTGTAGCCATGGTTGGTGTGGGGGGCTCAGATTCAGTCACAGCACCAGGCCTCCTGTCCCTCCTGCCTGCAGGGGCAGGCCCTTTGCCCTTGCCATCTGGTGGTTCCTCCTTGCCGTCTGGTGGTGCTTCCTTGCCCTTGCCGTCTGGTGGTGCCTCCTTGCCCTTCCTCTTGTAAGCTGGTGGTGCCACCTTGCCCTTCCCCTTGTAAGCTGGTGGTGCCTTCTTGCCCTTCCCCTTGTAAGCTGGTGGTGACTCCTTGCCCTTCCCCTTGTAAGCTAGTGGTGGCTCCTTGCCATTGGCAGCTGGTGGTACATCCTTTCCCTTCCCCTTGGCAGCTGGTGCAGGCACACTGCCAGTGTGGATGGGTGTTTCCTTGGAGCCTCTCACACCTGCAGTAGCTGCCGAAACTACAGTGGCTGTTGACTGGGTAGGTGAGGCGCTAGCCTGGGTTCTGCCCACCCTGGCCTGATGTGAAGGACGGGGGGAGGGGTAGGGAGGAGATCAATGGCGGAGAGGAAAAGCTTCTTAGGGACACTGGGGCGGGAAGAGGGTGAAGGTTTGAGAGTGGAGGAAAAGGGAGTGGTTGTAGGAGGTGTCTGTCTGCTGTGTTAGAGTGCAGGTGCATGGGCTGGATGCTGTTGTGAGGTGGATGGCTGTTGGGTGTCTGAGTGCTTGCATTTGTGTACTTTGGGAGGAAGGGGCATAGACACAGTGGGATAGGACACAGGGGACGCGTGAATGGATTTGGAGGTGGTGACTGCCAGTGAGGGGGCGTGTAGTGATAGGCGTGATGGTGATGGAGGCAGTGGGGGTGGATGTAGTGCATGCAGGTGTGAATGAAGATGCTACTGGGAGGGAGGTGGAAGACGAGGTGGAGGGAGACGCAGTGGAGGCAGTGGATGTTGTTATGTCAGCATTTGGATGGTGTTTGTGTGAGTGCCTGTGGGATGATGTGTGGTGCTTGTGTTTGCTTGAGCCACTCCTGTGTATTGTCTTGGGTGCATGCTGGTCTGAATGTGTGCTTGGGATAGGTTGAGGTTGAGGGGAATGGAACTGGGTAGGGGAAGTTGGAGGGGGAAGCTAGAGACAGGGAAAATTACTGCCATTAGGGAGGAGGCCAGAGCCTCGAATGATCTCTGTTTGGCCGCCACGCCAGAGTGAATTCCCTCAAGGAATGCATTTGTATGTTGCAAATGCCCTGCCAGGCCCTGGATGGCATTCACTATGGTTGACTGCCCAACAGAGATGGATCGCAGGGCTAACTAGGGTAGAGCCTGAGGTGCCTGGGGCGAAGGAGATGCCCACCCTCCCGGGTGAGTGGGCACAGGAAAGTCGCTGAGGGGCGGCTGGGAGGGCGGTGCTGGTACTGGGGTGTCGGCTGTACCTGTAGTTGGGGTGGCCACAGAAGTGCCCAACACCACTAAGGAGCTTCCATCGGAGGAGGGATCACTGTCAGAGCTGTCTCCTCCTGTCTCTGCCGTGGTGCTCCCCTCACCCTCCGTTCCACTGGTGCCCTTACCGTCGATGGATTCGGCCTCCTGGGCCATGTGGGATGCAGCTCTCTCGGTTGCCGGTGCCTCTGCTCCTCCGCCAGATGATGCGAATGCACATAATGACAGGATGACAAAATAAAAATGGGGGGAAGAGACAGAGGATATACTTGGTCAATAGCAGCTACAACACCACCGTTGGCGTACCCAACACAGAGGGAACAGCCCTACGCACTAGACAATGCACTACCAGTCACAATGCTAGTCACCATGCCATGGACAGTAATACCTTACGCCAGTTGCAGCATACCTGAGACCCACAGAGCCCTGCCCAGTAGTGGATATCCACTCGCTTGGTTGGAGATGGAGTTCATCAGCCCCTGCCCAACATGGAACCTACCCTGCAATGTCCGTCCTGGCCTTGGGGCACCAGCAGGTGCACATCCCCCACTCAGAGACCACCCCACCATGGGCAAGTAGTATATTGGTAACAGTACTCACCCCCTTGGGGCTGCTGTGATGCCCTCAAGCGCCCATCCAGCTCCGGATAGGCCACCGTCAGTATGTGGAACATCAGGGGGGTCAGGGTTCAACGGGCACCCCTTCCTCGTTGGGAGGCCATACCCAGCTGGGTCTATGCCGTCTTCAATGCCCAGCGTCTCAGGTCCTCCCACTGTTGGCAACAGTGGGTGCTCTGCCTGCCATAGACCCCCAGGGTCTGCACATCCTTGGCGATGGCACGCCATATACCCTTTTTCTGATGGGTGCTGACCTGCAGAAAAAGAGACATAGAAAAAGGTATCAGTCATACCGTCCGGCCTGTAACACTCATGGCCCACCATATCCCTCCCATCCCCTTACGCACATACATTGCCCACGATACATGCAGCACGCAGCCCAGCACCCCTCAACCACCCTCCCTTACAAGAGGCCCTCACATACAGTACTCCATGCATTCATGCCCCATGCATCTTGCTCACAGTGTACTCACCTGTTGGTCTGGAGGGCCATACAGCTTTCAGTACTGGGGTAGGACGCTATCCACCAGTCTCTCCAACTCTGCAGCGGTGAAGGCAGGGGCCCTTTCCCCAGTGACACGAGCCATGGTCGGTTCTAGACACAGGTCACAGCAGCACTTGCAGTGTAGGTCCTCTCCTGTTGAAGGTCAGGTAGCAAGTGAGTGAACAGATAGAAAATGGCGGTTATGTGTGCGGGGGTGCGTACTGTCACCACTGGCGTAAATCACCATTGGCTACTATAACCCATAGGTCCCAATGTTAACCAATGAGAAGTTGCACAACGGTACTCGCCAGCCTCCCGCAACGGCGCACAACGTCAGCGGCATTACCTCATTTCCACCTGTCCATCCACACAGGCTAGGCAGCTGCCATTTCAGGGGGAGCAGGCCATGGCACCTAACTGTGCACAGCACACATAGGCACCATTTGGGCCTCTACATCAACATACTTTTTCTATCACAACATGCAGTGCACTGTACATTTAGGAAATGTTGAAAACTGACCAGATGCTCATTGTTTTGCCCCCTAGATTACAACCGCTGAGGACGAATAGGAGATGGAGACATCCCCCCGTGTACAGGCCCCTGATGGACTTGGCAACAATAGGGGACAGCCACATTATCCTCACCTACAGGCTTGACAGGGCCACAATCCAAGATCTGTGTGCCAATTGGAGCCAGACCTAATCTCTGCTAACCGTCACCCCACTGGGATCTCCCCTCTTGTGAAAGTGCTATCTGTGCTCCATTTCTTGGCAACTGGCTCCTTCCAAGTGACAGTGGGCTTGGCAGCAGGAATGTCTCAGCCAATGTTCTAAATAGTGCTGACCAGAGTGTTGTCTGCTACATTGTTTTCCCCCAGGTGGAGGATGTGGCCACAGTGAAAGCTGACTTCTATGCAATGGGACATATCCCCAACATTATTGGGGCAATAGATAGTGCACATATTGCCTTTGCCCCCCCCCCCAGAGAAATGAACAGGTGTTCAGAAATCAAAAGAGCTTTCACTCTATGAATGTGCAGAGAGTGTGCCTGGTGGACCAGTACATCTCCCATGTGAATGCAAAGTATCCTGGGTCTGTGCATGATGCCTTTATCCTGAGGAATAGCAGCATCCCATATGTGATGACTCAACTCCAGAGGCATAGGGTGTGGCTAATAGGTTAGCTCATGGTCCCCACCCAGTATATCTTGGTGTATGGGTATATGGTTGGCCCTAAGGGTTAGTGTCTGGCTAACAGGTATCCCTCGGAATTTACAGGAGACTCTGGTTACCCCAACCTCTCATGGCTACTGACCTCAGTGAGGAATCGCAGGACAAGGACAGATGAACGTTACAATGAGGCACATGGGTGAACAAGACAAATTATAGCTCGAACCTTTGGCCTCCTGAAGACCAGGTTTTGGTGCCTCCATCTAACAGGTGGTTCCCTGTGCTAGTCACCCTAGAAGGTGTGCCAGATTATTGTAACATGTTGCATGTTGCACAACCTTGCCTTACATTGCCAGGTGCCTTTTCTGCAGGAGGATGAGGCTGGAGATGGGCATGTGGCAGCAGTGGACCCTGTGGACAGTGACGAAGATGAGGCAGAGGATGAGGATGTGGACAACAGAACAGTAATTATTTTACAGTACTTCCAGTGACACACAGGTAAGACACTGTAACTTCACCTTCCATTGCAGTTTTGAATTGTAAATTTTCACTGGCAGGCTGATATTCCCACTACCATGGCCACTTACTGTACCCTTTGACATGTCCATTTACAGATACGTGTGCCCCACTCTGGCTCCAGGTGTATTGACTGCAGCAAACTACAGGTCATACCTAAGTATACATTACTGTACAGTTGAATTGCAATGTCTGCAGATTGGGAAACAAATACATAGTTGACAGACTCATTACTATTAGTATTTTTTACAAAGATGTTTATTCATGTGCTAATAAGTGGATGGGGTATTGCTATAGGCTGGGGGGGGGTTGGTGGAGGAGAGTCCAGGATAGAGTCCAGTCTATTTGTATCACAGGTGCATTGTCCAAGGGAGCATAACAAGTGGACCAATGGCAATTGGAGGTGGACGGAAGGGTGACAATCAGGAGAGTCTTATTTCCTGGCGGGGGTCTTGGCAATGTTCTCTGGCTTCTGCCTGGATCGCAGGGACCATTTGCGGCATGGTTCTCCTTCTGCAGGGTGTGGGGTGCTAGTGGCGTGTTGTTCCTTAGGTGGGAGAGAAGGGCTGAGGTGGAGGGCTGTTCATCTGTGTGGCTAGTGTCAGGGGCCCGGTGGTGTGCCACTGCCTCCCTCATGGTGTTGGCCATGTCTGCCAACACCCCTGCTATGGTGACCATGGTGGTGTGGATGCCCCTCAGGTCCTCCCCGATACCTAGGCATTGTCCCTCCTGCCGCCGCTGGGTCTCCTGCTACTTGGCCAGTATCTGGCCCATCGTCTTCTGAGAATGCTGGTATGTTCCCAGGATGTTGGTGAGTGCCTCGTGGAGAGTCGGTTCCCTGGGCCTGTCCTCCCCCTGTTGCACAGCAGTCATCCCAGCTTCCCTGTTGCCCTCTGCCTCTGTCCCCACTGCCACTGGCCCCAGGTCCCTGATCATCCTGTATTTGTGGGGTGGCCTGGGGTCACTGTAGTGGTGAACACACTGCTGTTGACGTGTTATGGAGACAGAGGTATGGGCCCGCTGGGTGGGTGCTGTGCTGGTGATTCCTGAGGGGGAAGGCTCTGTGGTGGTATGGGACTGTGCCTGGGTAACTGACTGTCTGGAGGTCACTGATGGGCCAGGTTGGTCATCCTGATCCAAGTGAGCAGAGCTGCTGTCATCACTGTGGGCCTCTTCTGGGGGGGACTGGATGTTGTTTGTACCTCCTCTCCGGTGACGTTGTGTGGAGGACCTGTGGAGATGTAAATGCAGTGTATTGTTTCTGCATGTGACATCTTATGCATGGGTGTGTCAGCTTTGCCTTGTGTGAGTAGTTATTTTGTGGGCTAGGTGATTCTCTCTAGTGTGCATGCTGTGGTGATGGGTGTCCATTCAGGGCTGTGAGTAGTGTCCTGCGTTGGTGGTGCATGCAGTGCTGGGTCCTGGGATGGGTGGGTTGTGATGGTGGGGTGTATGTGAGGTGGTGGGGTGTATGTGAGGTGGTGGGGTGATGGGGTGAGGGTAGGGGTGGGGGTATGTGATGGCATGCAGGTAGGGGGGCTGATAGTAATATAGATTTGACTTACCAGATTCCAGCCCTCCTGCTACTCCTGCCAGGCCCTCAGGAAGCAGTATTGCCAAGACTTGCTCCTCCCATGTTGTTAGTTGTGGGGGAGGAGGTGGGGGTCCACCACCAGTACACTGCACTGCTATCTGGTGTCTTGCAACAACGGAACGCACCTTCCCCCGTAGGTCGTTCCGCCTCTTCCTGATGTCATCCCTTGTTCTTGGGTACTGTCCCACGGCGTTGACCCTGTCCACGATTCTCCGCCAACGCTCCATCTTCCTAGTGATGGATGTCTGCTGCACCTGTGATCCGAATAGCTGTGGCTTTACCCGGATGATTTCCTCCACCATGACCCCTAGCTCCTCCTCTGAGAACTTGGGGTGTCTTTATGGTGCCATGGGTGTTGTGTGAGTGGTGTGTGAGAGTGTGTGAGGTGATGTGTTGGAGTGTGTGCTGTGAGGTGCGTGGATGGCGTATGGGTGATGGTGTTCTGTGGCTCTGGTTTTGTGGGTGCTCTTGCTGTATCTCTCTCTAGTGGCAATTTGTGTTAGTCGTAAAGGGATGTGGGTAATGTGGGTGTGTGTTTTATAGTGGTGCGGGTGTGTGGGTATGGGAGTGTGGTGTGTTTATGTGTGTCAGGTGTGTGTAGTTTGAATTGTCCAATGTGGTGGTGTTTTGTATGTGTGTATGTATTTTGAGCGCAGTGGTATGTACTGCCTATGGTTTACCGCGGTTGAATGTCTGCCGCAGTGATTCGTGGGTCATAATATTGTGGGCCTAGTTCTGTTGGTGTAACAGTGTGGGTTTTGGTACCTCCAGTTTATCACTGACCTTTGGACTGGCGGACTTGTGTGTGTGTCTGTATAGTGACAGATTGCTATGAGTGGGTCATAATATGTGTAGCGGTATACCGCCGCGGTTGCGGTATGTTGGCGGCCGTTAGCATGGCGGTAAGCAGGACTTACCCCCAATGTCATAATGAGGGCCAAAGTGTCCTTTGGGTGCTGGGACTGACAATGTCTGGACAGAGCATCATCTTTGACATCCTTCTTTCAGTGTCCATTGAAACTGTTTAGCAAACTGAGCTTTCACAAAAATTCCCAAAATGTTGGTTGTTTTGATCAGTGTAAATGATCACTGCATGCTTTGTTGCTAGATTGTAGTGCTTCGGTCCCTACAACTGTATCTTGATCAATAGAGCATTGTTTATTTTCATGGAAGCATGTCTATGGGAGAAGAATACCGCAGGGTAAATTGTCCTGCCTCTGGTGACAATCAATGGCTTGCCAGGATTAGGATGATGTACTACAGTGACGATAGTGAGTCATTCATTTTGTGAATGAAAGGTATTCCCACTCTCGGAACCCTAGCCAGTTTCACTCTCTTTTCACAGCAGATGAACAAAAGGGGTGATTAACCACTTAACTTACAGAAATTAGCAAATCCAAGGCAGCTCTGCAGTACCTTGTCATTTGTTTGGGAAGGCTGCTGTATGATTATATTCAATTTTAAGGAACTAATTTTGTTAGGCGACCGAAGCCCTTTGCATTATTTCATTTCCCATTATGTCTGTATCCGAAAGGATCCATATGTGCATCCAGTGTCCTGGCTTTCCATCTATAATGGCAGGGAGGATACATGCTTCGATAATGGCACAAGGGCATATGTCATCTGATAATTACAAAGCATGATCTAGCAATGCAGCATTTTTACTGCTGAGTGGGCTTGTTTTCCAGCTGTTTTGGAGTAATATGTTGGGCTGTAATTTCAAATCATGAAGACTTAGGTTTGGCATGGCAAAACTATGGGCCTCCATATGACCCTGGCAGTCTTAAGACCACCAGGCCCGTGGTGGCGGTCCGACAGCCACATTGTGACTGTGGTGGTTGCGCCACGGTCGGACTGCCAGCACCGCCACTTCTCCTCCACTGGATGGGCTGGCAGTACTGGCGGTCCTAATCCGCCAGAGCAGGGCTGTAAGCACCGCTGCCCTGGGGATTACGAGTCTCTTCTCTACCGGCTTTCACATGGTGGTAGCACGGCCATGTAAAGGCTGGCAGAGACGTGGTGCAGGGGACACCAAGGCACACCTAACCCCCACAAGGGAAACACCTTCCCCAAGGGCCATACAAGAGTCTGGCTGGTGCAGGTCTCCTGACCTCTGCCCATCTGACAGAGTCTGGATTCTCCCCAACCCAGAAATGGTCTCACTAAGGTCATTCCTGGGGGGCTCTGCTCTCAGAGCTGACCCTCCAGGTTCTCCACTGGGGTCTGCAGCCTCCTCTCAACCCTACGCCTGGATTTCCGCCTCCTCCACTCTGAAGTAAGACTACCAGACAACTGGACCGGCAGAACACTATCACCAGCCACCTGCCCAAGTGCTACTGGCAAAATGGGATCCCTCTGAGAAGCTGGGCTAACGGTGCAAGCTTGGCTCCCATCCTGGCGTCCACTCATGGAACCAACCAGGATATGAGACCGGGTCTCGGACATCCTGGGACACAGCCCACCCCCAGTCCCTCTCCTCTGAGACAAGACATGGGATCCCAAACCCCTCCCATTACACTGGGACCTACCTGGGACGCAACCCTTTCCCACCACACCTGGTTTGGAAACACCTAGACCACTCTCATTAGGAACACCCCCTAATGCCACACGAGACCATCTGGTACGCAACCAGAGGTCTGCCTCCTTTGCAAGCCCCCTGGGGTCAGAGAGCTCACACACTGATAAGTGATGGCATAACCCTGAAAAACAACAACGAAGCAGGTGCTCTCTGACAATCAGATTAAACAGCCCTTCAAAATTGCTTACTGTGCTACCCTTCACCCATCCATCTAGTGCAATGCAGCAATCTTCCACAAACTCCTACCAAGACTGGTGGGACGGTTTTTTACCTCTTTCTGTATTCCTCAGGGGAAAAAACATACTTCATAATCAGTGTGTTTTTCATAGTGGAGTACCCCTCCCTGTCACTCTCTTCTAGATTCAGTAGGGCACCCCCCTCCTCAGGAATATAGCTCCCTAGGCCATCCCCCCAATCCTTCTCAGGGATCCTGCGCTCTACCAGAGCCCTCTTAAAGTCCTTTGACCACTGACGTATGTCAGCCCCCTCTTGGAACCTCGGTACCAGATCTGTGGGTATGTGAGGAACATCTTTGCTACAGCACCCTACAGTGCTGCCACCACTGGACTTTCCAGAACCTTCAGACAGCGCTCAACAGCAAGTCTCTCTCTGGCAATGGACCTCTCTGCCTCTGCCATCCTCTCCTGTAACAAGGCCTTCTCCACCTCAGCCCTTCTCTCCTAAACAGCTAGGTGCGCTAACTGCAACTGCAGGTCCCTCTCTTCCGCCTATCTCTTAGCTCATCACGAGTCAAGGAATGAGAGGTAGCTCTACTTCTTACACTGGACCCAGCAAGGGACTCCCTATCACTGGGGCCTTCCCTGTCAACTGGCGTCCCTGCCCGGTCATTCTCACCCTCTTGATCAGTCTCTCCACCGCTCTCTAGGGATGAGGTCTGGGAGCCCTCCCATTGGGAACCCTCGCTACACTCAGGATGCTCTGGGTACCCCCTAAGCACACTCTTCCCTTTGGCATATGTCACAAACCTTTCAAAGAAATTCAGAGATCTCCTGAGGTCCCTTTCCACTGGCAGCCCTCTCTCTCTACAGAACCCCTCTAATTCCTCCTGCATGTAAAATGGCAGGTCCACTAAATCAAAGGATGGCCCCATTTTGAAAAGCTACAATAAACACAAGTGTGACAATCCAAATACCCAAGTGTGAGAACTGAAAACAGGAAAAATGACAAAAGAGAAAAAGTTTATAGAAGCAAAACATGTGATGGTCGAAATGCAAACTTTGTAGTGAAATAATGAGTCACAATGGTATTGTGCAAGCGCAAGTCCTATCCCACCGCTGGCGCCAATGGTAGAAATGGGGTTTCTGGTTGGCTAGGGTATACACCTAAGCCAGGCAAAACCCACCCATTCTAATCAGGGCAAGGGAGTTACATGTCCAAGATAACCCCTACTCACCCCCTTGGTAGCTTGGCATGAGCGGTCAGGCCTAACCTGGAGGCAATGTGTAAAGCATCTGCACAACACAAACAACACACATGACGCACTATCCCCACCACAAAAGAAACACAACACCAAGTTATATGAAAATATACTGTATTGTACACAACGCACACATATCAGTAGTATACTGCTACCTTAGCAGTTGTCAGAACGTTACACATTAGTTACTCTGCAGAACTAGCAGTAGTCACATATAACACACAGGTTATTTAGTATTCTGCAACATAAGCAGTAGTCAGGAAACACGTTATTACACCAAAGCACTTGTCATAAGAATATCATAAACGCTCATATTAGGAACATTATAAAATGTACGGCAAGTCAGAAAAACATAGTAGCATGTTATACCCATAAAAGGAACATTTGCGTACACATATGAAACATCATAAAACAGGTAGCCAACATATAAATCACTAAAGTCTCTAAAAAGAACTTATGCCATATGTAGAACGTGTAGGAAGTGCCTGTTTAAGATTAAGGCACCTCCAGTGCCTGTAGAATGAAAAAATGGGGCCCCTGCCGCTCCTCTGCCCCAAACGGGGGCCTCTCACTAGTTCTGGGGTCAAAGGGGGCGGAACGCACCCCCTCTGGATTAATGATGGATTAATGATGGTCCCCTCCTGGGGCCTGTGATCTCTAGGGCCCCCCTGGGGCTTCAATGGCCCTCCAACATGGGGGGCCCTCAACAATGCCTCCAAAGAACAGTACTGGGGCCTGGCGGCGCGGGGAACGTCCGATGAGGTATCCACCCCGCCCACCCTTGAGCTGCACACGATGAGGAGGGCGGGGCCCCAGCAAGCTTCAGTCCCCCAGGTCGCGCTCCTCCGGGAGCGAGTACTGAGCCCACCGAGGGAACCCAACTGGCTGCTCTGCCAAACCGGCCGGTGAATTCGCCTTCTCCCTGGGCTGCGGCGGTGAATGGTCCTAAGTTAGGGCCTTCTGGTCCCCTGAGGGTGCCCCACGGAGTGATCCTCGCCCCAGGGGTGCTCCACAGAGCGGGCCTCGCCCCAGGGGCGCTCCACGGAGCAAACCTCTCCCCGGGGTCACTGATAGGAGTACACTTCTCCATTTTTCTGCTGATGGCTTTCTTCATGCCCCAGGGGCACTGTAAAGCACAGTTCACTCGTTCTCCGACAAAACAGCCTCCTCGGGCTGCAGCAGTGAATCTCATACGACGGCAACGCGCTTGTCAAAGCACAAACGATTTCTGGAAATAGTCGCCCCAGGCGCCATACAGCCTAGTTGGCCAGCGCTATCAAACACTAGGGCAATCAGGATCAAGCGCTTTCCAAAGCGCTGGGGGCTACATGAAGCACTCCTCGTGCTGTATATGGATGCAGGGGTCAGGGGCTACAGAACCCTGCCCCTGGGGGATGAAGTCAAAGGAGCACAGTGCGGCAGAGCCCAGCAGCAGGCCAGCACACGGTAAATGCAGGCAGTTGGCAGTTCCTCCATATGACCAAGCAGAACACAGGTCAGCACGGCAGCAGCAGTCCATGGCGGTCCATGTGGAGTCCTTCCAGCAGTCTGTGTCCAGTTCCAGATACGTTCACAAAATGTCTCCAAATTGTGGGGAAAACTCCCCTGTACTTAAACTCAGTCTTTACAGTGTTTTACAATGGAATGGGAGAGGAGGTTCCAACCAGTTACAACTGGTTCTGGGAGTGACCCCACTCTCCTCCAATACAGGCTCCAAACATCAGTTGGGGGTAAACGACCCTATTGTGTGAGGCCAGTGCACAGCCTTTACAAATGTAGGTGTGCCCCTCCTCTCCCTTCTCTCAGCCCAGGAAAACTATTCAGTATGCAGATGCACCTCTGTGACACCTCCACCCTCCCTGTTTACAGGCTGTCTGAAAAGTATGCACAAAGCCCAACAGTCACTCTGCCCAGACGTGGATTGGAGTCAAGCTGCAAAACACCAGAGTCATAAGCACAGAGAAATACTCACTTTCTAGAAGTGGATTTTCTGTAATAGTAAAAAAAACACATCTACACCAGTAAGCAGCATTTCTCATCACCATTACAACCATACCAAACATGCCCACACTACCCCTCATAAATCAGACAATACCCCTACACATATGGCAGGGCATTTGTAATGCAATCCTAGGAGAAGGCAGCACTGACAGCAGTGAGACACCAAGTTAGGCTGTTTGTCACTACCAGGAAAGGCCACGCAACCTGGCACATGTCCTGCCTTCTACATACATGGCACCCTGCCCATAGGGTTAGCTAGGGGCTAACTTAGGGGTGATTTACATGTAGTAAAAGGGGAGTCCTGGGACTGGCAAGTAAATTTAGATGCCAGATCCCTGTGGCAGAAACTGCGCACACAGGCCCTGAGACAGGTTTGAAAAACTCTTTCAGTGGGTGGCGCAATCAGCGCTGCAGGCCCCGCTAGTAGCATTTAATTTACAGGCTCTGGGTATAGAGATACCACTGTACAAGGGACTTATAGATAAATTAAATATGTCAGTTAGGTATAAGCTAATCATACCAACTTTAGATGGGAGAGCTCCTACACTTTAGCACTGATCAGCAGTGATAAAATGCTCAGAGCCCTAGAGCCAACAGCGAGGGGTCAGAAGAAATAGGAGGAATTATGCAAAAAGTCAGGGGGTGAACCTGCCACAAGGGCCAGGTCCAACAAAATGTATATTAGAATATTGTTTTTGTAAAAAAAAAAAGAAAAAAAAGAAGATAAGCATTGGCAATATGGCAGATTAATTGACTTTGTTAATGTTTTTTTAGCCATGTCATACAGCAGTAGGCCCGAAAGTAAAAAAGCTCTATGATGTTGTCAACACTGGCCATCTCATTGCCTATTTTACTTTGAACTACACTGCACAGCAGGCTCACTGATGGACAACATGGCAAAAAAACAACAAAGCCAAATAGCTATATTACTTGGCTCTGACAATGTTTTTTAAGGTATGTTGTACAGCAGCACAGCTGTTTTCCGATGTGATTGAAAGTTTAAAAAAACACTCTGACGCACCAGTGTTGACCTTGGGTTGTTGGTTGACTGAGGTGTTAGCCCTGGTCAAGAAGCAACCACAATTCTTTCAAGGTAAGGCACAAGCAAACCCCGAATTAACCTGTGCTCACTGTCTAGTAGCTTGGCACAGAGCAAACAGGCTTAAATTGAAAAATATGTAAAGTATTTGTGTAGTAAAACAATGAAACACCACACAAAAAAGATCCCACAGGTTACAAAATACAACATAATTTAATAAAGAAAACAATACCACAATGACAAGAATCCAATAAGTAAAACTTGAGTTATGAATTTTTAAAGAATAAACTGGAAAAAAGCACTTAGAAGCAAAAAGTACCACTCTAGGATATCTGGTTGAACCGGACCTGGACAAATTCAAACATTCAGGCTGACAGTCATGGAGTGTGAGCCAGCTGCAAGGACCTAGTTAGGCCTATTGAAACAAAGTACCATAAATCTGCAAAGCATTGAGTGGCTCCGAAGCACAGATGGGTTGTGGAGCTGGGGCAATACACTGTTTCCAAGATGCAGAAAGGCTACAGTGTGAGGTCCTGTTGTGTTTGCTGAAACAAAGTACCTTAAATCTGGGTTGCAGAGCATTTCGTGGGTCCGAAGCAGAGATGGGTTGTGCAGCTGGGGCGAATCACTGGTTCCAAAATGTGGCAAGGCTGCTGTGCGAGGTACTGTTGTGTCATCATGAAGGGTCCCATCGATGAGGCTTGTGATGCCAAGGCCGGTGTAAGGGATGCGTTGCGCACTGAGGCAATGTATCAGTCACAATGAACACTGAGGCTGCATTGCGGAGCTGTAGCATCTTCATTAAGGCTGCCATTAATGAGGGATGTGAAGAGTTTGTTCTGGATAAAGCATCATGCAATGGCATTTCTGAAGGTGATGGGCCAGCCCCAAGATGTGGCGATGCAAATCTGTTGTGTTGGTTTCAACCCACACAGTAGCGGTGATGCGTGCTTCTGCTCCACGCAACAGCGGCAATGCGTTGATTCTGCTCCTGCAGCAGAAGAGGCGTTTGTTTCACTGGAGCAAGCACCTTAGGCCCAATTTCAAGAGTCTAAGACAGGGGTGGCACCATGTGGCAGGGCAGACTCACAGATGGCAGAATCCAGGTGCAAAAGTAGGATGTTTGAAAGTCTTTTATGTCCCTGAGACTTTAAAGCAGAAGGCCAGCCAGCTAGCCCTTGGAGTTATTCTGGGTTCTGGGTTGAAAGCATGCAGGTCCAGCCCTTCTCACTCCCAGGCATGAGGGAAGGATGCACAGGTTGGAACGGCAAAGCAGTAGTCCAGCAATGCAGCAGTCCAGCAGAGTGGCAGACGTTCAGCAACACAGCAATCCTCCTTCCTGGTAGAGTATCAACAGGTCCAGAAGTGTACTGAAGTGCCAGTGTGTGAGGTCCATGTCTTTTTCCCATTGTTGCCTTTGATGTTGGGGAGACTTCAATGATATGACTTTGAAGTGCACAGAAGGAAGGCATTGCCTGATAACATTTCCATGGTTATGGGAAGGTCGCTGTACTGACGAGGTGTTGAGGATAGGAATGAGGGCCTCACTGATAGGGATTTCTCCTTTGTTGAAGGCGTTATGGGGGCATGGGAAATCAGCACACTGGAGTGAATAGTCTCATGATTGTTGTTGCTTCTTGTGTGCTAATGGTGTCCCATGTGATGATTGTGTTGACTTCCTTTGTCACTGGGAGACTTCTGGAGAGGGCTAGGAGGCCTCAGTGCAGGGAGAAGTTGCTGTATATGGGTGTGATTTTTCTACAGAAGACATTCAAGAGGTCAATGCACAGTTCTTATGATTTTTCTGGTGAGAGCTGTAGGTGTGGTGAAGTCTTTGATTTTTTTATAGGGTTAAGTCTCTGTGAGAGAGTTCTTCTGGAAAGGGACCTGGGGAACCTAAGCTGAAGGTCTAGCAAACCTATTCTGAGGTTCAATGACACAATACAAAATAGCCCCAAGAGTAAGTTGTTCCTTGAACAATGAACCATCCTTCAATTGGCTTGGTTGTTGTCACATTAGTTGTGAATGAATGCAAGCTGGCTCAGATGGCATCAGATGCAGATAGAACTTCCTCATCTTGATTCAGAGTCACAATTGCATGCTTGAACTTCCATGACAAATCAATAATATGTGCTCCTGGGTCCACATTTTGCCATGGCAGTTAACTGAGCAAGTAAAATCTGGATTCCTATTTTTTCTGGATTCCTATTTTTTCACTGTTTCTTCTAACTGTGGAGAAATGCATTAGACAACCCACATGTTTTTTGAAGTTATGATAACTCATCCTTTTCAAGAAATGTTATTGTCAGACCTTGTTATTGCCAGGATAGTCACCCCTAACTTTTTGCCTGCCTCCCTCCACTTTTTAGATACTGTTTTTGCTGGTTTTAAGATTATGCGTACTTTACCACTGCTAACCAGTGCTAAAGTGCATATGCTCTTTGAGCGACCCTTGACCCGAGGGTAGGTCGCTCCCCCTGCCGCTGCAGCTCCACCAGCCTAGGCTCCTGACACCTCCCAGCAAGACCTACTAAAAACAGTAAGTACTCCCTCCGCCCAGCCCCTCACCCAGCCCCGCGCTACTCACTTCTCTTTTCCTGTACCTCTGTCTTCTGCCTTCCGCTCCCTCCTCCAACCTCTCTCTGCACCTCTGCTGTCCTTCTTCCATTCGCTCTCTGCTCCTCTTCTGCAGCCCTCTTGCTGCGTGTTTTGCTCTTCCTCGGCCCCGCTCCTCTTCCTCACTGCGTTCTCTTCCTGCTTCTTTCTTCTTCTTTGGTCTTCATCTGTGTTCTTCATCTGTGTTCTTCATCTGTGTTCTTCTCTCCCCTCTGCACCCCGTCCTGCGTAATCTCTCTTCTTCTGTGTCCTTCTTCTGTGTTCTTCATCTGTGTTTCTTCTTTCTCCTCTGCACCCCGTCCTGCGTGTTCTCTCTTCTTCTGTGTCCTTCTTCTGTGTTCTTCATTTGTGTTTCTTCTTTCTCCTCTGCACCCCGACCTGCGTGTTCTCTCCTCTTCTGTGTCCTTCTTCTGTGTCTTTCTTCTGTGTTCTTCATCTGTGTTTCTTCTTTCTCCTCTGCACCCCGACCGGCGTGTCCTTTCTTCTACCTTCATCTGTGTTCTTCATCTGTGTTCTTCATCTGTGTTTCTTCTTTCTCCTCTGCACCGCGACCTGTGTGTCCTTTCTTCTATCTTCATCTGCGCTCTTCATTTGTGTTCTTCATCTGTGTTTCTTCTTTCTCCTCTGCACTCCGACCTGCGTGTTCTCTCCTCTTCTGTGTCCTTCTTCTGTGTCCTTCTTCTGTGTTCTTCATCTGTGTTCTTCATCTGTGTTTCTTCTTTCTCCTCTGCACCGCGACCTGCGTGTCCTTTCTCCTCCTCTGTACTTTTCTCTGCGTGTTCCTTCTCTTCCTCTGTGGCCTCTCCTCATCTTCTGGACGCTTCCCCTCTGCTTCTCAGGTCTCTCCTCTTCTGCCTGACTCTTCTTCTTCTTGACTCTTCTCTCTTCTCTCCGGACCCTTCTCCTCTTCTTCTTCACTCTTCTCTCTTCTCTCTTGACTCTTCTCTCTTCTGTTCTTGACTCTTCTCTTCTTCTTTACTCTTCTTCTTGACTCTTCCCTCTTCGGTTTTTGACTCTTCTCTTCTTCTTTACTCCTCTCCTCTTCTGTTATTCCTTGCTCCCCTCCACCTCTGTAACCCCCCCTCCCCTATCTATTCCCTCCTCCCCTCTACCTGACCCCCCCACCCTCCGCTTTCCCGCCGCCACCTCCTGCTCTGCCCCGCCCCCAGCTCCCATTCATTGCCCCGCTCCCGCCCCCTGTCCCCCGCCCCCAGCTGACCCCTCCTCCCCCCTCTTCCCTCTTATGGCGGCCGCTGCACGGCACAGTTAGCGACCCTTGACCCGAGGGTAGGTCGCTCCCCCTGCCGCTGCAGCTCCACCAGCCCAGGCTCCTGATACCTCCCAGCAAGACCTACTAAAAACAGTAAGTACTCCCCCCGCCCAGCCCCTCACCCAGCCCCACGCTACTCACCTCTCTTCTCCTGTACCTCTGTCTTCTGCCTTCCGCTCCCTCCTCCAACCTCTCTCCGCACCTCTGCTGTCCATCTTCCCTTCGCTCTCTGCTCCTCTTCTGCAGCCCTCTTGCTGCGTGTTCTGCTCTTCCTCGGCCCGCTCCTCTTCCTCACTGCGTTCTCTTCCTGCTTCTTTCTTCTTCTTTGGTCTTCATCTGTGTTCTTCATCTGTGTTCTTCTCCCCCCTCTGCACCCCGTCCTGCGTAATCTCTCTTCTTCTGTGTCCTTCTTCTGTGTTCTTCATCTGTGTTCTTCATCTGTGTTTGTTCTTTCTCCTCTGCACCCCGTCCTGCGTGTTCTCTCTTCTTCTGTGTCCTTCTTCTGTGTTCTTCATCTGTGTTTCTTCTTTCTCCTCTGCACCCCGACCTGCTTGTTCTCTCCTCTTCTGTGTCCTTCTTCTGTGTCCTTCTTCTGTGTTCTTCATCTGTGTTCTTCATCTGTGTTTCTTCTTTCTCCTCTGCACCCCGACCTGCGTGTCCTTTCTTCTATCTTCATCTGTGTTCTTCATCTGTGTTCTTCATCTGTGTTTCTTCTTTCTCCTCCTCTGTACTTTTCTCTGCATGTTCCTTCTCTTCCTCGGTGGCCTCTCCTCATCTTCTGGACGCTTCCCCTCTGCTTCTCAGGTCTCTCCTCTTCTGCCTGGCTCTTCTTCTTCTTGACTCTTCTCTCTTCTCTCCGGACCCTTCTGTGTTTCTTCTTTCTCCTCTGCACCGCGACCTGCGTGTCCTTTCTTCTATCTTCATCTGCGCTCTTCATCTGTGTTCTTCATCTGTTTCTTCTTTCTCCTCTGCACTCCGTCCTGCGTGTTCTCTCCTCTTCTGTGTCCTTCTTCTGTGTCCTTCTTCTGTGTTGTTCTTCATCTGTGTTCTTCATCTGTGTTTCTTCTTTCTCCTCTGCACCCCGACCTGCGTGTCCTTTCTTCTATCTTCATCTGTGTTCTTCATCTGTGTTCTTCATCTGTGTTTCTTCATTCTCCTCTGCACTCCGACCTGCGTGTTCTCTCCTCTTCTGTGTCCTTCTTCTGTGTCCTTCTTCTGTGTTCTTCATCTGTGTTCTTCATCCTCCTCCGCACCCCGACCTGCGTGTCCTTTCTTCTATCTTCATCTGTGTTCTTCATCTGTGTTTCTTCTTTCTCCTCTGCACCCCGACCTGCGTGTCCTTTCTTATATCTTCATCTGTGTTCTTCATCTGTGTTCTTCATCTGTGTTTCTTCTTTCTCCTCTGCACCGCGACCTGCGTGTCCTTTCTCCTCCTCTGTACTTTTCTCTGCGTGTTCCTTCTCTTCCTCTGTGGCCTCTCCTCATCTTCTGGACGCTTCCCCTCTGCTTCTCAGGTCTCTCCTCTTCTGCCTGGCTCTTCTTCTTCTTGACTCTTCTCTCTTCTCTCCGGACCCTTCTCCTCTTTTTCTTCACTCTTCTCTCTTCTCTCTTGACTCTTCTCTCTTCTGTTCTTGACTCTTCTCTTCTTCTTTACTCTTCTTCTTGACTCTTCCCTCTTCGGTTCTTGACTCTTCTCTTCTTCTTTACTCCTCTCCTCTTCTGTTATTCCTTACTCCCCTCCACCTCTGTAACCCCCCCTCCCCTATCTATTCTCCCCTCCCCTCTACCTGACCCCCCCACCCACCTCCTGCTCGGCCCCGCTCCCCCGCTGCCATTCGTTGCCCCCCTCCCGCCCCCCGCCCCCAGCTGACCCCTCCTCCCCCCCTCCTCCCTCTTATGGCGGCTGCTGCGCCCCCAGCACTTCCTAATCCCCACAGCACCGCTACGACCCCAACACCCTCCACGCCCTCAACCCGGGGTGCTCCAGTACCAGCTTCCAAGCCAACCCTGAACGCACCCATGGACCCTTCGCATGCCTCACCTGCAAGCTCACCTTCCACCGTGAAACCACCCCGTCCGCCAGCCATCGCGCCAACAACCACCTCAAATGCATCCTGATCAACGCACGCTCCGTCCACAAGCACGTCGTTGAACTATGGGACCTCCTGGACTCCACCGCACCGGACGTCGCCTTCATCACTGAGACCTGGATAAACGCCTCTTCGGCCCCCGACATCGCCATAGCCATCCCCGACGGCTACAAGATCTCCAGGAGAGACCGCACCAACCAAGTAGGGGGAGGAATCGCCATCGTCTTCAAGGACTCCATCAACGTCACCACCTCCACCGAAGACACCCCCCTCGCCGCCGAACACCTGCACTTCCAGATCCACACCGACCCCAGGACCACCCTCAGAGGAACTCTCATCAACAGACCCCCTGGACCACGCGCCCTCTTCAGCGACTCTATCACTGACTTCATCTCCCCGCACGCCCTTGCCTCGCCAGACTACATCCTCCTCAGTGACCTCAACTTCCACCTGGAACAGAACAACGACCCCAACACCACCGCCCTGCTCGACAACCTCGACAACCTCGTTCTCAAGCAACTGGTGAACACCCCCACCCTCATCGCCGGACACACGCTCGACCCCATCTTCTCCACCAGCAACCACGTATCCTTCAGCCACTCCTCCGTAATACACTGGACCGACCACAGATGTGTCCACTTCACCTTCCGACGCGAGACTCGCCACCTCCGCACACAATCCATCCCACGCCGACATTGGAACAAAATCCCCATGGAACAGCTTCTCTCCACTCTCAGCGACAACCAACCCACCTTCTCCACCGACCCTAACGACGCAGCCCTCAGCCTCACGCATTGGATCACCAACTGCGCAGACAACCTTGCTCCCCTCAGACGCCTCCCAAGACAGACCAACACCAAAAAACCTCTCTAGTTCACAGACACCCTCAAGGAATCTAAAAAAAACTGCTGCACCCTCGAGAAAGCCTGGCGCAAGGACCACACCGCAGAAAACATGTCTGCCCTCAAGAACGCTACCCGCGAACACCACCAACTAAGCCACGCCACCAAAAGAAATTCCTTCACAGACAGACTGGACAAGAACACTCACAACAGCAAAGAACTCTTCAACATTGTCAAAGATCTCTCCAACCCCAATGACAACGCCAATGCCATCACGCCCTCACAAGACCTCTGCAACTCCCTCGCCACCTTCTTCCATCGTAAGATCACCGACCTACACAACAGCTTCGGACACCAGACCCAGCCAACCACCGCAGAACCTACAACCCCAGCCATCACCCTCAACGCCTGGACTCACATCAACACAGAAGAGACCAAAGCCACCATGAACTCCATCCACTCCGGTGCCCCCTCGGACCCCTGCCCACACTTAATCTTCAACAAGGCTGACGACATCATCGCCCCACATCTCCAGACCATCATCAACAGCTCGTTTGCTTCTGCCACCTTCCCCGAGAGCTGGAAACATGCAGAAGACAACGCCCTATTGAAGAAACCTACGGCGGACCCCAGCGATCTGAAGAACTTCCGCCCCATCTCGCTCCTCCCCTTCCCTGCCAAAGTCATAGAGAAGACCGTCAACAAGCAACTTACCAACTTCCTTGAAGACAACAACCTACTCGACCCCTCTCAGTCCGGATTCCGAGCCAATCACAGCACAGAAACCGCCCTCATCTCAGTCACTGACGACATCAGAACTCTGATGGACAATGGAGAAACAGTCGCCCTCATCCTCCTCGACCTTTCGGCTGCCTTCGACACCGTCTGCCACCGAACTCTAATATCCTGCCTCCGCTCCACCGGGATCCAAGGACAGGCCCTGGACTGGATCACCTCCTTCCTCTCCAACCGCTCCCAAAGAGTCTACCTCCCACCTTTCCGCTCAGACCCCACCGAGATCATCTGCGGCGTCCCACAAGGCTCCTCGCTCAGCCCGACTCTCTTCAATGTCTACATGAGCCCCCTTGCTGACATCGTACGCAAACACAACATCATCATCACCTCCTACGCAGACGACACTCAGCTGATACTTTCCCTCACCAAGGACCCCACCAGCGCCAAGACCAACCTGCAAGATGGAATGAAAGACGTCGCAGAATGGATGAAACTCAGCCGTCTGAAACTGAACTCAGACAAAACGGAAGTCCTCATCCTCGGAAACACCCCGTCCGCCTGGGACGACTCCTGGTGGCCCACGGCCCCTGGCACCGCACCTACCCCCTCAGACCACGCACGCAACCTCGGATTCATCTTGGACCCACTTCTCACCATGACCAAACCAGTCAACGCCATATCTTCCTCCTGCTTCCTCACCCTCCGCATGCTCCGAAAGATCTTCCGTTGGATCCCCGCCGACACCAGAAAGACCGTGACCCACGCCCTCGTCACGAGCCGCCTGGACTACGGCAACACCTTATACGCAGGAACCACCGCTAAACTCCAGAAACGTCTGCAGCAAATTCAAAACGCCTCCGCCCGCCTCGTCCTCGACATACCCCGCAACAGCCACATCTCCGCCCACCTGAGACACCTGCACTGGCTTCCCGTCAACAAAAGGATCACCTTCCGACTCCTCACCCACGCACACAAAGCCCTCCACAACAAGGGATCCGAATACCTCAACTGTCGCCTCAGTTTCTACACACCCACCCGTCAACTTCGCTCCGCCAACCTCGCTCTCGCCGCCGTCACTCGCATCCGCCGCACCACGGCAGGTGGGAAATCCTTCTCCTACCTGGCGACCAAGACATGGAATTCCCTCCCCACCAACCACAGGACCACCCAGGACCACCTCGCATTCCGGAGGCAACTCAAGACCTGGTTCTTCGAGCAGCAGTAACCCCATCCCCCTAGCGCCTTGAGACCCTCACGGGTGAGTAGCGCGCTTTATAAATGTTTATGATTTGATTTGATATGCTCTCTCCCTTTAAACATGGTAACATTGGATCTTACCCAATTGGACTATTTAATTTACTTATACGTCCCTAGTAGTGTGCACTATATGTGCCCAGGGCCTGTAGATTAAATGCTACCTGTGAGCCTGCAGCACTGATTGTGCCACTCACTTAAGTAGCCCCTCGACCTTGTCTCAGGCCTGCAATTTCAAGGCCTGTGTGTGCAGTTTCACTGCCAATTCGACTTGGCATTTAAAAGTACTTGCCAAGCCTAAAACTCTCCTTTTTCCTCATATAAGACACTCCTAAGGTATGCCCTAGGTAACCCCTAGGAAAGGGTGCTGTGTAGGCCAAAGGCAGGAAAAGTACCTGTGTAGTTTTCATGTCCTGGGAGTTTTTTTACACTGCTGTGAGGCCTGCTCCCTTCATGTGCTAACATTGGGGCTGCCCTCATACATTGTTTGAGTGGTAGCTGCTGATCTGAAAGGAGTAGGAAGGTCATATTTAGTATGGCCAGAATGGTGATACAAAATCCTACTGACTGGTGAAGTTGGATTAATATTACTATTTTAGAAATGCCACTTTTAGAAAGTGAGCATTTCTCTGCACTTAAATCTTTCAGGGCCTTACAATCCACGTATGACTGGGTTTAGTTGACAGCTCTCCTGGGCATTCACTCAGACACACCCCAAACACAGGATACTCAGCCTCACTTGCATACATCTGCATTTTGAATGGGTCTTCCTGGGCTGGGAGGGTGGAGGGCCTGACACTTGCAAGTCAAAGGACAGTAGCCTGCCCTCACACAAAGGACTGCCACACTCCCTACTGGGACCCTGGCAGAAAGGATGGAACTGTAAGGGGATCTTGTGCACTTCTAAGCCACTCTTTGAAGTCTCCCTCACTTCAAAGGCATATTTGGGTATTTAAGCAGGGTCTCTGACCCTACCAACTTAGACACTTCTGAGGTAGACACTCTACTCCATCAGACACTTCTTCACAAGACACTTGGTGGAGAAGAAAACCTAACCCAGAACCTGCAACCTGCCAAGAACTGTCTGGCTGCCCAAAGGACTCATCTGACTGCTTTCTGTGAAGGACTGCTGCCTTGCTGTTGCCCTGCTGCCTTGCTGCTCCCTGGCTGTGCTGAAAAGTGCTCTCCAATGGCTTGGATAGAGCTTGCCTCCCATTCCCTGAAGTCTCGGGACCAAAAAGACTTCATTCCTATGAGAAGAACTCCCTGTGCTCGAAAATCGATACACAGCCTGCCAGAAACGATGCACAGCCTGCATCGCGGTGAAAAATTCACCGCACACCGAACCGGAACAATGCAGCTTGACTTCGCAAGGAGAACATCAACGCAGTGCCAGCGTAGTGACCGGAAATTTGAGGCAGGGCCCACTGGATCAACGAACAGCCGAGCCGGAACAACGCTGCCCGAATTCCTGATAGGAATCGACGCAGTGTCTGCCATGCTGTAGAAATTTCCATACAATGCCCACTGGACTGACGCAGCCCCTGTCACTTCGTCCTGCCAGCACCAGAATTCAACGCATCGTCGCCGGGGCATCCGAAAACCCCGCAACCCGAACAGGATCCAAGACGAAGTGCCAGAAATCGACGCAAAGCCTTCCCTGCATGAAAAATAAACGCCTGCAGCCCGAGAAATCGACACACACCTCCCTGTTTTCCACGCATCTCCTCTGCGGTTTCGTGCAGTGATTTTGTACGCAAACCAGGTACTTTGTGCTTGCAAGAGACATTTATTGTTTTTAAGAGACTAAAGACCTTTATATCATTTTGACAGTGATATCTCAAAATATACTTATTGCATTTTAATCGTTTTGACCTGCATCTTATCAGATAAATATTATAAATTTTTCTAAACACTGTGTGCTGTATTTATGTGGTGTTCTAAAGTGTTATTGCGTGATTTATTGCACAAATACTTTACACATTGCCTTCTAAGTTAAGCCTGACTGCTCAGTGCCAAGCTACCAGCGGGTGGGCACAGTATAATTTGGATTGTGTGTGACTTACCCTGACTAGAGTGAGGGTCCTTGCTTGGGCAGGGGGTAACCTGACTGCCATCAAAAGACCCCATTTCTAACACTAACTATAACAACCTACTGGTGAACGTCAATATGTAATATATATATATATATATATATATATATATATATACATATATATATACACATAAATATAGTTGATTTCTTGTGTGTCCACACTAGGAGTGAAAGGGCGTTACTAACTTACAATTAAGAAGTCAAATCAAATGTCTGACCTAACTGTTAAATGCCTATCACACATTCTCTCTAGCCGGGTCATTTTGAGAGAATAGCCAGCTGGTGAGTTAGTCTCCCTGTGCTTAGCTGAGGAGTAAAAGGAAATCTATCTGTGTAAGGGAAGATCCTGGTAATGTGAAAAACGGTTAAAACTCTGCCACTTTAATGATTCAGGGGTTTCTTACCTTCCTGATTTTCATAACTATTAGTCATCTTTCCTAGCCAAGCTAGGCACTTTTTGGCCCCAGTATCAAAAGCCTCAGACTCTAGCTCCAACACGATTAAGGTAACAACAGAAAATGTGCTTCCCTGGGAGCACTATATCGCTGATTGCTTAACTGTTCATATTTCAAGAAATCCAAGCATGCACCTGTTTCCCTGTTAATGTAGACATATAAATGCACATTAATAACTGTCATATAATTCCTCATTGGGGAAATGAAATACTCAAGATAAAACAAAAAGCTCTTGCCTACATATTAGAGAAGGCAACTGTGTGTGACCAGGCAAGTCAAAGATATTCATGATAGCCAATGAATCAAAACAACTTTCGGACTTATTGCTCAGTTGTGTATGAGGTGCCCAATTGGAAAAAATAAGCTGGCGCCCTGGAACTATGTGGAGTACTTATAAAAAGCCAAAAAAATGAATGACACATTGTTTACACTATATATGTAGTCGTTGTGTGTTAAAATGTTTTTTTAATACACTTCGGTTTAAAATGGCATCCGTGAAATACTTTCTTAGGAACAATGCACCTAGTTTAATATACATTCTACTGAGAGCAGTGTACTTCTCCATCTTAGGTGCTGTAAATCTTCATTGAGAAATTTAACTAGAGTTTGCCCTCATTAATCCACGCTAGTCCTGAGTGGGGTGGCTGATAAAGATAAACACCACTGAAAAGATGCACTGCTGATTTTTTCCAGATCACTATTGGCATAGCCTGGATGAATATGATGTTCACTTTCAAGCATTGAGGTATTTGTAACAGAATCTGTATTTCAGCATTTTTAAAGGATGTATGATAATGTAGCCATACAGAGGGACAATTCTGTGATTTCTTTGCATTTGTTTATTGTATTTTTTTAAACAACCTTTTGATGATAAATTACTGTGACCATTGTAAAGTAGATTTAGTGATTTGCACATTGTAAATTGCATATGTCGATAACCCATATCACTTTTCATAGTAATAGTTACAAATCTAAGAAAACACAATTTATTAGCTCAGAAGAGCTTCTCGGCTGTAATGTTAAGAGCCAGTGTTACAAATACATTTTTTTGCAAAATCGTAACATGCCTGAAATTCTACAATCCATCAAGGCTGAATATCAGATCACTTTTGATACTATGCTCACAGGTGGCAAGTGTGACTAATATATATATGGTGGGGGCAAAGTGGGGGCGAGGGCAAAAAGTTAAGCGCATATTGCAAAAAGTGGGTCACTTTCACGTTATTGTGCTTACGTCTAACGCTGAAGAACAGCCCAGTCAAATAATTCTGACATGCCAATCGAAGACTGTGTCATTCGTCAGAAAGCAGATGTATTCGTTCTCCCTGAGGAAAATGGTAAAATTGTTTTAGAAAAAGTCTTGGAAATGCGGCACTTGCTTTGTTACTGGCTGCCATTCTTTATCAAAAAGTGAGGGCTTCTGCATACATTTCATTTGCTCGGAAGTGTTCACATAACATTACCTATAAACTCCCTCATCTGTATTTCTGAACAATTTCATCCTTTTCAAAACCCATCAGTGTGTAACCACAGATGGAGGCCTGCTTCTCCGATTCCTTTTCATTACTGCTAACTTCTGTGCATCTAGAGGAGGTCTGTTTATAGTACTTTTTATGGCTCAGAGAAGTTTGTTGTTTGCTCTTTCATAAACATTACTTTTGTCAACATGCCTTCTGCATTGCAATTTACGGATAGGAGTGTTATGTCTGAACCTGCAATCCATAAGTATATAAGCAAAACGTTCCTTTCTTTTTCCTCCACATCGACAGTGGTGATGTTAATATTCAGTCAGTTTGATCTATGATCAGGTCTTACCTATTTGTATTTAAAAAATTGAAATTACCCGAGTGAGCCTAAATATAACTCAAGGTGACCCAGCACAACAAAACTGAGCCTTGTGTTAAGTTTCAGAGTTAATGCTGCATAAGATATTTCATTCGAGCATGTTGCTAAATCGACTGCAGCATCTGGATCTCAACAGGCCAGCTGATGAATCTGCAATGAGACCAGCTGTCTCATTCTGGAGGGGCGCTCTATTTAATAGTAGCTTATTGTGCAAAATAGGAGTTGGTTAAATGAAATTGCATTAAAAGGGCGCGGACATATTGCTTCGGTGGGGAAGTTCACCCATTCAGACATGTGGAGAACGTGGTGCTGCAGCGCCATTCAGGAGCGATCATTGTTAACGCACCTCTTATTGGCCAGAAAGCGTGACGAATCTGGAGAGCTGCATTGTATAACCTATCACGTTGAGGTTCTTGGAAGAGGTTCTCGAAGTGAAGGCTGCCTTGTGTGAAATACATCCAGGGTTTATAGAGACATCGTTGTGGCTAGGGTGGGGTTCAAAAACTATTTGCACTAGTGCTGTAGGCTGCTGCGCTTTGTCAAGGGGCTTAATTTGAAGAAATACTCTCGCTGGGAGTGTGGGAGAAGATAACTCGACATCCTCTAAGAATCACTGAGAGCTACTCAGCATATGTGAAAACCTAATAGGTTTGACTTCGATTGCTTCCCAGTACTCTATGTTCATTAAATATCTAAAGCAGGGAGTTGAAGCAGGCAGGGGCACTTGGCTTGTCTGGCTGCCTTTAGTGGGTGTGAATTTCGATAGTTGGGTACTAATAGCTTCTTTGATAAAGGAACTATTCACTGTTCTTACTTCAAAGCACTTAAACACCGGGCTCTGCACCCAGCCGGAAGATATTAATTGCTTCCAACTGCAGCTTTCAGGAGACACAGGAGAGTCCATGAATCATGGCTGATTTGCCATCTTGTCTTCCTTCTTTCACCGCCATGCGCTTTACAGACATAAGGAAAGTGGGGGAAAGTGGGTGAGAGCCTTGCACTACCTACCACCATTTCCCTGCTGCCCATGATTCTCTGCAGATCCACTCCGAAAGAGGAGATGTTGAGTGTGCCCTCACAAAGCTGCTGTCAGATCTGCAGTGTTGCCTCCCCACTCTTCAAGTGAAAGTGGGGGGTGCAGCCTTATGAAAAGAGAAGGAATGATGGGGAGGATGACAGGCAGGTCTATCTGGTCATACCACTGCTGCATTTTCCAGGTGGACTACAGGCCAATGGACCTCTTTTAGAGCAGAATGAGCTTCTATAACCCAACGGCTCCATTCAAGCCTACTGCAATGTAGGACATGTTTGGAATTTCTTTCCAGAGCTTATGTTGGTAGCAGGATACCAGGTATTCATTTAATTAGCCATTGGGATGGGCTACTGGAGTGAGTTACTATGGTAATGGTAGATGGGTGCTGGACGCCCAATGTTTTTTCTTTGACAATATTTAGACGGGCTCAGGCAGCATATTTTTGAGGATGGCCTGGGTGGTGATATGACAACCGGGATATTTGTTTCGGAGATTATGGATTTGTCATAGGACAGGATACTGAGAAGAATGGAGGGCAGGGTGTTAGGATGTCAAGTATAGTGTATGGCTTTAGTGGGGAGTAGAATATGAACAGAGGTGGATGCATGACATGGAACCAGGTATACATTATTTTTAAGGTACAGTGTATAGGATGAGGAATTTGGGAGGTGAACTCTCATTCTGCTTGGCTCCCATATGCCTCCTGCACCTTTGAGCTGCTGGAAATTTTCAGCAGGGAATCGTATTGGGGGCACTTACAAAAATAAAATGGTCATTAGGCATTTGAAAGTAATGTGGGGTCTTCAAGTGTCACATTTACAAATGACATCATAGAGAAGTCAAGCTGTGTTCCCATAGTCTATCTGATATCACATGGGCCCATATTTAGACATCAGCCATCCTATTGACATCTACCCTTTTATAGTTCTATATATTCTGCACATCATGGTGGTGCTACAAAATCGTAACATGGCTTCTCTGTCCTAGTACATCCTCTCCTCTGCCACCAGTGCTTAAAAGATGTGAACTAGCAATGGTTATTTTCCTCAGTGTAACAATATAATTACTCTTAACACCGTTATCAGAGGGCAGTAACTGTGATGCACTAATTCCAATTTCTGCCCTATATTTTAGAATCTGGTGCACAAAGTAACCACACACTTCAAACATCCTTTCAGATGTACCAGCAAGCTTGCTTGCTAAGATTGCTTGTTGTAACGTGGGGCAGGTATTACACAGTTTCAGGTGCTTTTTCTGGCTTTCTTTATGGTCACCTGAGCATATATGCAAGACTGGAAGATGTCAATATCTAGTTCACCATCCATCATTGAAAAACTCAATGGATCCGCTGCTACTGCTCATGGACTTTGTAGACCGTTATTCTTTTTACGAAATTAGTACGATACATATGTCCGAAAGTACAAAAAAATGCTGTATCCTAAATGCCCTGTGTTGTTATTATTACAGATCAGGAAAGATCAAGAACTTTTGGAAGGTACTTCTGAGGAACCAGGAAAGATTAGACCCCCACCCGGGGTCTTCTTCCCAGCGGTGGAGGGACACCCTTGTCCTCAGGGTCCGTTTAGCAGAGAGTACACAAATCAGACGGAGTCACCAACTGGAGGAATAAAGAGAAGTTTATTATATTTGTTATAGCTCGAGCTAATAAAGAGTCCCAGGACAGTCAAGTGACAATCCTACGGAGGCTGCCCCTTCACTCTGGGGCACCTAACCTTATATACACACAAAACTGCTTAGTCAGAGGACAACTCCTCCCCTGGCGTAATCAAGGTCAGTTCGTTGCAACATCTGCAGCCTTCAGAATGTTTCAGGGACACAAGTGGTGGGGGAAGGTACAGATGCAGCTGCCAGGAGGTGGCAACGACTTGTATGAACCTGTTCTGGCAGTTACTGATTAAGCACAACAATTCTCAGAACTATGATTGGAAAAAGTAAATGGCAGCGATAAGCAGATTGCAGCCCAAGGCTGCGAGCACAAGGTCAAACATCAAAGTTCAGAAGGTTTGCCGAGCACATGGCAACATAATAAAGATAAACAGATGCTAGCAGCTATGGTGTATGATTAAGTTTATGTACATTTTCTCACTTCAAGCTCAATGGAGCAATTGAGTATAGTGACAATTCGCTCAAATGCTCTTTAAATGCTACTCAAGAAAGGTCTGTAGCCATTATACTAATTGCACAGGTACCTTTTGCAATGGAAATGGAAGTCATGCCAAAACTGCAACCTTTTATGCAGTTCACTTTCATACTAAATGCTGAAAACAAGTAAGTTGCAGTACATCAATTCTCCACTCCCCGAATCAACGTGCGATGAATTGTAAACATCACTTCATTTCTTTAACAGAAAATGACATCACATCACAGTTCAACCACAGGTAGTCGTTCTCATCCCTTGTGAGCTTTTTCTGTTTTTTGTCTGCATATTTTATTAGTATATTCATCATCCCGATAGGTGATGAGGAGATAAAATGTTCCCATTCTGCTAGGAGGTCTGGATCAAGGTCATCAAAGGAAGAGAAAATGATAACTCGTAGTCCCAGAGGGACCTGTTTCAAATCAACATATCTTTTTAGTGTAGTTGCGTCCCACCATCTAGAGAGTTCTTGTTTTTTTAAACGTTCAAGTCTAACAAATTTCTGTTTGAGACCTTGCTGAGTAGATGTGTTACTAGTGGGGTTGATGGCCCTCGGTTTGTTGGAAAATAGTTTGGAAGCTAAAGTGTCCTCACCTTGCTTATCTGTATGTAAAAATGTAATCTAAGAGTATAATGCAACCACTCACGTGACATAAGAGGGGAGAGTTGTGTGTTACTTCTCTTCTCAATATATTATGCTAACTGTTTTTGTAATCTAACCATGCTACTCCGTGCTTGTATGATGCATTGTCTGTAAACTCTGGCGTTTTAGCCTAATGGGTTCAGAGTGTGTGTTTACTGAACACATCTATATGACTGTTTATATACACATGCTTTCTATTTCCATGATCTCCGTAGCCCTTCCACTTTATGGACCGCGGGTTGGGTACACCTTTTGATCACTAAAAAGTTTCTATGATACTCTTTGTGATCCCAATCAAGTAGTTATTTCCTTGGTATTAACATTTACATCTTTTTAGCTAGCCACTTAGCCCTTTACCTGTGAGTTTCCCCCATCTACCTTTTTTTCTCTTATGCTTCTGTAACCTCGCCATATTCCGACAACTGGCTTAGTTTCTCTACATTACCCATATTTCCCTCTCTTCTGTACTACCTTGGCTGATGTCAGACTTTGATCTTAGGCCTTCTGTCAACATCAGGACAGTGCGTGCTCTACGGGCGACAAAAATGCAAAAACCCAGCCTTTATGCAAGAGAATAATTCATGCATTGTGTTTATATGCAGTATGTTAACCTTTTGCATTGCAGGGTTTAACCTTGAAAAACACTATTAATGATGTTTGCAATAACTGTTTATTTGCAAGGTATTGCTGCAGGCTTACTGAGTGTGTTAGGGTGTGATCCCTTTCTAGGACTTTCTAGAAGCTTTCCTTGCAGCATGACTGGGTGTGGTTTGTGGGCTGGGCCAGACTTTATATAAGGGAGCCAGCCCAGCTCCACCTGCTCACTATTCAGAGGTCCCGGTGCAGAGCAGCAGCAACTTCCTGAGCTCCTGTTCCGGAGGCCTACCTTGATGTTCCAGGCCTGCCCGCATTATATTGGTGATCTTTGAGCAGGGCGGTAAGGCAGAGGTCGGGCTGGGCCCGACCCCGTTCTCAAAGACTGTCGAATTTTGGTCCTACTTGTGAAACTTTCAGAGTGCGCGATTCATTGCTCTCATGTAAACCTTGGCATTCAGATTGGCAACAGCTTGCGCGATCATTTCATGGCATTTGCATATTCTTGTTCGAATCGTCAGTGTGCACGATTCATTTCTAGCATGTAAAACTTGATGTTCAGATCGGCAACAGCGTGCGCGATCATTTCATGGCATTTGCATAGTCTTGTTCGAATCGGCAGTGTGCGCGATTCATTTCCAGCATGGAATACTTGATATTCAGATCGGCTACAGTCTGCGTGATCATTTAATGGCATTTGCATACTCTTGTTCGAAAAGGCAGTATGCGCAATTCATTTCCAGCATGTAAAACTTGACGTTCAGATCGGCAACAGTGTGCGCGATTATTTCTTGGCAATTAAAACTTTGGTGTGTAGTGTTTGTTGAAGTGCACACATTTATCCCGAGCTTTTGGATTTTCTGTGAAGATGGTAAAATTCAAAATGTGACATTCTTTGTGCATATTAAGTCCCTAGTACAATTCCTATTGTTTTCCAGGGAATGTTTCAGATAGCCTTTTGTCCTCATGTAAAAATGCAATGTTTGTTCTGAAACATTATTCTAGAAGGTTCTTGTATTTCTAGACAGTATGTGAAATTTCATGAAAAGCTCATATGAAACATTGTATTAACCCATTCTTGATTTTTTCCAGGTACCCAGATTTCTTGAGGTCTAGTTATAGTCACTTCTTAGGTTATCCAGGGTTACAGTATGAGAACTCTTAGAACCATAGTCTATTGAAAGTCAATGTGATTATTTCTTGATATTGTGTTGTTTAGCCTTTTGCCTCCTACAGGTCTCCTTCCCAGCTGTTCCCCACCTAATCCCCTTTTCCCCCACTTGGACTCTCTCAGGCTCTGTGATATTTCTATCGGAGCTTTGGAGCTGTCTAGTGGTGGACATGTTGGGAGCGTGCGTAGGCCCCAAGGATCTGGTCTCCCTGACACCTTCGCTCTTTTATTCCCCTACAAACACTGTGCACGTTCTTCCTCTGATGCAACGGTGACCGTGCATTGTTCAACTACTGACGTATCTCTTCCTTTATACCCTTTCTTTTATTACCTTGGCCTCTGTCAAACTAAGATTATAGACATTTGCTCTTGTATTCCCTTTTTACTCCTTTTACTCTTTTGACTGACTCTTATTTATCCGTTTCCTGGTTTTTCTTTTCCAATATGGCCGCCGCTCCAACCCATTCTTTTTCTGACTCCTAGCGTGAAGCTCATCCTAGTCCTTCTGTGACGTCCAAGGCACCAATTACTATTTAAACTATATGCACACCTTACGCCATCAGTTTTGACCCAGACTGACTACGGCAAGCACCCGAACACTAGTTTTAGGTAAGTGGTGCCCACTCCTTACGGTCCTTTGGTTCTTCGGCAGTGTCATTCCACTTATTTAACACAGAGGATATGTTACTTTTTCAAGCGCAACTGATATAGCTTTACATCGGTACTCCACGTTCCACTACGGGGCGTTACCGGGGCACTCCCTTTAGTGGGTCCCTTTTCCCGACATAACCTTACTGCTCATTATACCGCTTATGTCACTTTCGTAACACGGACGAATTGCTACTTTTGTAAGCGCTTACTGCTCATTATACAGTTTATGTCACTTTCTTAACACGGATGTATGGCTACTCTTTTAAGCGCTATAGTTATAGATTTATATTGGTACTCCACGTTCCTTTATGAGACATTACCGGGGCACTCTCACTTCCTTTAGTGGGTCTTTTTTCCGACATAACCTTACTGCTGAATATACTGCGCATAAACGGCATTACCGTATGTTATTCATAACGTTTTCCAAACACGTTGTATGGTGGCACATACACACCCACCTTAATGTCTGACTTCCTAGTTCCTTTTTTTCTGGGTATATCAATTCATTTTTTTTAATATATCCCCACTCCTGGGGACATCTACTTTAGCGGACCACAACCTAGCCGCTTTTCTTCTGTATTTAGTTATATGGGTCAAACCACCACTTTCTCTTGTCCCTATTAACCAGCCAAATACTCTTGCACAGCTTTGTGCCTCTTTTTTCAGGACTTACCAAGGTCCTCGGATTCGTCGCTTACCTAGGACGGCACTACCTACTATACAGTTGGCTATATACTAACTCAGATTTTCCATACGGGTTTCGATACTGGACCTCCTTATCCATCAAATAAGGACACAGGTAGTTTACCTATTGATATTTGCTTTTTGTACACCCTTTCTTTTGGGGTTAAATTACCAGATTGTTTATTTCCCTTTCGATTCATTCTCTTTCCTCTCCTCTCTCTTTTCAGTCCCTGCGGCATTATCTTACTTCATCTCTCCAAATTGGATACGCTATCTACTCATTTCCAGTCGAGGTAGGCCTTTTAACCAAACTACTCTGCATTATCGTTTTACTCAGCAGCTACTTTGGACACATGTGGCATCGTAATTATTCACTTTGTAACACACTTTGGGCTAGTTCTCTCTTAACACTATTCAGTTTTATTGATCAATATTCACGGTTCATTTTATGCTATTCCAGTCTCCACTCTCTCTCACTCTTATATTGTTGCACACATTTTTGTACTTCACGTTTACACATTCAGTGACGTTTGCCATGTCTGTAACCTCGGAACTGTGCTTTTTTTTGTTCTATGTATGCTGATTCAGTAGAACCACATTTAGTTAAACCTCTATGTTATATATTTCTTACAGCCTTGATAAAGTCACTGTGTGACGAAACACGTGTTGGCTGTGCTTGATTGACTGTATTTCTGGACACACCACCATTGGTCCAAATAAACATTTCTCTGGAACAATAAGAAGAGTACTGTACCATTCATCAACGGATTTGCTACATCTAAGCTTGTACCTGTACTCCACCACTTTATATGCTTTGTGTGTTGTGGTCACAACTTTGAGACCTACTGTTAGAAATGGGGTCTCTGGTTGGCAGTCAGTTTGCACTCTGTCCAAGCAGGGACCCTCACTTTAGTCAGCGTAAGGGAGATACACACCTAGGATAAACCCTGCACACCCCCATGGTGCTTGGCCCAGGCACTCAGACTTATCTCAGGGACAATATGTAAAGTATTTATACAATCACACACAGTATCACAGTGAAAACACCACAAAAGAACTCAGCATCAGTTGAGAAGAACAGCCAATATTTCTCTGAATAAATTAAGGCCAAAATGACAAAAATCCAACATACACAGGCAAAGTTATAAATTTCTAAATATTAAACTTCAATAAATCACTTTGTTTCAATTTGGTGATATCACGGTGTCATGATGGAGTCGTTCCCAACAATCCAAGGTCAATGGCGCCAGTCACCAAATCGAATGGATCCCCAGGTACAGTACCTTGTGAGAATGAGGAAACAAGCTGGTGCACAGAGTCAGGGATCAAGGCGTCGCTGGATCCGGTGTGGCATAGGTTCCGGTGCTGCGAAGCAAAGGAGCGGAGGTGCTGAGTCGTTCCTGCGTGGTCAATATCCGTCAGTCACAATGTGGTGAGGCGACTCCACTGGGTAGCGGTCACGCCACAAGGCTGCAGGTGCTGAGGCTGAGTCGTGACACAGCACTTTAGAACTCACGGAGTTGTGGACTTTGGCAAGGCTGTGGCGGCATCGGGCCTGCGGGGTCGCCACACTTCAGCGGGGACCACAGCTTCAGTTGCAGGCGGTGTCATGGGTTCTGGCAGCAGCGTCAGTCTGGGAATCATCTGAAGTTGCTGCACTTGGTTCTTCTTCGCTTTTCACCAGCTTTTCCTTTCAAGAACCCAGGGAGTGGAGTAGGCAACACTTGGCAGGTTAGGAGTCTCAGCAAGAGAGTTCAGGTGTTGCTAGAGGAAGTCTTTGACAGCCCTGAGACTTCAGAACAGGGGAAAAGTCCAGTCTTTACCCTCTAAGGCAGAAGCAGCCACCAACTGCAGGCCGACTCAGCAAATCATACACAGCAAAGGGGCAGTTGTCCTCCTCCAGCTCTTCATCTCTTCTTCTTGGCCAAGGTTCCTCTTGATCCACAAGTGTTCTGAAAGTCTGGGGTTTTGGATCCACTACTTATACCCCTTTCTGCCTTGGAAGCAGGCAAACTTAAAAGGAAAGTCCCTGTTGTTGACAAGATCCTCCATTGCCCAGGCCGGGCCCCAGACACACACCATGGGGTTGGAGCATTATGTGAGGACAGACACAGCCCTTTCAGGTATAAGTGTCAGCTCCTCCCTCCCCACTCTAGCCCAGGAGACTCATCAGGATATGCAGGCTACACCCCAACTCCCTTTGTGTCACTGGCTAGGGAGAATTCACACCAGCCCAATTGTCAGTCTGATCCAGACATGGAAGACACAAGCAGGCGGAGGCACAGAATGGTTCATCAAGAAAATGCCCACATCAGCACATGTCTCACCTTTAACATACACTGCACCTTGCCCATGGGGATACCTAGGGCCTACCTTAGGGGTGCTTTACAGGTGTAAAAAGGGAAGGTTTTGTCCCTGGCAAGTGGGTACACTTACCAAGTCAAACTGGCAGTTTAAAACTGCACACACAGACATTGCAGTAGCAGGTCTGAGCCATGGGCACCTCTAATGTACTTTACTAGGGGCATACTAGTAAATCGGATATGCCAATCATGGAAAAGCCAATTACACATAGAGATTACACATAGAGCAATTGCACTTTAGCACTGGTCATCAGTGGTAAAGTGCACAGAGTACCAAAACCCAGCAAAAACAAAGTCCAGCACACAGTCACACCATAGGAAGCAGAGGCAAAAAGACAGGAGAGACTACGCCAAGGAGGCCTGGTCTAACACCTACATCAAATCTTTTATCATTTTTGTAGCATTTAACTATTTGGTGCATATTGTTTTATATAATATGGTCTGTGGTGTTCATTTGGAGTGGCTGCACATGCAACGTATGCACTACTCTGAAGAAAGCTTTGCTGCTTAAGTCAAGTTACCAAGAGAGTAATCAAAGAAATCAGTTTATCTGCTGGGTCGTGTTGACGCTATGTGTCTGACCCACACCTCTCTAAGCCAAGTACTGTAGAAGAAATTAAGCACTCACATGTTGGTTCTGAGAACGTATATGTGTTTGTTCTTGTGTTTGTGCTTGTACACAAGCATGTGGGTTGCACAATCAGTGCTGCAGAACCACTAGCAGCATTTGATTTAAAGGCTCTGGGTACCTCTTATACACTTTACTAGGGACTTACTAGTAAATCAAATATGCCAATCAAGGGAAAGCCCATTACACATACAGTTTACACAGAGAGCACGTGCACTTTAGCACTGGTCAGCAGTGGTAAAGTACCCAGAGTACCAAAAACCAGCAAAAACAGAGTCCAGCACACAGTCAGAACATAGGAAGCAAAGGCAAAAAGACAGGGGAAATTATGCCAGGAAGGAGGCCAGGTTTAACACCTACATCACATCTTTTTTCATTTTTGTAGCATTTTACCTATTCGGTGCATATTATTTTATATATTATGGACTGTGGTGTTGGTTTGGAATGGCTGCACAGGCAACATATGCACTACTCTGAAGAAAGCTTTGCTGCTTAAGTCAAGTTACCAAGAGAGTAATCACTGGTTCATGTTGAAGCATGTGTCTGACCCACCCCTCTCTAAACCAAGTACTGGAGAAGATTAAGTAATGTATTGCCGAAAACTCATTCTCTGGGAAATAAGAATGAGCCTGCAAATGTACTAGCGTGTTCACTTCCTGAGCATGCCCTGTGCTGATCTGACAGTTGCAAGAAAAACCCATTTGAATGAATTATGGTGAGCCATGTTGCTTCTGAGGATGTATATTTGTTTGTTCTTAGCAAGAACATAAAACATTTTGTGATTCATGCCTTTTAATTTCATCTTGATATGCTGGCTTTAAGGGCCTATTGTCCCACTCTCGTAGTCTTTGGAACTGACTGACAATAAATGCAAATAAGCCACTGTAGACTTTTTCAATACTTTCTGAGAGGTTCTCCTGTGTGGCTCTGCATATTTATAAAACTAAAGATTAACCCAAAACGTGATCTTGTGAGCATGTTCCCCATTTGAATCTATCTCAATTTAGTTTTAATAAAGCACTAACATTTATTTGTAACATATAAAGTAGAGGCAGAAACAGAGGGCGCTCCTTCTCTTACCTCACATCGAAGACTTGGAGCTCCCCCTACAGCTCCGGACCTCTCCACCTCTACTGGAATCTTGAAAAGGACTGAAGACCTGGCTTTTCGAATGAATACCCTAGGCTATGGTAGCGCCTGGATACCCTCACAGGTGAAACGTAGCGCTTTACAAATCCAATGATTGATTGATAAACAGTTTATCTGATCGCATAATTAAATATTATCACTTTAGGGGGTATTTCGTATTTTTTTTAATTTATCAGCTACTTGCTGATCATAAAATCGGTGAGAAAGATCATTCTAGCAGTCTCATGGATGATAGAGATTACAAGATTTATATAATGGCAATAGGGGAACCATTTGCTGTTGATGTTGGTGTGAACCCTCAGACTGTAAAGCAAGCACACCTTTTTGCACTCTCAGAGACGCATCAGGGTACTGAGGAACAGTAGTCGAAGGGCGACTCAGTGCACAGACTATGGGCTAGGAGCTCAAAACTTAGCAAGGCAACCCAGTAATGCTCAACAAATGAATGTCCTACCAGTGCATTTACTGTGAAAAATAAACTATACTTTACAAGTATTTTAAAGATACTTTAGTGCACACGTAAATAAATACTATGCACACACGCACAAATAAACACAATGATACAGGTAGCAAAATAATACAAATCCCGCTTCTCATTACATTAAAATTAAGGTCTACTACAGTTGATAATACGTTTTCATTATATAGAATACAAACCTTTTGTTTGTCATTACATTAAAACTATGGACTACTACTGTTAATGATAACTTTTCATTATACAGAATACAAACCTTTTGCTTTTCATTATATTAAAACTATGACCTACTACTGCTGATAATAACTTTTCATTATATAGAAGACAAACTTTTTGCTTTTCACTACTTTAAATGTAAGGCCGGCAACCGTTGGCAATAACGTTTCATTGCATAGAATACAAGCCTTTTGCATTTAAAATACCCTAAAGTCTTTTCCTATATAGATAGGCCATATTTCTGGTAAACTAAAGAAGGAACATGAAGTCTCTCTCTACCTTGACCAACCAATGCACAAGCCTTATTGAATATTATCAACCAAAGGTATCATTTAATTATTAAAAGCTAGAAGTGGCAAGAACCAATGATTTCTTTCAGTTGAACTTGCCAACTACATTCCACAGTCTATCTTTATCACATTGTCTTTCAGTAAAAAGGCTTGGTGGTGTACTTTAAGATCTGCCCAGGTGTACACACATTTCCACATTGCCTTTTTATGTCCCTCTCTCAACAGTTCTTTGGTGTCGTGGCTTGAGGGTGCCAGACCTTGCAGCCACCAACACTCTAAGCCCTCCACTCTGGCCCCTCACTGCACATGTGTGCCCAACTGCAGCTCATTCCTTGCTGGCCGGATGCTCAAGGCAATTGATTCTCCTGCCTTCTAGCAACTGCCCCAGAGTGCACGTGGCAGAAAGATGGACATGGGATTTCAACTGTGTCCTGGTAGGGCTCTACATTGAGGTATGTGTCAGCGAAGCACAGGAGACACTCACTTGCTGCTGTGAGGCAGTTTGTTGGCATTAATTCAAATGTGTGATTGCACCAAATATTTCTAAATGCTACGGTCATTAAATACCAGAGCTTCAAACTGGGTGTTTAGGGTGGATATTTTCTCATCCTGATAGGTGCGCACAGATTTAGATACTGGAGTAGAATCCACAAAGCAGCGTATCAGCAGGGTTTTTAAAATTCACTATGTAAGCCAAGGGGTTCATGCATTTCCACAGGGTTTGCAGCATTACACTATGGCACCTAGGGACACTCTGTGCAAGGGACAAAGGAACCTCTGCTGCCTATCCAAGCTTTTTCTTCTCCATGAACATCTCCATATCCGCACAGCCTCTGGGTCCCTGCTCTTTGCCCTGGGCAACAGCAACCCCTCTGTAAGATGCTAGGCCTGCCCTCCTTCCAAGCTCTTGGCCACGTTAAGCTGCACGCTGCATTCCAGTTACTCAGCAGTAGGGTATACTCAGGGCCAGCACTATCCAGCACCCTAGACATCCTTTTCATGCAAAGCTCCTATGTGCAGCTCAGAAAGTGTATCAACAGTCCTGTTACAAGTCAGAGGGACAATGTAAAATGGCTTTAGAGAATTGGGAAAAGTTTGCCAAAACAAAAACTCTGATTTTAAAGTTTCAGGATCAGCAATTGTGAAAGAGCTTTTTTATATCTGGACTATTCTTTTAGACAATGCCTTTACTCTATTCTTTTGTTCATCTTTAGACAAAGGGTGTCCTCATAACTATCACTCATATTAATCTCATAGCTGCTGAGCCCTCTCCCCAGTGCTGAGCCCATTTTGGCTATTTGGGGTAGTTTGCGCTTAGGCCTTTGTAACTTTTTGTCTACATAAGCTATCCACGCTGTTAGACCTGACAGCCTTAGGGTGGTCACCCCTAACTTTTTGCCTGCCTTCCCCCACTTTTGTGACACTGTTTCTGCTGGTTTTAGGACTCTGCACACTTTACCACTGCTAACCAGTGCTAAAGTGCATACGCTCTTTCCCTTAAAACATGTTGACATTGGTTTATACCCAATTGGCTTATTTTATCTATTTGTAAGACCCCAGTAAAGTGCACTACATGTGCCCAGGGCCTGTAGATTAAATGCTACTAGTGGGCCTGTAGCACTGATTGTGCCACCCACATAAGTAGCCTCTTAACCATGCTTCAGGCCTGCTATTGCAAGGCCTTTGTGGGGAGTTTCACTGCCACTTCGACTTGGCATTTAAAAGTTCTTTCCAAGCCGTAAACTCTCCTTTTTCTACATATAAGTCACCCCAAAGGTAGGCCCAGGGTTACCCATAGGGCAGGGTGCTATGTAGATAAAAGGCAGGACATGTACCTGTGCAGTTTAAATGTCCTGGTAGTGTAAAACCCCTACATTAGTTTTTACACTGCTGTGAGGCCTGCTCCTTTCATAGGCTAACATTAGGGCTACCCTCATATACTGTTTAAATGGTAGATTCTGATCTGAAATGAGTAACAAGGCATTATTTAGTATGACCAGAATGGTAATACAAAATCCTGCTGACTGGTGAAGTTGGATTTAATATTACTATTTTAGAAATGCCACTTTTAGAAAGTGAGCATTTCTCTGCACTTAAATCCTTCTGTGCCTTACAATCCACGTCTGCCTAGGTTTAGTTGACAGCTCCCTTGTGCATTCACTCAGACAACCCCAAACACAGGATGCTCAGTCACACTTGCACAGATCTGCATATTGAATGGGTCTTCCTGGGCTGGGAGGGTGAAGGGCCTGACACTTGTCAAAGAACAGTAGCCTGCCCTCACACAAAGGACTGCCACCCCCCCTACTGGGACAGGATGGAACTGAAAGGGGACCTTGTGCACTTCTAAGCCACTCTTTGAAGTCTCCCCCACTTCAAAGGCACATTTGGGTATTTAAGCAGGGTCTCTGACCCTACAAACTCAGACTCTTCTGGGCAAGATACCACTGGAGAAGAAACCCTGAACCAGAACCTGCAACCTGCCAAGAGGAACTGCCTGGCTGCCCAAAGGACTCACCTCTCTGCTTTTCTGCAAAGGAGTGCTGCCCTACTGTTGCCCTGCTGCCTTGCTGTCCTCTGACTGTGGTGAAGAAGTGCTCTCCAAGGGTGTGGATAGAGTTAGCCTCCTGTTCCCTGAAGTCTCAGGACCAAAACGACTTCCCTCTTGCAACTGGACTCCCTGTTTGGTGAAAATTTGACGCACAGCTTGCTAAAAACCGATGCATAGCCTGCCCCACGGTGAGAAATTCACTGCACTCCGAAGCGGAACGACACAGCGCGACTTCACAAGGAGAAGATCGACGTGGCGCCTGCGTTACGACTGGAACTTTGACGCACAGCTGACATGGGATGACACAGCCCGACTTCCAGAGGGGAATCGATGCAATGCCCACCAGTACGACGCAGTGCTTGCGACTTTGCTCCGCAAGCCCTGGATTCCACGCACAGACCCTGGGGCGTCTGAAAACCCCGCAACCCGAAGAGGATCCAGGACCAAACCCGGGGAATCAATGCACAGCCATCCCAGGGCTTGGATAGAGCTTGCCTCCTGTTCCCTGAAGTCTCAGGACCAAAAAGACTTAGGGGGTCATTCTGACCCCGGCGGGCGGCGGTCGCCGCCCGCCTGGCGGTAACCGCCATTTGGCCGCCCCGCGGTCAAAAGACCGCTGGGGCCATTCCGACCTTCCCGCTGGGCCGGCGGGCGCTAACATTGTTAGCGCCCGCCGGCCCAGCGGGAAGGCGGCCTGCAACACTGAAGCCGGCTCCGAATGGAGCCGGCGGTGTTGCAGGTGTGCGACGGATGCAGTTGCACCCGTCGCGCTTTTCACTGTCTGCTAGGCAGACAGTGAAAAGCAGGCTGGGGCCTTGTTAGGGGGCCCCTGCACTGCCCATGCCAGTGGCATGGGCAGTGCAGGGGCCCCCAGGGGCCCCAGGACACCCGTTCCGGATTCTCCCAGCCGGGGGAAATCCGGCGGGAAACCGCCGGACCCGGCTGGGCGACCGCGGCTTTACCGCAGCGGTCAGAATGACGAATGAAGCACCACCAGCCTGTTGGCGGTGCTTCCATCATTTTGGTCGGAATGAGGGCCTTAATCTCTGCAAAAGAACTCCTTGTGCGGTGAAAATCAATGCACAACCATGCAAGAAACAATGCACAGCCTGCCTCGCGGTGCAAAAATCACCGCACGCCGAACCAGAATGATGCATCCTGACTTCCCGACGAGGAGATCAATGCAGCACCAGCGTTGCGACCGGAAATTCGACGCACGGCCCACTGGATCGATGCAAAGCCGAACCGGAGCGGCGCAGCCCGACTTCCTGAGAGGAATCGACGCATCACCTGCCGTGCACAATGCCCACTGGGCCTGTGACTTCATCCTGCACGCCCAGGATTTCAATGCATCGACCGCAGAGCATCCGAAAACCATGCAACCCAGAGAGGATCCCAGTCTACGTGCCGGAAATCGACGCAAAGCCTGCCCTGCATGAAAACTCAACTATGCATTGTCTGTTTGCACCGGAAAAACCGACACACACTTCCCTGTTTTCCACGCAGCTCCTCCTCTGCGGTCCCTTGCCGAGAATTTGAACGCAAATGAAATGGAGTTTTGGTTGCCAGTCAGGTTACCCCCTGCCTGCTGCTTGTGCTTGCAAGAGACATTTGTTCCTCTTTAAGAACTAAAGACTATTTATATCATTTACTAAGTGGTATTTCAACGTGTACTTATTGAATCTTGATCGTTTTGACCTGCATTTTAACCAGATAAATATTATATATTTTTCTAAATACTGTGTGGTGTATTTTTGTGGTGTTATACTGTGTTATTGCATGATTTATTGCACAATTACTTTACACATTGCCTTCTAAGGTAATCCTGACTGCTCAGTGCCAAGCTACCAGAGGGTGGGCACAGGATAATTTGGATTGTGAGTGACTTACCCTGACTAGAGTGAGGGTCCTTGCTTGGAGAGGGGGTAATCTGACTGCCGACCAAAACTCCATTTCGAACACACGCCAAATGTGCGTTCTTTTTTTTCAACATCCTAGGGATTCTAAAGGTACCCAGCCAAAATACATCTAAAATTTCCTTTTTTCTGAAAAATTGGAAAAAAAGGCTGCAGAAGAAAGCATGTGGTTTTTCCCTGAAAATGGCATCAACAAAGGGTTTGCTGTGCTAAAATCACCATCTTCCCAGCTTTCAGGAACAGGCGGGCGTGAATCTGAAAAATACATTTTTCAACACAATTTTGGCATTTTACAGGGACATACCCCATTTTTACTATTTTTGTGCTTTCAGCCTCCTTCCAGTTAATGATAGAAATGGGTGTTAAACCAACATCCTGGACAGCTAAACATCTCTGAAAAGTAGACTAAATTCTGAATTCAGCAAGGAGCCATTTGTGTAGATCCTTCAAGGTTTTCCTACAGAAAGTAACAGCTGAAAATAAAAAAATATTGAAATTGAGGTGAAAAAAGAGCCATTTCTGTCCATGTTTTCTTCTATGACTTTTTCCAGCTATGGCAGATTTTTAAAGCAATATACCATTACGTCTGTTGGGCTCTTCTGGTTGCAGAATATATAGAGCTTGTAGGTTCATCAGGAACCCTAGGTATCCAGAGCCAGTAAATGAGATGCACCTGGTAATGGGTTTTACAGGGCATTTCTCAAAAAGACTTCTTTTTTACGCACTGTCTTATATTTGGAAGGAAAAAATGTAGAGAAAGACAACGGGCAATAACACTTGTTCTTCTATTCTATGTTCCCCCAAGTCTCCCAATAAAAATGGTACCTCACTTGTGTGGTTAGGCCTAGTGCCCACAACAGGAAACGGTACATGGACACATCACATTTTTACATTGAAATCTGACGTGTTTTTTGGTAAGTGCCTAGCTCTGGATTTTGGCCTCTAGCTCAACCGGCCCCTAGGGAAACCTACCAAACCTGTGCATTTTTTTAAACTAACCATCTGGTGGAATCTAGGATGGGGTGACTTGTGGGGCTCTCACCAGGTTCTGTTACCCAGAATCCTTTGCAAACCTCAAAATTTGGCAAAAAAACACTTTGCCCTCACAATTCGGTGCTGCAAAGTTCTGGATCTGAGAGAAGACACAAACGTACTTCCACCCAGCATTCCTTCAAGTCTCCCAATAAAAATGGTACCTAACGTGTGTAGGTAGGCCTAGCGCCTGCAACAGGAAATGCCCCAAAGCACAATGTGAGCATATCACATTTTCCCAAAGAAAACTGACCATTTTTTTGCAAAGTGCCTAGCTGTGGATTTTGGCCTCTAGTTCAGCTGGCACCTCCGGAAACCTAGAAAACCTGTGCATTTTTTAAAAAAAGACACTGAGGGGAATCCAGGATGGAGTGATTGTGGGGCTCGCTCTGAGTTCTGTTCCCAGAATCCTTTGCAAACCTCAAAATGTTGCAAAGAAACACATTTTCCTTACATTTCAGTGCTGCAAAGTTCTGGAATCCGAGGGGAGCCACAAACTTCCTTCTACCCAGCATTCCCCCAAGCCTCCTTATAAAAATGGTACCTCTCTTGTGTGGGTAGGCCTAATGCCTGCAAAAGGAAATGCCTCAAAACACGACATGAACACATCACATTTTCCCAAAGAAAACTGACCTGTTTTTTTGCAAAGTGCCTAGCTGTGGATTTTGGCCTCTTGCTCAGCCGGTACCTTGAGAAACCTAGCAAACCTATACATTTTTTTAAACTAGACACCTAGGGAAATATAGAAGGGGGTGACTTGTTGGGCTTTCACCAGGTTCTGTTACCCACAATCATTTACAAACCTCAAAATGTAGCAAAAGAAAACACCTTTTCCTCACATTTTGGTGAAAGTTCTGGAATCTGAGAGGAGCCACACATTTCCTTCCGCCCAGCATGCCCTCAAGTCTCCCTATAAAAATGGTATCTCACTTGTGTGGGTAGGCCTAATGCCTGTGTCAGAAATGGATCACACAACGGTCAATGTTAGTCCTTACATGAGGACAACTGTTGTCTCTGGGGTGATCCATTCCTGATGCAGGCACTAGGTACAGGCACTCAAGTGGGGTAGCATTTTTATCAGGACAGGTGGGGAAACACTGGGTGGTAGGAATTTTCGGGATCCCAGCATTTTCCTGTAGTTTGTGTCACAGAAATGCAAGAAAAAATAGAGCTTGTATTCAACATTTCACATTTGCAGGGTATTCTGGGTAAGAAAACTTTGGGGACTCCACACAAGCCACATCTCCGTGGACTCCCCATGGTGTCCAGTTTACAGAAATGTCTGGGTTTGGTAGGTTTCCCTATATGGCTGCCGAGTTCAGGACCAAAAACGCAGGTGCGTGCCTTACAAAACCAGGTTGTTTTGTGATTAAATAATTTTGATGTTTCCACAATACGATTTGGGTGGTGGAATTTGGGGCTGAACTAAATTGGAGAGCTCCCAAGAGAGCACTCTCTCTGTGCTTGTCGCTGCATGCACCTTCTCTCTGGGTTAGGCTAACCCGCTATTGTCCCGCTGCACAGGCTATGCTTGCAAACGGACAGCAGGACTTTCCTCATCACCTCCCACAGAATCACTGGAAGAGGAGTTGTTAGATGGGACTCCTCCGACTGAGAAATCACTCCCAGAGTCTGCGCCATTGTCCTATTCCTCAGATGGTGTCTCAGATTCTGCTGTCTCAGTCTCTGATCCTACGTCAGAGCTGTCCTCTATAACCTGAGTTAGGGCTTGAGCAGCAGTCATCCAACAAGACACCATCTCTGCTGATGGGTAAACTGTTGCTCTAAAACACTAACCTACGTAGACAATCACGAAGTTGCTGGTGGGTGTGTGTGTGATGTGTGCAATAGTAAAGGTCACTTTACCTTCACTTCTTCCCTAATTCAGCACGTCCTCTCAAAACAGAAAAAAAAACAGAAAAGACACACTATTTCTTCACCTTGTCACATTCCAATCCCCACTGTCTTTAGCGCCCCTGGCACTCAGTCCGACAACCATTATTGGTGCTCCCACTCCCATGACCTCCTCCTCGTATTCCCTTACTACCCCACAACAAAAGTGCCCTTCATCTCTCAATAGCCCCCCTTGCACATACAGTTTATTTGTATTATAGCAAAGGTAATGGCTGGCTATACTAATCCACTCAGCTATTCCCATAAAATACATATTTGATCTTTGCAGTGGGCATATAAACCTTCTACGCTAATTTATGGCATAAAAACTGGCACTCTACAAAAGTCAGATCCTTTTCTAGCAGAAACAGAATGACAAGGGTTAGCTTGACTTTTTTATTGGTTCCTAAAAGGTACAGTTGAAACGCGTTGGTTGGAGTATGTGCATTGCTTTGAAGACGTGAGCTGTGAGACAGCTGGTGGCGAATATATATATAACCTATGAGATCATCTGTTTGAGTCACTTCTTTCTTATATATAGCTATATATATATATAGAGAGAGAGAGCGAGAGAGAGAGATATGTATATCCATATCTATATCTATCTATCTATATATATATATATATATATATATATATATATATGTATATGTAAAGAGATTACCACACATGCACTGAAAAAAGTGATCTATATATATATATATATATATATATATATATATATATAGATAGATAGATATAGATATGGATATACATATCTCTCTCTCTCGCTCTCTCTCTCTATATATATATATAGCTATATATAAGAAAGAAGTGACTCAAACAGATGATCTCATTAAAGAACAAAAATATATTTCTACTACAACGTTTCAGCTTCCGCCTTCCTCAGGTAGTACAAGATGGTTTGCTCAGTGGCTGCACAGCTGACACTGGTGGATTTTCAAAAAGCATCATGAGTGAAGATTCCAATTGGAATGTGGAATCAATGCAGTCCTGAGAACTCTTCAGATATGCAGAAATCAAGTGGTATTGTCAGTGATGTTCAGTCCATCTGGATGCAGAGATTTTAAACGGTACATCCAGAAATTTTCTCTGATGTCCAGTAGTTCTTCCTTTAAAACATGTTCCACAGGGAAAATCTTCAAATCTGATAGTAAATGGTCCACAAGGTTAAAATGGTTGGCTACAGGCTGGTCAAGTTTCTTGTTAATTATTGCCGATTTGTGGTTCCTGAATCGTGTACGGAGGTCATTCACAGTTTGACCTACATATTGTTTATTACAGCTTTGACGTTGGCACTGAATCACATAAATAATGCATCTAGATCGACATGTAAGATGCTGTCTTATTCCATAGGTCCTTTTTGTAACAGAGCTAGTTACTGATGATGTTTGTAAAAGGTATTCACATGTGATGCACCTTTTGGAATCACAGCAATGAACTCCTGCATTTGTTACAGCTTGCTTAAGTTCAGCTCTCACAATAAGTGATCGTAAATTGGGAGCCCTGCGGTAAGCAATGACTGGCGGTTTTGGAAAAAGCTTTTGCAATTTTTCACAAGTAGATAGTAAGGGAAAAGTTGTTTGTATTATATTTCTGTAGTTGGGAGCTGATGGATGATAGTCAGCCACAAAAGGGATTCTGTCACTTTTGCTTCTTCTGTTGTTATTCCAAATAAGTGCTTCCCTGGGTAACTGCAAAGACTTGTCAGTTTGTTGCAGAATGATATGCAGAGGATAGCCTCGCTTTTTAAATAATCTAACAAGCTCCTGTAGATGGCCTTTACAAGTGTCTTCATTGCTGCAGATGCGTCTTATTCTGAGTGCTTGGCTGTAGATGATGCTGAGTTTAGTGTGGCGTGGGTGACATGAAGTCCAGTTTAGATACAAATGAGCATCTGTAGGCTTGTGGTACAGATCAGTTATAATTTTTTGTTCATGAATGGTGAGTAACACATCCAGAAAAGGGAGATGACTCTTCTGTGTAGTATTGCTGCCAGTGAATTTGATGGTAGGATGGATACTGTTGATAAAAGCTGTAAATTGCTCAAGTGTTCTGCTTCCTGCATTCCATATTATAAATATGTCATCGATGTATCGTAGCCATACCAGTGGTTTGATGTTAGAACTCGCAAGTATGTAGTCCTCCAGTTTTCCCATGAAGATATTTGCATAGGAAGGAGCCATCCGAGTGCCCATTGATGTCCCTTGTATCTGCAAATAGTGTTTACCATTGAAGGTAAAATTGTTGGATTTAAGGATAACTCTTGCAAAGTTGGTAAGCACATTTGTTGATGGTTTTTTCACAGTTCTTTTATTAAGAGCTTCAGATAATGCCATAAGCCCATCATCGTGTGGTATATTGGTGTATAATGATGTAACATCAAATGTAGCCAGAAGAGTGTCATCATCAAATGTATAGGTTTGGTTTAATTTTTCAATAATCTGAAGAAAGTGACTGGTGTCCTTAACAAATGATGGAAGTTGTTGGACAATGGGCTGGAGGTGCAGGTCAACAAATAAAGATAGTCTCTCAGTGGCCGTATCATTGCCAGAGATGATGGGGCGGCCAGGATTGTTCATTTTGTGAATTTTGGGAAGCATATAAAATCTTCCTGGTCTTGGTTTGGGGTGGACAAGTATATCTGCTGTATCATCAATGAGGTTTAAGCTCCTGTACTTTGCAACCATGTTCTTGATTTCTTTGTTCAAGTCTTCTGTGGGATCTTGAAACAATTAATAACCATTGGGCAGGTATGATGCTGTCAAGGTAAACAGATTTGTGATTAACAGCTGAGAAGCATCTACTAGTTTTGGCTACCTTGTTAAATTAAAGTTGACATAAGTCTAATGAGCTACCAGTCTCCGGTCTAGTTCACCACTTGTATGTCCCACCCCAGATGCAGATATACCACATCCTCTGGCCAGGCGTAGCCAGAGGCTATAAGTAAACGGAGGAGGTTCCCAAGTGGTACTTAAACGCTGACTACATCCCCAAAGCCTGTTTGTGTCTGTTCTTCAGAAGGGCCACAACACTGGCGACAAAGGTTCGCTGCCCACTCGCCTTACCACTGCGGTCACTGCATATGGGACTCTACAGGTGTGCTTCATTAAAATATGGGTGCGCACCCTGTTGTGCTGCCTATGTCCCCACAATGACTCCGGGAGAGACATGGGCCTGTCTGATGTGTGGTGGGCTCACTTTTGATCAGGGCCATTCCCTGCTGGTGCAGCCGTCCTGTGCTCTGCAAATGGCAAGCTGCTTCCTGAAGCCTTGGCAGTCTACCAGCCATTCTCTGTGAAGTGGAAAGACTGATATCATACCACAAAGCACACTCCGACCTCCAGGGCCTGAGCGGTGTACTGCGTGCACAGTGCACGCATACAGAATCGGACCCATCTGACTCTTCCCACTCTGCTAATGTGAGGAGGGGACTTGCCAGTGACAAATTCTTTAAAAAAAAGAAAAGAATATAATAAAAGAAAGGACAGGAATCAAGGGAACAGACTATCATTGCAGCACACCACCAAGGAGACGTCTCTGCTCCATCATTTATAGTCCAGTGAGGGGACTGGCTGTTCCCCATGTTTGCTGATTTTGCCATGCATTGCATATTTCACTGCTTGTGCACCCCCTAACTGTGTGCTGTCTCAGTGTGCACCATTGAGGCCTACTAAGGCAGATCAACATACATGCTCACTCAAGTTCCTGCTGTATTCCAAGTGGGATGAAAAGGACAATCTCAAAGAGGTGAAAGAAAATGGGAGTGTCCAAAAAAGCACAAACAGTTTTGCATCCATAGTAGACAATGAGCCCCTCTGGTGAACCCGTTATTGATTTGGCCACACACATATCCCATGCCATGTCCAACATGGCAGATGACCAACCAGTGGCAGCACCCCTAGGTATTTTCCAAAATAACACACCATGGTAGGGGTGTTACCACCATTCAATGAGCTAGCTGACCCCACAACTGCCTCCCCGCAATGGAAGATGTGGATTGGGAAACTAAAAAACAACTTCATTGCCACCCGGGAACAAGACATGGCCGTCAAGAGATCACTACTATACATTTTGGTGGAGAAAAGATTCATAAACTGTTCAGGCACCTTCCCAACACAGGTGCAGTAGTTGACTATGAAGCACCCTTGAGAATGCACAACACTCATTTTGACCCGCAATTAAACCTGGACTTTGAGTGGTTCAAGCTCCGCTAAGCACACCAGCGAGAGGGAGAATTGATAGATCAGTTATAAGCCTGGCTTAGAGAGCTAGACAGCATGTGCACGGTGGATGACCAACCCTAAGAAATAAGGGCACAGGTCATTCAGGGCTGTCGATCCAAGGCCTCATCTTGAGACAGTCAAACAATTACTTGGGTGACATCCTCATCATGGCAAGGTCACACAATCTCTTGGAGAAGGACACCACCATAACACAAGTCCCAGAAAAAGGCCCTACCATAAAGGTGGAACGCACTGCCACAGTGTAAACACAGTATCCCAAAAGCAGACCTAAGACCCCAGTGAGACAAGGGCCGCACTGCATTTACTGTGGGTTTGAGGAACATGCCCCCAAACATTGCCACACACAAGGACGACTGTGCCCGAACTGTGGCAAGTGGACAATTTGTGACTATCTCCTGATGAGATGCCAGAGGAAGAGGAGCGAGACGAAGGCACTCAATTACCAGAATGGCAAAACAGCTATCGTTGTAAGACCGTGAGCAACCACAAGGAAATCAGCCAGCGTTGAGGTGGAAGCACGACCCAGAGGACTCATCACCTGATGAGGACGAGGTCTTCCTCATTTCATTCACTGATTAATTAAAACAACACAAAGACCTCAACTGACCTGTGTCTTCAAGATTGCTGGGTCCGAGGTGAAAGCGCTCATAGCAGCTGGCACCTGGGTAAATGTGATTGGCATCCAGCAATATTGAAGCCTCCAACTGTGCCCTTCAATAGTGCCATCAAACACTAAATTCTTCACATAAAGAAGCTACACACGATGAGAAGGAGATGCAAGCCATTTTTCACACTATGGATAAGGGAGAAAACACACTACTTGGAAGTCATTTGGCCAAGGGTTTGGGGTTGATTTTGTTCTCAAAAAGTGTAAGGGCATTTCAAATAGAGGAACTACTATTACAGTTGCCTGAGCTGTTCACCGGCTTAGGGTGCCTGAGGCTCTACCCATTAAGTTACATATTGACAATACCATGAAGCCCACTGCTCTGAGGTACTAGAGCAACCCTTTTAACCTCCATCCACTCGTAGAACAGGACCTGGACAAGCTGGAAATCCAAGAAGTGATAGAAAAGGTATCAACATCCTGGATTTCCCCCAAGGAAATTGCAGAAAAGCTAAAACAGCTGGGGAAGATATGGCTGTTCATTGACATGCACCTCCCCAACCAGACTATTAATGCGGGAGAGACACCTAACGCCAACCATAGATGACATAATTACTGATCTGAATGGCTGCAAATGGTTCTTGCAAATTAGACCTAAATACGGGATATCATCAGCTATGTTTAGCTAAAGAGAGCAGAAATATCACCACATTCTCTACACATCTGGAGCTACAATGATAGAAGAGACTGAGTTTGATACAAGAGATTGAGTTTTGGCATCTTGTCAACTGCCAAAGTATTCCAGGATGCTATTCAGGAAACTCTCTCAGGACTGCCAGATGTTTTGAATGTGAGTGACGACATCGTCAGTCATTCCATAACTGCTGAGAAATACCTCTGGCATCCTTAAGCTACTCTCAAACGCCTGGCAGAACACGGCCTCACACTCCCCTAAGAGAAATGCTCCTTTTTCTAAATGTCTATGTCTTCAGCCAGGAAGGAGTGCAGGTTGACCCATGGAAATTCCAAGCAATCAAGCAAGCTCTGGCACCAAGGATTGTGACTGAGGTGCTCAGTTTTGTGGGCATGGCCACCTGCTGCGGGTGGTTCATACTGAATCTAGCCACCCTTGCAGAGCCACTCGATTGCTCGCTAAGGTGGGCACACCCTGGTCATGGGGCGCACGAGAAGAAAATGCATTCCAAACCCTCAAGGAAGCACTACTAAATGAAACAACATCATATTTTGACCCTAGTGGATGCCAGCCCAGTAGGCCTTGGAGCCACCCTTACTCAGGAGGTCGAGCCTGGAAGAAGGGCCCCACTGGCATTTGTGAGCAGGGCTCTTACACAAACTGAAAAACGATATCCACAGATTGAGCGGGAGGCACTGGCGATCAAGTGGGCCTGTGGAAATTCCCACCTCTATCTCTGTGGAACGCCATTCAAGGTGGTCACCAAACACTGGTGCCTTTGATCAAGGGCAAGGCACCTAATCCTCCACCATGCATAGAAAGATGGGCTGTTCAACTCCAACATTACCGCATTGAGATAACTTACCACTCCAGCAGATTTCTTATCAAGTCACCCATCACACCAAGCAGAAGGGAACACATCCAGGAACAAATCGGTGGACACATTTGTGCAAGTGCTTGCCCACGGTACATGCCCCAAGATGCTTGATCTGAAGGATATATCCAATGCGACGGAGACGATGCAGTACTAACACAAGTGAAGAAAGCTTTTGCCGGAGAGTCCTGGGAAGGTTTCCTCAAGGATGCTAATGACTGTATAGGCACAAACAAGGAAATGCTAATTCAGCTCTGGAGAGTCTGCAATGATCTTAGCATGACCCAAGATGGTCTCGTACTGACAGGTCACTGCCTCCAACAATGGGTGACCGCGCTCACTCATGGAGGACACCAGGGCATGGCGAAGATGAAGTCGAGCATGAGGGACACGGTATGGTTTCCTCACCTTGAAAATATGGTTGAGAAATTGTTGAGACAATGCCCTGACTTCCAATTGGCAAGTACACAGGCCGTTCCAGCTCCTCTCATAACCGAGAAGCCGTGTGACATGCTCTGGTCAAAGGTTAGCCTGGACTTTGGGAGGTTCCCTGATGGGAGGATCACCATAGTTCCCTGAAGAAATCCAGACTGACCATTTCAAGGAAGCGAGTGCAAAGACCTACTGTAACAACTTGGAATAAAGCATAGACACATCACCCCACAGTGGCCGCAGGCAAATGGGGAAGTTGAGCACTTCATGCACATTTTTAACAAGGCCCTTCGAATTGCAACACTGTAGGTCGCTGGCCTTGAACTGAGTTTACAATGGTTCTTGAGAGAATACTGGGGACGCCAAACTGCCCCACACAGTGGCCCCCATAGTCGCAGATGTTGAACAGAGAGATGTGTTACATTATACCTGTCTCATAGCTGCCAAGGTTTCAGATTGCTATCTGTGGTTCATAATTTCACTGTAATTAGGAGTGACAATTTAATGGCTATGAGTGACACTTTCTCACGAGCAAAATCAAGCAATGAAGATGAGGATAATCATTGCCTTAATAGAAAAGGCTGACAGTGGGATGCACTCATATAGGTCACAGCTAGGTAGGTAGCTTATTTAAAAAGAAATTAGATCGCCCGGTGCTCAGGAGATCATTATTGTCAGTCCGACGTGCCGCCCACGGTGCTCTAACCAGGCGAGCAGTTGCACAGTAAGCCACAGTCTATTCACTGGCTAGTACCCCTGACCCAAAACTACTCGAGTTAGTATGCTTATAAGTAAAGTAGTTGAAAAACTGAGCAGAAACAGACTGCGTGACTCTGTACAGGGGTGCAGGCAGCTCAGCCTGACAGCAAGTTAGCACTACATATTGTGTGTCATTGACACTCTCAGCACACTTAGTTTTGAGGGAGGCACTGACAGCGGGCTTGCAATGAGCTGGGCCGGCACCGTGGCAATTGGCAGGAGCACACTGGCCACAAACAATGACTTACTCTGTCTCCAGGTGCTGATTTTCTGCTGTGCTCAGCCATGAGCTGCACACATGCTGTCAGGCTGGTGCCTCAATGCCCAGATACCACAGGAGTGTGAGCAGGGAGCTCTGCCAATCAATGCCTGCCATGATTATGTGCCCAGCCAGTAAGTTCACAGTGGGGTCAGTGGGGTCAGGTCTCTCACAGGATTGCACACAGCGCTGTGCACTGCGAGTGGCGAGCAACGCTGCCACATTCCATTGCCTACATCCAAAACTTTAGGGAACAAACTGCAGAGAACAACTGCACGGTGGCGCGCCTCCTTGTAAACAACTCAGCTTAGACTCAGTAGCCATTGAGTGCACTGACTCCCATCCATCCTCCTGACGTTATATAGCTGAGCGCGGTGTCTGGAGTCCATTGTTACATTTAGCACCAATGTGTAGCTGAGCTTTAGCAGCTGAGCAAGACATTCCCCAAGCCTGCTGGGAGCAGTGCGCACTGTGCACTGACATTGCCGTCTGCAAGGTGCTTTATCATAGCAGCAATCCCAGCTTGACAGCTGACGTGCTAAAATGCGTGACACTGCATTTCAGTGCGGTGATGCAGACCACCACACTGAAATGTGTTAGACTAATGCCTGATGCATTGTACTTGGCAGGGCTGCTTTCTGACCCAGGTGGGTGCCACTGCCCTATAACCATGATGAGTCTCAGACGAAGTGATAGAAAAAAAATGCACGGGCTAGCAGGAGGCCGCATGTGGCCATGCAACACCTGGATCCTGGGGACCTTGTGGTCATCAAGGACAGGAGACATGGATGGATATTCCAGATAGCTTTTGAACTTGGAGTGTGGATGGTTCTGTCCATGGCAAGTTAAATGATTACTGCTGACAAAAGGGGTTGAGTAAGTGACCAAGAAAGTATAATGGTTCTGAAAGGTTTCATTCCCCGATTTTCCAGAAGACAACGTGGGAGTCGAGGACACCCACTAGGACCTACCGTCAGAAGAGCCAGACATCTCCACTTCTCAGGACTTAGCACCTGAACTGGGAAGAGGAATATGAGGACTGACAATGGTCATAACTCTCAGAAGGACACTCACTGCTATCATCATCAACAGTATGGGATCTGGCCAAATTTGCAGCCAAGCCAGAGACTTCAAGACTTTGTGGGTCACATGATGAGAGGAACATTTAAAACCAAGTTGGGGAGTGATGTAATGAGCCTCCAGGCTCCAGTCTAGTTCACCACTTGTTTGTCTCAACCCGGAGGGAGATTAACCACATCCTCTGGCCAGGCGTGGCCAGAGGCTGTAATTAAACGGGAGAGGATCGCATGTGGCCCTTACCCCGACTACATCTCCAAAGTGTGTGTGTGTCTATTATTTAGGAGAGCCACAACAATAAGCACTGGCTTCATGGGTACCAAATGTAATTTCCATTTGAAGTACTAAGCTGAGCTGGAAGCTTGAAGACTTAAATTAGAAAGAGCTGCCCTCCACTACAGTTTGCTTTGATTTATAGTTTTTATAAAACACAGTGCTTAATTTGAGCAAGTCGTTGCCATTGGGGGACACCAGCACTTAGTTTTGGGTGCTGGCACTTATTTTTCCACATCAGACATTTACCGAGACCAACATATGGAAAAACAAACACAACAAAAAAGCAGAGGAAGAGAAATACAGAAAATGTGTTGCCAAGGGCAAAAGCAGACACCTATAAGAGTGAGATAGCGATGCATGTACTGCCTTGCAATGAATTGAAGAGGCCTGAAGTGGATAGCGCACCTTTGCTATTCGCACTCTGATATTATATAGTACCAGCCCTCAGTGTCTGAGCAGTGCTTTGAGCACCACCGCTTATAATTTTACAAATAAAACACTAGCTTGACAGTTATCCTTGAAGCATTCTCACACTGTTAGAGGAATATGCACCTCAACTCATCTTTTTTGTAATTGCAATAAAATGCAAACGTGGTGTGCTTTTGAAAGTTTACAAACTCAAACATTTTTAGTTGTGGTTTTTAGTTCTGAGGGCAAAGAAATCCATACTTTTGCTATAAACATCGAATTCACCAGCCCACTTCAGTGAAATGTGGATTCACCAATACATGTGATTGTTGTGTTCTTAAGAATCTTATTTGACTATATTTCTTGGTATAGCTTTGCATAAAGTAAGCATGAGAGGGTTGGCTATGAACAGCTTTATGACACAGAACTTTATAAGGCCTTGAAACATCATGTTTTAATAAAAGGAACCCAACAGAGAAATTTTAAATGAGTAGGTATATTTGATATTTTGGTATGTTCCAGAAAAAAATGGGTGGCTGCATTTTAAATGTACTGCATTATTCAAATAAATAGGAGGAAAGTCATAGGTACAGAGAGTATCAGTGGTCTAGACATGAAATTGTGATCCCTTGACTACCATTTTTTTTCCAGTCTTGAAGAAGATGCAGGGTTTCTGAAGAGAAATCATAATAAAAAAACAGATTACTGACAAATTCTCAATGTGAGTTTTAAATGAGAGATTGGTGACAAACATGACCCTCAAATTTCTAGTGGATTAGGTACGGACAGGGATTGGTCCCATTTTTTCAATCCACCAATTTCTGGACCAGAAAGATGTATATAAACTCAGAAACCAAATTGAAGGAAACCAAATCATGGAAAACCAATTTTAAGGACAGATCATTTGAAAGAAATACTAATAAATCGACAAATAATGGAAACATTTAAGGGAAATATAAAGTGAAGGAAAAATCTAAAATTACATTAAACTTGAGTGGAACATACGGATAGTGAGACTTTTTTGGGTTAAAGAATGGATAGAGTTCAGGTTTAGAAAGGGGTCTATAGGGTTCAGGAATAGGTGTAGTTTAAGAGTGGTGAGTGTTTTTTAGGGAACAGAAATGAGTGGAGTTTAGGGGTGGTGAGTGTTTTTTAGGGTGCACGAATGGGAGGAGTGTAGGTGCATTGATGAGTTTTTAGAGTAGGGTTTTCATAGGGATCAGGAATGGATGGAGCTTCAGGTGGTGAATGGTTTTTAGGGCTCAGGAAGAGGTGTAGTTTGGGGGTGGTGAGGAGTTTTAGCTGCCGGGGATGGGGGTGTTGGTAGCTAGAAAGGTTGTTGGTGTTCAAGAATAGGTAGAATTTAAGGTGGAGAGGAGTTTTAAGGTGTCAAGGATGGTTGAAGTTTAAATGTGTAGGAGTATTTAGAGTTCAGAGATGAATAGAGTTTAGGGATGTAAGTGGTTATTCAGGGTCATGGATCGGTGGTATTTAGGGGTTCTGATGGAATTTGTAGGGTTCAGGAAAGGATGAAGTTTAGGAGGGGGTGTTAGAAATGGGGTCTTTGGTTGGCAGTCAGGTAGCCCTTTGTCCAAGCAAGGGCCCTCACTCTAGTCAGGGCAAGTCACACACAATCCAAACTATCCTGTGCCCACTCCCTGGTAGCTTGTCACTGAGCAGTCTGGCTTAGCTTAGAAGGCGATGTGTAAAGTATTTGTGCAATAACACAGTATAAATACCACAAAAATACACCTCACAGGTTTAGAAAAATATATAATATTTATCTGGTTAAAACAAGGTCAAAAAGTGGAAATATCACTTTTGTAATGATAGAGTATTAAGTTCTTGAAAAGCAATGAGTGTCTCTTGCAAGCAAGGTTTGCGCTGATTTGCGTCTAAATTATCCGCACAGGACGGCAGAAGAGGAGATGCGTGGAAAACGGGGAGGTGTTTGTCAGTTACTCCGGGCGCACACAAACGATGCATTGATGCTTTTCCATGCAACAAGGGCTTTGCGTCAATTTCCAGCACGCAGACTTGGATCCTCTTTGGGTTGCGGGGTATTTGGATGCCCCGGGGACGATGCAGAGAAATCCCAGGCGTGCAGGATGAAGTCACAGGAGCTGCGTCGTTCCGGTGGGAGATGCAGGAAATTTCTGTCGCATGGCAGGCGCTGCGTCGATTCCTCTTGCAGGAAGTCGGGCTGCGTTGTTCTGGCTTGGCTATGCATTGATCCAGTGGCCCGTGCATCGAAGTTCCAGTCGCAATGCTGGCTCTGCGTCAATCTCCACTCGGAGAGCCGGGCTGGGTCATTCCAGTTCTGCGTTGGGGTGATTTTCCCACCGCGGGCAGGCTGTGCGCCGATACCAGCAGGCTATGCGTCGACTTTCGCGGCACAAGGAGTTCTTTGCAGAGATTATGTTTTTTTGGCCCTGAGACTTCAGGAATTAGGAGGCAAGCTCAATCCAAGCCCTTGGAGAGCACTTCTCAGCAGATCCAGAGAGCAGCAAGGCAGCAGGGCAATAGCAAGTCAGCAGTCCTTTACAGCAAAGCAGTCAGGTGAGTTCTTTGGGCAGCCAGACATCTCTTAGCAGGTTGCAGGTTCTGGTTCAGAGTTCCTTTCCCAGTAGGTACCTTGTCAAGAAGTGTCTGAGTTGGTAGGGTCAGGGACCCAGTTTATATACCCAAATGGGCCTTTGAAGTGGGGGAGACTTCAAACAGTGGCTTAGAAGTGCACAAGGTCCCCTTTCAGTCCCATCCTGCCTGCCAGGGTCCTATTAGGGGGTTTGGCAGTCCATTGTGTAAGGGCAGGCCATTGTCCTTTCAAATGTAAGTGTCAGGCCCTCCACCCTCCCAGCCCAGGAAGACCCATTCAGTATGCAGATGAGTGCAGGTGTGACTGAGCATCCTGTGTTTGGGTTGTCTGAGTGAAATGCACAGAAGGATTTAAGTGCAGAGAAATGCTCACTTTCTAAAAGTGGCATTTCTAAAATAGTATAATTAAATTCAACTTTAGAAGCAGCAGGATTATGTATCACCATTTTGGCCATACTAAATATGACCCTGTTACTCCTTTCAGATCAGAATCTACCACTCAAACAGTATATGAGGGTAGCCCTAATGTTATCCTATAAAAGAAGCAGGCCTCACAGCAGTGAAAACCAAATTTAGGAGTTTTACACTACCAGGGTATATAAACTATACAGGTATATGTCCTGCCTTTTACCTACATAGCATAGGTGGTTATTGTGGCCCATAGACACTAATGGGTGTCATCAATGTTTTGTCACCTCTTCGGGGGGTTTCAGGGTTAGTAGGGCAGACCCTCGTTACATATCACCAAAACATGCTGATATAGTTACTACATATAGTGTGGGGAAACTTTGTCAACAATGGTTAAAATCATCCACGCTAGATGCGGTAAAGACACATCTCACGTTACTGTCTATACTGACTTGCAAGATTTTTTGTTAGGTCCAAGAGTGCCCTGGAAGAAACGTTTTTTGTATGAAGCGTACAATGAGATGTGGAAACTTTCACAACAGGAGGCAGCGGCCCGGTTGAGGCAGATAGATCAGGAGAATTTGAATCAAGCGTTGTCTGTTGTGGATAATGGAATGCATACCCTGCCCGACCGTGTATATACGATTGACAACGTTGTTTCCTCTGCTATAGACATTATTAGATCAGATATGTCTTCTTTATATCATGGGCAGAGTCAAACGCGGTCCATTATGCAGTTGGGTTGGACTCTACAGACATTAAAGGCGGGTCGCGTTCCGTGGCAGCACATCAAAGCCACGGAGATATTTTTTTCCTTTAATTTGACACGTCAGCAGCAGCTGGTGGCTAAAAAGGAGGCGACATATGTGATGTTGAATATTGAAAAGTTGGAGAAATTGCCTTTTACTGTGGCTGAGATTCCGTCAGCTGAATGGTTAATACACGGGGTTATAAATTTGCCTATTTCCACTGTGCAATTCACTTCTTGTTTGAAGCATATTCCGGTGGGCAGATATGAGAAATTGGGAGACAGTTACATACATGAGGTGTGGGAGCTTCCCTTTTTATACAGATGTCTTAATGGTATGAAGGAGGTTTTTCTTAGCGGTAGCGAATGTGAAGCTTCTGTCAGCCATTCAATGTTTTGTAAGCAGCTGTCCTTGCATGGGGCGTGTAATGCCTCGGTTGCGAATTTGGCTTGCTATCTAAAGGGAGTTCCAGTCCCAGTGATTAAAAACACATTCCAAGTGCTTTCATACGGCAGCTACGTCCTTCTTAACAGTGAAGCCTGTTGTGGCATGCGTGCCGGAATTGTTTACATGGACGTTGTCACCAAGGCCGTTACGTGCTGCGGAAATGTGTTGTTTCCCCCCACTCAATTTAGGAAGGTAGCAGACATCTGGCCTCACATAGCTACTTCCAAGGTGAATTTCGACAAGTTGAGTAGACTAAAGGCTCTATTGTTTCAAAAGCATGTGGCCCTTACATCTGCACGCAAGATCTACGCACTTCAGGTGGCGAGGTCATCAGCAGAAATACAGTCCCTTTTAAATACTAACTTTCAGAGCCACTTTGGTGAACTCGTGGGACGTATATTTAATGCGTCCAGCACTGCTGGAATTGCACATTTTTTTAAAGCCGTTGGTGTTGGGTTTGCTCATGCCTTTTCTTCCATATTCGGTTTGATACCTTCGGCTATTCATTCTATTTTTGGAAGCATCTTTGGAGGATTTCTGATAACTTTGGCTTTATTGGCTGGTGTTTTGCTGTTGCTGTTTTTCTTCCGCAATGGCTGTCCCGCCGCAACGAGATCCAATATGGGCGCTCCCATCAGCTCAGCTGTGTCATGAGCGCATGATGCAGCATTTTGGAGCAACATTCCTGGGACATTTGGAGTGTGACTGGTCTTTGTCATTCCGGCCAGTTTTTGGATTGTGTGCAACCCGTGTTTCGGTGCCTATGGTGCTTGTTTGAACATGCGATGGCTCTCTGTCTCTCACTGCAGCGCCCCCCCAGTGGTTGATGCTAATCTGTTGATGTTCCCGATTAGGGCTCATTCCCAGACATGTGCACTATGGTTGCGTTTGCTTCGTGAGGCAGTTTACGAGATTCCCTTCCTGGAGGAAGATGGTATTGTCTCGTTCATAGGCCCTGCACGGGATGCTGCCTTGGATGGTTCTTGGGCTTTGGAACACACCTGCTCCATGATAGTATTTGGCGTGGATTTTCCGGTGTTGACATCTGCCGAAGTGGAGGATATCCTGCTTTCCGTGACTTCCATTTGAAATTTTTTTTGTTTTTTTTTCCTTTCCTAAATTGACATTATATTGATTCGGCTTTACCGTCACATGCTTAGAAATTTAAATTGGGTTCTGTGCTTTCATGTCCTCTGGACTTGTCGAAATGTGTTTTGTATAATTTGATATCTGGGGCATAGTATTATTTGTTTGATTGGAACCACTTCCTACCGACAAGGGGAGGGTGTAGTGTGGTCATTTTTATGTATTCTTTGTGCGTTTGCTTCAGGCGTTAGGCCTTTGTGCACTTAGCCCTGGATGTATTTTATTCCTTTTGCTTGCAGCATAGAGCCTCTGTGTACTTTGCTCTAAATTCATTTTATTCAGCTTCGTACTGTTATTTTACAAATAGCCAGTTCTACGGTCTTGTTTTATTTTTTATATCACACTGTTTAGCCTACTTCAGCACTGGAGTTCGCAATAACACATTCTTGTTCACTCTGTGCTTCAGTCAAGGATACAGTCTGGTACATTGCCGATAGACGTGGTAGGAGTTTAGTCTTTCGATTACTTGCGTAGGGACATTTCGTGATCACACTGACATGTTAGTTATAAAAACACTTCCTTGTCCTAATACACGCAAGAGGGAGATTCCAACCAGGGAATCCACAACTAGACGCTGAGTGCCTTGTTGCAGGTGCTGAACCAGATCACAGGCCTTTGCTCAGGTATGAGGGTTGATGTCTTCCCGGGGAATCTGTAAGGCAAGTTAATAGCTTAACATGCTGTGCTCGAAATATAACTTACTGAGAGAGAATAGAATCTGTTAACACCATGATAGCGTTGTTTTTATGTTTCACTCTCATCGTGACTATTTCAATCCTATTGTGTTGTATGGTTATGGTTATTGCGGCTCATGCCTTAATATCTAAAATGCAGTCGTTTTATTAAAAACAATTTATAAAACTCAAACTGCCTCTGTCATTTGTATATGAGATCATACGGTAAATGAGAGAGCTTGTTGGGACCTGAGTGACCACGACTTCCCTGAGAAGTTTTAAAGATGTCATGCGCTCGGCTGCCCAATCATCCCTCCCCCTTGGGAGAGATGAGGCACTGCTAGTTAGCCGGAGCAAAACCGGATTTAAAGTGACAGGGGTCCTTCCAAGTGGGTAAGACTTAGTCCCCCACATCAGGAACGACCCTGCTACCTAGAAATCCAGTAGTCTAATTTAGGATAATGAAAGCCCAGGCGACATGGCGCCGCCAACGATTGGTCTGGCTCTAATTTTTGGGTCCGGCTGACTCTCTCGGTCTCATATATATATTGACTCCTCAGTTCCGTTACCGGAGACGTCCGTGGTGCTGAGGATTTCCGCCACCGCAATATAAGTAGTTTCTATTATTTTGTGGTTGGTTGTTCAAGCTTGAACTCTGAAAGGAAAACCCCGATAGTTGTGTGCCTTCTCTGAACTAGTGCTGTTTTCATAATGGCGAATCCCCAAGTAATGAACATCGCAGTTAATATGCGACACCCGCTCACGGGACATCTGTTAGCACATGGTCTGACGAACCGGGGGGTCCGGTCACGATTGTGGTGGACGCCCATGCAGCCTATAGAACAGAACTTTTTTATTGTTGGGTCGTATTTCCAGCAGTCGATGGGAATTCACATACATTTCACGATTACACTATTGCAAATGTCCCTTGACAATACAGGACATATGCATATTTAGAAATACCTTTATCTTATCAAGAACATAATAATTGGCTTGATGGCGCCCTACCACATACCGAGCATCAGTTAGGCTGGGTCCTCTTAGTAATGATGGTCCTACCTGGCCTTTATTGGCTACATATACACCACATCCTGCGGTTCAAACATATTCAAGTATCGGTCGTGATAGCCTAGGGGCTAGACCGCAAAAACCACAGTTTCAGGGTAAGGGTAGTAAGGATACTACTAAACAACAGCAACCTGAGGGTACTAAAAAGCGCTGGGAGAAAAAACAGCAAACACTGAAAAAAGAGAGGGGAGAATCTCCGCGACCTGAGACCCCGCAGGCTAGGTATAATCTCAGAAATAGGGATAACTTGAAGACGCCTGATAGATATCAATATACTGATACACGCCAATCTCGTTCCTTTCAGGACTCATCGGAAAAGAGAAATGAGAGAGGTGGGCGGTCAGAGCGGAGAACTGAGTATGTGAAACCGAGACTGGAATCACAACGCTCATCGGAGGTTTCTGTCAAGAAAGAAGAGAAACCGATCCAACAAAAACAGCAGTTTAAAAAGAAAAAAGTGGCGGCGGTCTCAGTTAGACATGCCACACAAGAAGAGAGTTCTCTTGAAGAACAAGACATGGGCACTAGCACTGTTAGACAGCGCGGCAGAGGTCACAATAGTTCGCTGGAATCTTCTAGAGCATCTGGAGGTGAAAGCAACTGATGACTTCATACAAGTCGAAACAGCAGATATGCGTGTCTCTGATCCCGATAGAGTTTGTACAGTAACTTTACAATTAGAAGGCGACATTGAGCGCACAATAAACGCCATCTTTTGGGATTGTGTAGTCAAACTGTATGATATTCTGCTAGCCGAACAGGATTGGCCCCCAGACTTTGTTTGCGACTGTCCATTTGGGGAGGAGGTTATTACACCTTCGTTCTCACCACTTGTTCCGGGAGAACTCGCAGAGTCCTATAGCATCAAATGGGCTCTGGCACAAGCACCCGCCTTATATAGAAATCATGTGGGGTGGGATAGGGATTCACCTCATCATGTAATTCCAATTAAAGGCGAGCCTCAGCCACAACCGCAATATCCTATAAAATTTGAAGCAAGGGCATCGGTAAGGAACATACTTACACAACTGGAGTACCAGGGAATAATTGAACCCTGTGTCTCGCCGATGAATAATCCCTTATTTCCTGTAGCTAAACCGGACCATTCTTATAGGATAGTGGTGGATTAAAGACATTTGAATGGACATGCACACACATACGCAATAGAAAATTCACACAGCGCAGCGCTCATGAATAATATTGTGCGTAAAAAATACAAAACAACTTTAGACATCTCGAATGGTTTCTTCTGCCAGAATATAGCGCCCGAAAGTAGTGATTTTACTAGCTTTAGTGCGTTTGTCTCTCAGAATTTTTTTTGTCGTTTGCCTCAGGGGTATAAGAATAGCCCAGGACTGTTTTCGGCTCGTGTGACTGAAATGTTGCACGAGTTGGACCCTGAAGCATTGTCATATGTTGATGATATATATCTGACAGATGACGAGTTACTACAGCATTTAAGGCGGGTAGCCCACATTGTTGTGGGAATTGCCGAAATTGGATACAAGTCTAACTTAAAAAAAACGAAAATTGCCTTCCTCAGTGTCATTTTCCTGGGATATGAGCTGTCGAATGAGGGCAAGAGCTTAGCGCCACACTTTTTGGAAAAATTTGCTCAGTTGCAACCTCCTAATATGATTAAGAAACTCCAGTCATTGTTGGGATTTCAAAATTTTGGCAGAACCTACATTCCTGATTATGCTACACGTATAAAACCTTTATACGAGTTGATTCGCCCTAATTTTTCGAGTAGATTTTGGACGATTGAGCATACACATATTCTTCGAGATTTACAAACTGATCTCTTAGCAGCAAAACATTTACACACACGGGACAATAAGAAACATCTGGTCATCAGGGTTATAGCTGGGGCCGTTGGGTTTACTTATGTCACCTTTAATAAGGGTGAGACAGTCCCGATAGGATACAAGTCTCACTTGTATTCTGCTGCAGAACAGCGTTTTGCACAAACGGAGAAAATTCTCACTGCTGTACAGATGGCTGTGATTAAAGAAAGACCTCTTGCCCAGGGCCAACGCATCATTGTCGTTTTCCAGATTCCAGCCTTAGAGGCTGTTACAAAGGCGAGTGTTCCTAATGCGAAAGCACTACACCCGCGATGGATACAATGGGCTACGTCTTTGACAGCCACTGATGTAGAATACATTTTTGACCCAAAACTGCAGACTCAGGAATTTCTTCAATATGAAATGGAGTACCCAGTTCCCGCTGGCACGTTGCCTATTGATCAATATCGAGTGGTCATGTACACCGACGGCTCTGCACAACCTGCGGTGGGAACTAAACAACAATATTCTGCTGCATGTGCGGTGGTGAGAGGCTACATGGAGGGGGAGAAGTTCTGCCCCCAACATACTTATACACGGACCTTGGGAGACTGTACGGCACAGTTGGCTGAGCTGAAAGCTCTGTTATTAGCCTTGGAACATGCGGATCCGGCACAGTTTACACTGCTTGTTTGTGATTCCTATTACTGTGTTCAGTCTTTCAATGAGTATTTGCATTACTGGAGGTTAAATGGGTTCAGAGATTCCAAGGGCAACACCATAAAACACAGGTTACTGTGGGGGAAGGTTGCGGATATGAAGGAAACGCTTCCTGAGGTCCATGTTGTGCATACACTTGGACACCAGCGCATGGGAATACACGTTGCTGGAAATACTTTGGCTGATGAAGACGCAAAATCTGCAGTGGCAATTGCCACTGTGGCCGCAGTAAATCGTTCGAGTGCCAAACCAGACACAGAGATTTTGGCTGCCATAAAGGCTACGGCTGATGGCACGCCATATCCTAAAGGATTCCCTTCTAAATATCATTATTCCATGGGTAGTATGCTAAACGCTGAAGTTAAGATCGCAGGCATTGGTGTACGCGACATGCCCAATAAAATTGTGCGACCACAATTGATTACTGCAGCTCATGAGGGGGCGGCGACTGCACATGCTGGCGTGGCAGCCACTATTTCACTCTTACAGGCCCGTTACTGGTGGCCTGGTCTCTATAAAGAGACGAAGCAGTTTGTCCTTTGTTGTGACATCTGTCAACAAATTAAAGTTTCCACAGCTAGGCGCCCGCAGCAGACACCCCTTCTAATATCAAATAAACCATTACAATGTGTGTACTTGGATCATTGTGGTCCGCTGACACCAGATAGTGCATACAAATATATATTGGTAGCTGTAGATTCGTGCTCCAGATTTGTGTGGGTCTGGCAACAGCGCTCGGCTGACGCTCGAACTGTTATTAAAGATTTGCGCATCTTTGTCGATACATATGCAGTTGCGGCTTTTCTTTCGGACCAGGGTCCTGCTTTTGCCTCTAAGGCATTCAGGGGCACCATGGCTTTGTTGGGGGTCCAGCTCCAGTTCTCGTCTCCATTTCATCCCGAGGGAAATTATGTCGTGGAGCGTTTAAATCGCGATTTAAAGCAATCCTTAACGGCCAGAATTATAGGTACGGGTCGTAGTTGGCTAGCCCACCTGTATGGAGTATAAAGAGCACTGAATAACTTGCCTAGAAGGTCCCTGGGGGTCGTACTTCATATGAGTGCCTGTTTGGAACACAAATGTATGTTCCTGATCTAGATGGTCCTGGTGTGGAGGCGGCAGATACGCCTTTTGACATAAATGATTGTGTCACTGTTTTGCAGGGTTTACAACAATTCCATGAAGATAACTCTTCTGCCAGTGCTGCCTCCACAGGAATTAAGGATGAACCAGTAACGCCTACTGGTTGGATTCCCAGAATTGGGGATCTTGTGCGTGAAAAGGTCGCAGTGAAAAAAGAATTTGGCCCTTCATATCGAGCGCCAGTCCCTGTACTAGGGATCCACGGCACAAGACCTGTGATTTTGCCGCCGTTGCAAGGGGCCAAAGAAAATCGCTTTGTATCAATCGACAATGTCAAGTTACAACATATGGCCGATTCTGCACAGCAGACCAAGAGGAACGCCCAGTAGTTCCCGAACCCCTCTCGCTACGGGGGACGATGTTCCGCTGCAGGTGATTTGCACCGACGCTATTTCCTCTCCGAGCTTGGGGAGGGTGGAAGCTGATCTTGCGATTGTTCCTCTAACGATGAATAATTTGGAATCTTTTGATCAAGTTGCTGTGACTACTGATGTTGCTGAAGGTGTTATCTACAGCGTACCACGACAAGAGACACAATCTGCTCCTTTGTTTACGGTTGCACCTTTTGCGAGAACTGCCTCCGGCTGCTTTAATAACAATGATGATGCTGTATCGGACTCTTCGTCCTCTTCAACACCAGCCCTGGGTCCACGTAAGCTACTGTTTTGGCTCAAAAACACGTATTTTGTTGTTCCTTGGAACTATCTGTGGCTTTTCATGAGTGTGATGTTGTTTTTCCTATGGATGGGGTTTGTTGTTACTTTTTTTCTGGTGATACATGGTCATTTTCTTCCTGAACGATCTGAGATTGAGCAGGTGGAGAAGGTGTTGAAGCGGCATTTTTCATCACATGTTGTTCGAAGAGACTTGTCCTTTGTGAACATTTCTGCTGTACCAATTCCAGATGGGATTGTGTGGGATAGAGTAATGTTTGATATATATGGTCCCACTGAAATAATTCAGATACCGCATGTTCTAAAGTTATCAATGAATGATGTAGTTATACCAGGCATTGTATCTGATGATTGGGATGTGAAGACGGTTGATTCTATGTTGACAGAATTGCAGTATTATACTGTCTATGAAATAAAGATGCTTACCAGTTTAGAGATAGTTATGGTGACATGTTTTGTTATAATTATTATGGACACCATTTTATTCATAAAGCCAGTAGCCCTAAATCATTATTTGAGTATATGCAATGGGAACATTGCCCGACTCCTCCACAGGGGAGTTCTAAAACTTATTCTGACAAATTTGCATATTTTTCTGGGCATCATCAACAGAGTGCTAAGTCTTACTATTTTAAAGTTACTCTGCATGCTAATAAGCAAATGTGTTGACTGATACGAAATTACTGTATTCCAATTCATTTGTATCCCAACTATCTACTGAGGGGTATGAATACTGGTCCAAAATTGTTGATTTGAAAAGTGTTTGGGGAAGAAGGAATTGGCAAATGCGGGGTAGGGAAACATTGTTTAGGGCATGCATTATTCCTGTCCAGATGATTTTCTTAAATGACACTGTACAACAGACTAGCTGTTTGGGCTTAGCAACAATTAGAGAGTTGAATATGCCTGGCATACCTGTCCCTTCCAAAATGAAAGATTGGCAGCATTATATTAATGCCACGTTTAGTGAGTTTACAGACTGGGTCCAGAATGGTACGCTTAACACTTCGTTGACACGTTCAGGCGGGTGGTTATTGTGGCCCATAGACACTAATGGGTGTCATCAATGTTTTGTCACCTCTTCGGGGGGTTTCAGGGTTCGTACGGCAGACCCTCGTTACATATCACCAGAACATGCTGATATAGTTACTACATATAGCATGGGGAAACTTTGTCAACAATGGTTAAAATCATCCACGCTAGATGCGGTAAAGACACATCTCACGTTACTGTCTAATTATACTGACTTGCAAGATTTTTTGTTAGGTCCAAGAGTGCCCCGGAAGAAATGTTTTTTTTGTATGAAGCGTACAATGAGATATGGAAACTTTCACAACAGGAGGCAGCGGCTCGGTTGAGGCAGATAGATCAGGAGAATTTGAAACAAGCGTTGTCTGTTGTGGATAATGGAATGCATACCCTGTCCGACCGTGTATATACGATTGACAACGTTATTTCCTCTGCTATAGACATTATTAGATCAGATATGTCTTCTTTATATCATAGGCAGAGTCAAACGCGGTCCATTATGCAGTTGGGTTGGACTCTACAGACATTGAAGGCGGGTCGCGTTCCGTGGCAGCACATCAAAGCCAGGGAGATATTTTTTTCCTTTAATTTGACGCGTCAGCAGCAGCTGATGGCTAAAAAGGAGGCGACATATGTGATGTTGAATATTGAAAAGTTGGAGAAATTGCCTTTTACTGTTGCTGAGATTCCGTCAGCTGAATGGTTAATACACGGGGTTATAAATTTGCCTATTTCCACTCTGCAATTCACTTCTTGTTTGAAGCATATTCTGGTGGGCAGATATGAAAAATTGGGAGATAGTTACATACATGAGGTGTGGGAGCTTCCCTTTTTATACAGATGTCTTAATAGTATGAGGGAGGTTTTTCTTAGCAGTAGCGAATGTGAAGCTTCTGTCAGCCATTCAATGGTTTGTAAGCTGCTGTCCTTGCATGGGGCATGTAATGCCTCGGTTGCGAATTTGGCTTGCTATCTAAAGGGAGTTCCAGTCCCAGTGATTAAAAACACATTCCAGGTGCTTTCAAACGGCAGCTATGTCCTTCTTAACAGTGAATCCTGTTGTGGCATGCGTGTCGGAATAGTTTACGTGGTCGTTGTCACCAAGGCTGTTACGTGCTGCGGAAATGTGTTGTTTCCCCCCACTCAATTTAGGGAGGTAGCAGACATCTGGCCTCACATTGCTACTTCCAAGGTGAATTTCGACAAGTTGAGTCGACTAAAGGCTCTATTGTTTCAAAAGCATGTGGCCCTTACATCTGCACGCGAGACCTACGCACTTCAGGTGGCGAGGTCATCAGCAGAAATACAGTCCCTTTTAAATACTAACTTTCCGAGCCACTTTGGTGAACTCGTGGGACGTATATTTAATGCATCCAGCACTGCTGGAATTGCACATTTTTTTAAAGCTGTTGGTGTTGGGTTTGCTCATGCCTTTTCTTCCATATTTGGTTTGATACCTTCGGCTATTCATTCTATTTTCGGAAGCATCTTTGGAGGATTTCCGATAACTTTGGCTTTATTGGCTGGTGTTTTGCTGTTGCTGTTTTTCTTCCGCAATGGCTGTCCCGCTACAACGAGATCCAATATGGGTGCTCCCGTCAGCGCAGCTGTGTCGTGAGCGGATGATGCAGCATTTTGGAGCAACACTCCTGGGACATTTGGAGTGTGACTGGTCTTTGTCATTCCAGCCAGTTTTGGATTGTGTGCGACCTGTGTTTCGGTGCCTATGGTGCTTGTTTGAACATGCGATGGCTCTCTGTTTCTCACTGCAGCGCCCCCCAGTGGTTGATGCTAATCTGTTGATGTTCCAGATTAGGGCTCATTCCCAGACATGTGCACTACGGTTGCGTTTGCTTCGTGAGGCAGTTTACGAGATTCCCTTCCTGGAGGAAGATGGTATTGTCTCGTTCATAGGCCCTGCACGGGATGCTGCCTTGGATGGTTCTGGGGCTTTGGAACACACCTGCTCCATGATAGTATTTGGCATGGATTTTCCGGTGTTGACATCTGCCGAAGTGGAGGATATCCTGCTTTCTGTGACTTCCATTTCATTTTTTTTTTTTTTATTTCCTTTCCTAAATTGACATTATATTGATTCGGCTTTACCGTCACATGCTTAGAAATTTTAATTGGGTTCTGTGCTTTCATGTCCTCTGGACTTGTCGAAATGTGTTTTGTATAATTTGATATCTGGGGCATAGTATTATTTGTTTGGTTGGAACCACTTCCTACCGACAAGGGGAGGGTGTAGTGTGGTCATTTTTATGTATTCTTTGCGCGTTTGCTTCAGGCGTTAGGCCTTTGTGCACTTAGCCCTGGATGTATTTTATTCCTTTTGCTTGCAGCATAGAGCCTCTGTACACTTTGCTCTAAATGCATTTTATTCAGCTTCGTACTGTTATTTTACAAATAGCCAGTTCTACGGTCTTGTTTTATTTTTTATATCACACTGTTTAGCCTACTTCAGCACTCGAGTTCGCAATAACACATTCTTGTTCACTCTGTGCTTCAGTCAAGGATATAGTCTGGTACATTGTCGATAGACGTGGTAGGAGTTTAGTCTTTGGATTACTTGCGTAGGGACATTTCGTGATCACACTGACATGTTAGTTAAAAAAACACTTTCTTGTCCTAATACACGCAAGAGGGAGATTCCGACCAGGGAAACCACAGCTAGACGCTGACTGCCTTGTTGCAGGTGCTGAACCAGATCACAGGCCTTTGCTCAGGTATGAGGGTTGATGTCTTCCCGGGGAATCTGAAAGGCAAGTTAATAGCTTAACATGCTGTGCTCGAAATATAACTTACTGAGAGAGAATAGAATCTATTAACACCATGATAGCGTTGTTTTTATGTTTCACTCTCATCGTGACTAATTCAATCCTACTGTGTTGTATGGTTCTGGTTATTGCGGCTCATGCCTTAATATCTAAAATGCAGTTGTTTTATTAAAAACAATTTATAAAACTTAAACTGCATCTGTCATTTGTATATGAGATCATACTGTAAATGAGAGAGCTTGTTGGGACCTGAGTGACCACGACTTCCCTGAGAAGTTCTAAAGATGTCATGCGCTCGGCTGCCCAATCATCCCTCCCCCTTGGGAGAGATGAGGCACTGCTAGTTAGCCGGAGCAAAACTGGATTTAAAGTGACAGCGGTCCTTCCAAGTGGGTAAGACTTAGTCCTCCACATCAGGAAAGACCTTGCTACCTAGAAATCCAGTAGTCTCATTTAGGATAATGAGAGCCCTTGCGACAGGGGTGGTGAGTGTTTTTTAGGGTGCATGAATGGGAGGAGTGTAGGTGCATTGATGAGTTTTTAGAGTAGGGTTTTCATAGGGATCAGGAATGGATGGAGCTTCAGGTGGTGAATAGTTTTTAGGGCTCAGGAAGAGGTGTAGTTTGGGGGTGGTGAGGAGTTTTAGCTGCCGGGCATGGGGGTGTTGGTAGCTAGAAAGGTTGTTGGTGTTCAAGAATAGGTAGAAGTTAAGGTGGAGAGGAGTTTTAAGGTGTCAAGGATGGTTGAAGTTTAAATGTGAAGGAGTATTTAGAGTTCAGAGATGAATAGAGTTTAGGGATGTAAGTGGTTATTCAGGGTCATGGATCGGTGGTATTTAGGGGTTCTGATGGAATTTGTAGGGTTCAGGGATGGATGAAGTTTAGGAGGGGGTGTTAGAAATGGGGTCCTTGGTTGGCAGTCAGGTAGCCCCTTGTCCAAGCAAGGGCCCTCACTCTAGTCAGGGCAAGTCACACACAATCCAAACTATCCTGTGCCCACTCCCTGGTAGCTTGTCACTGAGCAGTCTGGCTTAGCTTAGAAGGCGATGTGTAAAGTATTTGTGCAATTAATCATGCAATAACACAGTATAAATACCTCAAAAAAATACAGCTCACAGGTTTAGAAAAATAATAATATTTATCTGGTTAAAACAAGGTCAAAAAGTGGAAATATCACTTTTGTAATGATAGAGTATTTAGTTCTTGAAAAGCAATGAGTGTCTCTTGCAAGCAAGGTTTGCGCTGGTTTGCGTCTAAATTATCCGCACAGGACGGCAGAAGAGGAGATGCGTGGAAAACGGGGAGGTGCTTGTCAGTTACTCCAGGCGCACACAGACGATGCATTGATGCTTTTCCATGAAAGAAGGGCTTTGCGTCAATTTCCAGCACGCAGACTTGGATCCTCTTTGGGTTGTGGGGTATTTGGATGCCCCGGGGACGATGCAGAGAAATCCCAGGCGTGCAGGATGAAGTCACAGGAGCTGCGTCGTTCCGGTGGGAGATGCAGGAAATTTCTGTCGCATGGCAGGCACTGTGTTGATTCCTCTTGCAGGAAGTCGGGCTGCGTTGTTCTGGCTCGGCTATGCGTTGATCCAGTGGCCCGTGCATCGAAGTTCCTGTCACAATGCTGGCTCTGCATCGATCTCCACTCGGAGAGCCGGGCTGGGTCATTCCAGTTCTGCGTTGGGGTGATTTTCTCACTGCGGGCAGGCTGTGCGCCGATTCCAGCAGGCTATGCGTCGACTTTCGCGGCACAAGGAGTTCTTTGCAGAGATTATGTTTGTTTGGCCCTGAGACTTCAGGAATTAGGAGGCAAGCTCAATCCAAGCCCTTGGAGAGCACTTCTCAGCAGAGCCAGAGATCAGCAAGGCAGCAGGGCAACAGCAAGGCAGCAGTCCTTTACAGCAAAGCAGTAAGGTGAGTCCTTTGGGCAGCCAGACATCTCTTAACAGGTTGCAGGTTCTGGTTCAGAGTTCCTTTCCCAGTAGGTACCTTGTCAAGAAGTGTCTGAGTTAGTAGGGTCAGGGACCCAGTTTATATACCTAAATGGGCCTTTGAAGTGGGGGAGACTTCAAAGAGTGGCTTAGAAGTGCACAAGGTCCCCTTTCAGTCCCATCCTGCCTGCCAGGGTCCTATTAGGGGGTGTGGCAGTCCATTGTGTAAGGGCAGGCCACTGTCCTTTCAAATGTAAGTGTCAGGCCCTCCACCCCCCCAGCCCAGGAAGACCCATTCAGTATGCAGATGAGTGCAGGTGTGACTGAGCATCCTGTGTTTGGGGTTGTCTGAGTGAAATGCACAGAAGGATTTAAGTGCAGAGAAATGGTCACTTTCTAAAAGTGGCATTTCTAAAATAGTATAATTAAATCCAACTTTACAAGCAGCAGGATTATGTATCACCATTTTGGCCATACTAAATGTGACCCTGTTACTCCTTTCAGATCAGAATCTACCACTCAAACAGTATATGAGGGCAGCCCTAATGTTAGCCTATAAAAGAAGCAGGCCTCACAGCAGTGAAAACCAAATTTAGGAGTTTTACACTACCAGGGTATATAAACTATACAGGTATATGTCCTGCCTTTTACCTACATAGCACCCTGCCCTATGGGTTACCTAGGGCCTACCTAAGGGGTTACTTATGTGAAGAAAAGGGGGAGTTTAAGGCTTGGCAAGTACTTCTAAATGCGAAGTCGAAGTGGCAGTGAAACTGCACACACAGGCCTTGCAATGGCAGGCCTGAGGCATGGTTAAGGGGCTACTTATGTGGGTAGCACAACCAGTGCTGCAGGCCCACTAGTAACATTTAATCTACAGGCCCTGGGCACATGTGATGCACTTTACTGGGGACGTACAAGTAAATTAAATATGCCAATTGAGTATGAGATAATGTCACCATGTTTTAAGGGAGAGAGCATATGCACTTTAGCACTGGTCAGCAGTGGTAAAGTGTGCAGAGTCCTAAAACCAGCAAAAACAGTTTCTAAAAAGTGGAGGGAGGCAGGCAAAAAGTTAGGGGTGAGCACCCTAAGGCTTTCAGGTCTAACAGGGGGGATTTATGGATCTAAGGTGAACTGGTGATTATAAAATGGTAATTAGATACATCTTGAAATTGTTTCCATTAAATCATTTAGGAGAAAGGGTTTCTCAGTCATGGTATTCCATGAAATTGGTTTTCACGTACAATCTGCAGTGATGTTGATTAGTTTCAAACTTAGGCCCTCATTACAACATTGGCGGTAAAAGCCGCTTACCGCCGTGCAGAAGACTGGCAACACACCGCCACGGCCGCGGAATCCCGCAACGTCATTATGACCCATTGTTCGGAATCCGCCAAAATTCAGACACCCACATAAGTCCGCCACACCAAAGGTCAGTGATAAACTGGCGAAAACAAATCCTCCACTGTCACGCCAACAGAAATACGCCCACACTATCACGACACACGAATCCACGTGGCGGTCTTTCAACCGCGGTATTCCATTGGCGGTACACACAGCTGCGTTCAAAATACACACACATTTACAAAACACAGCCACATTGGACAATTCGAAATACACACACCTGATACACATACACACACCACTCACACACACTCAATACAATATAAAACACACACCCACATCACCCACAAACCCCTACGACCGAAAATCATGAACAAAGGCCAGAGAGAGACACCACAAACAACTAACAATCATCCACAGGCACACAATACCATCACCCACAGAACTTCCACGTACCTCACACAACACACCACTAAATATCACCCCACCTATCACCACACACACACCACCCCACACATCACCCACACCACCCCATGGCACGGCAAAGACACCCCAGGTTCTCGGAGGAGGAGCTCAGGGTCATGGTGGAGGAAATCGTCCGGGTAGAGTCACAGCTATTCAGATCACAGGTGCAGCACACCTCCATTGCAAGGAAGATGGAGCTATGGCGAAGAATCGTGGACAGGGTAAACGCAGTGGGACAGCACCCAAGCAATCGGGACAACATCAGGAAGAGGTGGAACGACCTACGGGGGAAGGTGCGTTCCATGGTCTCAAGACACCACATCGCAGTTCAGCGGACTGGCGGCAGACCCCCACTTCGTCCCTCACAACTAACAACATGGGAGGAGCAGGTCTTGGCGATTCTGCATCCTGAGGGCCTCGCAGGAGTAGATGGAGGAATGGACTCTGGTACCTCAAATCTTAACTATTACATCCCCCACCCTACCTGCATGCCATCACAAACCCTCACCCCCATCACTCCTACTCCTCACAAATGTTCCACTATCACAACCCACACATCCCAACACCAAGCCCTGCATGCAACAACAAAGCACAGGAATGCAAGCACTGGGGTACACGGACAACCACCCATTGCACACCATGGCACACACAGATGTAATAAACATACTTTTATACCCCTGCAGGACCCCTACCCAACGTCACCACACAGGAGGGTCCACACATGTCTACACCACCAACAGAAGAGGCCCACAGTGATGACAGCACCTCTGTCCAACTGGATCTAGATGACCAGCCCGGCCCATCGGGAACCTCGGACAGTTGGTTCCCCTGACACAGTCACAGGCCACCACAGAGCTTCCCCCCTCTGGAAACACCAGCACAGCACCCACCCAGCGGGCCCATACCTCTGTCCCCAGGACACGTCAAGCAGCAGTGTGTCCACCACAACAGGGAACCCAGGCTAACCCACCACCCCAACAACAACAGGGACCTGGGGGCAGTGGTAGTGGGCACACGGTCCAGGGGACGGAGGCCCAGGAACACAGGGGAACTGGGAGGGCTGCTGTGCGACAGGGGGGGGACAGGCCCAGGGAACCCACTCTCCACGAGGCACTCTCCTCCATCATGGGAGCCTACCACCACTCCCAGGAGACGATGGCAATGGTACTAGCCAAGTTTCAGGGGACCCAGCGCCTGCAGGAGGAACAGTATTTGGGCTTAAGGGAGGAACTCAGAACCATCAATTCCACCCTGAGCACTATCGTAGGGGTGCTGAAGGAAGTACTCAACACCAGGAGGGACACTGTGGCACTACAAGGGGCCCCTGACACTAGCACGGACAATGAACTGCCCACCACCTCCGCCGGCGCTAGTGGACAGGAGGTACCGCCACAGGACCACCACACCAGCACCCCACCCCCTGCAGAGGGAGAACCACCTCACAAACAGTCCCTGAGATCCAGGACAAAGACAGAGAACGATGCCAAGACCCCCACCAAGAAAGGAGACCACCCTGAATGTCATCCCTATGTCCCACTTTGTCACCCTGTCCATCATTAAACTGCCCCAGCTCCACTTCCTATGCCCATTTGGGCAATGCACCTGTGAGACTAATAGATTGGACTCTGCCATGGACAGTCCTCCACCATCAACCCTCACCATTTTGCAACCCCCTCCAATATTGAGCACTTAAGTAAACACCCTTGAAGCACAAAACAATCTGGAGTCAGTCTGTGATTTCGGAATAGTGTATTAGCAATTACTGTGGCAAAATGCTCTTACAATTGTAATGTCAACATACCTATGTCACACAGCTCTAGTCCATGAGGAACCAAAGCAGATGTCACACAGTGGGACCCACATCTGTGAAATCGTAAAGGAAAGTGACAACTCAGTGACCATACACTATGTGAAAACGACAGACAGTAGAGAGGTAGTAGTGGTAAAGTACATGTAGTATGCAGGTTTGTATTCTCACCTGTGTCTCACTGGAAATATTGCAGGATCACTGAGTTCCTGTTGTCCATGTCCTCTTCTTCTGCTTCCTCGTCTTCACTGTCCACAGGCTCCACAGCTGCAACAACACCGCCATCTGGACTATCCTCCGGCAGAAAAGGCACCTGTCGTCGCAAAGCTAAGTTGTGAAGCATATAGCAGGCCACGATGATCAGGCACACCTTCTTTGGTGAGTAGAATAGGGATCCACCTGTCATATGGAGGCACCTGAACCTGGCCTTCAGGAGGCCGAAGGTCCGCTCTATTATCCGCAGTGCTCGTCCCATGGGCCTCATTGTAGCGTTCCTCTGCCCTTGTCTTAGGATTCCTCACTGGGGTCAGTAACCATGACAGGTTGGGGTAACCAGAGTCACCTGCAAATGGTGAGGGACAACAGTTTGACACACACTAACCTGGAGTGATATCCCCAGACCCAGACAACCATTCCCACTGACTTGCTTCCAGGTGCTCACCTAATAGCCACACACGGTGCCTCTGGAGTTGACCCATCACATAAGGGATGCTGCTATTCCGCAGGATGTAAGCATCATGAGTCAGGGAACTTGGCATTCACATGGGAGATTTACTGGTCTGCCAAACATACCATCTACACATTCATTGAATAATAACTCTTCCGGTTTCTGTACACCTGTTCACTCCTGCGGGGGGGGACCAAAGCCACATGTGTCCCATCAATGGCACCTATGATGTTGGGGATATGTCCCAGGGCATAGAAGTCTCCTTTCACTGTAGGTAAATCCTCCACCTGAGGGAAAACGATGTAGCTCCACATGTGTTTCAGCAGGGCAGACAACACTCTGGACAACACGTTGGAAAACATAGGCTGGGACATCCCTGATGCTATGGCCACTGTTGTTTGAAATGACCCACTTGCAAGGAAATGGAGTACTGACAGCACCTGCACTTGAGGGGGGATTCCTGTAGGATGGCGGATAGCTGACATCAGGTCTGGATCCAACTATGCACACAGTTCCTGGATTGTGGCACGGTCAAGCCTGTAGGTGATGATCACATGTCTTTCCTCCATTGTCGCCATGTCCACCAGCGGTCTGTACACCGGAGGATGCCGCCATCTCCTCACATGTCCCAGCGGACGGTGCCTATGAAGGACAACAGCGAGCACAGAGTCAAAGAACTCAGAGGTACGTAAACATAGCTTACACCGAACACGAATCATAATCCGATATTTGGCCTGTATGTGTGTTGAGGCTAGGCCTAGGTATGTGTGACACAGTAAAAAACTGAGCCATGTGTGCCCCTGAAATGGCGGATGCCTGACCAGTAAAGTGGGACAATGGGATGTGAGGTAACTGCCCTGGGTTGTACACCTTCGCGGTAGGCGGTCGAAGACCGCGGCGCAATCCTGCATTGGTTAACCTTGCACCCTATGGGTCCCAGGAGCCAATGATGATGAACGCCGGCGGTGACGGTACGCACCGCTGCGGACGTGACTGCCATTTTCTATCTGTTCAATCACTCGAGACCTGATCTTCGACAGGAGAGGACCTACACTGCAAGTGCTGCTGTGACCGCGGTCTGGAAGAGACAATGGCTCGTGCGACTGGGGAAAGGGCCCCTGCCTTCAAATCGGAGGGAGTTGGAGAAACTCGTGGATGGGGTCCTCCCCCAGTACACGCTACTCTACGGTCCTCCAGATAAACAGGTAAATACACTGGAAGCATGCTTTATGGGCTATGCCTGTGTGGAGTGGGGTGGATGAAAGATGGGGGGGGGATTGAGGCGTGCATGAAATGATGGTGAGTGCATGTGCATCATGGCAAGGGTAGGGATGGTGGCCAATGACTGTGACGGTGCAGTTGGTAATAACTTTTCTTTTCCCCCTGTACAATTTATGTAGGTCAGCGCCCACCAGAAAAAATATATTTGGCGTGCCATCGCCAAGGACGTCTGGACCCTGGGGATCTACCACAGACGGAGCACCCACTGCCGGAAAAGATGGGAGGACATTCGCCGCTGGAGCAAGAAGACGGAGGAGGCCCAGCTGGGGATGGCCTCCCAACGTGGGAGGGGTGCCCGTCGCATCATTACCCCCCTGATGTTCAGGATCCTGGCGGTGGCGTACCCGGAGTTGGATAGGCACTTGGGGGCATCACAGCAGCCACAAGGGGGTGAGTACATTCTGCTGATTTTGCGTGCAGTGGAGGTGTCTTGGTGGGGGAGGTGGGCTGTGGGTTTCCCTAGGCCAGGGCGAGTTTAGGAGGCAAGGTCCCCTTGTGCTGGCAGAGCATGTGGCACCCCACCCCACCTGTGTACAGTGCCAAGTACACCTAGTCAGGCTCCTGTGAAATCGATGTGCGCAGATGTCGTCCATAGCCTTGTAGGCCATGTCCCAGGGATTGAACAGTGGAGGCCAAGTGCGTGGCGCAGGGGGCTTCTGTGTCTGTCGTGTCCGCCAACGGTAGCGGTAATGCATGCACTCAACATGTCTTTCTTCTGTCGTCCCCCTCTTTTTGTGTTCTCCCTGTTCTTGTGTGCGTTAGCATCATCAGGCAGAGGAGCAGTGGCAACGGAGCAGGAGGGAGCTGCAACCCACATGGCCCTGGAGGGCGAGACAACGGAGTCAGAGTACACCAGTGGGACGGAGGGCGAGGGGAGCTCCATGGCAGGGACAGGAGCTGACACCGGTTACACGGACTCGTCCTCTGATGGGAGCTCCCTTGTGGTGGCGGCAACATCTGTGCCCCCACATCTACAGGTACAGCCACCACTCCCCCCTACCCGCACCGCCCTCCCAGCAGCCCCTCAGCGTTTGCCCCGTGCCTGCTCACCCAGGAGGGTGGGCATCACCTTCGCCCCAGGCACCTCAGGCCCTGCCCCAGTCACCCCTGCTGCCCTCAGTGAGGAGGCCATTGACCTCCCCAGGTCCCTCACTGTTGGGCAGTCTACCATTTTGAATGCCATCCAGGGTGTAGAAAGGCAGTTGCAACAAACCAATGCATTCCTGGAGGGCATTCATTCTGATCAGGCAGCCCTTCAGCAAGCTTTTCAGACTCTGGCCTAAGCACTGATGGCAGCCATTGTCCCTGTCTCTAGCCTCCCCCTCCAACTTCCTCCACCCAGACCCAATCCTCTGTACCTCAGCCTATCCCAAGCACACCTTCAGACCAGCATGCACACACGTCAACACACAAGGGAAGCTCTGGCAAACATAAGCACTGCACATCCCATAGGCACTCACGCAAGCATCACACACATGCAGACACACCAGCATCCACTGCCTCCACTGTGTCCCCCTCCTCCTCGTTTCCCTCCTCCCTACCAGTCTCATCTACACTCACACCTGCATGCATTACATCAAAAGCCACTACTTCCATCACCAGCACACCCACCGCCACGCCCCGCTCACGTGCAGTCACCACCCCCACTACCATTCACACGTCGCCTGTGTCCTCTCCCAGTGTGTCTGTGACACCACCTACGAAGATACACAAACGCAGGCACACACCCACCCAACAGCCATCCACCTCACGACAGCCTCCGCGCATGCACCTTCACCCAAAGTCACCAAACCAACACCTCCTACAACCACAACCTCTTCCTCCACTCCCAAACCCCCTCCAGCTACCCGTCCCAGTGTTTCCCAAAAACTTTTCCTGTCCAACCTTGACCTCCCCCACCCCGCCCGCCTCCTAGGGCCCGACTCTCCAGGTACCAACCTAGCACCTCAGCCACAACATCTCCGGGACAAGGGGTGGTGGCTGTAGTCACCGGAATCTGGAGTGCACCGGCCACCAGGGCAGCCAGTGTGGCACGGAGCCACAGCCCGGACATTCCCCCACCTGTGAAGCATCTAAAGTTGGTCAGTGCCCGGCGGGAGATGGGGAAGACTCCAGCCACCAAAGCCGCTCCCAGAGGTACAGCTGGGAGTGTGGAGTCAGCTGCGACACCTTCCAAGGTGGGGAAGGGCCACAAGAAAGTCAGCAGGTCTGGGAAGACCGCCATCATCCCTGCTGCCCAGGAGCCCACCGTCATCATCCCCGCTGCCCAGGTGCCCACCGCCATCATCCCCGCTGCCCAGGTGCCCACCGCCATCATCCCCGCTGCACAGGAGCCCACCGCCAGCACCTGCCCTGCTGCCCAAGAGGCCACCGCCAGCACCTGCCGTGCTGCCCAAGAGGCCACTGCCAGCACCAGACCCGCTGGGCCAGAGAGGACCGCCAGCACGAGCCCCACTGGGCCACAGAGAACCACCAGCACCAGCCCAGCTGGGCCAGAGAGGACCGCCAGCACCAGCCCTGCTGGGCCAGAGAGGACCGCCAGCAACTGAGTCACTGCAAAGGACACCGCCACCACAAGCACCGCTGAACAGGGCACCGCCGCCACAAGCACCGCTGGCCCATGAGCGCCAAGGGCACTGATGCTACTGAGGCTGCCACGAGCAGGATGAAGCACTCTGGGCACCATGCCCCCTCCAGAACCAGTGGAGAAAGGCATCCACTACCTCAGTCCTTAGCAGGATGAAGCACTCTGGGCACAAAGCCCCCTCCAGAACCAGTGGGCAGTGGGGAAAGACATCCACTACCTCTGTCCTTAGCAGGATGAAGCACTCTGGGCACCATGCCCCCTTCAGAACCAGTGGAGAAAGACATCCACTACCTCTGTCCTTAGCAGGATGAAGCACTCTGGGCACCATGCCCCCTCCAGAACCAGTGGGGAAAGGCATCCACTACCTCAGTCTTTAGCAGGATGAAGCACTCTGGGCACAAAGCCCCCTCCAGAACCAGTGGAGAAAGATATCCACTACCTCTGTCCTTAGCAGGATGAAGCACTCTGGGCACCATGCCCCCTCCAGAACCAGTGGAGAAAGGCATCCACTACCTCAGTCCTTAGCAGGATGAAGCACTCTGGGCACAAAGCCCCCTCCAGAACCAGTAGAGACTGTTATCCACTTGAGAGACTGTGGTTTTGCACTCCCCAGGATAAAGCAGTGGGCAACCCACCCACTGAAAAGACTTGAGAGACTGTGGCTTTGCACTCACCAGGATGGAACAGTGGGCATGTGGCCCTCTCGTGGATTTGGCATCGTGCACTCATCCGGCTGAGGTGCCCCTCCCTTTACCTCCCCCTGAGGTGCCTGTTTTCTTGCTCTATGATGCCCCTGCAGTGTTCTCTCTGTCATGGTCGGGGATCTTTTGTGGGCCTCACCCATACCGTGAGGGCCCAGTGTTCCACGGACTTCATTGGATCACTACCTGGACTACTATTCTTGGCGTTTATTTTGTTTATAGTGTATATATATTTCTGCGTACTTGATTTTAATATATTACAATGGTTACACTCATTTTCTTTTGTCTTTGCATTCTTCCGGTGGGGTTAGGGGGTGTATCTATAATGTATCATGCTTTATTAGTGTGTGTGTTGTCGTGGGTGTGGGTGTTGTGTGTTGCGTGTGTGTGTCCCTGTTTTTTCCCTCCCCCCTCCCCTGTGTCGTAGGTGCAGTACTTACTGTTGTCTTTGCCGCCGGCGTTCGTGCTCCTGGTACAGGAGCAAGAAGATAAGGGCTGGCAGGATCTGCAGCTGTGGTTCCATGGCGTCCAGATTCCTCGTGGGGTGTGTAGAGGTGAGCGTTTTCCCTTCGAAGTCCTGTTTCCGCCGTATTTTTGTTCGCGGTGAATCCGCCCCGGAAAAGGTGGCGGTTTCGTAGGTTGTGATACTGTGGGCGGTACTTTGTCCTCCGTCTGTCTATTGGCGGTGACCGCCGCGCTGTTTGTTTGTACCGCTGTGGCGGTCTGAGTGTTAAAGTGGCTGTCTTTGTTGGCGGTTTCCACCACGGTCGTAATTCCAATTTTTTTATCGCCGGCCTGTTGGCGGTCTTACCGCCGCTTTAACACCGTCCGCCAGGGTTGTAATGACCACCTTAATGTTGAACACTGTGGAACTCCACATACAATCTTTTTCATATTCAGAGAGAAAGGATGTTAGTGATATCATCTGGTAGAACACGAGTAACAAAAAAAGTGAGATATTAGAACATCAATATCTTTGAGTCATTGTATAAAGTCAGAATAGGGCAAAGTGTGCAAAACTGTTGATAAGTCTAATAACATTTGTGTGACAATTCCCCTTCCATCCAAAGGAAAACAACTTTCATTGTGATTGTGATTAACACTGAATCAGTGCTGTGTGAGGCATGAAAGCCCGATTGATGAAGGACTAAGGTTTTGTTTAATATGATTTCCACCATTTTCCTTAGAATGGTACTAGAGATATTTGATGATAGTTGGTTAGTTGGTGCAAGAAAGTAACACTTTTTTCATGGTCATCTCCATTTTTGAGGACTGATGTTGGTGTGTTTTTTTTCCCTCACTACATTGGTGAACTATTGTCCATGCCTACGCTGGACAAAATTTCTATTATGCCTGCATAATTTGCAATTTGCAATTTTGCAATTTGCGAGTGATTGTGAGTAAATCTACCTGGTAAGAGCCATGCAAGTCACCCCATCCTTTATTCCCCCAGCTGTCTAATTTGTACAGGTTCGCAAAGTTTCCTAGGTGCTGGCTGAAATAGGGCTCAAAAACCACAGCTAACCAATTTGCACAAAGTGGGTCAGTTTTGTGTGGTAAATCTGATGTATCCAAGTTTATCCATGATACATTTGGGGGGGGGGTTTCTGTTATGGGCGCTAGGTCTACCCACGCAAGTGAAGTGGAATTTTTCTTGGGACACCTAGGGGAACAACCAGAAGTATCTGTTAGATTTAATGGTATATAGCTTTTCTGAATCGAATCGATCATCGTAAAGGATCTACACAAATAACCCCTTGCTGAAGTCAGAATTTTGTCTAGTTTTCAGAAATGTATAGCTCTCTAGGCTCCACTGTATGTGTCATACCACAAACTGCATGGAGATTGAAACCACAAAAAAATAAGGAACACGGGCTATCTCCCAGTAAAATGCCAAAACTGTGTTAGAAAAAATTGGCCCAGATTTAAGAGGGCCTAGCACCATATATCCCCACAATAGCATCATTTTTTAATGCTAATGTGGCAATATTATGGGAAAAATGCCACACCATACAACAAAGTGACGCAGAGCATGCATGCGCCACTTTTTAACCCTGTGTGTCACATTATGCCTGCACTGGGGGCCCTAGAAAAAAGGTGCATGAAATCTAAAAGATATCTTTGCCCCATTTTCAGTGGCGTTTTTAATGCCTGCACAGAGCAGGCATTAAAAGGAGCTTTGCAGGATTAGCATCTAACTACCGCCCTGGTGCGCCATATGCTAAATACTGCTCACACATGGTGGCATTGGGGTGGGCTAAGGGGCACAAGAAAAGTGGCACAGCATTGGATGCAGCACAACTTTTCTTATATTGGGCCCATGGTTTTTGGAATCAAGTCTGCCTGTCCCTGAAAGCTGGGAAGATGGTGATTTTTTCGCTGATGTCACCAAAACATGATGCTAGGCAGGTTAGAGTAAAAAAACTAAAAGACTCCAACCAGCCTAGCGTCGTTTCCTGATGCAAAACCATCCATATCACACGACTCCTGTCTTAAAAAAGACAGGAGTCATGCCCACCACCCCAATGGCCAGCACAGGGGACCAGGGTCCCCTGGGCCTGGCCATTACACCCAGTGCCATGTAGGGGGCCCATTTTAGGTCCCCCATGGTAGTTTAAAAAAAAGAAAAAATACTTACCTGTACTTACCTATACTTACCTGGGATGGGGTCCCCCATCCTCCGCTGTCCCTCTGGTGTGGGTGGGGGTGTCCCTGGGGCCTGAAGAGGGCACCTCGGGGCTTATTCCATGGTGTTCCACCATGGAAATAGGCCCCCAGGTCCCCTAGCGCCTGCCCTGACCCAGGCGTTAAATAATGGTGCAAAGCAAGCTTTGCACCGTTATTTGACCCCTCCTCCCCTGTGTGTGATTTTAGCACGGGTGTTAAATATAGCACTAAGGCCATAGAGTCATTTTTTGCAAGGGACCGCCTACTTTGAAAGTAGGTTTCACGTCCAAAAAATGACTTTAACTCCATACACTTGGTGCTAGACGGGTCTAGAGCCAAAGTATAAATATGGAGTTAGCTTTGCACCGAATTCGCTTAAAATAAATGATGCAAATTCAGTGCAAAACAAGTATAAATATGCCCCTTAGTATTACAACTCTACAATCAAACAACTGCATAAACTATACAGAATGTAACATTTCCAAGCATTTATAATGTGGACTGCTGCGGTAGTGGTGGTATATTAAAGTAAACGAACAGCACCACATTGGGAAACACAGCCATAATTGAGTGCAATGTTAGTAGTCATTTACCCTGACTACGACACGACAGACCTCAACAAATGGTTTCCATAACCAAACATCATCCAATTCCTGCCACAGTCCTTCCCATATGATTTCGAAATATTCTTTTCAACTTGTCATATAAGCTTCAAAACAAAATATCTTCCACTCTACGAGCCTTATGCTTCTTCCTCGTCGCTCCAGTTCTCTTACTCTAGCAGAATAGCAAATTCGCAACAAACAATGGAATGTAAAACTTTACTGAATATCCCATCTGGGAAGCAAAATAACTATGCACTTGACAAATAAATGGATATTACATTACACTGGGTCATGAAGCAATTGCAATCGCTTTGCGTAAATGCCTTTAATGAACTATGACAGCTGAGTTGCACACCATTGTTATATTAAACAGATTGAGGATTCGTGGTTGATTGATCAAGAACAAGAGTAATTTATACAAAAAAAGCAATTTAAAGAAAATCACTGCGGTATTGTGGCACATGAATGCACATTTCTTAAAAAGGTCAATTATTTGATGACTTGCTTCTCGTTTTTTTTGCGCTACATCATAATTGGATTTGATTTCTTACTTTGCATTATGTATACCTGTTTTGAGATAGATCATTTAAGCAGTCGCTTTTTCAAATGACAATTGTAATAGGTGGAAACAAAAGACTGCCATTTTTAGGCGGTGAAATGAAGAATCTGTGATGATTTTCAGAGTCTACGACTCACTAGGAAGGTTATTAGACATTTTAAAGCCTATTGTAGCATTTGCTATCTTACTTGCCTACACTAACCTGAATTAGTAATTTGGCCTGATTAATATTTGAAGGGTTTGCCATTACCTAAACTGCTATTGTAAATTAGCTTGCTATTAAAACGGGTATGACGAGCTACAAAGCACCTCATTTCGACTGGGATTGGAGGCAGTGTGCACATTTCACAATTTTGTGCCCCTCTCTAACTTTGCCAGGTAATACTGAGTGAAAGTTACATGGGGGAAAACTGTGATGTTACAAGTTTCAGAGCTCAAAGTCGAAAGAAGTACAGTTTTACCACGTGTTTCCCCATTCCAAGGTGTGAAACAAGGAAAGGACGTTAGTACTGCACCTATTAAAAGACCTACGGAAATATTGGTGCACTAAGGGGCATATTTATACTCTGTTTGCGCTGAATGTGCGTCAAACAGTTTGACGCACATTCGTCACAAACTGTGCACCATATTTATACTATGACGCCCCACCCCGCGGATGTCATAATTCCTCCGTGTGCATAATTTTTTGGATGCGGGAAGCCGCCTTGAGTTAATGACATGCAAGGTAGGCGTTCCCGTCCAAAAAATGACTTTAAGGCCTGTGCGCCTTATTTATACTCCAGCGTCATTTTGATGCACAGGAGGGGGCGGGCCTTAAAAAATGGCGCACAGCCTGGAGCAGTCCAGAGTTGCCCTTTCCTGCCCCTAGGGACACCCCCTGCCACCCTCGTCCACCCCTGGAGGACGCCCATGGATGAGGGTACCCATCCCAGGTAAGTACAGGTAAGTTGAGGTAAGTATTTTTTTTTATTTTTTTAAAGTGGCATAGGGGGTCCTAATTTGGGCCCTCCTACATGCCACTGTGCCCAATGGCCATGCCCAGGGGACAGATGTCCCCTGGGAAAGGGGGCATGACTCCTGTCTTTGCTAAGGCAGGAGTCATTTCAATGGGGGTTGTGCGTCAAAAACTGGCGCAAGTCCGGTTTGAGCCATGATGTTTGACTTTAACCTGACTTACACCATGTTTTGACGCACAGCCCCCAGTTTACCCCACGCCAGCGCTGCCTGGTTTGAGTCATTTTTTTAAACTCTGACCAGTCTGCAGCGCCGGCTAACGTCAATCCTTAAATAAGGCCCCCGCATGGCGCGGAGGAATGACGTTAGGCGGCGGTAAATTTTTTGACGCAAACCAGCGCCGGAGCTGGTTTGCGTCAAAAAGTATAAATATGGGCCATAGATTGAGTGCCAATGGGGTTAATAGCATGCTGTGGCCATTGGACACTCGCTTCACATATTTCCAATTAGTCACCAGGGCCCAGATTTGCTAAGGGCAAGTGTTGTACCTGGCTTTTTGACAGGGTCATCCCCAAAATTTTTGCCTCCTTCCTCCTATTTTTTCTGACCTGTTGTTGGCTTTTGACCTCTGGGCACTTTACCACTGCTAACCAGTGCTAAAGTGCATATGCTCTCTGTGTAAATTGTACTATTGATTGGTTTATCCATGATTGGCTATTTAATTTACTTATAAGTCCCTAGTAGAGTGCACTATATGTGCCTTGGGCCTGTAGATTAAATGCTACTAGTGGGCCTGCAGCACTGGTTGTGCCACCCACTTCAGTAGCCCCTTAACCTTGTCTCAGGCCTACCATTGCAAGGCCTGGGTGTGCAGTTTCACTGCCATTTCGACTTGGCATTTAAAAGTACTTGCCAAGCCTAGAACTCCCCTTTTTCTACATATAAGTCATCCCTAATGTGTGCCCTAGGTAACCCCTAGAGCAGGGTGCTGTGTAGGTAAAAGGCAGGACATGTACCTGTGTAGTTATATGTCCTGGTAGTGTAAAACTCCTAAATTGGTTTTTACACTACTGTGAGGCCTGCTCCCTTCATAGGCTAACATTGGGGCTGCCCTCATACACTGTTGAAGTGGCAGCTGCTGATCTGAAAGGAGCAGGAAGGTCATATTTAGTATGGCCAGAATGGTAATATAAAGTCCTGCTGACTGGTGAAGTCGGATTTAATATTACTATTCTAGAAATGCCACTTTTAGAAAGTGAGCGTTTCTTTGCACTAAAATCTTGTTGAGCCCTTCAATCCAAGTCTGGTTAGGTTTAGTTGACAGCTCCTTGTGCATTCACTAAGACACACCCCAAACACAGGGTACTCAGCCTCACTTGCATACATCTGCATTTAGAATGGGTCTTCCTGGGCTGGGAGGGTGGAGGGCCTGCCCTCACACAAAGGACTGCCACACCCCCTACTGGGACTCTGGCAGACAGGATTGAACTGAAAGGGGGCTTGGTGCATTTCTTAGACACTCTTTGAAGTCACCCCCACTTCAAAGGCACAACTTAGTATAAAACAGGGCCTCTGCCCTACCTCATCAGACACTCGCTGGAGAAGAAACCTGAACCAGAAACTACATCCTGCCAAGAAGAACTGCCTGGCTGCTCAAAGGACTCACCTGTCTGCTTTTCTACAAAGGACTGCTGCCTTGCTGTTGGCCTGCTGCCTTGCTGAACTCTTGTCTGGCTGTAAAAGTGCTCTCCAAGGGCTTTGATAGAGCTTGCCTCCTGTTTTCTGAAGTCTCAGGACCAAAAAGACTTCACTTTTTCACTTGGATGCTTCGTGCGCCGAAATTTTCAAAGCACAGCTTGTTCAGCGACGAGAAAAACGCCGCACACTGACGCTGATCGACGCGACGCCTTCGGGACGCCCGGAACTTCAACGCACGGCCTCGCAAGGACAACGCCGCCTGACCTCCAGAGGAGAAATCGACGCGATGCCTGCCGTGAGTGCGAAACTTCGATGCACAGCCCCGCAGAACGACACGCAGCCGGAAAACAAGCAGGAGAATCCACGCACAGACCCGGGACATCTGGTAATCCCCGCGATCCACAGAAAGAGACTGTCCGCGTGGCGGAAAACGACGCACGTCTTCCCTGCGTGAAAAATAACGACGCAAGTCTGTGTGTGCTGGGGAGAAATTGACGCACACACCATTTTTCCACGTATCTCTTCTCCTGTGGCTCTCTGAGGAGATTTTCCACCAGAAACCAGGTACTTTGTGCTTGAAAGAGACTTTAGTTGCTTTTTAAAGACTTAAGACACTTTATATCACTTTTCAGTGATATCTTTACAAATTCATATTGCATCTTTGATCGTTTTGACCTGCAAATACCCAGATAAATATTATATATTTTTCTAAACACTGTGTGGTGTATTTTTGTGGTGTTATATTATGGTATTGTATGATTTATTGCACAAATGCTTTACACATTGCCTTCTAAGTTAAGCCTGACTGCTCGTGCCAAGCTACCAGAGGGTGGGCACAGGCTAATTTTGGATTTTGTGTGACTTACCCTGACTAGAGTGAGGGTTCTTGCTTGGACAGAGGGCAACCTGACTGCCAACCAAAAACCCCATTTCTAACATTGGTGATCAGCTGTGAGGATAGGACTTGTGTTTGTGCAGTGACATACAGTAGCTAAGTATTTCACTACCTACCCACAGTTGAAGGTCAACTTGATTTTTCATCTTTTTTTGCTTTTGGTTCTCTGATGTCCTCCTGGATATACTATTGATATTTTGGACTTTGAATTTTGTTTTTTGCCGGTAAGACCTTATCAGCAATGAGATTGCTTACCTACTCACTCTTTGTGCCTACTGACCACCTCACTAAGGCTGACCTAAGGAGGCTTTGCAGAAAATGGGGCCTTCCTGTATCAAGGAGATCTACTAAGATGGAAATGCTACATGCCTACATAGTCTGGGGGGAAGCAAGACGGGCAGAGAGAGAGGCAGAAAAAAACCAAATGACTAAGTACCCCTCAGATGAGGAGGGGGACTGCTCAAATGAGGAGGAAGACTACTCAGATAAGGAAAGAGAACCAGTGAGAGATGAATGGCTCCTAACTCAAGAGCGGTGGATGGAAGAGCTAGATGAGCAGCTTGAAAGGGCTGAGGCAGCAAGACTCGTAGCCCTAGAAGAAGAAAGGACTGCAGCTCAAGAGCTGAGCTGTGAAGAGCTGAAACTGGAGGCCGGAAGGGCTGAGTCTAGTTCAGATGGTGGCAGCAAAATCTTGCATCCAGTACTGCTGAAGAAGGGCACAAGCCCAGAGATGTGGTGCCCAACTTGAAGAAGGGAGTTGACACACCCCAGGTGGTTCAAGGGTATGAGGTAGTTCCCAGTTATGCACAGGGTCCCTGAGAAGGATTGGGGAACTGGCACAGGGAGTCATATTCCTACTGGGGGGAGGGACACTTTACTGACTCTAGCAGAGAGTGACAGAGATAAGGGTTCCCCCCTGGTGGACGTCCTGGATATAGAGTGTAGAGACATCCCAGAAGAGTATGGGTTGAGTGTCAGGGACAGGCAGATACTGTCTCACCAGTCTCAGGAGGGTGATGTAGAGTGCTTTTCCAAGGCTGAGTTACTGGGTGGTTGGGTGAAGGGTATTGTGGTTAATACATGTGAAGGGCAGAGTGATGTAATTGCTGGAGAGCATATGTCTGGTCCTTATTTTCCAGAGCTACGCCAACACCAGGTGGAGTGTGAGTTCTCTGACCCCAGGGAACTTACAATGGAGGCAGACTTCTGGGTGAGTACCAGAGAGTCTGAAGAGGCATTTGGGGGTGCTGCTGAAGGGAGTGGTCTAGATGGTTCCCAACCAAGTGAGGTGGGAGAGGATTGTAGTGTCCCAGGTAGGTCCCAGGTCCTAGAGGGTTCCATGAGGGAACACCAGGAGGGAAGCCTAGCCTGTACCGTAGGGCCACCTTTTGAGGGAAGCCCCACAGTGTCAGAATCCCAACAGTTCTGGTGTCTGGCAGTACCACTCCTAGTGAGGGGGTGCAGAAGTCCAGACATAGGGTTGAGAGGGGGTTGCAGACCCCAGTGGAGGACCTTGAGAGTCAGGGGTCAGCTCTGAGAGCAGAGCTCCCCAGGAATGACCCAGGTGAAACCGTTTCTGGTTTGGGGGAAACCCAGACTCTGCCGGATCGGCAGAGGTCGGGAGACCTGCGCCAACCAGACTCTTGTGTGGCCCTTGGGGACGGTGTGTCCCTTGTGGGGGGTGAGAGTGCCCCCCAGGAAGTCCTGGCATGCCAGGCAAAGATTCAACCTCAGGGTGGTGACCCTGGGTTGGAGAACCAGGTTCAGAGGTTAAACTCTGAACCTGTGGAGGGTAGGTGTGCCCCCCAGAAAGTCCTGGAATGCCAGGCAATTGTTCAACCTCAGGGTGGTGACTCTGGGTTGGATGGCCAGGTTCAGAGGTTAAACTCTGACCTGGTGGAGGGTCAGTATGCCCTCCAGGAAGTCCTGGGGTGCCAGGCAATTGTTCAACTTCAGGGTGGTGACTCTGAGTTGGATGGCCAAGTTCAGAGGTTAAACTCTGACCTGGCGGGGGTAGACGTGCCCCCCAGAAAGTCATGGTTTGCCAGGCAGTGATCCAGTCTGAGGGCACAGACCCTGGGCTGGAAGACCAGGTTCAGGGTGTCCCCCCGGACCTGGAGGGAGGGGCTACTGATAACAGTGCCCCTACCATGTTGTCTTCTGAGGAGGCCACTCCTAGTTGGAGGGTGCTGGACCCCAGAAGGGAGGGCAGGGGGAGGGAAGCCGCACCCCAGGCCCTAGTCTAACCTGAAGGTACAGACCCCAGGTTGGAGGGCCAGTTGCAGGTTAACAGCCCTGCACTGGTGGAGGAATGGTACAGGGCGACTTCTATAAGCACCCTGACCATGTTGGACTCTGGGGGTACTGCTCCAGGAGGGAGGGTACAGAGCCCCAGAGGGGAGGACCAGGTTCAGGCTGTCATCCCTGACCTGGTGGAAGGGAGAGTGGTTAAAGGGTGCCCAGCACCTGGGGCTACCGCCCCCCACTCTCCACAACCACAGGGGTGGGAGAGCTTTGAGAGGCCTGGGGCCTGGCTCTCATCCCTGGCAGCTGTCAGTAACCACTGTTGCTAGCTGTCCGGCTGGACAGAGTTATCCCTGGGGAGGGAACAAGTGTCACACCCCAAGGGTAGAGTGGGCAACACCACTGTGTTGGTCCTGGTGGTACTATCCTGCTCCTGGGATACATCTGTGAGCAAAGTAAGGTTAGGTGCTGCACAGATGGGATCCGTTCTACCAACTGTATTTAGATGTTACAGTCCTTTAGGTGGTGTTGTGGCAGTGGTTTTCTGACGAAGGGAAGCTGTCGCTAGACCTAATGGACATTGGACAATGGCAGTGGCTATGGAATAGAGGTAAGTCTCACCCACACACACACACACACACTGTACCTTTACCATATGTGTTCCCTGGAATCACACACCACATACACATTATTATCCATTGCCATTCCACCACAGCACAAAACGTACATGCAACAAACTCATGTTGACGTACATCCATGACACAACAAACACACACTATTGACACTGCACCAACACACAACACAAAAACCAACACAACTGTACAATCATCCACACAAACTCACTCACACATCACAAAAATGGCCGCCACACAACAACTCTCCTGAATTTTGCACACAGCAACACAATACACACTATACACAACAACATCAATGCCATATGCAAGTGGCACACATTTTGACACAACCACATCACTGACTTCAGCTCTCTTCACCCCACCCAGCCAATTGCATTGCATACACACATACACCTACTGAATCACACACAACTCAAAGCACAAAATGACAGGTGCACAACCCCTTTGCAATGTGCACACATGGACACAGTTGACAGGTGTGATTGTACCATCATTGTGGTGCCAGCATTATTTGTCAATGAATACTAACACCAAGATGACATTTGTGTGTTTTTACAACTGCAGTGACTTTTGAATATCAGCAAAGCAGAAGATGCTATGTGTAGGCCACTAAAACCATACATTTCTCCCTTTACATTTGAAAACGGATGAAACAGTTGATGTGTCTTATCATTGAAGCAAGAACATCTTGTAGCAAACCACTGAAAGTTGGCTGTGACATGCCAGATACTGCCAAAGTAGTTCAAAAAAATCCAGTGGCCACAAAATGATTTACTGCCATAAGTGTTGCTACTGGTATTATTGCTATTGTATTCCTATTGTGAGGAAGGGGATCAAGCTCCAGCTGCTGACATAAATCCAGTATAGTGTGCCTATTTAATCTGAATGTATTTCTTCTGTCACTTTCCTCCATAGTGGCAAGGTCTAGAAATGGTTGAAGACTTGAGGGTGTCTTCTTCAACCTATCTCTGGGTTCATATCACTAAAAATCCTCACACAGTACTTTCACAATCAACACATATTGTTAGAAATTGAATCTTTGGTTGGAAGTCAGGTTACCCATTGTCCAAGCAAGGACCCTCACTCTAGTCAGGTTAAAGGAGAATCACCCTCAGCCAACTCCCGCTCACCCCCTTGGGAGCTTGGCATGAGCAGGCAGGCGTAACTTCAGAAGCAATGTGTAAAGTATTTATACCAACACACACGGCAACTGAGTGAAAACACTACAAAATGACTACACACAGGTTTAGAAAAATAGGTAATATTTATCTAAACAAAACAAGACCAAAACAACAAAAATCCAACATACACAAGTCAAGTTATGAATTTTCAAAAGAGTAAGAGTCTAAGGGCCTTATTATGACCTTGATGGAAGGGTTTCCTCCATCACAAATGTGACGGATATCCCATCCACCTTATTACGATGTCCGTTGAATATAATGTGATCATAATACAACAGACGGGATGTCTGCCACATTTGTGATGGAGGAAACCCCTCTGTCAAGGTAATAATAAGGCCCTTAATCCTTAGAAAACAGCGAGAATGCTGCTATTACACAAAGTACCTGGTTAGCGTAAAAAATAAAGCAGCACAGGCAAGCGTCCATCAGAAAAGTTAGCGGTGCGCCGAATCCTTACTCGCAAGTGAGGCTGTGAGTCGTTCCTCTGCCTGTCGGGTCAGCAAGCATAGTTTCTTCTTTCCCGCATGGGAGCAATGCATTGGTCTGGACAGGCACCTCGGATCCGGGCAGGCTTTGCGTTGATTTTCCACGCCTAGCAATGTTGCGTACAAAATCCATTTGCATAGTATCACAAAACCGCAATGCGTGGGGTTTGCGTCGTTATCAGCCTCTGTTAGCGGGTATTCTGCGTTGTTTCTCCAGCCACGTTGCATTGATCTTCCAGCCGCAATGCAGGTGGAGTGTTGATTTCAGCCGTGAAGCTGGCAGCGCATTGTTTATTAGCCGCATCACGGAAGGTGCATCGAAAATGTCCCCTCACGATGGTCTGTGTATTGATTTTCAGTTCTTGTCTGTTAATTTCACCTTTCAAGGGCCCAGGAACTGGATAGGGCACCACCTGGGAGGGCAGGAGTCTCAGCAGAGTGTCCGGGTGCTGGCAGGGGAAGTCTTTGATGGCCCTGAGACTTCAACAACAGGAGGCAAGCTCAGTTCAAGCCCTTGAAGATGCTTCTCAAGCATGAATGCACAACAAAGTCCAGTCTTTGTCCCCTTTCACATGCAGAAGCAGCAACTGCAGGATAGCCCAACAAAGCACAGTCACAGGCAGGGGTAGCACTTCTCCTCAGCTCTTTAGCTCTTCTCCTTGGCAGAGGTTCCTCTTGATTCCAGAAGTGATCTGATTTTCAAGGGTTTTGGGTACTCTTCTGACACTCCTTTCTGCCTTTGAAGTAGGCCTACTTCAAAGAGAAGTCTCTGTTGTTTTCAAGATTCTGCCTTGCCCAGGCCAGGCCCCAAACACACACCAGGGGGTTGGAGACTGCATTGTGTGAGGGCAGGCACAGCCCTTCCAGGTGTAAGTGACCTCTACCCCCCTCCCTCCCAGCATAGATGGCTCATCAGGATATGCAGGCTACACCCCTGCTCCCTCTGTGTCGCTGTCTAGAGGGAGGTGCAAACAGACCAACTGTCAAACTGCCCCAGACAGGGAATCTACAAACAGGCAGAGTCCCAGAATGGTTTAAGCAAGAAAATGCATACTTTCTAAAAGTGGCATTTTCAAACACACAATCTAGAAACCAACTTTACTAAAAGATGCATTTTTAAATTGTGAGTTCAGAGTCCCTATCTGCACATTTATATCTGCTCCCAAAAGGAATCTGCACTTTAATAGTATTTAAAGGCAGCCTCTGTGTTAACCTATGAGAGAGATAGGCCTTGCACAGTGAAAATCGAATTTGGAAGTATTTAACTGTTAGGACATATGAAACACATTAGTAAATGTCCTACCTTAAACATACACTTGCACCCTGCCCATGGGGCTACCTAGGGCCTACCTTAGGGGTGCCTTACAGGTATGAAAAGGGAAGGTTAAGGCCTGGCAAGTGAGTACACTTGCCAAGTCGAATTGGGAGTTTGAACTGCATACACAGACACTGCAGTGGCGGTTCTGAGCTAAGTTTACGGTACTACTCGTGTGGGTGGCACAACCAGTGCTGCAGGCCCACTAGTAGTATTTGATTTACAGGCCCTGGGCACCTCTAGTGGACTGTACTAGGGACTTACTAGTAAATCAAAATATGCCAATCATGCAAAAACCAATCAACAATACAATTAACACAGAGATCATATGCACTTTAGAACTGGTTAGCAGTGGTAAAGTGCCCAGAGTCCTAACGCCAACAAAAACAGGTCAGAAAAAATAGGAGAAAGGAGGCAAAAAGGGCCAGGTCCAGCACTTATATTATGTATTGGTTCGATTAGTGATCTTAGTGTGTCATATATGCACACAGAATTTTAAAACATTTTTGCAACTGCAAATCTAATTTCTTTAATTTTTTTACAAATATTGTGTAAATAATGCATTTGAAATGTATTACTTGCACATTATTTTTTTTTGCTTTTTTTTACAATTATCGTCAACGGAAGTATAACATACACTGCGGCACTATCAATGTCAAACACAGTAACAGCTCACTGTTTAATGTGTCGTATTTTGGCAAAACAGTTTTGTACGTATTTGACATCCAACATTGGTATGCAAAGTAGCCATCCTTTTTGCATGCTGATGATGCACAGACAATTTAAACATGCACTGCTTCACATCCTAAAATGGCAGTTGCCTGACCTTGCTGTCAGGAAGTTGGTTATCTGACAGCTGTCGGCAGAAGTCGACTGTCTAGTTAGTGTAATACCCAAGATAGTCACTCAAATTGGATAACGCATGTGAGGGCTATGTACAAAAGCTAATGGCTGTGTCCATCTCCTTCGTGGAGCACTTTTGCCACTTACTTGTATGCAGCATCTGGGAAAAAGCTCACTTGCCTCCTAATATTGCAGACAATAACACCTCCTAAACATTTGCTGCTGTTACAGACTTCTGTGGGCAGGATGCTAGGCAAAGCAGGTGACAGGGCATCTAGCTTAACCTCTGAGGAATCGGAACTTCTTACCAGGGAGATTCTGTCCCTGTACAGTTAGCTGTATTGGAACCCGGAGAAACAGATGCATGTTTGAGTGGGTGTTCCACCTTCGTACACAGGCTACTTTTTCCCTTTTTGTTTAAGAGTGAAGTGTTGGTATTGGAGTGTAGTGAACTGAATGATTTAGCTGGGTACAGAAAATTGTTTGAGAATGTTAGAAATGTCTGTACATTGAAATGAAAAGTCATCTGAAAGAATGAATAATTTTTTCAATTCATGTTACTCACAATTCCATATTTCATTGGACAAACTGCAGGTCCCTTACTTCCAGTGGCCAAGAGACATTGTACCACTAATATAAGTGAAAACGTACATCCCATGTCAAAATGAGTGAAATATAAAGTTCAAGAACATTGTTTACAGTTATGGAGTTGTTTGATGCTGTTTTGTCAACTGAAATTGCATCCCATTTTTTTAAATTAAGAGTATCTGCATATTTCAAACATGGCATGGTGCCAAATGGGGAAGGGTATTTCCCGTGCTGCAAGCCTCTCAAACATCCATACAAGTATGCCCCATTACTGCACACACTTGTTCATGCATCACCCAACACCATGCTCTCAGTGACACACGGCAGCCCTTCCATATGGCCCTTAGTAACTATAGACAAGCAAAATCACTCAAAACCTCTGGGTTTTTTCTCATCCATACAGATCAGCATATTGTAAAAGCGAGACATCTGGAACGCCATTGCCAAGAAGATGTGGATCCTAGGGGTCCAAAAGCGGCATAGCCTGCCTTGCAGAAATGGATGGGAGGAACTTTGATGCTGGACCAGAAATTCAGGTGAAGTCTGGCTCAGCCAGTCCTTCCAACGAGGCAAGAGTGTGCACCGCACCATGAACCCCCTCCTGAATAGCCCACATCCTTTGGGTAGCCTACCCGGATTTTGATGGACAGTTGAGAGCCCAACAGCAAGCCAGGTACTCTTTTGAGAAGGTATGTGTATTTAGACAAAAAAGAGTAATCTGCATGTTTTCTCTGTTATGCGGGACAGTTGAACCAAATATGACCCATTTGAGGACTGGATCAGGTGTGATGCTCTATCACAAATGTGAATAGGTAATGTGGGCCCTATTACTGGTGACATGGCATACTAAGCACTTATGATTCAGGTGATGTTTCAGACTTTACATTGGTTAATTGGTACAATGACAAAATGATAATGAGCATCTGGTTAAAAAGGACTGGAAACGTGTACGGTGGCATCATTCCTTATCTGAAACGTGTTAGAAATATGTTTTCACAACAATATTCAAGTCAGTTCATGTAGACAGTAGCAGATTGGTATGGAGACTTAGGGCCAGATGTGGCAAAGGGTTTGCGCCTCGCAAACGGCGAAAATCGCCGTTTGCGAGGCGCAATAGCCTCTTTGCTATTCAGAAATGCATATTGCGAGTCGGGACCGACTCGCAATATGCATTTCAGAATCGCAAATAGGAAGGGGTGTTCCCTTCCTATTTGCGATTCAGAGTGGAATGCAATTCCATTTGCGACCGCATATGCGGTCGCAAATGGAGTCGCAGTTACCATCCACTTGAAGTGGATGGTAACCCACTCGCAAATTGGAAGGGGTCCCCATGGGACCCCTTCCACTTCGTGACTGGACCCACAAATATTTTTTCAGGGCAGGGAGTGGTCCAAGGGACCACTCCCTGCCCTGAAAAAATACCGAAACTTAAGGTTTCGTTTTTTTTTTTAAGTGCAGCTCGTTTTCCTTTAAGGAAAACGGGCTACACTTAAAAAAAAAAAAACTGCTTTATTTAAAGCAGTCACGAACATGGAGGTCTGCTGACGACAGCAGGCCTCCATGTTTGCGAGTGCCTAGACTCACTATGGGGCCGCAATTAGCGACCCACCTCATGAATATTAATGAGGTGGGTCATTGCGACCCCATAGCGAGTCGCAGTCGGTGTCTGAGACACCGTACTGCATACCAATTTGCGAGTTGCAAATTGCGAGTCGCAGTGACTCACAATTTGCAAGTCTCAAATTGGCGTTTTGCTACATCTGGCCCCTAGTCCTTCAAAGATGTGCATGTAAGCCAGTCTGTGTCAACCAACATGAATTATTAAGCCAAACGCTATTGATTGAAACAGGCAGGAATATGTCCCTATTAGTGACAGAGTTACACATACCCCAAAATGTTTTAGGGTCCTTAGTTGTGTCCAGACACAATGCCAATGATAGTAAGATGTGTGATTCATAAAGGGACACTTGAAGATGAAAGGTCACATCACATAATTGTTGCAGTATCCCATCTTGTAATGTCAATATCAGGCCCAAATCATGATCCTTTTGGAAATGTGAATATGATTTTGCTTTGTACTGAAGTAAATTAATAATTTATCAAGGCCTATGTATTTACTCATGCTGTTGAAGCCATTTGTCAATCTACCACAGAAACATTTTAATAAATATCTTCAACAGCACAGATATGTACATGGTGTATAATACATAGCTAAGCTAGTCCAATACAGATTCCACATGATTTGGGGTGCAATTGAAATATACTTTAGTTACTTGAAGTAAATGTTACCATTGTGAAACTTTTGATGAATCTACATGAATGTAATGCAGATTATATGAATAATGGTTAACCCTACTGCAATGGTACCACCTTCATCAATGTCTGCCACCCACGCTCCCATCTCCACCTTCACTCTTGCTCCCCCCAGTTGGCCTTACCTGTTCCAGTATAAGGGGTGGCATCACATTTTCTGCACACACAACCCCCTGCTTATGTCTCTCAGGCTCTGCTCAGGGTGGACCTCTTGTGAACTATCTCTGTAGGCCAGACTGCACTACTGAATACCATCCAGACGCTTAATGGGCAGATGACAGAAATGCTAGCTTTTCTGAATGGCATTCACAGTGCCATGTGTAGCCTACAGAAGTCATTCCAAGATCTGGCCTCCTCACTGACCACAGCCCCCAGCCATCCCGAACTCATGCCCCAACTCCCACCCCTTCCCCATCCCAAAACTCTATTCCCACCCCTATCCAAAGCACGCTTACTCCTTTGCACACACCACTCTAACACACGCCAGCAGCACACCTATACACACACACATAAAAAACACAGACACACCCACAAACATACAGACACCACACCCTTGACCACCATATCACCACAAGCAAACCCACAAACACCACACACACCCCACACACACACATGCACAGCCACCACCACCACAACCACCTGTACTGTCACCACCTCCACACCTGCAGACACCACTCCCTCCAGCACACAAAAATGTACAACCACCACCACCACACCCTCAGACACCACATAACCACCATCACACTTAGATGCACCGGCACATCTGCAGACACCACAATTACTTCCACAGCACACCCATCCACACACACACACACACACTTTAGACATTACACACACAATGTACACAAATGCCCACACTCACCCGAACAACAGATACCCAGAAAGAAACACAAACCAAAACTTACACCACATACACCAGGCCCACAGGCAACTGCACCATCAACAGATGCATGTACATCAGCAACTGCCAGTCCCTCTACTTCCCAACCCAAACTCCATGCCGACAACCCTACCATTTTCCCATGAAAGACCTTTTATTTTCCCTGGCCATGACCCCTCCCTCCTCCCAAACCACCCCTCCCAAAAGTAAACCCACCCCTCCCAAATCCAAACCCACCCCTCCTAAAATCAAGCCCACCCCTCCCAAACACAAAGACCCACACCACAAGAAAGATTTGTGAGGTACTTGCTGGTTGCCCAATAGATGCCCCTTCCTGAGGAGGTTGATGTTGGCAGTGAAAATAAGAGGCAAGCTCTGGTGATGCAACCCTGAGTTGGGACTGTTTCCAAATCCTGAGTTTTTTGGCAAATTTAGTTGAATAAAAATGTTTTGAGAGATTTATCTCAGTTTTGATTTTCTTTATAATGCCTTTATCCTGGCATTATTTTGGTAACTGTTACTAATTGTTTTCAGATAATGTACTTTCTGTTTATGTGTGTGCCACAACAATGACAGACAAAGGCTTTATTTTTGAAATATTTTTCATGATGCATACATTTGAGTTGTACATTTGTGATGGACGTGTAATTTTAGCTGTGAGCATTTATCATGTTGCTGGGCACTTACACCAAAATTGTAAATGTTTCTCTTATTTTGCCTGGAGAATGAATGTGTGTTTATTTTAATATGTTGTGTTACTAATGTACATACATGCATTACACAGGGTAAATGGTACTGGTCTGATGTTTGACAGAAATTACACATACAAAGGGGACATGTGTCCATCATTGTACCATTGTTTGCAAATATATTTTAAACATGCAGAAGTCCATTGTCAATATACACAGACAATTCAGAGGATGACTAGTAATGCAGTGACTTACCTTCTTTTACAGCAACAACAGGGTTGATTTCCCTCTTGATCCAAGAGCAGCAGCAACGGTAGGGCTTATATGTCCGGGTTCATAGCAGCATGGAATGAGAAAACTCTAAAAAAAAAGGTACGTTTCATGCTTCTATCCCTCGCAAACCGCCAACTCAGGTGTGGACGTTTGGCCGCCACAATTACGTCAGTCGGAAGCCACAATGTGATTGACTTGGCAGTGAAAGTACCTGGAGTCCCGTCGCAAGCCACTTTTGCCTATGACGCCGTTGATGTAGGTGAAGATTCATGGTGGTGGTTCGTTGGTGGTCTTTCGTCTATGGGACCAGCAACATCTAAATTGAATGAGCGGATTGCCAAGGTGTCGGATGGGAAATCCAACAGAAAAGTGATGGCAGGACCGTTACCGCCAAGATCTTATTCAGGCTCTGACTTTGAAAAATCTTAGTTACACATTTTATAAGACCACATATATAAATACATGAAACAAATAAATGTATTGTATAATTTCTAGCAGTATCAAACTATGGGGGTCATTCCAACTTCGGTGGGTGGCGGAGGCCGCCCGCCAAAGTTCCCCCGCCAGAAGACCGTACCGCGGTCAAATGACCGCGGCGGTCATTCTGACTTTCCCGCTGGGCGGGCGGGCGACCGCCAAAAGGCCGCCCGCCCGCCCAGCGGGAAAGCCCCAGCAACGATGAAGCCGGCTCCGAATGGAGCCGGCGGAGTTGCTGGTGTGCGACGGGTGCAGTGGCACCCGTCACGATTTTCAGTGTTTGCTTTGCAGACACTGAAAATCTTAATGGGGCCCTGTTAGGGGGCCCCACGACACCCGTTCCCGCCAGCCTCTTCCTGGCGGTGTAAACCGCCAGGAACAGGCTGGCGGGAAGGGGGTCGGAATCACCATGGCGGCGCTGCTTGCAGCGCCGCCGTGGAGGATTCCCTGGGACAGGGGAAAACCGGCAGGAAACCGCCGGTTTCCCTTTTCTGACCGCAGCTTTACCGCCGCGGTCAGAATTGCCCCTGAAGCACCGCCAGCCTGTTGGCGGTGCTTCCTCCGTCCCCGGCCCTGGCGGTCCATGACCGCCAGGGTCGGAATGCCCCCCTAAATCAGTATTGTACTATATTTTATACAAGTAGCTAACAACATAGTACAGTGCAGTTAAATGCAGGCTGCCTTGACATAAATGCCATGAGTTTGAATTCTGGTGCAACCCATTTCCATCTTCGGTCTGCTTGACAATGGTATAAGTAGGCAGTTCCATTCTATTGCACATCATATGATCTAAACTCTTCTTCCAGTGCTGATCTGTGGAGGTGTCCTAACTAAGCTTACCTCATAAATATGTATTTATTCATTAAACAATAAATAGTGCAAATCCAAGATGAAAGCAAGATGAACTTACAAAGCATGTACTCAGAAGCATAATATATATTTTTTCCAGCACTCTGAAATCATGATGACTTGTGACCTCACTAGCAAAAACTGCAGAGCCCTTTCTACCCATGAATATTAGAGGTTTGATTAACTACCATGTTCTTCTAGTCTGTGCTGAATGCTTTGGTGGCAAACATATACACATCAAACATATATTTGTGACCCTCTGCAATTCTAATGCTTCTGAACCATTAGACGAACAATCCAAGTAGATACTCCAAATATATATGTAATTTTCTAAAAGCAAAAGAAACAACATAGTGAGTCAGGTTACTGAAAAACTATAGGAGGCGTGTGGAAGTGACTACAGAATGCACAAACTTTGTTCTCAATGTGTATTCCTCTGTATCCTTTAAACAATCCCCTAATTAAATGATTGCCTATCACTAAAATGGTGGACCAACATTCAAATATATGTAGGCTTCTATGTTTACATCCTATTATGAATCATACATTATAAACCAAAACCTTAAACAGTTATATTAAAACACAATCAGATTAGATTAAGATTTGATTATTATGAATGAAAGTTAAGTACCTTTGAAGGCACGCAAGGATTGAACTGTGTGCACGAGGCGAGGTGTCAGAGGACCTCATTAAAAAGTTACTTGCAGAAGCGAAGTGAATGGTCTTTCCAGGTGAACACAGAAACTAATTCACTTGCAGTTCTCTGGAATTACTTATAGAGGTGGGCTTTACAAGCGAAGTTTGAAGCCAACACATACATTACCCCCAGGTCCCTCAGTCATCGTCCCAGTCATCACTAATTGGAGATAACTATCCGAATAACAGAAAAACAAACATGAGGAATGCTGGGATATCCCCTGCCCAGGCCCTCCCTCTGGTAGTACATAAGTTGTGCTTACCCAGCATTCCGCCTGTTCTTTTTTCTGTCTTCTGACTGGTCGAGGACATGAGGAGGTTGTCCCTGCTGGGCTTGGATGACTGTTCATTCCTGTTGCACTGCCTCCCAGCCTGCTTGGCCTGCTAGGGTTTCGCACTGCTGTTGGGCCTCTCTGTGGCCACTGGGCGGGCCCTTCTCGTTGCTGGCTGAGGCGGTCTGCCGTTTTTCCTGTCTCCTGGCCAGCTGGGCAGCTGGGAGCGAGGCACGTTCTCCCCCTACTGTTGTTCTTGCACTGTCTCTCCTCCCTCCTCCCTATTGGTGGCTGTTACTGTATCAAGGTATTTTCCGTGCCTTTTTTTGTTGGTGTCCTCTGGCTGGTCTCATTTGCGGGCCCTCGCACAGAGGTATGGGGGTTTTGTTATGGGTTTCTCCGTAGTTTTGCCCCTCTTGTGCTTCGCAGGCCACTGCTTTTTCCATTGCTCCTATATGTGGTGCTGCCTGTATTTCCAGCCACCAGGGTTGTTTGCTTCCTGTTGTGGTCTTGCGTCTGCTGTGTGGCTTCTGTCCTGGTCTGTTTTCAGTTCTCAGTCCCTCACGTGGGGTGTAGGGTTCTGTTCTGCCCCCTCTCCTCCTGTTTTTGGTTGCTCTTTTTCCCTAGGGATTGGGTGGTTCCCTGTTGGGTTTGGCCCTTGGCCACTGTTCCTCGCCTGTATGGTGCTGGTTCTTTTTATGGTGTTGTCAGGTGGTTGCTCTCTGTATCCCCCTTCTTTTAGGTGCTTTTTGCCATTCCTGGGTTGCTTTGTAGCACCTTCAGTTGGGCATCTCGGGTGGCGCCTGGTGCAGACTCCGCTTAGTGGGGTTTGGTGTGTCGAGTCTGGTATGTGCGGTCTTGGTGTGCCTCCTGGGCATGCCTGGGCTGTTGGAGTCCCTTGGCATTTTGTGTGGTTTTCCTGTCGCTTGTGTCTCACTTTCCCTACCTCCTCTGCTGTGTGTTTGTGGTTCCTCTCGTGTGGGCCTTGGTGCATTGATGTACTTTGTGGGTGCTACGCCACCTCTTCTTTTCCCCTTCTCCTGGTTCAGGATGCTTCCCAGGCGGTGCTACCATGTGCTCTGGGTTTGTGTCCTGTTCTCAGTGGTACTCTGTTATCTCCGGAGTCCCCGCACCTGGTGCGGGGTCCTGCCACTCTTTTGGTATGTCTACAGTGGGTAGTTGTCATGGGTGGCTCCCCAGCATGGGTCTGTTCTTTTTGTATGTGCGGGTCCTGTTGGCTTCCGTCATGTCTAGGGTGCGTTTTTCTCCTTGCCCATCCGGCAGGAGTCTTTTTTTGCTGGCCCTTCCACATGGGGTTCTTTTTTCAGTGGTCTCCTGCTTTGGGTCGGTTGCCTGCCTTGGTACGGGGTGGGTGTTCGGCTCTGTTCTTCTGGTGTGTTGGCCATTCAGTGTTGTTTGTCTGATTGCTGTTTCCCGGCTATGGGCTTTTCTCTCTGCTGTGTCCCTGTCTGGTAGAGAGTCTTTCACGTATTCTTCCCTGGCTGCTTGGGGCTTTTGCAGGTGGGGATGGTTGACTTGTTCCATATTTTTGGTTTCCGGGTATCCATCTGTGGTCTACGCCTCACTTTGCCGAGTTTGGTGGTTCTCCTGGTTGTGCTCCCTCCCTGGTCACATGGCTCATGGCTGTGTGTGGCTCCTGGGCCTGGTTCATGTTGGTCCCTGTTTCTGGCTCCGCCTTTGATTGGGGCCGGCTGTTGTATGGTTCTCCGCACCGGATTTGGTGCCTCCTTTCTGGGCTTCAGTGGTTTATGGCCGGGTCCTGTTCCTGTTGCTGCCTTTGGCTGGCAGTGGATTTTTCCTCCCCACCTTCTGGGTTCCTTGTTTTTCTCTGTACATGTTCGGCGCATTGTGGTGCCTGTTTGGGTTTTCTCGGTCCAGCCCGCTGGTTCGGTATGGTGGGCCCTCTCTTGGAATCCCTTGATGGAACTCCTCGTCCTTTTGGGGCCAGGGTTGTCCAACTTTAGGTTTTTTTTCCTCAGGTGGTGAGGCTTTGATGATGTGCTTGGCCTCCCGGGTGACGGTGTTTCTTTTTGCCATTCAGGGCTGTTCATTTCTTGGTCCCTCTCTCCTATTGTTCTCAACATTTTTGGGTGTCGGTGGAGTATGCTGTCCACTTCCCCTCTTGTGCCCCTTGTCTACTGGGGTGCCTGGGGGGTGGTGGGGGGCTGTCGGTCCCCTGGAATTGGTGTCTGATGTGCTTCTTTCCCCCAGGGGCGCTGTTCCCCTGTTTCTGCCTTGCATCCAGTACGTCCTCCGTGTGGTGTTTTCCTGTTCATGGTTTCCCCCTGGGGTCATGGTTTTACATTTCAATTGGGGTTGGCTGTGTGTGGCTTTGGTTGCTTCCCTTTCCTTCCACTCTGCTCCTGCAGCTGCTCTCTGTCTGGCATGTGCTGCTGTGCTTGGGCTTCCCTGGTTTCTGTCGGTAGCTGTGCTGTGTTTTGGTCTGCTCACATTTGGGTTTGCTCCTTTGTGTCTCTGGAGGTTGCTCTTTTTCGGTGTTCACTTGCTTGGCCCTCTCTTTGGTTTGGGGGCTACAGGTCCTGGGCACTCCTGCTTTTGGGGTCCCCATCTTCTCTTTTTCTGCCTCTGGAGTACTTTTTGTGTATTACCTCTTCTTTGTTCCTGTGGTTCTATTTGTGGTTCCTTTTGTTGTGAGTCCTCCTCTTCCTGCCTTGCATTCTCGGGATGTGGATGTCCCCGGTTGGCCTTTTCTTTTCAAAGTTTGCCTTGGTCTTTGTGATTGATGTTGGGTCATGCCCAAAGGTTGTTTTTTTTGGTGGACATGTCTTTTGGGTCCCTCTCCTGCGCTATCTGTTGCTTTGGTTTTTGTGGTGCCTAGTCTCCCTCCTCTGGAGGTGCTCTTTTGCTGGTCTTGCCGGCTGGATTGGGGTCTCTTGGCTCTTTCTTTGTTGGGATCCCTCTGGTGTCTTGTTTGGTATCCCTGCTTGGGGTTTTCTGTTGGCTTTTTCCAGTTTTCAGAAGGCCGGTTGGGCCTGCTTGGGTGTTGTCCAATTAGTGATGACTGGGACGAGAATTTAGGGACCTGGGGGTAATGTTCTATTACTTACCGGTAATCTTCATTGCCCCTGGTCCTGTTGTCCTCGTCCCAGTCATCACGGCCCTCCCTTCCTTGCCATGCTTCCAGCCTTCTGTTGGGGGCTTGGTAGTGCAGGTGGAATGCTGGGTAAGTACAGCTTATGTACTACCAGCGGGAGGGGCTGTGGAGGGGATATCCCAGCAATCCTCATGTTCTTTTTTCTGTCATGGAGATAGTTATCTCCAATTAGTGATGACTGGGACGAGGACAGCAGGACCAGGAGCATTGAAGATTACCAATAAGTAATAGAACATTAAAAAACATTGTGAGGAACAGATGAAAACATAAAGAAAGTTTCTGTTTGTTTCTCGGTGTCTGTCTTGGGCATGAAATATCGAATATTTATAAAATTGTGTATTTTGTTCTTTGCTATGTGCCACAGAAAGAGCTAGAAATTATATAACATAATACTGACTGTATAAACTATTGTGTGCTGATAGCTCCAGTGACGTTTTTTAAACTTGAAGGCAAGCGCAGCATAAAATGTCACTCAAGATACAGGTAGGAGACATTTTCAGTGCAAACCAGTCTCTCCTAGGCAACACTTTTTAAAAATTGCTCAGTTCCAAATTTAAAGAAATTTAAGAAAACACTGCATTTTTTAAATTTGGATAAATTTGGATAACTTAATTTAAATTTCAACTAGTTTAAAGACAGCATGCTTTGTCGTGATTCATGGTGGGATGGGCAGATCATCATTAGCGTATATTCTGGCGTAGGCATAAATCAGCATCATTGTTTTTCAACAGCACCTAACACCTGAAAATTGCAATATCCTGTGTGTATTGTTTTAAAACACAGTTGGCCTCATGTAAATGGGCGGCCTTTAACACTTGGCAGTAGGCAGGGCCACCACTGGGCAATATGATCCTCTTATTACACAATGTTCACTAGTGAGGCATGAAGGATGTTGCCAGCAGAGAGAAGGCATAAATGAGATATTCCGCCAATCACTACTCGCCTAAGGTAGTTGTCCCCACATCAGTCTGGGCTGCATGCAGGTCGAGCCCCATCTCTCTCTTTCCACCATATTCAAAGGCAGATTCAGGATTACAATGCTTTAAAGAACAGGCCAGTCATAATGGTTCAGTGTTCCTCTTGGAGTGTAGATGGCAGAGGGTTGATATGGATCTCCACCACGCAAGTCAGTGTACGAGGAGTAGACTGCATTCACCTACCAGATGATGTAGATAGGCAGCCGCTCACGTCATGGACACAGTACATTCCTAACTTCTTATTGGTGGAAACATTCATGTCCATTTGCCATTGAATCATTGTACTAAAAAATGAAAGGATAATAAAGAATCTGAGCCATTTTTTTCATATGCCTCTAATGGATTAATTTACATAATCCCTTTGTGCTTGGGCACTGCCAAGGGGGATGGGAAAATGTATGCGATGTAGGTCATTCTCTAGTAACAATGACATCCGTGAAAGAATGTTCTACTTTTGTTTGATAACTGATTTGTATCTTGATATTGAATATGCACTATTATGTTAAGGGAAAGGCAAAACATATGTATTGGAAAACCGAAAACTATCATGGTCATGTTCAATATTGTTTTGTTAAGTAAATTATGGTGCATTCACTAAAATGTGTCTTGTGTGTCCTAGTGACGCAAATGTAGCAAGGATTTAGTATGCATTAAAAAACCTGTGAGAACAGTGTAAAGTTTCATTGCATGAGCGCCTGCGAATATTATTAAGTATATCCTTTTCTTGTAAATACAAACATCACATTTTTTACTTGACTATTTTCTAATGCCCTGGTCGTGTTCTTCTACAAAACGACATACTTTACATGTTATAAATCAGTCATCCGTGTCTTGGGGGTTCTTGGCAACGTTTTACACGTCCTTGTTTTGGTTTGTTAAACAGTACATAAAGTTTTTCAATTTCACTCTTTCGCCTTGATGTAGTTCCCAAAACCACTCAACAAATGTCCCCAGGTAATATAAATGGATATCCAGACGTTATCGGTGATATAATGAAACACATAAAAACATGGCTGTGAGGTTCAGAATCTTCAGAAATAAATAGATTCAGACACCAAGATAATCTTTAAAGGGCTAGTGGAATACTGACCAAGTGAAATTATATTAGATATTTCTGACAACATGTTTATGATACAAACCTGCAGTAAATCATGGATTATCTACAGAAAGTCAGACCGAGATAAGCGTAACAAATTACAAGCAGCAGCAGATTCATTTGTAATAGGTAAGATGATTTTACAGTCTGGGGCCAAAAATGTGTATTTTAGATTAAGAACCTCCGTCCCAAAGGACTGCTTGCATTTCAAGCTTCAGAGAAAAAATGAATGCTGCAAATTGATACAACGTTCTGCATGATATTTCAGAAGACATGCGAAAGTGGCAACAATTCCCTGTTGCTAAAATGATCATGCCTATGTGGATATCTGAATATATTTCATTTTTTATATTCCTTACACTACTCCTGGTCATATAAAATAATTGTGAGATATATTCATTTTTTTAGATTTTTGTATAGCATACTTGAGTTTCAGCTTCTTACGTGTTAGTTCAGAGAGAATGTAGGGAATAGGCCATGTGTTTGGTTAAGCTGTAAAAATGTAAACATCTCCATTACTTTTTTAAGGTGTTAACACAAAAAATTAGGGAAAAAATATCATATGGACCAAATCTTCGTCAAGAGTATCGGGGACAAAAATAGCATGAAGGTCAGTTTCCATAGGTAAGCTAAGTTGTGCTATATATAATTCCACATATATGTGCCTTGAGGATATATATATATATATATATATATATATATATATATATATATATATATATATATACATATATATATATAAAGATCTTCAAGGTATGTAGATGAGGAGTTCAGAATAGAAACTCTGTACTTAACCAATTTGTACTTACCTTTCTAGATATTTTGGTCCTCAATATTTTTTGACATGATATTCTACTCCATGATATTTTTGTTACCGATACTGTGCCAGTGATTCTTGTTAGACCTGGCATCGTTGGGGTGGTCTCCCCTATCGTTTTCGCCTCTGCTTCCCATGTTTTGACTGTGTGCTGGACTCTGCTTTTGCTGTTTTGCTTCTCTGGTCACTATACCACTGCTTGACCAGTGCTCAAGTGCTAGTGCTTCCTGTGTAAATTGTGTGTGTAAATGGCTTTTCCATGATTGGCACATTTGATTTACTAGTAAGTCCCTAGTAAAGTGCACTAGAGGTGCCCAGGGCCTGTAAATCAAAGGCTACTAGTGGGCCGCAGCACTAATTGTGCCACCCACATAAGCAGCCCTGTAAACATGGCTCAGACCTGCACTGTCTATGCGTGCAGCTTTAAACTGTCAATTCGACTTGGCAAGTGTACCCACTTGCCAGGCCCAAACCTTCCCTTTTTATGAATGTAAGGCACCCCTAAGGTAGGCCCTAGGTAGCCCCAAGGGCAGAGTGCAGTGTATGTTAAAAGTGGGACATGTACTGGTGTGTTTTACATGTCTTAACAGTGAAGTACTGGCAAATTCGGTTTTTACTGTTGCAAGGCCTATCTTTCTCATAGGTTAACATGGGGACTGCCTTTAAATATCTTTTAAATGCAGTTTCCCTTTGGGAGCAGATCAAAATATGGAGTTTGGTATCTCTGAACTCACAATTTAAAAATACATCTTTTGGTAACGTTGTTTTTTTAAATCGTCAATTTGAAAATGCCACTTTTAGAAAGTGCAAGGCAAAAGGATGATGGACGGAATGCTGAACAATGCAAATATTCTTTTAAAACTAGATCCATCAGCAATCTTTACCCTTTCACCATCACAGCTTAAATTCTCTCTTAGGAAAGCAACTCGGGCAGTGAGTTTCAGCCAGGATAGTCAGGCCTGTATACATAGACAGAATTTCCATATAATAGCTGACTCTTTAAGGCCATGGGGTCACACAGCCTTACCTTACCTGGAATTTGCCTCATGGGGTGAGAAGATTCTGGCTCCTGCTGCGACAGGGTCAGCTCCCCCTGAATACATTACAAGCAAAATGGTTTGGCTCTTCCTCCATTTGTAATCTATGTAATAATGGCGTTCAGGATTTGAAGCATGTTTTCTTAATTTGTTCGACCTTACTGCCTTATCATCGTAAGTGGCTGCGCCCCCCTTTGTCTATCTGTTTCACTTAGATGTGCTTCTAATTTATCTCAAGCCTTATTTATCCCACCCAATGAAATGTTTTGTGCTAGAGTTTTTTACTATTTTAAGTGTTTTTTAACTTTTTATTAACTTATTTCAATTTGTTTATCAAAGTCAAATGTATTTGTTATTTCTTATATTTCTTCCATTTGTGTATTTATGTTTTTATCTTATGAGGATCTCCATCGGAGTTCTGTGACATAATAAACTAAAACTTGAACTTGATGCAAATATTCACCCCCAGTCACAGATCTGGGTTTAATCCATTGTTCTTTTGCTCACCATGCCACCCCAGTTTGGAACCAGCCATATGCAAATCAGTCTTGACCCTGTTACCCATGGGAACAGTCTAGACCGAACTACCAGGCCAGGTCCTCCCTGGACCAGAAACAAGCATTCTGGGACCGGTTTAGGGTATCACCCTTCATCAGCCAGTGAGTGTTTAATTTGCTCTGCATTCCGTCTGTCATCTGATGTTTTTGCACTTTTTGGGCATTTTCCTGCTTAAACCATTCTGTGACTCTGCTTGCTTGTGTATTCCCTGTCTGGATCAGACTGACAGTTGGGCTGTTTGTAAATACCCTCTAGACAGTGACACAAAGGGAGCTGTGGTGTAGCCTGCATATCCTGATGGGCCATCTGAGCTAGAGTGGAGTGAGGAATGGTCACTTACACCTGAATGGGCTGTGCCTGCCATCACACAAGGCAGTCTCCAAACTGCTGCTGTGAGTCTGGAGCCAGGCCTGGGCAAGGCACGGGTCTTGTGAACTAGAGATGTTTTCCTTTGAAGATTGTCAACTTCAAAGGCAGAAAGGGTTATTAGTAGTGTACCCAAAACCCAAGATTTAAAAATTTCTTCTGGATTCAAGAGGAACCTCTGCCAAGGAGAAGAGCTGACGAGCTGGAGGAGGAGGAGTACTGCCCCTTTGCCTATGACTGAGCTTTAGTGGGTTGGCCTGAAGTTGCTGCTTCTGCCTGAGAGAGGACAAAGACTGGATTGTGTGGTATATTCCTGCTTGTGAAGAATCTCCAAGGGCTTGGATTGAGCTTGCCTCCTGTTTTGAAGTCTCAGAGCCATAAGAGACTTCCTCTGCCAGCACCTGCACTCTCTGCTGAGACTCCTGGCCTTCCAAGTGGTACCCATTCCAGTCCCTGGGCCATTGAGAGGTGAAGTTGGAAGAACAATGACTGAAATCCACGCACAGACCACCATGGGGGGAACATTTCTTCGCACCACCTCCCACACGGCTGAAAACGATCGTGGCTGGAGAAACAACGCAAAAATGGCTTGCAGCTGCTGATAATGATGCAAACCCCAAGTAGCGTGGTTTTCTGACACCGCTCAAACGGATCTCTCACACATCATCGCGGGGCGTCAAAAGTCAATGCAAACCTTTGCGGAACCAAGGTGCCTGTCTGGAAATCGACGCATGGCTCTCTTGCTGGAGAGAACAATGATGCAGTGGCTACCTGTAGGAAAGTCCTCCTTTTTGCCCTGGTCACCCCAACACTTTTTGGACAGGTACTGGTGGTTACTGACTCTTGGCTGTGCCCTGGGTACTGCTTACCAGTCCCAGGGCCAGTGCTCTGTGTAAAGTGGATATGCAAATTAGGCTAATTATAATTGGCAAAGTTAACCTACCTATAAGTCCCTAGTATATGGTAGGGCATGGAGGTTTAGGGACCCCAGCATAGGTAGTGCCCTCATAGGTGCACTGCTGAGGTGCCCAGTGTAATTTTAAAGGCAGGCCTGCCTTGCTGGCTGCTTTTAAATTAAAGTTACAGGCAAATTCGTCTTTGGAATTAAAAGTAGTTCCAAAGTCTTAAACTACCTTATTTTTACATATAAGCCACCCCTAAGGTGTGCCCTACGTGCACCTAGGGGTGGGTGCCATGTAACTATAAGCAGGGACCTTATAAAAATAGTTTTATAAGCCCTGGTGAGGTAAAACAGCCAAAATCGTTTTTCCCTCATTATAGTGAATGGCCTCCATAGGATAGAATGGGGAGACTTTATTTTAATTTTTAAACTCCCCTTAAGTAACAGATACCTGATGTTTGGTATCAAATTAATTGCTATAATAAATCCCACAACTTGCAGTTGTGGGATTTAATATAACTTGTTCAGGTAAAGAGTTTTAAACTTTACTTGAAAAGTTGCCAACTTCAGCCCTGCAGTGTTTTTGCTGCTGTGCTGATTGGCCAGCCTCTGGCAGCTGGAAGAAGATCCCGAAGTTTGGAGAACTTTTGAAAAAAGCTCCATAGAGGGACCGACCCGCCGTGGCAACTCTAGCCGGCTTGCCTCAACCGTGACCCAGCCTGACTTGCAGGTTCGTCCAGGTGAAGAACAATCTCCCAAAAAAGAGACTAAGATGGTCATTATAACCCTGGCGGACGGTGTTAAAGCGGCGGTAAAACCACCAACAGGCCGGCGGTAAAATTTTTGCAATTACGACCGTGGTGGAAACCGCCAACAAAGACAGCCACTTTAACACTCCGACCGCCACAGCGGTACAAACAAACACCACCAAAAGACAGGCGGGAGACAATGTACCGCCCACACTATTATGACAGGCCAATCCTTTTCCGGGGTGGATTCACCGCGGATAAAAACACAGTGGAAACAGAAATTTCGAAGGGAAAGCGCTCACCTCTACACACCCCACGAGGATCGAGGACACCATGGACCTGGAACTCCAAATTCTACCTGCGATAGTCTTCCTGCTCCTCTACCAGGAGCACGAACACCGGCGGCGAAGACCACGGTGAGTACTGCACCTACGACACAGGGGAGGGGGGAGGGAAAATACAGGGACACACACACGCAACACCCCCACCCCCACCCTCACCCACTACAACACACACACTTATACATACTGATACATCACAGATACACCCCCCAATCCCCCCGGAAGAATGCAAAGACAATAGAAAATGAGTGTAACCATTTTAATATATTAAAATCAAGGAGGCAAAAATATATATATATACACCATTTACAAAATATATACCAAGCATAGTAGTCCAGGTAGTGCTCCAATTAAGTCTGTGGAACACTGGGCCCACACGGTATGGGCGAGGCCCACACAAGATCCCCGACCATGACGGAGAGAACACTGCAGGAGCATCAGAGAGCAACTAAACAGGCACCTCAGGGGGAGGGAAAGGGGGGCACCTCAGCCGCTTGAGTGCACAATGCCAAATACACAAGGGGGCCACATGCCCACTGTTACATCCTGGGGAGTGCAAAGCCACAGTCTCTCAAGTCTCTACAGTGGGTGGTCTGCCCACTGTTCAATCCTGGGGAGTGCAAAGCCACAGTCTCTCAAGTCTCTACAGTGGGTGGCTTGCCCACTGTTCAATCCTGTGGAGTGCAAAGCCACAATCTCTCAAGTCTCTACAGTGGGTGGTCTGCCCACTGTTCAACCCTGGGGAGTGCAAAGCCACAGTCTCTCAAGTCTCTATAGTGGGTGGCTTGCCCACTGCTTTATCCTGGGGAGTGCAAAGCCACAGGCTCTCAAGTCTCTACAGTGGGTGGCCTGCCCACTGTTCAATCCTGGGGAGTAAAAAGCCACAGTCTCTCAAGTCTCTACAGTGGGTGGCTTGCCCACTGCTTTATCCTGGGGAGTGCAAAGCCACAGTCTCTCAAGTCTCTACAGTGGGTGGCTTGCCCACTGTTCAATCCTGGGGAGTGCAAAGCCACAGTCTCTCAAGTGGATAACAGTCTCCACTGGTTCTGGAGGGGGCCTTGTGCCCAGAGTGCTTCATCCTGCTAAGGACAGAGGTAGTGGATGGATCTCACCACTGGTTCAGGAGGGGGCCTTGTGCCCAGAATGCTTCATCCTGCTAAGGACAGAGGTAGTGGATGGATCTCTCCACTGGTTCTGGAGGGGGCATTGTGCCCAGAGTGCTTCATCCTTCTAAGGACAGAGGTAGTGGATGGATCTCTCCACTGGTTCTGGAGGGGGCCTTGTGCCCAGAGTGCTTCATCCTTGTGCGAGGATGGCAGATTTATGACGCTGAATAGCAATATCGTGGTTTCAAAGAACTGTCTTTTATTGGTTCTTGAAACAGTTTATACGATGAGTAATATGTACAAAGTTTATGGAATAGCAGTAGGTGGTAGAGTAGTCCTCGGGTTGACCTCTTGGCTCGTCCTCCTTCTTCCTTCCCAGGCCTCGCGGGGAGCATGGAAACAAGAAAATAAATAGATACGGTAAGTGGGGAGGCTTGTTAAGGCTTAACTGTTCTTATCTTTCCCTTTTCTCTCTCACTCTCTTTGTCCCTGTCTCCGCTGTCTTCTTACTGTCTTACTTCTTTTCGCCTGTGTTGTCCCTCTTCTGATTCTCCTGCCAGACTTCCTTCCTGCCTGTTTCTTTGCGTCCTGCGCTTCTTGCTTATGTACTGTTTTCCGTCTTTCTTCTTCTTTTTTTTTTCTCTCTCTCTCTTTCTCTCGTTTATTCGTTTAGTGTACTTAATCGTGAATCTCTTCCTGCGTACACTCTATCTTCTTGGTATCGTATTTCCTATATTTCTCTTCCCTTTCTTTTCTGTATCTGAATGACTGCTATTGTTTTCTTGCCCCGTCCCCTTTTCCCCGCAGTGCTCACCATCAAAAGTGCCCGTTCACCCTCTCCCCTTCTCCCTTCTTTCCCCTCCTCTTCCCCGCTCCTCTCACCTCCCGCCTCCCTTCCCCGCTTCCGTCTCCGTACCAGGAGAGGCCACGCTTCTCCGGAAGCGTGGCGGCGTAGGAGCAGGCTCCCCGGGCCAGCTGTCTCCAAGTCTCCTCCGTGGTACTCCAGCTCCCGTCGGCTCCGTCTTCCGGCCGTCCTCCTCCTCGATGGTGGGTTCCTCGTCCTCTTGCTCCTCCTTTGTCACTCGTATATCTCCCCTCCCTCTCGCCTCTCTCCTCGATATCTCTGACGCTCCGCTTTTAACCCGCAGTTGGTCCCGCGGTTGCCATAAGCGACCAATCAAATCGCCGGGGTCTACAGTATGCACCAGGTCGTGTGTGGCAGAGTCAGCACAAGTAAGAGAACTGTGTGGGTCGGAATGGAGCGACCCATCACAAACACTCCCCCTAGAGAGCGTTTGTAGACGACGCTCATCCGAAGGACATCTGGAGAGAAAGTCAACATTGGCCATGAGACGTCCCGGAGAATGAAACACCTGAAACGAAAAGGGTTGTAAGGAAAGAAACCACCTCAGGACTCTAGGATTGGTATCCTTATGACGAGACAGCCAAGTGAGTGGGGCATGATCAGTCAGGAGGGTGAAAGGACGGCCACTGAGATAATACCGAAGAGACTCAATGGCCCACTTAATGGCAAGACATTCCTTCTCAATAGTGGGATATGGACGCTCACGGGGAAGAAGCTTCCTACTGATAAACAGAACAGGGTGAACCGACCCATCAGTTTGGGTTTGTGATAACACGGCCCCTAGACCAACATCAGAAGCGTCGGTTTGTAAGATAAAAGGACGACTAAAATCCGGGCAGCACAACACAGGGTCGGTAGCCAAGGCCTCCTTAAGCCTAAAAAAACTGTGCATACCTGCTTCTGGTAAGGAGGAGAATGTTTTAGGAGACCCATTCTTTAGCAGATTCGTAAGAGGCTCAGCTATGGTCGAAAACCCAGGAATAAACCGCCTGTAGTAGCCGACGAGCCCAAGGAACGAGCATATTTCTTTTTTTGACTTAGGTACTGGAATCTGTTTTATGGCTGCAACTTTTTCAATTTGAGGGCGGACTTTTCCTTGTCCTAAGACATACCCCAGGTATTTGATTGATGTACAGCCTAACATACATTTTTCAGGATTGGCAGTTAAGTGAGCTTCCCTCAATGTCTGTAGCACTGTTGATAAATGTTGGAGGTGGTCAGTCCATGAGTCGCTAAATATTACAATGTCATCTAAGTAGGCTGAGGCATAGGAGCGATGGGGCCTTAAAATCATATCCATTAGCCGTTGAAAGGTAGCAGGGGCTCCGTGTAGCCCAAAAGGGAGAACTGTAAACTGATATAACCCAGAGGGTGCTGAAAATGCGATCTTTTCCCTGTCTGTTTCTTTTAAGGGGATCTGCCAATATCCTTTTGTGAGATCTAAAGTAGACATGAACTTGGCATGCCCTATTCTCTCCAACAGTTCGTCGATGCGAGGCATAGGGTAAGCGTCAAAGTAGGTGAGCTCATTCACCTTCCGATAATCTACACAGAAGCGCGTGGTTCCATCTGGCTTGGGTACTAACACTATAGGGGAACACCAGGGACTACTGGTTGGTTCAATAATCCCGGATTGTAACATTTTAGTAACTTCCTGTTCGATTACAGCTTTCTTGGCTTCCGGAATCCTATAGGGTCTTTGTCTTACAACTGCCTCGCTCTTGGTTCTGATACTATGTTCGGTTAAATTAGTGTGGCCAGGTTGTCGGGAGAATATATCTGCATAGGTGGTAAGTATTCGAGAGAGAGAGGTTTGATAACTGTCAGCAAGAGAGGTATTGATCCGGGGTTTATCGTCTCCTTCATTGGGGAAAAAGGAAAGAGCGGGATAAGGAATGTCTTCTATCTGCTCTGTCACGATATGTTGGATTTTATGGCTATGCTCAGTCTCTTGCCATTTTTTTAACAAGTTTATATGATAGATTTGTTCTTTTTGAGGTCGATGGGGAAGAGCCAACCGGTATGTTGTTGGGTTGATTTGTTCTAACACTTCATATGGTCCTTGCCATCGGGCTAACAATTTATTTTCACAACTAGGGAGAAGGATTAGAGCCTTATCTCCAACATTAAGGGTACGAAACACACTTTTAGCATCATAATTCTTCTTTTGCCTGTCTTGGGCTTCTCTTAAATTCTCATGGGCTCTATCCCATACAGCCTGTAGATTCTCTTTTAAGTCTTTAGTATAGGTCAGTAGATCCTTTATGTCCTCATCTCTTTCCTCCCATTGTTCTACCAACATATCAAGGAGGGTTCGAGGAGGTCTACCAAATAACATCTCAAAAGGACTATGTCCAAGGGAAGTCTGGATATGTGTACGTATGGCATATAATACGAGTGGTAGTTTTTTTTCCCAGTCTCTTGCGTCCTCTGCTACGCTCTTCCTAAGTAACGACTTAATGGTCCGATTATATCGTTCCACAAGTCCATCAGTTTGGGGATGGTAAACCGAGGTCCGGATTTGTTTTATCCCCAACGTGTCACTGACCTCCCTCATTAATCTAGACATGAAAGGAGTACCCTGATCAGTCAGAATTTCTTTAGGGAACCCGACCCTTGAAAAGAACTCGATCATAGCTTGGGCCACTACCTTTGTATGCATACTAGGAAGCGGGATTGCCTCGGGATACCTCGTGACGTAGTCCACCAGGACTAATATATACTCTCTTCCTCTAGTAGATGGGGTGAGGGGACCAATAAGATCCATTCATACACGAGAAAAAGGGGTTTCTATAATCGGGAGGGGTTGTAAAGGGGCAGGGGGTTGCATTCCTGGATTATAGAATTGACATTTCTGACAGGTTTGACAATACCGCCGTATATCCCCATATACCCCAGGCCAATAGAATCGCTGGAGGACCGCTGCCTCAGTCTTATCTCTTCCGAGATGCCCTTCCCCTGTCTCCCCACGGGCTAGTTGTAAGACCTGCTCTCGGTACCTCCCAGGGACTAATAATTGTCTCCGGTCCATATTTCCTGACTGGGGCAGTCTATATAACAGTTCATTATGTATGTGAAATGTGGGTCCTACCCCTCCTTCCTCCCGATTAAGGGCCTTTTCCCAGGCATTCTTTAAGAATGGATCCTCTCTCTGTGTTTGTCTAAAATCCCCGGCAACGGTATATACCTTTCCGGTGCTTTTTGGTGAGTTCTTGTTCCCTGGGTTCTCCTCCCAATATTGCTGTCTCTGGACTCTTTTCTGTCTTTTACTTACATGGGGTTTTAGAGGGCGAGTCTCAGCTATTTCAATATCATAGGGTATTTCCTCCCACCATTTTCTCATCAGATGTTCTTCTCCGGCTTTGTGCAATAATTGTGGAAAGGCTACATAGTCGGTCCCAATAATAATATCTTCTTCAAGATGTGGCAACACCCCAACCCTGAGGGTTTCTTCTTCATCCCTCCACTGAAAGCGAATGCTAGCTACTGGATAATATGACTGATCACCATGGACACATGCTATCAATACCTGGGTATGGGGTATGGTGTGCCTTGCTTCTACTAGGTTTTGTCTAATGACGATCTGACTGCAGCCAGAGTCAATTAAAGCTACTTTCTCTTGTCCATTTAGACAAATGGGAAGCGTATAGGTAGGCCTAGCCTCCCCAGCCCAGAAAACCCTGCCTTTGGTGACGCCAATTTCCGTGGGTTCTTCTATGTCTTTTTTCTGTGGACAAAAGCGGGCGATATGACCCCATTCAGAACAGTTATAACATTGAGGTCCGCTAGACGTATAAGAGGCTGGAGGTGGATGGGGACTACGAATTCTCTCTGGCTCATGGGAACTTAGGGGTCGTGAAGGTGTTATTTTCCCTATATTGGGCCGTGCAGGAGATGGTCCAGGGTTCCGATAAGGGGTGGTTTTGAAATCTGGGCTCCTGTGGAAGGCGCAGGCTAAGTCAATTGCTGTTTCGTTAGTTAATCCGGGGTGTTGCGGAACCCAATTTCTTGTGGTTGAGGGCAGTGCATCCAGGAATTGTTCTAATACAATCATATCGAACATTTCTTCCCGAGTCTTTTCGGTGGGCCTTAACCAACGTCCCGCCGCGTTTTGGACCCGGTAATATAAGGCATGCGGATTTTCTTGTAATCCCCATTTCATATGCCGGAATTTGTTCCGATAACTTTCGTGGTCTAGTCCTAATCTTTCTAGGACAGTCTTTTTGATCTCCTTGTAGGGGAGTGTGCCCATGGGATTGATGGCTTGATATGTGGCCTGTAATTGTCCAGTCAATAATGGGGCTATATATTGGCCCCATTTGTCTTCGGGCCAGTTGGCTGTACTGGCCACCCTTTCAAAATTAAGAAAAAATGAATCCGGATCTTCCTGATCCTGGTATTTTTGTAGAACACTGCTCGGCACATTCGGATGTACTTTGGTATGTGCAATGGTCTTTGTTAATTTACTCATGGCAGTTTCATGGACTAGTTGATTGTTGGCCATAATTGTGGCCTGACTTTTAAGGGCCGTCTGTAACGCTTCTCTCTCCTCTTTGGCGTCTTTCATTTGCTGCTCCCACATCAACTGTAGATGTCGTTGTCCTTCTGCGAGCTGAGCAATTACATCCGCCATGGTGGGTTTTTCTTCCATCGTCTTCTCCGTGTGTGTGGTTCAAAATCCCACTTCTGACACCACTTGGGCGAGGATGGCAGATTTATGACGCTGAATAGCAATATCGTGGTTTCAAAGAACTGTCTTTTATTGGTTCTTGAAACAGTTTATACAATGAGTAATATGTACAAAGTTTATGGAATAGCAGTAGGTGGTAGAGTAGTCCTCGGGTTGACCTCTTGGCTCGTCCTCCTTCTTCCTTCCCAGGCCTCGCGGGGAGCATGGAAACAAGAAAATAAATAGATACGGTAAGTGGGGAGGCTTGTTAAGGCTTAACTGTTCTTGTCTTTCCCTTTTCTCTCTCACTCTCTTTGTCCCTGTCTCCGCTGTCTTCTTACTGTCTTACTTCTTTTCGCCTGTGTTGTCCCTCTTCTGATTCTCCTGCCATGGTGAATGGTCATGGTGCGATGGGCACCCCTCCCACGTTGGGAGGCCATCCCCAGCTGAGCCTCCGCCGTCTTCTTGCTCCAGCGGTGAATGTCCTCCCATCTTTTCCGGCAGTGGGTGCTCCGTCTGTGGTAGACCCCCAGGGTCCGGACGTCCTTGACGATGGCACGCCAAATATCTTTTTTCTGGTGGGCGCTGACCTACATGATTTGTACAGGGGCAATAGAAAGTTATTACCAACTGCACCGTCAAAGTGATTGGCCCCCATCCCTACCCTTGCCATGTGGCACATGCACTCACCATCGTTTCATGCACGCCTAAATCTACCCCCCCATCTTTCATCCACCCCACTCCACAACGGCATAGCCCATACAGCATGCTCCCAGTGTACTTTCCTGTTTGTCTGGAGGACCGTAGAGTAGCGTGTACTGGGGGAAGACCCCATCCACGAGTTTCTCCAACTCCTCCGATGTGAAGGCAGGGGCCCTTTCCCCAGACACTCGAGCCATTGCCTCTTCCAGACCGAGGTCACAGCAGCACTTGCAGTGTAGGTCCTCTCCTGTCGAAGGTCAGGTATCGAGTGATTGAACAGATACAAAATGGCGGTCACGTCCGCGGCGGTGCGTACTGTCACCGCCGGCGTACATCGTCATTGGCTCCTGGGACCCATAGGGTCCAATGTTAACCAATACAGCATTGCACCGCGTTCTTTGACCGCCTACCGCAACGGTGTACAATGCGAGCGCAGTTACCTCACATGCCATTGTCCCACTTTAGAGGTCAGGCAACCGCCATTTCAGGGGCCCACATGGCTTCATTTTCAACTGCGTCACACATACCTAGGCCTAGACTCAACACACATACAGGCCACTTTTTAGATTAGGAATGGTGTTCTGTGTAAGCTGTGGGTACGTACCTCTGAATTGGTTGACTCTGTGCTCGCTGTTGTCCTTCATAGGCACCATCCGCTGGGACATGTGAGGAGATGGCGGCACCCTCCGGTGCACCGACCGTTGGTGGACCTGTCGACAATGGAGGAAAGACACGTGATAATCACATACAGGCTTGACCGTGCCACAATCCAGGAACTGTGTACCCAGCTGGAGCCAGACCTGATGTCAGCTATCCGCCATCCCACAGGAATCCCCCCTCAAGTGCAGGTGCTGTCAGTGCTCCATTTCCTTGCAAGTGGGTCATTTCAAACAACAGTGGCCATAGCATCAGGGATGTCCCAGCCTATGTTTTCCAACGTGTTGTCAAGAGTGTTGTCTGCCCTGCTGAAACACATGCGGAGCTAAAAATTTTTCCCTCAGGTTGAAGATTTACCTACAGTGAAAGGTGATTTCTATGCCCTGGGACATATCCCCAACATCATAGGTGCCATTGATGGGACACATGTGTCTTTGCCCCCCCCACAGGAGTGAACAGGTGTACAGAAAACGGAAGAGTTATCATTCGATGAATGTACAGATGGTATGTTTGGCAGACCAGTACATCTCCCATGTGAATGCTATGTTCCCTGGCTCAGTGCATGACACTTACATCCTGCGGAATAGCAGCATCCCTTATGTGATGGGTCAACTCCAGAGGCACCGTGTGTGGCTATTAGGTGGGCACCTGGAAGCAAGTCAGTGGGAATGATTGTCTGGGGATATCCCTACAGTTTAGTGTGTGTCTAACAGTTGTCCTTCACCATTTGCAGGTGACTCTGGTTACCCCAACCTGTCATGGCTACTGACCCCAGTGAGGAATCCCAGGACAAGGGCAGAGAAACGCTACAATGAGGCACATGGGCGAACTAGGAGGGTGATCGAACGCACCTTCGGCCTCCTGAAGGCGAGGTTCAGGTGCTTCCATATGACAGGTGGATCCCTATTCTACTCACCACAGAAGGTGTGCCAGATCATCGTGGCCTGCTGTATGCTTCACAACTTAGCTTTGCGACGACATGTGCCTTTTCTGCAGGAGGATGGTCCAGATGGCGGTGTTGTTGCATCTGTGGAGCCTGTGGACAGTGAAGACGAGGACGCAGAGGAAGAAGACATGGACAAAAGGGACTCAGTGATCCAGCAATACTTCCAATGAGACACAGGTAAGAATACAAACCTGCCTACTTCATTTTACTTAAACACTACTACCTCTCTACTGTCTGTCATTTTCACCCAGTGTATGGTCACTGAGATGCCATTTTCCCTTACGATTTCACAGATGTGGATCCCACTGTGTGACAGCTGCTTTGTTTCCTCATGGACTAGAGCTGTGTGACATAGGTATGTTGACATTACAAATGAAAGAGGTTTTTGCCACAGTTATTGCTAATACAGTATTCCGAAATCACAGACAGACTCCATATTGTTTTGTGCTTTAAGGGTGTTTATTTTAGTGCTCAAAATTGGAGGAGGTAGCAAAATGGTGAGGGTTGATGCCGGAGGAATGTCCATGGCAGAGTCCATTCTATTAGTCTCACAGGTGCATTGCCCAAATGGGTATAGGAAGTGGAGCTGGGGCAGTTTAAGGATGGACAGGGTGACAAAGTGGGACAGTAGGATGACAATCAGGGTGGTCTCATTTCTTGGCGGGGTCTTGGCATCGTTCTCTATCTTGTTCCTGGATCTCAGGGACCGTTTGCGAGGTGGTTCTCCCTCTGCAGGGGGTGAGGAGCTGGTGTTTTGGTCCTGTGGCGGTGCCTCCTGTCCACTAGCGCCGGCAGAGGTGGTGGGCAGTTCATCGTCCAGGCTAGTGTCAGGGGCCCCTTGTAGTGCCACAGTGTCCCTCCTGGTGTTGCGTACTTCCTTCAGCACCCCTACGATGGTGCCCAGGGTGGAATTGATGGTTCTGAGTTCCTCCCTGAAGCCCATATACTGTTCCTCCTGCAGGCGCTGGGTCTCCTGAAATTTGGCCAGTACCGTTGCCATCGTCTCCTGGGAGTGGTGGTAGGCTCCCATGATGGAGGAGAGTGCCTCGTGGAGAATGGGTTCCCTGGGCCTGTCTGCCCCCTGTCGCACAGCAGCCCTCCCAGTTCCCCTGTGTTCCTGGGCCTCTGTCCCCTGGACCGTGTGCCTACTACCACTGCCCCCAGGTCCCTGGTGTTGATGGGGTGGTGGGATAGCCTGGGTACCCTGTAGTGGTGGACACACTGCTGATTGACGTGTCCTGGGGACGGAGGTATGGGCCCGCTGGGTGGGTGCTGTGCTAGTGTTTCCAGAGTGGGGAAGCTCTGTAGTGGCCTGTGACTGTGTGATGGGAACCGACTGTCCCAAGGTCCCCGATGGGCCGGGCTGGTCATCTAGATCCAGTTGGACAGAAGTGCTGTCATCACTGTGGGCCTCTTCTGTTGGTGGTGTGGACATGTGTGGACCCTCCTGTCCGGTGACGTTGGGTAGGGGTCCTGCAGGGGTATAAAGGCATGATTATTGCATCTGTTTGTGGCATGGTGTGCAATGGGTGGGTGACCGTGTACCCCAGTGCTTGCATTCCTGTGTGGGACCTTGTGTGATGGTGGTTTAGGGAGGTGTATGGGTATGTGCAGTGGACATGCTTTAGTGATGGGTGTCCATGCTTTGTTTTTGCATGCAGGGCCTGGTGTTGGGATGTGTGATTTGTGATAGTGGGACATTTGTGAGGAGTAGGAGTGATGGGGTGAGGGTGAGGGTGGGGGTAGGTGATAGCATGCAGGTGGGTGGGGGATGAAGTAGTTAAAGGTTTGGCTTACCAGAGTCCATTCCTCCACCTACTCCTGCAAGGCCCTCAGGATGCAGAATCGCCAAGACCTCCCATGTTGTTAGTTTTCCGCCGCCAGTCCGCTGAACCGCCAGGTGGTGTCCGGAGACCACGGAACGCACCTTCCCCCGTAGATCGTTCCACCTCTTTCTGATGTCCTCCCGATTTCTTGGTTGTTGTCCCACTGCGTTGACCCTGTCCACTATTCTTCGCCATAGCTCCATCTTCCTTGCAATTGAGGTGTGGTGCACCTGTGCTCCGAATAGCTGTGGCTCTGCCCGGACGATTTCCTCCACCATGACCCTGAGCTCCTCCTCCGAGAACGTGGGGTGTCTTTGCCGTGCCATGGGGTGGTGTGTGTGGTGATAAGTGTGCTGATATGTAGTGGGATGTTGTGTGAGGTGTGTGGAAGTTATGTGGGTGATGGTCTGGTGTGCCTGTGGATGCTAGTGTTGTTGATGGTGGTGTCTCTCTCTGGCTTTCGTTCATGATTTGTTGTTGTAAGGGTTTGTGGGTGATGTGGGTGTGTGTTTTATAGTGTATTGAGTGTGTGGGAGTGGTGTGTGTATGTGTATCAGGTGTGTGTATTTTGAATTGTCCAATGTGGCTTTGTTTTATAAAAGTGTGTGTATTTTGAGCGCAGCGGTGTGTACCGCCAATGGTATACCGCGGTTGAAAGACCGCCGCGTGGATTCGTGTGTCGTGATAGTGTGGGCGTATTTCTGTTGGCGTAACGGTGGAGGATTTGTTTTCGCCAGTTTATCACTGGCCTTTGGTGTGGCAGACTTGTGTGGGTGTCTGAATTTTGGCGGATTCCGAACTGTGGGTCATAATAGCTGTGGCGGAATTCTGCGGCCGCGGCGGTGTGTTGGCGGTCTTCTGCACGGCAGTAAGCGGCTTTTACCGCCAATGTTGTAATGAGGGCCTAAGTCCGAACGTAGGAAGTTGACGGGGACCTCCATGCCAGCGTATCCGAGGAGGGCTCCAAGGACGTCGGATCAAGATCCAGCTTTGCCCCCAAGAAGAAGAGTTTCAGGAGGTCAGATTGGACTGGCAGGTTCGTCCCGCTGAAGAAAATCTTCAGAAAAACAACTAAGTCCTAAGGTAAACTTTTGACCGAGGCCTCCCGCGGGCTGTAGCCGAGCCGGGCTCCATCGCGGTCGGCCTTAAACTTTGACTTTGTCCCGGTCAAGGTGCGACCAGATGACCAGATTGGCGCTTTTTGTTTCTATGCACTAGAAAGGGAATTTTAAACTGGGATTTTTAAACTGTTTCCTGTGTTTTATTTAATTACCGTTTTGTGGTATTTGAATGCTTTACACTCTGTCTCCTAAGTTAAGCCTTGTCGCTCGTTGCCAAGCTACCAAGGGTTGAGCTGGGTTTAATTTACTGAGACCTAAGTGGAGGTTAGTTGCCTATTGCTAAGTGTAGGTACTTACCTGCCCTTACCAATAAACCATTTTCCAACGTCAGGTGTGGAGGTTTAGCTGCCATAGTTGCATCTGCTGGACTGTACATCATGATTGGCTCAGCAGTAAAAGAGGCTGTTATCCCCCTGCAAGCCCCTTTAGCCTATGGCGCCGCCAACCCAGGTGAAGATACTTGGTGGTGAGGGCAAACCATTGGTGGTCTTTCGCCTATGAATCACCTGAAATCTAACTATGGCAGACGGGTGGATTGTCACAGCAGTGGGCAGGTTTCCCATCAAAAAGTCGACTGCATGACCGTTACCACCAACATGTAAATCAGGCACTTAGTCGTCTTGTCCTGAAGTTCTGCCTCTCTAATATGCAGTCCTACCTTTCAATGGGAACTGTATAACACTAGATGCTGATTAAAATAACAGCATGTTCCCAAAAGAATATTTTACTGGATCTGAATATGTTGAGTATCCTGATGTACATCTTTTATAGACATGATGATGGCATTTGCTATGGGATGATCATTTTATTTTAGAGCTATTTGGTTTGATCCAATAGACGTTTTGAAAAAGATAAGAGTTAGCACTATGCAACTGATAATAGTCATAAAGGAAATAATGGCAGGTGTCCCCCTCCCTCTCTCTAAAATGAATTAAAAGAGATTAGCCTGTATTGTTCTGGGTTCTTCTAGTCCCATATTATTACTTTGGGTGGGCAATACACCATATGCTTATTTGACTGGTTATACGTTTGCTAAGGTAATTACCAAATTATATTTTCATACTAACATGGATGTATTACCAAAAAAAGATACTATGGATCATACGAACTTATCAGCGGCTGTGATGGTTTAGATGCAGGGAGTTCAAAGCTAATGGGGCTGGTAGTTAACACAAAACACACATTTTTGAGCAGGAGCAATTTTATTTGCTTACCAGGGATGGTCCCTCAGTGACCAGATACTTTTTGCATCTTTGCGCTGTGGAGATTTATACCTTCAGATGTACGAGTCCCACGGCCTTTGTCTTAGCTGTGGGATCAAGTTCATACCACACCAAAGGGACTATTCAGCTCTTGGGCGATAGGTGGAAACTCCTTCAAGTGGGCTTATAGAAGCTTTAGGCAGGTTTTAACCATGTTATTCTTAGGGTGATCTACCCCCAAACCCTTTGCCTGCTTGAGTCATTATTTTTGCTGATTATTTTTGTTGGCCTTAGGCTTTTGAGTACTTTACCACTGTTGATCAGTGCTAAAGTGCACATGCTTCTCTCTTAAACATTAAAACATTGGTGTATATACAATAGTCATATTTAATTTACTGGTACATACCTTGTAAAGTAGTATAGCATATACTCAGGGCCTGTAAATGAAATGACACTGGGCACTTCAGCAGTGCACTATGGGGGCACTACCTATGCTGGGGTCCCTAAACCTCCATGCCCCACCATATACTAGGGACTTAGGGACTTATAGTTAGGTTGACTTAGCCAATTATAATTAGCCAAATTTGCATAGTGATTTTACACAGAGCACAGGCCCTGGGACTGGTTAGCAGTACCGAAGGCACCATCAGAAAATGGGGGCAAAAAGTTAGGTGGCCTCTGCAATCAGCCCTGTTCTCTCACACCTGAGTTGGTGGTTTGGGAGCTATATAAACATTAAATTCACCTTTTTAATGCTTTCTACATATTTTGCCAGTGTACACCCGCCGCTGCCAGTCCTCCCATTGCTCCTGGGGCAGGTCCAAGATGGAAATCAACCCCATCTCTGGAACGCAAGGTAAGTCACAGGCATTCCTGTTACCCTCAGAGTTGTAGCATCACAGTAATACTGGACTTGTACATGGTTCAATAGTTTGTGTAAACAATAATGTTGTGCCATGCTGAACTGTGTAATATTGTAGTCAGAAAATGTATCAGAACAGACCTCATGATATAAGGAACACTCAATAATCTGTTACGTACAGCCTTCATGGCAATCAACACCTACACAATATGTCTCAAGAATCATAAATAGAAATCTGTTTGTAAAGGTGTGTGCAATAATGTTCCCAAAATATCACAAGTATCAGCTTAAACAGTATCCCAAATTTGAATCAAACAATCCCATAATAACGTAGCAGTTACATTAGAACATGCTACAGGAGTCTGTACACAGTATATATTACAATTCTTACTAGTGAACTGCAAACATGACAGAGATGTATGAACATAAGATCCCATTTAACAATAAAGTACCAGGTTATCTGTGTAATGCATAATTGCATATCATTGACACATCATGTCAAATCAAACACGTATGCACTCTCCACTCACAGAAAAGGGATGTCCAGTAACAACATGAATGCCTGCACCAAAATTATTATGACCATCACTAATGTTCAACACTAATGTATGCATTTCACAAACCAACTAAAATATACAACCTGTGTTTATCACTGTCGCAAATGAGAGTAAGTGCATGGCAGACATATTAGCAGAAAGAACGTCATCAACAAACAATTAATAATAATCAAAAAACAAGGCCAGGACAAAGGTATTCTCTAAATAAAATTTCTCTATTTAAGGATGAGATAAGTCTCTCAATGAGTAATAATAAAAGTCCATCTGGACAAATGGAAAATATATATGGGCTAATGCCTTCGTATATGTATACAAAGACCTCCTCTGGAAGGGGCATCTATGGGGGAGAGAGCAAGTACCTCAATGATGCTAGTGGAGGAGCACTGGTTTTGGGAGGGGAGTGTTTGGGTTTGAGAGTGGTGGGTGTGGGTTTGGGAGTGGTGGGTTTGGATTTGGTAAGGGTCAGTTTGGTAGGGGTGTTTTGGGATTTTGAAGAAATGGATTTATGTTTTGTAGGGTTGGGATGGAATGTGGAAGGGGTCAGGGCTAGGGAAAAAATAGACACTCTTCAGGAAAATGGATAGGGCATTCATGAGGGAGTTGGGTTTGGGAGGTAGAGGGAGTAGCTGTGTCTGTTGTGTGTGTGCTTGTTGAAGGTGTGGGTGCTTGAGAGTCTGGTGTATATGCTGTAATTTTAGATTTGTATCTGCTTGTTGAAGGTGTGGGTGCTTGAGGGTCTGGTGTATATGCTGTAATTTTAGGTTTGTATCTTTTACTGATTGTTAGGTGGGTGAGTGTGGGTGTTTGTGTCAAATAGGTGTGTGTGTAGATGTGTGTATTGATGTAGTATACATTGGTGTGGTGTCTGTGGATATACTGGTGCATGCATTTGTTGTGGTGGGTGCACTGGCTGGGTGTGTGTTTGTGGTGTGTGGTGGTGTTGCTGTAGTGGTGGGTGGTGTGTCTGTGAGTTAGGTGTTATTGGGTGTGTGTGGTCATTATATTGTGGGTGCACCGATTGGTGTGTGGTTGTGGTGGTGGTATGTGTGGTGTCTGTATGTGTTTGTCTTTGCTTGTGTTTTTTGTTTTGCTGGTTTTGAGATGTGCTGCTTGTGATTTGTGTTGTTGGTAAGTGTATATGCTTGCATGTGCTTTGGATAGAGCTGGGTTGAGTGATTTGAGATGGGGAAGAGGTGGGAGTCTGGGCTCAAGGTTAGGGTGGGTGAAAGGATGTGGTCAATGAGGAGGCCATACCCTGGAATGACCACTGTAGGCCAGACAGGGCACCAAGAATGTCATCCAGGTAAGCCAGCAACTGTGTATTGTGGCTAACCAGCCCCTGGATGGCACTCAATAGTGCAGTCTGGCCTACAGCGATGTTCTTAAAAGATCAACAGTTACTCAGTGAGCACATCCTGGGACACTGGGGCAGGGACAGTGGTGCCTGCAGTAAAGGTGACACCTCCCCTTTTAGGAGGAAGCTATGTCAAACTGAGGGGGGAGGAAGAGGGAGGGTGGAGATTGGAATGGGGCAGAAAAATATATAGGTGTCACAGTCCCTCCAGGGTCCACCCCCACTAAGGACTGGTCTTCATTTGAGGCCTCTGACAAAGATGAAGAGGCACTCAGTGTCTGTGGTGTCCACTCCTGATCCCCAGTGGCCAGCTTCATTCCTACTGATATTGGAGCTGTCACTTTTGCCTTGGCCAGTTGATGCTGAAAACACAGATACAGCAGTTTTAGGGTATCTCTGAGAATACAACTGGACATTAATGTACATCACACAACATTTGCAACAAGTTAAGTAATTCCCCATCTCAGCTCCCATTTCATGTATGCCTTTTTCACTTATACACTTGTTGTTCATTCTATAACAAAGTGTTTCACCAGAATGAGCAAATACATAGGTCTGGCTACATCTCTGAACCACTGCAGTACAGAGCTAAAATTGATTCACTTCACCCAAAAGGTAAGATTTTTGGATGGAAATTGACTGCCCAAGATGGGACATCAAAACACCAATGTGATGTTACTTTCCATATGCAAGTGTCCCTTTCAGTTTTAATTTGCTCTCCATCATCAATTTCTCCCTCGGAGCCAAACTAAGGACACCAAAATGCTGTCTATGGGACGTACAACTCTCTCAACAATGTGAACACATTCCTGTCTGTTGTAAACAATACCTTTTGGCAGACAAGTTCATGTTGGCAATCACAGACTGGCTTACATGCACATTTGTGAAGGTCTAAGGACTCAGGTCCACCTGCTACTGTTCACATTAACTTACTTGAGGTCTTCAGGACAAACTGCTTCCAAACATGTGTCAGATAAGGAATGATGCAACTGTACATAGAATACTAATACATTTGGTGCAGATGCACTTCCTCATATTGCCATAGCACCAGCTTACCAAAGTCAAGTCTGATATATCTGCTGCATCATAATTGTGGAGTTTGCCAAAGGAACCAGTAATGAAGCTTACATTCACTACACACATTTGCGACATACCATCCCACCTGACCTAATCATGACATGGAGCATGTTTTGTGAAACTGTCCCTCTTGTCATTGTGAAAATGCTAGCAATCCCTTTGTTTGCATGCAGCCATGTGTCTGCCCACAACAGCACTTCCCTTGTGAGGAGAAATCTAGTGGCATCCTTCAGCACAAAGCATTACACCACACACAGGGGCAGATTTATACTTTTTTACCTGCGTTAACACACGTTTGCGTAAAAAAGTATAGCGCTGGCTAGCGCCGTTCCATGACGCCGGCCGGGCGCCATATTTATGGAATACGCTAACCAGCACTAAGGCCCTGTTTGGTGTCCTTGCATTCTTGGAAAGGATGCTAACAGTGCCGGAGAGGCGAGGGGGAACCAGGGCTTGTGCACCAAATTATGGCGCTACACTGTTTAGAGGCAAAAGAAATTCCTCTAAGTAGCGTAGCGCCATTTCCTGGCACACAAGCCCCATGGACATGGTTCCTGTCTTAGCAATGCCCACCACCCCAATGGCCATGCCAAGGGGACATATGTCCCCTTGGCATGGCCACTGGGGACAGCACTGTGCTGGGAGCCCTGCTAGCCTTGACAGCCTTAGGGTGGTCACCCCTAACTTTTTGCCTGCCTCCCTCCACTTTTTGGACACTGTTTTTGCTGGCTTTTAGACTCTGCACACTTTACCACTGCTAACCAGTGCTATAGTACATATGCTCTCCCCCTTTAAACATGGTAAAATTGGATCCTACCCAATTGCACTATTTAATTTCCTTTTAAGTCCCTAGTAGTGTGCACTATATGTGCCCAGGACCTGTAGATTAAATGCTACTAGTGGGCCTGCAGCACTGATTGTGCAACCCACTTAAGTAGCCCCTTAACCTTGTCTCAGGACTGCAATTGCAATGCCTGTGTGTGCAGTTTCACTCCCCATTCGACTTGGCATTTAAAAGTACTTGCCAAGCCTAAAACTCCCCTTTTTCTACATATAAGACACGCTTAAGGTATGCCCTAGGTAACCCATAGGGCAGGGTGCTGTGTAGGCAAAAGGCAGGACATGTACCTATGTAGTTTACATGTCCTGGTAGTGTAAAACTCCCAAATTCATTTTTACACTGCTGTGAGGCCTGCTCCTTTCATAGGCTAACATTGGGGCTGCCCTCATACATTGTTTGAGTGGTAGCTGCTGATCTGAAAGGAGTAGGAAGGTCATATTTAGTATGGCCAGAATGGTGATATAAAATCCTGCTGACTGGTGAAGTTGGATTTAATATTACTATTTTAGAAATGCCACTTTTAGAATGTGAGCATTTCTCTGCACTTAAATCTTTCTGTGCCTTACAATCCATGTCTGGCTGGGTTTAGTTGACAGCTCCTTGTGCATTCACTCAGACACACCCCAAACACAGGATACTCAGCCTCACTCGCATACATCTGCATTTTTAATGGTTCTTCCTGGGCTGGGAAGGTGGAGGGCCTGCTCTCACACAAAGGATTGCCACACACCCTACTGGGACCCTGGCAGACAGGATTGAACTGAAAGGGGAACTGGTGCATTTCTTAGACACTCTTTGAAGTCTCCCCCACTTCAAAGGCACATTTTAGTATAAAACAGGGCCTCTGCCCTACCACCCCAGACACTTACTGGAGAAGAAACCTGAACCAGAACCTGCATCCTGCCAAGAAGAACTGCCTGGCTGCCTAAAGGACTCACCTGACTGCTTTCTACAAAGGACTGCTGCCTTGCTGTTGCCCTGCTGCCTTGCTGAACTCTTGCCTTGCTGCTGTAGTGCTCTCCAAGGGCTTGGATAGAGCTTGCCTCCTGTTCCCTGAAGTCTCAGGACCAAAAAGACTTCTCTTTTTCAACTGGACGCCTTGTGCGCCAAAAGATTCCACGCACAGCTTGCTCAGCGGTGAAAAATTCAGTGCACGCCGATCCGGAAAGATGCCGCTCGACGCGACATCTGCGGTGCGACTGGAACTTCCACGCATGGCCTCGTCTGGACAACGCCGCCCGACTTCAGAGAGGAAATCGAAGCGATGCCTGCCGTGACGGAGAAGATTCCACACACAGCCCACCGGAACGACACACAGCCAGATGACAAGCCGAGGAATCCACGCACAGACCCTGGTACATCTGGTAATCCTGCGAACCACATAAGGAGATGATCCGTGTGCCGGAAAACGATGCACGTCTTCCCCAAGTGAAAAATAACAACGCAAGTCCGTGTGTGAAGGGGCGAAACCGACACACACACACCATTTTTCCACACATCTCCTCTTCTACGGCCCTCTGTGGAGATTTTCCACTCCAAACCAGGTACTTTGTGCTTGAAAGAGACTTTGTTTACTTTTTAAAGACTTAAGACACTTCATATCACTTTTCAGTGATATCTTTACAAATTCATATTGCATCTTTGATCGTTTTGACCTGCAAATACCCAGATAAATATTATATATTTTTCTAAACACTGTGTGGTGTATTTTTGTGGTGCTATATTGTGTTATTGTATGATTTATTGCACAAATGCTTTAAACATTTCCTTCTAAGTTAAGCCTGACTGCTCAGTGCCAAGCTACCAGAGGGTGGGCACAGGATAATTCGGATTGTGTGTGACTTACCCTGACTAGAGTGAGGGTTCTTGCTTGGACAGAGTGTAACCTGACTGCCAACCAAAAAACCAATTTCTAACAATGACCAATATGCCCCCACTGTGCCGTTGCCAAACCTGGGACATAGTGCATAGACAGAGCAGCTATTTTATGTGAATGTGCTGGACACTGGTCAATATGAGTTTCACAGCTACATGATGGCTGTCAGTAATCCCCAAGGTGCCTTCTGCGTAATCTGTCAGCATTCCCCGGGATTAGGATTAAATCATATCTCTGTTCTTGGTTAAACCTTCATGTTTCTAAGTAAACATAATGTGCTGTGTTACACAATTGGTTTTATCAATGCTTGTTTTACCAATGCTTCTTTGCTAATGTGAGCAGGTGTAGACATGTGCTTCTAATTGGATGTGGTGACTCATCTCAACTGCTTTCCTGATTGGCTATAAATAGCAGAGTGAAGCATGCCTCCCTGCGTGGCTTTGTTTTACTTCTTGATCTCAGCATCTGACTTGGCAGTCCAGACCCTGCTGTCATCCTCGTATTCAGGACTTTTGAGGCAATTCTTTTCTTCGTTCCTGTACCAGCTGACACCAGGCATTCCTCCAGCACACTGGAAAAGACTTCAGCTAGGTGACTAGTATTCTCCAGGAAGTTTGTTCTTTGAGCACCGCACTTTCCTAGAACAGCTGGTGTATTTCAGACCTCGTATTTTGGCAGAGTGCTTATCTTGAAGAGACAAATGCATTTCTGATTATTCTACATTATTATTGTAGTTACTTGCCTAAATGTGCTTCAGGAAATCTGCTTGAGCTCAAGTACTACAAAAAGTGACAGTGCAATTTTAAAAGAGCATTTGCGTGACTTTTCTTTCTCTAATAGTATAACTCTTGGATTTAAATTGTGTCATTCCTGCCTGTGTTTCAGGTTTGAGGAATTTGCTTTTTGAAGGGTTTTTCACACACACAGTGAAACCAAACCAAACTGTGCCACCCTAACTGTTTGAACCCAGAGTGGACATTTGTATTTCTTGGATTGTTTCTGTTTCTTTTAGTTTAACCCTATGCATGCAGGAAAGTTATATGTGATATAATTAATGCCTTTGTTGTCTTTCCTGTGCATGATAGGTGCAACCACTGTTCTAATTGTAGTGTGCAACAGTGTAGGAAAGTATCATCTTGCCTGGCATGTTACCCCCATTTTTTACTTGTGTGTCAGTTTGTTTTTGCCTGTCTCACTGGGATCCTGCTAGCCAGGACCCTAGCGGTCATAGTTTGTGGCCTGAATGTGTTCCCTGTGTGGTGCCTAACTGTGTCACTGAGGCTCTACTAACCAGAACCTCAAGGCTTATGCTCTCTCTGCTTTTAAATTTTTCACTGCAGGCTAGTGACCATTTTTACCAATTCTAATTGGCACACCCTTATAATTCCCTAGTATATGGTACCTAGGGAATTCTACCAGGGTATTGGGGTTAAAGGAGATCCCTAGGGGCTGCAGCATTTCTTTTGCCACCCATAGGGAACTCAGACAATTCTTACACAGGACTGCCTCTGCAGCCTGAGTGAAATAACGTCCACATTACTTCACAGCCATTTTACACTGCACTTAAGTAACTTATAAGTCACCTATATGTCTAACCCTCCCTTAGTGAAGGTTAGGTGCAAAGTTACTAAGTGTGAGGACACCCTGGCACTAGCCTAGTTGCCCCCACATTGTTCAGGTCAATTTCCCCGGACTTTGTGAGTGCGGGGACACCATTACACGTGTGCACTACATATAGGTCAATACCTATATGCAGCTTCACAATGGTAACTCCGAATACGGCCATGTAAAATGTCTAAGATCATGGAATTGTCCCCCCATGCCAACTCTGGTATTGGGTTGCCAATCCCATGCATGGACCCCGGGTACTGCCAAACTAGCTCTCTGGGGTTTTCACTGCAGCTACCGCTGCTGCCAACCAACAGACAGGCTTCTGCCCTCCTGGGGTCTGGGCAGCCCAGTCCCAGGAAGGCAGAACAAAGAATTTTCTCTGAGAGAGGGTGTTACACCCTCTCCCTTTGGAAATAGGTGTTAAGGGCCTGAGAGGAGTAGCCTCTCCTGGCCTCTGGGAATGCTTTGAAGGGCAGAGATGGTGCCCTCCTTGCATAAACCAGTCTACACCAGTTCAGGGATCCCCCAGCCCCTGCTCTGGTGCAAAACTGACAAAGGAAAGGGGAGTGACCACTCCCCTGTCCATCACCACTCCAGGGGTGGTGCCCAGAGCTCCTCCAGTGTGTCCCAGACCTCTGCCATCTTGAATGCAGAGGTGTGAGGGGACAATGGAGGCCTCTGAGTGGCCAGTGCCAGCAGGTGACATCAGAGACCCCTCCTTATAGGTGCTTACCTGACTAGGTGGCCAATCCTCCTCTGAGGGCTATTTAGGGTATCTCCTGTGGGTTTCTCATCAGATAACGAATTCAAGAGTTCACCAGACTTTCCTCTGCATCTCCCTCTTTGACTTCTGCCAAGGATCGACCACTGACTGCTCCAGGACGCCTGCAAAACCGCAACAAATTAGCAAGACGACTACCAGCAACATTGTAGCGCCTAATCCTGCTGGCTTTCTCGACTGTTTCCTGGTGGTGCATGCTCTGAGGGCTGTCTGCCCACACCCTGCACTGGAAGCCAAGAAGAAATCTCCCGTGGGTCGACCAAATCTTCCCCCTGCTAACGCAGGCACCAAACTTCTGCTTCACCTGTCCTCTGGGTCCCCTCTCATCTTGACGAGCGTAGTCCCTGGAACATAGGATCTGGATCCAAGTGACCCTGACAGTCCAGTGGTCCATCTGTCCAAATTTGGTGGAGGTAAGTCCTTGCCTCCCGACGCCAGACAGTAACCCTGTGTACTGGGTGAACTCCAGCTGCTAGGGTTTCTGTGCCCTTTTGCAAGGAATACTTTGTGCACAGCACAGCACAGGTCCCCAGCACTCCGTCCTGCATTGCTCAACTCGCTGAGTTGACCACCGGCTTCGTGGGACCCTCCTTTGTAGTGTTGAGACGACTTCCGTGCTCAGTTCTCTTGAACCCATGTTCAAGTGCTTCTGTGGGTGCTGCCTGCTTCTGCTTGGGCTCTCTGTACTGCTGAGTGCTCCCTCTGTCTCCTCCTCCAAGGGGCGACCTCCTGGTCCTTCCTGGGCCCAAGCTGCACTCATTTTCTTCAACCGCAACCTTTGGAGCTAGCAAGGCTTGTTTGCGCTCTGTCTGCAAGGAAACAACTCTGCATCCTCCAACATTCTCTGGGACATTTTCTGTGCAAAGGAGAAGTTCCTGGCACCTTCTGTTGTTACAGAATCTTTAGCTTCTTCCATCCAGAGGCAGCCATTTTGACCCTTCATCCGGGGTTTAGTGGGCTTCTGCCCCCTGGACACTTTCGTGATTCTTGGACTTGGTCCCCTTCCTTTACAGGTCCTCAGGTCCAGTAATCCATCTTCAGTGCTCTGCAGTCAGTTATTGTCTTTGCAGAATCTCCTATCACAACTTTAGTATGTTTCTGGGGAAGTAGGGTAACTTTACTCCTACTTTTCAGGGTCTTGGAGTGGGGTATCTTGGACACCCTTAGTGTTTTCTAACACTCCCAGCAACCCTTCACTGCACTAGGCCTGGGGTCCCTAAGTGGTTCGCATTCCACTTTCTTAGTATATGGTTTGTGTTGCCCATTGGCCTATTGCATCCTATTCTATTCTACAGTGTTTGCACTACTTTTCTAACTGTTTACTTACCTGATTTTGGTTTGTGTGTATATTTTGTGTATTTTACTTACCCCCTAAGGGAGTATATCCTCTGAGATATTTTTTGGCACATTGTCACTAAAATAAAGTACCTTTATTTTTAGTAACTCTGAGTATTGTGATTCTTATAATATAGTGCTATATGATATAAGTGGTATAGTAGGAGCTTTGCATGTCTCCTAGTTCAGCCTAGGCTGCTCTGCTATAGCTACCGCTATCAGCCTAAGCTGCTAGAACACTACTAATCTACTAATAAGGGATAACTGGACCTGGCACAAGGTGTAAGTACCATCAGGTACCCACTATAAGACAGGTCAGCCTCCCACAAACAGTGTATCTCTGTGAAGCCAGCCCTAGTGTCGCAGTACTTATTGTTATGGTACTCAGTTTGGGTTTTTGGTAATGCAGTGTTAGTAATTGTGCCAATAGTTATTATTATCCAAGAAAAGTGCTGGAGCATCTTGGTGTTCTTCTACCACTCCTGTGCCCATATCAGATAGAGAGATTCAGTTTCAAGGAAGTTGAGTGCACTAACTCTACTATCACTCTGTCAACAACGACCTGCCCCCTTAAGATACAGGGTGCCTGGCTGGACCGGCAAGACGTGGCAGTGTTTTGTCCCTCTCTTCCACTCCTCCTTTCCTTTTTGGACACCTGCCGGGTTTCTGTCTCCACCAGGAAGTGCCAAAAGGTTTTCTAGGAGGTCGGGGGCATACCATCACCCCTGCAGAATCCTGCTTTTCAGTTGAGTGGCCCAGTCTCGACAATGGCCCATCTGAAATAATAAATCCAACCTAGTACCAGTCTTGGATTTATTGCAGAATGTTCCCAGGGGTCACCTTAGAGGAGCCCCTGCAAAAGCTAACTACCCTGACATGGTTGCTGGCTGGTCCCAACCAGCCTGCCACCACCAAACAAGAGTGTGAATCCCTGGGGTGAGAGAATCTGGTCTCTGGGATTCAGAACAAAAACCTTCCTGGGTGGAGGTGCTAACACCCACTCCCTCAGGAATATGCACTGCCCTACCGGTGAACTTCAAACAGCTTACCACCCTTTAAAATAAACTCAAAGGCCTGCTGCTAGCAGCAGATGACTGCCCTTGTTCCAAACCTCCACTTTTGGCAAGAGCAACAACGGGAACAAGACAAAGGATAGGAGAAGTGGTCAGTCCTTGCTTGCTCACCCCTAAGTGTTGCATGTGAGGTGACCCCTCCATTTCATTTTCCTTCTTCTTGCATGGAAGGAAAATAGCCAATCAGGTGTAGGGAAGTGACCTCTGCACCTAAAACGCCCACTAAATAGAGTATTTAGTGGGCATCCGTAGACCAAGAAATAAGATTCTAAGGACAAAAGAAGACCAGCAACAAAGAAGACCCAAGGCTCGAGAACTAAGGTCCTGCTGCAAGGTCCCAAACCCTGCCTGCTGCACCCAGGACTCGACAATTGCTGCTGAAGGGTTCTTTGGATGTTGAACTGACTCTAAAAATCACCATAGGACTTCTACTCTTTGAAAATCCACAAAGATCTCCCTCCAGAGTGAAGGCATCACTCTGCAACCCCAAGGAGTCAAAGACCCAGTAAAGTCCACTTTAATGGCCATCTGCTGACCATGGAACCAAATGATGCAGCCAGACCAAACTTTACCCATTTGAATGTGAGGACAAAAATTACCAGTGTGCCTAGTTTGGTGCAACAGCCACCTCTAGTGGCCAGATTATGTAATAGCCCCAGGTAGTGGCCACCTCACGTCAGACAACCAGAAGGACAGTCCATTCCAAATTGAAAAATGACCAGGGAGAAGCCCAAGTTGAGTGGCTTCAGGAACCACCTGGACCTCCCACTAGAGTGCCCCTGCTGATCTGCAAGCAACCCTCAAAGTGACCAACCTCCTGCTTCTAAGGGCATCTTTGCGCACACCTCCAGGCTCACGGATTCCCTCTGACCCGGCCGCCCTGTGTCCTAAGGACCCAATGACTTTTGCAACCTCTACATTCCAAGGGGACCCACAGGATACCTCTAGGTCCACCTGTGCAGTAATTTTCCAACTGGTTCCCTGCAGTGGCCTGGCACCAGATCCATGAACCTTCTGCAGCTTCTCCTGTCAGAACCGGGAGTTGCCCAAACTTTTCCAGCTGGTCCAGGGTACCCATCGGTGACTCTGACCTACCTGCGAAAGGACACATTGGTAAACGCATTGCCTGATTTATTGTGAATTTTCTCCATTGATTCCTATGGTGCGTAATTATTCATAAAGGCCCAGATTTAAGAGGGCTTAGTGAAATGTGAACATTCAGGTAGCAGATGCCGCAGCGCATCTGACCGGGGTGGTCGTTAACTCAGCTATTAACGATCATTTGTATAAACTAGTGACTGAGCTAATTCTTTTTAAAATATTGGTACTTTGCTGCAGTTTTATGATCTTCTTGGAGTTTCTTGTTGTTCAACGGAGTGTATCGCTGTTATTTACATGTTTCCCTCATCTTCATTGCTTGATTTTGCTCATGAGAATTTCTCACTCATTGTCATTGAACTGTCACTCAACGAAATTATGAAAATGTCACACATAACTATCTGAAACATTGGCAGCTATGCTAGGGTTGAGCAATGATTACTTTATTGAGGCTTGACTGGACCTTATTTGTGATTGTGGTGTTATTACTAGTTGTAGTACATCTACATCTACTAATAAACCACTTTCCCAAATTGAAACATTTATTTTCTTGCCATTTAGCAGATGAAACAAAGAATTGTCAGCAGCGTTACTAACATGATGAAAAGAATAAACAGTCCAACCATGGTCATCCGAGATCTATTTCTTCCTACCTTTCTTTCTACCTAGCTCTATATACAATCTGAAAGTATAGCTGGTGTACCCTCTGCCTGTGCTTGATCTTGAAGGATAGCCTGAGACCCCCATACCTGGAGATATATATGTTACATCCTGGCCAATCCTGTTGGTTGGAATCTGGAATGTGGTAGAAAACTGGAAGACTAGATTCTAAACAACTACAGTTGGCTCAGGCTTCTTTATACAAAGAGGTTTATTGTCTTTACTTTAGATAATAATCTGAATCCTACTGCGTGTGAAGTTTGAGTATTTGAGAAGGATTTTACACTGGTGGTCAGCAGATCTCAGTTAAAAAAGCCTGGAGTCCTGCGATATTGAGGCAGCACAGACAACAACAAAAATTAGCAGTGATGTGAACACTTAGAGTTATTCAGCGAAGGACATACAGAGTCATTGCCAGTATCTGAGTGATTCGAGATCAACAAACTTTGGTAAAAAGGGTGATATCTTACCTTCCTAAAGAGACTGAATTGTGGTTAAATGTAAGTATAGCATGAGCGAATATTGAAGGCACTATTCATGAGCGCTCATGTGAGTTGTATACAGGTGAATTCATATCAATATTAAAGTAACAACTCATTAGAAGTCGGAAACCAAACTTATGGAATTTATTAAATATAGAAGGCATTATGGCACCAATATATGTTCTACTTACGCCAGGGAATCCTTTAATAGAATGGAAACAAAGGAAAGATGGTTTTGAAGCTTACATAGAAGTAATTGAGGGTTCCATCCACACTGACACTCTCACACTCTCTACTCACCAAATTAGGCAATTGGCACACTGGACCCCCCTATAGGTCCGTAGCATATGGTACCTAGGTGCCCAGGGCGTTGGAGTTCCAGAAGATCCGTATGGGCTGCAGCATTTCTTTCCCCACCCATAAGGAGCTCAGACAAACCTTTCTTCAGGACTGCCACTGCAGCCTGAGTGAAATAGTGCCCACACTATTTCACAGCCAGTTTCACTGCACTTATGTAACATATAAGTCACCTATATGTCTAACCTTCATTTACTGAATGCTAGGTGCAAAGTTACTAAGTGTGAGGGCACCCTTGCATTAGCAAAGGTGCCCCTACGCTGTCCAGCGCCAATTCCCCGGACTTCATGAGTGCGGGGATGCCATTACACAGGTGCACTACATAAATGTTAATACATATAAGTAGCTTCACAATGGTAATTCCAAATAGGGGCATGTGAGGTGTCTAAGATCATGGAATTGTCCCCCCATTCCAAATATGGTATTGGGGGGCAATCCCATGCATCCTGGGGGCTCCACTAGTCTCCACTGCAGCCCCAGCTGCTGCCACCTCACAGACGGGTTTCTGCCCTCCTGGGGTCTGAGCACCTGAGTCCTAGGAATGCAGAACAATGCATTTCCTTTGGTAGGAGGGTGTTACACCCTCTCCCTTTGGAAGTAGGTGTTACAGGTTTGGGAAGGGTAGCCTCCCAGAGCATTTGGAAATGCTTTGAAGGATCCAGATGGTGCCCTCCTTGCATAAGCCAGTCTACACTGGTTCAGGGACCTACAGTCCCTGCTCTGGCGTAAAACTGGACAAAGGAAAGGGGAGTGACCACTCCCCTGTCCATCACCACCCCAGGGGTGGTGCACAGAGCTCCTCTAGTGTGTATCTGGTGTTAGCCATCTTGTTTTCCAAGGCATGGGAACAGTCTGGAGACCTCTGAGTGGCCAGTGCCAGCAGGTGACGTCAGAGACCCCTCTTGATAGGTGCATACCTGGGTAGGTAGCCAATCTCCCTCTCAGGGCTATTTAGGGTCTCTCCTCTGGGTGGGTCCTCAGATGCAGCTTGCAAGACTCCTCCAGGAATCCTATACATCCTCTGCTTCAGCTTCTGACCGTCCAATCAACTGCAGACTGCTCTAGGAACCGCTGTAACTGCAACAAAGTATCCAGGACAACCCCTGTGACCTGCAAATTCAGCTCCAGCCAGCATCTGCAACAGTTTCCAAGGTGTGCACTCTCTGTAGACTCCCAGTCTTCACCCTGCACCAGAAGAACCAAAGGAATCTCCCGTGGAGTGACGGAGTCACTTCCCTGCTTCTGCAGGCACCCTTCTGCGGCAATGACCTGTTCTCTGGGACTCCTCTCCTGACAACGAGCTTGCTCCCTAGAACACAGGTGGTGGACCAACATGTCCTAGCCTGTCCTAAGGTCCACCTGTTTAACTTTGGTGGAGGTTAGGGCTTGCATTCCTGGTTTGTGACAGTACTCCTGTGCACCGCCTCATCTCCAGCTCCTTGGGCTTCTGTGCACTTCTTCCAAGAATCCTTTGTGCACAGTGTAGCCCAAGACCCCGGCACTTCATCCTGCGATGCACAACTCGCTCTTGTTGTTCTCCGGTGGCGTGGAACCTTCCTTTGTTGTGCTGCACCAACCGTACTTTGCACCTTCTTTGTCCCTGTGTCCTGGGACTCCCGTGGGTGCTGCTTGGTCTTCTGTGGTCTCTCTCCAGTGCTGAGAGCCCCCTCTGTCTCCTCAGTCCAAGTTGAGACCCCCAGGTCCCTCCTGGGTCCAGGCAGTGCCATTTTGTCTCAAGCTGAGAACTTGCAAACAGCCTGCATCCAACATCTCAATGTGGGACATCTCCTGCACCATGTAGGAACCCTCAGTCGTCTTCGTTGGTGCTCTTCTGCACACTTCTTCTAACCAGAGAATCCAAATTTTGCACCATCTTCTAGGTTGGCAGGGGCTCCTGTCCTTCCTGGAATCTTCTGCGACTTCTGGACTTGGTCTCCTCTCTTCACAGGTTCTCAGGTCCAGAAATCCACTGGTTGTTGATTGCAGTCTTGCTTGGTTCTTGCAATATCTCTTATCACGACTTGTAGTGTGTTCTGAGGAAACTTGCAGTACTTTACTGCTACTTTCCTGGGCTCTGCTCTGGGGTGGAGTACTTTGCTTACCTTTGGTGTTTTCTTACACTCCCAGAGCCCCTCTACACACTACACTTGCCTAGGGGTGAATTTGTAATTCACATTCCACTTTCTTAGTATTTGGTTTGTATTGCCCCTAGGCCTATTGGGTTCTATTGTTTTTTTCTACTGTTTGCACTATCTTATGACTTACCTCATTTTGGTCTCTAGTGTATATATTGTGTATAATAGTTACCACCAAAAGGAGTATTGTCTCTAAGATATTTTTGGCCTTGTGTCACTAAAGTAAAGTACCTTTAGTTTTGGTAACACTGAGTATTGCCTTTTATTTTGCATATGTACTGTGTAAATATAATGGTATTGCAGGAGCTTTGCATGTCTCCTAGTTTAGCCTAAGCTGCTCTGCTACAGCTACCTCTAGACAACATAAGCAGGTACAACACTGCCTACATTTCACTAATAAGGGACCTGGTATAAGGTGTAAGTACCTTAGGTACCCACGACAAACCAGGCCAGCCTTCTACATTGGTGTTGCAGCGGTGGGATAAGTACTTGTAATTGCTTTACCACTTTGTTACTAGTGCTTTTCACAAGAAAAGTGTACTCCAATACTTAGAGCTATACATAATTGTACATAGTGGTCATTTTTCACTTTCTAAAAAGTTCTTTAAAATGTTCTAAAAGTTTCAAAAGTTTCTGAAAAGTTTTTAATTTCTCTAAAAAGTTAGGCCAAATAGTTTGCTAACTTTTTACTCTTCTCCCTAATCTCTTTCTTTCACTATGTCTGTTTTAGAGGCTACCTCCAGGGTTGTAAGGACAACTTATGAAAGCTTGAATTTCAAAAGTTTGATGGGTCTCTGCTTAGAAAGAAGTTTAGGGATTGGAAAGAATCCCCACAAAGAACGTCTCTTAAATCTCCTGCTGCAGGATGACCAGGAACTTTCTACTGGTCAGGCACAGTCAGAGGGGGAGGTAGAGGGAGATTCCACCCAGGCAGATTCAGGTGACCATCCTTGTGTAGCTGGTACTGGGAAGGGGGTCACACACAAGTAGGGCACCCTTCAAAACTAGAGGAGAGGTAACTAGAGTTACTCAATTTAGGAAAAGATCTGCCTCTGACAATTCCCATGTCACTTCTGTCTCAGAGGTGTCACACACATCCAACCCTGAGGACCAGTCCCTAGATAGGGAACTCAGACTGCTGAGGTTGGAAGAGGCCAGACTAGGGCTACAGCAGCAACAGTTGGCCTTAGACAGGGATTCCCTGGCTGTGCAAAGGGAAAGGCAGGGGTTGGGGTTAGTTCCCCATGGTGGCAACAGAAGCAGTTTCAGGAACCCCAGTGTTAGAGAACATACATTTGATTCCAGAAACCTGCACAAAGTTGTCCCCCCTTACAAGGATGGGGATGACATTTAAAAGTGGTTTGCTGCACTTGAGAGGGCCTGTAAAGTTTGGAGGGTCCCTCAAGCACAGTGGGCTGCTATCCTGTGGTTGTCTTTCACTGGCAAGGGTAGAGACAGTCTCCTTATTGTCAGGGAGGATGAGTCAGACAACTACCATGTTCTGAAAAGTACACTCTTCGATGGGTTAGGCTAAACCACTGAACAATATAGAATCAAGTTCAGAGAGACCAGAAAAGAGTCTTCACAGGATTTGATAGACTTTGTTGACTGTTCAGTGAAGGCCTTAGAAGGTTGGTTAAATGGCAGTAAGGTGACGGACTATAAAAGCCAGTACAATCTAATTTTGAGAGAGCATATACTTAACTACTGTGTGTCAGGTTGTTTGCACCAATATATGTGGATCCAGATCTGACCTCTCCCCAAGAATTGGGAAAGAAGGCAGACAAATGGGCCAGAACAAGGGTGAGCAGGAAATCTCATAGAGGGGGTGACAAAGACAGCAAGAAGAAGGATGGTAAATCTCATGACAAGGGTGGTTGTGGGTCCAAATCCTCTTCAAATCAGCAGAAAAAGACTTGGTGTTATTTATGTAAGCATAAAGGCCGTTGGGCAAATGACCCCACTTGTCCCATGAGAAACACTAAGCCTCCCACCACCACAACCCCCACTGCTTCCACTAGTGCCCCTAGTAAAAGCAGTGGTGGTGGGAAAAACTCTACCAATAACCAATCAAAGGGTGTACCTGGGCTCCATTTTGGTAATGTAGTGGGAGTTTGTCTAGTTAGGGAGACCGCTGAGGCTGTTTTAGTCTCTGATGGTGGCATTACCCATGTCACCTTAGTTGCTTGTCCCCTTAATATGAATAAGTACAAGCAACTAGCCCTAATAAATGGTGTTCAGGTTGAGGCCTACTGGTGATGGAGAAACTGGTTTGTCCCTGAGCAACACCTACTTGGTCATTATTACCAAGTGACAGACACCCATAACAACACTGCTAACCACCCCATGACTGTTGTGAATCTCAAATGGGGGGGTTTACTGGTCTAGAGAAGGTTGTAGTATCCACTGACTTACCGGGAGAGTGTCTCTTAGGCAATGATTTGGAACCTTCAGCTTGGGCTGAAGTGGAGTTGGATGCCCATGCGGCCATGCTAGGCAATCCAAGGCATCTCTTTGCTCTTACCAGGGCTCAGGGCAAGAAGCAAAGAGGATAGGGAAACTTGGATCCTGGAACAATGGACAAAGTGCTCCCAAAACTAGGGGTAGGAAAGGCAGACTCTTGTCCACTATCCCTTCTTCTCCAGAAGACTCCCCTTTTGATGAGGAGGAGTCCTCTCCTTGTGCAGAACCTACACCACAGGAGCTTCAAGCTGACACAGCTGAGCTTTTGGGTGCAGCAGTGCCTGCCAGGGAGGAACTGAGTATGGCACAGCAGACCTGTCCCACACTAGAGGGTCTAAGACAGCAAGCTATCAAACAGCAAAATGGGGATATCAGTGACTCCCACAAAATTTACTGGGAGAACAATCTCCTCTATACTGAGGCAAGGGACTCTAAACCTGGTGCCACCAGGAGACTGGTCATCCCTTTACAGTATAGGGAATTCTACCTAACTCTGGCACATGATTTTCCCTTGGCTGGACATTTGGGGCAAAGTAAAACATGGGACAGACTTGTTCCTCATTTTCACTGGCCTCATATGTCAGAGGACACCAAGGATTTTTGTCGCTCCTGTGTGACCTGCCAAGGCAGTGACAAGACTGGTGGGACCGTAGAGGCCCCCTTAATCCCACTGCCTATTGTTGGGGTGCCCTTTGAGAGGGTAGTGGTGGACATTGCTGGCCCCCTCGACCCTCCAACAGCTTCTGGTAATCAATTCATTCTTGTGGTAGTGGACCATGCCACAAGATACCCAGAAGCAATCCCCTTAAGGACCACTACAGCACCTGCAGTGGAAAAGGCCCTCCTGGGAATATTTTACAGGGAGGGATTTCCTAAAGAGGTAGTATCAGACAGGGGTAGTAACTTCATGTCTGCATACTTGAAACATATGTGGAAGGAGTGTGGTGTAACATAGTAGTTCATTACCACGTATCATCACAAACAAATGGACTGGTTGAGAGGTTTAACAAAACTCTCAAAGGCATGATCATGGGACTCTCTGAAAAACTCAGAAGGAGATGGGATGTTCTCTTGCCATGCCTCCTTTTTGCCTACAGGGATGTACCCCAGAAGGAGTGAGCTACAGCCCCTTTGAACTCCTCTTTGGTCACCCTGTTAGGGGTCTCCTTGCTCTTGTTAAAGAGGGGTGGAAGCAACCATTGAACCCCCCCTAAACAAGACATTGTAGACTATCTACTTGGCCTAAGATCCAGAATGGCTGAGGACATGAAAATGGCCACTAAGAACCTTAAGGCTAGCCAAGAGCTTCAAAAGCAATGGCATGACCAGAAGGCTGTCCTGACTACGTAAAGCCAAAGACAGAAGGTGTGGGTATTGGAGCCTGTGGCCCCAAGAGCACTCCAGGACAAATGGTGTGGACTCCATCTCATTGAGGAGAAGAAAGGTGAGGTCACCTATCTGGTAGACCCTGACACTGCCAGAAGTCTCCTTAGGGTGCCTCATGTCAACCACCTTAAACCTTACTATGATGCAGCAGATTTAACTCTACTCATGGCCACAGATGAGGGGCAGGAGTAAGAGATTGACCCTCTCCCTGACCTCTTCTCCAACACTGTAGCTGATGGCTTAGTGGAAGGGGTGGTGCTTGCAGACAGCCTCACCGAAGAGCAGAGGGAGGACTGCAAAACCTGCTAGGCCAATTTTCTGACCTGTTTTCCCTCATACCTGGTACCACTACTTGGTGTGAGCATACTATTGATACTACAGACAGTGTGCCTGTCAAAAGTAAGATTTATAAGCAACCTGACCATGTCAGAGACTGTATTAAATCTGAGGTGTAGAAAACGTCGGATCTAGGACTTAGTGAGCCCACAGTGGTGCTTCACCCCAAACCTCATAGAAAAGAAGGAAAGAGAGAAATGCGGTTTTGTGTGTACTATAGATTACTTAATACTGTAACTAAAACAGATGCTCACCCTATACCCAGGGCACACGAGCTCATAGATAGAATGGCTTCTGCCAAGTATCAAAGCACCTTTGATTTGATTGTAGGGTATTGGCAGATCAAGTTATCAGAGGATGCTAAAGCAAAAACTGCATTTTCATCCATCGGAGGGCATTATCAGTTCACAGGTATGCACTTTGGTTTGCCAAAGGCTGGTGAATACAGTCCTCCAAGGTTTGGAAGTTTTTACTGCAGCATACTTAGATGACATTGCTGTATTTAGCTCCACCTTGGATGACCACCTGGTTCCCCTGCAGAAGGTTTTAGAGGCCCTGCAAATGTCAGGCCTCACTATCAAGGCTTCAAAATGCCAGATAGGGCAGGGGAAAGTGGTTTATCTGGGCCACCTAGTCGGTCGCGAACAGATTGAACCACTACAGGGGAAGATCCAGACAATAATGGACTGGGCTCCCCCTACTACTCAGACCCGGGTCAGAGCTTTTTTAGGCCTTGCTGGGTATTACAGGAAGTTAATTAAGAACTAAGGCTCCATTGTTGCCCCTCTTAATGACCTCACATCCATAAAGATGCCTAAAAAGGTATTGTGGAGAGCCAGCTATCAGAAAGCTTTTGAGGAGCTTAAGCAGGCTACGTGACTGCACATGTCCTAAAAAGCCCAAATTACTCCCAAAAATTAATTGTCCAGACAGATGCTTCTGAACTGGGGGTTGGGGCAGTGTTATCACAACTAAACTCAGAGGGCCAGGATCAACCTGTTGTTTTTATCAGTAGGAGGTTGACCCCTAGTGAAAAGTGTTGGTCTGCCATAGAGAGGGAGGCATTTGCTGTGGTTTGGGCCCTGAAGAAGTTGAGACCATACTTATTTGGGACTCACTTCATTGTTCAGACTGACCACAGACCTCTCTAGACCTCTCTTATGGTTAAAACAGATGAAAGGTGGGAATCCTAAATTATTGAGGGGGTTCATTTCCCTACAGGGGATGGACTTTACATTGGAACATAGACCTGGGAGTAACCACTCCAATGCAGATGGACTCTCCAGATATTTCCACTTAGACAATGAAGACTCCTCTGGGCAAGGTTAGCATCATTGCCCCTCGTTTGGGCTGTAGGAAAGTACCATCTTTCTTGGCATGCTACCCCCAATTTCTGCCTGTTTGTCAGTATGTTTTGCCTGTCTCACTGAGATTCTGCTAGCCAGGACCCCAGTGCTCATAGTTTGTGTCCTAATGTGTGTGTTGTCAGTATACTTAACTGTGTCACTGAAGTTCTGCTAACCAGAACTCCAGAACTCCAGTGCTTATGCTCTCTCTAATCACCAAATTAGTCACTATAGTTTAGTGACTTCATATTCCAATTCCAGTTGGCACACTAGACCCCTTTGTAAGTCCCTAGTATATGGTACCTAGGTACCAAGGGCAATGGGGTTCCAGGACATCTTTATGGGCTGCAACATTTTTTTTGCCACCCATAAGGAGCTCAGACAAACCTTTCTTCAGGACTGCCACTGCAGCCTGAGTGAGATAGTGCCCACACTATTTCACAGCCATTTTCACTGCACTTAAGTGACTTATAAGTCAGCTAAATGTCTAACCTTCATTTACGGAAGGCTAGGTGCAAAGTTACTAATTGTGAGGGCACCCTTGCTCTAGGAAAGGTGCCCCCACACTGGCCAGGGCCAATTCCCCGGACTTCGTGAGTGTGGGGATACCATTACACGCGTGCACTACATATATGTCAATACATATATATAGCTTCACAATGGTAACTCCGAATATGGCAACGTGAGGTGTCTAAGATCATGGAATTGTCCCCCCATTCCAAATTTGGTATTGGGGGACCAATCCCATGCATCCTGGGGGCTCCACCATGGACCCCCAGTACTGCCAAACCAGCTTTCTGAGGTTTTCACTGCAGCCCCAGCTGCTGCCACCCTCCTGTGGTTTGAGCATCTCAGTCCCAGGAAGGCAGAACAATGCATTTCCTTTGGGAGGAGGGTTTTACACCCTCTTCCTTTGGAAATAGGTGTTACAGGCTCAAGAGGGGTAGCCCCCCAGAGCCTCTGGAAATGCTGTGAAGGACACAGATGGTGCCCTCCTTGCATAAGCCAGTCTACACTGGTTCAGGGACCCCCAGTCTCTGCTCTGGCGCACAACTGGACAAAAGAAAGGGGAGAGACCACTCCCCTGTCCATCACCACCCCAGGGGTGGTGCCCAGAGCTCCTCCAGTGTGTCTCTGGCATTAGCCATCTTGGATACCAAGGTATGGGAACACTCTGGAGACCTCTTTGCGGCCAGTGCCAGCAGGTGACATCAGAGACCCCTCTTGAGAGGTGCCTACCTGGGTAGGTAGCGAATCCCCCTCTCAGGGCTATTTAGGGTCTCTCCCCTGGGTGGTTCCTCAGATTCAGCTTGCAAGACTCCTCCAGGAATCCTCACATCCTCTGCTTCAGCTTCTGACCGTCGGATAAACCACAGACTGCTCCAGGAACCACTTTAACTGCAACAAAGTATCCAGGACGACTCCTGTGACCTTCAACTTCATCTCTAGCCAGCATTTGCAACAGTTTCCAAGGTGTGCATGCTCTTTAGACTCCCTGTCTTCACCCTGCACCAGAAGAACCAAAGGAATCTCCTGTGGAGTGATGCAGTCACTTCCCTGCTTCATCAGGCACCCTTCTGCGACGACAACCAGTTCTCTGGGACTCCTCTCCTGATGACTAGCATGCTCCCTGGAACACAGGTGGTGGCCAACATGACCCACACTGTCCTAAGGTCCAACTTTGGTGGAGGTAAGAGTTTGCCTTCCTGGTTTGTGACTGTACCCCTGTGCACCGCGTCATCTCCAGCTCCTTGGACTTCTGTGCACCTCTTCCAAGAATCCTTTGTGTGCAGTGTAGCCCAGGTCCCCAGCACTCCATCCTGCGCCGCACAACTAGCTGAGTTGTTCTCTGGTGGCGTGGGACCTTCCTTTGTTGTGCTGCACCAACCACACTTTGCATCTTCTTTGTCCCCATGTCCTGGGACTCCCGTGGGTGCTGCCTGGTCTTCTGTGGGCTCTCTCCAGTGCTGAGAGCTCCCTCTGTCTCCTCAGTCCGAGTTGAGACCCCCAGGTCCCTCTTGGGTCCAGGAAGTGCCATTTTGATGCAAACCATAAATTTGCTTGAACTGTTGTATGAATCCAGTGACGCAAACAACCTGCATCCAAATTCTCAACGTGGGACATCTCCTTTACCATGCAGGAAACAGCAGCCATCTTCGATGGTGCTCTTCTGCACACTTCTTCCAACTGGAGAATCCACTTTTGCACCATCGTCTAGGTTGGCTGTGGCTCCTGTCCTTCCTGGAATCTTCTGTGACTTCTGGACTTGGTCTCCTCTCTTCACAGGTCTTCAGGTCCAGGAATCCACTGGTTGTTGATTGCAGTCTTGCTTGGTTCTTGCAACATCTGTTATCACGACTTGTAGTGAGTCCTGAGGAAACTTGCAGTACTTTACTCCTACTTTCATGGGCTCTGGGGTGGGGTACTTTACTTACCTTTGTTTTTTTCTTACACTCACAGCACCCCTGTACACACTACACTTGCCTAGGGGGGAATTCGTAATTTGCATTCCACTTTCTTAGTATATGGTTTGTGTTGCCCCTAGGCCTATTGCATTCTATTGTATTTTCTACTGTTTGCACTATTCTTTGACTATTTACTTACCTGATTTTGGTCTCATGTGTATATATTGTGTATAATACTTACTTCCAGAAGGAGTATTGTCTCTGAGATCTTTTTGGCCTTTTGTCACTAACATAAAGTACCTTTATTTTTGGTAACACTGAGTATTGTCTTTTATTGTGTATAAGTACTGGGTAACTATAGTGGTGTTGCAGGAGCTTTGCATGTCTCCCAGTTCAAACTAAGCTTCTCTGCTACAGCTACCTCTAGACAGCCTAAGCTGCTAGAACACTGCCTACATTTCACTAATAAGGGACAACTGGACCTGATATAAGGTGCGAGTACCTTAGGTACTCACTGCAAACCAGGCCAGCCTCCCACAGGGAGTACCAATGATCTTGAGACCGTGTGGCCGGCTCTGTGGAGGGCCCCTTTTCATATGTTGTCATTCTCCTTAGTCCAGAGTGACCGCCTATAAATAGTGATAAGCCACTGGTGTCCTGAGTGTTTTATTTTCCCTTTTTTGTCTTTTTAAAACTCCATAACTTTAACAGTATTAATCAGATTGGTATTGTTTTGTTGTTGTTGGAGTTATAATATACTAAGCTATTTTTCTAATCCTGTGTGAAGTATTTTTTGGTGTATGCATTTTGTTACTGTGTGTGCACGTGTTGCACAAATACTTTACACATTGTTTCTATAGATAAGCCTGACTACTCCAGAAGATGAGTACTTTTACGGTGTACTTAGCTAGCCCTGACTAGAAGGGTAGTTTCTGTTTGGCCTGGGTGCAACCTCAGCCAACCAAGAATCCAATTTCTAACAATGGTCTCTTGAGTTACATGGCCATGCAACTATAAAGGGGGGACGTCTGGCCAGGTGGAGCCAATGAAGCACTTGGTAATAAACTGGTGGGATCTGGTCCTGTAGGGAATGATGTAGGATGTGTCTTTCCGCCATTTAATGAGTCCTTTACACCACTTAAAGTAGGGAGAAACAGAGCCCTTAGCAAAATGTGTTTGCAAGGTCTTCAAAATGCATCATAAGGGAGATGATTTTGACCTTTTCTCACTTAAACTCCTGAGGTCGTTACCCATTAGATAGTTTTTACTTTTCATTGAAGACAGTAAACTGTTTCCTGTCATAACTCTGAGTTCTCTTCTCTCATCTGAGAGCCTATGTGGGCTCCGATTGTCACCTGATTATGCTTATAGTTTGGCTAACATCGACAAATATATGTGCTGTGATATTTAGATCACATATACTGCTTCCATCCACTGTGCAAACATCTCATGTCGTTCTAGGGTAACAAAAGGTAATTACTGACCATGTATCATTCCAGCATCCTAGATATATATCATGACTGTACTGGCCAGGGGTCACCAGTGCCAGGGTCTTTTTAGCCCATGTGCCCCTAAGAGCATGCACCCCATTCATGGAAGCCATTGAGAGGTTTCTCACAATTTGTAGTGCTATGCACCTGACTGATACAATATACTATCAAACAATAATTTTTCTTGGGGCTCAGGTTTCTCCTAAACCCTATATAAGCCAATTTTGCAAGATTCTTTTTTTAAACAAAATCCCAAAGCCTGATTTTGCTTTTGAAAACAAAAATTATCCCGTTGCCATGGTAATATATGGTTCCTTGGAATCAAGTAAGACTGTGTATCTAGTCAGCATAAACCTCAGGATGCAGGCACTTAGGGCCTGATTTAGATCTTGGCAGTAACAATCCAGCTGCCGGTTCTCCACCCGCCTGATTTAGATGTTGCCCACCCCATAGGCAAAAGACTGCCGAAGTCCCGCGGACTCCACCAAGAATCACCAGGTGAGATTCAAGCCACCTTTACTGCCAAGCAGATTTGGATGTGCATTACTGCCAAGCCAACTGTGGCGGTCCTACCTCCACACCTGAGATGGTGGATTGGGGGGAAGTGGGGTACAAACCTACCTTTTTTTCCCATTCCACATCTGTTTACAACTGTACATGACTGGACAAGACCTTCTGTCTCTGCTGCCAATGGACCACAGAGAAAACACACCCCCTCCGTTTGGGAATTACTGTGACATGCATATGTCAGGAGTGCATCTGTATGGGACATAAATGGTTTGCCACCAAGATCTAAACCAGGCTCTTAATCTGCCTATACCATCAAGAAATTTTGGCAGATTTCCTAGCTAGCTCACAGTGACCCATCTGAACCCCTAAACATACCAGGGTACGATATGATATCTGCAACATCGAAAATGACCAGTCAGATTCCCAAGTAAATAATGTAAACAGATCTACCCCTTTTCTGTCACTCTGCGTACACAAGGTGATACACAAAAAATGTGCAGTTTCACTGCGTCTTACCATTTGTTTGGCCACTGTATGTAGGGCAGGTGGTACAATGGCAAAACCAGGGACTGCTTTTTCCCTGCCACATTGTTGCAGCAGCATGTTGTTCGCAGAGACAGCGTAGTCTAACCTGTCAACATTCCGAAAGTATGTTTGACTTTTAATGAGGCTGGTAGACATTACGTATGGTGGAGAGGGCACACCCTCACCTTTGAGGTGAAGATCCCTCTTCGCCAAACTCTAATTCAGACCTATATTTCTGTGCTGTATTGACCACCTTTGTGCACTAAGGAAAAACTCTACACCAGAAGGCAGAAGACTGTAGCTGGTGTTGCTTCCTTTGTAGGGGTAATAATACTTCCCCGACTTTCACCTCAAAGTTCAACAATTTCTCTACTGCTATTTACATTGGAGTGGGAGTAGTAAATGCCACCTCTTTAAAATCCAGTGCTTCCTCTACTTCAGCTGGAGTGGGAATAGTAAATCGAACCCTCCAAAGTCCAGTGCTTTCATTAATGTTCCTTAGGTTGCAAGGGGAACAGTAAAAACAACCCCTCCAAATTCCAATACTTACCCTATTGCTGCTTAGGTATGAGTGAACAAAAGTAAATATGACCTCTCCGAACTCTAATGTGTTTCCTATTTTTGCTTAAGATGGAGTGGAAATAGTTAATCTGACCCTTCCATACCACACCATAGTCCAGTGCCTGCCATTGTTGTACAGCTATTTTAGCCATGTTTAAGACATGTTGTGTTATGTTAACTAGGCCTGCCTCTGTACACTTAAACCCTGTTACATTTTATTCAGCATTGCTTTATTTTTCTAGCAATAGCAACATTTGCGGTGCTGCTTTTATTTTCTTTATCTCATTGTACTTTTGCCTAGGTAAGCATTACGTTATTAGTAGAACATTAATTTCACCCTGTGCTTTCTCCAAGGCTACAGTCAGATAGGGATGCCGACAAACATGGTATGCTGTGTCTCCAATATTCACAGCAAACACACACTCATATGTGGGGACCATTTCTTAGAATGTCAGCTGTTTTATTATAAAAACACTCCTTTGTCCCAGACACGTTAGAGGGAGATTCCAGCCAGATGACCACAACTGCATGCCGAATGCTGATTGTTTTGCTGCAGCTACTTGCTTAGACGGCCGGACCCCTGATCCACATGGGGACGGTGTCTCTCTAGACTACAGGATTCTTCCTCCAGGTACGCGGGATGGTGTACCCCCAGGGGGAAAACCCGAATGGCAGATTAGGCTTATTACGCTGTGCTTATACATAGAGTAGTTAGGAGAAATATATATTTATATCATTCTTAGTGACAGTATGGTAGTATTATTGTTGTGTTTTACTCTGTTAATGTCAACACCACAGCAGTGCACGCTCTAGGGCCTGCCCCACCCCTACTTGGTGTTCAACATTATGCAGAACATCGGTTTCCCGTTGTGGCAAAGTGCATGTCATAAAGTCAGGGCATTGGTGGCTACTTTGCCCTAAGTTCAGGGCTCACCTTGTATATGATCGCTCTCTGCACGATCAGTAAAGCATCAGGGCTTCATTCCTGGACTTGCGCTACTTGCACGCACAATCTCACTCTGTGATCTACCTATATAGTTATACAGGGACTTCAGGTCCCAGCTTTCCTTGTGGCGGCCATCTTGGGCGGAGCCCTTCTAATTAATCAGCCCTGCCCAGTTCCCAGTGCTCACTATTCTGGTATCCTTGCTGTTGGTCAGGAGCTCTGGTCTGGCTGCAGTCTTGCAGTTCCTTTTTTCTCTGGAGTCGCTCTGTGACCCGCTTGATTGGAGGTTGAGGCAGAGTTCGCTTAAACATTGAGGGCGGTAAGATGGATGGTGGTTTTTGGTTCCCACCATCCATTTCTCTTGTTACTTTGCACTCACTCATCCTTGGATCTTTATTGTATGTATATCACTAACAGTTACTCCTTTGTTACATGGTAACCGCTCACAAGTGACAGAGCAAAATTATATCACTAAGCTATTTCTTTGTTACATGGTATCCGCTCACAAGTGGCAGAATGAAACTATATTGCTAACAGTTATTTCTTTGCTACATGGTCACCGCTCACAAGTAGCAGAGTTAAACTATATCACTAACAATTATTTCTTTTTGACATGGTAACCGCTCACAAGTGGTAGAGCAGAACTAGATATATTGTATTAACTGCTCACTGGTAGTAGAGCGAAACAAAACACAATGAATTACACTCGATTCCAAGTTGCGAGAGTGCCTTTTTTGATGAATGATTTCTGGAAATCGTTAAACAGTCCTTATGATTGTGACAGTACGTATCTATTGAATAATACGATTTGTGTTTGTTGAATTCTTTGGAATGTGATCTAACATTCAATTTGATATATGGCAAGGTGTTTTCCTGACAGTCTTTCAGCACCTTGTGAATCATTAACAGTAGCAAAAGCCAGCTACTACCAAGGCAATAAAAACATGCCCATTTTATCGGGAGGTAATAGGAAGTTTAAGATTTATTGCATACAGAGATAAAAAACGTATTTGTGTATTCTCCTTATTGTTGGCCTTTGATTCTTGTTTCCACAGGTCTCCTTCCCATCTGTTCCCTTCCCCCATTCCTTTTCCCCCGCTTGGCCACTCAAAAACGTGGCGTTATTATAGTAAGTAGAGTTGGAGGTGCCAGGAGGTGGGCCTTTTGGAAGCCACATGTACACCCTGAGGATTGGCCTCACTGACAGTTAACCACCTGCTTGCTTTTTTTCATTTTTTTCATCCTAGTTATTGCAATACATGCCTTTTTATCTAGGATGCAGTTACTTCAATAAATCATCATCGAGCTATATTTCGCCTTTGTTATCTTTGCCTGTATGAGACTTTTTGGTAACTGAGAGAAAGGGATGGGATCTGATCGACCATGATCCTGTTACAACTCGGTCATCCCATCTCTAGGGGATGCTGTAAGAGGACAGTCAGTACCCTGGGAATCACCTTGAACACTTATCTAGAGTCCCTTGCTGATGCCTGTTTGTTTCTCTTTTTGCCATGATAAACTTTTGTATTATTACATTTGCTTCCTGGGACTGAAAATCCCATAATGCACAGCCCGGTAGTCAGGAAAGCCTGGATTCTGTTTCCCATTGTTTTCTATGGGAGAAGTCAGTTGCTCCTTTTCACCGGATCCTCTCCTCCAAGGCCTGCGAGCATCTGAAACTGCACACACCTGAGACCTCTCCTGTCCAGCCCAATCATGTGATTCCACCTGGGGTTTTCTGCGGCATGGAACTGCTTATAAGCATCCATTTAGTCAAGATTCCTGTTGTGCATTGGAGTTTGATTCCTTTGTGTTACAGACCCCTTTTCAGATGGTGTTCCAATTCAATTTATTTTATTTATGGTTTGGAACTCAACTGAGGTCCACATAAAAATCTGCATTACAACTTTACTTCTGTCTCTATTACTATTTACACCTAAAATCCAGATGAAGACGAAAAAGAAAAAACTATTATACAATTAAAGGTTGTATCAAAATGCTCCCCAATACTTTAGTCACTATTACTATTTACACCTAAGATCGAGTTGGAAGAAAAAAGAGAGAATTATGCAATAAAAGGTTGTCTCAAAATGCTCCACAATGTTTTCCAGCCTTGTAAATACATACTACATTACTCATGTAGAGGTACAAAGATGAAAGAGATGCAAATGCTCACCACTGTGCAATAAAAATCAGCAATACAAAAGTAGTAAGACTTTAAAGACAATACTCGCTATATATAGCTGCAAAGTGTAGAGTGGCAATGTAAAAGTAGAGCATAATATATAAACAAAAGAAATACCAAAAATGCCAACTCTGACTTTCATAAAACAGGCCCTCTATATCCATGATATTGCGGATCTATACATTTGCAGGAAACAAGATTTCCAGGAACCAAACTCGAATCTTTTCATTTTTTTTATAAGGAGCCTTGTTTTCTCAGCCCCACTATAATTATATTGTTACAAACGAGTTGAAGCAGTTGTCATTTTATAAGACCTTGCCACCCGACTTGCGTTTCAGAGAGTACTTTTAAAATAGATTTAAAAAACATTAAAAAAAGTTAAATATTTTAAACCAAAATCTTTTGTTAGGAGGATCATACAGAGCTCGGTGAAACTCAGGTATTGACAACAAAGAGAGCTGAAGACAAATTGGTTTTAGCCATTTATGCCGAAATGAAAAGAGAGATGGACAGACAAATAATACGTGGATTAGATCTTGGGATTCTGCCAGACAAAAGTTACACTCTTTTGCTGTTCCATGCCATTTCGCCAGTAATGTATTCAAAGGGAGCAGTCCCTGGCAAAGCAGCAGCCAAAAGCGCTTAACACTATAAGGTATGTTCCATGTGAGGTAATGTTGTGATTTGTTGTTACTAAAGTATTCACTATATTCACAAAATAACTCTTTTTTTTACAGCTCTCAAGATCTAAGCGAAAGCTTAGTGCCCACGTTGCTTTCTTCAAGAAAACTTTCAAATGTAATGGAGAAACGTCCAGGACCTGGCTGTGCTCCAGCCCCAACCTTTTGAGTGCATTAGAGAAGTTCTTACAAAAGGCATATTTGACCTTGCTATTGTCTTAAAAGAGTTCTTTCTTTAATATTGATCTTATTGTATTATCCTCACTCTTTAGAATTGATGCGGCCAACCGAATAACCCGCTAATCCTTGAACAGACGAACTTCTAAGCCCCATTTCCAACCTTAAGGCCGCCACTGAGGCTGCCGAATTAACAGACATTAGTTTTCTCAGAATTTTTCCTTCTGATTGATTCAGGAACCCCCATTTAGAGATGTCTATGAGTTCCACCCCATATAGCAGGGATGCTGGAATTTTCACTCGATATGCAGATAAAATATATGCGAGATGCCTTCTCCCTGTGGCAGTGTATAGGGCCCCTAGACCTCTTGCCTGACCTTCAGCCTTTGATTTATTTGAGGCGATATGGGCAACATCACTAAGGTTCCCACTAGCTATTTTCCCTAAAAAGGGCTAAGATTTCACAATTTCTAGGTTTTGCTTACCCAATGTCCAATGGTAGTCGGGAAAACTCATCTTTTTTTCCCAAGAAAACAGAAAACCTTACTTTTTGAAACATTAATCTTCAGATAGTGTGAGTCAGAGTATTTTGATAAATGCTGCAAACTATTCTGTAGACCTTTAGGGGTTAAATCGAAAATGATTATGCCGTCAGAATTTAGCAGACAGCAAATTGGAAGCCCGCCCAAAAGCGGGAAAAACCCTTGCCCTGGGACAAAAAGGAGGGGAGATCTAAAATATAGAGGGAAAAAAGCAAGGGAGCAAATAGGCAACCATGTTTTAACCCTTAGACATAGATGTCTTATGGGATAGACCTCTATCGCCCCGCAGAAGGATTCTACACCAGGTATTGGAATGGAGAGCTATTACTAACTCAAGGAGGGGTATAGGTATCCCCAGGCTGAATAGCTTAGCCCATAGCAGATCTCTATCTACTTTGTCGAAAGCAGTGGAGAAGTCAATGAAGGCAGCATATACCCCGCCTCTCCGTCTTACATATTTTTCCAAGATAAATTGGAGCACAGCGATATTATCCAGGGTACTATGTTTGCACCTGAATCCAGATTGTTCCAATGGGATGATGTTATTCTCCTCTGCCCAAGATGTTAGTCTCAAAAGCAGACCTCTAGTAAAAATTTGGCCACAGTATCAAGTAGGGCAATCTGGCGATAATTGCCAGGACAGGATCAGTCGCCCTTTTTAAATAAGAGTACAATGAAACTATCAAATCATGAGGGAGGTATACATCTAGAAAGGTAGGATCTACTAAAGACCACACATAAGATCTTACACCAGGAACTCCTGTCCTGTTTTATAGAAGAGCACAGAGTGCGAATAGCGCAGTCAATCTCTTTTAATGACGGGGGGAAAAAGAGTATGTATTCCTGAAATTTCAGGGGGCTGGAATGGTACGACCCCATTTGAGGCATAAAGAAGGGCAATACATTCAGACTAGCGGGCTTCAGTGATCGCAACAGGAGGGGGAAAAATTCTCCACCCACAGCCTTTACCCACTAATGCCTAAAAGCGCCTTGCCTGGCCGTGTGTGGCAGCTTCCCGGAGCTGAATCCAAAGCTTATACCCAGATTATTTTGCGAGGCGGGCCTTCAACCGCTTCTTTCTCCTTTTTAAAAGGGCGACCCTGACTTTCCTTTCTCCTCAGAAAAAACTAAGTACTGGGCCCTAACCCGGTTATTTATTTCTCTATTTAAATCAAGCAGTGTGCTGGCGTTAATTTCCTGAGCTACTTTTTGCTACCCGATCGAGGTGTTAACCACCAACTGCTTCATAAGATTAGAGAAATATTGCAGTTCCATCCCCACCCAACTAATCAAATCATCAGCCACGGGACCTAATATCGCTGAGACCCCTGCAACCCTTTTAAAGTTCCTCTGGGTAAACCGACCAGACTTCCAAGAATCCAGGGACAATAATGAAGTTTCTAGAGTAATAAGAAGCAAGTTATGGTCACTATAGTGGGTACCTATAATCCTAAGGTCTCCAATAAACAATAAGAAGAACATCCAAGAACTATGGCCCTCATTACAACATTGGCGGTAAAAGCCGCTTACCGCCGTGCAGAAGACCGCCAACATACCGCTGCGGCCGCGGAATTCCACCACAGCTATTATGACCCACATCTCGGAATCCGACAAAATTCAGACACCCACACAAGTCCGCCACACCAAAGGTCAGTGATAAACTGGCGAAAACAAAACCGACACCGTCACGCCAACAGAAATACGCCCACACTATCACGACACACAAATCCACGCGGCGGGCTTTCAACCGCGGTATTCCATTGGCGGTACACACCGCCGCGCTCAAAATACACACACATATACAAAACACCGCCACATTGGACAATTCGAAATACACACACCTGAAACACATACACACACCACTCCCAAACACCCAATACACTATAAAACACACACCCACATCACCCACAAACCCCTACGACCACTATTACAGAGAGAAGGCCAGAGAGAGACACCAGCATCCACAGGCACACAACACCATCACCCACACAACTTCTACGCACAAAACACCACACACCACTACATATCACCACACTTATCACCACACACACCACACCACACATCACCTACACCACCCCATGGCACGGCAAAGACACCCCAGGTTCTCGGAGGAGGAGCTCAGGGTCATGGTGGAGGAAATCATCCGGGTAGAGCCACAGCTATTTGGATCACAGTTGCAGCACACCTCAATTGCAAGGAAGATGGAGCTATGGAGAAGAATTATCAACAGGGTCAACGCAGTGGGACAACACCCAAGAAATCGGGAGGACATCAGGAAGAGGTGGAACGACCTACGGGGGAAGGTGCATTCTGTGGTCTCAAGACACCACCAGGCGGTTCAGCGGACTGGCGGCGGACCCCACCTCCTCACCCACAACTAACAACATGGGAGGAGCAGGTCTTTGCGATTCTGCATCCTGAGGGCCTCGCAGGAGTCGGTGGAGGAATGGACTCTGGTAAGTCAAACCTTTAACTACCATATCCCCCACCCTACCTGCATGCTATTACATACCCCCACCCTCGCCCCCACCCCATCACTCCAACTCCTCACAAATGTACCAATATCACAAACCACCCATCCCAACACCAAGCCCTGCATGCAACACCAACGCATGGACATCCATCACTAAAGCATGCCCACTGCACATACCCATACACCCCCCTAAACCATCATCACACAAACCCCCACACAGGAATGCCAGCACTGGGGTACACGGTCACCCACCCATTGCACACCGTGACACACACAGATGCAATAATAATGCCTTTCCACCCCTGCAGGACCACTACCCAACGTCACCAGACAGGAGGGTCCAGACATCTCCACTCCACCCAGAGAAGAGGCCCACAGTGATGACAGCACCTCTGTCCACCTGGATCTAGATGACGAGCCCGGATCATCGTGGGCCTTGGGACAGTCGGTTCCCCTCACACAGGCACAGGCCACCACAGACCTTCCCCCCTCTGGAAACACCAGCACAGCACCCACCCAGCGGACCCATACCTCCGTCCCTAGGACACGTCAATCAGCTGTGTGTCCATCACTACAGGGAACCCAGGATAACCCACCACCCCAACAACAACAGGGACCTGGGGGCAGTGACAGTGGGCACACGGTCCAGGGACGGAGGCCCAGGAACACAGGGGAACTGGGAGGGCTGCTGTGCGACAGGGGGCGGACAGGCCAAGGGAACCCACTCACCACGAGGCCCTCTCCTCCATCATGGGAGCATACCACCACTCCCAGGAGACAATGGCAACGGTACTGGCCAAGTTTCAGGAGACCCAGCACATGCAGGAGGAACAGTATTTGGGGTTCAGGGAGGAACTCAGAACCATCAGTTCCTCCCTGGGCACCATCGTAGGGGTGCTGAAGGAAGTACTCAACACCAGGAGGGACACTATGGCACTACAAGGGGCCCCTGACACTAGCATTGACGATGAACTGCCCACCACCTCCGCCGGTGCTAGTGTTAAGGAGGCACCGCCACAGGACCACCACACCAGCACCCCACCCCCTGCAGACGGAGAACCACCCCGCAAACGGTCCCTGAGATCCAGGAACAAGACAGAACACGATGCCAAGACCGCCGCCAAGAAATGAGACCACCCTGATTGTCATCCCACTGTCCACTTAGTCACCCTGTCCATATTGAAACTGCCCCAGCTCCACTTCCTATGCCCATATGGGCAATGCACCTGTGAGACTAATAGACTGGACTCTGCCATGGACACTCCTTCGCCATCACCCCTCACCATTTAACTTCCCCCTCTAATATTTTTTATTTAAATAAACACACCTAAAGCACCAAAAGATCTGGAGTCTGTCTGTGATTTCGAAATAGTGTATTTGCAATTACAGTGACAAAATGTTCATGAAATAGTAATGTCAACATACCTATGTCACACAGCTCTAGTCCCTGAGGAATCTAAGCAGATGACACACGTTGGGACCCATACCTGTGAAACCGTAAGGGAAAGTGACAACTCAGTGACCATACACTGGGTGAAATCGACAGACAGGATAGCGGTAGAAGTGTAAAAGTACATGTAGTAGGCAGGAATGTATTCTCACCTGTGTTTCACTGGAAATATTGCTGGATCACTGAGTCCCTGTTCTGCATGTCTTCTTCCTCTTCTTCCTCCTCATCACTGTCCACAGCTCCACAGCTGCCACAACACCGCCATCTGGACCATCCTCCTGCAGAAAAGGCACCTGTTGTCGCAAAGCTAAGTTGTGAAGCATACAGCAGGCCACGATGATCTGGCACACCTTCTTTGGTGAGTAGAATAGGGATCCACCTGTCATATAGAGGCACCTGAACCTGGCCTTCAGGAGGCCGAAGGTCCGCTCGATCACCCTCCTAGTTCGCCCATGTGCCTCATTGTAGCATTCCTCTGCCCTTGTCCTGGGATTCCTCACTTGGGTCAGTAGCCATGACAGGTTGGGGTAACCAGAGTCCCCTAATAGCCACACACGGTGCCTCTGGAGTTGACCCATCACATAAGGGATGCTGCTATTCTGCATGATGTAGGCGTCATGCACTGAGCCAGGGAACATGGCCTTCACATGGGAGATGTACTGGTCTGCCAAACATACCATCTGTACATTCATGGAATGATAACTCTTCTGGTTCCTGTACACCTGTTCACTCCTGTGGGGGGGGACCAAAGCCACATGGGTCCCATCAATGGCACCTATGCTGTTGGGGATATGTCCAAGGGCATAGAAGTCACCTTTCACTGTAGGCAAATCCTCCACCTGAGGGAAATGTAGCTCCGCATGTGTTTCAGCAGGGCAGACAACACTCTGGACAATACGTTGGTAAACATAGGCTGTGACATCCCTGATGCCATGGCCACAGTTGTTTAAAAAGACCCACTTGCAAGGAAATGGAGCACTGATAGCACCTGCACTTGAGGGGGGATTCCTGTGGGATGGCGGATTGCTGACATCAGGTCAGGCTCCAACTGTGTACACAGTTCCTGGATTGTGGCACGGTCAAACCTGTAGGTGATAATAACATTTCTTCCCTCCATTGTCGACAGGTCCACCAGCGGTCGGTATACCGGAGGATTCCGCCATCTCCTCACATGTCCCAGCGGACGGTGCCTATGAAGGACAACAGCGAGCACAGAGTCAAACAACTCAGAGGTATGTACCCACAGTCTACACTGAACACCATTCATACACAAAATGTGGCCTGTATGTGTGTTGAGAGTAGGCCTAGGTATGTGTGACGCAGTTGGTAATTAGGCCATGTGGGCCCCTGAAATGGCGGCTGCCTGACCTCTAAAGTGGAATAATGGGATGTGAGGTAACTGCGCTGGCGTTGTACACCGTCGCGGTAGGCGGTCGAAGACCGCGGCGCAATGCTGCATTGGTTAACATTGGACCCTATGGGTCCCAGGAGCCAATGACGATGTACGCTGGTGGTGATGGTACGCACCACCGCAGACGTGACCGCCGCGGACGTGTCCGCCATTTTCTATCTGTTGAATCACTTGATACTTGATCTTCGACAGGAGAGGACCTACACTGCAAGTGCTGCTGTGACCTCGGTCTGGAAGAGACAATGGCTCGTGCATCTGGGGAAAGGGCCCCTGCCTTCACATCGGAGGAGTTGGAGAAGCTCGTCGATGGGGTCCTCCCCCAGTACACGCTACTCTACGGTCCTCCAGACCAACAGGTAAGTACACAGGGAGCATGTTGTATGGGCTATGCCTGTGTGGAGAGGGCTGGTTGTAAGAAGGAAGGGGGCAGAGTTCTGCGTGCATGAAAGACGGTGGGTGCATGTGCCACATGACAAGGGTAGGGATGGGGGCCACTCACTTTGACGGCGCAGTTGGTAATGACTTCTCTTCTTCCCCTGTACATTTCATGTAGGTCTGCGCCCACCAGAAGAAGGATATTTGGCGTGCCATCGCCAAGGACGTCCGGACCCTGGGGGTCCACCACAGACGGAGCACCCACTGCCGGAAAAGATGGGAGGACATTCGCCGCCGGAGCAAGAAGACGGCGGAGGCTCAGCTGGGGATGGCCTCCCAACGTCGGAGGGGTGCCCGTCGAACCATGACCCCCCTGATGTTCAGGATTCTGGCGGTGGCCTACCCGGAGTTGGATGGCCGCTTGAGGGCATCACAGCAGACACAAGGGGGTGAGTACACTCTCATTCAGCTGACTTTGCGCGCAGTGGAGGGGTTTGGGTGGGGGAGGAGGGCTGTGGGTTTCCCTAGGCCAGGGCGAGTTCCGTAGGCTAGGCCCCTTCGTAAGGCATGGCCCTGTGGTCCCCCACACCACCTCTGTAGAGTGACAAGTACAGCTATTCATGCACATGTGTCATCTATGTGTGCATATGTCGTCCATAGCCTTGTAGGCCATTTCCCAGGAATTGCATTGTAGAGCCCAACAGCGCAACGTAGTGCAGGGGGCTCGTGTGTCTGTCTTGTCCGCCAACGGTAGCGGTAAGCCATGCTCTCAACATGTCTTTCTTCTGTTTCCCCCCCCCCTTTTTTGCGGTCTCCCTGTTCTTGGGTGCATTAGCATCATCAGGGAGAGGAGCAGTGGCACCGGAGCACGAGGGAGCTGCATCCCACATGGCCATGGAGGGCCACACTGCGGACTCTGAATACACCAGTGGGACGGAGGACGAGGGGAGCACCACGGCGGTGACAGGAGCTAAAACCAGCGACACGGACTCGTCCTCCGATGGGAGCTCCCTTGTGGTGGCGGCAACATCTATGCCCCCCACTTCTACAGGTACAGCCGCCACCCCCCCTACCAGCACCGCCCTCCCAGCAGCCCCTCAGCCTTCGCCCCGTGCCCGCTCACCCAGGAGGGTGGGCATCACCTTCGCCCCAGGCACCTCAGCCCCTGCCCCTGTCACCTCTGCTGCCCTCAGTGAGGAGGCCATTGACCTCCTCAGGTCCCTCACTGTTGGGAAGTTTACCATTTTGAATGCCATCCAGGGTGTAGAAAGGGAGTTGCAACAAACCAATGCATTCCTGGAGGGCATTCATTCTGGTCAGGCTGCCCTTCACCGAATCTTTCAAACTCTGGCCTCAGCACTGATGGCAGCCATTGTCCCTGTGTCTAGCCTCCCCCCTCCAAATTCCTCCACCCAGACCCAATCCCCTGTACCTCTGCCTATCCCAAGCACCCCATCAGACCAGCCTGCACACACCTCACCACACAAGGGAAGCTCAGGCAAACATAAGCACCACACATCCCACAGGCACTCACGCAAACATCACACACATACAGACACACCAACATCCACTGCCTCCACTGTGTCCCCCTCCTCCTCGTCTCCCTCCTCCCTCCCATTCTCGTCTACACTCACACCTGCATGCACTACCTCTACAGCCACTACGTCCCGCACCAGCACACCCACCAGCACACCCCGCTCACGTGCAGTCACCACCCCCACTACCATTCACACGTCCCCTGTGTTCTCTACCAGTGTGTCTGTGACGCCCCCTCCGAAGATACACAAATGCAGGCACACACCCACCCAACATACATCCACCTCACAACAGCCTTCAGCGCATGCACCTGCACCCAAAGCCACAAAACTTACACCTCCTACAACCATCACCTCTTCCTCCACTCCCAAACCCCCTCCAGCTACCCGTCACAGTGTCTCCAAACAAATTTTCCTGTCCACCCTTAACCTATTTCCCACCACCCCCGTCCAACTCATAGGTCCTGAACTAGCACCTCAGCCACAAAATCTCCGGGACCAGTGGTGCCTGTTGTCCCAGGTATGTGGAGTGCACCGGCCACCAGGACAGCCAGTGTGTCACGGAGCCACAGCACAGCCAGTCCCCCCCCCCTGTGAAGCACCAGAAGTTGTCCAGTGCTCGCGGGAGAGGATGAAAACTCCAGCCACCTAAGCCGCTCCCAGGGGTCCCGGTGGGAGTGTGGACTCAGCTGTGACTCCTCCTAAGGTGGGGAAGGGCCAGAAGAAACCCGGCAAGTCTGGGAGGAGCAGCACGGCGGAGAAGACCGCCATCATCCCCGCTGGCCAGGAGGGCCCCACCAGCCCCATCGTCGCTGCCCAGGAGGCCACCGCCAGCCCCATCATCGCTGCCCAGGAGGACACCGCCAGCCCCATCGTCACTGCCCAGGAGGCCACCGCCAGCCCCATCGTCGCTGCCCAGGAGGCCACTGCCAGCCCCATCGTCGCTGCCCAGGAGGGCCTGCCAGCCACAGGCCAGCTACCCAGGAGGGCCACGCCAGCCACAGCCCAGCTGCCCAGGAGGGACCCGCCAGCCACAGCCCAGCTGCCCAGGAGGGCCCCGCCAGCCACAGCCCAGCTGCCCAGGAGGGGCCCTCCATCCACAGCCCAGCTGACCAATGAAGGACTGACAGCCCCAGCCCAGCTGGGCAATGAAGGACCGCCAAGTCAAGCACCGCTGAACAGGGCAAGGACTGCGGCAAGCACCACTGAACAGGGCAAGGACCGCCAAGTTGAGCACCGCTGAACAGGGCAAGCACCGCTGAACAGGGCAAGGACCGCCGAGTCAAGCACAGCTGAACAGGGCAAGCACCGCTGAACAGGGCAAGGACCGCCGAGTCAAGCACCGCTGAACAGGGCAAGCACCGCTGAACAGGGCAAGGACCGCCAAGTCAAGCACCGCTGAACAGGGCAAGCACCGCTGAACCGGGCAAGGACCGCCAAGTCAAGCACCGCTGAACAGGGCAAGGCTTGCCAAGTCAAGCACCGCTGAACAGGGCAAGGACCGCTGAACAGGGCAAGGACTGCCAAGTCAAGCACTGCTGAACAGAGCACGGACCGCTGAACAGGGCAAGGACCGCCAAGTCAAGCACCGCTAGCCCATGAGCGCCAGGGACACTGACGGAACAGGGACCATCACGGGGTGAGTGATGCACTCTGGGCACCAGTCCCCCTCCAGAACCAGTGGAGACATGCATCCACTACGTCTGTCCCTGGCAGGATGAAGCACTCTGGGCACCAGTCCCCCTCCAGAACCAGTGGAGACATGCATCCACTACGTCTGTCCTTGGCAGGATGAAGCACTCTGGGCACCAGTCCCCCTCCAGAACCAGTGGAGACATGCATCCACTACGTCTGTCCTTGGCAGGATGAAGCCCTCTGGGCACCAAGCCCCCTCCAGAACCAGTGGAGACTGTCATCCACTTGAGAGACTGTGGCTTTGCACTCCCCAGGATGCAGCAGTGGGCAAACCACCCACTGTAAAGACTTGAGAGACTGTGGCTTTGCACTCCCCAGGATGCAGCAGTGGGCAAATCACCCACTGTAGAGACTTGAGAGACTGTGGCTTTGCATTCCCCAGGATGCAGCAGTGGGCAAACCACCCACTGTAGAGACTTGAGAGACTGTGGCTTTGCACTCCCCAGGATACATCAATGGGCATGGATGCCCCTCGTGGATCTGGCGTTGTGCACTCATCCGGCTGAGGTGCCCCCCCTTCCCTTCCCCCTGAGGTGCCTGTTGTATTTCTATCTGATGCCCCTGCAGTGTTCTCTCTGTTTTGATCTGGTATCGTGTGTGGGCCTCACCCATGCATTTTGGGCCCAGTGGTCCACGGACTATAAATGGTGCAATACCTGGACTACTAATCTTGGTGTATATATGTATATTTTTGCTTACTAAATTTTGATATATTACAATGGTTACACTCATTTCCATTTGTCTTTGCATTCTTCCAGGGGGGTTGGGGGGTGTAACTGTAATGTATAGATATGCATTGGTGTGTGTGTTGTAGTGGGTGAGGGTGGGGGTGGGGGTGTTGCATGTGTGTGTCCCTGTTTTTTGCCTCCTCCCTCCCCTGTGTCGTAGGTGCAGTACTCACCGTGGTCTTCGCCGCCGGCGTTGGTGCTCCTGGTACAGGAGCAGGAAGACTATCGCATGGAGAGTTCCGGCTCCATGGTGTCCTCCTTCCTTGTGTGTGTGTAGAGGTGAGCGTTTTTCCTTCGAAATTCCTGTTTCTGCCGTGTTTTTATCCGCGGTGGATCCGCCCCGGAAAAGGTGGCGGATTGGCCTGTCATAATAGTGTGGGCGGTACATTGTCCTCCGACTGTCTGTTGGCGGTGACCGCCGAGCTGTTTGTTTAGTCTACTGTCTAATACACTTAAATGGGATTATTCCTGCTATAAAGACCCCAGTAACCTCTTCATGGCCCTAACAATTCAACTGCATAATACTGCACAAGGCCCCACATCATTGTTAATAATTAATGTTTATGTGCCCTCTAAGGCAGCTTATGATTCTCTGTTACAAAGCGTTTTTGCCTTTCTTGAGGACGCCCTAGATACTGATCAGCAACAATCCGCATAAGCCTCCAACCGTCCGCTGCTCCTCAACACTCTGCGCACTGTGGCGCAGCACTCCGCTGCGACCCCCGGAATGCAGTGCCGGGTGAGCTCCGCTCCAACCCTCCTCGCAATATAGAGGGCATGGGCGGAAGCACCTGTGAAGCGCCTGTGGGGGAGGCAAAGTCTAGGTCTAGGTCTTGTGGGCTATAGCTTTTTATAGCCTTCTCATGCGGCAGGTCAGAGGGGCTGGACCCCCTCTCACCCCTCTGCAAGCCACACCCGGTCGGGCCACTTCAGCAGGGGTGCGCAAGAGGAGTGCAGAAGGAGAGAGGAATGTGCGAGGAACCGCTCACCTGGAGGCCCCCGGTGGGTGGAATGCGCCACTTCCTGCTGCTGTGATGCTCTCCGGGGCTCCGGCGGGAGCGGTGCGCTCGTTAAACTACTTTTGCAGAGTTCACAGAGTCCTTCAGCTCCACAGAGGAAAACTCTGGGGCTCAGGTGGGGAGGTGCCCCACGACATGGATTGGCTCGACTCCCCCTAGCTCCTTAACTCTCCTGAGTCTCCTGGCTCCCGACTCCCGACTGCTGGCGCTGCTGCGTACTCCAAGTGTTTCCGGTTCCGGTTGATTCACTAAAGATGGTGTTCCAGTCTTGTTGCTGTTCCTGTTTTGTTCCAGCTTGAACCTGTTTCCTGTTTCTCTGCCCTGCTCCTGATTGTTCCAGCCAGAGTCTGACCCCTATTTTTTAGCCTTGTATCTGTTTGTTACTTCCAGAGCCTGCTCTCTGTTTCTTTGTCCTGCCTTGTTTCAGCCTGAACCTGCTCTATGTTTCCCAGTCAAGCTTACTGCTGATTCCTACTACCTGTTTTCCAGCCCTGTCCTTGCTTGTTCCAGCCAGAGCCTGCTCTCTGTTTCCCATTCCTGTCTCTGTTTGTTCCAGACAGAAGTTAGCGCCCTGTTTTCCAGTCCTATTCCAGCCTGAGTCTGTTCCCAGTTCTTGCCTCTGCATCTTAGTTTGTTTCCTTCTGTTTATGTTTCCTCTGGGTATTTGTGTCTGGTAAGTGTTCTATCAGTCTTCACCAGTGTCCTCCTTTGTACTGGGGTTGGCTCCTGGTTTCCAGGAGACAATTCCAGCTCCCATCCTTGTCTAGTGTTATACCTTTTGTGCCTAACAGTAACAGTGTGCTATTGCTGTTTTTCGAGGAATTGCCACTGTGTTTCCAGCTGGACCCACAAGAGCTTGTCGTGTGTATGTGAGTACTATCCTTGTTTGCGCTCTAGAGTCCAGAGACAGAATCGCTTCTGCTGCCTCCTTTCTATGGGCTGGCAGTGTGACTATCTGTAAGAGCAAACTGCACAGAGGCATTGACATTCCCCGTCACTGTGGGAGGTTCTACGCCCTACTCTGTGCACAACCCCAGTGTGTTTGTCCATTAGTAATCCGTTTTCTGTTTGTTCACACAAGGGTCACTCTGCTTTTACTTTCCTGTTTCCTGAGCCTGTCCACTGCTGTACTTTCCCGTGTATGCCTTTAGCTCCTCTTCTACCCCAGTACACTACCTCTTTGGGATATTCTGTGACCTCAAGCGGTGTCCCAACCAGAGTCCTGATCAGACCCGCCCGAAACCGTGACAGATTCCACTAAGGAGCCTCTTGTCATGCGCCCAGTTGCTACAATCATCTTGGCTGCTAGCTAGCCGGAGAACCCGGATTAGACCGACAGGCATCATGTGGTGTGAAATCATACTTAGGGCCATATTTATACTTTTTGACACACAACTGCGCCAACGCAGTTGTGCGTCAAAAAAGTTAACGCCGGCTAACGCCATTCCAAAGCGCCATGCGGGCGCCATATTTATTGAATGACTTTAGCCGGCGCTGCGGACTGGTGTGCGTCAAAAAAATGACCCACACCAGGCAGCGCCGGCGTAGGGGAAAATGGAGCTTGGGCGTAAAAAAATGGGGCAAATCAGGTCTGAGGCAAAATATTGGCCTCAACCCGATTTGCGCAATTTTTTTTGACTCCCAACCCCCATTGAAATGACTCCTGTCTTAGCAAAGACAGGAGTCATGCCCCCTTGCCCAATGGCCATGCCCAGGGGACTTATGTCCCCTGGGCATGGTCATTGGGCATAGTGGCATGTAGGGGGGCACAAATCAGGCCCCCCTATGCCACAAAAAAAAAAAAAAACTTACCTGAATGTACCTTAAGTTCCCTGGGATGGGTCCCTCCATCCTTGGGCGTCCTCCTGGGGTGGGCAAGGGTGGCAGGGGGTGTCCCTGGGGGCATGGGAGGGCACCTCTGGGCTCCTTCCGAGCCCACAGGTCCCTTAACGCCTGCCCTGACCAGGCGTTAAAAAATGACGCAAAAGCGGCTGGACGTCATTTTTTCTGGCCCGCCCACTCCCGTGTGTCATTTTTGCACGGGAGTTTAAATAAGGCGCACATGCCTTGGAGTCATTTTTTAGAAGGGAATGCCTACCTTGCATATCATTAACGCAAAGTAGGTGTCCACACAAAAAAATGACGCAAACTCCAAGATCTTTGGCGCTAGACAGGTCTAACGCCAAAGTATAAATATGGAGTTAGCTTTGCGTCGGATTTGCGTAAAAAAAAACGACGCAATTCCGGCGCAAACAGAGTATAAATATGCCCCTTAGTATCCACAGTCCATGTGATTCTGTCTCCCAAAGCCAGTAGCCTCATTAGCATAATGAGAACCTACACAACACCATACTATTGCTTTGAATTAAGTAGTAATAATAAATATGACCCATTCAAAGCCCAACACTGTCCCTACTACTGATTAGGATGGAATGGAAATAGTAAGCAGAACTCATTCTTAGTTTAAAGCTTTCCCTACTATTCAAAAGATTAGGGTGTGAATGGCAAAGCTTACACCTCCAAAGGCAATAAGGCAATACTTTCATCAGTGTTGCTTAGGTTGATTTAGATATATTAAATTCAACCTCCCTCCCGAAATTCCAATGTCTTCCCTATTATTGATTAGGTTGTGGTGGGAATAGTAAACCCTATGCCTCCAAACTCCAACATTTAACCTTCTGTAGCTTTGGTTGTAGTGGGAATGATATATGTTATGTTTCTGAAGTTGTGCACTTTTACTACTGTTTTTAGTTGAAGTAGAGGTTGTAAATTGTATTCATCCAAATTTAACTTTCCAGTACTGTGGTATTTAAAGACTAGATACAGATCCTAGAGGTGGTAACTGGCTCTCAAGGTTGATACACAATGAGTCCTACCTCATCATTGATCTTGACAAAAAAAAATCCCACAGAGTTGTTAGTATACTTAGGGTGAGTTCTATGTATGTAATTAAATGTTGGATGTCCCCTAGAGTTCCGTTTGGTATTCCACTGTAGAGTATGTGCATACATATTTCAAGGGGTCTAATTACTAATTTGATTCTTTTTAATTCATTCACAGGGAGGAGAAGAAGGAACTTTCAATGTCTATAATGGGAAATGGTAGATGAGAGGTGGTCTTACCGCATTGACATGATCCCATACCTTTTTCTTCCACTTGCTTTCATGTCGACACTTTGTTTGACACTTGATGGTTCTATTATTTTATTTCATTTAATGTCAGAAGAGGGCTAATGATTCAGAGACAAGGTAATTAACTGCACTTCATATCTGAACTGTGGTTCAGGCAGGTGCTATGAAGAGGTCCCGTGCAGTGTGACCCCTGGATATACCCACTGAGACTTTATGTGAACAGGAAGTATGGTGCACTTGGGATGAGGTTGTCCTGATAACGAAATAGAGTCCCATCGTAGGAGCATATTTACTCATGTGCTGCACTGGCACACACTAGTCCTTTGGTTCATCCATTAAGAAGTGTATTGAGCTCTTTTGTTGATGATTCTACCAGCACATTTGAATGTTGTATGCAGTCATGGTGGTTCCGAACATGTTGATGCAGCAATAATGAATTGCACTATGTACTCGCTTATGTGACAATATTGGTCAGTATGCATTTTTGCTCTGGGTATTTTACTTTGACGTGTGTCTCAATGTATGACTTTACACTCCAATATGGTGTCCACTGAGGATGTATGGTTCTCTTGACCAGAGTCCTTTAAAAAATATTTTTATCTATGGAATCTATATTTGCTAACATGTCTAATTTGTGATAGCATGGTTGTTAATGATCTAGGATGTTGGAAATTTGTGATAATATATGTAATGTTTATTATGATGATGCAGTACTTATGTTACAATATGCTTATGGTGCATTCCAATATCGCGCCTTTTAAGAATACAAGCCTGAGTCCTCTTTTCATGTTTTCATGTTTTCCAAGCACTAAAATTGTAACTTGTACTAATGCCAGAAGATCATGAGCAAGGTTGCTGTTGCCCAAACATGTTACTGAGCTGCTGAGTATTAAATAAAATCTTGCAAAATTCTATCCTGAGTGAGCGTTTGGATCTGCAGATTGGAAACGTCCGGAACAGCGATTACGCGAGAACGACTGCCTTTTTCCCTGCCTCAACCATGCATGTGCTGAACAATGCATATGCATGGTTAAGGCAGAGTGGATCAGGAGAGGACACGGTCAGGTAAGTGGGGTTTGGGGAGGGTTGGGGGTAGTTTTCAGTATGGATGGTGGATTAAGGGCTTGGGGCAGGAGTAGGGGGTTGGAGTAGTTAGGTTTTTTAGGGGCGGGGTGGGGGGACTGGGGTATTTCTGTTTTTAGGGGTTGGGTCAGGGTTGTTTTGTTTTGGATGGTGGGGGGTCGGGGTACTTTTGTTTTTGGGGGGGGTGGGGGATCAGGGTAGTTTGCTTTTTGGGGTGGGGTGGGGGTTCGGGGAAGTTAGGTTTCTAGGGGTTGGGTGGGAGGTCGGGGTAATTTGGTTTTTGGTGGTGGGGTGGGGGATCGGGGTAGTTTGTTTTTTGGGGGTTGGGTATCGTGGTACTTTGGTTTTTGGGGTGGGCGGATCGAGGTAGTTAGGTTTTTAGGGGTGCGGTTGGGGGAGTCAGGGTAGTTTGTTTTTTGGGGGTGGGTGATAGGGGTACTTTGGTTTTTGTGGGGGTGGATCAAGGTAATTTGTTTTTTATGGACAGGGTTGGGGGAGTCAGGTAGTTTGTTTTTGGGGGGGTCGGGGATAGTTTGGTTTTTGGTGGTGGCAGGATCAAGATAGTAAGGTTTTTGGGGTTGGCAGATCGAGGTAGTTAGGTTTTTAGGGGTGCGGTTGGGAGAGCCGGGCAGTTTTTTTTGGGGGGTGGGGGGTCAGGGATAGTTTGATTTTAAGGTGGGGGTGGTGGGATCGGGGTAGTTTGTCTTTTGGGGTGGGGATAGGGGTACTTTGGTTTTTGGGGGTGGGTGGATCAAGGTAATTAGGTTTTTATGGGCAGGGTTGGGGGAGTCGGTTAGTTTGTTTTTGGGGGTGGGTGCGGGGGGATTGGGGTAGTTTGTTTTTTGGGGGCGGGGGGATCGGGGTACTTTGGTTTTTGGGGGTTGGTGGATCGGGGTAGTTAGGTTTTTAGGGACGGGGTTGGGGGAGTCAGGGTAGTTTGTTTGTGGGATGGGGGTTGAGGATACTTTGGTTTGCGGGGGTGGGGGGCGGAATCAGGATAGTTTGGTTCTTGAGGGTGGGGATGGTGGGATCATGGTAGGAAGGTTTTTAGGGGCGGGGAGCTCGGGGTACTTTTGTTTTTGGAGATGGGGTGGTTTTGTTTTTAGGGGCGGGGTAGGGGTTGGTTGTTTTTAGGGTGGGTGGGGGAGGTCGGGGAAGAGTTTAGGGCTCAGGGTGGATGGGATGTGCCGGGTAGTTTTGTTTTAGGGGTGGGGGGTCAGGGTAGTTTTACTATCAGGGTTGGGGTACATCTGGGCCTTAGGGCAGGTGGGAGGTGGCATGCTAGTGTTGTTTAGCCATTTTAGTTATAGCTCCATGCACGTTATTTTAGCATACTAGGCCTGCCGCTGTGCACTTTAACGTAGATATATTTTATTCGGCTTTGTTTTATTATTGTTCCAATAGCCACTTTTATGGTCTTGTTTTATTTCTTTCTATCTAACTGTTTTTGCCTAGGCCAGCACTCTGTTCTCATGGTCTTATGCAGACTTCAGGCCTTTGCTCAGGTATGGGGGATGGTGAGTTCCAAAGGAATCTGAAGGGCAGGGTTAGAGCTTAACACGCTGTGCTCTATTATTAATCTCCCACACCTCAGGCGATTCTGCCGCTCAAAATCCAGTAGTCTCATTAGAATAGTGAGATCTTACGGGACACTAGAACCATGCATGCTGTTCCTCCAGCATTCATTGTTCCTTCATACATTCGCTTTATGTGTTTATATGAAGAGGGTGGCTCAAAGTAAATAGAGGGTGGGAGGATAAGGGCCATAAAATAGCGATATGAGCAGTAGGAGATATACATGGAAGATTAGTAATTCATTCAGGGTGCAATTGGTGAATAACAAGAGGTCCGAGATCATTGTCCCAGCATTCCGCCCTTTTTTCACATCCTTGTTACTTCCCTTCCTGTTCCCCCTACCTGTTCCGAGCACAAATTGTATGAATTAAAGATCAAAGTGGAAAATGTTGATTGTGCAAGAATAACAAGGAAATAATATTTGGCTTGATTTAGAGTTTGGTAGAGGGGTTACACAGTCTGCATATGTCTCATCTGCAGTTTTAAAAGTTACAAAAGCTATAATGGAATTTAAGTAAAGCTCCTGAAATGTGAGGGGGGCACAAATTTGGAGTAGAGAGTTTCTGAGGGTAACCTGCTAATTAAAAATCTTTTGTCGATCTGTCTTTCAATGAAGATGCTTTCGAAATGATGCAATCTATGAAGGATCGGGACGTAAAAGAGTGTTCTATCCTGTGAAAGATTCTGATTTCCTTTGTACTTAGCAGAGAATGAATCTTACTGAGATTTTCCTTATACTTAGATTCTTTACGGCATCATGCACTGCACCTCTCTTAACAAAAACTTCTACTGAAGACTCTGTTTGCTGACTCTTTACTCAGAAATCTTTAGTATTAGAACAGTTAAACATATATTAATTGGTCAGGCAGGAAAATTTGATTTCTGAATTTAAACATCAGTCTTTATTTCTAATTTTCTGCATTATAGCTGTTGAGAAACTTGTCTTTCATATGGCTGTGAAATTTAATATAGTATGACACTGTTACTCTCCTTTGGTGATTGTGTATATCTATACTATGATTTTGAGACTTATTTATGCAAGTTTGAGTTTGAGTGTGTAATAAAGCCCTTTGAAACTTTAAGATGGTCTCTGAGATTTAGGGGCATATTTAAGATCCCCTAGCACCACCAGAGCATTACTTTTCTTGACTCTCCACTGGTGCTAACCACTACTCCAAATTTAAAAGGAAAGGTAACAGCACTTTTTTGTGACGTTATGCCTCCTTGTAAATATGGGCCCCTCCGAAGCAGTTTTCTGCATCAGATGGGCGTGCAGTGGATGTTGTGGTGGACCTTTTTTCGCCCAACAACAACAACCCTGACATTTCACCTTCCAGCAGGTTCTCCACCACAGGCTGTGGCATTTTGTGGATTGTTAGAACTATATGCAAGAATCATTCCATCAGCAAGTTGCTGTCTGCAAGATGCCCCACAAAGGAACAGCGACCCTGATGTGTGAAAGGTCTGTGAGTCTCAAAACCATTTACTATGTATTAAAACCTCTCAAATACTGATTTCCACAAATAGCACAACTAATTTGTAAATGGGCTTTGTGATTCCAATTTCTAATCACTTATGATACAGTCACACATTTTTCATAGATGAAGCAGCAAACTGGAGTTGCTGCATCAAATTAAAGTTCAAACTTTAAAAGGGGCCTCAAAATGCAATGCAAACTTTTGTAATGACAGCATTGTATGTTATGACGAGACATATGTTCGTCTTGAGAGCACAACAGAGGAGATGGAGGAGAAACCAAAGTGTTTTAAGTGTGTGGTTCACATAATTTGAGGAAAGAGAGGAGGAGGTATATACAAAATGCAGATGAGTAGGTTGTTCATTTTACAATTAATTGATGATCTGGAGCCCATAGAAGTCATTTAATTCCTACACATATCCAGATGCTATGTCCCCTCCATGTGTTTACCTCAATATGCTATCAGTTGTGGTTGCAGAGGACATACACAAAGTACATAGCCTTTTGCCACATGTGATTATAAGTATGAATGAAACCACCCTCTCAATGACACTGCATAAATCACAAGAGCCATCACTTTCAGTATATGCGGGAAGTGAACAATGCAGTATTATACTGACATAGAGGCAATGTATCCTCTTCATGTTTCCTCATTCATTCCTCTATAACCAGCTACCAAGGGGATATCATCATGATTCCTGCTAAGTAATTAAATCATGCCTTGACAGTACATGACTAAGGCATCACACATTGTATCCCTTAAATTCTCAGATGGCTCTCTTACAGGTGACAGTGCTCATGTAATCTCCCCAAGTCATCCTGCCTCAATTTTGTTTTATTTAATTGTTGACTATCTTTACAACACAAAAATAAAATACAACAATAATGAAATTCCATTAACTTAATAAATTCCTGTTTATTCACATATGGACAACAATTAACTTCAAAATGTCAAGAAAAGGAAATTGCATTCTTCAATGCTTGTTGATGATGATGATGAACTTACACTGACTTACATTGACCTTGGTCAGAGTTTGTGCTCCCCTGCACAGCACCACCTGTTGCTGCTGCTGCCCTGCGAGAGTGAGCCTGCTTAGCTCCTACTATGAGGTTATCTTTCACCCACAGACACCTGCCTGCGCCTAATACCTGATGGCCTCAGTCTGACTCTGCTGCCTTTCTGCCTCTCTCTGCCTTTTACTGCTTTTTTCTGCCTTTCTTTATTCTTGTCCTCTTTTTTGTCTCTTTTGTTTTTTCTGCTTTTTTGTCTTTCCCTTGCTTGCTCCCAGCCCCGCTGCACCTGTGGCCCTGCCCCCTCCTTGCAATGCGGTTTCTTGCCCTCCTTCCGCCCAGCTGACAGATTTCTCCCACCTCTTTCCCCTTCCTAATGGTGACTGCTGCTGTAGAGAATCCTAGGCCCGTATTTATACTTTTTTTGCGCCGCATTTGCGTCGTTTTTTGATGCAAAAACGGTGCAAACTTGCAAAATGCAATTGTATTTTGTAGGTTTGCGCCGTTTTGCGCCACAAAGCGGCGCAAATGCGGCGCTAAAAAAAGTATAAATACGGGCCCTAGTTTGTTTTAATGGGATAGAGGAGTTACCTTAGCCTTTGGCTTGCAGACTTGTGCCCCCGTCACCCAGTGAATTTTACCCTACTTAGCTTGCTCTGTTTTAGCACATTTATTTAATTAAATCTTTTAAGATGGCTGCCTTGTTTTTATTTAGTTTACTTCCCGCTGCTGCTGACCCTCCGGCCCGCCCGCTCCTTGCGACACACTTTCCTGCCCTCCCACCAGCCAGTTAACAAACCCTTCTCACCTCCCTTCCCTTCCTAATGGTAGCTGCTACACGGTAAAGAGGCAAAACTACACAGAGTTTTGTAAGCGCTAGTGCTGCCCCCCTCCTGTGCAGCACCACCTGTTGCTGCTGCTGCCCTGTGAGAGTGAACCTGCTTGGTTTCTGGTTCAAGGCCCTCCTCCACCCACAGGCACCCACCTGGGCCTCATCTCGGGTGGCCTAATGGTGGCCTCTGTCTATATCTGCTACCTTCCTGCCTCTCACTGTGTTTTTCTGCTTTTTCTGCCTTTCTCTATTCTTCTTCTCTTTTTTGGCTTTTAAGTTTTTCCCACTTTTTTGTTTTTACTGTGCTTGCTCCCCGGCCCTGCTGCCCTGCGGCCCTGCCCCCCTCCTTGCGACGCTCTTTCTCACCCTCCTGCCGCCCAGCTGACAGACTTCTCCCACCTCCCTCTCCTTCTTAATGGAAAACCCACCTGTGCCTGTCCGATCCTGGATTGGGCCCAGCACCACAGACCCTGGTCTCTGCACCATTCATTGGAACGACTCCTGCACCCTATGCGCCCTCAACACTGAAGGCTCCGCCGCATGCCAACATGCCTCTCCATAGGACTCAGTAGGCCCTTTCTCCTTCCGCAACTGTGCCTTCACATGCCCTTGCATGCCACAGCGCCCGAACCCAGCTGGACACCTCAGATGCATTCTTCTCAACACCTACTCCCTCATCAAGCACACAGTAGACGTATGGGACCACCTTGCCTTCCTCACTGAGATCTAGATAACTCCCACGTCAGCCCCGGACATCACCACCGTCATCCGAGAGGGCTGTAAAATTGTGCACAAAGACCGTATCATCTGACCAGGAGGAGGTATTGCCATAATCTACAAGAACACACTCTGCCTCATGGTCATCACCAAGACCCAGACAACCACCATGAACACCTGTACTTCCAAATCCTAGCCCGAACCAAACACCTCTCTCAATGGCACGCTTGCCTGTAGACCTCCAGGACCCTTCCCCCAGTTCAGCAAAGCCATTGCCGACCTCCTTGCCCCCCCACGCCCTCGCCTCCACTGAATACACCCTTCTTGGCGACCTCAACTTTCACCTCAAAAATCACAACAACTCAAACACCACATCCCTCCTGGACAACCTCGCCACTCCCAGTCTCAAGCAACTAGTCAACCTCCCCACTCATTCAGCAGGACACATCCTTGACCCCGTCTTCTCAGCAGGAAACAACATCTTCTTCTCTCACACCTGTGAACACTTCTGGACCGACCACCACTGCATCCACTTCACATTCACCAAGACCACCATATGCCACAACTCCCCTCTGTCCTCCCTTGCAGGAACTAGAGCAAGGTCATCAACGCCCAGCTCACCAACACACCCAGCAACTCCCCTCCACCGGAGACCACAGACGCCAATGACTCAGCTCGCAACCTCCACCACTGGATCACTGACTGCACAAACACCTTAGCACCCTCTAAGAAAACCCATTGGAAACCAGCATGGCAAGAAACCCAGATCCTTCACTACAGACCTCCAAGATTGTAAACGCACCTGCAGATGACATTGGAGGAACATCAAAAATATGGCAGACCGCACTGCAAACAAAGATGAGAAGAGCCTCTAGAAAGGCTGCCACCCAGGAACACATAAGCACCAACCGACAAACCAGCATAGAACTTTTCAGCATAGGCAAGGAATTCTTAAACCCTGGCATGGACACCACAGACATCCCCCCTCTCAAGACCTCTGTGACAACCTTGTCACCTTTTACCGCTGCAAAATCCAGGACATATACAAAGGGTTCAAGAACCAAATCTTACCTCCACCATGGACCAGCACCACCATGGACCCTGCAGCCCAGCTGACTTTGAGCCAATGGGCCCCCATCTCCAGAGCAGACACCCGAAAGCTCATGAGCTCAGTCCACTCAGGGGCACCATCGGACCTGTGCCCACACCACACCTTCAAGCAAGCCAGCACCACCATCACCCTCAAATTGCCCTCCCTCACCGATGAGCCATCAGCAGCCAAGAACAATGTCCAAAACGGAATGAGAGCAGTAGCTGAGTAGATGAAAAACAGCTGCCTGTAGCTCAACTCGGATAAGACTGTAATCCTCATCCTGGATACCACTCCCTCGGCCTGTGAAGGCTCCTGGTGGCCAGCTGCCCTTGGAAGCACCCCTTTACCCACTGACCGCGCACGCAACCCAGGCATCAACCTGGACTGCACACTGTCCATGACCCCACAGGTCAACGCTGTCTCATCGTCATGCTTTCACACTCTTCGCCACCTCCAAAGGATCTTCAAGTGGATCCCCACCAAGGCAAGAAGGACAGTCACCCACGCACTTGTCAGCAGCAAACTCAACCGCAGCAACGCTCTCTATTATGGAATAACGAAGAAGCTCCAAACAAGACTCCAGAGAATTCAGAATGCAGGAGCCAGACTCATCCTAGACATCCCCTGCCACAACCACATCTCTGCCCACCTTAGAGAGCTGTACTAGCTCCCCATCAATAACCGCATTACCTTCAAGCTCCTGACACACACCTACAAGGCTCTGTAGAACATCAGGCTGGCCTACCTCAGCCTTTGCCTATCTTTCTACACCCCCACCAGACAGCTCCTATCTTCTCAACTTACCCTCACCGCCACCCCTAGAATCAGGAAGAGCACTGTGGGAGGCAGATCATTCTCCTACCTTGCCTCACAGAACTGGAACAAAATCAAATCAAATCAAATCAAATCATTAGCATTTATAAAGCGCGCTACTCACCCGTGCGGGTCTCAAGGCGCTAGGGACAAAGGGGGTGGTTATCGCTGCTCGAACAGCCAGGTCTTTAGGAGTCTCCGGAAAGCGGAGTGGTCCTGGGTGGTCCTGAGGCTGGTGGGGAGGGAGTTCCAGGTCTTGGCCGCCAGGAAGGAGAAAGATCTCTCACCCGCCGTGGAGCGTCGGATGCGAGGGACGGCGGCGAGTGCGAGGCCAGAGGAGCGGAGGGGGCGGGTGGGGGCGTAGAAGTTGAGCCGTCTGTTGAGGTATTCCGGTCCCTTGTCGTGGAGGGCTTTGTGTGCGTGGGTGAGAAGTCAGAAGGTGATCCTTTTGCTGACTGGGAGCCAATGCAGGTGTCTCAGGTGTGCGGAGATGTGGCTGTTGCGGGGTACGTCGAGGATGAGGCGGGCTGAGGCGTTTTGAATGCGTTGCAGGCGATTTTGGAGTTTGGCGGTGGTCCCAGCGTAGAGGGTGTTGCCGTAGTCCAGGCGGCTCGTGACGAGGGCGTGGGTCACGGTTTTTCTGGTGTCGGCGGGGATCCAGCGGAAGATCTTGCGGAGCATGCGGAGGGTGAGGAAGCAGGCGGAGGACACGGCGTTGACTTGCTTGGTCATGGTGAGAAGGGGGTCCAAGATGAAGCCGAGGTTGCGGGCGTGGTCTGCGGGGGTCGGTGCGGTGCCGAGGGCCGTGGGCCACCAGGAGTCGTCCCAGGCGGACGGGGTGTTGCCGAGGATGAGGACTTCAGTTTTTTCAGAGTTCAGCTTTAGGCGGCTGAGCCTCATCCAATCTGCGACGTCCTTCATACCCTCTTGTAGGTTGGTCTTGGCGCTGGCGGGGTCCTTGGTGAGGGAGAGTATAAGTTGGGTGTCGTCGGCGTAGGAGGTGATGATGATGTCGTGCTTGCGTACGATGTTAGCGAGGGGGCTCATGTAGACATTGAAGAGTGTCGGGCTGAGTGATGAGCCTTGAGGTACGCCGCAGATGATCTCAGTGGGTTCTGAGCGAAACGGAGGGAGGTAGACTCTTTGGGAGCGGTTTACGAGGAAGGAGGCGATCCAGTCCAGGGCCTGGTCTTGGATCCCGGTGGAGCAGAGGCGGGTGATTAGGGTACGGTGACAGATGGTGTCAAAGGCAGCCGAGAGGTCGAGAAGAATGAGGGCGACTGTTTCACCGTTGTCCATCAGGGTTCTGATGTCGTCTGTGACTGAGATGAGGGCGGTTTCAGTGCTGTGGTTGGTTCGGAATCCGGTCTGTGAGGGGTCGAGCAGGTTGTTGTCTTCCAGGAAGGTGGTCAGCTGTTTGTTGACGGTCTTCTCTATTACTTTGGCTGGGAAAGGCAGAAGGGAGATGGGGAGGAAGTTTTTCCGAACACACTACCTATCCACTGAATCAATTCAAGAAAGACCTCAAGACCTGGCTCCTCAACTGACTGGCTCCCCTTCGACATCGACAGCACCTTGAGACTCCATGGGTGATAAGCAGCACTATACAAATTGCTGATAGATTGATGATGAAGAGATTTGTAAGGTGCTTGAATGTCCCCATGTCGTCTTGGCGCTGGGAGAGCAAAGACAGGTGATGACTGTTAGAAGGGTGAAAGTCTACACAGTAAGGCAACTAAGAAGTAAAAAAAGATATTTTAAGCATCTTTCTGAAGCTTAGTAGAGAAGTGGTCTATTTGAGATTGATTGGGAGGATATTAATTTGCAGGGCAGTGCATCTGACAAAGCCTCTGCCCCCCTAAGAGGTGCGCTTGAAAGATGTCATAAAAACATTGTTGTAGTAGCCAGATCGTAAAGTTCTTGTGGGTTGATACCAAGTAAAACTTTGACCCAGAATGCTGGACCAGTTCCATACAAAGCCTTGAAAGCAATACTAAGGGCTTTGTAAGTTATATGATGTTTGACTGCGAGCCAATGCAGTGCCTTCAGGTTAAAAGTTGCAGATTGGAGCTTAGAAATCCAAAATAAGAGCCTGGCTGCTGATTTCTGCAGAATTTGAAGGGTTTGCAGATTCTGATACAGCCCATTGCAATAATCTAACCTAGCCAGTACTTGAGCTGGGACCCCAGTTTTTTGGAGATCAAAAGGAATGAGCTGCATGATCTTCTTTAACATTTATAACAACCAGAAGTAAGAAAGTATGATGGCATTAACTTATTTTTTTTTATAAGTGAACATGTCATCAGTGATGACACCCAGGTTCTTCCCCTTCTTATCTGGCATGGGAAGGGTTCCAAGATCTGGAGGACACAAGTCTGGGGACCAGAATGATGGATTATTCCCTAATAAAAGCACTTCTGTCTTTGATGAATTCAACTTTAAGCAGTTTTGCCCATCCAGTTGCTAACTGCAGACATAAACCTCTCCCCTGGTGATCTGGTGGTTGTTAGTGAGGAAGACCACAATTAGGGTGTTGTTGGTGTAAGATACCAATGAAAACCTGAATGACTTGATCAGCGAGGCATGGGTGTCACATACAAATAAACAGGGTAGGGCTCGGCAAACGAGCCCTGCGGAACCCCACAGGTCTTAAGAATGACTCAGAAGTGAATTCCCCTAGTGATGCCCTTTGCACCCAACCAGACAGGAAGGAATGGAGCAGGGATAGTGCTGTCCCTTTGACAAATGTACCTAGCCAGTCAACCAAAAGGTCATGGCTGACCATATCAAAAACTGTAGACAAACCAAGGAGGATAAGAGCTGCTCTTCCTCCTATGTCCAATGTTTCTCTGATTTGTTCAGTAGCCACGATCAATGCCAACTCCGTACTATGGAAGTCCCCTGGGCATGGCCATTGGGCAAGGGGGCATGACTCCTGTCTTTGCTAAGACAGGAGTCATGTCAATGGAGGGTGGGAGTAAAAAGAAATTGCGCTAATCGGGTTGAGGCAGATTTTTTGCCTCAGACCGACTTGCCCCATTCTTTGACGCCCAAGCTCCATTTTCCCCTACGCCAGCGCTGCCTGGTGTGGGTCATTTTTTTTGATGCACACCAGTCAGCTCCGCCGACTAACGTTATTCCATAAATAAGGCGCCCGCATGGCGCTTTGGAATGGCGTTAGCCGGCGTTACATTTTTTGATGCACAACTGCGTTGGCGCAGTTGTGCGCCAAAAAGTATAAATACGGCCCTGAGTCTGTACCAATTGTAGCACAACTGGAGGACAAGGATCCAGCAGAAAGCTAGATTTGGTGGTAAAAATGGCGTGTTGTACTTGATCCACAGTAAGCAATGTGAATTCTTCCAAGAATGAGGATGATGAGACTGTTAGTATATCACTGTTATCCATAGCAGTTTTGGTTTGAGTCCAGGCAAACTTGTCAAAAATGTTCTCTGAAAGAAAAGGGTCAGTGAATTATGGAAAGATTAACTACCCCTGTCTGTCTTAGATCTGTAGACCTAAGCCTCATATTAGTCTAGAAAAGGTTTTTAATAAAGTACTTAGCCAGTTCAATTTTCTCGGTAAAAAAAGAGGATTTTTCAATAAATGATTGGTTCTTATATTCTGCAGTACACTGTTAGTATTTTAGCCTCTCTAAGGGATTATAGTCCTACCTCAAAATCTGTGAATTTATGAATTGTTACAGGGCAACTATTATCTTAGCTAAAGAAAAATGAACATATCAAGGGTTAAATGGGACATACCTCCTATTTCTTCTTACTTTGCCAACTTCCGTCTTCTCAATTGGGCTGCTCTGTGTGTGTTGACTGTTTGTTACCACTCGTGCTCCATCTGTACTATACAGAAGAATCCTCATTTGCAGGTGCACTGATCTTTGGTGCCTCTTTGTTTTCTGGTTTAAGAGCAGTCCTTATTGCAGCATTGTTATTTTTTCAAAACATGTGCAGCTTGCACATGACTTGGTGTTATGTCACCAATATGATGAACTATCTTCTCCTGTATAGTAGTAGCATATTTTAGGACAATGGTTGTGGAATATGCTAGTTTCTCAAATGACTTGCCTAATACATGTTGGTGAATTTTGTCATGGAATTTTTGTTGGTAAAATACTCCTATACCATAGCCTAGGGACTGGCACAGTGTTGTTGTTGCTTGTCACAAATTTGGGATATTTTGTGCCACTATGTCAAAAACAAAACATTTGACATGGTCTGTTTAAGAACCTCCACCATGATGCTTAGTTAGTCATGGCTTTTGTGGTCTTGTGCATCTGTTTCTCTATTTCTTTGACTGGTGCTGGAGTTGACCTGTCTACTACATGTTCACTTGCTGTGGATCTTCTCTGTTGGCCTTGTAGCTTTGTCTTTCTACAATGTGGTAAAGATGCATTGAGGTGTGATGGTGTTGGTCACCATTCCAAACAACTCCTCTCATGATAGCGGCGCCTCATGCAAATCTTTTTATCTCTCAAACACAATGGGCTCTTCATTATTTCAACTTTGAATCCTGGCATCTTGTAGAAAAACATGCAAAAATAGCATCACGTTGAAGATTAAGCAAGAAAAATAATTGTGGCCTTCACTCGAGTCAAGCTAAAGAAAACATGAAAATACTTCAGTTTAAATGAATTCTGTCGCTTATAGTTGAAATACAAAATTATTATGCAGAGTACTACTTTTAAAACATTATAACATAACATAATTTCAAATTATGATTATATGCAGCTTCTTTTAAACATTATATGCAACTGTGCCCTTTGTTTATGTGCATTTAATGAACCATTCAAATGAAAACATCTATTCGCGTTATACAGACCCCCATAAATGGGAGACACGAGGGCCCGTATTTATACTCCGTTTGCGCCGAATTAGCGTCGTTTTTTTCGACGCAAATTCGGCGCAAAACTAACGCCATATTTATACTTTGGCGTTAGACGCGTCTAGCGCCAAAGTATGGGCAAATAGCGTCATTTTTTTGCGTGCACGCCTTCCTTGCGTTAATGAGATGCAAGGAAGGCGTTCCCGTCTAAAAAAATGACGGCGACGCAAATGCGTCATATTTATACTCCCGGGCAAAAGTCACGCCCGGGAGGTGGCGGGTCAAAAAACCCCGCATTTGCGCCACTATTTAACGCCTGGGTCAGGGTAGGCGTTAAGGGGCCTGTGGGCTCAAAATGAGCCCACAGGTGCCCTCCCCTGCCCCCAGGGACCCCCCCTGCCACCCCTGCCCACCCCAGGAGGACACCCAAGGATGGAGGGACCCACCCCAGGGACATTCAGGTAAGTTCAGGTAAGTATAATTTTTTATATTTTGTAAAAATTTTTGGGTGGCATAGGGGGCCTTATTTGTGCCCCCCTACATGCCACTATGCCCAATGACCATGCCCAGGGGACATAAGTCCCCTGGGCATGGCCATTGGGCAAGGGGGCATGACTCCTGTCTTTACTAAGACAGGAGTCATTTAAATGGCGTCTGGGCGTCGAAAATAATGGCGTAAATCGGGTTGAGGCGATTTTTTTGCCTCAACCTGACTTGCCCCATTTTAAGACGCCCTAACGCCATTTTCCCCCTACGCCGGCGCTGCCTGGTCTACGTGGTTTTTTTCCACGCACACCAGGCAGCTCCGGTCTGCTAGCGCCGGCTAACGCCATTCCATAAATACGGCGCCCGCATGGCGCTTCAGAATGGCGTTAGACGGCGCTAAGTTTTTTGACGCTAAACTGCGTTAGCGCAGTTTAGCGTCAAAAAGTATAAATATGGGCCGAAGTGTAGCACAGCAAGGCACCTTGCTGTGCTGCACTGTGCTACAGGGAAAGGGCAGGAATGTGCCATATTTAAGTCAATACAGTGCATTCCTGCCTTTTCCCCTGCACTGGTGCCCATTTGGCTGCCTAGTGCCAATGCAGGCACCTTTGTACCATGGTGCAATGGTACCTTTGTTGTATGTAGGATTGTGTTTGTGCAGGAAGGGGCATCTTCCGGCACAAAAACAATTCCCTGAGGTGTTTTTCTCTTTCTATGTATGCTTCAGAATGCAGCATACATAGAGAGAGGAAAAATGTTGAAGAAATAAAGATATTTCTCCTTGTTACGCCTCACCTTGAAAGGCATAGGTTTTTGGTTCATTCCTAGGTTACCACTGTGGTAAATCTGAGAACTTGTCAAATTCCAAGGCTATTGCATGAGAACACCCATGCAGCACCCATGGAATGCCTCTCTGATGCAGAGTAACGCAATGGAGAGATTTGCGCTGCGTTGCTTGACTCAAAATTTATTAAACCACCTAGCACTGTGAATGGCTTCATAAATTCAATTTTTGAGTTGTGTCACTCTTGCACCACATTGCGTAGCACAAGAGCGATGCAACAGGGCATGTAATGCCTGAATAATATGAGCTTTGTCTTAGTATGCAGGCCCTCCCCGTATAGTCATAGCTATACTTAGGGTAGGAGGCAGGGTTACATGGAATTTTTGATCAAATAATGAAATATGAACCCTCAAAAATACGGTGAAAACCTTGTGACACATTTTCATTTGTGTCTTGACATTGTATTGATATTATGCTTGCATTATGCTACCAACTGAAAAGAGGCTAGGCCGAGGAGATTTCTGGACCTTGCCTCGAATCTGTCAAATAGGAGTCAAAACCTGTGTTTAACAATGCTGTCTTTCTAAATGATGGTGTTACTCAGGTTTGGTGAGACAAGGCCAGGTGGGAGGCTGATTTTGGGGAGAGGTTTGTTGCAGTGCAGCAGTTTTCAAAGCACTGAAGAGTTCACTGTATATCCAAAACTATATATAATATCAGGCAACAATAAAAGTGGCAAAATAACTCTGGGGATTAATGTACCTGCAGGAGAGAGAGTTTTGTCTAATGAGGGTTTTGACTCATCTAAGGTAGCACAGAGGGTTGACATGCCTGCTGCAAATAACATTAACTATTCAGATTACAGAACAATAATTTATTTACATAGCATCAGTGGGATCTTCCTTTTGTCACAGAGATCCTCTAGTTACCGTGTAGTTCATAAATTATAATCATAATCTAGCACAGTGAGTTATGAACTGCTATCAAAGAGCGGCATGCAAACAGCATGGCACAGGTTAGAAAGTTATATTTTCTGCCAGTCTTTGATTATCCTAATTTAACTAAAAAGGGGTTGCTTGGGTAGAAATAAATTGTTATTAGTGATTTCAACCCTAATCCCTATGTTACCTTCTGAATCCTGAGTTGATGCTTCCCTAGACTGCACACTCTTAAATATGGCTACCAGGATAGATGGCATGCAAAATCTACACCCTGTAGTCCCCATTGTCTTATACCATTTTCTATACACTGTTTTACACATGTATAATTAATTGTCTCTGTATGTGTGTGTGATGTAAAATGCTTGAACACCTCACGCTGGTAAGAGAGGCACTCTAAACCAAATGAAATACATGTGAGAGAGGGCCAATGGAGAAATGAGAGGCGTTGTTGAAAGGTGATGGTGAGGGAATCATTGAAGATCCCCAATAAAGATTGCCATATCCTTGTGCTCTCTAAGGTCATCATTTACAATGCTTTAAAAACTGCTGCAGAATGCACTGTTTTTGCCATTTGTTATCTACCCTATGGGGGTTGGTCTAACAAAATTTGCCAGGGCTGCTGTGGGTTCATCAATCTGGCCCTGGGTTGAGATAGGTATGCCTAGTGAGTTTACTTGAACCAGTGATGCGGTTAGTGTATTTGTTGAGTAAGAAATGAGGTGTTAAGTGCATTTTAAGAAGATAAGTGCAAAATGTATACTACACAAGCATAAGTCCGACCAAGTGCATGAATATTGACCTAACCAGAGCTCAGTTTCCTGTTTTTCTGATGCCAGTGTTCTACCCTACCTCTCACTCTTGAGTGTTAGAGCTCTTTAAACTTGCAAGCAGATTTTTCATGTATATTTGCCTGGACAGTGGCAACTCTTGATGCAAAACTAGGGGGCATATTTATACTCCGTTTGCGCCGAATTTGCGTCGTTTTTTTCGACGCAAATTCAGCGCAAAACTAACCCCATATTTATACTTTGGCGTTAGACGCGTCTAGCGCCAAAGTATGAGGAATGAGCGTCATTTTTTTGCGTGAACGCCTTCCTTGCGTTAATGAGATGCAAGGTAGGCGTTCCCGTCTAAAAAAAATGACTGCGACGCAAATGTGTCGTATTTATACTCCCGGGCAAAAATCATGCCCGGGAGTGGGCGGGGCAAAAAACCCTGCATTTGCGCCTCTTTTTAACGCCTGGGTCAGGGCAGGCGTTAAGGGACCTGTGGGCTCAAAATGAGCCCACAGCTGCCCTCCCATGCCCCCAGGGACCCCCCCCTGCCACCCTTGCCCACCCCAGGAGGACACCCAAGGATGGAGGGACCCATCCCAGGGACATTCAGGTAAGTTCAGGTAAGTATACATTTTTATTTTTTTTATATTTTTTTTTTGGCATAGGGGGGCCTAATTTGTGCCCAATGACCATGCCCAGGGGACATAAGTCCCCTGGGCATGGCCATTGGGCAAGGGGGCATGACTCCTGTCTTTACTAAGACAGGAGTCATGTAAATGGCGTCTGGGCGTCGTTAAAAATGGCGCAAATCGGGTGGAGGCGATTTTTTAGCGTCAACCTGACTTGCACCATTTTTAAGACGCCCTAACGCCATTTTCCCCAACGCCGGCGCTGCCTGGTGTACGTGGTTTTTTCCACGCACACCAGGCAGCGCCGGTCTGCTAGCGCCGGCTAACGCCATTCAATAAATACGGCGCCCGCATGGTGCTTCAGAATGGCGTTAGCCGGCGCTAAACTTTTTGACGCTAAACTGCGTTAGCGCAGTTTAGCGTCAAAAAGTATAAATACGGGCCTAGGTGAGATCATAATATTTGTGTACGTAAGTAAACAATGGGGACACAGAGATAGAAGGCACTTTTTTACGAAGGTGTTCACAGAGATGATCCATACTAAGGCGGTTGGTGTTAAAGCGGCGGTAACACCGCCAACAAGCCGGTGGTAAAAAAAATGGGACACGACCACAGCGGAAACCGCCAACATAGAAAACTACTTTAACACTCTGACCGCCAGGGCGGTAGCAGCAAACACCTCTGCGGTCACCGCCAACAGACAGGCAGAAGACAATGTACTGCCCACAGTATTATGACAGGCCAATCCGGCAGCTTTTCTGGGGCGGTACCAACGACATCAAAAGCATGGCAGAAACAGTACATTGAAGGGGAGCCACTCACCTTTTGACACTCAACGAAGAATCAGGATGCCATGGAGCCCGAGCTGCAGGTCCTGCCCATGCTGGTTTACTTCCTCATCTACCAGGAACACCAAAGAAGGTGGCGACGATGACGGTGAGTACTGCACCTAGCACACAGGGGAGGGGGGGAGGAAAAAGAGAGTGACACACACGACATGCAACACCCCCACCCTCCACCCACAACACCATACACAACGACACATCCAACAACATTACTGATACACCCGTAACCCCCTGGAAGAACGCAAGGACAAACGGAATAGAGTTCAATCAGTGATATTTTGGAACATGCAGATATAGCAAACAAGTATAAAAAAATCAGTATATACAAATATTTACATTATGTACAGAAGGCTGTACACTGTCCCTTGTAAATGTCCGTGGACCAGTGGGCCCAAAAACCATGGGCGAAGCCCACACTTGACTTCTGCCTCAAAACGGAGAGAACACTCCAGGGGCATCAGGTCGAAAACACACAGGCACCTCAGGGGGAAGGGGTGGGGGGGCACCTCAGCGGTAAGATGGTAGTATGCCACTGCTCCGCAACAGGGCAACATGCCCACAGCGATGTCCTGGGGAGTGTAAAGCCACAGTCTCTCAAGTGGGTGGTTTGCCCACTGCTTGGTCCTAGGGAGTGCAAAGCCACAGTCTCTCAAGTCTCTCTAGTGGGTGGTTTGCCCACTGCTTGGTCCTGGGGAGTGTAAAGTCACAGTCTCTCAAGTGGGTGGTTTGCCCACTGTTTGGTCCTGGGGAGTGCAAAGCCACAGTCTCTCAAGTGGGTAGTTTGCCCACTGCTTGGTCCTGGGGAGTGCAAAACCACAGTCTCTCAAATGGATGTCTTTCTCCACTAGTTCTGGAGGGGGTTTTGTGCCCAGTGTGCTTCATCCTGCCAAGGATTGGGTGAGTGGATGCATCTCTCCACTGGTTCTGGAGGGGGCATGGTGCCCAGTGTGCTTCATCCTGCCAAAGATTGGGTGAGTGGATGCCTTTCTCCACTGGTTCTGGACAGGGCTTTGTGCCCAGTGTGCTTCATCCTGCCAAGGATTGGGTGAGTGGATGCCTTTCTCCACTGGTTCTGGAGGGGGCATGTTGCCCAGTGTGTTTCATCCTGCCAAGGATTAGGTGAGTGGATGCATCTCTCCACTGGTTCTGGAGGGGGCATGGTGCACAGTGTGCTTCATCGTGCCAAGGATTGGGTGAGTGGATGCATCTCTCCACTGGTTCTGGAGGGGGCTTTGTGCCCAGTTGCTTCATCCTGCCAAGGAGTGGGTGAATGGATGTCTTTCTCCACTGGTTCTGAAGGGGGCATGGTGCCCAGTGTGCATCATCCTGCCAAGGATTGGGTGAGTGGATGCATCTCTCCACTGGTTCTGGAGGGGGCATGGTGCCCAGTGTGCTTCATCCTGCCAAGGATTGGGTGAGTGGATGCATCTCTCCACTGGTTCTGGAGGGGGCTTTGTCCTCAGTGTGCTTCATCCTGCCAAGGATTGGGCGAGTGGATGCCTTTCTCCACTGGCTCTGGAGGGGGCTTTGTGCCCATTGTGCTTCATCCTGCCAAGGATTGGGTGAGTGGATGCCTTTCTCCACTGGTTCTGGAGGGGGCATGGTGCCCAGTGTGCTTCATCCTGCCAAAGATTGGGTGAGTGGATGCATCTCTCCACCCAGGAGGGGGCATGGTGCCCAGTGATGCTGCACCTGGGGTGTGGCAGTTCCCATTCCCTCACCTGGGTGTGTGAGGCACGAGATTTTCAGGAAACTAGTAGGATGATACTCCATGGGGGCAGAGCCACACTCCACCCTGTGGCAAGTTAGGCTGCAAACTGCTGGTAGTGCCAGTGCTGAGGGTGGTGCCTCATGTGGTGTGCAGGGTCCAGGACGTCTCCTGCAGCCTCAGACGGCTGCCCATGGGGGATGCTGCTGATGTCCGATGTAGTGGCACTGGCTGGGCATGTGGCGGTGCAAATGGCGGTGCAGGTGGCGTTGTCTGTGGCGGTGTCTGCGGTGGAGATGCTGCTGGTGCTGCCCGTGGTGCAGGTGTCTGTAGTACTGGAGGGAGACACCAGGCCTTGGACGGATGCTTACTGGGGATGATGCTGGTGACTGTAGTTGTGGCAGCGGCGGTGCAGGGGGTGGTGCAGATGGCGGGGCAGGTGGCAGTGCAGGTGGAGGTGCAGGTGGCGGTCGTTGCAGCATTGCTTACCGTGGTACAGGTTGCTCGCCTGTCAGGAGAAATGGTGGTCACCAGTCCCTCACCAGGATTCTCTGTGCCCTGAGGTGACTTGCCCTTGCTTTTGTGTCCCTTCCCCACCTTGTTAGTTGCTGCTGGGACCTTGGTACTGTCCTCTTTGGTTCTGGATGAGGCCTTGCTGGGTGGGTGGTGCGTCTTTTCTCTGCTGCATGCCGGCCCCTTCTTTACCTTGGCAGGTGGCAGAATCGGATGGTCCTTAGATTAGGTAGGTGACACACTGGCAGCCCTGACAGGTGCCCCCTTCAATCCTCTCAGACTTGAAGGGACCACAGCGGACGCTGATTTGGTGGCTGAGGTGCTGGCCTGGGATCTAGATATCCTGGCCCTAGGGGAAGGACGGGGGGAGGTGTAGGGAAGATGTCAATGTTTGCCAGGAAAGTTTCTATGACACACTGGGAATGGGAAGATGGAGGGGGTGTGGGAGTGGAGGAAGAGGTAGTGGTTGTAGGAGGTGTATGTCTGCTGAGTTTAGGTGAAGGTGCATGGGCTGAAGGCTGTTGTGAGGTGGATGGCTTTTGGGTGGGTGTGTGCCTGCATTTGTGTAGTTTAGGAGGAGGGCTCACAGACACACTGGGAGAGGACACAGGGGATGTGTACATGGTTGTGGGGGTGGTGATTGCTCGTGAGGGGTGTGTTGTGATGGGCGTGCTGGTGATGGAGGCAGTGGCTGATGATGTAGTGCATGCAGGTGTGAGTGGAGATGCTACTGGGAGGGAGGTGGACGAAGAGGAGGAGGGGGACACAGTAAAGGAAGTGGTTGTTGGTATGGTGCTTGTGTGAGTGCTTGTGTGAAGATGTGTGGTGCTTATGTTTTCCTGAGCCAGTTTTGTGTGTTGATGTCTGTGCATGCTGGTCTGAAGGTGTGCTTGGGATAGGCTGAGGTAGAGGGGATTGGGTCTGGGTAGTGGAAGTTGGAGGGGGGAGGCTGGACACAGGGACAATGGCTGCCATCAGTGCTGAGGCCAGAGCCTGAAATGTTCTCTGTTGGGCCGCCATGCCAAAATCAATTCCCTCCGGGTATGCATTTGTTTGTTGCAAATGCCTCTCAACACCCTGGATGGTATTCCGAATGGTTGAGTGCCCAACAGTGAGGGATCTCAGGAGTTAAATAGCCTCCTCACTGAGGGCAGCAGGGCTGACTGGGGCAGGGCCTGAGGTGCCTGGGGCGAAGGTGATGCCCACCCTCCTGGGTGAGCGGGCACAGGACACACACTGTGGGGCTGTTGGGATGGCGGTGCTGGTGGGGGGGTGGCGGCTGTACATGTTGTTGGGGTGGGCACAGAGGTGTCCGCCACTGCCAGGGAGCTTCCATCAGAGGAGGAGTCGCTGTCACTGGTATCCCCTCCTGTCCCCGTCGTGGAGCTCCCCTCGCCCTCCGTCCCACTGGTGCTTTCACGCTCAGTGGATTCACCCTCATGGGCCATGTGGGATGCAGCTCCCTCCGTTGCCGGTGCCTCTGCTCCTCCGCCAGATGATGCTAATGCACACAGGGACAGGGTGACAAAACAAGAAGGGGAGGATAGACAGAGGATTCACATGGTCAATGCCAGCAACACCACTACCGTTGGCATACACAACACACACTGAGCTGCCCTATGCACTAGGCCATGCCCAACAACTCACTAAAGTAGTCACCAGCCCATGGGGTACATTGCCTAACGCCAGCACCTGCACACCTGACACCCACAGGACCCTGCCCAGTAGTAGTTGACCACTTGTACCATTGGGGTAGGGGTGCTTTAGAGCCTGCAGACAAGGGACCTACCCTGGCATGATAACCCTGGCCTAGGTGCACCCACAGCCCACACCCCCACCCAGCTAGTTTCTAAAGCGCACAAAGTCAGCTTTCTGAAATGGTACTCTCCCCCTTGTGGCTGCTGTGATGCCCTCAGGCACCCATCAAACTCCGGATAGGCCACCGGCAGGATGCAGAACATCGGGGGGGTTCATGGTGTGACAGGCACCCCTTCCACGTTGGGAGGCCAGCCCCAGCTGGGCCTCCGCTGTCTTCTTGGTCCAGATGTGCAGGTCCTCCCATCTCTTGTGGCAGTGGGTGCTCTGCCTATGATAGACCCCCAGGGTCCGCACCTCCTTGGCAATGGCACACCAAATCCCCTTCTTATGGTGGGCGCTGACCTAGAGGGAAAAGACAGCGGAAAATGTATTTACTCACCCATCCGAACCGTCATACTCATTGCCCACCAGTTCCCACCCATGCCCTGATGCACGTACACTGACCACCTCTCATGCAACATTCAGGCCAGGATGCCTCAGCCCCCCCTACATGTGGCTTACATTCATAGCGCTCCCTACATTCATGGCCCATGCATCATGCTCACAGTGTACTCACCTGTTTGTCTGGAGGACTGTAGAGTAACATGTACTGGGGGAGGACCCCATCCACCAGTTTCTCCAACTCCTCCGCACTGAAGGCAGGGGCCCATTCCCCAGACACTTTAACCATTGTCACTTCCAGACTCAGGTTACAGCAGCAATTGCAGTGTAGGTTCTCTCCTGTTTATAGTCAGATAGCAAGTGAGTGAATAGCTAGAAAATGGCGGTGACGTCTGCGGCGGCTCCTGGAACCCATAGGTCCCAATGATAACCAATGCGGAGTTGCACGGCAGTCATCGACCGCCTACTGCAACGCTGCACAACCCCAGCGCAGTTACCGCATTTTCCCTTGTCCTTCCTCACAGGTCAGGCATACACCATTTCAGGGAGGCACATGGCATGGCACCTAACTGCATCACAGCACATATTGGCACATATACTTACTCTAGTTCACACACACTACTTCTGTGATATTCATGCATACACAGTTGTGCTATCGCTGTGGGAAATGAACTTCTGCTCACCGTTCTCTTCCATAAACTACAACTGCTGAGGCAGATGATGAGATGGTGGCATCCTCCGTTATACTGACCCCTGGTGGACCTGTCGACAATGGAGGACAGATACATTATAATCACATACATTCTTGACCATGCCACAATCCAAGAACTGTGTGCCCATTTGAGCCAGACCTGATGTCAGCTATCTGCCACCCCACTGGAATACCCCCTCTAGTGCAGGTCCTGTCAGTGCTCCATTTCCTGGCAAGTGGCTCCTTTCAAACTACAGTGGCCATGGCATCAGGAATGTCTCAGCCAATGTTCTCTAACGTGTTGACCAGAGTGTTGTCAGCCTTGCTGAAACTCATGCACAGCTACATCGTGTTCCCCCAGGTGGAGGATTTGGCCACAGTGAAAGCTGACTTCTATGCCCTGGGACATATCCCCAACATCATTGGTGCCATTGATGGTACACATGTGGCATTTGTCCCCCCCGCAGAAATGAACAGGTCAGCAGGAATAGAAAAAGCTACCATTCGATGAATGTGCAAATGGTGTGTTTGGAGGACCAGTACATTCCCCATGTGAATGCCAAATATCCTGGCTCTGTGCATGACGCCTATATCTTGAGAAATAGCAGCATCCCTTATGTGATGGCCCAACTCCAGAGACACCGGGTGTGGCTAATAGGTGAGGCCAAGGTACCCACACAGTATATGTAGGTGTCTGGGTATAGAGTTGCCCCTAAGGGTTAGTGTGTGTCTCACTATTGTCCCTCGATATTTACCTGTGACTCTGGTTACCCCAACCTGTCATGGCTACTGACCCCAGTGAGGAATCCCAGGACAAGGGCAGAGGAACGTTACAATGAGGCACATGGGCGAACAAGGAGGATAATTGACCAGACCTTCGTCCTCCTGAAGGCCAGGTTCGGTGCCTCCATCTAACAGGTGGATCCCTGTACTACTCACCGAAGAAGGTGTGCCAGATCATCGTGGCATGCTGTATATTGCACAACCTGACATTGAGACGCCAGGTGTCTTTCCTGCTGGAGGATGAGCCTGCTGCTGGTCTTGTGGCAGTGGTGGAGCCTGTGGACAGTGAGGAAGAGGAGGCAGATGAAGAAGATGGGGACAACAGAACAAACATTATCCAGCAGTACTTCCAGTGAGACACAGGTAAGAGACTGTAACTCCTTCACATTTCAGTATACTTTAGGACATTGTATATGGCATCCTCTTACTCTCTGTGTATGGCCACTGACTGTTCCCTTTGGGTTTCCTTTTTTCAGATCTGTGTATCCCATTCTGGCTTCTGCTATGTTTACTGCTGCCCAACAACTTTCATACATTGCTATGATTCAATGAACATGTACATTGCAATGCTTTGAGAATGTTGTAAGAATACATCTTTCCAATCAGTACACTGACTCCAGTATGGTTTATTTTCCATGGTGTTTATTTTTTGTGCTAAGTAGTATGGGGGTACGGACAAGGGGCAGGGGTGATGGTGGAGGACGGTCCATGGTAGAGTCCAGTCTCTTGGTATCACAGGTGCATTGTCCAATGGGGCATAGGAAGGGGAGTAATGGCAGTTCAAGGTGGACAGGGGAACAGAGTGGGACAGAAGGGTGACAATCAGGAGAGTCCTATTTCCTGGCGGAGGTCTTGGCAATGTTCTCTGTCTTCTGCATGGATCGCAGGGACCATTTGCTGGGTGGTTCTCCTTCTGCAGGGGGTGGCGGGCTGGTGGCCTGTTGGTCCTGTGGTGTGGCCTCCTGTCCACTAGCGCCGGTGGAGGTGGAAGGCTGTTCCTCGGTTTGGCTAGTGCCAGGGGCCCTTTGTGATGCCACTGCCTCCCTCATGATCTTGCCCATGTCAACCAGCACCCCTGCTATGGTGACCAGGATGGTGTAGATGTTTTTTAGGTCCTCCCTGATCCCCAAGTACGGTCCCTCCTGCAGCTGCTGGGTCTCCTGCAACTTAGCCAGTACCATGCCCATGGTCTCCTGGGAATGGTGGTATGCTCCCATGATGTTTAAGTGTGACCCATGGAGTGTCGGTTCCCTTGGCCTATCCTCCCCCTGTCGCACAGCAGTCCTCCCAGCATCCTATGCCTCTGTCCCCTGAACCGTGTGCCTACTGCCACTGATCCCAGGTCCCTGCTCGTCCTGTGTTTGTGGGGTTGCCTGGGGTCCCTGTAGTGGTGGACACACTGCTGATTGACGTGTCCTGGGGACAGTGGCATGGGCCCACTGGGTGGGTTCTGTGCTGGTGTTTCCTGAGGGGGGAGGCTCTGTGGTGGTATAGGGCTGTGGCAGGGTAACCGACCGTCCAGAGGTCCCTGATGGGCCAGGTAGGTCATCGTGATCCAGGTGTGCAGAGCTGCTGTCATCACTGTGGGCCTCTTCTGGGGGGGGAGTGGATGTAGCTGGCACCTCCTCTCCGGTGACGTTGGGTAGGGGTCCTGTTGGGATGTAAATGCGTTTTTATTGTACCTGTGTGTGCCATCTTGTGTGATGAGTGTGTTTCCCCCATATAATAGTGGTTTCCCTGTTGCAGTGGCCTTGTGTGATTGCTGATTGTGTGGGCTGGGTGAGTTTCTCTACTGGGCATGCTGGGGTGATGGGTGTCCATGCATTGGTGTTGCATGCAGGGTTTGGTTTTGGGATGTGTGGGTTGTGATGGTGGGGTAAATGTGAGATGATGGAGTGATGGGAGTGAGGGTGAGGGTGGGGATATGTGATGGCATGCAGGTGGGGGGGATAAAGTAGTTAAGGCTTGACTTAACAGAATCCAGTCCTCCTGCTACTCCTGCGAGGCCCTCAGGATGCATGATCGCTAAGACTTGCTCCTCCCATGTTGTTAGTTGTGGGGGAGGAGGTGGGAGTCCACGGCCAGTCCTCTGTACAGCAATCTGATGTCTTGATACCATGGAACACACCTTCCTCCGTAGGTCGTTCCACCTCTTCCTGATGTCTTCCCTGGTTCTTGGATGCTGTCCCACGGCATTGACCCTGTTGATGATTCTCCGCCATAACTCCATCTTCTTTGCAATGGACGTCTACTACACCTGTGATCCGAATAGCTGTGGCTCTACCCGGATGATTTCCTCCACCATGACCCTTAGCTCCTCCTCAGAAAACCTGGGGTGTCTTTGAGGTGCCATGGATGTGCTGTGAGTGATATGTGTGAGGTGATGTGTGGGGTGATGTGTTGGGGTGTATACTGTGATGTGCGTGCGTGGATGGTGTATGAGTGATTGTGTTCTGTGCCTCTGTTGGGTGTGTGCTGTTTGCTTGTCTCTCTGCGCTTGGTCTCTTTTTTTTCGTTGAAAGTGTTGTGGGTAATGTGGGTGTGTGTTTTATAGTGTTGTGAGTGTGTGGGTGTGGTGAGTGTATGTGTGTCAGGTGTGTGTATTTTGAATTGTCCAATGTGGTGTGGTTTTGTAAGTGTGTGTGTATTTTGAGCGCAGTGGTATGTACCGCCAATGGTTTACCGCGGTTGGAAGACCGCCGCGTTGATTCGTGGGACGTGATACTGTGGGTGTATTCCTGTTGGCGTAATGGTGTGGGTTTTGGTACCCACAGTTTATCACTGACCTTTGGTGTGGCGGACTTGTGTGGGTGTCAGTATTGTGTCGGTGTTCTCTGTGTGGATCATAATACCCGTGGTGGATTACCACGGTGCTCACGGTATCTTGGTGGCCGGCGGCACTGCGGTAAGTGGGATTTACCACCAAGGTTGTAATGAGGGCCTACATTTTAATTATCTCTTTTAAAGCGAGACGGTGTAAAATGGAACACATGACCAAAAAATGTTAATCCCTAGTGATGCTGCTCTGTTTTAATTACCTAATAAAAATACTTTTGCAAAGAAAAAGGGGTGACTACTATCTGGGTAATGTGTATGCCTGCCAAAATACCAGTTCCTGCCAAAGAAAAAAGGAGATTCTATCAAGCATTGCATAAAAAGGTCCAATTGATAATAAGCCCCAACCATACCTCGTGAGCCTGAAGTAAGAAGCTCATTATATGTGTTTCACCTCGGGGTGGTGTAGATGTGACTCAGAGAAGATCTATTTTTCTAGCAAGCTAAGTTTGATAAGAGCCATAGATAGTTTAGAGAATATTTTCATGGACCATGTGAATTTTAATACAGGGTTCCGACATATCACGCGGTGGTGGTCTTTGATTAGCCACTGTAATGAGTCAACAGCAACAAACATGGAAACTGCCTAGGATGTCACTGCCTGGAAGCCTGGACTTGATGCCCAGGAGGGGTTGTTTAAATAGCTAGGATGGGGGGACACTCAGGCATCCCAGACCAGTCAGAAGGGGCTACTAAGATGGGAAAAGGCTCACCAAGGGCATACATTTATATGTGTATGGTATTTTATAGTGCAAACCTTGTTAAAAGGCAGCAGATTATTTCGGATGAAAGAAGAACAAGATACATGGGGCTAGATTTAGGAAAAGTGGTGCTGCACACAGTGCAGTAACACTCTTCTTGCCCCCCTTAGTGCCCTGCCCTAACATCACCATGTGTGCTCTATATCTAAGAAACAGTGCACCATGGCGATAGTTAGGGAACTAGCGTCAGACTTTTTGATGCAAGTTCAGAGCAGGATTATGTAAAAAATCTTGACACTAATCCTGCAAAGCCCTTTGAGGTCCATTACAAACAATGGCGTGTCTCCTTTTAATGCCTTCTCTGAGCAGGCATTAAAAGTGCTGAAAGAAGTGATACAAATAAATCTCTTAGGTTTCTTTGTGCCATTTTTTTGGCCCCCTAGTGGAGGAACGCCACCTTTGCATACATTTTACCTGGTGCAGGTATCATGTAGCGCAAAGGGTAACAAAGTGGTGCAATGCATGCATTGCGCCACTTTGTAAATATCACGTGGGGAAAAGGCCCAAATATGCTAAGGTGGCACAAAAGTGGCGCTAGGCCCTCTTAAACCGGGACCAGGGTAACTTAGGTGGAAAATTAATTTGGAAAAATGATCTCTTCATAGAGAAAGGAGAAACACGTTTCCACAATCTAGTACTGTGCTATTAAACACTTTCATAAAGCTATACATAATACTCTACAATAGGTTGGAAAAAATGAACTTTATATCTCACTCCGAAATTGAAGTTTTAAACATGACTGTAATTGCCTACCCAGTAAAAACCAAAACAACCTGAATGAATGTCTTAAAAGAGTTTATTCACCTCCAGGGACTGCATGGAAATGAAATTAGAAACTACTTATTTAATGATGTGCCATTTTTTCATTCCCCCTAATGGGGGAATGCCCCCCTTTGCATAAATTATGCCTGACACAGGCATAATGTGATGCAAGGGTTTACAAAGTGGCACAATTTTTCACAAGGAGGCGCTAGGCCCTCTTAATTCTGGGCCTGAGTTTCTGGTTGGCAGAGCCATGCATCCAGTCCAAGCAGGAACCGAAATCCTAGTAGAGATAAGTCAGATAAACAACATAAATTAACCTCAACCTCTGGTAGCTTGGCACAGAGCAGGCAAGCTTCACTTATGAGGCAATGTGTATTTATGCAACACTTCACGCAGTACCACAGTGAAAATACCACAAAAAGGCTCCAGATCAGTTTAGAAAAATTGATTATATTTTTATGATCAACACAAGACCAAAATGACAAAAAACTCCAATATGTATAACCAATATGTATAACCAGAAACAGGGACCACCCTTGGCTCACTGAAAAAGTCCCTTGCTTCTTGGATGGCTTGATGTCGAAACCGAGATGCAGGAAGCAGAGGGACACGATGAGTCATCATCGATCCAATCAGCGCAAAGACGTTCTGGTAGTTGCAGCACTTTATATCCACTTCCAAGGGCCAAGCATTTGTAGCAAGCAAGGTTCAGGTGCTGTTGCAAGATGATGGGAAGTCTTATATGTCCCTGAGACTTAGAACTGGGGGCAAGCCAACATACCCTTGGAGTCACTCTGGGTTCAAGTGAAATGGGTGCAGTCCTCCAGCAAAGCAGGAGGTAGCAGGCAGCAAGGCACACAGCAGAAAATCAGTTCTTCCACAGCAGCAGTCCAGAGTAGCAGTCCTTGTTGCAGCCCAGTAGTTCTTCTTCCTGGCAGAGTCCATCATAGTCATAGCAGTGTTGTCAGAGGGTCCAGTACTTATACCTAGTTGTGCCTTTGAAGTGTGGGGGATTTCAAAGAGAAGCCTTTAAAGTGCAGAGTCCCTGCCTTTCATGCCCTCGTTCCAGCCCCACTACAGGGGGGATGGGATTGCAGCCCTTTGTGTGGGGACAGGACATAGCCTATTCAGGTGTAAGTGTCAGCTCCTCCCTCCCATCCAGCCCAGGATAGCCATTCAGGATGTGGATGACCCATTAGTTACACCTAAGCTCCCTTTGTGTGTGGCTGACTAGAGAGGATGCACAAAGCACAACTGCCACCCACCCCAGATTCAAAGACAGGCAGTAGGCACTGAATGAGCAAAGTAAGAAAATGCCAGCTTTCCAAAAATGGCATTTTCAGTTGTGATTTTTTTTTTTTTTTTATGTCAGAGACCCCAAACTTGGGGTTCCCATCTCTTCTTGATTGAAAAGTACATTTATAAAATGTAATAAAGTCATTCCAATGTTATCTTATGGGAGAGGCAGGTCTTGCAGTAGTGAAAAACAAATTTACACATTTTTCAACTAGATGTACAACATGAAAATATATGCCCTTCTTTCTAAATACACTGCATCCTGCCCTTGGGCTGTCCAGTGCCTACTTAGGAGTGACGTATATGTATTAAAAAGGAAGATTTGGGCCTAGGCGCTAGCTTGGCAGGTCCACATGGCAGGATAAAACTGCACACACAAGCTCGACAGTGGCAGGCCTGGGGTATGTTTGAGTGGCTACTTACGTGGGTGTAGGTAGTGGGTAGTAGGGACTTAAAAGTAAATTAAAATTGCCAGTTATGGATCAGTCATGTTTTAATGAGAGAGAACAAGCACTTTACCACAGGTTAGCAGTGGTAAAGTGCACAGAGTCCTAAGGGCGAAAAACAAATTCAGCAAAAAGTGGAGGGGAAAAGGCAAAAGGTTTAGGGTGACCTTGCAGCGAGGGCCATTTCCAACAACCTTTATTGTTTCTAATGGGCTTCTGAGGGCCCCACCTGCAATCCCCATTAATTCCACTCCCAGAGTTATTGATGCCTGTTATCAGTAACTCATGGATGAAGAGTGAATAGGCAGGTTACTGGTGCATCCAGAATTTTGTGATTTAATATCTAAAAGTGACAAGTTTAAAAGTGTATAAATATTTCCTGCACCTATTTATATACGTCTGTATTAGTATGAACTAGATAGCGATTTACATATACAATACTCTTTCTACAAAAGTTAAAACAATGCATCCGAGCCATTCTTTGTTTCCTTTACATGCTCACTAGAAAACTTCTGAAAGAATAATTAAATATTTCGCAGTTGGTTAATCACTGAAAAATGTTAATCAAATTTTCTATCACGATATATAATTGTATTTATATTACAGAACTTAAATTTCCCCCAGATACTACAAATATTCCTTTAGGATATTCTCTGATCTTGCCTGCATCTGCCTTTTTGCAATTGCACATGTATATTAGACATGTGTTCAATTTGAATAACTACAACGTTTTCCTTTAGATTACAATTTAGTGTTGTAAGTGAACAATTCAGAATTTTAAATGTGTGGGAATAAACATATTTGTCACTGCAGTCATAAACTAAACAGTTTGCATAAACACCTAGTAATTTATTCAAATGCACTAATAGAGGTAGAAATGTAAATGAGATGGTAGCAAGAAATCGTCTAAGCAGTGAAAAATGCGTTATAGAAGCAAAATGAATCTATATATTTCCATAAATGGATGGCAAACCATAACATGATGCATGCTGCAAAACGCATGAACATGAGTTGGTACAACTGCCCATTCTGCCCACAAATCATACAATGCTAAAGAAAAGATATGTAACCAAAGTATGAAAAATATTGTGCAATGGATTAGAGTTCACACTTTCCATGAAAAGTCCAGTGGTTAAAGTACTGCAGACCTGAGAAGCTAGAGATGGTGCTTTAGTTACTTGGCCTTATACAGGAAATTCAGATGGTCCGTGTCCAGTTATATGAAGCGTTTCATTAGATTGTAAGATTTACCTTGGGCTCGTGTTAATTCGATTATGAGTGAATGTGGTGTTCGCAATGGCAGACCTACCACCTAGTCCACCACAATGAACACACTCTCACTGAACAACAAGCCAGAAAGATAACTGTTGAGTCCTTATTTACAAGAATCTAACGCACTGTCAACAATGCATCAGATTTCCTGACCCTGACGCACATCCCCTAACAACGCCAAGGATGCGCTGTATTTACAATACAGAGCTCCATGGTGCACATTTTCATAGAGGCATCAGAATTTATGACACATCTGTTGCTACTAAACTGAGGCATTGCTGGAGTTGCGTCATTGAACAAACGCAACTGCAGCAATACGAGCAGAGTCCCACAGGAAGAAGCCCTGCATCAATATTATAGTGGTCATTACAACCCTGGCGGATGGTGTTAAAGCGGCGGTAAGACCGCCAACAGGCCGGCGGTAAAAAGATTGGAATTATGACAGTGGCGGAAACCGCGAACAAAGACAGCCACTTTAACACTCCGACTGCCACGGCAGTACAGACAAACAGCTTGGTGGTCACCGCCAACAGACAGGCGGAAGACAAAGTACCGCCGACAGTATCACAACCTACCAATCCGCCACCTTTTCCAGGGCGGATTCACCGCGGATAAAAACACGGCGGAAACAGGACTTCGAAGGGAAAACACTCACCTCTACACATCCCACGAGGAATCCGGACGCCATGGAACCAGAGCTACACATCCTGCCAGCCCTCATCTTCTTGCTCCTCTACCAGGAGCACGAACGCCGGCGGCGAAGACAACGGTGAGTACTGCACCTACGACACAGGGGAGGGGGGGGAAACAGGGACACACACATGCAACACTCCCACCCCCACCCTCACCCACTACAGCACACACACTAATACATATTTATACATTATAGTTACACCCCCCAACCCCCCTGGAAGAATGCAAAGACAAAAGGAAATGAGTGTAACCATTGTAATATGTTAAAATCAAGTACGCAAAAATATATATATATACACCATAAACAAAATATACACCAAGCTTAGTAGTCCATGTACTGCTCCAATGAAGTCCGTGGAATACTGGGCCCACACGGTATGGGCGAGGCCCACACAAGATCCCCGACCATGATGGAGAGAACACTGCAGGAGCATCAGAGAGCAAGAAAACAGGCACCTCAGGGGGAGGGAAAGGGGGGGCACCTCAGCCGGTTGAGTGCATGACGCCAAATCCACGAGGGGGCCACATGCCCACTGTTCAATCCTGGGGAGTGCAAAGCCACAGTCTCTCAAGTCTCTACAGTGGGTGGGTTGCCCACTGCCATATCCTGGGGAGTGCAAAGCCACAGTCTCTCAAGTCTCTACAGTGGGTGGGTTGCCCACTGCCATATCCTGGGGAGTGCAAAGCCACAGTCTCTCAAGTCTATACAGTGGGTGGGTTGCCCACTGTTCAATCCTGGGGAGTGCAAAGCCACAGTCTCTCAAGTCTCTACAGTGGGTGGGGTGCCCACTGTTCAATCCTGGGGAGTGCAAAGCCACAGTCTCTCAAGTCTCTACAGTGGGTGGCTTGCCCACTGCCATATCCTGGGGAGTGCAAAGCCACAGTCTCTCAAGTCTATACAGTGGGTGGGTTGCCCACTGCCATATCCTGGGGAGTGCAAAGCCACAGTCTCTCAAGTCTCTACAGTGGGTGGGTTGCCCACTGTTCCATCCTGGGGAGTGCAAAGCCACAGTCTCTCAAGTCGATGTATCTCTCCACTGGTTCTGGAGTAAGCTTTGTGCCCAGAGTGCTTCATCCTGCTAAGGACAGAGGTAGTGGATGCCTTTCTTCACTGGTTATGGAGGGGGCCTTGTGCCCAGAGTGCTTCATCCTGCTAAGGACAGAGGAAGTGGATGTATCTCTCCACTGGTTCTGGAGGGGGCCTTGTGCCCAGAGTGCTTCATCCTGCTAAGGACAGAGGTAGTGGATGTATCTCTCCACTGGTTCTGGAGGGGGCATGGTGCCCAGAGTGCTTCATGCTGCTAAGGACAGAGGTAGTGGATGTATCTCTCCACTGGTTCTGGAGGGGGCTCTGTGCCCAGAGTGCTTCATCCTGCTCGTGACGGACTCAGTAGTGTCAGTGCCCTTGGCGCTCATGGGCCAGCGGTGCTTGGAGTGGCGGTGCCCTGTTCAGCGGTGCTTGGAGCGGCGGTGCCCTGTTCAGCGGTGCCTGGAGCGGCGGTGCCCTGTTCAGTGGTGCTTGAGGCCGCGGTGCCCTGTTCAGCGGTGCTTGGAGCGGCGGTGCCCTGTTCAGCAGTGCTTGAGACGGCGGTGCCCTGTTCAGCAGTGCTTGGAGCGGCGGTGCACTGTTCAGCGGTGCTTGAGGCGGCGGGGCCCTGTTCAGCAGTGCTTGGAGCGGCGGTGCCCTGTTCAGCGGTGCTAGGAGAGGTGGTGCCCTGTTCAGCGGTGCTTGGAGTGGCAGTGCCCTGTGCAGTGGTGCTTGAGGCGGCGGTGCCCTGTTCAGCGGTGCTTGGAGCGGCGGTGCTAGGAGAGGTGGTGCCCTGTTCAGCGGTGCTTGGAGTGGCGGTGCCCTGTTCAGCGGTGCTTGAGGCGGCGGTGCCCTGTTCAGCGGTGCTTGGAGCGACGGTGCCCTGTTCAGCGGTGCTTGAGGCGGCGGGGCCCTGTTCAGCGGTGCTTGAGGCGGCGGTGCCCTGTTCAGCGGTGCTTGGAGCGGCGGTGCCCTGTTCAGCGGTGCTTGAGGCGGCAGGGCCCTGTTCAGCGGTGCTTGGAGTGGCGGTGCCCTGTTCAGCGGTGCTTGAGGCGGCGGTGCCCTGTTCAGCGGTGCTTGAGGCGGCAGGCTCCTTTGCAGTGACTCAGCTGCTGGCGGTCCTCTCTGTCCCAGCGGGGCTTGTGCTGGCGGTCCTCTCTGTCCCAGCGGGGCTTGTGCTGGTGGTCCTCTCTGTCCCAGCGGGGATGATGGCTGTGGCCTCCTGGGCCAGCGGGGATGATGGCGGTGGCCTCCTGGGCAGCGGGGATGATGGCTGTGGCCTTCTGGGCAGCGGGGATGATGGCTGTGGCCTCCTGGGCAGCGGGGATGATGTCTGTGGCCTCCTTGGCAGCGGGGATGATGGCTGTGGCCTCCTGGGCAGCGGGGATGATGGCGGTCTCCTCCGCTGTGCTGCTCTTCCCAGACTTTCCTGGTTTCTTGTGGCCCTTCCCCACCTTGGAAGGTGTCGCAGCTGACTCCACACTCCCACCGGGACCCCTGGGAGCGGCTTTAGTGGCTGGAGTCTTCCCCCTCTCCCGCCGGGCACTGGCCAGCTTTTGATGCTTGACAGGTGGGGGACTGTCCGTGCTGTGGCTCCTTGCCACACTGGCTGCCCTGGTGGCCGGTGCACTCCAGATTCCGGTGACTACAGGCACTACTGGTCCAGGAGATGTTGTGGCTGAGGTGCTAGTTCGGGACCTAGGAGACGGATGGGGTGGGGGAGGTGTGGGAAAGAGTGTCAAGGTTGGACAGGAAAAGTTTTTGGGAGACACTGGGACGGGTAGCTGGACGGGGTTTGGGAGTGGAGGAAGAGGTTGTGGTTGTAGGAGGTGTTCGTTTGGTGACTTTGGGTGAAGGTGCATGCGCTGGAGGCTGTCGTGAGGTGGATGGCTGTTGGGTGGGTGTGTGCCTGCGTTTGTGTATCACAGACACACTGGGAGAGGACACGGGGGACATGTGAATGGTAGTGGGGGTGGTGACTGCACGTGAGCGGGGTGTGGTGGTGGGTGTGCTGGTGATGGCAGTAGTAGCTGTAGATGTAGTGCATGAAGGTGTGAGTGTAGACGAGACTGGGAGGGAGGAGGGAGACGAGGAGGAGGGGGACACAGTGGAGGCAGTGGATGTTGGTGTGTCTGCATGTGTGTGATGCTTGCGTGAGTGCCTGTGGGATGTGTGGTGCTTATGTTTGCCAGAGCTTCCCTTGTGTGTTGAGGTGTGTGCATGCTGGTCTGAAGGTGTGCTTGGGATAGGCTGGGGTACAGGGGATTGGGTCTGGGTGGAGGAAGTTGGAGGGGGGAGGCTAGACACAGGGACAATGGCTGCCATCAGTGCTGAGGCCGCCTGACCAGAATGAATGCCCTCCAGGAATGCATTTGTTTGTTGCAACTGCCTTTCTACACCCTGGATGACATTCAAAATGGTAGACTGCCCAACAGTGAGGGACCTGAGGAGGTCAATGGCCTCCTCACTGCGGGCAGCCGGGCTGACTGGGGCAGGGGCTGAGATGCCTGGGGCGAAGGTGATGCCCACCCTCCCGGGTGAGCAGGCACGGGGCAAGGCTGAGGGGCTGCTGGGAGGGCAGTGCTGGTAGGGGTGGTGGCGGCTGTACCTGATGTTGCCACCACCACAATGGAGCTCCCATCAGAGGACGAGTCCTTGTCATTGGTGTCAGCTCCTGTCCCCGCTGTGGAGCTCCCCTCGCCCTCCGTCCCACTGGTGAACTCCGAGTCCATAGTGTTGCCCTCCATGGCCATATGGGATGCAGCTCCCTCGTTCTCCGGTGCCGCTGCTCCTCCGCCTGATGATGCTAATGCACACAAGAACAGGGAGACCACAAAAAGGGGGGGGCGACAGAAGAAAGACATGTTGAGTGCATGCATTACTGCTACCGTTGGCGGACACGACAGACACAGAAGCCCCCTGCGCCGCGCTCTTGGGCTCCACTGTTCAATCTCTGGGAAATGGCCTACTAGGCTATGCACGACATCTGCACACATGGATGACACAGGGGCATGACTAGGTGTACTTGGCACTCTACAGAGGTGGGGTGGGGTGCCACATGGCCTGTCTTACGGAGGGACCTTGCCTACTAAACTCGCCCTGGCCTAGGGAAACCCACAGCCCACCTCCCCCACCCAGACCACTCCACTGCGCGCAAAATCAGCAGGATGAGAGTGTACTCACCCCCTTGTGGCTGCTGTGATGTCCTCAAGCGCCCATCCAACTCCGGGTACGCCACCGCCAGGATCCTGAACATCAGGGTGGTCATGGTGCGACAGGCACCCCTGCCACGTTGGGAGGCCATCCCCAACTGAGCCTCCGCCGTCTTCTTGCTCCAGCAGAGAATGTCATCCCATCTTTTCCGGCAGTGGGTGCTCCGTCTGTGGTAGACCCCCAGGGTCCGGACGTCCTTGGCGATGGCACGCCAAATATCCTTTTTCTGGTGGGCGCTGACCTACATTAATTGTACAGGGGGAAGAGAAACTTATTACCAACTGTACCGTCACAGTCAGTGGCCCCCATCCCTACCCTTGCTATGTTGCGCATTGTTTCATGCACGCCGCACTGTCCACCCCTTCTTACATCCACCCCACTCGACACAGGCATAGCCCATACAGCATGCTCCCAGTGTACTTACCTGTTTGTCTGGAGGAACGTAGAGTAGCGTGCACTGGGGGAGGACCCCGTCCACGAGTTTCTCCAACTCCTCCGATGTGAAGGCAGGGGCCCTTTCCCCAGACACTCGAGCCATTGTCTCTTCCAGACCGAGGTCACAGCAGCACTTGCAGTGTAGGTCCTCTCCTGTCGAAGATCAGGTATTGAGTGATTGAACAGATAGAAAATGGCGGTTACATCCGCGGCGGTGCGTACCATCACCGCCTGCGTACATCGTCATTGGCTCATGGGACCCATAGGGTCCAATGTTAACCAATGCAGCACTGCGCCGCGGTCTTCGACCGCCTACCGCGACGGTGTACAACACCAGCGCAGTTACCTCACATCCCATTGTCCCACTTTAGAGGTCAGGCAGCCGCCATTTCAGGGGCCCACATGGCTTCATTTTTAACTGCGTCACACATACCTAGGCCTAGACTCAACACACATACAGGCCACTTTTTGGATTATGATTTGTGTTCTGTGTAAGTTGTGGGTACGTACCTTTGAGTTGTTTGACTCTGTGCTCGCTGTTGTCCTTCATAGGCACCATCCGCTGGGACATGTGAGGAGATGGCGGCATCCTCCGGTGTACAGACCGCTGGTGGACCAGTCGACAATGGAGGAAAGACATGTGATCATCACTTACAGGCTTGATTGTGCCACAATCCAGGAACTGTGTACCCAGCTGGAGCCAGACCTGATGTCAGCTATCCGCCATCCCACAGGAATCCCCCCTCAAGTGCAGGTGCTGTCAGTGCTCCATTTCCTTGCTAGTCGATCATTTCAAACAACAGTGGCCATTGCATCAGGGATGTCCCAGCCTATGTTTTCCAACGTGTTGTCCAGAATGTTGCCCTGCTGAAACACATGCAGAGCTACATCGTTTTCCATCAGGTGGAGGATTTGCCTACAGTGAAAGGTGATTTCTATGCCCTGGGACATATCCCCAACATCATAGGTGCCATTGATGGGACCCATGTGGCTTTGGTCCCCCCCCGCAGGAGTGGACAGGTGTACAGAAACCAGAAGAGTTATCATTTGATGAATGTGCAGATTGTGTGTTTGGCAGACCAGTACATCTCCCATGTTAATGCAAAGTTCCCTGGCTCAGTGCATGACGCCTGCATCCTGCGGAATAGCAGCATCCCTTATGTGATGGGTCAACTCCAGAGGCACTGTGTGTGGCTATTAGGTGAGCACCTAGAAGCAAGTCAGTGGGAATGGTTGTCTGGGTCTGGGGATATCCCTACTGGTTAGTGTGTGTCTAACTGTTGTCCCTCGCCATTTGCAGGTGACTCTGGTTACCACAACCTGTCATGGCTACTGACCCCAGTGAGGAACGCTACAATGAGGCCCATGGGCGAACACAGCAGATAATCGAGCCGACCTTCAGCCTCCTGAAGGCCAGGTTCAGGTGCCTCCATATGACAGGTGGATCCCTATTCTATTCACCACAGAAGGTGTGCCAGATCATCGTGGCCTGCTGTATGCTTCATAACTTTGCGACGATAGGTGCCTTTTCTGCAGGAGGTTGGTCCAGATGGTGGTGTTGTTGCAGCTGTGGAGCCTGTGGACAGTGAAGACGAGGAAGCAGAAGAAGAAGACATGGACAACAGGGACTCAGTGATCCTGCAATATTTCCAATGAGTCACAGGTAAGAATACAAACCTGCCTACTACATTTACTTTAACACTACTACCTCTCTTCTGTCTGTCGTTTTCACCCAGTGTATGGTCACTGAGTTGTCATTTTCCCTTACGATTTCACAGATGTGGGTCCCACTGTGTGACATCTGCTTTGATTCCTCATGGACTAGAGCTGTGTGACATAGGTATGTTGACATTACAATTGAAAGAGCTTTTTGCCACAGTAATTGCTAATACACTATTCCGAAATCACAGACTGACTCCAGATTGTTTTGTGCTTCAAGGGTGTTTATTTAAGAGCTCAATATTGGAGGGGGTTGCAAAATGGTGAGGGGTGATGGTGGAGGAATGTCCATGGCAGAGTCCAGTCTATTAGTCTCACAGGTGCATTGCCCAAATGGGCATAGGAAGTGGAGCTGGGGCAGTTTAGGGATGGACAGGGTGACAAAGTGGGACAGGAGGATGACATTCAGGGTGGTCTCATTTCTTGGCGGGGGTCTTGGCATTGTTCTCTGTCTTTGTCCTGGATCTCAGGGACCATTTGCGGGGTGGTTCTCCCTCTGCAGGGAGTGGGGTACTGGTGTGGTGGTCCTGTGGCGGTGCTTCCTGTCCACTAGCACCGGCGGAGGTGGTGGGCAGTTCATCATCCAGGCTAGTGTCAGGGGCCCCTTGTTGTGCCACAGTGTCCCTCATGGTGTTAAGTACTTCCTTCAGCACCCCTACGATGGTGCCCAGGGTGGAATTGATGGCTCTGAGTTCCTCCCTGAAGACCAAATACTGTTCCTCCTGCAGGCGCTGGGTCTCCTGGAACTTGGCCAGTACCGTTGCCATCGTCTCCTGGGAGTGGTGGTAGGCTCCCATGATGTTGGAGAGGGCCTCGTGGAGAGTGGGTTCCCTTGGCCTGTCCTCCCCCTGTCACACAGCAGCTCTCCCAGTTCCCTTGTGTTCCTGGGCCTCCGTCCCCTGGACCGTGTGCCCACTGTCCCCAGGTCCCTGTTGTTGTTGGGGTGGTGGGTTAGCCTGGGTTCCCTGTAGTGGTGGACACACTGCTGATTGACGTGTCCTAGGGACAGAGGTATGGGCCCGCTGGGTGGGTGCTGTGCTGGTGTTTCCAGAGGGGGAAGCTCTGTAGTGGCCTGTGACTGTGTGAGGGGAACCGAATGTCCCGAGGTCCTCGATGGGCCGGGCTGGTCATCTAGATCCAGTTGGACAGAGCTGCTGTCATCACTGTGGGCCTCTTCTGTTGGTGGTGTGGACCCTCCTGTCCGGTGACATTGGGTAGGGGTCCTGCAGGGGTATAAAAGGATGTTTATTACATCTGTGTGTGCCATGGTGTGCAATGGGTGGGTGACCGTGTACCCCAGTGCTTGCTTTCCTATGTGGGACCTTGTGTGATGATGGTTTAGGGGGGTGTATGGGTTTGTGCAGTGGGCATGCTTTGGTGATGGGTGTCCATACTTTGGTGTTGCATGCAGGGCTTGGTGTTGGGGTGTGTGGTTTGTGATGTTGGGACATTTGTGAGGAGTTGTAGTGATGGGGGTGAGGGTGGGTGTATGTGATGGCATGCAGGTAGGGTGGGGGATGTCATAGTTAAGGTTTGACTTACCAGAGTCCATTCCTCCATCTAGTCCTGTGAGGCCCTCAGGATGCAGAATCGCCAAGACCTGCTCCTCCTCCAATGTTGTTAGTTGTGGGGGAGGAGGTGGGGGTTTGCCGCCAGCCCGCTGAACCGCAAGGTGGTGTCTTGAGACCACGGAACGCACCTTCCCCCGTAGGTCGTTCCACCTCTTCCTGATGTCATCCCGATTTCTTGGGTGCTGTCCCACTGCGTTGACCCTGTCCACTATTCTTCGCCATAGCTCCATCTTCCTTGCAATGGTGTGCTGCACCTGTGCTCCGAATAGCTGTGGCTCTACCCGGACGATTTCCTCCACCATGACCCTGAGCTCCTTCTCCGAGAACCTGGGGTGTCTTTGCCGTGCCTTGGGGTGGTGTGGGTGATGTGTGGGGTGGTGTGTGTGGTGATAGGTGTGCTGATATGTAGTGGTGTGTTGTACGTGGAAGTTATGCGGGTGATGGTGTTGTGTGCCTCTGGATGCTAGTATTGTTGATGGTGGTGTCTCTCTCCGTGCTTCTTTCTCAATTGTGGTCGTAGGGGTTTGTGGGTGATGTGGGTGTGTGTTTTATGTTGTATTGGGAGTGTGGGAGTGGTGTATGTATGTGTATCAGGTGTGTGTATTTTGAATTGCCCAATGTGGCTGTGTTTTGTATGTTTGTGTGTATTTTGAGCGCGGCGGTGTGTACCGCCAATGGAATACCGTGGTTGAAAGACCGCCGCGTGGATTCGTGGGTCATGATAGAGTGGGCGTATTTCTGTTGGCGTGACGGTGGAGGTTTTGTTTTCGCCAGTTTATCACTGACCTTTGGTGTGGTGGACTTGTGTGGGTGTCTGAATTGTGGCGGATTCCGTGCTGTGGGTCATAAAGGCTGTGGCGGATTTCTGCGGGTGCAGCGGTGTGTTGGCGGTCTTCTGCACGGCGGTAAGCAGCTTTTACCGCCAATGTCCTGAGGAATGACTCACCCACGATTATTTTTTTTAATTGCAGTGAAACAACACATGCATCGTTTTCTGCTCAGTCCCATGGGGACCAAGCTTCTCAGACTATTTCCTACTGCCCTGAGGGGGTGATTGTTTGTATCATTTCACTTCTGGTGACAAATTCTAACCACAAGGAGGAGATTTTCCATGCTTTCTTCAATTTGTCTTCTTCATTTGGTCCTTGATTTTTAATGGTACAGCTGCTAAACCTGCCCTTCTCTAAGCCCCTGGTACCTGTCTTTACCTAAGGGGCTTCTTCAGCATTCCCTTCACAGCTCACCAGCACAGCACCATTCATGGAACACTCCCCAGGCCTCATGGCCTTGGCCATATTGCAGCAGATTTACTGCGCCCCCTTCTGATGGGGTCACCCAGCTGCAGGACTAGTGCACAATCGGCACGAACGGCACAACGTAATGCACTCTGCCACTTGCTGAATTCCGCATAGTGTGGCAGGAGTTTTTTTGGCACTTCATGGAGCTCCGTTGAACACAACTCCACGAACTCCACCCCTAATTATGATGTTTTCACCAGGCTGACCAGCAAGATCATTGTATTATGGTGTTCCCACTGGTCAGCCCTGTGGAAACAGTGCTGCGGTATTGGTCTTGGCTCCGTTAAAGGAACTGAGGCCAATACCAAATCATAACAGCACCCTTGGAATGCACACTGTATGCATAGCAGACAGTGCACATTCTGAGGGTGCTGAACAGGGGGACCCTTTCCCACGGCATGGTTGTGTGGGCCCCCAGCACTTCCTTTCCACCAGCCTCTTCATGGCAGTTAAACCTCCATGAACAGGCTGGCTGAAAGGGGACTCGTGATCAGCACAGCAGCACTGAACTCAGTGCCACCGTAGCTGAGCACAAGTCCAACCACCGACAGCCCTTGGGAACCATGTTCCTGGCTAAGATGGTGCTCCCCTGGTGGTCTGACCACCAGGGTCCTAATGTACCAGTTGTACTGCCTGGAGTGCGGTGGTCTGACCGCCACCATGAGACTGCTAGTCTAAAGACTGCAGCATCATAATGAGGCCCTTAGTTTCTTTGGTCCAACTTTGAATCATCTGCACTTGCTGAATTCAGAATGTTGTCTAGAAATCGAAGCAGCAACTTGTATCGCCTGATCGGGGGCCCCATCAGAACTGATGCAACTCGACCCAGTGTGACACAGTATCTAGCATCTAGGTACATTGCCATGTGCCAGGAACTCTGTCCCTTCTGGTACCTATCTCATACTCCAGAGCGCTAGGCTTGAACTGGTGATTTTGTCCTGGTCCTTTAGTGAACATATAACCACAATTGACACTTTGTGCTGTTTTGCTCCATATACTTTGAAATTTCATTTTTCCAGTTCTACTAATTGGATTTTTCTCATTCTGGCATAATTTCATTTATTAAAATTTGCTCCATTTGTACTGATTGGAGTGAGATATTTCTTCCATTGTGTCTTCACTTTATTAGTGCTTGATGTCACATACATACTTTATATATTGCTTCTAAGTTAAGCCTGACTGTTTTTATGCCATGCTACTAGAAGGTTAAGCACATTTTAACTTAGTGACTTTTGTGGTTCACCCTGACAAGGATTGAGGCTGTTGCTTGAAAAGGGTTCACAACCTTCCTCCCAACCACCCAACCCAATTTCCCCAAGGGAGGAATTCTCAAACAGGGGTATTTGGTTTTCCTGACATTCATAGTTAAAAGAGATGATGAGAAAGGGGTGCATGGTAAACCCATTTGAAACTGGATTAATTAATATCAAGGAAGTCACAGGAGCCAGGGATTCAGTGGAGTGTTTTCGATTTAAAAGGGAAATCCACAAAAGGAGTAGGAGAATGTAGATATCAACTGACTTCACAACATTAAAAAACAATGTTTTCAACCTAAATACCAATTCCATAGTTTTTATTAATTTTAATTTTCAGAGTAAAATGCAATGCCAGCTGATAATTTTACAAAGGAGGGGGGTGGGGCACACATGCACACATACACCTTACATCTATTCACTCACACCCATGTGCGCATGCACACCCACCATAACACTCTCTAAGAAATACATATACATTCATACATGCATGCGCACACCAAACATAAAAATAACACATAAAACTTACCTCAATAGCAGCTCTTAGGAGAGTTGGGACCAGTGACTTCCCTCATTGGCTGACCTAAGGCCAGCCAATGAGGGAAGGCAGCAGTCCCAACCTTGTCACAGAGTGGGATGAGGTGAGTGAAACTGCTGACCACCCCATTCTGTGATGAGGTGTCACTGATTGACACTTGGTCATGGGCACTTCAGGGCTTTAATCCTAAAGTACCCAGGTCCAAGCCAATGGGTGATGCTTCCCCTTGTCACGACGATGACAGCCTCAAACCACTTTTACTCGCTATGTGCACATTATGCAGACACAATCTCAAGTATGCATGCATTTATCAGAGATCCGCACAAAGCAACTAAGAGGCACCTGATTCATATTAGAGGCCTGCATACTATCTATAGGCCAGAGGATGTGCTTCCTTTGTATATATATGTGGCCTTCTGAATATTCTATGCATATATTAAAAATCAGTATTCTGTGTATATATACACACTTCCATGTATCTGCAGCATGTATACTGTTCATGTATAAGAAACATTTCATATACTGGAAACCTTTCAACATACTGTGCACATCTCAATCAATCAATCAAATAATATTTGTAGAGTGCGGCTACTTACCTGTGAGGGTCTCAAGGTGCTGGGGGTTGATCAGAGGGGCCTTATCCGAAGAGCCACGTCTTGAGGTTCTTCCTTAAGATGTTGAGTGATGGGCTTTGTCTGAGGTGCAGGGGGAGGGTGTTCCAGCTCTTTGCTGCAGTGTAGGTGAACGATCGTCCTCCAGCAGTGGTTTTATGGATGTGAGGGATGGTGTCCAGGACCATCTAGGTGGACCGAAGGGATCTGGCGGGGGTGTGGAAGGAGACGCAGTGGTTCGGTATGCTGGTCCTGCGTTGTGTATGGCCTTGTGCGGGTGGGTGAGAAGTTAGAAGGTGATTTGCTTTTAGACTGGTAGCCAGTGGAGGGTCTTCTGACCTCTCTAGTGACAGCACACTGTCACCTCTATATACAAAGAGCCTTTTGAGTGATGTGGCTGCTCACTGACCAAATATTTGGAAAACGACCTATCATTTTGAAAATCTCAAATGTAAGGTTTTGAGCTAGAAAAGTGAGTTGTTGTTCTCTGTTACCTTTTAATAAGGAGATAATAAAATACATCAACATGTTGGTTAGTTACACAGCACAGACATAGCTACTGGGAACGGTAGAAGGCTTTGCACTGAATGTAATGTTTCGTAGCACTCATACCTCAAAGATGAGGTTCTGTACATAGAACAGTATTGTGTTTGGGGTCAAGAGGAGATCAGATTAATGAGACCAAAAGATTGGGAATGGAAGGCGAAGCAGGACATTGTAACTTAGACCATATCACTCACAGTTTTTATGTTCACATCTTACATTATTTATTTGTATATTTTTACACTTTGCCTTACAGTAAGAAAAAGTAATTTCCCCAGAATTACACAATGCATTGGTCAAGCACAGAATCGCGAAAGCGTTAAACTGCCCCATTTTACCTTACTCTGTAACTTGCATTACATTCATATTTGATGAATATGCCATAATCTAACCACACTTAGCAGCATATCTTCTAACACAACCCTGATTGTGAAAGCCCCGACTCTTTGACCTAGATCAGCATAGCTCATCAATAGCTCTGCTACTTTAAGTTATTTTCATCACTGCGGGTCATGCTCCCCAAATCTGAAGTTCTTGGCTACAGCCCTGGCATTGTGTTTGACTACGTCTTTAGCAACTACAAAAACATCACCCCAGAAGACTAATACTCCCTATAATTCCTTCAACAAATTATACCTCAACCACTGGAACACAGAAGCCACTAATACCAAACCAAACGGCATCAACAGTATTGAAAACTACCAAGAGGTGAAACAAAAGCAGTAAGATATATAGAATTGGGATGTAATTCTACCTGATGATAAGAGGAAGCTAAATCAAGTTTAGAAAATACTGTGGCCCCAACTGTGCAGGCAAGCAGGTCATTAATTTTAGGTAGTGGTTGAGAATACGCCCATATCTCCTTATTAAGAGACCTAAGAGCCATACATACTAACAACTGACCACTCCTCTTGCATGCTACAACTCGGGGGGAACCATAGAGACGATTCCATAGGTTCTATAATATCCTTCTTACACAAAATATTAAGTTCTCTTTTGAGATCTTCTCTGACGCTAAAAGGTACTCCTGAGTTTATATTTCAAAGGAATCACCTATTCATTCACCTTGATTTTGTGTTTAAATGCTTTGATTTTGCCTAACTCCTGACCAAAAACTGGGGGAAATGTCTTATTTCATTCTAAGACTACCTCATCACATTCAACCACAAGAACTTGTTCTTTGGCTCACGGCTTCAATATCATCCCAAATAATCCTTGATGGAACCAACCAAGAATATTGAGATGCTTGGCAACCACATACATCTTACCCTTCATCCTACTTCATTTGAATTCCATTATGTCTTCAATATATCCTACAAGTTCAATCTTGCGCCCTTTGTATGAATGGTCTAGAGGCCCCAGGGGTCCATCAGTTCATGTATCTGTGAACAACTGGTGAGTGATCATGGTGATCTAAGCCCTAGAATCTACTAGTAGTTTCAAAACTTTGATGTCTACCGTAATCATAACTACGGGTTCAACACACAGGATAGAATCACCCTACAGATCACCCAACCGATTTGTTCTTTGGTTCCTTGACAGACATTTGCCAAATTTGATACTTTTTGCTACTCTGATGGCTTCATCCAGAGAAGATTCCCCTTGGCCAATAGTTTCTGTTGAATCTGTTTGTCCTTGCATTGACAAAAAAATTGATCTCTTATGCGCTGATCAACGAAGTTGTCAAACTGACATTCAGATATTAATCTGTGTAGGACCAAAATGTAAATATCAACATTCTCATCAGAACTTTGTTTACATTTAAAAAACTTGTGTCTCAACACCATCATACATGGTAGCGGAGGACTGACACGCAAGAGCTCCTCTGCTGCCAGCCACTAGTTTAAACCCAGTTTTCTACATTCTACACTTGATTGCATCATGACATTCTATTAGTAATAAACCACAGTAAGACTATGCATGTGTTAAGTACACAAACTGGTGAAACTATTGATCAGTTTGTGGAGAAAATCAATGCACTCATCAAACACTGTAAGTTCAATGAATTTAATGAAGAAGAAGCTATGTGTCTTAGAGTTATTGATGGATGCTTGTCAGTTTCATTCAGATGAACTCTCAGTCTGAAGTGGGTGTTTACGGCTGCCACAACTGAAATGTGTGCTGAAAGACAAGCTGCCAACATGGAGGCTAGAGGTGCCAGAAATTATGATTTTTAGTTTCACATGAAGGTAACTGTTCAGCATTGGACAGATATGTAAAGGTGTGGAAAAGTGTCAGGAATAAGGCTGTGAGCGGTCCAGGTCCCGCCCGATACTCCACTGCACTTATTTGCGGCGCTTCATGCGCACCACTTGTCATCCCCTCTTGTTCTAGAAGTGGTTATCAGCGTCACCTGCCCCGTAGTAAAGCTCATGTAGCTGCAGGGTCAGGACATTGGTGGACAAGATGCACTTATCAGTGCTATTCTATGAATGGACTACAATTCTCAGGTTTTTAGAGGCAGCAGCCATCTTGGGGTGTGACAGGCCTATAAAGCCCAGCCACACCCAAGCACATTGCTCACTATTTTGAAGACTTCGATACAGTCAGGCCTCGTGGGGGTTCCTCTGAAGAAGAGCAGATTTCCTGTATGGAAGATTGACAGCAAATCGGAGTATCCTTGTTTCCATGGTGAATTCAGATACGAGTAGGTCATACTCGTAGCGGTAAGGTCTTGATGAGCCCAATCTTGAAGGGAGTCGTTACTTCCAAAAGTAAAGCGCCCCTTAGCAAAATGAACAAAGCATTTTCAGTCCAAAGAGTAAAGCACTCCTGGCACAACGATAAAAGTGCTTAAGGCCAAACGAGTAGAGCGGCCTTGGCGCGACAATCAAAGTGCTTTGGACCACATGAGAAAAGCACCCCTTAGCACAATGAGCAAAGCGATTCAGTCCAAAGAGTAAAGCGCTCCTAGCACTACGATAAAAGCGCTTCAGGCCAAACGAGTAAAGCGGCCTTGGCGTGACGACCAAAGCGCTTCGGACCACATGAGTAAAGCACCCCTTAGCACAACGAGCGTAGCGCTTCAGACAAAGCAAGTAAAAACTCTCTCTGGCATAATGATGTATGATGTATGATGATCAAAGCGCTTCATGAACAACAAACAAGGCGCTTCTGCCCAACAAACAAAGCGCTTCAGTTCAATGAGTAAAACTTTGAGACCTTAGTAGTAAATGTGAAAATGTTTTGGAGATAAGCAAATTAAAGTTTTATTGTTTTTTGGGAAGCATAATATGGGAGATACATATTCAAGTCTTTGAGAATTTCTAGGCTGAGATCAAACGTTTATGTAATGAAGCATAATTGTTACATGATTGAAATTCAGAGTATGACCATAGTCCAAAGCTCTTGCCGTCTCTAGGTTCAGAGGTTGCAGTTTGTTCTTGTGCCATGATTCAAAGAAGGGGTTACGCCCAATTCACAAAGGGTCTCAATCTGATACCCCGGAGACGCCTTTATTCAAGAGTTTATTGGTGAGTTTATACTTGAATGAATGAGTATATGCATATTTGTTCTAACCGTTTCTTTTCCGATCTCTCTCCCTGCAGTTCCCTACCCTAATTCTCTTCCCCCCACCTGGCTTCATTATAACTCTGTGCTCTGATAGCTTTCTAAGCTGGTGACGCCCGGAGGTGGGCCTTTTGTTCAGCAGCGTGCAGATCCCGAGGAAAGGGCACTGCGACAAAAAGATAATTATTTTGTGATGGTGTGCAAAGTGAAGGAAAAGGAAAATGCATCACGGCGCGAAGACAAAATGGCCCCCAGAACGTTCCAGAAGCAATGCTCGGCACACGCCTACAATACCAAGCGACAACATCAGTTGAGGCAAATTGACACTAAATGAAGTTGATAGTCACTGAAATCATCATCAAACAGTTCTTCATCCTCAACATTAAGAGAAAAAGAAGAAAATGATTTTGCCATGTCGATGTGTACCCCAGAGAAACGTGTGCATGATGGACTGGCCACATGTTAAGAAAAATGACAGTCAAAGAAAAGTTGACATGCTAAAGCAACTAAATCACACAAACACTGTCAAAAGATCACATTGAAAATAAATGGCTGTTCAATACCCTTCATTATCAACACTGCTGCATCGATAAACATAATGCCTGAAGAGAAACAAAATCAAGTATCTCCATTACCACAGCTAGAGTTATTGAATTACCAAGGTTTATATGTGGGTTGCCTCGACACCCATAAAACATCAAGGTTCAATTGTAGTGACAGTGAAACACAATAAAACTAAGGTACAAGCACCTATCCATGTGCTTCATGGTAAAGCGTCAAGTGCCTGTTTACTCAGTATCAGCACAGAGGCTGATATGGGACAGATTTGTGTGAATTACAGCATGAATGCTTATCACAATATAGTAAGTCACTTTCCTTCATTGTTTCATGGTTTAGGAAAGCTTAAGACTATGAAAGTAAAGATACATATTAATAAGGATGTCCGTCCTCTTGCTCAGAGACATAGACAAGTTGCTTTTCATTCTCAAGAAGCTGTTAAAAAAAGAACTTGAATTGTTACTTATGCACAACATTTTTGAGGGTTTCACTGGTCCAATGCCAAGGGTTTCTCCCATAGTGCAAGTGCCCAAAAAGTACAGTGAAGGAGCTGTACGCGTGTGTGTTGATATGCGTCAGGCAAACAAGGCAACTGAACAAGAACGAAATCCAAGTTCACACATTGCTAACATGATAATGCAATTAAATGGTGCAAAGGTCTTCTCTGGCCTTGAATTAAATAAATGTTATCATTAGTTGGAACTCAAACACAATTGTAGGTACATTACATACTTTTCTACACATGTTGGTCTGTTTTGATACAAAAAACTTTTATATATCTGAGAATGAGTTACTTCAGCAAAACAATGACGGATATGCTGTCAGCGGAAATATAAATTCCATAATATGCTATGGGTTTATATTTCGGAGGACGGTATGTCCGTCACTGCCATGACAGAGTAACTCATCCACCGAAATATAAATCAGGTCCTTAGTTTTGGTATTTCATTGACTGCAGAAAAGTTACAATACATAATTCTACACATTAGCCTGTTGTAAATGCGTTCAATTATATCGATGACATATTCGTTTTCGGAGCTACACAGGAGCATGATAGACCTCTCAAAAAAGTATTTTGTTTACTCAGTGTTACAGGTTTGACTTTGAATGCAGATGCATTCATCAAGAAAAAACTAAAATTCTTTGGGCCAAATATTTCCTGATGAGGGTATGACACCCAATCCTGAAAAAGCACAAACTCTGTCAAATTCTGATTACCCAGAAGATGTTTCTATGGTACATTAATTTCTTGGCATAGTTATTTACTGTTCAAGGTATATAGAAGACTCTGTCACTGTTAGCACTCCATTGCGAGAGTTGATGAAGAAAAATGTTTCATTTCAATAGTCACACAAATGTGTAAGAAGTTTCAAGAGAATCATAAATGCCACTCAAAATCCACTGAAATGGTATTCTTCAATCTGCCACTTCATGCAGAGGTTTTGTTTTAATGCTAGCTCAGTCGAGTTAGGCGCACTGCACAGTGAACATCCAAATGCTCAAAGCTATATTGTGGACTATGCTAGTAGAAGTTTGTCCTAAACAGAAAATCCTTACTGCTTGAGAAAGAAAGTTTAGCCATGGTAGGGGCTTGTGGACATGTCCATATATTCCTGTACTGAAAGCCTTTTACACCAGTAACTGATCATAAAGCTTTACTGACCATCTTTGGCATTCCTAAAGCCAAGATGCCTCCTTTCATTAAATGATTGGGACTTTGATTGGAAGAACACAATTATACAATTGCACATCTTCCAGGAAAAGTTCAGAACCCTGCTGACTACTTTTCCAAAGTGCCCATACAAGGTCACTGAACTCCATCCAAGACGCTGAAGCCCACATTAATTTCATCATAAAATCTAGTACGCCAGCTGCTATCTGATTAGCCCAGATTATGACTGCATGATAATGATATGCTGAAGTAAAAAGACATAATTACACATCAGTCATGGAACCGATCTCTCACCAATCATGGTGAATGTCAAAAATACAGAAATATCAATTATGAATTGTCCATGACTCAGGAATGAGTTATACTGCACGAGTCAAGAATCCTGATTCTAGACAGTCTGTGACAGAAGGAAATTGAAGTGGCTCAAAAAGGACATCGTGGTATTGTTGCCACAAAAAGAGCTCTCCGAGACTGAGTTTGTTTTCTGTACTTAGATGAAAGGGTTGAAAAAGAGCTGAAGGCCTGTCATATATGCAAATGCCTTTCTAGCAATGGTACTCAACATACTCTGAACATGTCAGAACTCCCTAAGCGTGCTTGGGAGAGAATAGCTATCATCTTCTTCGGTTCACTTGATAATGGACAGTACCCAGTGGTGATTGCACACAAACTCTCATGTTTTCCTTTGCTTGAAGATCTTTTATCCACAACCGACGAATAAGTCATTGAAAACTAGTTAGCATCTTTGGAACATGGGGCATTCCAGCCACTTGGAAGTCTGATAAAAGCCCACCTTCTAACCATTGAGAATTCAAAGAATTCCTGGAGCATCTGTACATAAAGCATCAAAATGTTACACATTTGTGGCCACAGGCCAAAGGACTTCTTGAGCATTTTATGAGTAAGCTAAAGAAAACAGTACAGCGTGAAACACTTGAAACGCTCAATTTCAAAACGGTATTACATTTTACTGTAAAGTCCTGTGACTTTGATGTTCAGGAGAGCAATGACAACCAAGTTACCTCAATGGACCACCTAAAGAGAAAAAAGTGAGAACCTAATTTGTACCATGGACTAAGGGCCAGATGTAGCATTTTCCGATTTTGCGAATCGGAAATTGCGAGTCAGTGCGATTCGCAATTTCCAATTCGCAAAATCGGATGCAGAACGGTGTCTCAGACACCGTCTGTGAGTCGCTATGGGGTCGCAAAGACCCACCTCATTAATATTAATGAGGTGGGTCGCATTTTGCTACCCCATAGCGAGTCCCTTCCCTCACAGGGATGGTGGCCTGCTGAAGACAGCAGACCTCCATGTCTGTGACTGCTTTTTAAATAAAGCCGTTTTTTATTTTTTATTTTGCAGCCCGTTTTCTTTAAAGGAAAACGAGTTTCAAAATAAAAAAAAGAACAAAACCATTTGGTTTTGGTTTTTCAGAGTAGGCAGTGGTCCATTGGACCACTGCCTGCTCTGAAAACCCTTTTTTGGCAACTTCCCTTTTGCGAATGGGTTACCACCAGTGTGACACTGGTGGTAACTGCAAATTGCTTTGCGACAACATTCGCGGTCACAAAGCAATTTAGCATAGCAATGCGAGTCGCAAATAGGAAGGGGAAAATTGTGAATGAGCATCGCAAACGGCATTTTGCATGGTGTAAACTGCAATTTTCGCAGTTTGCACCATGCAAAATGCTTGCTACTTCTGGCCCATAGTTAACAAACAGAAAATGAAAGCTTATACAGACATGATGCGAAATGAAAAGAACATCACATTTAAGAGAGGAGATTTAGAAAAAATGTAGTGATCACCCTACAGTTGTGCAGAAGGAAATCCAATGCTCCATATGATGCTGAACCTTTCCATGTGGTGACTACCAAGGGACACATGGTGACCGCCCAGCACCCCAAGAAATCTTTTTCAAGAGACCCTCCTCACTTTAGATCTCTGATTCATTGGTCTTCAAATCAAGATGGTGAAGAAAAGATAGAACCTGAAAACTCAATGACTGCTGTAACCTCTTCATCATGTTTAAAATCTCTGATACTGAAATTACATCTCCCAGCTTCTAGTAACCAGATCATTTTGAATGATGAAAACACCACAAAGGTTGATTGAAGATGTACAGTATACATGTTTACATATATATGTACGCAGATTTTGTAAAAAATTGTAATATGGAGTGTCTTGAGAGTTTAATTATGGAACCGTCTTCACTCTGCACATACTCTGTAGCAGTGTGACATACCCGGTAGAGTGGAAGGTAAAAATAAATCTTCGTTTAGAATGTTGAGTACACAGGTAGACACAGCTGTAATATTCAACTCTGTGTGTGGCATCATCATTGGTGAGTACCCAGGTTGGGAAGGTTGCTACACCTTGGACAAAGATGAGGAAAGTGGCACCTTGCTTGTCCCCTTATCCAGAACTGGTGAGAAAATGCTGCAAACTGATACACAGATTTATTTGTATCTATGTTTATTTGGAAACTACGTCCTGGAAGAACCTGCTTCACAAGCTCTGGCTTGAGAATCTGCATAGGTTGTGGTAGCTGAGTACTGGTGATCACAGACCGACCCACACAAATGAGTCTGAGTTCATCCCTGAAAATCTAGACATTATTTAGGTTCTAGCAAAAGTGACTTTTACTCGACTCGTATTAAACTCTCAAATCATAACAAGACCCGCTAAGAGATTGCCACACCATCACATTCCTTCATCAGCTATCTTGACACTTTCACAATGGATTTAATTTCTTCTAGCTAGAGCTCAAGACTGAAGGAAGTGAAGCTCAACTTCACCTTGACATGCTGCCTACTATGTTATGACCTACTGGTCCTGCCCACCCATCCACCCATTCCTGTCTGATGCTTCAGATTCTTTCAATCAGACGTTAAAGGTGCTGTGACTATAAGCCACTTGTATCCGCAATTAACAAGCTTTGTAAAATATAATTGTTTTCTTCTCCAAATCATCAATGGTGCAAGATGGAAAACAGTGGAAGTAGAGGAGTCAAATCTACTGAGTATATATAGCCAAATAATATGATATGGTACCATGATATGTTGTTGAGTTTTCTGACTGCACATTTTCTAAATTCAGACTGAAGTTGACATTTTTCCTGTTTTCTTCTTTCTAAAGTTTGCATTTTTCAAATGTCATTTTGGATCTCTCATGTAATCATCTATATTCTTTTTTCAACATGTACAAAAAAAATCAAATTTTACAGATTTTTTTCTTACTCGTACTTAATGGGTTTTCCAACCCTTGGAGAATCGCAGTTTTGAAGCAGCTCATGGGGCAGAGTGAGTTGCATTTAAAAAGGTGGACATGTACATTTCAGTTTTACATGTTCTGGTAGTGAAACACTCTCAAATGCATTTTTCACTATCACAGGCCTACCCCTCTCATAGGATAACATTCAGTTACCTTATTACATGTAATATGTGATAACTTTTGATTAGGAGCAGGTAGGAAAGTCTGATTTAGTGTATAAAGAATTGTAATTTAAAACCCACTTTAGTAGTAAAGTCATGCTTTAAGTAAATATTCTGAAAATGTCTCCTTTAAAAAGTTGCCATTTTTTTCTTTATCATTTGGTACCTGCAACCTGTTCCTGGATTACATGACTAGGTATAGCTGGCAGTTGGCCCTTATGTATTCCTCCCAGACAGCATCACAATAGAGTGTCTGGGTGTTGGCAGGATGGGTCATCCTGGCTTAATGGGGGTGGGAGCTGCCCCTACCATACTGGCACTTTAAAGGCACTGGCCCAGCTCACATATAAAGGACTTCACACTAGTCCATTGCCCCCTCCCCTCCCCCCCAAAACAGACTGGGACCAGGGCAGGGAGGAAGACAATTCCAGCCACCTCTGTAGGGGAAAAACTCCAGAGGCTTCTTCCACTCGAAAGAAAGTGGGCATCAGGTTTAAAAAGGGGACCCTCTGACCCACTCTTCAGTGCACTACTGGACTTGTGGATACTACAGAAGAAACACACCCAGCGGCCCTTCTGCTTTAGGCCTTCTCTGCATGATAAAAAAGAAGACAGGACCTCCTCTCTTCATTCAAGACTGACAGACTCCAAGGGTCAGTTTGTGCTCTGAGCCAAGAGGCTTCCTTGTAACTGCCCATCTGACCTGCAGCCCTTTACCTACCTGGACATTCAACTAGACCTGTCTGAGCCCTGCTAGTCTCTGCTAGAGTAGACTCTTGATTCAAATTGTTACCTCGCCAGGTCCTGAACCCATGGCTGGTATCGGTGTGATCTCCTCTTGGCCTAACCAAAGGTTCCACCAAATCTGGTATAAAGTGATGCAAAGCACCACGTTGCCACGTCACACTGCTGCAAGCTGCTTAGGAACTGACAATGAGCAAAATGAAACCCCACAAAGACTTGCCACACAGCTGCCAGCCTCATCAGAATCAATGGCGAGCGATGAAAGCTTCACTGCACAGCTGCCAGCTTCCCAGGAACCAGCACAAAGGAAGGCAAAGGCCTGAAAAGCCCTGAAAATGCCCCTTACACATTCTGAATCAGCTACCATCTCCTTTGAAGTGTCAATAACTGTATAATGATTTGCCGTCAAAAATGTAGTTGCATTACAATGATACATTGCAGTTTGGAAAAGACCCCCATTTTTGATTTGTGAGATATTGGGTTGCTGACACAATCATTGTCAGGGTGAACCAAAAAAGTCACTAAATTAATCTGTGCTTAATGCTCTGGTAGCTTGCCACAAAAGCAGTCAGGCTTAATCTAGAGGCAATGAGTGAAGTATTTATGCAGCACCTAAACAGTAATAAAGTCAGAACACAATCCAAGAAGAATCCTGTACCAATTTAGAAAAAATAGAGTATAATTTAATAAATGATATGAGACTGAAATGACGAACATCCAATCAGTAGAACTAGAGATATGCAACTTTAAACATTTAGGAAAAAGTAGCACCAAATGTCATTGGTGTGCCATCTGCGTGGTGTTACATTGTGTTGTGAGGCTTTAAGTTGTCCAGCATCAGTCCCAGTGAATCTAGGAGACAAGGCTTGGCATTGCTTTGTGCCACTCTGACTCATGATTTCAATCCACCTAATTAAAACTCATTAAGCAAGTCTTTCTGCAAACCCCTGTGAATGGTGATTTACAAATCGACCTAATAATACAAAAGTCAGATCACAACATTAAGAGCCACATGTCTGAAGATAAAAATTTGCGAGTCGTAAATTGCTTTTCCATGCGAATCACAATTACTGACTCGCAAATCAGAATGTACGAACAAATAGCAGACCAATTTTGCAATTCGGTGCCAAGTCGCATCTCAATTTCCCAAATTGCAATGACCTAAATTGCACAAGGGGGGTGTAACCGAATTGGAATTTGCGACCCAGAATTGCAAATTGCAATTAGCGAATGGGTGCAAAGGAACAGAGAAATTACACTTCCTGGTGCTGGATGATGATCTCAGAACCAGGAAGTGCCTCCCATGGAAGTGGGAGGAGTCTAGCCAGGACATACAGCAGAGGCACACCCAGCTGAGAGGAGCAACTGCAACCATGGCAAGCCAAACAAAGGAGGCAAAGACTGCAGGGAGGAAGAGAAAGCTCAAATTCTCAGACAAAGAGTTGGAGGTCCTCACTGAGGAGTGCTGCCCACACTATGAGGTCCTGTTTAGGAAGGCAGCAATGAGTGTCCCTGAATCACAAAATAAGAAAATATGGCTGAACATACAAAGTAAGATAAATGCCCTTCGAGTCAGTACCGCTCCATTGAGGAAGTACGCAAAAGATGATATGACCTCAGGTCAAGAACCAAGGAAAGGGTTGCAGAGCGGATGAGGGGGCGCATGGAACAGGTAGGGGCCATCCACAGTACCATCACCCACAGCAATTGAGAGCATGGTGGAGACCACACTGGAGCCAGAGGCTGTTGTTGGAATTGGGAGCCTGGACAGTTCAGCACCTGAATCCTCCAAAATTAAATAACACTTTTCAAGGCACATGCACACAACCACAGTTCGCAAAAGCATGCATCATCCAAATAGTTCCATGCCTATATGTCCACCTCAAGTTCTGTGCATTATGGCTAATGTGGTACAGTAGTCCAAATTCTAAGGAATTTTGATTTTGATAAGCCACACATCTGAGAGGCACTAACAGTGTATCCCCTGTGTCCCACAGGTCTCCCTCCGGTATCCACTGATGACCCCAGTGTGGAGGGAGGTGATGATGCCACTATGGCAGTAGACAAGGCAATCAGCATTTCCGCAGAGGAGTGCAACACAACACCAATTGTTCCCCATGCATGTGAAACAAAGGAGGACACAGAAGAGGACAATAAGGCAGTAAACCTGGCTCCCGGGCCACAGATGGGTGAGAGCCAGCTACTGAGATCAGCAGGGTGTGGGCGTAGAAAGCGTCATCTGACATATGGTGCAAGTGAGGAGGAAGCCAGTACACAACTATTCCTGGGACTGGAGGCATCCCTACTCAGCAGTCACTTCCTGCAAAACAAACACATGAGGTTGATGAACCGGAATCTACACCGAATGCAACAGACTCTCACGCAGGGATTTGGGAATGTTGAAAAGCAATTATCAACCATGAACAGCAACATGGTCAACCTCACCACTGCCATCACTGACCTATGTAGGGAAATGGTGGCAAATCGGGCCCATGTAAGACGCAATGAGTGCAACACAGCTGCACGTTTGGACCGACTCAGTCAGTCCATTGGCTGCCTAGCCACCACAACCACATGGTTGTCAAGACACACTGTCACGCTCCAGGTTGAACTAGGACATTTTGCTGGAGATGTGGCAAGGGGGCAAGGCCACATTACTGCTGCTGTGGACCTTATTCATAACTCCCAGGCAGCAAGAGGCACTGGTGACACCCCTCAGGACAGTGAGGACTTATCGAGTGTGAGCAGCATTTCTGCCTCAGATGTCAGCATCCTGCATAGTAGCAGTGCCCGCCAGACATCTGTGGACCAACCAGGCACAGGCCATGGTGGTCATAGCAATAGGAGGGTGTGATGTTTTGTCACTAGGTTCATTCTAAGGCAAATGAGTGGAATGTGTTAGGTTTTGTTTCAAAATACTTGTTTACTGCTTGGTATATGGCACTGTTTATATAATGCATTCCTGACATTAAAGGATATTTTTGTTTTGAACAACCTAGCCATGTGTGTCTTACATTTGTGAGTGATGTTACAGTTGGCACTTACCTGCCAAAGTAATGAGTTGCTATGTGATCCCGTCTCCGTCTGCCCTCCATTGCAATGCTGCCATCCCCAGGCTGTCATAGCAGTGGCTCCTACTCCTCATCCTCAGAATCGGTGTCATCTAGGGTGAGATGTAGCCCACATCTGGTTGCTATGTTGTGTGGGATGGCACATGTCGCCACAATCTTGCATGTAGTCTCTGGGGCATATTAGAGTGCACCTCCACTTTTGTGCAGGCATCTAAAACGTGACTTAAATATATGCCAAAGGTCCTTTCAATAAAGGTTCTGGTGCGCCAATGTCCAATGTTGTAGCACCTCTAATTCTGATTAGCAGGTGTTAGGTGTGGGGTGAGTATCCATGACCTCAGAGCATATGTACTGTCACCTGTGGAGCAAAACAGCACATATGAGCATGGCTTCACATGGTTATGCAGTGACATGTATTTATGACATTGGTGGGTACTACACAGTACCTAATAAATATCCATCATCAAACTCCCCACGTTCTAGGCGTTGGTGTATCCCACTGTGCCTGAAAATGTACGCATCATGCGTGCTCCCTGGAAATGTTGCCACTATATCGGTTATGACATTATGGACATCACATACCACCTGGATGTTGAGTGAGTGAGTACATTTCCTATTGCAGAACACATATTCCAAATTTGCAGGAGGACATATGGGTATATGTGTCCCGTCCACACACCCTACTACATGGGGAAAGTTTGAAATTCTGTAGAAGTCCAATTTGGTGTTGTGTATTTCCTCCGCATTCCTCGGAAAGTAAATGTATCTGGACATGTGTGTGAGTATGGCATCTAAGAACCATCTAAAGAATTGTGACAGGGCACTTTGGGACACCCCACTAGCAACAGCAATCACCCCCTGGTAGCTACCCAAGGCCAAGAAGTGCAGAGAGCAGAGCACTTGCACATGTGTGGGGATGGAGCAGATGCACAGGGTTTGGGTTTCTAGCTGAGGTTTCAGCAGTTCAATGATCTCTAAGATGACTGTGCTGATCAGTCTGTACTTCTCATATATTTCCTCCTCAGTCTGTTGAAATATGGTCTGCCTGGTTCTGTATATCCTCTCCTGTCTCTGCCTCCTCCTCCTCTGCTGGGTGGCCTGGACTCGCCTCCTCCATGCAATCACGTAAAGCGCAGCCATTTTGAAAAACCCAGATGCCTTCTGGGTCTGCTTTTATACTTTGGTTCTGCTTACCACCTGTTTGGAATCAGTGCTAATCTGGGTGTGCAAAATGGCCTATTTGCAACTAATCGCAATTTGCAACTGCTATGTACATTCGGTTTGCGAGTTGCAAATTGTGATTTCTAACTTGCGAGTTGCAAAATCCAGTTGCAAATGTTTGCAATTTGGTAATTGGTCGCATCGCTATTTGGGACTCCGAAAAGGCATTTGTACATACCATTTCGCGTTTTGCACGGTCGCAAATAGCGCTGCGACTGACTTACGAGTCGCAAAACGTACGTACATGTGGCCCTTAATGCAGATTGAAAAGTATTCATTTGCAATTTGCAACCACTTTTTTAACCAGTATATCAATACTTTAAGCCCTTTATTTTTTTTACTTTGTAACTCAAGTAAAACACCTCATGCTTTTTCAATGGACAGGGGCCAAGGAACGTTTTGAAAAACCACCTACCACTACATACTCATACAGCATGCCTGCTACACCTTTATCTTATTATGAGCAGATCTGAAAATTCTGTTACTTGCAGAATTCAAAGAACCTGAAAGGCAACAACAACCACATGTTCTGAAGCAGGAATGGTTAAATCATTATAACTCGTAATAAAGTTACACTTTTGAAACATTAAGGCTATGAAATGAAGCAGCGTGAGCATTTTCACTCTTTGACTAATCCAATTACAATCCACCTATGTGGTCAATTCCTAATGGGTTTGACACATTGCCCATTTATAACAGGCTAAGGGAACCATTCCAATTAGTTTGCTCCTTAATGCTGGCCATTATGTAGTCTGATTATAAAGTATTTTAATATGTAGCAAAAAAGTTAGTCAGAGGCTGTTCATTTTGTTTCATTTACTGGTTCTTTATCTAAGGAACAACGGCTACATGGTAGTTTTTAACATTTACTGATAAGTTTCCATGCCTTTCCATTTATGTCGTATTTTTGATCGTCGTTCCACATTTCCTGCACCTTTTGATCACTGGTATTTGTGGGCCAGATCTCCTAAGTATATAGTTGGTGAAAGTAGTCGCAAATTGTTGAAGAACTCTTAACGATCTGCTTTCGATTTTAGGAACCGACTTATGTACTAATTTGATTAGCAAACTCGCCATTCATAGTGGGACTCATCATCATCATTGTTAGCTTTATTTCGGTAAAACACAAGTACCATAAAAGCGCATCACAAATTCACAATTTTACAAAAATAAACTATATATAAAAGTCCTAGAATATAAAACATTTTCCCTTTAAAAATCGTGCCATATTGTAGAATCGTGCAAAAATGCAAAGTTTTTCATAATAAATATCATAGATCAAATATATTCCTAACTAAAAACAATAAATAGGATAAAAGTACAAAACATTCCCATTATAGGCTCCTATTTATGAAATGGCTTTAACATTTTTGTTCTAGCACACCAGATTTCATCTAAGTAGCTGGCTAAGGCAAATGCCACCATGCCCTGGGTATTAGACCTAAAAATTCTAAGGGCTGCAAACCAATTTTGGAAGCCCATGATTCTACAAGTAGGTACAATCCATTTGATTTGTTGTTTATCATAAGCAGGACAATGGAATAGTACGTATGCACTACATTCGGGAAGGCCGCAGCCCATCGGGCAGAAATTGGCATGAGGATCATCTTTAGACCAAGTACAGGTGAAAGAACGTAGCGGTAACGAGCCTAGCCTGAATCTGATGTAAAGGGCGCGGGCTCGAGGTAATGTGATCAGATCCATATACGATTCAAACTCGTAATGACATTTGACTGATGTAAACTTATCTGTCAAACTACCTAAAGGGACCTCTGCTAGTTTTCCCAATTTTAGCCACCGCCAATATACATCCTTTAGAATATGTACCGCATTTTTGTGTAGATCATAAGGGACCATCCAAAAGTGGGCCAACCCCAATTTGGTCAGATTAGCTCTAAAGTAATTGCAGCAAGGGATTTTTCCCATGTAGTTCTCACTAATCAGAGCTTTCAACCATGTCCTATATGGGCTAAGTGTATCCGGGGACCATATTCTGATCCAGTATAATATTGGTTTCAGCGCTGCTATATGTGCAATAGAGTCTAAATTCACGTCCATTCGGACAGGTATCGTAGGGGAACTAGTGGGTATTCTGAGGATAGACTTTATAAAAGAGTTTTCAGCAATCTCCAAATCCTTCAGATTACCATATCCCCATAGCTCCGCTCCACACAGAGCACTCCCTCTTGCTTGTAGCTTGTATAATTCCATTGCTGGAGTAATTGCGAACCTAGGGGATCTATTTGCAAATCTCCGAACACCGCCCAGGTTCTGCTTCAGAGACATATGTGACCTCCTAATCTGAGCCTGCCATCTATGCTTATCCTCCAGTCTAACCCCCAAATACACAAATTCAGCAACTCTCTCCAACTCTACCCCTTCCGTAAAGATTCTCTTTCTTACTTTGTGTTGTTGTCACCGAAGATCATATACTTTGTTTTTGTAGAATTTACTTCAAGGCCGTGGTCATTACAGAAGGACGTGAATTTTTGGAGTAAGTTTGTTAAACCAGAAGCAGTTTGAGATAACAATAATGTATCATCCGCTAAGAGCAGGCATGGTGTCTTCAACCCCCCTAATTTGGGGGCATCATTGTCACAAGCGAATAGATAAGGAATACAAGCATTTATAAATATTAAGAAGAGGGTTGGGGCCAAAACGCACCCTTGTCTCACTCCCCTTTTAATTGGGATCTCTCTTGTTACTTCCCCATTTGCTCCCCGTCAAATTTTAGCAAAGGTCTTATTATACAAGCTTTTGATTGTATTTAATAGCGTGCATGGGAGTCCTACTCTATCCAGTACCTCCCACAGCTTTTGGTGTGGGACCAAGTCAAATGCGGATCTAAGATCCACAAAAGCTACGAATAGCTTCCCTCCTTCCAGATCCACAGACTTCCATTTAATCGTGAGGAATCTGAATATCTGGTCGATTGTGCTAATTTTTTTCCTAAAGCCTGCTTGGAAGTCGCTCAAGATTTGTGATTCTTGCATCCATTCCTTGGTTCTCGTCAGAATCTGGTGGCAGAATATTTTTTGGAGGTTATTCAAAAGGCTAATTGGCCTGTAATTTATTGGATCAGACCTGGTTCCCTTTTTATAAATAGGTATGATGATAGCACCCCTCCAGGTGCGGGGATAATTACCGGTGGCCAAGACTGCGTTTTGATACTATAAATCTGACCCAGAGACATGGGTTCCATACATAAACAAAGTATCAAACGCATAGTGGGACTCAATACGACTTGCCTCATTAGTATGCATGAGGTAGGTCCCAAACTGCGATTGACACCAACCACAGGGATGGTGGTCTGTGGGGGTCAGAAGACTACTATGCTTACGATTGATGTCTAATTGAGCAATTTGGGGTTTTTAAAGTACAGTTCGTTTTCCTGAAAGGAATACAACATGCATTAAAAAAAAAAAAAACTTTTCTAAACATTTTTTCTGATTAAGTACTGCCACTCAAAAAATCTTTTTTTGAACAGTCAATTAATGAAACGAGTCCCTTATGGACCCCTTCCCATTTGTGAATGGATTACCTTTACCTTTCATTAGTTGGTAAAATAATTATGTTTTGCTACCTGCTTTAGGTCATGAACTATTGAGCATCCTATTATAAATTGCTGTTTAGAAGGGGCACCGTAAATATGTCCCTTCCATATTGCAAACCCAAATTTAGATTTTTTTTAGCATGTTACAGAATAGCAATTCGTGTTTGGTAGATACCAAAAGGGGGTTTTGCAGTTGCAATCAGATCCTTTGCGAATGCAAGTTGCCCTAGAAAATCTAGCCTCGCCTTTTATTTGACTACAAACATAACTACAATGGCTCACTTATGATGCATTCAGTCTATGCCTCAATGTAATCTGCATGTGTCCTAAACTGACACCACCCACATACGTTTGTCTTTTTTTAAATCTCTTTTTTTCGATAGATCAAATAGAGAAAGGTTCTCTTTTGTCTCTAGCTCCTCCTCTTTATTTTTGTATTGTACATAGCTCCTGTGGCCCTTAATCCAAAGGGACCATTCAAGCACCAGATCTGGTTCTTCTCAGTGTCACTCTTGGTGTGCCTGCAAAAGGTGAAGAACCTCCATTGGTCTAGCTCAGCATTGCCATTGAATCAACAAAAACACTCGCATGTGTGGCTTAATTTAATGACTCTCAGAGGACCAATTAGCATGACTTATATCTTTAAAAAGACTATGACCCTGATTTAGAGTTTGGTGGAGGGGGTCACTACATCACAAACATGATGGATATCCTGTGTGCCGTATTACAATGCCATTATAGTCTATGGGGATCATAATACAGCGGTCCATTTGAGACAGAGTAACCTGCCTGCCAAACTCTGAATCAGGCCCAAAGTGTTTCTTGAATCATATCCATCCATATCTTCCCCTGTGTATGTTAAGTACGTTTCTTTCACAATGCTTTGCAAATCAAGTGATATTAGTGGACACCAATTTGAAAGCTGATTTATTCCATATTGGACATTATGATTGAAGTGCAGTAAAAGAGGGATCACACCCCTTATGAGGAATGTGTGGTATCCTCCTTTTCTTGTAAATTACACTGCGGTCCATTCACAAGAAAGACCAGACCACATTAAGAGTGGGCCAAAAAAGCTAAAATACCAAAATGCTACTAGTTAGTGGGATTATAAATGCCAACCTTATTGCTATGCCCTGGGATTTGTGCCTAATATAGCAAAAGTCCACCAGTTCCTGTATGTTTTATCCCACCATAATGTGCACCCCTTTTGCACCACTAGCTCAAACAATACATTCTGTTTAGAAACGTATTTATTACCTACTTCAAAATCGTAAACAAGCAACAATATCAAATACTAACTCAAGGTACAGCAGTCTAATAAAACAATTTCCCATCGTTATCTTTAAAATCCAATCAATCGTGTTGGAGTTAAATTTGTGTCTCTTTCGATTGGATCTGTAAATGTTACCTGATTCTAAGAAATGAAAGAAGGAATCCCGTTATAGTTTAATCGTGTATTTTTTGTTTTAGTCTTATGATCCAATTTTGCTTCTTCATACATTTAGGCCCTCATTATGAACATGGCCGTTTGTTCCGCACCGCCGGCAGTGGCGGCAGAAACCACCAACAGAGGAGCGGTCCGGACCACCAAATAATGAACCAAATGAAACTCTTGCATCCCGCGCACCACCCACTGCCAGGAAAGTAGTCCCGCTGACGCCGGCAGAGTCCGCCCACAGGCCGTCGCAAAGGCCCAACCCGCCCATCAAATTATGAACACCATTCCGCCGCCAGTTCTGGGGCGGGAACCACCGCCACACAAAGCCAGGCGGAAATTAAACAAATAGAAGGAAACACTCACCAGAGTACCACAAAACGTGCAGCGGCAGCCATGGACAGAGCGCTGCAGATCATGCCAGCCTTGCTCCTTGCCATATATCTACATGACCGAGACCGCCGACGAAGACGATGACAGTAAGTACCACAACCTACGACACAAGGGAGGAAAGGGCAAACGTACATACCCACCCACTACACTCACCCCGCAACACCCCCCAACCATTCCCAGCAGCACTAGTCAGACACCCCACACCAAGAGGGACGTACCCGACCGGAGGCCACTGCAACGTGGCCATAGGACATACAATAGCCCCATACACATAAATCATTTAAACAAACACCAGGGTGGAACTGCGTGCAGCCCAAACACAGGCCACACAGAAACTTTATTAACTCGCTCAGTGAGCTAGATGAAGCAAAGAGGGCCAATTGCCAGTCCAACAAGATTCAATTGTCCCTGGCCACAACTGGCCACACCTCACCCCAAGTGCTGGGTACTCCACAAAACGGGGCACCATAGGGGGATCCAGGCACCTCACAGAATGGGAGCAGGTGGGTTGGGGGTGGGAATTTACGACGGGGTGGGACTTAGACTTGCGGGAGGAGGTTGGGGGTGTGCTTCTCCTTGGAAGGGGGTGGGGGCTTTTTGGCTCGGGTTGAGCTGGATGCCTTAGGCTCTGAGCGGGCCTTCTTCTTCACTAGAGAAGGGGCACGGGAATGGGAAGGCTGGACCGGGTGGGCTGCGATGTGGAAGGTGCGGAAAGGGCAAGGAAGTGGGCACGTTTTGGGACAAGACAGGGTGGGCCAGTGGGTTCGAACAGGTCTACACAGGAGAGGAAAAGTTTCTTGGGCGCAAGTGGGGTGGGCGTGGATGAGGGCGTGGGAGTGGAGGCAGAGGGAGTTGATGTATGGGGTGAAGGTGTGCGTGTAGTAGGTGCCGGTGACTGCTCAGTATGCTGTGATGTGGTGGATGTCTGATGGGTGGGTGTCTTGCTGTGTTTGAGTGTTTTTGGAGGTGGGGGGTGGACACAGTGGGAGAAGACAGACAGCTAGTGTGGATGTATGTTGGGTGGGTGTCTACAAGTCGGGTGAGTGTGCTGCATGTGTCAACTACAGTGGATGTGGTGAGTGCAGGTGTGGTGTATGGGGTGCATGTATGGCTGTCTGCTATTGTGGTGAGTGCAGGAAGAGGAGCAGTAACAGTGAGTGACGGTGCAGTGCATGAGGGTGTGCATGTAGAGGGGACAGACAGGGAGGCGGAAGAGGCGGGCACACTGGGGGAAGTGGACGTTGTTGTGTGTGCAGGTGTATGTTGACTGTGTGAATGCGTGTCTGAATGTGTGCCTTGGACGGGTGAAGGGAGTGGGGTGCTGGAAGGGGTAGAGGAGGTTGGATGGGGGACGGAATGGCCAGGGAAACTGGCTGCCGTCCAAGAGGAGGCCAGAGCCTGAAAATATCTCTGTAGGGCAGACACGGCACCGTGAATGCCATCCAGATAGGCATTAGTCTGCTGCACCTCTGGTGCTAGCCCCTGGATGGCATTGACAATGGTTGTCTGTCCTACAGAGATGGTTCTCAGGAGGTCAATAGCCTCCTCTGTGAGGGCAGCAGGGCTGATTGGGGCAGGGGAGGAGTTGCCTGGGGGAATAAGACGCCCACCTTTCTGGGTGGGTGGGCACAGCCAACTCAGTGGGGAGCAGAAGGGAGGGCACTGATGGTATGGGTGGTGGCAGAAGATGTCACAGTCGTGATTTGTCCACTAGTGTCGCCACCGCCAGAGGACCCCCATCGGAGGAGGTTTCAGAGTCACTACCACCGGTGGTAGTAGCCTCCCCGTGGAAGTCCCCTCACCCTCCCACCCACTGGTCCCCTGGGCGTCCGTTGTCTCTGCCTCCAAGGATCCGTGGGCCGCTGTCTCCCCACTAGCCGGTGCCTCAGCTCCCTCGGCTGATGTTGATGCTGTACCAGACACACAAAAGAGAACAGGGATGGGGAGACAAAACAAGAGAGACACTCGTAAGTAGATGAATGCTGATACACAATGGCCAGACATACACCTACCCAGCAGACACACCCAACAGGCTGCACCGTGCACTAGGCCCATGACCATGGCCCTGACTACTGAGCTGTATAGTGACCTACACCCATATCCTGTCATTGCATTGAAGCTGAGGTAGGTGAAACCTGACAGGGACACCCCTACAACCTTTGGGGAGCAGACAGTAGCTGGACACCAGTCAAAACCCTGCTCTAAGCCCCATGACCCTATTGCACACACACTCATCCTTCCAGGCTGAAATATAGGCTGTGAGTACTCACCCCCTTGTGACTGCTGTGCAGCGTTCAAGCGCCCATCCAGGTCTGGGTACGCCACCGCCAGGATCCTTCGCATTAAGGGGGTCAGTGCCCGACGGGCACCCCTACCACGTTGGGAGGACTTCCCCAGCTGGGCCTCACTGATCTTCTGCGCCCAGCGCCGCAGGTCCTCCCACCTCTTCCGACAGTGGGTGCTCCGCCGGTTGTAGACCCCCAGGGTCCGTACGTCCTTGGCGATGGCATGTCAATGTGCCCTCTTCTGGTGGGCGCTGACCTAGTAGGGAGACACAGAGAAGAAACACAGAGGTCAGGCACCTGCACGATGGCAATAGCTGGCTGATTGTTAGACATAGGACAGACATTACACCCAGAAATACAGGACAGTGGCATGCAGCATTCCATGCACCAAGCCCCATCCTGGCTCACAGGAAAGCACGTCAGAGCAATCCACTCCATTACACACACAGTGCCCCCCAAGCCCCGACTCACATGTACCTCTGGCCGGCCGTAGAGTCTGCCGTACAGGGGCAGCACCCCTTCCACCAGTTTCTCCAGTTCTTCGTGGGTGAAGGCCAGGGCCCTTTTCCCTGCACCACGTGGAACATTCATAGCCAGAGGCAGGCCACAGCAGTACACGGAGTGGAGTACTTCTCCCCACAAGATCAGGGAGTCAAGTGAGCACACGATGATGAACGCGAGTACGTTCTGCGGCAGAATGCACCGTCACTGCAGGTGGCGATCATGATACGCCAAGATTCCCCATTGGTATCCATGTTATCCAATGAGGGTGCGAACAGTGGTAAACACCGCCGAACACTGTGACTTCAACTGCTAGCGGTCTTAGGTCACTTCCACAACAAAGGGACAGAACTACAGTGGGCAGACATTTTGCCATCACCTACGCATCTTGAAACTCAATTTAGTCACAATGCTGGGCCTACTAGCCATATGATTCACATATGTCTCTATCCATAGAGTATATTATCACACATGATCTACTCCGTTCCCTCTCAGTGGTGACAATGTACATCTGTCAGGTTGCAGTTATTGTACAGACACTACTATGAAGAATGCAGTGAATGTGTTTAGCAAATATGCTGGTATATGTGTGCACTTGACTCCTTGTTCTTACCCCTCACAGGTACAGACCCTTGTGGTGAGGAAGGGCACATTCTGTGTACAGACCACTTGTGGATATGGGGACCATGGTGGAGCGTCAGATCATTATCACTTACAGACTCACATGTGCAACTATTCAGGACCTTTGTGCATTACTGGATCCTGCACTGACTCCTGGAAATCGTAATCAGCATGCTCTCCGCACTCCATTTCCTGGACACAGGCTCCTTTCAAGTGACAGTGGGCATGGGTGCTGGTTTCTCACAGCCAATGTTCAGCCAGGTACTTACAAGATTTCGAAATCCATTTGTTCAAGATCTGCAATCCTATGTGCGATTCCCCCAAAATGCTGAGCTCCCTGCCATCAAGTCATACTTCCATGCCTTTGCAAACATTCCCCATGTTATTGGTGCCATCAATGGAACCCACATACCCATCATCCCCCCAAGAGTGAGTGAACAGGTGTACAGAAACAGGAAGAACTTTCACTCCATGAACATCTAATTGGTATGTACACAAGACCAGTACATATCCCATGTGAATGCCATGTTTCCTGGTTCAGTCCATGATTCATTTGTTTTGAGGAACAGTAGTGTGCCACAAAAGATGGAACAACTCCATGAGGACGGAGGGTGGATCATAGGTAAGTGTGCCTGTGACTAACTGACACATTGCTGAAAAACAGCCTGTCGTACTAAGGACATTCCAATGATGACTTTGTATTGACCATTTCTCTAGGTGATTCTGGCTATCCAAACTTGCGTTGGCTCCTGACACCAGTGAGGAATCCCAGGACGGATGCAGAGAGGAAATACAATGAGGCCCATGGACGTACTAAGAGGGTGATAGAGCGTACTATAGGTCTCCTGAAGGCTAGATTTTGGTGCCTACATATCTCTGGGGGTTCCCTAGCCTATGGGCCTGATAAGGTGTGTAGGATAGTGGTGGCCGGCTGCATGCTGCACAACGGGGCAGTGAGACATTCAATCCCCGTCTTTGAGGTGGAGGGTGCTATAGGTCCTGATCTGTTACCTCAGAGAGGTGAGGAGAGTAATCGTGAGGATGAGGAAGGGGAAGATGTAAATTCCAGAAACCAACTGATACAACTCTACTTCCAATAACTGGCTGGGACTTCAGCGTGTATATGTGGTTAGTGACTGATACTGTAAGTGTACCATGTAATCTAGGGGGAATTGGTCATGATATGCGAGTCATGGACCTCTTCAGCATGGTACAGACAGACAACATAAGCATTCCCTTCTTGACTTTTTAGAAACACACTGTACCAGCAGCATGCACAATTTGACAATAAAGTTTATCCCTGCCTGTTGCATCATTACTCCACTTTGTTCAACATTGAAGACAGGGGACAGTGTTACAGGTGAGATATGTTGTTTATTGGTGGAATACAGTGAAATGTGCTATGTACAGTGATGGAAGTCGTTATGGTTGGTTGTCCTCAAAACCGACTTGGTGGCAGGCCTGTTGGATTTCAAAGGTGGGTCCTATTTATACTTCTGTTCATCATTTAGCCCTCAGCTAAGTGCAGTTTGTGAATGGGTGTGTTGGTTGCTTGGCAGTAGCAGCAGTGTCAATTGTTGGTAGGTGGCTTGTTCTTTGCTGGGTTTCCAGTGCCACATCTTGGCATGAGGCTACGTTTGGGCGCCTGCTGTGGAGCTACTTGGGGTGACATGGTCGGCCCTTGTGCTTCCTGGGAGGGTTTTTCCTGTGCAGTTTCAGCTGTTTGGGACAACTGTCCTCCCGGTCGGTGTAGTCGGGTGGTGTTGGTGGCGGCCCCCCCAGTCTTCTGCACTGTGATGAGGTGCCTGGATGCCATGGCCCCGACCTTCCCCCGCAGGTCGTTCCATCTCATGCGGATGTCGTCCCTGGTGCGTGGATGGTGTCCCACTGCATTCACCCTGTTGACGATGGTCTGCCACAGCTCCATTTTCCGGGCGATGGGCGTGTGCTGCACCTCGGAGCCGAATATTTGTGGCTCCACTTTTAGGATCTCGTCCACCATGGTCCTTAGCCCCCTTTCAGTGAAGCGTGGATATTTTGGGGGGACATGGTGAGGGTGGTGGATGGCGTCAGGACTGGGGACGGTATTTGGGTGCTCCTGTGTGGGTCGATGTGTGTGTCCTGTCTGCTGGCGTTCTCTGTCTGGCTCTGGTACTCTCCGTCTTCTGGTCCTGGTTTCGTTGCAAAGGATTGTGGGGTGTGTCTGGGGGTGTTTTCTGGTTTTCTGGATGTGTGTCAGGTGTGTGGGTGCTAAGCCTAGCCACTGTGTGCCGTGGTTGCCTTTGGGCCCACTTGCTACCGTGGCGGTCGCAACCACCAATGATCGTCCGGCCTCCACTGTCCGCCGAGGTGATTTGTACATCTTTGTTTGGAGGGCGGGATGTGGGTGTGCTTGGCGGTGGCAGGGTGGGTGGGCCGTGATTCCCACCAACAGGGTCCTTGGCAGGGAGTGGTGGTGTTGGTTTTTTTGTTCATTATATGGCGGGTTTCCATTCGCTTGTTATGCACACTAGACCATCAGCTCTTAAAAACAGTACATACTTATACATTGGTATCTGCAAGCAATCATGACTATATACCTTTACAAGTGCAACTGCTGTTAGATGGCAGTTTAGGTGTAGGCTCCATACGGCTCAATTCAGGGATGTGGCTTTCTCCATACCATAGCAATCAGAGCTACTTAAAATTGCTACATGGGAGCTATCGTGTTGCCACTTCTGGTTCCAATTTGAATGATGAGCAGCACAAAAATTCCTCAGCACTCCTACTTTCAGAAACAACATTAGTTTGTAGCTGGGAGATAACATTGTACTCCGGTTAGCGCCATGCCCATACCTTTTCTCCATATCATGTCCACATGTGTTAAAGCCTCAACCGGAGCTATCTGCTCGTGTTTGATCGGGTCAAATCCAAACATTCAGGCAGACCACAATGGAGCGTGGGTCGGATATAGAGACCGGCTTGACCTGCTGCAATGTACCTTGTTTGTTTTTACGTCAAGGGAGATGCGAAGAACAGAAGAGGCAATGCTTCATCATCCATCCTTAGGATGGAGACGATGGGGCATTTCCAAGCCACGCAAAGTTTGCGATGTGTTAGAGTTGGAGGCGATGCACCACACCCTTAGAAATGTGATGCGCTTGATCCTTGCAGCAGTATTGATGCATCGGTGTCGATGGAGATTCACCGGTTCCGAGTGGTGCAATTGTGGAGTAGCACGTTATATTCATGGGCCCCAGACTGGATTAGCACCACTTGGCAGGTCAAGACTAACAGTTGGAGAGTCCAGGTGCTGTAGCAAGTGTGTTGGAAGTTTTTAATGTTAGGTTCAACTAATGTGGGTCCAGTCCTTCTCATCCAGGAAAGATGGGCAGCAGGTCCGCACAGCAAGAAAGCATTTCCTCCAAAGCAGCACTCCAGTAAAGTGGCAGTCCATCAGTTACACATTAGTCCTTCTTCCTGGTAGAGTATCCACAGGTCCAGAAGTGACCAGAGCTCTTAGGGACAGAGGTCCAGTTCTTATACCTAGTGGTGCCATTGAATTAGGGGAGAAGTGGGGGAGACTTCTAAGACGTTCTTTGAAGTGCAGAGAAGTCCTTCCTTCCTGCCCTGACTCCGGACTCACTGTACGTGGGTTAAGTAGTCTTTTGTGTGGGAACAGGGCACAGCCTATTGAGCGGTAAGTGTGAGGCTGTGGCCAACTCCTCTCTCCCCTCCTGCCCAGGATGGCCCATCAGGATGTGGATGGTCCATCAAGTTACACTTAAGCTCCATTTTTGTGTGGCTGTCTAGAGGGAATGCACAAAGCTCAGCTGTCACCTGCCCACAGATGTATTATTTAGACATGCTGTAGGCACACAGGGCTAAGAACAGGAAAATGCTAACTTTATAAAAGTGGCATTTTCAAGATTGTAAAAATGAATCCATTGGAGAGGATTTATCATTACAATTACATAGGTACTAAACATGACATATCAGCCTCCTTCAAATCATGGATTTATGTTATAAGTTTAAATAAGAACCCCCAAAGTTATCTTATGATAGGGGAAGGCCCCACAGAAGTAAAAATAAATTTGAGAGTTTTTGACTACCAGTACATATAAAAATGAAAAATAAATGCCCTTCATTTTATTTACACAGCACCGTGCCCTATGGGCTACGTAGGGCCTTCCTTAGGGGTGACTTGTATGTAATAAAAGGGTAGCTAAAGGCTTTGCAAGGGGTTTTAAATGCCAAGTCAACATAGAAGTGTAACACCAGTGTAACACGGCATTCAGGCTGCAAGGGCAGGCCTAGGACATGTTTTAAAGTGCTGCTTAAGTGGATTGCACAAGCAGTGATGCAGGCCCACTAGTAGCATTTAATTTACATGCCCTGGGCACATATAGTACACTTTACTAGGGATTTATAAGTAATTTAAATATGTTAATCATGTATACATCAATTAAGCCATATTTTAGGGAGAGACCACAATCAATTTAGCCCTGGTTAGCAGTGGTCGCCCCTCATTTGCATTAGCCACCTGAGAGGCCTGTGGTCTGGTATAATGTGGAAGTGACTCTCAAAGAGGTATTATCAGTGCCCAGACCACAACAAAAGCTTCCCTTTCATTAGCACCCTACCTCAGTTCCTTGGAAAGTAACCTAATAGAGATGAAAGCTACCGGTTGGTGTAGGCGATCATTAAGCTGTGAAAGAACAACATCCATGGCATGCTCTGAGGCGGCATCCGTTTGAACAATAAGTTCCCCGGAGCCTTGAGCAGAGGGGTTGTGCAAATGGCCTGTTTTAACTAGTCAAGTGATTTCTGGTATGCCTCAGTCCAAATCACATTTCTGGGCTGTCAGCTCAGTCAAGGGGGCAACATTGGTGCCATATCCCTTGGCAATCCTCCTGTAATATGCTGGGAGGCCCAGAAAGGCCCTCACCTTAGTTTGAGTTCTAGGGAAATCCCAGGACATAATAGTCTCTTTCTGGCTTGGAGGGGCTGCACCTTACCCCCTCCCACCAGATGTCACAAGTACACCACAGACCCCTGCTCTATCTGGCTCTTGCTAGCCTTGTTAGTCAGGCCTGTATTTTGAACAGCCTGAAGCACTTCCTTCAGGTAAAACAGGTGGTAAAACAGGTGGTCTTTCCAGCTTCTACTGAAGACAGCTATATCATCAAGGTAAGCAGCACTGAAGGCCTCAATACTAGGGGTAGGTGGAATCTGTGTAGTTCCACTACCCCAAATTCCGCAGAGGGCTAAACAATCTCTGTAAACTCCACTTCACTCTACTCTCAAACGGGCGGAGTTGTGGTCGGCTGCCCGTTCGTGCTGATTTGCGCAAGTAGCGCTCTCAGTTTTGCAACATGAGCACGAATGCCACCACATGGTCGCCCGCGCTTGGGGCCAGCTTGTTTTTCCTATTCTGTGCATGGTGCTGGGCCTACTGTTCAATCTATACTATATCTTTGCCGCCTTTACTTTATCCTACTTATCCTCCCCTTTTTTACATTTATTTTCTAGTGACTGTATATGTGTTGGTGGATTTTACATTTTTGCCTTTTTTTATTTTCTGTGGCTTTGTGTTCCTTTTTTTTCGTCTCCCCCTAACTTCCTAATTTCTTCCTCTTTACCCCTTCTCTTTCCTCCTGTCTTATTTTATTCTCATCCAGTGCCAGGTCACATTGTGGGAGAGTCAGCATCAGTATACGGGGTGCAGAGAACCACAAGCCCTGCATGCACCGGCTCCACCGGGGTTGCAGCTTTGCACCATTGTTAGCAGGGAGGCAGTGGTTGCACTTGTTTTTTATGTGCTGCACCAACTCCCCCCCTATGACACAGAATAGGATTTTTGTTTTTAGTACTTATTTTTGTTGGAACACAGAAAAAAATGACACATTGATTATCGCACATATTTTAATTTTAAGGCCCATATATCATTGGTAAGTGAACTCCTTATTAGTTTCTTCCTCTCACTCACCTAGGAATATATAGGAGATTCAAACAGTTACTCAAGTCTAAGAGTCTAAGAGAGGAATGTGACCTAATCACTAGAGCTGCTGAGTCTGGAACTGGCATACCAGACATGAATGTTGGCCTCGGCTCAAAATCCCGACCTTCTAGGCAAGTCACTTAACCTCCTCATACATAGAAAACAAGTTTAACTCTTGCTCTTATGTGTAAGGTGCTTGGAACCTACATTTGCAAAACACAACTAAAAGAGTGATTCTGTTAGAATTATTAGAAAGGAAGGAAGAAACAATATGTCAGTACTTTGAAATCTACCAGCATTTAATTAGAAAGATATCTCTATATTCATTCAATAATGGACAATTTGCTCACTAGTTGAAAGAGCATGAACAGAAAAAATGTGAATTTTGAACGCACAAGCATTCTTTTAGCTAGCCCGAAATGAAGCAGTCAAAGTCACGTTAAATGAGGACTCAACTTTAGGTCTACCATACTTTTACCAAGTGAAGTTCTCCCCGGGACACACACATAGACCATATTAGTATGCACCAAGGTATACATTATGACCTATAATGCATACTAATATAATCAAATATATGAAAGTAGATTGATAAGATTTTTACATATGTGTTATTTATATGAAGAACATAGATGAAAGTCAGTAGATCGCACTACAGGGTTAAAAGCAAAATTACAGTTAACGTGATTGGAGGGGTAGCTAGTTGTACTAACAAATGACACCCCCTTTCAAAATGAATAATCTACATTTGTGGCTAAAACAGACATTTCTAACTAGAAAATGCATTGATAAACTTTCTGAATCCTTAATTTGTGAGTTTCCTTGTTATTCACAGAGGCTACCAGTAGGCCTCCTATCTTTTAATCCATTCTCCAAAATTAAGCCTGCTGACCTGGAGGATATTTCAGGGGGAAATTGACTAGTGATGACGTGCCTTAAAATCTATTTTTTATGAGTCAAGCCCTGTGATACCTAACTGAAAATGTTCTCCAAATCAAATCTAAGGCTCTCATTACAACAGGTCGTGGTGAAGTCTGCCAAATTACGATTTCGGCGGTATGGCCAAAGCCAAACCGTTGATACTGCGCCTGTCCCAGCCCTTTTCCCTGGTCCACCGGGCTAGAGGTCAGCACCTCCAGCATGGCGGATGCCGTAGTACCACTAGTGGTATTAAGACGTGGGAGACCACCAGCATTTTCTGGCAGTTGCATTGCCAGAAAGGCTGGCTGTCTTGCATCCTGGGGACAGGAATAAGCATTCCTGTTGCCAGGATGCACCTGCACACACTTCCACATACCTACACGCATGCACTCACACACAAACACTACACACACACCCATTCACACTGACATACATACACAAACACCACACACATTCAATCCCCCTCCACCCTCCAGCGCATACCCACATAGAAAACACAAATTATAAAGATTGCTCTGTGCACCAGTGCAAATGCTTTAAAAAAACAAATTATACAGTATGAGTACACTGCTGATCACTTAGGGCCATTGGAATTTTTTGATGTGATTAGGAAGGTCACAGGGAAACAATTGTACCTACACATGCCTCTCATAAAAGCACTGACTGGCTGAAAGGAGGCAGCATAAGATTAAAAAACAGAGTGATATTTTTTCTTGCAAAGGATTTCCTAAAAAATTAAACCACACAGACACTTTGGCCCTCATTACGTGGTCCACTGTGGTGGAGGTGGCGGTCTCACTGCCCTTGTCCAGGCAGTGAAGACCGCTGAATAATGAGCATGGGGGTGTGGCGGCCTGGAAACAGCCACATCCCTGCCAGTCCTGCCAGTGCGGGCGGACCGCTGCGGCCGACAGGGGCCTTCTCCAGGCCGGTGGCATGCCTCACACCGCCGGCTGTATTATGAGGGTGCAAATCGCTGGGTTTTCACGGCAGTCGTCACGCCTTGAAAACCCTAGTGGTAACGCACCCGACGACAGGAAAAAGCATTCCTGTTGCACCTGCACACCCACCCACACCTACACAGACCCATGCAGATACACACATATGCCCGTGCACACACAGGCGCACCCCACAAACATACACTTTTCGCAACTCCCCCATTGCAGTCATCCCACCTACCTGTCTGGACCACACAGCGGCCCACATCAAGGAGATCGTTTGGTAGGGGGCAGATGATGCAGTGACTGCCACTGCAAACCTGACCGTCACCACTGGCGATTGTTGTCATGGGCACCAGTCACCCATTGGCAGCAGCAGCAACAGCACCCCATTGGTTGGTGTACAGCAGTGCATACCATCAATGTTTCACCGCCGTGCAGTGACTGCCGTGCAGTAATTTGTTTTGTAATATGGCAGGCGGAGTCATGACATTGTGGCGGTGCTAGTGGTGGCACCGCTTCTCTCCCCACCTGGCGATCTTTGAAATCCGACTGTATTTGGCCGGTCTCCTGTGTGTGACTCGTAATGTGGCAGTCAGGAGACAGTATTTGGCAGTATTTCATTGGTTGCTGAGGTCTTGCCGAAATACCACTGAACACGTAATGAGGGCCTTTGTGTGGAAAAACAAAAATAACTCTCATTAATGAGTAAGGCATTATCTACTATGGAGTACAAGCATTCTATTCTTACTGTGCTAAAGGACTGGATGCGAGCTAGCTAGCGCATTGGGTACAAATCTTCTACTCTCTGCAGTCTGCAGCTGGGGCAGCTGCAATAGACAAAAAATGTACTTTGTTTCCAATGGCCCCACTCATCTATAAGTGCCTTTCAATTCTTTAAATTAAATAGAACAAGGAGGATTGGAAAAAAAAGTCACAGTGTAAGAGAAAGGAGGAAAACATATTCTAATGTGAAGAGGTAATAGCTAGAGAAATACATAATATTCACGAGAACTTACTGGGGCAAGCAGACTTGTCAGCCGCAGTACTGGTAGTGACACTGGAACTTCCACCCGCCGTGACACTGGTGGTGACATCCTCCTCTGCCTGATCCTCTGATGCCCTCTTCTTGCCCTTGGTGCTGATGTAAGAAATAAATCAATAATCAATATTATTGAGTTGACCTTTCCCTAATTTATGAAACCTTTTGCTAAGCCCTTGTCCAAAATTCCTACATTGGGAAATACTAATGCATTACAACAAATAATCTTTGCTTCATTAAGCCCGTTTGATGGGCCATCTCAGTCAGTTACCCTTTTCAATGCATAGATGCATACTACATATCACTGGGAGATTGCGTGGGACTGTACGAGCTACATTAAAAGAAAGTCACAGAGAATGTTAACTCTCTAATATTATATCACTATTACTACTACAGTACCACTATCCTAATGACAGGAAGACAGTGGAGTCAGTATAACTTCTTCAATATTCCGCCCAAGCGAAACGACTACAGCAACAAGCAGAAGTGAGCAGCACCGAGTACCTGGCTTGCTCAAATTGGATGACATAATATTCGTCTTTTTTAACTTTACTTACATCTGAGTGTGAGCAGCATACTATTTGAAAAAAAAACATTATCATTGTAGGACACAACTAAATTAGTAATAATTACTAGACTGGTACGACTACTCACCAAGTCCCGTAACCTGGACACCCAGCAGTTCTCCTTCAACATCATTGGATATGTAAAATCACCTTTCATTTTAATATTCTGTTGTGCAACGAACATACATAGTAAAGTTAGTTCAATGAATATCAGACAATATTTTAATTTTATGTACATGATGGTAGTCTTTCCATTTTTTCCTTTGTACCCCATCTTCAAGGGCAAAGGGTAAAGCAAAAGTTTATAATTTTCCAGAGATGCTGAACTCAACTGGAAGAAAGTTGAGAAAAACACCTGTCTTTTTGCTTTTCTCTACAAAGGTCACAGTATCCTCTGATGGCTAACGATCCCCATTAGATGTGACTCCCATATGTTTAGGGTTACGGTGAGGGGGTACTCCACCAACGTACCAAACCATAATTGTGTTAAGGTACAGCACAGTTCACTGAGCAATAACTACTCATCTAATGGTAGTTATGGAATAAGCAGCTGCCCCCAGAGAAATGGATGGTACATTCAAGCTGCACAAAACGTATTAAAGTTAAGGCAACAAAACAATAAGATTTGTGACATTCTGAAAAATAGCTAAAAAAGTGATGGAAATTTGGTTACTGGTTGAGGGGAGTGAATCACCATTTAAGTAGCAACCACAATGTCTGTCAGGGTTAAACACAAGCAAGCCCTAAATTAACCTGTGCTTAACCTTCTAGTAGCTTGGCACAAAAGCAGTCAAGCTTAACATAGAGGCAATGTGTAAAGTATTTATCTAGCACTTCTAAAAGTAAGAAAGTGAAAACACAACACATGAAAAATGCAACACCAATTTAGAAACAGCCAGTAATTCAAAAGATGTTTGAGAGCAAAATAACAAAAATCCAATCAGTAGAACCAGAGATAAACGATGTTAAAGTTTTAAGTAAAAATAGTGCCTAGAATCACAAAGCACCATGTGTGGTAATCTGGTTGGGCCACACAAGGATGAAGTTCAAAGTTCAGGCTGACCATAAAGGAGCACAGGTGGGACACAGGGACCAGGTTAAGCCCACTGAACCAAATACCATAAAGAATGGTTTGCAAGAATTGCAGGATTGTGTGTCAAGGATGCGTCACAAACCAGCGGTTCCAAGGAAGCTGAGGTGGGGCGATGCAGAAACTTGCTTCATCATTGAGGATGCCGTTGATGAGTGGCTTGCAATAAAATTTATTGCATTGAGGATGCACCATGCAGCAGCAGTTCCAAGGAAGCTGAGGGGAAATCCTGCACCTTCTTCGAGGATGCTGTTGATGGGGGACTTTTGATGCAAAGCCAAGTGTTGTGGATGCACCTTGTAGTGGTGGTTCCAAAGAAGCTGCAAGGTTGCAATATGAAGTTCTGTGTCATTGTCGAGGATTCAGTCGATGAGGAGCTTGCACTGCAATGGCCGTCATCAAGGATGAGTCGTGAGGCGCCGGTTCTGAGGAGACTGTGGCTGCAATACGAGGTCCAGTTTTGGGGATGAGTCACACTGAGGTGGGTTCAAAGTGGAACTGCAAAGAGATGCATCTTGCTACATTGGTTCTGCCCACAGGACCAGAGCTTGACCAGAAGAGTGACTTCAGGACCACTTTCAAGGGTCCAGGACTGGGGTGACACCATGTGGGTTGTAGGACTCACAACAAACAGAGCAGGGTTGTAGGAGGTTGGAGCCTTTTCTGTTCCTGAGGCTTTGATTAGGAGGCTAGTCTACTCGCCCTTGGAGTCACTCTGGTGCTACTGGGTGCAAGATGCAGGTCCATTTCTTTTCACTGAGGCAGCGGGAAAGCAGAGTAGCAGTCCTACCTGCAGAGCAGCACAGGAGTCGTTCTGAATTTCCACAGGTGCAGAGGTATACTGAAGGGTTAGGACTGAGGGTCCAATATTTATAATTGGTGCCTACTTTGAATTAGGAGAAGGTTCTGGAGGTTTTCACCTCCAGATGTGTCTGGAATTTCCTGCTTCCCTGCACTGGCCCACTCCTGTATTGAGACACAAAAGACTATCAACAGATTTTTTGTGAGTACCCTCAGGCAGAGTATTTGTGATGTGCAAGGGTACTAGTTGGCAGCTCCCCCCAAACAAGTCATAGATGGCCCATCCTGCAACACCTATTACCCCTATTTGTCACTGTCTTGGGGCAATACACAAAGACCAACTGCCAGTTACACCTAGTCATGTGACCCAGGCTAAACAACTTCAGGCACCAAATGGTTGAGACAAAAAAATACCAACTTTCTAAAAGTGGCATTTGCAGAGTTGTGACTTAAAATCCAACTTTACCATTAAAAAGAGGTTTGAAGTCCAATTCTTTAGACACCAAACACCACATTCTGATCTGTTCCCAATTGAACGCTATTACTGATTAAATGTAATACGGTAACCCAATGTTATCCTATGGGAGAAGTAGGCCAAGCAGCAGTGAAAAATGAATTTAAGAGTTTTCCACTATGAGGACATGCAAAAGCTAAAAGTAAGTGTGAAACGTTTTAAATATTCTGCACCCTGCCCAAAGGCTATTTAGAGACTACTATAGAGTGACTTAAATGTATTAAAAAGGAAGATTTAGGGCTGGGAAAAGGTTTGTTTTCTTAGGCTGAACTAGCAGTTTAAAAGTGCATCCAGGGGCTGCAATGGTTGGCCAGAGATGTACTAAAAAGGCTTCATAAGTGTTATGTTGTGAGCCTATTAATAGCATTTACTTTACAGGCTCTGGGTATACATAGTGCCGTTTTACTAGGGACATACAAGTAAATAAAATGAGACACTTTGATGAAAGCCAATTTTACCATGTTTAAAGGCGAGAGCAGAAACATTTTAGCACTGGTTAATAGTGGTAAAGTGTACTGAGTCCTCAAGGCAATCAAAAATGGTTACTGAGAACAGAAAGGTGAAGGCAAAAAAGTTTGAGGATTACCCTGCAGAAAGGGCCATGTCCAATAGTGTTATGGAAAACAGAGTTATGACCTTTTATACAGGGATAACATGAAAAGCATCACAAAACAGGAATGCACCATTCCACTACTAAATATCACACAAGTTACAAACATGATAATAACATATAAATAAGGCAGATTGAAAGTATGTTAGATGACATTATGAAATCACCTCTGACCCCTAAAGAGTAATGACCTCTAAAATAACAGTATGTCCCTCCTGTATCAGACAGCACAACACAATGTAGGGGGTATCACCTTAACCCCTTAGCTGCTGGCCCTTTCCCCCCCCAGTGCTGAGCCCTTTTTTGGCTATTTGGGGTAGTTCGCGCTTAGGGCTTCATAACTTTTTGTCCACATAAGCTAACCATGCCAAATTTGCGTCCTTTTTTTCCAACATCCTAGGGATTCTAATAGTACCCAGAGTTGGTGGTTTCCCCTGGAGGAGACCAAGAAAATAGCCAAAATACAGTGAAAATGTAGTTTTTTCCAAAAAAATGGGAAAAAAGGGCTGCCGAAGAAGGCTTGTGGTTTTTTCCCTGAAAATGCCATCAACAAAGGGTTTCTGGTGCTGAAATCACTATCTTCCCACCTTTCAGGAACGGGCAGACTTGAATCAGAAAACCAAATTTTTCAACACAAATTTGGCATTTTACTGGGACATACCCCATTTCTACTATATTTGGTGCTTTCAGCCTCCTTCCAGTTAGTGACAGGAATGGGTGTGAAACCAATGCTGGATCCCGGAATGCTAAACATTTCTGAAAACTAGACAAAATTCTGAATTCAGCAAGGGGTCATTTGTGTAGATCCTACAAGGTTTTCCTACAGAAAATAACAGCTGAAATAAAAAAATATTGAAATTGAGCTGAAAACAACACCCATTTTTCTTTATGTTTTACTCTGTAACTTTTTCCTGCGATGTCAGATTTCTGAAAGCAATATACCGTTTTGTCTGCTGGACTCTTCTGGTTGCGGGGATATAAAGGGCTTGTAGGTTCATCAAGAACCCTAGGTACCCAGAGCCAATAAATGAGCTGCACCCTGCAGTTGGTTTTCATTCTATACTGGGTATACAGCAATTCATTTGCTGAAATATGAAGAGTGAAAAAGAGGTATCAAGAAAACCTTTGCATTTCCAAAATGGGATCAAGATAAGGTTTTGAGGAGCAGTGGTTATTTGCACATCGCTGAATTCCGAGGTGCCCATACTAGCATGTGAATTGCAGGGCATTTCTCAAATAGACGTCTTTTTTACACACTCTCTTATATTTGGAAGGAAAAAATGTAGAGAAAGATAAGGGGCAATAACACTTGTTGTGCTATTCTGTGTTCCCCCAAGTCTCCCGATAAAAATGATACCTCACTTGTGTGGGTAGGCCTAGTGCCCGCGACAGGAAATGCCCCAAAACACAACATGGACACATCCTATTTTTTTTATAGAAAACACAGCTGTTTTTTCCAAAGTGCCTACCTGTAGATTTTGGCCTCTAGCTCAGCCGGCACATAGGGAAACCTACCAAACCTGTGCATTTCTGAAAACTAGAGACCTAGGGGAATCCAAGGAGGGGTGACTTGCGGGGCTCGGACCAGGTTCTGTTACCCAGAATCCTTTGCAAACCTCAAAAAGTGGCTAAAAAAACAAGTTTTCCTCACATTTCGGTGACAGAAAGTTCTGGAATCTGAGAGGAGCCACAAATTTCCTTCCACCCGGCGTTCCCCCAAGTCTCCCGATAAAAATGATACCTCACTTGTGTGGGTAGGCCTAGCGCCCGCGACAGGAAACGCCCCAAAGCGCAACGTGGACACATCCAAATTTTTGGAAGAAAACAGAGGTGTTTTTTGAGAAGTGCCTACCTGTAGATTTTGGCCTCTAGCTCAGCCGGCACCTAGGGAAACCTACCAAACCTGTGCATTTCTGAAAACTAGAGACCTAGGGCAATCCAAGGAGGAGTGCCTCGCGGGGCTTGGACCAGGTTCTGTTACCCAGAATCCTTTGCAAACCTCAAAAAGTGGCTAAAAAAACAAGTTTTCCTCACATTTCGGTGACAGAAAGTTCTGGAATCTGAGAGGAGCCACAAATTTCCTTCCACCCGGCGTTCCCCCAAGTCTCCCGATAAAAATGATACCTCACTTGTGTGGGTAGGCCTACCGCCCGCGACAGGAAACGCCCCAAAGCGCAACGTGGACACATCCAAATTTTTGGAAGAAAACAGAGGTGTTTTTTGAGAAGTGCCTACCTGTAGATTTTGGCCTCTAGCTCAGTCGGCACCTAGGGAAATCTACCAAACCTGTGCATTTCTGAAAACTAGAAACCCAGAGGAATCCAAGATGAGGTGACTTGTGGGGCTCGGACCAGGTTCTGTTACCCAGAATCCTTTGCAAACCTCAAAATGTGGCTAAAATACCACGTTTTCCTCACATTTCGGTGACAGAAAGTTCTGGAATCTGAGAGGAGCCACAAATTTGCGCTGTGCTGCGATCGGGGGCCAGGAAACACTTTCAGGAAGGCCTCGTAAGAAAGGGGAGACTCTAAAAAATAAATAAAAAATCCTCGGGTGCAACGCACCCGAGGATTTATTAATGCCCTTCCTGGTGTCGCCCACTGGTCGTGACCCGCACCAGGGAGGGTGTGTGGGCGACGCCAGTGGCCGACGCCCGCACTTAAGAGGTTAAATAAAACAGACCTATTGGTTTTGAGAAGGGTTATCACTTATATAAGCAAAAGTGCATTAAAAAAATCAATAAAACATTTTAATAATCATAAACAAATCAATAATAACCATCTGTATATGCACCACACATTCATATTAAAGCATTTCAACCTTGATCAGTAATGACTGTCAACATTATACCAACAAGGCATTTTAAAATTAACATAACATATGTCTGTGGTCTTTTATGTACTTTCAGTCCACATAAAAAAAAACACTTCCAAACCACATGAAACACAACTGTAGAACCAGCGACTATCCAACGCTACACTCCATGAATCTTCTTCTTACACCTTCAGACCACATAAGCTGCAACCATAGATACAGTCCCTAGAAAGCACTACACTCTCATCTGTAGAACAAACACTCCAATTGTGGGAGTATTTAAAAAATATGTGAAAATCCTGAAGGGTCATGGATTCCTTGAATCTACAAACTTAGGGTCAGTTTTAAAAGATTACATCTGGGCCCCCACAATACTTTCTAAATCCCTTACTGATGCCTTGTGCTTCTGGGGCTACCAAAAGGCAAGACAAGTATGCAAATGAACTTCTCCTAAGGCATTATAGGGTGCTCCTCTGAGGAAGCAGCAAATATTTTAGCATCAGAGAGTCCCGGAGAGTGTTGTGCAAGTTTTCTTTTGTGTTTTTCTCAATTTTTCTCTCCTTTTTGTAAACCTGGCTGTCCGTGCCCACTGGACACTCAGGTGCTCCCTTGTTGGAGGCAGCCAGGGGAACCCACTCCAGGCTGCCCAAGCTGGCTTCCCACTCATCCAGCAATCCGGTTGCTGGCGTGTGAGCCTGCAGCAGAGCTTTCCCTCCCCACTTCGTGAGGCAGAGTAGTGCTTTTCTGGTGGTTACCCTGCACCCCAAGACATGAACACATTTAGAGGGGGAAAGCCCACCATCTTGGGGGTGTGGTGCATTGGCACTTCCCTTCCCCCTTTGATACAGGGCCTGGAATGGGGTCCTGGCTCCATTTTTTATGTATAAGCCCAGGGGGATGTGGGCCCCGGGCCAATAAATGGTTTAGATAAGTTGTCCCATGCACGCAACCTTAAGAAATAAAATAAATCAATCTTGCACTGACCCCTGGGCCCACCCTGAGGCTAATTGCTGGAAATGCATTGGAGCCCCATGCGCTCTGTCACCTGAGCAAGGTCAAAGGTCACCAACCTTACAAAGGTCATAACATGGGCCCAGATGGACAAATGTGTATGTTCCTTGGCACATTTTACTCCTGGAGGTGATTTATATCCACCAAGGGAACTTTTAGCAGACCTTCACATCTTCAAGACTCTGTACTTTTCAGGGAGCTGGTTCTACTGCATCCCTGAACAGGGTTTTCTCCTGATCTTTGTCATTGGTGCTCGTCTTATTCTTCTGGGTGAAGAAGTCCAGATCTTTTCCACAGTTGATGCTTAGGAGATGTAAGGGGACCAGACTGCCTGGCCTTTGGTGACCCATTGGTCCTGGGGTCAGTTTGGGGCAGAATCCTTAGTCCTTTTGAACATCAGGGGGGCTGTCTTCCCAGTTGTCTATGGCTGTCACAGCCCAGGGTCCATCAGCAAAAAACACAAAAAGCCCTCTTCCTCCGTTGTGCAAGAGCTTTAAAGGGGGTGGATGACTCTAGAAACCAGGCAGTCCTGACTAATCCTAGAGTGCCACATCAACTCTCCATCCTTGGCCAAGCCCTTCTGCAGAGCATGTTGGGACAGCTCAAGATTGTGTCATCCAGGAGTCACTGGACACATTTGCTGTGGGGCCTCAGCTCTTCCCCACACTCCAGTTGTCTAGAGATTCACCTTTGTTCAGTGGGCCTGTGTTCTCCCCATCCCTGCTACTTTGTGACAGGTAATTAATAGTTGAAGATTCCCCCCCCCCCTTCCTGCTGAGGAGCTGAGGTAAGCACTGTTAATTACTCCTTTAATGTGGGTGGCCTTTTTCCCTATGCTCAAGAGAAATGCCATTAACTTGGCCCAGAAAGGTGACAAAAGGCATGTGCTCTGATCCGGAGTTGAGTCAGAAAAGTATGACAATTCTGGATGACTCATATTATACATATAACTTCTTTGGACTTAGCGAACAGGTTTCACCCATTTATGATATTTTAATGGCATGTGTAGGCTAAAGGGAAGCAATGTCCTGGTTTTAATGTGCATTTTCTCTTGATGGGTGAAAGCCTACCCAACACAGAGAAATTACGATCTCACTGGAGCTTAACTGCTGTTGGGAGAGTTAATAACCAGGAACAGAATGCCAGTTTCTCTGGAGTCAGATCGCGGAACTCATTTCAATAATGAGGTCCTTTAAATGTTGTGTGCAGCAATACGAGAAGAGCAGACACCAGCACACAGACACACACATAGTATTAGTGATGGAAAACAATTGGATCAATGGGTTTGCAAAATCAATTAGCATTAGACATTTTACTCATGGAAAAAAGTGGAGTTTGCAAGATGCTGAAAGCTCAGCATCTTATATTCCAGAAAACAGTGAGAAAGCTTTAGAATACACAAAAACATTACTGACCTGAAACCTGAATTAAAATCATTAGAATCCACTAAAGTTTCAGAAAGTTTTGTCAAAGGAGTTTCTGCAATTTACAACTAGTTTACAGCTAGAGGATGAATCCTCAAAGCAATACTAATACTCATAGTAGTTTTTGGTGTTTGTTTCCTGACCTCATTAGGAGTTTATAAAGCTATTAAATGTTACCTTCAGAAGAAAAAGAACAGAGAGCGAAACAGACAGAGAAAGAGAGAATTGGAATTGAATGATTGCATCATTGGAGAGTGTAAAAAGCTGAAAGTTTGAAACTAAAAAGAAAAGACTCAACTGAAGATGAGAGTGACCCATAAAAAGTCATCTGTGAAGAATTTATGATGGTTAGAACCTATCAGAGGGGGTAGGTTGCAGTAGTATTTTTAAATAATGAAAATTAATGTAATAATTCGTAGAATTAACATGTAGGCCTTAGAAAAGAATTCAAAGTCTCTTAATTCAAGTAAAAGTACTAGGCTGTCACATTTACATCTAGTAGGCTTGAATAGCAGATTCTTCAATTTCAGCAAAGCTGACAGAGGTTATGAATGTGAAATATTGGACAAGCTGACATAATGTGAAAATTAGGATTTAATGAAACATAAGTTTGTTTTGACTTTCCCATGGACATATATTTCTTAGAATAAAATAATTTTCTAAAATATATTAGCTTAACTCTGTAAAATGTTTCTAATGATACAATGGCTCACTATAGAGAATGAATAGGTAACCAGTACTTTAGTAAAATGATCTAAAAGCTTAACCATCAAACTGAAGTTTTCTTAAGCAAAGTGAATGGTGGAAAGCCTCATGGATTTATACATAGCATTTGATAAAAATGATTAATTTAAGCATCAGCTATTGTTTCTGTGGGGAGATGATCACAAGATGTTTGTGTACCCATGAAGATGCTGAGTGCTGATTGGCTGATGAGAGGAAAAAGAAGAAACATGTTGTAAAAGTTAAGATATGGTATTTTAAATGAGTGTGTATTTGTAGAAATGGCTCAGGCACTATTTTAGGCACTTTTCCAGATATCCTCTCTGCCAGAGACTCTCTCTGTGCTCCTTGCTTTCCACACATCTTTTTCTCAAATCTATGCAGCTCTGAGACTCTACTGAGTTTCTTGAACCTCCCTTTATGGGAAGTTCTGCTTTGCTTCATAATTGATATTTAAACCTGAAGCTTTATGTTTGAACCTCTCTTTTTGGAGCTTCTATGAGTTATGAAAGACACCTTTTTCTCGTTCTTCCCAAATCCATCCTGAGGCTTAGAATAGGGATTCGTTCCTTCATGCTTAATACATTCACTGTGTCATCAATTGATTAATATGCTGTTGGTTGATATTGATGATATTGTATGCTGAGTTCAATAAAGATTGAGCAATTAAACCAACTGATAAAGCTTTTGAACTCACAGCAACTCTCATCATTGACTCAAAAATAATAATTGAAATTGTGATGACTATTTAATTGATGTTCAGCACCTGGTTAATCTCAACCACGTCCAAGGTCCATGGGCCTGTGATGCAAGAATTTCTTCTCTGATGAGTGGGTAAGCCTTACTTCGCAAACCAATACATTGTTAGAACAGATTCCTTTACTTATGTCCTACAATTCAACACACATCTGAACATATTCATTTTGCTCTCTCTCTTACAATGCCATCTTAATGTCCATCATGCTTGTCGTGTAAAGTGATCTGTCACCCTTTGTAGGTCCGGTTGGTGCTATATAAGAACTGTAGATACATAATATAAATTTAAATAGAGCGAGCCCAAGAGGAGGAGCCATTTTTATTCACGACTTACCGTTTGCCACCTTTGGTACTCCTCTTCAAACTCACTACTACTCACTCATTTCGATTAATTAACTTCCAAGTTTCCAATACAGTAAGGTTAATGTTAAACAGTACAGGCATCCACAAGGTCTCTAGACTTGCATCGAGTGCAAGTGACGTGGCTGTGTACTTTAACTGTATTGTCAATTCAACAATGCCAATCTTCCGATGACCACAGACTGAAGAAAGTGACAATATTGCGCTTCAGTATTTCGATCTGCCTAAAAATAAATTCGGGCTTACACAGTTGTTCATTTAAGTAAGCTAAATTTCTAAAAGTGGGTTACGGAAAGGTGAAGGATTCAGCCGTTTTAAGAACTCTCCTGAAACCACTTAATTGAGACAAATGTGTACGGTTTGCAAGACGCGGTCTGCTTGGTAATGTGGCCATGTGATGTTTGCATCTGAAAATAATTTACAGTTTCGCGGCATTAGCATAATTGTGTGCTGCCTTTATGTCATAAAGTTTAGTCTAATTTCTTAGGTGAGCGAGATGCTAATCAAGCAATTCGGGGCACAAATGATAGTGAAAATAATCAATGTGAAATTGTCCAGGGAAAGTTTCCGCTCCGAAGCGGCGGAGAGGAAATTGTCATTTTGAAGTCTCGGGAGACAATTTTCTCATTACAAATCAATCCCTCGGGAGCCACTACCTTCTTTTCTGTTTCTCAGGTTGGCATCTTCGTGACACGACCATTGTAATTAGAATGATTAAAACGCAAGATGTGCCAAACAACTCATTTATAATTCAGCTTCGGCAGCAGGAAGCTAGCGATAGCAGGCAGAGGAAGGATTCTTCCACTCTAGTGCAAAATGAACCATTCAAAACAAAATATGCTGTACAGTACCCACACAGTTACAGCACAGTTTAGAAAACTTTTGCTCAACAGAGATCAGTTTTGCTGAGGACACTTGAAATACATTTTGGTGTTTAAGATTGTCAGCCGTGAACCCCATACCTCCAGTCAAAAACTGCCAGAGGTAGTGGACGTGACGTCACCATATCAAAATTATCTTTCTGTGCAAGGAATGAAAACAGGAACTCAAAGGTTCTTGATGATTTTCTCTTTCTGCATCTGCTTTCTTGGCCCTGAGGTTGGTGGTAGCAAAGAGACTGCAAGGGATACCCAGCGGCAAGTCAGAAGGTAGCTGCTTTCCCTTGGGCCCCCTAACTGACCTCTATGCTGTGAGTGCATAGGCATGGCGTGAGAATCATAGAATTATAATCTGTTCATGCTTAATTTCACAGATAAAATTTGGCCCTGCACACAATCCACATGCTTAGTGATTTTTACAATCGGACATTTCGGATTAGGGTTGAGAAAATGGGTGTTCCCAGGGAAGGGTGATTAAGTGATCAATGAGGTGGTACTGTAGCACTGTGGGCCCCCATAATCTATATTTGTCACACTCACTTCATGCACTTGATTTTGGTGTCAGCAAGGATGGACTAAGGCCCATATTTATATTTTTTTAGCTCCGCATTTGCGTCATTTTTTGATGCAAAATCAGAACAAACTTACAAAATACAATTTTGCGCCACTTTTGCGTCAAAAATCGATGCAAATGTGACGCTAAAAAAGTATAAATATGGTCCTAATTGAGCAAACTAAGGGCCAGATTTACAAGCCCCTTGTTCCCCTTAGCGCTATATTTGCAGCAAAATGTTTGCTGCAAATGTGACGCTAATGGGCCACTACCATAGCAGCATATTTACAAGGTAACTAGGTTTGCGCCACCTTGTAAACCCTTTGCGCCACATTTGTATGCAAAGGGGGCATTCCCTTGTTAGAAGGTCTCTAAAAATGGAGCAATGGAATCTATAAGATTCCATTGCACCATTTCTAGTGTCATTTTTAACGCCTGCTTAAGCAGGTGTTAGAATGAGGCTCCTATTGATTTCAATAGGCCTCTTAACGCTATACTGGATTAACATGATTTTTTAATGCTAATCCAGTTTAGCGTTACAAAAATGTAAAGAAATTGATGCTATAACCCCTAACATATGCGATGGTACAGCATATTGGAAATACGGCGCTACCATGATGGCGTTAGGGAACGCATGGGGACCGCAAGAAAAGTGGTGCAACACTAGTGATGTGCCACTTTCTTGTGAATATGGCCCTAAGTGTAAAAAAAGCCCTAAATGAACAATATTATCAGGACCTTTCAAAGGAAGTTATTTCTCCAGATGGAAAAAGATTTCCATGTGGAAGAGAAGGAGAAAATTATATTTGGCAAGTTAGCTTTCCTGCAATGAAAATCGTCTGTTGTAAATGAAGAGGACTAGGAGTATCCATCGAAATTTACAAAGATGTCTGATTGTACACGTGTGGATTTTTGTGAATGTTCTAAAATATTGAAATCTATGCAATTCGTAGGTGTGAGACTATGATTCATTGATCTCAACATGTTATGTGAATCAGATATTTAATGAGGCTTCTGGTTAATGCTAGTAACTGAGTGGAACAATATAAACATGTATATGATGCATAGTAAATCCTAAACCTTGGGGGCAGTATGTGGTGATACAGCAAGAGCTACCCACTTTGGAACTGGGGAATCAGGTTCAAGTCTCGGTACCGGATCAACATCCTGTGATTCTGGGCAAATGACTTAGGCCCTGATTTAGATATTGGCAGAAGAGCTACTCCTTCACAACATTTACAAATATCCAGTCCGAGGTAATTTAGATTTCCATGGATGGCACATTTGTCCCCATTGTGACAGAGTAGCTCATCTGCCAATATCTAAATCAGGCCCTTACACTTCCTGTGCAATTAAAAAATGATTGTGACTTTATGTAATGAAACTGGTGTTCATATAAAGAGCTCCTATAGCTTAGTCAAGCTTGCGCTGTATAAAACATCAACAACAAAAAATCTCACAGTGAGGCCATATTTTTAGCGAATGATCAGCCATAAAACCTTTAGGATTGTGTTCAACTTTGTGTTAGTGGCCTCAGTACCTTGAGTTAACCAACCTGCCTGTTATTTTATAAAACCACAATTTCCCCACCTACTGAACCTAACCGTTGCTCAATCCTCATCTGTGTATGTTCAATTAATCCCTTTTCTCTTATTCGAAAAATGATTTGCAAGACATGTTCGTATATGTCTATACAAAAAAGATTGTATGGCAATTATTCTAAGCTTTATAAGTAATTTACTATTTTTACTAATTGACATCTTAGTCTGTAAGGACATTCCTATAGCAGGCATCTTTTATATTATGTCCTCTGGTTATGGCATCCAGATGCATCAGTGATGTATGCTAATTTTTTTAATGTTCCTAATGCCAACATTATAAGCATGCAGAGTGTGGGATGTGCATTGATAAAAAGTAAATTTCACATTAGGTTTGCTCTCATAAATAATTTTTTCCTAATACATCACATCTCCAAATGCACATCTTAGAATTAGGCAATTACTGGTGCACAACATAGCTTCTACACAACAGCAAATCCAATTCTGCAGGGTCTCACAGAGAAGGTTTCCAGCCTTGTTGAACCCTCTTTGACTACAGTCTGCAGCCTTTGCTCACCAAAGGATTGCGAGCTCTGGGAGAACTAACTCTGACAAGGGACCAAGTTGTTTCAGTTCGGAACAGGGGATGAAGGTCCCAGTTGTTGGGAGAAGCATGGCATTGTGTTTGAAAAATGGATCATGTAGGACTTCAAATTCATAGGCTTGTCATAATTGTGTCAGTTGAAATAGCCCAAAGACCCCCCCCTTAAAAACACTCACCCGAGGGGTGTAGAGTTACTTGCTAGGCAGTGACATTCCTTTTCTTAATTACAGAGCTGTGGATGTTATTCAAACTGCATGATGCAAAGTATTCAATTGTTTTGGAAATGTGACAATGATACTGTTTTTATGCTAATGGTACAGAGCTACAACTCTGATTACATGAAGAGAATATGTTGCACATTTAATTTAAAGTACTTTTGCTTATGTTCTGATTCATTCTCATTTCCATGTCATATTTAGACCCAGTCCAGCATATGCACTCACCTTATATTTTATCTTCTATGGATATTTTTAATTTCGCTTTTTTGTATTTTTATTTACTTTAGAGTTTGGGACAGATGCACGCTGCTCAAAAGGTTGAGTATTAGTCAAAGGGAACATGGGGCTCATTTCACTTAGGCGTAATACGATTCCTAAAAGTAGAATTGATGGAAATGCATGAGCCACCAGGGAGGGACAGAAATTTGAATGCCAATTATCTAATTAGAGGATGATGATGTACGATTACATGTAACTTTTAATGTGGAATGTTAGGGCTCTCAACAGCTGCATCAAATTCCATTTTACTCAAGGGGATAGGTGATCAATATTGCTTGATTTCAGGAAATCAACTAAATTAAGTTAGGAAGTGAAAACATCCCTCAAAGGTTGAGGGGGTGTTTGTATTATTTAGGATACAAATTGTATTTAATAGTAGGTGGGTACCAAGCTGGCACATTGGACCCAATATTGGTGAAAAATGTGAAAACAAATCTTGAGGAGCAGTCTATGAAGGACATTTGCTCACATAACAGAGTGGGTGTGGGTGTCCTGAATGTGTATGTACTATATAATGTGTCTCCAGAAAAATGCCTATTTTTTGTGGTCAACACTGTTTGTTGTGGACTGATGCTGAATGAGCACTGAGACTCTGCTAACCAGGCCCCAGTACATGTGCTTTGACCCTCTAATTGTAATATTTAATTTAACATACGTATAACTCCCTAGTATATGGTGCAAACAGGGACGTACCTTCAGGGGGGTGTTTGGGGTGTTACACCCCTCTAATAAATGTATTTTGTGAAAAATAGTTGGGTAAAAGTGTTTTCAGTCGGGCATGGTGAGGTGTCTGTCGGATTTCACCAGGATTCTTTACACACACAGACAAAAATGCACACATTCTCCTCTGTGTTTGGAAAGACTGTAAACCTGTTGTTTATTTCACACAACAATGTGCTTTCTCTCACTTAGCACGCTTAATAATACACATTCCTCTCTTTTTCTGCTTCCATGTAAGCCCCTCTTGTGCACCCTACTTGACCTTTAATTTCTTTGAACATGATATGCCAGTGTTATGGTTGGAAAATCTGAAGCTCACAACCCCCCACCACAAACTTACTGATGAAGCTACGCCCCTGGGTGCAACGTTAAATGTCACTACCTGACTGCAGAACATATTGTGTAAAATGACAGTGTAAATATGACCTCAGAGCTACCATTGTAGCCTGACTGTAGCAGTTAAAAACTTTAATTTGACCTTCAAAAATAAAGCCTTTTGACAGACCTCAACCTGACCATAGGTAGGGTGCATAGAACATTGAAGTAAGTAATACAGAAATGTTATTTTACTCATATCCTTACCATGAATAAAGCCAACCACTGTTTTCACTGTAGTAAGGATGGCTGTCTCACAGGAAACCTTTGGAATGCAATATTACACTAAATAATGATATGTCCGGGTAGAAAATGTCTTGAAATTTCATTCTTGGTGCAACAAATTGGGTTATTGGTTGAGGGAGGTGGAAGCCCACTCAGGCAACACTCACAGTCTTTGCCAGTGTGAAGTATAAGTAGCTAAGTTAACTTGTGCTTAATCCTCTGGTAGCTTGGTACAAGAGTAGCCAGTCTTAACTTAGAGTTAATGTGTAAATTATTTATGCAGCACACAAACAGCAATAAAGTAAAAACTAAACACACAAAAATCCCAACCTAATTTAGAAAAATAAAATAAATTGTAATTAAAAAATGATACCAGAATTACAGACATAACTAGTAGAAGCATAGATATTCCATTTTTTATTTTATTAGCGAAAATAGTGCCTAAAAGCCCAAAGCCCACTTGCTTTTATTTGGTTGCGCTAAAGCAGGAGAAAGCCACATGATCAGACTGACTGCGATGATGGAGCACAGGTCGGATACAGGTTTCAGGTTAGTCCGGATGAAAAATGATCTTCTAAATCTGGCTGTTTTACGGTTCCTACAAAATTAGAAAGACTGTGCATATGAAAACAAGAACTACATAATATAGTGGCTTAGGAATTATTTAGAGTTAGGCAGACAGGTTACTCTGTCACAAACATGCTGGATATCCAATCCACAATATTACAATTACCATTGGATATAAGGGGATCGGAATACGGCGGACTGGATATACGTCATTCTGGAATGGAGTAACCCCATCTGCCAAACTCTAAATCAAGCCTTTAGTCTACATATGTCGTCAATAAATGTTGGTTTGTTTTGGCTAGCTCATAGTGCCACATCCAAAAGCCTAAATTCACCAGGGTGAAAGATGTTAGTGGTAACCTCGAACATTAACACTCTGATTCCCAAGGAATCTGAGAAAACAGATCTAACTCTTTTGTTTTGTCACTCTTGTATGCCCAAGGTAAAAATACGGACATGCATTTTTAAACATTTATTGAAATGATCGTATTTTTTCAAAGAAAGAATGAGCTGCGATTATTAGGAAGATGAGACATAATACTGTAATCAGCATTCTTAGAATAGTAAACAATGTGAACAATTCAATCATGTAAATTGTAACTAATGTTGCCTCACTCCCATCCGTATCTAATACTATAGTAAAGAGAGCACAACAGGGGTACCCTCTGCCAGATCAGTTGGGATAGACTAACCCCCATACATTGGTCTTAGGTGACAGAAAGCCAGTCTCACTATACAGGTTAACTTCCCTTGCAGGACAGAGGTTGGAGTCAGAAGGGTTGTATCTCAGTCACACCACAGCGTGGTTCCATTATATTCCAGCATGAAGTATCCCTCTCCATGAGTGGGTTGCACAATCAGTGCTGATACCCACTAGTAGCATTTAATATAAGGCACTAGGTGCATTTAGCTTCATATACTAAATAACTAAAAGTAAGATAAATGTACAAATCAGGTAGATGCCAATTATAGCATGTTTAGGGAGTGTCCACAAGCACTCTACCACTGGTTAGCTCCAAAAAACTGCACAGACTCCTAAAGCCAACATAGACAGGTTCCGCAACATAAGGCAAAAATCTGGTAGAGACCCAGCAAAAAGGGCCAGGTCCAACACTATTTTTTAAATTCCTAATTCACAACGAAGTCACATTTTTTAAAAATATTAAGGAAAAGGTACTTTGGCATTAGCCTTGAGCTTTGCCCTCAGTGAGTTGTGAAAGCTGCTACCAGAGTAGGAGCCAAAGGCTTCAGTGTGGGGAAGTGTTTTTCTTCCTCTAATGGTACAGCCATTTGAGAAATGCCCAAGAACTTAATTAAATTCAAAGAGACGTTTCTTGTCACAGGCCAATGTTAGCTGACACCTGGGCTGGTCCTTCTTTTATTCCCCTACCCCCATTCAGAGAGGCTGCAGTCACAGTAGAGTGAGTCCTCCCAGAACTGGTTTGAAGAGAACATGGAAAAGGTTGCTCATTTCTCTGGCCAAAACTATGGGGTGGGCCCACAGGATCTGCACAAGGGGAGAAGGGTTTCAGGATCTAGCAATTAGGCAGAGAGGAGCAATGTAGGACTGTTTATAGTAGGGCATAAAGGAACTGCTGCAAACAGGGGTAGCATTACCCCTGGGAACATGTTTTCCTATTGGTTAAGGAGGGGCCAAGAGTCACCCCCCACCCAGAGGCTAGTGCCAGGCATAAATAAGGTCCCCCGGCCACCTTCTTCAAAACACTCTGGACCCGTGAAAAAACAGAAGGACTGCATGTGCTATTTGAGCTCTCTGAGGACACCTGGAGGGCTGGAAGTGCTCCCTTTTGACCCTGCTGGTGCCTTCTGCTGGAATAAGTCTGACCCCCCCAAGGGTACTTCTTCTAACATCCCGAAACCCTGGAATTTAGAAACTTTTTGGGCTCCAAAGACCTTATGGGGACTGGAAAAAAAACTGCCAATATAATCCGACCAAGGAGCATTGGCGCTGAACTGAAGAATCAGTTTTCTCTCATTTGGAGCTTCCCAAAGTAGTAACTCTGTTCCAGCAAGGACGTCATTGAAAAGATCCCCTTCCTTGTGTGCTGCTTGCAGCTTTGCCCCACTGGAGGAATCAAAGCTCAAACAAAGGGACTAAGGTCCAGATGTATGAAGTATTTTTCTAGTCAGAAGCAGCCCAATTTGCCATTAGCGACAGCAAAAATGCATTTTGCTATGTATTAATTCCAAATTGCTATTCTGTAACATGTTAACGAATCGCAGTTTGAAATTGCAAATACATACCGATTCAGTAAAAGGAAGGGTCGTTATTATGGCATCCCTTCCAAATACTGAATCGCAGTGTCATGTAAGAATGCTTGCAACCGAAATACGGTTGCAAAACGTTCTTATTTTACTACCTACTTCAAATAGGTGGTAACCCATTCCCAGATAGCAATTTGGGGAAGGGGTCCCAAGGTACCCCTTCCACTTTGTGAATGTTTGTAAAAACATTTTTTAAGAGCAGGAAGTGGGCCCATGGACCACTGCCTCCTCTTAAAAAATGTAAAGAAATCTTCTCATTTTGCTTTTTAAACGCACCCCATTCTACTACACGGAAAATGGGCTGCATTAAAAAAAAGATTGCTTTATCAAAAAGCAATCACAGACATAGTGGTCTGATGAGCTGAGCAGGCCACCATCCCTGTGATTCCTAATGTGTCGCAAATTGCTACCTACCTCATTAATTTTCATAAGGTAGGTCTATTTGTGACCCGCTTGGAATTGCTAATTAGACTCAAAGGAGTGTTACACTTTAGGAATACAGATGAAATTCAAAGAGATTTGCAATTTGGAAATCAGTATTCCCAATGTTAGTACATCTGGCCCTAAGTCCTAACAACTTGAATGGGCAAAGACACCAAACATTTATGGCCAGCAAAATGAGTGAGTGTTGTGAATTTTCCCGCTTATTCCAGTGGCCTCACCAAGATCTTGGCAAAAACATATCAGATGTGGTGGATACAGCCTCCTGCCTTGCCCCACTGAAAATACTTGCAGGAAATGGCTATTGTTGATGTGATCTTGGAATTGTGCATATACTGCTTTTTCAGTGACCATGGTGATAAAAAAAATAAGTGAGTGTTAGGCTAGCAGTTGGCAAGTCATCAAGGTCTAGTTTGAGTTTCTTTAGGAGTTGAAAGAATCCGGCCTGCTCTGGGAGATTCCTGTAAGTTACCTTAAGGGAGCGAGACATTTACAATAGTGAAGAACAGTGAGAGGGCTTTAAAGAAGCATGAGGGTTAGACATCATATTGATATGAGGTGACTATGATGGAGATAAGGTTGCAGGGTGAGGTCTTGTTAGAAATGGGGTTTCTGGTTGGCTAGAGTATGCACCTAAGCCAGGCAGAACCTACCCACTCTAGTCAGGGCAAGGGAGTTACACATCCAAATAAACCCTGCTCACCTCCTTGGTAGCTTGGGACGAGCAGTCAGACCTAACCCGGAGGCAATGTATAAAGCGTTTGCACAACACACACAACACACATGACGCAAAGTGTACACCACAAAGTAAACACAACACTGAGCTATGTAAAAATAAACTGTATTGCACAAAACATAATTAGGCCAACATTACACGTAAGTAATACCCTGCTACCTTAGCAGTTGTCAGAACGTTACACAAGTTACTAATACTCTGCAAGAATACGCAGTTCTCCCATTAGAACACGTAAATCTTCAGGATTTTGCAACATAAGCAGTAGTCAGGAATTACAGTAAGATTTCTATGCACTTGTCATGAATAACTCCTAAATACCCATAAAAGGAACATTAGAAAACATCTCGCAAGTCATAAAAATACATATCAGCAAATCATGCCCATAAAAGGAACATTAGCACACATGTGTCATGGCAGGCAAAGCAGGTAAAACCTATGAAATCGCCTATGTCCATACTTGACTCACTGAGCCACTATATTCCTAGAAAGTACCTTGTTTTCTGGTGAAGAGGAACTCCCTGTGCCTGGAAAGAGGAGCATGGGAGGCCCCCGGCGCTCCTGTGCGCTCACAGGGGCCATGCGGTGCTCCTGGGGGAGAGGGGCGGTCGGCACCCTCTCCTGGTAGGAAACAGGCCCCTCCGGGGGCCCATGATTTGGATGGGGGCCTGCCTTGGCCTCCTCACACCCTGCCCTCGGGGTGGGGGCCAGACGATGCCCAACAACAATTGGGGCAAGCGGAAGGGGGGCCTCCGTTGAGGTCTCCCTTCCCGGTTTGCAAGAAAACAATGCCCGTTTTTAAAAGAGAAAAAGGAGCGTCCTGCTCCTAGTGCAGAGACCGGGGAAGGGAGGTGCTCCCCGCGCCTTCCCCGAGGCCTGCTTTGAGGCTGTTGGAAGCATGGAGCCCTCAGGGGACAGAGGAGGCACTTGCCCACACCTGATGTGATTCGCGAGTGTAAGAAGTTGTTACCGGGCCGACGTGGTGATCCTGAGAGGATTGAAGGCGGCTGGTGCCCCGGCGGCGCTCCCGAGAGCGGACTCACGGACCTCACGCTAAATGAAAATCCAATGCCCGGGTTGCATCGGTGATCCTGGGGGTAATTAGGAGGCGCTTTTCAAAAGCGCTACAGCCAAATCTGCAGCCCGGGCTGCGGTGGTGAGTTTCTTCAGGCAGAAAAGCGCTCTTGTAGAAAAGCGTTTTGAGGTCCCAAAGGAGCGCTCTAGAAGCACTACACAATCGCAGCAGCACCCTTGAGGTGCAGAAATTTTACAGAGGTCAGGGGCCACAGCACCCTGCCTCTGGAGTCTACAAATGAAGAAGGGGGGGGCAGGACTGGAGAACCCAGCAGCAGGTCATCACAGCAAGGGGGTGCAAGCACAGCAGCAGCAGTCCAAGGTGGGCCTGGTGAGTCCTTCCAATGGTGTCCTGTCCAGCTCAAGGCAAGGTTCCTGGAGTCCAAAGTGATGCCAAATGATGTCTCAATTGTGGGAAAAATTCCCTTGTACTTATGGTAGGTTTACAGTGTGTTTTACAATGGGGAAGGGGGGGGTTCAAAGCAGTTACAACTGGTTCTGGGCGTGCCCTTTCTCTCCTCCAGCACAGGCTCCAAACATCAGTGGGGGGTAAACAACCCTATTGTGTGAGGCCAGGGCACAGCCTTTACAAATGCAGGTGTGCCCCGCCTCTCCCTTCTCTCAGCCCAGGAAGGCTTTACAATATGTAGATGCACCTCTGTGACACCTCCACCCTCCCTGTGTTCAGGCTGTCTGAAAAGTATGCACAAAGCCCCAACTGTCAGTCTGCCCAGATGTGGATTGGAGGCAAGCTGCAAAACACCAAAGTCATAAGCACAGATAAATGCACACTTTCTAGAAGTGGCATTTCTGTGATAGTAATAAAAAATACACCTACACCAGTAAAAAGAATTTCTCACCACTCTCACAACCATACCAAACATGCCTACTCTACCCTTCATAAATCAGACAATACCCCTTACACATAAGGCAGGGCATGTCCAATGCAATCCTATGAGAAGGCAGCACTCACAGCAGTGAGACAGCAAGTTAGGCTGTTTGTCACTACCAGGACAGGCCACGCAACATGGCACATGTCCTGTGCCATGTAGCTAGGAAGTACCTTAGGGGTGACATACATGTAGTAAAAGTGGTGTTCTGGACCTAGCAAGTAAATTTATATGCCAGGCTCCTCTGGCAGAAAAGTGCTCATACAGGCCCTGCGCTAGCAGGCCTGAGATAGGTTTGACAGGCTACTTCAGTGGGTGCCGCAAGCAGCGCTGCAGGCCCACTAGTAGCATTTAATTTACAGGCCCTGGGTATGGGGATACCACTTTACAAGGGACTTATAGGTAAATTAAATATGCCAATTAGGTATAAGCCAATCATACCAATTTTGTAAGGGACAGCACATGCACTTTAGCATTGGTTAGCAGTGAAAAAGTGCTTAGAGTCATAACGTCAGCCAAAAAGGTCAGAAAAATAAGGAGGCAAAAGCAAAAAGTCTGGGGAATGACCCTGTAAAAGGTCCAGGTCCAACAGGTCTGCAATAGACAGTAGTTTAAATGATGGCCGTTGTGAATTGCACTACTAATTGTTGGGTGCCAGAGGTAAAACAGGCTTGACGTAGTTGCTGTGCTGTCAAATCGGCGATACATTTTACTAGAGAAGAGGTTTAAACACCAGATTGGCATTATTAAGGCACAATGTCCCAGTCTGTGCCTGATGCATCCATTATATACCATAAAGTAGATGTAAAGTTATAATTTGCCATTATACTAGTGCAATTGACATACTGGTACATTCACCACCACAGCAACAGATGTTAGGTGTGAAATATATTTAATACACTTCTTTTTGCAAGTCATTTAGGGCCAGAGTTCTCAAACTTTCGTGCAATGCAGTATAGCAAGGCAACTTCCTGTTCTCAAGCAAACATTGGACCCCCGATCATACATGCATTCTCAGAGCACTACAACTAAACAAACATGGAGCCAAACACTTGCACGCACATGACAACAAAATTAGCTTGGATTTCAGGGTAATTCCTGGTGCCATAGGGTTCACCTATGAAACATTCAATGAGGGTGACACCGTACTCATTGCATACAAATCACATTTATTTGTACTCCAACGCTGAACAGCGTTTTGCACCGAAAGAAAAATACTGACTGCTGTCCAGATGACTGTCATAAAAGCGAGACTTCCTGCCCAGGGGAAATGCCATTAGCCCACTACCGTTAGCCCAATACCAACCCATGAAACTGTTACCAAAGCTAACATTGCACTATGGATCCAATGGTAAACATCTCTGATGACCACTGATGTTGATTATGTTTTTGATCCAAACCTTCATACCCAAGAGTTTCTTCAATATGAAGTTGAATACTCCATGTCCAATAACAACTTGCCTCTGAAACAACATCCAATCATCATTTATACTGACGGTTCAGCCCAACAAGCTGTAGATACCAAACACCAGTACACCGCCGCTGGTGTAGCTGTTAATGTGGTAATGAGGGTTGGTAAATTTCTTCCTCAACATACCTACACACAGACCCCAGCGGTCTGCAGAGCACTACTTGCAGAGCTCAAGGCTCTAATCTTGGCACTGGAACATATGGGTCCTGAACTTTCTACTTTGATTTTGTGTGATTCGTACTACTGTCTCCAGTCCTTCAGTGAATACTTACACTATTGGCACCTAAAAGGGTTCAGAGATTAAAAAGGGAACACCATAAAACACACATTCTTGTGGGGGAGGGTAGCAGATCTTAAGGACAAGCTATTAAAGGATCATGCAGTTCATACATAGGGTCACCAACGTGTTGGAATACACATTGAAGGAAATACTTTGGCTGATGACGCAGCCAAATCTACAGTAGCTGCAGCTTCTGTTGCTGCTACTACTCTTTCTCATATGAGACTGGATGATGAAACACTGGCTGCTGTGAAGGCTTTTGCTGACAGCAAACCCTTACCTAAACGATCTGCTACAAAATATTCCTACCACTTAGGTGCCCAAAGCATTGCATTTGCTAAAATACCAGGGGTGGGTGATCGCATGATCCCCATGCAAGATCAGAGATTTGATCTCATCAAAGCAGTACATGAAGGGGATACTTCTGCCCATGCTGGTGTGCCTGCTACCATATCACTCTTGCATAAACACTATTGGTGGCCAGGTCTATACAAACCGACAAAACAGGATGTCATTTGCTGTGACATCTGTCAACAAATTAAGGGGTATACCATCAAACATTCACCGCAGACATCTCTCCTAGGGTCATATTTACAAGGGCCATGGCGCAGGCCGGTGCAGGAAGTGTCTTGCTGTGCCACCCTGCACCACTGGGAAAGGTAAGAAATATGCCATATCTGCAAGATACAGTGCATTTCTGCCCTCTCCCCCTGTGCAGGCACACACATTGCTGCCATGCGATGCCAATGCAGGCACCCTTGCACCATGGTGCAATGGTGCCTGAGTTGTAGGGTGATTGTTTTTATGCAGGAAGGGACTCCTCCCTGCATAAAAACAATCAATGAAGGTGGTTGCAGCACACAAAGAAAGAGGAAAAAGCAGGGAGAAAAAAATGTATTTCTCGCCTTTGCACCACTCACACCACCCCTGGGGAGGTGTAGGCTTTTGACGCTTTCCCAGGTTTACGAAACCTCGCAAATCTGGGAATGCGTAAAAATCCATGTGTTTTGGTGGCAACACCCACACAACACCCATGGAAATACCTCCATGGTGCAAAGTAAGGCAACACAGAGACTTGCGCTGTGTTGCCTGACACCATATCTACAAATCCATGTAAAGCCAGGCAAAGTAGCTTTGCATGGCCTTGTAGATATGGGTGTGCAGCCTGTTCCGAAGGTGTGTCACAAAAAGTGATACACTGGTGGTGCAGGCAGTGTGTCAATACAGGCTTTAGTTTCCAACAAACCACTTTAGTGTGAGTACCTGGACCATTGTGGTCCCTTCCAAACTGAGGGTGCATACAAATATACTTTGTGCTGTTGACTCATGCTCCAGATTTCTATGGGTATGGTCACAATGATCAGCTGTTGCTGGAACTGTTATTAAGGATTTGCAAGTCTTTATCAGGACATATGCTGTGGCAGCATTCCACTCGGACCAAGGCCCTAATTTTGTTTCCATGGCATTCAGGGACACCGTGGAAATGATGAGTGTTCAACTGAATTTCTCACCTCACTACCATCCTGAGGAAATTTGGTTGTGGAGCGGAAAAAACAAGACTTAAAGCAATCTTTAACAGCTAGAGTATTAGGTACAGGCCATAGTTGGTTGCACCACCTGTATGGAGTCCAGAGAGCACTAAATATTCTGCACAGAAGGTCTTTGGGAGGACCTGCTTCATTCAAAATCCTGTTTGGTATACTTATGAATGTATGAGATCTTGATGGCTCTGGCGCGGTGGCAGCAAAAAATATCTTTTGACATAAATGAACATGTTGCTGTCTTACAGGAATTGCAACAGTTCTGTGATGAAAATTCTTCTGCACATGCCGCCAATATGGGAATGAGAGATTTGCCAACAACATCAACCATCTGGATTACTAAATTTGGGTTCTAGTGTGTGAAAATTTGCTGTAAAGAAGGAATTTAGCCTATGATATAAAGCTCCAGTTCCAGTTCTGGGAATACATGGTACCAGAACTGTCATTCTACCACTGCTGCCTGGTTCTTAAGAAAACTGCATCATTTCAATTGACAATGTCAGGTTGCACCATGTGGCCAGTCCAGCACAGTAGACCACGAAGATGCCTGGGTAGTTCCCATAGCCCTCTTACTACCATTCAGGATGTACCTCTACTAACACTCAACAATGATGAAGGCACTTCACCGAGCTTGGCTAATTTATGTCACAACATCAATGATAGGAAATGTCCAGAATTCTTAATTATACTATTCAAATTCAACACAAACAGATGGAATAATTTACTACAAACCACCAAGGGATTCATATGCCAGTTCTCTTTCACCTGCACTGGCTCCATTTTTTGCACAAACTGCTTCTGGTTATTTTGCCAACATCAAGATTCATTTTCAGACTCTTCAGCATCATCTGCAGCACTTGTATCAAAAGCACATAAGCTCTACTTGTGGCTTAAAAATAACAATTTGATTTGTCCATGGCACTATCTGTGGATACTTCCAACTTTGCTTGCCTTTCTGCTTTGGATTGGTTTTGTGATTATCTTCTTCTTGTTGATATATAGTCATTATCCTCCTGAATGTTCTACTGTTGAACTGGTTGATGAGGTTTTAAGACCATACCTATCCTCACATAAGGTCTGAAGAGACTTGTCCCTTGTGACAATTTCAGCTGTTCCAATTCCTTGTGGGATTGTTTAAGATAAAGTACTGTTAGATAACTTTGGGCCTACAGAAATTATTCAAATACCATATGTATTCAAAGTATCTATGAATGATGTTATAACACTTGAGGTTTTTTGTGATGACTGGGATGTAAAACCTGTTGATTTTAACCTGTACTGTGCCTTGGATGAGGTGACCTCGTCCAAGGCACCAGTTCCCGTGTGCCTTGGATGAGGTGACCTCGTCCAAGGCACGGGAACTGGGGGGAGCCTATTTTGATGAGGCCAATCTGCCCCCAAGGGGGGCAGAAACCACTAGACACCAGGGAGTTTTATTTTGTTTTCGTGAATTTCACGCAAGGGGAGCGACCCCTTAGGCAAGGGTCGCTCCCCTGGGGGGGGGGGGAATTATTTTAGGCCATTTCTGCCCCCTGGGGGGTAGATCAGCCTATTTTGATTAGACTGATCTGCCCCCAAGGGGGGCAGAAACCACTAGGCACCGGGGATTTTTATCTTTTTTGTTTTACAGATGGGGAGCGACCCCTTGGACAAGGGTCGCTCCCCTGGAGGGGAAAATTATATTTAGGCAATTTCTGCCCCCTTTGGGGGCAGATCGGCCGATTTTTGCTACGCCAATCTGCCCCCAAGGGGGGCAGAAACCCCTAGGCACCAGGGATTTTCTTTTGGCGCCAATGTCACGCAGGGGGAGTGACCCCGTAGGCAAGGGTCGCTCCAGGGGGGTTGGGGGGGCAAATTTATTTTAGGCCATTTCTGCCCCCCCCAGGGGCAGATCGGCCTATTGTTCTTAGGCCGATCTGCCCCCATGGGGGTCAGAAACCTCTAGGCGCCAGGGCAACATTTATTTATTTATTTTTTAGAGATGGGGAGCGGCCCATTAGGCAAGGGTCGCTCCCCTGGGGGGCAAATTGTATTTAGACCATTTCTGCCCCCCTTGGGGGCAGATTGGCCGATTTTAGGTCAATCTGCCCCCAAGGGGGCAGAAACCACTAGGCACCGGGGATTTTGTTTTGGCGCCAATGTCACGCAGGGGGAGCGACCCCATAGGCAAGGGTCGCTCCGGGGGGGGGGTTGAGGGGGCAAATTTATTTTAGGCCATTTCTGCCCCCCCCGGGCCGACTGAGCTAGAGGCCAAAATCCACAGGTAGGCACTTTGCAAAAAACACCTCTGTTTTCTGTGAAAAAATGTGATGTGTCCACGTTGTGTTTTGGGCCATTTCTTTTCGTGGGCGCTAGGCCTACCCACACAAGTGAGGTACCATTTTTATAGAGAGACTTAGGGGAACGCTGGGTGGAAGGAAATTTGTGGCTCCTCTCAGATTCCAGAACTTTCTGTCACCGAAATGAGAGGAAAAAGTGTTTTTTTGGCCAAATTTTGATGTTTGCAAAGGATTCTGCGTAACAGAACCCAGTCAGAGCCCAACAAGTCACCCCATCTTGGATTCCCCCAGGTCTCTAGTTTTAAAAAATGCAAAGGTTTGGTAGGTTTCCCTAGGTGCCGGCTGAGCTAGAGGCCAAAATCTACAGGTAGGCACTTTGCAAAAAACACCTCTGTTTTCTTTAAAAAAAACTGTGATGTGTCCACGTTGCGTTTTGGGGCATTTCCTGTCGCGGGCGCTAGGCCTACCCACACAAGTGAGGTATCATTTTTATCGGGAGGCTTGGGGGAACGCTGGGTGGAAGGAAATTTGTGGCTCCTCCCTGATTCCAGAACTTTCTGTCACCAAAATGTGAGGAAAATGTGTTTTTTTTAGCCAAATGTTTAGGTTTGCAAAGGATTCTGGGTAACAGAACCTGGTCAGAGCCCCACAAGTCACCCCATCTTGGATTCCCCTAGGTCTCTACTTTTCAAAAATGCACAGGTTTGGTAGGTTTCCCTAGGTGCCGGCTGAGCTAGAGGCCAAAATGTACAGGTAGGCACTTTGCAAAAAACACCTGTTTTCTTTCAAAAAATGTGAAGTATTGCCTCTTGTCTTTCTCTACATTTTTTCCTTCCAAATATAAGAGAGTGTGTAAAAAAGACATCTATTTGAGAAATGCCCTGTAATTCACATAATAATATGGTCACCCCGGAATTCAGAGATGTGCAAATAACCACTGCTCCTCAACACCTTATCTTGTGCCCATTTTGGAAATACAAAGGTTTTCTAGATAGCTATTTTTCACCCTTTATATTTCAGCAAATTAATTGCTGTATACCCGGTATAGAATGAAAACGCACTGCAGGGTGCAGCTTATTTTTTGGCTCTAGGTACCTAGGGTTCTTGATGAACCTACAAGCCCTATATATCCCCGCAACCAGAGGAGTCCAGCAGACGTAACAGTATATTGCTTACCTCAATTTCAATATTTTTCTTTTTCAGTTGTTATTGTCTGTAGGAAACTCTTGTAGGATCTACACAAATGACCCCTTGCTGAATTCAGAATGTTGTCTACTTTTCAGAAATGTTTAGGTTTCTGGGATCCAGCATTGGTTTCACGCCCATTTCTGTCACTGACTGGAAGGAGGCTAAAAGCACAATTTTTTTTTAAAATGGATATGTCTGAGTAAAATGCCAAAGTTGTGTTGAAATAAATTGGGTTTTCTGATTCAAGTCTGTCTGTTCCTGAAAGCTGGGAAGCTGGTGATTTTAGAACCGCAAAGCCTTTGTTGATGCCATTTTCAGGGGAAAAAACACAAGCCTTCCTCTGCAGCCACTTTTTCCAAATTTTTTGAATAAAACGAAATTCTCACTGTATTTTGGCTAATTTCTTGGCCTCCTTCAGGGGAACCCACAAAGTCTGGGTACCTCTAGAATCCCTAGGATGTTGGAAAAAAAAGACGCAAATTTGGCTTGGCTAGCTTATGTGGACAAAAAGTTATGAGGGCCTAAGCCAAACTGCCCCAAATAGCCAAAAAAAGGCCTGGCACAGGAGGGGTAAAAGGCCTGGCAGCGAAGGGGTTAAGCTTCCGTAGCTTGAAAAGTATTATGTATTTAAAAGTGAAGATGTTTAGAAGATCATTGTGATTTATTGGTAAATGTTTTGGTACAATCATTATGGACATTATTTTCTGCACAGAGCTACTACCCGAGATTAGTTTATAATTACACACAATGGGAACATTGACTCCGCCAGTGGGGAGTTGAAAAACATACATAGATAAGTTTCCATATTTTACTGGATATGATGTAAAAAAGGCTGAGTTTCATTATTTTTAAATGCCTCTCTCACAATTATGAAATATTTTGCTTTCTGACACAAAATGTATTTATTTTGATTCCTTTGTTTCCCAGTTGGCTATAGTAGGCTATGAATATTGGTTGAAGTTAATTGGCTTAAAGAGTGTTTGGGGACTAGAGAAATACAGGGTACAGAAGCTTCATTTAGAGCACAACTCATTCCATTGCAAATTATATTTCACAATGAAATTGTACAGCAAACAAGTTGCTTATGCTTGGATACAAGTGCTACTCAGGACCTTCTAGGTTTATGGGTGACTCCTGTTCTACATATATCTGCAAGTATTCTGCTGCCCTTCTAAACTTCAACAGTTCCCCGAGTAACACTTGAGGTGTACTCCATATTTTCCTTATGTAACTAGACTGCCTGATTACTGTGGAATATTATCATTTTAATCAAATATTAGGTAGATGTCAGATGCAGTAGAAAGGCAAAAACTGACTCTTATTGATCAAATCCAAACTCCAAAGATCTGTTGCAAGTCACTATCCCGACTCAATTAGTTAGAGACCTACCTTGCAACAAACTGTCTCTGCACTACCTAGTAAAAACCTTACATGTCTGATACCTGCATGGTCTTTTCATCATGCATTAGTTTAAGTGATTTAGCATTATCTTGCTCCTGTTCCATATCCAGGTGTTAAATATACAGTCTATTTCCTTAATTCACCAATTCACAATCATGCAGCTGTACTGGAAGTAACCTGCTTCATTTTCCAGGACATCTCTACATTTCTCAGGGCCTTGGGCCAGAACACCCTACTCCCCTGCAACCTCCTAAGCACTAACTCATTAAGATCTTATTATGGTCTATAGGCCAGAGCCCCTCACTTCATATCCCTATAATCACACCCAGACTAAGACTGCAACCTCATAAAACATAGGCTCATCCTCATACACATCCCATTAACTGACACATCCTCAAACTACTAAACAAAGGCTCCATGTCATGTTCATCAGTACAAAAGCTGGAATACTCTATACTCCAGACAATGCAGACCTCATTGCTTATGACAATGTTCATGCTCTCTGTAACATAGAAATAAGGCTCACCCACACATCCTTACACTCCTAGTTTTCCTTATTCTCACAAGTTAGAGCATCCAGTGTATGGACCAGGCACATGGGCATGGGGTAGCCTCATTGTCATCAATACATCATCTTGGTCCTGCATGTTAGACAAGCTAGAAACATTAATTTCCGTGGAGCTCCTGACATGCCACATTTCTCTCTTTGCAACTCAGTCTGCCACTGTCAATATCGTCTATAGACCTCTTGCCAAATGAAGACGTAAAAGACAAATTTCCTGACCTAATCAGAACACACAAACTATTCTCCTCTCTGACTTCAACCTGCCAGACAATGCACGCAAGGAAAAAAACAAGTGACACCTTCCTCAACCTTTTCAGGACACAACATATTACAGGATATCATTCAACCAAAACCATCCAGAAAAAAGAAATCCTAAAAGCAAATCCCATGCATAACTGATCCAGACTGACCAATATAGACCAAATTCCAGAGTTCAATCTGTAGAAGATCAACAAACCTCCAGATTTTTCAAAGACTTAGCCATCAATAACCTAAACTTCAAACACTTCTATCACTCTGCTACCTGCACATCTGATGTCAACTTGCTTTTAAATGACTTTGAAGTATTTCTTTAAGACCACCCACATTTCCATTAAAACATCCAAGTGCAAGCCACACCCTGTGGTAGCTTGGCATTCCAAAGACCCGCTAACAACATATTTTGATCTGTAGAAAGGAAGCAAAATGAAAGTAATATAGAATTTTGGATATTCTCACACTACTGAAGTCTTTCCATACCACATGCAGACCACTCATTACATCAGTCAAAGCCAAGTACCATACCAACCAAGTCAATTACATTCTCAACAGAAGCAGAACACTTTTCACGTCAATCAGAGTAGTTCCAAAACCAAGGCACACGCCTGAAATGATACAAAGTCCATGAATCTTTTTGAAAATGTTTTGCTCCTTGGTTTATTCTTGATGAAACCGCATCTGGTAACTCATAATCCCAGCCAACACTTGTTTCGTCACATGGGAGTATCCCTTTGACTTAGTCAGGGCTAGAAATGAAATAGATAATTGCCATTGTAATACAATGTCTTAGTAAAAGTACTATGACGAAGGAAATACATTTCAAGTTGAGAGGTAAAACAGGAGCCAAGGGGCCCAAATGTTATGATCCCTGGTGAGTGAAGGGGATCTTTGCAGATCTAAGATTGACTTAATTCAAATTTGTTACACGTCTTAAACTGACGTCTGCACTAAATAAAATTGAAAATGTAGGAAATACTAGTGTGGAATACAGTCCATTCACCATACAGGATATACATGACATGGTTGCACTACTCTCCATCAACAATTACGAGGACCCATTACCATTTCTAGAGTGCTATCTGAACTTGATATCCAATGCCACAGGGTGACTAGTGGCCTGAAAACAAAAGCATGATGGACGCCAAATTTAACAAGTAATAATACAATTGATGTTTTTCACAAATTGGTATGCTGAGCCCTAGATAAAATAGATCATGGAAAGGGATCATCGATAGGGAGTGGGAAGGACAATCTGAGTCCTGGGGAGCGAGGGGTTCTCGCAAGCTTATAAGAGAATAATGATCTATAAATTATGAAAGCAGATATGGATGGTAACATCATATTAATGAACAGGTTAGACTATTAGCAAGAAATGTACTCACAATTAAATGACTATGCCTGTTATGAGAAAATAATATGTAATCTTTTATATTATCTTACCAGTTGCATAAATAGATAATTGAAAACATGGTTTGACAATGACTTGCTAGAGGAGGATGAGCACATGTACCTAAGAGTGGAACGCTCTAGATTCCCCTGTTTATATACCCTTCTGAAGATACATAAGAACCTTCCTTTTCAGCCAAGTAGACCAATTGTATCTGGTATAGGTGGTCCTACGGAAAAACTATTGGAATTTGTAGATGTAGACATTTTGTTTAGAATCTTCCATCTTTTATCAAATATATGAAACATACTGAGTATTCTAGGAGACACTTAGGGGGTCATTCTGAACTCGGCAGTAAAAGGCCCTTACCGCCGGTCAGAAGACCGCCATAACACCGCCGCGGCCGCGGTCAACCGCCACGGTCATTCTGACCCACAACGGCCAAACCTCCAAAATTCCGTCCTCCACTGCAGGCCGCCACATCAGCGGGCAGCGATAAACTGGAGATGACCAAACCTCCACCGTCACGCCAACAGAAATACGCCCATGCCATTACGACCCACGAATCCACACGGCGGTCATTCAAACGCGGTATTCCATTGGCGGTACACACCGCCGCGGTCAGAATACACACACATCACCAAAACACAGCCACATTGGACAATTTGAAATACACACACCTGATACAAATACACACACCACTCCCACACAATCAACCAACTATAAAACACACACCCACATCACCCACAAACCCCTGCGACCATAATTACTGAGAGAAGGAGAGAGAGACACAGCAGACAATCCAAAGCAAGACACAGTGAGGCACACTACACCATCACACACACCACATAGTAGCACAAAGCACCACTCACCAACATACTTATCATCACATACACCACCCCACACCACACCCACACCACCCCATGGCACCCCAAAGGCACCCACGCTTTTCGGACCAAGAACTCCGGGTCATGGTGGAGGAAATCCTAAGAGTGGAACCCCAGCTCTTCGGCTCGCAGGTGCAGCACACCAGTATAGCTAGGAAGGCGGAGCTATGGCAGCGGATCGTGGACAGGGTCAACGCGGTGGGACAGCATCCCAGGAATAGGGAGGACATACGCAAAAGATGGAACGACCTACGGGGGAAGGTCCTATCGATGGTCTCCAGGCACAACATCGCGGTCCAGAAGACTGGCGGCGGACCCCCACCCACCCCTCCCGAATTCACATCGTGGGAGCAAGACGTCTTGAACATCCTGCATCCTCAGGGCCTCGCAGGAGTAGCCGGAGGAATGGACTCTGGTAAGTCCAATCTCAACTACTATATCCCCCCCACCCCACCAGCATGCCAACCCACACCCCCACCCTCACCCCCAACCACCCAGCACACATCCTCCCTGACAATGTCTCACCAGCACAACCCACCCATCCCAACACCAACTCCTGCATGCCAACACAAATCATGGGCACCCATCACCTAAGCATGACCACTGCACTAACCCCCCCCCCTAACTACCCTCACAACACCTCCCTCAAGGGAATGCCTGCACTGGGGGACAAGGGCACCCATAACACGCACGCTATTGCACACACAGAAACAATAACCAAACTCTCTTACCCCATGCAGGACCCGAACGACAACACACCAGCCAGGAGGGTCCAGAAGTGTCCATCCCACCACCGGAACAGGCCCACACTGAGGATAGCAGCTCTGTCGACAGTGAACCTGATGACCAGCCCGGACCATCGGGGACCTCTGGGCAGTCGGTTCCCCTCAGGCAGCCACAGGTCACACCAGACCCGACCCCCTCTGCCAACACCAGCACAGCTCCCACCCAGCGGGCCCATGCCTCTGTCTCTAGGACAGCTCAATCAGCGGTGTGTCCGCCACTACAGGGCACCCAGGCTAACCCAACACCCCAACAACAACAGGGACCTTGGGGCAGTGGTAGCGGGCACACCGTCCAGGGGACAGAGGCCGGGGGAAACCGGGCAGCTCGGAGGGCTGCTGTGCGACAGGGGGGGGGAGGAGAGGCCCAGGGAACCCACTCTCCAAGAGGCCCTCACCACCATCATGGGGGCATACCACCACTCCCAAGAAACGATGGCGACGGTACTGGCCAGGTTCACTGAGATCCAGGCACAGCAGGAAGAACGCTACATGGGGTTCAGGGAGGAGCTGAGAATCATCGGGACCGCAATGGGGACCATCGTCCTGGCCCCCCACAGGATAGAGGACGCGTTGCGGGACCATGGTGCACCACACAGGGCCCCTGTCACTAGGCCGGACCAGGAACAGCCTACCACCTCCGCCGGCGCTAGTGGACAGGAGGTCCCAACACCTCGACAGCCCCCCAGAACCCCACCTCCTGCTGAAGAACAACCACCCCGTAAGAGGAGCCTGAGACCAAAAAAAAAGACAGAGTAGGATGTCAAGACCCCCGCCAGCAGGACATACCCCCTCAAGTCTTCCCACTGTCCCACATTGCCACCCTGTCCAACCATGAACTGCCTATGCTCCATCCTTCCACAGGCAAAAGAACAATGCACCTGTGAGACTGAGAACTGGACTCTGCCATGGATATTCCTCCACCCCCACCCATCACCCTTAGAATCACATGTACCAATATCTAGCACTGTAAATAAATCACATTTTGCACACAAATCTGTTTTGAGTCATGCTGTATTATTAACAAATGTATTACATATTACTGTTCAATTTCTGTTCTGTCAATTAGTCATGACAACATACCAATATCAATACGCTGTATTTCATGGGCGAACCAAGCAGAAGTCAGGTACTGAGTCAGACAGCACTGAGAAGGGAAGGGAAAGGCAAAAATTTATGAAAAACATCTGTGGGGAACTACAGAAAGTACAGATGCAGGAGGCTATAAGCAATTGTGAAATGGCGTGGGTGAATCTTACCTGGGTGTTACTGGAAATACTGTTGTATCACTCTGTCCCTATTGTCTGTGTCGTCCTCAGAGTCTTCCTCCTCTTCACTCTCCACAGGTTCCACGGCTTCTACAACACCACCATCTGGACCATCCTCCTGCAGGAAAGGCACCTGGCGTCGCAAAGCCAGGTTGTGGAGCATACAGCACGCCACGATGATATGGCACACCTTCTTTGGTGAGTACATTAGGGATCCACCTGTCATATGCAGGCACCTAAACCTGGCCTTCAGGAGCCCAAAGGTTCGCTCAATCACCCTCCTAGTACGCCCATGGGCCTCATTGTACCGTTCCTCTGCCCTTGTCCGGGGATTCCACACTGGGGTCAGTAGCCACGGAAGGTTGGGGTAACCAGAGTCACCTATTAGCCACACACGTTGTCTCTGTAGCTGTTCCATCACATAGGGAATGCTGCTATTTCGCATAACATACGCGTCATGCACTGACCCTGGGAACTTGGCATTCACATGGGAGATGTACTGGTCAGCCAAACAGACCACCTGGATATTCATTGAATGGTAATTCTTCCTGTTCCTGTACACCTGTTCATCGTCATTTGGGGGGACTAAAGCCACATGGGTCCCATCAATTGCACCAATGATGTTGGGGATGTGTCCAAGGGCATAGAAATCAGCTTTCACTGTAGGCAAATCACCCTCCTCTGGGAAAATGATGTAGCTCCGCATGAGTTTCATCAGGGCAGACAACACTCTGGATAAGATCTTGGAAAACATAGGCTGAGACATCCCAGATGACATGGCCACTGTTGTCTGGAATGAGCCAGTTGCAAAGAAATGGAGGACTGACAGAACCTGCACCAGAGGGGGAATTCCTGTGGGTTGGCGGATGGGGGACATCAGGGCTGGCTCCAGCTGGGCACACAGTTCATGGATGGAGGCACGGTCAAGTCGGTATCGTAGTATTATATGGCGTTCTTCCATTGTCGACAGGTCCACCAGCGGCCCGTACACGCGAGGATTCCTCCTTCTCATCGCTAGTCCCAGCGGACGGTGCCTAGGAAGGAGAATATGGAGTACAGAGTCAATCCACTCACAGGTACGTACAACACAGCTTGCACAGTACAGGTAAATTTATGGTTTGATATGTTTGTATGTGTGCCATTGCAAGGCCTAGGCCTGTGTGACGCATTAGAAATTAAGCCATGTGGGCCCTTGAAATGGCCGATGCCTGACCTGTGAAGTGGGACAATGGGATGTGAGGTCACTGCGCTGGCGGGGCACACCGTGGCGGTAGGCGGTCGAAGACCGCTGTGCGAAGACGCATTGGTTAACATTGAAGCCTATGGGTTTCAGGAGCCAATGACGATGTGCGCCGGCGGTCGCGGGACGCACCGCCGCGGTACGCACCGCCGCGGGCGTGACCGCCATTTTCTATCAGCTCAATCATTCGAGACCTGATCATCCACAGGAGAGGACCTATACTGCAAGTGCTGCTGTGAACTCGGTCTGGAAGTGACAATGGCTGCTGCTACTGGTGAAAGGGCCCACGCCTTCAGTTCAGAAGAGTTGGAGAAGCTCGTGGACGGGGTCCTCCCCCAGTATGCGCAACTCTACGGTCCTCCAGACCAACAGGTGAGTACACTCAGTGCACATTGAATGGGTTATGCCTGTGTGGAGGGGGGGGGATGTAAGTTGGTGGGGTGTGGAGGGAATGGGGAGTGCAACGCACGACAGATGAGAGAATGGGAACCATGAAAAGGTTGGGGAGGGGGGGGCATGTACTCCAAACATGCAGATATGTGACGGTTTCTCTTTCCCACCCTGTACATGTCAAACAGGTGAGCGCCCACCAGAAAATTGATATTTGGCGTGCCATCGCCGAGGAAGTCCGGAACTTGGGGGTCCACAACAGACGGGGCACCCACTGCCGCAAGAGGTGGGAGGACATCCGCCGCGGAACGAGGAAGACCGCAGAAACACTGCTGGGGATGGCCTCCCGACCTAGGAGGGGTGCCAGTCGCACCATGACCCCCCTGATGTCCCGGATCCTGGCGGTGGCCTACCCTAATTTGGATGGGCGCTTGAGGACAGCACAGCAGACACAAGGGGGTGAGTATCCGCACATTCTCCTATCTGTATGCGCATTGGAGGCGTCTGGGTGGGGGAGGAGGGCTGTGGGTGACATTAGGCCCGGGCGCTCTCTGTAGTGTAGTCCGCTCCCTTAGGCATGGCCCTCTGCCCCCGCCCCCCACCTCTGTAGGGTGCCAAGTGCAGCTACCCATGCTCCCGCATCACCCATGTGCGCGTGTGTTGTCCCTAGACCTGTTTGCCTAGTCAGAAGTACTGAGTAGTGTACCCCAAGTTCGCGACTTAGTGCACGAGGCACCTGTGTCTGTCCTCTCCGCAAAGGGTATTGCTAAGGCATGCACTCAACTTTGTTTAATTTCTCCCCCCACCCTAAATCTTTGTCTTCTTGTGTTTTAGCATCATCAGGCGGAGGAGATTTGGCGTCGAAGCAGGAGGGAGCTGCAGGTCACCAGGCCCCGGTGGGCACTGACACAGACACCGAGGGCACCAGTGATCCGGAGGGCGAGGGGAGCACCACAACGGGGGCCGGTGGAGACACCAGCGACACGGACACGTCCTCGTTTGGGAGCTCCCTAGCGGGGGCGGCACCATCTGTGCCCCCCGCAACAACAGGTACAGCCGCCACCCAGCGCACCAGCACCGCCCTCCCAGCAGCCCCTCAGTCTTCGCTCTGTGGCCGCTCGGCCAGGAAGGCACGCGTCTCCTTCGCCCCAGGCACCTCAGCCCCTGCCTCTGTTACCCCTGCTGCCCTCAGTGCGGAGCTCATTGACCTGGTGAGGACGCTCATTGTTGGGCAGACTACCCTTCTGAATGCCATCCAGGGGGTGGAAAGGGAGGTGCATCGGAGCAATGCCTACCTGGAGGGTATTCATTCGGGTCAGGCTGCCCATCAACGAGCGTTCACTGCTTTGGCCTCAGCACTGACGGCAGCCATTGTCCCTGTCTCCAGTCTCCCTCTTCTATCTGCCTCCACCCTTTCTCTGTCTCCTGTACCTCAACCTATCCCATCCACACCATCAGACCAGCCTGCCCACACCTCAACACCCAAGGCCAGCTCATCCAAACATAAGCACCACAGAAAACACAAGCATTCACCCAAGCAACACACAGATGCAGACATATCAACAGTCACTACCACCTCTGTGTCCCCGTCCTCCTCGTCTCCCTCCTCCCTCCCTGTGACGTCTACACTCACACCTGCATGCACCCCAACATCAGCCAGTTCTTCCACCACCAGCAAACCCTCCACTACAGTCCGCACACCTGCAGTCACCACCCCCACTGGCATTTACACGTCCCCTGTGTCCTCTCCCACTGTGTCTGTCACCCCCTCTTCCAAGACACATAAACGCAGGAAGACACCCAAACAACAGCCAACCACCTCACCACAGCCTACGTCCCAGTCACCTGCACCCAAGGACAGCACACCTGGCTCTCATACAACCACATCCTCTTCCTCCACTTCTCTCACCACTACTCCTACCCCTTACCTTGGTCCCAAGAAAAATTACCTCTCCACTTTTGACCTCTTTCCCTCCCCCGACCCACCCCCTCCAACTGGGAAAAGTCCCAAGGGCACCTCAGCCACCACCAGCCCAACTACTACAGTGCAAGTGGTGCATGGCATGTGGAGTCCACCCTTTGGCGGCAGTAACACTTCGGTGAGCAGCAAGGGGACAGCCAGCCCCCCCCCAGGCAAGAGGACCCGGAAATTGAAGGGCCGCCGTGAGCGGACAGAGACGGCTGCCCCCAAGGAGGTGACTCCGGCCACTTTACCGGCCACAGCAGCCAGGGGAGGCAAGGGCCAGAGAGCCCCATCTAAGGAGCGGAAGGACAGCAGGGCGGAGAGGACAACCACCAGGAGCGCGGAGCAGGAGGGCCCCACAAGCCCCATCCCGGCTGCAAGGGACGACACCAAAGGGCCCAGGACTCACTCCCCGAAGGGGCCTGACACAGCACGGTCAGAGGGCGACTGAGCAGGGTGTCCAGGCCAGGTATGACTCCCTTGACATACTGCAACAGCACCGCTGAAGAGGGCCCCGCCGTGAAGACAGGTACCGCTGAACAGGGCCCCGCCGTGAAGACAGGTACCGCTGAACAGGGCCCCGCCGTGAAGACAGGTACCACTGAACAGGGCCCCGCCGTGAAGACAGGTACCGCTGAACAGGGCCCCGCCGTGAAGACAGGTACCGCTGAACAGGGCCCCGCCGTGAAGACAGGTACCGCTGAACAGGGCCCCGCCGTGCTGAAGAGCACCGCTGAAGAGGGCCCCGCCGTGCAGAAGAGCACCGCTGAACAGGGCCCCGCCGTGCAGAAGAGCACCGCTGAACAGGGCCCCGCCGTGAAGACAGGTACCGCTGAAGAGGGCCCCGCCGTGAAGACAGGTACCGCTGAACAGGGCCCCGCCGTGCAGAAGAGCACCGCTGAAGAGGGCCCCGCCGTGCAGAAGAGCACCGCTGAACAGGGCCCCGCCGTGCAGAAGAGCACCGCTGAACAGGGCCCCGCCGTGAAGACAGGTACCGCTGAACAGGGCCCCGCCGTGCAGAAGAGCACCGCTGAAGAGGGCCCCGCCGTGCAGAAGAGCACCGCTGAAGAGGGCCCCGCCGTGCAGACAGGTACCGCTGAAGAGGGCCCCGCCGTGCAGAAGAGCACCGCTGAAGAGGGCCCCGCCGTGAAGACAGGTACCGCTGAACAGGGCCCCGCCGTCTCAAGCACCGCTCCGCTGGGCCCGCCGTCTCAAGCACCGCTCCGCTGGGCCCTTCCTGTCAAGCACCGCTCCGCTGGGCCCCGCCGTCTCAAGCACCGCTCCGCTGGGCCCTTCCTGTCAAGCACCGCTCCGCTGGGCCCCGCCATCTCAAGCACCGCTCCGCTGGGCCCTTCCTGTCAAGCACCGCTCCGCTGGGCCCGCCGTCTCAAGCACCGCTCCGCTGGGCCCTTCCTGTCAAGCACCGCTCCGCTGGGCCCCGCCGTCTCAAGCACCGCTCCGCTGGGCCCTTCCTGTCAAGCACCGCTCCGCTGGGCCCTTCCAGTCAAGCACCGCTCCGCTGGGCCCCGCCGTCTCAAGCACCGCTCCGCTGGGCCCCGCCGTCTCAAGCACCGCTCCGCTGGGCCCTTCCTGTCAAGCACCGCTCCGCTGGGCCCCGCCGTCTCAAGCACCGCTCCGCTGGGCCTTTCCTGTCAAGCACCGCTCCGCTGGGCCCCGCCGTCTCAAGCACCGCTCCGCTGGGCCCTTCCTGTCAAGCACCGCTCCGCTGGGCCCCGCCGTCTCAAGCACCGCTCCGCTGGGCCCTTCCAGTCAAGCACCGCTCCGCTGGGCCCCGCCGAATCAAGCACCGCTCCGCTGGGCCCCGCCGTCTCAAGCACCGCTCCGCTGGGCCCTTCCTGTCAAGCACCGCTCCGCTGGGCCCCGCCGTCTCAAGCACCGCTCCGCTGGGCCCTTCCTGTCAAGCACCGCTCCGCTGGGCCCCGCCGTCTCAAGCACCGCTCCGCTGGGCCCTTCCTGTCAAGCACCGCTCCGCTGGGCCCCGCCGTCTCAAGCACCGCTCCGCTGGGCCCTTCCTGTCAAGCACCGCTCCGCTGGGTCCTGCCGTCTCAAGCACCGCTCCGCTGGGCCCTTCCTGTCAAGCACCGCTCCGCTGGGTCCCGCCGTCTCAGGCACTGTTTATGGTTCACTGTGCCCACCATGCCTCCTCCTTGACCAGTGGACTCTGTAATCCACCTGAGAGACTGTGGCTTTGCACTCCCCAGGATGGTACAGTGGGCAACCCACCCACTGTAGAGACATTGATAGACTGTGGCTTTGCACTCCCCAGGATGGTCCAGTGGGCAACCCACCCACTGCAGAGACTTGAGAGACTGTGGCTTTGCACTCCCCAGGATGGTACAGTGGGCAACCCACCCACTGTAGAGACTTGAGAGACTGTGGCTTTGCACTCCCCAGGATGGTCCAGTGGGCAACCCACCCACTGCAGAGACTTGAGAGACTGTGGCTTTGCACTCCCCAGGATGGTACAGTGGGCAACCCACCCACTGCAGAGACTTGAGAGACTGTGGCTTTGCACTCCCCAGGATGGTACAGTGGGCATGGTGGCTCCTCGTGGATCTGGCGTTTATGGACTCATGTGGCTGTGGTGGCCCCCCCTTCCCTTCCCCCTGAGGTGCCTGTAGTTTTGACATCGGATGCCCCTGCAGTGTTCTCTCCAAAGGACTCAGGTCTCGTGTGTGGGCTTTGCCCTTGTTTCGCAGAACCTTGGCCCACGTACATGTTAGATTCGTAGGATGTGCAGGACTTGTTACTTCAGTGATACACTGATGTGTATATCTTTTTGGTTTTTGTAAATATTTTTCACGGTTGCTCAATTATTTCCAGGTGCTTTTTTTGTAAATGAAAATTTATTCCAAATTTGGTTGTGTCATTGTATTTTTGAAGGGTCTTTGTGTGGTGTCACTGTGACTTCCTGCTCTGCATTGGTGTGTACATATTGGGGGGGTGGGGGGGTCGCATATGTGTATGCCCGTAACCTTTCTTCCTCCCCCCTCCCGTGTGTCGTGGGTGCAGTACTCACCGTTGACGTCTGCGCCGGAGTTCGTACTCGTGGTAGATGAGCAGGTAGACGAGAGCAGGTATGATGTTCAATTCAGGTTCCATGCTGTCCGGATTCCGCGTGGAGTGTCTCGAGGTGAGCGTTTTCCATTGGAAATGTCTGTTTCCGCCGTGTTTTTATCGGCGGTGCTCCCGCCCCGGAAAAGGTGGCGGATTGGTGGGTCGTGATAGGGTGGGCGGTACATTGTCTGCCGCCTGGCTGTTGGCGGTGACCGCCGCGCTGTTTGTTTGTTCCGCCGTGGCGGTCGGAGTGTTAATGCGGCGGGCTGTGTTGGCGGTTCCCGCCAGGGTCAGAATTGCATTTTTTGGACCGCCGGCCTGTTGGCGGGTTGGCCGCCGCTTTATCACCGACCGCCAGGGTCAGAACGACCCCCTTAATGTCACTTTACGCTGTACCAGCATTAATCATGAGCTGAAATTATCAGCACTTAGACATTTTCTGAACACGAGATCAGCAAGTCTACTGGCCCATACAAAAATATAACTGGCTATGACTGAGCTTATATTACATAACATCTATTTTCTTTTCAAAACCAACTGGTATAGACTGAAATAAAAAGTAGCTATGAGCTCAACATTTTCTCCTTCCTATGCAAACTTATTTATGGGACCTTTAGAGAAGTAGATGATTTGGGGCCCAAGAGATGCACAATGGAATGCCTCCATTTTGTACTGGGACAATATATAGATGACTGTCTCATGATTTGGACTGGTACTATTTCGGAGTTGCTCAGTTTCTGTGACTATCCGAACTCCAATCTAGGGAATATTAGGTTTACATATCAACAGAGTCAGACTAATATTGTATATTTGGATGTTGAATTCTTCATGGAGAACAATACCATACATAGTAGATTACATCGTAAAATGACATCCTGTAATTCCATTCTACATGTTTCTAGCGCACGTCTGAAATATAAAGTCAAATCAATACCATTGGGGAAATGATCTGCGCAAGACGAAATTGTAGCAAACACTCAGATTTTCAGAATTGTACCAGAGAGATGGATTCACATTTCTTACAGAGAGGTTACAGTGAAGTGATATTAAAGTAGCCCATGACAAGATTATGAGATTACAATGGAGTGACACATTAAAGAGCAATAAGAAGAGTAAAAAACTAAAGCGAACAATGTATTACTGAATATACACAAATGTCCAACATACTATTAAGATGCATGCATAGGCACTGGCATATACTGAGTGCAGGCACAACTTTGAGTGAATATATTTTAGACAGGCCAGATCTTACGTACCGTAGAGGTAGGAGCCTTAGGAATATATTGTGTCCCAGGTATCCAAACAGTACACCATCAGAAGGTTGGTTAACTAAATGTAGGAAGGGCTTTTTCGAATGTGGTCACTGTGGTATGTGTAAATGCTCCCATCATGAAAAAAGTTTGGGGGGGAATAAAAATAGGAAATCCTGTATATGTTCCAACATTATTTGTAACACAAACTGCATTGTGTATGTTATTGCTATGCAGCGTGTATATGTGGGGAGTACTGTTAGGGGCCCTTAAAGTCAGGATAAGTAAACACTATAGGGCCGTGAGATAGGAAGATGAACTATATCCAATAGACACATATGAAAGAGTGTCCAGCTCAAGGGGTGGTTAAGAATTTCAGGTTTTTGTGGTATACAGCATGTACAGAAAGACCCCCGGGAGGGGCAACAGCGAGCTGTATCTAAGAAGAATGGAATCTATTTGGATCGTAGAAGAGGGTTTAAATACTGATCATGAGTTTGAATACTTTTTAGGGTACTAGATGCAACATGATGTCATTAGTTATACATTTGTTTCTATAAAATTGGTTGCCTGTTATTTGACTAGTCCTCATTATACAAGTATGTAATTTGCAAAGGTTGCATACAATCCTTCATGTATCTCTTAAGTTTTTCGTTAACTTTATAGAGCCTTTTCTTTTCTTTTTAATCTTACCTGTTTCATTCGAATCCCATACATACAGAGGAATGGCATTTATCTGTTATTGATGTTACTTGTGGAAACAGTGGGGGACTTCCTTTGTGGATTATTGGGCATCATTGTTTGCTTTGACCACTGTTGTCTTGTTGAGTAAAAAAAAATGAAATGGAGATTGGTCTTCGTATAGTATTTCAGGGGATTTTACCTGGATAATCACACCCTACTGTTGGATATTTATGGTCATATGCAAATATTGGACTTCTTCCGTTGGCCCATTTGGCCCCACATGTTTGGAAGTGTAATATATAATTTTTTGATGAGAGACAATCTTGACTTGGCTGGTACTGTCCAGCTTCTAAGTAATGATAAAACTGTTTGGATTAAGGATTTCAGAGACACTAGGGCCCTCATATTAAGTTTGGCAGTCTTTTGGTAAGAATGCCATGGTTGCGACCGCCACAAGACTGCCAGTGTTGGCGGTATCCCACCCACCGTGTTAGGAGTCCACAATGAAGACCGCCAAAAAACAACCACAAATCCAACACCACCAGAATACTGGCTTGCGGGAAAAATGTGTTTCCACCACCAGCATTGCAAGTCAACAACATTCCACCCACCATATTACGATCCACAAATCTGCACAGTGGTCTTTCCCTACCAGAAAACCATTGGCGGTCTGACCCTCTGCGGACTGAATATACTCCTGTAGGAGCCACAACACCACAGTGGACAGTTGGAAGACCCCACACCTTACACACACCAGGCACACCCACACACAGAACTATGTAACACACAACCCACAAGCCTTTGCAACAAAACTACAGAACAAGAGAGGAGAGCAGCCGCATTCACAAACCTAGCACCTACACACAAGGCACATATACACTACGCACTCAACACACACCACACAACTGCACCACCTATACAATACACACCTTACAACTACACACAAACACCACAACCTACCAGCACTCACAACCAAATATCCCCATCCTACCAAGCACCCTACACACACAACACCCACCCCCTCCAAAACCACCATGTCCCATCAAAAGCATGTACACTTCACTGACAAGGAGTTGAGGGTCATGGTCTATGAAATCCTCAGGGTGGAGCCACAACTATTAAGAGCACAGGTACAGCAAACCTCCATTGCCAGGAAAATGGAGTTACAGCAGAGAGTAGTCGACAGGGTCAACTCTGTGGGCACCCATCCAAGCACAAGGAAGGACATCAGGAATAAGTGGAATGACCTATGGGGGAAGGTGCGCTCCATGGCATCCAAGCACCAGCTGGTGGTACTGAAGGCTGGCGGTGGGCCCTCACCTCCTCCCACAGAGTTAACATCATGGGAGGAGAAGGTCTTGGACATCCTGCATCCAGAGGGCCTGACTGGAATACCTGGAGGTCTGGACTCTGGTGAGTAACTAACACTCCCCTGCCACTAATTTGTCCTGTCCAGTTTGCTTCCTCACCACCCACACAGTCCCCAATTGACTCCTTCTCCCACCACACATTCCACCCAGTCTCCTAATGCCCCTCTCCTGCATGCCACCCCCCCACTCACCTCCAATTCTCACACACTCCCTTCCAAGTGCACGGATAGCACTGCCAATTACAATCACTATGACTCCCATGATGCACTAGCCCATTCATATCTAAACCTGCAATGAGCACGTCAAATCACATCCCTTGCATGTACGACTATTGCACTAGCTACAACAACTGCATGCTTCGGCTGAGGACCACCACATGGCAATGACAGCGATGCAATGGCACTACACAATGCCAAATGTGCCCAAACACAGACACAGCACTGTCGCCAATCCTAAGGGCCACTAATCCAGGCCTACTACCCTGATATGGGCTAATCCTGTCCTTGAAAGTAAGAAGGTATACTCCATGCAAGGCACAGATAGGACAAACAACCTTGCATACACACATACCCCCCTCTCATTTGGACACCATGCTGCAATGTACAGCCGTTTCACATATACCAAGCCAGAATGCCCACCAGCTAACAGGGTGAACATGTAATGTGAACGATCACACAGGAACAGAACCCACCCACCCAGCTAAAGTGACCAAGCCTGAGTCACAAAAAAACCCCAAGGAGCATGGTACACATGATGATCCACTATCCACAAACAGTGTTAGCTGTGCTGCACCTGTCAATGCCATTGCTGGAAATCAAGTCAAGCCAATGTCTGCATCAGACTAACAGACAACCATACACATCTCCAACATTTAACTCTCTCTCACTCCATTCACAGGTACCCCTGCCACAGCCACCACGGAGATGTTACCAGAGACTGCCAGCCCTCCACAGGATAAAGGCCCAAATGAGGATAATGCCACTGAATGTCTGGAGAGTGACAACCTACCTGGCCCATCCGGAGCCCCTGGCCAGTCTACCACTCCCCGCCTCATCCTGCCCACATCACCCCCCCCCCCACCCTGTGGCAACAACATCTCATCGAACTCTTCATGCCCAAACCTGTGCCCCAAGGACTGTTCAATCAATAGTGTGCCCCACAGTACAGGGACTATTCACAATAAACACTATAGAACACAGTTACTGCATATGTGTCTTTATTATACAGATTCAATTCTATGTTTACTTAAATTTCAATGTGGTATGGGCCACAATACAACAGGCAGTGAAATGGACTGCAGAGGTAGGCATCCTCTGCAGCAGAGACAGTAGAACAGATATGTGCCAGAGAGGAAGTAAGGGAGTCAATAGTCTTGCCACACAGCAGAGTAAATCCACCTATCTCACCTGCAAAAAGACCATGGCAGACTCAACCATCAGGATAGTAGGCATGGTCCTACTCAAACCACATCTGTAGTCCATAGTTGATGTGCCTAGTGTAGTAGGCAACCAAACAGGGCACAACAGATGACATGTCTGTATCACTAGCCACTGGTCCAGCTGCCTCTTCCTTATCAGCTAGTAAGGGTATCTGACATAGGATGGATATGACTGTCAGTAGCACCCTAAGCATTGTGAATCAGCAGCTCCGTCCATCTGCATTAGTGGCTCTGAGGTGTCAGTCCAGTGCCATCTGTGTAGGCTACCTGTATATGCGACTGTGTAACTCTCCTTTCATCAATGGGACTATATAAATCATGTACTGTTTTTGTTATAGACAGATTGTGGAGCTGGCATCACAGTTCCACCACAGAACTGGCCTTCATGGGACAGGAGTACTGGCCTGAGAACTGACTGAGCCTATATAGGTGATCTGCTGACTGTGGGGTATGTGTAGGTAGGATACTGATACATGTTGATTTGATGAGGCCTGATAGCACAGATCTTATATTCCCAGGAGAAATACATGTGGGGATTTGGCCTTCCATACCATGGGTTGGTACTGGTGGTGGTAAGTAACCTGGGAGATCCCTGATGTGTCACCATGATGTGCATATGGCATCTATTACAAGCCCCTAGCTTGTTCTCTGCTGCATTTCTGGCGGGCTGCCTACATCATGTCAACATGGATAGTTGGGGCCACATCATATGCCCTTTGACTCTTACAGCTTTGCTTGGCTATTGGGCTGTGCCAGCATTGTAGAGCATAGGTTGCCATCACGGGGATAAGTCTAGTAGTTCTGTTATACTAGTTGTACTGTTGGGGTGAGGGTTAGCCGACAGGTGTGGGTAGTAGTGACATGTAATGACAAGATGAAGGTAATGTGTCTTTGCAAATATGGTTGCCTAGCCATGATATGTATTGTGACGGATGTAAATGTTTAGTAGTGTCAATGGGAGGTGTATGTTAACCATTTTGCCCCCATCTCTCTCTCTCCTTCCCTTCCTCCCTCTAGCTCTCATTGTGTGCATCAGCATTATCTAGCAAAGGAGCAGGAGCATGGGCGAGTGGGGAAGCAGCAGCTCATGTGACCTAGGAAGGTGGCACCAGTGACACCGAGGGACCCAGTGGGACAGAGGGTGAGGGGAGTGCCACAGGGGAGACTGGATACAACACATCATCTTTCGAATCCTACTCCAGTGGACACTCCCTGGCGGTGGTGGACCCATTTGGGACCACCCCAGCACCATCACTGTCCGCCAACCCCCTTTCTACCACTATCCTCCCTGTAGCTCCCACCCAGTTGCCTGTGCCCGCTCAGCCAGGGGGTGGGCCTTTCTTTCACTGGAGGCACCTCGGCACCTGCCCCAGTCAGCCCTGCTGCCATCAGTGAGGAGGCTTTTGACCTCCTGAGCTCCATCCCTGTGGGTCAGTCGACCATTGTGAATGCCATTCAGGGACTGGCAGCTCAAGTCCAACAGAGCAATGTGTTCCTGGAAGGCATTCATGGTGCCCTGGCTGGCCTCCAGAGAAGCTTTCAGGCTCTGGCCTCCTCACTGATGGCAGCCGGTGTCCTTTTGTCTACCCTGCCCCCTCCACCTCCCTCCTCCCAATGCCAAACCCCTCTGCCCACACCTATCCAGAGCACACATTCACTCAGGCATGCATACAACTCAACAGACACAGTTGGCACTGACAAACACAAGCATTCAAGACCCACCACCGGCATGCACACAGACAACTCCCACTTGCAGACACAACAACATCCACTCCCCACACAGACTCCCCCACTACCCCATCTTTCACAGACACTACACCTGAAACTCCTGCAGCCAGCACATCATCATTTGCAGATCCAGCGACCAGTCCCATCATACCCACAGTCACCACAATATCAGACCCTCAGACATCCAGCCCAGTCACCACATTTGCACTCACCACAACCACTGACACCCCCACATGCAACACATGTGCCATACCTGCAGCCACCACCCCAACAGACAGTCTCCCATCCAGCATGGCATCTCCCAGCACCTTCATCCCCTCATCCCAAAACACCTAAACGCCCGCACTCACCCACCCAACAGACACCCAGCACACGCAAGCATTCCACACACACACCTGCTCCCAAGCCACCCCCAAAGACGCATCTTACCACCACTCCCTCTCCCTCCACTACCAAACCCTTTTGCCATGGCCACCCCTGTGTACCAAATAAATATTTACTTTATGAATTTTCACTGTTACCTACCCCTCTCCCACCCCATGAAACCCCTAAGGGCTCTGTGTTCCTACCCAAGTTCAGCTCTTCCTCCTCCAAGTCCTCCCCTGCCACCTATGGTAGTGCCTGTGCCTGTACCCTGCCAAAAAGTCGACCCTCCAATGCCAAGGACCCCCATCCCTAGCCCAGACCCAAGGACCCCTGCCCAAACCCAAAGACCCCCCTCCCAAACCCCTCCTCCAACACCACCCCTCGCCACTGAGGTGCCTGCCCCCCCCCCTGAAGGCCCTACCCTGCAAATTTACTGTAGAGGTAAATTTGCAGCCTGGAGTCAAATTAGGCAGAGTGGGGTGCATAATGTGCTTTTGGCACCTCAGACATTGGACTGGCCTATGGCCTATTTTGTACATAGTTCATATTTATTTCTTAATTACACAATTTAATACATCTGGGCCAACAAGATGTAGGCATCCATCGAACACTACTTGTCCTACCTTTCTATCTCCATGTCTGATTTGTGTTTGTGGTCCTTAGTTTGTGTGTGTGTGCCATGTGTGTGTGTTGGTTGTGCGTGCTGTTGTGCATGGCCTACATGTGTGTGTGAGGCCCTGCCATCAGTCCCGCTGTGATGGGTGTATATTTGATTGTGTAGTTACATTCATGTGTGTAGCTATATTGTGTATTATTTGTTGTGTGATGTGTTGTGGTGGTGTTGTGTGCCTTTGTGTGGTTGTTGTGTTTGCATCTGTGTGTGTGGTGATGGCTATGTCATATACGTGGTGTGTTGTGTGGGTGTGGTGTGACATATGGTACGTTGTATGGGTGTGTGATGGTGTTGATTGGTTGTGAGTTGTTGTTCCGTGTTGTTGTCAGTATGTGTTGTCATGTGTAGGTGTGCAGTGCATTGGCTTGCCAACGCGTTTGTGTAGTTGCAGTTGTGATGTCAGTGTGTGACTCGGTGGTGTTGTGTTTCTGTGTGTTAGCCAGTGGCGGTGATGTATGTGTGCAGGGTGGTGTGTGGTTGGCACGTGTGTGTTGGCTGTGGTGTGTGTATTTGTGGTGTGCATGTGTGTGGTTTGCATGTGCATGTGTGTATGTAGCTCTGTGTGTGTGTGTGTGTTGGTATGGGTGTATGGCCGTTGCTGGCCGTGCCAGCTGTGTGTGTTGTGTGTGTGTTTGTTCTAATGGCTTGCTCTCCAGTGTGTGCTAGGTGAGTGTACTTACGGTTGTTGTCTTTGATGTCACTGGTTCCGGAGTTGTTTTGCGGGCAGGAGCAGTAGGAGGACTTCAAGTTCTGGTTCCATGGCTGCTCTGATGTGTCTGTGTTCCTGAAGGTGAGTGTTTTCTTTCATAGTCTTGGTTTCCGCCAGGGTTTTGGTGGTGGTGCACCCGTGGTGGAAACCCTGGCAGTGTGCAGCCTTATATGTGTACGGTGGAAACATGGGCCCTGCCGGTCTGAAGGTGCCTACCACCATCCGCGATGGCCTAACCCTCACTGGCAGTACTGTATTGGCTGTAAACTGTTGGCAAGACCGCTATGGTTATAATTTGGCAGTCTTCACCGCAGGGTCGTCGGCAGTACGACCGCCACCGCCAACATAGCAGTTCGGGTACCGCCAAACTCGTAATGAGGGCCTATGTTTGGTGGGGATTGAATGCAAATTTTTTGAAGACTTCTAAATGAATTTGATTGGAGCTTTGTTCTTATCCCTTCAACCTAAGTATGGTTATTATTATCCTGTCTACTTCATTTTGTCAATTAATGGTACCCCTAGGTAATGGTCTGGTTTATAATATAGATGACACTTGTCCTTTTCCTTTAGTTTGTTATAGTGGTAACTATCTACTAATGTTGATTGTAATTATGGTATAGATCAGGATTGGTGTACTATTGGCCTACCATATCACTAAGATGATATTTTTAAATGGGGACATAGCAATAGCGTATGCACAGTAATTATTGGTAAGATTTGTTTTCCAACACTGCATACTAAAATATAATGGCCATTGGGAGCTTGGTTTTTAGTCCTTTCTCTTTGTCTACATAAGCTTCTATACAGGTTAATCATGGTGCCCTTGTTAGACGCCGATGGAGGATACTTGCTCCACCCTTCTCAAAAATATGAGTTGCGATCAAATGCGGTCAGCTTTTAATAATACAGTTCGCGGGTGCAGAGCTTTTCTACCCCATATGCGGGTCAATTGTGCTAACTTAGACACTTGCGGTGTTGAATACTTATGACCCTTTGCTTGGGGTTGTAGACCTTGCAGATAATATCTCGGCACCAGTCTGGACTATTTTAGTAACTACTTTATGCTTTTGATACAAAAATACAATTGGTGAACATTGTATTTATTCTTTTTGCGTCAGTATAATTTTTGTAATAAGGGTATTACACTATCTATTTAGTTGCAAATCATCGTCTATTGTAGGAGTTCTGTGGGTAGCCTCAATTCATTTGGTATTACAGCAACATTGCTATATTAGTGGCATATGAGATGACGGTGTTCTACACCAGGGGTCACACTTTTTGGATTTTTCACATGTGGACCAGTGTGATTTGGGGTTTACGAGGCTCAGTACAGGCCCTAATAGTGCTTAAGACCTTCTACTTTGCATTTTGATTCATTACAGATATTGTTGTGGTACCAAACTGGACACTTGTATTATGTGCTCTATACTACTAATTGTGATATAGTTATGACTTAGGCATAATCGGTGAGCGTTCTACATGTTATTTTCTTTAAATGATATGTTTTTTTCTGTTAGAAATGGGATCTTTGGTTGACAGTCAGGTTACCCCCTGTCCAAGCAAGGACGCTCACTCTAGTCAGGGTAAGTCACACACAATCCAAATTATCCCGTGTACACCCTCTGGTAGCTTGGCACTGAGCAGTCAGGCTTAACTTAGAAGCCAATGTGTAAAGTATTTGTGCAATAAATCATGAAATACCACAGTATAGACAGCACAAAAATACACCACACAGGTTTAGAAAAATATAAAATATTTATCTGAGTAGATTAAGGTAGATTAAGGTCAAAACGATCAAGATTTGATAAGTACAAGTTGAAATATCACTTTTGTAATGATAAGATAAAGATTTAAGTTCTTAAAAGCAACAATGGTCCTTTGCAAGCACAAAGTACCTGGTTTGCATGTAAATTATCCGCACTGGACTGCAGAGGAGGAGATGCATGGAAAATTGGGAGGTGTGTGTAGGTTTCTCTGGGCGCACACAGATGATGCGTTGATGCTTTTCCCCGCAGCAAAGGCTTTGCATGGATTTCCGGCACACAGGCTTGGATCCTCTTTAGGTTACACGGTATTTGGACGCCCTTGGGATGATGCAGAGAAATCCTGGGCATGCAGGACACAGGCGCTGCATAGATCCGGTGGGCAATGCATGGAAATTTCTGTTGCACAACGGGTGCTGCATCGATTACTCTTACAGGTAGTTGGCCTGTGTTGTTCCGGCTCAGCGATGCGTCGGTCTGGTGGGCTGTGCGTTGAAGTTCCAGCCACAACACTGGTGCTGCATTGATCTCCACTCAGGGAGGCTGGGTGCATCATTCCGATTTGGCGATACAGTGATTGTCTCCTCACTGTGGGGCAGGCTGTGTGTTGATTCTGGCAGGCTATGCGTTGATTTTCACTGCACAAGGAGTTATTTGCAGAGATGAAGTCGTTTTGGCCCTGAGACTTCAGGAAACAGGAGGCAAGCTCAATCCGAGCCCTTGGAGAGCACAGGCGACAAGGAAGCAGGGCATCAGCAAGGCAGCAGTCCTTTACAGAAAACCAGTCAGGTGACTCCTTTGGGCAGCCAGTCAGCTTCTCTTAGCAGGTTGTAGGTTCTGGTTCAGAGTTTCTTACCCAGGAGGTATCTTGTCGGGAAGTGTCCGAGTTGGTACGGTCAGGGACCCAGTTTATTTACCCAAATGTGCCTCTGAAGTGGACAAGTTCCCCTTTCAGTTCCATCCTGTCTGCCAGGGTCCCAGTAGGGGGTTTGGCATTCCATTGTCTGAGGGCACGCCACTATCCCTTCCAATGTAAGTGCCAGGCCCTCCACCCTCCCAGACCTCAAAGACCCATTCAGTATGCAGATGTGTGCAGGTGTGGCTGAGCATCCTGTGTCTGGGGTTGCCTGAGTGAAATGTACAAGGGAGCTGTCAACTAACCTAGCCAGACGTGGATTGTAAGGCACAGAAGGATTTGAGTGTAGGTAAATGCTCACTTTCTAAAAGTGGCATTTGTAGAGTAGCAATATTAAATCCAACTTCACCAATAAGCACGATTTTGTATTACCATTCTGGTCATACTAAATATGAACTGTTTACCCCTTTCAGATCAGAATCTACCACTCAAACAGTGTATGAGGGTAGCCCTAATGCTATCCTATGAAAGGAGTAGGCCTCCTTTCAGTAGTGGAAAATGAATTTAGGAGTTTTACACTGTCATTACATACAAAATACACAGGCACATGTCCTGCCTTGTAGCCACATAGCACCTTGCCCTGTGGGTTACCTAGGGCCTACCTTAGGGCTGACCTATATGTAGAAAAAGGGGAGTTTAAAGATTGGCAAGTACTTTTAAATGCCAAGTCGAAGTGCCAGGGAACCTGCACACACAAGCCTTGCAGTGGCATGCCTGAGACATGGTTAAGGGCTACTTATATGGGTGGCACAACCAGTGCTGCAGGCCCACTAGTTGTATTTAATGTACAGGCCCAGGACACATCTAGTGCACTTTGCTAGGGACTTACAAGTAAATTAAATATGCCAATTGTGTATGAGCCAATGTCACCAAGTTTTAGGGAGAGAGCATATGCACTTTAGCACTGATTAGCAGTGGTAACATACGCAGAGTCCTAAAGCCAGCAAAAATGAGGTTAGAAAAAGAGAAGGAGGAAGGCAAAACGTTTGGGGTGACCCTGTAGAAAGGCCATTCCCAACATTCTCCAATATGGTCATTGCAGTCTTTGTTTAGCTGTTCTGTAGCCTTCATTGTAGGAGTTCTAGTATATGGAGTGATTGACTCTTTTGGAACAATCAGGATATTGATTACGTAAAAATAGTATACGAAGCAGGGACGTTGTTTCCTGTGAAGTTCACAGTATGGGTTTCACCGGCATGCTTCATTACATTTTCACATTTGGTGCATGCTATTCATTTTGTACGGGACGTAACATTTGGGCCCCTTGGCTTCTGTACATATTTTCCCTCTCAACTTGAAATGTATTTTCTTCGTTATGGTACTTTCTTCACTGTCGGGAACATATGTTCTTCACACAACCTTGGGCGTATTATTTGAGATTTAATCATGGTTTACGTCTTGCTTTGTCACTGGTTTATTTTGCTCTAATATTGTTTTTCTTTTGTGCAATTATTAACTTGTATTTTTCCCATTCGTAAGGTGAACAAGGCACAACACAGCACTGGTTTTGTTGAATGTGGTGAAGGTCAATTTTGACCAATTCCATACTAAGACTTTGTATTACAATGACAATTATCTATGTCATTTCCAACCCTCACAAAGTCATAGGGATACTCCTGTGTAACAAAACAGATGTTGGCTGGGATTGTGAGTTACCAGAAGAGTTTTTGTCAAGAATAAACCAAGGAGCAAGACATTTTCAGAAGGTTTCATGGACTTTGTATAATTTCAGGCGTGTGCCTTGGCTTTAAATCTATACATTTGTCAATCTCTGGATTGAAATTATAAGAGAGATGGGTGGGTCTCCTCCTTCAAGGAGCACCGCATCTGTATATAGGTATCAAATAGACATAGCGTGAATCTGTGAGTGGCTTCACCTATTAACAATACCTCCTGGTTTTCTCTGCCTACCCTAAGAGTGTGTGTTTTTACAAATTTCTTGCATTCTTACATCCAGTGTACACACCACTACACCACAATGGATTTTATGCCTGAATAATTCAGCATTAAATGACATGTCAAGAGTGTAGTAAATGCATGATCAATCAAGCATCAGTTGGTGTGGTGTGGATTTACAAGCATCTCAAGTGGACTGGTGCATTGGCAAATTTACATCTGTCTTGTACGTGTCAGTTGCACGCTGGGACAGTGACTGTTATTAAAGCCAATCCACAGTGCACTGCCAACAATGCATTACTGAAAGGTGAACCAACTGTTTGAAGCAGCCAGTCTTGCTTTCCCTGCAGTGTCTCTGGCCACCCTTTTCCACCAGCCAAAGTGAGCCTTCCGGGGGCTGCTCACTTACTGTGAGCTACCTCTGTGTGGCACACAATCACTAAACTTTATGCTCTTTGTAATTTCTCCCACACCTGTAATGCAGTCTGTTGCATGGCAAGTTGTCCCTCTTTTGCCTGGGGCCATGTATTGTTTTGTCCTGGAGATTTAACCTTTGAAGAATATCATCAGAGCGAATTATGGGGTTGCATTCTGCACACGAGCACTCGTGCAGCCCATAGCAAAGTGCCTACTAACAAGACGTTGGACTAAAGCACATACACTTAAACTGGGAATTCTCTGAGTGCATAAACTGCAGGCAGCGCAGCTTGGAAACATGAAGGCAACCACTGCCCCCTGTGTCTGAGCAGTGCTGTCCGCAGCTCATGCAGTCCTACGCTAATTTCCACATAAGTGTATGAACTTTCATCACTGCACCCATTCATGACAGGGCCGCAAATGATTTATAAATCAGCTATTTCTGAATATTTAAGCTGATAGTTAGGAACGACTATATCTTCCCTGACAGTTACTTCAGAGTTAAACGGCACACATATTAAGTAATAGCTTGATAAGGAGAAGTGATTAAAACCTCCATGGAGGGAAAACATAGAGTTGACTGGAGAAAATAGTTGCGGTATTTTTCAGATTGGGTTTATTTTAGCCGGTAAATTTATTGCTGATCTCCTCTCGCAGAGCAGGATAATTATTTATTACCGTCTGTGTACTTGTCATCTCCTTCGGATTATGTGATATCTGTATTATCCCATGATGATGCACTTGCATTATTCATACATGTCTGGAGGGAGTATCGAATCATCTAATAATGCAGACTTTTTAGACTGAACCTTGTTTTCAGAATTGTTTGCTACTTTCATATGCATGCAATATATATAAATGCAGGCATTTATCTTGCCCTTCCGTTTGGATGATTAGATTGGAATTATACAGTACGTGTTTTGTTTGTGGCTAATTGTCCAGATGCAAATGAATAATGGATATGTTACTCACACTCTCTGCACACTTTGATTCAATTCAATCCTCTGTGATTGTAGCCTGCTTTTTTATTTCCTATGCTCGCGTGTGTGTCATCAAGCGTTTTGTGTTGCTCTAATTGTTTTTGCTAATTGGATTGATTTTTTTTATGCGTTGAATGTGTTTGTTTTACCAGACATAGTTTATTAATATGTGTGTTTGGGGGATGATGAAGGGATGATGCAAGCAGTTCAGAAGGCACATTACTTCTTCAAAGAGCAGTACCGCAGACACCATAGACATCTACAATTCACCTGACTAATTGTAAAGGACACTGAACAGTATCACTCTGTTTTCTTCATCTGCTTATCAGTTTCATGCTAGGTTTATGGTATGTAAATGTCTCTAGATGTGTGTGTTTAATTTGATATTCTTTCTTTTGACGGTACTGACAGATGCGTGTTTCTTTATCCTGTGTGTTTCTTTGCTCTTGCTTTTGCAATGGTGTGGATGACAGACACCAGGCCTGATCCCTGCACTGCCCACCACACTATTGTAATTTCATATTATGATGTGTATCGTGGTACAAAGGTGATGTAGGCTTTTCAGGATTACATTGGAAGGTAATAGTGTTGAAGGTCAGCATTGAAACAGAAATGCTGAAACAGTCAAACGTATCCTTTGCAAGTATTTTATAAAAACAGTATTTGATCCGTTTCTTCGCACGACCTCTAACACAGAAGTAGTTATTTAATTTTTAATGGGTCTATATAAATACTTTAATCTGAATAATCTGCTTTTCTGCATGTCTTTTCCATCATAAAACTTCGTCATAAAATGAATATGTTATCGACCTCGAGGATACATAGGCCCATATTTATACTTTTTGACGCTAAACTGCGCTAACGCAGTTTAGCGTCAAAAAATTTTGCGCTGTCTAACGCCATTCTGAAGCGCCATGCGGGCGCCGTATTTATGGAATGGCGTTAGCCGGCGCAAGCAGACCGGCGCTGCCTGGTGTGCGTGGAAAAAAACCACGTACACCAGACAGCGCCGGCGTAGGGGGAAAATGGCGTATGGGCGTCTTAAAATGGGGCAAGTCAGGTTACGTCGAAAAAATCGTCGTAACCCGACTTGCGCCATTTTTTTTCGACGCCCATCCCCCATCAACATGACTCCTATCATTGTAAAGATAGGAGTCATGCCCCCTTGCCCAATGGCCATGCCCAGGGGACTTCTGTCCCCTGGGCATGGTCATTGGGCATAGTGGCATGTAGGGGGGCACAAATCAGGCCCCCCTATGCCACAAAAAATAAAAAAAATAAAACTTACCTGAACTTACCTTAATGTCCATGGGATGGGTCCCTCTGTCCTTGGGTGTCCTCCTGGGGTGGCCAAGGGTGGCAGGGGGGGTCCCTGGGGGCAGGGGAGGGCACTCTGGGCTCATTTTGAGCCCACTTGTCCCTTAACGCCATGCCTGACCCAGGCGTTAAAAAGCGGCGCAAATGCGCCGTTTTTGGCCACGCCCACTCCCGGGCGTCATTTTTGCCCGGGAGTATAAATACCACGTAAAGGCCTGGGAGTCATTTTTTAAGACGGGAACGCCTCCCTTGCATATCATTAACGCAAGGAAGGGGTTCACGCTAAAAAATGACGCACACTCCGGGCACTTTGGCGCCCGAAGCGTCTAACGCCATAGTATAAATATGGCGTTAGTTGGCGTTAGTTTAGCGTCGAATTTGCGTCGAAAAAAACGACGCAAATTCGGCGCAACCAGAGTATAAATACGGCCCATAGTGTTCCCTATGGCAGTGTGTGTGTTAGAAATTGGGTTTCTGGCTGGCAGAGGTATGCACTCTGTCCAAGTAGGGACCACAATCCTATTAAGGGCAAGTAAAATGTACACTGAGGGGCCTATTTACAAGCCCCGAGTGCCTTCCTGCATCACATTAGCATCATTTGTTTACGCTAATGTGGCGTTAGGGAGGCTTTTTGGCAGCACCGTATTTACAAAGTGGCACAATGCTTGCATTGCACCACTTTGCACCCCCTTGAGCCACATTATGCTTGTGCCAGGCATAAGTTATGCAAGGGGGCATTCCAGCAGTAGGAGGCCAACAAAAATGGCACAGTGAGATCTACAAGATTTCACTGCACCATTTTTGGTGTCATTTTTAATGCCAGCTCAAAGCAGGTGTTAAAATGACGTACCAGTAGAAACCTATGGGCCTCCTTGCACTTTGCTTCACTAGTGTCAAAATTTTTTACACTAGTGCAGCAAAGCGCCCCAATAGCATAAAAAAATTCTGACACTATTGTCCTAACGACCGCCATGGTATGCCATATAGTCATTACGACGCACCCATGGTGTTGTTACGTGGGACAGGGGTGACACAAGAGAACTGGTGCACCAGCATTGATGCACCAGTTTCTTATAAATATTCCCCTTTACGTGTGCTCTGGTAGTTTGGCCCAGAGCAGTCAGGCTAAACTAAAGAGGCAATGTATAAAGTATTTGTGCACTCACACAGTAAGAAGTGAAAACACCACAAAAAGGACTCCACACCAGTTTAGAAAAATAGCCAATATTTATCTGAGTCAAACAAGACCAAAAAGAAGAAAAATCCAACATTCACAAGTCAAGTTGCGACTTTTGAAAGGTTAAATCAAAATACAGTGCTTAGAAAACACTAGCGCCAACCGGAGCTATCTGGTTGTGCGCTGGACCAAGACAAATACAAAAGTGTAGTCAGACCACAATGGAGAGCGGGCCAGGTGTAGGAGTCACACAGAACCGCTGACAGTACCTTTGTTGCATCAATGCTCAGTGACGATGCATTGATCCAGTGGAGAGGATATGTTGCGCTTTCAGATGATGTGTCGCTTTCTGATTGGGGCACTGTCTTTGACGCGTCGATGTCCGGAAGTGATGAGTACTGGTTTTGATGTGTCAGTGCTGCATCAGCCAAGCCACGTCTGCGTTGTAAGTGGGGGTCATTGTGTCACACAGTCGGTAAGCAATGTTCACGGCTTTGGTAAAAGCAGCAGCAAAACAGCATTTCTGCAGGGTGATGCATCGATTGCAAAGGACACTGGGGTATCCGGCAGAGCAGGACTCACAGCAGAGGAGCCGTGAGATTTTCGAAACAGGAGGCAAGCTTAGTCAGGCCGTTGGAGATACTTTAGATTGCAGGATGTAAAGAGTTGGATCCAGTCCCTTCACTCCCAGGAAAGAAGTAGCAGGCGGCAGGTTAACATAGCAGTCAGCAAAGTAGCAGTCTTCCCTGACAGCACAGTGGTCATTCTCCATGGTAGAATGCCCTCAGTCCAGAAGTGTTCTGAGTATATGGTGTCAGAGGCCCAATTCTTATACCTAAAAAATGCTTTTGATGTGGGGGTAAATTCAAAAGAATTCTTTGACATGCACAAGGATCCCTATCAACCCAGCCCTGGCTCCAGACTACCAGTACGGGGTAATCATCCCTTTGTGTGACGCAGGACACAACCTATTCAGATGTAAGTGTGAACTACCTCTCCCTCCCCCTGCCCACAACGGGTATCAGTATGCAGATGAATGAAGATGTATTCCCTGTCACACCCAGCCCTTCCTGTTTGTGGCTGTCTGTAGAGAATGCACAAATTTAACTGTCACCTAAACCCAGACGTGTATTCATAGACAGGTTAAGGCACAGAATGAGAAAAGTTAAAATATATCATCATTCTAAAAGTGGCATTTTCAGACTGGCAATTTAAAAACCACCTTTACCAAAAGATGTATTTTTAAATTGTGGGTCTAGACACACCAAACTATATATATTTCTATCTTCTCCCAATTGGAAATTACTCCTAAAAGATGTTTTACGGCAACCCCAATGTTAGCCTATGGAAGCCTAGGGCCTACCTTAGGGGTTACTTATAAGCAGAAAAATACAAGGTTTGGGCCTGGCAAGTGGTTACACTTGCCAGGTCGAAGTGACAGTTAACACTTCACATACAGGCCCTACAATGGCAGGCCTGAGACATGTTTTAAAGGCTACTGTAGTGCGTAGCACAACTTGTGCTGCCGGCCCACTTGTAAAATTTGACTTACAGGCCCTGGACACCCATAGTGCACCCAGCTATGGACTTGTAAGTAAATCAAATATGCCAATCCTAGAGACACCAGTGTTACCATGTTTTAGACACAGAGCATGTGCACTTTAACACTGATTAGCAATGGTAAAGTGCAGAGTCCTGAAGCCAACAAAAACATGGTCAGAAAAAGAGGAGGAGGAAGGCAAAAAGTCTGGGGATGATCCTGCAGAAAGGGCCATTTTCAACAGTGTGCCTGCCCACTTTGTGGCTCATTACAAGCCACACGGAAACACTGCATCAGCAATACTGCAAGAAGTGGTAGCAGGTGTAATATTATTGTGCTCTTGCAATTTGTTCTGTAAATAATAAGGATTACCAGAGGAATTCTTGCTTGCACACTGATTTCAACATGTTTTGATTGTTTTTATGTGGATAAAACATGCCTGTTTTTACCAGCTGAAATATGTCCATGGGGAAACCCAAGGATGCAAGTTTTCCTGGAGAGGTTGGAATCCTGATCTGACCAGAAACTACTGTTGTAGGGTAAAGCATAATTTACCTCGAACCACTGATAAAGGCCTATGTCTTTTTTTATCAACCTTGCATTTAATGTCTTGATTTGTCATGTGCCTTCCGTATCTACTTTCTGTGGAATGTATGTTGTGCCTACTTAGAAATATTTCACTTGAAACTGGGTGATACTAGATGTCAAACTGGTGTGGCTGTATTATTGTAATGTATAGTGTTCAAATATATTGTGCTATTCTCTAATTTATTGAAATGTAATTTGGTAATACTGTGTAGTGTTCTTGAGGTATGTGCTGAATAACATTGTATGTTTATTGGGTTATTTTGAGAAAATATTTTTAGTAATAATAAGTATTCTATTTTTTTATCATTCTGAATTAATACTTTGCATTTTTTTGTAATTTTTTGACAGTGCTAACAATGAAGAAATAATGTAATCACTGTTGCTTCTTAATTTAGTTTATGTTAGATTGCGTTTTGGAGTTATTTTGAATGTCATTTTTACAGTATCATTCTGGCTGTTGTTGCAAATTAGGGTTGGCCTTGTTTATTCGTAAATAATCAAACATTGCTTGCTAGCATGTTGTCTATCTGCCTAATTTGTCTTGTAATTTTTAGTTTTAATTGTGTTAGGTATTGTTTCAGTGTTAGCTCTCTGTAACGTTTATCTTTTTTGAGTACTCCCAGTATAGTGTGGATTCTTCCAAGAATTTCAAGTGTTTCTTGGAAGAAATTGTGCCACCTATTTCTGGTTTTTGCTTCTTGAGAAATCATGCTATCCTTGACATTCTACCATGGAATGTTAAATTAGAGTTGCCATTTGTGCCCTGATCTGTGCAGGCAGCAAACCCAAGTGTTTTTTAAATAGTCTATTAGTGGTGAGAGTTTGTTTTCATTTCTTTGATAGGAAGGCAGTCCTCTTAAAATGTTGTAGTATTTGGTTATTTCTGTGACAGGAGATAGGCAAGTACTATTATTTTTTAAATTCTTCTGCAAATTCTGCATATTCTATACCAAGTTTATGGTTTTATATGTGCTTCTATATACTATGATAAAATAGGTAGTGGCACCTTTGTATTGCTGAGTGTGGGTATACTTTTAGAATTGTTGAAATCTTAGTTTGTGTTATAAGAAATTGGGTTATTGGTTGAGTAGGTTGGAAGCCCTGCTCAGGCAACAGCAAATATCTGTGCCAGGGTAATCCACAAAAGTCACTAAACTAAATTGTAGTTAATCCTCTGGTAGCTTGGCATAAATGCGGTCAGGCTTAGGTTCAAGTTAGAGTCCAAAGTATGAAGTATACATGCAGCACATAAACAGTATTAAAGTGAAAACACAACACAAGTGAAATCCCAAACCAATTTAGAACATAGAGTAAAGTCTATTAAGTAAAATGATACCAGAATAACAGAAATCCAATCAGTAGAACTGGAGATATTCACTTTCAAAGTGTTACATGAAAATAGCACATAAAAGCACAAAGCACCACTTGTGCTCATCTGGTCACATTAGAATCCCACTTCACAAATAAATATTGTTGGAAATGGCTCTTTCTGAGGGGTCATCCCCAATTTATTTGTTTTCCTCCTCCTTTTTCTCTGACATTATTGTTGTTAGCTTTAGGACTCTGTGCACTTTACCATTGCTAACCAGTGCTAAAATGCATGTGCTTCTCCCCTAAACATACTAACATTGGTGTACATACAGTTGGCATTTTTATTTTACTTGTAAGTACCTTTTAAAGTGGCATACCATATGCCCATGGCCTATAAACTAAGTGCTACTAGTGGGCCTGCAGCACTGCTTGTGCCACCAACACAAGTAGCCCTTTAAACATGTCTCAGGCCTGCCACTGCTATGATCCTGTGTGTGCAGTTTTACCGCTAATTCAAGTTGATTTTTAAAACCTTTTGCTAAGCCTTAAAGTGACTTTTTATTAAACATGAGCCACCCTTAAGATATGCCTTAGGTAGTCCATAGGGTAGGGTTCTGTGTAAGTAAAAGGTAGGGCATGTACTTTTACATTTGGCGTGTCCCAGTAGTGAACAACACCCAAATTCATTTTTCACTACTGTGAGGCCTACTCCTTACATAGGTTAACAATGGGAAATCCTTAATACACCTTTGACTTGTAATTCCTAATTTGAAAGAAGTGCTTGTCTCATGTTTCAAATCTTTGAAATGGTCATGATAAATCCTCTTTTAAGTCAGATTTGACATTAGTATTTTAAAAATGCCACTTTCAGAAAGTGGCCATTTCTCTACTCTTACAGCTCGGTGTGCCTGGAGCCTTTCTCCAGGACACGTCTGGGGTAGGTGACAACTACACTTTGTGCATTCCATCTAAACAGCCAAAAACACAGGAATGTTAGGTGTGTCTGAGTGCTTATCTGCATTCATCTGCATTCCAATGGCTCTTCCTGGGCAGGAGGGGTGGGAAGGCATGACACACTTGAATAGGAAGAACCTGTCCCCTCACAAAGGGCTGATTACCCCTACTGATACACTGGAACCAGGGCTGAGGAAGAATGGATACTTGTGCACTTCAAAGACCCTTCTTTGAACTCACCTCCACTTCAGAAAGCACATTTGGGTATAAGTTCTTGGTCTCTGACCCCACGAAATCAGACACTTCTGGAACTATATCTGGACTCTGTCAGAAGAACTGCTGTGCTGCACTAAAGACAGTCACTTTTCTGGAATTCTGACCTGGGAGGATTGCTTTTCTTCTGTTCTGCCCTGCTGCCTCCTGCTCTATGACCTTGCTGAGTAACGGCTGCACTCTGCTTTGTACCCCAAAGTGGTCTCCAAGGCCTTCTTGGCCTGCCTCCTGGTGCCAGAGACTCAGGGATATCAAAGTCTCTACACTTGCTCCTGGATCACTCGAAGTGGGCCCTAGAAAACTGCAGCAGCTAAATCAGTGCATCTCCTGCCTTCTGGAAGTAGAAACCAAGGCATCAATTCTGTTATGGGAGTAGAACCGTTGCATTGCATTCAAAACCAGTGCTAGGCCATTGCCCTAATGCCAAATTGGAACCAAAAGATCCCGCCACTGCTGAATTAAGATCAGTGAATCCCTTCACTGCATGGTGGAAACCAATGCATCGGCTTCAGAACTGACTCATTACTGCATCAGTGCTTCATCTTCAGAACTGAAGCATCGCCATCACTGCATGAGGAAAATCAATGCAACTTGAGACTGTGACCAAGAATAAGGTAATTTGCTCAGGGAACCCTGGGTTGGGTCCTGTCACTGGCCTACTCTCCATAGTGGGTGGCCTAAACTCTTGACTTTGTCCCAGTCCAGTGTGACCTCAAGTAACCTTTAAAGCAGTAGTTGCTTCTAACCAGTAGAACTCTTTTATTCTTCTAGAATTCATATCTTGATTTCCACTTATTGGATTTTTATTGTTTTGTTCTTGAGCTATTTATAATGATTGTCTATTTTTCTAAACCTATGTGGAGTCTTTTTGTGGTGTTCTCATTGTGTTACTGTATGTGGTTATTGCACAAATACTTTACACAGTGCCTCTTTAGATAAGCTTGACTGCTTGGTGCCAAGATACCAGAGGGTGAGCACAGGTTATCTTTTGTTGTGTATCTGGCTTACCTGACTAGAGTGGTGGTCCCTACTTGGACTGGGTGCATACCCCTGTCAATTAGAGACCATATTTCTACACAATATGGTTTTAAATTGCAATTCATTTGAGTGTAAATAACATATCACTAGCTGCTCTCAATCCAATGTGAGCATTTATTAAAAATAATAAGGTAACTCAGCATTAGTCGATTGGAGGGATAGGCTTTACGACAGTGAAAAACAACTTTGGAAGATTTCACTTCAGTACACACGACTAAGTAAGCCTTAAGGACATAACTTACAGGTGACTTATAAATATTAAAAAGGAAGGTTTGGGCCAGGCAGAAGTTTTATTTTGCCAGATTGAAATGTCAAGATTGTTCTACAGGCTGTAGTGGTAGACAGTGGACATGTCTTAAAAGGCTACTTTAGTGGGTGGTGCAATGAGTCCTTCATACACACTTGTCATTCATAAAGCAGTCTTCATGTGAGACTCATTTGAATCTGAAAACCTCATTCACATGTTAGAGGAATCTTCAAGCTATTTCACATAATTCATTAGAAAGAAAGATAAATTAATTTGGAAAGACATTTAGAAATAAACAGTGTTTCACTTCCAATTGATTTGTAGGATCTCCTCAGGATGTAGTCACTCAAATACCAAACATTCATGTGTTGAAAACAGAAAACGTACTCAATATACGCATTTTATATTATCCATGTCCAAGGATGCACAGTTACTAATCACCTTGAGTGTGATGCAATCAATTCCGCAATATACTTCTAAACAAACTATAAAAGATCAAATCTGGAACTGCTTGGTTGAACATGATTGCTCATGAGTCAACTACTGTGCAACACAAAAGAACCTAGGTGTGGGTATAACCGCATGATAGGAGTGAATGAAAGGGCAATATAGTATCACTATTGAAGGAAATCTCTATTCAACTAAAGGCCATATAGTGTGCTTGTGTATGTAGCTACCCACACTTTTATAATCCAACCATTCTACTATTATCCTACCATCACCATATCTGAGTGAACAACAATGAGCTAAATAAAACTTTTTACAACTTAGACTCCTCCAGTACTCAAATTACAAATTGTTCTCAATGCACTTATTCTTTGTTAACTGCTCCAACATTATAAACTTCTCCATGGTCGATCCACAGATCCAAGATTTCCAAAAATTAGTACAAGTACCAGGTTAATATAGAAGACATGTTATTCATGTCTCCACAATCCTACGTCCTTTCATAGAAACCCACCCACCACAAGACGTTTCTACTCTCTGCTGCATCACTATTCTGCATGACTCAGTGATCAAGAAAATTTGCCTGTTACCTTCCTGCTGTCTCTTAAGACACTGCATGGCTGACTTGTGTCGGCCATCATGGAGGTGAAACTAGCAATGTGTGTCAATTGAACTAAGGTCAAGGTAACTGCCATCACAAGAGGGTGGACACACCCCAAGACATTCATCAATCCATCATGCCATTATTCCAATGTGGTCAGGACACTCCCTGCATTTAGAGTAATCTAAAATTATTCTGGACCTAATCATAGCATTTTAGCATCCCATGAGAGAAGATCACCAAAAAAGTCTACCTGAACCACAGTGCAAGTAATATGGCATCACTCTTCTGCCACAACATTCCTGGGTGAGTGTGAGGGGGGTATTTAGGACATCTAGGCCCATATTTATACTTTTTGACGCTAAACTGCGCTAACGCAGTTTAGCGTCAAAAAATTTAGCGCCGTCTAACGCCATTCTGAAGCGCCATGCGGGCGCCGTATTTATGGAATGGCGTTAGCCGGCGCAAGCAGACCGGCGCTGCCTGGTGTGCGCGAGAAAAACCACGTACACCAGGCAGCGCCGGCGTAGGGGGAAAATGGCGCATGGGCGTCTTAAAATGGAGCAAGTCAGGTTACGTCGAAAAAATCATCGTAACCCGACTTGCGCCATTTATTTTCGACGCCCATCCCCCATCAACATGACTCCTATCATTGTAAAGATAGGAGTCATGCCCCCTTGCCCAATGGCCATGCCCAGGGGACTTCTGTCCCCTGGGCATGGTCATTGGGCATAGTGGCATGTAGGGGGGCACAAATCAGGCCCCCCTATGCCACAAAAAAAAAATAAAAAAATACTTACCTGAACTTACCTTAATGTCCATGGGATGGGTCCCTCCGTCCTTGGGTGTCCTCCTGGGGTGGGCAAGGGTGGCAGGGGGGGTCCCTGGGGGCAGGGGAGGGCACTCTGGGCTCATTTTGAGCCCACTTGTCCCTTAACGCCATCCCTGACCCAGGCGTTAAAAAGCGGCGCAAATGCGCCGTTTTTGGCCACGCCCACTCCCGGGCGTCTCTTTTGCCCGGGAGTATAAATACCACGTAAAGGCCTGGGAGTAATTTTTTAAGACGGGAACGCCTCCCTTGCATATCATTAACGCAAGGAAGGGGTTCACGCTAAAAAATGACGCACACTCCAGGCACTTTGGCGCCCGAAGCGTCTAACGCCAGAGTATAAATATGGCGTTAGTTGGCGTTAGTTCTGCGTCGAATTTGCGTCGAAAAAAACGACGCAAATTTGGCGCAACCAGAGTATAAATATGGCCCCTATTACTTCCAATGGTAATATCTTGAATGTGAACATGTACAGGGTTGTCTAAACTTGACACCTATATTATATATATTATATATTACATATATTACGTATTATTATTGAACTGTATATATTTCCACATACTGTTTCAAAGTAGTAACACAACCAGCCTGCATATATCATTAATGCCATTCATGCTAACTGTCATTCTATCAAGAAGGTACATATTTCCTGTTCTACTGTCTAGGGAGACAACTACGATTATCTGCCAGTAGGTTTCATCTTCATTGTGTTCTTGTTCTGTGAAATGTCGTACCATAGGCATAGCTTTTACTTTGCACTTTATGCTGCTTCTGTGTCAGGCAAATCGTTGCTTCAGCATCTGAATTGTTTTTCTGCCATACAAAAACAACAAGTGATGGACGGAATGCTGAACGTTGTCAAACACTCACCCCCAGTCATAGATCTGGGTTTAATCCATCGTTCTTTTGCTCACCATGCCACCCCAGTTTGGACCCAGCCATATGCAAATCAGTCTTGACCCTGTTCCTCATGGGAACAGTCCAGACCAAACTGCCAAGCCAGGTCCTCACTGGACTGGAAACAAGCACCCTGGGACCGGTTTCAGGGTTTCACCCCTCATCAGCCAGGCTAGCTTGAATCCAGTGGCATGGGAAGCACAGGACCCACGTCTGGGCATACCCTTCCCACTTAGGGCGACAAAGCAAAAACAACAAGTGATGAACGGAATGCTGAACATTGTCAAACACTCACCCCCAGTCATAGATCTGGGTTTAATCCATCATTCTTTTGCTCACCATGCCACCCCAGTTTGGACCCAGCCATATGCAAATCAGTCTTGACCCTGTTCCTCATGGGAACAGTCCAGACCGAACTGCCAAGCCAGGTCCTCACTGGACTGGAAACAAGCATCCTGGGACCGGTTTCAGGGTTTCACCCCTCATCAGCCAGGCTAGCTTGAATCCAGTGGCATGGAAAGCACGGGACCCACGTCTGGGCATACCCTTCCCACTTAGGGCGACAAAGCAAAAACAACAAGTGATGGACGGAATGCTGAACATTGTTAAACACTCACCCCCAGTAATAGATCTGGGTTTAATCCACTGTTCTTTTGCCCACCATGCCACCCCAGTTTGGACCCAGCCATATGCAAATCAGTCTTGACCCTGTTCCTCATGGGAACAGTCCAGACCGAACTGCCAAGCCAGGTTCTCACTGGACAGGAAACAAGCATCCTGGGACCGGTTTCAGGGTTTCACCCCTCATCAACCAGGCTAGCTTGAATCCAGTGGCATGGGAAGCACGGGACCCACATCTGGGCATACCTTTCCCACTTAGGGCGACAAAGCAAAAACAACAAGTGATGGACGGAATGCTGAACATTGTCAAACACTCACCCCCAGTCATAGATCTGGGTTTAATCCATCGTTCTTTTGCTCACCATGCCACCCCAGTTTTTCTGCCATACATTTTAATACAAGGACTCCTAATCACATTAATTATATTCTGGGTGTTACAGTTGAAAAGGAATGTTGAAGTAATGTTCTACTGCCAATAGTTTATGTTTTGGTGTCAGATGTGAATTTCCAGACTGTACAACCCCCACATCTGTAATAGCAAAGGACTTCAGGGCATCCCCACATTGCTCTAATATTGTTTTTTTGGGAGGTTTCTCTATGGGCTCTTACTTCAAATTCTCTCATATTTCTGAAGGCAACAAGGGTAAGTCCACATGTGTGAGGTCAGATCTTGCTAATGATATTATGGGTGAGAATGCACTCACCATTATATCATCTTGTTTCGTTCTAGATTTAGGCATAAGCAAGGTTTTGCTTGGGCAGAACCATGCTCTTTTTACTGCTCTCACAATAATGTTCCTATGTTAACCCTTGTCCAAAAGTTTGAGTTTCAGAGCCTCTGCCTCCCTGAAGTAATCTTCCTCTAGCTAACAACTCTGATGTTCACAGAGGAATTTTCCACTAGGTAAATTATCTCTTAGGGCATGGGGAGGGTCCAATCTTTTGTTACATCTCTGTAATGATTAGTGAGAGTTCATTTCTTATATAGAGTATTGCATAGTGAGCCTTCACTGTGTCTCACTAAAAGGTCTAGATTGCTGATTTCAGTGGCTCAGTGGCTTTCAATACATCGAAGATCCAAGCTTTGTTTTTTAAGCCAGGTCACAAATGCGTTTAAGTCATTCGCTGTTTCTGTTAGGACTCACACCCACACACGCACGCTTCTTGCTGTACCCTCACAAAATAAATCAGCATGTATGAAGAACGGTGAAACGTCATGAATGTGTTTACAGCACAGCACTTCCCTGTAACTTGTGAGGAAAACTACATCACATGTTTGTTTATATTGGGAAAAGCAAGTGTTGTCCCATTTGTGAACTGTGTGCCAAGTGGTTTTTGGAGACATCGAATTCCTTCATATGAATCCTCAGAAGTGTTTGATGACTCATCACCAGCATGTGTCTGATGACTCAGCACCAGAATTCCTATATATGAATCATCAGAAGTGATTGATGACTCATCACCAGCATGTGTCTGATGACCTATCACCAGTCTATAAATGGAACTGCCAGGGTGTTTCCTGTGCTTGGCTTTGAGTCTTCCTTGGCTCACTGGTGTTCCCGGTTCAGCTAGTGTTACGTGATTCTTTCAGGAGTCCTCTTTTCAGTGTGAGGCTTCATCGGAGCTTCCCTCTCTAGAGCGGATTACTTTTGCAGCAGCTGGAGAATTTACAAGCAGTATTCCATCTTCTTCAAATAATTTGACATATTCCAGGAGAAGTCGGTTCGTGAGTAATTCCTCTCTCGTCTCTCAAGTTTTCAGCCTTATTGAGGTTAGGGACCTTTTGGTGCATTATGAAAGACACTCATCGATGATGAGAAACCTGTGATACAAGACTATTTTCCAAAGATAGCTTGAGAAGTATTTTCAAAAGCAGCATTGAGGCTAAGTGTTATGAACTCCTGAAAGCGTCGCTCCATATCTATGCAAACTTAAAACATTTATTCTGATTGTTTTGGAGCAAGTCTATTATGTGAAAATGAATAATTCATAAGTTTGATTTTATAACGATTTTGTTGTGAGTTACAAAAGCGTGCTTAATAGTGAAGCAATCGACCACTAATAATTATTGTGACTTTGCTGAAAGACTCTGTGATATTTGTTGTTTCTTTGTTTTTTCCTTGTTTTTGGTTATAGAATACCTGTACAAAGCCCTGAGGCAACTTTCTTAGAACCACAGTGACTCTCCTTCCTGAACCAGTGTTTTGTTTCTCATCCCTTCCAAGTTCCCTGTTACCTGCTCCTTTCCCCCGGAGGCTATTCACTCATTCCCTGTTCTTTTCAGCTATGAGAGAATAGTGTTTAGGGGTGAGGGTTTTATTCTCTTGGCTCCCGCAGAACCTGGAATTCAGGTGAGTGGCCATGGTCTTGTCAGAAAGCCAAGCCCATGAAAATGTAAGTATGCCCGAGCGAAGATGTTTCAGACAGAGGTCAACATGAAGGATCTAGCGTGGGCTCTGGTGCCGGTTCAGGCTGAGGTAGCGCAATTGAGGAAAGAAAATTATTCCCTTAGAGAACAACTTGAGAGATACTAGATTAGAGGGGGACCATGATTAGGTGCAATTCCTAGAACAGACAAACCTTTCTTAACCAACAACCTTTGTTCCTAATAAACCTATTAAACCTGAAGAAGCAACACCTATGAAACACACTTTAGTGACCCCTACACCAATTCCACTGGCTCCGCCAGAAATATTTACTGGCAATAGTAGTACATTTGATATATTCATGAACCAATGTCACTTGTAGTTTTTGTGCAGGCCCGCAGCTTTTCTGGATGATGCTGCAAAAGTTGATTTTGTCCTTTCATACCTTGCAGGGAATGCTGCTAATTAGTCTATCCCCTTAGTCCAAAACGATGAGCTTCTTTTGTATAATTTCCGAGAGTTTCAAGCCCAAATAAAAAAAGAAATATTCTCGACACACCTTTATGCAATCCAGTGATACTGAGTTATTGAATTTGAAACAAGGGAATAAAGGCCTCTCTACATACGTTACCACTTTCAATAGATTAGTATCAGATACCCATTGGCCAGAGAGTAAAAGAACCTCATTATTTTATCGGGGACTCCGAGATGAGTTGAAAGACATTTTGTCTCAGATAGTAGAACAGCCCGAAGATTGTGGTGAATTTATCGATTTAGTCGTAAAAATTGATCATCGATTAAATGAAAGAAAAGACAACAAGCTGGGATTCTCCCTTGTTATGTTCGGTCTCATCTTCCACTAGTGACAGTTTGGTTCCAGAACAATATCAGGATTTTGCAGATGTGTTTGATAAGGCTCAAGCAACCAGTCTACCACCTCATCGTAGTTTTGATTGTAGAATTGATTTGGTTCCAGGTGCCACAGTACCTTGTAGTAGAATATATGCTCTATCAGAGGCAGAAACTAAGTATTTAAAAGACTATGTAGACGAGCTGTTGGCAATTGGCTTAATTCGCCATTCTACTTCCCCTTTTTTTGTCTCCTTTGCTTTTTGTCCCAAAGAAGAACGAGAATCTTAGGGTCTGTATTGATTATAGAGCCCTTAATAGGGTGACCATAAAAAACAAGTACCTGCTTCCCTTGATTCCTGTCCTTCTTAACCAACTTCACAAAGCCACAATCTTTACCAAACTTGACCTTTGCGAAGCTTACCACCTCATCATAATCCACGAGGGTGACAAATAGAAAATGGCTTTTCGCACAAAATACGGTCTTTTTGAGTATTGTGTGATGCTGTTTGTTTTGTGTAACGCCCCGTGGCATTTCAGTTCTTTATAAATGATGTTCTTAGTGAATTCTCAGATTGCTTTGTCATAGTCTATATAGACAATATTTTAATCTACTCACACAATGAAAAAGAACAGGAGAATCATGTTTCCGCTGTGTTACGCAAATTACGTGAACATAATTAGTATGCCAAGTTAGAAAAACGTCAATTTCATGTTCCTCAAGTGGAATTTCTAGGATTTGTTTGTCAAAACAAGAGGTCCAAATGGATAAAAAAAAGATTGATGCTATTTTACAATGGCCACAACCCACAAACGTAAAAGAAATCCAGATTATACTTGGTTTTGCTAACTTCTATCGAAGGTTTATCTCCCACTTTTCTGACACTGTGGCCCCATGTACTCGATTGTTAAGAAAAGGAGTATTTTTTCAGTGGACTCCTGAAGCACAACAAGCTTTTGGCTCATTGAAAGGGAGTTTTACTACTGTACCCATATTAAGGCATCCTGACCCCTCTCTACCTTACTATGTAGAAGCAGATGCTTCACAAGTGGTAGTAGGTGGAATCCTTTCTCAGCGAGATTCTGAAACTGGGAATGTGCATCCAATAGCCTTCTTCTCTACAAAACTTTTAGCGGCAGAACACAACTATACAGTAGCTGGAAGAGAACTCCTAGCAATAAAATTGGCCTTTCAAGAATGGAGACATAATTTGTGGGGAGCACGTTTTCCCATCACTATTTATTCAGATCATAAGAACTTACAGTTTTTAAGATCTTCAAAAGCACTTACCCCACCAAAAATGAGAGGGGTTTCTTCCTTTAATGAATATGATTTCATAAATACTTATAGACCCGGTACACAACAGTTTAAGGCTGACGCCCTGTCACGTCTCCAAAACACCACAACATAATCAGATACAAGACAAATAACACTGATTCCAATGATTCCTTCAGAAAAAAATATAGCTAATTGTTCGGACAAACTCCCATTTCTGGACAAATTTAAACAGGAATTGCAGAAGGAAAATATGGAACAATAGTTAGCAAATCCAATCCACTCAAATTCTGACAATCTATTTTATCATAATCAGTCTTGTTTATCCCTAAGAATCTTAGGGGGCTGGTTATTCAATGGTGTCATTCGTACTCCTTGAGTGGACACCCGGGAGAGTGTAAGACTAAAAACCTATGCACATGACGGTTCTGTTGGTATTCCCTAGATGCAGACGTAAAGGAGTTTATACTAACATGTTCTGTATGTGCTTGTAACAAATCCTCACACACCACCCCCTTAGGAAAACTCATTCCTCTACCAGTACCTCCAGCTCCATGGCATACTATTAGTATGGATTTTGTAACCTATTTACCAAAGGAAAAGGGGAATTCATGTACACTAGTGGTAGTAGATGTATTCTCAAAAATGTCCTACTTCATTCCTCTCACTAAAATCCCAACTGCTAAAGAACTATTTGAACCTTTTATAATGCATATTGTCCGGCTTCATGGCCTGCCAACTGTAATTATCTCTGATCGAGGTACACAATTTGTGTCTAAATTTTGGCAGGAACTATGTTCTTCTCTTCGTATTGACCATTGGTTATCCTCTGCACATCATCCACAAACTGATGGTCAAACAGAGAGCACTAACCAAACAATGGAACAGCCCCGACGTTGTTTAATTACCACGTTAAATAGCAGTTGGTTGCAAGCATTTCCCCTTAGCTGAATTAGCATATAATAACAGCGTTCATTCGGTCACAACATGTCACCTTTTTATTGTAATCTAGGCTATCATCCCAGGTGCATACCATTCCTACCGTCCCAAAAGGTACCTGCAGTACATGCACATTTATCTGAATTACAAAACATCTGGAATATAACCCAAAAAACCCTAATTGACACCGAGGAAAAAATGAAAGAACAAGCAGGCTAACACCATACATCTGCACCAACATATGCAGAAGGTGATGAAGTATGGCTAAGCACTCATTATTTATCCATACCAGGGGTTTGTAAACTACAGCCTCGATTCATAGGTCCCTTTACCATCGCCAAAGTTATCAACTCTGCAGCTATGAAACTGAACTTTCCCGGTGAGCCTAAAATGCATCCAGTATTTGTGTCCCATTGCTCAAACTATTTCTCCCCACCACACAACCTTTTCCCCCACCACCTTCCATACTTAGGGATAATCATGAAGAATTTGAAGTCTATCACATTGTTGATTCTTGTAGACAACACGGATGTTTCTTTTATCCAATAGACTGGAATGGTTACCCACCTGAAGAGCAGTCGTGGGAACCAGCCGCCCATGTCCACGCCCCACAGTTGGTACGCTCCATTCATGCACAATGCCCCTCCAAACCATGGCCAGTGAAAAGGCCTTTGGAGGGAGGTAATGTTAGGACTCGCACCCACACATGCACGCTTCTTGGTGCACCCTCGCAAAATAAATCAGCATGTATGAAGAACAATAAAACGTCATGAATGTGTTTACAGCACAGCACTTCCCTGTAACTTGTGAGGAAAACTAATTTACATGTTTGTTTATATTGAGAAAAGCAAATTGTAATAAAGACGATCCTGATGGATTACGAATTCCAGTGGTTTCTTTATTAAAACAAAGAATATCCCATCCACATAGATAGCCCCACCAACTCTGATGTCTCCAACTGCTTCCTCCACCAGTCTCCTCCAGTCTCCCTGAGGAATGTAGAATCCTCTTACATTCTATCTCTCAAATGATGCACAGCATGCATTTCTCTCCAGATACCACACACCTTCGCCCCAGTGAATATGATAAGTAACATAGAACCAAAAAAAAACTATAAATCTTATAATAACAATAAACAATGCTAAAATATCCTAACAGAACACTACTACATTAGAGAATGAACATGAGAAGAATTAGGAATCCTTCTTCCTGGAGATCACGACACGATTGAGATTCCATATTCTTCCATCGTTAACTTTGACTGCATTTTTTAACAGCTTAGTGACTGCAAAAGGACCCCAAAACTTACTCCCACTCTTACTTAGTGTTGGTTTCTTAATCAAAACCTCATCTCCTACCTTTACTCTGACAGTACATGCGCTCTTTTTTTAATCAAAATACTCTTTCCTTTTTTCCATGCGAACTCTTTCACTGCTTCTGTCATACTCCTCATGAGACCAGGAAACTGCTTTGTTTTTATCCCCAGACACCCATCCTGGAGCTAACATGGTATTACCCTTTCTACCCCTGAACATTTCAAAAGGAACTGCTCCAGTGGTGGAATGCGGAGTAAATCGGTATGCCACTAGAAAGTTGTTTAAACCTTCTTTCCAATTTCTTCCTGCAGCTATCTCTAGTTGCACACACTCCTTCACACACTTGTTAAACCTTTCTACGGTTCCATTCCCTTCAGGATGGTACAAGGAACTTAACTTATGCTTGATCCCCAATCTCCTAAAATATTCCTCCATTTCCTTGGAGACAAATTTCGGACCATTATCTGTCAAGATAGAGTTAGGGAATCCTTTTCGAGTGAAAATTTCTTCAAGCAGACCAATTATCCTCGTTGTTTCTACGCTGCTGACCACACCCATCTCAACCCACCTGGAGAACTGATCTACCAAGACCAAAATGTAATTGCTTCCCGCTCTTCCATGAACTGGTCCTACAATATCCATTGCAGCTACATCCCACGGTCTGCTTGGTAAACTCCTGACACACATTGAAGGTACTCTCGTTTTATAAATCTTATCACTGTTACAGGAATCAGGGCATTCTCTAATTACTCTCTCAATACTCAAATCCATTCCTGGCCAACAATAGTTGAGGCGAATTCTAGATTTAGTTTTGCTCAAACCTTGGTGTCCCGTATGTCCCAACTGAATAATTTTGTCAGTCAAAACACTTGGAACTACCAATCTTGCTCCTCGAAACAATAACTCATCCGACACAGATAATTAATCTCTTATTTTCCAGAATCCTCTAAATGTTTCAGAATTCTTAAACTCAGCATCCCAAGAGTTTTTGAGGAAATGACATACACATTGTGGCACAGGATCACCAGCAACTGCCTTCACCCACTCATCCTGTTCAATTATCCCTTCCGTGACACTACACACACTACATTTGTCTTCCTGACAATTGTTCAAATTTTCCTCGGATTCAGAAGCAAGTCTAGATAAACAATCTGCCGTTTTGTTACAAGCTCCTGGCACATAAACATTTTGAAGTCAAAATCTTGGATTAACAACCCACCTACTGATCCTACTTGAGAGTTGGTCAAGACCCTTTTTCATGAAGACTTCCACTAGTGGTTTGTGGTCAGTGTAAACATGGAACTCCCTTCCCCACACAAAGTTCCTAAATTTATTGATAGCCCAAGATACTGCTAAGGCCTCTCTCTCGATAGTTGAGTAGTTTACCTCTGCTCCCCTTGTCCGTGAAATGTACACCACCGGTTTCAACTCCTGATCATTCCCCCTTTGTAACAGAACAGCTCCTAAGCCTTTGGTGCTGGCATCTGTCATGATTACACACAATCTTTTTGGATCAAATGATTCCAAACTTCCCACCTTGGATAACTCTTCTTTAATACTTCCACATTCTCTTTCGCACACATCATCCCACGAAAACTCAACCCCTCTCCTCAGCAATTTACGCATATGCTCCGTTTTAGAAGCTATTTGGGCAGGAATTTGCAATCATTTTTCTTTCTTTTTTGGGGAATGCAGGTTCAAAATATTCTTAACCAACTCTTGTTTTGGATACAACCCTGTTGAGGTGATTTTATGACCCAGATATTCAATTTCCTCTTTTCCAAAGGAACACTTCTTTAACTTAAGTGTGAGACCGTGATCCCTTAAGATGCTCAAAACTTTCTTTACTCTCTCTACATGTTCCTTCTCTGTCTGGGCATTAACCACAATATCGTCCTGGAAATACTTAACTCCTGGTTCAGAGCCAAATAAATTGTGCATTAAACGCTGAAACACAGAGGCAGCTGACACTAGCCCAAAAGGCATCCTTACAAATCTAAAGGTACCAAAAGTTGTGATAAAGGTAGTGTAGTCCCTTGAATCGGCATGCAACACAACCTGATGGTATGCTGAAGCTAAGTCTAATGTGCTAAAGTACTTTACACCATGTAACAAAGATACCATCTCCGTTATATTTGGTAAGGAAAACTGATCACTAATAACTGCCTTGTTGAGATTTCTTAAGTCTACACATAATCTGATCTCACCGGAGGATTTATGTGCGACGACTATCGGAGACACCCATTCAGATGCCTCTACCGGTTCAATTATACCTTCACTGCACATCCGCCGTATCTCCTTTTCTACATCATCTTTCATCGATATAGGAATGGGTCGCACTTTGGAAACTACTGGTACTGCCCCTTCCTTAATTTTAATGCAATGCACATATTTTGCTAAGCATCCCAAACTGTCACTAAATACATCCTTGAACTCATGGACAAAATCTGGCACAAAATCAACTTCCTTTTTTTATCGTTCCCAGAAATTTCACATACGTCCCTTAACTTTTTCACAAAATCATTCTTAAGCATAACTGGAGTGCGGCTATTAGGATCTAAAATGACCTTCAGTTCCTTCTGATGTGGCCAGCTTAAAACACTGTCACCTTTCACCGGTACATAGATTTTCCCTACTATGGTGTTAGATTTGAAGGTAATTTCCGATTCAAAATTGCCCCTCAGGTCTATTTTTTTCCCCCCTATAACCCCCAGGAATCACATCAGGATCTTGCAGTTTCACACTTTGACTTAAATACTTATTGAATGCATCATTGGACAATAAAGTCAACCATGCTCCCGAATCGAACAAAACTTCAATTTCAATCCCACCAATGGTCACAATGTCTTTCGGATGTTTCTTTTTCTTTTCTTGTGTATCGACCATCAATACGCAATCTTCCACTAGTTTAACTGAAGGAGAGTCTTTGTTTGACCTACAACACTTCGCAAAATGTCCACGTTTGTTGCACAACTTACAAATTGCATTGGCCGCTGGACACTTTTTGTAGGAGGCATAATGTCCTAAGTTTCTGCACCGGAAACACTTGATATCTTTGAATTTAGACCTCTGAATTTGATTAAGCTTGCAATCATCTTTTCCTCCTTCACTGTCTTTGTAATCACCGTGTTGCTAATTTTTTTGAACTATTTTATTGACCCCCCGGACATCTGTTCCTCTCCAATTCTTCCACACAAGCTAAGGAGTGTTCCACACTCTTAGCTATCGTCACAACTTCCTGTAGAGGAGGATCTTCTTTGCTCCAAAGTTTCTGTCTGACCTTGTCACTGGAGCATTTCAACATAAACTGATCCCTCATACGTTCCTCAAGTGTCACTCCGAACTTGCATGTAGCAGCCAGCTTTCTTAATATCGTAACATAATCCTCAATAGATTCACCCAGTTTCTGTTCTCTCATACCAAAGTGATGACGTTCAAGGATTGTGCTGATTTTCAGTAAGTAGTGCAAATCCAGCTTTTTCAAGCCGAGTTCAAATTCGTTCAAATTAGTCCCATCATCATCTGGCGCTGGCAAAGTTTCAAAAACTTCTTGTCCCTCACTTCCCAAGCAATGCATGAGAAGTGAAGTTTTCCTTTCATTGGATAGGTTTGTGCCACACACTCTTGTATAATGTAGAAAGGATTTTTTCCATTTGGACCAGATTATAGGTGCTTCACCGGGGATCGTTAAGAAGAAAGGAGGAGGTGATATAATCTGCATTGCTCAAATATTGTCAAGTGTTTTTCATTAATGAATTATCCTCTTATTCTTGAACCATTTTAATGTCTATTAATATCCTTTTTTGATACAAGACGCCAAACAGGAGTTTTCTTCAGGAAGTTCTTCTTGCTTTTTTTTTTTCTACTCAGAGAGTTCCAGAGACCAGACAGACTACCAGATCAACCCCTGAAAAGGTAGGACCAAAATTGTGTGTTTATCTTGATATATATTAATTCACACGCAGGATTAAATATAAATAATACATACGCGTGTGTTAGGATATATGCGCGCATAAACGATGAGGGATGCACGCGCGTGGGTATATATCCTTGTTAGGATACATGCGACATGACAGATTTCTTTTCCCTCTCGGAGGAGAAAGCAGGCGGAATTATGCACGTGCAGTCTGCGTGTGTGTGCACTGTTGTTAGGATACGCACGGCATGACGCACGTGAGTCAAACAAGTTTCGTTTCTGTGCTGGCAGAGTTATGCACGCGCACCTGGGCTGCCTTAGTCCGCATGTCTAATTTTAAAAATGCGAGCACCTAAGTGAGCGCTGGTCAGTAATTTTATTTTATTTTTTTTTGAGAATAACACATAACAAATGTGAACAACAAGAGAATGTCACACAGCGCTTCAGGCAAAAAAATAATGAAGAGTTCCTCCTCCTGAAGTTTAATTAAAATATACAATAGACTAACCGGGAAGGCAGTTCCTTTGAAAATGTTCCTCATGTCACAGTATTAATAAAACACGCGACAGACTCACCAGGGAAAACAGTCTCTATTAGAAAGATCGATTTGTAAATGCAAATGCAGTTCAGTTACCATCCCTTTCCCATTACCCAACGCAGGTAATTTTGATGTGTTGAGACATTCCAAAAGGTCCAGACCCTCGTCGCCAGTGTTATAAAGACCATCCTGATGGATTACGAATCCCAGTGGTTTCTTTATTAAAATAAAGAATATCCCATCCACATAGATAGCCACACCAGCTCTGATGTCTCCAACTGCTTCCTCCACCAGTTTCCTCCAGTCTCCCAGAGGAATGTAGAATCCTCTTACATTCTAACTCTCAAATGATGCACAGGATGCATTTCTCTCCAGATACCACACAAGTGTTGTCCCATTTGTGAACTGTGTGCCAAGTAGTTTATGGAGACATCGAATTCCTTCATATGAATCATCAGAAGTGATTGCTGACTCATCACCAGCATGTGTCTGATGACTCATCACCAGTCTATAAATGTTACTGCCAAGGTGTTTCCTGTGCTTGGCTTCAGGTATTCCTTGGCTCACAGGTGTTCCCGGTTCAGCTAGATTAATGTGATTCTTTCAGGAGTTGTCTTTTCTGTGCGAGGCTTCATCAGAGCTTCCCTCTCTGGAGCGGATTAATTTCGCAGCAGCAGAATTTCCTAGCATTATTCCATCTTCCTCAAATAATCGAAAACATTCCAGGAGAATTTGTTTCGTGAGTAAATCCCCTGTCGTCTCTCTGTTTTCATCCTTCTTGAGGTTAGTGACCTTTTGGTGCATTATGAAAGACATTCGTTGATGCTGAGAAACCTGTGATACACTACTATTTTCCAAAGACAGCTTGAGAAGTATTTTTAAAAGCAGCACTGCAATTAAGTGTTATGAACTCCTGAAAGCATCGCTCAATATCTATGTGAACTTAAATGTTTTTTCTGATTGTTTTGCAGCGAGTCTATTGTGTGAGAACAAATAATTCATAAGTTAGATTTTATAACGCTTTTGTTGTGAGTTACAAAAGCATGCTTAATAGTTGAGCAATTGAGCACTAATAATTATTGTGACTTTGCTGAAAGACTCTGTGATATTTGTTGTTCTTTTGTTTTTTATTTGTTTTTGGTATTAGAATTCCTGTACCAAGCCCTGAGGCAACTTTCTTAGAACCACAGTGACGCTCCTTCATGAACCAGTGTTTTGTTTCTCTTCACTTTCCAAATCCCTGTTCCCTACCCCTTTCCCCGGAGGCTATTCACTCATTCCCTGTTTTTTTTATATACGAGAGAATAGTGTTTAGGGGTGAGGGTTTTATTCTCTTTGCTCCTGCGGAACCTGGAATTCAGGTGAGAGGCCATGGTCTTGTCAGTTTCATGCCAAAGTAGGAAGATATCATCAATGTAACTCCTCTGAATTCCTGACCTTCTCAACAAATGGTTTATCAGTGTCATAAATCACTTTGTTTTCAAATTCACCCATAAACAAATTAGCTACATTGTGTGCAAAACAAGCTTGCATATCCACTCCCTTGTCCTGTACAGGATATTCCTTCCTAAACATGAAATGTTTACTTCTTGGCAGGATCTGCAATATGCTAACATAGGTCACTATTTGTCACCACTTGTAATACACCTCTCTTGATCACATCAATCGCCTCTTCCTGAGGATGTTAGTATGTAATATTTCTGAATTGAAGGTTATCAGTATATTGTAGCTTTCTTCAAAAGACACACCCTTAATGTCCTTAATAAACTGCATACTGTTGCAAATCTATGATTTGAGTTTTGAATCTTCATTCTTAATATATTGACCTATTAACCACACCCAGAAACAATTGGTCCCCCAGCAGGAATATTAAGATCTTTGTGTACCTTAGGGAGTGTATATAAAACTGGTGTCCTAGGTTGGGATTTATTGATAAAAGCATACTTTTTCTCATTGAGTGTGCCCTCCTCCAGTGCTGTAGAAGCAATAGTCATAATTTCCTCCTTCCATCTTTTTGAGGGGGCCATATCTGGTCTCCGATAATATCTGATGTCCCATAGTTGTCTATAAATCTCATTGTCATATTCATGTGTCCTGAATTACGATTGCACCTCCTTTGCCTGCCAGTTTGATGTGATGTGGCAAGATAATTAGGTGCCTCTTTTTCTGCTCTGGTGATATATTAGAGAATAAACTTTTTTGTGATCCAGATTCTTTGATCTGTTTCAAAACTGTGTTCTCAAATTACAGGATTTTTGCACTAGGGAGATGGCTAGGGGAAATAAACTTTGAAGGCAGTCTCAGGCCCAACTCGTTATCCAGTCACATGTCTGCTTTGTCCTTAAAGAAATGTTTTATTCTGAACAATTTGTATAGTTCTCCTTGTAGTTTGAAAAAATCTGTTTTCTCATTTATCACAAAACCCAGACCCTAATTCAGGATACTTTCATTTCATTTATCTTCACAGGCACACTGGTAGAATTTAATAAACAGGCCCTGAGTATATGTATCACCATTTACTAGGCACTTTCAAGTAAATAAATGTGATGATTAGGTGTAGGTCAATTTTACTATGTTTAAAGAAGAGAGCATAATCACTTTAGTACTGGTTAGCAGTAGTAATGCGCACAGAGTCCTAAAGCCAACAAAACTGAAATCAGCAAAACAGAAGGAGTGAAGGCAACAGTCTGGAGGAATACCACGCCAAGCATGTCAATTCCAACAGGTATTATATTTACTCATTTACTCATTTTTGTTCCTTATGAATTGCAATTTTCATATTAGGCAGTAGTGCATATATTAAAGGGACATTTCTGGTATCATCCATGAGTTTCATTGTGCCAGGATAAGTTAGACTGTGCATCAACTGTGATTTTATTTTTATTTTTATTGTTCTTTGGCAAGATTGTGATTAGTATGTCTGTTTCAAGTACATTATTGTGTTGATGATGTGTATTTTTTTGTTTTTGTTTTCAATCTTTTATTATGTTTTATATTTGTTGTAACTTTAGTTTTAGTGTTAATATTTGTGTTTTATGTTTTGTTGGTTAGGATCGTGATGTTTTAGTTCTCAATATTTTTAGACAATATTTTTGTATCTAAGTATTAGTTATTTGGATGTTATGTAATAAAAGCTGTAAAGGTGCCAGATCCATCATGTGCACTAGGTAGTAACTTGGGAAAATCTACCAACCAATTCTAATATTAACTGTTTTCTCACAGTCTCTCCACCTCCATTTGCAGCACTTCCTTTTTGCCTTTCTGCATAAATGTCCAGAATACCCTGCTTCAACATGGCAGGTCCCAGCTGCCATCAGTCAGGCCTATGTTCAGGTTCTTGGCCACTTCCTTACCTGACAGTGTAGAGCCTAATCCTGTCTACTATTGTAGCTGGAGCATGACTGTCTGGGAGTGTCCTGGGAAAGAATGGGCTGGAATCTCCAACTAAAATGAGTTAGTTTTAAAGCCGACCTTTTTTCTTCTTATTGCTTCTGGTTACTCTAGGATAGCTAATCTCTGCTACATGGTCATGGGTTAACACCAAATAGCATGTTGTAGACTCAAAGGCAGGCCATTGGCCTCTGAGCCAGGTTCATTAAGGGTCTTCTCTATCAAGGTTTCAGGCAGTGCAGTGCAGCAAGCCACCTTGCAGCAATGAACTGCATTAAAGGGCAGGAATGTGCCGTAGTTAACATAATACGGTTGTTAGACTTTTCATCCTTGGCGTGGTCTCCCTTAACTTTTTGCCTCTGTTCCCCAGGTTGTTGATGTGTGCTGGACTCTGATTTTGCTGTTTTTGTTACTCTGGGCACTTTACCACTGCTAACCAGTGCTAAAGTGCAAGTGCTCCTTTACAAAATGTGCATGTGATTGGTTTATCCATGATTGGCATATTTGATTTACTAGTAAGTCCCTAGTAAAGTGCACTAGAGGTGCCAGGGCCTGTAAACCAAATGCTACTAGTGGGCCTGCAGCACTGGTTGTGCCACCCACATAAGTAGCTCTGTAATCACGACTCAGACCTGCCATTTCAGTGTCTGTGTGTGCAGTTTTACCTGTAAATTCGACTTGGCAAGTGTACCCAAAGTGTGCCTAAACCTTCCCTTTTCTTACATGTCAGACACCCCTAAGGTAGGCCCTAGGTAGCCCCAAGGGCAGGGTGCAGTGTATGGTTAAGGTAGGACATATAGTAATGTGTTTTATATGTCCTGACAGTGAAATATTGCTAAATTCGTTTTTCACTGTTGCAAGGCCTGTCCCTCTCATAGGTTAACAAGGGGGCTACCTTTAAATCTGATTAAAGTGTAGATTCCCTTAGTAAAGTTGCTTTAAGATTGTGCGTTTGAAAATGGCTTATGCTTATACCATTTCTGTGACTCTTCATGTTTGTGGATTCCCTGTCTAGGTCCGTTTGACAGTTGGGCTGGTTGCACCTCACACTAGACAGTGACACAAAGGGAGTAGCCTGCATATCCTGATGAGCCATCTGTGCTAGGAGGGAGGGGAGGAGTGGTCACTCGCACCTGAAAGGGCTGTGCCTGCCCTCACACAATGCAGTCTCCAACCCCCTGGTGAGTGTCTTGGGCCTGGCCTGGGCAAGGCAGGATTTCACATTCCAAAGAGACTTTACTTTGAAGTAGGCCTACTTCAAAGGAGAAACTGGGTATAAGAAGGGCACCCAAAACCACAGACTTAAGAACACTTCTGGAAACAAGAGGAACCTCTGCCTGGAGAAGAGTGGAAGAGCTGAGGAGAAGTGCTGCCCTGCCTGTGACTGTGCTTTGTGGAGCTATCCTGCAGTTGCTGCTTCTGCCAGAGTAAGAGGGCAAAGACTGGACTATGTTTGTCTTCCATCTTGTGAAGAAATCTCCAAGGGCTTGATTTAGAGCTTACCTCCTGTTGTTTGAAGTCTCAGGGACAGAAAAGACTTCTCTCTTCCAGCACCTGGAGTCTCTGGAGAGACTCCTGCTTTGACAAGTGGTGCCCTATCCAGTCCCTGGGCCCTTGAAAGGAAAGCTGGTGGAAATACAAGGAAATAGACTTCGGACGACTTCGGACGACTTTGGACCGACGCCGTTGCTGAATCCGGAGACGCGGCCTGCACCCGACGCGTGACCTTCGCCGATCTTCGCATGCCCGACGCCGCTGCAGCCCCGCTGAAGGAGTACCTTGCTGTACAGAAATAATCCTCAGAGGCATTTTCCTCCTTCTGTGTATGCTGCAGAATGCGGCAAATGTTCCAACTGCGACTGCTGCATAGTTCCTAGCATAGGGACCGTTTCTGGGGCAATTGACAAATGCTGCTTTAGGACTCCGTCTCTCGCAACAACAAGCCTCGTAGTAGCCACACCTCCTGTGCTCTCATTAGTGCCAAATCCTTAGTTAAGCACAACACTGAAGTTTCTGAAGAGACATGATATATTAGATAAGCATGGGGGTGGCTTCGCAATAATCTTTAGAACTAATATGAAAGCTAAATTCAGCCCAGTACCGGCCCACCAGAGTGAAGTCTTTTCGTTCTCATTTTTACATATCAGCACACAATCTTTCAACGGTACACTAGTCTACCTCCCACCTGGCCCCACACCCCCTTTTATTAGGGGAACTGCTGAAGTCTTAGAATGTCAGGATATATGCTCAGACTTCACCTTATTGGGTGATTTTAATTTTCATCTTGAGGACATCCTGGACCCGTCCACGGAGGGTCTCTGTCAGACCTTGAAGGGCTTTGGTCTTCTTCAAAAGGTCCCCACTGGAGTTCACCGGGCAGGACACACGCTTGACGGTATTTTCTCTAGCAGCCCTTTTCATAGACAATATCACAGTTAATCCTTTAGCCTGGTCCGATCATAATGCTGTCCTATTTAATATCTCTCATAAACGAGACAGCTTCCCCTGTAGGGAAATCACACTGGCCTTTGCTTCCCATCCTTGGCATAAAATGCAGACCGATTTTTCCTTTTTTTTTCTTTCTGCCCTGACCCATTCCTTGCCTTCCTTTGACCCTAGCCCTGAGCTTGCTGCAGGGCAGTACACTACTTGGCTTTTGGCGGCTAGCGACTTGATTGTTCCAGCTGTTAGGCCATCTCGAAATCGGACTCACAAATCAGCCCAGACCTTAGGGGCATATTTTTACGTTGTTTGCGACAGATTTGCGTCATTGTTTTTTAGGGATATACGGCGCAAACTTAACTGCATATTTATATTTTGACGCTAGACCCATCGAGAGTCAAAATATTGTAGTTAACGTCATTTTTTGCCTGCGGAAAACTACCTTGCATGCAAAGTAGGCATTCCCGGGCAAAAAATAACTCTAAGGCCTTTGTACCTTATTTATTCTCCCGTGGAGGTGGAGGTCCTTAAATAATGGTGTAAGCCTGTTTAGCTCCATTATTTAATGCCGGGGTCAGGGCAGGCGTTAGTGGACCTGTGGGCCATTTTCCATGGTCAGAGGCCATGGAAACAGCCCACAGGTGCCCTTCCCTGCATCCAGGGACACCCCACCCACACCTATAGGACACCTAAGGATGGGGGGACCCATCCCAGGTAAGTTCTTTTTTTTTTTTTAAGTGCCATAGGGGGCCTAACTTGGGCCACCCTACATGGCACTGTGCCCAATGGCCATGCCCAGGGGGCACGGGGACATACGTCCCCTGGGAATGGCCATTGGGCAGGGGGGCATGACTCCTGCCTTTACTAAGACAGGAGTCATGTCCAGGGGGGTTGTCCGTCAAAAAATGATGCTACTCAGGTTAGAGTCATTTTTCTGAGTCTAACCTGACTAGCGCCATTCTTTGACTCACAACCTCCTGTTTCCCCTACGCCTCCCCCACCCGGTTTACATCATTTATTTTGATGCCAATTGGGCCTTACTGCAGGCTAGCTTAATTCCTTAAATAATGTGCCCGGCTGGCGTCCAGGAATGGCGCTATCCGGCTGTAAACTTTTTGGCGCAAACCTGCGCTAATGCAGGTTGGGGTCAAAAAGTATAAATCAGGGCATAAGAGCTTTGAAACAAAGTTGTCGCAGACAGGAGAGATGACGGAGGTTAGAATATGACCCAGTGGAAAAAAATCAAATATAAACAATGTTTAGCCAAATATAAATTGCTTATTATCTCTGAAAAGACTGCCTATGTCACAAACATAATTCTTGAGGCTAAAAACTCTTCTAGAGAGCTGTTTCAGACGGTTACCAAGCTCTCTAAGAGTTCATCTTCTAAAGCACTCCCTATGACTCAATTGTTTTGTAAAACTCTTGCTGTCTTCTTTAATAGTTAGGTTGAAGACATCTACAACAGCTTAACTTCCACTTAAACACCACAACTGTCTGAGGAGCAGAATAACATCTCTTCCCCTTCAGTCCTTGCACAATTTTCCCCACTTTCTACCTCCATCAAACAAAGAGGTTTTTAGGCTTCTGAGAGCCACCTCACCGAGCTCTCCCTTTGATCCATGGCCACCAAAATTTGTAAATCTAGTTTCAGGAGTTGAAGCTGGTCCCTTGACTACCACCTTTGCGCTGAAGTTTCAAAGTTGATATTTCCCCCCCTCTGAAAGAAAGTGTCAGTGCTACCACTGCTAAAAAAGCCCTCTCTTGATCTCCATCTATTCCCAAGAACTACCACCCGATCTCTTGCCTACTTCTACCAGCCAAGATAATGGAAAAAACTATGAACTCTCAGCTCAGGAAATTTGTTAAAGAAAATGAGCTCCTAGACCTAACTCAATTTGGTTTCTGCAGCGGTCATAGTACCAAAAAGCCTAAAAGCCACAGAGGAGCTGTAAGTGATACTTGATCCAGGGAAGAGTGCGGTGCTCGTCCTATTAGATCTCTTGGCGGCTTTTGACACTGTTTGCCACCTCAAGCTACTCAACTGCCTGGCTAGTATTGGTGCCAGTGGCCTAGCCATGAACCTGCTTAAATCATTCCTGGATGGGCGTGAACACATCGTAAGAATGGGTAACCTAACTTCTCCCTCGTTTTCTTCTCAGTGTGGGGTCTCACTGGGCTCCTTGTTGACCCCGACCCAATTTCATGTTTACTTTACCCTGTTGGCTAATCTGGTTCCTTTGTTTGGCTTCTCTTTAACTTCCTATGCAGACAACACCCAGATTGTGGTCTCTCTAGCCAAGGAGGATGACAGACTTGGCCCCAGGCTTTGGTATTGTATGCAGGCAGTATGTATGGATGGAAAGCATTAATCTCAAACTGAATTGAGATAAAACCTAGGTCATTTTATTTGGCCCCATCCATCCGTCAGATCTTTGGCCTGCTGGCACTCCGATATGGGTCCCCTCCCCACCCAGTGAAGAAGGCCTGCAATTTAGGCTTAATTATGAATGATAAGCTCAGCTTTCGAGACCAAGCCAATGCCACAGCCTCTTCTGTATTTCTAATGCTCAAATTGGTGAATAAAATCTATTCTTACATCCCTTCTCACCTACATAAGATGCTGGTCACTGCATTAGTCCTGGCCAGATTGGATTATTGGTATAGTCTCTATCTAAATGCTCACCAATATACTCTGAAAAAACTCCAAATGTTTTGGAATGTGGTGGCCAGGCACCTTCTGAAGCTTTCCAAATGCTGCTCGGAAGAAGAGCTGCATTGGCTATCCATGCGGTAAAGAATTACATTCAAAGCCCTCTGCATTACCTATAAGGCCCTCCATGGTATGGGCCCGGAGCCTTTACGTGCTGGACTCGCTTTGTATTCCTCAAGATGATTGGACAGGTCCATGAACGCTAAACTCATTGTCGATCCTAAGTTCAAGCGGGACCCTTGTGGGGGGGGGGGGGTTCTCAGGCTGACAAAGCTTGGAACACATTGCCAGTAGACATCAAGAATACTCCTAATCTATTACAGTTTTGCAAGCAACTAAAGACCTGGCTATCTAAATCTGCCTAAAATACTCTCTTGCCTACTTTGTTAATCAGCTTAGCGCCAGGACATTTCCTGGTATTTGCTGTGCTTCAGAAAATCTTTAATACAACACACTTAAAAAGAGGAAACAATGAAGAGAAATAAGGATATTTACCCTAGCTGCCCCTCCCCTGGTGAGGCATAGCATTTTGACGCATTCCTAGGTTTGCCAGTGTTGGCAAATCTAGGAATGCACGAAAAACTGTGGGTGGAAGCGTGGGAACACCCACGCTCTACGTATGGAATGCCTCCCTGGTGGAGAGCAACACACCACAGCGATTTGCACGGCATTGCATTTTCCAGATTTATCAAGGCCTTGCGTGGCTTGAAAAGCATTACTTTAGTGTTGCATCGCCCTTGCACCCCACTTCTGGTGTGGCACAGGATCAAGACAATGCATTGATAAATCTGCTCCTAAATTTCTGGGCCAAGGAATTTAATTTCAGCTGTGGAGGCGTGATGAGTGGTAGAACTAAGGTAAGTCAGTTCTGGCTGTCTTAACTGCATCTTTAGAAAATTGATTTTCTGTTTATGTTATCAAAAATCTTATTTTATCATTAAATCATATTTTAAAATCTATGAAGGAAATATAAGATTGACGATTTTTTCTGACCCTTTCCTAAGCGGAGGATGACAATAAAGATTTTAATTCCACCTAGGCCTATTATGGAAATGTTTAGTGACGCCTACAGAGTGAAATAGCTTTTGGATTTTTTTTCACTGTGAGGGCACACTACCCCCAATATGTAGTGTGCCATATATTTATGTATTAGCACCCTGCCCTGTGGGTAGAAATAACAATAATCGTTTTCTGCATGGTAATGGAATTTTTCCCTGCCATGTCTTACTGGAGTGCAAATAAAGTCATTGTAGCCTAGGCAGAGTACAGTGTTTTTGTTGGCAGAAATGTATTTTGTCACATGTGTGAGTGGTGTAAACACACACTCGGGTCCACATATGGCATTTACCTTTCCATGCCATAGATGCACTTTAGGCACCATTTGCCAGGGACTAATAGGGAAGTCAAGTTGGCCAACTACGGAGTTCCAATGCACATGTTTTAAATGAAAGGCACTTTGCTGCTGTTTAGCACTGCCACTAGGACACCGGAAAAATGAAAAATATCTTGGGTGTCCATGCAGTACTTTTGCATTTGCTACAAGAAGGATGAGGTTGAGACAGTTTGTGTAGAAGCTAGTAATATAATTACAGTGAATGAGTCAAGGGGAGAACTGAGTTGGCATCTGTTATTGCAAATCACCTGGAAGTATGACAGGCATTAGCAGACTGGAAGTTTATATAAATAGATTTTTTGGAGAGTCAACGAATCACAATGTACTGAGAAGGGATATATGCTCTGTACGTAGCACTTATGTGGTATTTATATTACATGAACTTTGTCAAAAAGCAGAGGTTAGTCATAATAGAGGCAGTAGCAAACTTATTTAAGTGTTTAAGGTAAAGGTCAGTATACATTCGACCTCCTTTACAAGGTTTTGGTTCAGGGCAGTGGCGCAAGGATTTTTGTGGCGCTGCCCTGCTTCAAAAGAAAATGTGCCGTAACAATAAGCTACAGCTGGCCCTTTTCCCCTCTGCTGGTGCACAATGAGCTCCCATGAGCCAATGCAACCATGGTGCAAGGGTGTCTGCGTTGCAGGGATGATTGGTTTTGTGCAGGAAGGGACGCCCTCCTGCACAAAAACAATCACAAGAGGTGTAGTCCTCTTTTTATGTATGCTGCACAATGCAGCACACATAGAAAAATGAAAAACTAGGAGAAATAAAGGTATTTCGCCTCTTTGCACCCCTCTTACAACTCCCCTGGGGAGGCTTGAGCTTCTGACGCATTCCCAGCTTAGCAAAATCTCGTAAATCTAGGAATATGTCAAATGCCATGGGTGTTACGTGGGAACACCCACCGTAACACCCATGGGACACCTCCCTGTTGCTGGGTGCGGCAACACAGCAAATTGCACTGTCCATATCTACCATGCCATGAAAAGTCATGCAGGGTGGCTTTGCGTGGCCTTGTAAATATGGCCCTGCAGTGTGCGCCACCGGACCATCACTAAACTGATGTTTTGGGGCTTGTAAATAAGCCCCATTTTACTTATGTATAAATAATGAGCTCCAGGGCCAAGCAGGGGTTTAAAAGAGAATATTGGTGTCTATAACTGTCCAGATATCTGAAAAACTAATTTACATATGTTGTATCAACTTTGACAATGTGTTCGGTATTTGCACACCACCTATGTAATGCTTGAAATTTTGACTCAAGTATTAGAAATGTCAGATCCTTATATATTGGGACTGATAATAATAATAAGGATAATAAGTAGAATAGTCCAATATATTTTGCTTGTTCTTTGAAATTTGGCACTGAAGTTACAATCTGGTTGAGAAAAATTCAGAAATGAACTCCTCTGGAGAGATGGGGTACCTAGCACGATAATCGCCAACAATGAGATATAGAATACTTCTGAGCTGACAGAAAATGTACTGAATGTACTAGCATTCAGTTAGGCATTTAAGCGATCCCTGCTAATTTTTGGGAGAAGTACTCCCCTACCCTATGTTACATTTTGGGAAACTATAAATACATATAGCTGAATGATGAAGCAGAACAAGCTCCCTCCAACTGATGAAAATGGCTTGCTGCTCTCCTGCTGCCCTCTAACCTTCTCACAGCTCAAAAAAATCCAACCTCCATATATTGACTGCTCAAAGTATGTGGTAAATATATGTGGATTATGGAAACTAACACTTGATGTTCATTAACACACAGGAAAATACAGACTGGACGAGTTGCTCTGGCACTGGACTCCCACCGACCCAAGTTACTGAGGCACTTGTAATGAGGGTCTTGCTGTTGCATCATGCAGGAAAACTTTGAGATGTGCTTATAGCTTGTAACATTTGTCCACATTTGAGCAGTCACCTTTATGATTCTGTATCAAACAACAGGAGCTGATGATTGATCACTTTGTACCATCTACCACTTTGTTTCTTTGTTTCAGTTAGCTTTCAGAGTTCAGGGTTACAAAGAACACAATTGACATGAGTTTTCAACCTATACAAAGTAACTTGCATGCCTCCATTTTACAGTGCAATGTTTGTGATCAGACCGCAACCTCAAAGGGTACCTGCAATATATTTGTCAATATTTTGTTAACCATCCAACCGTAACTGCATTTTGATATGTGTTTCTCTTTAAGGAATATTGGAGTGTTCATGATCACTTAGAGCAATGAATTATATTGGTCTTATATTAGTATAGTGAATGATATAGTGCTCTGTTATCTACAGACCCTCTTCTATGACTGTGTTGTTATTCTGCTACCAATTTCTTGTTCTTCTTCTTTCTGCGCAGTTGTTGTTTTTAAACTGAAATTTTGCAGCACTTAAATGTATACATTTATTTAGATAGTATTGTGTAGTTAAAAAGCATTATCTGACCCTTTCCTTCTTTGTAGCAATTGTGCTAAAGGTTGTGTAGTGTAGTAGTACAGAGCACCCACATTCAACCCATATCACATTCTTTTGACTAAGGCGTGATTGCTCACCCACAGCTACGCAGAGATTCTGGATGGCTTGGAAAGCATAGCTTCTTTAAAGAATAAGTACCCACTGTTGTGGCTAGTTGAAAATAACTAGTGTTCTCTGTTCTGATAATGCTTGGCTGGTTCTCTGACTGCAAGAATTGCAGTCACTAATCAGCTATTTTGAATTCTACTGCTTGCTCTGCTGAAGACACCAACATATAAACAATAACATCACAACAAAAGTAGATGACTGCTATCTTCTGAGTTCCTGGTCACCTGTCCATTTCCTCATCTATAGGCTAGAATTACCATTATGGATGCCAAAGAAACTCTTAACACTCAACTAGTAAGATGTATTCTTTTGGCTGCTGTGTTTCGGGCTGATAATCAGTCTTCTCATATTTTAGCACAATTTGACAGCGATAATTTGTTCATGCGTAATTTTTGTCATCAAATCAATTGGGACATTCAATGAACTAATACCTTGCATTATGTTGATGTTCATTTTCATTTGTATTAAAAGATGACTGCCATGTTGCTTCAGTTCTCTGTATTATCCACTCTGCTGTCCTCTTGAGAGCTTCAGCTGGCCTATTACCAGCCTAACTGACAGGTAGACTGTGCTTGACCAGGGACAGCAGGGCATTATCTACTCTCACTGTTAGTAGGACGGCTTGATTTAAAGTTGGGTAGTACTGGAAAACAGAAATGCATCTAAATTCTGGAGTAAGAGATAACTTTACAGTAGAATCCAACAGTGGCTTCAACTCCAAGTTTTGCTTGCCTGCCCTGTCTCTTCTGTTGTTCATTCCCTCTCTGGAAGGCCCCAAAATCCAAACAGAGCCAGGCCTATTAACCAATTACTGCAAAATGAGTACAGTTGTTGGTGATTCAACCTCAATTTCTGAAGGTGTTTGCTAACGCCGATCGTGCACGAAGCCGTTGATTGAATATTAGTGATATTCTTCACTGAACCATAGAAATAAAAACATTAAATACCCTTAGCATTTGTGACCCATACCAAGATAACATTTGAGAGTCAAGTCTCCTGCCTCACTGGCAGTTGAACCACCTCCAGAGAAACAGCTAAGTTCAGAGATATACATTTTGTCATAATTAAGCTCATCAATTCAGATCTGCTCATTTTCCGGAAAGGGAGATTTTTACAAACTACCACATTTCACTAGGCATAGGACATGAGGGGGTTCATGTGTATAGTTCTTTTTTATAGATTGCTCAAAGGACTCAGTTGTCAAAAGTAGGAACATAATTAGGAGGGCATGCGCCTTCTTTACCTAGACATTCAACTTAATCACAAAATGAAGGTTGCTGTTTATGTCCACAAGCTAAGTTGGTGTCTACTCACAAGCTCACAGGTTTTCCAGGTAGTTTTCCAGTGTTAATACACTTGTAATTTTACTGCTGTTGAAGGTAAGGCACATTATCTGGGACTGGAGAGGGCACTCCCTTAAAATCCATGTGAGCTTTGTCGAGGTGACACAAGCTTACCACTTTTAGAAGCAGATTTTGAAAAGTTTTAAAGTGCAAATACACTTTTGTGCCACATTGCTGATTGCATTAATGTAACCTACTACATTTCATTATACGTATATTATTGTACCCATAAACATAGTTGGGATATTCCTCAATCTAGGATTCCCAGCAGTGCTTCTAGAATGATTCTACATATTGTTGATTGTCTGAGGTTGTCAATTTTTTACTGCCTCGCTCCCAGTTTGGCAAATAGGACCCTTGTGAAGAGAAAATATGCTCTGGCTATGTGGGGAATATTCAGAAGTCAAAATTCAGCAAGAAATGATAATATAAAAGAGCATACAAGGGGAGAATTTTCAATTGCAATTTCTTTATATTCAGAGCAATAGTCTGATATGCAAGATATTGTTGTAAATCGGTGCAACAATTTACAGTAGAAAAGTATTCAAATTACAAAGGTTTACACACAACCTTATTCATTTGGTAATTTTATGAAAGTGTAGAGTGCATTTGTGAAAGCAAAATTTCAATTTCTGTAAATATAGGGCCTCCTTTACCACAAACTGGTGCATCGATCAGAATGCTCCAGTTTGCTCGTGACGCCCTGCACCCTCTAACTGCACCATGATAGATCTTTATTTACAATACAGCACATCATGGCTCTTGTTAGCATAGCTGCATCAGACCTTCTGATACAACTGTGGCTCTTTGCTGTACTAGCATCAAAAATGTTGACGCAAGTCCAGCAAAGCTCAAGGAGGCCATTGAAAACAGCCTAGTGTCACTTTAACACCTGCCCTTAACAGGCAGTAAAAAATGATGCTAGAATGCCGCAGTGAGATTTTGCAGATTTCACTGCGCTATTCCTGCTGACCTCCTAGCGGGTGAACTCATCCCTTGCAACCATTATACCTGCTGCAGGTATAATGAGGTGCAAAGGTTTACAAAATGGTGCAATTGCCTCAGAATTGGAACAGGAGTAATGAGGTAGTGAACCGAAATGCAGTGAACCTCAACGAACTCATAATTGTGGGTTTTCTTGGTGGTATAGTAGTTAATTTTAACATAGGTTATGTCTGTGCAGCTGCTTCTATTAAAGCAATAGTAAACTCATTTTAGGGAAAAGGGAATGCTGCTACCTATTTCTAGTGGTGTAAAAGAAGGGAGGCTGCTACAGGAAAGTGTTTCCCTTTGGGGAAAAAAAGTTAAGTCTGCATATTAGAAGTTTGCAATCTTTTGTTTTCACTGGTAAAGTTTTGTAGAGTTTCTGATGTTCACTCTTGCCAAAGTTTGCGAAAGATTGTGAATTTGAATTTTATTTTGCCTATGCATGTTTTCCTCAGCTTTCCATAAAAAATGTTAGCATATTACAAGACACTTTTCAGTCCACTGGAGACAAACCAAGATGGAATACTTATGCTGACAGTTTCTTGGCACATTTAGGGGCATATTTATACTCTGTTTGCGCCGGAATTGCGTCATTTTTTTTTACGCAATTCCGACGCAAAACTAACTCCATATTTATACTTTGGCGTTAGACGCGTCTAGCGCCAAAGTCCATGGAGTTTGCGTCATTTTTTAGCGTGGACACCTACTTTGCGTTAATGATATGCAAGGTAGGCGTTCCCGTCTAAAAAAGTGACTCCGAGGCATGTGCGCCGTAATTACACTCCCGGGCAAAAATCACGCCCGGGAGTGGGCGGGTCAAAAAAAATGACGTCCAGCAGCTTTTGCGTCGTTTTTTAGTGCCTGGTCAGGGCAGGCGTTAAGGGACCTGTGGGCTCGGAAGGAGCCCAGAGGTGCCCTCCCATGCCCCCACGGACACCCCCGTCACCCTTGCCCACCCCAGGAGGACGCCTAAGGATGGAGGGACCCATCCCAGGGAACATAAGGTAAGTTCAGGTAAGTATTTTTTTTTTTTTTTTTGTGGCATAGGGGGGGCCTGATTTGTGCCCCCCCTACATGCCACTATGCCCAATGACCATGCCCAGGGGACAGAAGTCCCCTGGGCATAGCCATTGGGCAAGGGGGCATGACTCCTGTCTTTGCTAAGACAGGAGTCATTTCAATGGGGGTTGGGAGTCGAAACAAATGGCGCAAATCGGGTTGAGGCGATAATTTTGCCTCAGCCTGACTTGACCCATTTTTTGGCGCCCAAGCTCCATATTCCCCTACGCCGGCGCTGCCTGGTGTACGTCATTTATTTTTACGCACACCAGGCTGCGCCGCCGACTAACGTCATTGAATAAATACGGCGCCCGCATGGCGCTTCAGAATGGCGTTAGCCGGCGTTAGATTTTTTGACGCACAACTGCATTGGCGCAGTTGTGCGTCGAAAAGTATAAATATGGCCCTTAGCGTTTGGTAAATTTAGTGGCAAATTAAGAAAGTACCTGTAGTGTCCTGCTGGACATATGTGCATCTCTGCACCTAGTAGTTCTACCAGCCACTCCCTGAGGGCTGGACTTTACACCCACCTCACACCCATCCAACAAAGGCGTCACAGTCAGGTGACCTTGCCAATAGAGGGGGCGGGTGCACGTGATCGAGGCTACTATACATACTGGTGTATTTGTCCTTCTTCATCTGGTGTATGGGCTTAAGGCCTAGAACACTACAGTGCCCACATTGTTTTCTGAAAATTATGTGAGATAAATTGCTCCAAATATAAAACGCAAGTGAGACAAAGTCTAATTCCTTGCAGTGATTTTGTGAAGTTTTCCAAAGAATTCCTTTTTTATATATATATCGCACTCTTGACACCTTCTATTTCTAAAAAGAGAAGGAAATTAGCCGGAACAGCAGAAACATGCAAACATTATTTCTGAATGGATTTTTATACGTCTTTTTCAAGCTTTGGGCAAAAGTCCAAGTAATGGAATTTCATTCCGATTACCGGTGCTAAACAACAAAGTATGAAATTAAAATGTGCTAGACAGTTGTAGTTAAAAAAAAGTCACAAACTATATCTGGTATATTAAGTTTACACGATGTGCAAAATGGGGTCTTGTAGAAGAATTCTGTTAACATAATTGTCCCGGTTTTTGTAATGCAAAAGAAGGCAATATTAGCATTGATTCGGTGCTACATCACATTTTTATGACATTATAGAATATAATTCAGATAATATTGACATAGAGACCAATTATATAGGTACTTACACTATCGGATATTAATGGAGCTTTGCATTTGGCAGTGCCTGCTTGATGAAGCTATATGTTTTGGTCTGTACTAATTTACACTGAGTTGCAAATTAACATTCCACGAACTAATACTTTATTATTTTGCTCTATTTCATTGTATGCTATTCAGAGTATTTTGCAGCATCGCAATCCAGTGTTGATAAGTTTTCTGTTGTATGGAAAGAAGAAATGGCCTGCACAAAATAGTCTTAAAAGACAATTTGCGAAAGTGAGAGAGGAAGATCCTGGCTGATTACATTCGGAGTTTTTATCGTCGTTGGAAGATTTTGTTTCGCTCTATTTTCATAATTGATTTTATTCTTGACATTTCTCAGGTCAAATTGCATGATTCTTGTGTCACAGCTAACAGTGCTTAAACACAGGTTCCTAATGGACAGTTTGGTTCCCTGTCTAGATAGTGGTAATTAAGTTGGTTAAGCAGCGTTTCCGATTGAATTAATAACACGACTTTTGATTTTTTTCAGAATCCTGGGATAGAGACAAGACATGAAGACCCAAATTTACAAATCTTTTGCGTCGGGTTTGTCTTACTTTTTTAAAGGAGAGCCAACATAAAATCCTTTTTGAGAATTATAAACCAACACAAATTGGTGTTTGCATTGGTTTGTAAGAAAAAGTACCTCAAACCAATGTAAACCGCTACTTTGCATTACTCTGTGTCATAGGTGCATCCCTTGTGAGGTACATAGCTCATGGGGCCTCACTTACAATAAACTGGTGTATCGCTCATGATGCGTTAGTTTGCTTGCGCCACCTTACAACACCATGGTAGCACTGTGTTTACAATACAGCACACCATGGAGCTCGTTAGCACAGCTGCATCAGAATTTCTGAGGCAGTTGTGGTGCTTTTCTGTACTAGCATCACAAATGTTGACGCTAGTCTAGCAAAGCTAGGGTAGGCCCATAGAACAAAGCACATCGTCACTTTATCCCCTGCCCTGAGCAGGCGTTAAAAAATGACGTCAAAATAACGCAGTGAAATCTTGTAGATTTCAAGGCACCATTCCTAAGGGCCTCCTTGCAGGGGAGTGCCTCCCTTGCATACATTATACCTGGCACAGGTTTAATGTAGTGCAAGGGTTTACAAACTGGTGCAACGGTCCCATTGCACCAGTTTGTAAATAAGGCGTAAGGTGGGTGACTGTTCTGCGCCAGCATAGCGTCAGAAGAAATCATGCTACGGCGGCGTAAGGGGCTTGTAACTGACATGGTTTTTAATGCAAAATTCTATCCATTAACAATACTAGACTGGGTTTTGTGCCAAAAAATAAAGCCACTTGAAAGCAGACATTAATAGGAGAAATACCTTTATTTATGTCTTTTGCGACTTTGCATGTGTGCTGCACTCTATAGCACACATACAATGTGGAAAAATAATGTTGATAGCTTCTAGTACAAAAACTATGCTAGACTCACACAAACACCCTTGAACCAAGCTGCAGAGGTGTATACATGGTGCACAGCTGCTTGATTGTGCGTCTAGGGTCAGGATAGAGAGGAGAGTGCCATATCTCTGTAGATGGTGCTCTCTTGCTCTCTTCCAATGCAGCATCACAACTTTGGGTGCTGCACTGAATAGTGTGCCAGGTACATAAAGCTGAACCAAAAGGCCCATGAGAAAGGAGCACTTTAGTTAACTACAGACTTTTTGGTTTGCCTGCTCAGAGCTTTTTCACCTAATGTCCAAGGTTACTGAAGGAGAGCAGAAAAGAAGTGTTTCACCCTGTTGAGTCTGTGTCAGCTGTAGCATTTTGCCTTGCTCTTTTGGAAGAAAATTAGAATCAAACATAGGGCTTGTGACTGGGAAAAGTGAAGGTTTCATCCCAGTAGCACACCATTCTCGGCAGATGCGAAATCTTTATTTGTCACTCTCAGACCTTTTGGCACCAAAACCAAAGGTTAAGCCAGTGGCTCGATGATGACCTATCCAAATTGAAGGGGCTCTTACTGGTTTCAGCACCCTGCCTTCCCTACTTGAGGATTTTGAGAGCAAGAAAAGTAAAAAAATTCCATGTTGAAAACATTATTTGACCAAGTTGTTTACCAGACCTTGGCTCTGTTATGGTTGGTCTGAAATCACACATATGGCCTGCCAAAACATTGACATTTATTGGAGACGTTCCCATTTTTGTTACTTTTTGTTTTATACTTTAAAAAACAATATTTGTGTCAGAAGCTTACCCTTTCTGCAGGGTTACCCAAGAATGTTTGCCTTTTTTAACCCTATTTTTGTTGGCTATTGAACTTTGTGTACTTAACCCCTGTTAATCAGTGGTAAAGTGCCTGTGCTCCCCTCTTTTAACATGGTGAATATCATTTACCTCAGACTGGCACATTTAGGCCCATGTTTATACTTTTTTAGTGCCGCATTTGCGTAATTTTTTGATGCAAAAGTGGCACAAACTTACAAAATCCAATTGTATAAATACGGGCCTTAATTTGCCTATACTTCCTTAGCATATGGTACCCCCGACCTGCAAATTAAAAGCTATTAGGGGACTGCTGCGCTCATTTTGCTACGGATTATAGTATCACTACAAAACATTTCTCCAGAGCTGTCACTGCAGCTTGGGTGTGCAGGTCTAAACTGCCATTTCAACCTGCCATAATAAACCTTTTGCCAGGCCTAATCCTTCCTTTTTAATACCTACATGTCACATCTAAGATAGAACTCACAAGCCCTCACAGCAGGGTGGATAGTATTTAAAAAGACATGTATGTTTAATGTTTTACATGTCCTAGGAATGAAAAACCTTCAAAGTTATTTTTCATTGTGGCAAGGCTGGCTTTCCAATGGGTTAGCAATGATTTACATCATTACCTTCATAAGTACTACATTCAGTTTGGGAATAGCAAAAAGAAATTCAAAGACTCTTTTTAATAGCAATTCAAAATTCAATGTACTGGCCAATTTGGTTTTCATATTACTATTTTGAATATTAAACTTTTAGAAAATTCCCATTTTCCAGCCTAAAACTAAAAGGCTTTTCTTCCAGTGTCCACCTGTCACCTGATTTCTGATGGGATCCCTGTGTTGAGATGTTTATTGCTCCCAGACAGTCGGCAAAGGGCTCTGGGTGTGGTGAGGTGGACTCCACCTTTGGCAGGATGGTCTACAGAAGCCTTCAAGACTGGTGAAGAGACAAAAGACATTGCTGTTGCCTGAAAAAGCTGAAGGAAGACTCAACCTGCTTGCCTTGAGCCCAGAACCCCAGAAGTGACCCCCCAAGGGTCATTTGGCTGATCCACTGTTTGGGCTACAGGGACACAACATGCTTCCAGAGGCCTTTCTTTGTGCAGCTGCCTAGCTGACAAATTCCAACTGTTCCTGACCTGGGCCTTTCAGCAGGTCTTTGTTGGAGTCCTAACCCCTAAGTGGTGCCCTCAGGTCCTGTACCCCTGGCTGGTTTTAGAGTGTACTGCTTTAGTGACTAAACTGCAGGTGGTGGGAATCAGAAACTTTTTGACAGGAGAACCAATGGGGACCGGGATTGCTGGTGAAGTCACAGCCATTGACATTGAAATACTGCTTGGCCTCAGCTTGCTGGTTTGCCCCCTGAAGGAGATCTGACTTCCATAAAAGTTTCTAGGTCCGAACATAGAAGGATTTAACGTGACCTTTGCTGAGTAGCATCAAATTGACATTGAGGAGTTCATGGGCCGGACTTCAAACTTCGGCCACTCAGAGATTTGTTGCCTCTGTTGAAGACTGCACCGTGAGCTCGCTCTTAAGCCACCCATCATCACCAAGACCTGCTTTGGATGCAGCTTGCAGCTTGCCCCACCGAAGACTCATGGATGACCACTTTTTCTCCACAAGAGTTTCTAAGTCTGAAGGTTCACATTCTATTAAGACTAACCTGGTCCTTGTATCTGACTGGCCATCAATTGCGATTGGCCCTAACTTTTGACTTTGACCCGGTCTAGTGTGAGCAGATAACCGCAGTTGGAGTTTTGTGCTTTTTAGTACTAGATCTAAATCAAACATTAAAAATTCTTCTCTCCAGTTCTACTTATTGGATCTTTGTTGTTTTGGTGTCATTTTAAGTATTTTTTTATTTTTCTAAATTGGCTTGGGATTTTTCTTGTGTTGTGTTTTCACTTTATAGCTGTTTGAGTACTGCAGAAATAATTTACACATTTTACTCCAAGTAACTATTTGCTGCTTTGTGCCAAGCTACGAAAAGGTTAAGCATAGGTTTATTTAGTGAATTTTGTGGTTCACTCTGACAAGGATAGTGATTATTATTTGAGGTGGGTTCTCACCCTCCCAACTAATACACCAATTTCTTACATTTAGTCCATAGGATATATCTAAAACTGTGCTTTTCATAGGTAGAAAATGAATTTTTTTTTATTCCTAAATCGTAATTTTAAGCCTTGTAGTGACTGACCACAGGCATAACATAATACCATGCAGAACAAAGGCCACTAAAATTGTTTTTTTCACTCATAACTCCTGAAGAGATCGAGAGATTTTATTTTTTATTTGTTATTATATTCAGCAGCCAATTCTCTGCAAACTTCATACAAAAGTATTATGCATATGAGCATCTCAAACATGTATGAACATACTGAGGAATCCACTGTCTTGCTAAGGTCCATGTTTTAAATAAAGTAAAATATCCATGACTTGTGGGTTACTTATCCCATTGCAAATTGTAATGCTTGCACAGAACTGTAGTGGTATAATTCTGGGGAAGATGATTCATCTTTGTATCTCTTTAACAGCTTTTGCAGTATCTAATTCGTAACAACCTTTCAGATTTCTTACATGTTTAACAAAACTCTAAAACTCCAACTTCAGTGTAATTAGTGGGAGTTGTTCTTGTATGAGGTGGTTGTTAATTGTAAACTGACTGGATGAGATGTCAATATGAAGAGAGGCTTTAAGTGAGTGAAAGTGAAAGTGTGTTCAACCTCAAAGACGTTGAACTATGGACTGGGCAAAATGTGCTTTTTAAAAAACAAAACCTAAAATACTAACATGCCCTGCTAATCATGCTAGTGGAAACATTTTTATAGGATATGAAACTACAGAAAAATATATTTAGGCTCTTGAATCAATAATTGGTAAGTAACTTATCTGAGGAAATTAGGGCCCTCATTAAAACATTGGCGGTAAATGCAGCCTACCGCCGTGCTGACGTCTGCCAACATACCATGACCGCGGTGGTATGCCGCTACGGGTATTATGACCCACACATAGAAATCCGCCACTATACAGACACACACACAAGTCTGCCAGACCAAAGGTCAGTGATAAATTGGCGGTAAAGAAAACCCTCACCGTTACGCCAACAGAAATACACCCACAGTATCAGGACCCAAGAATCACTGTGGAGGTCTTTCAACTGCGGTAAACCATTGGTGGTACACACCGCCATGCTCAAAATACACACACACTAACAAAACTACACCACATTGGACAATTCAAACTATACACACCTGACACACATATACACACACCACACCCACACACCCACGCCACTATAAAACACCCACCCACATTACCCACAACCATTTCAACAAAAAAAAAAGATTGCCAACTGAGAGAGAGACAAGCCAGGAGCACCCACTCAATCTGAGCCACAGAACACCATCACCCATACACCATCCAAGCACCTCACAGCACACACCCCAACACAGCACCCCACACACCCTCACACATACCATGCACATCACATCCATGGCACCCCAAAGACACCCCAGTTTTTCAGAGGATGAGCTAAGGGTCACGGTGGAACAAATCATCCGGGTAGAGCCACAGCTATTCGGATCACAGGTGCAGCAGACGTCCATTGCAAGGAAGATGGAGCTATGGCGGAGAGTCGTGGACTGGGTCAACGCCGTGGGACAGCACCCTGGAACAAGGGATGACATCAGGAAGAGGTGGCATGACCTACGGGGGAAGGTGCGTTCCGTGGTTGCAAGACACCAGGTAGCTGTACAGAGGACTGGCGGTGGACCCCCACCTCCTCCCCCACAACTAACAACATGGGAGGAGCAAATCTTGGCGATCATGCATCCTGAGGGCCTCGCAGGAGTAGCAGGAGGACTGGACTCTGGTAAGTCAAATCTTTACTATTATATTCCCCACCCTACCTGCATGCCATCACAAACTCCTACCCCTACCCTCACCCCCATCACTCCACCACCTCACATATACCCCACTATCACAATCCACCCATCACAAAACCAAGCCCTGCATGCCACACCAATGCATGGACATCCATCACTAAAGCATGCACATTAGAGAGAATCACCTAGCCCACAAAATCACAACTCACACAAGGCAAAGCTGACAGGGCAATCACAACCATACAGGGAAACACACCCATGCACAAGATGGCACATGCAGATACAATAACACTGCATTTACATCCCCACAGGACCCCCACTCAACGTCACCGGAGAGGAGGTGCCACCAACATCCAGTCCCCCCCCCAGAAGAGGCCCACAGTGATGACAGCAGCTCTGCACGCCTGGATCACAATGACCAACCTGGCCCATCAGGGACCTCTGGAGAGTCGGTTACCCTGCCACAGTCCCAAACCACCACAGAGCCCTCCCCCCTCAGGAAACACCACCGCAGGTCCCACCCAGCGGGCCCATACCTTTGTCCCCAGGACACGTCAATCAGCAGTGTGTCCACCACTACAGGGACCCCAGGCAACCCCACAAACCCAAGACAATCAGGGACCTAGGGTCAGTGGCAGTAAGCACACGGTTCAGGGGACTGAGGCACAGGACAACAGGGAAACTGGGAGGACTGCTGTGTGCCAGGGGGAGGACAGGCCCAGGGAATCCACTCTCCACGAGGAACTTGCAGGGATCCTGGGAGCATAACACCATTCCCAGGAGACCTTGGGCCAGATACTGGCCAAGTTGCAGGAGACCCAGTGGCTGCAGGATGGACAGTACCTGGGGATCAGAGAGGACCTCAAACACATCCACACCATCCTGGTCACCATTGCAGGGGTGCTGGCTGACATGGCCAACACCATGAGGGAGGCAGTGGCACACCAACGGGCCCCTGACACTAGCCACACCAAATAACAGCCCTCCACCTCTGCCGGGCATGTGGACAGGAGGCCCCACCACAGGACCAACAGGCCACTAGCACCCTACCCCTTGCAGAAGGAGTACCACCATGCAAAAGGTCCCTGTGATCCAGGCAGAAGCCAGAGAACTTTGACAAGACCTCCACCAGGAAATAAGACTCCCCTGAATGTCACCCTTGTGTCCCACTCTGTCACCCTGTCCACCCTGAACTGCCATTGCTCCACTTCCTATGCCCCCTAGGACAATGCACCTGTGATACAAAGAGACTGGGATCTATCTGGACATTCCTCCACCATCACCCCATCCCATTGCACAACCCCCTCCACCTCTTAGCACTTAAATAAACACCCTTGGAACAAATACAACTATGGAGTCTGTCAATTGATTGGATTCTGTATTAGTGCAACAAGTTGTAAACATTTCAAATCATATATACAGTAATAAATACTTTGGTATGACCATCTCCAGGCTCATCTTCCTGCAGAAAAGGCACCTGGCGTCTCAAGGCCAGGTTGTGCACCATGCAACATGCAACGATGATCTAGCACACCTTCTTGGGTGAGTAGTACATGGATCCACCTGTCAGATAGAGGCACCAGAACCTGGCCTTCAGGAGCCCAAAGGTTCTTTCAATTATCCTCCTTGTTCGTCCATGTGCCTCATTGTAACGTTCCTCTGCCCTTGTCCTGGGATTCCTCACTGGGGTCAGTAGCCATGAGAGGTTGCGGTAACCAGAGTCACCTGCAAATATTTGAGGGATACCTGTTAGACATACACTCACCCTTAGGGACAACCCTACACCCATATCTCTACAACAACTGGGTGGGGACCATGGGCTCACCTATTAGCCACACCCTGTGCCTCTGGAGTTGAGACATCACATATGGAATGGGGCTATTCCTCAAGATAAAGGCATCATGCACAGAGTCAGGATACTTGGCATTCACATGGGAGATGTACTGGTCCACCAAACACACCATCTGCACATTCAGAGAGTTAATACCTTTTTCTATTCCTGAACACTTGTTCATTCCTCCGGGGGGGGGGAGGAAATGTTATATGTGTACCATCAATGGCACCAATGATGTTGGGGATATGTCCCAGGGCATAGAAGTCAGCTTTCATTGTGGCCAAATCCTCCACCTGGGGGAATACGATGTAGCTGTGCATGTGTTTCAGCAGGGCAGACAACACTCTGGTCAACAGGTATGAGAACATAGGCTGTGACATCCCTGATGCCATGGCCACTGTCGCTTGGGAGGAACCACTTGCCAGGAAATGGAGTACTGACAGGACCTGCACCTGTGGGGTGGCGGATAGCTGAAATCAGGTCTGGCTCCAATTGAGCACACAGTTCTTGGATTGTGGACCTATCAAGTCTGTAGGTTAGGATAATGTGCCTGTCCTCCATTGTCACCAGGTCCACCAGGGGTCTGTACACTGGAGGATGTCTCAATCTCATATTCCTCCTCAGCGGTTGAAGTCTAGGGAGAAAAACAGTGAGCATAGGGACATATTCACACATCTATTGAATTAATGATGCATCTCTTCCTTTACAGAAACAGTGTGTGAATTCGAGAGTCAGTTGATGTGCCAATGTCTGCTGTGACGCAGTAAGGTGCCATGCCCTGTGCCCCCCTGAAATGGCGGCTGCCTGACCTCTGTGGAGAGACAAGTGGAAAATGAGGTAATTCCGCTGGCGTCAACGACTGCCACACAACTTCGCATTGGTTAACATTGGGCCCTAGAGGTTCCAGGAGCCAATGGCGATGTACGCCGGCGGTGACGGTATGCACCACCGCAGACGTGACCGCCATTTTCTATCTGTTCACTCACCTGCTACCTGACCTTCAACAGGAGAGGACCCACACTGCAGGTGCTGCTGTGACCTGTGTCTGGAAGCGACAATGGCTCATGTGTCTGGGGAAAGGGCCCCTGCCTTCACTTCGGAGGAGTTGGAGAGACTGGTGGATGGGGTCCTACCCCAGTACACTTTACTCTATGGTCCTCCAGACAAACAGGTGTGAGCATGATGCGTGGGCCATGAATGTATGGAATTCTGTGTGTGTCAGCCTCATGTGGGGGGGGGGGGGGGGCTGAGGGGTCCTGGGCAGAGTGCAGCATGTATGGTGGTCAATTTCTGTGCGTAAGGGGGATGGGAGGGGTATGGTGGGCCATGAGTGTGATGGTCCGGACAGTATGAATAATCCTTTTTCTGCTGTCTTTTTCCTGCTGGTCAGTGCCCATCAGAAAAAGGGTATTTGGCCTGCCATCGCCAAGGAGGTGCAGACCCTGGGGGTCTTTGACAGGCAGAGCACCCACTGCCGCAAACGTTGGGAGGACCTGCGCCACTGGGCAAGGAATACGGCGGAGGCCCAGCTGGGGCTGGCCTCCCAACGAGGAAGTGGTGCCTATCGTACCCTGACCCCCCTGATGTTCTGCATCCTGGCGGTGGCCTATCCGGAGTGGGATGGGCGCTTGAAGGCATCACAGCAGCCACAAGGGAGTGAGTACAGATTCAGATTCCTGACTTTGCGCGTGCTAAGGTTTTACATGGGTGGGGGATGTGGGCTGTGAGTGCCCCTAGGCCAGGAGCGAACATGGCAGGGTAGGTCCCTTGTTGGGCAGGCTCTGAAGCACTCCAACCCCAATAGTGTTAGTGGCCATCTACTACTGGGCAGGGTCCTGTGGGTTTCAGGTGTGTAGCTAGTGGCGATATGCATTGTACCCGATGGGCTGGTGACTAGCTGTGTAACTGGTAGTGCAAGGCCTAGTGCATAGGGCTGCTCCCTGTGTGTTGTGTACGCCAACGGTAGTGGTGTTGCTGGCATTGACCAAGTGCATCCTCGGTCTCTCCCCCCCTTTTTGTTTTGTCACCCTGTCCTTGTGTGCACTAGCATCCTCTGGCGGAGGAACAGAGACACCGGCGACAGAGGGAGTTGCATCCCACATGGGCCTGGAGGCCAAATCCACCGACAGTGAGGGCACCAGTGGGACGGAGGGCTTGGGGAGCACCACGACGGTGACAGGAGGGGACACTACAGACAGCGACTCCTCCTCCGATGGAAGCTTCCTGGTGATGGCAGTCACCTCTGTGCCCACCCCAACAACAGGTACAGCCGCCAGCGCCCGTACTAGCACCCCCCTCCCAGCAGCCCCTCAGCGTGTTTCCTGTGCCCGCTCACCCAGGAGGGTAGGCATCTCTTTCACCCCAGGCCCTGCCCTAGTCAGCTCAGCTGCCATCAGTGAGGAGGCTATTTACCTTCTGAGATCCCTCACTGTTGGGCAGTCAACCATACTGAATACCATCCAGGGTGTCGAGAGGCATTTGCAACAAGCAAATGCATACCTGGAGGGCATTCACTCTGGCGTGGCAGCCCAACAGAGAGCATTTCAGGCTCTGGCCTCCGCACTGATGGCAGCCATTGTCCCTGTCTCAAGCCTCCCCCCTCCAACTTCCTCTACCCAGTCCCAGTCCCCTCAACCCCAGCCTATCCCAAGCACACCTTCAGACCAGCAATCACCCAAATCAACACACAGAAGTGGCCCAGGCAAACACAAGCACCACACATCATCTCACAGGTACTCACACAATCACCATCCCCATGCAGATACACCAATATCCACTGCCTCGTTGTCCACCTCCCTTCTAGTAGCGTCTCCACTCACACCTGCATGCACTACATCCTCATCCACTACCTCCATCACCAGCACACCTATCACTACACACCCCTCACTGGCAGTCACCCCCCCCCACATCAATGCACACGTCCCCTGTGTTCTCTCCCACTGTGTCTGTGACCCCTCCTCCCAAAGTACACAAATGCAAGCACACACCCACCCAACAGCCATCCATCTCACAACAGCATCCAGCTCATGCACCTGCACCCAAACACAGCAGACTGACACCTCCTACAACCACTCACTCTTCCTCCACTCCCAAACCTTCACCCTCTTCCAGCCCCAATGTCCCTAAGAAGCTTCTCCTAGCCAACATTGACCTGTTCCCTACCCCTCCCCACCCCCATCCTTCACTTCGGGCCAGGGTGGCCAGAACCCAGCCCAGCACCTCAGCCACCAAGTCCACGTCTGCTGTGGTTTCTGCAGCTGTCAGAGGCTGTAAGGGGGCACCCCTCATGCCAGCCAGTGTGCCACCAAACCCTGCCAAGGCCAAGAAGATTCCACCATGTGGCAAGGTCTAGAAGGGGACAGCATCTAGCAAGAAGAAGGAGCCACAACCACCCAGCGAGGCCATGTCAAAGACTCCAGCTGGCAGACCCAAGGTGACACCACCATCTGCCAAGGGCAGGAAGGGGCACAGAACACCAGCCAAGGCACTTCAGCCGTCCGAGCCTACAGGTGAAGGCCTGGTGGCTACCAGCACAACTGCCAGCACCACCACCTGCACCGCGGCCAGCACCGCCATCAGTACCGCCGCAAGTACCACGGCAAGCACCGCCACCTGCACTGCCACCTGCACCGCCACAAGCACTACTACTGTCAGCAGCAGCACCGGCACTTGCACCATGGCCAGCACCGCTACCTGCACCGCCACCTGCCCCGCCTCAAGCACCACTACTGTCAGCAGCCCCAGTGGGCAGCTGTCCGAGGCTGCAGGGGAAGGGCTGGAGCCTCCCCCCACCACTGGCAGCACCCCCACCAGCACCCGCACTACCACCACTGTGCAGTTATAGCCACCAGCAGATGGACTGTAGTCCTGCCTCCATGGAGGATCATGCATCCTGGCCACTGCAAATCTCGTGGCTCTGACACCCAGGTGAGGGACTGTGACCTGGCATCCCCAAAGGGCTGCATCATTGCGCACCAAGCCCCCTCCAGAACCAGTGGAAGAAGGCATCCACTCACCCTATCCTTGGCAGGATGAAGCACACTGGGCACAAAGCCCCCTCCAGAACCAGTGGAAGAAGGAATCCACTCACCCTATCCTTGGCAGGATGAAGCACACTGGCCACAAAGCCCCCTCCAGAACCAGTGGAAGAAGGCATCCACTCACCCTATCCTTGGCAGGATGAAGCACACTGGGCACGAAGCCCCCTCCAGAACCAGTGTAGGAGCCACCCACTTGAGAGACTGTGGCTTTACACTCCCCAGGACCAAGCAGTGGGCAAACCACCCACTTGAGAGACTGTGACTTTGCACTCCCCAGGACCAAGCAGTGGGCAAACCACCCACTTGAGAGACTGTGGCTTTGCACTCCCCAGGGCCAAGCAGTGGGCATACAACCCACTTGAGAGTCTGTGGCCTTGCACTCCGCAGGACTAAGCAGTGGGCAAACCACACACTTGCAAGACTGTGGCCTTGCACTCCCCAGGACCAAGCAGCGGGCAAACCACCCACTTGAGAGACTGTGGCATTGCACTCCCCAGGACCAAGCAGTGGGCAAACCACCCACTTGAGAGACTGTGGCTTTGCACTCCCCAGGACCAAGCATTGGGCAAACCACCCACTTGAGAGACTGTGGCTTTGCACTCCCCAGGACCAAGCAGTGGGCATACAACCCACTTGAGAGTCTGTGGCCTTGCACTCCGCAGGACCAAGCAGTGGGCAAACCACACACTTGCGAGACTGTGGCCTTGCACTCCCCAGGACCAAGAAGTGGGCAAACCACCCACTTGAGAGACTTTGGCTATGCACTCCCCAGGACCAAGCAGTGGGCATGGAGCCCCCTTCAGGAGCAGTGGCGTTGTCCCATCTTCCAGCAGAGGTGCCTCGCCTCCCTCTGAGGTGCCTGTGTGTTTTCGACCTGATGCCCCTGCAGTGTTCTCTCCATACTGAGGCAGGAGTCAAGTGTGGGTTTGGCCTATGTGTTTTGGCCCAGTGGGCCACAGACATTTTGAATGGACATTGTCCCGCCTTTTGTAAATATTGTATATTTTGTAAATACTGTTTTTGAGTTCTATACATATTTATAACTATTTCTAATATAAAACTTATTTGACTCAATTAATTTTGTCCTTGCGTTATTCCTGAGGGTTACAGGGTGTATATGTAATGTAGTTTCATGTGTTTGTGTGTATGGTGTTGGGGTGAGGGTGGGGGTGGGGGTGTTCAGTGTGTGTCACTCTCTTTTTCCACCCCACCTCCTCTGTGTGCTAGGTGCAGTACTCACCGTGGTCGTCGTCGCCAGCATTGGTACTCGTGGCATATGAGCAAATACACCAGCATGGGAAAGACGTGCAGCTCGGGCTCCATGGTGTTCTGGTTCTTCCTTGAGTGTCGAGAGGTGAGTCGATTCCTTTCAGAACACTGTTTCCGCTGTGCTTTTGATGGCGTTGGTACCGCCCCGGAAAAGGTGGCGGATTGGCCTCTCATATTACAGTGGGCGGTACATTGTCTTCCACCTGGCTGTTGGCGGTTACCGCCGCGGTGCTTGTTGCTACTGCCGTGGCGGTCGGAGTGTAAAAGTGTCTGTCTGTGTTTGCGGTTTCCACCGTGGTCATGATTCCACTTTTTTTACCACCAGCCTGTTGGTGGTGTTACCGCCACTTTACCACCAACCACCAGGGTTGTAATAAGGGCCTATGGGCCATATGTACCAACGCATTTTCCCATAGACACAGAATGGGTAAAACCCTTTGATACATCTGGCCCTATGTCTCTAGATCGATGGAATGCTTGTAATGGATTTGACAACAGTACTGGACAACAGGTTAAAGTTAAGTTCCACAGAAACTGCAATTTGTGCTACAGTCAGAAGAGGTTGGACCCTGCTATTGAACGTTGGAGGACGACCTGAAAGCAGGAAAATATTTCTGAGTCTAATAATGCACAGGTATAAGAAAAAGTTTGAATACTTCAACATCCTTATTTTTAAGGGGACATAAAAAGTCCTGAAAGACATTTAAAAGCATTATTTATTGCATCAACCTTTGAAGTGAATACCCTAATATGGAGATGTGCTTTGAAACGGCAAGATGAAATATTATTTTCCAATCTAAGTGAGGTTGAGATGATTTCTAGGGAAGTAGTATACCATTTAAAGTAGTTATATCCTAAAAAGAGGAAACAAACAAACTAGTTATGAAAAGGATGATTCACAGCATTTGATATTCAGAGGCACTTTAAGCATTAATTCAATCTACCGTACCATGTGAAGAAAATAACCAGTTTTTAAACTTTAAAATGTAAGTAGCTCTACTGCAGAACAACTGAGCAGCTTGGAGTAAATACAGTAAGCGCTCATTCTCCAAGGTTAAACAACAAATTATAGCCCATTTCCCTTAACCTGAGGTGTATACAGACTGCAGGATAATGATAATAGATGTAAATCAAGATTTTGGATCCTTTTTAGGCAAAACTGTGTTCTAGGTTGATACATCATAAATAATGATCTTAGTGCAAGCAGCAGCAAAATTGCGCAGAGGTGTTTAACAAAGCAAGCTGTCAATCTTTTCTGGATTGTTCAAAGAAGAATGGCATGAATCTATCCTTTCTACACTTTTGACTGTAACAACTATGATAATAGAAATTACAGGAATATAAAGTGAGCGAACGTTTTGAACGTGTCCCAGCATAGATAACTCTTTTGAATCCCCTTAACAAGTGGCACCACTCCTCAGATACAAGACACGTTGAAGCACACAAATGTCAGAAATGTGGTTGTTAGTGGCAAAGGATGTGAGTCCTTTACAAGTAATAAGTCTGCAGTAATCTTTTTACTGACAACTGAGTACCTCATTGTTGACTCACTCAGGGTAGCAAAGTAAAGCAGTTTAAGGTCTACTCAGGAAAGGTGATGTGGGCTAATAATACTAAATCACTGCTACACAACAACACACAAAAAACATAGTCTAGTCAGAGCCCTTTTAAAAAAAATCTTATGTTATTATACACACTCTACGAAATCAAATGCATTACTTTTCAAATATGAACATCAGGTACATGGAAACAACTTTGGTGACACCCTCAAATCACATTACACCCCTGGTAGGTACTGAGTTCTATAACCACAATATCCGTCACCTGTATTTGATGCAACATCACAATATAAGGGGGTGTCCCCACATTATTTAAGTCAACTGTATATCACAATGTAACATTGCAAAATAACATAGCGATGCAATTTAAATATTTTGGAAAAGTACTAAGAGTGAAAAACAGTCATTTGAATGGTAAAACATTGTATTGTCACCATCAATATTTAAAATAAAAAAACAATTTACAAAACATGTCTGTACTTAACTCTGTTCAGATATCTAATGCAATCATTGAACCAAAAATAAGGCATCCCCACATTACAAAACACAAAATCTCCAGCTCTGGGATGCTGCAGCCTCTCCTTGGGGCACCAAAAGCAAACTGACCTGTAAATTAGTCCCCTCACTGAGAATTCTGGGGCACTGTTAGCCCTGGAGTTTGAATAATTAATTAACAGTTTTTTCTGCTCTGTCCCTTTAGCCTGGTGGCCTCATGCTGTGGTTCTTCTTTTATTTTTGGGTGCCCAGAACCCACCCTTGCCACTCACAAGCACTGTACACTCATTGGCAGCTGTTGAGGGAGCATAAGGGCCCCCACACCCTAACCAGCTCCTGGCACTCAGAAGAAGCTGGTGACCCCTGGTGCAGCTCCCATCCATGGTGTTCCCAGGGGGTTGGAGCAAGAGCTAATATTCAATTTCTTATGCTACATCGAGCACAAATGGCAAGTCTTACAATGGAATGTGCTCGCCCCCTTAGATACGGGTGGGTTAGCAGACGCTGCTCCTTGACTTGTTCTTCTGTGCTCAATGGAATGGTGTTCCCAGGAAACTTGCTCTCACATCAGAGCCAAGAGGATAGTGTCCCCAGGGCCAAAAGACCTCCATTGCAGGTGATGCCAAGCATACCGCCTCCCATTTAATACATAAAAATGGATTGTGTCGACCCCTGTGGTAAATTTTTAAGATCCGGCAGAGTGCTATAAATTCATTTTTCTGGCAATTTTCATTTCATGCAGCCAGACTTTGCAGGCCCATTCCTCAGGACTCAATCGGCCAATTGTAACAATATTGGGCTTTGTTTAATCCTGGTGACCAAATCTACATGCCAGACATTCTGGCACACTGGTGGGAGGCAGGGGGCAAAACCCTTACATCGTATTATGAGCTGAATCCCAGAAATATTACACATCATAAAATACCATGAGATATTAATATAGAATGTTGGGGATTGCAAACTCAAGCTTGAAGTGCATGTTGTACCTCTACTTGGTGCCCTGCTGAATCCTCTATTTGAACTCTGTTGGTACCCTCCTATAGGCCTAACTGGAGCCAACCTGTACTTTTGCACAGATTGTCCCTATAATAAATATACAGTGTGAGCACACAGATTTTCAGTAAGCACTATTGACCTGCACTATGATGTCCCACTCACATTATAAAGCCTACCCCAAGTAAGCATCAATCCCTTAGAAGCTCCTTCTGTGATAGACTACCTCTGCGCAGATACAGGGTTGTGTAAAATGGTAGTCTCGAATGCAAAGCCTGTACACATGTGCACTCTTGTGAGCACACATGTTCATGCATAACCAGCCCAGAGACTTTTACACTAGCTGCACAACAGCAGCCTTATCTTAAACAGAGGACACTGGCAATTAGAACGCTTGGTCAAATTACTGTGAAATTACGGTGCATGAGAATCAGATATTGAGAATCACTCACTGCAAAAATCCAAAAACTGGGTGATCAAAAGCAAAAAATTCAGGGGGACTAAATGGGCAAACCAATGTGGTACAAACATCATTTCATTATTTTTAGGCTCTTTCATGACCTAAAAACAGGATCGAAGGACCATGTGGACTTATTTTTTCTTTCATTTAGTTTCAAAAAGCCTTATCTTAAGCTTTTCAGTTGAACAACAATATTCAACTGCGGCTCTTCAGGAGATGTATGCTAAACCCTCTACTACCATAAAACTGGTGTGCTTGCAATGTCTGCTGCCAATACCATTGATCATAACCTCAGTCCAACACGTGTAAATAAAAAAGGATCACTCCACTTTCTTTCTTCCAGGATCCTGGGAAGGAGCCAGTGGTAGAAGTCAAATCATGAAAATTATCTGAGGTTTTTCCAAGAAGGTGATACATTTCCCTACAAGATATTCATTAGTACTTCCAGTGCAATGTCATTCTATGGATGTTTATAGGAATGCAATATTCATTTTGAATCCAGGACAGAAAAAACTCTATGGGGCAAATTTTCCTGCGCCCCTTAGCGCCCCTCCTAATCCCACCATGTGTGCAGCATATTGAGCATACGGTGCACCATGGCAGTAGTTAGGCTACGAATATCAAAATTTTTTATGCAAGTTTGGCGCTTTGCAGGATTAGCGTCGAACATTTTGACGCTAATCCTGCAGAGTACCTAGAGGCCTATTGAAAACAATGGAAGCCTCCCTTTGACACCTGCTCTGTGCAGGCGTAAACAAATGCCGCAAAAAAAGGCGCATTGCCTATTTCTTTGCTCCATTTTTTTGGCCCTTCCTAACGGGGGAACTCCCCCATGCATACTTTATGCCTGGCGCAGGCATAATGTGGCGCAAGGGGTTACAAAGTGGCGCAATGCATGCATTGTGCTTTTGTAAATATTGGTGCCGAATTTTTGGCCATCTAACACCACAGTAGCGTAACAAATACCTGACGCTAATGTGTCGTTAGTTGACGCTAGGGGACCCCAACATCTCATCAACCACTCTATAAATGCAATAGAGCTGATGCGTATGGCAAGTATAAGTTTGTTGGGTTCCACATAAAAATGACACTCCTGAAGTGCTTTGAAGACATGATATAGAACTGTTGCTTGACTGCAACTCTTGAACAAACAAAAACTGCATCTTCAGGGAAGGCAGATGCCTTTTTAAAAACACACTTTAGGAAGACCTTACGAGCAAATCACATAACAGCATGTACCATGTAGCTTACCAGCAGTACTTCTGTAAGACTGGAGGATGAACCGATAACTTGTCTGAGGAAGACTGGAAGAAGTCATAAGAGGAAAAATATGCCCAGTGTCAGTTTGGTAATATTTTTCTCACCATACAACTAGAAATATTTACATGGGACAGAGGTGTACATGAAGGAGATTTTGATCTGTACCACACAATTTGTCTAAACTTCAGTGGCTGTTCTATGTCCATGATCACCATAACTGCATTGTTCATTTGCCAACATCCCTTTCAATGAAGCATATAAACAAACTAATACCCTAATATTAGGCACTAGAAGAGCAATAGTCCTAACAGAAAATCCTGATTTCCTACTAAGATGGATGTGCAGAATAGACAAAGCCAGGATTGTGAATGTGCGGCTACCCACCCTACTCAAATCAAGCAATGCTCTCAGGATGAAAACACCCGGAGCAAGTAACAAAAGTACTTGACAGTGCATTTAACCTGGTAGGTGTCATATTGGAAATGGGTAATCCATTTTCAGATACCAGAGTTCCAACAGAACAGGGGGAAATCTGATCATATTTCTATAATATATCATTTGACTTTGTAGGTAATAGTCATATAGACTGAAATATCTATAGTCTTTCAAACCTATGATGAGTTTAATAGAAAAATATTGTTTCTGCAGCAATGTTGTTCTTGTGTACTTGTAGAGAATTATCTGCCAGACTTAAAAAAGTGAAAACTGTGGATCCATTCAGGAGTTATAAGCGAAAAAACATATTTTCCAGCCATTACCCAATGTGGTGCTAAGTGGTGCATGTCCCTAATCCATTTGTGATCGGATTTGGTCAATTTCGCCTTATTCATTTTTCGTGTTTTCTCAATGTGCTTTTGCAAATTTTATTATGTTGTGCTTTTAACTCCAATTTTGTTTGGTGCTGCTTGAATCGATTTTTCTGTGAAGTTTTGCGCTGCTTCTGCTGCAGTTAGCAGGAGCTGAGCAGATTCTCATTGAACTGTGCTGCGATGTAACCACATTTTTATTTTTGTAGTTGGTATGGGTACACTCCTCCAAAATTAAAAACCTAATTGGTGACATTTACATAAACATTAAGGCTCATTTTTAAGAAAATGTGCTGATGTGTCACTTTTTCTGCGATCCCCCTACCAGCACCTAACAACACCATGGTTGTGCTGTATTTATAATACGGTGCACCATGACGCTTTGGTACACTAGCGTCAAAAATGTTGACGCTACTGTAGCAAAGTGCAACAAGGCCCACAGGTTTCCATGGGAGCATCATTTTAACACCTGCTAGGAGCAGGTGTTAAAAATGACACCAAAAATGATACTGTGAAATCTGTCAAATTTCACTGTGCCATTTTTGTGGACCTCCTAGCTCCAGAACGCCTCCCCTTGCATACAATATGACTGGCACAGGCATAATGTGACATAAGAGTTTACAAAAGTGGCGCAGTGCATATATTACGCCACTTTGTAAAAATGGTGCGTGGAAAAAGTCACTTTTATGCTGTCTTAGCGTAAAAAAATGACGCTATGGCAGCGCTAAGGTGGTGCACGGGGCTCTTAAATATGCCCCCAAGTATTAAGGGAGCCTGTATGTCTGACTATTACAAACATAAAAATTCTTCTTTGTTGTTTTGCAAGCTTGTGTGTGTGATTGTGTGGACTGGTGAGTGTGTGAACATGGGGATGAGTAAAGGGCTTTCTAGATGACTGAGTCCATGGTTGGAAGAATCAGCGAGTGAATGTGTGCATGAATAAGCATATAAATAGATGGATGAATGGGAGAGACCATTGGGAAATCGTTGGTCATCAAGATCATCAGACAATGGACTAGTTTACTCCTGAATTTTAGTGTGGGTGTCTCTGCCTTCATGGTTTCCACTGAAGAAATGTGTTTTTGGCAAACTCACACTAGGGATTATACTAATTGAATTTAAATGTCATCATACACTGCTTCTTAAGTAGTGGGTTAATCCACTGAACTATCTCACCTGTAAAATGTGAACTAGAAAATTGTGTGATTTTTTTTTTTTTTTTACTTTCACAAAGCGCAAAGTTGTGTTTAGAAATGTACAACAGTATACATGTTCTTACTAATCACCACCAAACAGATGACGAGGACACGATCATTTACATTTTACTTCTATGAAATATAAATAATGACCTATGTGTTTTATGTAATGTAAGGTTGCTTTTTGTATACCCTGGAGTTCTGGGTACATGAGAGAAGTTCAAGGTAATGTGAAATCATGTAAAGGTTTTCCACCAGTCACTGTGTAGTCATTTATCTTACGTGGAAAGTCTGAAAATCTGAAATGGTTTATGACCTTGAGTTCAACCACTTGATAATAATGAGTTAAAGCAATATACAGTATGTTTTAAAGTAGTCTGAATAACTTTTAAATGCAGCAAGCACTATCTTCCATTAGGGAGTCTGTATTTTCTCAGATGACATGAGACCATAGTAATTAACACCTGGTGATGCCAATTCCTGCCAAATATTCTCGAATAGACTCCCTATCTCAGCAGGTGTTTCTTTTCGCAAGCACAGCTTTATTCAGAATGAGTGAAATGGTTCCACTTTTATCCTAAATACAGGAGCAGTACAAAAGCCTCGAGTGGAACCGAGAAGGGTGTATTTCATGCGGCACAGAACATCCTAAATCATATTGATTTACGTGCATTGAAAAAGTTGATCTCCATCCAAAAACTGTTTTATTCTTTTTAAATCACAGCACCATCAAATAATTCACATTGATTTGCATTCTGGGCAAGAGAGGGCCACAAATGGAATGATTAAAGAGAACAGTTCTAACACTGTGATGTGTTGGCTGCTTTATGTGAAGCCTGGTATTATGATTTAAGGAATAAAGGAGAGTTTGTCCCACTTTTGAAATCTAGCTCCTAAAAATCATAAAGAAAATATGCTTTTAGCTGATAAAAACAAGGATTAAGAACTTTTTAACCCATTTTAGACTTTGTTAAATCTTTGGGCCAGATTTACAAGGAAGTGGTGCATCAGCTGCGATGCTTTTCTTTTCTTGTGCCTCCATGCCCTCTTAATGACACCGTGTGTGCACAGTATTTACAATACGGTGCACCATGGCGCACGTTAGGACAATAGCACCAGAACTTATGATGTTATTGTGGCGTTTTGCAAGATTAGCACCATAAATTGCGGCGCTAATCCTGCAAAGTAAAGGGAGGCCGATTGAATGTAATGGGTGTGTAATTTTAATGCCTGCCCTGAGCACGAACAATCAGTATGTAGCATACAAGCCTCCTTTGTGGTAGTCAAACAGCACAAAAGCAAAACTAAATATTGCAATGAAATATGAATGTCAGGACTGGATAGTCAAAGCTAGAGTGATATTAGACACCATGGGATAGCTGTGGGAGCAAGAAATGTTTGTCTTTCAAATAACATTCTTCTGCAGGGGACTTCAATATTGTACTAGATAATAAATTGGACAGATCATCCAAATGTAGATCAGTAATTAATTCAAAGTCCCAGCAGTTTTTGAGAAAGATGATGAAGGAAAGGGCTTTGGAGGACTGGTGGAGAGACAGTGTGGGACCCCATCAGGTTTTTTCATATAATAATAAGAAGTATAACCACGCTTCACGTATTGATTATTTCTTGGTAGAACAGACATGGCGTAGTGCGATAGCTAGTATCGAGTATCTCCCTCCGCATTTGTCAGATCATGGAGCAGTGGTATTAAAAATGAATTTTGCGAGAGAGAAAGTGGCGAGTCGGTGGACGTTGGATCGCTCCTTATTATTAGATGAAGAAGTCAGAATTAGGCTACGTGTAGAAACGGGGGAGTTTTTTAAGGTGAATATGGGTTCTGCCCCTTTTGAGGTGGTTTGGGATACATATAAAGCGGCGATACGAGGGATTCTTATTAATACTGCCAGTTATAAGAACAAGCGGTATAGGGATGAGTTAGAGCTTCTGGAGGAAGAAATGAAGGTTAGTGGGGAACTCCTAATGATGACTATAGGTGAAGATGAAAAGCGGATACGGCAGCAATGATTAGATGTTCTGAAATCCCAAGTAGAGGCGCTTTTGCAAACAAGATTAATGCAGCGATGGGAGGGAAGTAACCTGGCACATTTTGAAAATGGGGAAAATCCAGGGAAATTACTAGCCTGGAAAGCAAAAAGGGCCCAAGTTAGAAATTTAATAAAGGAAATTGAGGTAGAGCAGGGCCAGAGGACGAGGGAGAGCGCGGAAATTAAGAATGCTTTTGGACAATTCTTTTCTCAACTTTATACAGAAGAGTTTGAGGTTACCGAGCAGGCGGTTCAAAATTGGTTGGGGGATGATACTCTTCCCGATCTATCTGTAGAGCAGCAGCGTTGGTTGAATAGGCCTATCACCCCAGATGAAATTGCAGCTGCTTTGAGGGGAAATAAGGGGGGCAAGGCCGCAGGTCTTCCTGGAGAATTGTATAAGGTCTTAGAGCAGGCATTAATGCCCTTCTTGCTAAAGTTGTTCTCTGAGGTATTTGTGAATGACTCCCCCGTTCCGGCATCTTGGAATGAGGCAGTAATATCATTGATTTTGAAACCAGGTAAAAACCTGGCTAGGTGTGAGTCCTACAGACCCATTTCACTGCTGAATGCAGATTGTAAGCTATTTGCAAAGGTTCTTTCAGGTAGGTTACATTTGGTGGTGAAGGATTTAATTAATATGGACCAGAAGGGGTTTATTAAGGGTAGGTATTTACATGAGCTTACTCATACCTTGATAGGGGCAACAGATCTGGCAACCACTTATAAGACCCCTTTGGGGGTTATAGCTTTAGATGCCATTAAAGCCTTCGACAGGGTCAATTGGAGCTATTTATTTCAGGTTTTGAAAAGGTATAATATAGGTAATAATTTTTGTAAGGCTATTAAACGGATTTATTCTGACCCCTCTGCTAGAATCTTAATTAACTGAGAACTAACAAAATGCTTCAGGATATTGAGGGGAACTAGGCAGGGGTGTCCATTGTCCCCGCTCCTGTTTGATCTGTATATTGAACCTTTTGCCAGGAAAATAAGACAGTGTCCTGAAATAGTTGCTTTTAAATGGGAACTGTGAGAAAAGAAAGTTGCACTCTATGCAGATGATTTAATGGTATTTACTGCTAATATATCAACTGCCCTTCCTGCATTACGAAGATTAGCGGAGGAGTTTGGTTCGGTCTCTGGCTACAAGGTCAATACAGAGAAGTCAGAAATCATGGTATGGAATCAGGATTGGCAAGGGAAGGCTGAAATACGCTACTTAGGGTTATTAATTACACATGATATTGAGAAGTTAGTGGTGAAAAACCAAGGAGCGTTGGTGGCAGAGTGTATTAATATAATGAAAGGTTGGGCCCACTTGCCACTGACAGTATTGGGAAGGGTAAACCTGGTTAAAATGTTTCTTATTCCAAAAATTAATTTTATTCAGAATGCCATACCATTATTAATGGGTGGCAGATATCTTAAGAAACTTCAACAGGCCATCACTTCTTTTATCGGGGCCTGCAAGGGTCCTAGGGTTGCATGGAAAAAGCTGCGGAGGAGGAAAAAGAAGGGAGGTTTATCATTGCCTGATTTACAGCTATATGCATGGGCCTACCAGTTGAGGAATTCGAGAAGGTTGTTCACCTCTTTGGACGATTCAGGGGTAGGTTCAATGTTTAAAGCAATGATATCTAATATTCCGGGGGCAGGGAAACAGTTTCTCTTTAAGTATGGAGACTAAAAGTTCAGAGAGAGGCAGCTATGTGTTGGTATCAGGTGAAATCCACTATGAAGATTGATTATTATAATGAGGTAGCCCCTATTTGGGATTCCCCGGGCACTCTAGAATGTTTGAAAGACGCGTTGGCTAAACCTTTAAGAGATGTTGGTTTGGAGTGCTGCGGGGATCTTATACAGGACACTTTGTTACTCTTGTGTGAAGAACTGAGTGATATGATGTGTGGTACTCTGTCTAGGTTCAAATATTTCCAATTGACTGCTTGGGTATTGTCCACTCGACGGAGTCGTCAAGGGGAGAGCACGTTATCAAAAGATTTCTTTAACGGCTCCCCCAAGGGCGGCAAGATTGCAAGGTGGTATTGGGAGATTCTGGATCAGATCGACTGAGAGTTTAAGTTGCCAGAACAGTTGTGGCAAGGTGTCATGACAAAAGAAATGGTGCAGTTGGGATGGCAAGAATCATTGAGAACATGTTTAGAGGTAGTTAAGGAAGAACCATTTGTATGAGATACATAGAGCTTATATCACTCCAGCGAAACTAACGAAGATAAAGAAGGGTGAGGTGGTGAGTTGCCTTAAATCAGCCAAATCTGTCTCTGTCTTCCATGGGGCCTACTCACCCCAGGTCAGATTCAGCCCTATTTTCTTATGAGTACGAATTCGGGGAGGGATTGGAGTGGTCCCTGGACCATTATGAATACCAGGATGACCCTAATATGGACTGGGCACAGGAGTTGGGCGAGGCCAGTCGCCTGGACACTTCTCCAGTCACTGGTATGCTGTCCCCTCCTACTGTGGCTATGGCGGAGGGAGCAACGTATTCTATGGTGGTCAGTAGGGTGGCTGAGGTCCTTGGCCTTGAGCTGCCTACTGTTCAGGTCAGGTCAAATCTCTTGACGGAGGTGCGTCAGCAAGGGGTTTCCACATCTGAGACTCTTCTATCGTTCAATGTATTCACCAACATCCTCTTTGTACTTGGTCCAGACCCAACACAGTGGCTCCTGTGAACAGGACTATCACACACCACCATCGGCCCACCCTGACCGACCCTTAATTCCTGACCCAGCACACCATGCCTGAGAGTCTTGTCATCCAGGCTACCTCTTCCTTGGGCGCATTCCCTTTGTGACTCCCGGATAGGGAATCAAAAAGGCTAGAACTATTTGGGAAGAATATATTTTCTTCCTCCAGTCTTGCACTGCGGTCTATGAACACCACATGCCTTCTGGGCTGCTATACCCACACTCTGTGGGATACAGTGGTGCAAGTTCTGCCGCAGATACCGGAGGAGGCCCGTGCTTTTGTTTCATAAACTGTCACCAATGGGAGAGATGCGACGAAGTTCACGATCAGATATGGGCTGGACAAGACCGACTCTCTAGGCAGATTCGTTGCGACAATGGTGGCCTTGAGGCACCACGTCTGGTTGCATACATCTGTTTTTTCGGGGGATGTCCAACAGATCCTTATGGACATGCCCTTTGATGGCTCCCGTCTCTTTGGAGACAAGGCAGACTCGGCTTTGGGGAGTTTCAAGGACTCCTGGGCTACGGCTCAGTCCCTTGGCTTTTCCACTGCCCCTTTCCCCGAACTGTCCACCTTTTGCCCCTTTCATGGCTAAGGAAGGGGCTCCCTCTTGCGTCCCCATCCCAGCCACCGTGTCACCCATGCTGTCCAGCTTCTGCGTGGGCGGGGATGCGGAATCCCACATGGGCGTGGACAGGGAACCAGAGGTCTGCCCAGTTCACCCCTGCCCCCGCTGCAGCCTCCAAACCCTCCTAGTCAGTCCCCTCACTCCGATCTAGTTGACAGCAGAATTCGCCATCACCTGCCCCACTGGGAATCAATCACTACGGATAGGTGGGTTTTGCAGATAGTTCGAAGGGGCTACTTCCTACCCTTCAAATCTGCCCACCAGCCATGCCTCTATCAGTCAGCCATGTTCTGGAGGATCATTTGGCATTTCTCCACCAGGAAGTCGCAGCTCTCTTGGCCAAGGGAACCATAGAGAAGGTCCCTGTGCCAGAAGTAGGTTGTGGTTGTTATTCCCTCTACTTTCTGGTGCCGAAAAAGGACAAGGGCTTACTTCCTATCCTAGACCTTCGGGACCTCAGTTACTTCCTCAAGAAGGAGAAATTAAAAATGCTCACCCTGGCCCAGGTCCTGCCTGCCTTGGACCCAGGAGACTTGATGGTAGCATTGGGCTTGCGGGGTGCTTATTTTCACATTCCCATCCTGCCTACCCACAGATGTTACTTGTGATTCGTGGTAGGTCACGAGCACTATCAGTTTACTGTGCTCCCCTTCAGCCCCTGTGGTATTCACAAAAGTGATTGCGGTGGTTGCAGCTAATCTGCGCAGGTTAAGGTTTTCAATATTCCTCTACCTCGACAACTGGCTGTTGAAGGCGGACTCGCCCCAGGAAGTCATCTCCCACCTTCAGACTATGGCCAGCCTCCTGCACATGCTGGGGTTCACTATAAGCATGCCAAAGTCACACCTGACTCCCTCTCAGACGCTTCCTTTCATTGAAGCTGTTCTGGACACAGTGCAGTTTCAGGTTTATCCTCCTGAAAAGCGAGTCCAAGATATTCAGGATATGATTCCAATCTTTTAGCCTCTGTCTTGGGTTTCGGTGACTCTGAGGCTGCTGGGCCTCATGGCCTTCTGCATCCTGCTAGTGACACATGCCAGATGGCATATGCAGGATCTGCAGTGGGACTTAAATTCCAGTGGGCACAGCATCAAGGAAATCTCTCTGACATGGTCCAGATCTCAGGGGGGACTGCGACAGACGTGCCGTGGTGGTTTTTTAACAGCATTTGGTCCACAGCAGATCCCTCTCCCTTCCCCAGCCAGATCTATCCATTTTAACAGATGCGTCCCTTCTGGGTTGGGATGGCCACATGGGAGAGGTGGAGATTAGAAGCCTCTGGTCTCGGGTGGAGTCTGGGCTCCATATCAATCTTCTGGAGCTCCGGGCAATCTCAAAGGGAAAGTAGTGCAAGTGTTCACAGAGAACACTACCGCTATGTGGTACTGCAACAAATAGGTCTGAGTAGGGTCCTGGACCCTTTGTCAGGAGGCTCTACGCCTCTGGACATGGCTGTAACATCATGAAATTACCCTGGTGGTTCAACATCTGGTGGGCTCTCTAAACGCCAGACCAGACGAACTCAGCCATTTATGCATAACCGATCATGAATGGCGTCTCCATCCAGAGGTGGCACAAAGTCTCTTTCACCTTGGTTAGATCTGTTCGCCTCCACAGAGAATGCGCATTTCAGCAGTTTCGTGCATTGGAGTTTCCATGGCGGCACTTGCTTGGAGACGCTTTTCATCTCGAGTGGATCTCTGGCCTCCTTTGCGCCTTTCCACGTATACCACTTCAGCCCAGAGTTCTCAAAAAGATCGGGAATGACTGGGCCCAAGTTATCTTGGTGGCTCCGGACTGGGCACGAAGAGTATGGTATCCAGAGCTATTGAGCATGGCCACCGATCCTCAACTCAGACTGCCTCTTCGTTAGGATCTTCTGTCCCAGCAGCAGGGGACGGTTCTCCACCCAAACATGTCCAATCTTTGCCTTCATGCATGGAGATTGAGCAGCAGCAGTTGATGGCTTTTGACCTTCCACCCGAAATCTGTGACGTTATCTCCACCAAAATGGTATACGCCTGTCATTGGCATAAATTTGTGGCATGGTGTACCAACAAATCTGTTGATCCCCTCTTTGCTCCTCTTTCTGAGGCTCTTTTGTTCATTCTTTCTTTAGCCCAGCAGGGCTCTGCTTTGGGCTCCCTTAAAGGATATTTATCATCTATTTCAGCCTTTCTTAGGTTATCTGATCAGCCCTAACTCTTTAAGTCTCCTATTGTCAATCAACAATAAAGGTCTCACCCATTTATTTCCTCCCACTCTATTTATCATGCCTCAGTGGGACCTCTTGTCCTTACTTACTTAACATGTATTGCCTTTGAGCCGATGCACAATTGCCATTTATGGCTCCTCACCTTCAACACTGTCCTTCTTGTTGCCATCGCTTCTGCTCGCAGAGTACGTGAGTTTCAAGCTCTTTCTTCCAAGCCCCCATACTTGTCTGTGCACCCTAACAAAGTGGTGTTGCGCACTAAGGCTTCCTTCCTTCCCAAGGTTGTTACGCCTTTTCATATAGGCCAGTCCATTACCTTGCCTACTTTTTACACACGCCCACATCCTTCTCATGAGGAGGAGGGGCTCCACCGCCTGGACCCAAAAAGAGCGTTGCGTCGATTCCTTACTCAAAAGTGAGGACGTATGTTTGTTTCTTCTCCCGTCAGGTAGGTAATTCGTTGTTATTCTCTCCCACCAGACAGCGATGCAGCGATTTCCTGATGGGCACCTCGGATACGGGCAAGTTCACGTTGATTTTGACACCCGGCAACGATGCATGTGAAGTACAGCTGCACGGTGATGGGGAACCATGCTGCGGGAGGTTGCATAGTTTTTAGCAGCCACAAGCAGGTGTTGCGTTGTTTCTCCAGCTGCGATGCAGGTGATGCATCGATTTTCCAGCCGCAATGCAGATGGTGCATTTATTTCTTAGCTGCGGTGCATGTGGTGCACTGTAATTTTCCCTACACGGCTCCTGTGCATGGATTTTCGTCTTGGTTCCACCAGCTTCACCTTTTAAGGGTCCAGGGACTGGATTGGGCACCACTTGGCAAGGCAGGAGTCTCAGCAGAGAGTCCAGGTGCTGGCAGAGGAAGTATTTGGTTGCCATGAAACTTGAAAACAGGAAGCAAGCTCAGTCCAAGCCCTTGGAGACATTTCACAAGTAGGAATATACCACAAAGTCCAGTCTTTGTCCTCTTCTGGCAGAAGCAGCAACTGCTTCTGCCGAACCCAGCAAAGAACAGTCACAGGCAAAGGGGCAGTACTCCTCCAGCTCTTCAGCTTTTCTCCTTGGCAGATGTTTCTCTTGAGTCCAGAAGTAACCTAAAAGTCTGGGGTTTTGGGTCCACTACTTATACCCCTTTGTGTCTTTGAAGTAGGCATACGTCAAAGGAAAGTCTCTGTTGTTGACAAGATCCTGCCTTGCCCAGGCCTGGCCCCAGACACACACCAGGGGGTTGAAGACCGCATTGTGTGAGGACAGGCACAGCCCTCTCAGGTATAATTGTCAGTTCTTCTCTCCCTATTCTAGCCCAGGAGACTCATCAGGAAATGCTGGCTACACCTCAGCTCCCTTTGTGTCACTGTCTAGGGGGAATTCACAATAGCCCAACTGTCAGTCTGATCTAGATGTGGGATACACAAGCAGGCAGAGGCACAGAATGGTTAAGCAAGAAAATGCCCACTTTCTAAAAGTGGCATTTTCAAACTGACAATCTAAAAACAACTTTTCCAAAATATATAGTTTCAAATTGCGAGTTCAGAGACCCCAAACTCTGTATCTGCTCCCAATGGGAGTCTGCACTTAAAGGATATTTGAAGGCAGCCCCCATGTTAACCTTTGAGAGGGATAGGCCTTGCCACAGTGAAAACTGAATTGGGCAGTATTTCACTGTCACGACATGTAAAACACATCAGTACATATCCTACCTTTAACATACACTGCGACTTGCCCATGGGGCTACCCAGGGCCTACCTTAGGGGTGCATTACATGTACCTGGGAAGTGGGTACAATCGTCAGGTTGAATTAGCAGTTTAAAACTGCACACACAGACACTGCAGTGGCAGGTCTGAGCCATGTTTACAGGGCTACTCATGTGGGTGGCACAGTCAGTGATGCAGGCCAGGCCCTGGGTACCTTTTGTGCACTTTACTAAGGACTTACTAGTGAATCAAATATGCTAATCATGAAAACGCTAATTCCACATACAATTTACACAGAAAGCCCTTGCACTTTAGCACTGGTCAGCAGTGGTAAAGTGCCCAAAGTACAAAAACCAGCAAAAACTAAGTCCAGCACACAGTCAAAAATTCAGGAAGCAGATGCAAAAAGACAGGGGAAACCACGCGAAGGATGCCAGGTCTAACAAGTAGTGTAACCTACAGAAAAAAACAATAGCATTATGGGTGTCTCGGTGGGTGTGCATATAGTTCATGGGTCTGCAAATGGGTGTTTTAGTGCTTGTGTGGGTGTGTGAGTATATAAGTGTTTGTGCATGTCAGTTGGTTTGCAAGTAGCTCTATGGGTCTGTGAATGGGTGCGTATGTCAGCAGTTGTGTGGGTATGTGAGTGGGCATGTCAGAGGTTGTGTGGGTGTGTGAGTGGTTGTAGGGGAGTGTGAATGGATGTGTCAGTGGTTATGTGTTTCTGTGAGTGGTTCTGTCAGTAGTTCTTTGGATGAGGTCATCAATTATTGTAGGAAAGTACCATCTTGCCTGGCATATTACCCCCATTTTTCACTGTATATATGTTGTTTTAGTTGTATGTGTCACTGGGACCCTGGTATCCCAGGGCCCCAGTGCTCATAAGTGTGCCTGAATGTGTTACCTGTGTAGTGACTAACTGTCTCACTGAGGCTCTGCTAATCAGAACCTCAGTGGTTATGCTCTCTCATTTCTTTCCAAATTGTCACTAACAGGCTAGTGACCATTTTTACCAATTTACATTGGCTTACTGGAACACCCTTATAATTCCCTAGTATATGGTACTGAGGTACCCAGGGTATTGGGGTTCCAGGAGATCCCTTTGGGCTGCAGCATTTCTTTTGCCACCCATAGGGAGCTCTGACAATTCTTACACAGGCCTGCCACTGCAGCCTGAGTGAAATAACGTCCACGTTATTTCACAGCCATTTTACACTGCACTTAAGTAACTTATAAGTCACCTATATGTCTAACCTTTACCTGGTAAAGGTTAGGTGCAAAGTTACTTAGTGTGAGGGCACCCTGGCACTAGCCAAGGTGCCCCCACATTGTTCAGAGCCAATTCCCTGAACTTTGTGAGTGCGGGGACACCATTACACGCGTGCACTACATATAGGTCACTACCTATATGTAGCTTCACAATGGTAACTCCGAATATGGCCATGTAACATGTCTATGATCATGGAATTGCCCCCTCTATGCCATCCTGGCATAGTTGGCACAATCCCATGATCCCAGTGGTCTGTAGCACAGACCCTGGTACTGCCAAACTGCCCTTCCTGGGGTTTCACTGCAGCTGCTGCTGCTGCCAACCCCTCAGACAGGCATCTGCCCTCCTGGGGTCCAGCCAGGCCTGGCCCAGGATGGCAGAACAAAGAACTTCCTCTGAGAGAGGGTGTTACACCCTCTCCCTTTGGAAAATGGTGTGAAGGCAGGGGAGGAGTAGCCTCCCCCAGCCTCTGGAAATGCTTTGTTGGGCACAGATGTGCCCAATTCTGCATAAGCCAGTCTACACCGGTTCAGGGGACCCCTTAGCCCTGCTCTGGCGCGAAACTGGACAAAGGAAAGGGGAGTGACCACTCCCCTGACCTGCACCTCCCCTGGGAGGTGTCCAGAGCTCCTCCAGTGTGCTCCAGACCTCTGCCATCTTGGAAACAGAGGTGCTGCTGGCACACTGGACTGCTCTGAGTGGCCAGTGCCACCAGGTGACGTCAGAGACTCCTTGTGATAGGCTCCTTCAGGTGTTGCTAGCCTATCCTCTCTCCTAGGTAGCCAAACCCTCTTTTCTGGCTATTTAGGGTCTCTGTCTCTGGGGAAACTTCAGATAACGAATGCAAGAGCTCATCCGAGTTCCTCTGCATCTCTCTCTTCACCTTCTGATAAGGAATCGACTGCTGACCGCGCTGGAAGCCTGCAAACCTGCAACATAGTAGCAAAGACGACTACTGCAACTCTGTAACGCTGATCCTGCCGCCTTCTCGACTGTTTTCCTGCTTGTGCATGCTGTGGGGGTAGTCTGCCTCCTCTCTGCACCAGAAGCTCCGAAGAAATCTCCCGTGGGTCGACGGAATCTTCCCCCTGCAACCGCAGGCACCAAAAAGCTGCATTACCGGTCCCTTGGGTCTCCTCTCAGCACAACGAGCGAGGTCCCTCGAATCCAGCGACTCTGTCCAAGTGACCCCCACAGTCCAGTGACTCTTCAGCCCAAGTTTGGTGGAGGTAAGTCCTTGCCTCACCTCGCTGGGCTGCATTGCTGGGAACCGCGACTTTGCAGCTACTCCGGCCCCTGTGCACTTCCGGCGGAAATCCTTTGTGCACAGCCAAGCCTGGGTCCACGGCACTCTAACCTGCATTGCACGACTTTCTAAGTTGGTCTCCGGCGACGTGGGACTCCTTTGTGCAACTTCGGCAAGCACCATTTCACGCATCCTCGTAGTGCCTGTTTCTGGCACTTCTCCGGGTGCTACCTGCTTCAGAGAGGGCTTTTTGTCTTGCTCGACGTCCCCTCTCTCTGCTGGTCCAATTTGCGACCTCCTGGTCCCTCCTGGGCCTCAGCAGCGTCCAAAAACGCTAACCGCACGATTTGCAGCTAGCAAGGCTTGTTGGCATTCTTTTGGCGGGAAAACACTTCTGCACGACTCTCCACGGCGAGAGGGATCCGTCCACCAAAGGGGAAGTCTCTAGCCCTTTTCGTTCCTGCAGAAACCTCAGCTTCTTCTGTCCAGTAGAAGCTTCTTTGCACCCGCAGCTGGCATTTCCTGGCCATCTGCCCATCTCCGACTTGCTTGTGACTTTTGGACTTGGTCCCCTTGTTCCACAGGTACCCTAGATTGGAAATCCACAGTTGTTGCATTGCTGGTTTGTGTCTTTCCTGCATTATTCCTCTAACACGACTTCTTTGTCCTTAGGGGAACTTTAGTGCACTTTGCACTCACTTTTCAGGGTCTTGGGGAGGGTTATTTTTCTAACTCTCACTATTTTCTAATAGTCCCAGCGACCCTCTACAAGGTCACATAGGTTTGGGGTCCATTCGTGGTTCGCATTCCAAAAGTCACAAGCAAGTCGGAGATGGGCAGGCTGGAATGTGTATTTCATTCAAGGCAGGTATGTGTTGCTCAGTTCAGTCAGCAACTGATCACATCTAAGAAACTATGGCCCTCATTACGACCCTGGCGGTCGATGATAATGTGGCGGCAATCCCACCAACAGCCTGGCGGTAACTACAACCAAATTATAACCATGGCAGAAAGATCTCCAAAAGACAGCCATTGTACCACACCGACCGCCATGGCGGAAACAAAAGGCACCATGGCCTATAAGCAGGTGGAAGTCAATGCTCCACCCACCATATTAAGACCCTGCAAACAGCCACGTTTTCTGGAGCGGTACCAATGAATACAAAAGCCTATCGGTAACTGAGCTCAGAAGTGAAAGGACTCACATTTGGAGACACAGGGAAGAACCACGCCGCAATGGAACCAGAACTGCATGTCTTTCAGATGATATTCTACGTTCTGCTCCACTACGAACACCAACGCCTGCGAAGACAACAACAGTGAGTGCAGCCGCCTAGCACACAAGGGAAGGGGAGGAAAACGACAGTGACACACACACATGCAACACACACACCCCATACACACACACCATACACACAACCAGATGCACAAGAAAAACAATTTATCTCCCTAAATCGGCTGAATAATGCAAGGACAAAACGATTTTGCCAAATTGTTTGTAATAAGAACAACACAAAAGAAATAATAAATTAGGCAATGTAACAGATATTTATGAATTTACAGAAAAAGGGACACAGCCCAGTCCTCATTTTGCGTGGGCCACATGGCCACAGGCCAAAGTCCAAGGCCCCACTTGTCACCTGCTTCAACAGGGAGAGAACACTGCAGGGGCATCAGTTGGTAAATAGGCAGGCACCTCAGGGGGACTGGGGGGGCACCTCAGCTGGGAGATTAAACAAGACCACTGGTTCAGGAGGAGGCAACATGCCCTGTGCTTGGTCCTGGGGAGTGCAAGGCCACAGTCTCTTGAGTGGGTGTCTTGCCCACTGGTTCTGGTTGGGGCAACATGCCCTGTGCTTGGTCCTGGGGAGTACAAGGCCACAATCTCTTTAGTGGGTGTCTTGCCCACTGGTTCTTGATGGGGCAACATGCCCTGTGCTTGGTCCTGTGGAGTGCAAGGTCACAGTCTCTCTAGTGGGTGTCTTCCCCACTAGTTCTGGATGAGGCAACATGCCCTGTGCTTGGTCCTGGGGAGTTCAAGGCCAGTCTCTCGAGTGGGTGTCCTGCCCACTGGTTCTGGATGGGGCAGGCTGCACAGTAGCCCATGGAGGTGGGATTGCTTAGCGTCCGCTGGCGGTGACGGCTGCACAGTGGTGGTGCTGATGGTGGGGGGAGGCTCCTGCACATCCCCTGCACCCTCTGACGGATGCACAAACATGGTTGGTGGTGGGGGCTCCGTCGCAGCTGATGGTACAGGCTCCTTGCCCTTCCTGCCGGCTGGTGCAGGCTCCTTGCCCTTCCTGCCTGCTGGTGCAGGCTCCTTGGCCTTTTGGGTGACAGGTGCAGGCTCCTTCGCCTTTCGGGTGGCAGGTGCAGTCTCCTTGCCCTTCTTGCCTGCTGGGGAAGGCTCCTTCCCCTTTAGGCTGGCTGGTGCAGGCTCCTTCTCCTTCAGTACATGTGGCCTGGATCCCTTGCCACCACGAGTGGGTGCGGTTAGGACTGGGCCCGTGGACTGTGTTTCTGAGGTGCTTGGCTGGTTTTGTGATACCCTGGCCATCCGTGCAGGACAGAGGGGTAGGGAAGAGGTCAAGTTGGGCAAGGAAAAGCTTTTTAGGGACATTGGTGCGAGAAGAGGGAGAAGGAATGGGAGTGGAGGATTATGGAGTAGTTGTTGGAGGTGTCTGTCTGCTGGATTTGGGTGCAGGTGCATGGGCTGTATGTTGTTGTGAGGTGGATGGCTGTTTGGTGTCTGAGTGCTTGTGTTTGTGTACTTTGGGAGGAGGGGGACAGACACAGTGGGAGAGGACACAGGGGACATCTGCATGGATGATGTGGAGGTGTCTGCCAGTGAGGTGTGTGTTCTGCTTGGTGTGGTGATGCTGGTAGTGGATGATGATGTAGTGCATGCAGGTATGAGTGTGGACGTGGCTGAAGGGAGGTGGTGGAGAGGGAGGAGGGGGAGACAGTGGAAATAGTGGATGTTGTTGTGTCTGAAACTGGATGGTGTTGGTGTGAGTGCCTGTGGGATGAAGTGTGGTGCTTGTGTTTGCCTGTGACACTCTTGGGTGTTGTCTTGTGTGTATGCTCATCTGTATGTGTGCCTGGGATAGGTTGGGGTTGAGGGAAATGGGACTGGGCAGTGGAAGTTGGAGGGGGGAGTGGTAGAAACAGGGACAATGGCTGCCATCAGAGAGGAGGCCAGAGCCTGAATCGATCTCTGTTGGGCTGCCAACCCAGTTTGAATGCCCTCCAGGAATGCACTAGATTGTTGCATCTAGGCTGCTAGCCCCTGGATGGCATTCACAATGGTTGACTGCCCTACAGAGATGGATCTCAGAAGGTCAATAGCCTCCTCATTCAGGGCAGCAGGGCTCATTGGGGCAGGGCCTGAGGTGCCTGAGATGAAGGAGATGCCCACCCTCCTGGGCGAGCGGGCACAGGCAACATGATGAGGGGCTGCTGGGAGGGCGGTGCTGGTATGGGGGTGGCGGCTGTACCTGTACCTGGGGTGGTCACAGAAGTATCCACCACCACCAGGGAGCTTCCATTGGAGGAGGTATCTCTGTCTGAACTGTCCCCTTCAGCCTCCGCTATGGTGCTCCCCTTGCCCTCTGTCCCACTGGTGCCCTCACCGTTGGTGGACTCTGCCTCCTGGGTCCTGTGGGACGCAGTTCCCTCAGTCGCTGGTGCCTCTGCTCCTCTGCCAGATGATGCTAATGCACATAAGGACAGGTTGACAAAACAAGAAAGGGGGGGAAGAGACAAAGGATACACTGGGTCAGTGGCTGCACCGACACCACCGTTGGCGTACAGAGCACACTAACACACAGGGAACAGCCCTACGCACTCTGCATTACACTACCAGTGATATTGCTAGCCACCAAGGTATGGGGAGGGGAACACACTGCCAAATGCAGCTCACCTGGGACCCATGCAGCCCTGACCAGCAGTGGATGCCTACGAGATAGGTAGCAGGATTATCCCTTCAGAACCCTAGCCACCAGGGAACCTACTCTGCAATGTCAGGCCTGGCAAGTTGTAATGATGGGCACTGTACTCACCCCCTTGTGGCTGCTATGATACCCTCAAACACCCATCCAGCTCTGGATAGGCCACCTCCAGTATGCGGGCCATCAGGGGGTCAGGGTTTGACGAGCACTCCTTCCTCGTTGGGAGGCCATCCCCAGCTGGGCCTCCACCGTCTTCCGTGCCCAGCGTCTCAGGTCCTCCCACCGTTTGCGACAGTGGGTGCCCGTCCTGCCATAGACCCCCAGGATCCACACCTTCTTGCCGATGGCACGCCATGTACCCTTCTTTTGATGGGCGCTGACCTGCAAAGGCAATACACACAGGAAAATACCATTCGACAAACAGTCCTGCCTGTCACACATATGGGCCACCATACCCGTTCCCTTCACCATTTCCGCACACATGACCCAGCACACAACCTGTAAGCCGCCAAGAGGACATCCACCCACCCCCTTACACGAGGCCTTCACACACACAACTCCATGCATTCATACCACATGCATTGTGCTCACAGTGTACTCACCTGTTGGTCTGGAGGCCCAAACAGCAGTCCGTACTGGGGTAGGACCCCATCTACCAGTCTCTCCAACTCCTCTGAAGTGAAGGCTGGGGCCCTTTCCCCAGTCACACGGGCCATGGTAGGTTCCAGACACAGGTCACAGCAGCACATGCAGTGTAGGTCCTTTCCTATGAATGGTCAGGAAGCAAGTGAGGAATATTATAGAAAATGGCGGTCACGTCTGCGGCGGTGCATACTGTCTCCGCCGGCATAGATCACCATTGGCCACTGTACCCCATAGGGCCCAATGTTAACCAATGAGGAGTTGCACGGCGGTTCCCGACTGCCTCCCGCAACGGCGCACAATGTCAGTGTCATCACTTCCACCTGTCCCTCCACACAGGACAGGCGGATGCCATTTCGGGGGGGGCAGGCCCTGGAATAATGCTGCATCACAACAGAAATTAGCACATACTTGACAAATCACACTGACCCATTACATGTTTACAGAATGCAAACTACTGTTGTAGCTAAATTGTTCAGTTTGTGACCGGCTTCTCACTCTTTTGTCCCTCAAATTGCTACCACTGAATATGAATAGGAGATGGAGACATACCCCAGTGTACAGACCCCTGGTGGACTTGGCAACACTAGAGGACAGGCCTATTATCCTCACCTATAGACTTGACAGGGCCACAATCACAGAGCTGTGTGCCCAATTGGAACTTGACATGATATCTGCTGTCCGTCACCCCACCGGGATCCCCCTCTCTTGTGCAAGTGCTATCAGTACTCCATTGCCTGGCAACTGGTTCTTTCCAAGTGACAGTGGGCTTCAGAGCAGGAATGTCACAGCCAATGTTCTCAATAGTGCTCACAAGAGTGTTGTCTGCCCTGATAAAACACATGTGCAGCTACATTGTTTTCCCCCAGGTTTAGGATTTGGCCACTGTGAAGGCAGAACTTTATGCAATGGGGCAATTGGGGCAATTGGGGCAATTGATGGTACACATATTGCATTTGCCCCCCTCCCCCAGCAGGTGTTCAGGAATCGTAAGAGTTTCCACTGCATGAATGTTCAGATGGTATGCTTGGCGGACCAGTACATCTCCCACATCAATGCTAAGTATCCTGGGTTGGAGCATGATGCCTTTGTCCTGAGGAATATCAGCATCCTGAATGTGATAGCCCAACTACAGAGGTACAGGGTGTGGCTAATAAGGGAGCCCTGGTTCCCACCTAGTATATGTTGGTGTATGGGTATGGTGTGGGCCATATAGGATAGGATGGCTAAATGTTGTCCCTCAATTTTTGCAGGTGACTCTGGCTACCTAAACCTATCATGGCTGCTGACCCCTGTGAGGAATGCCAGGACAAGGGCAGAAGAACGTTATAATGAGGCACATGAGTGAACCAGAAGGATTACAGAGATATCTTTTGGCCTCCTGAAGGCCAGGTTCAGGTGCCTCCATCTAACTCCATGTGCTACTCACAAAAGAAGGTCTGCCAGATAGTGGTGGCATGCTGCATGTTGCATAACCTGGCTCTCAGGCACCATGTCCCATTCCTGCAGGAGGAGGAGGCTGGAGATGCCCATGTGGCAGCAGTAGACCCTGTGGACAGTGAGGATGAGGAGGCAGAGAATGAGGACAACAGGACATATGTGATCCGACAATTCTTCCAATGACACATAGGTAGGACAGTGTTACTTCATAATCAAATGACTTTGGTTGTTATTTGTGTTGTAATGGCATGCTGATATTTTCCACTTCTATGCCCACTTACTATTCCCTCTGGCAATTCATTTTGCAGATGTTGGTGATTTGACAAATACTCCTAGTGTGATCACTACAACCAGATACAGGTCATTTGTCAATGCTCATTCTCTGTACAGTTGATTTGCAATGTTTGTACCTGTAACAATGAACACATATTTGATATACATGAAATACTCCAAATGGATTTTTTTAAAGGGTGCAAATATATAGAGGGGCAAGTGCAATGGGATGGGGTGATGATGGAGGAAAGTCCAGGGTATTGTTCCAGTCTGTTTGTAGCACAGGTGCATTGTTAAAGGGGACATAGGAAGGGGAGCAATGGCAGTTCAAGGTGGACAGGGTGACTGAGTGGGACACAAGGGTGACAATCAGGAGAGTTTCATTTCCTGGCAGGGGTATTGGCAATTGTCTCTGGCTTCTGTCTGGATCTCAGGGAACGTTTGTGGGGTGGTTCACCTTCTGCAGGGGGAGGGGTGCTGGTGGCCTGTGAGTCCTGTGGCGGGGCCTCTTGGCCACTAGCTGCAGAGGAGGTGAAAGGCTGTTCAGATGTCTGGCTAGTGGCAGGGCCCCACTGATGTGAGACTGCCTCCTTCATAATGTTGGCCATCTCTGCCAGCACCCCTGATATGGAGATCAGGGTGTTGTTAATGGCTTGCAACTCCTCCCTGATCCCCTGGTACTGTCCCTCTTGCAGCCACCTGTTCTCCTGCACACTGTCAAGGGTCTGGCTCATCGTGTCCTGGAAATGTTGATAGGCTCCCAGGATCCCGGAGAGTGCCTCCTGGAGAGTCGGTTCCCTGGGCCTGTCCTTCCCCTGGTGGACAGCAGTCCTCCCAGTGTCCCTGGTGGCCTGTGCCTCTATCCCCTGAACGGTGTGCCCACTGCCACTGACCCGAGGTCCCTGATTATCTTGGTGGAGAGGTGTGCCCTCCCTGTAGAGGTGGACATGCTGCTGATTGACGTGTCCTGGGGACAGAGGTATGAGAACGCTGGGTGGGTGCTGTGGTGGTGTTGTTAGATAGGGGAGGCTCTGTGGTGGTGTTTGACTGGGCCTGGGTAACCGGCTGTCCAGTGGTCCCTGATGGGCCAGGTAGGTCATCCAGATCCTGAAGACCAGAGTTGCTGTCATTACTGTGGGCCTCTTCAGTTGGGGGGCTGGATAGTGGTGGCACCTCCTCTCCTCTGGCATTGGCTGGGGTACCTGTGGGGATGTAAATGGTGTGTTATGGTTTCACTATGCATTACATTCACTATGGGGGTCATTATGACTTAGGTGGACGGCAAAGGCTTTCCACTGAATTCCCGACGGTCAGGTTGCCGCCAGTGCAACCACCATCCTGCGGGCCCCATTAAGAGTTTCCCACTGGGTCAGCCCAGCAGGAAACGCCTTACAACATTGATACCGGCTCATAATAGAGCTGGCAGCAATGCTATAGTATGTAGGGTGCACTTGCACCCGTCACGATTTTCACCGCCTTCAAAGCAGACAGTGAAGATTGCAACAGGACTGGCCATGGGGCCCCCTGCACTGCCCATGCCAAGTGCATGGGCAGTGCAGGGGCCCCCTGGGGCACCCTGCACCCCATCTCTGCCAGCAGTTACATGGTGATGCTACCATGTAACCGCCAGTGGAGACAAGACTTGAAAAACCCCAGGCGCTGCCATGGTGGATTAGGACCACCAGCACCGCCAGACCAACGAAAAGTCGTAATCTGGCGGTGCTGGCAGTCCGACCATGGCACGACTGCCATGGTTGTAATGTGGCTGCTGGACCACCACATTGGCCCCTATGCAACCCTGGAGGTCTCAAGACCACCAGGGTCGTAATGAGGCCCTATATCTAATTAGCCGATTCTTTTACCTGTACTTACTGAACTAATAATATAAAGAATCATATGGTAAAGGTAACAGTTTTTTTTTATTTAGAGTATTACAATACAATATATATATATATATATATATATACAAGTATATAAATGTGTATATATATATATATATATATATATATATATATATATATATATATATATATATATATATATATATATAAATATATATACACATGTATATGGAGAGCCTTATAAAGACCTCACCCCTGGTAGGCCTTATGCTGTCATAAGAACTAGTGATATATAAATTACAAGTTGACTATTTCACTTTTCCAGTTGTAATCCTTCTTGTAACTTTGTAGGTCATGTTGCAATGTCTCTCTGATTGTGAGATTTTTGTCATTATATTGTGTGCATCCAGTTTTAGTTTTTAAACTCAAAATGCAGTATCCGGAGGTAATTGTAACTAATTTATAAAATATAGTAACCTTAGTATTATTTCATTCTGCACAAAATATTTTTAGTTTGTAATGAGTGTATGTAAATTACTGGCTTCTACTCTGTATCATTCTACCATTAACTGCAATCACATCCATTATATAAATATCACCCCTGGTAGGCAGTGTGATGTCATACAAAGTTGTATTAAAAGTGCCACAAAGATGTTATTTCACTTTTTAAGTTGTAATCTTCCACAAAACTTAGTTTCAAGAAAGAAAATATAAATTTGGGAGTTTATAAGGCAGTCTTTGCTTGAAGATCATGTTGCTGTCATTCCATTCTGTCCATCCAGTTGCACTTTTTTAAATAGATGATGTAATGTCCAGCTGTAATACTCACTGTTTCTTGAAAAAAAATAGCCATAGTGGTATATGTTTTTCCTGAAATAGATATTTGTCTTCCTTTGAAATGTGTAATTTCTGTTTCCAATTTACTTCCATCTGCTGTGCATCACTGTAGCATTAGAATAAAATATTTGCCACTTCTTCGTATTTGCAAAGTTGACAGAAGATCCGATTGACATATTCTGCAGGTGTTGTTCTGTGAAACGTCTTTAAGCAACCTGTCAAATTTGACAGTTTTGCTATCCAGTAGCATTAAGTAAATAAATTGCTCTGAATCTATTTCTGTAGTTGATGTCAAAGAGCAATTTTCGCACTCTTGATTCCATGAGTCCAAATAAGCCATCAATAGGTACTTTTTCTTCTTGTAAAATACCAAATATCACCATTAGAAATCCTTGTGCATCTTCTTGAGTGTTTTGGACAAAGTGTCCTCATCCAGTGCATATGTGAGATGCACAGTGTGTTACTTCTACTGCTGCAGAGACATTCTAACTTAGAAAACAGTACTGAACACAATCTCTTGTGTTTTCTCTGTTTAATTGAATGAACAACATGAGGTAATATAATCAGTACGTTGAGAACCACAGTGGCATAGTAGTTGACACCGGAAGGCTTTGACAACTTGTAACCAACAATATTTCCTCCATTGTCAGTTTTCTTTCTAAAGAAGTTCCTTGTTCTTTTTCTTACACTTCTTTTCAACAATATCATTGTGATCCTTTGAAAGCTTTCACTATGGGCAGATGGTAGGTTTTTCATGAACTGGATACTGTCCTAAATGAGAAGCATAAATACTTCTCAATCGGTTGTAATTTTTTACATAACTTGAATTGCCATTTACTTTATTGTATTCAAAGTCAACAAGACACAAACTCGCGATAAGGCTACATATGACAAACCTTCCTTAAAGACAATAGTATCAATATTAATGAATGCTGTGTAGACACTTAAACATTGAGATGTATCAATAGTCATAGCATATGCTAGCGAAACAGGGAGTTGCTTCCTCTGAACATACAAGTTTTTCACATGCAAGTAACGTACAAAGGACCTTCCAATCTGTTTTACGCCATCAACCTGATAAACGTTTATCGCTAGGTATACTCCTGTTAGGAAACAAAGCTAGGTATACTCCTGTTAGGAAACAAAGTGAAATCAATTACTTTATCCATAGCACCTTTAACTAATCCTTCCTCAACATTTAAATTATGCTGCAAAACTACTCTACAATTTTTGAAAACATGTAAACACTTTCTAATCCCACAGTTCTGGAAACAGAGTTCTCCAATTAATCTAATTTTGTTTGGAGTTTTTCACTTAGGAGTACTGTCACACTCTGGTTTTCGATTATTTTGATTGCTGTAAGTTCAGAGTTTCATCAAAGACTAGTGTCTTGAACACACACTGGGGGTCATTACAACATTGGTGGTAAAAGCTGCTTACCGCCGTGCAGAAGACCGCCAATACACCGCCGCGGCCGCGGAATTCCGCCACAGCTATTATGACACACATCTCAGAATCCGCCGAAATTCAGACACCCACACAAGTCCGCCACACCAAAGGTCAGTGTTAAACTGGCGAAAACAAAACCTCCACGCCAACAGAAACACGCCCATGCTATTACGACACACGAATCCACGCGGCGGACTTTCAACCGCGGTATTCCATTGCCGGTACACACCGCCGCACCCAAAATACACACACATCTCCAAAACACTGTCACATTGGACAATTCCAAATACACACACCTGATACACATACAAACACCACTCCCACACACCCAACACAATATAAAACACACACCCACATCACCCACAAACCCCTACGACCAAAATTTATTGACGAAGGCCAGAGAGAGTGCACAGAATAGACAATACCACCACACAGAGGAACACAACACCATCACCCACACAACATCCACGCACAAAACACCACACACCACTACACATCACTACACTCATCACCACATACACCACTTCACACATCACACACACCACCCCATGGCACGCCAAAGACACCCCCACTTTTCCGAGGAGGAGCTCAGGGTCATGGTGGAGGAAATCGTACGGGTAGAGCCACAGCTATTTGGCTCACAGGTGCAGCACACCTCCATAGCCAGGAAGATGGAGCTATGGTGCAGAATCGTGGACAGGGTCAACGCAGTGGGACAACACCCAAGAAATCGGGAGGACATCAGGAAGAGGTGGAACGACCTACGGGGGAAGGTGCGTTCAGCGGTCTCCAGGCACAACATCGCAGTACAGCGGAATGGCGGCGGACCGCCACATCCTCCCCTACAACTAACAACATGGGAGGAGCAAGTCTTGACCATCATGCATCCAGAGGGTCTCGGAGGAGTTGTAGGAGGAATGGACACTGGTAAGTCAAATCTCAATTATCATATCCCCCACCCTGCCTGCATGCTATCACACACCCCCACCCTCACCCCCTCCCCTATCACTCAAACTCCTCACTAATGTACTAAGAACACAAACCACACATCCCAACAACAAGCCCTGCATGACACAACTAAGCATGGTCACCCCTCACCAAAGCATGCTCACTGCACATACCCAGAACAACCCCCTAACCATCATGACACAAGCCCCCACACAGGAATGCTAGCACTGGGGTACACGCTCACCCACCCATTGCACACCATGACACACACACATGCAATAATCATGCTCTTATGCCCCTGCAGGATCACGAAGGACCATCACCACACCGGAGGGTGCAGGCATCTCCACTCCACCCACAGAAGAGGCCCACAGTGACGATAGCAGCTCTGCCCTACTGGAGCCTGATGACCATCCCGACCCATTGTGGGCCTCAGGACAGTCAGTTCCCCTTGCACAGGCACAGCCCAACACTGACCTTCCACCCTCTGGTAACACCAGCACAGCACCCACCCAGCGGGCCCAAACCTCCGTACCCAGGACAGGTCAATCAGCTGTGTGTCCACCACTACAGGGAACCCAGGATAACCCACCACCCCAACAACAACAGGGACCTGGGGGCAGTGGTAGTGGGCACATGGTCCAGGGGATGGAGGCACAGGAACACAGGGGAACTGGGAGGGCTGCTGTGCAACAGGGGGCGGACAGGCCAAGTGAACCCACTCTCCACGAGGCCCTATCCTCCATCATGGGAGCATACAACCACTCCCCGGAGATGATGGCGACGGTCCTGGTAAAGTTTCAGGAGACCCAGCGCTGCAGGAGGAACAGTATTTGGGCTTCAGGGAGGAGCTCAGGACCATCAGCTCCGCCTTAGGCACCATCGTAGGGGTGCTGAAGGACATACAGCAGACCTTGAGGGACACCGTGGCACTCCAAGGGGCACCTGACACTAGCCAGGACGATGAACTGCCCACCACCTCCGCCGGCGCTAGTGGACAGGACGCCCCGCCACAGGACCACCACACCAGCACCCCACCCCTGCAGACGGACAACCACCACACAAGCGGTCCCTGAGATCCAGGAACAGGACAGAGCAAGATGGCAAGACCCCGCCAGAAAATGAGAGCACCCTGATTGTCTCCCAACCGTCCCAGTCTGTTACCCTATCCATACTTTAACTGCCGAAGCTCCACTTCCTATGCCCAGATGGGCAGTGCACCTGTGAGACTAATAGACTGGACTCTGCCATGGACATTCCTCCACCATCACCCATCACCATTTTACAACCCCCCTCCATTTTTGAGCACTTAAATAAACACCCTTGAACCACAAAACATTCTGGAGTCAGTCTATGATTTTGTAAAATGTATTATCAATGACAGTGTCAAAATGCTTTTTTGGTTGTTAAGGCAACATACCAATGTCACACATCACAAGTCCTTGAAGGATGCATGCAGATGACACACGTTGGTAACCACACCTGTGAAACCGTAATGGAAAGGAACAACTCAGTTAACAAATAATCCCATTAAATTACACACTAGATAGAGTAAGACGTGTGACAGTGAATGTAATGTTAAAAATGAAAATGTTCTCACCTGTGTGTCACTGGAAATATTGCTGTATGACTGACTCCCTGTTGTCGTTGTCTTCTTCCTCAGCTTCCTCCTCATCACTGTCCACAGGCTCCACAGCTGCCACAACACCGTCATCTGGACCATCCTCCTACAGAAACGGCACCTGGCGTCGCAAAGCAAGATTGTGAAGCATCGAGCAGGCGATGATGATCTGGCACACCTTCTTCGCTGAGTAGAATAGGGAACCACCTGTCATATGGAGGCACCTGAACCTGGCCTTCAGGAGGCCAAAGGTGCGTTCGATCACCCTCCTAGTCCGCCCATGGGTCTCATTGTAGCGTTTCTCTGCCCTGGTCCTGGGATTCCTCACTGGGGTCAATAGCCAGGAAAGGTTGGGGTAACCAGAGTCCCCTAATAGCCACACACGGTGCCTCTGGAGTTGACCCATCACATCAGGGATGCTGCTATTCCGCAGGTTGTAGGCGTCATGCACTGAGCCAGGGAACATAGCATTTACCTGCGAGATGTACTGGTCTGCCAAACAGACCATCTGTACATTCATGGAATTATAACTCTTCCGGTTCATGTACACCTGTTCACTCCTGTGGGGGGGGACCAGAGCTACATGGGTCCCATCAATAGCACCTATGACGTTGGGGATATGTCCAAGGGCACAGAAGTCACCTTTCACTGTAGCCAAATCTTCCACCTCAGGGAAAATGATGTATCTCCTTACGTGTTTCAGCAGGGCAGACAACACTCTGGACAGCACGTTGGAAAACATAGGCTGGGACATCCCTGATGCCATGGCCACTGTTGTCTGAAAAGACCCACTTGCAAGGAAATGGAGCACTGACAGCACCTGCACGTCAGGGGGGATTCCAGTGGGATGGCGGATTGGTGACATCAGGTCTGGCTCCAACTGGGTACATAGTTCCTGGATAGTGGGACGGTCAAACCTGTAGGTGACGATTAAATGCCGTTCCTCCATTGTCAACAGGTCCACCAGCGGTCGGTACACCGGAGGATTCCGCCATCTTCTCAATTGTCCCAGCTGACGGTGCCTAGGAAGGACAACAGCGAGGATCGAGTCAACTTTTTTCCAGGTATGTACCCACAGTTACACAGAACACGACACCAAACACAAAACCCTTCCTGTATGTGTGTTGAGTGTAGGCCTAGCTATGTGTGAGGCAGAAGTACATGGAGCCATGTGGGCCCCTGAAATGGCGACTGCCTGACCTCTAAACTGGGACAATGGGATTGTGGGGTAACTGCGTTGGCGTTGCACACCGTCGCGGTAGGCGGTCGTAGACCCCGGCGCAATGCTGCATTGGTTAACATTGGACCCTATGGGTCCTAGGAGCCAATGAGGAAGTGCGCCGGCGGTGATGATACGCACCGGCGCGGACGTCACCGCCGCGGACGTCACCGCCATTTTCTATCTGTTCAATCACTAGATACCTGATCTTCGACAGGAGAGGACCTACACTGCAAGTGCTGCTGTGACCTCGGTCTGGAAGCGAAGATGGCTGCTGCGTCTGGGGAAAGGGCCCCTGCCTTCACTGCTCAGGAGTTGGAGAAACTGGTAGACGGGGTCCTCCCCCAGTACAGGCGACTCTACGGTCCACCAGACCAACAGGTAAGTTCACTGGGAGCACGTTGTATGGGCTAGGCCTGGGTGGAGAGGGCTGGTTGGAAGAGGGAAGGGGGCAGAGTTCAGGGAACATTAATGCATGTGAATGAATGTGCCACATGGCTAGGGTAGGGAGGGGGGCCACGCACATTGACGGTGCGGTTGTTAATGACTTCTCTTCTTCCCTTGTGCATGTCATGTAGGTCAGCGCCCACCAGAAGAAGGACATTTGGCGTGGCATCGCCAAGGACGTCCGGACCCTGGGGGCCCACCAGAGTCGGGGCACCCACTGCCGTAAACGATGGGAGGACATTCGCCGCTGGAGCAAGAAGACGGCGGAGGCTCAGCTGGGGATGCCCTCCCAACGTGGGAGGGGTGCCCGTCGACCCATGAACCCCATGATGTTCAGGATCCTGGCGGTGGCCTACCCTGAGTTGGATGGGCGCTTGAGGGCATCACAGCAGACACAAGGGGGTGAGTACAACATCATTCTGCGGACTTTGCGCGCAGTGGAGGGGTCTGGGTGGGGGAGGAGTCCTGTGGGTGTACCTAGGCCAGGCAGACATAGGTAGACTAGGCCCCTCCGTAATGCAGGCCATGTGGCTCCCTACCCCGCCGCAGTAGAGTGCCAAGTACAGGTATAGATGCCCCTGTGGCAATCATGTGTGCAGAGGTCCACCGTAGCCATGTAGGCCATATCCCAGGAATTGCATCTGTAGAGGCCAGGAGCACGGCATAGTGCAGGGTGCTGCTGTGTCTGTAGTGTCCGCCAACGGTCGCGGTATGCCATGCACTCAACCTGTCTTTCTTCTGTCTCCCCCCCCCCTTTTTGTGCTCTTCATGTTCTTTCGGGCATCAGCATCATCAGGCGGAGGTACAGTGGCACCGGAGCAGGAGGGAGCTGCATCCCACATGGCCTTGGAGGGCCACACCATGGACTCTGAATGCACCAGTGGGACGGAGGGCGAGGGGAGCTTCACGTAGGCCACCGGATCACCAACCAGCGACACAGACTCGTCCGACGATGGGAGCTCCCTTGTGGTGGCGGCACCATCTGTGCGCCCCACTTCTACAGGTATAGCCGCCACCTCCCCTACCAGCACCACCCTCCCAGCAGCCCCTCAGCGTTCGCCCCGTGCCCGCTCACCCAGGAGGGTGGGCATCACCTTTGCCCCAGGCACCTCAGGCCCTGCCCCAGTCACCCCTGCTGCCCTCAGTAAGGAGGCCATTGACCTCCTCAGGTCACTCACTGTTGGGCAGTCTACCATTGTGAATGCCATCCAGGGTGTAGAAAGGGAGTTGCAACACGGTAATGCATTCCTGGAGGGCATTCATTCTGGTCAGGCTGCCCTTCAGCGAACCCTGCAATCTCTGGCCTCAGCACTGATGGCAGCCATTGTCCCTGTGTCTAGCCTCCCCCCTCCAACCTCCTCCACCCAGACCCAATCCCCTGTACCCCAGCCTATCCCAAGCACACCATCAGACCAGCATGCACACTCCTCTACACACAAAAGTAGCTCAGGCAAACATAGGCACCACACAACCCACAGGCATACACGCAAGCATCACCCACGTGCAGATACAGCAACATCCACTGCCTCCACTGTGTCCCCCTCCTCGTCGTCTCCCTCCTCCCTCCCAGTCTTGTCTACACTCACACCTGCATGCACTACATCTACAGGTACCAGGACTCGCACCACAACACCCAGCACCACACCCCGCTCACCTGCACTCACCACCTCCACTCCCATTTACACGTCCCCTGTGTCCTCTCCTAGTGTGTCTGTGACGCCCCCTCCCATAGTACACAAACACGGGCACCCACACACCCAACATCCATCCACCTCACGACAGCCTCCAGTACCTGCACCTGCACCCAAAACACCTAAAGTGACACCTCCTACAACCACCTCCTCTTCCTCCATTCCCAGACCCCCTGTAACTACCAATCCCAGTGTTCGTCAGAAACTGTCCCTGTGTAAAGTTGACCTTTTTGCCCCCCCCTCCAATTCATCAGTCCCGTCGTAGTGCCTCAGCCAAAAAGCCTCCAATACCAGTGGTGCCTGTTCAAGGTGTGTGGAGTGCACCGGCCACCAGGACTGGCAGTATGACCCGGAGCCAAGGCACTGGCAGCCCACCCCCTGTAAAGGCTCTAAAATTGGAAAGCGGCCGACGGGACCCTGTGAAGAATCCTGGAGGCAAAACAACTCACAGGGTTTCCAGGGGGATTGCAGAGTCAGCTGTGACTCCTCCAAAGGTGGGAAAGGGCCAGAGGAAGTCTGCACAGCCTAGTGTGAGCAGCACGGCGGAGAAGGGCGGCATCCTTCCCGGCGGTCGGGACGCCACCGCCAGCACCATCGCCAGAGTCATTGCCCAGGAGGGCCCATGTATCGTCACTGGTCAGGAGACCACCGCCGGAATCAGTGCCCAGGAGGGCCCAAGTATCGTCACTGGTCAGGAGACCACCGCCGGAGTCAGTGTCCAGGAGGGCCCAAGTATCGTCACTGGTCAGGAGACCACCGGCACCGCCGGAGTCAGTGCCCAGGAGGGCCCAAGTATCGTCACTGGTCAGGAGACCACCGCCACCACCGGAGTCAGTGCCCAGGAGGGCCCAAGTATCGTCACTGGTCAGGAGACCACCGCCGGAGTCAGTGCCCAGGAGGGCCCAAGTATCGTCACTGGTCAGGAGACCACCGCCAGAGTCAGTGCCGAGGAGGGCCCAAGTATCGTCACTGGTCAGGAGACACCGCCACCGCCGGAGTCAGTGCCCAGGAGGGCCCAAGTATCGTCACTGGTCAGGAGACCACCGCCGGAGTCAGTGCCCAGGAGGGCCCAAGTTTCGTCACTGGTCAGGAGGCCACCGCCTGAGTCAGTGCTCAGGAGGGCCCAAGTATCGTCACTGGTCAGGAGACCACCGCCGGAGTCAGTGCCCAGGAGGGCCCAAGTATCGTCACTGGTCAGGAGACCACCGCCAGAGTCAGTGCCCAGGAGGGCCCCAGCTGCCACAGCCCCGCTGGGCAATGAGGGAACGTCATGCCACACACCAATGCCCAGTCCAGAGAACGTCATGCCACACACCAATGCCCAGTCCAGAACCGGCATGTTAAAGCACCGCTGAACAGTCCAGACACCGCCATGGCAAAGCACCGCTGAACAGTCCAGAGACCGCCATGGCAAAGCACCGCTGAACAGTCCAGAACCGCCATGGCAATGCACCGCTGAACAGTCCAGAGACCGCCATGGCAAAGCACCGCTGAACAGTCCAGAACCGCCATGGCATTGCACCGCTGAACAGTCCAGAGACCACCATGGCAAAGCACCGCTGAACAGTCCAGAACCGCCATGGCAAAGCACTGCTAAACAGGGCATGCACCGGGGAAGAATGAAATGTCCGCCACATCAAGCATCGTTATCCCATGTGCAGGTGGGACAGGGACGGTACAGGAACTTCCACGGGGAGAGTAATCCAGTCTGGGCACCAGTCCCCTCCAGAACCAGTGGAGGCTGTTATCTACTTTGGAAACTGTGGCTTTGCACTCCCCAGGATGGAATAGTGGGCAACCCACCCACTGCAGAGACTTGAGAGACTGTGGCTTTGCACTCCCCAGGATGGAATAGTGGGCAACCCACCCACTGTAGAGACTTGAGAGACTGTGACTTTGTACTCCCCAGGATGGAATAGTGGGCAACCCACCCACTGTAGAGACTTGAGAGACTGTGGCTTTGCACTCCCCAGGATGGAATAGTGGGCAACCCACCCACTGTAGAGACTTGAGAGACTGTGGCTTTGCACTCCCCAGGATGGTACAGTGGGCAACCCACCCACTGTAGAGACTTGAGAGACTGTGGCTTTGCACTCCCCAGGATGGAACAGTGGGCATAGAGCCCCGTCGTGGATCTGGCTTTGCACTCCTCCGGCTGAGGTGCCCCCCCTTCCATTCCCCCTGAGGTGCCTGTAGTATTTCTATCTGATGCCCCGGCAGTGTTCTCTCCGTGGGTGGACAGGTATCTTTTGTGGGCCTCGCCCATGCATTTTTGGACTAGTGGTGCACGGACATTTATATGTGCATATCTGCACTACTTCTCGGAATGTATATACTTTTGTATGGTTTGCTAATATATCTGTATATTTTTGAGACATGTATATTGATACATTACAATGTTTGGACAGATTTCGTTTTGTCTTTGCTTTCTTCCGGGGGGGTTGTGGGTTGTTGATGTGATTTTGTGAATGCATTGGTGTGTGTGTTGTAATATGCGAGGGCTGGGTGGGGGTGGGGGTGTTGCGTGTGTGTCCCCCTAACTTTTGCCTCCGCCCTCCCCTATGTCATAGGTGCAGCACTCCCCGCTGTCGTCGCAGGCGCAGGCGTTGGTCTTCGTAGATGAGTAGGAATACAAGGGCCGGTAGGATTTGGAGTTCCGGCTCCATGGAGTCCTCCTTCCTCGTGGGATGTGTTCAGGTGAGCGTTTTCCCATAGCAGAAACTTTTTCCGCCGTGTTTTTATCCACGGAGAATCCGCCCCGGAAAAGGTGGCGGATTGGCGGGTTGTGATACTATGGGCGGTACATTGTCTTCCGCCTGTCTGTTGTCGGTGACCGCCGCGCTGCTTGTCTGTACCGCCGTGGCGGGCGGTGTGTTAAAGTGGCTGTCTATGTTGGAGGTTTCCGCCACGGTCATAATTCCCTTTTTTTTTCCGCCAGCCTGTTTGCGGTATTTACCGCCGCTTTAACACCGTCCGCCAGGGTTGTAATGACCCCCACTGTTCTTTAACGGGTGTAAATTGTAGTAGATTGCTGAATACAATCAAGTGCTTCACGTCAAATAGCACATCATAGCCTGTTCTTAGAATCTGTAGCGTTCTCAAGTATACAAAGGCAAGCATTAGGTTTGAGACCATGCTCACCTCATCAATGATTAAAATGTTCCACTTCTTTAGTACTATTGAGACTTCACAATAAGCTTCAATAGATAACTTTTGGCACGCCAGTTTGTTGTCATATTCTACAGGTAGCATAAGTAGTCAATATAAATTAATACCTTCAGTGTTGTGTCTAGCTGATGCAGTTGTTGTTGTTACTCTAGACAATAAATTTGAGCCTGTAGTCCTCTGTTGGTAAGGAGTGAGAACTTCAATTAAAAAGTTTTTCCCAATTGCAGCTTCATTGCTCATATATAATAGTATTTGCTTGAATGATGTGCATTTACATCTATTCTTCTCATGAAGAAATCCATGCTTTTTTTTCTCTTCTCTTTTACCTCCACATATATTTCTTTCTGCTCGTCATTCAGTTGTCCAACTAACTGCTCCAAATCAACACTTTCTTGTCTTGCTTGTTGCATTGCGGTCTCCACCTCATTCATGGCTATGGCAGCTACATTTTCAATAATTGATTGTCCAAGAGGATCCTGACTCAGAGGTCCTGAACTTTGACTGCTTTGTGACTGTCCTTATCTTTCTGAGCAGCAATTGTTTTCTCCTGTTCAATCTCATCACTTAATATTTTCCTGTAGTTGGGAAAGACTAAATACTGAAAACTGTTATTCCCAGCATTGAGAGAATCTTCGTAGCAGTCAACGTGTTGCAGATTAACTGGGATTCTGAACACCAAGGCTTGCACAGTTGCAGAAGTGCCAAATAGAAAAACTCTCTTTTTTCAAGATTATTAAACGTCCTTTTGTGTGTTGAACCAAACAGCATTGCAACCAATTACTGCATATGGCCCTTCATTTGCATTTTATGTTACATTCTTTCTATAAATATGGTGTTGAAGTATTTAATAAAAACACAGGTTTTCAAGATGTGGATGTAAGATAGTACCTTCTTTCTAGCATGGTTACCCCCACTTTTGGCCTGTTAGTGAGTGTGTGTCAGTGTGTTTTTACTGTCTCACTGGGATCCTGCTAGCCAGGACCCCAGTGCTCATAGTTAAAACCCTATTTGTCAGTGTGTTTTGCCTGTCTCACTGGGCTCCTCCAAGCCAGGACAGTAGTGCTTAACTGTGTCATTGAAGTTCTGCTAAACAGAACCCCAGTGCTTATGCTCTCTCCACTTCCAAATTAGTCACTTAAGTTTAGTGACTTCATATTCCAATTCCACTTGCCACACTGGACCTTCCTTGTAAGTCCCTAGTATATGGTACCTAAGTACCCAGGGCATTGGGGTTCCAGGAGATCCTTATCGGCTACAGCATTTCTTTTGCCACCCATAAGGAGCTCAGACAAACCTTTCTTCAAGACTGCCACTGCAGCCTGAGTAAAAAAGTGCACACACTATTTCACAGCCATTTTCACTGCATTGAAGTAGCTTATAGGTCACCTGTATGTCTAACCTTCATGTCCTGAAGGCTAGGTGCAAAGTTACTAAGTGTGAGAGCACCTTTGCACTAGCAAAGGTGCCCCCACACTGTCCAGGGCCAATTCCCTGGACTTTGTGAGTGTGGGGATACCATTACATGTGAGCACTACATATAGGTCAATACCTATATGCAGCTTCACAATGGTAACTCCGAAAATGGTCATGTGAGGTGTCTAAGATCATGGAATTGTCCGCCCATTCCAAATATGGTATTGGGGGGCCAATCCCATGCATCCTGGGGGCTCCACCTTGGACCCCCAGTACTGCCAAACCAGCTCTCTGAGGTTTACACTGCATCTACAGCTGCTGCCACCTCACAGACAGGGTTTTGCCCTCCTGGGGTAAGAGCATCTCAGTCCAAGGAAGGAAGAACAATGCATTTCCTTTGGGAGGAGGGTGTTTCACCCTCTCCCTTTGGAAATACGTGTTACATGCTTGGGAGGCCTAGCCTCCCAGAGCCTGAGGAAATACTTTGAAGGGCACAGATGGTGCCCTCATTGCATAAGCCAGTCTACTCCGGTTCAGGGCCCCTCAGTCCGCGCTCTGGCATGAAACTGGACAAAGGAAAGGGGATTGACCACTCCCCTGTCCATCACCACCCCAGGGGCGGTGCCCAGAGCTCCTCCAGTGTGTCCCTGCTGTTAGCCATCTTGTTTTCCAAGGTGTGGGGACACTCTGGAGATCTCTGAGAGGCCAGTGCCAGCAGGTGATGTCATAGACCCCTCCTGATAGGTGCATACCTGGATAGGTAGCTAATCCCCCTATTAGGGCTATTTAGGGTCTCTTCTGTGGGTTCCTCTTCAGATTCAGCTTGCAAGGCTCCTCCAGGAATCCTTTGCATCCTCTGCTTCAGCTTCTGACCGTCAGATCGACTGCAGACTGCTCCAGGAACCACTGTAACTGCAACAAAGTATCCAGGACAGCTTCTGCTCCAGCCAGCATTTACAACAGTTTCCAAGGTGTGAACACTCTGAGGAAACTCTGTCTTCACCCTGCACCAGAAGAACAAAGGAATCTCCCCTGGATTGACAGAGTCACTTCACTGCTCCTGCAGGCACCTTCCAAGACGACTACTAGTTCTCTAGGACTCCTCTCCTGATTATGAGCATGCTCCTTGAACACAGGTGGGGGACCCATCCGACCCAGACTGTCCTAAGGTCCAGCTGTCCAAATTTAGAGAAGGTCAGAGCTTGCCTTCACGGTTTGCAACAGTACCCCTGTGCACCGCATCATCTCTAGCTCCTCGGGCTTCTGTGCACTTCTTACAATAATCCTTCATTCACAGTGTAGCCCAGGTACCCAGTACTTCATCCTGCATCGCACAACTCCCTGAGTTGTTCTCCGGTGGCGTGGGACCTTCTTTTGTTTTGCTGCACCAACCGCACTTTGCATCTTCTTCCTGGGACTCCTGTGGGTGCTGCCTGGTCATCTGTGGGCTCTCTCCAGTGTTGTGAGCCCCCTGTGCCTCCTCAGTCTGAGTTGAGGCCCCCGGGTCCCTCCTGGGTCCAAGCAGCGACATTTTTATGCAAACTGCGACCTTGCTTGTACCAAGGCTTGTTGGAAGAATCCAGCAACGCAAACAGCCTGCATCCAACTTCTCGACGTGGGACATCGCCTGCACCATGCAGGAACCCGCAGCTATCTTCTTTGGTGCTCTTCTGAAGACTTCTTCTAACCGGAGAATCCTCTTTTGCACCATCTTTGAGGTTGGCAGGGGCTCCTGTCCTTCCTGGAATCTTCTGCGACTTTTGGACTTGGTCTCCTCTCTTCACAGGTCTTCAGGTCCAGGAATCCACCACTTGTTGCTTGCAGTCTTGCTTGGTTCTTGGAATAACTTTTATCACGACTTGTAGTGTGTCCTGAGGAAACTTTGCAGTACTTTACTCCTACTTTCCTGGCCTCTTAGGTGGGGTATTTTACTTACCTTTAGTGTTTTCTTACACTCCCAGAGCCCCTCTACACACTACCCTTGCCTAGAGGGGAATTCGTGATTCGCATTCCACTTTCTTAGTATATGGTTTGTGTCGCCCCTAGGCCTATTGCATTCTATTGTATTTTCTACTGTTTCCCCTATTCTATGACTATTTACTTATCTGATTTTGGTCTCTAGTGTGTATATTGTGTATAATAAGGAGTATTGCCTCTAAGATACTTGGGCCTTGTGTCACTATATAAAAGTACCTTAATTTTTGGTAACACTGAGTATTGTCTTTTATTGTGTATAAGTACTGTGTAAGTATAGTGGTATTGCAGGAGCTTTGCATGTCTCCTAGTTCAGCCTAAGCTGCTCTGCTACAGCTACCTCTAGACAGCAGAAGCTGCTAGAACACTGCCTACATTTCACTAATAAGGGATAATTGGATCTGGTATAAGGTGTAAGTACTTTAGGTACCCCCTACAAACCAGGCCAGCCTCCTACAGTGGACTCCTTCTTGGATAGTAAATGTGCAACATAATAGTTTTCACAATGTCTGTACTTTCTGGATAGAACTATGCTAGTTACAGAATTTCCAGAAAAGACTTCAATACTCCATATCACATGCTTGCAAGGCTTAGACTTACCCAAACATTTCCCCTTGACTTGGGGCACAAACTAGCTGAGGTCAATCAATCACAGCCTTCATAGGAACCTATCTCCCTATTTAAAAGCGTTTTTCAAACTAAAGCTGTACACTTTCTTAGTTAGAGTATTTTCAGCAGAAATCTCCTCCCACATCTCCCTCATCTCTGTTTTCTCTGATTTTGTAATGTGAGAAGTCACGCAGCAAGTTCTCTGAGACAAATTATGTATCCATATTTGCGTTTCTCACATTTTGAGAATCACAGGATTACAGTTGTTAATATACTTATAGGCATTTGTTCTTCTGTCTTATCCAGGTGATTGATTGACACCTGATCTGATCGATATAAGTCAATAAGGACGCTCAATGAAGGACCCTTCACCAATAATGTTTACAACTCAGCTTTAATAGAATTTTCAGTAAATATATGCATTTGGCACATCAACAAAGTGGAATGAAAAAGTAGCAATAAAGAGCATCTATTTATATGTGAGCAAAGAGTTCACCAATAGGAACACTGCATTGGTTGACTGTCTACGAAATGTATATTTCAGCTACTGCATCATATTCACATTAAGACATTCAAAGAAAAAGCAAATATAAATGTGCAGAATACGTCAGAATATAAACACAGCGCAAGTATGTTGATCAATCAGAATAAAGCAGAGAAACAAAGGCCTTTCATCCCTGGGTGGATCTTAACTTTATCCACAATGCTGGGAAGCCCTCTCCCGGCTGCTCGAACCTCTTTCATCTTCGAGCATCACGGTCTAAGAACAGCACAGCCAGGGAGGCAGCGATGTGGGCGATGGCAGCTTGCACAACTCCATCTGCGAGCTTCAATCCCCTCACCCGCGCTTCAGTGCTTAAATAACCTGAAGCGTGGATTCTATCCCTTTCTCGCATCTTCTAGCTATGTTATCAGCACATGTCCCTTGGCTGCTCTGTTGTTCACTAGCCATTATTTTTCCGCTCTTTTCCTGGACTCCCTTTCTCAGGGTTAGAACGACCTTTGTGTCCCCCTCCCACACTTCCTGCTTCTTTCACATGCAGCTGCGGATAATTTTATCTATGGAATGTTGGAAAACAAGCTTGAAAGCGACATCATGGACTTTTCCACATTGTTTCATGTTTCTGCAGGCATCACGCTCATCTACACTGCTCAGACTAATTAACCCTTTGCGTCACAATGTCTTCCGCACCTTTCCCTACACTGATCACTCCACCCCTTAGATGAGCGCGATGCATGCGAAACAAAAATAATTTATTTTGGCATTTTGCTAGCTAGGTTGCTACGAATACCCGTCAGCATTATTCTAAGCGCTTGCATTTTAGTATAAAGCTGTTTAGTACGTACATATAGTCTACATAATATAGTCATCAATATGACACAAACAATCAGTAACCAGATTAAAGGATGCAACATTATATGTAGCGTTTTTGTAGCTCCTGGTGCCCAGCCCAAGAAAATATCATACCAGTGGTGCTCAGTTACTTGCTGGATGCGTGAAGAAGTGTGCATAAGCTGTTTAGCATCTATGGTCATCTGTATAGCTGGATCCTTGGTCTATTTAGCTGCTATATCAAATTTAGCAAATGTGACTTGTGCGTAGTGCCTGATTGCCTCTAGTCTGGGTAGCTTAACAACAAGCGGGATGTTCCATTCTAACTGTGCTCGCATTTGCGTTTGTAATGTGGTTGTGGTGAACTTAGTCAGACAGTATAGGATGTGAGTACTTATGTCAATAATGCTGGTAATATTGCACATACACATTACTTGCTCTCCAGTGGTTTGTACAAATCCGTTAATGAGTAAGGGATGATTAGTAACATAACATATACTCTCCATCCCTATCTGATATAAGTCTGTGTCATTAATAGGATAAGGTAACCATTTGCATTCTCCTGGTATTGGGTGAAGGCACGGATCTAGCACCCGTCCAGTGTGGGTACATACCCACCCCTTAGACCAATCCACACATCTGGTGGGATCTACAGTGTGGTTTGTCTGATCAATCCAATTTTTTTCAGTATGAGGTATCCACCATTCTTTACCTATCACTACGGGCAGTAATATAAAGGGGCACCATATTTCAGGAGGAAGATCACTTCTTACTATATCAAAATGAGCATAACACATTTCTCCTTCACAATGAAACTGTATGGGCTTTACCCATATCTCCTCGGGCAAATGCAATTGTTGTCTCCAATACTCACCTTGGAGCTGTCCCCATTCTACTTTAAAATCTGCATATTGTTGATTAACAATACTTTGCCATAATATACATTGGATACCCTTGGACACTGCTTGTGTGGTTTGAAAGCTTTTTCCAAATTGCTCATAAGTGAAATTATGCCATTGCCAATCACGGTACAACCCTCGTAGGATTTTCCATACCTCCTGTGAGTGTGTGGGCCCCCATTGATAAATTACTTTTATGGCCTCTCCTGTACTATATCCTGTAGATGATAACTTATTTCTAATGGCTTCAATATCAAAAGAATTAAAGGCTCTCAAGGGGCCTAGATCGCTTCTAATGCATAGCTTTGGCAAGGGCCATAACTGTGGTGTCCATGGTGCGCATAATGGATCATACTTTGAGACATTTCCTTTAGCAATATTTATCTGTAACACAATATGGTTAATTATGCTTGCATGCAAAGCTTGCTTACATCCTATCCTATATCGGACTATGGAAACGTTGCCTAAGTTGCTAACCATGCGTCTTTCAGCTACATAAAACATGAAGGCTGGTGGTTTGGAATATCAAGCTCCTTTTGTTGTAATTTAGTAGCGATTAGATTAAGCATTAGCAGAAGACATCTTGTATTTAGCAACTATTGTGAACATTTCTACATTTCTTCATTTCTACAGTACCAGATCCCTGGAAACAGGCCATTGTTAAACCTCTCCTAAAAAACCTAATTTGGATTCTAAGTTACTGACTAATTACAGGCTGATTTCACTGTTACCTGTAATGGCTAAACTTGCAGAGAAGTATGTACATACTCAGTTATCTACTCTTCTGGAAGAGAAAAAGATTCTACATCCCACTCAGATGGGTTTTAGGCCATTGCATGGGACTGAAACTGCACTGATTGCGATCACAGATGAAGCAAAAAAGAGGATGGATAAAGGAATTGAAACAGCTATCATCCTCCTAGATCTGAGTGTGGCATTCGATACGGTCGACCTGAATATCGTTAAAGATAGATTGTGAGGGAGTGGAATCTCTGGAATAGCCTTAGATTGGATTCTATCTTTTATTCATGGAAGGTCCTTTCAGGTACTGGACAGATCGTGTACTTCCAGGCGTACTTTCAGCAGCTGTGGAGTCCCACAGGGGTCTGCCCTGAGCCCGCTGCTCTTTAATATCTACATGCGGCCACTAGCAGAGATTGTTGAGCCATTTGGACTGAAACTGGTGTCCTATGCAGATGATACTCAACTTATTGTTTCCCTCTCCAATACTCAACCGGATATGGGGACAGCATTAGGTCCTTGCCTGAAAGCAGTTGCTGCATGGATGTCGAGAAGTAAATTGAAGCTCAATGATGAAAAAATGGAGGTCATGTTCTTTGGGCAAACAAAAACTTCCTTAGCCAATCCTAGCATTTCAACAGGAATGCCCACTCTCCCGCCACCTAAATATCTTATTAAAAGTCTTGGGGTATGGCTGGACCCCCAACTCTCAATGTCACAACACGCTAATAGAGTAGCTGGAACCTCCTTTGCTCTGCTTAGGACTTTGAGGAAGGTTTTAACAATCCTGCCTTTTCTTGCCAGGAGATTGGTTATTCAGGCACTGATAGGTTCTCGTCTTGACTATGGCAATGCCCTGTTTGTAGGATCACCAAGATATGTGATACAAAGATTACAGAGGGTGCAAAATGCAGCTGCACGATTGCTTTTAAATACACCTAAACAACAATCCATACGGACCGGAATTTCTTCCTTACATTGGCTCCCAGTAGATAAAAGGATTCAATTTAAGGCTCTATGCCATATTCATAAAGCTGTGTTCAATCAGGGCCCTGAAATGCTCAAAACATTGGAATCTGTCTACATTCCGGGCAGACCTCTCAGATCCTCCTCAGCTATGCTGGTCATAGTTACAACAGTGAAGAAAGCAAGATGGGGAGGAAGGTCTTTGTCATATCAAGGTGCTATACTCTGGAATAGCCTCCCCCTTAATATCAGAGTAAATTCACAAGAGATTCCCTTCAGGAAGGCCTTAAAAACCTGGCTATTTAAAGCTTGATTCTTATACAACTATGAACAGTGACAAGTCCGTGTTGCAGTATAAGCGCTACGAGGCCTCTGGGCAGTTTAGGCGCTATATAAGCAATTATAACATAACATAACATAACATAACATAACATAACATCTCGCTGAATGCATTTTGTATTCATGGCAGCCATTATCTCTGCCACATGCTGCCATGTGCTCGCCATGTGCTCTGTCCTACCTTCCTGTTAACTACTCTTGAAAATCTGTCTAGTGACAAGTTATATTTAGCATCTCCCACTTTGCACATGCCCAGTAAGGTCTGCAGCTGTTAGTAATTAGTAACCAACAGTAATGTGTCTACTAGTCCTTGAAAACTGTTAGCCCCTCCTACCTGTCGACTGTGCATTTCCATATGACCTTATATGTATATAAGTCTTGCTTCTATAATTGTACCACCTTCTTTTAGCCCGTGCGTGGGTATAAAAGTACCATGCTCTCTTAGTTCAGTGTGCTACTTCAAACATTACCGAAGGGTGCTGTTTGAACTGTGGTACCACCTCATGAGGTTTAATAAACGTTGTCTTATATTTCCGTTTCTGTGCCAACTTCTTCCTATATGGTCTGAGAACTTTGTGCAGAGAAGGGCGATTCCCTTGCACTAGTAGGCTTTGCTGAGGCTTACTTCGACACTTTGGTTCCATTGTTCATTGTAACAACCACCATATGTCCTGGTAAAATACTTTGTTTGTCAGAAAAATGATAGGGTTTACATGAATATGCCTGTGCTGGCGTCAACACTACAATGGTATCACAATATTTGCATATCATGTTCCGGCTATAATTCAAAGCTTGTACTATTGCTGGTATTCCTTGCAATTCGTTTAGTCCATTAGCATGTCAGATTTGCTGTCCGGTTACCTTCCAGGTCACAGCTTCGGCAGCCATCCACTTGCCTCCATGTACTTTTACGTTGCAAAGTGAAATCTTCCCCTGGCCATCAGTTACGTTAGCGGCTTGAGGTGCACAAGTGACATGAAGGTCCGTATTGACATTCTCTGCTATATTCGCCCGAACCCAAAAACCTCTTCCGGTTGCAATTATGACCGCAAACAGGAATCACATCACCGACTCAGATGTCATCATTTACGACGGTGGGGTAAGTCTCACTGCAGGTACAAACACAGGTACATTAGACGTTCTTTAAAAGTACAACATACATGCTCCCCACCCCTTGACTCAATATCTCCCCTGCTTCTGGCTTTTTCCCTGGATGATGCACCCATACTTTTCTTCCTGTGCTTCCAAATCCTCCCTCACCTCTCTGGGTGTTATCGGGGGGGGCGGATCTCTCTTCTATATAGGGAGTGTACACTTGTTTGAAAATCAATTGTGCAAGTCTGTCACATGCTTGATATGATACAGCAGTATTTCCTTGATTCAACAATACTACTTTGACTTCTCCTCTATAATCTGGGTCTATAACTCTCCCAAGTACCAACACTCCCTTGATGGCTAGGCTAGATTGAGGGGCAATCCTACCATATGTTCTGGGTGGTACTCTCACTCCTATTCCTAGGGGTATGGTTTTCACCTGTCCTACAGGTACTTCTCCATCTTCTGGAGAAAACAGATCCAGTCCTATACTGCCAGGAGTAGCCTGCAAAGGTAATCGAGCTCGAGGGTTCGTTTTCCAGACAATCATTGCATGTATAGTTTCTCTATCATGCCCTGTCATCCGAATGAAAGGAGTCTGCTGCCCAACTGGTCTGTTGTTCAATTTGAATAAGGCTTTGCCTTAATTACTACTCCACCCTTTTAGGGTCTGATGTGCTCATAACTTTTTTAGCTGTTCTTTCAACAATCCGTTATATCTCTCAATCATGCCTGCAGCTTGTGGATAATAGATAATGTGTAATATCCACTGAATTCCCTGTTCCTGGTCCTAGTCCTGCACTGCTTTCCCTGAAAAGTGTGTGCCCCTATCTGTTTGGATCTCATCAGGTACCCCATAATGTTTTATCAGGTAGTTTAGCCCTCGCAAAGTAGACTTCTGGTCTGCAGACTTACAAGGCATACCCAACATAAGGCCAGAGTAGGTGTCCACCATGGTCAATGCGTAGCTTTTTCCTCCTTCTTTTGGTAGTGGTCCGATATAGTCTAATTGCCACACCGTGGCGGCTGCAGTTCCTCTTCTGATATGTCCTTCTTTTGCAGGGGCATTTGTCTAATTTGGTTGCATGTGGGCACTCCTTTACTGCTTGTTGCACTTGTTCTTTAGTAACTGGAATTTGTCGTTGCTGTGCCCATGCACAAGTGCCATTTTCTTCTAGATGTCCGGATGTTGCATGGGCCCAGTTTGCTAAAGCAGCTTCAGCTTCCTCATGGATGAACACTGTTCGTGTTTTGGCCATCTGATCTGCAGTATTAATGAATAGATATGCAAGTGAGGTGTCCGATGGGCAGTGGGCATCCACATATCCCACATAGATTTGACATCTTTGCCCTGTCACCCACATCTCTTCCCAGAGCTGCTCGCCTTCCCAGATGCAGGTGCCTTTAATTTTCCATCCATCTTTGAGCCAAGTCGGGGCCCAGCTTACTAGTCCTTGGTAAGTGGCCCATCTGTCAGTGTACACAAATGTGTTCTCTCCGATGGGGGCCTGTTTGATTACTGCTGCTACCCCCTGCAGTTCTGCAAGCTGGCTTGATCCATTATCTCCTCCTCTCAGCAACAGCGTTTCTGTAGCAGGCTGGAATGCAACTGTTTGCCATTGTCTTTTTCCTTGATGGTACCAGGCAGTGCCATCTGTGAACCATGCATTTTGTCGTTCCTCTTCAGTAAGTTGCTCAAAAGGTGGGGCTGTTTTAAACGCTGAAGGTTCTATTTCAGTAAGTTCTGGCGAGGGGGCAATTGCCTGCAAGTCCACTGCCCCTAGCATATCTTCTTGTAACTTCAACACTCCTGCTGGCCCCGGCTTTTCCCTCTGCTGCAGGTACCATTTCCACTTTACGATGGTAGACTCCTGTGCCCTGCCTACTTTAGTGCCAGCCCCTCCTTCTCTCATCCAGCCTAGTAAAGGGACCCGTGTTCTTAAGGTAACTGGCCGGTCACCAGTTATGCATTCCGTTTCCACTAATGCCCAATATATGCCCCTGCTAGTTCTTTCTCTAACAGGGTGTAATTGCTCATGGATGGTGTTAATCTCTTTGACCAAAATCCTTGTGGCACCCTCTTTTTCCTTTGCCTCTGCCATAGACTCCACACCACTACATCATCCTGTTCCATCATTTCCAGCTCAAACGGGTCTCCTTCTGTGATAGGACCTAATGCAAAATAGTTCTGTAATGCATCTTTTGCCCCCTTAAAGGCCTCTTGCTGTTCCAGTCCCTATTGGAAAGCGTGCTTTTTTCGTGTGACTTGATATAATGGTCTCAGTATTAATCCTAAGTGAGGGATGTGTTGTCTCCAGAATCCCATCAAACCAATAAATCGTTGTGCTTCTGCCTTTGTTGTAGGAACCTTTGGCTGCTGTACCGTATCAATCACTTTCTGTGGTATTCTTTTTACTGGCCCTGACCAAATAACGCCTAGGAATTTTACCTCTTGTGCAGGGCCTTGGACCTTTTTTGGGTTAATAGCCCATCCCCTCTGCTGTAAGTACTCAGTTAACCTCTCCAGTGTGTCTGAGACCTGTTCTTTGGTTTCCCCAGTGATTATGATGTAATCAATGTAATGTGCAAGTCGTGTGTTCCCTGCCGAGAAGTTAGCTAAATTTCTGGCTATTAGTCCATGACACAAGGTGGGGCTATGTACGTATCCCTGGTGCAACTTTCTGAATGTAAACTATCTGTTCTGCCAGCTTATTGCAAATTGGTCTTGACTTGCCTCATCAATGTCCATCGAGAAAAAGCCATTTGCTAAATCAATTACAGCATGCCATTCCCCCACATCTTTGCTCAACTGTTCAACTAGTGTGATGATGTCTGGGACTGTGGCTGCCAAGGGCGGAGCCACTTTATTCAGTTGTCGATAATCAACAGTCATTCGATATGTATCATCTGGTTTCTTTACGAGCCATATAGGGCAGTTAAATGGGCTCACAGCCAGCCTAAGCACACCTGCATCTAGTAGCCTTTGAATGGTTTCTGAAATCTCTTTGTGACCTCCAGGTAGGCGGTACTGTTTGATGCACACTGGCTCCTTTGGAGGAGGCACATGTAATGGGCTCCATTTTGCATGCCCAATCAGAACTGTCATAGATTTCTTTATATGTAGGCTCCTCACACCAAAAGTGAATGTTCCCCATTACGTGTCAATAGTTTTGCCTAGTAACAAATCCATACCAATAATGTATTCTGGTACTTCAGCTATTAATACTTATGCCGTGAACGGGGGTCATTTACCAATTGACAATTTGAGTTTAAGGGGTTTAGCCTCTGTCTCAGCACCTCCGTAACCATTAATGATCACACTTTTTCCTGGCAGCCTCTTAGGGTTCCCATTTATCTGGGTTACTTCCACACCTGTATCGAGCAGTGCCATAACATGTTGTATTCCTTTTTGCCAATAAATAATAAGAGCTACATATGGCCGCCTGTCCCCGGGGCTTACCTCTTGCACTTCTCTGACTCCCGGGGTTTGGCCTGACCTTCATAATAAGGGGTCTGGGACTTCCTAGCCATCGCTGGACAAGTCAGGATATAGAGTTGAGAGAGGCACCTTCCTATTTTTCCCTGACTCTGCTTTTTCCTTCTCAGCCTCTTCCATTGGTGGTGCTGAGGGCTACTTTTAATTGAATGCCTCCTTTTCTTTCTGTCTACCCTGAAATGCTTTCCATTTATTAAGCAGATAAGGAGTAGGCTTCCCGTCTATCTCCTCTTTCATCACCCCAGCATTCAATAAATCTATCCACATCTGTTGTCTGGTCACTTTTATTGCAGACTCTCCTCCCTTATATTTATTGTCTTGCCCCACAGCTCTGGCGGATTTTTGCCTGTCAAGCCCTTCCAATTGTGCCATTAATATTACCACATCCCCCACGGATCTTCCCTGAGCGGGTCCTAGAAGAGCTAACAGGGCACCTTTCATATGTGGAGGGGCATTCCTAATCAGTCGTGCTCTCATCCCTGCTGTCACAGGTTCAACGTCAGGCCCTGCAAATTGTTGGGAATACACTGCGTTCTGCATCCCTATTTCTTTTAGTTGTTCATTTGCCTCTGAAATTGTGTGCCAAGGGGCCCAACTCAGATGTCATCATTTACGACCGTGGGGTAAGTCTCACTGCAGGTACAAACACAGGTACATTAGACGTTCTTTAAAAGTACAACATACATGCTCCCCACCCCTTGACTCAATATCTCCCCTGCTTCTGGCTTTTTCCCTGGATGATGCACCCATACTTTTCTTCCTGTGCTTCCAAATCCTCCCTCACCTCTCTGGGTGTTATCGGGGGGGGCGGATCTCTCTTCTATATAGGGAGTGTACACTTGTTTGAAAATCAATTGTGCAAGTCTGTCACATGCTTGATATGATACAGCAGTATTTCCTTGATTCAACAATACTACTTTGACTTCTCCTCTATAATCTGGGTCTATAACTCTCCCAAGTACCGACACTCCCTTGATGGCTAGGCTAGATTGAGGGGCAATCCTACCATATGTTCTGGGTGGTACTCTCACTCCTATTCCTAGGGGTATGGTTTTCACCTGTCCTACAGGTACTTCTCCATCTTCTGGAGAAAACAGATCCAGTCCTATACTGCCAGGAGTAGCCTGCAAAGGTAATCGAGCTCGAGGGTTCGTTTTCCAGACAATCATTGCATGTATAGTTTCTCTATCATGCCCTGTCATCCGAATGAAAGGAGTCTGCTGCCCAACTGGTCTGTTGTTCAATTTGAATAAGGCTTTGCCTTAATTACTACTCAACCCTTTTAGGGTCTGATGTGCTCATAACTTTTTTAGCTGTTCTTTCAACAATCCGTTATATCTCTCAATCATGCCTGCAGCTTGTGGATAATAGATAATGTGTAATATCCACTGAATTCCCTGTTCCTGGTCCTAGTCCTGCACTGCTTTCCCTGAAAAGTGTGTGCCCCTATCTGTTTGGATCTCATTAGGTACCCCATAATGTTTTATCAGGTAGTTTAGCCCTCGCAAAGTAGACTTCTGGTCTGCAGACTTACAAGGCATACCCAACATAAGGCCAGAGTAGGTGTCCACCATGGTCAATGCGTAGCTTTTTCCTCCTTCTTTTGGTAGTGGTCCGATATAGTCTAATTGCCACACCGTGGCGGCTGCAGTTCCTCTTCTGATATGTCCTTCTTTTGCAGGGGCATTTGTCTAATTTGGTTGCATGTGGGCACTCCTTTACTGCTTGTTGCACTTGTTCTTTAGTAACTGGAATTTGTCGTTGCTGTGCCCATGCACAAGTGCCATTTTCTCCTAGATGTCCGGATGTTGCATGGGCCCAGTTTGCTAAAGCAGCTTCAGCTTCCTCATGGATGAACACTGTTCGTGTTTTGGCCATCTGATCTGCAGTATTAATGAATAGATATGCAAGTGAGGTGTCCGATGGGCAGTGGGCATCCACATATCCCACATAGATTTGACATCTTTGCCCTGTCACCCACATCTCTTCCCAGAGCTGCTCGCCTTCCCAGATGCAGGTGCCTTTAATTTTCCATCCATCTTTGAGCCAAGTCGGGGCCCAGCTTACTAGTCCTTGGTAAGTGGCCCATCTGTCAGTGTACACAAATGTGTTCTCTCCGATGGGGGCCTGTTTGATTACTGCTGCTACCCCCTGCAGTTCTGCAAGCTGGCTTGATCCATTATCTCCTCCTCTCAGCAACAGCGTTTCTGTAGCAGGCTGGAATGCAACTGTTTGCCATTGTCTTTTTCCTTGATGGTACCAGGCAGTGCCATCTGTGAACCATGCATTTTGTCGTTCCTCTTCAGTAAGTTGCTCAAAAGGTGGGGCTGTTTTAAACGCTGAAGGTTCTATTTCAGTAAGTTCTGGCGAGGGGGCAATTGCCTGCAAGTCCACTGCCCCTAGCATATCTTCTTGTAACTTCAACACTCCTGCTGGCCCCGGCTTTTCCCTCTGCTGCAGGTACCATTTCCACTTTACGATGGTAGACTCCTGTGCCCTGCCTACTTTAGTGCCAGCCCCTCCTTCTCTCATCCAGCCTAGTAAAGGGACCCGTGTTCTTAAGGTAACTGGCCGGTCACCAGTTATGCATTCCGTTTCCACTAATGCCCAATATATGCCCCTGCAAGTTCTTTCTCTAACAGGGTGTAATTGCTCATGGATGGTGTTAATCTCTTTGACCAAAATCCTTGTGGCACCCTCTTTTTCCTTTGCCTCTGCCATAGACTCCACACCACTACATCATCCTGTTCCATCATTTCCAGCTCAAACGGGTCTCCTTCTGTGATAGGACCTAACGCAAAATAGTTCTGTAATGCATCTTTTGCCCCCTTAAAGGCCTCTTGCTGTTCCAGTCCCTATTGGAAAGCGTGCTTTTTTCGTGTGACTTGATATAATGGTCTCAGTATTAATCCTAAGTGAGGGATGTGTTGTCTCCAGAATCCCATCAAACCAATAAATCGTTGTGCTTCTGCCTTTGTTGTAGGAACCTTTAGCTGCTGTACCGTATCAATCACTTTCTGTGGTATTCTTTTTACTGGCCCTGACCAAATAACGCCTAGGAATTTTACCTCTTGTGCAGGGCCTTGGACCTTTTTTGGGTTAATAGCCCATCCCCTCTGCTGTAAGTACTCAGTTAACCTCTCCAGTGTGTCTGAGACCTGTTCTTTGGTTTCCCCAGTGATTATGATGTCATCAATGTAATGTGCAAGTCGTGTGTTCCCTGCCGAGAAGTTAGCTAAATTTCTGGCTATTAGTCCATGACACAAGGTGGGGCTATGTACGTATCCCTGGTGCAACTTTCTGAATGTAAACTATCTGTTCTGCCAGCTTATTGCAAATTGGTCTTGACTTGCCTTATCAATGTCCATCGAGAAAAAGCCATTTGCTAAATCAATTACAGCATGCCATTCCCCCACATCTTTGCTCAACTGTTCAACTAGCGTGATGATGTCTGGGACTGTGGCTGCCAAGGGCGGAGCCACTTTATTCAGTTGTCGATAATCAACAGTCATTCGATATGTATCATCTGGTTTCTTTACGAGCCATATAGGGCAGTTAAATGGGCTCACAGCCAGCCTAAGCACACCTGCATCTAGTAGCCTTTGAATGGTTTCTGAAATCTCTTTGTGACCTCCAGGTATGCGGTACTGTTTGATGCACACTGGCTCCTTTGGAGGAGGCACATGTAATGGGCTCCATTTTGCATGCCCAATCAGAACTGTCATAGATTTCTTTATATGTAGGCTCCTCACACCAAAAGTGAATGTTCCCCATTACGTGTCAATAGTTTTGCCTAGTAACAAATTCATACCAATAATGTATTCTGGTACTTCAGCTATTAATACTTATGCCGTGAACGGGGGTCATTTACCAATTGACAATTTGAGTTTAAGGGGTTTAGCCTCTGTCTCAGCACCTCCGTAACCATTAATGATCACACTTTTTCCTGGCAGCCTCTTAGGGTTCCCATTTATCTGGGTTACTTCCACACCTGTATCGAGCAGTGCCATAACATGTTGTATTCCTTTTTGCCAATAAATAATAAGAGCTACATATGGCCGCCTGTCCCCGGGGCTTACCTCTTGCACTTCTCTGACTCCCGGGGTTTGGCCTGACCTTCATAATAAGGGGTCTGGGACTTCCTAGCCATCGCTGGACAAGTCAGGATATAGAGTTGAGAGAGGCACCTTCCTATTTTTCCCTGACTCTGCTTTTTCCTTCTCAGCCTCTTCCATTGGTGGTGCTGAGGGCTACTTTTCATTGAATGCCTCCTTTTCTTTCTTTCTACCCTGAAATGCTTTCCATTTATTAAGCAGATAAGGAGTAGGCTTCCCGTCTATCTCCTCTTTCATCACCCCAGCATTCAATAAATCTATCCACATCTGTTGTCTGGTCACTTTTATTGCAGACTCTCCTCCCTTATATTTATTGTCTTGCCCCACAGCTCTGGCGGATTTTTGCCTGTCAAGCCCTTCCAATTGTGCCATTAATATTACCACATCCCCCACGGATCTTCCCTGAGCGGGTCCTAGAAGAGCTAACAGGGCACCTTTCATATGTGGAGGGGCATTCCTAATCAGTCGTGCTCTCATCCCTGCTGTCACAGGTTCAACGTCAGGCCCTGCAAATTGTTGGGAATACACTGCGTTCTGCATCCCTATTTCTTTAAGTTGTTAATTTGCCTCTGAAATTGTGTGCCAAGGGGCCCAACTCTCTTCCACATCTATAGCAGTTGGATACAATTGCTTCACTCCTTCCATCAACCAACCCATCAGAGAGAAAGCTTGTTGCCCCTGGGCACCTCGTAACCGTTGTCCTAACATGGCATGTGTAGTTACTGATCCCATTTTCAAAAGTTCAGTTGGTGATAAAAATGTACCATCTGCTCTAGTGTCCCACAATCTCACTAACCATTTAAACAAAGGCTCCGCAGGCATTTGTCTGAACATGCGGGTTATTTCCAACAGCTCACTTTGTGTATAATCTCTTACTAAACGAGAATTCTGTATTTGCCCACCATTTACTCCCTTTGATTTGTTTTGCACAAGTGGATAAGCCTCCACTACTCTTTCCTTCTCACCTTCAACTTCACCTAGTTCTGTTTTCTTTCAGGTATAATGTAGCTTGCGTCTTTATTGACATCTACTAACACTTGCCAGTTTTTTTTTGTAGGTAGAATATTTTACTGGAATGAAATGTGGCTCATCAATATGTTTCTCTACACCCACAGTTTCAATATTTTGTTTGAAATCTAAAGGTAAGTAGACAACTCTTCCTTTTAGGCCTTTCTGTAGCTCTGTCGATACTAGTTTCCCCACCTTTGATTTCATACGAATTAATGCTTGAAGAGGGTATACTGATTGCATGAGAATTGGTTCACAAATATTTAATTAGGAAAGTTATTTTCGAGTTGAAGCCAATTGTAACTTGCTATGTATTCTCTGGCAGGCATTTTGTTATCCGATAACATATAATAGCAATGCTTACAGATAATTTCCCATGTTGACAAACTGTTCCACCACAAATAAATAAACACCAAATTCTTTCTACTTATCTCTGTTCTCCTGCTCAGGTTTTGAGAATACAACAACATTGAGAGTTTCGATTTTTTGTTCAGTGCGGCAACAACAAATACAAACACAATTTGGTTTCTCTGAAGATACTGTGCTAAACATTGTACTTTATTGTATAAAGTTTTCAATACTAATACCTGTGTCCTGTTCCACTACACCTGCACATACCAAATCCTCATTTTCCTACAGTTTTCTCCAGGACCAAAGAAACTAAACTGAACACCTTCACAAACTTTGTCTACCTCTGCCAATGCAATAGAGCTCTATTCTCCTTTCCTAAACATAAGGCAGGAGTTTTTGCAAAGTAAAGTCTCCTTACCAATTTTTGCTTTTTAGTGTGATGAACAGCTAACATTCTGAAGTAATGAAAGGTGCTCCTGGCAAAAATGCAACTTTCTGCTTGATATTTATATATGGAAATTGACATAGAAAATGTCTTAACATGTCAATCAGTTCCTGACAAACACTGCATTACCATTCCATTACTATAGAGTGACCTGTCTATATCCTCCATGTACCTCTTTTCCTATCACTTCTCGTACATTCCTAGAAACCATCTTGTGTTTTGCAATGGCGCTACCATATTTTACCTCATAGTAATGACCGGTTGTATCAACTGCATGCACTAATGTGTTCTCTTCTAAGTAGCTTTCCCCATTAAATTAATTTTAAAAAGCTCTGTATTAGAAGTGTGCTTCCATTCACCTTTAAACATCTTTCAAAAGTTGGATTTATTAATAAAGCTCATTTAGGGTTCTCTTCTTCATAAACAATACATTTTTGTCTAGCATCCTCATTCTGTTCAATATCAAGATAAACAGCTTCCCTCTTCACAGCAAATGGTTTGTCAACTACACTCTTAATTTGTGTTTTTTGCTTAACTACAACACTTCACCTCTTGCTCTGTTTCATGTTTCTGAGCAAATTCTGTATTACTCTAGTTCAAAACATTTTAACTCCTATCTCTCTAGATTTTTTCTTTCTTCATGTCAAACTACCACTATAACATTTGCTACTTTCAAAATCACATTCTCCTTGCTGTTTCTCACTTGATTTTAAACATCAATTTTTACATGACATTTTTGCCTCATTTTGCGACATATTTATCAAAACTCTTTACTACTCATACCAGATAATTTTTTTTCTCTGTATGTTTCCACCTTATCTTCCTTTTTACTATGAGTTTTAAGAAGGTAGTACTATTTCCTCGGTTTCTTTCTTCCTTGTCTCTTTTCAGGCATTGTAATTCATCTTCTTTAAAATATCTGAAAAAAAAATTAAAGAATACATGTATCTCTACAAAACATACTATTAAGGGCCAGATGCACTAAAAATCTGGATTGCGACTCACAAATTGCGAGTCAGACCGACTCGCAATTTGCGAGTCGCAATCCAGAATGTAGGATGGTGTCCCTGACACCATCTGCGACTCGCAAGGGGGTCGCAAAGGCCCACCTTATTAATATTAATGAGGTGGGTTGCAATTTGCGCTAACAGGGACTGTTTTGAAATAAAGCAGTTTTTTTTGTAATGCAGCCTGTTTTCCTTAAAGGAAAACGAGATGCATTACAAAACTAACAAATTAAACGTTTTTGTTTCAATTTTTGCAGAGCAGGCAGTGGTCCATAGGACCACTGCCTGCTCTGAAAAAAAAAATGTCATGCCATTCACAAAGGGGAAGGGGTCCCCTTTTGTGAATGGGTTACCACCAGTGTGACACTGGTGGTAACTGCGATTGCTTTGCGACCGCATTCGCGGTCACAAAACAATACAGCATCGCGCTGCGACTCGCAATTAGGAATGGGGAACACCCCTTCCTAATTTCGACTTGCAGTCCCGTTTTGTGAGTCAGTAACCAGGTTACTGACTCGCAAAACGGGGATTGGGCATTGCGATGTGCTTTTTGCACATCGCAAACAGCGAAATTCGCTGTTTGCGACGTGCAAAACGTTTTGAACACATGGCCCAAAATGACATACAGTTAGCAAGTAACTAAGTACATAAGTGGACATGTCAGTGTCTAAAAGGTCCATAAGACTCTCACTATACATCTGCAAATGAATATACTATTTACTCTATACATAGGAGACTAGCTATTCCACTACTTGAAACTATTTACATTGTTTAGTTGCTGTGTTTTTTTTACATCACAGACATCCAACTGACTGTAAAAGTACCTCTCTTACTAATAGGTATTTGTGTTTGACTGAGTGTGTCAGTGTATGCATCAGTGTGTCTATGGGTGTCTCATTGCATGCAATAATGTTTGGCTGGTTGTGTTTACTGCATATCTCATTGTATGTGTGGGCCTATAAGTAGCTGTATTACTGTTTGGTTGGCTGTCTTAGTGGATGTATTAATGTTTGCTTGGGAGTTTCAGTGTCTGCATCAGTGTGTGCATTGGTGTGTCAGTGACTGCAGTACTGCTTTCTGGGTGTGTCAGTGTCTCTCTCGGTGTGTGCTTGGTTGTGTCAGTGGCTGGATCAGTGTGTGCATAGGTGTGTCGGTGCCTGTATTGATGTGTGCCTGGACCCTCCCTAGATGCATTAGTGTTTGCATGATTATGTCAGTGGTTGTATCAGTGTATGCCAGGGTATGTCAATCTCTGCATTAGTATCTGTTTAGTTGTGTTAGTGCCTGTATCAGTATGTCACTGGGTGTCTCTGTTCCTACATTTGAGTATCGCTATGATCATTGGCTGTATTAGTGTTTCACTGATTATGCCTTTTTTACATCACTCCATGCATAGGTGCGTGAGTGCATACATTAGTGTTTAGTTATTTGTGTGAGTGTCTGCCTCTGTGTCTGCCTGAGTCAGTCAGTTCCTGTATAAGTGTTTAGTGTCTATCTCACTACCAGAATCAGTGTGTATCTGGGTATGTCAGTACCTATACCAGTCTGTGCCTGGCTGTCACTGTAGCTGCATTTGTATATGGCTGGGTATGTCAATCTGTGCATCAGTTTGTTTCTCAGTGTCTCACTGGCTGCATAAGTGTTTGGCTGATTGTGCACATGACTGTATTAATTTTTCACAGGATTTCGTAGTGTGTGTCTCAAAGTATACCTGGATCCCCGGAAAGCTGTACTACTGTTTACTTGGATGTGTTAGTGGCTGCAAAATAATTATTTCTGGATTTAGAAATGTTTCTTTGTCTCTGTGACTAAACACATAATGCTTGTATGGGGGTGTCAAAAAGTAGTTTATTAGAGTGTGTTACTTATTCTCTACCTATACTTGTACAGTGATGATAGTTGCTTCTGTAAAACTAAACCTGGTGTATAAGTACATTTGTGTTTTGAGTGGGTATAAAAAATGTACTGTTAATTTACTTACTATATCTATTTTCCAGACAAATTAATGTTTAGCACATATATGGAATTCTGTTGCTTCTCTTTGCAAGTTTTTGTTCCTAATTAGTGATCGCTGTGCCTTTCCTTATTTTCATCATCTACCCTCCCTTTATGTTCCCTTTCACTTTTGTAAACATCCTACTCACTATCATGCATCTTAAATACACACATGCCTTTTGTACCACATTTTTAAACTACACCCTAATTCAGATACCTGTTAAACATATGTTTGTCAGTATTTTTGTTTGTCAGTATCAGATAGAATCTTTTCTTGCTGAACATGTGAAATTCCAAGCACAAGAATGGCGTAACACACTCAGATAAGGGGAACATTAATGGCAACCTTTTCAGCTTTGCTTTCAAGGTTACTCAGCCAGAAAACACATCACAACTCTCTTTTCATATTTAACTTATTTTACACCACTTCTGAATGGTCAGTTTTGTTAACCCCTTCTAACACTCCTCTAAAGAAAGCCCAATTTGGTTCTGGGCGGATATGTTATTTCTCCAAATCCAATCATACATCTACTTACTTACTCAATATCACTATCTACTTTTAAACACTAGCACATTTACATTGTCCAATCAAATTAGATCTTTTAAATTTGAAGTGCTCGGCTCCATTGTACTTGCCTTTTATTTAAATCTGTCTCATTCAGCTGCAGCCTTCTCCTTTGTGCTTCTCCAGCTTACCTCCAAAATACTCAGAGTGTGGATTTTGAGTCATAGCTTTGTGTTTGGGCCACAGAGAGTGCTAGAACAGTGGTTTTGACAGGGACCTAGGTTTGCCTAATGTGCATATTACTTGGATTGGCCAGAGAGAGTTAAAGTGACATTAATTACACCCTTTGGTTGAAAGCAGTATTGATTGTCAACATCCAAACCTCGTGATTGTGCACTCTGGTGGCAATGACCTGGACACAGTTACTGGGATAGGATTGGAAACCCTAATGAAAGATTCCTTTGGTAAATTAATGGCACTTTTCCCACACACTGCCTTGGTAATTTCCAACATTTTCCAAAGGCAGAAATGGAAGTGTTTAAGTGAATTCTGTCCGCAGACAGACAAATCCAGGAAACATGTTAATAAAACTGTTTCTACATTCCTTAGAGACCACAACATGAGCTCTATACACCACAATAATGTATGCTTTGATATCAGTGGTAGATACAGAAATGATGGAGTTTACTTGACAGAGAAAGGCAACAGGATGTTCCTCTAGAACTTGAAAGACTGCATCCTGTTGTATGTGTTTTTATGACCTATCCATCAAAAACCCAAAGGCTCTTTTAGAGACAGTGTCTGGATGCGTAAGTGGGTGTATGAGCAGGTGTGAGAGTGTCTGTCCAGTTGTGTGAGCAGTTGTGAGAGTGTCTGGGTGTGTGAGTGGGTGTGAGAGGGTCTGTCTGGGTGTGTGAGTGGGTGTGAGAGTGTCTTTGTGAGTGTGTGAGTGGGTTTGAGAATTTTTGTCTGGGTGCATGAATGGATGTGTGAGTTGTAGTGAGAGTGTCTTTGTGAGTGTGTGAGCGGGTGCCCCATATAAATTCTGTACTAAGTGAGGTCAGTTCTTTGAAATAGGATTGAGGCACCCAAAGAGGGAGTGTTACGAAGAGGTACAATAACCGCAGCAGTGCAACCATTTTCAGGAGGGAAATTCTGCACGTCACTGATATGGGCAGTGTCTGCCATAAGGAAATAGATGCCTTCAATCCGTAAATGCCTAGCTCGTAGTTACCCTCAAATGTGTCCTGGACAGATCGGTACACCCTAACCCCCAGCTATGGCAAGCAATGGGATTCCACCTTCAGATCTCTGGGCAAGTCAACTGGGGTCTCAATTTCCTCAATAAGGAACAATTTTGTTTTGGACCAATTCACTTTAAGTCCTGAGACTGCTGAAAAGCGGTTCAGCAGGTCCTGCGCCCCACGCAGATTGTGACTTGTATCTCACAAAAATAATAACAGGTTGTCAGCGTACAATGCGATGCGCTGTACATCTCCCCACCAGAAGTCCCTCAAAGTGAGTTCAGGTCCGGGCTAATGCGTCCAGGAGATCCATGACGATGGCAAATAGGAAGGGGGATAAGAGGTATCCCTGCCTCAAACCATGCTCCACCCCAAAACCCTCTGATATAGTCTGCCCCGTCCTCACTCAGGCTGTGGGGTTAGTATATAGGAGCTTTGACCAAGCCACAAACCTCTCTCCAAGTCCCATACGGGCCATGATTTCATAGAGGTATGCCCATTCGAGACTATCAAATGCCGTTTCAATATCTACAGAAAGTATGCAGCACTGGCCCTGTCATAGGAGGTATCTGCTACTATGGTCATAAGACGTCTGATATTAGCTGCCGTGCTGCGTTTGGGAATGGACCCAGATTGGTCAGGGTGAGTTAGCTTGGGCATAAGGGGAGAAGCCGGGAGGCTAGAATTCCACTCACTATCTTATAGTCTACATTCAACATGGATAACGGTCTGTATGCTCCTACGTCTGATGCCTCTTTCCCAGGTTTGAGCAATGGGATAATTACTGCTTCTCTACTAGTCGGTGGCAGGTGACCTAGTGCATATGCCTCGTTGAACATTGTCACAAGTCTCGTGGACAACTCTGTTGAGTAAGTGCTATAAAATTAGATCGGTAGGCCATCCAATCCTGGAACTTTACCTCGGACCATTCTTTTAATGGCCCCTACTGCTTTGGGCACTGTTATGTCCTCCCCTAGAGTTACTGCCTGATCCTGGCTCAATTGTGGGGTTGTGATGTCTTGTAGAAGGCTAAGTCGCTGGTTGGGGTCAGCTAAGGGTCTACTACTATACAAGGTGCGGTAATAGGCAGAGAAGTAGGCATTTATTTCAAATTGTGTTTCTAGCAGGATCCCGGTGTCCAGTTTTATTTGCACTATTGGAGAGCCCCTCCTCACTGAGTTCGCAAGCCAAGCCAATAGCCTCCCCACCCGGTCCCCATCATTATGTTGTCATGCAATGTAAGCCTTATAGTCAAACGAGCATAGCTGTTCTGTGTTTTCCGCTACTCGTGTCCTGACCTCCTACAGTTGGGGTTCAAGGTTTGGGTTGCACGGTCTATCTAATTCTAAAAAGCGCAGTTGAACTTCTGCATCTTCGATGTCCTTTAGCAAGATGGAGCGAACACCAACCCTCTCCGAAATACAATGCCCTCTAGTCATCACCTTGAAAGTTTCCCACTCTGTTTGAGAATTTGAGGCCGTGCCCTCATTTTCGACAAAATAATGCACTATCTGCTCTTGTGTCTTTTCCCGAAAGGGGAGATCCTCCAGCATCTCTGGGTTCAGCTGCCAACTCGGGATCGACACATGCAGCTTTCCTCAGGACAGCCTAAGAAACACTGGGTTATGGTCAGATAGTATGCAAGCGAGTTACTCTGCCCCTGTTACCTTGATGTGGATTTCTGGGGAGCAAAAAAAGAAATCTAGTTGGACGTGCAGCTCATGGATGCTTGAGAAAAAGGAGTCGGTGAAGTAGGTGGCAGCTGTCCCGAAGCCCCCAGTGTTCCTGCCACTCTAGTAACGCCTATGTTACCCTGCGTGCAGGTGAGTCCAGCAAGGAAGGGTGAGAGCGATCGATCTTGGGGTCAAGGAAGCAATTAAAATCGCCCCCCAAATTTAACCTGCTCATTAATACATGTGGCAAGCGCGCTGTCAATTGTTAAAAAAAGAGTGTTTGATGAGTATTGGGGATATAAATGTTAATCAGGAAGACGTCCTGCCCATCACCTCGACATACCTCCTTTCACGGTCCACCTCCACACGCATCAAAGAAAAAGGTAGGCTTGACCTGATCCAAATCAGAACTCTCCGCGCATAGGCCGAGAACGTAGTGTAATATAGCTGTCCTCTCCAAGGTCTTACCCTCTTTGGCAGTCATATGCATTTCCTGCAGGAAGGCAATGTCCGCTCCCCGTCTCTGAAGGAATGTGAAGACTTTATATCGCTTAGCTAGTGTATGTATGCCCCTGACATTCCAAGACATTACAGTATAGTTGCTTTTTTAATCCAAGGGGGAACGAGTCATTTGAATTGGGAAGCCAACATTGTCCTCCGCAGGCCACAGGAGCTTACACATAGTTCCACTCCTCTGCCCAACATACGTAGTTGATCGATGCCACACCAGTGGTAAATCCCAACAAACCCCAACAGAATCTAAGCAGGTAACATTCCAACTCCCACTCTCCAGGACAGGAAGAAACAGTCCCCCCATCCAAATAGCAGAAGAAACAACAGTTCAATCACAGTATGCAACTTTACGGGGGGACTCAATGCAGCAGTCGACCTCCAGGAAATCCAGCCCCCACCCGGCTTCAAACATTTCTTGCACAAATCAGTTTGTAGCCCCCTATTACGGGGACACATATGAGACAGTAGAAAAAACATGCTTGGCCCCGCAGAGGAGTGCCCATTGATTGCACGGCTCCCCAGCCGGCCTCAAAGGTCTGTTCTCAAAGACAATATATTTCAGGTCAGATCAGATCATCAGCTGAGCAGGGAGTCACCACCGGCAGGCCCTCATTAGAGGGGAGAAAAATGCTTGAGTCAGTGTCCGAATCAGAGCTTATGATGGCATCGGGCAGTGGCTGTGTACGACCCCCAGGTGCCCTCCCACGTATGGAGGCCACTTCGTCAACTGCCCTCAGTTTTCCTTGTTGGACTTCTTACACTGTGGGGGAGCTCGTCGTCCACCTCCCCCTCCTCCGGGATCACGCTCAGCGCCTCCTCTTCCCAGCCTGCTGGTACCCTCCAGGGCCCAGTCCAGGCTGGCATTCCGCCCATGACCAAGCCTCCCAGGGAGTGAGGAAGAACTGAACACCTACTGGGGTGATCACTGGGAGCCAGGCTGGGATCTGCATAGAATAGTCCACTGCTAAGTCACGCACCTTTTTTTTCACCGTGCTGAAGGCTACCCATTGTCTCTGCACTGCCTTAGAAAAGTCAGGGAATATTAACACTTTAAGGTTTTCAATCGCCAAGTTAACGTTTTTGCGAGCTCGTTGTAGTATAAAGTCACGATCTCGGAAGTGTAGCAGTTTTGCTACTACTGTGCGTGGCGGTCCCTCCGGAGGGGGGGCTCTGGCTGGCACCATATGTGCTCTTTCAAAGGCGAAGAATGGGAAGAGCCCTTCTGGAACTAGTCCTTGAACAATCCATTTCTCCAGATATCCCACAAGATCAGCTTTCTCAATCTTCTCCGGCAGGCCCACTATTCAGATGTTATTGCGGGGGCTCTGTTTTCAGCATCTTCTGTTCTGGCGTCTAGTGTCTTCAACTGCTGCTCCACATCAGTTAGTCTGTTTTGACCTCCGTTACCGCCAGAGTTTTCTCTGACAGTTCCCTTTCTGGCGCAGTCACATGTTCTGCCAGGCATCTGTGATCATCTTGGAGAAGTCCCAGATACGTGCTCTGAGCGTCTATCTTCTGCTCTAGAGCTTCCTGAGATGCCATGATTGCTTGCATCACATCTTAAAGCGTGGAAGTGGGGAGCGTATTTCCAAGTGAGGGTGGGCCCCCTGTGCCTCCATATCAGTCCTCTGGTAGCCGCTCATCCGGTCCTCCGCCGTCACGTCCCGCTTTTTATTAGCCTTTCCCCTCGTTATGGAACTCAGCAATGCCCAGTGAGCTCAAAATGGGGTTCACAACTATTTTTACCAGGTAACTCTTACTGAGGACCCCAAGTAGCCTGCAGCCACCGTGCGGTCAATACTCCTTGCTTGCTGGGTGCGTTTTCCCCCTGTTGAGATGAACTGTACAGTCGTTTCAGTTCTGGCCTTGCTTATCAATGTGTGAGCCTGCGAGCGCCTGGTGGCGTCAGCCAGGCACTCTGCCTACAGCGCACTGCACCCGTAATTGGGTAGGGAAGCTCCCCAGTAGATCTCCAGGCCAGGCGTTAAAGGCAGTACCCGTGCTCAATTAGCTTCAGGGACAATCGGCTGTCCCGGCCCCTTGACCATTTTGTCTGCACTCTGCTCTCCCAGTGGGACCCCAGGCCCAGCTTCTGTCAAGGTATTGCAGTGGGGGGAAGGAGGGTCAATCGAGGCTCCCCCCGCTATATCTCCTTGTTGGAAAATAGGTTATTGGTAAGGGCAGGTAGGTACCTACACTTAGCAATAGGCCACTAACCTCCACTTAGGTCCAGTTAGGTCTCAGTAAATTAAACCCAGCTCAACCCTTGGTAGCTTGGCAACGAGCGTCAAGGCTTAACTTAGTAGACAGAGTGTAAAGCATTCAAATATCACAAAACAGTAATTAAATAAAACACAGGAAACAGTTTAAAAATCCAAAACCAATTTATAAAGATTTATTATATTTTTATCTTTAAAATGACACAAAAACGAATAAAATTGGATAAGGGGAACCGGAGATATGAATTTTTAAAGAATTATTGGTTTTTTTGCGCCTAGAAACAAAAAGCGCCAATCGGGTCATCTGGTTGCACCTCGACCGGGACAAAGTCAAAGTTTAAGGCCGACCGCGATGGAGCCCTGCTCGGCTACAGGCCGCGGGAGGCCTCGGTTAAAAGTTTACCTTCACACTTAGGCCCTCATTCCAACCCTGGCGGTCATAGACCGCAAGGGTGGCTGTCCACGGAAGCACCGCCAACAGGCTGGCGGTGCTTCATGTGGTATTCCGACCACGGCTGTAAAGCCGCGGCCGCCCAGCCGGGGCCGGCGGTTTCCCGCCGGATTAGCCCCGGCTGGGAGAATCCTCCATGGCGGTGCTGCAAGCAGCGCCGCCATGGGAATTCCGACCCCCTTCCCGCCAGCCTGTTTCTGGCGGTTTTGACCACCAGAAACAGGATGGCGGGAACGGGTGTCCTGGGGCCACCTAACAGGGCCCCAGCATGATTTTCACTGTCTGCATAGCAGCCAGTGAAAATCGCAACGGGTGCAACTGCACCCGTCGCACCCCTGCAACACCGCCGGCTCCATTCGGAGCCGGCTTCTGTGTTGCAGGGCCTTTCCCGCTGAGCCGGCGGGCGCTCTCTTGGCGGGCACCCGCCGGCCCAGCGGGAAAGTCTGAATGGCGGCGTAAGTTTGGCGGGCGGGCGGCGACCGCCGCCCGCCAAACTTAGAATGACCCCCTTAGTCTCTTTTTCGAAGATTTTCTTCAGCGGGACGAACCTGCCAGTCCAATCCGACCTCCTGGAGCCCTTCTCTGGACACGCATCGCGGAAATCCTCGGTGGAGATTTTTACCTTCGGACTTAGTAATTTTTTCGAGGTGAAAATCCTTCAACCGGGGTAAACCTGGATCTTGATCTGACGTCCATGGAGCCCTCCTCGGATACGCTGGCTGGGAGGTCCCGGTCAACTTTTTACCTTCGGACTTAGTCTCTTTTTCAGAGATTTTCTTTACCGGACGAACCAGCAAATCAGTCTGGGTCGCAGTTGAGGCAAGCCGGCTAGAGTTGCCGCAGCGGGTCGGTCCCTCTATGGAGCTTTTTTTCAAAAGTTCTCCAACCTTCTGGGGCTTCTCCCAGATGTCCTTTTAAGGTTCTTTTGAGGTCCACAGCTCACCCCAAGGGTCCAGAAGTTCTGAGATGGTCCTTGGGGGTGCAGACTACAACTCCCAGAATACACCTGGCGCAAACTCCTTTTTGGCCACTGGACAGTGGTCAGCTGGTCGCTTTCTTCAGGAGTTGGTGCAGGGGACTCTGGTTAGCAATTTTTCACCTGTAGCAAACAGGGAGTCCCTCCTTGAACCAGTTGAAGCCAGGCAAAGTCCTTCTTGTGGTGAAGCCCAAGTGTGCAGCTGGTGCAGTCCTTCTGAGTGCAGGTTCCAGGTGCAGGTCAGGGGTCCAGCAGGGCAGTCCTTCTTCTTCTGTTGTTCTTGCTTGTTGGATGTGGTAGGGAACTGAGGTGTGGGTGCAGGTCTGCCAGTTTTATCCTTGCTCCTGGGTGAAAAGCAGGAGGGTCCTGGTTCTCCAATCAGGTGCAGGGTCCTTCCCCCTGTGATGACCACTTCCTGGGAAGTGTGGCAAAAATCAATCCCAGGAGGCAACATTCTCCAAAAATCCATCATGGCTGAATCTGATTTTTGGAGGTTACATCTTGCTGAGCCCACCCACTGGTTTGGCTAAAAATCATAAACACACCCCTCTCCTGCCCTCTCCTAATCTAATCAAGGGGGCACCTAGTTGTCTGGGGTTGCAGGATGTAGGGGTGTTGCTGGTTGCTCCAAATGTCCTTCTCTGCCTTTGAAGCCCAGTTTGGCAGCCCTACCCCTTCCTGCCTCACCATCTGCTGAGGGGAGATTCCCTCCCACAGGCACATTCCTTTGTGTGAAGCCAGGCCACTTCACACCTCATCAAGGCAACCTGGCCAGGCTGCTAGTGGCTGGCCAATCAGAGCACAGCAGCAAAAACAATGCAAGGCTGAAATTGGCAACTTTTCAGGTAAAGTTTAAAACTCTTTACCTGAACAAGTTATATTAAATCCCACAACTGGAGGTTGTGGGATTTATTACAACAATTAATTTGATACCAAACTCTTGGTATGCATCATTTAAGGAGACTTTAAAAATTAAAATAAAGTCTCCCCATTCTAGCCTATGGAGGCCATTCACTACAATGAGAGAAAAACAAATTTGGCTGTTTTTACCTCACCAGGGCTTATAAGACTATTTTTATAAGGCCCCTGCATATAGTTACATGGCACCCAGCCCTAGGGGCACACAGGGCACACCTTAGGGGTGACTTATATGTAAAAATAAGGTAGTTTAAGACTTTGGAACTACTTTTAATTCTAAAGTCGAATTTGCATATAACTTTAATTTAAAAGCAGCCAGCAAGGCAGGCCTGCCTTTAAAATGACACTGGGCACCTCAGCAGTGCACTACCCATGCTGTGGTCCCTAAATCTACATGCCATACCATATACTAGGGACTTATAGGTAGGTTGACTTAGCCAATTATAATTAGCCTAATTTGCATATCCATTTTACACAGAGCACAGGCCCTGGGACTGGTTAGCAGTACCCAGGGCACCATCAGAGTCAGGAAAACACCAGAAAAAAGTGGAAAATGGGGGCAATAAGTTAGGGGGCCTCTGCAATCAGCCCTGTTTTCTCACACTCCTCTGATGGCGGGCCTCCCTGCTCTCTCTACAACTAGGCTGCCCCTCCAGGCTCTGCAGTCCTGCACGGGGGAGGGGCAGGCAGCCCCCCAATGACCACGCACAGCGAGCAAGAGAAGGGGGCCTGGGGGCCGTGCCTGCCCCTCACCTTTTTTCCGGGGGAGTCAAGACTCTGAACATGGCTCACTGGTGCTGGTTGTGGGCCTCAGCGCTCAGGATGGGACACTCTGGGGCCCTCAGTCAGCTCCTCGCTGCCGCAGCGGCCACCATTTTAGGCTCCCTCACAGCATCCCGCCTCTGCCGTTCACCACCTCGCTGGGCCCTGCAGCAGTCCGCTTCCAGTTTATTTTACCCTCCCGGAGATCTCGCTGCCTTTATGTGTTGGGCAGAGTCCCTGTGGAGGGCCACACTATGGCCAGATGGTTCGGGTGAGGGCCGGTTCCCCGGAACTCTGAGGTTCCGCATCCTACATCGCCAGCCCCCCGGCCACTCCCCAATTGTAGCTTCCATTTTATGTTATGGGAGAGGGTCCCCGGGGCTGGAAATACAAATAAGTGGTATAAGGAGTCAGGGTGAAGGCACCATGACCCCAGGGGTGTTGTGTAGGGGTGTTTTAGGGTCAAATTATGAGTTTAAAATTATTTTTCTTCACCATGCGCAATATTCATGAATATCCTCAAATATTCAAGGTAATTTGAGTATATTCAAGACTAGTCAAGGATATTCAAGAATATTTGAGGTTATGCAATACAAAATAAAAAAAAATTCAGACTCATTCATATGCTAATTAATTTACTCATACATGCATGAAAAGACTCATGCGCCCAATCATACACCCACTCAGACACTCAGACTCACTCATAGGCTCACACACCTACTTTCAGACCCACTCAGACACTCATGCACCCACTAATAGATCCACTGACAGAGACAGGCCCTCCGGCCCCCTACCACACACGGTAAATGGCCATGTGCAGCGATGGTTGGATTAACATATAGTAATTAAAATTACGTCACTTTAAAACGCCATAAATTCACTGAAAAAAAAACAAAGGTTGCACAGACGTTATAGTTAGGTTCTGAATTTAATTGCTCAAAACCATAGAAATTCTGCAGTTATAGTTACATTTATTTCAAGTAACTATAACTCACACCCGAAGGTAACTGTGACTCGTGCCTTCACTAGGCACAGCTAATTACTCCACAAAATATATCATTGATGACATCTTCTGTGGCATCTTTGATATAATCACTGAAACATTTGCAATAAAATTATTGATATGAAAACTGTGCATGTTGAGGGTTGCGTGTTATAGTTACTTGAAATCACACCACTTTGTAAATCTCGCACAGTGATTTTGGAAGCTTAACGCCACATTGACGCTAATGTGGCGCTGGGCCTTCTTAAATCTGGGCCTAAATGACTAAGGCAGGAAAATGTGAACTTCCTAAAAGTGGTATTTTCTGAATTGCAATTTAAAATTGGATTTCACATAAGTTAGGATTTTATATTGTAAATCCAGAGACACCAAACATGAGTTTGTTACCTATTGTCATTTAGAAATTGCACTTACAAAATGTAATAAGATAATTTCAATGTTATTCTTTGGGAAAGGTCGGCCTGGCAGTAGTGAAAAATGATTCACTACCAAAACATGTAAAACTTAAAAGCATATATACAACCTCCTAATACATTGAACACTACCCACTGGTCTGATGAGGCTTATCCTAGGGGTGTCTTATATGTACTAAAAATTAATATTTGGGCCTTGCAAAAGATCAGTTTTGCCAGTCATAAATTGCTATTTAAACTGGACATAGAGGCCGCAATGGCATGGTTAAAGGGCTAATTAAGTGGATGGCACAATCAGTGCTGCAGGCCCAAAGGTAGCAACTAATTAACAGGCCCTGGGCAAATGTAGGGCCACTTTACTGGCAGTTACCGGTAAATTAAATATGCCCGTTGGGTATAAGGCAATGTTACCATGTTTTAAGGAGAGAGCACAAGCAGTTTAGCACTGGTTAGGAGTAGCAAAGTGCATAGAGTCCTAAGGTCAGCAAAACCAAATTCAGCAAAAATAGGAAGAGGAAGGCAAACATTTGTGGGTGACTCTGCATAGAGGGCCAGGCCCAATACGTAGCTTTTGGTAAGAATTCTTCCTAAGGTTTAGAAGACAGAACTTTATTTAGTCAATGAAGATAATTTGATCAGTAAGTTCAATAACTGATGTGTTGGTTAGAGGTGTGTGAACTACTTGGAAGGTGGGGAATTGAAACATTAAACATCTCCAGTCTAATATTAATGATCTCCTAGGGGAATCATGTCCCCAGGAATAAGACTCAGATTTTGTCTTTTTACTCAACACTGCGCTAGTAGTACATGGAAGCACAATAGAGATTACTTAGGCCCTCATTACAACCTTGGTGGTAAATGCCGCTTACCACTGTGCAGAAGACTGCCAACACACCGCTGCGGCGGCGGAATTCCGCTACAGCTATTACGACTCACAGCTCGGAATCCGCCAAAATCTAGACACCCACACAAGCACGCCACACCAAAGGTCAGTGATAAACTGGCGATGACAAAACCTCCACCGTCACGCCAACAGGAATACGCCCACACTATCACGACCCACGAATCCACACGGCAGTCTTTCAACCGCGGTATTTCATTGGTGGTACACACCGCCGTGCTCAAAATACACACACACTTACAAAACACAACCACATTGGATAATTTGAAATACACACACCTGATACACATACACACACCACTCCCACACACCCAATACAATATAAAACACACACCCACATCACCCACAAACCCTTACGACCAGAATTGCGACAGAAGGCCAGAGAGAGACACCACCATCAACAAACTAGCATCCACAGGCACTCAACACCATCACTCAAACAACATCCACGCACCTCACACAACACACACAAACACATCCCCTCACACATCACAACACACACCACCTCACACATCACCCACACCACCCCATGGCACCGCAAAGACACCCTAGGTTTTCTGAGGAGGAGCTCAGTGTCATGGTGGAGGAAATCATCAGGGTAGAGCCACAGCTATTCGGATCACAGGTGCAGCACACCTCCATAGCTAGGAATATGGAGCCAATGTGCAGAATCGTGGACAGGGTCAACGCAGTGGGACAGCATCCAAGAACACGGGATGACATCAGGAAGAGGTGGAACTACCTACGGGGGAAGGTGCGTTCCATGGTCTCAAGACACCAGATTGCAGTTCAGAGGACTGGTGGCGGACACTCACCTCCTCCCCCTTAACTAACAACATGGGAGGAGCATCCTGAGGGCCTTGCAGGAGTAGCAGGAGGAATGGACTCTGGTAAGGCAAATCTTTAACTACCATATCCCCCACCCTACCTGCATGCTATCACATACCCCCACCCCCACCCTCACCCCTATCACTCCAACACCTCACATATGTCCCACTATCACAAACCACACATCCCAACACCAAGCCCTGCATGCAGCAACAAAGCATGTCCACTACAGATACCAACACAGACCCCAAAACAATTATCACACAAGGTCCTACACAAGAATGTAAGACTGGGGTACAGGGTCACCCACCCATTGCACACAATGGCACACACAGATGCAATAATCATGCCTTTACACCCCTGCAGGACCCCTACCCAACATCACTGGACAGGAAGTTCCAGATATGTCCCCCTACAGAAGAGGCCCACAATGATGACAGCAGCTCTGTCCAACTGGATCTAGATGACCAGCGTGGCCCATCTGGGACCTCGGGACAGTCGTTTCCTCTGACACAGTCAGAAGCCACCACAGAGCCTTCCCCCTCAGGAAACACCAGCACAGCACCCACCCAGTGGGCTCATACCTCTGTCCCCAGGACACGTCAAGCAGCAGTGTGTCTACCACCACAGGGAACCCAGGCAAACCCACCAACCCAAGAACCACAGGGACCTGGGGGAAGTGGCAGTGGGCACACGGTTCAGGGTACAGAGGCACAGGAAAACAGGGGAACTGGGAGGTCTGCTGTGCGACAGGGGGAGGACAGGCCCAGGGAACCCACTCTCCACGAGGCCCTCTCCAACATCATGGGAGCATACCATCATTCCCAGGAGACGATGGCAACGGGACTGGCCAAGTTTCAGGAGACCCAGCGGCTGCAGGAGGAACAGGATTTGGGGTTCAGGGAGGAACTCAAGTCCATCAACACCACCCTGGTCACCATTGTAGGGGTGCTGAAGGACCTTGTGAGCACCAGGAGGGTCACTGTGGCACAACAAGGGGCCCCTGACACTAGCCTGGATGATGAACTGCCCACCACCTCGGCCGGCACTAGTGGACAGGAGGCACCACCACAGGACCACAACACCAGCACCCTGCAGATGGAGAACCACCCCGCAAACGGTCCCTGAGATCCAGGACAAAGACAGAGAACAATGCCAAGACCTCCGCCAAGAAATGAGACCACCCTGAATGTCATCCTTCTGTCCCACTTTTTCACCCTGTCCATCCTTAAACTGCCCTAGCTCCACTTCCTATGCCCCTTTGAACAATGCACCTGTGAGACAAATAACTGGACTCTGCCATGGACATTCCTCCACTATTTTGCACTTAAATAAACACCCTTGAATCACAAAACAATCTGGAGTCAGTCTGTGCTTTCACTAATGTGTATTTGCTATAACTAACGAAAATAGCAATGTCCATTGTATTGTCAACATACCTATGTCACACAGCTCTAGTCCATGAGGTAACATAGCAGAGGTCACATAGTGGGACCCACATCTGTGAAATGGAAAGGCAAAGTGACAGGTCAGGGTCCATACACTGGGTGAAAGTGACAGACATATGATAGGTCTAACAATTTTATCAGATGTAGGAGGCAGTGATGTCTTCTTACCTGTGTCTCACTGGAAGTATTGGTGGATCACGTTGTTTCTGTTGTCGATATCCTCTTCTTCTGCCTCCTCTTCTTCACGGTCCACAGGCTCCACAGCTGCCACAAGACCTCCTTCTGGACCATCCTCCTGCAGAAAAGGCACCTGTCGTCGTAAAGCCAAGTTGTGCAGCATACAGCAGGACACGATGATCTGGCACACGTTCTTTGGTGAGTAGTAGAGAGAACCACCTGTCATATGGAGGCACCGGCGGAACCTGGCCTTCAGGAGGCCAAAGATCCTTTCTATCACTCTCCTAGTTCGCCCATTTGCCTCATTGTAGCATTCCTCTGCCCTTGTCCTGGGATTTCTCACTGGGGTCAGTAGCCATGACAGGTTTGGGGAACCAGAGTCACCTGCAAATGTCGAGGGACAACTGTTAGACACACACTAACCCTTAGGGACAACCCCAGACCCAGAAAACTATTCACACGGTATAGGGTCCTTGTCCTTACCTATTAGCCACACACGGTGCCTCTGGAGTTGCCCCATCACATAAGGAATGCTGTTATTCCTCAGAATGTAAGCGGCATGCACTGAGCCAGGAAACTTGGCGTTCACATGGGAGATGTACTGGTCGGCCAAATACACCATCTGCACATTCATTGAATGGTAGCTCTTCCGGTTTCTGTACACCTGTTCACTCCTGCGGGGGGGACCAAGGCCACATGTGTCCCATTACTGGCACCAATGATGTTGGGGATATTTCCCAGGGCATAGAAGTCACCTTTCAGTTGAGGAAACACGATGTAGCTGCGCATGTGTTTCAGCAGGGCAGATAACACTCTGGACAACACGTTTGAGATCATAGGCTGGGACATCCCTGATGCTATGGCCACTGTTGTTTGAAAAGACCCACTTGCCAGGAAATGGAGTACTGACAGGACCTGCACTAGAGGGGGGATTCCTGTGGGATGGCGGATAGCTGACATCAGGTCTGGCTTCAACTGGGCACACAGTTTCTGGATTGTGGCAGGATCAAGTCTGTAGATGACTATTACATGTCTCTCTTCCATTGTCGACAGGTCCACCAGCGGTCTGTACACCGGAGGATGCCGCCATCTCCTCACCTGCCCCAGCGGACATGCCCTATGGATGAGAACAGCGAGCACAGAGTCAGCCAACACTGAGGTAGTAAAAAAACAATTTTATTGCACACATTTGTCAATCCGCTATGTGCCTGTCTCTGTGTGTATGCAAGGCCTAGATATGTGTGACGCATATAAAAGTAATGCCATGTGGCCCTCTGAAATGGCGGCTACCTGACCTTTGTTGTGGGACAAGGGGATATGAGGTAACTGTGCTGGCGTTGTACACCATTGCGGTAGGCAGTCGAAGACCGTGGTGCAATCCTGCATTGGTTAACATTGGGCCCTATGGGTCCCAGGAGCCAATGACGATGTATGCAGGTGGTGACGGTATGCACCGCCGTGGACGTGACCGCCATTTTCTGTCTGTTCACTCACTTGATACCTGATCTTCGACAGGAGAGGACCTACACTGCAATTGCTGCTGTGACCTCAGTCTGGAAGCGACGATGGCTCATGTGTCTGGGGAAAGGGCCCCTGCCTTCACATCGGAGGAGTTGGACAAACTAGTGGATGGGGTCCTCCCCCAGTACACACTACTCTACGGTCCTCCAGACAAACAGGTGAGTACACTGTGAGCATGCTGTATGGGCAATGCCTGTTTGGAGTGGTGTGGATGGAAGATACGGCGGTGATGAGGCCTGCATGATCGGACGGTTAAAGTTTTTGCTTTTTCCCTGTACTATTTCTCTAGGTCAGTGCCCAGCAGAAGAAGGATATTTGGTGTGCCATCGCCAAGGGTGTCCGGACCCTGGGGGTCCACCACAGACGGAGCACCCACTTCCGTAAAAGATGGGAGGACAATCCCCGCTGGAGCAAGAAGACGGCGGAGGCCCAGCTGGGGATGGCCTCCCAACGTGGGAGGGGTGCCCGTCGCACCATGACCCCCCTGATGTTCCGGATCCTGGCGGTGGCATATCTGGAGTTGGATGGGCGCTTGAGGGCAACACAGCAGCCACAAGGGGATGAGTACCGTCACATCCATCTGACTGTGTGCGTATTGGAGGAGTCTGGGTGGGGGTGGGTTCCCCTAGGCTAGGGCGAGCTTTGTAGGCAAGGACCCTTTGTGAGGCAGGCTAAGTGGCACCCCAACCCCACCAGTGGTAAGAGCCATCTACACCTAGTCAGGCTCCTGTGACTTCCATGTGTGCAGCAATCGGGTATAGGCCATGTACCCCATGTCCCTGTGATTAGTTAGGGAACTCTAAGTGCATGGCATAATGCAGAGGACTGCAGTGTCTGTAGTGTCCGCCAACAGTAGTGGTGTGGCATGCACAAAACATGTCTCTCTTCTTTCTTCCCCCCCTTTTTGTGGTCTCCCTGTTCTTGCGTGCATTAGCATCATCAGGCGGAGAAGCTGTGCCACCGGAGCAGGAGGGAGCTGCATCCCACATGGCCCTGAAGGGCGAGACAATGGAGTCTGAAGTCACCAGTGGGACGGAGGGCGAGGGGAGCTCCACGGCGGGGACAGGAGCAGAGACCAACGACACCGACTCCTCCTCTGATGGGAGCTCCCTTGCAGTGGCGGGCCCCTCTGTGCCCACCGCATCAACAGGTACAGCTGCCACCCCCCCTACCAGCACTGCCCTCCCAGCAGCCCCTCAGCGTGTGTCCCGTGGCCAATCACCCAGGAGGGTGGGCATCTCCTTCGCCCTAGGCACTTCAGGCCCTGCCCCAGTCAGCCCTGCTGCCCTCAGTGAGGAGGCCATTGACCTCCTGAGATTCCTCACTCATTCTGAATGCCATCCAGGGTGTAGAGAGGCAGTTGCAACAGACAAATGCATACCTGGAGGGCATTCATTCTGGCCAGGCAGCCCAACAGCGAGCATGTCAGGCTCTGGCCTCTGCACTGATGGCAGACATTGTCCCTATGTCAAGCCTCCTACAACCACTACCTCTTCCTCCACTCCCAAACCCCCTCCATCTACCCATCCCAGTGTGTCTAAAAAGCTTTTCCTATTAAATGTTGACCTCTTCCCTACACCTCCCCCACCCCGCCCGTCCCCTAGGGCCCGCCTTTCCAGGTCCCAACCCAGCACCTCAGCCACTACATCACTGCGCACAGTGGTGCCAGCAATATTTTTGGAGTGCGCCAAGCAACAGGGCTGCCATTGTCCCAAGGGGAGAGGCCAAGGACATTCCCCCACCTCCAAAACAGAAAAAGTTGCCCACATCCCGGAGGGAGAAGGCCAAAACACCTGCCACCAAGGGCTCAGGCAAGACAATTGTTGGAAGTGGCAAGACAGCTGTGCCACCATCCAAGGTGGGGAAGGGCCTGAAAATGAAAGGCAAGTCAACGTCGCCGTCAACCTGCACGGCGGACAAGACCGCCACCTGCACCATCACATGCACTGCCGCCACGGACACTGCCGCCAGCACCCCAGATACTGAGGCCTTCACCAGCACCGCAGACACTGTGCCCTTCAGCAGCACCTCAGTCAGTGAGCCCGCCACCAGCACCGCCGCTACTGACACCGCCGTCAGCACTGCAGTCACTGAGGCCGCCACCAGCACCGCCGCCACAATGACCGCCGCAAGCACCGCCTCTACTGACCCCGCCGCCAGCCCCGCGACATCCTGAGCCAGTGGCACCACCGCAGACGTGGCTGCCATCCCCAGTGGGCATTCGTACGAGGCTGGTGGTCAGTTCCAGGGGCCTGGGCAGCTTGCATGTTGCACCACTGTCAGTGGAGTGTCACATCCACTACCTCTGTCCTTGGCAGGATGAAGCACTCTTGGCACAAATCCCCCTCCAGAACCAGTGGAGTATCACATCCACTACCTCAGTCCTTGGCAGGATGAAGCACTCTGGGAAACCAAGCCCCCTCCAGAACCAGTGGAAAAAGACATCCACTACCTCAGTCCTTGGCGGGATGAAGCGCTCTGGGCAACAAGCCCCCTCCAGAACCAGTGGAGAAAAACATCCACTACCTCAATCCTTGGCAGGATGAAGCACTCTGGGCACAAAGCCCCCTCCAGAACCAGTGGAGACTGTTATCCACTTGAGAGACTGTGGCTTTGCACCCCCCAGGATAAAGCAGTGGGCAAACCACCCACTGGAGAGACTTGAGAGACTGTGGCTTTGCACTCCCCAGGATAATGCAGTGGGCAAACCACCCACTGGAGAGACTTGAGAGACTGTGGCTTTGCACTCCCCAGGATTAAGCAGTGGGCATACCACCCACAGGAGAGACTTGAGAGGCTGTGGCTTTGCACTCCCCAGGATACATCATTGGGCATGGAGCCCCCTCGTGGAGCTGGCGTCGTGCACTCATCCGGCTGAGGTTCCCCCCATTCCCTTCCCCGTGAGGTGCCTGTTTTATTTCGATCTGATGCCCCTGCAGTGTTCTCTCCGTTTCGATCGGGTATCGAATGTGGGCCTCGCCCATGCATTTTGGGCCCAGTGGTCCACGGACTATACAGGTGCAGTACCTGGACTTGAATTCTTGGTATACATAATTGTTTATAGTGTATATAAATTTTTGACTAATGGATTTTTCTTGATTACAATGGTTACAATCATTTCCTTTTGTCATTGTGTTCTTCCGGGGGGGTTTGGGGGGTGTAAATGTTATGTTGCAGCATGTATTTGTGTGTATGTTGTGGTGGGTGAGGGTGGGGGCGGGGTGTTGCGTGTGTGTGTCACTCTCTTTTCCCTTCCCCCTCCCCTGTGTTGTAGGTGCAGTACTCACTGTGGTCGTCACCGCCGTCTTTCGTGCTCCTGGTAGAGGAGCAGGAACACTATCGCAGGGAGGATTTGGAGTTCAGGCTCCATGGCGTCCTGGTTCCTCATGGGGTGTGTAGAGGTGAGTGTTTTCCCTTCCAAGTCCTGTTTCCGCCGTAAAAGGTGGCGGATTGGCCTGTCATAATAGTGTGGGCGGTACGTTGTCTTCCGCCTGTCTGTTGGCGGTGACCGCCGTGGCGGTCGGAGTGCTAAAGTGGCTGTCTATGTTGGCGGTTTCCGCCATGGTCATAATCCCATTTTTTTTACCGACAGCCTGTTGGCGGTTTTACCGCCACTTTACCACTGACCGCCAGGGTTGTAATGAGGGCCTTAATGCCTTGTTACTGAGCTATTAGTTCATGATGCAGGTAAGGACTCAGTGAAAAAGCATTAAAAACAAAAAATAAAATACTTCATAAAGTACAACTCAGTATATAGCTATTCACTAATAACACAGTTTGAGTATATGAACATTATTTTGAACATGCACAAGTGCTATGGTGCAGATACCCATGTGGTATTTGTGTACAGAACTATACCTACATGTGACCAGCAGGGTCACATTATAGGATGCATGGCGAGGGATGAGCAGGCACGCCCCAAGTAACTTCTTTTGTAAGTCGTCTATGATGCAATAAACTCACTGCATATCTATTTAATATTCGCTCAGGCAGTGGCGGCTGACGCAATTTAAAAGTAATGGGGTGGGTGGAGGAGGTGCGGGGCAATGAGCGGGGAGAACGCAGGTGGGAGGGGAGCACGTGGGAGGAGCACAGGGGTTTAATGATGAAAAATAAAACTTCCCTGGTGCTGCCGGCAGTCTTGAGCTCCTTTACCAGGTCACCAGCGCAGGAACTTGACCTAAGCAGGCTGGTTTACCACTCACTCAGGCACAGAGCGTCTGAGCTTTTTCTCCAATTCACCTGACAAACACTACTGGGTTGGTGAAACCTAAGTGTGCATATCTGTTTGGCCAGCCTAAGACGGACTGACAAACTGACATGTGCACTCAATTCTTCCTCCTCCCTTCCATGGCCCAGCCGTGTACCTCCCTGCACACACTGGCTCAGCTAGCACCTGAAAAAAAAGACAATGATAAAATATTGTTTTATTTTTCAGCTGCTGGCTCTGAGCCCGTGGGGCGACGCTCCTCTGCCATTGCGGAGGAGCCGCAGCTGTGCTCAGGCACGTTTTTTAGTTGGGCAGTTTGCAACACCTGTGTTGCATTTACGAAGATACGTTTTTAGCAGATCAAGTGCATTATAAACGAAAGAGGCTGCCTCTCTGTGAGGCCTGAGGGCCAAGTTAAGCACGACGTTTCAGAAATGTTTCAGAGGTTGACAAGCTAAAGCTGACCATTAATTCATAATGGCGGAACAAGAAGTCTCGGACACAAACTGAAAACGGGAATCTGGATGGTACTGGTTTGAGCATGGTGTGGAGCAACAAGGAGGAATGAAACATTGGATGTGTTAAAGTGTACAACGTGTGTTTAGGACATTTTTAGTTCACATTCTGAGGAGAGGGCATTGTTTTTTAAGTTTGTATTTGAGTCCAAAAACTTTTTTATACAAGATAATTAGCACCCCAGTACAGCACTTTCTCAGCACTATATGAGTATGAAATACAGTCCAAAACACGTTTTCAGCTTGGTTGACCTATCATTAAGGTCCAGTACTGTATTGCGAATGTGATTTGTGGCAGTCAATTTGGCATTTTTCCCCTGTGGAGGGCCATTTGGGTTAGGTCAATCCATCTTGGTTTCTGCCCTGGAAACATTACTCTTATCAGGCGTGCAATGCCCATTGGCCTAAGATGGCATTAGCTCCACCCTTTCATGGGTAGGGTGGCTGGGTTGGTGCTGCCGCAGAAGATCAGCAAGCGTTTTGCTCATCCTGCTAAGGACCTTTACAGCCTTATCAACCCTGCAGTCATTTTTTTTTCACTGATTTAAATTAAGCTTTTGACCTCAATCTCTTTCACAATTGTTGCTGGTCAAATATATCAAAATAGTCCAGGATACAAGTGTAAAGGACAAAACAAACCTGCTAATAATAAACAGCTTGCCACTTGCAAATTGCGACTCTCTAAATAAGAAATCACAAATAAGGATTCCTTATTTGTGATTTTTAAAGCACATGTAACAAGCAATTCCTTAATGCGAATTGGGCATTAAGGAATCGCTATTTACCACCAAGTTGAACTTGGTGGTAACCATGTGCAAATTTTAAAAATGCATTTAAAATGCATTTTTAAAATTTACATGTAAAGTACACATGCCCTTTTGGCATGTGTGCACCTTACATGTTGTAAAAAAATATTTTGGGGTGCAGCAGAGGGGGCCTAAGGCCCCCAGCACCCTGGACTTTGCATTTTCAAAAATTACGAATTCCAGTTAGGAATTCGCAATTTTGGAAATGCAAAAAATTCACAAATATGGGCCTACAGGCCCATAGGTGCGAATGGGGGCCGGTATCTCAATTTGAGATTCGGTAATAGCATTTACGATTTTTAAGAAATCGCTATTACCGAATCGCAAATGTGATAAATTGCATTTTCCGAATCAGAAATAGCGATTTCTTAAAAATCGCTATTTCCGACTCGCAAAATGCATTTTTGATACATCTGCCCCTTGGATCCCTGGCTCAACCTTTAGAATGGGGTTGGTTCTCTGTCAAGGCAACATTTTCTTTATTCTTTCTAAACTCCATATTTGAGTAAAGTGCTGCTTCTCAAAGCAGGTGACAATTGGGTTATCTCCAGACAGAAGCACCCTCATCAAGAACACAGTGATGTGTGAGGTTTCTCCCAGGCTTTCTGAGCACTAGTCAGGGGTAAACAAAAATGCAGGCGGGCCTAGAAACTTCTCCATCTTGCACAATGGAAACTGAGGTCTCGTCCCTCAATTCCTCCATCAACTAAATGGCAGCACTAAAGAAGTACTAATCAGCAGTTGTTGGACCTGGCCCTTTTTAGAGGGTCATCCCCAAACTTTTTGCTTCCCTCCTCCTATTTTCCCTGACCTCTTTTTGTTGGCTCTAGGACTCTGAGAACTTTATCTCTTCTGATCAGTGCTAAAGTGCATGCGCTCCCCCTTCTAAATTTGGTATGATTGGCTTACACTTAATTGGCACATTTAATTTACCTGAAAGTCCATAGTACAGTGGTATCCCTATACACATGGCCTGTAAGCTAAATGCTACTAGTGGCACTGCAGCAAAGCTTGTGCCACCCACAGAAATAGCCTTTCAAACCTGTCTCAGGCCTGCTACTGCAGGGCCTGTATGTGCAGTTTCCTGCCACAGGGACCTGGCATCTAAATTTACCTTCCAGGCCTGGATCTCCCCTTTTACTACATATATGTCACTTCTAAGGTAGGCCCTAGCTAACCCTATCGGCAGGGTGCTGTATGGGTAAAAGGCAGGACATGTGCGTGATTGTGTGACCTGTCCAGGTAGTGGCAAACAGCCTAGTTGGTTTCGCACTACAGTGAGTGCTGACTCTTTCATAGTATTGCATTGGAATTGCCCTAACATATGTCTAAGTGGTATTGTCTAATCTATGAGGGTAGCATAGGCATGCTTGGTATGGTTGTAGTGGTAGTGAGAAATGCTTTGTGCATACCTTTCAGACAGCCTGTACACAGAGAGGGTGGAGGTGTCACAAGAGGGCATCTGCATATTGAATGGTGTTCCTGGGCTGGGAGAGGAGAGGTGTGGCACACCTGCATTTGTAAAGGCTGTGACCTGGCCTTACACAAAGGACTCATTTAGCCCCCACTGATGTCTGAAGCTAGTGCTGGAGGTGAAAGGGGACACTCCTCTAACCGGTTAGTACTGGTTGTAATTCTCTCCTTTTGCAGAGACTGAGCAAAATGAGTATAAGTACGGGTGGTCTTCCCCCACATTTTTAGACACTAATGGACTACTAAACTGGACACAGGATGCTCCTGGAAGGACTCGCCAGGAACCGCTTTGGGGCTTCTGCTGTTGTGCTGACCTGCTGGGTCACTGAGAGGAACTGCCACTTCCTGTAAACCGTGGTGCTGGACTACTTGCTGGGGCCCTGCACACCTGTGCCACATTGCTGTCTCCAGGGGCTGGGTGGTCACCCCCCCTGTTCCCCTGCATTTCCCCTTCCTCAAGGCGCAGGAAGGGCACTTGGCCATTTATTTCCTAGTGCGAGGGAAGCGCTGGAGACATGAAAGCGCTCTGTTCCCTCTTTGCTGGCCAATTATAAACGCAAACTAGTGCTTTTCTAAAAAGTGCCTGGAGAGCGCTGCATTTGACTGATTTCCTAAGTGTGGGAGGAGCGCTGTCTTTGTCTCCGTCGGCACAGGGTCCCCCGGTGTCCCCTGGTCTCCGACATGGGAGAGGTTCCATGGGCCGGAGAGCCAGAGCAGCCGAGCGTTTTCTATCTAGTGCCCCCAGGTCACAAGTAGGCACCTCCTATGGTGCAATGATCATTGCAGCCCAGGCCAAACACTGAACGTATCACCAGAAGGTGAGGAGGCTGCTGGGCGCATGGCGGTGGCCCGCAAAGGACAGTAAAGAACCCCAGCTTCGAGGCTTACCCAGGAATGAGGCTCTGGAGCTCAGGCATTGGCCAAGCCTGGCAGGAGTGTCGGGTTACACGTCTCCGAGCCAAGCAGAAACCCCATTACTAACAGCAGTACTTTCCTGACAAAGTATTCACTGAATTTCTGTAGCAATCCTTTTCTACACCCTCTTCATTTAAGTGTCTGGATGTTTATCGTGCAGCCATAAGAATGCAGACAATTAATTTCTACTGTCTGGGGAAGCTGTCCTCATCATCCACCCTGTGCCATGTCAAAGCAGAGGCTTTCAAAATGGATCCCACTGTCGTAGCCTCCCGTTATGGTAACAGGACTGCTGGGTTTTGGGTGGCAGTACCACTGAGCAGATCTGATCCCTTTCTCTCAGTTATACAAGTCTCATACATGCAAGGACAAAACAGAAGCAGGATCTTGGTTCAATAGGTTTTATTGAAGCATCTGCTTTCTATGTAAAAAGGCATGAATTGTGATTATGAGGATAATGAAACAAGTGTTATTGCAGCAGTGACCAAAAGACTGAAACACAAGAAGAGTCCCACCTAACTGTCATAATAGTATGCCTAACATGCCTCCCTACACTACTAAGTTTCTGCATGAGTGCAAGTGGCAGGGGTAGCGCTAATCCACTAGCCCAGGAAAGAATCCCAAACCCGACACTTGTGTTTAGGTAGAGAAGAGGTCTGTTGGCCTGATGAGAGTCCTCCCATGTAGACGAGGAGGATCCTAAAGATTTTTGCACAAACCGCGACAAAGTGCAGTATAAAATGGCTAACTGGCTGCAATGTCTCTCTAGATGTTGTGGGCAGAGTAATGTTTTAAAATAGCATATTGCTGTTCTAAGGACTGCCCCAATCTGACAAGACATATTTTTCTGTATAAAGTAGACAATGTTCCCTTTAGACCAGGTTCCCTTTAGACTGGTAAACTTTGTGTACAGCCTTGGTTTGAGCACAAGATGAAAATGTTGTGCAAAGAAATGAATAATAGTTTCTGCAAGGAAGTACAACTGATAAAAGAAATAAAAACATCTCCACTAAAATAATAAAAGGGATAAAAGTGAAATGTAACTAGGTAATAGGGCACAGGCATCATGCCCAGATGTAAATAATGTGCCTGTGTAAAATGCTAAAATAACCTATCTACACCACTGTTTCAGTACGTACACACACACACACACACACACACACACACACATACACACACACACATATCACACACACACCACATACTGCACACTATTACCATATATGCACCTTATGCTCACTGTACGCACAGACTTGACATACATCCTGGATATCAGTGCAAGTTTCTGAATCTCACATAAAAATGAAGCTTTACTTTTGAGGGGACAGCAGTCAAGGTTTCCCCAACATAGGTACAAAGGTCTGATCACTGTATGAATTAAAAAACACAGTATACTGCTGCCGCTACCTTATGTGCTAAGCCCATGACAGGGCATTAGCTCACTTTCTCTACCAGGACAAGCCCTGGATCTCTCATATCAGGAAAAGGCATAGCCTTTTGCACAAATGGTAGTTTTGCATGACATCAGGGCCAAAATAAAAGAATATCGCATTCACAAGCAGTTGGGCACTCAGGGCAGGGGAACACAACTGTAAGTCATGGACTGAACATTCCCATTGCAGCACCTATCATTTCCATTTCTACTGTCTTTCTGCTGGCATTCATTTCCAGTACTTCTGGACTTGTGTCTGACCCACTGCTGAATCTTTTTCCGGAGTTTGATGATGTGCAGACTAAATGTGTGACTGCATGGTGCTTGTTTTATAGATTTCAAGGAAGCTTGAGTCTTGTGCTTTTACTGGCATTTAGATAGTCCGCCATCTAGTTCCATTCTTCTCAAAGTTTGAGGAACTTGAGGTGAAAAAAACGTGCTGATCATATGCTACTACTTGGTTGTTTCTACTGTTGTCTTGTTGCTGATTTTGAACCTTTCTATCTTTGAGCCTTGTCTGCCTTTTCCACTTTGAAAGTTTATCTTGTAATGCAGTGAAGCCATTTTAGTTGTGTTTTTGTGCACATTATTTTAGCAATTAGGCCTGCTACTTGTACTCTTTAGCATAGTTATATTTCATGTTATTCTTTTAGAAACAATCATATTTGTGGTGATGTATTTTCCTCTATCTTGCTTTTCTTTCACCTAGGAATGCATTTACATTTCTTAGCACAGCATTCTTTGTTCAAAGCTGCGACAAGATTCTGCGACAAATTGGTACATCACATCTCTCACATCTCACAGAAACGTACTTATTTTTACATAGAGACACTTTTCTCAGAACACTAGCTGTTTTGTTATAAAACATATCTCTGCCCTCTGTATGTTAGAGGGAGGTTCCAGCCAGATGACTGCCACCACATGCTGTTTGACGTCACAACAGCTGCTTGCTGAGACTGCCGGTTCCCTGCCCTATATGGCGAAGGTGTCTCAATAGGCAACAGGCTTCTTCACTACTGCCATACTCAGGTATGGGGGATGATGTCGTCCTGGGAGGTCCTGACGGGCGGATTAGAGCTTACCCTGCTTTTCTCTAACATAGAACATTAGTGACATAGGTAGAAATCATACATCTCGCATAGTGACAGTATGGGGGGACGTTTCTTGTAATTCCCTTTTCTCGTTACCATTCTGTTTTTCGCATCTCTTATTGTCCTAATTATTGCAGTCCATGTGTTTTTATCCAGAACGCAGCTGATTCAATAAAACTTATTGAACCATTTTCTGCTTCTGTTTGTCTTTGCGTGTGTGACACAAATGTAACTGGGAGAAATGGATAAGATCTGATCCACCACGATTTCCCTGAGAGGTCCCAATGTCATGCTCCTGGCTGCCACAAATCACCTCTACTCTTGGGCATAGGTGAGGTGCTGCTATCTGGCCCGAAATGGATTGGGCCAACAGTTGTCACATGGTGTGGGATTGAACTCAGTTCCCCATAATTCAGGTAATGCTGCCACACAAATCGAGCAGCCTCATTGGTACAATGAGAGCCAATGTGACAGTAATCTGCTGACAATCCTCCCATGTTTTCAGCAGTCAGGAATTGACCCCTCCTTTCATTTTGGTGTAAAGAGATGGAGGAATAACTCCTTGTAAACTCAGTATTTGAAAGGAAGTAATTCCTATATATAGTCAACTGTTTTATCACAATCATTTTCTGTTTCCCTGTGGATTTGTGCATCACATAATTTGCTTTTTTCTTAATTATGACCTGTTATCCATCAATTATATACTACTTGTTTATATACTGCATTCATGTAATATTGTAAAGTGGTGTGGATAAAAGTGCTTTAGCAAGAACACTAAAAAAATAAAACACATATGTGCATGTATAGTTTGCTTAAATGTAATGAAAACATGTTTCAACAATTTGTGTTATAGCTATACAAAGAAATCAAACTTTTAGTGGAACTAATAAAATTAATGAATCCATTTTAAAATATGAAATCCTTGATCAATTTACGCTAAACGCCACAACTGTAAATAAGGACTTTTTTCAGTCTTTCAATGATTTTAAAGGGAAATATGCCAGTTTAATATTTATGTGGCTGCATACCAGTGTTGTACTGTCCTCTAATGCCAGTAGAGATTCTGTAGGCCTGATCATCAACCATGAGCTTTGCAATGCTCCCAGAAAATGAGATAGAAAGGCAGAACAAAGAGCTTGATTGAGGCAGACGGCAGTCCAGCTGCTCCTTGAGCCTACCACTAATAGTTACATCTAGCTATTTTCCCACTGTTAATGAGGGAAGATGGGAAGGGGGGCTGGGATAATAACTGGATAGGAAAGAGGCCATAAGATATTAGGGTTTTAACAATGGTGGGTTAAGGCGATGAAAAGCAGATGACTAGGTTAGGTGAAATGGTATTTACTGCCTCTTAGTAACTACATTTTGCTCAGAAGAGACAGTATTCTACCTTTGAAAATCAAGCAAGGTTAGTGTTATATTTGTAACACTTATCTATCAAACGCAATAGCAGGGCTACAACTCAGCCCTTTTATTGCTCTATTAATGCTCTTCTTCATTATAAAACGTTTTCATTTTTCTGATTTAATCCAGCATTCCAGTTAGAAACCAGTCAAGTTCTATTAATATACCTTTTGTTTTGGAAAATCTTTGTTATGCTAATACCAAGCATTCTCCCAAGAAATCCTAATCCATTATCCCTTTTCCTCAAACAAGAATTCCACTTAAATTTACTGAAGATGTCTATGAAAACATAAATCCAAGTTTTAGATATAAGTTGTAGTAGTAATTCTTCATGCACAGTTGCTAAACATTTTCGTGAAGGCTATTACTTTTGCTAGTATTCAATAGTATAGTATAAGTTTGAGCATCAGTTATTATGTCATGGATGTCAGTTCACTAAAATGCCACACACACTGACCACCAATAGCTTTATATGGTTGAGCCATTGATTCACCCGTGGCTTCTAAGCTCCTTACCCGTTAGTACTCAGTATATGGCTAGAGGCAAATGATGCTTAGATCTACATTTATTTTCCTTTTATGCCACTGTTTCCATGACTATGTATTCCAGGGCACATAGGGACAATGGCAAGGATACTGACTGTTAATCCTTATATAGCAGCTGTTAACACTGACTACCTCTTATTGCACTCTGTCTGTACTTTGAGCCACCATGGATAATCAATCCCTGTGCTCAATTTCTGTGCTTTGTGTGTTACTAGTGCTACCCTCTTTGCTGTAAAGCTTTGACGTGACACATTGTTTTCCCATGTAGGTAGAGTTGTTCTGTTCTGTTCTGATAATAATGTAACAATATTGTGTACATAGAAATGCAGGAGTAACAGAATAATAAGTAAAGAAAATGTCCTGATCTGCACCATTTTCTAACAATGTTCTTAAAAATCATTTGGGAGAAGGATCCCACATATAATTGAAAGGTTTTTTAATGTGAAATAGGTTGACTTAAGACCAATTCAATGTGCCCACTGTGTTTATTAATGCACACTGAGGCCTAACTTAGTAGCCCAGTGTGCTTAAAAATGTGCCAATGTCCCTTATCCATAAAAGGTCTCCACACAGTATTCATTTTGCAACAAAAAATGAAGCCACCCCTCCACAACCAATTTGAACTCGGGTTAGAAGTTGCCTCTGCCACCAGTAGTAGCCCTCCACATCTCCACTCTCCCGACAGAAGTTTGAGTCTAGTTGGGTCTCTGACTCCTAGGCCCATATTTATACTTTTTTAGTGCAGCATTAGCGCTGCTTTTTGACGCTAAAGCAGCGCAAACTTACTAAATACAATTGGCCCATATTTATACTTTTTGACGCTAAACTGCGCTAACGCAGTTTAGCGTCAAAAAATTTAGAGCCGTCTAACGCCATTCTGAAGTGCCATGCGGGCGCCGTATTTATGGAATGGCGTTAGCCGGCGCAAGCAGACCGGCGCTGCCTGGTGTGCGTGGAAAAAAACCACGTAGACCAGGCAGCGCCGGCGTAGGGGGAAAATGGCGTTAGGGCGTCTTAAAATGGGGCAAGTCAGGTTGAGGCAAAAAAATCGCCTCAACCCGATTTGCGCCATTATTTTCGACGCCCAGACGCCATTTAAATGACTCCTGTCTTAGTAAAGACAGGAGTCATGCCCCCTTGCCCAATGGCCATGCCCAGGGGTCTTATGTCCCCTGGGCATGGTCATTGGGCATAGTGGCATGTAGGGGGGCACAAATAAGGCCCCCCTATGCCACACAAAAAAAAAATTAAAATATAAAAAATTATACTTACCTGAACTTACCTGAATGTCCCTGGGGTGGGTCCCTCCATCCTTGGGTGTCCTCCTGGGGTGGGCAGGGGTGGCAGGGGGGGTCCCTGGGGGCAGGGGAGGGCACCTGTGGGCTCATTTTGAGCCCACAGGCCCCTTAACGCCTACCCTGACCCAGGCGTTAAATAGTGGCGCAAATGCGGGGTTTTTTGACCCGCCACCTCCCGGGCGTGATTTTTGCCCGGGAGTATAAATACGACGCATTTGCGTCGCCGTAATTTTTTTAGACGGGAATGCCTTCCTTGCATCTCATTAACGCAAGGAAGGCGTTCACGCAAAAAAATGACGCTCTTTACTCATACTTTGGCGCTAGACGCGTCTAACGCCAAAGTATAAATATGGCGTTAGTTATGCGCCGAATTTGCGTCGAAAAAAACGACGCTAATTCGGCGCAAACGGAGTATAAATACGGGCCAATTGTATTTTGTAACTTTGCGCTGCTTTTGCGTCAAAAAATGACGCAAATGAGGCGCTAAAAAAGTATAAATATGGGCCCTAGTTTTCTAATTCTGTGATTTGCAAGTATACAATACTTAGGTTGCCATTAGCAAAGTTATCATGGGTGCAAAATTAGCCTATCTTTTCAATCAGTCAATTAGTGGATTTGTAAAGCGCAGCTAATCACCCGGTGGGGTATCTTTTGGCACACGCCTTATACATGCAAATGTGAATCATCTTGGAGACTTGCTGACACTTTCAATTACGCTTACATTTTTAAAACCCACACTTATCTTATGAATGCAAATGGTAGCTTTTCTTTCCGAGACTGAAGTGGTCTCTAGAGATCTTCATCTCAGTTTACCAAACTTTTTCCAGCTCTGTAAATAATCTGAGGATTAATTACACGAAAACAAAGATAATGACAATGGGCAAATGCAAATAGCGTTTCCCACGGACACTTGAGTCATGTTAGATGCATAAACACTTAGACACAAATCCTCTATCATCCCCGTCTGCTTGTTCCCTATAGGAAGTACTGCAGATTTATCGAACAGTGCTCAAGGAAAAAATACTATAATTCTTTGCGATGAAATGGAAGGCTAATGACTGCGATTTGTAAAAATACACAGGAGGCCAAATTAGTAAATTATAAAAGAGACTGAATAAACGCACGCAAATCTTAATAGAAAGGCTTTCAACAAAACAAAAGTTTCCTGAAAAGTTGATACTTCAACAATAACATTTCTCTACAGGTTTCATTATTACAGGATTGGTGCTGAGGAGTGATTTATAAGCACGAGCCAGTGATTTACTAAATGCATGTTTAAATAATAAATACACTACAAATTAGTTAATTAATTATTTAATTAATTAGCAAATGAATGATTAGATGCAGTTTTCCTTATAAATTATCCTCCTCCGAATAAAGAATTAATCAGTGATCGCAGAACTGTGACAAGGAAGATTAGGACTAAAAATAATGTGCATTTCAGATTGGAACATACGATCCTTTCTTCTTCACATGCACCATCTTCATGACAGTATACTTTAAAGATGTAGCAAGCTGGGGGCATGGCCAACCCGGTGATCAAGATGGATGCACAGCATTGAAGCTCCAGAGGAACCCGCCCATTCCTGCTTTTCCTGGGCTTGCATCAATCCCCGATATGCACAGGACTGCATGGCCTTGTGCGCACGGGGTTGCTCAACTACCCTTGTAACTACTTTGCCCCGATCTATGCTTGATCAGCAGTCTCACTAAGGACCAGCCGCTGTGGTCAGACACTGCCCCCTTGGAGGCCCCATGGTGGCAGGATCAGCGGGTGAGCCTGAGGGCCTGGCCACGGCGAGCACGGGCCACTTCCCATGGTCTGAGCGACTCCTGGGATCTGGGAGCCCAGGCAGGGGCACAGCGTGAGCTCCTTGGCACGCTGGGGAGGCCACATGCATACTTCAACAGATCAGCAGCATTTGGTCTGAACGCCGCGTTGAGGTCAGGAGGATCAGAGGTGTGCTGGTCAGCCTCACGGAGGTCCTGTAGGCTCCATTCAACGATCGGGGAACCTGCCAGTCCTTTACGCCCTCCTCTCTCTCCGGCTGCTAGTGAGTGCTGTGTGAAATGAAACTCCCCTGACATACAATCCTGCCTTACATGGTAGTCCTGGCATGCCCCCCACCTGATTTGCGGCCTGGGCATTGCGTGGTGCCATTAACTTTACACTCATGGCCTGATTGACTTTGGCAGTTTTGGTGTTGTGGGCCGCAATGCAGCATGGGCCTTTTGATGCATTGGGGGAACCAAGCGGGTGGACTGCTGAAACGACATGCTGGGCTTAGCTGCCACATTAGAACAACAGAGACTGACGGAAGGTCTGCTGGATAAAATTGCAGGGGATAACTAAACTGCCTCTGATGGCCCTGGGCCCAACTGGCTGTTTTTATCCTCCACTTCTGCTGACACTGAAAGGTCCAGAGTAGATGGACCCCTCGTTATAATGCAGACCTACTCATTGACAGTGACCCTCTGCCTACCCTATGGTCTGGGTGCTGTGCAACACTATTTGGCCCTGCTTGGTGCTAAACTGCCAGACAGAACATATCTGCCAATTTCCAACTATGGTGACCACTCCTTGCAACCCAGCTAATCACCCTGCTTTTTGATGCTCTGCATTTGCTTGTATGGGGGCCTGGTGCAAGCTTCATGCCCTTGTTAATAACAGACTGTGAGGGGCACCGCTCTACCACTGTCAAAATGGGAGTGGTGACCCCAGACAAAAAAAGGTGTCCTTCGATGCCGCCAGGACTCCACAACAGCAGCGCTTCCCCTCAGACTCTGAGGAACCTCTGTTAGGCAATTTTGTCAATTCATCCTTTGAAGGCGACTCCGCCATCATGGCTGAACTGTGTGCTGGATTTATATCTATAGATATGCGATTTCACACCCCTACTAGCTGCTTGGATGACATGGATGAGCACTTGGATTACCACACTGTGAGGCTAGATGGTTCAGAACACAGGATATCCGAGATTGAAGATGACACTGTGGATTTTCGGAAGCAGCTTGAGAAAGTGTAGCATATGCTTAAATCCTCCATGGCCAAGAGCGAAGTTTCGGAGGTGCGTTTGTGTGTCAACAATATATGGATTACAGGAATAGCTGAATCTACAAACATCGGGTGCCCAGATATTTTTGTAGAGAACCTACTGGTTGAACTGTTCAGCAGACAAGCTTTTACTGATATATTTATTGTTAAAAGGGACCACAGATCACTTGGACAACAACCTATACCGGGTGCACTGCTGCACCCAATCATAGCCCTGCTCCTCAATTTCAGAGACCGGGACATGGCACTGCATCTAGCAAGGTCTCCTTCAGAACCAGGGCATGACGTTGTCCATTTTCCCGGATTTTACAGGTTGGTGGTGGTTCAGGAGGTGCAATGCAAGTTTACAGAAGTGAAACACAATCTTCAGAAACATGGCCTCAAATACATCATGCTTTACCCAGCATCCTTTAGTATCAAGTGAACCAACAGCACCATGTCTTTCAAACCCCTGCTGATGTCGCTCGGTTCTGCATACAGTACGAAGGTGGTGCGGATTCGTTTTGTCATACCCCACCTAACCGTTCGCATGTCTCCACCTCTGTGGAGTCCCAGCATGACCTACCGCCCAGAATGGTCTCTCCTGCTGATCGAACAGTTCATTTTGAACTTCCACAGGACTGATTCTGTTACCTACTCTTGAGGACTTCTCCCTGTGCACACCACTGGTGGGTCCCGCTGCCCAACTATACAGTTACTTTCCCAGCACACACTTACTTCTCAGAAGGGCACTGTTCACTTGAGTGTTGCCACCCCTCCAAGGTATACACCTAAATGTTTGAATATTTGTTTTTATTGGGTTTACAATGAGATTCACCAGACAATGTTCAACCGGTGTGAGTGGGTTGAGGGCTGTTTTTGTGTTACCTGGTTTTGTTCTTCTTAACTACAAGTTTTCATTTTGCATAACATACCAACAACACTCTGCACCACTCACATACATTTCCTTTATCACATGACAAGAATACATACATTCTTTACCACATACTCAAACCTTGATCTCCTGTGTATGACCAGGAACATCAAAGGCCTTAATAACTGCAGGGTAGGGAAACAGGTCCTTTCATACTTAAACAGACATGGAGTTAAATTTGTGTGTCAGGACTGTGTCTCTGATATGGAGAGCTCAGTAGTGTTTGTCAATGTATATAAACCTAACATTGACTTCCCAGAATTCTATCACAAAGTATCTGCGATTGTTAGAAATGGGGTTTCTGGTTGGCTAGGGTATGCACCTCAGCCAGGCAGAACTTACCCACTCTAGCCAGGGCAAGGGAGTTACACGTCCAAGATAACCCCTGCTCACCCCCTTGGTAGCTTGGCACGAGCAGTCAGGCTTAACCCGGAGGCAATGTGTAAAGCGTTTGCACAACACACACACACCTGTGACGCAATATCCCCACCACAAAGGAAACACAACACCAGATTATATGAAAATATACTGTATTGTACACAACGTAATTATCAGACCAACATCACATAATAGTACTATCCTGCTACCTTAGCAGTTGTCAGAACGTTACACATTAGTTACTCTGCAAACTAGCAGTAGTCACACATAACACACAGGTTACTCAGTATTCTGCAACATAAGCAGTAGTCAGGAAACACGTAATCACATTAGAACCCTTGTCATAAGAATATCATAAAACGCCCATAGTAGGAACATTAGAAAACCTATGGCAAGTTAGGGAAACATATTAGCAAGTCACGCCCATAAAAGGAACATGTGCACACATATGTAAAAGCATCATAGAACAGGTAGGCAATATATCATAATAGCAAAATCTGTTGAAAGAACTTTAGATTAGGAACATATTGGTCCATTTAAAAGTACCTGTCTTGATGGGGAGGCACTTCCAGTGCCTAAAACAACTAATGGGGCCCCCGGCGCTCCTCTGCGCAAAAACGGGGGCCTCCCTCAACATGGCAGACCGAGAGGGGCGGCACGCACCCTCTCTGAATTTTTGACGGGCCCCTTCTGGGACCCGTGATCACTGGGGGGCCCCCCGGGCCTCCACCGGCCCTCTCCAAGGGGGGGCCCAAGTCAGGGAAATCCTTTAAAGGGGGAGGGGGGCGCCTCGTGCTCCCTCCTGGCAAAGATGTAAAAGATCGTTGCAGGGGTCAGGGGCCACAGCACCCTGCCCCTGGGAACAACTAAACAAGAAGGAGCACAGGGCTGGTGGGCCCAGCTACAGGCCAGCACAAGGGGTGCAGATGGTGGCAGTTCCTCCTAGTGACCAGGCAGGTCACAGGTCAGCACAGCAGCAGCAGTCCATGGCGGTTTCCTGGTGAGTCCATTCATCAGCGTTCTGTGTCCAGTTTCAAGTTCCAAGAATGTTCAAATTGTGGGGAAAATTCCCCTGTACTTATAGTCCTTTTTTACAGTGTTTTACAATGATAGGGAGAGGAGGTTCCAGCCAGTTACAACTGGTTCTGGGAGTGCCCCCTCTCTCCTTTCAGCACAGGCTCCAAACATCAGTGGGGGGTTAACGACCCTATTGTGTGAGGCCAGGGCACAGCCTTTACAAATGTAGGTGTGCCCCGCCTCTCCCTTCTCTCAGCCCAGGAAGACTATTCAGTATGCAGATGCACCTCGGTGACACCTCCACCCTCCCTGTGTACAGGCTGTCTGAAAAGTATGCACAAAGCCCCAACTGTCACTCTGCCCAGACGTGGATTGGAGTCAAGCTGCAAAACACCAGAATCATAAGCACAGATAAATGCGCACTTTCTAGAAGTGGCATTTCTGTGATAGTAATAAAAAATACACCCACACCAGTAAGCAGTATTTATTATTACCATCACAACCATACCAAACACGCCTACGCTACCCCTCATAAATCAGACAATACCCCTTACACATAAGGCAAGGCATTTCTAATGCAATCCTATGAGAAGGCAGCACTCACAGCAGTGAGACACCAAGTTAGGCTGTTTGTCACTACTAGGACAGGCCATGCAATATGGCACGTCCTGCCTTTCTACATACATGGCACCCTGCCCATAGGGCTAGCTAGGGCGTACTTTAGGGGTGACTTACATGTAGTAAAAGGGGAGTTCTGGGTCTGGCAAGTAAATTTAGATGCCAGGGCCCTGTGGCAGAAAACTGCGCACACAGGCCCTGCGCTAGCAGGCCTGAGACAGGTTTGAAAGTCTACTTCAGTGGGTGGCGCAAGCAGCGCTGCAGGCCCACTAGTAGTATTTAATTTACAGGCCCTGGGTATAGAGATACCACTGTACAAGGGACTTATAGGTAAATTAAATATGCCAATTAGGTATAAGCCAATCATACCAACTTTAGATGGGAGAGCACCTGCACTTTAGCACTGGTCAGCAGTGATAAAGTGCTCAGAGTCCTAGAGCCAACAGCGAGAGGTCAGAAAAACCAGGAGGAAGGAGGCAAAAAGACTAGGGATGACCATGCGTATGGCCAAAAGTCCAACACAACCCCCTACCAGCCAAAATCCAGGGGAGAACAATCAATACCTTGATGTACTTTCCTGATTGGGGCGATAGAACAAGGACCCAGGCCCACAACAGCAGGGGCATGTTCCAGTTCTACGCCTTCCTGACTCCACTGGGATCTCTCTGTCAATGCGTCCCAGGCAGCCTAGACCAACCCACGGGGATTCTCTAGCTGCCAATGGCCAGAACCAGGCCCCAGGCCATCTGGGAGCCTCTGGTCTCTGAAACCATAATGAGTGGGGGGCGGTAGCCCCAGGTGCAAAGCAACCTGTCTCCACTCCATTTCCGATCAGTTCAGGGGCTCTACCCTGCCACTGATCCACCAACCTAGGGTCCGCACCCATAGGTTCTACAGGGGCTAGAGGCGAGGCTCTCCTCCCTCTACCCCTCCTTCTAGGATCCCGCCCTCCTCTCCTAGGAGGGGTATCACCAGAATCCACACTTGCCAGGGTGCTGGGTACAGCAGCCCTGCACAACTTTCTCACCAGCCCAGGATCACTACCTGGCGACTGACCACCCAACCTAGGGACGACACCCTTGGGTTGCACCGGGGTCCGGGGCGGGCTTCCCCCTCCCTGAACCCCACTTCCAGAGTCCTGCGTCTCCCCACCTCGGGAGAAGCCACCAGAAGTTTCACACGGGGGGGTGAGCACACTAACCGCCCCCCCAACCAGATCAGAGTTTACCCCCTGAACCTGTCTATCTAGTCCAGGAACGACACCCTTAGACTGGACCATTGCCCAGCGAACCAGGACTTCCTTGGGAGCACACCTACCCCCTACCAGATCAGAGCTTACCCCCTGAATCTGGCAATCCAACCCAGAGTCACTACCCTGCGGTTGAACCACTGCCTGGCGCACCAGGACTTCCTTGGGAGCACACGTACTCCCCATCAGGTCAGAGTTTACCCCCTGAACCTGATCATCCAACCCAGAGTCACCACCCTGCGGTTGAATCCTTGCCTGGCGCACCAGGACTTCCTGGGGGGCACACCTACCCCCCACCAGGGAAACACTTTCCCCAAGGGCCACACAAGAGTCTGGCTGGCGCAGGTCTCCTGACCTCTGCCCATCTGACAGAGTCTGGATTCCTCCCAGCCCAGAAATGGTCTCACCAAGGTCATTCCTGGGGGGCTCTGCACTCAGAGCTGACCCCTGACCCTCCAGGTTCTCCACTGGGGCCCGCAGCCCCCTCTCAACCCTATGCCTGGATTTCCGCCTCCTCCGCTGTAGAGCGAGACTACCAGACACCAGGACCGGCGGAACGCTATCACCAGCCACCCGCCTAAGTCCTAATGACAAAATGGGATCCTTCTGAACAGCTGGCCCTACGGCACAGGTTAGGCTCACCTCCTGGCGTTCACTCATGGAACCTTCAGGGGCCTGGGGCGGTATCTTGGGCACCTTGGCCCTCAGCCCAGCCCCATTCCCTCTCCTCAGAGACGGGACATGGGGTCCCTCACCCATCCCAGTCCACTGGGACCTACCTGGGACACTCCATTCCTTTCCCACCACACCTTGTTGGGAAACACCTAGACCACTCTCATTAGGAACAACCCCTAATGTCACACCAGACCCTCTGGTACGCAACCAGAAGTCTGCCTCCTTTGCAAGCTCCCTGGGGTCAGAGAGTTCACACACTGACAAGTGTTGGCGTAACTCTGAAAAACAACAACGAAACAGGTGCTCTCTGAGAATCAGATTAAACAGCCCTTCAAAATTGTTTACTGTGCTACCCTTCACCCATCCATCGAGTGCAATGCAGCAATCCTCCACAAACTCCTCCCAAGACTGGTGGGACCGTTTCTTACCACCCCTAAACCTTTTTCTGTATTCCTCAGGGGAAAAACCATACTTCACAATCAGTGCGTTCTTCACAGCGGAGTACCCCTCCCTGTCACTCTCTTCTAGAGTCAGTAGGGCATCCCTCCCCTCCTCAGGAATAAAACTCCCTAGGCCAGTTCCCCAATCCTTCTCAGGGATCCTGCGCTCTACCAGAGCCCTCTCATATTCCTTTAACCACTGACGTATGTCACCCCCCTCTTGGAACCTAGGTACCAGATCTATGGGTATGTGAGGAACATCTTTGCTACAGCACTGTACATTGCTGCCACCACTGGACTCCACCTGCAGCGCTGGTGAGTCCAGAACCTTCAGACTGCGCTCTAGAGCGAGTCTTTCTCTGGCAAAGGCCCTCTCTGCCTCTGCCATTCTCTCCTGTACTAAGGCCTTCTCTACCTCAGCCCTTCTCTCCTCAACAGCTAGGCGCGCTAACTGCAACTTCAGGTCCCTCTCTTCCCGCCTATCTCTTAGCTCATCAGGCGTCAAGGAATGAGAGGTAGCCCTGCTTCTTACACTGGACCCAGCAAGGGACTCCCTATCACTGGGGCCTTCCCTGTCAACTGGCGTCCCCAACCGGTCATTCTCACCCTCCTGATCAGTCTCTCTACCACTCTCTAGGGATGAGGTCTGGGAGCCCTCCCATTGGGAACCCTCGCTACACTCAGGATCCTCTGGGTACCCCCTACGCACACTCCCTCCCTGGGTAAATGTCACAAACCTTTCAAAGAAATTCAGAGATCTCCTGAGGTCCCCTTCTACAGGCAGCCCTCTCTCTCTACAGAACCCCTCTAATTCCCCCTGCATATAAAACGGCAGGTCCTCTAAATCAAAGGTAAGCCCCATCTTGAAAAGGTACAACTAACTCAACTGTGACATTCACAATACCCAAGCGTGAGAACTGAAAACAGGAAAAATGACCAAAGAGAGAAAGTTAAGAGAAGCCAAACATGTGATGGTCTAAACGCAATCCTTGTAGTAAAATAATGAGTCACAATGGTATTGTGCAAGCGCAAGTCCTATCCTCACCGCTGACTTCCAATGTTAGAAATGGGGTTTCTGGTTGGCTAGGGTATGCACCTCAGCCAGGCAGATCTTACCCACTCTAGCCAGGGCAAGGGAGTTACACGTCCAAGATAACCCCTGCTCACCCCCTTGGTAGCTTGGCACGAGCAGTCAGGCTTAACCCGGAGGCAATGTGTAAAGCGTTTGCACAACACACACACACCTGTGACGCAATATCCCCACCACAAAGGAAACACAACACCAGATTATATGAAAATATACTGTATTGTACACAACGTAATTATCAGACCAACATCACATAATAGAACTATCCTGCTACCTTAGCAGTTGTCAGAACGTTACACATTAGTTACTCTGCAAACTAGCAGTAGTCACACATAACACACAGGTTACTCAGTATTCTGCAACATAAGCAGTAGTCAGGAAACACGTAATCACATTAGAACCCTTGTCATAAGAATATCATAAAACGCCCATAGTAGGAACATTAGAAAACCTATGGCAAGTTAGGGAAACATATTAGCAAGTCACGCCCATAAAAGGAACATGTGCACACATATGTAAAAGCATCATAGAACAGGTAGGCAATATATCATAATAGCAAAGTCTGTAGAAAGAACTTTAGATTAGGAACATATTGGTCCATTTAAAAGTACCTGTCTTGATGGGGAGGCACTTCCAGTGCCTAAAACAACTAATGGGGCCCCCGGCGCTCCTCTGCGCAAAAACGGGGGCCTCCCTCAACATGGCAGACCGAGAGGGGCGGCACGCACCCTCTCTGAATTTTTGATGGGCCCCTTCTGGGACCTGTGATCACTGGGGGGCCCCCCGGGCCTCCACGGCCCTCTCCAAGGGGGAGCCCAAGTCAGGGAAATCCTTTAAAGGGGGAGGGGGGCGCCTCGCGCTCCCTCCTGGCAAAGATGTAAAAGATCGTTGCAGGGGTCAGGGGCCACAGCACCCTGCCCCTGGGAACAACTAAACAAGAAGGAGCACAGGGCTGGTGGGCCCAGCTACAGTCCAGCACAAGGGGTGCAGATGGTGGCAGTTCCTCCTAGTGACCAGGCAGGTCACAGGTCAGCACAGCAGCAGCAGTCCATGGCGGTTTCCTGGTGAGTCCATTCATCAGCGTTCTGTGTCCAGTTTCAAGTTCCAAGAATGTTCAAATTGTGGGGAAAATTCCCCTGTACTTATAGTCCTTTTTTACAGTGTTTTACAATGATAGGGAGAGGAGGTTCCAGCCAGTTACAACTGGTTCTGGGAGTGCCCCCTCTCTCCTTTCAGCACAGGCTCCAAACATCAGTGGGGGGTTAACAACCCTATTGTGTGAGGCCAGGGCACAGCCTTTACAAATGTAGGTGTGCCCCGCCTCTCCCTTCTCTCAGCCCAGGAAGACTATTCAGTATGCAGATGCACCTCGGTGACACCTCCACCCTCCCTGTGTACAGGCTGTCTGAAAAGTATGCACAAAGCCCCAACTGTCACTCTGCCCAGACGTGGATTGGAGTCAAGCTGCAAAACACCAGAATCATAAGCACAGATAAATGAGCACTTTCTAGAAGTGGCATTTCTGTGATAGTAATAAAAAATACACCCACACCAGTAAGCAGTATTTATTATCACCATCACAACCATACCAAACACGCCTACGCTACCCCTCATAAATCAGACAATACCCCTTACACATAAGGCAAGGCATTTCTAATGCAATCCTATGAGAAGGCAGCACTCACAGCAGTGAGACACCAAGTTAGGCTGTTTGTCACTACTAGGACAGGCCATGCAATATGGCACGTCCTGCCTTTCTACATACATGGCACCCTGCCCATAGGGCTAGCTAGGGCGTACTTTAGGGGTGACTTACATGTAGTAAAAGGGGAGTTCTGGGTCTGGCAAGTAAATTTAGATGCCAGGGCCCTGTAGCAGAAAACTGCGCACACAGGCCCTGCGCTAGCAGGCCTGAGACAGGTTTGAAAGTCTACTTCAGTGGGTGGCGCAAGCAGCGCTGCAGGCCCACTAGTAGTATTTAATTTACAGGCCCTGGGTATAGAGATACCACTGTACAAGGGACTTATAGGTAAATTAAATATGCCAATTAGGTATAAGCCAATCATACCAACTTTAGATTGGAGAGCACCTGCACTTTAGCACTGGTCAGCAGTGATAAAGTGCTCAGAGTCCTAGAGCCAACAGCGAGAGGTCAGAAAAACCAGGAGGAAGGAGGCAAAAAGACTAGGGATGACCATGCGTATGGCCAAAAGTCCAACAGCGATCATGGGTCACTCACAAGAGAATTTTTTTTTTAATGGGTGGTGATTTCAATATCACGTCACCCCTCAATGGACACTACTGGTTCTACTCATGGTTACCAAACCCCGCTCCTTACTGGCACTTATCAAGCTTCTCGATACCTTCCAGCTCACAGAAGCCTGGCGCACTCACAGCTCACATGCTAAAGTTTACATATTCTTTTCAGCACCCCACAATGTATGAACCCGGATTGATCATTCACATATGTCTTCTGGAGCCCTATTGTGACTCACAGATATCACACATAAGCCCTGTACCCTTTCTGATCACAACCCTGTTGTGGTGACACTGCATGTATCATATCAAGATCAGTCAGAACGCACTGTATGATGAGCTTTTTCATTCAGAAATTTGTGTTGCCATAGAAGGATATCTCTACATTAACATCGGATCAGCGGAAAAGTACTCCATGCTCTGGGAAGCCCTCAAGGCTTACATAAGGGGAGTATGTATTGCTAAATATGCAGGGTTTCCTTAAAATATTTGCAATGACTTGGCAAGGGTGGAGATAGAGCTACAAGATATAGATCTGGCCAGCATGGCCAACACAAATTTACCTCTTCTGCATAATAGATCCAAACTCCTACAGGAGTTCCAAGAACTGGCAGATACGTTAGAGCATGCAATATGGGGAAGGTGAGAGACCAGGACATACTCTAGCTCGGCTCCTCCGACGGAATTACTTTGCTGCATTTGTAACAAGCCTTCTGGTGGACAATGATAACGCCACCATTTTCCAGATGTTTTCCAATTATTATCAGCAATTATACACGTCTTAATTGGGTGGAAATGACTATAGCACTGGCTGACTTTCTGGTTGAAAACGCTATAGTGTGGCTCACCCCTGGCCAGCAGCAGTTGTTGCCGGCCCCAAATGCATGCAAAGAAATAACACAAGCCTTTGACGCCTTAAGAGTCTCTAAAGCCCCTGGGCTTGATGAGTTCACCGGGAATTTCTATAAGACATCTAAACATACCCTAGCCCCTCACCTCTTGGAGGTTTATGCTGAATTTCTTGCAAAAGGCATTCTAATCCCTCCTTCAATGAGGCCGTCATCACCCAATTGCTGAAACTTGGCAAGCCAGCTTACCTCTGGACCTCCTGCAGACCACTATCTCTCCTGAATCATTATAACAAGATATTGGCCAAAGTAATAGCAGTACGCTTCCCTCATTTAATGGAGTGCATAATTTCCCCCATACAATCTGGTGTTGTTCCACACCAATCCACAATGATAAACCTTTGCACTATTTGTTCAGTCTTAATTCAAATCTCCCCTACACTCCCCACAACAGTCTCTCTAATAGATGTATGATAAAGCATTTGATTCACTTGAATGGTCGTTCATACGGGTGACACCAAAAAGTAGGAATACCTAAAGGCTTTCGAGATCTCATGATGCTACTTTATAAAGAACCCTTGGCCTGCCTAAGGGTGAATGGCACACATTCAGCAGCTTTCCCACTAAATAGAGACACGCGTCAGGGTCGCCCCTGATGACGCAGAAAAAGAAAGACTTACATATATTCATATATCATGTAACCAAAATTGTATAATGTAGTGTGATTTTAGTAAAGAAAATAATGAACAAGGGAAATTGTGCCCTTGGAGTAGTTCGCCATTATTATAAACAAGCTTAATTAATCAGGAAGAATTGAAAATTGTAGTATTACGTCATAATTGCAAATATGTTTTATGATTTTCTTGATTAAAACTGTTTTATGCTTAGCTTAAATTTAGTAGAGGCTTTGGCCTAGTCGCCTGGTCTCAAATTCAACTGCGTGGTTTTACTCTTAAAAGAACATTATTCTGTATTTTTCCAGTAGAGATGACTAATACACTTATCTCCAAGGTTTCGTGCTAGGCAAGTTTCATCCCCTTTGATCCAAGGTTAGTCTCTGCAGGTGCGAACAATAAGAGTACTGATATCAAAATTATTTGCAAGCTATGTTGCAACTTGTGTTCCAAGGCTCCAAGGACAATGTATGCATAAATGAGTACTAGGAGAAAGACATTTTCCATTGGTCAAATTGAAGCCACCCTATGAACCCTCCAATGGAAGACCCTGCTGAATTTTGAATGTTTCTTGCTTAAACCCACCGGACAAAGAGAAGTCAGCCATTTTCCTTGATGCCATCTTTGAAGCTAAATGCCAGACGTCATCTTGGACGACATCTTGATGCCCTTTTCTCTATTCCAGAGAAAGAGACTTTAAGAATTCTCACCTTAGAGACTTTAACTTTAAATTGCCCCGTCTTGTCCATGCAGTACCTTTGCCCCATTCTCCTTGCTGCTGCAAGGAAACTTGCCCTCAATTCTGCCCCCTTTGAAATCTGCCCCATGCTGATCGGACCGGTACCTGAAGGACGAAGACTTTCCTTGTATGCTGATTGTATTTGGTAATTATGAAAGGATAATTGTATTATGCATTGTGTTTTTCCTTTTAGGTACCAACTGCTATTTTGATAGGGCCCAAGCTAGAAGTTTTCCAATTTTGTGTTGACTAAATTCATTTTGCATGAAGTCCCACATGCCAATGCTAATTAGAGGTTAGTCGAGGTATGCACTTGACGCACCATGTTGAATTGAAATCTTGTCATGCTGACCGATGTATGCAATTAGTCAAATTCAATTACTCATATTAGTGATTTGTATTGCTATAACTGAATGCATTATAATTCAGATTTTGCATAGATTACGTTTCTTCCGCCGCTATGGACAGCTAGTAATGTTCGTATACATATATCATTTGGTTTTGAGACTTATATACATTGTGCTAGCTTTGTTAATATAGGGAAATAAATTCACCAATTTTTAATAAACTGGTGTGGTTATTCATGACTGAAAGGTCAAGTTGCGTCGAAATACCAACTGTTATTGATTCCTAATGTGTTATTCTGGTCTAATAATTGAGTATTGGGTACCGATTACAATAGCTATTGATTATTGCTTTAAGTGATCCGACTATTCTAGGACGAGGGGAGCCCAACTCAGCTAAAAGGTTCACCGACCTCCAACGTGTCCAGGCACAGGTAATTTATAAGGGCTGGATGCGTTATCACCCCCTCTCTCCCTTCCTTTTTATTATCGTCAGGGACCCTCTTGTCAGGTACTTGCAGGAGCATCACTTGGACAAAGGTCTCCAGTTTCAGCACTGCCCAGTTTTGGCTTTGTTTTATGCAGATGATATGTTTTGCATCCATGTGTGATCCATCAACCAACCTGTCTCCCCTTATACACGAGATAATATGATTTGGATCTTTTTCTTTTTTATTGATCAAATGGAGCAAAATTGGAAAATCTTTCACGTACAGTGGCCACTGCGAACTGCTTATTTTCCTCCCCTGTCTCTATTGATGTCCACTCTGGATAGTGGCATTTTGATATCCCATTTATGTCACACTTCCCTGCAACTGAGATCCTCTGGCATTGAGAAATCTTGGGTAGCCTGGGAACGCAATTTAGAAGACTCTATCCTAGATAAAACCTGGTACTACTGCTGCTCGCAAACTAAAATAGTCTCCAATAAAGACAGACACAAGTTACTCCATTATAAGTTTTTACACCGCTCTTGCATCACACTTAAAGCACTGGCTAAACTCAATCCCACAAGACCATATCACTGCCTGAAATGCAAAATGGCTCAAGCTGACTTTGCACATTTATCATGGAAAAGTAATGCCATTAAACTGTTTTGGGGCAATAGCTGCCATGCTTGAAAATACTGTTGAAACCGACCCAATAATGGCCCTACTGTGATATGTGAAATTACTGAGTCCTGTCCAGCGACGCTTTCCGGCCACCGTCCTGCTGCCGACCAAACAGCAAATAGCTCTTTGCTGGGCAGTTGTTGACCTCCAACCATTGCTGCCTGGCTCCAAGATATGACTCTTTGTGACATTATCAGTGATCTTTATTCCTCTCTGCAACCTATTACCTCCAGAACGAAGGACATATGGCAGCCACTTCGGGACTATCTCTTGACATTGGATTCAGATCGTGAGCAGGCTGATACTGACTGACCTGTTTCCCTTATATATTATGTTCGGTATTGAGCACAAATTGTTTATTGCAAGGTAGATACTGTACTACTATACTACACTGTATGGATATCTGCCTGATTGTCATGTTATGATTCTTGCCACAGTTGTCCCTTTGTAGAACTTGTGTGTATGAAGTGTCATTACACATTAGTAACTGTATAATCTGTGTGACTTAATCAAAATGATAACGTTTAAAAAAAAAGATGTAGCAAGCTAGAGTAGTCCAAGGCCACGTGCCCCTTACCCTCTGAAGAGGGACAAGAAAACTCGAATATATAGTGAATACATTAATGAAAGAATGAAATCCAGGTGTGCAGCATTCAGCTACCTAGTAGCATCACAATGCTATAGAAACAGTCTTTGCAAGGAAGCTGGTGGGTGATAGAATAAGCAGGAACACACACATTTTGATATTTTTCCCTATTTGTTCATGGCTTGCAGAGTAGAAGGTAAAGAAGTCCGCCATTTAGAGGTAAAGTAAGAAAAGTACCTGCATCCCATTCTGCTCCTTGTAACTTTGGGAAGAAGTAAGATAGGTTGTTTGGCAGAATGAAGATTTCTGCATGGCGTGTATTTAACTACCTCATGTACAAGGAGTTGCACTGTAGATACTGTTTGACTGAAGCCTTTTTAGGAATCCCAGGAATATGTCTAGCTGCTGCATTTTATACGAAATAGAGTAGGTTAAGGAATTGCTTGGGAGTCCCTAAGTACAGTACATTTCCTTAGTTTATTCAAGAGGCTTTTAGAGCCTGAATTGCGAGGAGATGGGGATAAGAAGAAAGATTTTATCAAGAGATTTGAGAATGGCAATGCAAGAACCTGTTTGAGTTGTTTGGAAAGGGAAGATTTATATACGATGGTCCCTACGTTTTTAGCTAAGTTTAAAGGGTGTGGTGGAAGGGCAAGTTCACCAGGACACAAATCAAGGGACCATGGCCATACAAGGCTTCAAAAAACATAATATTCCAGTCTATTCAATGTGAAGCAGTTCCTCCTCATCCATTGTCCCACTTTAGATATTAAGTTGCAAAACTAGCTGTAGTTAAATCTAAATAGTTCAAAATTGACACTGTCAAAAGTATTAATTTCTCCCCCATCTAGCACTTGTGGTAAGGCTCTAAATATACCTTGACCATCAGAACCCAAACAATGAAGTAATATGTTTTTTTTTCTTTCTGAACCCATTCTGTCCCCATCAATTGCTTTCATATATATGATGTATTCTTCCTTCCTTCTAGTCCAATGAATGGGAGGATCACATTTACACTGTAAGAATTTGCCTTGAGGTTCAAATTGCTTAACGCTTGGTAGTGTTGCTAAAACAAATAATATAACCACGATGTACAAATTGTCAGAAATATCAAGTATGCAGTAAAAAATCTGGAAGCTATAACCGTGCAGATCGATGTTCCAAATATGCACAATAATGCTGTATACAAGACAATTCTGTCATGCAGTAAAGCTGTGCATGTCAGTGTGTATTAGAAAATCCTGTCATGCAGTAAAGCTGTGCATATCAGAGTGTATGAGAAAATCCTACTGTTCCGAAGCTGTTATTCCACCCCTATGTTGGTGAGGATATTGCAGTTGCCGATGAAGTAACTAAAAAAAGGCAGCAGCACATAGAGATGATATCAACATGTTGGCCTTACCCAGGAGACTGATGACGTAGGTGCATTCATAAACACAGTTCTGCATTATGAAGCATTACCAAGGAACCCAGTGGTACAAAACGTTAACAAGGACTACGTCATCAACAAAGCGTTGCTAAGGTGGCGTCAATGTATACAAATAATCCGGCGGTCTGTAAATAAAAGTCAGGGTGCGAGACGCCCGTAAGGCGCTTCCTAGTAGTTTATCTCAATCAATTAAAAAGCTGTAAGGAACGGCATGTTTAACACGGACTCACAAGCAGACTCCAGGTTAATTGCTGAACTCGTCAGATAAAGGTTCTTGAGAAGACACTACTGCGCTCGTGCTGTCTGGAATGAATGCAGCAAGTATGTCTTCTCCACTTGTCGCCAAAATGTTAAGTAATAAGTCCACAGTAAAAGCTTCCACAGTTTTACTGGGAACAGCACGGTACATGACTAGACAATCCGGCATCTCAATCAAGTCTACTCCAGAGTTCCAAACAGAATCTACATAACCAACTGGCAGCGCATGCCCCAATTAAAAGATAATACATAGAAATAAAAGGCACAGTACTAGAATGCAACAACTATGAATTAGTGGACCTGAACGGCCACTATGTAGTGGTCGAGGGGAAGCTTGACAGACAACCACTAACACTAGTGGTATTATATGCTCTAAATGCAAGCCAAACAATCTTTTTTAACACAATGTCACCTGCTCTCATCCGTGCTCCTCTTTCTCTAGTGTTTTGGTGTGATGACTTTAACTGTGTGCCAAATTTGGAGTTGGATAGATCCACACCCCCACTGGCAGGAGCAGTTTCCTACTTCTACACATGTCATTTGTGACAAGGGGCACTTAATCTTCAACTCACGGACATATGGCGCACACTACACCCCGTAGAATAGGAACATTCCATTACTCATATATTCATGAGATTCATACCAGGATTAATCTCATATTCAGTACTGGATCCTTAATCTCCTCCTGTAAGAGGGTGGAATATTTAGCCAGGACTTTCTCTGATCATTGCCCATTATTAGTGACCTTTCAATGCAGCAGTCCAGTCCCATTGATTCCGACCTGGCATCTACAACCACTAGAGCTTACAGATGTTGCTTATAGTACCGTGGTGGGGGAACATATTGACAATTATTTTACAGACAATACTGACACTGTCACACATGAGGGGATTGAATTGAGTGCATTTAAGGTGGTGGTTAGGTGGATATGCATGTCCACACACTGTGGCATAAAACGAATCCTGCAGAAGGAGGTCAGTGACACAGGGAATACACTACGTGACACTGAGAGGGAGTGGGCGCAGGATAACTCTTGCCTCCAAAGGCTGCGGGAGCTCTGGGCTCATTACAAGGAAAGATCGCATCACCACATTTGATTACAAAGAATACACAAGGTGTGATGACTTGGGTGATAAGGCAGGGGACTTGCTGGCTTGGCTCTTGAGGTTGGAGCAACCATCTGTTGATATAGTACTGATCTGTACACAGGGAAGGACCATTGTCAAATCCCAATCGGCCATTAATGGGGAACTTGCGAAATATTACAGAAATCTTTCTCGAAAACCTGAGTTAGAGAGTATAGATGTAATTAACACTTATTTAGCCACAGTAGAGCTCCCAACTTTGACCCCATTATTGATACACAAATTTGATGAACCTCTGACACTGAGTGAGGTGAAAGCTGCTATTAAACAAATTGCCAAAGGTAAAACTCCAGGCATTGACGACTCCCCATAGAGTTGTATGCTATGTATCAGGCAGTCCGAGCCCCACAACTATTAGAGGTATATAATGAAGCTAAGGTCGAAGGTTGCCTCCCAGGATGCATGCATGAGGCCTTGATAACGGTACTCCCCAAGCCTGGCAGAGACCCCTACATGTGACTTCATACCAGTCTCTGTCACTTATAGGAAACAGGAAAAGACAAGATTAAAAGGTAAATGCTAACTGCAGTGCTGCCCAGCATGCATTGATAAGAAAGAGAAATCAGCACAAGCAAACCCACCCCCCTTTGGATTGACTAGTATCAGGGCAGCATCAGGTGCACTAAGCCTTCCAGAAAGTAAACAATTTGAAAAAGTCAACTATTTTGCCAACAATACACCATGGCCAGATGGACTCAGCCACAATTTACATATACATGTCAAATCAGGAGGCACTTCAAGCCAAAAGGTGAGATTGTTTTCATAGCGTACCAGTAAGTTAGTAGTGGGAAAATGTTCTTGCATGCACAGTCAGTTTACTGAGACACGCTTTGAATAATAAGTTCTTGTACTAAAACAGAATCCTGTCCCTGGAAACAACTCCTCCTCACGACTACCAGCACAACTCTTCCTATGACTCCAACAATATTCAGCAAGTTTCCATCATGTCCCCTACAAGAAAATCTTCAGCTGGATACAGGGCCAACTAAAGAACAAAGGGATAAGAGGTGAGTCTGTGTCATCCCTGCAACCCCAAAGGAATAGCTCTTTCAGGTAAGAGCATTCTGTTGATCCTGACAGGCAACCTTGTACCTCAGCTGCCCTCCCAAGAAAATTAGTCTTGTTAGAGTTCCTCTAGGAACACTCTTTTGAAAGTGTTGATGTAAATCGTATTGACTGTATTCAGTCTGGCTAATTTTAAGTTAGCCTTTGTTTTGAAAGAGAATTTTGGTTTATGATTTTTGGCATGTCCAGTAATCAGTTTTATCCCTACTGGGAAACTAGGCCCCAGTTACAAGCAGCATGGTTCTGTTGGGGTGGAAACTTCACATGTGTAAATACTGGCACTGTGCAGTAACCTCCTCTCAATTATGAGTGCAACCACCCTGAATAGGGAACTATGGAGAACTGAATTTACCAGCAAGGATTCAATCAGATTTTTTCAATGCAGAAATGTATCATCCGCTCTGAGCAGTTGTCAAATGTATTTAAGAGGGGTATGGTGGGGATTGTAAAATAGGTTCAGCAAGGTAGAATAAAGGGGGGGAGGACATCAGGTAGGGAACAGCATTATATGCTCCCCCTGTAGCTTGTCTGAGGGCCCCATGGGGGGTTCAAGAATAGGAGCATGCAGCAATGCAGACCTTCCCAAAATTGATTTTATTGTTGAGGTTTTTCCCCCTGCTGAAATTAGGTCTAGTTTTCATGCACACTGGAAATCTAAGTAAGGGGCCATCAACTGTCAAAGTTAAACAGAGCAGAATTCTACCTGGAAATTCTGTTTGGCACAACTTGCAACCTGGGCCTTATTTTTCAAGGATGAAATTTTGAAAACAACAGGGTAGTTACAATAGCCTGCAGTCTCTGTTTTATTCCTATAATAAGCTAAGTCAAAGCATGTAGGCATTTTGTTTTTAATTGTGAAAAGTAGTGTTGCAGGCCCATATTTGTACATTGTTGTTTCATGTTTTTACAATCTGTAAGCGGGGATCATGTTTCATGAAAGATCACAGATTAATGCAGACAGTAGTTTGGTGTGAATTACTTCTTTCAATATAATTTTTTAGTACAAATGTGCAGTGTGCCATACGTTTTTCTAAGAGCATTTGCCCTTATTTAAGAAAAATGACTCATAACTGCACTAGCGCAGTTGTGCGTCATAAAAATTACCACCGGTTAACGTCATTCCTTTGTGGCATCCATGCGCCATATTTAAAAAAACATCACACCATGGCACTAAGGAAAGGTTAGCGTAAAAAAAAAATGATGCTAACCATTGTGACATGCCAGAAAGAAAAATGACACTAATGGCGCAAAAGTGGTGTTAGAATGTTTTGCGGCATGTTCTTTGATGCAAATCATGTTAGCGTCATTTTTAGCAGGATTAGCGTAAAAAAAAAAAATGTGCGAGAAAGAAGAAAGTAGGAAGATAGGATGCAGAATGCAGGCCAGGAGAGATGCCAGAAAGATCCCATTGAGCCCAATACAAGCCAGGAGGGACCAGCTAAGTCCCAGGAAAAGGAGAAAAATCAAAAAGGAAGCAGAAGTGTTGCTTTAGTGAGATTAGAGAGAGTATATGGCCTCCTTGCACATCAATAGCGTCATAATCAATATGACACTAATTAGGCACAACAAGGGCAAATGGTCAGCAGAATATCAACAAAGTGGTACAATCCCTGCATTGTGCCACTTTGTCACCCCTTGCGCCACATTAGGCCAGTGCCAGGCACGTTGTATGCAAGGGTGGCATTACCCCGGTAGGGTGACTGCCAAAATGGTGCATTGCAATCTAAGAGATTCAGCTGTGTCATTTTGTTTTGGCTACTTTGAATGCCAGCTCAGAGCTGGAATTTAAAGGGGGCACACTATTGGTCACAATGGGCCCCTATGTACAGTCAGGGTTGGCATATCATTTGCAATAACCATGAAAAGTACATCATTTTCATCAAGAAATTAACCACAATTGCCACATACCCTGCACCATGGTGTGCTGTATATCATATATGGCACATACATGGTAGCTGATAGGGTGGAGGTAAGGACCGCAAGAAAAGTGGCGCAGCACTGGGTGCAGCATCTGTTTACTTGTATCTGCCCATATCTGTGCACAAACCTGATACACCTCCTAAATATCAGAAAAACACTCACACTGCACATTTCATACACATCTGATGTGATCATGCTTCCTCACAACTATCATGATGGCTAAAACCTGTCGTTTCATCAGCACACATCTTATTTGCTACAATCCAAGGTCGTGTCCAACATCCATCTGGAGAAGAGCTCAAATCTCTGTGTGTACTCAACTGACTGTTGTCCTTCTCAAAGAGCTCCTTGCACGTCCAGTGCCTCACTTCATTATTTAAGAGCAGTGAAGCACTGATGGTGCAAGTGTATCCTTGCTAAAAATCCCTTGGAGAGCTCTACACTGGTATATATATTGTACCTGTTAGAAATGGGATCTTTGTTTGGCAGCCAGGAAACCCCCTGTCCAAGCAAGAACCCTCACTCTAGTCAGGGTAAAGGAGAATCACACTCAGTTAACCCCCGCTCACCCCCTTGGTAGCTTGGCATGAGCAGGCAGGCTTAACTCAGAGACAATGGGGGTCATTACAACCTCGGCGGTCTTTTTGAAAGACCACCGAGGGACCGCCGTGCTGAAGACCGGCCGTGCAGGCGGTTTTCCACTCGGCAAATTATGACTGCTGGCAGCCCTCTGTCCTTTTTCGGACGTAGAGCCGCCAGCAGCCATACTGGCGGTCGGCGGGAAAGTGGAGGTTGCTCCACCTCCACCGCCCGTCATCAGAACACCACCCACCGAATCACATTCCGTGATTTGGTGTGGCGGTGTTCTGGTGACGGGGTGCTTGCGGTGGAGCAGCCCCCATGTATCCTGTCCCCTCCCGGAAGATCAACGGACCAGGTAAGTTGATCGTCCGTTAGGGGAGTGGGGTGGGGGGTGTTGTATGTTGTGTGCGTGCATGGAGGTGTGCGTGTGAGTATGAAGAGGGGGTGTGTGAGTGCGTGTGTGCATGCAGGGGTGTAGTGTGTTCAGAAATGTGTGAGTGTCTGTCTGTATGTATGTCTGTATGGATGTGTGCGTGTATGTCTGTCTGTGGGTGTGCGTGTATGACTGTGTGTGTGTCTGTTGGCATGTTTGTTGGTATGTGTGCGGGTATGTGTGTTGGTGGTGTATGCATGTGTGTACGGTGTGTGTCTGTGTAGCAATGTTGGGGGTAGAGGTAGGGAGGGGGTTCTGCCACCTTTGGGGGGTGGCAGGAGGGTGGGGGGTGTGGGGGATGCAGGAGACCCCTATCAGTGCCAGGGAAGGAATTCCCTGGCACTGATAGTGCTAACCGCCATGGATTTCATGGCAGTTTCCAACCCCATGAAATCCATGGCGGTGAGCCGGGTCGTGATACCGCCGGCGGTTTGTGGCGGCCGCTGGGCTGGAGACCCAGGTCTCCAGCCCAGCGGTCCTCTCCACCCTGGCGGTCGGAATTGAGAAGTGGCGGATGACCATGACAGTAACCGCCATGGTCATAATTCCATTTTCTTTTCCACCAGCCTGTTGGCGGTAATACCGCCACTTCTCTGCCGACCGCCAGGGTCATAATGAGGGCCAATGTGTTAAGTACTTGTACAAACACACACACTAATACAGTGATCCACAAAATGACACAAGACAGGCTTAGAAAGATAGTAATTATTTTATCAAAATAAACAAGTCCAAATATGATAAAAATTCACAATATACTGTTTAAAGTATGAATTTAGCACTTAAAAGCATGAAAATAGTGCCTTGAGGCACAAATACTGAAAGTTGGTATTAAGCTGCATCATGACAGAGTAGTTTCCTACAATGTGACGCCAATGGCGCCGTTTACAGAGTCGTTCGATCCCCAGGTACAGTACCTTAATAAACAAGTGGAAAACAGGCCGGTGCCTCGGAGTCAGGGAGAGCGGTGTGGCTGGATCCGTATGGTGCCGGTTACGGGGCAGAAGGGCAAATATGTCGCGCAGCGGCTTGGGGTCCTTACTGCAGGGCGGTGGAGGTGAAGCGGCATCAGATGCAAAGTCGGTCGCATGGTTTCGGCAGATGTGAAGTCTGGCAGAGTAACGATGCTGCGGGGTAACCTCACAGGGTTGCAATGACGTCACAGGGTCACAGGCACTGGAATGGCATCGGATCGTCACAGACGTTGGACTTACGACACTCCAGTGTCAACGAAGTGGACAGGATCAGCGGCTGCAGTGATGCAAGGCCTTCATGGTCGTCAGACTTCAACCAGGTCCACGGCCTCGGGGCAGGTGGTTTTGCAGTTCCGAGGTAGAGGCGTCCTTTGTGAAGTCGCACAGGGCCATATTTATAGGCCCCCAGGGCCACAGGTGCGTCACCTTTAGTGACGCTCCTGTGGTGCTAAGCACACACCATACTTACAAGGTGGTATTAAGCAACTTTTTGTGGCTTAACGCCACCTTGTAAATACGGCCCCTTCCCGCACAACACTGTTCGTGGAACGGGTGAGCAATGGGTGTTGCTGTGGGCATGCCACAGCACCATCCATTGCATTTTGATGCTGCCTCAGATTTATGAAATCTCATAAACCTGATGCAGTGCCAAAATCTAACGCCACCCCCGGGGTGACATTAGCAAGGTGCAACGAGGAGGAATACTTTTATTCCTCCTCGTTTTTTGCTGTTTCTATGCGTCCTGCATTCTGCCGCACACATAGAAAAAAGCAAAGTGCCAGAAATGATTGTTTACGTGCGGGAAGGTGTCCCTTCCTGCACGTAAACAATCATTTGAAAATGATGCTTTGGCACTTCTGTGTGTGCTGTATTGTGCAGCACACACAGAAGTGCCAAAGCGTCATTAGTGATTGTTTATGTGCAGGGAGGGACACCTTTCCACACATAAACAATCACATCCCTCAACACAGACATCCTTGCACAATGGTGCAAGGATTTCTGCGTTGGCGCTGGCAGCTAAATTTAGTGCCAGCGCAGGGGGAAACGCAGGGGTATTCCCTTAAATACGGCACATCCCTGCGTTTCTAAAGTGAAGCAGCATGGCGCTGCCAATTTTGGTGCAGCATTGCGCTGTGCCACTTTTCTTTAAATCTGGCCCTCTGTGTTTTCCTGCGTCAGTAGACTGTTTTTTCACCAGGAATTAACTTCCAGGGGTCCAGGAACTGGAATGGCACCCTCTGGCAAGCTAGAGTCCAAAGCAAGTAGACTCAGGTCTGGTTGGTGAAGCCTTTGCTGTCCTTGAGGCTTCAAAAAAGGAGGAAAGCTCTACTCCAAGCCCTTGGAGTTATCTCTCAAGCAGGAATGCAACAAGGTCCAGTCTATGTCCCCTTGCACAGGCAGAAGCACCAACTGCAGGATAGCCCAACACAGCACAGTCACAGGCCAGGGCAGCACTTCTCCTCAGCTCTTCAGCTCTTCTCCAGGTAGAGGTTACTCTTGAATCCTTGAAGTAATCCAAAGTCTGGGGTTTTTGGTCCAATATTTATACCCCCTTCTGCCTTTGAAGTTGCCAAACTTCAGAGTAAAGTCTCAAGTGTTTGTAAGATATTTTCCTGTCCAGGCCAGGCCCCAGCCACACACCAGGGGGTTGCAGACTGCATTGTGTGATGGCAGGCACAGCCCTTTCAGGTGTGAGTGACCACTCCTCTCTTCCCTCCTAGCACAGATGGCTCATCAGGATATGTGGGCTACACCCCAGCCCCCTTTGTGTCACTGTCTAGAGAGAGGTGCAAACGTTCCAACTGTCAAACTGACCCAGACAGAGAATCCGCAGACAGGCAGAGTCACAGAATGGTTAAAGCAAGAAAATGCCTACTTTCTAAAAATGGCATTTTCAAACACACAGTTTAAAAAACAACCTCACTAAAAGATGTATTTTTAAATTGTGAGCTCAGCGACCCTAAGCTCCACATTTCTAGCTGCTCCCAAAGGGAATATGCATTTTAATAATATTTAAAGGCAACCCCCATGTTGACCTATGAGAGAGATAGGCCTTGCAACAATGAAAAACAAATTTGGCAGTATTTCACTGTTAGGACATATAAACCACATCAGCATATGTCCTACCTTGAACATACACTGCACCCTGCCCATGGGGCTACCTAGGGCCTACCTTAGGGGTGCCTTACATGTGTGGAAATGGAAGGTTTGGGCCTGGAAAATGGGTACAATTGCCAACTCGAATTGGCAGTTTAAAACTGCAAACCCAGACACTGATGTGGCATGTCTGAGACATGATTACAGGGCTACTCATCTGGGTGGCACAACCAGTGATGCAGGCCCATTAGTAGCATTCGATTTACAGGTGCTGGGCACCTCTGGTTCACTGGCCTACGGACTTACTAGTAACTTACACGTACATTTGACACCTCTGGTTCACTGGCCTACGGACTTACTAGTAACTTACACGTACATTTTACATAGGTGCACTTGAACTTTAGCACTGGATAGTAGTGGTAAAGTGCCCAAAGTATCAAAAACACCAAAAACAGAGTCCAACATAAATCAACAAGCTGGGGAACAGAGGCAAAAAGTTAGGGGAGACCACACCAAGGATGCCAAGTCTAACAATGCCATGTCCTGACTACATTTGTGCAGCGTGTGGCACACAGTGCAGGAACAGATGCTGTGAAAAATATGTTGGAAACATCCATGCATTGCAGAAAGCCAGCACCTCTGACACATATCTTCAATGACATCAGTGTGTTTGTGGGCCTACGAAACATTTCCTGGACCCACTAATTCATAGCAGCACACATTGGCACCAGTGCATCATTCGAATTATTTCACATCCTCAGTATACCATCAGTCATGATGTTGATACCTAAGGATAGATGATGGTGTCTAAATTGACTCACATGTCATTTGTGCATGGCTTAATGCACATCAAACCCTCTCAGACACAACACTGTACGTACACATGTGACATTCAAGGTGGCACTTATTGGTTGCATCAGGGTTTTCAAAAGTAGAAACCTCGCCAATGGTGTAGTGTGGAGGGCCGCCCGCAAGACATGATAGGAAAACAAAGTATTGTGATTTTGTGAACAAAGATTAGCATGGACATCTGTTACACATTGCACTTGTTTAGCTGATTGACCTAGTCAAGTTAGTGTTAGGAATGACTCACTGACATCGACAACATGTCAGTCAGACAGACATAGGTAGCACCCAAAAACATATGTAGCAATGTGACTCACCCATACATACACATCTCAGATTCATATGTCACACTTACTGGGGGATAGGACACTGATAACTGTCAGAAGTTTAGGGTCCAATATTGGGGAAGTGGTGCTGCACCCCTTAGCACCACCCTACTGCGTCCATGTGTGCACAGTATCTAAGATACAGCGCACCACGGCGTAGGGTAGGGGGCAATGGCATCAGAATTTTTGAAGCTATTGGTGTACTGTTCAGAGATATTGTCATAAATTCAGCACTAACCCTGACAAGTACATAGGTGGTCATTACAACCCTGGCGGTCGGTGTTAAAGCGGCGGTAAGACCGCCAACAGGCCGGCGGTAAATAAAATGGAATTACAACCGTGGCGGAAACCGCCAACATAGACAGCCACTTTAACACTCCGACTGCCACGGCGGTACAAACAAACAGCTTGGCGGTCACCGCCAACAGACAGGCGGAGGACAATGTACCGCCCACAGTATCACAACTTACCAATCCGCCACCTTTTCCGGGGCGGATTCACCGCGGACAAAAACACGGCGGAAACAGGACTTCGAAGGGAAAACGCTCACCTCTACACACCCCACGAGGAATCCGGACGCCATGGAACCCGAACTCCACATCCTGCCAGCCCTTATCCTCTTGCTCCTCTACCAGGAGCACGAACGCCGACGGCGAAGACCACGGTAAGTACTGCACCTACGACACAGGGGAGGGGGAGGGAAAAAACAGAGACACACACACGCAACACGCAACACCAACATCCCCACCCCCACCCTCACCCACAACTCACACACTAATACAGCATGATATATTACAGTTACACCCCCCAACCCCCCTGGAAGAATGCAAAGACAAAAGGAAATGAGTGAAACCATTGTAATATATTAAACTCCAGTACGCAAAAATATATATATACACTATAAACAAAATATACATCAAGATTAGTAGTCCAGGTAGTGCTCCATTGAAGTCCGTGGAACACTGGGCCCACACGGTATGGGGGAGACCCACACTCAATCCCTGAAATGACGGAGAGAACACTGCAGGGGCATCAGATAGCAATAAAACAGGCACCTCAGGGGGAAGGGAAAGGGGGGGCACCTCAGCCAGTTGAGTGCACGACGCCAAGTCCACGAGGGGGCCACATACCCACTGTTCCATCCTGGGGAGTGCAAAGCCACAGTCTCATAAGTCTCTACAGTGGGTGGTTTGCCCATTGTTCCATCCTGGGGAGTGCAAAGCCACAGTCTCTCAAGTCTCTACAGTGGGTGGTTTGCACACTGTTCCATCCTGGGGAGTGCAAAGCCACAGTCTCTCAAGTGGATAACAGTCTCCAATGGTTCTGGAGGGGGCTTTGTGCCCAGAGTGCTTCATCCTGCCAAGGACAAAGGTAGTGGATGTGATACTCCACTGGTTCTGGAGGGGACTTTGTGCCCAGAGTGCTTCATCCTGCCAAGGACTGAGGTAGTGGATGTGATACTCCACTGGTTCTGGAGGGGGCTTTGTGCCCAGAGCGCTTCATCCTGCCAAGGACTGAGGTAGTGGATGTGATACTCCACTGGTTCTGGAGGGGGCTTTGTGCCCAGAGTGCTTCATCCTGCTAAGGACAGAGGTAGTGGATGCCTTTCTCCACTGGTTCTGGGGGGGGGGGCTTTGTGCCCAGAGTGCTTCATCCTGCCAAGGACAGAGGTAGTGGATGTTTGTCTCCACTGGTTCTGGAGGGGGCTTTGTGCCCAGAGTGCTTCATCCTGCCAAGGACAGATGTAGTGGATGTTTGTCTCCACTGGTTCTGGAGGGGGCTTTGTGCCCAGAGTGCTTCATCCTGCTCGTGACGGACTCAGTAGCGTCAGTGCCCTTGGTGCTCATGGGCCAGCGGTGCTTGTTGCGGCGGTGCCCTGTTCAGCTGTGCTTGCGTGGCGGTGCCCTGTTCAGCGGTGCTTGTGGCGGCGATGCCCTGTTCAGCGGTGCTTGTGGCGGCGGTGCCCTGTTCAGTGGTGCTTGTGGCAGAGCGGTCCTGTCTGGCCCAGCGGGGCTGGTGCTGCCGGTCCTGTCTGGCCCAGCGGGGCTGGTGCTGGCGGTCCTGTCTGGCCCAGCGGGGCTGGTGCTTCCGGTCCTGTCCTGGGCAGCAGGGCTGGTGCTGGCGGTGGCCTCCTGGGCAGCGGGGATGATGGCAGTGGCCTCCTGGGCAGGGGGGATGATGGCGGTGGCCTCCTGGGAAGCGGGGATGATGGCGGTCTTCTCCGCCGGGCTGCTCTTCCCAGCCTTGCTGACTTTCTTGTGGCCCTTACCCACCTTGGAAGGTGTCGCAGCTGACTCCACACTCCCACCTGTACCCCTGGGAGCGGCTTTGGTGGCTGGAGTCTTCCCCCTCTCCCGCCGGGGACTGGCCAACTTTTGATGCTTGACAGGTGGGGGACTGTCCGTGCTGTGGCTCCGTGCCACACTGGCTGCCCTGCTGCCCGGTGCACTCCAGATTCTGATGACTACAGGCACCACTGGTCCCGGAGATGTTGTGGCTGAGGTGCTAGGTTGGGACCTGGAGAGTTGGGCCCGAGGAGACGGACGGGGTGGGGGAGGTGAGGGAAAGAGGTCAAGGTTGGCCAGGAAAGGTTTTTGGGGAACACTGGGGTGGGTAGCTGGGGGGGGTTTGGGAGTGGAGGAAGAGGTTGTGGTTGTAGGAGGTGTTCGTTTGGTGACTTTGGGTAAAGGTGCACACGCTGGAGGCTGTCATGAGGTGGATGGCTGTTGGGTGGGTGTGTGCCTGCGTTTGTGTATCTTGGGAGGTGGCGTCATAGACACATTGGGAGAGGACACAGGGGACCTGTGAAAGGCAGTGGGGGTGGTGACTGCACGTGAGCGGGGTGTGGTGGTGTGTGTGATGGAAGTAGTGGCTGTAGTTGTAGTGCATGCAGGTGTGAGTGGAGAAGAGACTGGGAGGGAGGAGGGAGACGAGGAGGAGGGGGACACAGTGGAGGCAGTGGATGTTGGTGTGTCTGCATGTGTCTGATGCTTGCGTGAGTGCCTGTGGGATGTGTGGTGCTTAAGTTTGCCTGAGCTTCCCTTGTGTGTTAAGGTGTGTGCATGCTGGTCTGAATGTGTGCTTGGGATAGGCTGAGGTAGAGGGTATGGGGTCTGGGTGAAGGAAGTTGGAGGGGGGAGGCTAGAAACAGGGACAATGGCTGCCATCAGTGCTGAGGCCAGAGTCTGAAAAGCTCGCTGAAGGGCCGCCTGACCAGAATGAATGCCCTCCAGGAATGCATTTGTTTGTTGCAACTGCCTTTCTACGCCCTGGATGGCATTCAAAATGGTAGACTGCCCAACAGTGAGGGACCTGAGGAGGTCAATGGCATCCTCAGTGAGGGCAGCAGGGGTGACTGGGGCAGGGGCTGAGGTGCCTGGGACGAAGGTGATGCCCACCCTCCTGGGTGAGCGGGCACCGGGCAAAGGCTGAGGGGCTGCTGGAAGGGCGGTGCTGGTAGGGGGGGTGGCAGCTGTACCTGTAGATGCGGGGGGCACAGATGTTGCCGCCACCACAAGGGAGCTCCCATCAGAGGACGAGTCCGTGTCACTGGTGTCAGCTCCTGTCCCCGCCGTTGAGCTCCTCTCGCCCTCCGTCCCACTGGTGAACTCCGAGTCCGTTGTCTCGCCCTCCAGGGCCATGTGGGATGCAGCTCCCTCCTGCTCCGGTGCCACTGCTCCTCCGCCTGATGATGCAAATGCACACAAGAACAGGGAGACCACAAAAGGGGGGGGGGGCGACAGAAGAAAGACATGTTGAGTGCATGCATTATCGCTACCGTTGGCAGACACGACAGACACAGAAGCCCCCTGCACTACGCTGCGCACTTGGGCTCCACTGTTCTATCCCTGGGACATGGCCTACAAGGCTGTGGCCGACATCTGCACACATGGATGACACAGGAGCCTGACTAGGTGTACTTGGCACTGTACACAGGTCGGGTGGGGTGCCACAGGGTCTGCCAGAACAAGGGGACCTAACTAGCACACACGCCCTGGCCTAGGGAAATCCACAGCCCACCTCCCCCACCCAGACACCTCCACTGCGCGCAAAATCAGCAGAATGAGAGTGTACTCACCCCCTTGTGGCTTCTGTGATGCACTCAAGCGCCCATCCAACTCCGGGTATGCCACCACCAGGATCCTGAATATCAGGAGGGTCATGGTGCGACGGGCACCCCTCCCACGTTGGGAGGCCATCCCCAGCTGGGCCTCCGCCGTCTTCCTGCTCCAGCAGCGAATGTCCTCCCATCTCTTACGGCAGTGGGTGCTCCGCCTGTGGTAGACCCCCAGGGTCCGGATGTCCTTGGCGATGGCACGCCAAATATCCTTTTTCTGGTGGGCGCTGACCTACATGAATTGTACAGGGGGAAAAGTAAAGTTATTACCAACTGCACAGTCACAGTCATTGGCCCCCATCCCTATCCTTGCCATGTGGCACATGCACTCACCGTCGTTTCATGCACGCCTCAATCTCCCCCTCCATCTTTCATCCACCCCACTCCACACAGGCATAGCCCATACAGCATGCTCCCAGTGTACTTACCTGTTTGTCTGGAGGACCGTAGAGTAGCGTGTACTAGGGGAGGACCCCACCGACAAGTTTCTCCAACTCCTCTGATGTGAAGGCAGGGGCCCTTTCCCCAGATGCATGAGCCATTGTCTCTTCCAGACCGAGGTCACAGCAGCACTTGCAGTGTAGGTCCTCTCCTGTCGAAGATCAGGTATCGAGTGATTGAACAGATAGAAAATGGCGGTCACGTCCGCGGCGGTGCGTACCGTCACCGCCGGCGTACATCGTCATTGGCTCCTGGGACCCATAGGGTCCAATGTTAACCAATGCAGAATTGTGCTGCGGTCTTCGACCGCCTACTGCGACGGTGTACAACGCCAGCGCAGTTACCTCACATCCCATTGTCCCACTTTACAGGTCAGACAGCCACCATTTCAGGGGCCCACATGGGGCCCACATGGCTTAATTTTAAACTGCCTCACACATACCTAGGCCTTGCCTCAACACTGATATAGTGCAAATTTCGGATTATGATTCGTGTTCTGTGTAAGCTGTGGGTATGTACCTCTGAGTTGGTTGACTCTGTGCTCGCTGTTGTCCTTCATAGGCACCGTCCGCTGGGACATGTGAGGAGTTGGCGGCATCCTCCGGTGTACAGCCCGCTGGTGGACCTGTCGACAATGGAGGAAAGACGTGATCATCACCTACAGGCTTGATAGTGCCACAATCCAGGAACTGTGTGCCCAGTTGGAGCCAGACCTGATGTCAGCTATCCGCCATCCCACAGGAATCCCCCCTCCAGTGCAGGTGCTGTCAGTACTCCATTTCCTTGCAAGTGGGTCATTTCAAACAACAGTGGCCATAGCATCAGAGATGTCCCAGCCTATGTTTTCCAACGTGTTGTCCAGAGTGTTGTCTGCCCTGCTGAGACACATGCAGAGCTACATCGTTTTCCCTCAGGTGGAGGATTTGCCTACAGTGAAAGGTGACTTCTAGTCCCTGGGACATATCCCCAACATCATAGGCGCCATTGATGGGACGCATGTGGCTTTGGTACCCCCCACAGGAGTGAACAGGTGTACAGAAACCAGAAGAGTTATCATTCCATGAATGTGCAGATGGTGTGTTTGCCAGACCACTACATCTCCCATGTGAAATTCCCTGGCTCAGTGCATGACGCTTACGTCCTGTGGAATAGCAGCATCCCTTATGTGATGGGTTAACTCCAGAGGTACCGTGTGTGGCTATTAGGTAAGCACCTGGAAGCAAGTCAGTGGGAATGGTTTACTGGGTCTGGGGATATCCCTACAGGTTGGTGTGTGTCTAACAGTTGTCCCTCACCATTTGCAGGTGACTCTGGTTACCCCAACCTGTCAGGGCTACTGACCCCAGTGAAGAATCCCAGGACAAGGGCAGAGGAACGCTACAATGAGGCCCATGGGCGAACTCAGCAGATAATAGAGCGGACCTTCGGCCTCCTGAAGGCCAGGTTCAGGTGCCTACATATGACAGGTGGATCCCTATTCTACTCACCAAAGAAGGTGTGCCAGATCATCGTGGCCTGCTTTATGCTTCACAACTTAGCTTTGTGATGACAGGTGCCTTTTCTGCAGGAGGATGGTACAGATGGCGGTGTTGTTGCAGCTGTGGAGCCTGTGGACAGTGAAGACGAGGAAGCAGAAGAAGAGGACATCGACAACAGGAACTCAGTGATCCTGCAATATTTCCAGTGAGACACAGGTAAGAATACAAACCTGCCTACTACATTTACTTTAACACTACTACCTCTATACTGTCTGTCGTTTTCACCCAGTGTATGGTCACTGAGTTGTCACTTTCCCTTTCGATTTCACAGATGTGGGTGCCACTGTGTGACATCTGCTGTGATTCCTCATGGACTAGAGCTGTGTGACATAGGTATTTTGACCTTACATTTGAAAGAGCATTTTGACACTGTAATTGCTAATACACTATTTTGAAATCACAGACTGACTCCAGATTGTTTTGTGCTTCAAGGGTGTTTATTTAAGTGCTCAATATTGGAGGGGGTTGTAAAACGGTGAGGGGTGATGGTGGAGGAATGTCCATGGCAGAGTCCAGTCTATTAGTCTCACAGGTGCATTGCCCAAATGGGCATAGGAAGTGGAGCTGGGGCAGTTTGAGGATGGACAGGGTGACAAAGTGGGACAGAAGGATGACATTCAGGGTGGTCTCATTTCTTGGCGGGGGTCTTGGCATCGTTCTCTGTCTTTGTCGTGAAACTCAGGGACCGTTTGGGGGGTGGTTCTCCCTCTGCAGGGGGTGGGGTGCTGGTGTGGTGGTCCTGTGGCGGGGCGTCCTGTCCAGTAGTGCAGGCGGAGGTGGTGGGCAGTTCAGCGTCCAGGCTAGTGTCAGGGGCCCCTTGTTGTGCCACAGTGTCCCTCCTGGTGTTGAGTTCTTCTTTCAGCACCCCTACGATGGTGCCCAGGGTGGAATTGATGGATCTGAGTTCCTCCCTGAAGCCCAAATACTGTTCCTCCTGCAAGAACTGGGTCTCCTGAAACTTGGCCAGTACCGTTGCCATCGTCTCCTGGGAGTGGTGGTAGGCTCTCATGATGTTGGAGAGGGCCTCGTGGAGAGTGGGTTCACTTAGCCTGTCCTCCCCCTGTCGCACAGTAGCCCGCCAAGTTCCCCTGTTTCCCTGGGCCTCTGTCCCCTGAACCGTGTGCCCACTACCACAGGACACACTGCTGATTGACGTGTCCTGGGGACAGAGTTATGGGCCCGCTGGGTGGGTGCTGTGCTGGTGTTTCCAGAGGGGGGAAGCTCTGTGGTGGCCTGTGACTGTGTGAGGGGAACCGACTGTCCCGAGGTCCCGGATGGGCCTGGCTGGTCATCTAGATCCAGTTGGACAGCGCTGCTGTCATCACTGTGGGCCTCTTCTGTTGGTGGTGTGGACATGTGTGGACTCTCCTGTCCAGTGACGTTGGGTAGGGGTCCTGCAGGGGTATAAAAGGATGCGTGCTATGGTGTGCAATAGGTGGGTGACCGTGTACCCCAGTGCTTGCATTCCTGTGTGGGACCTTGTGTAATGGTGGTTTAGGGGTGTGTATGGGTATGTGCAGTGGCCATGCTTTGGTGATGGGTGTCCATGCTTTGTTGTTGCATGCAGGGCTTGGTGTTAGGATGTGTGGTTTGTGATGTTGGGACATTTGTGAGGAGTTTGAGTGATGGGGGTGAGGGTGAGGGTGGGGGTATGTGATAGCATGCAAGTAGGGTGGGGGATGTAATAGTTAAGATTTGACTTACCAGAGTCCATTCCTCTATCTACTCCTGCGAGGCCCTCAGGATGCAGAATCGCCAAGACTTGCTCCTCCCATGTTGTTAGTTGTGTGGGAGGAGGTGGGAGTCCGCCGCCAGTCCGCTGAACCGCAAGGTGGTGTCTTGAGACCATGGAACGCACCTTCCCCCGTAGGTCGTTCCACCTCTTCCTGATGTCATCCCTATTTCTTGGGTGCTGTCAAACTGCGTTGACCCTGTCCACTATTCTGCACCAGAGCTCCATCTTCCTTGCTATAGAGGTGTGCTGCACCTGTGATCCAAATAGCTGTGGCTCTACCCGGATGATTTCCTCCACCATGACCATGACCTTGAGCTCCTCCTCAGAGAACCTGGGGTGTCTTTGCCGTGCCATGGGGTGGTGTGGTGATGTGTGGGGTGGTGTGTGTAGTGATAAGTGTGGTGATATTTAGTGGTGTGTTGTGTGAGGTGCGTGGAAGTTCTGTGGGTGATGGTATTGTGTGCCTGTGGATGCTTGGTAGTTGTTTGTGGTGTCTCTCTCTGGCCTTCTCTCTGTAATTCTGGTCGTAGGGGTTTGTGGGTGATGTGGGTGTGTGTTTTATATTGTAATGGGTGTGTGGGAGTGGTGTGTGTATGTGTATCAGGTGTGTGTATTTCGATTTGTTCAATGTGGCTGTGTTTTGTAGATGTGTGTGTATTTTGAGCATGGTGGTTGAAAGACCGCCGCTTGGATTCGTGGGTTGTGATAGTGTGGACGTATTTCTGTTGGCGTGACGGTGGAGGATTTGTTTTCGTCACTGACCTTTGGTGTGGCGGACTTGTGTGGGTGTCTGAATTTTGGCGTATTCCGAGCAGTGGGTCATAATAGCTGTGGCGGATTTCAACGACCGCGGCGGTGTGTTGGCGGTCTTCTAGTGTCTTTTACCACCAATGTTGTAATGACCCCCATAGTGTGATATTGTCATTCAGACTTAGCTATGTTACCTAGCAGACATAAATCTTTCATTGTAGGTACTTGCTAACCTTTTCCTACCTAGCCCCTAAATCAGTACAGCAGTCTTCATGTATATTTCCAGGATTGCTTCAGGCATATGTCAAGCCAAATCACTTGTGTAATATATGTGTGATAATGTAAAATTTGTTAGCTACAGACAGTGCCTACCTTCCACCATCACATTCATGTGTAGTGAATTATGAAAGATGTTTATAGTTCCTGACTATGGGGATTAAAATAGAGTGGCGAAGCAACCAGTGCAGGGCCACTTTTCTTCCCTCCCTTAGTATCCCCCTACCGCCACCATGTGTGCACCATATTTTAAAGACTGTGCACCATGTGACAGGTTAGGGGGCAATACCGTGTAAGGTATTTGATACAATTGATGTACTGTTCCGGGTCAGAGCTGAAATAATGTCCATTACCCTGAACAATACTTAAGGTCCCATTGGTAGCAATGGTTTGCTCCCTTTAAACAGCAGATATTAAAAGTAGCAGCAATATATGGCACAGTTGTTTTTGTTAGATTCCAGTGCACCATGTTGGCTCCCTCCCTATTGGTAGTATACCCAACTTCTATACTTAATGCCTGTTGCAGGCTTTTTGTGGCACAAGGTATTACAAAGTGGCACAATGTCTGGCTTGCACCACTGTAAGTTTCTGCTGTTTTTATATTTGCATAGTTGGGCCACATTAGCTTAAGATGTTTGACACTAATGTTGAACAAGGACGCACTAGGCCCCCGTAAATCAGGGTCTAAGTTCATAAGTTGTTTACAACTGTTTTGGTGTAGTCATGCTCTCTGAGACATGGGCAAGTTACAATTCGTATGTGATGGTGTAGAAGAGTACACCATGTACATTGTGAGTTTACACAATTTTATTTAATTATGTACATGGTGATTCTTCGAGTACAGTTCCATGTGAAAAAGTGTGCACAATTAGTTTTCCTCTGCATACTCCAGCAGCAGTGTTTTGTTGTTCCCACTCCTCCAGTTGTTCACCATTGTTGTCATCCTCCTCATTGGGGACATCTACTTGTTCATCCCAGCGGACATGTACGAGTAGAAAAATTATGTGCAAAATGGTACACACAAGAATGTTTTTGTAGACAAGGGGTGGCACATATAACTGTCCTTCTCCTGTAAGATGTAGACACGTGAACCTTGATTTAAGGAGGCCCAATGTGCACTCCACAACATTTCTGGTCCTTATGTAGGCTTCATTGTAGGCCCACTCTGCATCTGTTGTAGGATTTCCAAAAGGAGTCATGACCTATGGCTCAATGTTATATCCTTGGTCAGCTGCAAAGGAATGTGAGAACATGTGTCAATCATGCACATTAATTAATTGCTAGGTGCCATGGCCCATATTTGTTTTTAGTAGAGTGGTGTATCAGACATACATCTGTAATTGTGTGTGTTCCTGTTTGGATGGATGGTTGCATTGGTCTGTGGTGGTGCACTTTCCGATCATGGGTTGTGCCTTAGGTACATTGTGATTGTAATTGGAATTTTTGTCTGACAGTTCACCCATGCCAAATTTGTGCGGTGTTCTCTATATTTGAGCCAGGAGGGTGTAGGGGGGACTAAGGTGGGCAAGTAAAGTACCACTGCTTTAGATGCTGCCCATTATTTCCGACATGTGGCCCTTAGTGCCCTCTCTTTAGACCTGCAGAAGATTTATGTAGTAGACATGTGAACCTATTTTGTGTGTTGTATTCCATGTAACAGGTGTAGGGCCCATGTGTTGCATGTGAATCTCACCCCTTTGCCCTTAAAATACCTCCCTTGCACAAATTGTTGTTGTTAGCAATTGCTGTCTGGCATATGTATGCGCATGAGGTTCATATGCCCACTGTGGGACAGTTATATGGGATGCATTGTGACGGATGCAAGATTTTTCAGATAGAAGTCCAGCCCTGCTAAGTTCCATGTATCCTCATTCATATGCATTTCAGGCCTCTGCCTGTACATCGTAAGTAGTATATCTGCCGCAGTCCATTGTTGGTACCCTTGTATCATGGTATGGAGATGTGGGATTTACAGGTACGTTTGTTGGTGTGATGTGAGGTGTCCATTCCTACACATGATCTTTCATTGATGGTGATGTTATATCTCAATGTGTGCTGCACTGTGCACCACACAAGGACAAATTGTACCCAATGTACACAATGAGTGTATCTATTATATTTTTCTGATATGTAGATGGTGATGGGACCACTAAGTGGCAATAGATAGCTGCGCTGCCTGAGATTTCTATAACATTGAAAATGTGGGGCAGTGCATATATGTGAGTTTTATGACATTTGAATGGCCAATGCAATTCCCATAGCAGAGAATTTCCTTGGTAAGTGTTATGTGTGAAGGATTTGTATTTTGTTGTGTACTTGTGGACACATGTAGTTGTTTGAGTCCAGCTTTTATATTCATAGGGGGCATTGCTCCACCAGTGCGTCCAGTGATGTGTCAGTCAGGTGCTGCCAGGGACTTGTAGATATAGATGTTTGTGAGGATAATGTGCATTGCATGCAGTGTAGGGTGGAATGTGACATGTGTGTTGTGGTCCATACATCTGTGTTGCCCTGCCCATGTATGTTTGGTGTTGTTTTTGTATTGTTTGTACTACAAGTTTGGTGTGTTGTGTGTGTTATGATTTGTATGGTTTCTTACCTACAAGTAGGCCATTGCCATTTTGTCCATCTTGGAATTGTTGGTTTATGGTAGACTACCTGAAGATGTAAGCATCAGGGACGCTTCCAGGATATTTTGTAAGAAAGTTTGTGATAATTCCATGGAGGTCAACGATGGCCTGCCCATTGATGGAATGGGTATGTTTGAGGTTCCTGTAGAGGTGTTCGGTTGCTGCAGGAAGAACAAGTTGGACATGGGTGCAATCCATTGCACCCAGCACATGCAGGAAGCCAGCAATTAGGAAGAAACCTTCCTTGGTCTCATGCAGCAGTTCCTTGGTGTTGGGGAACCAGATGTTGGGGGACCTTCGTAAGGAAGGCAAAGAGGAATTGTTGGGAGATCCCACCCACTTGTGCCACAGCTGTCTGGAATTAACCTGATGCCAGCAAGTTGATGACAGCCAGGAGTTTGGTTATGTGTGGAACTTCTGTGTGACTCTGCACTCTTGCTGTAATGTCTGACACAATGTGGTGGGGCAGGCATACAATGGACTCCCACCTCAGACGGTAAAGTCTGATCACCTCTTCTTCCATGAGTGCCACAATGCTTTCATGCTGGAGAAAGATCATCTCCTGCCTTCTACGCTGAATTTGTGGCTGCTGTGGTGATGTTTGCAGTTGCTGCAGTAGTGTTAGTGGCACGTGGCATTGTAGCTGTCATCTTCTGTGGGTGCCGAGCTGTAGGAGTAACAGTTCCATGGTATTCAGTTGCTTTCCAATGCTCCTTCGGTGCGGATGTAGTAGTGTGTGAGCCTCATTTTAATGCCTCTTCTGACCAGGCATTAAAATTTTGATGCTAATCGGAAATTAGCATCATTTTTTGGACCCAGTCCTTTGTGTGCGTCATTTTTCCATTGGGTTCTAAATTTGGCCCTAGCGGCCTAGTGGCATTTTTAGGAGGGAATGCCTACCTTGCATATCATTGTCCTTAAACGACGCAAGGTGAGGTAGCGCTCCCTAAAAATAGTGGTAAATCAGAACATTTGACGCAAGACTCCTCTAGCATCACAATATAAATATGCTGTTAAGTTGGCACCTCTTTTGCATAAAAGAAAATGGCGCAAAGGCGGCACTAACTTTTCTTAAATCTGGGCCATAATGTTTGGCAGTTAAGGCCTGATCACGATCTTGGCAGATGAAATACTACTTTAAAAACGTGGTGGCTATTTCGTCAGCCAGATTAAGATCCACATAAGATATATTTGGATCATAATACATCATATCTGCAACATTTGAGATGGAGTAATTCCATCCTCCTAGATCGTAATCAGACCGTTAGTCTGGCTACCAATAAGATGTGTTTATTTGAATCCTTAATTGAAAGGTGTTTTACAATCTGTAAGCAGGGCTCATGTTTCAAGAAACATCACAGATTACTTCATAGACTATATTATGGTGTGAATTCCATTCTTTAATATAATTTTTCAATAGAATTGTACAGCGTATCATAGGTTTTTCTAAGAACATAATGTTTGGCAGTTAGTCTGACTAGCAATAAGGTGTGTTCATCTGAATCTTCAATAGAAAGGAGGTACATGTTTCTGCATGAGGTCTACTTGCCTCTTCTAACCTCAAATGAAACACTTTGAAGCAAAAGACTTACTTCTGTCATGGAGACAACAAAGTCTACTAGGGAGTGTGTTAGTATTTGTGTGTATGTGGGTGTGTGTGTGTGTATTACCTACTGGCGGTCGCCAGTAGGTAGTTATAACTAGGACCATGATTCCATAGAAAACTGATTCTTTAATTTGCCTATATCTTTGGCACAGTTTGAAGAATCTTCCCAACATTTTCCCAAAAAGTTCCAGGGTAAATATTGTTGCACATAGAAAGTCCCAGGGTGATCCGTCAAGTAGGGGTTGAGAAAACGGGGGGTCAAAAAAGTTGAGTTTTTAATGTTAATTCCCATTGGACCTTTGAACACGACAACAGCCCGAACCACTGGATGAAATTACACCAAATTTGGCAGAAAGCTAGCTTTCATTATGCAGATCACACTTTCATTTATTTGGTGTAAATCAGTTTGGTAGTTGTTGAGATATTAAAGGGAAAATACATTTGTATCTCTAGGGTCGTGGATCCTTGGTGAATAAATTGCAAGATTTTGCTAATTTTCGGGAATGCGCACACTAATAAAAGTGCTAAAATTGGCTGGCTGCAACCTTACTAGAAAGTTGCAGTTGCCATTTTATTTCACGGGACACGGTCCCCGGGGCTGAAAATCCAATTTGAAAGTGGCATAAGGGGTCAGGGTGAAGGGTGTTTTAGGGTCAAATTATGCATTTAAAATGACTTTTCTTCACCATGCATGATATTTACGTATATCTTTAAATATCCTCGAATATTGGAGGATACGAATTTTCTTTTTAAAAAAACATTCACAGACTCATTCATGCACTAATTCATTCACTCATACATGCACTCAGAGACTCATGCGCCCACACACACCTACTCAGACACGCATGCACCCACTCATAGACACACACCCATTTTCAGATACACTCACGCATCCACTCACAGATCCACTAACAGAGACAGGGTCTGTGGCCAAACCTCGCAGCATATGGCCAAATGCTGTGTGCGGCAGTGGTTAAAATTAATATATAGTAATTAAAATTACTTTATGTTAAAAAACCATAGAACTTCACTCAAAAAAGAAAGGTTACAGAGATGTTAAAGGTTCCACGCTGCAAGATAATGCGTTGATTTCCAAGAGCGCAGCCATGGTTCCGTACTGCAATGCTGGGGTATTTTGATGCCCAGGGACGATGTGTTGAAAATTCAGAACACGCTGGTCGAAAAGAGCAGGTGCTGCACCGGTCCAGTATGCGATGCAGTGATTTTCCAGGTACAAGGGAGCTACAAGGCAGGCGATGTGTCAAATTCTGCAGGCGCTGCATCGATTTTTCGCCACATCGGGATTCTCTTTTCTCTGGTGAAGTCTTTGTTGGCACTTAGACTTAAGAGCAGGAGGCAAGCTCAATCCAAGACTTTGGAAAGCACTTGTGGAGGAAGGGAGAGTCCTTCCAGCAGAGTCAGGGGTCAGAAGGACAACAAGCAGGAGAGCAGTCCTTTCAGCAAAGCAGTCCAAAGGAGTCCTTTGGGCAACCAAGCAGTCCCTATGACAGAGTCCAGTTGCAGGTCCAGAAGTGTCTGATTTGGTGGGGTCACAGAGCCAGTATATATACCTAAATGTGCATGTGAAGTGGAAGAAACTTCAAAGAGTGGTTTTGAAGTGCACAAGTTCCCCTATAAACCAGCCCCGTCTGCTCTGTTGGGGAGGTTATAGGTCATTTGTATGAGGACAGGCCACTGGATTTTGAAGTGTAAGAGAGAGCCCCTCCACCCTTTCTGCCAAGGGACACCTATCTGTATGCAGATGAATGCAGATGCAGCTGAGTGTCCTGTGTTTATGGCTGTCTGGGTGGAATGCACAAGTGGAGCTGTCAACCAGCACAGACCAGATGTGGATTGGAGACAGGTTGTAAGCCACAGATGGCATTAAGTGCAGAGAAATGCCTACATTCTAAAAGTGACACAATAAAATAATGGCCCAAACTTTTCTATTAAGTTGCTGGCAGCAAATCAGGGTCTTGTGTTGGTGCATGAATCCATGCGGAGGGTCCACATCTCTAGATATCTACATTACTTTTTGCTGTAATGTCTCCAAAACTACTGAACCTGTACACCAAATCACAAAAAGCATGCTTTCTGGATCAAGAGCCAGCTTTTTGCCATATTTGGTGTAATTCCGTCTAGCCGTTCAGGCTGTAGGTGTTTTCAAAGATCCTGTGGGAAAATGCATGCGAAAAAAGCATTTACGGACACCCCCTTTTTTCTCAGCCTCTGCTTGATGAATCACCCCAAAATGGCAGCTAACCTGTCAAAGTAGTTTTGAAAATTTTGTCAGTATCCACCAAACGGAGCCAAAGTTATTGGCAAAACCCAAAACACTTTCCTAATGGAAACGAGGTCCTATCTACAAGGAAAAAGAATTATCTATAACTACTTGCTGCCAAACAGCAGTAGATATGATTTATATGTATATATAGATATGGATAGATCCATAGATATTCACTGAAAAAATCAAAGGTTGCAGGGACATTATAGTTAGGCTCCCATTTTACTTTTCAATGCATCTCCTCCTCTGCTGCTCCTCTGTCTAAATTTTTCATGCATCCCAGGAACTGTGTGTTAAAAGGATACAACCACTAATTCTTAAGACTCATTTAAACCTTTAAAAAGTGATCTCTAGACTTGAATATTTGTCATTTTGGTCTTATTTTATTCAGATAAATATTTATTTTCCTAAACCGGTGTGGAGTACTTTTTGTGGTGTTTTCATTGTGTTACTGCATGAGTTATTGCACAAATACTTTACACATTGCTTTATAAATTAAGCCTGACTGCTCTGTGCCAAGCTACAAGAGGGTGAGCACACCCATAATTTAGGTTGTGTAGTGATTTACCCTGACTAGGATTGTGGTCCCTAATTGGACAAGGGTGTATACCTCTGCCAAGTAGAGACACAGGCGGTCATTCTGACCGCGGCTGTCGGCGGTCGCCGCCCGCCAAGCGGTTCCCGCCGAAAGACCGCGGTGGCCATTCTGGCTTTCCCGCGGGGCCGGCGGGCGACCGCCAGAAGACCGCCTGCCGGCCCATCGGGAAAGCCCCTTCAACAATGAAGCCGGCTCAGAATGGAGCCGGCGGATTTGCAGGGGTGTGACGGGTGCAGTGGCACCCGTCGCGATTTTCACTGTCTGCAAAGCAGACAGTGAATATCTTTGTGGGGCCCTGTTAGGGGGACCCTGCACTGCCCATGCCAGTGGCATGGGAGGTGCAGGGGCCCCCAGGGGCCCCACGACACCCGTTCCCGCCATCCTGGTTCTGGCGGTGGACACCGCCAGAAACAGGCTGGCGGGAAGGCGGTCGGAATCCCCTTGGCGGTGCTGCAAGCAGTGCCGCCATGGCGGATACCCTGGGCCAGCGGGAAACCGGCGGGAAACCGCCGGCTCCCCTTTTCTGAAGCCGCGGTCAGAATCGCCCAGGAAGCACCGCCAGCCTGTTGGCGGTGCTTCCGCCGCCCTCCGCCATGGCGGTCATGGACCGCCAGGGTCAGAATGACCCCCACAATTTCTAACAAGCATGATGCAACTCACTTCTTTGTTAGTCATTACCTGTTGGCTGTCTTTTTAGATTAAATGTGGCACATAACTCCTTGACATTAACATACTGCCAGGGTGTCCAGCCAGTTTTGAGAACTTGCAACATCCAACCCAGCTACATAATGGACCTAAGCTGACTCTGTCCATGATGTAAAAGTGACATGACATTTTGAATGATGTCAATTTAAGATGACATTATGTTATTTAGTGTGTAAATACGGTTGGACGAGGGGTTCATACCATTATTGACAACAGTCAGAAGCTTTTCTATGTTTTCCTTATCAATCTGCCTTAAACGTGCGGCTGCCTCCATTTGCGAAAGCGTTCTGAGATCTCATTATATATGCCATTTAAAAAACATTTTGAGCGTGGCATTTCTAGACTTAGCAAGGAATCTTGTAAGTCAACATTTTCTGAAAGGAGACTAAGGTGTTTTTTTACAGCTATTAATGTGGAAGAGCGTAACCACAGTTTGCTCACACTATGGGGGTCATTATGACCCCGGCGGTGAATGGTAATGTGACGGCAATACCGCCATCAGTCTGGCGGTACATACCACCACATCATAAGAATGTCGGGTTGGCTCCAGCCAACCCGCCACTTCTCCACTTATATAGCCATGGCGGTATCAGACGCCGGGCCGGAGATGTCTATCTCCAGCCTGGCGGCCACCATAGTACCGCCAGCAGTATTATGAGCCTGCCTACCACCATGGTTTTAAACCACCCACCCCCTCCGATCCTCACAGTCCTTCCCACCCCCATACATGCACACACCCGCAGACACACACCACACATACACCCAATCACTCACACCGGCATACGTGCATTCATACACCCATACTTCCAGACATGCTAGTACACATTCCTACAACATTCCTACAACGATCACACTGACATGCAGATACACACGCACTTCACCATGCACGCATTCACTCACATGCATAAACCAAGCAAACAACACAACATACACAGACGCATTCCCACACACACTCACACATGCATGCACACACTCAGACACACACACACAACACCCCCCACCCTTCTTCCCCCTGCCCTGTCGGAAACCCGACTTAACTTGGTCGAGGAGGTCTTGCCGCAGGAAACGGGAAGGGGCACTGCTACCGCCAGCAGAACACCGCCAGGCCATATTAGTGGACATAATATGGCTGGCAGCGTTCTACTGCTGTGGCGGTGCGGCTGGTAGCAGTGCCAGCTTACCACCACCTGACAGTGTGATCACTGCAGGATTTCTGCCCTTCTTGTGGCAGAAGTCCGGCAGTGATCATAATATGGCAGATGTATTGTAGCCGCTGTGACGGTATGTGATGGTATGTTTGCGGCCGTACTCACGGCGGTAGGTGGTTTTTATTGCCATTGGTATAATGAGGGCCTATATGTGACAATACCCAAGTTTTGTGCTGTGATGTAACAAGGGTCCAGTCAGCTCACTCCAAAACCTCTTGTGGGGTTTACAAAACACACATGACAACCATTTGTCTCCACTGGCCATAATAACCACCTGTCAGGATGTGAAAGTGATGAATTAAAGGAACCGTTCTGAACCTAACTATTGAGCTTTTCTTCAGTGAGATTTAAAAGTTTTTTGTCAATAGTCAAATTTTGCAAAGGTGGAAATACTGGGCACACTCAGGCCCTCATTATGACCCTGGAGGTGAGTGATAAAGTGGCGGTAATACTGCCAACAGGCCAGTGGTACTTACTGTCAAATTATGCCCATGGCGGAGAAAACTCCCATAGACAATGTACCACACCAACCGCCAGGACGTAAACAACACTTACCACAGCCAGGCAGAAGAGAAAGTACCGCCCACCATATTTTGACCCTTCAATCCGCCACAATTTCAGGGGCGGTACCAACGGCATCAAAAGCCTGGCGGAAACACTACACAGAAAAGCAAAGACTCAAAATCAGAGACACAGGGAATAACAATGCTGCCATGGAACCGGACACAGGGAAGAACAACACCGCCATGGAACCGGAACTGCAGGTCTTCGCAATGCTCATCTACGTCATGCTCCACTTGGAACACCAATGCTGACGAAGATGAAGACGGTGAGTACAGCCACCTAGCACACAAGGGAGGGAAGGAGGAAAACAAGAGTGACAGACACACACACACTACACACACCATACGCACAACCAGCTGCAGATGAAAAACAATGGCACACAATACATGGCAGAATAATGCAAGGACAACAAGAATACAGTAATGAGAATGTATTGATATAAACAGCTACCAAATAAACCAATTGTATGAGAAACAAATATGTACAAATGTACACAAAGGGCCAATGCCCAGTCCAATGTATTAAGGGCCGACATGGCCACTGGGCACAGTGCAAGGCCCAACTCGAATCCTGACTTCATCCAGATAGAACTGTGCAGGGGCATCAGTTTGCAAGTAGGTGCCTCAGTGGGATGGGGGGCACCTCAGCCAAAGTCGGGAACAAGCCCACTGGTTCCGGAGGAGGCTCCATGTCCATTACTCTGTGCTGGGGAGTGCAAGGCCACAGTCTCTCAGATGGGTGACTTTCCCACTGGTTCTGGAGGGGGCTCCATGCCCATTACTCTGTGCTGTGGAGTGCAAGGCCACAATCTCTCAGGTGGGTGACTTTCCCACTGGTTCTGGAGGGGGCTCCATTCCCATTATTCTGTGCTTGGGAGTGCAAGGGCCCAGTCTCTCAGGTGGGTGACTTTCCCACTGGTTCTGGAGGGGGCTCCATGCCCTTTACTCTTTCCTGGGGAGTGCATGGCCACAGTCTTCGGAGTGGGTGACTTTCCCACTGGTTCAGGAGGGGGCTCTATGCCCATTACTCTGTCCTGGGGAGTGCACGGTCACAATCTTTCAGGTGGGGAACATGCCCATTGCTCCTGGAGGGGCACCCTGTACAGAGGTCCCTGCAGGTTGGCCTGCATGGCTTCCACTGGTGGAGATGGCTGCACTGTGTCATTTGGAGGTGAGGGCTGCACAGTGTCAGCAGGTGAAGGTGCCTCCTGGGCAGCGTCTGCTGGAGGTGAGGGCTGAAATGTGGTGGCAGGTGGAGGTGCCTCTTGGGCAGCCTCTACTGGAGGTGAGGGATGCACTTCCTCAGCTAGCAGTGGGGGCCCCGTGACCACTGGTGGTGGTGGAGGTCTCACCCTGACATCCTCCACTGGAGTTGAGGGCTTCTTCCCATTCATGGCAGAAGGCATGGGATCCTTATCCTTCCTGGCAAGGGTTGAGGGCTTCTTCCCCTTCATGGCAGGTTGTGCATGTTCCTTAGCCTTCTGAGCAGGAGTCAAGGGCTTCTTCCGCTTCATGGCAGGAGGTGCAGGCTCCTTCCCCTTCATGGCAGAAGGCATGGGATCCTTATCCTTCCTGGCAAGGGTTGAGGGCTTCTTCCCCTTCATGGCAGGTTGTGCATGTTCCTTAGCCTTCTGAGCAGGAGTCAAGGGCTTCTTCCGCTTCATGGCAGGAGGTGCAGGCTCCTTCCCCTTCATGGCAGGAGGTGTGGGATCCTTAACCTTCCTAGCTGGTGGAGTGGGATCCTTAACTGCCTTTCCACCATGACTAGGTGGTGCCACCACTGTCCACCTGGACTGTTTGGCTGAGGTGCTGGGCTGGGTCGTTTGGACCCTGCTCTTATGAGCAGGATGGTGGGGAGGGGGAAGGAAGAGGTCAAGTTGGGCAAGAAAAAGCTTCTTAGGGACTGTGAGGTGGGAGGAGGGATGGAAGTGGAGGTTGAGGAAGTGGTTGTAGGAGGTGTATGTCTGATGGATTTGGGTGCCAGTGCATGGGCAGTGTGCTGATGTGAGGTGGATGACTGTTGGGTGTGTGAGTGCTTGCGTTTGTGTCCTTTAGGAGGTGGGGACAGACAGGGTGGGAGAAGACACAGGGGACGTGTGCATCGATGATGTGGAGGTGTCTGCTAGTGAGGTGTGTGTGCTGCTTGGTGTGGTGATGCTGGTGCTTGATGTTGATGCAGTGCATGCAGGTGTGAGTGTGGACGAGATTGTGAGGGAGGTGGACGAGGAGGGGGATACAGTGGAGGCAGTGGATGTGGTTGTGTGTGCAACTGTCTGGTGTTTGCAAGAGTGCTTGTGGAATGAAGTGTGGTGCCTGTGTTTGACTGCGCCATTCTTGGGTGTTGTTTTGTGTGCATGCTTGTCTGTATTTGTGCATGGGATGGGTTGGGGTTGAGGAGACTAGGACTGGGAAGTGGTAGTTGGAGGTGGGACATTAGGAACTGGGACAATGGCTGCCATCAGAGACGAGGCCAGAGCCTGAATTGATCTCTGTTGGGCTGCCAATCCACCGTGGATGCCCTCCAGGAATGTGTTGCATTGCTGCATCTGGGATGCCAGCCCCTGGATGGCATTCACTATGGTTGACTGCCCGACAGAGATGGACCTCAGGAGGTCAATAGCCTCCTCAGTCAGGGCAGCAGGGCTCACTGGGCCAGGGCCTGAAGTGCCTCGGGTGAAGGAGATGCCCACCCTCCTGGGTGAGTGGGCACGGGCAACTCGCTGAGCGGCAACTGGGAGGGCGGTGCTGGTACGGGGCATGGAAGCTGTACTTGCAACTGGGGTGGTCCCAGTGGCGTCCACCACCACCAGGGAGCTTCCATCGGAGGAGGTATCCTAGTCTGTGTTGCCACCTCTTGTCTCTGACGTGGTGCTCCCCTCGCCCTCTATCCCACTGGTTACCTCGGCGTCAGTGGATTCTGCCTCCTGGGTCCTGTGGGATGCAGCTCCCTCTGTCACCGGTGCCTCTGCTCCTCCGCCAGATAATGCTAATGCACACATGGACAGGATGACATTAAAAAAGAGAGAGAGAGAGAGAGAAAGGAAACACTGGGTCAGTTACTGCACCAACACCACAGTTGGCATACACAGCACCGTCACACACAGGGATCAGGCTTGACCACTATGCATTGCACTGCCCGTGATTTGGTTAGATGCCACGGCAAGATGAGGGCCACACACAGCCAAATGCGTCCCTCCTAGTACCCAGAAAGCCCTGACTGACATGGAATACTAACAAGCTAGGTTACTTGCATTTGCCATGCACACATTACCCTTGGGCTGAATCACACTGCAATGTCTGGCCTGGCCTTAGGAGCACCCACTAACTCACATCCACCACACGGATCCCATGCCTCCTGCCAATTATTGTAATAATGCCCACTGTATTGACCCCCCATGGGGCTGCTGTGATGCCCTTGAGCGCCCGTCCAGCTCTGTGTAGGCCACCGCCAGTATGCAGGCCATCAGGGGGGACAGGTTCCGACTGACACCCCTACCTCGTTAGGAGTCTATCACCAGCTGGGCCTCTGCGGTCTTCCATGCTCAGTATCTCAGGTCCTCCCACCATTTTTGACAGTGGGTGCTCCACCTGCCATAAACCCCCCGGGTCCACACATCCTTGGCGATGGCACGCCATAATCCCTTCTTTTGATGGGCACTGACCTGTAGAGGTAATACAGACAGGTGGATACCATTACACCGACAATCCAGGCTGTCACACAAAGGGCCCACAAATCCCGTTTCCATCACCATTGGCGTACACATTGGCCGGCGCACACCATGTACACCACCACAAGACATTCCCCCCGATGACACACACATCTCCATGCATCCTTCACACATGCATCGTACCCAAGGTGTACTCACCTGTTGGTCTGGAGACCCATACAGCAGTCCGTACTGGGGTAGGACCCCATCCACCAATTGCTCCAACTCCTCTGAAGTGAAGGCAGGGTCCATTTCCCCGGTCACACTGGCCATGGCAGGTTCTAGACACAGGTCAAAGCAGCACACGCAGTGTAGGTGTTCTTCCGCTGAAGGTCAGGAAACAAGTGAGGAATCAGATAGAAAATAGCAGTCATGTCCACTGCGGTGTACACCGTCACCGCCAGTGCAGATCCCCATTGGCCACTGTACTCCATAGAGCCCATATTATCTAATGAGGAATTGCACTGTGGTGCAAGACAGCCATCCGCCATGACGCCCAACGTCAGCAGAGTTACCTCACTTCCACCTATCCCTATATACAGGACACGCGGTCGCAATTTCATGGTAGTAGACAACAGTCATATCAACCTTAACTGCGTCACAGCCTAGATCAGCACATTTCTCACCATTTCCACTATCCCATCACATAAATGCACTATGTACACTGAGGTTGTGGTTCCATTGTTCAAATTGAAACAGCCTACTCACTCTGGTGTCACCTACCCCTGAAGATAAATAGTAGGAGGAGACATACACCCGTATACAGACCCCAAGTGGACTTGGCTACAATGGAGGACAGGCACATCACACTCACCTATAGACTGGATAGGGCCACAATAACTGAGCTGTGTGCCTAATTTAAGCCAGACCTGATGTCTGCTATTCGTCATCCCACTGGGATCCCCCCTCTTGTGCAAGTGCTATCAGTGCTCCATTTCCTGGCAACTTGTTCTTTACAAGTGACAGTGGGCTTGGCAGCAGGAATGTCACAGCCAATGTTCTCAATCGTGCTGGCAAGAGTTTTGTCTGCCCTGGTGAAACACGTGCAGCTACATAGTTTTCCCCCAGGTGCAAGATTTGGCCACAGTGAAGGCCGGATTCTATTCAATGAGACATATACCCAATATTATTGGGGCGATTGACAGAACACATATTGCGTTTGTCCCCTCCGCCAGAATGAGCTGGTGTTCAGGAATCGAAGAGTTTCCACTCACTGAGGCCCATATTTATACTTTTTGACGCTAAACTGCGCTAACGCAGTTTAGCGTCAAAAAGTTTTGCGCCGTCTAACGCCATTCTGAAGCGCCATGCGGGCGCCGTATTTATGGAATGGCGTTAGACGGCGCAATCAGACCGGCGCTGCCTGGTTTGCGTGGGAAAAAACCACGTAGACCAGACAGCGCCGGCGTAGGGGGAAAATGGCGCATGGGCGTCTTAAAATGGGGCAAGTCAGGTTACGTCGAAAAAATCGTCTTAACCCGACTTGCGCCATTTATTTTCGACGCCCATCCCCCATCAACATGACTCCTATCATTGTAAAGATAGGAGTCATGCCCCCTTGCCCAATGGCCATGCCCAGGGGACTTCTGTCCCCTGGGCATGGTCATTGGGCATAGTGGCATGTAGGGGGGCACAAATAAGGCCCCCCTATGCCACCAAAAAAAAATATAAAAAATAAAAAATTATACTTACCTGAACTTACCTGAATGTCCCTGGGGTGGGTCCCTCCATCCTTGGGGGTCCTCCTGGGGTGGGCAAGGGTGGCAGGGGGGGTCCCTGGGGGCATGGGAGGGCACCTGTGGGCTCATTTTGAGCCCACAGGCCCCTTAACGCCTGCCCTGAGCAGGCGTTAAAAAGTGGCGCAAATGCGCCGTTTTTAGCCACGCCAACTCCCGGGCGTCTCTTTTGCCCGGGAGTATAAATACCACGTAAAGGCCTGGGAGTCATTTTTTAGACGGGAACGCCTCCCTTGCATCTCATTAACGCAAGGAAGGGGTTCACGCTAAAAAATGACGCACATTCCGGGAACTTTGGCGCTATTCGCCTCTAACGCCATAGTATAAATATGGCGTTAGTTGGCGTTAGTTTTGCGTCGAAATTGCGTCAAAAAAAACGACGCAATTTCGGCGCAAACGGAGTATAAATATGGCCCTGAATGTGAAAATGGTATGCCTGGTGGACCAGTACATCTCCCACATCAGTGCTAAGTATCCTGGGTCGGTGCATGAAGCATTTGTTCTGAGGATTAGCAGCATCACAAATGTGATGGCCAAACTACAGAGGCACAGGGTGTGGCTAATAGGTGAGCCATGGTCCCCACCCACTGTATGTTAGTGTATGCCTTCAAGTGTCATCCCCAAATCATTGTGTGAAGCTAAATGTTGTCCCTAACTACTTGCTGGTGACTGGTTACCAAAACCTATCGGGCTGCTGACCCCTGTGAGGAATGCCAGGACAGTGGCTGAGGAACATTATAATGAGGCACATTGGCGAACCAGCAGGATCATCGAGAGGACCTTTGGGCTCCTGAAGGCCAGGGTCAGGTGCCTCCATCTGACAGGTGGATCCCTGTGCTACTCACCCAGGAAGGTCTGCCAGATAGTAGTGGCATGCTACATGTTGCACTACCTGGCCCTCAGATGGCATGTACCCTTTCTGCAGGAGGAGGAGACTGGAGATGCCTCAGTGGAAGCAGTGGACCCTGAGGACAGTGAGGATGAGGAGGATGAAGACGAGGATTACAGAACATCAGTTATCCGTCAATACTTCCAATGACACACAGGTGAGACAGTGTAACTGACCATTCCTATGACTATTGATGTATTCTGTGTGGCAGTAGCATGATGGCCTTAACTTCATTTGCATCTCAACTTACTGTCACCTAAGGCTTGTCATTTTACAGATGTTGGTGATATAACAACTGTAGACTGATGTGATAACTACAGACAGCTACAGGTCCTTATTTCTATGCTCTCACAGGTGTTCAGATCATTTGCACTAGATGTGACTGTTTTCATAAATACACATTTCCAAAACATAAAATACTAGTAGTCAAGTTGTGTTCAAGGGTGTTTATTGTAGTGCTATAAAACTGAGGGAAAAGTGCAATGGAATGGGGTGATAATGGTGGAAAGTCCAGGGTATTGTTCCAAACTGTTTTAGCACAGGTTCAGTGTCCAAGGGGCAATAGGAAGGGGAGCAAAGGCAGTTCAAAGTAGACAAGATGACTGTGTGGGACACAAGGGGGCAATCAGGAGAGTCTCATTTCCTGGCGGTGGTCTTGGCAAGTGTCTCTTGCTTCTGTCTGGGTCACAGGTAACGTTTGCGGGGTGGTTCACCTTCTGCAGGGGGAAGGGTGCTGGTGGCCCATGGGTCCTGTGGTGGGGCCTCCTGCCCACTAGCTGCAGCGGAGGTGGAGGGCTGGTCAATGAACTCGCTAGTGGTAGGGGCCCACTGCTGTACTGTTGCCTCCCTCATGATGTTGGCCAAGTCTGCCAGCACTCCTGCTATGGAGAGCAAGGTGGTGTTAATGGCCTGCAAGTCCTCCCTGATCCCCTGATACTGTTCCTCATGCAGCCGCCTGTTTTCCTGCAGGTTGTTGAGGATCTGACCAATCGTGTCCTGGGAATGTTGGTTGGCTCCCAGGATCTCGCTGAGTGCCTCCTGGAGAGTCAGTTCCCTGGGCCTTTCCTCCCCCTGGCACACAGTGGTCCTCCCAGTGTCCCTGTTGCCTTGTGCCTCTGTCCCCTGAACAGTGTTCCCACTGCCACTGACCCGAGGTCGCTGATTGTCTTGGGTGTGAGGTGTGGACTGGGGTCCCTGTACAGGTGGGCACACTGCTGATTGACGTGTCCTGGGGATAGAGGTGTGGGTACGCTGGGTGGGTGCTGTGGTGTTGGATACTGATGAGGGAGGCTTTGCGGTAGACTGTGAGTGTGCTTGGGTGACCGACTGTCCAGTGGTCCCTGATGGCCCAGGTTGTTGGTCCAGATCATGAAGTCCAGAGTTACTGTCATCACTGGGGGCATCTTCTGTTGGGGGAATGGATAGTCGAGGCACCTCCTCTCCGCTGACATTGGCTGGGGAACCTGTGGGTATGTAAGTGATGTATTATGCTTCATGTCTGTGACATATTGTACATCCCTGGCTTCCCCTCTATCGTTGCTGTTGCCCTGCCACCTTTGTTTGTGTATGGTGATGTATTGTGTGATTATTAGTTTCCCTATGGTATGCATGCTTTGGTGATGGGTGTCCATGCAGGGCTGGGAGGGGTGTCCATGCATTGGTATGGCATGCAGGATTAGATATTGGTGTTAGTCATATGTGTAGGTGCAGTGTGTGGGATGGAGTGGAGTGATGGGAGTGAGGGTGAGGGGGTGTGATGGCATGCAGATGTGGGGGGTGATAAGTGGTAAATATTGACTTACCAGTGTCCAGTCCTCTGGCTACTCCAGCGAGTCCCTCAGGATGCAGTAGTGGCAAGACTTGCTCCTCTCATGCTGTGAGCTGTGGGGGAGCAGGTGGGGCTCCACTGCCAGTCCTCTGTATGACGAGCTGGTGTCTTGCTGCCACGGAACGTACCTTTCCCAGTAGGTCATTCCACCTCTTCCTGATGTTGTCCCTTGTTCTTGTGTGCTGTCCCACAGCGTTCACCCTGTCCACGATTCTGCGCCATAGTTCCATCCTCCTGGCAATGGATATCTGCTGTACCTGTGCTCAAAACAGCTGTGGCTCTATCCTGACAATATCCTCCACCATGACCCTTAACTCCTCTTCATTTAAACAGGGGTCCATTTGTGGGGACATGGGTGTTGTGTCGTGTGTGTTGGTGAGAGTGTGTTGAGTAATGTGGTTGGGTGTGTGAGGGATGTATGGGTGTATGTGGAGTGTGTGTCTAGTTGTCTCTGTGCTGTTCGTGTCAATCTCCTGGCAGTAATTGTTGTTTGTAAAGGGTTATGGGTAATGTGTGTGTGTTTTATAGTGCTGTGGGTGTGGTGTTTGTATGTGTCTGGTGTGTGTTTTTAGTATTGGCCAATGTGGTGTTGTTTTGTACGTGGGTGTCCATCCCGAGCACGGCAGTGTGTACTGCCAAGGGTTTATCGCCATTGAATGGCCGCCGTGGTGATTCGTGGGTCATAATCTGTTGGGCATTGTGTGGTATTCTAGGTTAGAATGGGGTTTAGAATGTGAAGGTCTCCCAGGAGACAACGACAGTTGGTGGACTAGAGAAGGAGAAAGAGAACAGGGAGAGAAACTGTCTGTGGGCTGTGGTGTTTCTGTATTACGAATATCTTCTAAAATAAATGTACTTTACCTTAAGAAAGATCCGTGTACTGACGAATCTTTCATAGAATGTGAAGGTCTCCCAGGAGACAACGACAGTTGGTGGACTAGAGAAGGAGAAAGAGAACAGGGAGAGAAACTGTCTGTGGGCTGTGGTGTTTCTGTATTACGAATATCTTCTAAAATAAACGTACTTTACCTTAAGAAAGATCCGTGTACTGACGAATCTTTCAGTGCGTTTTTCCAGTTCATGAGAGACTAATTTTACTGCCCTTCGTCTGTCAAACTCCGCCTTTCTTTCAAGAGTTTTCCTAATTTCCCTGTCTATTTTATGTTCTAAGCTACACCCCAGGTTTTGCTCTAACCCCACCTTGTCGTTAACCCAAGATGGACACATATGCGTATTAGGTTTTCTGTGTCTAAACAATTCAAAAGGTGTAAGACCTGTACTTGTATGTGGAGTTAGTCTGTAATTCTTGATTTTGTTTAAAATCTCCTCTCTCCAACATTTGTTATTAGCCAGGGCCAATTGAATGGTTTCCTTTAACACCCTGTTAAATCTCTCCACCATGCCATTAGTCTCAGGATGATAGAGAGAAGCCTTCTTATGTATAATTCCCTTGTTACTAAGGAATCTCTCCATGTTTTGAGAAACAAGTTGCACACCATTGTCAGTGAGAATGGAAGAAGGAATCCCCTCCCTATCAAAGATCTGATTAAGAAAGTCTATGACAACCTGAGTTTCTACTGAAGAGGTGATCCCAATCTCAGGCCATCTAGAATACATGTCTATCAACACCAAAACATACTTGTCAACGCTGGAATATCTAATAGGTCCCAGGATGTCTAAAGAAACCTCCTGCCACGGTTTACTGGGTAGCTCCCTCACCACCATGGGTTGAACTCTACACATCAAGGTTTTGTCAGCCTTGGAACATTCCACACACTTCCTAACACACCGCTCAATTTGAACATCCATACCCGGCCACCAATATGCAAGTCTCAATCTTTCCTTTGTCTTCGAGATCCCTGGATGACTCTCATGTGCTAAGGATATTAGCTCATCCCTTAATTTCTCTGGAGGAATAAGTTTAGTACCTCTCAGTAATAAACCTTCTTGAGAGGACAACTCGTCTTTGACCCTCCAAAAACCGCATAAATGCTGATCTTGTTTTTCAGTGCCATCCCAACCATATTTGATTTTTTTAAGAACCTTTTGTACCACTGCATCATTACATAAATTACTCCTCCATTCACTCTCTCTAATTATTCCTTCCCTAATCAGACAAACATCAAATTCATCAAGATTCTCAACATATTGATCCTCAGATTCTGAGACTTCATTCACAAGTCTAGAAAAACAATCAGCAACAAGATTCTGCGCACCTGGTATATATTGTACCTCAAAAGAAAATTCCTGAAGAGCCACTACCCATTTCCTGATCCTACCCGAAATGATATCTAGCCCTTTTTTCTCAAACATTTCCTTCAGTGGTTTGTGGTCAGTTTTCACAAGAAATTTGTTACCCCAAACAAACTTCCTTAGTTTGTTCACAGCCCAAAATACAGCCAGCGCTTCCCTCTCAATTACCGAATAATTTGATTCTGCTCCCCTTAAACACCTTGAGATGAACAATATGGTTTTTTCTACACCATTATGGGTTTGAAGTAACACAGCACCAAGACCTTTTGCACTAGCATCAGCCATGATGATGGTTTGATGACTTGGATCAAAGCTTTGCAAGCACGGAGCACACCTCAAGAGATGTTTCACATTCTTAAATTCATCTTCACATGTTTTATCCCACTGAAACGTAACACCCTTCCTTACTAATTCCCTAATGGTTTTGGTCTTTTCCGCAAAGTTGTCTACAAATTTACTGTAGAATTCGGCCATCCCTAAGAACTTCATTACTTCCTCTTTTGACGTAGGACTTGCAAGATTCCTTAGTAACAAGGGAATTATACATAAGAAGGCTTCTCTCTATCATCCTGAGACTAATGGCATGGTGGAGAGATTTAACAGGGTGTTAAAGGAAACCATTCAATTGGCCCTGGCTAATAACAAATGTTGGAGAGAGGAGATTTTAAACAAAATCAAGAATTACAGACTAACTCCACATACAAGTACAGGTCTTACACCTTTTGAATTGTTTAGACACAGAAAACCTAATACGCAGATGTGTCCATCTTGGGTTAACGACAAGGTGGGGTTAGCGCAAAACCTGGGGTGTAGCTTAGAACATAAAATAGACAGGGAAATTAGGAAAACTCTTGAAAGAAAGGCGGACTTTGACAGACGGAAGGCGGTAAAATTAGTCTCTCATGAACTGGAAAAACGCACTGAAAGATTCGTCAGTACACGGATCTTTCTTAAGGTAAAGTACGTTTATTTGAGAAGATATTCGTAATACAGAAACAACACAGCCCACAGACAGTTTCTCTCCCTGTTCTCTTTCTCCTTCTCTAGTCCACCAACTGTCGTTGTCTCCTGGGAGACCTTCACATTCTAAACCCCATTCTAACCTAGAATACCACACATTGTTTTTCTGGCGTAACAGTATGGGTGTTGGTACTGCCACTTTAGCACTGACCTTTGGGCTGGCGGATTTGTGTATGTGGCAGTATTCTGTCAGATTGGTGTGTGTGTCATAATATGGCGAATGGATATTCGCCACCACGGTAGTATGTTGGTGCCCGTCACCGCGGTGGTAAGCAGGATTTACTGTCAATGCCATAATGAGGGCCTTAGTTTTTTTATTTTTGCTGACCCAAGGCGGTGTTTCAAAATATCATTTGTAAAGAAATAAGGCATGCTCTAAATCAGTGGTTCCCAACCTTTTGATTTCTGTGGACACCCACTTTAACATTAATGGAACCCAGGGACCCCCACTGAATCATCATGGGAATCCAGGGACCCCCGCCTGAGTCATTACTGGAAGCTCGGGACCTAATTTATCAATATTTGTTAATATTTTTTAATTTTCTAGGCTCTCCCGGACCCCCTGAGAAGGCTTTGCGGACCCCCAGGGGTCCCCGGACCACAGGTTGGGAACCAATGCTCTAAATAAAGCTGCCCTACCCTGTATTTGCCTGTCTCGTGTCCCCCACACACTCTTCAAATCAATTGTTTTTTTCCAAAACTCATAACCTTCTAAGACCTGCTGGAAGACAAATTATTCTGAATAAATAAATTTGAGCTTATGTGCTCTTGTTGCAGGTGCAGTTGCTGATGAGTTAGAAGAAAAGTCAGCAATGTCAGCAAAATAGCCAGAAGCAGTCTGTGCAAATACTGGAGCCGATGCAGAACTGGTAGATGTACCCAATGGTGGTGGTTCCTAATAGTGAATGCGATCCGTTTGTGTTGCATTTGAATAGTAGATGACAACATTGTGGACATTTCTTGTTGTTGAAGAGGTGACAGGAATGAAAAAAGGTTCATTCCCCACCCTCCACAGGCTCAGGAAGTCATCCATAGCATGTTGTGTGTTGAAGGATTGCTGAGTGTTTGAAGAGTTACATCCCGGGGGTAGTGGGAGAGGTAAGGCAACTACCCAGGAACCCTCTTTATCGATTGTGTAAGATCTGCCACTTGATGCAATTTGTCATTGTCGATTGAAACAAAGAGGTTGTCTTTAGAACCAGGCAGCGGTAGTAGAATGACATTTCTGATACCGTGTATTCCCAGGACTGGAACCGGTGCCCGGTATGATGGACCAAACTCCTTCTTTACAAAAATGTTTTCAGGCACTAGGTCCCAAACTTTAGGAATCCAGCCAGTAGATGTTGTTGGCAAATCCCTCATTACCAAGGTGGCGGCATGTGTAGCTGAATTTTCCTCACAAAATTGTATTTCCTGCAAAAGAGTGACACGTTCATTTATGTCATATGGTTTTTCTGCCACCACCGCACCGGGGATCTCAAGATCTGGGACAACCATAGGTATCCTAAATAAGACCTCATAAGAGGTACAACCTCTGAAGGACTTTTTGGGCAGATTGTTTAGTGCTCTCTGGACCCCATATAGGTGATGAAGCAAGCTACAACCAGAACTCTTTAGTACTCTTTAGTAGGATTGCTTTAAGTCTTGTTTTTTCTGCTCTACAACTGAATTTCCCTATAGATGGAAGGGAAATGAGAAATGGAGTTGAACACCCATCATTGCCCTAGAGGCAAAGGCAGGGCCCTGGTCCGAGTGGAATGCTGCAACAGCATATGTCCCAAAGAAGACTTGCAAATCTTTAATAACAGTTCGAGTCGATCACTGTGGCCATACCCACAGAATTCTGGATCAAGAATCTACAACAACTAAGATGCATTATACACCCTCAGGATGTAAGAGACTGCAGTAGTCTAGTTACACATATTGAAGTGGTTTGTTTGAAACTAAGAGGGGTACATTTTTATAATCGGTAGATGGTAGCTGCCACACCAGCATGGATAGAAGCAACACCGTCATGCACTGCTTTGATGAGATCTAATCGTACCCACCCCTGGAATTGTTGCAAATGCAATGTTTTGGACACTTAAGTGGTAGGAACATTTTACAGGGTATGCTTTTTCGTTGAGGCCTGCCATCAGATGAGACTTTCACAGCAGCCAGTGTTTCATCATCTATACTCGTATGAGAACAAGTAATCACAGCAACAGAACCTGTAGCAACTGCACAATTGGCTGCTTTATCAGCTAGAGTGTTTCCTACAACATGTATTACTAAACCTTGATGGCCCAATGTATGAACTACATGAGCTTTTGGTAGCCTGTCTTTAAAATCTGCTACCCTCCCCCACAAGAATTTATATTTAATGGTGTTCCCTTTTGAATCTCTGAACCAGTTTAGGCAACAGTATTGGAAGAATTCATCGAAGGACTGGACGCAGTAGTAGGAATCACACACAAAGTAGAAACTTCAGGATCCATGTGTATGAAAGCGGCAAAATTGGAGCCTTGAACTCTGCAAGTTGTGCTGTGCAGTCTGCTAGGGTCTACGTCTAGGTATGTTGAGGGAGGACTCTACCATCCCTCATTACCCCACTAGCAGCTGGGCAAGTGGATGAGTATTGGTGTTTGGTACCTACAGCTGGTTGGGCTAACCATCAGTATAAATAATAATTCAATATTAGTCTAGTGGCAAGATGTTAGTGGACATGGGGTACTCAGGATCATATTGATGAAATTCTTGGGTCTGCAGTTCTAGTTCAAAAACATAATTGTCATTAGTGGCCGTCAGAGAAGTCGCCCATTGAATCCAATGTGGATGTAATGCTTTTGTGTTCTGGGTGCAGGGACAAGTGTTCTCTCCTTTATGGTAGCCACCTGGGCAGCACTCAGTATTTTGTCTGTTGGTGCAAAATGGTGTTCTGCATTGGAGTACTAATTTGATTTGTATGCTATTGGTACCGTGTCTACCTAATTAAATGTAGCATAGGTGAACCTGATGGCACCAGAAATTACTCTGACGACCACATTTGTTTTGTTGCTACATGTGTGTGAATGTTTTGCTTCAAGCAATGTCTTGCTGTAATGCTCTGAGAATGTGTTCAGGTGTCCAATGTTTGCTTGAGAAATATGGGTGTATTACGTCATAAAGAGTTTTTGTACATTGTGCATATACAGGAATGTAAGGTCTGCAAAAGTTAAAAAAACACAGTAATGACTGCAGTTTTCTTAGTGCCCTCACTTTAGACCTGCAGAAGATTGATAAAGCGGACAGGTGTACCTATTTTGTGTGTTGTGTGCCATGTAACAGGTGTAGGGCCCCATGTGTTGCATGTGAATCCCACCCCTTTGCCCTTAAAATACCTCCCTTGCACAAAATGTTGTTGTTAGCAATTGCTGTCTGGCATATCTATGTGCATGAGGTTCATATGTCCACTGTGGGACAGTTATATGGGATGCATTGTGATGTATGCAAGATTTTTCAGACAGCTGTGGGGTAGGACAGGGCATGCAGTGCTTTTCACCGCTGCCCTGCAACATGAGTCCAGCCCTGCTAAGTTCCATGTATCCTCATTCATATGCATTTCAGGCCTCTGCCTGTACATTGAAAGTTGTGCATCTGCTGCAGTCCATTGCTGGTACCCTTGTATCATGTAATGGAGATGTGGGATTTACATTTATGTTTGTTGATGTGATGTGAGGTGTCCATTCCTACGCATAATCTTTCATTGATAGTGATGTTAGAGCTCAATGTGTACTGCACTATGCACCACACAAGGAAATATTGTACACAATGAGTATATCTATTATATTTTGCTGATATGTAGATGGTGATGGGACCACTTGGGTGGCAATAGATAGCTGCGCTGCCTGAGATTTCTACAGCATAGTAAATGTGGGGCAGAGCCAATATGTGAGTTTTTTTATATTTGAATGACCACTGCAATTCACAGAGCAGAGAGAATCCTTGGTAAGTGTTATGTGTGAAGGATCTATGTTTTGTTGTGTAGTCGTGGACACATGTAGATGTTTGAGTCCAGCTTTTGTATCCATAGTGAGCATTGTTCCACCTGTCCGTCCAGTGACGTGTCAGTCATGTGGTGCCAGTGCATATGTGAGAGTGATGTGCATTGCATGCAGTGTAGTGTGGAACGTGACATATGTGTTGTGGCCCATACTTCTATGTTTCCTTGTCCATGTATGTTTGGTGTTGTGCTTGTATTGTTTGTACTACCAGTTTGGTGTGTTGTGTGTGTTATGATTTGTATGGTATCTTACCAGAAGTATGCCATTGCCATATTGTCCATCTTGGAATTGTTGGTTTATAGTAGACTGCCTGAAGATGTAAGCATCATTGATGCTCCCAGGATATTTTGCAAGGATGATTGTGATAATTCCATGAAGGTCCACGATGGCCTGTACATTGATGGTGTGGGTATGTTTGCAGTTCCTGTAGAGGTGTTCAGTTGCTACAGGAGAAACAAGTTGGACATGGGTGCAATCCATTGCACCCAGCACATGCAGGAAGCCAGCAATTAGGTAGAAACCTTTCTTGGTCTCCTGCAGCAGTTCATTGGTGTTGGGGAACCAGATGTGGTGTAGTGTGAGTCTGATGGACTCCAGGACCTGTGCAAGGAAGGCAAAGAGGGATGGTTGGGAGATCCCACCCACTTGTGCCACAGCCGTCTCAAATTAACCTGATGCCAGCAAGTTGATGACAGCCAGGAGTTTGGTTATGTGTGGAACTGCTTTGTAACTCTGCACTCTTGCTGTAATGTCTGGCGCAATGTGGTGGAGCAGGTATACATTGGACTCCCGCCTCAGACAGTAAAGTCGGATCACCTCTTCTTCCCTGAGGGCCACAATGCTTACATGCTGGCGAAAGATCCTCTCCCGCCTTCTGCGTTCGTTTGTAGCTGCTGTGGTGATGTTTGAAGTTGCCGCTGTAGTGCTTGTGGCACTTGCCATTGTCGCTGTCATCTTCTGCGGGTGCCAAGCTGTAGGAGTAACACTTCCATGGTGTTCAGTTGCTTTCCAATGCTCCTTCTGTGTGTTTCCCTTATGTAGTAGTGTGCGAGCCTCATTTTAACGTCTGCTCTGACTAAGCATTACAATTTTGAGACTAATCAGAATTAACATTATTTTTTGGACCTGGTCCTTTGAGTGCGTCGTTTTTCCATTGGGTTCTAAATTTGGAGCTAGCGGCCTAGTGGCATTTTTTAGGAGGGAACACCTATCTTGCATATCATTGTTGTTAAACAACGCAAGGTGAGGTGGCGCTCCCATAAAATAGTGGTAAGTAAAAAAAATTGACGCAAGACTGCTTTAGCGTCAAAATATAAATATGCTGTTAAGTTGGTGCCTCTTTTGCATAAAAGAAAATGGTGCAAAGGTGGCCCTAACTTTTCGTAAATCTGGACCATAATGTTTGGTAGTTAAGGCCTGATCACGATCTTGGCAGATGGAATACTACTTCACAAACGTGATGGCTATTTCGTCTGCCAGATTAAGATCTAAATAAAATATAATTGGATCATAATATGGCATATCTGTCACGTTTGTGATGGAGTAATTCTGTCCACCAAGATCATAATCAGTCCTTTAGTCTAGCTAGCAATAAGATATGTTCATTTGAATCCTTAATAGAAAGAGGTTTTACAATCTGTAAGCAAGGCTCATGTTTCAAGAAACCTCACAGATTACTGCATAGACAGTATAATGGTGTGAATTCCTTCCTTTAATATAATTTTTCAGTAGAATTGTGCAGCATGCCATGGGTTTTTCTAAGAACATAGGCACTCATTATGACATTGGTGGTAAATCCCGCTTACCACCACGCTGATGGTCGCCAACTTACCTCCGTGGCGGCGGATATCTGCTCACCAAATTATGACACACACACACACACCAACCCAACAGAATACAGCCACATACACAAATCCACCAGACCAATGGTCAGTGATAAAGTGGCGGTATAAAAAACCCACACTGTTACGCCAACAGAACAACGCCCACAATATTATGACCCACGAATCACCACGGCGGACATTCAACAGCGGTAAACCATTGGCGGTTCATACAGCTGCGCTCACAATGGACACCCACAGACAAAACAACACCAAATTGGACAATTCAAACAACACACACCTGACACCCATACACACACCACACCCACACCACTATACAACACACACCCACATTACCCACAACCCTTTATGATTTTAATTTATTGTCAAGAGACTGACACCAAGACCACATAGCCAACTAGACCCACACACCACTCACACCCATACACCACTCACGCACTACACATCACCCCCCCCAAAACATTACCCAACACACCTCACATAACACCCATGGCACCATAAAGACCCCCCCGTTTCACAGAGGACGAGTTAAGGGTCATGGTGGAGGAAATTGTCAGGGTAGAGCCACAGCTATTTAGAGCACAGGTACAGCAGATATCCATTGCAAAGAAGATGGAGCTATGGCGGAGAATTGTGGACAGGGTCAACGTCGTGGGACAGCACCCAAGAACAAGGGACGACATCAGGAAGAGGTGGAATGACCTACAGGGGAAGGTACGTTCCATAGCAGCAAGACACCAGCTTGCTATACAGAGGACTGGCGGTGACCTCCACCTCCTCCCCCTCAACTCACAGCATGGGAGGAGCAAGCCTTGGCAATACTGCATCCTGAGGGCATGGCCGGAGTCGGATGAGGACTGGGCTCTGGTAAGTCAGCTCTCTACTATTATCATCCCCCATACCTGCCTGCCATCACATGCCCTCACTCTCACTCCCAGCACTCCACTCCCTCCCATACACTCCACCATCATATCTCTTCAATCCCAATGCCAAGCCCTGCATGCCGTACCAATGCATGTACACCCCTCACAGCCCTGCATGGACACTCTTCATTAAAGCATGCATAGCAGAGAGAACTAACAATCCCACCATACACCAACATACACAAGTAAAAGCTGACAGGGCAACACCAACCATAGAGGGGAAGCCAGGGATGTACAATGTGTCATACACATTAACCATAACACATCATTTACAACCCCACAGGTACCCCAGCCAATGTCAACGGAGAGGAGGTGCCAGCACTATCCAGTCCCCCAACAGAAAAGTCCCACAGTGATGACAGTAACTCTGGCCTTCAGGATCTGGACGATCTACCTGGCCCATCAGGTACTACTGGACAGCCGGTTACCCAAGCCAACTCACAGACCACCACAGAGCCTCCCCATCAGGAAACAACACCACAGCACCCACCCAGTGTACCCAAACCTCTGTCCCCAGGACACGTCAATCTGCAGTGTACTCACCTGGACAGGGACCCCAGGGTACACCTAGCTCCCAAGACAATCAGGGACCTGGGGTAAATGGCAGTGGGCACATGGTTCAGGGGACAGAGGAACAGGCCACCAGGGACACTAGGAGAACTGCTGTGCTCCAGGGGGAGGACAGGCCCAGGGAACCGACTCTCCAGGAGGCACCCTCCGAGATCCTAGGAGCCTACCAACATTCCCAGGACACGATGGGCCAGATCCTGGACAATCTGTAGGAGAACAGGCGGCTGCAGGAGGGACAGTACCAGGGGATCAGGGAGGACATGCAGGCCATCAACAACACCCTGATCTCCATAGCAGGGGTGCTGGCAGACATGGACAACATTATGAGGGAGGCAGTCTCACACCAGTGGGCCCCTGCCACTAGCCAGTCATCTGAACAGCCTTCCACTTCCCCTGCCGCTAGTGGCCAGGAGGCCCTGCCACAGGATTCACAGGGCACCAACGCCCCTCCCCCTGCAGAAGGTGAACCACCCCGCAGAGGTTCCCTGCAATCGAGACAGAAGCCAGAGAAATGAAACTCTTCTGATTGTCCCCCTTGTGTCCCACACATTCACCCTGCCCACCTTGAACTGCCACTGCTTCCCTTCCTATGTCCCCTTGGACAATGCACCTGTGCTACAAACAGAATGGAACAATACCCTGGACTTTCCTCCATCGTCACCCCATCCCATTGCACTTTCCCCTATATGTTAGCACTTCAATAAACACCCTTTGATAAAAATCGATTTTGAGTATGTCATGTATTTCAAATATGTATTGATTGAAACAGGTACAACAGTGCAACTGAACTGTACAATGAATGAACATAGAATTAATGACCTGTACCTGGCTGTTATGATCACACCAGGAGTATTTGTCATATGCAAAATGAATAGCCAGAGGGAACAGTAAGTGGGCATAGAAGTGGGAAATACCAGCATGCCAATGCCACACAGAATAGAACCAACGTCATAAAAATTTAAAGTTACACTGTCTAACCTGTGTGTCGTTGGAAGTACTGCTGGATTACAGTTGTTCTGTTGTCCTTATCCTTATCCTCATCCTCTGCCTCCTCGTCCTCACTGTCCACAGGGTCAACTGCTGCCACAGGGGCATCTCCAGTCTTCTCCTCCTGCAGAAAAGGGACATGGCATCTGAGGGCCAGATTGTGCAACATGCAGCACACCTCTACTATCTGGCAGACCTTCTTGAATCAGTAGCACAGGGATCCACCTGTTAGATGGAGGCACTGGAACCTGGCCTTTAGGAGGCCAAAGGTTCTCTCAATAATCCTTCTTGTTTGCCCATGTTCCTCATTATAACGTTCTTCTGCCCTTCTCTTGGCTTTCCTCACAGGTGTCAGCAGCCATGATAGGTTTGGGTAACCAGAGTCACCTACAAATATTGAGTGACAACATTTAGCCACACACTATCCTACATGACCCAGACCATACCCAAACACCAACATCTACTGGGTGGGATCCAGGGCTCACCTATTAGCCACACCCTGTGCCTCCGTAGTTGGGCCATCACATTTGGGATGCTGCTATTCCTCAGGAAAAAGGCATCATGCACCGACCCAGGATACTTAGCATTCACTTGGGAGATGTACTGCTCAGCCATGCACACCATCTGCACATTCATGGAGTGGAAACTCTTACGATTCCTGAACACCTGTTCATTCTGGCGGGGGTGTACAAATGCAATATGTGTTCCGTCAATCACCCCTATTATAAGGAGGATATGTCCATTGCATAAAACTCGCCCTTCACAGTGGCCAAATCCTCAACCTAGGGGAATGCAATGTAGCTGCACATGTGTTTTTATCAGGGCAGACAATACTCTTGTCAGCACTATTGAGAACATTGGCTGTGACATTCCTGCTGCCAAGCCCACTGTCACTTGGAAAGAACCAGTTGCCAGGAAATGGAGCACTGATAGAACTTGCACAAGAGGGGGGATTCCAGTGGGGTGACAGATAGCAGATATCAGGTCAGGCTCCAATTGGGCACACAGCTCTGTGATTGTGGCCCTGTCCAGTCTATAGGTGAGTATTCTGTGCCTGTCCTCCAGTGTAGCCAAGTCCACCTGGGGTCTGTACACAGGGGTATGTCTCCATCTCCTATTGATCCGCAGCGGTAGGAATCTAAGGGACAAAAGAGTGAGGAGCCTGTCACAAATGGAACAATGGAGCCACAACAGTAGTTTGCAATCTGAATACATGAAATGGGTCAGTGTGATCTGTACAGTATGTGCCTATTTCTCCTGTAACGCAGCATTATTCCATAGGCCTGTCCACCTGTCCTGTGTGGAGAGAGAGGTGGAAGTGAGGTAATGGCGCTGATGTTGTGCACTGTGGCGGGAGGTGGTCGGGAACCGCCATGCAATTCCTCATTGGTTAATATTGGGACCTATGGGGTACAGTGGCCAATAGTGATCTACGCCAGCGGTGACGGTATGCACTGCAGCGGACGTGACCGCCATTTTCTATCACATTCCTCACTTGTTTCCTGACCTTCCATAGGAGAGGATCTACATTGCATGTGCTGCTGTTACCTGTGTCTGGAACCTACCATAGCCCGTGTGACCGGGGAAAGGGCCCCAGTCTTCACTTCATTGTAGTTGGAGAGACTAGTGGATGGGGTCCTACTCCAGTACGGACTGCTGTATTGGCTTCCAGACCAACAGGTGAGTACACTGTGTGCACGATGCATGTGGCATGCATGTATGGAGGTGTGTGTGACGGCATCGTGAAAGGGGGAGGGGTGTTCTCCTGGCTGGGTACACATGGAGTGCTTGGCTATGTGTGTGCCAATAGTGCTTTAAACGGGTATGGTGGGCCATTTGTGTAACTGGCTGGGCTGTTTGTCTAATGGTGTTCTCCTGTCTGTATTGCCTCTGCAGGTCAGCGCCCATCAAAAGAAGGGTATATGGCGTGCCATCGCCAAGGAGGTGCGGACACTGGGGGTCTATGGCTGTCGAAAACGGTGGGAGGACCTGAGACGCTGGGCACGGAAGACTGTGGAGGCCCAGCTGGGGATGGCCTCCCAACGAGGAACGTCGTTCCAACGTTGAACCCTGACCCCCCTGATGGCCCCCATACTGGCAGTGGCCTATCCAGAGCTGGATGGGCGCTTGAGGGCAGCACAGCAGCCACAAGGGGGTGAGGACAGTGGCTATCATTGCAACTTTTGCCAGCTGGGTGGTCTCTGGGTGGTGGTTGTGTGTCAGTAGGTGCCCCTAGACCAGGCCAGACATAGCAGCGTAGGTCCTCTGGTGGCTAAGAGTCTGAAGAGGAAATACTGCCTACCTAGCTTATTAGCATTCACTACTGGCCTTGGCAGCTTGGGTCCCAGGTGTGCTGCAGTTGGTGGTGTGTTCTCCTCCTCATGCCTTGGTGGCTAGCAATATCACTGGTAGTACAATGCATAGTTCATAGGCCTGTACCCAGTGTGTGAGGGTGCTGTGTACACCAACGGTGGTGTTGGTGCAGTCACTGACCCAGTGTATCCTTTGTCTCTTCCCCCCCTTTCTTGTTTTGTCATCCTGCCTTATGTGCATTAGCATCATCTGGTGGAGAAACAGAGGCACCAGCGACAGAGGGAGCTGCATCCCACAGGAGCCTGGAGGCAGAGTCCACCAACACTGAGGGCACCAGTGGGACAGAGGGCGAGGGGAGCACCACGGCGGAGACGGGAGGGGACAATACAGACTCTGATACCTCCTCCGATGGGAGCTCCCTGGTGGTGGCGGACACCTCTGTGCCCACCCCAACTACAGGTACAGCGGCCACCCCCGTACCAGCACCACCTTCCCAGCCGCCCCTCAGCATGTTTCCTGTGCCCGCTCACTCAGGAGGGAGGGCATCCCTTTCGCCCCAGGCACCTCAGGCCCTGCCCCAGTTAGACCTGCTGCCCTGAGTGAGGAGGCTAATGACCTCCGGCGATCCATCTCTGTTGTGTAGTTGTTAGAAATTGGGTCTTTGGTTGACAGTCAGGTTACCCCCTTTTCAAGCAAGGACCCTCACTCTAGTCAGGGTAAAAGAGAATCACCCTCAGCTAACCCCTGCTTACCCCCTTGGTAGCTTGGCAGAGCAGTAGGCTTAACTTCAGAGTGCTAGGTGTAAAGTATTTGTACCAACACACACAGTAACTTAATAAAAACACTACAAAATGACACAACACCAGTTTAGAAAAATAGGAAATATTTATCTAAACAAAACAAGACCAAAACGACAAACATCCGACATACACAAGTCAAGTTATGAATTTTTAAAGACTAAACTCAAAAATAGCGCTTAAAAACACAAAATGCTTCGATGAGGTGTTACCACGGCGTTGTAACGGAGTCGTTCCCAACAATCCGACACCAGCGGCGCCGGACACAGAGTCGCGTAGACCCCCAGGTACAGTACCTTGGTGAAGAAATGAAAATGAGCTGATGCTCGATGTCGGGGATCGCGGCATCTGTGCGAAATGTTGAATCTGCGCACTTTGAGCGGCGTCGGTCACGATGTGGTGCGGCGACTTCCATGGAGTTGCACACTTCGGCGGGACTGCAGCGTTGTCGGGCCTGCGAAGGTCATTGCGTTCCAGCGAAGATCACAGAGTCAGTTGCAGGCGGCGTCACCGGATTCAGCACCAGCGTCGGTCTGAAGTCGTACGAAGTCGATTTCCTTCAATTTCCACCAGCTTTCCTTTCAAGGGCCCAGGGACTGGATAGGGCACCACTTGTCAGAGCAGGAGTCTCTCCAGAGACTCCAGGTGCTGGCAGAAAGAAGTCTTTGCTGTCCCTGAGACTTCAAACAACAGAAGGCAAGCTCTAAATCAAGCCCTTGGAGATTTCTTCTCAAGATGGAAGGCACACAAAGTCCAGTCTTTGCCCTCTTACTCTGGCAGAAGCAGCAACCTCAGGATAGCTCCACAAAGCACAGTCACAGGCAGGACAGCTCTTCTTCCAGAGCTCTTCAGCTCTTCTCCAGGAAGAGGTTCCTCTTGTTTCCAGAAGTGTCCTAAATCTGTGGTTTTGGGTGCCCTTCTTATACCCAGTTTCTCCTTTGAAGTAGGCCTACTTCAAAGTAAAGTCTCTTTTGAATGTGAAATCTTGCCTTTCCCAGGCCAGGCCCCAGACACTCACCAGGGGGTCGGAGACGGCATTGTGTGAGGACAGGCACAGCCCTTTCAGGTTTGAGCGACCACTCCTCCCCTCACTCCTAGCACAGATGGCTCATCAGGAAATGCAGACTACACCCCACCTCCCTTTGTGTCACTGTCTAGTGTGAGGTGCAACCAGCCCAACTGTCAAACTGACCCAGACAGGGAATCCACAAACAGGCAGAGTCACAGAAATGGTATACGCAAGAAAATGCTCACTTTCTAAAAGTGGCATTTTCAAACACAAAATCTTATAATCAACTTTACTAAAAGATGTATTTTTAAATTGTGAGCTCAGGGACCCCAAACTCCACATGGCCATCCGCTTCCAAAGGGAATCTACACTTTAATCAGATTTAAAGGTAGCCCCCATGTTAACCTATGAGAGTGACAGGCCTTGCAACAGTAAAAAAACTAATTTATCAATATTTCACTGACAAGCCATATAAAACACATTAAGATATGTCCCACCTTAACCATACACTGCACCCTGCCCTTGGGGCTACCTAGGGCCTACCTTAGGGGTGCCTTACATGTAAGAAAAGGGAAGGTTTAGGCCTGGCAAGTGGGTACACTTGCCAAGTCGAATTTACAGTTAAAAGTGCACACACAGACACTGCAATGGCAGGTCTGAGACATGGTTACAGAGCTACTTATGTGGGTGGCACAACGAGTGCTGCAGGCCCACTAGTAGCATTTGATTTACAGGCCCTGGCACCTCTAGTGCACTTTACTAGGCACTTACTAGTAAATCAAATATGCCAATCATGGATGAACCAATTACATACAATTTTAAACAGAGAGCATATGCACTTTAGCACTGGTTAGCAGTGGTATAGTGCTCAGAGTTCAAAAGCCAACAGAAACAGGTCAGAAAAAATAGGAGGCAGGAGGCAAAAAGATTGGGGATGACCCTGCATAATAAAAAAAGTCCCACAGTAGTCAACCATTGTGAATGCCATCCACGGGCTGGCAGCCCATTTGCAACAAGCAAATGCATTCCTGGAGGGTATTCACTATGGCATGGCGGCCCAACAGAGATCAATCCAGGCTCTGGCCTCCTCACTGATGGCAGCCATTGCACCTGTTTCTAGCCTCCCCGCCTCCAACGTCCTCTACCCAATCTCATTCCCATCAACCACAACCTTTACCAAGCTCACAGGCAGACCAGCATGCACACAAGACAACACATAGGAGTGGTTCAGGCAAACACAAGCACCACACATCATCCCACAGGCACTCACACAAACACCATCCATTTGCAGACATACCAACATCCACTGCCTCCACTGTGTCCCCTCCTCCTCGTCGTCCACCTCCCTCCCAGTAGCGTCTATACTCACACCTGCATGCACTACATCCTCATCCACTACCACCATCATGCCTATCACTACACACCCCTCACTGGCAGTCACCACTCCCACATCCATGCACAAATCCCCTGTGTCCTCTCCCACTGTGTCTGTGCCCCCTCCTCCCAAAGGACACAAACGCAAGCACTCAGACACCCCACAACAGCATCCAGCCCAAACACCTGCACCCAAACACAGCAGACAGACACCTCCTAAACCAATCCCTCTTCCTCCACTCCCAAATCTTCACACTCTTTCCACCCCAATGTCCCTAAAAAGCTTTTCCTCTCCACCGTTGACCTCTTCCCTACCACTCCCCCGTCCTTTATGTCGGGTCAGGGTGGTCAGAACCCAGGCGAGCACTTCAGCCACCCAGTCCACTGCCACAGTAGTGTGGACAGCTACTGCAAGTGGGAGAGGATACCAGGCACCAGGCAGCAACACTAAAAGGGTGCCTGCACCAGGTGCATCAAGGAAGGGCAAGGAGGCACCACCAGTTGCGACAGGGAAGGGCAAGAGGCACCTCCAGAAGCGTCAAGGAAGGGCAAGGAGACACCACCAGCTGTGACAGGGAAGGGCAAGAGGCACCACCAGCAGTGTCTAGGAAGGGCAAAGAGGCACCACCAGCTGCAGGAGGGAAGGGCAAAGGGCAATCCCCGGCTGCTGACAGGAAGGGCAAGGGGCCCACACCAGCAGGCAGGAAGGACAGGAGGCCTGGTGCTGGGACTCATTCGGAGCCCCCACCACCAACCATGGTGGTTCAGCCAACTGAGGCTGCATGGGAAGGGCTGGAGCCTCCCCCCACCACTGCCAGCACCGCCACCAGCACCGCCACCAGCACCGCCGCCAGCACTGCCACTAGCACCGCCACCAGCACCACTTCAAGCAGCAGCAGCCCCAGTTGGCAGCCGTCCGAAGCTGCAGGGGATGGGCTTGAGCCTCCCCCCTCCACTGCCACCACTAAGCAGCCATCTCCGCCAGTGGACAGTGTGAAGTCCTGCCTCCATGGGCTGTTGTGCATCCTGGCCCCTGCAAATCCTGTGTGTCTGACACCCAGGTGAGAGACTGACCTTGCACTCCCCAAGATCTGCATCACAGGGCACAATGCCCCCTCCAGAACCAGTGGAAGAAGCCATCCTCTCACCCCATCCTTCCCAGGATGAAGCACACTGGGCCCAATGCCCCCCCAGAACCAGTGGAGAAACCATCCACTCAGCCCATCCTTCCCATGATGAAGTACACTGGGCACAAGGCCCCCTTCAAAACCAGTGGAAAAGCCATCCACTCACCCCATCCTTCCCAGGATGAAGCACACTGGGCACAATGCCCCCTCTAGAACCAGTGGACAAGCCATCCACTCACCCCATCCTTCCCGTGATGAAGCACACTGGGCTCAATGCCCCCTCCAGAACCAGTGGAGAAGCCATCCACTCACCCCATCCTTCCCAGGATGAAGCACACTGGGCTCAATGCCCCCTCCTGAACCAGTGGAGAAGCCATCCGCTAGAGAGACTGTGGCCTTGCACTCCCCAGGACCAGGCAGTGGGCAAACCACCCACTTGAGAGACCGTGGCCTTGCACTCCCCAGGACAGCACACAGGGCATGTTGCCCCCTCCAGTGCCAGTGGTGTTGTATAATCTTCCGATTGAGGTGCCCCCATTCCCCGTCCCCCTGAGGTGCCTGTGTATTTTCGACCTGATGCCCCTGCAGTGTTCTCTCCGTGTTGTTGCAGGAGTGAGGTGGGGCATTGGCTTATGTGTTGTGGCCCTGTGGCCCACGGACATTGAGGACTGGGCAGTGTCCCTACATCTGTAAATATGTATCTACGTTTGTATTATGATGCACTTATTCATAGTATTTTATCATATTTCACTCACTTTCTTCAATTCATTTTTTCCTTGCATTATTCCTGTGTGGTACGGGGTGAATATGTAATGTTTGTGCATCTGGTTGTGTGTATGGTGTTGGGGGTAGGGGTGTGTGTGTTGCGTGTGTGTGTCACTCTCTTTTTCCTCCCCCTCCCTTGTGTGCTAGCAGCAGTACTCACCGTGGTTGTCTTCGCCGGCATTGATGTTCATAATGAAGCATAAGGTAGACGAGCATCGGAAATATGTGCATCTCGGGCTCCATAGCGTCATGGTTGTTCCCTGAGTCTACAGGTGAGTCCTTTGACTTCTGTGCAGTGTTTCCTCCATGCTTTTGATGTTGTTGGTACCGCCCAGGAAAAAGTGGCAGATAGGCCGGTTGTAATAGTGTGGGCAGTACATTGTCTTCCGTCTGGCTGTTGGCGGTTACCTCCGTGGTGCTTGTTTATACCACTGTGGCGGTCGGTGTGTTAAAGTGGCTGTCTGTCTGAGCGGTTTCCTCTGTGGTCATAATTCCATTTTGGTTACCGCCGGCCTGTTGGTGGTATTTCCGCCAAATTATCACAGACCGCCTGGGTTGTAATGAGGGCCTTAGTCTGGCTAGCAATAAGGTGTGTTCATTTGAATCTTTAATGGAAAGGAGGTACATGTTTCTGCATAAGGTCTACTTGCCTCTTTTAACCTCAAATGAAACACTTTGAAGCAAAAGACTTACTGCTGGCATGAAGACAACAAAGTCTACTAGTGAGTGTGTGAGTATTTGTGTGTGTGTGTGCGCATGGGTGTGTATGTGTGGGTGTGTGTGTGTGTATTACCTACTGGTGGTCGCCAGTAGGTAGTTATAGTTAGGACCATGATTCCATAGAAAAAGGATTCTTTAATTTGCCTATATATTGGCGTAGTTTGACAAATCTTCACAACATTTTCCAGAAAAGTGCCCCGGTAATTGTTGTTGCACATAGAAAGTTTCAGGGTGATCCGTCAAGTAGGGGCTGAGAAAACAGGGGGGTCAAAAAAGTTGAGTTTCTAATGTTAATTCTCATAGGACCTTTGAACACGACCACAACTCGAACCACTGGAAGGAATTACACCAAATTTCTCAGAAAGCCAGCTTTCAGTACACAGATCACACTTTCACTTATTTGGAGTAAATAAGTTTGGTAGTGTTTGAGCTATTAAAGGGAAAATACATTTGTATATCTAGGGTCGTGGATCCTTTGCAAATACATTGCAAAATTGTGCAAATTTTTGTGAATGGGTGCACAAATAAAAGTGCTGTAATTAGCTGGCCGCAACCTTACTAGAAAGTTGCAGCCGCCATTTTATTTCATGCGACACGGTCCCCAGGGCTGAAAATCTTGAAATTGGCATAAAGAGTCAGGTTGAAGGGTGTGTTAGGGTCAAATTGTGGGTTTAAAATGATTTTTCTTCACCATGCATGGTATTCACGTATATCTTCAAATATCCTCAAACATTCGAGGATATGAATTTTCTTTTTAAAAAACATTCACAGACTCATTCATGCACTAATTCTTTCACTCATACATGCACTCAGAGACTCATGCGTCCACTCACACACCCACTCAGACACTCAAGCACCCACTCAGACCCACTTATAGACACACACCCATTTTCAGACACACTCACGCACCCACTCACAGATACACTAACAGAGACTTGCTCTGTGGCCAAACCTCGCAGCACATGGCAAAAGGCCGTGTGCGGCAGTGGTTGGAGTTAAACATATAGGCCCTCATTTGGACCTTGGCGGTAAAAACCGTCTACCGCGGCGGTGACGGCCTTCAAAAGACCGTCGCCACGGCAACCAGCTTCCCGCCGGATTATGACCACAGCTGGATTTCTGCCAGAAGGATGGCGGAAATCTGGCTGTTGCCATGCCGGCAGATGGTGGAAAGATGTCGCTGCTGCCAGCAGCAGCGTCTGCCAGTAGACCGCCGCCAGCCGTATTGTGAGAAATAATACGGCCTGGAGGTGTTCTGCTGGCGGACATCCTGTCTCTTGCCGGAGGAACCCCTTGACATAGGTAAGTGGGTGCTCCAACAGGGGAGGGGGGTGGAGAGTGTTGTTTGTTTGAATGGGGGTGTTTGTATGTCTGTGCGCAAGTGTATGCAGGTGTGTGTTGCGTGTTGTATGTGTGGGCATGTCTGGAGGTGTGAGTGCGTGCATGTTGAGTTGTGTGTCTGGGTGTATGCATGTAAGTGTGTGCGGATGTGTGTTTGAATGGATCAATGCATGCGTGGATGAATTTGGGAATGGGTGTGTATATGTGTGTGTGCGTGTGTGAAAGGAGGGGTGTGAATGTAGGGTGTGGTTTGGAGAGGAACGGGGGACTCTGGGGAGGGGGCGACCCCTATCAGTGACAGGGAAGGAATTCCCTGTCACTGATAGTGCCTACCGCCATGGTTTTCGTGGAGGTAATGAAGCCACAAAAACCAAGGCAGTAGGCGGGGTCATGATCCCACAGGCGGTCCAGTGATGGCCTTTGGCCTGGAGATTGACCGCCGAGGTCATAATGAGGGCCATAGTAATTAAAATTACTTTATGTTAACTGTAAAAAGAAAGGTTACAGGGAAGTTATAGGTTCCACGCTACAGGGCAATGTGTTGATTTCCAAGAGTGCAGCCTTGGTTTCTTACTTCAATGCGGGGGTGTTTTGATGGCAAGGGACGATGTGTTGAAAATCCAGAACACACTAGTAGAAAGGAGCAGGCACTGTGTCGATCCAGTAGGCGATGCAGTGATCTTCCAGCTACAAGGCAGCTACCAGGCAGGCGATGTGTCAAGTTCTGCAGGTGTTGCATTGATTTTTCGCCACATGAGGATTCTCTTTGGTGAAGTCTTTGTTGGCCCTTAGACTTCCGAGCAGGAGGCAAGCTCAATCCAAGACTTTGGAAAGCGCTTGTGAAGGAAGACCGAGAGTCCTTCCAGCAGAGTCAGGGCCAGCAGGCAGCAGGACAACAAGCAGGATAGCAGTCCTTTCAGCAAAGCAGTCCAGATGCAGGTCCAGAAGTGTCACCTGTGGTGGGGTCACAAAGCCAGTACATATACCTAATTGTGCATTTGAAGTGGAGGAAACGTTAAAGAGTGGTTTTGAAGTGCACACATTCCCCTAGTATCCAGCCCCGTCTGCCAAGAGCCCATTTGTGTGATGACAGGTACTGGATTTTGAAGTGTAAGAGAGAGCCCCTCCACCTTTCCTGTCCTGGGATACCCATCTGTATGCAGATGAATGCAGATGCAGCTGAGTGCCCTGTGTTTATGGCTGTCTGGGTGGAATGCACAAGTGGAGTTGTCAACCAGCACAGACCAGATGTGGATTGGAGACAGGCTATAAGCCACAGATGGCAGTAAATG